>NC_057396.1:22535400-25317857 GCF_019320065.1 Cervus canadensis
TCCCTGCAACCATTGCAGAGATATAGAGGCTATGACTCAAATCGTGGAAATCTTACCAAGTATCTCCTCTTTGTTCCAAGTCCCATGTGATCTGCCTGAGCCTCCCTGCCCAGCATCAGTGACCTTCACCTGTTCCCAAGTTGGCCACACACTTCATTACATCCGTATTTGCACAGTCCACCCAGTGCTCCAACAAAATCCCCTCAACTAAAAACATTGTTTAATCAATATTTATTCAAGTTCCTGACCTTCTCCCAGGAATGTCCGAGGGTTTTTGTGTAAAATCCACTTTGAATAAGAATTGTTCAGCAAGAAATCACACTCTTTTTTCTTTTTTTTTTATTAGTTGGAGGCTAATTACTTCACAACATTTCAGTGGGTTTTGTCATACATTGATATGAATCAGCCATAGATTTACACGTATTCCCCACCCCGATCCCCTCTCCCACCTCCCTCTCCACCCGATTCCTCTGGGTCTTCCCAGTGCACCAGGCCTGAGCACTTGTCTCATGCATCCCACCTGGGATGGTGATCTGTTTCACCATAGATAGTATACATGCTGTTCTTTTGAAACATCCCACCCTCACCTTCTCCCACAGAGTTCAAAAGTCTGTTCTGTACTTCTGTGTCTCTTTTTCTGTTTTGCATATAGGGTTATCGTTACCATCTTCCTAAATTCCATATATATGTGTTAGTATGCTGTAATGTTCTTTATCTTTCTGGCTTACTTCACTCTGTATAATGGGCTCCAGTTTCATCCATCTCATTAGAACTGATTCAATGAATTCTTTTTAACAGCTGAGTAATATTCCATGGTGTATATGCTACCACAGCTTCCTTATCCGATTCATCTGCTGTGGGCATCTAGTGCTTCCAATGTCCTGGCTCATTATAAACAGTGTCTGCGATGCAACATTGGGGTGCACGGTGTCTCTTTCAGATCTGGTTTCCTCAGTGTGTATGCCCAGGAGTGGGATTGCTGGGTCATATGGCAGTTTTATTTCCAGTTTTTTAAGAAATCTCCACACTGTTCTCCATAGCGGCTGTGCTAGTTTGCATTCCCACCAACAGTGTAAGAGGGTTCCCTTTTCTCCACACCCTCTCCAGCATTTATTGCTTGTAGACTTTTGGATAGCAGCCATCCTGACTGGCGTGTAATGGTACCTCATTGTGGTTTTGATTTGCATTTCTCTGATAATGAGTGATGTTGAGCATCTTTTCATGTGTTTGTTAGCCATCTGTATGTCTTCTTTGGAGAAATGTCTGTTTAGTTCTTTGGCCCATTTTTTGATTGGGTCATTTATTTTTCTGGAATTGAGCTTCAGGAGTTGCTTGTATATTTTTGAGATTAATCCTTTGTCTGTTTCTTCATTTGCTATTATTTTCTCCCAATCTGAGGGCTGTCTTTTCACCTTACTTTTAGTTTCCTTTGTAGTGCAAAAGCTTTTAAGTTTCATTAGGTCCCATTTGTTTAGTTTTGCTTTTATTTCCAATATTCTGGGAGGTGGGTCATAGAGGATCTTGCTGTGATTTATGTCGGAGAGTGTTTTGCCTATGTTCTCCTCTAGGAGTTTTTATAGTTTTCTGGTCTTACATTAGACTTTAAATCCATTTGAGTTTATTTTTGTGTATGGTGTTAGAAAAGAGTTCTAGTTCATTCTTTTAGCAAGTGGTTTATCCAAGTTTTCCCGCACCACTTGTTAAAGACATTTTGGTCTTTTTTCCATTGTATATCCTTGCCTCCTTTGTCAAGATAAGGTGTCCATAGGTTCGTGGAATTTATCTCTGGGCTTTCTATTCTGTTCCATTGATCTATATTTCTGTCTTTGTGCCAGTACCATACTGTCTTGATGACTGTGGCTTTGTAGTAGAGCCTGAAGTCAGGCAGGTTGATTCCTCCAGTTCCATTCTTCTTTCTCAAGATTACTTTGGCTATTCGAGGTTTTTTGTATTTCCATACAAATTGTGAAATTATTTGTTCTAGTTCTGTGAAAAATACCGTTGGTAGCTTGATAGGGATTGCATTGAATCTATAGATTGCTTTGGGTAGAATAGCCATTTTGACAATATTGATTCTTCCAATCCATGAACACGGTATGTTTCTCCATCTGTTTGTGTCCTCTTTGATTTCTTTCATCAGTGTTTTATAGTTTTCTATGTATAGGTCTTTTGTTTCTTTAGGTAGATATACTCCTAAGTATTTTATTCTTTTTGTTGCAATGGTGAATGGTATTGTTTCCTTAATTTCTCTTTCTGTTTTTTCATTGTTAGTATATAGGAATGCAAGGGATTTCTGTGTGTTAATTTTATATCCTGCAACTTTACTATATTCATTGATTAGCTCTAGTAATTTTCTGGTAGAGTCTTTAGGGTTTTCTATGTAGAGGATCATGTCATCTGCAAACAGCGAGAGTTTCACTTCTTCTTTTCCTATCTGGATTCCTTTTACTTCTTTTTCTGCTCTGATTGCTGTGGCCAAAACTTCCAACACTATGTTAAATAGTAGTGGTGAGAGTGGGCACCCTTGTCTTGTTCCTGATTTCAGGGGAAATGCTTTCAATTTTTCACCATTGAGGGTGATGCTTGCTGTGGGTTTGTCATATATAGCTTTTATTATGTTGAGGTATGTTCCTTCTATTCCTGCTTTCTGGAGAGTTTTAATCATAAATGGGTGTTGAATTTTGTCAAAGGCTTTCTCTGCATCTATTGAGATAATCATATGGTTTTTATCTTTCAATTTGTTAATGTGGTGTATTACATTGATTGATTTGTGGATATTAAAGAATCCTTGCATTCCTGGGATAAAGCCCACTTGGTCATGGTGTATGATTTTTTAAATATGTTGTTGGATTCTGTTTGCTAGAATTTTGTTAAGGATTTTTGCATCTATGTTCATCAGTGATATTGGCCTGTAGTTTTTTTTTTGTGGCATCTTTGTCTGGTTTTGGAATTAGGGTGATGGTGGCCTCATAGAATGAGTTTGGAAGCTTACCTTCATCTGCAATTTTCTGGAAGAGTTTGAGTAAGATAGGTGTTAGCTCTTCTCTAAATTTTTGGTAGAATTCAGCTGTGAAGCCATCTGGTCCTGGGCTTTTGTTTGCTGGAAGATTTTTGATTACAGTTTCGATTTCCTTGCCTGTGATGGGTCTGTTAAGATCTTCTATTTCTTCCTGGTTCAGTTTTGGAAAGTTATACTTTTCTAAGAATTGTCCATTTCATCCAAGTTGTCCATTTTATTGGCATAGAGCTGCTGGTAGTAGTCTCTTATGATCCTTTGTATTTCAGTGTTGTCTGTTGTGATCTCTCCATTTTCATTTCTAATTTTGTTAATTTGGTTCTTCTCTCTTTGCTTCTTAATGAGTCTTGCTAATGGTTTGTCAATTTTGTTTATTTTTTCAAAAAACCAGCTTTTAGCTTTGTTGATTTTTGCTATGGTCTCTTTAGTTTCTTTTGCATTTATTTCTGCCCTAATTTTTAAGATTTCTTTCCTTCTGCTAACCCTGGGGTTCTTCATTTCTTCCTTCTCTAATTGCTTTAGGTGTAGAGTTAGGTTATTTATTTGGCTTTTTTCTTGTTTCTTGATGTAAGCCTGTAATGCTATGAACCTTCCCCTTAGCACTGCTTTTACAGTGTCCCATAGGTTTTGGGTTGTTGTGTTTTCATTTTCATTCATTTCTATACATATTTTGATTTCTTTTTTTGATTTCTTCTATGATTTGTTGGTTATTCAGAAGCGTGTTATTTAGCCTCCATATGTTTGAATTTTTAACAATTTTTTTCCTGTAATTGAGATCTAATCTTACTGCACTGTGGTCAGAAAAGATGACTGGAATGATTTCAATTTTTTTGAATTTTCCAAGACCAGATTTATGGCCCAGGATGTGATCTATTCTGGAGAAGGTTCCGTGTGCACTTGAGAAAAAGGTGAAGTTGATTGTTTTGGGGTGAAATGTCCTATAGATATCAATTAGGTCTAGCTGGTCCATTGTGTCATTTAAGGTTTGTGTTTCCTTGTTAATTTTCTGTTTAGTTGATCTATCCATAGTTGTGGGTGGGGTATTAAAGTCTCCCACTATTATTGTGTTACTATTAATTTCCTCTTTCATACTCGTTAGTGTTTGCCCTACATATTGCGGTGCTCCTATGTTGGGTGCATATATATTTATAATTGTTATATCTTCTTCTTGGATTGATCCTTTGATCATTATGTAGTGTCCTTCTTTGTCTCTTTTCACAGCCTTTATTTGAAAGTCTTTTTATCTGATATGAGTATTGTGACTCCTGATTTCTTTTGGTCTCCGTTTGCGTGAAATATTTTTTTCCAGCCCTTCACTTTTAGTCTGTATGTGTCTCTTGTTTTGAGGTGGGTCTCTTGTAGACAGCATATATAGGGGTCTTGTTTTTGTATCCATTCAGCCAATCTTTGTCTTTTGGTTGGGGCATTCAACCCCATTTAATTTAAGGGTAATTGTGAATAGGTGTGGTCCCCGTTGCCATTTACTTGTTGTTTTGGTTCACGTTTATACAACCTTTCTGCATTTCCTGTCTAGAGAAGATCCTTTAGCATTTGTTGAAGAGCTGTTTGGTGGTTGCTGAATTCTCTCAGCTTTTGCTTGTCTGTAAAGCTTTTGAATTCTCCTTCATATCTGAATGAGATCCTTGCTGGTACAGTAATCTAGGTTGTAGGTTATTCTCTTTCATTACTTTAAGTATGTCCTGCCATTCCCTTCTGGCCTGGAGGGTTTCTATTGATAGATCAGCTTTTATCCTTATGGGAATCCCTTTGTGTGTTATTTGTTGTTTCTCCCTTGCTGCTTTTAATATTTGTTCTTTGTGTTTGATCTTTGTTAATTTGATTAATATGTGTCTTGGGTGTTTCGCCTTGGGTTTATCCTGTTTGGGACTCTCTGGGTTTCTTGGACTTGAGTGGCTATTTCCTTCCCCATTTTAGGGAAGTTTTCAGCTATTATCTCCTCGAGTATTTTCTCATGGCCTTTCTTTTTGTCTTCTTCTTCTGGACTCCTATGATTCGAATGTTGGGGCGTTTCACATTGTCCCAGAGGTCCCTGAGGTTGTCCTCATTTCTTTTGATCCTTTTTTCTTTTTTCCTCTCTGCTTCATTTATTTCCACCATTTTATCTTCTACCTCACTTATCCTATCTTCTGCCTCCGTTATTCTACTCTTGGTTCCCTCCAAAGTGTTTTTGATCTCATTCATTGCATTATTCATTTTTAATTGACTCTTTTTTATTTCTTCTAGGTCTTTATTAAACATTTCTTGCATCTTTTCAATCTTTGTCTCCAGGCTATTTATCTGTAACTCCATTTGTTTTCAAGATTTTGGATCATTTTTATTATCATTATTCTAAATTCTTTTTCAGGTAGATTCCCTATCTCCTCCTCTTTTGCTTGACTTGGTGGGCATTTTTCATGTTCCTTTACCTGTTGGGTATTTCTTTGCCTTTTCATCTTGTTTAGATTGCTGTGTCTGGAGTGGGATTTCTGTATTCTGGAGGTCTGTGGTTCCTTTTTATTGTGGAGGATTTACCCAGTGGGTGGGGTTAGACGATTGGCTTGTCAAGGTTTCCTGGTTAGGAAAGTTTGCGTCAGTGTTCTGGTGCGTGGAACTTGATTTCTTCTCTCTGGAGAGCAATGGAGTGCTCAGTAATGAGTTTTGAGATGGGTCTATGTGTTAGGTGTCACCTTGGGCAGCCTGTATGTTGACGTTTAGGGCTATGTTCCTGCGTTGCTGGAGAATTTGCTTGGTATGTCTTGCTCTAAAACTTATTGGCTCTTGGGTGGTGGTTGGTTTCAGTGTAGGTATGGAGGCTTTTGGACGGTCACTTATTACTTAAAGTTCCATGTAGTCAGGAGTTTTCTGGTGTTCTCAGGTTTTGGGCTTAAGTCTCCTGCCTCTGGATTTCAGTTTTATTCTTCCTGTAGTCTCAGGACTTCTCCAGCTACACAGCACTGATAATAAAACTTCTAGGTTAATGGCGAAAAGATTCTCCCCCGTTAGGGACACCCAGAGAGGTTCACAGAGTTACATGAAGAAGAGGAAAGGGAGGAGGGAGATAGTGTTGAGCAGGAGGAGAAAAAGGGGGACTCAAGAGGAGAGAGACAGATCTACGCAGTTGTCTGTTCCCAGAATGTTCTCCGTAGCCCAGACACCCACCAGGATTCACAGAATTGGATTGGGAAGAAAAGGAGAAAGGAGGAAATAGAGGTGTTCTGAGGTAGAAAACAGAGAGTCAAGATTGGGAGAGAAAAATCAACACACTCCTGAATAAAAATGGGAACTGAATATTGGATTCTTAAATATTCACAATTTATATCATATATTGAAAAACAAAAATTAAAAATCTAGAGTAGAGATTAGACTCTTAAAAATACTATATTAAAAACAAAAACCAAAACACACACACAAAAATTTTTTTTTAAATATATATGAAGTTCAGTTTAAAAAATAGGGCTTCTCTTTTTTTTTTTTGGTAAGGTTATAGTGTATTGAAAATGAAAATTAAGGAGTAGTAGAGGAGTACTAGAGGACTTTAAAAGAAATAAGAGAAAAAGAAAAATAGAAAATAGAAGAGAAAAAGGAGAGAAAAAAAAGAAAGAAAAAGAATTTTCCCTAATTAAAAAAATCGTAAAAATCTATGAAAATGAAAGTTAAGGAGTGATGGGGGAGTAATAGGGAATTTTAAAGGAAAATAAAAGAGAAAAAATAAAAAAGAAAAAATTAAAAAAAAAAAAGTAAAAATATATCCAGGAATTTCTCTGGAGCTGTTGCGGTCAGTGTCGGTTCGGCTCAGTTTCAGATATCTCCTCGTTCCAGCTTACAGTTCTCGATATCTACAGGCCTCTTCCGGTGTAATCGGTGTTTTCTACAGGGATTTTAATCTGTTGCACCGCTCTCTCCTGAAGCGGTTCCCTTTGTTTATTTGGCTTCTGTTTGCCGGTTTCTTCAGAGCCTCATTTCCGCCCTGACACAGGCGGGCGGAGGCGGACTCTTATTCAGGTAGCTAGTTCTGTCGCGCTGCTGGGAGGGGCTGACGCTGCGGGGATGGGCTGGCGCTGCTGGGAGAGGCTGGCGCTGGTTTCTCGGTCTGCGCTGCTCAGGATCCCGGCCGCTCCACATGGAGCGCGCTGCGCGCAGCTCCAGCCCTCGGGTGATCCACAAAAGCGCGGAACAAAAGGCTGAGTCCGCTCTTGTGCCTTCCCCGTCAGAGCGGTCCAGGCAGCCAGGAGCTTGACAGGCGCACTCTCTCCGGGTGTGGCGCACCCTCTCCCACGGTCCCAATCTCGGTTTCTGCCGGCGCCAGTCGGGTGTGTGCGCCTTCTGCCCTCCGCGTCCCCAGCCCCAGTCCCCACCCGGGTCGGTCGGGTGCCTGCGCCCTGTGTCTCCCCGCGACCTGCTCCCGCCTCGGGCGGGTCCGGGCCGGCCCGCAGTCTGCGAGCCCCTCTCCGGACTCTCTCGGTGCCCCCGTTGCGCTAACGGCCGGCAGCGAGTTCGGGCCGGTCAATTTTCTCTTTCTTCCCTGCTCTCCCACAGTTCAAGCCGGCAACTCACAAAAGCTCCCTCCGATTGTCCTCAGGGCACTCAGGCCCGGACCCTGCCCCAAACAATGCCGCCTGCTCCTCTCCGTGCCGCCCCCACTTGCTGGTGGCGGATGCGGGTGTCTGGGGCACTTTTCTGCTGAGAGTTGCTTTTAGGCACCTAATCTGTGGGTTTTATTTATTGTTTCCCTCCCAGTCAGGTTGCCCTCCTAGATTGAAACACTTCCCCCAGGCCCACCAGTGCGAGGGTTTCCCAGTGTCTAGAAACGTCCTCTAAAGACTTGCTTCCCAGGACGGATCTCCGTCCTTAGCTCTTTTGTCTCACTTTTTATCTTTTATATTTTGTCCTACCTCCTTTTGAAGACAATGGGCTGCTTTTCTGGGCGCCTGATGACCTCAGCTAGCGATCAGAAGTTGTTTTGTGAAGTTTGCTCTGCGTTCAGATATTCTTTTGATGAATTTGTAGGAGAGAAAGTGGTCTCCCCTTCCTACTCCTCCGCCATCTTGGCTCCTCCTCCCAACTTCATACATTTTAAAAAGGTTAAAATGGCACATTTAATTTCAAATATTTTATTGTAATCAAAAAATAAATTCGTTAAAATAAAAAACAAAAAATAGTAGAGATGAACTTATTGGCAAAGCATAAATAGAATCACAGATGTAGAGAACAAACATGGTTACCAAGGGGGGAGGGTGGGAGGGGGGGATAAATTGGGAAACTGGGATTGACATAAATACACTATTATGAACAAAATAGATAACTGATGAGAACCTGCTCCGGGAACTCCACTCAGTAAGAACCCACTCAGAGAACTCTACTCAGTGATCTGTGGTGACCTAAAAGGGAAAAAAATCTAAAAAAGAGTGGATATATGTACATGTATAACTGATTCATTTAACTATACAGCAGAAACAGCATTGTAAAGAAACTCTACACCAATAAAAATTTTTAAAAATAAAATAAGAAACACAGAGGCTCTCACTTCTGTACACGAGTATCTGTAATCATCATTAAGCATTGTCCACCTGTAAAGGCCTGCTTCCTGCCTTGGAAGCTCCATAGTTAATGAGGGAGAAATCAAGTGAGCCAATCACGTGAACCAACTTTGTTGGAGTAGCTTGGTTGTCTTCTGTCCTTGGCTGTCTTCCATTCTACCAGTGGAAGAGTTTCCCTGTGTCCACCAAGCCTCAGCCTTCCTTGTTCCTGGCGTCTACAGGAGTATCCTCAAAAGAGCCTTTCACAAATCAGTCACAATGATGACTGTTGCTTGGTGCAGTCTTGCCCTGGCTTCTCTGTGGATCTCAGAACTTTGGTGCCTCTAACAATTCTTGACTAGAATGCCAGCAGAGTGAGTCATAAGCTTGCACTCAGATTTGGATGGGTCTAATGCAGGAGACCTGGGTTTGATCCCTGGGTTGGGAAGATCCCCTGGAGAAAGGAAAGGCTACCCACTCTAGTATTCTGGCCTGGAGAATTCCATGGACTGTATAGTTGCAAATTCCATGGACTGTATAGTATGGGGTATGGAGAAGGGATAGGCTACCACTCTGGTATTCTTGGGCTTCCCTGGTAGATCAGATGGTAAAGAACTCACCTGCAATGTGGGAGACCTGGGTTCGATCCCTGGGTTGGGTAGAGCCTCTGAAGGAGGGCATGGCGACCCACTCCAGTATTCTTGCCTGGATAAATCCCCCAGGGGAGCCTGGGCTACAGTCTATGGGGTCGCAAAGAGTTGGACACGACTGAGTGACTAAGCACAGCCAAGCAGCTGCACCTTCTCTGGTACTGCAGTTAGGAGTTTCCTTAATGTCGCCTTCTGCCAAACTCAACTGATCAGCTCTGTCTGTCACTGGTGAGGAAAACAGACTGTCTTAGGCCCCAGACCCTTTAGAAGGGGCTCACAGCAGAGGGACGGGACCTGCAATCACTCAGGCCTCCGACTTTCGCCCTTCCCCAGCAGGGATCGTAGACTCACTGGAGGAAGTGGAGATGGTGTCCAGGGGAGCCTTGCTCTACACCAGGGTGCCCTGTGCCCGTCCCATCCTCAGACCCTGTGCCTGAGCCCAGCTTGCCTGCCAGATTCACCATTCACAGAGACCTCTTTTCACAGACTCCCATTCTCTCTCTTTTCTGTGGGGTCCCCCCTGCCACACAGCCCATCAAATAACATCGATGGAGCCCTGCATTCCAAATCTGGTGAAGTTTCAGATTATTCCCCTTGGATCTCCCAAGTCCCAGGAAATCATAGACCGGCGCACACCTGTAAACAGGTACCTGAACGTTTCACGACAGTGAGAGGGATTTTCTCTGCCCAGAGTACAGAGAAGGCCTCTAAGGCACTGTTGCTTAATCTCAAAGTCATTGCATTCTAGTCTCAGCCCAGCCACCCTTTTATACCAATCTGTACTACAGTCTTTTAAGTGTTTTCTTAGCACTTTTGAATTACATAGTGCAGGAGAATAGAGGCGGGAGAGATTGATTCTGTCTGGGGGAGGTTGTTCAGGAGAAAGGAGTAGGGATGGGATGACACCAGCACTCCTGGACATCAACCGAACATTGTGCATGGCGTTCACAGCCCTGTTACGGCTCGTCTCACTACTGTACACATTCACACGTCCTGCAGATCAACCCTCCTCCTGAAACGCAGTGAGGGCATGAAGCCACACTGAGTCAGATGGTCAAGAGGGGAAGCCTTGGACTTGGAGCCGAGGGCCTGGGTTCACGTCCTGACACCACCCAGGTCCTTGAGCCTCCTGGCACTTGGTCTGACTACTTTCAGGAAGACACATACCACCACCAATACCTTCACTGCCTTCCCTTTTTTGGCTCCATGAGAGTCAAATGGGATTGTGTATGAGAAAATGCTTTGAAAGTTATCTAACACTCCACACATATAAAATAAGAATAAAAAGGATAGTAAAGCAATAAGAATGTTTATTATCAAAAATAATGATGATAAAACCCAGCATAAATCAGTGGGCCTATGAAACAGCTGATTACCATCTTCCAGTTAGCATGTTATGGCATTTGTTATGGCCAGAGAAGGCTTTGTTTGGGGAGGAAAGTCTCAAAACTACATATAAGTGTCCATCTGAGTGATGGGTCAGGAAAGATAAAGAGTGTGTTCTCACAATGAGCTGTCGGGAGGTATCCTGAGTGACCTGAACATCAACCCACTGTGCTAGTTGCTCCAAAACTAAAAGAAAAATTCAGCAATCTCAGAACATGCTCTATGTCAGACTCTCATGGAATGCAAGAGTCAACAAGCAGACAGTTTTTCCACTTAAGTCGCAGTTTTCTAGAACAGAGCTCCTGTAAGAGCAGAGACTCGGTGCCCACTGCCCTGCCCTGAGGCTTGAATCTTCCCTCTCAGTTTCCCTCCCAATTGTCCTGTGCAGGGAGGCTCCTCTCACCCACTGCCGCGCCACGCTGGAAGCAAAGGAGGCTGTTGGCTCACACCACACTCAGCTAAGTGACAGAGTTGTTAACAGTGAGGTCGGGGAAGGCCAGGTAAGCTGAGCAGGCCCCGCGTTGCCATGGAGTTTGTTGAATTAGACGCGGAACAAGGAGATGCTCGTAAGATGAGATGACCCTGGCTGCCTGAGCTACATATTCTCCCTGCCAAAGGTGCACACACAGAAACCCTGCTAGAAAATCACCTGGCCTGGCTTCCTCCTCCTTTGACTTGTAGGAATACGGGTTCTGGGGCTGGGGAGGAGAGGGGGTGTCTTAGGTTCAGGGGGCAGGCATGGGAAGATCCAGCTAGAAAGGCTGAACTAAAGGGTAGACGATGGAAATCAAGGGCAGCCAGCAAATTCAGAGTGTAGAACCAGGGCTAAAATGGTGAGTTGAAGCTGAGAGACAGAGCTAGTGTGGAGAGGTATAGATGATGTGCGTAGATGGTGCCGAGACCATGACTGGTATGCCAGTCTTGCATTTGTCAGTTCCAAGGTGTGGGGTCAGGCGGGGGAGGCTAAAAAGCTAAGCCTGGGGGTCAGGGCCCATCTTCCCCACCTTGAAACCAGTTACATACTTTTTTTTTTTTTGCCACACCACATGGCATTCGGGATCTTAGTTCCCTGACCAGGGATCAAACCCATGCCCTCTGCATTGGAAACACAGGGTCTTAATCCCTGGCCCACCAGGGAAGTCCCTACACACACTTTTAACTTTCATGTTCTCACCATCTGTACTCCCAGTTCCCCGCATAAGACCTACCTTGCGGCTGAGAAGTCTTTACAGTCAGCACCCACTTCTCAGATCTGCTTGGCAGATGGTCGTGTTGTTTGATGTGAAATGCACCCTTAGGAAGAGAAATCAGTTCCCTTGCTGGGTGCAGCCTCAGGCTTTATCACTCCTGCTCACATGTGATCCCACAGACAGGCTTCCTAGGCAGGTTGCTGAGAAGTGTTTATCACGGAAACACTTGCCCACGTTTTCATGGGAGAAGAAGCAGGGCTAAATTGCCTCTAGGAAAAGCTTGGGTGGATGAGAGTCCCTGATGACACTTGACTCAAAGCTTGCATTGTGTTTTATTATTGCTGATTTCAGAGCGTGATAAGCAATATCCAAGTTAATTTATCATTGGCCTTCACCTTATACTTTTGCAGTATTTGCAACTTTTCCCCTCCTAGTTCCCAGAAGAGAATAGCAAATATTTTACTTTATTAAGCACTTCATAGACAAGATCAAGAGGTTTAAGACCTGGTATCTAGTAACTTCCCAGTGTTCAGGTTTTGGAAGTGGCTTTTCTATATTTTGGTGTTTTTCAGGTTTCTTTTGTGGGCTAGGCAGCTTCTCTGGTCTAGGTTTTCTTCCTCTTCTCCATATCCAATGTATTCACTCACTACATTTGAGAATATACTACACGCTAGATGCTCTTCTAAGTGCTGAACGATAGTAATAAATAGAACCATCAAAAATCCCTGTCCTCAACACATATATGGAATCTAGAAAGATGGTACTGATGAATCTATTTGTAGGGCAACAATAGAGATACAGACATAGAGAACAGACTTGTGGAAACAGCAGGGGAAGAAGAGGGTGGGACGAATGGAGAGAGGAGCACTGAAGCATAGACGCTAAATAAATGTAAAACGTCAATGTAAATAGATCGCCAGTGGGGATTTGCTGCATCACACACAGAGCTCAACCCAGTGCTCTGACAACCTAAAGGGGTGATATGGGGTTCAGGGAGTGGGAGGGGGGTTCAGGAAGGAGGGGACATCCGTATACTTATGACTGATTCATGTTGTTGTAGGGCAGAAACCAACACAACATTGTAAAGCCATTATCCTCCGATTATGAATAAAATCCCGTCCTCATTGTTAGAGGGGCAGAGTAAAGGGGCACAGTAGGTGATTAAATAGTTAATCCCACTAAAGGATCACAGTAAAGGAAAAAGCATGGGAGACCCCTGTAAGTTAATCGAGACAATAGATTTGCTTAACCACAAAACCAATCGGTCTCGCTTAGCAACAACCATGCAACACAAGCGTGAGACTGGCTTTGACTGGGTCAATCTTCCTGTCGATAGGTCAAATAGTATAAGGTGTGGGAAATGGCCATTATGTTTAGGGTGATCTTGATAAGATGCTTTGGTAAAGTGGCAGGAAAAAAATCCTGATTGGAGCATATGAAACAGAGATGTGGGGAGAAAAAATTAGAGAAAGTGAATGTCCGCAATTTTTCAGACCAGTTTTCTTACAAAGACAGAGGGAGAAAGGGAGGTGTGTGCCAAGCGTGGGGCTTCCCTGGTAGCTCAGGGGTGAAGGATCTGCCTGCAATTCAGGAGATGCAGGTTCGACACCTGGGTCGGGAAGATCCCCTGGAGAAGGAAACGGCTACCCACGCCAGACACAGCTGAAACAGCTGAGCCCACACACATGTAAGAGGAGTAAGGTCAAGGGAGGTGCTTTCCCCCTTAAATACGGAAGAATCCATGGTATGGATGAGTGCTGATAAAAATGATCCAGAGGAGAGGAGAAAGATGATGTTTCAAGAGAAAGAGCGGATGGCTACTGCACAAATGTCCTTGAATAGGAGTAAGAAGATGGGTTCCAGTACACGGACAGGCTATTGGCTTTGCTTGGGTCATGAAGAGGTCACAGTTCTTACTATATAAAGGGAAGACAATTTATTTGCAAATGAGTTGGTACCCACAGGAAGCCTTGGAAAAGTAGGATCAGCTCCTGGGACAGACAACTGCATAGTCTTTGCCCACTGAAAAACCACGCCAACCACACCAGTATCCCCTAGGGGAGGAGAGGGAGCACCACTGATTAGAAGATGTACAGCTGCTGCAATGTGAAATAATCTGGAAGATAGAAGTAAGTTTAGGACACAGGGCTTCTGCTATCTATTGCCTTCTATTACCTTGGTATGAGTCATAGAAGCAAAATATTTCCTGCACAGTAGGTATTAACCTAGCGGCTTATGTTAAACTATAGACTCAAGGAACACGTTCTTACCAAGCACACTCAGCCTGGAAGAGAGAGGTCACTCCCTAAACAGTTGCTACAGAAATGAACACAGGAATGAAAGAAACCATGAATAAATGAATTACAATCTTGACCTTCTACCTGATACCAGCCTACAAAGATAAGCAATTGTTCTATGTTCTTTTTGTCTATCTTACAGATAATATAGAATAGCTGAAGTATCATAGGCTTTAGAGTTGGACAGATAAGTCGGATTCCCAGGTTGCATCTCACTTAAATGTGTTCCTTAAACTGTATGAGTCTTATCCATAAAGTGGGAATAGAATAATTCCTAACTTATAGAGTTGTTGTGAAAAAGAAATCAAACCAAGAATACTGTGTTTCCAGTAAATCATCTGACACATGTTAGATGTTAAATGCTGACTGAAAAACAACTCTGCTTAATAACCTGGTAAAATTCACTGACTTCTCTTTCTGCAACATCTTTAGATTTTTCAGTGCAAACCAGCCCCTGAGAGGAGTTTGAGAAGGTCCCAACGAGCTATGGAAAGTCCTGCTTTTCTCTTAGAACATAAAAAATTATTATTTCACTCTCATTTCAATTTGGTGATTAGTTCTTACATGTTGGATGTCTTCTCTTTGTTTTTAGATTTTAACTTTTTTTTTTTTTTTTTTGCATCTGCAAAGTCCTCTTCTCCCAATGGCTGTGAGATGGAGATTTGGGGATCCTGCTTTCCTTTAGTGAAGTTTCACCCTGGAACACATTTCTTAGATGTGTAAGAAGAGAGAGACACAGGACCACACCCCAGGTAGACCCACTTTGTTGCACAAGAGAGAGTCATCCATAGGATCAGTAAGGGGGATTCCAGTGTGATTTCTTCATCCGCATTAATCTCATGTGACTAGAAGGAGATTTGTTTGATGTCTCTCTGCAGACACAGTCAAGAACACTCTGCAGGGGTTGTTGAAGGCATTAAGGATGTTCTCACAGACTCCCGAAGAGGCTTGTAGTGAGAGATGTTTCTCAGGAATTCAGGGTCACCGGCAAGGACTAGTTAGTCATCTGAGAGAATGTAAGCTGCTTAGAATCAGGATTCCCCGTGTTTTTAACAACCATGTGAGGATGGTTTATGCACGTCGAAGCTTTTGTGGAATAAGAAGAATGTAAAAAAAAATGGAGAGGAGACTGTAAGAATGTAGGCAAAGGAGAGGTGACATCAGGGCAGCGCTCCACCCAGTGAAAACTAGCAACATCCAAGTTCAAGAGGGAGTGTTCTCTCCAGGCATTCTGACTCCTCCCCTAACACAAATATACCCATGAGTTTCCCACCTCAGGATACCCCAAAAGACCCCTCTCCTTAGACGCTGAGCTCTGCTCAGCCCGGACCCTGATTTTTCCTGGCATGGACACTTCGTGATCATACAGGCAGCGTTGCCCTGCTTTTTCATACCAGGTACCACGGCTCCAGCAGCAACCTGGGGAGTCCAGAAGTAGGTGCTCAGAGAGGAGCTCAGTGCTCAAGCCTCCCTGACCGTCACGAGGGTCGATGAGACAAATCCCTCAAGGCACAATGTAGCCCTTTTCCACAGACTACCTGGTGGGGTGCTATCTCAAACTGCTCCCGTCTCAACACATTTTCCCCCAAAGAATGAGGGCTCACAGAATGGAGTGGAAGCCTAGAAGAACCTCACAGTCAGTGGGACAAAGGATTGAGGTCCAGGAAGAGTGGAGGATGACAACACACCAGCAACAGTGATGTTTATAGACTAATGCGTGTAGATGCTAGGCTGATGATCTTATGTGGCTTGCCTCAGTTTTGGAGATAATCACTTGACAAAGGTGCTGTCATTATCCCCACTGTAGAAAAGATGAAGCTAAACCTTGGAAAGTTTGGCTACTTTGCCAAAATGATACAAGTAATAAGTGATGATACTGGTGTTAGAAGCCTATAAGCCTATGACGTGGCTACTTGGTAAGCAAGAAAGGGACAACGTATAGGTGGTGGGTAGGTAGATACGTCTTGCCCTGATCTAGGAGATGACTTGATTCTAGCCCAGTTATGAGGATGAGGACCTGGAAAAATTCCAGTTGGGGAGTTTCATGCTCTGCCTCACTTCTGCCTCTTCTAGAATGAGGGAAGTTATAAGCAGTTGGTAGCTGTAGCTTGTGTTTAAGAGGTTGTGGGGGCCACCCATGCCAAAAAGGATGGAGACAGGTGAGTGTTTGAGGAATTTCACGTTTAAAATGCAAGGTCGTGTTTTTTTCTCAGGAAGGGTGTGTGTACTTAGTCGCTTCAGTAGTGTCTGACTCTTAGCCACACTACTGCTTGTAGCCGCCCAGGCTCCTCTGCCCACGGGATTCTCCAGGCAAGAATACTGGACTGGGTTGCCATTCCCTCCTACAGTGGATCTTCCCAACCTAGGAATCAAACCTGCGTCTCCTGTGTCTCCTGCATTGCAGGTGGATTCTTTACCACTGAACCACCAGGGAAGCCCTCTCAGGAATTGAGAACACCGATTTAAACGTGCCTCTGATAGGGAAGCACTCACAGCCACCAGGTGCCCCACCCATCACCTCGGGCAGCTGAGTTCCCAGTCTTCAGCACTCTGGCCTCTCTAGCAATCTCCCCACTCCCATCAGTCCAAAGGTGAACAGTCAGAAACTGCAGAGTCTCATTTCCCCCTCTCGCTGAATCTCAGACTTTGAATGAGGACCACTCAGCAAAACTTGTCTTTCCAACCCTGAGATGGGATGCTCAGAGAATTCACCAGCATTTCTCAATGGAATTTTTCAGAACAAGATATCAGAGAATCCTTTCTAACCAGCAACACTTGATGAGTCTGAAGTCATTGTTAGAAGAAGTCAGGCTTTCTCCGGTTCAGTCTTGAGTTGGAGACAAAAACTGAAAACACGGTCCTGACTTCCAGTGATTCACCCATAACTTCTCAGCCTCATGTGTATGGGGCACAGACTGAAAAGTGTATGAATCAGACCTTGGCATCACAGTCTACCAATGGAGACTTAGATGACAAGGGCAGGCTGCAATTCTTGTCCCCAAGAAAGGTCCCTTTTATAGATTCCAGAAAACATCTCAATCTGAGGGCAATTTTGTATGCAAAAGAGGATGGTATTACTCCAAGGAGTCCCATAGTCAGTGTGTGAGGTCCGTTTTGGTTTTGTTCCTGGGCTCCCCTGGTGGCTTAGCAGTAAAAATCTGCCTGCCAATGCAGGAGACATGGGTTCGATCCCTGGGTGGGGAAGATCCCTTGGGGAAGGAAATGGCAACCCACTCCAGTATTCTTGCCTGGGAAATCTCATGAACAGAGGACCCTGGCGGGCTACAGTCCATGGGATCTCATAGAACTAGACATGATTTAGCAGTAAACAACAACAAAAATTGCTCCTACATAAGATCATGTCCAGAGGCCTGAAGTATTGCTCTGTGCTTGGCCACTTAGGGGATCCTCACCCAGGTTTGGTTCACAGTCCTGGGGTCATCAGATACCCATTCTCACAAAGGGCACAAACATGGGGACAGCCAAACTGTGTGTCTACTCGGAGACACATCCCTCTCCCCATGCAGGTGAGCACAGACTGTTTCAGGCTGCAGAGATCGCTCAAGGTCAAGCCTCAATGCTGCTCCCAGGCTTGTTTCAAACGAGTCTGGTTGCTATCTCCAAAGACTCAAAGATCACACAACTTTGCTCTCTCTCCTCCAAGGGCCGATCAAGAGGCTTAAGCTGAAGCAGGAAGGATTTAGGATTCGAACAGCTTTTGAGGAAGCCTTGTGAGACTCGATTTAAAAAGAGTAAAGAGGTTCATCTTCTCCAGAGGCTTATGGACAGGTCCACTGCTTCCTTTGGGAGAATTTGAGAGCATCTTATCCCACTTTGAGGAAATGGGTAGATTGGGAGTCCAGAGAAGATCTCTGTCCCTCCCTTTAGCTCAGGAGGTCTGTGACAAGTAAATACTAGGGTGAAATTAACTTATTTTAATGTCAAGGAAGGGGGAAGCCTGCCAGGGCTCTGACTCTGAGAGCCCTCACTCTGGGCATGGACACTTTGAGCAGCCCCTCCTCTGCCCTCTCTTCCTTTTCTACCTCTGTCTCTTCCTCCGCTTTGCTGGTCTGGCAAGGCTGTTCCCTGGCAGAACCCTAAAGCTGCCCCCTGGCTGAGTCACGTTGGCAGACACCCCAGCCAGGAAGCAGAACTGTGAAGGTGAGCAAATATAGATGATGTCATGTGAAGGAAAGTCCAGGAGTATGCACAATGTTAGGTTAGTATGGTACATCAGGATGGGTGTGAGTGTGTCTGGAGATAAACAAATGAAATAACAGGTCAGTGGTGAGATCAAAGTGCTGTGTCCACAGGGATTTGAGGCTATCGGCTGAGACAAGAATTTCCATGAATCAGGTGAGAATTATCACCCCATCTATATTCAATAAGGCAGTCAACATTCAGAAAATAAATCTATTTTCTGCTAACAATAATTGCATAAAAGGACCTAAGAGTAATTCTGTCTTAGAAGGAGCAGGTTTAGAATTCAGCTCATGTCCACTGTTAATTAAACATTCCCCATCTCTTTACCCACCACTCCAGGCTTCCTGTGTCTTCCCTGTGGAAAAACAAGGAATCTGTTTCTAGGGATTGGATCATAAACTACTTCCATTCCCCACTTGCCTACACTCTTCATGGCTACAAGTCAAATTCCCATATCCCAACTCTTAACCGCATACACAATTATACATATACACAAGCACCCTACTCATTGGTCTGCTGACCACATTCACACATAGCATCCATGTAATGAGTTTTTGTGCCATAGATCCCTTTGGCAATATGATGGAACCCATATCTCCCCCCACCCCCCCCCAAAAAAAAAACCATTTTTAACTGTGTGAGATAAAATACATAGAATTACAAAGGAAAATAACTAAATTGAAGTTCAGTTTTCAAAATATTTTAGAAATGAATCTGTGGTTTGGTCATATATGTGCTCCCTTATTAAAACTTTAAATAACATCTAATGATGGATTTTACAATGTTGTAGTTGCTATAAATGACATTTTGATTATGTCTGTAAGAACTGTAAAATGATATGAAATATCTGTGATTTCTATTGGTAATAAAATCATCAATACTGCAAATGCTACTATGGATTGTTGCCTACATTCATGTTTGAGAAAATGCTACATTTCTGCTAGAAGTTAGTTTAGTTGGAATTAGATAAAGATTTAATTTTCTTTTTTCTCTTCAAGTTCATGGACCCTCTGAATTCTTTCCATGGACACCTTAAAGATCCATGGATCCCAGGTTAAAAGTTACCTGGACTTATCTGTCGTATATACTTATACTTCCATAGCAATAAATACATTCATTCGTTATACTTACACTTATCCACCAATTCTCTCTCTCTCTCTCTCTCTCTCTCACACACACACACAGACACACACTCACTTCCAAATCTTGTATCAGTAATAACCAACCAATACTCCCATGCATATAGAGTTGTGTGATGGTAAATGTTTAACAACCAGCTCTTCAGGTAATAAAGGTTCTGATTTGCAGCATTTGCACCTTCTCTGGGATGAATACTCCCACCATGGCCAATTTCAAGTTAGCAATAGATATCATGGAACTTGAAGTTGAACAAGATGACAGGCTGCAGCCTGTTCCACTACACAGAGTAGGTATAAATAATCTCCAGATGCAAACAAAAGTGAAATGTAAAATAATTACAAATGCATGAGTTTTAATTATTATTTTTATTTTTATATAATTTATGTCATTGTAAGTGAATACAATTTAACTTTTAACATTGGTTGATTTTAACAACTGGCTTACACAATTCCTAAGTTTAACAGTTGTTCCTACAGGCCCTTAGAGTCCCAGCCCATCCAGCAGAGGCCCCTGCATTAGCTTCTGGTTCTATCTGGTTCCATTCCTGTAGCAGCACATCCTGACCCATCAAACCAGGGGCCCAGGGAGAGGGGCAGTGAGAGAGGGAAAGAGTTTGTCTTTGAGCCCTTGACTGGACAATCCTAAACCTCTCTGAGCCTCAGGCATCTCAATAAAAACCTGAGTATTTGCTCCAAGTGATCTTTAAGGCTTTCCTGGCTCTGAGATTCTGAAATACTGAGTGAGGCAGTAAAGTGCCCAGGACAGGGCCTGATCTAGTGTAAAGCCTCATAAATAGTGGCTTTTAGTATGTTTTCTTAGGATGAAAGATCAGTTCAATCATTCAGTCGTGTCCAACTCTTTGCGACCCCATGAACCACACCAGGCCTCCCTGTCCATCACCAACTCCCGGAGTCCACCCAAACTCATGTCCATTGAGTCAGTGAAGCCATCCAACCATCTCATCCTCTGCCGTCCCCTTCTCCTCCTGCCCTCAATCTTTCCCAGCATCAGGGTCTTTTCCAACGAGTCAGCTCTTTGCATCAGGTGGCCAAAGTATTGGAGTTTCAGCTTCAGCATCAGTCCTTCCAATGAACACCCAGGACTGATCTCCTTTAGGAAGGACTGGTTGGATCTCCTCACAGTCCAAGAGATGAAAGATATATTAAAGATATATAATCCCCATCTTCATTTAAAATGAGCCCAGGTTACTAAGCCCAGGCTTAGATATACGGGTAAAATAAGAGAACCAAGGCATGCCCAGGGGTAGGATGTAACCAAACTGATGCCACGCTGTGGCTCAGGAAACAGACTCAGAGTTCAGAGGAGAGAGGGTGGGCTGGAGTCACCCAGGAAATCTCCCTAAGGTGCCTTCCAGGAACAGACCCTTCTCCATAGCCTCTGCTTTAGCTCCTCTCTGAAGTACCCAGATAACAGTATCAGATGCACATTTCCCGAGTTGTTTTACAGATGCTAAAATCCCTACCAAATGGAAGACATTAACAACTTGGTGACCTTGAGCACATCGCCCTTAGACCTACTGGTGTTTAAGAATTGATAAATGTTAACCCCTGTGACAGCACCCTGTTACCTCACTATCCATCTCTCAGAGAATTGTGCAGGAGCTGATCACAGACCCTGGGCTGCCCCTCCCTCATCTGGTCTTTAAAAATGCTTTCTGGAAACCCATCAGTGAGTTCAGGTGTTTTGAATACTAGCTGTTCTGAACTCCTTGCCTGGTGCCCTGCAATAAATGCTGTGCTTTCATTCATCACAACCTGGTGTCAATGGATTGGCTTTGCTGCACATAGGGAGCAGACCCAAGTCTGGTTCAGTGACAATTAGACACGCCAAGAAAAGAGCTTTGTGGCTTTAGCCAACTGCCTTCCCAGGGCTTGTGGAAAGAGTAAGGGCCTGAAACAGGGAGAGCCCAATCTACACTCCACTTATTCAATTGTTTACACAACCAGTCTTTATGAAGCACGTACTTTCTGACAAGCACTGCTATTAAATGCCCTGGGGGTATAAAAACAAGGACATGAGTTTAAGCAAACTCTGGGAGACAGTGAAGGACAGGGAAGCCTGGCACACTGCAGTCCATGGGGTCACAAAGAGTCTTAGCAACTGAGCAACAACCATATAAAAATAAGAATGACACAGTCCCTGTCCTCAAGGGGATATGCTCTCCTAGAAAAGTCAGACTCATAAGCTGGTGCTTTTGGAAGTAGAGAAGGGCCCATAGATTTGAGTACAAGTGTGACAGAAAAGGGAAAGAGTCATTCTCCTCAACTCACCAGGTAGGACTGTGGGCAGGGGGAGGTTTGGTGAGGGAATCATGATGACCACTAAACTTGATGAAGCATTCATTGTGTGCCCTAAGTACTCTACATATATTACCCCATTTAGTATGCATGCCTGTCTTTTAAAGTGGGTACTGTTCTTATATACTCTAGTAGTGACACTTGCTCAGTCGTATCTGATTCTGTGATCCCATGGACTGTAGCCTGGCAGCCTACTCTGTCCCAGGAATTCTCCAGGCAAGAATACTGGAGTGGGAAGCTATTCTATTCTCCAGGGGATCTTCCCCCAGGGACTGAACCCCGGTCTCCCACATTGCAGGCAGATTATTCTTATATACAAAGGAGGGAAATTTTCATGTAGGAATGGGGGAAATTGGTTCTCAGTAACTGGAAAGCTTAAAGTTGGAGCTGGCATAGTCAGGTTGAAGTTTCAAACAGTGCCATCCAGACTGTCTCTTCACCTGTTCATTCCCCCCGCCCCGCAGCTGAGCCTCCTAGAACTAGCATCCCCCTCCCCATCTCGGACCCTGCCTCTAGTCAATGCAATCCATCCCCGAGTCTGCCTATCCACAGCCAAGGATTCACTCGGGTAGCACAGAGCCTGTTGCAGACCTACTGGCTCCACACATAATGGGGATTAGAATTCATTAATGCACTACAAATTAAAGTATTAATAACGGCTGCGGAGTTGAAATGAGAGCCAGGGAAGGGAATCGGGAGCGAGCCGCCCCTCCCGCGCCCCCACCCAGCGGCATTGTTCCAGCACCGGCAGTCCTGCGCTCTTTAATATGCTGTGACAGCCGCTGAAGTGACCCCAGACAATAAACAGGGCCTCCTAGTTAAGTATTAATCTGCCAAAAGAATGACCTTCATCCACTAAAGAAGGGATGTTTTTAAAAACCTCGCGAGTGGAGGAAGGCTCATTTGCTCGCTCATTTAGCATATTAAAAGGGTATTATTGCTACAAACAAGAAATCTAAATGAGGCCTGGGCAGGAGCCGCGGATAACACTCCTGATTAAAGGTACAGGGTAAGGATGAACACGGGAGGCTGAATCCGTTATTGTTCACCAACATGGCAGGACCCGGCAGCAGGGACGATGATAAGAGCTGTGAGCTACGGCTGGGACCGCAGGCGCGGTCCGGGAGGAGGGGCAGGGCCAGCGTCCGGGTCGCCGAGCCCACCCCGCGAGGGAGGGGAGAGGCTGGGGGACGGGTGTTGGCGGCGACCTCCTAGGAAGGACCCAGGTGAGGTTGCCTCGAGGTTCCCTGGAGCGACCTGAGTCCCCGCTAGCATCTCTCATCCCTGCCGGTCAGCACTGTGGACAGTTCCTACCCCGCAAACGCCTGCACTCTTCCCAAGGGTGATCTATTTCCTGGGAGAGGGGAGAAGGAAGAGAGGGACTGCGATTCATCTCTTTTGTGCCCAGGATAAGGGCACCACCCCCCGCCCCCGCCTGAGATACCACGGGAGGGGCTGGACCGAGGAGCAAGGTGTCTCCTCTTTTAGCCTGTGGCAGTCTGTCTGGGAAAGATGGAGCCTGGGTGAAGCCCTGAGCAGAGAGAGAAGAGAAATGTAACTGGAGGAAAGAAACAAAAAGATACGAATGTAACACTCATATTCAATAACTACAGGGGAAGGGTGCTCCGCCTCCTGCCTGGTACCCCATCAGGTTACACGGGGACTGACAGGTGACTAGAATAGTCACAGAGATTCACCCCTGGGGATGGAGGGAGGTGGGAATGACTCACAGGAGACCTATAGGTGTGAAATAAAGTTTTAAGAACACAGACTATTTCAGATATAAGTAATCATTGGTAGCAGGAAACAGTGAAGTTACAGAATTAATTGAAGACAGAATGGAATTGAATTAATGTAGTTACAGAATGAAAAGGGGAATTGAATTATCCTATGAGCTAACAGTGCTGGCACTTGCTTCTCTGGACTATGTTCTCCTTGAGGACAGGGGCTTTGTTTGTTTGTCTCTGTGTCTCCATTGTTAAGTATAGTTCTTGACACACGTTAGATGCTGTGGCAGACTACACTATTTGTTCTCCACACAACTTCCTCTTCCTGGGCTAAAATGGAGAAACATTTCTGAGCCTCTCTTGGAGTGAAAGGAAGCATATGACTAAGTTTTGGCAAATACATACAAAGGAGTAAGACAAATGTGTCACTTCTGGCCCGAGGCATGGAAAAGATAATTTACCTCACCATCTCTCTCTTCTACCTCAGCAACCATAGCAAGATGGAGGGATCCTGGATCCCAGGTCAGTAGATAGGTAAGGACACCAGCCATCATACATCAGACTCTTCAGATTTCTATTGTGTTGCACCATTGAGATTTAGAGGCTTATCTACTGAGGCATAGAAATTATTAATCCTGATTAATAAATGAAGTGCTTAATAAATATTTGTTGAGTTAATAAATGAATATTCTCCTTTAATCCTCACAATGGCTTTAACATAGATACAGTTTGTCCCATTTGACAGAGAAGGAAAGAGATTCAGAGTTAAGAAGTAATAGACCCAGAAGTTAAATTTATGTCCTCAAATTCCATGTTCTTCAACTATACCTGGCTGCCTTTCAAGAATATAGCATGATGTATATTTTATGTGAAACTTACCAAAAGCTACCTCAGTGTAATAGAGGTTAAGGACTTTCCAAATGAGAGGGTTCAGTGACCATCATTGCTGTCAGGACAGGGTTGCTGTCTTGGACACCATTAAGGTTTCCTGAATTCAAGCTCTTTGACAAAGAACTTCAGCCACATGCTTTGTCTGTTTGGTATTGATGGTGCTGGAGAGGGGCCGGTGGTTATCCTTCTATTCCCTTGCCCAGGAATGAAAATTTTCCTTCCCATAAGCAGATGGTCAGATCAGCCTCCTTGGAGCGCCTGACCCCAAGCTGACTTTTGCATCTCACCTTCTAAATAGATTTGTCAACCACCCAACAGTTTTGAACCTCTGGAGCCTGCCCTGCCTGAACTTAAGAAGCATGAAAATAGCTGAAGATAAATACTAACAAGTTGACTTACACTGTGAATCCTCTTTTCTACTTTGCTATGGACACAAAGAAGGCAGAAGGTAGTGTGGGGAGGGAGAAGACCTGGGAGGGAGAAGACCTGCTCTTGGCTTGGGTGGGGGTCTTTAACAGGAAAAGGAGGATTTACCTGGAAAGGGGGATGTCTGCAGGACTAGAAAGAAATTAAATCTCTGAGAGTAGAGCTAATAGGAATCAACCATAATAGATAAGTTATCTGTAGAGAAATCCAGAAAGCAGGATTGGATTGTCCTCTGTCACCATTCAATGTCTCTCTCCTTGGGTCCTGGGGAGGTCTGGGTGTTCTGTTCAGCTAGCAGAATAAACTTCCTTTGAGTAAAGAGTATTAAAAAAAAAAAAAAAGACTATGTGACAAGCATGGTGACAGATGCTGGGGACACATATATGAGTAAGAAGGATCAGTATCCCTCACACCCAGGCTGAATACATGAAGCACTCTGCAATAGTAGCAAACGGCTACAACTAAACCATGGGGTTGTTGTTCTTGTTCAGTTGCTAAGTCTGTTCGACTCTTTGTGACTCCATGGACTGCAGCATTCTAGGCGTCCCTGTCCTTCACTACCCCCCAGAGTTTGTCTAAACTCATGTCCATTGAGTCGATGATGCCATTCAACCATCTCATTCTCTGTTGGCCCCTTCTCCTCCTGCCTTTAATCTTTCCCAGAATCAGGGGGCTTTTCCAGTGAGTTGGCTCTTTGCATCAGGTGGCCAAAGTATTTGAGCTTCAGCTTCAGCATCAGTCCTTCCAATGACTATTCAGGGTTGATTTCCTTTAGGATTGACTGGCTTGATCTCCTAGCAGTTTAAAGGACTCACAAGAACCTTCTTCAACACCACAGTTCAAATGCATATATTCTTTGGCATTAGCCTTTTTCATGGTCCAACTCTCACATCTGTATATGACTACTGGAAAAACCATAACTTTGACGACGTGGATTTTTGTTGGCAAAGTGATGTCTCTGCTTTTTAAAACACTGTCTAGGTTTGTCATAGCTTTTCTTCCAAGGAGCAAGGGTCTTTTAATTTCCTGGCTGCACTCATCATGAGGGTTTAACCACTGGGTGTCTTGGTACAATATGGGGGTTGCTCAGTGGCTTCCCTAGTGGCCAAATTCCTTTGTACCAAAGGTCCTTTCTTTTTTTCATTCTCTAGCCTTCACTTTGAGATCTGTGTTTCCCTGGGATCTGCAGCTACCTGATATTAGAACTGGACAGATCCAAAGGGATTGTTTTCACCCAAATTTCCCATTCTTGAAAAAGAAGAAATTGATATGCAGAAAGAGAGAAATGACTTGCCAGAAGACACTTTCCTGGAAGGACCAGTGTGATGACTCATTTGTGTTTGTTAACATTTAAGCCAAAAAATGTATTAAAGCTTTTTAGTAAATTAATCATTATTGGACTGGTAGAGGTAGGACTCGGGAGGAAAGTTGATTGTCTGCTCAGTCTTGGTGAGTTCAGTATACGCTATTTGGGTCCTTCTGTGACTTGTGTCCTCACTCAATTCCACTCCCTTCCCGTGGTTCCAGGTTCCCTCTAACTCTCACTTCTAAAGCAATTTGAATGCAAAGACCATAGGGCAATTGGAGCCTGGGAGAGCTCCCTTGGCTGAGAAATTAGTCAGTCTAATTACCCTCTCATACTGCATTTATCTCAATGGAAAGGGCTGCCAGTGATCTGTCAATGACACACAAGGTGAGGGTGAAGTAGCGCCAAGTGGTTGGGGTCTTAATTGTGTGAGCTGTCTTAAGGGACATGTCATTCTGTTCTGGAGCTGAAAGACTGGGTCATCTGCATCCTGACACCCTTGGCTCAGTCCCCTTGCTAGTCTGCATTCCCGAGGCAACAATGGGGTGACAGCTCACTCATAGCCATTCCCTGGGGGTTTCCGGTCTGGCTCAATCACCTCCTTCCCCATGAGGCCTTCCCTGACCCACTTCCCAGTCCCCATGAGCTCAACATGTGCACACCCCTCTCACAGTCCTCACTGTGTGGCACTTCCACTCTATTCCTGGGCTCTTCTCCCCCACCGTCCTGAAAGCATCTTGAGAAAGAGCCCAGGCCATCCTAGTCTTTGTGTCTCTGGCACTAGCACAGGTCCAGTGCAAAGTAATTACCTATGTTGACCTCAAAGTAAAATTCAAGTCCAGTTCCTAGAGTCTCACCCTTATTGTGATGCTGGTCTGGCTCTGTCCCATAAGGCTAGAGTAGGTGCTACTGGGAAGCCAGGTCTGCCCAGGTCTGCCCAGGCGTTGTGCCTAGGGCTCCACATACAACACCACAACCCTGAGGGCAGGCTTACGATCTCATCTTCATCTGAAGAAACTGAAGTTCAGAGGGGTTAAGTGGCTGGTCTAAAGTGTCACGGATGCTGGGTACAGAAGCTAGATTGGAGCACTGGTCTATCCGATTCCATAGACTGGCACCTCCATAGGCCACATCCTGACTTTGCTGGCCCAGCCCTTCCTGTTCACAGTGCCCACAGCTTGAGATTGTCAACACTGTTCATGACTTCAGACTCACTAGTTTTTTGTAGTGGTTATTGCTTAGTCACTAAAAGTTGTGTCTAACTCTTGTGATCCCATGGACTACAGCACACCAGGCTCCTCTGTCGTCCACTATCTCCTGGAGTTGACTCAAATTCATGTCCATTGAGTTGGTGATGTTATCTAATCCTCTTATTCTCTGTCACCTTCTTCTCCTCCTGCCCTCAATCTTTCCCAGCATCAGGGTCTTTTCCAATGAGTTGACTCTTTGCATCTGGTGGCCAAAGTATTGGAGCTTCAGCTTCAGTAACAGTCCTTCCAATGAATATTCAAGGTTGATTTCCTCTAGGATTAACTAGTTTTCTGGGATTCCATAAAGCCACATACCACCTAGACTGAACTTTACAACTTCATTTCCCAGGGACATATGCCTTTGCATATGGTCCCTGTTGTTTTAAAAGCATCTCCCTCCTCCTCTGCCCAGTCAGGTGAGCCTGAGAAATGCTGCTCAAGCTGCCCCTGGCTACTTTGCAGGATTTCACATAGACCTTCTCTTGGAGTCTGGTCCTTGGTGCCTCCTGAACTCTTGTGGCTTGAACATAATAATAACAAAGACGACAGCTGCCTGCAGTAAAGAACCAGGACAAAAA
The DNA here is from genome assembly GCF_019320065.1 of Cervus canadensis. Classification (NCBI taxonomy): domain Eukaryota; kingdom Metazoa; phylum Chordata; class Mammalia; order Artiodactyla; family Cervidae; genus Cervus; species Cervus canadensis. The sequence goes on from NC_057396.1 coordinate 22,563,295, forward strand.
TCCTCTGCTATTATCTCCAGAGAGCAAAGAGAATACATCTATTGCTCTAGAAGATCCTAGGCTTGAAACGTCCCGTAGAATTCCCCAATACTTTGATTCATCTATTTCCTGCTGACCACTTCATTAATTTATTCATGCTTTCATCTTTAAAGTATATGTAGAATATTTTCAGAACTTAACTCATGTTAAATTTGGAGTCATCCAGAAGCTATCACTGTTCACACTTTCTTCGGGCATTAGGCTGCCTGATCCATTCCCTATGGAATCTCAAAAGTCAGTGGCCACACATGCACACATGCACATCGTCTGAGAAGAGAGGTAGAGCAGAAAGGAAGAGGGTTGGGGAGGGGAGAGGATGAGAGAGGTTAGGAAGGAGAGAGATGAAGAAGGAGATCCTGGGTGGATCTACAAGTTGAAGGAATCCCAGGGTAAGAGCCTAGAGCAAAGGTCAAAGTATCGGGAATGAAAGAAAGGTTCCTTAGGATCCTTCTGGCATTAGAGAAATATACAAAGAACCAGAGGCTGCAACTGCAGCTAGTGGGAGGTCATGAATTTTTGTGTTTGAGTTTCTGGCTTCCTGGGTTGAGTATTTCATGTGTGTGTGTGTGTGTGTGTGTGTGTGTGCGTGTGTGTAATTGGCTGCATTGGGTCTTAGTTGCAGCACACAGGATCTTCATTGTATCATGTGGGATCCCTTGTAGCTGTGTTCAAGCTCAGTAGTTGATGTAAAGGCTTGGTTGCCCCATAGCATGTGAGATGTTAGTGCCCCAAACAGGGATCAAACCCAACCACCTGCAATGCAAGGTGATTCTTAACCACTGGTCCACCAGGCAAGTCCTTGAGTTGAGAATTCTACTGTGCTCGCAGGAAAGAATGGAGGCTTGTCCTTGGGAACACTTTAAATTCGGGAATGGAGTATCAGGGAAATAGGGGTCCGATAGAGACAGACACAATCCTAGTCCATTTGGAATGGAATGCCAAGTGGTTTTAAATATAGAGTGAGGATATTCAAGGAAAGATAAGAAGCTTAGAAAGAACCTGAGTACTGGAAATAAGTCTGTTGCAAGTATCTACATTTTGCTAACAGACAGAATTTTTCCAGATGCCAAAAAAGAAGCAGTCTGCACAGGTGACGGATTTTTCCCCCGGATATAGGAATCTGTGTCACAATTAACCTCTTGATGAGAGATTTCTCTCAATTAAATTTTAGTTGACAGGTGGTAAAACCTGGACAACTGGCAAGGATTGACTGACAACTAGAGAAGATGAAGTCATTCATTCTTTCTTTTTCTGCCTCCTTTTTGATCATCCCCCCTTTTTCTTGCCAAATACTTTTAGCCTCCGAATACTCATTTCCAATGTAGCTTCTAGGAAACCTTCCCTGAATTCTTTCCTCTTCTTGCACCTTCTGTTTGGGCTGAGAACCTCTCCTCTGGGCTCTCAGAGCACACTGTGCTCATTTTAAAAATAGCACTTAACACACTGCATTATAACCTCCCTGCCTCCTCCATCCAGCTGCAAGTTCCTTAAGGGAAGGAACTCTTTTACTCATAAACTTTGCTTTAATTTCTAGCATGGTGCCTGTTACATCATAGATGTCAAGTAAATATTTCTGAATGAATGGATAAATGAATGATCACGGAACTACGAATCTGATCTAGGAAAGTTATCCACTATTTTACAGTGTCCCAATTTAGGGACTTGGGGATGGAAGAGCAATATTTTAAGAAATTAAATTATTCAAAAGACCACCATGCAAGTCACCAAAAACCTATATTGCATTCAGCACTCCAGTACAAACACATCTTGCCATCTTTATACAAGTGTCCAAAGCCATTGCATTGTTCATTGTTTGAGCAGAAACACTTGATATTAAGAGTGCTCTCCCTGGAGGAGCAGGGGTCTCACACATATCAGTAAACACATGCTCCTCCTTTGGCACCAGCTCAACTTCACACGGCACCTCGTACCTGGACCTGTTATTCACAGGAAGTCCTGCTACCCTCGATGCCATGTAACAAACCATGCTGCTCAGTATTACATCTGCAGGTGTCACATTAATATTGAAAGAGACATTTGCAAAGCACCCTTAGGAAAGGAACCACCCATCTTATGGGTCCCCAGAGGATAAACAAGCAAGGATGAGAAAAGCAGCCCTTTGATGGAACAGCCAGGACATTCCCAAAATTTACAATGATGTCCCTTGGGGAAAAAAGACAGCAACAGTGGCTTGAATTCATTAACAAAAGAATAGACACAGTATAGAACTCTTGCAAATAATCTCTCTAAAATTTGGTAAAGAACAGAAGGAAATTGTAGGGCCACTGGGCAAATTCCTCATGAATAACCTTCTCAGAACCAAGAAACAATTGTTTCAGGGAAGAAATATGATACTGTGAAGCTCTCCATGCCTGCTTTATGACCCTCAGTCTTTTGTCTGGGTGGCAGGTTCAGAGAAGCAAGCAAGGAGGCATTGTGGGATCCAGGGAGAGGGAAACGTGGAGCTGGATATTTAGATAAGGCTCTATCTTAAACAATGGTCTTCCCTTGTGGCTCAGATGGTAAAGAATCTGCCTGCAATGCAGGAGATCAGTGTTCAATCCCTGGGTCAGGAAGATCCCCTGGAGAAGGAAGTGGCTACCCACTCCAATAATCTTGCCTGGAGAATCCCATGCACAGAGGAGCCTGGTGGGCTAGAGTCAGACACGACTGAGTGACTATCATACCTTAAATAATAAGGATGGAATGGATTTTTACTGTTTTCAGCCAGTGCTCCAAAAACAGAAGAGCAAAGGAGTATTAAAGGCAGAATCCATACCTAAGAAAGAGCCATGGGCTTTTGAAATGTTGATCATGATTGAGGCTGCAGGGCAAGCTTATGAATGCTACATGTGGGGCACTGCCCACATCTCTCATGGGCAGCGTGGTGAAACCCAACATCTGGGGGCAGCCTACAGAAGACTTTACTTCTAGCTCCTTGCATGAGGGAGGGAAGATGGCAGTGGGGTGTGTCATGGACACGCCGAATAGATTTACATGAGTCGTTTTTGAAAAGGTAGATCCTAGATACCACTTCACAGCTACTAGAGAATCTTTGAAGGTGGGGTCTGGACATCTGCATTTAACTAACTCCCCAGGAGATCCTTGTGCACACTGAACTTTGAAATTCAGTGGTTTCGCATGTAAGAAGATATTTTGGGGTAGGAGAGGCTAGGGTTCCAACAGAAGATTTGCACCCATTGACTGAACAACTCTGGGAACTTAACCTCCCAGTTTCTCAGTTTCTCACCTATAAAATAGGAATAACAGGAACATAAATGCTCAGGGCTATTGCACAGATTTAAGAAAATATAGAATGTAAAGTGTCTAGCATACAGCCTGATAGATGGTAATATGTGGAAATTATTATTATATAGTAATTACTATATTCTATTTTGGGTAAACAAAATGAATGCACGTGAAATAATTGCAAACAGCTAATAATCAGGTGACATGATGTGCTCAGAGCCATCATGAAGGAAAACTTCTCCCTTGAAATATGCCTCGTTTCTTTTTCTGAAGAGGGCACACTCTCTTCAATTGGGGTGGTTAGCTTGTGGCTACAACTTTCATGTGATTTCTCCAGGAAGGAATCTTTGGTTGGGGAACTGTGAATACCTGCTTTGGAACCCAGCTGGCCTAAGGTGAATGTCTGTGCCCTCACTTACTAGCTGTGAAGGTAACAACAGTCCCCGCCTCAGTTGATGAGATGACATAACCCATGTAAAGTGCCTAGCTCAGTACCTGGCACAGGGTAAGTGCTTATTAAAAAGTAACCATTTTTAATGTTATGGGGCTTTCAAAGTAAACCAGCCATTTCCAAGGGGACATGCACATATACAGTCATTCAGCAAATGAATTCTGAGTTCCCACAATGTGTCTAGGGAACCACAAAACCATAGGGTGGTTCTTGTTTCCTCGAGAAGTGCAAAGAAAGGCTATTATTTTTCCACGGAAACAAGAAAAGTCATGAGATTATTATATGGCAATTGTCAAATGAATAACATACAGTGAGCACTAGGACTTCTTGGGGGAGACAAACCAAGGAAGTTTTCCAGAAGCAGGGACAGACACTTCTGAACAAGAAGGAAAGGTCTTTCAAGAGAAGAGGTGAAACAGTCAAGATGAAGCTGACGAATACAAATGCTGCATTCATGTAAAGAATGTATGACTAGAGGGTAGACTTACAGAGTGAAATTTGCAAGTCACTGCATTGTGACCCGTAGTTTGGCTCCATACCACCCAAAAGGGGTACATTTATCAAGACTCTAAAAATGTGCAGGTGCACACAATATATCAAGAAAACTGCTCTCAGGTGGGAATTTCAGATCTGGAAGAGCTACGCATAGATGGCACATATATACTTTTTCCTTTTCCTTTTGATCCCATGTTTTCCCTTATTTCTTTTCTTTCTTTTTTCTTTTTTTTTTTTTTTAGGGAGAGGAAGAGAAAAGAGCCTATCTTGACACTGCACCTACAGTAGAGAACCTGCACCTGCCACCCTCATCTCCCCAAGCCCTTTCTAGCACAAAGACATAACCTTGAACTTGATGACAGTCTATTAAGGATGCTGACTCAGAAAGGATCAAGAGGACAGGGAGAACAGAGAACTGAAAGGGAGGAAAGAAGAAAAGGAGGAAAAGAGAGAAAGATGGCGAGAAGCTGAAAGAAGAGCATAAGAAAAGAACCATGGACAAATGTGCCATCTACTGTGCTTTGGAATAGTTACAAATGTTGGATTTAGGTGGGGTGGTTGGTCCTATCACCATCCAGGTTTCTGCCTTTTTGTCTTCGTTTTTCATACCTAGAAACACTGCCTGGGATCACCTGGAAAGACACTCACAAATGCGTAGGTTTTTTAAAAGTCATAAGCTCAGTCACTTATTCATTCATTCACAAGTATTTACTAGGGGCCTTCTATATTCCAGGCATTGTACAGAAACTAGGAATATAATAGTGGACAAAATAGATATAGTTTCTACCTTGTTTTAACTGCCCATCAAGTACTTTTTGAACTGAATGCTATAGCTTACATTGTTCTAGGTATTGCAAAAAATACAAAATAATTTTAAGACATAATCTGTAGTCCCAGGAAGCTTACCATCTGCTGAGGAAGTAATAAAAATGTACCTGAATGAATCACCTCCTTGAATAACTGCAGTCCTCAGTGATTTTTCATTCCTCTGTTCTCTCTGTTCACTCGTGGGAGTAAGTCTGTTCACTCGTGGCAGGCTTACCACACAGTACCTGGTGTTGTTATCTGCTTATGCATATATCTATTTTTATCCTACAGAAGGCCTGTATCAGTTTGTGCTATTTACAAATAATTGCAAAACTCTTTTCAGTCATTTATTTATTCCATGATTCGGTCACTTGATTTGGATTAGGCTCAGCTGGGTGACTCTTCTGATCTTGGATATGTTCATTCAAGTATCTACTGTCTGAAGCTGCTCTGCCAGGCAGCTCTATTTCTAGAGGTTAGATGAATGTTGACTAAGACATGAGAGGTGACTGGGCAACATGGTCTTTAACCTTTTGGTAGATAGGCTGGGATTTGTTCACATGGCCACTTACTTGGCAGAGTTTTCAGAGAACTAATGAAAATGTGCAAAGTTTTCTGAGGCCTGGGCTCTGGCACATTGTCACTTTTGCTGCATTCTGTTAGCCAAAGCAAATCACAGGGCCAGGACAAAATTAAGGGGCAGCAAAATAGGCTCTGCCTTTAGAAGGGAATAGCTGCAAAGACACACTGCAAGGGCATGGATATAGGAAGGGGTACTGAAGCTATCTTATTCTCAATATACCATATGGTCTGTTAAGCTTCTCACGAGAGATGCTATTTACATATTTTTATATTCTGAAAGATGAGGGTCCTGGGATATTCCAGGAAGAGAAATAATGAGTCAGGTGGGAGAGAGTTTGAGCTGAGGGAGGAACAGGAAGACAGTGCTGCAGGGCTAGGCAGGCAACACAATTGAGGGCCTTGTAAACCTTGATAAGGAATTTGGACATTATCCTAAGAGCAATGGGAAGTCATTAAAGAATTTTAAGCAGGGGATAGGAATGATGAGGGCTGTGTTTCTGAAAGATCACTTGGACTGCAGTATGGAGAATGGATTAAGGGAGACGAAAGGGAAGCAGGAAGAATAAAGTTCTATTTTAAATTCACAAATACCTCTGGCAGGATTAGAGGGTTGTCAGCTACTTACACTTTAAGGGCAGGATGCAGGACCAAGATTCTCTCCCTGACTTTGAGCTGTAGAAGGGATCAGCCAGCTTTCCAGCAATGCGCAACTCTCACCCATATTTTAGGAAGAAAGAAGAATAGAAAGTTCAAAGATGAAGATTCTTTTTACCTCTCTATTAGTCGAACTAATCATTTGCCTTTAAGTAAGACATTTCATTTTGATTAAAGTAATAGCCATGAATAAGTAAAAAGAAATTAATTTCCAGAAGGACATTCAAATGTAACAGGATTTCATTTCCTGTCAGGACTGAGGTTAATCCAACTCTTGCTTCTGCTGACATCTAATGGGAGTGACTATTTTATTGAGTTCCCACTATGTGCCCAGCAATTTACACAGTTTATCTTGCATGATGCTTATGATGACCCCCTTAGGGAGATGGAATCACCCCATCTTACAGATGAGACTCAGAGAAAGTATGCCACGAGCTCAAGGTGACACAGAGGAGGACCGGGCTGGAGGGTAAAGTAATTCCTCTAACATTCATGGTAGCTTGCCGTCACCCATGAGTCTTGCAGTGTGCCAAGCATGGGGTTAAGTCCTTGGTTTGCTTTATCTTGCTTTATCCTCCCAACAGTCCTTTGAGATAGGGCTATTAGCCTCTTCACTCTACAGATGGGGAAAATGAAGTCAGACAAGTCACCTAGCTTGTTCAAGATCATTGAGTCAGGTCTAACAGAAGCTGTGTTTTAACCTAACACATTGCTTCCCATGTTCTTCTAATATGTACACCATGCTGTCATGAAAACGATGGATTTTCTTAAATAAACATTCCCTTATCCTTCCTAATCGCCGTGTAAACAAAGCTCTGCATCATTGATACAGTGAGCCCTTCACATCTCCCTCCTCATCTCCCGCATCAGTCATAAGTCCTTGGATGGCAGGGGCTGTGTCTTAGACCACTTGCCATTCCCTCTAGCACTTAGCCATGAGGTTCCAGTCTGGAAGTGTTCTTGATCTGGGCTGGTTCTTGCCAAGTGTGGTGCCGTCTTTACTCACACATGTGGAAGTGCTCGCAAGCTTAGTTTTCTGAGCGAGTCCTGCTAACAAGCTGGTCAGGCAAGCAGCCTGCCCCTCTAGCTGCATCTGCACGGGGATGGATCAATGCCACTCTCAAAGCAATGACCAGCCAGTCCCACCCCTGCCTCCCCCCAGCACCAAGGTGCCTTGGGGAGCTGGGGACTGCACTTGGACGCTGCTGTTTCTCCACATCGTCCGTCACCAGCGCGAGAGAGGCCGGGCTCCAGCTCCTCAGGCAACAACATCGGGAGGAATAATGAGCTGCTCTGGGGAAGGCGAGAATTTTCTGATTGGGAGACATATGGGGCTGTCACAGTGACAGATGGACCCGAAGGTCTTTTCCCTACTACACTGCCCTTGTGGCCTCTGCTCTTACCCCTAGGTCCATCTGCCTCCTGATGCTGGTTAGGGGTGGTGGGGTGGGCAGAGAGAAGAGCAGGAGACCATGAAACAAGTAAAAAAGGGAAAAACCATAATGGTCTTGAGGGACATTGTTTGAGTGTTAGCTTTATAACTCACATCAATAAGCCCTTTGGACCTGCTTTATTTATCTGCATCATGAGACAGTTAGACTTAGACTTTGACCTCTGGGAATGTATTTCTATCATCTGTAAACTGTGCTCAGTGAAAACTCCCATTATTGCAGGCATGGCGGAGGGAGTCCCAACCTTGAAGTCAGAAGACTTAGATGAAAATCAGGTTCTAGTTATCTGGCTTCTCTGAGCCTCCACTTACTCAAGTATGAAGAGAAAAAACAAATGCATTTCTCACAAGATTCTTGTGAGCATGAAACAAACCACATGTATAAGAAGCGCTTAATGTAGTATCTGGTAGAGGATAGGTGCTCTGCCAGCATTTACTGATTTGGCAGTGAGTTTTCAATGAGGCATTGCTGTTAAACTGAAAGACATCATGCAAAGTTGACTCTTAGCATCTGGTATTAGTCTTAGCCTAAGGATCCATGTCAGTATTTGTGTTGGTACTGGTGAGAGGGATTGTTATCTCTAAGGTATCTTTCAACCTTTAAAGACAAGGATCTCCAAACAGAAAGATTGGTTCTTAATAATCAGTCAGTTGAACAGATGGAAAGATGGAGGACTTCGCATCCCCAACTCTGCTCTGGGTCCCCAGCTCCGTACAGGAGCCCATGGATCTCTGCCCAAAGCTGAAAGTGACTGACAAAGTGGCTAAAAGGGACTTTGGGAAAAAGGGGGAAAGGAGGCAAGGATAATGCTTCAAGAAGGACAGGAGGAGACTGTTTAGGGGGCAGAGAGAGGGAAATCTGTTCTTAGACCACTCCCATCCCTTCTAGAACTTAGGCATGCAGATCTAGCCCAGAAGCTGTGGCCTCCAACAATGGATCTGTCCACACGGATAGCCCCAGTCCTGGGTGAAGTTGGCATTAGAGGACAGCTAAGGTGAACAGTGATGAAGTGAGGGGAGGCTCAGTAAGAGAAGAGGCGGAGGAGAAACAGAAGGAAGGACATGGAAAATGTCGAAGTAAAGAAGGAGGAGGAGGACCACCTTGTCCTCTCTCTTCCTGAAACCTTCCAAGAACCCCTCATCTGCATGAGTAAGTCTAAGACCCTCAGCTCAGGCACCAGCCCTGGAGAGCAGCTCGGTGGGACCAGCTCTTGCTCTGTCTCCACACATCCATGCTCCAGCCATTGCTGGCCAGCCACCAACAAAGCACCGGGTGTTGCATCTTCACATCTTTGCCCTTGGGGTGTCCTCTGAGCAGATAGCCTTTCAGCTCTTCCTCATTTTAGAAAACCACCAGGCATCCTTCAAGTATCACCTCCTCTGGGAAGCTTTTCCTGAGTCCTTGAGGCAGAATTAGTCTCTGCCTCCACTGGGCAGCTGCACCTCCCTCCCTCAAGGGCACACTTCCAGGACTGTTTGCTTCCTCGCCCGCCTCTCACTCTGCAGGGAGCTCCTCTAAGGTGGGCTGTATCTCTTGCTCATTTTTGTACACTGGTGCTTAAGCTGTGGGCCTGGAACACACTCATGAAATGGTCATGGAATGACAGGGGGAGGGAGAGGACAGGAAGAGGGACAGCAAGGGGAAGAGGGAGAGGAGAAAGGGTGAAGACAAAAGGGAAAAGGAGCCCAAGGACAAGAGGGATGGGGGGAAGAGAGGTGATGGAAAAACAGCGTGCCATTGGGGCACGGAGTGGGGAGGGGAAGGAAGAGGAAGCGAGGGAGGAGGGAAGTCACAAAGGTGAAGCAGAGAGGAAAGTGAAGAGGATAAAGGGGAAGAGAAAGTAGATAAAGAAACAGGGCTGGTATTTGAAGGGGGATGGAGGAAAATGTGTTCCAGAGAATCTCTGGGAATTTCTCAGCAACCAGTACCTGGCCCCTGGGGCCTGCTTCCCATTTCTGCATCCTCACAAGGCACCAGGGTTAGTTCCTTGCTGAGCCTAGACCCATCTGGAGCATCTGTGACCTGGGATGACTGTTCAGAGGAAGCATGGCTTTTTCACTACTCAAAAACAACAGGAGGGCCCCACTGCAAGTTGATTGGTGTGGACAGCTGTCACTTACAAAGGAGAGTCTTTCTCCTTCCTCCCTGTCATCACCTGCTCCAGCCAGCTCTATTTTGGACAGACTCCACTGGACAGCTATCAGCTGGAGACTTTGTGGGGCAACTAATCCCCAGCTAGATATAACTGGACTTAGCTGGTCTTTCTCTCTTCCCTAGGTTGAATTCCACTGACTCTCCCAAAGCACCTCCTCTCACCCCATTTCAAGCAGACACAGCAGGGGTGCTAACTTGACCACCCAGGCACACAGGCCTCCCAGCAGTGCTGTGGGTACATTGCAATGGGAGTTAGCCCACAAGTGCTCTGGGGCTGTTCCCAGATGAGGGCTGGGACATCTTCCCCACATTGTACTTGACCTGTGCTCGGTAATCAGAGACTGGCTTCTCTGACTGCAGGTATTAAATGAATCAACATCACTTGAGGTCAAAGTAAATATCATTAGGGAAGGAAGAGCCTGGAGGCCTCTCTGCACCTTTATCTCTCAGCTTCCCAAGGGAGGCTGTTGAGGGCTGGACTAAAATAAGTGGTTCTTCAGTTAATTCCAAGACCCACTTAATTTGCATGATTCAGCCCAGTCCCTTGCATCTTCTCCCAGATGCCCTCTCCCTCACTAACCTTCATCTTCACATGTAAATCCATGAGACCCCAATGCTCCTCTTTCTTTTCTAATTATTTACCATGAAGGGAAAGTATACACTTATGGAGGGATGGGGTTGGGGGTGGTGTGGAGGGCAAGGGAGAGAAAGCAATGCTCTTAAAGGTAGTATTTTCCTTAACCACACACAGACCAGAAGGATCTAGTGGGAGGGAGAGATGAATAACCTGTGTGCAGAGATGGCAGGGAAACTTAGGCAAGTTCTACAGAGTTCTCCATCCTTCTGGAAGACAAATAGAAGCAACTTTTCCCTTCCTTTCTAGCAGGGGCAATGGGATCTGTTGGAAAGGGGAATGGAGAATTTAAATTCATAGGGCTCATTTTATCCTATGCCAAAACTTTCACCATCTCTTCTAACTTGACCTTCACTGGAAGTCTAATGAATTTCAACTCTTTTGCTTTTGTTTCCAAGGCCTGAAATGGGCAACAGGTGAGTGAGAAAGAACCAAAAAACAAAAGTCAAATAACCCCTAATCCAAAGAGAATCATGATTCCTAATGAAAATTGGAAGTTAACCAAAATACTGTTTTTTGTTTGTTGTTTTTCCAAGCAGGTATGCAGCATGAACCTAGTTGATTGGTCCTCTCCCTTCACTCTCCTTCTTAGAGAAAATCCTTGTAAATTAATATTGGTTTCCCCACTGATATAGGATGGTCACTGTAATTCCTTAGTCTCTAGCTGCCAAATTTCTCCTTGAAACTACCCTCACTCTTACCTCTTTCCTGAAGGCACCACCCACCCAGAGACTACATCCCTCTGCCCATTCACTTACTTCTCAGTTATTCGCTGAGTAGTTGGGAGCCACAGGAGGCTTAGAACAGAGCTATAGTGTCCCTGTCTTTCTGAAAGCATGAGGGACACAAAATGAGGCTGGGAAGCCAGTGGACTCAAATAATGAAGGCTCTTACAGGGCTAGATAAGGAGTTTAGACTCGTTTTATAGACAGCAAGGTGTGTCAGAAAGTTTTGAAGGAGGGGCATGGCACAGTCAGTTTGCCTAACAGGAGGTCACCCTGGGCTCAGTACGGAAGGTGGCCTGGAAGGGGTTGGCAAAATGGGAAGCAGTCCAGAGGAGGTTGAACAGAGCAGGTAGAGGCAGAGTCTGCCAAGGGCAGAAGGGATGCTGCAGGAGCAAGCAAGGTCATGGGCATTTGACACACACAACTTTAAAGACTTGGTCAAGTAAGTAAAACACCAACAAAACAATATACTTCCCCCCCAAGGCTGCATTCTATTCAACTATTATTAATAACTGATTTAATTCTATCCATTCCATTTTACAACCCCTGTCTCCTGCAATTGTCTGGTCCTGGTAACAATTTTATTGGAGCATAGGAGGCACATTATAAATACATTTTATACTGCACATTGTATTTGAAGCAAATTTGAGACATCTCTGATTAGGTGCCTTCCCAACGATAGCCTTGTTCAGACAGATAATTGCATGCTGATTTTTATTTTATTTTATTTTTTTTGAGCTTTGTTCTCTCCCCCTTGGCAAAGCTGAAATCTTGCATACACACGTCAGTGGATAAAAACCCTTGAAAATAACTCTTCAGAAGAAATCTAATTTACTTTTTAATCTGGTTCGGAAATTTGCCAGAAAAATTTCCACCGACAAGCACTGCCATTTATTACCACTTATCACACAGCCGGGCTCTGCTCGAGTTCCTGATGGGGCTAATGTAACAGGGGAGGAATCTTCTGATACATTATTTATTCGATACAATCCCACCAGATAAGATCTATGGGCAGGAGAGGACAAAGTTTGACCTTATCCTCTGTCTAAGGGAAAGTAAGGGGTCTTCACTTTTGCTTGTTTGAGGAACCCTCTTTAACTCCATGCCCTTGGAAAATTCTAAGCTTCCCTTAGAGCTCTGAGACTATCACCCCACAGAGACCTGGCTTTGACTTTGATTTCTTCCCCTGAGATCCACACCACCCACTTACACATTTGCTTGTGTTAGACCTTGAGATGATTTTCATGAGTTCCATGCTTGTTCTGGGACCTGTTTCTTAGGGACAGAGACCAGAGGGACATTTAGCAAAGGCCTATCCAAGCTCATATTGGGGTGGCTCCGTGTTGAAGAAAAAAGATTGGTATGGGCCAGCTGGTGGCCTTGGGCTGGTGACCTTGGGTCTTCATCTGTAAAATGGGAAAGGGGATCTCTGCAACCCTGTCAAGCTTTCATGGTCTGTGGAGATAGCCCAAGGCTTTGGGAAGAACAGAGGACTTGAGTCAGAAGGCCTGGGGCTGGAGTGTTGGTATAGTAGCTTCCTGGCTGGCTGATCTTCAGCAAGTTGATATCTCTGAGCCCCTGTTTTCTGATGCGTCCACTGTGAAAACAGCTCATAGCATTATTATGATGATAATGATCATGGAAACTTTGCAAATAGCAATGAAACATGTAAGCGTATAATTATCATGAACCGATTCATTAATTAGTGAAAATACATGATGAGATATTTGCAGAACCCACTCAGAAGGAAAACCTGGAGAGAAGTAAAGCTGGGAGTAACCAGGGGGGCTTTCTGTATGCCTATCTCCAACCTCAGCTGAAAGATACCCCAGGCCAGCCTTAGTCAAAAGGAGACTCCTGCACTCTGGTGCAAAGTGTTGTTTTTTTTTTTTTTTTTTTTGCATTCATCCCTAACAGACATTCCCAGAGATCTCTGGAGCTCCCAGAAACTATAGAACTGGGATTTAGTCTCCACCTCACCCTACCCATGTTTCCTAAAACTACAAAAGTGAAAGATCTTTGAACACTGGAGAGAACTGGGTTGAAATGCTGACTGTGGGCATACTGAAATCTACAAGAATTTACTTAACTCTTCAGAGCTTTAACCCTCATCCCTCATCTATAAAAGGAGGATATTAGCACTAACCTCATGGAGTTGTCATGAGGGGTCAGTGGCATATGTGATGTGACCCTTTTAGGCCTCAGCGATTCACTACCAGTGAATTAAATTCTAAGAAAGGTCCTCTTCTACTTAGAAACCCTTGTACTCTTGTTATGCTTAAGACCATGTCTGCCATGTTGGAAGAATCCAATCAGTACTTGTCAAATGGATGGATGGATGGATGGACAGATGCAATACACAGCGGTCAGGGTTGTGAACTGAAGAAAACGTATGTAATATTCTTGATCAGGAAAGATAGTCTTGAGTCCTAAATCAACTTTTGAATCTTTGTGCTATGCTAAGTCACTTCAGTCATGTTCGACCCTGCAACCCTATGGACCGCCAGGCTCCTCTGTCCAAGTGTTTCTCCAGGCAAGAATAGTGAAGTGGGTTGCTGTGCCCTCCTCCAGGGAATCTTCCTGACCCAGAGATCAAACCCTCACCTCTTGTATCTCCTGTATTGGCAGGTGAGTTCTTTACCAGTAGCACCACCTGGGAGGCCCTTTGGAATCTTTATGTCCTCCCAAATCTGTCTCCTACTTCTTCCAGGCGTCTTGCCATTCCTGTTCCCCTTTCCCATCCTCTTGGCCTCCAAAATGTTCCATTACTCTGACCCTCACCCTCCAAGCTTTTCTCTCCTCAGCCAATGGGTTGGCAGTGAGGTTTGCGCACAGAACTTTCTCCCTGTCTCCCTGCTTTCTGTGATGCCTTCTCAGAGCTATGCCTCCAGTGGGAAGAGTAAATATAGAAAAATGACAACATGTACATTAATGCTCGTTAGAATGTCATCATTATACCCCACAAAGTGTCTGCCGAGGGGGTCCCTAAAGGGCACTTAGAAACAAAGCAGCTGCTCCAGCTTTGTTCCAGCTCACATCTCGAAGAAATGACACTGAGATAGATGCAGTGATGTCTGGCGGGAGGAAGGGGAGAGAGCAGTGCTTCTTTGGAGGAGGACATGGTGATGCGAGAACCCACACTTTACCCCATGCGCCCGGGACAATCAGTGAGTGAGACAGACGGAGAGTATGAGAATTCAGGGAGCAGGCCAGGCTGCAGAGCTGGGGCTGGTGTGCCCAAACCCGGAGGCTCCCAATCTGTGTAGGGAGACGGAGGATAGGAGCTAACCCTCACCCCAACCTCAATCTTAGATCAGCCTCCGAAAGAATCACCTGCTCTTCTCCAATGTGCGTGTTAAATTGCTCAGTCATGTCTGACTCTTTGTGACCCCGTAGACTGTAGCCTGTCAGGCACCTCTATCCATGGGATTTCCCAGGCAGGAATACTGGAGTGGGTTATCAATTCCTTCTCCAGGGGATCTTCCCAACCCAAGGATCAAACCTGGGTCTTCCGTGTTGCAGGCAGATTCCTTACCATCTGAGCCACCAGGGAAGCCCCCTCTTCATCAGTAGTGAGACACAAACTACTGTGGGAATGAGGAAAGCATTATTCTACTTACTTTTCTACCAGTAGTAACTGGACAAGAGTTGTAGAGAGAAGGGGAGGCAACATAATATCGAAGTTTTGAATCTACTGACAAAGGGTACCAACTAATCTCCTTTGTAACTCTGCTCATCCACTCAAGACACACCCACAGGACACCCATGTACCCTACACACACTTCTGCCCACAACTGGTCAGTAGCTGATTCTGCAGCACAGGCCGTGGCCCAGCATCACAGGTCCCTTCATCCAAGTGTCTTGAAAGAGTAGGTGGCAAGGTTTGTAAAACTTAATGTTTGTCATATATAAAGACAATTTTGAGCCTCAGGTATAATATCACTGCTCTAAGTTCAACTAATTCATACCAGCTATGGTTTGTATAGCACTTCATGTTTATACAGTCTTTCCCATGTACACACTACTACATCAGATTCTCATTATTACCCTATGGAACAAACAAGGTGAGTGCTTTTATCCCTATTTTACAGATAAGGAAACTGAGGAACAGACTTTTCAATTACACACATACATTCACCCTGCCTACCACCCCCATCCCTCCTCTTTTCCCAGGACTCAGAAGGTTGAACCTAAATTAATTTTCTTTAGACCTTGCTGCCTTTTCCTACTATGGTCAAGCATTGATTGGTTTGATAATTCCTTTTAGAATCTCCTCGTCATACTTTGTTGAGTGTTCCTATGTACCAGGGAGGATACAAAGTTGTCTGGTCTCTGACCTGGAAATGTTATGGTATCATGAGTAGGCAAAGACATCTGAATTCCTTGTCTCAGTCTTCTCCTCTATAAAATGGGGATAGAGGAGGTAATGTCTTCATGGTTATAGTGAGGATTAAATGAGATAAGGTCTGTAGGGTCCTTGGAACAATGCCTACACATAGCAAACTCTTATTCTTCTTCTTACTGATTGCAATGAATATTATGAGGGAGGTATTCTACTAAAGCTGTGGATGAGCTGGGCTTTTTGTTGTTGTTCAGTTGCTCAGTTGTGTCTGACTCTTTGTGACCCCATAGGCTGCAGCACACCAGGCTTTCTTGTCTTTCACCATCTCCTGGAGCTTGCTCAAACTCATGTCCATTGAATTCGTGATTCCCTCCAACCATCTCCTTCTCTGTTGTCCCCTTCTCTTCCAGCCTTCAATCTTTCCCAGCATCAGGGTCTTTTCTAATGAGTTGGCTCTTCGTATCAGTGGCCAAAGTATTGAAACTTCAGCTTCAGCATCAATATTTCCAATGAGTATTCAGGATTGGTTTCCTTTAGAATTGACTGGTTTGATCTCCTTGCTGTTCAAGAGACTCTCAAGAGTCTTCTCCAACACTACAGTATTGCGTTATGGGGAATCTGAAAAAGATGGAGCTATAGTTGTACTCAGTGGTCTTTAACTAAAGAAAACGGGTGGGAGAAAGAAGCAATATGCATGATTTTATGTCAGTGGAGAAGATGTTTTGTATTGGGTTGGCAAAAACCTTTGTTAGAATTTTTCCATAACATACTATGAAAAAACCCAAATGAACATTTTGGCTAACCCAATTGTTTTATGCGCTTACCCAGGAGATGAGGAGGAATCTAATTTGAGCCACAATCATCAACTCGGCAAATATACACCACCAGTTGCTATAAGTGGAGAGATGGGTGACGTGGTGTGTGCATTCACAGGTCAGTCCAGCTGAGGAGGCTGCATAATGGGAGAGAGAAAGAAGGAAGAACATCTGGGTGGGGGGAACTGCACATGCAAAGATGTGTCCCTGGGAAGAAGCATGGTCTTTTTGTCCGCAAGATAAAGAGAGGAAGACAATAGTCAATTTTTAATTAGAATAAGCACTTTGATAACTATAGTCCTCAGACCAGAAATTATTTAGCTTCGTGTATTATTAAAACTGATTTTTCTTCACCAGTTAGGCCCCTGAGACTAAGGTGTGCATGAACAAGTCACTGAGAAGTAAACTCGAATTTTGAGCTAGTAGTCTTAGGGGAAATGCGCTCTGAGAATAAAGTCTCAAGTTGAAGCAGGAAGAAATGGAAAACCTGAGAAGACAGAACCTGATCACAGCCTGGAGCTGCTCCAAAACCCTTCCCACCTGTTCATAGGAAGCCCACGAGCCACCATCTCTTCTCCACTTCTCCCCTGACAGTCATTTTTGTTGCAGCCACATCCATGCCAGGAAAGGATACCCAGATAGAGTATCTTGCCTTGAGATCAAGGATAAGAGATTAGAGGAAATGGGCAACTCTGCCTTACTGTCCTCCTTTGATCAATGCACCTTATCAAGTAAGTTCATTTGCAGAGCTTAGTGATGACCACGTGGGAGTGAGGGAGGAATTAGTGTATCAACCCCATTTTTCCCAGCTCCCTCAGCCAGCCATCTGGAGTAGATCATAGAGGGCTCTGGATGTTGGCTGAGTAGCTTGGACAGAGGTAAACAAACTGAGAACCAGTTTACAGGACAACATGCAGGAGGTGAAGTGGTGAAGACGCATGTCAAGGGGACGGGGATCTTCTTTGCAGAGGAAGATCTGTTGAGCCAGAAATAAGGGTTGTGGGTGGAAATGGGCTTTACATAGACAGACAGCAACAGATGCAGGCTTTAGGTAAGTAACAAAGAAGCAATTCTGCATTATACCCCAGACTTTTAAGTCCTACTCAGAGAAAAATATTGATAAGAACCCCTTCTTTTAATTCCATGAGTTCTACAGAGCTGGCCCTTAATTTAGCCAACCTTTATTAAATACCATCATGTTCAGTGGGCTTCCCCAGTGACTCCATGGTAAAGAATCCACCTGCAATGCAGAAGTTGCAAGAGACCCTGTCTCAACCCCCTTGGATCAGGAAGATCCCCTGGAGGAAGGCATGGCAACCCACTCCAGTATTCCTGCCTGGAGAATCCTGTGGACAGAGGAGCTAGCAGGCTACGGTCCATAGCATCTCAAACAGTCAGACATTACTGAAACAACTTAGCATGTAGTATGCATGTTTGGTGTGCAAAGACGAATAAGACATGGCATTACCTACACAATCCAACAGGGCAAGTGGATGTGTTTACAACAACCAATCACCCGTTAGGAAAAGTACTAGTCCAATGGTATGTACAAAGAACATGTAATTCTGCTTGAGACAGCTAGGAAAAGGAAATAGTATTTAAGTTAGTTCTTAAAGAATTTTAGTAATTAATAAGAGTTTGTAACATGGAGAAGGGTCTGTGGACCTACTATATCCCCTCTGCTTTACCATATGCATGTGTTCACTGTTCTCCTTCCAGGCAAGTTCTATTTGGGATAAAAATGCAGTGCTTTGCCTTCTCTCAAGGGTTTAAACCACTCTTGCAAATGACCTGGACAGTAACTGAGATTTCTAGAGGGAAAGAGCCGGGTTTGTACTCTTCCTGAGTAAGTGTGGCTCTCTGAGTGGCAGGGGGAGTTTCACTCTTATCTTTCTTAGAGTTCCACATTATCATATCTCTCTTTTATGCTTGGAGGGAAGTTGTTTGAATTGATCCCTCTCTGGGGGCCCCCAAATATATGATTTTTTCCCCCTTCATCTCTGTGGTGTTACCATCAGGAACTGTGCACAAAATCTCTCCAGCATCCCCTGTGACTTGTGCTTCCCATCATTATTTTGATCATTCAACAAACATTTATTGAACACCAACCATTCCCTGGTGGCTCAGATGGTAAAGAATATAACTGCAATTACAGGAGAGACCCTGGTTCAATCCCTAGGTCAGGAAGATGCCCTGGAGAAGGGAATGGCTACCTACTCCAATATTCTTGCCTGGAGAATTCCATGGACTGAGGAGCCTGATGGGCTGCAGTCCATGGGGTCACAAAGAGTTGGACATGACTGAGCAACTAACACACATGCACACACATAACCATCCACCTAGTCTGGGCACTAGGAAGACAACAGTTAAAATATAAGCCCTGTCCTTGCAGACTTTACAGTTCAGTGGGAGACTCAGACAGTACATAATTAACCAAATAAAGATGTTAATATAATGTCAGGCAGTTGTAAGTTCTTAGGAAGAAAAACAGTATAGTAGGAGGCTATTCAAAATGCTGGGCAGGGGGTTGTAAGGTCAGGGACATCTCCCTCAGAAACTGATATTAGAGAATGAAAGATATTCCAAGCCAGAGAGATGGAAAGCAGGACTATTCTCAGAATACTTGATGAACAGAAAAGGAGAGTGTGTGGCTGGAGTGGAGTGAACTAGGAAAACAGTGGTCATTAACAAGTCTTTGGGACGAGGTCATTTAGATCTTTCAGGCTGCATAAAGACTTAGGATTTTATGCTAGCTGAGGGGAGATGGTTCTGGAGAGCTTTGACCAGTGGAGGAACATGGCATAATGAATATCTTCATAGGGTCATGTCGACTGCTTTGTTCAGAATACACAAAAGAGAGTCAAGAGAGGAGACAGATTAGGAGGCTGATGTAGAGACTGAGCAAGAGATGGTGGTGACTTAGGCTTGAGAGGTGGTGTGGAAGGTGGTGACAAGTGGTCACAGAACACGTTTCGGTGGACAGGTCAAGAAGACGTATTTAAAGGACTGAATGCAAAGAATGGGAGAAACATAAAAATCAAAGATGATGACAAGAGTTTTAACCAAAAGCAACTGAGGGAATGGAAGAGTTACTTATGAGATCTGAAGACCAAGGGGAGATTTTGGACTGGGGCTGGTGAATGCCAAGTTTGATTAGGGAAGTTTCTATCAGGCATTCAAGAGGTAAAACTGAGAAGGTCAAGGAGGTATGGACTGATGACTTCAAAAAGTTGGGTGATTTTAGAGAGGAGGAAGAATTAATTTGGATAGAGTACTGAGTACCATGGAGAGCAAACACCCCAGCCCCAAGAGAGTAGGGAAGAGTAGGAGCAAAAAGAGCATCATTGAATGGATTTCAGGGAGAGATAAAACCCTCAGGGAAGAGCTAGTTTCAGTTAGAGCAAGAAGGTGATGGAGCTGCTCAGACATGAGATTGAGGATGCAGGGAATTTTATCAAAGATGGGGCACATCTCCACAGTTCTCCATGGAAAGCCTCAGAGTTTGGGCATCACTGTAAGTAACAGACAAGAGGAAATCCATGAGCCTCAGAGAATCATGGATAAGGAAGAAGTTTTAAGGCAATTGGTTTCTTCACAGATCATGGGAAAGTGATTGCAGAACAACATAAGGAAGAAGCCCCTGAGTGAGGACTCCAAACAATCTCAAGGATTCACTTCTGGGCACAAGTTCTGGGCATCTCACGGTTATGCCAGCATTGACTGGAATTAAAACTCCTGCTAATAAAGGCTATATTCTGTTCTCACTAATCTCTCTTCCTAAATGCCCCAAGGTGGGTGGCCTCTCCTTCTCAGGTTAGGGAAAGGAGTGTGGTCATCGCAAGTTCTACCCCATGTCTTGAGGACAGAGGTTGAAAAAAAGAAAATCAGAAATCTAGAAGAGCTTACAAAAGAATCACAAGCCATAGGCACTTGGAAAGGAAACTATCAGTCCTGAGCCCTGAAAGATGAAGCCCAACACATGGGTCAAATGGGCTGTGAGTATGAAAGGGTTTAGAGAAACCGGAAGCCCACTGGACAGCCAGGGTGGCCAGGAAAGACTCACAGGGAAGGTGGGCCTCAAGGGGGTCCCCAAGAATGAGGAGTGTCTGTTCCATCACCTGGAGCAATGGACAGGGAGGTCACCTGGGTGGATTTGCATCCATCAATTCAGTAGTGTGCCTCTGGGTGAAAAAGAACCATTTGCTCTTTATCATTATCCTTAATAATTCTAAATCAGGAGGTGATGGAAAACCAACTCAAAGCTCATTTCAGAAGGATGTGGAAAGGGGGAGGCAGCAGGAAAACACATCAGAAAACAAATTCATCTTCTTGGCACAGAGACAAAGGACTAGGGCTTGGTCCAGAGCTACAGAGACTGATCCTTTCAAGGCTGAGCCAGTTTTTCAAGACATTCAAGTCAAGTAGTGATAAAAATCCCACTATTCACTGTTATATTAATGGCTTCTCCACTATATGCAGATAGGTAAAAGCATCATATCTTTATTTGCATTTCTTTTTCTATTGCCTCCAGCTCACTGAATTTCTTCCTTATCTGCCAAGAAATGTCTACTTTTAAGGTATTCTTTCATTTCCTCATGCCATTGGCTGTCAAACGACTTAATAACTTGCCTATCATGGAAGTCAAATATGGTTTATTAAAAATGCATGTCTCACTCAATGAGATGCCCTTTGGCGGTCTTCAGACCTTGACGACTCTGTCTCAAAGCTTGGGAGCACAGAATGGTCTTGGCTGGCCAGCTGCACTGCCTTGTTCTGTAACTTGCTCATTTCTGCCCAGATTATACTGAAGCGGCACAGAGTAGGGAGGTAGGACCTGTCCAAGGAGGTGGAATTGGACTGCTTAACTGACTTGAGGAAGTGGGACGTAGGCCTGAAACCCCCAAGTGCCTGAAGACTTCCAAGTCATCCGGCCAGGTCTCAGGGAAAGAATTTGGGAATGAGGCTGGAAATGGTACCCTGAGGTAGGAGGGAGGGAGGGAGAGAGGCATCTCTGGAGGGAATGGCATCGAGCAGGAGTGGGCTGTGTTGACTCAGTGCACTGGGATGATGAATCATGCCTGGGATGGCTCACGTAGCAAGGCAACATCGCCATTTACAGGGGCTAATGAGGCATCTGCAGTCACACACTCAGAGTCTGAATGCTGTCGTGGTGGAGGAGCAAGCAAGGAGCCTGAGCTAAAAACACAAAGGGAACTGGAGGTCGCCTTTTCCATCCTCTGCCCAGGGGTCCAAAAGCACCAAACCACTTCATCAGGATATACTGGCCCTTCTCCCAAACGATCTCAGAGCAGCCCTGCAGCTTCCCAGGCTGATGTTCTCCAATGGCCTGTGAATCTGCTACTTGGAGCCTCAGCTAATCCTTCATTCTTCATTTTTCTGTACATAACAGAGATGAGAAACACCTGTGCTGCCTCATTTTGTATACCATCCCCTCCACTACTTACAGACTCCACTCCATCTCACCTTAGTCTCCTCTCCTTGACTCTAGTTAACCACCACCTCTTCCATGAGAGCATTGCTCATTGCTGTCCTCCAGATGATTGTTTCTGGTGTCTTATTGTTACAGGGCCTGCTGTGTTCTACTCTTTCTGCCCAGGACATCAGAGATGGTGGACAGCCTCTCTGCCCAAGAGAAGGGAGATGCCACACCCAAGCAGAGACTCGATGCCATAGAAAGACCCAGAGGAGCACTCAAGTGCCCACAGCAGGAAAGCACAGTTACTCAGCAGGGAGAAGGCAGGGGTTCCTCTGGAGGAGAGAGAAATCTGGGCTATGGGAGCGGATAAGGGGAAGATATGAACCACAGGAGGAAAAAGTAAGGGGGAAGGTGAGCAAAAGGAAGGGAACAAAGGAAGGGACCTGTGCCATGAGACAGAATGAAGAGAAGGAGAGGAAAAGGCATTGGGGAGAAGGTGAGGAGCCGTGGAGGAGACAGAGCAATATCAAGGTCCAGAGAGGGGGCCAGACCAAGGGCCAGAGAGAAGATGAGAGGGCAAGGAGTGTGAGCCCTTGAAAAGGTGCACAAATCCATGGCTGGGCCAAGCGAGGGGAGGATGGCTCAGCCTGGTCTGCCCAGGGACACATGCTGATCCTCTGTTGAGACCATTGCCAGGGAATCACCCCGGCCAAGTGGCTGGAAGAGCGATCCCTCATGTTCTCTGCCTGGAACTTCCTCGTTACCTGGGGTGATGGGTGGCCAGGTGCTGACATGGCGTGACTTGGGCTTGGAGGTGTCATGAGCTTCTCCTGTAAGAAGCCCCCGGAGAGATGACTGGGAGATTGGGACTGACTATGTATGAAGTCGATGGCCTATGAGGGTCTACTGCATCAGACACGGAGGAGTGGGGGAAGAAGGTACAATCTGTTTATAGGACATTTATTAAGTTAACCTTAAAAATGCATTCCAATCTACAGTGAAAGTGAAAGTGTTATTCCCTCAGGCATGTCTGACTCCTTGTGACCCCTGGACTGTAGCCCGCCAGGCTCCTCTGTCCGTGGGATGCTCCAGGCAAGAATACTGGAGTGGGTTACCATTTCCTTCTCCAGGGGATCTTCCTGACCCAGGGACTGAACCTGGGTCTCCTGCATTGCAGGCAGATTCTTCACTGTCTGAGCCATCAGGGAAGTCCCCCAGTATACAGTGAAGTGAAGTGAAGTGAATTCGCTCAGTAGTGTCTGACTCTTTGAGACCCCATGGACTATAGCCCACCAGGCTCCTCTGTCCATGGGATTCTCCAGGCAAGAATACGGGAGTGGGTTGCCATTTCCTTCTCCCCAGTATACAGTAGGTACAGACAAATACTGATTTGATTCCATGTATATAAGTTACCTAGAACAGTCAAATTCATAGAGTCAGAAAGTACTTCAGTAGATGCCAGGGGAAGGGACGTGGACGGGTGGGGAAGGGGGATGGCAAGTTAATGTTTAATGGGGACAGAGTTTCCCCTTAGGAAGGTGAAAAATTTGGGTGATGGATGATGGTGAGAGTTGCACAATAATGTGAATGTACTTAGTGGCACTGAACTGTACAGTTAAATATGGATTTAAAAAAAAGAAGAAACTCCAGAAGAGGGAGGAAATGAAGATGCAGTGAAAGAGAACAGAAAGAGAGAAACAAAGGCAAGTGCCGAGAGAGAGAGAGAGAGAGAGAGAGAACCAAGCTAAGACAGAAACGAGCAGAACTGAGACGAGAGAGATGGCAGAGAGGTTGATAAGGAAGGGAAAGCAGCAGTAATGATTGGAAGACTGGGAGAGAAACTGAGAGAGATGTCATGAGATTGAGATGATATTGAGAGAAAAGGAGGTTGAGGGAGAGGAAAGAGAAAAGAGGCAGGGCTAGAAAACAGACAGCATGGAGCTGGAGCAGCAGAAAATGGAATGGGCCCTAATTTTGAACCTTTGCCAACATCTGAACTTGCTCTTCTGCTATCAATTTTTCATCCATCACTAAGACAAGCTGAAAGAGCTAAGCTTCAGGTTTTGTTGATTATAAAATGTTCCATTCTGATCTGTACCAAGGGTAACTTTCCTGGATTTCTAAATGAACAGCATGCAGTTAGAGAAAGAGAGCGAGGGAAGGGAGGTGGGGGGTGGGGAAGATACTTGCCGCACCACTAAGGATGGAAAATAGAGTCATTTAGTAACACCCCCGCAGGGCTGAAGAAGACACTTCCTTACATATTAGTATCATTCCTTGGGGACAGGAAGCTCGGTGCCACATTAGGGCATCCGTTGCCCTGGGGACGGCCCTGCCGCCTGCAAATCTCTCTTCTACCTGCTTTGTTTCTGCCAAATGCAGAGTCAGAGATCTGGCTTTACCAGGAGCTCACACTGATGACCTCTGCCCATGCAAACAAAACAACAACTTTCAGTCTCCCCGAGCGAAGTCAGGTCGAGCTGAGTGTGGGGAAGGGGGGCTAGACTCCAGGGTCTCTAATTGCTGGCTTCCATGGGATTGTCCTCCCCACATCCCAGTGCCTGCAGCCTTTCAATCTGCAGCGCCCACTGCAGGACCCACCAAGGTGGCTGCGCTCGGAGAAGAGGGACAGAGTGAGGATGGGGAGGGCTGGCATGCTCCACTGCACCTCTCCCCAGAATGCAATGTGACACAAGACATCGGGAGGTGGCGGCGAAAGTTCAAGGGAAAAACACAGTTATTTATGGCTCGGGCATCTGTCGTCAGAGCAGAAACAGAGACCTCATCTCAGGCAAATCCTTGCCTGTACCAGAGCAGATGGGGAGGTGTGTGCAATGCTCAGTCCTGTTCAACCGTCAATTCATTATTATTCCTCATCTCCAGATCCCATCTCCGAAGCAGACGTTTGTCCTGGCTGTGATGCCAGCAGCCCTGGGTGGGTGGATCGGGAGACGAGTGTGTCCTTCTTTTGGATGGGTAGTTATTTCCATCATGTGACTTGGAACCTTCTGTGTGAGGAGAGAAGGTTAAGGCAAGATCCAGAAAGGAGACAATGCAAAAAGGGAACAAAAGGAAAATTCCAGCTCAGAAAAACCACAGGCTGAATGGAAATGAAATTGGCCTGGGAGCCCATAGGTTAAGGATCTAATCTCCCTCTGCCCTACCTTGTAGTGTGACCTCAAGCAAGTCATTTTACCTGTTTATCCATTTCTGCCAAATGCTGAAGATTCTGTATTTGCACATTCGCAAGGACTCACAAAGATGTCCACTCAACCTGGGTGTGATGGGGAAAAAAATACCAAATCTGGAATCAGGAGATCTAGGTTCAAGTCTTTATTTGGGTGACCAGTGAGTCACCCAAAGCAAAGCAGCTTCCTCTGCTGACTCTTAGACAAGAAAGGAAGGTGAGTTTATCTGGCCCTTTCCCAAGCTAGAAATCCCACAATTTTATGAGAAGGAAACCTGGAGATTATCAGAGGGCAAAAAAATGAATGAATTCTGAGGAACTCAGATGAAGCTCCTGAGCCCTTGTAAGTACTCACTCTATTGGTTGAACAAACGAATAACATTCTCTAACGGTGACTCTGAGTTTGTGGCTCACTGGACTCAGACTCACCAGGCAGCACAGACTCTCACCCCCCAGTGCTACAGGTGGACACCTTCTCCACCCCACACCACTCCCCAAAACAACCTGCCTAGCTCCCAAGACCTTTCATGTTGGCGTCCGCATCTCCAAGGACACTTTTGTGGGGGAGGGCAGAGAAAGGGGGAGGAAGGACAGGGTGGAGTGGGGCACAGTGTGGAGAAAGGAGGCCTCCATGTGAATCTCCATGCCTGTACTGATTACGTTGCCTTTTAAACTCTTTTAAGAGGATGCTGTCATCCCAGGAGACACCTTACTTTTCCCATTTGAGATGCATCTTCTCAACTGAAAATATGCATCAACAAGCTCTGTATGTTTCATTGCAAAACAGAATTACATTTCCCGACCTGTCTAGAACCATTTACACTTGGGTCAGTGTGATTCCAAAGGCAGAAACTCTGAGGGTCCTCAGCCAAAGTCGAGGGGTTTAGCGTCCCCCACCCCTGCCCCCAGGAGAGCAAGACTTTTTTCTTGATCAGATGGAAGGCACACTCAGTGGTACACCCTGGCCCCAGGAGGGCTACCTGCATCGTGAATGCAGGAAATTCTGATGTCATAATAATGGTAAATAAAGACCTGGAGCGGAGCTTTAGTAGACAGATGTTTTGATTGACTAGACACAGGTGTCTCTGTCTCCAGTGCCTGAGAGATGGTGGGTGATGGGAGAATTGCATTTCAGCTTCGTTCCCAGGGGCTGTCAGCTGCAGAGCCTCATCTGTGCGCTTTGTATTCCTCTCACTGCCAGGCAATCCAAAGGACTCAGGGCTGCCAGGGAGACTGTGCTAATTAACATTTGCAAGTGACCAAGCAAGACCTCACGGTCCCCAAGCTTTATCCCTTTCCTGGGGTATCAGGTGGAAGGCAGGATAAGATGTGATTGGTCACCCCTCAATAAGGCCTGGCTGGGAAGTCTCTGGAGGTGCCTCTCGCGTTGAGATGGACATCTGCCCCCAGTCCAGCCAGACGCCTCAGCAAGAAGAGGTCAGGGCTCCATCTCATCCCCTGAGGCTGCAGAGCAGAAGCCTCCCAGGAAGACAGTGTCCATATCTGCAGAGACAATGAGATGGCACTCTTCCTCCAGCCCTGGGCAGCCTCTGTCAGCAGCCTCTCTCTGCAGTTGGTTTTGCCTATGTTGGCACCTGTTCACAGCTTACACCATCTAACGTCTGTCAATGGACTAATTATCATCAAGGATAAGGAATTAGGAAATTATGAATGTGTAGACACTTCTGTTCTCATACCCACAGTTTGTGTATTTAATGGTTTGTTTATTATGTAATGGTTTGTTTATTTTACCGATGGCATCTGTCCTCGTTTGAACCTCCAAAGTGCAAATTGGACTTGTACTTACCTTTATTTTGGGTTTTCCCCATCTCTGCTGTCCTTGATTTTCTATCGCCCCCAATAAAAGTGGCAGTCATTGTTTAAATATGTGGATAGTAGGTAGATAAGTAGATAGAAAGGGAGGGAGGGAGGAAGGAGGGAGGAGGGAGGGAAGGAAGGATGGAGGAAGAAAAAAGAAAGGAAGGAGGGAAGGAAGGGAGGAAGAAAAGGGTTTTTAGGGTAATAAAAGCTTTGGAAATCACATTTATTGAAGGAATTTTATGTTTGGCTTGGAAAAGAGAAAGTTTAAGTGGAACATGGTAACTGTCAAGATTAGAATTATCTTTTTAAAGCTATTCTTCTAAAGTATGACATGTACACATGCAGAAAACTATGAGAAATAAATACATAGCTCATCTTTTTAAACTGTCTTGTACCCACACCCTGGTTGAGATCTATACCATGCCAGCCCCCTTGCTCCACTACTGGCGTCTTCCCAATCATTCCCTGCTTCCTGCTCTCAGAGGTCACTATAATCCCCACATTTGTGTTCTATGGCAATTCATTTTTAAAAACTTTTGTTTATGGCTCATCATCTAAATATGTAGCACAAACAATATAACATATTTTTGCCTGTTTTTTGAATTTCAGGTAAATGGAGATGTACAGGATACCAACTTTCTTTGCTTAACACTGTGTGTGTGTGTTTTAAGATTCATCCATATTGTTGCTTGCAATTGTGATTTGTTCACTTTGTAGTGTATGGCATCCTCTTGTATTAATATATCATAATATTAATGCGACCTAATGTTAGTGACTATTTGGCCTATTTCCAATCTGGGGAAATGCCAAGTTGACAGTGCTGCTATGAACAGCCTCACTTGTGTTTCCTTGTACCTGTGTGCATCCGGAGGGTATACACCTAGGAGGGGAATATCTTGGTCATAGATTTTGCATCACTTTAACTCCATCAGATGACAGTAAATGCTGCTTTTCAAACTGGTTGTTCCTTTCCATCCCATGAGCAATGATAAACTTTGTACTTCTGTGCACTTTGCACGTCTTTTTTGCACACTTGCTACTGTCTACTTTCATATTTCCTGCCCTATGGTGAGTATATAAAGACAGTCCCATGTGGCTTTAATTTGCATATACTTGGTTATTAGTGAAGTTTAGCACCTTTCCCTTCATTTATTGGCCATTGGTAATACCATTCTATTCTGCCTGTTTTCTTCAACCAGTTGTCCTTTTTGCCTCTCATTGTTTGGAGGAAATCCTGGTATGTTATGAAGTAGAGTCCTCTGTCAGATGTTTATGCATCCATTCACCCTAGTATGTGGCTTGTACTCTACATCTTAATGGAGACTTTGGAAGAACAGATTCATAATTTTAATATTGTCAAAAGTATCAATCTTTTTATTATAAGTAATTCTTTTTGTGTCTTGTTTAAGAAATTCTTTTGCACATACTTCAGATTCTACATTGACATATATATGAGCTTGACGTACATGTGTATGTGTATATATAGATAGATAGATAGATAGATACAACTCTAGTAGTAGAATCAAGGCTAATATATGTGCTGCTATGAGGAAGCACATTCTCAAAGTAGAGAATATTTTCTCTAACACTGCTAACATTTCATGGACAGCCATGAAGAGAGTGGGTTAGAACTCCCCAGGGGTGCTACAGGGGAGGTCTGTCTCTATGGCCTATTCAAACGCTAAGATTCTAAGGCTCTAATTAGAAATAAAACCTACTTTGATGAATGCTCAGTTATAACCAGTAGAGGGCTTCAGCCATGCCATAAGTTAAGTCATGATACACTTGAGTGTTTATTTAAATAAACAGACTGAATGCGTGTACCCCTCACTCCTGTCTTAACATTGGGTCTGACCTTTTATTGCCTGGCCATAGGGCTCCTCTGTCCTCACTACCTGCACCTAGTTCAGAGCAGAGTACCCAGCCCATGCAAGGTCATCTCATGCTGCTGGCTAAGTTTACAGGCAGTGGTGGAAAATAGAGTTTATTTCAGGCTAACTCAATTGGTGGTGGTTGTCTGCAGGGCAGGACTAAGGCTGAGAGGTAGCAGAGGCTGCAAAGCTGGGACTTCATCTAAAAGATCCCAGTATAGAACATGGCAGAGAGATCAGCCCAAGGATAAGGGATGCCCTGGAGGCCTCACCCTGAGCTGCTTGGGCTCCAGAGAACGGAGCTGCAGGTACGCAGCATGGCCTCTGCTAATGCTTGGACAGCAGAGGAGATCTAATCCTAATCCTTCAAACGCAGACCTTCCCCAGGTCTGTTTGTCTTCCCCTAATCCTCTCATATTTAAAGCAATTTCAATCCTGTTTGAAGAGACTTCTCAGCAGTTTGAGTCTGGGGCCTCTGGAGGAAGAGAGGTAGGGAAAAAGGCAACAGAAGGGGAAGGGAGGAGGAGCAGGAGTGAGAGTGAGCCCCAGAGACACGGCAGTGTGGGGCAGGAAAGGTCCGGGAAGATAACAGTCTGCCAACACTGCTGAGTTACATCCTCCTGAAGCTGCCGTCCTAAATATAGCATCTTCACAATTTCTAAGAGAGTGCAGATGACAAGGAAGGGAAAGAGGGAAGGTCTTGGGCTAAGATCTGGGCCTTGAAATATGGAGCTCATTCATTCATTCAATCAGGCAGTCAATCAACATAACATGTATTGAGCATCTACTGTGTGATGCTATATCCACACTAACCTTGAACAGATAATTACCAGAATCGTTTTAATTACAAAGGAGAAATGCAGGACTCAGTGGGAGCCTATACAGGGTACCCAAACTTGAGATCAGATCAGATGTGTCTATAGAAGGAGCAGAGAACTGCAGGCTATTTTTACCATATCACTTATGGTTTTTGCTCCATGTTTAAAAAACAAAAACAAACAAACAAAACCCCACTACCCAAATGATCCCTGTTCTTCTATCCTGGTGTCCTTTTATCTCTAGAATCTCTTGGCTTTTGCTCCATCAGCTTGGACTAGGCAAATCGGAGTGACAATGTGTGGGACTCTGCCATGTTCCAGGCAGCACATGATAAGGGGCTGGGAGAAAGCAGTATCCCAGAGGGATGAAGCAAGTAGCTCAGCCTAGCAAGGCAAGTGATGGTTGAAGAACAGTCTCTCTTCTTACACCTTGTTTCAAAAGCCAGAGAACAGAACACATTTCTGAGCAGAACATTCTCATTAGAGAACATTTGTCTGTTTCAGGTAATTGAGGGTCCCTCCAAAGTCCCACTCTTTCACAAATGTTTAACAGAGGTGATAGAAATAGATGACAGATAGGTGAGTGGATGGATGGCAGATGGATAGCTGAATAGATAGATCAATATCAGCTGATAGATATCAGCTGAATATCTATCTTAGATAGATGGATGGTAGGTCAATGTCCAAGTTTTTAAAAAGAAGGCAGAAGATAGGCGAAAAGACAATTTTATAACTTTGCAGCATGCTAAGAATAAAAAAAAAATCATCTTAAGCAAAAATAAAAATCACCATAAGCAATTTTTATAGGAGGAATAGATGCACAGCAAAGTCAGAATCCAGATGGAAGATTCCAGTAGGCACTGGGACAGAGAGATAACAAAGAGGGCCTAGTGACCGCTAACATGAAGTCTGGTTATGTATTCCTGTACACCCCTTCTTTATGCAGAGAAAAGAATAGGTTCGGGCTTTGCCTGAGAAACTGCTTATATTCTAATTAAATGATACAAGGGGATCTACCAAGAAATGTTTGTTTAAGACCCCCAACTTTAACCTTAAGCCATGGTATTTTAGTCCATCTTTGCCAATAACTAACTGCCTAAGTGACCTTGGGCTGCCCTGTCAAATTACAGGTCTCAAATTCTTTATGTGTATGATGGAGATGAGACCAGGATGTCCCAACAATCCCGCCCACCTCTGACAGTCTCACTGCTACGCCAGGAAAGCATTAGCAAACCCCAGAGCAACAAGCAACATTGGCATCTCGCCAGGTTCCCACAGCTTCTGCCCAAGGCTTTTCCAGATGGGATCTCTGATGACTGATAAGCACCCAAACTAGGATCGGAAGCCCCCCACCAATCACCCCCTGTGCTCATCTCAGCATCCACACCAGCACCTCTCTGAAAGGCTTTTCCAGCAGCTGGCAACATGTTCATATGGCCATTTTTTCCCCTAAGTTTCAAAAGTAATATATTTTAAATTCCCTTATTGAGAGAAGTCCATGAGATCCAATGCTTCTGTGTCATATCTCTCTACCTCACTTGTGATTTCAACTCCAGCAGTGGGCAGCTCAGGGCAGCCTTTGACCACCTTGGGCTGACATCCTTCTCTGCACATCTTTTGCTTCTGTCCTGGGGCTTCTCCAGTGCCACAGGGATGGAGGCTCTACATGGGCCCAACTCCATGGGTTCCTTCTCCCAAGACTGACCCATCTCTTGCTATCACTGAATGTCAGGAGCAGAAACCAATACTATAATCTCAGAGTGGTACCATATATTCAGGAGGCGAACTGACCGCGTGTGGCAGGGGGATTACACGGGATCCCTTCTACCCTGGAAGGGGTTACATTGGATCACTTCTCTCCTAGAAGGGGAAATGGTTTGTCTTATCTAGAATTCACACCTACTCTGGATACAGGTTTGTCTTCATCACCTAAGGTGCCTTTGTCAGCACTATTCTCTGAAGGTTGAAGAAAGGGAGATTTGCTGACTCAGGACCCGGTGTAACAATTGTCTTAGACCAAGGAAGCTATTTTACAGCAACGAAGGTGTGAGAATGGGCTCATGACTATGGCATCAACTGACACTGCTATATACCACACTACATTGAAGCAACAAGCCAGAACAATGCAGCACCGTTACTAGACCATCTAAAGCCCCACCTGGGAGGCATGGGTTTGGAGTGCTGTTCTTTGGGGTACCGAACAATAGCTGATGTGTAGTTCCTGTGTCCTCAATAGCTGGGATACACAGGTTCAGGAACACGGGAGTTGAAGTTGCTGTGGTCCTCTCATCGCCACTCCTAGAGACCTACTTGCAAAATTTGTGCTTTGAGTCCCTACAAATCCAGGTTCTGTGGCACTGGGGTTCCTGGAGCCCAGTCAGGGAACAGTGAGGTTCCTACCGGTCTAAAGTTCTAAGTATTGCCTGATCATTCTATGCTATTCATGCTTGTAGATCACAGGGCAGAAAAAAACCCCCTGATATTGATTATTGTAAGGAGCCAGAGTTGCTGCTATTTTATAGGAAAAGAAAAGAATACTTGTGGCGCTCCAGTGAGTCACTGGACATTTCTTGGTGCTTGGGATCTAAACGAGGACTCACATGGCCCTGGTTCCATTTTCTCCCTGACACGCTCGCTCACACAAGTACTAGATCAGTCGATCACAGAAGCTTGGGAGCCTTGCTAGGAGTTGTCCTGGGTGCCGTGGTCTGGGGCAGATTCCAGTAAAGTGTTCTGGTTCACGGTCTTTCCTCCTGAGCAACAGAGTGTTTCCTTTGTGGAATGGCAGGAGATTGGGGGTTGACAGGCTGACTTGGAGTGACTCAGACCGCTGACACAGATGGTCCCCATTCACCTGATGGGGAGCTCTGCTCAGCATGTAATCTCCCCTGGTCTGCCTCCCGCCCTCCTTGACACCCAGCATTCAGAGGTAACTAATGAGTCCCAGGCCTTCTTGCTTCAGTGCCTTGCCTACACTCTCCCCCTTCCTAGAACTCTCTTTTACACCCACCCCTCCTACCTGCCAAGCAAACTCCTTTTTATTTTTTGAATTTCAGCCTGAGTCACTGTCTCATGGAGTTTCCTACCCTCTCCCAGCCCCAGGGCAAATTAACTGCGCCTTCACAGTGTTTTCATAAGACACGTACCTGAATTTATCACTCCATATTGTAATATCTCCCTCTTTAGACCATAAGGGCCTTGAGAATAGGGATAAAGACATACTGAACAGTGCTATAGGTAAACATTTAAGAAAATGTTTGTTGAATTAACTAATAATAATTCATAAGTTTGCTTAGAGGATTAAATAAGATAACTTAAACACTCCAGATGTCAGCTCAGGTCACTCTGTCCTCTGAGTTTAAATAAAATTGAGAAACTTCCTATCTCACATTCCTTGGGAAATAAACGTCTTCCCAAGATCCTGTGAACATCAGGGAGCTTAAGTCCTCATGAACCCTTCAGTCCTGGATTCTTGCTTCCACTGTGTCTCATTCCCATCTCACTGCTGTTCTTGCCAGTTATGAGTGCCCTGTATTTGGTTCCCAGTCCCTTCCTCTTGTTTCCCTCCCAATTAAATAGATAAGCTAGTTGAGTTTATTGCAGATGCTTATAAGATTTGTGGCAATGACAAATGTTTATATCACAACAGTAAAGACAACCTAAAATTGAATATTATTTTCAAGGCTTTGTATCCTTGAAAGGCCTTGAGCCACTCGGTGGAGCCCTTCTCCCCTCGGGATTCTCTGTGGGCTCCAGCTGGCCACCATGTCACCTGTGCACTTTCTCTCCTCCTCCCCCATGTGGCTCAGGGGTAAAGAATCCACCTGCCAATGCAGAGGATACAAGTTTGATTCCTGGGTCGGGAAGATCTCCTGGGGAAGGAAATGGCAACCCACTCCAGTATTCTTGCCTGGGAAATCAATGGACAAGAAGCCTGGTGGGCTACAGTCCTTGGGGTCGCAAAAGAGATATGACTAAGCAGCAGCAACTTCTCTCAAATCTTTCCTTCTGTCCCCCACCTCATACCCAAATTTTTGTTCACTTCTTCTTAAAAATAATTTTTAAATTTCAATCAGAGCAATGCTTGACTATTTTAAAAATCGAATAGTTCAGACATTCTTACAATGACATCACCAGTCTCCTTCCCCACCTTGAATCCCACTCCCCAGAGGAAACCACTTCCAATCATTTCTGTTTTGAGGGCTCCTGGCGGTTTCTTCCCCACACTAGATGGTATGTTCTTGCCTCCATTTCTTGATTTATTGACCACAGATACTGTCTATTGATTACCCACTACAAAATATAGAGATTTATTTTCATACCACATACAATGTCCTTTTCTTTTCACCTCTCAACTTTTACACTGAGTTCTAAAATGACATTCATCATTTAAAATAATACATGCAAATCAATATGTATTGTTTCTTCTCTATCAGGTAGTATTTCTTCCTTCATATTCCACACAAAAAATACATGGGCATCAATTTTTCTTTCAACTCCTCTGTCACCATTTCCACACTCCACATGCTCCACACTTCCACAGTTGCACCTGTATCATTATCCAGACTGATATAATTTACATTGTTCTGTCCAACCCTGGGTCTGCCTTGCATTGTGTTGTGAGCATCACAAAGGCATTCAGGGACCAGACTGGCCATGTCTATGGGTCAACATGTCCTGGTGTCATAGCAGGGAGATCAATGAAGACCACAGTGAACTACAAAGTGTCCAACTCAAAGACATTCACGCTTTTTCAAAAACAAAAATTCTATATACTCAAGCTCATCTGCAGTGGCCGTTTACTGAAGGTGACCGGTTTATAACCTCTCACGTAAGTTACTCTAAAAGATGAGTGTCAGTGAACACTGATGGTGAGCAGGATGACCACCAAATACTCCATCTGCTCTCCTACCCCTGCCATCTATCTCCCTGCTGAGTGGAGAGAGAAGTATGACTAGGCAGAGAAATGTGAGAAATCTTGTGAGTGATTTTTGGGTTGAGCTAGTGGAAACCCAATGAGATTTACAAATCTCTCTTTCTCTGCTGCTGTAACTGAAGCCAGATATTCTAGATGGTGCAGCTCTAAAGTGGTAGAGCATCCCTGACCCAGGTTATCAAGTGACCAGGGAGAGCAGAGTCCTGGGCTGATCTGCTCGGGTCATGTAGGGTGACCAAGAAATCAACTTTCATGTGTTAAGTCAATGACATTTGGGGTTGTTCCCTCAGCATAACT
Organism: Cervus canadensis; assembly: GCF_019320065.1. NCBI lineage: Eukaryota > Metazoa > Chordata > Mammalia > Artiodactyla > Cervidae > Cervus > Cervus canadensis. The sequence goes on from NC_057396.1 coordinate 22,598,060, forward strand.
TAATCCATTGCTACTCATCTGGTAGTTAAATTAATATTTCCATAGGAATATTATTCATCACATAGTCAAGAAGTGAGAATTACATTTCTTTCTCAATGGACTCAGTGCTATAGTTTTTGCTACTAGAAAGATATCCTTGCTATGACTGAAGTCAAATGTGTTCATTTTTCATACTCAAGTACTATACTTAAGTACATGATAAATTTCATTTTGCTTCAAATATAGACCATTTATTTCTCACATGAATTTCTATAGTTTTCTTTTTTAGAGAAAAGAATAATGTGCTTTTAGTATAACCTGAAATCATTAGACCCTCAATTATTTATTACATGGGATCATTTTCTTCACAGAAATATAATTCCAGAGGCACTGGACCATATTCTCTAATCTGAACCAGTTACTTTTAGGTGCATCACATAACTATTTTCTTGGATACTCACTTTTCTCCTAGGTTAGTTCTATAATTTCGTGGGTTTCATACACTATTCTTTCTTATTTCATCTTCATTTTACAGGAGTACATCCTTAAGTAACCTTCTTAGGAAGAATATTTGGGAGGCAAACATTCTAAATATTCATTTGGGTTTCTAAAAATGATGTTATTTATCCTTCATACTTCATAATGGCTCTAGGTAAGTAAAGCCATACTTAATATGACTTTCAAATTTGTTTTCCTTTGAAGTTTGAAAGCAGATTTTATACTGGGTTGATGAAGTAATCACCACTGCCCTGCATCTCATAATGAATACAGCTATGAAACCCATAGGGAATGAGTGGTGCAGACACTTGAGGACTCTGAAGTAAACAGTAGCAGGCAGATTGGGAAAGCAGACCCAAATGAGAAGTGCCACCAAGTCAGCAGTACAGTTCCCACTCTTCCTCTGATATCCACAGACCTGGGCAGAGAGCCCCAGGAGACACCGTGTAGTTCTGGGTCAGGAGTGGGAGAGGGAATTCTTAACATTCAAAGAGAGCAAATCCTCATTTTTTTTTCCATTTTCCTTTTCTCTGTTCCAAGAGTCTCAGATTCCACTGTGGTGTCGATCTTGGGCATCAACAGTGGCAGCAAGAGTATACGGTGCCCAAACTCTGTGTATGTGCGTGCATGCTCAGGTGCTTCATTTGGTCCAGCTCTTTATGACCCCAAGGACTGTAGCCTGTCAGACTCCTCTGTCCATGGGATTTTCCTGGGAAGAATACTGGAGTGGGTTGCCATGCCCTCCTCCAGGGGATCTTCCCTGCCTAGGGATAGAAATGGTGTCTCCTGCATCACAGATGGATTCTTCACAACTGAGCTACTGAGGAAGCCCCAAACTCTGAGGAAGCAGAATCTTCATCTCCAATTAGAGATGAGAATGGGACAATCCCCCATGGGTTTCTTTTTCTCTGTGTCCTCCTATTGGTTGACTCCAGAAGTGGGCACAGTTGTAAAAAGTGTAAGACAGAGTAGAGAAACTAGAGCCCAGCTTCCTGGCCAGAAGAGCAAAGAGGGAAAGCTAAGGGACCTGAAAGTACCAGAGACAGTGGGAAAGAAGGAGCTCAGGAAAGCAGCCCCGTAACAATGTCCCAACTCCTGGGAACCCCGTGAGCTGTGCGTGTGTGGATCGGATCTTAAACAGCATACCCCAGATTTTGAGAAATGAACTACAGGAGCAGTTCACCACACCCTGGTCCCCGTGCTGGCCCCTGGGTGTGCACACAGAGAAGATCCAAACGGCTCTGCAAAGACTCGGAAATAAACCTGGCATTAAAACCACAACTCACCAAGCACCAGTTGGAATTTATAGCCTGAACCCAACAAAGTTAACTGCTTGTTAAAACAAAAATATGGGAGGGAGCCTCAAGAGGGAGGGAACTTATATATTGGCTGATTCATGTGATGTATGGCAGAAATTAACACAATACTGTAAAGCAATTATCCTTCAATTTAAAATAAATAAATTTAATTTAAAAATAAAAACAAATAAATTTTAAAAAGCAAAAATAATAAGATTTTTCCATAGGATTTAAACAAGAGCCAGAGGCTCAAAAACATAATATTCAAGATGCCCAGGATATAGTCCAAATCCCTCAGCATATGATAATGAAGAAAATCTCAATTTCCATGCTCCCACAGGAAAAGGCAATTAATAGGCACCAGTCCCAAGGACACACAGATGTTGGAATTATCTTGAAAAGACTTTGAAGTATGTATTATAAAAATGCTCCAATAAATAAAACATTTTTGAAAGATAGATGGTATTGGCAAAAAATACAAGCTATAAGGAGTCAAGGGAAATTTCTGGAACCAAACTATACAAGAATGAACATTTAAGAGTCACTGGGTAGGCTCAATAGTGGAATGGAAATGACAGAGGAAAGACTCAGTGAACTTTAAAATTGATCATTAGACATTATTCCAAGAAAAGACTTGGGGGGAAATGAATGGAGCCTAATGTACCTGTGAGACAATAAAAAAGTTCAAATGCTATCAGAGTCCCAGAAAAAGAAAAATAAGAGAAAAAGGAAGAAAAGAAAAACAAATATACAGTGCTGAAAAATTATTTGAAGAAATAAAGTTTCCCTAAATGGTGAAAGACATAAACCTGTAGATTTAAGAAGGTCGGCAAACCCCCAAGAGCATTTGGTGCCGTTCAGTTGCTAAGTCAAGTCCGACTCTTTGTAACCCCATAGACTGCAGCATGCCAGGCTCCCCTATCCTTCACTATCTCCTGGAGTTTGCACAAACTCATGTCCATTAAAAATCCATTCATGTAGACATTATAATCAAGCTGCTGAAAATGAACAACAAAACCCAACAAACAAAAAATTTAAAAGCAGCTAGAACGAAAAGATGTACTACTTATCAAACAATGATTCTAATTCCCACAGATTTTTCAACAGAAAGCATGAAAGTCTGAAGGAAGTGGAATAATATTTTTAAAATGCTGAAATAGAAGAACTATTTCCCTTATTCCCAGTGAAAATACCCTTAAGGAATGAAAGTGAAATAGTTTTGCAGGTGAAGGAAAACTAGAAGAATTAATTTGTCAACAGATATGGTCTCAGAGAACTGCTAAAGGAAGACTTCAGATAGAAAGGAAATAACACCTACAGAAAATCTGGAACATCAGCAATAAACAAAAAGTCACAGGAATGGCATGTATTTGTGTACACATAACTAGCTTTTCTCCTCCTTGAGTTCTTTAAAATGTGCTTGATGCTTATAACATCACCACTGAAAATGTTGTATTTAAACAAAGGCGCAAAGGAGATGGAGGAGTGAGCCACTGGATTATCTGGGGCCAGATTATTCAAGAGAGGAAGTACAGCAATAGGAAAAGTCCAGAGTGGTAAGATCATCCCAGAATAGATCATCCCAGTACAGTAACTGGAAAGCAGACTGGGGGAACCTGATGATAAAGGGCCTTCAAAGTCAACAGAAAGCTTTTGGCTTTTATCCTGAGTGAGGTGGGAAGATTTATGAGAGGAGAAACATAGCATGAAGTACAGGGTGATTTAAGAGGACTACTCTGGCATCTCAAAGAGGCAGAAGTAGGACAAAAGTAAAAGCAGGGAAATAGCTAAAGAGATTATTATAATAATCCAGATGAGAGACAATGATAACTTAGATGATAATATTAGCCGTGGAATTAGAGAGAAGTGATAGGATTCTGGAAACTTTGTAGACAGATACATCAGAATTTGCTCAGGTTTGGTTAGGAATATGAGAGAATTCAAAGATACCAAGGTCTGTTTTGTTTTGTTTCTGGTTTTTATAGGGGTTTTGGCATGTGCAGTTGAAAATATAGAACTGACATTTACTGATGTGGGGAAGAATGCGGGAGGAGCAGGTTTGGAGTGGTGGAGAGAAGATAAGGATTTGGGGTTGATATCTTATTAAACTTGAAATGCTTATTAGACAAAGGCTTATATTGTTGAATAAGAAGTTGGATGTACAAACCTAGGAATCAGGGAAAGGGTAGAGATTGGAAAGATGAATTTGGGAATGTTCATGAATAGATAGCATTAAAATGGAACTGCTACACTGAGATCATCAGGGCAATCAGTGTAAATAGAGAAAAGAAAAGGTTCAACAGTCAGACCTGAAATACCCCAAAAGGGCCAGAATTCTTAGAGCAAGGAGACAGAAAATAGCCAGAAAAGGAGAGAGAGAAGAAGTGACCAGTGAAGTAAAAGAAAGCCAGAAAACTGTGGTGTCTAGAAATCAAGTGGATAAAGTGTTTTAAGGAAGGGGGAGTGATCAGCCATACCAAACACTGCTGATGGGTCAAATGGCTTGAGGAGTAAGAATTGAACATCGGATTATTTTTATAACACACAAGAGAGTAGTGAGTTTGAGACTATCAGTTTTGAGGAGTGGGGGCTTGACTGGAGAGTATTCAAGAAAAAAATAAGAAGAGATAAGCTGTAGAGGGTGCATAACAACTCTTTCAAGAAGATATTTTTTCTATAGAGAAAGGAAATAGAGGCCATAGCTGGAGGGAGGTGGGGAGTGGAAGTGTTCTTTCTAAGCTGTTTCTATGCAGATGGGAATGATCAGCAAGAGAGGGAAGAGCTCATAAGCCACATTAGCAAAAAGTATTGCAGAAGAGGATGGAATCGGGATCATAACTGTTGTGTTGGTTTTAGGATTAAGTACAGACCATAACTGGTGCTAGTGGTAAAGAACTCACCTTCCCATGCAGGAGATGTAAGAGATGTGGGTTTGATCGCTAGGTTGGGAAGAGCCCCTAAAGGAGGGCACGGCAATCCACTGCAGTATTTGTGCCTGGAGAATCCCGTGGGCAAAGGAGGCTGGCAGACTGCAGTTCACAGAGTCGCAAAGAGCTGGACATGACTGAAGCGACTTAGCATGCACAGACCACCTAGCATGGCTGTGTCAGAGAATGCAGAGTCTCCGGGCTGAGATGCAAGTACATGGGTAGATGTGGTGGGTGGGTGGATGGCACAGTTCACTTTTGTAACTTCTACGTTGTCAGCTGGGACAGAGAAGAGGGGGCATTTGCAGAGGACTGAAAAGAGAGGAAACGATGATGATGTAAAATAACAGCCAAGTTGGGAGTGAAGGGACTGGGAAATAGTAGGGGGATGTAGAGGAGCTTCAGGGGCCCACTTGAGGCTGGTGATGATCATTTTAAAATGAGGCCAGTTTGGTTGCATGCTTTTTTTTCATCTTCATGGTTCTCAAATGTCATTAGTGAGTCTCAGTGTGGACCATTTTTATTCTTTGTGTTAGACACTTAGTACACCCTTTTAGCCTAAGGACTCGTAATATACTTTGGCTCTGGGAAACATGCTTGGATAATTTCTTTGATAATTTTCTTCCCCCATTTCCCTCCCTCTCTCTGTCCTCTCTCCTCTTTCTTCTCTCCTCTCTCTGGGAGATATCTTTGACCTTATCTTATCTTATCTTCCAGCTTTCACTAAATTTTTTATTTTAACAATCATATATTTTTAATTGCCACAAGGATTTTTCTTGTTCTCTGGTTATTTTTATTTCATAGGCTGGTTGTCTGGTTTGAGCTTTTTTTGTTTTTTAAATTAAACAATTATTTTATTTTATTTTTAATGAGAGAAAGTTAAATCTAGTGGCTAAAAGCAAGAACTCAAAAGTCAAGTAGGTTGAGTTCAGATCTCAACTGCCACCTACTGGTCATGTGAACTTGGGCAAGTCACTTAACATCTCTATGCTGTATCCTCACCTCCAACATAAGCTGATTATAACAGGTAACTATGATATTATGAGGACTAAATCAGCAAATGCTTGTTTAAAAGAGTCCCTGATCCAGAGAAGTGCTAAGGATGTGTTAGTTATGGAGATGACAGTGATGATGGTGGTAATGATGATCGTGGTTGTGGTGTTGGTGTTGATGGTAGTGGTGATGGTGATGATGGATATAATATTATATTGAAGTTCCCTGGGGTGATTAGGTCACATTTAGAAAATTTTATGCCACTCCTTGAATTAGCTCTGTTGTTCTGTTTATTTACCGCAGTCTTTATGTTTCACTGAGGATTTTCTTGGTGCGCTTGCCAATCTGGTTGTACATTAGGACTGAAAAATAAGGATCTGGTTGACTATCCAAGTATCTATTGTGTATGTAAGTCTCTTTCCCTGATAGGTTTATTTGAATGAGAATAAGGCTATAGGACAGAGCTTTTCCAGGGGCAGGCTTTGCTTTAGGGGGATTCAGGTTGAAAAGTTATCTGTAAAGGGTTTTCTCCTACACTTTTGGTGGGAACGTAAACTGATGCAGCCACTATGGAAAATAGCATGGAGTTTCCTCAAAAAAGCTAAAAATAGAGTTGCCATATGATCCAGCCATTCCAATTCTGGGCGTGTATCCAGACAAACTATAATTTGAAAAGATATGTGCACCCCTATTTCAGAGAAGCACTATTTACAACAGTCAAGACATGGAAACAACCTATCGACGGATGAGTGAATATAGAAGATGTGGAATATATATATACAATGGGATATTACTCAGCCATAAAAAATGAAATAATGCCATTTGCAACAACATGGATGGACCTAGAGGTGATCAAACTAAGTGAAGAAAGTCAGGAAGAGAAAGACGTATACCATATGATATCACCTATATGTGGAGTCTAAAATATGGTGCAACTAAACCTATCTATGCAAATGAACAGAACGGACTCACAGACATAGAGAACAGACTCATGAAGCCAAGGAGGAAGGAGCGTGGAAGAGAATTGGATTGGGAGTTGGGATTAACAGATGCAAACTGTTATATACAGAATGGATAAATAACAAAATCCTACTGTACAGCACAGGGAACTGTAATCAATATCCTATGACAAACCATGATGGAAAAGAATATAATAAAGAATGCCTATATGTATAGAACAGAACCACTCTGCTGTCCAGCAGAAATTAACACATTATAAATCAACTATACTTCAATAACATTTTTTTAAATGACACAAATGAACATATCTGTGAAACAAAAACAGACTCACAGACACAGAGAGCAGAATTTGGTTGCCGAGGGGCAGTGGGAGGGGTGGGGGAAGGGATGAATTGGGGAGTTTGGAGTTAGTAGATGCAAACTAGTGTATATCGCATGGATGAACAACAAGGTCCTACCGTATAGCACAGTGAACTATATTCAATATCCAGTGATAAACCATAATGGGGAAGAGTATAAAAATAATGTATATACATGAATCACTCTGCTGTACAACAGAAATCAACACAACACTGTAAATCAACTATACCTCAATAAAAAAGAAAAAAAAAGAAGAAAAAGTCATCAGAAGGTTGGGGCCAGGATGAGGAGGCTGTGGGGCTCTGGTGCCCACACGAGAAGCTCTAGATCACCTTCCTTCTATAAGATAGGAGCCCTGTGCTGAGGGGAGAGTGTGGTGAAAACATACCACTCCTTTTCCACACCTGTTAACTCTGAGCCCAAAGCCTGCCAGTTTTCCCATGAAGATTGGCTTCCATATCCTCTGGAGCCACCACCTGAATGTATTCTGGACTCAGGCTCCATGTGCATTTCATTTATCAACCCACTTTCATCTAGCTTTCATTTTCCAAGGGTTTGTTGATTTTGACTTCATTCTTTACTCCTTTGATTATTGTAGGTTTGCTGATTTTTTTATTCCTTTAGTGTCATCTTAATGGGGAGACTAACTTACATGCCTCAGTCTGCCATTTTGTTCTATCCATTTCTTGTACAGAACAGTTTGGTATTCTCCTTATACCTCTTCCCAAGAGATATTCTCACCATCCATACACAATGTGGCTTATTAGAGGTATTTTTCTAAAGAAAAACAATTTCTTTCCTTAGAAGGGTGCTGGGATGATATATTTAAATCATATATTTCTCAGCTTGCTCTTTCTATGCAAGCCACTCAAAATGGTGTCTGATTCAGAGTGAGTGTTTGGTATATATTATTTCCTCTTCCTCTCTTTGTAGTCTTTCCAGGCCACTGCCAATGAGTTCTAATCATATTCTATTAACACGCTTGCTGTCATCTGAATATATTTATAGACATGTTTATTTCTGAATAGGCTTTGTATCTCTTTATAGGTGTTTCTTCATGTTTGTCTGTGTTCTCTTTAAGGAAAATAAGGCCAGAGATACTAAATGACTCACTCAGTGATGTAAAACTAAAAAGTGGTGAAGCCAAGGATTAGAACCCTGTTTTCCACTGAGTCGCCCTTCCTTTTGAGAATGCAAGAATGACTAACATTGCCCTCTTCAATCCCAACCCACTCCTCCTTTGGAATTTCTGGAATAAAGATCCAAACCAAAGTCTGTCCTAATTTCAAAGCTAATGTGAATGGCTTCTGAGCAATTGTCCCTCCATCCTCAGTATCATCTCAGAAGGAGCTAGGCTGAATCAGATGCTCAGGGCTCTTAGAGGCTCAAAAATTCAGCTGGGGGACTGCATTTAGGCTGCTAAGGATTCTTTGCTCATAGAATGCTCAGGAAATTTGAGGAGACTCATATTTCAAGACCACCATTTGGTTCAATGGGTATCTATGGGCCAGCAAGGGAACCAAATCATCAATCATTTTTGATGGGAAAATGTGTTCCCATGTCATACACAAGCAATTCGTGAATGAGCTACATCTCATTTATAGGTCTACTTGTTCTGTGAAGCAGGGCTTAGGCAAGAGAAAAAAGAACAGAAATGCTATCCCTACAATACCTTGGAATATGCTCCCCTACTCTGTATCCTCCATCTTAGAGTGGCTGGTTTAGATTTTTTTAAATTGTATTCATTTATTTACTTTTGGCTGCTCTGGGTCTTCATTGCTGCATTTCGGCTTTCCCTATTTGCGGTAAGAGGGAGCTTCTCTCTAGTTGTGGTGCACAGGCTTCTCACTGTGGTGGCTTCTCTTTTGTGGAGCATGGACTCCCCGTGCGTTTCAGTAGTTGTGGCATATGGGCTTAGGTTGCCCCATAGCATGTGGAGTCTTCCCAGGCTGAGGATCGAACCGGGGTCCTCTGCATTGGCAGGTAGATTCTTAACCCCTGGACCACCAGGGAGGTCCTGGTTTAGATTTTTGAAGGAGAATTCAAAGAACTGAAGACAGAAAGAAAGAAAAGAAAAAGGGAAAGGAAGGAAGGAAAGGAAAAAGAGAGAAAGATGGAGGTAAAGAGATTAAGGGAATCTTTTGAATCATGTGTATCCATTAAAGGGCTTCCCAGGTGATTCAGTGGGTAAAGAATCTGCCTGCAATACAGAAGACGCAAGTTTGATCCCTGGGTCAGGAAGATCCCCTGGAGGAGGAAACTGCAACCCACTCCAGTATTCTTGCCTGGAGAAATTCCATGGACAGAGGAGCCTGGTGGGCTATTGTCTGTTGGGTGGCAATGAGTCGGACATGACTGAGCTCGCACGTGCACATACCCACTAATGAAGAAGATACCTAAGTTAATCTACTACTACCAGAACTAGGATTCTGTTGCCTTTCAGCCTCAAGCCTTGATGTCAGGACTGGCCCCAGATCCACACTCTCTGCCCGGCAGGGGCTGCGTTGAATGACCTCTGAAGGTCACTACAATTCTGTAAAGCATGATTTCATTTCTGGAAGACTCCATTAGATTTCAAAAGGTCTTCCCAAGGAGGATATTCTGGTACTCAGCAGGATTCGAGGAAGGGGACAGCAGCATAGTTGGACCCCGTCCCCACCTTCACTCTCTGCCCCGCTCCTCCATAGACAGGAAACCTGGCGCTTCTCCACCATCCCGCGGGAGCTCTGCATTCTGCATCCTCAGCTCAACAGGCGGCTTCGGCTCTGTAGCTGCAGGAGGAACATGCTCACTCTCTGCCTCCCCGCCCCCCCCCCCCCACAGTCTAATTAAATGTCTGTGGAGCTACAACTGAGCTCCTCGCACTCATAACCTATGGCAAAGGGCAAGAGGCTCCCACTGGTTAAAGGAGAAGGAAATGAAAGGGTTTTTTTTTCAAGAGACAAACAAAACAGAAGGTTCTGTTTGTGCTACCTTTGATTAGAAAGAAAAAAACAAAAACATATTTTTAAAATTTTGTTTTAAGAAACAACTATAGGATAAGGAAGAGGAGGCTGGTTACCCACAGGCAGAGGACTGGGTCAGGAGAGAAAGGAGAATCTGAAAATAAAAAGGCAAGCAGGGCGCAGGCTGCAGAGAGGAGGGAGATAGGTGGGCAGGGGACTTCGTCCCTATTTTCTCTCTAATGTTCGTGAAAACATCCGCTCCTCAGGCTAGAGCAGGCTGTCTCCATGGCTCCATGGGTGGTGGGTCTGAACAGAGAGGCTCATCTCCTCCCCTCTTACAAATCTGAGCTGATGCAGCCAGGAGGACCAGGGTCCATCAACAAGGCTGCAGAGGTTCATTTGCACACACGCGCTGTGTTCACTGCCTCATTGGGGAGAGGAGGACCCAGAGCCTTGGGAAGAGGCCATGGAAAAGTGGAGGGGCATTAAAGCTTGCTTCTAGCCAGGCTCTTCTAATGTCAAGATCTACTCTTTAAACCATGGTGTCTTTGAAGCCCAGGTCTCCTCTGAAAGTCCCCTGCCTGGCCTCTTTGGAAAGAGCACATCTAAACAAAGCAATCTTGGGAGGATCAAGACTGCAGGAAGAGAATGAAGCTAAGGAAGACAGCTGGGTAACAGGGGGTCATTTCCACAGAGCAAGGTGCACAAGTGAGGGACCACAGCCCAGGCTGGGCCCAAGGCTTCAGAGAGAACACAGTGATGGGGAAGAAAGTGCTGTGTGTTAGGAGGAGGGAGGGAGAGGGGAGAAGGAAAGAGGACTAGAGATATAAAAAGGAAGAAACCAAAATTAACTGAGGGTTGTCATATACTCAGCCCTCTTCACAGACTCAAAATGTAGCTTTTGTCATTCCTATTGCAGTGAGTAAGGGACTGAGATTTCAGAAGCTAAGAGTTTACTCTAGGTCCCATAGTGAAAGGTGGGATCAAGATTGGAACTGAAATCTGTCTTAATTCTAAAGTAAGTGTGCATGGTTCTTTAGCCATTGCCCCATTCCTCCTCAAGTTCATCCCCCCCAACCTCCATATGTGACTTTATTCCAAGCATCACATAATCTGATAATTTTCTGGGTTCTGAATGGAAACACACGGAAGTCCAACCCATTAGCCGTGTTAGAAACAATGATTCTCAAAAATGCCAGCATTGTGAAGGGGACCAGGGACAAGGAGTAGCCATCCACACCCATCCTTTTAGCCCCTGAATACTTACCAACACATCACTGATATAACCATACCATCTGTGCCTCATTCCCCACCCTTAGCTTCAGGAGGCCTAAACAGCCTTCTCCAAGCCCCAGCTCTCTTCCTTCTTCTGTGTTGGGTCATAAAACATTCTCTTCAATTATTTCCCTACTCCTCGCTTCCGAACAGCCAAACCAATAGTGCTGCTCCGTGGGTTATGTGCCATATGTCAGTGGGCTGTGAAATATTAAGCCTTCACAATAGGTCCGAAGTCGGCGATGCACAATCCTTTAATGGTTTAGCTCACTCCGGCTATTTCAAAGTGGCATAATATTGCTATTTTTAAATAAATGGGATCTGTATTAATGAGAGCCGACCTCTCTTGTCATGCCCGGGCTTCTGCCTGCATTGAGCCTACACTGGGGATTCAGCGAGAGAGGGAGGGGGGAAAACAGCTTTTCAAAACGGGAACCAAGCAGCACTTTAAATAATGCTCACAGATGCTAATCATCCTGGGGGGAGGGGGGTGGTGGGATGATTATTTGAGTGGATAATAGATTTCATTTTCAAAGAAGATTTAGAGTCTTGATATTGAGAGGAAGGGGATGGGAGCATGTGTACGTGTGTGTGTGTGTGTGCACGTGTGCACGCGCACTCAGGGGGCAGACATAATCCCAGCATAGGGTGGGATTGCACAGACAGGGGCATGCTGAGATGTGGAGAATAATCGTGCTTTTTTGGAGGATTGGGAGGGGAGCCTGTAAGGGCTGGGCAGGAAGCCGTCTTGACCAGGGATGGAGACAGTAATGGCTAAAGAAATGTCCCCTTGAATAGGGATAGACCAGGCTCTGATACTCTCATAGGTGGAAGACTCTGGAACTCTGGATTCCCATTCCCCAAGTGAAGAATGGCAGGAACAATGAGAACTCTCCCAGGCTCCTCCCCTGTGTTCGGGCAGCCTTACATGGAATTGCCAGGCAACAGGAATAGAGTCACACAGCAGGTCAGAGGGGTCCCTCTGCTTCTTGAGACTAAATATTGTATCTGGGGATGTTGAGGAGGTGATCAGGGCCAGGACATCGTGGGCTCAGAGTCCTCGATGCCCCCTGGGGATCCTGATAAAATCACCTCTTCCTCAGCTGCAAGTTGGAGCTGTAACAGCAGACTGAGATGGGGTAAGGGGACCTCAAAAGCAGAAAGTGGGTGGGATGTGTAGAAGAGGACTTGAATAAAAGGCTAATGAGAGAGAAGGAAGATGCCTGTCCTGGAAAACCTGACCAGGAGAATTAAGAGCCTGCAGGCCACAGGGACTTCCCTTGTGGTCCAATGGCTAAGAATCCACGCTTTCATTCCAGGGGTTGTGGGTTCAATCCAGGGTCAGGGAGCTAAGATCCCACATGCTGTGCAGTGTGGCCAAAAAATAAATAAATAAAAATAAATTTAAAAAAGAACCCTTAGGCTAGTAGCTCCATCCCCTGAGTGCATGGGACTCACAGTTAAAAACAGCTGCTCTGATAGGCAGCTCCTCCAAAAGGAGATGGCCTTTCTTTTTCCTTTTCAGAAGGCTAGACATTCTGCTTTCTAAAAAGTAGATGAGTTTTCTGGGGATGTAGTGGATAGCATGGTGACTGTAGTTCAGTTCAGTTCAGTTGCTCAGTCGTGTCCAGCTCTTTGTGACCCTATGGACTACAGCACACCAGGCCTCCGTATCCATTACCAACCCTGGAACTTACTCAAAAGCATGTCCATTGAGTCAGTGATGCCATCCAACCATCTCATCTTCTGTTGTCCCCTTCTCCTCTTGCTTTCAATCTTTCCCAGCATCAGGGTCTTTTCCAATGAGTCAGTTCTTCGCATCAGGTGGCCAAAGTACTGGCACTTCAGCTTCAGCATCAGTCTTTCCAATGAAAATTCAGGACTGATTTCCTTTAGGATGAACTGGTTGGATCTCCTTGCAGTCCAAGGGACTCTCAAGAGTCTTCTCCAGCACCACAGTTCAAAAGCATCAACTATTCGGCACTCAGCTTTCTTTATAGTCCAACTCTCACATCCATACATGACTACTGGAAAAACCGTAGCTTTGACTAGATGGACCTTTGTTGGCAAAGTAATGTCTCTGATTTTTATTATTATTTATTTTTAATATAAATTTATTTATTTTAATTGGAGGATAATTACTTTATAATATTGTAGTGGTTTTGCCATACATTGACATGTCTCTGCTTTTTAATATGCTGTCTATGTTGGTCATAACTTTTCTTCCAAGGGGCAAGCGTCTTTTAATTTCATGGCTGCAGTCACCATCTGCAGTGATTTTGAAGACCAAAAAAATAAAGTCTGACACTGTTTCCATTGTTTCCCCATCTATTTGCCATGAAGTGATGGGACCAGATGCCATGATCTTAGTTTTCTGAATGTTGAGTTTTAAGCCAACTTTTTCACTCTTCTCTTTCACTTTCAAGAGGCTCCTTAATTCTTCTTTGCTTTCTGCCATAAGGATAGTGTCATCTGCATATCTGAGGTTATTGATATTTCTCCCAGAAATCTTGATTCCAGCTTGTGCTTCTTCCAGCCCAGCATTTCTCATGATGCACTCTGCATATAAGTTAAATAAGCAGGGTGACAATATACAGCCTTGACGTACTCCTTTTCTGATTCGGAACCAGTCTCTTGTTCCAAGTTCAGTTCTAACTGTTGCTTCTTGACCTGCATACAGATTTCTCAGGAGGCAGGTCAGATGGTCAGGCATTCCCAACTCTAGGAATTTTCCACAGTTTGTTGTGATCCACACAGTCAAAGGCTTTGGCATAGTCAATAAAGCAGAAGCAGATGCTTTTCTGCTTTATTGGACTGCTGCAGGGGCAGGGGCTTTGGGTGCAGGAGACCTGGATATGGCATAAACCCACTCGGAGGAGGTCACCATTAACCCCACCATAGAGCTGCCAGAACAGGATTGGGGAAACAGACCTTTGGAGGGCACAAACAAAACCTTGTGTGCACCAGGACCCAGGATAAAGGAGAAGTGACCCCACAAGAGCCTGATCCAGACTTGACCGTGAGTGTCCCGGAGTCTCTGGCAGAGGCGTGGGTCGAAGATGACCTGCTGCAGGGTTGGGGGCACTGAGTGCAACAGTGTGTGCATGGGACCTTTTGCAGGAGGTCGCCATTGTCTTCATTACCTCCACCATAGTTTGGCCTCAGGTCAAATAAAAGAGAGGGAACCCAGTCCCTCCCATCAACAGAAAATTGGATTAAAGATTTACTGAACATAGCCCCGCCCACCAAAACAAGACCCAGTTTTCCCCTCAGTCAGTCTCTCCCAGCAGGGTGCTTCCATAAACCTCTTATCTTCTCCATCAGAGGGCAGACAGAATGAAAACCACAATCACAGAAAACTAACCAATCTGATCCCAGGGACCACAGCCTTGTCCAACTCAGTGAAACTATGAGCCATGCCCTGTAGGGCCACCCAAGATGGACGGGTCATGGTGGAGAGTTCTGACAAAATGTGGTCCACTAGAGAAGGGAATGGCAAACCACTTCAGTATTCGTGCCTTGCGAATCCCGTAAACAGTATGAAAAGGCAAAAATACAGGACACTGAAAGAGGAACTCCCCAGGTCGGTAGGTGCCCAATATGCTACTGAACATCAAGGGAGAAATAACTTCAGAAAGAATGAAAAGATGGAGCCAAAGCAAAAACAACACCCAGTTGTGGATATGACTGGTGATGGAAGTAAAGTCCAAAGCTGTAAACAGCAATATTGCATAGGAACCTGGAATGTTAGGTCCATGAATCAAGGCAAACTGAAAGTGGTCAAACAGGAGATGGCAAGAGTGAACATTGACATTTTAGGAATCAGTGAACTAAATGGACAGGAATGGGTGAATTTAACTCAGATGACCATTATATCTACTATTGTGGGCAAGAATCCCTTAGAAGAAATGGAGTAGCCCTCATAGTCAACAAAAGAGTCTGAAATGCAGTACTTGGGTGCAATGTCAAAAATGACAGAATGATCTCTGTTCGTTTCCAAGGCAAACCATTCAATATCACAGTAATCCAAGTCTATGCTCCAGCCACTAATGCCGAAGAAGTGGAAATTGAATGGTTCTATAAGGACCTACAAGACCTTCTAGAACTAACACCCAGAGAAGATGTCCTTTTCATTATAGGGGACTGGAATGCAAAGGTAGGAATTCAAGAAATACCTGGACTGTAGTTAACAATGCTGTATTGTGTATTTGAAAGAAGCTAAGAGAGTAGACTATAAATGCTTTTCACCACACACACAAACATGGTAATTTTGTGGGGTGACGACTGTGTTTACTCACCTTATTGCATACACCTGTGTCCTGTTTCACTCAGGTCCTTCCTGGGCTTTAAGATCACCAGATTTAGCAACAACAACAAAGAAATTTTTCTAGTGTGTATATCTCCTAAGCACTAGCTAGGACATACTTATCCCACAGATGATTCCTCTTTGATCTGAAATTCAAACTCAGCCAGAGGTCCTTGTTTTATTTGGTGATTCACAGTGTGGCACAGTGATGGGTGAAACCTCAGAGAACATCTCCATGTTCTGGGGATGGTTCACACATCAGACACTTCCTGAGCACATCCCGTGGACCAGGCCCTGGCAGTACAGCAGTGACCGAGGAGGCATGGGCACTGCAGAGATCAGAGCCAAGTCATTCTCATCTTACAATGTACATAATTCAAATTATTGTGTTGTGTTTTAAACCTACAGTGTGCGCTGTGTGTGCTCAGTCGCACAGTTGTGTCTGACCTTTTGCGACCCCATGAACTGTAACCTGCCAGGTTCCTCTGTCCATGGAATTCTCCAGGCAGTGGAGTGGATTGCCGTTTCCTCGTCCAGGGGATCTTTCCTACCCAGGGATCAAACCCACATCTCCTACGTCTCCTGTATTGGCAGGTGGATTCTTTACCACTGCGCCATCTGGGAAGCCCAAACTCACACACTGTTACATGTCAATTATCTCTCCATAAATCTGGAAAGTTTTAAAACATACTAAAGAAAAGTCACCCTTTCTCTGCCCCCCTCTTAGTATTTGTCTACTGTTGTATAACAAAGACCTCAAAACTTCATGACTTAAAACAGCAAACCCATGTTGGCTCACAGTCTCTAAAGGTCAGGCATCCAGGCACATCCTAGCTGTGTGCCTCCACCTCGAGGTCTCTCAAGAGGCTGCAGTTACGGTGTTGGCTGGGCTGTTGTCTCATCAAAAGGCTCAACTAGGGAAAGATCTGTTTACAAACCTCACTGGGAAGACTCAGTTCTTGCAGGCTTTTTGACTGAGGGCCTCAGCTCCTGGCTGGCTATTGGCTGAGGGCCTCTCTGGGCTCCTTCCTTGGACTCTCTGTATAGCAGCTGCCAGATGACTTCCCTCAGAGTCAATTTATTGGTGACCTAATTTTGGAAGTGACATCTCACCACTTTCTTTTTATTGAAGTTTAGTTGATTTACAGGTTTGCAGTTCCAGGTACACAGCAAAGTGATTCAGTTGTGTGTATATATATATATATATTCTTTTCCATTATAGGTTATTGCAAGTCATTGGGTATAGTTCCCTGTGTTACACAGAAGAACCCCGTTGTTTATCTATTTTATATAAAGCTGTGTGTATCTGTTAATCCTAAGAAACTAGTTTTTCCCTCCTCTCCTCCTTTCCCCTTTGGTAACCATAAGTTTGTTTTCTATGTCTATGAGTCTGTTTCTGCTTTGTAAATAACTTCATTTGTATTATTTTTAAGATTCCTCATATAAGTGACATATTATGGTATCTGCCTTTATCTGACCTACTTGGCTTAGTGTGATAATCTCTAGCTTCATCCATGTTGTTACAAATGGCATTAATTCATTCTTTTCTATGACTGAGTAGTATTCCATTGTGTGTCCATGTGTGTGCATGCATGTGTGTGTGTGTGCATGTGTGTGCGTGTGTATGCATGGGTGTGTGTGTGTGCATGTGTGTGTGTGTGTAATATCTTCTTTATCCATTCATCTGTTTTCATCTGTAGATGAACACTGAGGTTGTTTCCATGTCTTGGTTACTATAAATAGTGCTGCTATGAACATGGGGAGTCATGTATCTTTTCAAATTAGAGTTTTTGTTTTTTTCAAATATATGCCTAGGAGTAGGATTGCTGGATCATATGGTAACTCTATTTTTAATTTAAGGAACCGCCATACTGTTTTCCATTGTGCTGAGTAGCTTTAGTCATGTCCAACTCTTTGCAACCCTATGGACTGTGCCCTGCCAGGCTCCTCAGTCCATGGGATTCTCCATGCAAGTATACAAGAGTGGATTGCCATGCCCTCCTCCAAGGGGTCTTCCTGACTCAAGGATAGCATCCAACTCTCTTACATTTCCTGCGTTGGCTGGTGGGTTCTTTACCACTAGCACCACCTAGGAAGCCCCTTTTTCCATAGTGGCTATACCAATTTACATTCCCACCAATAGTGTAGGAGGGCTCCCTTTTCTCCATATCCTCCTCAGCATTCATTGTTTGTAGACTTTTTAATGATAGGCTTTCTGACTACTGTGAGGTGATATCATTTCAGTTCAGTTCAGTCTCTCAGTTGTGTCCAACTCTTTGCGACCCCATGAATCACAGCACACCAGGCCTCCCTGTCCATCACCAACTCCCAGAGTCTATCCAAACCCATGTCCATTGAGTCGGTGATGCCATCCAGCCATCTCATCCTCTGTCATCCCCTTCTCCTCCTGCCCCGAATCCCTCCCAGCATCAGGGTCTTTTCCAATGAGTCAACTCTTCTCATGAGTTGGCCAAAGTATTGGAGTTTCAGCTTCAACATGAGTCTTTCCAATGAACACCCAGGACTGATCTCCTTTAGGATGGACTGGTTGGATCTCCTTGCAGTTCAAGGGACTCTCAAAGAGTCTTCTCCAACACCACAGTTCAAAAGCATCAATTCTTTGGCACTCAGCTTTCTTCACAGTCCAACTCTCACATCCATACATGACTACTGGAAAAACCATAGCCTTGACTAGATGGACCTTTGTTGGCAAAGTAATGTCTCTGCTTTTAAATATGCTATCTAGGTTGGTCATAACTTTCCTTCCAAGGAGTAAACATCTTTTAATTTCATGGCTGCAATCACCATCTGCAGTGATTTTGGAGCCCCCAAAAATAAAGTCTGACACTGTTTCCCCATCTATTTGCCATGAAGTGATGGGACCAGATGCCATGATCTTACTTTTCTGAATGTTGAGCTTTAACCCAACTTTTTCACTCTCCTCCTTCACTTTCATCAAGAGGCTTTTTAGTTCCTCTTCTCTTTCTGCCATAAGGGTGGTGTCATTTGCATATCTGAGGTTATTGCTGTTTCTCCTGGCAATCTTGATTCTGGCTTGTGCTTCTTCCAGCCCAGCATTTCTCATGATGTACTCTGCATATAAGTTAAACAAGCAAGGTGACAATATACAGCCCTGACGTACTCCTTTTCTGATTCGGAATCAGTCTGTTGTTCCTTGAGGTGATATACATCATTGTAATTTTGATTTGCATTTCTCAGTAAATAACAATGTTAAGCATCTTTTTATTTGCCTGTGAACTATCTATATGTCTTTTTTGGAGGCATGTCTATTTAGGTCTTCTTCCCATTTTTTTTTTTTCTTTTCAACGTGCTGGACCTCAGTTTTGATGAGGAGACGGTTCTTCCCATTTTTTGATTGGGTTGTTCGGGTTTTTTCTTTTTTAATATATTGAGCTAATGAGTTTCTTGTATATTTTGGAAATTAAGCCCTTGTCACTCACATCATTTGAAAATATCTTCTCTCAGATCATAGGTTGTTTTTTCATTTTGTTTATGGTTTCTTTTGCTCTGTGAAAGCTTATAAATTTGATTAGGTCCCATGTGTCTATTTTTATTTTTTTTAGGGGCCTTGGGACACTGACCTAATTGCAACAATTAATGTTGAAGAATATTTTGCTTATGTTCTCTTCTAGGGTTTTTATGATGTCATATCTTATATCTAAGTTTTTAAGCCATTTTGAATTTATTTTTGTGTATGGTGTGAGGGAGTGCTCTAATTTCATTGATTTACAAGAGACTGTCCAACTTTCCAAACACCACTAGCTCAAGAGATTGTCTTTTCTCCATTGTATGTATATCCTTACCTCTTTTGTAGAAGATTAATTAACAGTAGGTGTGTGGGTTCATTTCTGGACTCTATTCTGTTCCATTGATCCATGTCTGTAATACCAACACTGCTCTGATTATTGTGGCTCTCTTGTAGTGTTGTCTGAAGTCTGGGACATCCTGCCACTTCAGCTGCATTTTAATTGTTGGAAAGAAGTCACTAGGCCCAGCCCACAGCAGATGGGAGGAGCTTACACAAAGATGAATTTCTGGGGTCAGGGATTATTTAGGGCCAGTTTAGAAGCTCCTACTATATACCTTCTCCTCTTTCAACAATTTTCAGAGAATAGGACACAGTAAGTCTTCTCAGGTAGGACTGTGTCTTGCTAACCATTGCATCCCCAGGGCTTATCAGGGAGCCCAGAGAAGAGAATTTCAGCCTTCCTGTCCAGTTGAGATCCTGCCTCATGAGCCTAGTGGCTTGTGAGGCTATTTTCAGCTCAGTGAGATCCACAATCTGAGGTCTGTGTAGTGTCATCCCTGAGCTGGGTGTGGAGCCATGACCAACTCTATTTATTCCCTTTCATTACCCTATCCTGCACCTTCTCCATCTCCCAATGGCTTCTTGATGAAAGAGGGAGAGACCAGAAGATATGCCAAGGCATGGCTATGAGTATCAAGGAAACTAGGAAGGCAGGACTAGACAGAGAAATAGAATAGAGACTAAAAAGAGAATAGAAAGAGAACCGTCCCAAGCCGCTACCTTATTTAAGATAAGATACACTTATTAAACCTCTCCTATTCACTGGAAACTTTCTCATGTTCATTTAATCTTCACAAGTTTTCAAGGTAAACACTTCTATTTACTTTCACTGAAATTCATAGAAGGCAAAGGACATCCTTGGGCTTCCCAGGTGGTGCTAGTGGTAAAGAACCTGTCTGCCAATGCAGGAGACACAAGAGACCTGGGTTCGATCCCTGGGTCGGGAAGACCCCCTAGAGAAGGAAATGGCAATCCATTCCAGTATTCTAGCCTGGAGAATCCTATGGACAGAGGAGCCTGGCAGGCTGCAGTCCATAGGGTCACAGAATCCAACACAACCAAAGTGACTTAGCACACAGGCAAGGACATCCTTGAGTTTCCACAGCTGGTGATAACAGAACCAAAATTTAAGCCTAAGCTTTTGAAGACCCCTTAGAGCTCTTTCCAGGCTAAAAGGTTGAAGATGATGGAGAGGAGAGAATGTCAGTCTACTCAGACCAAGTGTTAATATTACAAGGGTTTGGTTGTGGTGGTAGTGGTTATTCAGAGTTAAAAAATAGAGTTGGGGTGGAGGGTATAGTCCAGCATGCTCCCATTACAGAAAACAAAGGCAAGTTGGACAAACAAAGATGAGAAGAGACACAGTCTAATGAGCCCCCATATAGCCACTCTTGGTTTGTGATCCAAAAAACACCAACCCTGGCAAATCTCCCTCCTTGAATTCAGATTTGGCCCTGCATGACCTTGACTGAACCCCAAAGTTACAAATGAAAACATATACCTAATGAAAAGACTCACCTGACCATGCTGAAGATCCCCAGGAGAGTTGCAAGGATGGCACACAAAAGGAAAACCCTCATTATTGCTTAGAGGGCAGACAGACCCTATCAAGGTGATTAAGGGAAGCAGAAACACATCCTGTCATATGTAAAAGTTCTGAAATGTTTTTTTTTCCCAAACATTTATTTTTAATTGAAGGAAAATCACTTTACAATATTGTGTTGGCCTCTGTCATATATCAACATGAATCAGCCATAGGTATCCATATGTCCCCTCCCTTTTGATCCTCCTTCCCACCTCCCACCCCTTCCCACCATGTGTCCATACGTCTGTTCTCTATGTCTGCATCCTGGAGTGTTGTTTTTTTTTTTAATTCAATTTCATTATCACAGAGCCATAAATCTAAGCTCATGGCAGGAAAGGAAGTCCCTGATTTTTTTCTAGAAAGGATAGAAATTGAAGGGAGATTGGTGGGGTTGGGGAGGAGACAGTGTCAAGGAAAGACTCTGCCATGCCACTTTGCAGCCCCTCCCAACACATAAACACGCACACACACTACCTACCCACATCTAAAAATATTCCCTTTCTTTTCCATTCAAGACATGTATTTCCTTGTAAATACTGAGAACCTTCTTCATACTCTGGTTTCCACCAAGACCCTTCCATTCTGGTAGCCCACAGCTCCTAGCCACGCCCACCTGAACAAGCTCAGCGTGATTGTCAGCAGATGTTTGACATGTTCTCATCCCAGGAATGAAAGAGACCTCTAGTGGTCATCACCTTATTCCTCCCCTTGAGCCAGACAGGCTCCTCCAAACTCAGACCCGGCCAAGGTCCATCCAGCCTCTGCCACCCTTGGTGGTGAGTTTCATTCATGCTGTTTCCTTGAATTTCACCAACTGAGATGTCAATTGATACATGCTGAGGCAAAGGAGAAAGATGCATTTCACTACAAGTAAAATGTAATGATAAATACAGTCCTTGACTAGGAATCTTCTTTTTTAAACTTTGCAAAAGTTAGAAGGCAAATTTGTTTGGCAACAATGTACAAACTGACCACCAGATATTAGATGCACGGACAATCTGTCACTTACTTAGTTTGTCTGTTTCAACTGATTTTCCCCCGATGACCCTGCCCTCCCCCACAAACATTCAGAGATGCAGGGCAAGGACAGAGGAGGAGGGGTCAGGAAACCTGAGTTCAAGTCTGAACTTGGCCACTCTGTAACCTGCATCATGTCACAGAGTCTGCAGACAAAGAATGAAGAGGCAGGATCGGGTTTTGCCTAAGTCTCACGCGGCTGTGTTTCTATGAACCATATGTATGCACTGCCATGACAAGGAGATGAGATGCATTGCAATCACTGGGTTATGCCATCGCTGTCAGGAAGAAGTGCCATGGCCTCCTCACGTGGGCTGTTGCCCCCACCTCGGGTGCTCAGAGAACACGGGGAATTTCACAATTGGCAGGTCCTTCGCTTAACTCGGAGCTCCCAGGAGTGGGCTGTCAGGGGAGACTTTCACGTTGCTGCCAGTCCCTTCTGAATTGCTAATACGAGAAAGATGCAGATCCCTGCTGGAGGCCCCCTATGCCTGACCCCACAGGGGCTGCTGCCATTTCACTGGCGCGCCAGCCTCCCAAACCACGTGCCGCTTCCCAGTGCTAACAGCATTCAACACAAAAACACTGCCCTGACAAATGGAGTTCGGCTTCTCCAGCCCCTCAGGCTCAGAGTGCCAGTCAAATCTATTTCACACACCTCCTGCTTGCAGAGTAGCCTCTGGCTACTCAGGCTAAATTGCTTAGGGCTCTTGGCTTCTGGAGAGAGATGCCCATCCCACCCCATGAACAGCTTATATAGAGACCCATCAGTGAATGCCACCAGAGGAGAATGAGTGCTGAAAGGCTTGGGTCAGAGTGTTAGAGGCACTAAAGGTGTGGGCTGGGGGCAGTGGGTCCTGTTCTTCCCACTATATTTCATGAGCTGGACAGGGAAGAGTTCACCTCCGTGTTTGCCAGCCTTGATTATGGCATGTATAAGCTAAGGGGTCAAGGGACAAATTTCAGATTTGGAGTAAGACATATAGATCAGACAACATAAATATCAGAATAATCACAATGAGGTGATAGGAAAAGAGCTTTCAGCATGGCAATACAAGGTTTGTACCCACAAAATAGGATTCCACAACAACCACAGCACCCTGAGAGCTTGGCTATTCTGTCTCCAACACTCTGTTTCAGCCACCTGTTTACATCTCTTTGCCTTTGTGTATTCTCTCGTATGCCCTTCTGTTGCTTTTAAATATTACCCGCCTCCCCCCACCCCCGCCCACAATAATGAGGAAGGAATCCATTCGATGCATATTGTCTATGAATCAGCTTGTGGAGGACTTGAAGCCTTCCCTCTCTCCTCCTGCTTCGAGCAAGGTCGATCATCTCCTTTTTGTGCCAACACTGTATCCTTACATAATCCAATGATATAACCTGACATGCCTCTTGGATTCCTGTTTATGGTTTGTCTTTCCCTCTAGCCCATAGGTCACTGAGTACAAGGGCTGGATATTACTTCTTTCTTTTCCGCAGTGCTTAATTCAGTGCTCGGGACACAGAAGTGCTCACGACGGTTTATGGAATAAACGAACAGATGAATGAATGAGGAGTAAATTCAAGTTTTGTACAGATACTCCTCCCTCAGCTATGGTCACAGTCACAAGAAATGTGGTGTCGCTGCTTGGTAACCTTGTCTTACAATGTGGGCCCAACCTTTTAACACATTTGTTCTCCCATTATCTATAGCAGGAACACCAGGAATCCTCTAGTATCCTAGGAACAATTGCTCTCATTCTAAACAGCCAGACAATCTGGTTTGCCTGGCCCTGAGCAGTTATATGACATCCTAAACTCCCATAATCATCCATCAGGACTGATTTGGGAGCTAGTAGAGGAAATATATCCATTAAGCCAGTGTTGACTCACAGTAACTGCCCTATGGTGTGAATAATCAATTGTCATTACCAACATCCAATAACCAGTGGAGATGAAGGTATTTCCTTCCCCCTTCCTCCCTCTTTTTCCTCCACCCCAGCCAGATTTAACAAGAAGGCTCATGATACTACATCTCCATGCATGAAAACATCATCATCAAGCATCTCTTATCCACTGGATGTTCCCAATCAAACTAGAAGGGCTTATGGATGAGAGCAGGCTGGGGGCCTGGATCTCTGACTTGGCATCCCGTGCCCCCATGTTCAGCACACTGGAGGGGTCCTCTTCAGTAAGCTTCTCACAACTCAGGGAAACACATGCATCAGCCATTTCTCATCAACAAGAGAGAGACCAGTTTCCAAGATGCCACCTGATTTCCATATCCCTTCCTCCCTCCTTTTGGAAGCACGATGTAATCTCTCCCCTGCAATATAATAAATATTTCACTTTCAAATCCCGATTCATTAAAGGAAGCCCAGGAGGGAGAAATAATAAGGTGTCGCTTTACAGCCCAAATAAAACAGTGAAAGATATATTCTATAATTTATACTTTCGACTTTAGGTTGAGATAATTCATATATCATTTTCAGTTAGGGACCCAAAATGGTGCAGTGTCAGCATATTGGCTGAAAAATAACTTTTTGTATTATTTTATGCCTTTCAGTAACGTGCCCTGGTTATCATACATCAGCAGTAGGTTGAGTTCCAGTGTCTTGGCAGCTCCTCCTAAGTCATTCTCTCTCCTAACCACCGTGACTTTCCCTCCTCAATACAAATGGTGCCCCTTAGCTGCATGCATGCATGAGCGTGCGCGCGCGCACACACACACACACACACACATTCTCCCAGGTGCAAAAGCAGAGCTCCAACTGAAATCAGCTTGGCTAGAGCCATTTCTCTTACCTTTATTAAACCACAAATTCACTGTTCTTTACCTCTAAGGATGAAAAAAACTAAATCAGCCTCAGTTAGAAACAGGCTTTATGATATTTTTCAAATAGAAATACAATCTTACACATGTGTAGTTCTTTAAAGTTGGGGTTTTGGTGGGGATTGGTTTGGGCATATGGAACAAAAAGGCATGTGTTCAAACACCAACCCTTTTTTTACTAGTTGGGCATCCTTGGTTTTCCCAATGGCTCAGCAGGTAAAGAATCGGCCTTCAATGCAAGAGACATAGGAGACGCGGGTTTGATCCCTGGGTCAGGAAGATCCCTGAAGAAGAAAATGAACATGTTTTTTAATCTTTTGAAGTCTCAGTCTTCTCATCCATAAAATGGGGATGATGATAATAATGGTTAGTCACACAGAGTTTAGAGAATTTTAACTGAGGTGAAAGTAGTAATCAAATCATGGTGAGAACTGATTGTTTACTATATATGCACGTGTGCACACACACACACACACACACACACGTCAGACACCAGGCACTGGGCTTGGACTTTAGGTGGATTACCTGATCAACTCTTGTTGCAATCCCATGGACTTGGTACTATTGTGCTTCTCATTCTACAGATGAGGAAACTGAGGCTTGAGGAATTAGTTTGTCTAAGATGGTTAGGTTTGCATTATAGGTATTTAGAAAATAATGCTTTCACTTGGTATCTGTTTATAAGACATTTTTCTCTGATCCTATGACAGTGCAAGAAGGAAAGAAAGGCAGGAGGATTATAGTGAGAAAAAAAAATACATCCACTTGCCTATACTGCCATATTGCCTAGATCTTTCTGTTTTTCTCACCACTTCAGTAGCCCTTCAATTCGGACATTTAGTGAATTCTTGGGATCTCTGGACTCCTTTAGGCCAAGAAGGAAAAGTAAACAGCTACCTTTATCTGCTAGTCACTCTTCTGCTCAGCTCATCTCTGGTTACTCCATCTGTCCTGAAGAACCATACTGAGATTGATCCTCAGTTTCACCCCCCGCCGCTCCCCCCCCCCCCCCGCATAGACAAAGCTAGTCCTGCCTGGGGAAATCAGAAGAGGATCCCAAGAACACTCCATACTGTGGGAGTGGCGTTACTCCCAGTAGCATTACTGGGAGTGTAATGGCATCACTCCCATACTCTCCAGTAGCAGAGGCATTAGGCAGATGCATCATCCTGACGAGTGTCTTTCGAGAGGTGCTTCTATAATATATCACCCAGGTTTGACTTTCCTTTTTCAGAGCATTTGATGGAGACCCACAGAGTTAAAGTGGTTTGAACTTATGCAAGATGGTTTTAGTCCCAAGGCCTGAGCCTGGGACACTGGTCTCATTCTCTCCAATGTACTGCGAACTCTCCCCATCCAAGACCTAAACAAGCCATCCTGGGAATCAGCATTCAGTA
Organism: Cervus canadensis; assembly: GCF_019320065.1. Lineage (NCBI taxonomy): Eukaryota > Metazoa > Chordata > Mammalia > Artiodactyla > Cervidae > Cervus > Cervus canadensis. Next base: position 22,624,244 of record NC_057396.1, read on the forward strand.
ATAATGTAAATGGAAGAAGTTAAAAACAACAATAATAATACAGGGCAGGTGCTATGTGTCAGGCAGTATGTTTCATACTCTGGGAATAACAATGTTATTATTCCCCTTTTACAGTTGGGAAAAAAAAATGAAAACAAAAATAATTCTGTGGTACATCCAGACAATGGAATACTATTCAGCCGTTAAAAAAAAGCTATCAAGTCATGAAAAGATATGGAAGAAACTTACATGCATATTGCTAAGTGAAAGAAGCCAGTCTAAAGGGGCTACATACTGTGGGATTCCAACTACATGACATTCTGGAAAAGGCATAACTATGGAGACAGTGAAAGATCAGTGATTGTCAAGAAATGGGGTGGAGGGGGGGGAGGGGAGGGATGAATTAGTGGTGCCCCAGAGGACTTGTAGAGCAGTGAAACTATTCTGTGTGATACTGTAGTGTTGAATGCATGTCATTACACATTTGTCAAAATCCACAGGCTGTACAGAACCAATGTACACTAGGGGCTTTCTAAGAGATAAAGATGCCTCAGTGTAGGTTCATCAATTGTAACCAATGTACCATTCTAGCGGGGGAGGCCGATAGTGGGGGAGGCTGTGCATGTGTGGGGGCAGGGGTATGTGGGAACTCTGTATTTTCAGCCCGATTTTCTGTGAATCTAAAACTGCTCCAAAAAATTAAAGTCTATTTTTAAACTCCCTAACAAAAGAGATGCAAAATAAAAAAAATTAAGTGAAATTAAAACTTGGTAATCTTTAAAATTAAAAAAGAAAGAAATGAGCTCTCAAGCCATGAAAAGACCTGGAGGAAACTTAAATGCATATTCCTAAGGGAAAGAAGTCAGTCTGAAAAGGCTACTGTATGATTCCAACTGTGTAACATTCTGGAAAATGCAGAACTATGGAGATAGTAAAAGTGGTTGCTGGGGGCTGAAGAAAGAAAGAAGGAAGGAAGGAGGAATGAATAGGGGATTTGGGGGGCAGTGAAACTAATCTAACATACTGCGATGCTGGATGCATGACATCATACATTTGCCAAAGCCCGCAGAATGTGTAACACAAGGAATGAATCTATAATGTAAACTCTGAACTTCAGTTAGTACTAATGTATCACTACTGGTTCATCAATTATAATAAGTGTACCACACCAAGGCTGTTAGATGTTATTAACAGGAAAGATGTGTGTGTGGCAGGATACAAGGGGTATATGTGAACACTCTGCTCTCTGCTCAGCAGTTCTGTAAATCAAAAACTGCTCTAGGCTTCCCAGGTAGCTCGGTGGTAATGAATCTGCCTGCCAAACAGGAGACATGGGTTCTATCCCTGGGTCAGGAAGATCACCTGGAGAGGAAATGGAAACCCACTCCAATATTCTTGCCAGGGAAATCCCATGGGCAGAGGAACTTGGCAGGCTACAATCTATGGGGTCCCAAAAGAATCGGACATGACTTGGCAGCTAAACAACTACAAAACTGCTCTAAAAAAATAAGGTCTATTATTCAAAACAAAACAAAACTTTCAGTAAGTTGGCAGCCGAGATTTAAACCTAGACTTTTCTGGTTTTAAATTTCACAACCCTAGATTTTAGGTCAAAAGACTCAGCAAGCCTTCAATTTCAGCTCTGTATCTGAATTTCCGTTTTCTCATCCCTAAAATGGGGATAAAAACAATAATACCTCTCTCTGGTACCTTACTCAAAGTGTTTAAACAACATGGTTTACTATAAAGAATGGGGGGGGGCGGGGCTTTATAAACTGTAAAATGCTGTGAAAACTCAAGAAGTGGCCATCACTGATCTGAAATTCTGCCTATTGGTCTGTAACAAGGATGTGGTTCTCTGGAAGCAGCTACCAAGCTCTCTGGAGGAAGCTGTGTGAAGAGGCTCATGATTACCCTCCTCTCTCCTGGGACATTGGCCTCATGTGATTGGGCTCCAAGGGAGGGCTGCATCTCCTAGGGAAGCAGAAGCTCTGGGTCCACAAAGCTCTTGGAGCAGAAAGGAGAAAGGATGAGAGAGGGAAGGAGGGCGGGAGGACAGCAGCATGAGAACACCCATTTATCATAAGAGCGATTTCCCTGTTAATAAAGTGACCTTGTGTAAACAGCTCAACTTCTCACAGCTCGCGCGTCATTAGGAGAGGGACGCTTGCTGATCGATCTCGACCACACGGGCTGCTGAACCAGGGCGAACTGCCACCACCAAAAGAAGTATATGTGACTCAGCCCAGCTCCGGGCTCACAGAGAGACACTGGGTAGGGGGAGGGAGACGCTTGTCACTGAGTCCTTTGAGGACAGAGTAGCAGACTTGATCTGGGCACTGGTGGACCAGGGATGGGGACTACCCCCAAAGACCCCAAGACTTGCTGCCTCCAGACCATGCCCTGCCTGCCCTGGAAAGTGCCTGCAGATGGCTCTTTGGCCAATCCCCAGAAACAGAGGTCTAGGGTAGGCAGAACCTTAATTCAGGTCTGTAGCATAAAAAGATATGAACAGTTGACTCATTGGAAAAGACCCTGATGCTGGGAAAGATTGAGTGCAGGAGTAGAAGGGGGTGACAGGGGATGAGATCACTGGAAAAAAGGAAGCTACCTGTATCTCCACTCCAACAGAGGGAGCCCAGAGCAAGCCCAGCACCTCCTCAGTGGAAACCAGCACAGGCAGCTGGGAGACGGGGGTGGAGGGGTGCTTGTGCCAGCCTGGGCCTCAACCTTGCTGTGTGATCTGGGAAACCTCGTTTCACCTCTCTGAGTGAGGATTAAACCAGTTGATCTCCAAGGAGCCATCTTGTTCTAAAAGTTCCAATTATGAGTGGGGCTTCTCTTAACTAAACATATAGATATTAAAGCAATTTTTAAACTAATAAGCTGAGCAGCTGGAGTGGAAAATCATCCTCATATTAGTGTGACTCTCTACTCCCCTCCCCAGTTGTTTTTCTCTCCCCTCTGTTTCCGAGGTATGGTACTTGCCAATTTTTGAAATTTTACAAAAGATCTTATTTTCTACAAAGACAAAAGACAGCTTTTAACCCCCTTTTCATGTTTTCTAGGATCTGGAATCCTGAGAGAGGGAAGCCTCTGACTTCCAAAAAGAAAAGGATGTTATACGAGAGAATCAAACCCACCATCACCCCCTTTCTCCCTCCTAGTAGAAGCATCCAATCCCCAGGCAGAGCTCTAAGCCCTGGAATTAACCCCCATTATGTTGCATAGCAGCCAGCCTCGAACACACACAATGCAAGCAGAGGCTTCTAATGCACTGACACAATTTGGTGAACATAACGTATTTCTTTCTTTCTCGTCAATGGAATCGTTCCCACCTTTTTTTGCCAGTTCTCTCAGGGCCAATGCTCTCAGCCCAGCTATCATCAAATCTTCACAGAGGTGGTAGTTCTAAAAAACCTCAAGTTCTTCCCCTTACCAGGAGCATCTGCATTTTAACAGGAAAAGCTTAACATTGAAAACCTTCCAAGTCAAGGAAAGAATCTCTAATGGTGGAATTTTAGACATTAGGACAGACTATGCGAGAGTTCTTTTGTGGCAAGGGGAGACTCACCAGGACACTGTCTTCACAATCCACTCCCCCACACAGGCATGTGGCCCACTTGTGGAACTTTGGAGAAACTGAGGCTGATGCTTACTAAAGAAAGGGACTATCTGTGCCCCATTATACTGATCCCTTCTGTTTTAATTGAAAGGATCTGGGTCAGACCTACAGCTTGTCCTGATGAAGACAAACATGAGTTCTGGAGCCAGTGAGGGACCATCTCCTTTGAGAGTCTGTAAGCCCATTTAGATGAGGGGGCAGGGTGGTGGCAGGAGCATATCTGGCCTGAGTACCAACCTTTCGGGAGATATTTTTTCATATAAATCCAAATAAAAGGAACAGTAACTCACTCCCTCAAACAATCCTTGAGATCAACTGCGTAAGAGGCATTGAGTGGAAAGTCAGGTGGAGAGCAGAGCGGCAAGGACAGTGTTGAAAAACAAAGTAAAATTTTACTACTGTTCTTGAGGAATTCAGTCTCGTGGCCAAGATGGCCACATCCACAGCACGCCATAACACTCCACGTTACATGGGACCTGGGCAGAGTACTATGGCAGCCCAGAAAGGGGGCAACTCATTCCACAAGGATGCCAGGAGAGGATCTGAAGAGATGCTGAAACTTGATGCTGGGCTTCCCTGGTGGCTCAGTGGTAAGGAGCCCGCCTGCCAATGCAGAAGACTCGGGTTCGATCCCTGGTCTGGGAAGACACCACGTCCTGGGGGTAGCCAGGCCCATGTACCACAACCACGCAGCCAGCAGTCTAGAGCCTGTGCTCTGCAACAACGGAAGACCGCAATGAGAAGCCCAGGCACCACAACTAGAGAGCCGCCCTTGCTCGCTGCAACTAGAGAAAAGCTCACACAGCAACGAAGACCCAGCACAGCCAGCCAAAAATAAATTAACTAATTTAAAAGCTTGAGTTTCTTTTTAAAAAGAGAGACTTCATACTAAAGAATGAATGGGAGGAAGGAAATGAGCAAAGTCTTTCCAGAGAGAGAAAGCAGTAAGTACAATAACATAGAGGCTTAAAGGGTATGGTAACCTTTGGACTACAAAGCTAAAAATAATAACAATTTAGCTGACTAGAGTGATAGCTTCCTTAAGATACTTTCCAACTTTCTCTCCTCTCTCCAGGTGGATGTCTGTGCATATGCCAAGGACATCCACCAACTGGTTTGTGTAGAAGGCTTACTAGTAAGAAGCCAGCCTGAAACTGTGGGCTAAGGATGGATTGTGCCAAGCCTAGAATACTGTGTGAAGTCTGGGAGCTTCATCTCGAGCCACCACTAAGACATAACTAAAGGGATCTCCTCTCCAAGTTTTATCACAGGCATGTTGCAAAGATCAGAAGGAAGGGAGTACAATCATACCACGAGCAGTTTTAGGAAGTTCTTGCTGCAAGAGAAGTATCCTTGAAGTCTTGGTCTAATCTTTTAAATTCTTGCCAGTTTTGGTTTTATGCTATAACTTATATATGTCTCTTTTAATATAAAGATAATGTTTGTAAACAGTTTCCAATGAGTAAAACAAGGACTTGCCTGTTCATCTTGTGCTTTCTCTTGGCAAGTCCCTTGTGGGGTACTCCTGCTCCAAGTTGAGAGGTTGAATGGGAGGCAGGTGAGGCCAGAGGTGAGATGACCAGATAAGATGTGGCATTGGCTAAGAACGGCAACAGGTACAGAATGAAGAGGAGAGAACAGACACAAGGCAAGTTTTCTATATGGAACTGACTAGACTTGAGAAGAGTTAACTCATTGGAAAAGACCCTGATGCTGGGAGGGATTGGGGGCAGGAGGAGAAGGGGACGACAGAGGATGAGATGGCCGAATGGCATCACCAACTCGATGGGCATGAGTTTGAGTGAACTCCGGGAGCTGGTGATGGACAGGGAGGCCTGGCATGCTGCGATTCATGAGGTCGCAAAGAGTCGGACCTGACTGAGTGACTGAACTGAACTGAACTGAGACTTGTTAACTATGGGCCATTGAGTGGGAGAAAGAAAGTCTCAGACTCCAAGTTTTCCCCAAGTTCACATAGCAGTTACTGTTGCTGGGTAACAGTCTCCTAACTTAACTCCAAACAACCATTTTATTACACTCACAGATTCTGTGATTAGGAACAGAAAAGGGTAGAGAATGGGTGGCTTGGTGCTCTACCCAATGTCTGGGGCCTCAGCTGGGAAGACTCAGAGGCTGGAGTGACTTGATAACTGGGGCAGGAATCAACTGGAGTTACCTCACTGGCTTATCTGGTGGTTACTGCTGGCTATCAGTCTAGACCTTAGCTGAACAGAGGACCGTGACTTGTGGTCTGGACTGGCTTGGGCTTCCTCACAATATGGTGGTTGCATACTGAGGGAGCAAGGTGCATGGCTTTTTTATCTAGCCTTGGAAGTCACTTACTATCTCTTCCACTGAACTCTGTTGGTGAAGACAGCCACAAAGTACTGCTCAAGGTCAATAGACTGTCAGGTTCATAGACTCCACAACTGGAGTCTATGAACTGGGAGGAATGTTAGGGTCATATTGTAAGAAAAGAATGTGGAATTCTGAGAAATTTTATCACTATCATTCTTGGGAAAGACAATCTATTAATATTGTGTTACCAGGAAACCCTTTTGTCAATTTTCAATGACAGCTCATCTTGAAACTGAAAAACTGGAAAAAGGTTCTTGTCGATTTTACCTGTATCTCTCCCCACACCATCTAGCATCACATCTTACTTTCAGAAGTTTCAGTAAGTATTTGTGGGATGAATGAATAAACACATGAACAAATGAATGGAAAATGAACTGCCAGAATGTCTCCATGGCACTTGAGCCAGATATCTGTGTGAAGAAACAGCAACTCCTTGAAGGAAGGGACCACTTAAGGAAAGTTGGTTTTATTGCTTTCACATCCCTCCTGTATATTCTCAGCTAATCCAGCAATCCATTATTTATGTGTAGCCTAATTAAGGTTGTGAGTGGCTTGATCCTTGTTTACTTAAGTCTATCCCAGAAGATTGCCAAGATAAAATGAAATTACCTCCAGGCAGGCAATACTCACAGGAGCTGGACTAGAAGAAAAGAGACTGAGAAGATGCCACTGGTCTTCCAGGAAATCCTGTACCTTGGTAAACTTCATTTCCATTTTCCACACAGGTACACACTACAGGCCCATGCCGCATCCCCCAACTCGGGGCTGGGCGGGGCGGCGGGGGGCGGGTGCACAGGGGGCCATGAACCATCTACATGCACATGGGGTCACCTCTGTATAGATGCACCTGCACACACACACTACAGCTCCTGGAGTTGTTGCTGCCAATTCCAGCTCCTTTAATAAAGATTCAGATAATCTACCAAACAAAACTCAGTGAAGTCTGAAACGAACTAATCGAAAATGATTAGCTCCTCTCAGCCTCTGAATCTACCCTTTTCTTGTAAAACCAGAGACCGATTCTTATTTGGATGTGGGCCTTGTACATTTAATGAAGAGGGAAGAGGATTGGTTGGGGTGGCAGGGATAGGTTAATATTTCTGAATGATTAGTAGCAAATTAGAAAACACTTTGAAGGGCTGTTTATTTTTTCTTCTTTTATCCCCAAGCCTGTTCTTCTTTGGCATAGTATTAATAGTTAATGTAACAGTATCCAACTGTACTCAGGATTAATGGAACCTCTCCTTCATGGGAAAATTTTGGTATTTGTTCACACTCACATCCAAGAGGCTATAGGGGACTTCAGGGATTTAAAGAAAGCAGAGTATCTTGATTGTCACTCTTCATCCTACAGCTGACAAAGAGATGCCATTGGTGTTGGTTATCTAGAGCTGAGGACTGGGGGACAGTGATGGAGATACGACACTACCAGAGTGAATGTAGAGGGCCTTCCCTGGTGGTCCAATAGTTAGGACTCTGTGCTTCCACTGCAGGGAGTGCAGGTTTGATTCCTGGTTGGGGAAAAAAAAAAAAAGCAAGTTCAGAGAAAATAATGAGTTTTCGCAACATTGAGGAAGCATAGACACAGTTTGCAATGAATCCACTTCTTCATTTATTTAATACCTACTGGGGGGACTTCTTTGGTGGTTCAGTGGCTAAGGCTCCATGCTTCCAATGCAAGATGCCTGGATCTGATCCTTGGTCAGGGAACTAGGGGCTTCCCAGGTAAAATTCTGCCTGCCAATGCAGGAGACTTGAGATAAGGATTTGATCCCTGGATCAGGAAGATCCCCTGGAGGAAGGCATAGAAACCCACTCCAGTATTCTTGCCTAGAGAATCCCATGAACAGTGGAATCTGGCAGATTACAGTCCAAGGGTCACAAAGAGTCAAACGTAACTGAATCAACTTAGCATGCATGGGGAACTAGATCCCACATGCCACAACTAAAGAGATCACAGGCTGCAACTAAGACCCAGTGCAACCAAATAAATAAATGAATACTCATAATAAAAGAAACAGCAACTCATTAAAATAAATCTATTGGGCAGCATCATTATACCAGAAACTGTGCTAGTATCTTTCCTCTGGTTACCCACAATTCAACAGGTGACATAAATAAACTAGTGAGTTGATTACTAAATGATAATGCTATGATAGAGTGAAGCACATGATGAGAATGCATAGAAGGGGCTTCTTGGCCAGTTTCACGTTTTGAAGCAGGCTTCTGGGGGTTGATGAGGCTCTAAACTCTTAAGTTAGTTGATTGTGTATGTGCGTGTGTGTCAGAGAGAGAGAGGGAAAGAGAGTGTGAAAAATGGGCCTGGAGGACCCGTTGGGAGGGCTAGTAATGGGGGATGGTGCACAAGAGAAGTAATTGCATGAACAAAGACAGTAATCACAGTAGTAGAAATAGTGGTAATGACTACTACCATAGATGTCTGGCCAAGTATAAAGTGCTTTGTATGGATAACTGCATTTAATCTTAAAAATAAATCTAACTTTTCCCCGTTTTACAAATTATAACCAAGTCACACTCAGATTGGATTCCCAGGTGGAGCAGTGGTAAAGAACCTGCCTGTCAGTGCAGGAGATGTAAGAGATTCTGGTTCTATCCCTAGGTCAGGAAGATCCCTTGGAGCAGGAAGTGGCAACCCACTCTAGAATTTTTGCCTCGGGAATCCTATGAACAGAGGAGCCTGGCAGCCAATAGTCATGAGGTTACAAAGAGTCAGACATGATTAAATGACTGAACACACACACACACACACACACTCAGATTGAGTGACGAAGTTGGGATTTAAACCCAGGATGAGAGCCCACCTCCAGCTCCATGCTCTTAGCCTCTGGTCTCCTGCCAGTAATAGTCAGGGAACTGTTCTTTATCTTATAAACAAACATAGGCACTGGAGGATTTTAAGCAGGAAACAGACATGGTCAGATTTGTGTCTTAACAGCTAATCAATGCTGGGTGAGAAAGGAACAGAGGGTGATAATGCTGGACGTAAGGTGTCCGTATAGTCAAAGCTATGGTTTTTCCAGTAGTCATGTACAGATGTGAGAGTTGGACTGGAAAGAAGGTTGAGTGATGAAGAATCCATGCTTTTGAACTGTGATGTTGGAGAAGACTTTTGAGAGTCCCTGGGACTGCGAGGATATCAAACCAGTTAATCCTAAAGGAAATCAACCCTGAATACTCATTGGATGGACTGATGCTGAAGCTGAAGCTCCAATACTTCAGCCACCTGGTGTGAAGAACTGACCCTTTGGAAAAGACCCTGATGCTGGGAAAGATAGAAGGCAGGATGAAAGAGAACAAGATGGTTGCATGGCATCACTGACTCTATGGACATGAGCTTGAGCAAGCTCTGGGAGATGGTGAAGGACAGGGAAGCCTGGTGTGCTACAGTTCTTGGGATTGCAAAGAGTCAGACACCACCGAGTGACTGGACCACAACAAGGTGATAAATTAGGATGGCTAAAGGAATGGGCAAATTTAATTCAGATAACCATTATATCTACTACTGCGGGCAAGAATCCCTTAAAAGAAATGGAGTAGCCCTCGTAGTCAACAAAAGAATCCAAAATGCAGTACTTGGGTACAATCTCAAAAATGACAGAATGATCTCAGTTCATTTCCAAGGCAAATCATTCAATATCACAGTTATCCAAGTCTATACCCCAACCACTAATGTTGAAGAAGCTGAAGTTGAAGACTTCTATGAAGATCTACAAGACCTTCTAGAACTAACACCAAAAACAAACAAACAAAAAAAAGATGTCCTTTTCATCATAGGGGACTGGAATGCAAAAGTAGGAAGTCAAGAGATCCCTGGAGTAACAGGCAAGTTTGCCCTTGGAGTACAAGAGGAAACAGGTCAAAGTCTAACAGAGTTTTGCCAAGAGCATGCACTGATCATAGCAAGCACCCTCTTCCAACAACACAAGAGATGACTCTACACATGAACATCACCAGATGGTCAATACTGAAATCAGATTTATTATATGTTTTGCCACTGAAAATAGAGAAGCTCTTTACAGTAAGCAAAAACAAGACTGGGAGCTGACTGTGGCTCAGATCATGAGCTCCTTATTGCAAAATTCATACGTAAATTGACCAAAGAAGGGAAAACCAGTAGGCCATTCAGGTAGTACCTAAATCAAATTTATGATTATGCATTGAAAGTGACAAATAAATTCAAGGTATAGATCTGATATAGTGCCTGAAGGTGGAGATTCATAACATTGTATGGGAAGTGATGATCAAAACCATCCCCAAGAAAAAGAAATGCAAAAAAGGCAAAATGGTTGTTTGAGGAGGCCTTACAAATAGCTGAGAAAAGAGAAGCAAAAAGCAAAGGAGAAAAGGAAAAATATACCCATCTGAATGCAAAGTTCCAAGGAATAAAAAGGAGAGATAAAAAAGCCTGCCTAAGTGAACAATGCAAAGAAATAAACAATAGAATTGGAAAGACTATTCAAGAAAATTACAGACACCAAGGGAACATTTTATGCAAAGATGGGCACAATAAAGGATAGAAACAGAAGCAGAAGATATTACAAGAAGTGGTAAGAATACACAGAAGAACTATACAAAAAAGATCTTAATGACCCAGATAAACCAGATAAGCATTATGGTGTGATCACTCACCTAGAGCCAGATATCCTGGAGTGCGATGTCAAGTGGACCTTAGGAAGCATCACTATGAACAAAGCTAGTGGAGGTGATGGAATTCCAGCTGAGCTATTTCAAATCCTAAAAGATGATGCTGTGAAAGTGCTGCAGTCAATATGTCAGCAAATATGGAAAACTCAATAGTGGCCACAGGGCTGGAAAAGGTCAGTTTTCACTCCAGTCCCAAAGAAGAGCAATGCCAAAGAATGATTAAACTACTACACAATTGCACTCATTTCACATGCTAGCAAAGTAATGCTGAAAATCCTTCAAGCTAGGCTTCAACAGTACATGAACTGAGAACTTCCAGATGTACAAACTGGATTTAAAAAAGGCAGAGGAACCAGAGATCAAATTGCCAACATCCGTTGGATCTTAGAAAAAGCAAGAGAGTTCCAGAAAAACATCTACTTCTGCTTCATTGGCTACACTAAAGCCTTTGACTGTGTGGATCACAACAAATTATGGAACATTCTTAAAGAGATGGAAATACCAGATCACTTTACCTGCCTCCTGCAAAACCTACATGCAGGTCAAGAAGCAACAATTAGAACTGGACGTGGAACAGTGGACTGGTTCCAAACTGGGAAAGGAGTATGTCAAGGCTGTATATTGTCACCCTGCTTATTTAGCTTCCATGCAGAGTACATCATGAGAAATCTTGGGCTGGATGAAACACAAGATGGAATCAAGTTTGCCAGGAGAAATATCAATAACCTCATGTATGCAGATAATACCACCCTAATGGCAGAAATTGAAGAGGAATTAAAGAGCCTCTTGATGAAGGTGAATGAGGAGAGTATAAAAGTTGCCTTAAAACTCAGCATTCAAAAAAAGAAGATCATGGCATCCAGTCCCATCACTCCATGGCAAAATAGATGGGGAAAAAATGGAAACAGTGAGAGACTGTTTTCCTGGGCTCCAAAATCACTGTGGATGGTGACTGCAGCCAGGAAATTAAAAGATGCTCGCTCCTTGGAAGAAAAGCTATGACAAACCTAGACAGCCTATTAAAAAGCACAAACATTACTTGGCCGACAAACTTCCGTCTAGTCAAAGCCATGTTTTTTCCAGTAGTCATGTATGAATGTGAGAGTTGGACAATAAAAAAGGCTGAGTGCCAAAGAATTGATGTCTTCTAACTGTGGTTCTGGAGAAGACTCTTGAGAGTCCCTTGGACAGCAAGGAGATCCAACCAGTCAATATTAAGGGAAATCAACACTGAATATTCATTGGAAGGACTGATGCTGAAACAAGCTCCAATACTTTCGTGACCTGATGCCCAGAGCTGACTCACTGGAAAAGACTCTGATACTGGGAGAGTTTGAAGACAGGGCAAGATGTTTGGATGGTATCACCAACTCAACTGACATGAGTTTGAGCAAACTCCAGGAAATAGTGAAGGACAGGGAAACCAGGTGTGCTGCAGTCCATGGGGTTGCCAAGAGTCAGACATGACTGAGTGACTGAACAATACAACAGAGTTCCAGGTGAGGGAATATGAGGCCTAAACTAGGGATGGCAATTGACAAAGAAGGGTCAAACTTAAAAAATGTTGGAGACAAAAGTCGGATCTGTATGAGCAACTGAAAGTAAAGGGTGTGTGAGAAGGAATCTAGGGTGATTCCTGGATTTATGGCCAGAGTGGGCAGAAGTGCTATTAACCATCCAGAAAATACTGGAGGCCAGGTAAGCCTGGGCATCTGTCAGAAGCTGAAGGGAGGCATGGAGTGAGAGGTGCTTCTTAAGCTTTAAATCTGCTGATGTGAAGTGCAGAGGGGCATTGAAGTGGAGATGAGAGAAGTCATGTGGATAGATGACTCAGAAGCTGAGCTAAGACATTAGACCTGGAGTATCACCCACATAAAGTTAGTAATTAAAACCATGGTAGGGGATGAAGGTCTCAAGGGAGAGCAGATGGAGGCTTAGAGAACACCTGCATTTAAAGGGCAAACAGGGAAGGGAAGCTGGAAAGTTGTCCATAAAAGACATCTAAGAGGTAGGAGAATAATTTGGGAGGAAAAAAAAAATAGAACCATAAAAGTAGAAATGAGGGAGGAGAGAGTTTCAGGAAGGAGAAAGTGGACATTACATTTAACAAAACAGAAAGTTCCAGGAAAAGGACCGAAAGCATCACTTGGTTTTGTAATGTGTAGTCCCTCACTGACTTTTGACAGAAGAATTCAATGATGTCATGGGGTAGGGAGACAGAGAGAAGTAAGTCAGGTACCAGTGAAAGGAGTGAGTAAGAGGCATGAACACCGCTGTGGTAGTTTTTCTTCCAAGTGAGTTGTCTAGACAGGAAAGAACATACAAAGGACCCAGGATCAAGGGAGAGTCTTAAAGGATTTGAGAAATCGACGTCTCTCAAGGATGAAGAGAAAGACAAAGAGGAAGAAGTTGGCGATGGAGGAAAGAGAAAGAAGAACAGGGGAATGAGGTCCTAGGCTGATGGAGATGTGTGGGATCAGGAGATGGTGAGGAGCTGGCCATGCACAGGATGATCCCTTTTTCTGACAGTGAGAATGGATGAGGGGAGAGGAGCATAAATCCAAATGATGAGGACGTCTGAGAGATAATGCTCTATCACTTCAAACTTCCTAACTTCTAAGTGAAGTCATGATGATAACTGCTTAGACTGTGAAGGAAGAAGACTGGAAGGATACTTGAGAAGAGAGAAGAGGATAGAGCAGGGAGTGGGGAAAGTGAGCACTGCCCAGTGACCAAATAACTGACCAAAACGTCTATGTGCTACAGAACTGGGTTAACACTGGTGACGGGATTTCCCCTTGGAATTCTCAACAATTCAAGTACAGAGGCAAAGGCAGTAGTCTTCTGGGAGTTTGTCAGCGAGTGGAACACAGAATAGAGCCCATTAGATACATCAACCCCGAGGTGACCTGGCCATGACCTGGCATACAAAGAGCTAAAACTTGTAAGGCACCAAACACGGGCACATAGCCCTCAGTAAATGTTGGCTCTTCTTAATAGCCATCTGTTGGTGATTTGAAATTATGAAGCCTAATATTCTTTTATCCTGCTAAGGAACAAAAAAATGGAGACACAGACTAACATTTTAACAGGAGAGCTTTCAGAGATTGAAGCCAAAGAAATATCCAACAGGAAGGGCTATTAAAAAGCTCTAAGGGCAATTAAAGAAGATGATAGAATCCTGGATGAAATTAAGATCCTGACAGATTCCTATGTGTCTGAGACAGGTTAGATGCAGCCCTTCCTTGAGACTGGGAGCAACCCCCAATCATCAGAGTGGGTCGTTTCTTCTTCGATGACTCATGATGTTACTACATCCAATCTACTAATAAAGGCTGCCTAGAGCCCTGTGAGGGTTCTCCTGGTGGCTCAGATGGTAAAGAACCTGCCTGCCAATGCTGGAGATGCAAGAGACGCAGCTTGGATTCCTGGGTCAGGAAGATCCCCTGGAGTAGGAGATGGCACCCCATTCCAGTATTCTTGCCTGGAGAATCCCATGGACAGAGGAGGCTGGCAGGCTACAGTCCATGGGGTCACAAGAGTCTTGCAGGGCTGAGCAGCTGAGGACACTCACAAGGCTCTCAAGGCGGGAGATCAATTGCTATGTCTGCCACGGGCTTAGGACTGGGAGGTGGCGTGTATCCTCCCCCATCTAGCCCATACCCCTCACTGAATATGAGAAAACAGGACTATAGAAAGCAGATGCCTTGGCTGGCTCTTCAGTGGAAATCTGGACTGCTGAGCTTCCCTGGCGGCTCAGCAGTAAAGAATCCACCCACCAATGCAGGAGACGTGGGTTCGATCCCTGGGTCGGGAAGACCCCCTGGTGAAGGAAATAGCAGCCCACTCCAGTATTCTTGCCTGAAAAATCCCATGGACAGAGGAGTCTGGCAGGCTACAGTCCATGCAGTTGCAAAGAGTTGAACACGACTTAAAGATTAAACTACCACCATCACCACCAGACTATCAATCAGGTTTTCCAATTTACAGCCCAGAGTTCTATCCAACACACACACGTTGCCATTTCCCAAACATTTGCAAGCAAAGCAAACATCACACCGATGATCACTAAAGGGCCTACAAACTGTAGCGGAGACCAAAAAGCCCGAGATTTATGAATCAAGGCTGTGTTTTCACGTCTGAGCACGGGAGAATCATCTTTTAGCATAAATAAGTCAGAGCATAACCTAGAGTAATCCTCAGCAAAAAAAAAAAAGTGCTCAGAGAGCCTGGGCTCCTGCTGAGAAACACTAAGTGCGCAGTTTAAGTTTATTTGAAGCATGTAAAGGCCTGAGGGCCTGCACATGGGCACCAATAGCTTTGAGGAGAGGCTATTTCAATTGGAACAACGTTGTTTGGCACCTAATGCGTATCAAGCACCCAGGGTGGTCGGCCCAATTAGAGAATTAACATTGCTCATATCTGCTCAGCCAAATAGAAAGGAACTACTCTATAAAGGGGCTAAGCATCCAAAATTAAACAGGGGAAGGAGAGGCCTCTAATTGCTCTCATTTTTTGCCCAGCAGCGTGATGCCAGTCTCCGAATCTCCCAAGCAGATGGAAGGAAGGGAGGGGTTGAGAGGAATAGGGAATCTCTTCACTTCATCAACTACCTCCTCCCACTCTCGGGGCACCACTCCCCCCACCTCTTTCTCTCTTTCTCCTTTTGTTCAACCTATTCTGCTGCGTGCTAAGCCACTTCAGTCATGTCCAGCTCTTTGTGACCCCATGGACTATAGTCCGCCAGGTTCCTCTGTCCATGGGATTTTCCAGGCAAGAATACTGGAGTGGATTGTCATTTCCTCCTCCAGGGGATCTTCCCAACCCAGGGATCAAACCCAAGTCTCCTGCGGCTCTTGCATTATAGGCAGATTCTTTACTGCTGAGCCATCGAGGAAGCCCTTCAATATTTCTGCCCTACTCCCATCAGCCAAGGTGCAGGTACATTTTCTGTCAGTTTGGTGACATAAAATGAGCATCGGACTCAGAGAAACGTGAACTGGAATCATTCTTTTTCTCTAATACAATCTGTGTGACCTTAGACAATTTACTTAACCTCTCTGAGTCACACTTTGCTCTTCTGAAAATAAGAGCTAATACTCTAATGTTTACCTTTCAGGGTCATTCTGAAAAATAAATGATGTCTATGAAAGTCTTTAGCAGACTGACTCTTGCCCAGGGCATGAATACACTGATGTCAACAGCAGTCAACCCTGTCCTCCAAGATTCAAATGCAATTGGCCCCCACCCCAACCTTACTTATAGGAGAAAACCCAGGTTTTTCAAAGATGCTTGGAGGAGGTATTTACAGTTCTCCTTGTCACCTCTGAACTCCTTCAGTTTGGGACTCATTTTATCATATAAAGATAAGCAACACCTTCTACTCCAAGCAAAGTCACATTGGACACCACCCTGATTCCTTCTTTCCCCTGAATCCTCTTGCTGAGAGTATGGAGGCAGTGGGCTTTGACTTACATGAAGGAGCAGAAAGCATTTGCATTGTGGTACCCCAAAGAACTTTAATTGATAATGATATCACTCCTATTTTCAAATGTCCTTCAGCCCTCCCCAAAGGTTGCCCGAGGTTTCCTCACTGGCCAGTTCTCTGCACAAACTTCAGTCTCTGCCATCTTCTCTCTCCTTTCCCACCTTTTCCCTTTCATTACCCTCTGTCTTCCCTCTTTACCCTCATGAAAACTGAAAGTATTAGTCACTCAGTCATGTCTGACTCTTTGCAACCCCATGGACTGTGACCCAGCAGGCTCCTCTGTCCATGGGATTCTCCAGACAAGAATATTAGAATGGGTTGCCATGCCCTGAAGGTCAGATCTTCCTGACCCAGGGATCAAACCTGGGACTTCTGCATTGCAGGCAGATTCTGAGGCACCAAGGAAGCCCCTTTCTCCCCAGCCCAAGCCCCAGGTTCATATAGTCTCCCTTACACAGAGCATTTTGGTTATCTCTTCATGTCACTGCATCTTGCCACACCAGTGCTTGGAGCTTCATTTTTCTCATCCAAAACACCATGTCAGAGAACTTTCCTGAATAAAGTCAGTCCTCCCCCTCGGAAGTCTGGTGCCAGTTGTTAGTGCAACAATTATGTTCTTCCTACTACATGGAATCTTAGTCAACAGATATTAGTAGCTCATTACCCCTTCATACTAAAGAACATCTTTTCTGAGACCACCTTTCCCTCCCATGATCTTCTCCCAACTTTGGTAAGCCTTAAAGGAATAAGCCATCCTTTCCTCCAGACCATCTCTCATTCATTGTTCAGGGGGATGCTCCCACCACTCTTCTGAGACTGCTCTCTGAAAGGTCAGCTTGAATCTGCCAGATCCAGTGACCTTATCTCCACTCTCTGTAGCAATTGGCACTGTTGACAATGAGCTCTTTCTGACTGGTGTCTTTCCAGTGCTGTCAGGGCTGGTTCTCCTCCCGTCTCTGGCCATTTCTCCTCCAAGTCTCCCTTCTCCTCATCCCACTTTGACGTCCTCACCACTAGGCTTCCAGCAGTAAACACCCCTCTCTTCTCACTGTACATGACCTTCCCCATCATCTCTTTCATTCCAACAGCCCAACCTCCCAAGTTGCCTGTAAAGCCCATGTTTCTCTTTAGCTGAGATTCGCCCCAAAGCACACAGACATATGTATGAACACCTGCTGGAAATCTCTGACTGGGTGAGGCGCTGGCACCTCCAGCTCACAAATCCAGACCATGCTCATTATCCCCTACATCCCCACCACCAAGCCCAGGCTTCGTTCAGTTAGGGAATCACCAGCCTCCAACCGTCTCCTGGCATCCGTTGTTTCATTCAGTAAATGTTGATTGGGTCTTTCTCCCTATGTAATTTCATTTATTCCCTTGGCTCTAAATAACGTCTATATGCTGATGACTCCAAAATTTATATCTCAGCCTGAAGCTCTCCTCCAAGCTATAGACTCAAATATCCTACTGCCTACACAACCTCTTCTCCTGTGACTTACCTCACGGCCACCTCAAACTTAATTTACCCAAAATAGAATCCTTACCTCTCTCTACCATGACTGTTCTTTTTCCATTTGAACCCAAAAGAGTAAATAGCAACTCCAACCATTCATTTACTTAAGCCTCAAACACTAGCATCTATCTTGATTCCTTCCTCTTCCTCATTCATGTAATTCAGCCTAGGAGCAAACTTCTTGTTCTAAAATGTATACAAAATCTATCCTTTTCCCCTCACTTTCACTTCCACTCCCATGATCTAGGCTATCATCATCCTTTCTGTTGAAAATTCCAATGGCCTCCTGGTGGTCTTTTCCTCTAGCCTCTCTGTCCTCCAAACTCATCCATACCCTGAACAAGACAATAACTTTAAATGTATAAACATGTTTGTGTTCATGTCATCCTCCTACTTGAAACCTATCTGTGGCCTCCTATTTCTTTGAGAATAAACTCCAAATTCTTTCTCATGTCCTGTAAGCGTGTTGTCTCTCCAAAGTCCCTTCATGCCCTCAGGTCTCTCTGTAATCACTAGACTTCTTCAAGTTCTTCAAGTAAGGAACAAGCCAAGCTCTTTCTCATCCTGGAGACTTTATTCTTCCTTTCTTCTCTGTGATACTTTCCCCGAGATTGTTCCTTCCTGACCTTCAGTCTCAACAGAAATTTGACCTTGTCATAGAAGCCTTCCTGATACTCCTAGATAGTTTTGTACCTGCTTACCCACCGTTATCTTTTTTTTTTAAACTTTTTATGTTACATTGGAGTATAGCCAATTAACAATGTTGTGATAGATTCAGGTACATAGCAAGGGGATCCAGCCATACCTATACATGTATCCATTCTCCCCTAAACTCTCCTCCCATCCAGGCTGCCACCTAATGTTGAGCAGAGTTCCCTGCCCTATATAGTAGGTCCTTATTGGTTATCCAATTTAAATATAGCAGTGACCCATCATTATTTTTTCTTACCTTTTCCTCATAGTATTTAACACAGCAGCCTAGTATTTAGCTTCTTTCTGGATTTTTTTTCCTTACTTGTTTATTGCCTCTCTTCTCCATGATAGCAGAGACCTTGTCTGTTTTTTTAACCACTGGCTTGCCAACATTGAAAACAATGACACATAGTAATTGCTCAGTAAATATTTGGTGAGTGAGTGAATGTATGCTTGGAAAAATGAATGGATCTTTAATATGCACAGTATGTTGGAGAAGACACAGTCCTTGCCATGCAAGGATGATCCACTCAGTAGAATAAACTCATAATTATAACACAGAGTTATTTCTTCTATGAGGAGCATAATCCAAATGGTATGGAAATGCAGAGGTAAGTATAACCAGGCCTGCCTGGTGAATTTGTAGAAGACTTCACATAAAACTGATAAATAGATAGGAAGGGTACTGCACAAGATAGAGATTGGGTATATTTTAATTTTTTATGTGTAGTCGATTGAATCAAAATTGTAATTTATTCTTGTATTTTAGCTTGATGTCAACTTAGGTAATCTCCTCATATTGAAGATAAGAGCTGGAAATTTTGAGTATCTGTGTAAAATACAGTCTCAATACCTATAAGAAAATTGTTAATTGGCTGGTATATAAAATGCATTTCCCTTCTTTCACCCTCCAAAAACATAGTCCAAAAATTTCACTCAGTCTGAGGTACCAATATTATGAATGGAAAACCGCACACTGCAAGTATAAATTAGTGAATTAAGAACGGAACAAGGATCATGTCACATTCACTACATCTCCTTCTCAGCATATATGTCAATCATCTTAGGCTACATCATGCTGAGGTAGCAAATGATTCCAAAATCTCAGTGGCTTCCACACTAGGAATTTATTCTCACTCCTGTTATGTGGGTTCTAGTTCACCTTTATCACTGATCCAGGCTGAAGTATCAGCTCCTATAATGTTGGTCTGGAGGCAGAGGAGAGAAAGAGATGGCAGAACCCAGTCATGGCTCTTAAAACTTATGTTTGAAAGCAGCTAATATCACATTTCATTGGTCAAAGTCGATTACATGGCCAAGATGAGTACCACTGAGTCAAGGATGTGAAATTCTTGCAAATACTTGGTGATAAAAATACAACCTACCATGACATGTATAAGTCAAGCTCATTGCTAACATTATTCCCATTACTATAAGGATGCTAAGAAATATATTATCTACATAGGAAATGCACTTAGAGACAATAGCTGATGCTCTGATAGAGTCATGCAGCAAGAAATATCCTTACAAAGATATAAATTTCAACTCCTACTAATCCCTCAGAGCCAGAATGTCAGATCTCCTGAAATATTTCAGTATATAATAGCTATATGCACAAAGCAACTATCTCCTTTATAAGACCAAATAAAAATAAATTTCAATCCATAAATAAGTAATACTTAAATTTTTTTCAAAACATGTAATTTTTTTTAAAACTGGAAGCATTTTGTATGCCTATGTATTTTATAAAGTGGCAAATACTGTATACAGATTTTGGTTGGCTTTAAGAATTTGAAGGTTTTCCCTGTTATGCCATAGACATATTAAAAAAAAATTTAAGGTCATATCCAGAAGCTTCTCAATCACATCATTAAGTGAAAATTCAAACACATTTTAGAGGGGGAGCAGGGGTCTACCGTTTAGTTAAAGCAAATTACAAGCTCCTTAATAACAGAGAACACATCTTAAAAATTTGGAATCTCCAAGGTAACTAGGTACCCAGTAAGTTCTCAATGAATGTTTCATGCTAACATGTTATATCAAATTTCAAAATGCTCATCAGCTTGACCCTGAAATTCCAATTATAGCAATCCATCCTAAGAAAATAATTGGAGATGTTCACAAAGAAAATAATTGGAGATATAGGCAATGTTTACCTCAGTCCTATATGCAATAGCAAAAATACTAACGACTAAGATAGCCAGAGTACTCATCAAATATATAATAGTACATCATATAATAAATATTATACAATTATGAAAAACTATATTTTCAAATAACATTGATGGTAAAGGAAAATGAAATATACTATGAAGGAGAAAGAGCAGTTAAAAATGAGTAGGTATAATAAAATCTCATTTTAATAAAATGCAGATATAAATGTACACCTGTATTCACACACACATACCAACATGCATATATGCATATGTATCTGAATGAAACAGATACAAAAAAATGATTTGTTATATGGGAAAAAACACTTGTTTCTTGCAAGCCCCTTCTGGCTTATAAAGATGGGGGATCTTTTGTTGACAGGAGAGATTCACGTGAAGATGTGGAAAGAGGTGAGGCTGGGGCTGGAGACAAGGCAGACTGTCTGTGGCAAGACCTAGAACAGGCAAGGAATTGAGGCAGTTGACAGCTGATGACAGAGAACTCAGATGTCCCTTGAAGATGTTTTATTCCATGTTGCTGTGCAGCATATATTGCATCCTTCTTTACCTTTCCCTGAAAATTTTGGCAAAATCTCCATTTTTCTCTTCTACTTTGTGAAGGTAGATTTACATTGAAGGGAGGTGTCCATAGGCTGACTTTCAGTCAGGCGCAAGACACAAGAGTACTAGAGGGCCCAGCACTCCTAGGAGATCTTTATGAAAGAAAATGCACCCTAAGCATTAAACAGTCATTAGCTCTGGGTTAAGAGAGAAAAAGGTGATTTTTATTTCCTCTCGGTACTTTAATGGATTTCCCAAATTTATGCAATGAATATGTATTGCTTTAATAATCAGGAAAAAAAGTTATTTTTTAAAAAATAAATTGATGTCAACTGAATGAAGAAGTGAGTAAATCATTGAATGAATTAGCTAATTAGTGAAATGATTGACCTGGGCAACAGAAGCTCAAATCGGATTCTAATAGACAGATTTGTTTGTTCTTATTTCCTGCTGTGGACATTAGTCAGCCTCTATCTTTAGATGAGACATCTTTAAAAAGAGAGAGAGAGAGAAAATAGTCTTCAAATGGAAGCAATATTTTCATGCCTTCTACTCTCTGACATTTGCAAAATGCCTCCATCCCAACCTGGGTCAAGCCTGACACACCTCTTATCTTTCTCCTCAGGGTCTGTGGCCAATACCCCCAGAATTCACGAGCATAGAATTTCATGGAAATCAAAGAAAACAGGAAATGGTAGGATTTACAAAGAAGCCCACTGCCCCATGACTTTGAAATGTTGTGGTTTTGTGTTTATGTGGCCTCATAATATCTGTGCGCTTGTGTATGCATGTGTGTGTGAGACATGGACAGGCATGAAACCAAGACTGCAAATTGAAAACGTACTTAACACATATCCAAACACATTCACCCTGAATCAGTGCCAAACCACATGTGCTCAGCATGTCAACAAACTGTCTGATTTGTTTGAATCACCCACGTAAACACCGTCAGGCAGGGCTGGAAATGGGGTGCGCTGCTCTGGATGGAGCTACAAGGGCTTCTATAGAAAGCATATTGTGAACCCATATGGGCCGGTGGAGATGGCAGCTGGGTGGGGACCTTGCCACCTGCCAGGCCGAGAGCAGAGACGTCCACCCCAGAGTCCCAGAATCCAGGCTGAGGACGGCTCAAGGGCACGAAGAGCTTTCTGGAATATTTGGGGAGGACAGTTA
The DNA here is from genome assembly GCF_019320065.1 of Cervus canadensis. NCBI lineage: Eukaryota > Metazoa > Chordata > Mammalia > Artiodactyla > Cervidae > Cervus > Cervus canadensis. The sequence continues at coordinate 22,646,452 of NC_057396.1, forward strand.
CTGGGTGGACTCTTGGAGAGGAGAGGGAGTGTGAGGGAAAGTAGAGCCTCCCTGACCAAGCTGATTTTTTTTTTTCGTACAGATGCTGCTGGCAGCAGAACAGGGTGGGAGAGTGTGTTCAGCTACATTAGTCAGGGATAGAGTTTTAATAGGGCTGCAGAAGGAAGTGATGACGGCAAAGTTAGGAGCAGTGACTAACTCAATTTGAGAGAGCCGAGCTCTCTGGGAGATGACGGCAGAGGAAACATTTTTCTCTTTGGCCCCATGGGGGCTGGGCCGTTGTCAAGGTCAAGGCAGACACTGGCATCGGGCGCTTTTACCTGAATAAACACAAGCCAGGTCCTCTGGGAGGTGACCCCGCAGCAACTCCCGCTGTGACCCCGAGACATCCCGGGGCTCATTAGCTATGCCAACCTGTGCGGAGGTGATCCTGAGCAGCAGAGGACAAAGGTGTCATTTATGGTTAGAGGAGGGAGGGGAAGCTGTACCCAGATGGGCAGGGGGAGCCTTTTAATTGCTGCAGATGTAAGGGTGGTGAAGGTGCCACCTAGGGGTGCCAGTGGTCAGCAAGTCTGGTAAAGAGACAAACTGGTGACCAAGCTGTCAGGGCTCAGGCACCTTTGAATTAGAAAGGCATCCTCCTCCTGGTGAAGGATACATGGCTTGGTGGAGAGGAGGGAGGGATGGAGTCAGCCTCCACTTGGCCCCCTGGCTGGGCACCTTTGATCAGAGTACCATCTGCCCAGCCATATGCAGCAACACTGAAAACCAGCCTTTGATAAACAAACTCCTTAGCCTGGAATTCCTGGCCCTCCGTGAGCCAGCCCCACTCTGACTGTCCAGCTCAATCGCTCATATCCCTTGCCACAAACCCACCCTCCAGCAGAAGGCAAGTCCTAACCATTCTCCTAGCCTGCCTTCACTTTCTCACATTTACTTATACTTTTGCTACTACTGTTCTTCCAGGCCGTAATGCCCTAACCCATATCTTTGCCTAACATTACCATAGGCATTTTTAAAGTCCTGCTCTTGTACCCCCTCCTCCAAGAAGCCTCCTCTGATTGCCTCCAAGTCAAAACAATCTTGTAACTTGAGTTCTTGCAGGACTATCTTTGCATCCTCATGTCATCATTTTGGGGTCACTGTTTACCTTTTTCTACCCTGTGCTGTAGTTTTTATGTTTCTTGTCTTCTCTATTAGACAGTGAGCCCCCTGAGGGCAAAACCTGTTTCTTGTTAATATCATATACCCCACAGCATCAAAGTGGTGTATTTGGTATAGGGAAGATGCTCCCTAGGCTGTCTTACAAGAGTAAGACGTGTAAGAGTAAGACTCTTACGAGACAAAGTATTGGGCAAAGCAGGTTTAGATTCCAGCTCTTGTCATTTGAAGACAATAATAGCTAACCATCACTTATTTTTAGGTATGTCAGGTTCTGTTGAAAGTACTTCACTTGTAGGAAGTTACTGAATTTCCCTAACTAGTCTAGGCAAGTTCTGTTTTTAATCTTCAAGGGCAGAATAAGAAACAGAGACACGAAGAAGTTAAGTGCTGTAAAGGGGCAGAAGTAAGATTTGACCCCAAACCAACAGGTCCTGAACACACACCTATAACCATTGCTGGGCTCTCCATTACTCGCTGATGGACCTTGGGTTTCATTAACCTCATTCTCACCTTCTTCATCTGTAAAATGTGGGTAATAATACTTATAAATTATATACATATTTATAATAATTACATATTGACAGTGTAGATTCCTGGAACCTAATATAGCTCCATAGTCACCATTAATAAACATGTTTTGAATGAAAGAAATACAGAAATTGTCATCCAGAGTAGAATATCCAATAGAAATACAATGCAAGCCACACATGTTATTTAAAGTTTTCTAATAAAGGCAAAACAAGATAAAATTAATAAAATATCTAATGCAATATATCCAAAATTTCATTATCTCAACATGTAATCAATATAAAAATCACAATAAGGTATTTTACAGTATTTCTTTATAGTAAGTCTTCAAAACCTGGCTTGCATTTTACACTTAGAGCATTTCTCACTTTGGACTACACATTTCAAATAATCAAGAGCCACATGGGGCCAGTAACTACCATATCAAACAATACAGATCTGGCTGATCTAAGAAAAAATGGCCCTCTCTGAAAATCCTGCGAGGAAGTCAAACTTCTGTTATTTGAGTTATAATAAATTTTCTCTTTTCAAGAGCTCATCACTAAAATGTAAATACTTTTGGGAAATATCAGTTAATGCTGAAGCTGGGCTAATGTTGCATCTCAGACTAGCGGAGATGCTCAGAAACCCCATTTGGTGCTTAAAAGTGTGAATCTGAGAGTTGTTCAGACCTGAGTTCAAATTATGGCTTTGCCTCTTTGAATTCCTGTGACCTTGGCCGAATCCATGAACGTGACTGAGCCAAGTTTCCTTATCTGTGAGACAACAGAACATTAGGATGGAGTAAGAGGAGGCTTGTAGGGCCAGAACAGGGCTCCAAAAGCATCAGCTCACCTCCTTTTCTATTGACTTCTGTGTCCTTGTAAGTCCCTTTCCCGGCGTGCACGCTCAGTCGCTTCACTCATGTCTGACTCTTTGTGACCCATGGACTGTAGCCCACCAGGCTCCTCTATCCATGGGATTTTCCAGGCAAGAATACTGGAGTGGGTTGACATTTCCTACCCCAGGGGATCTTCCCAACCCAAGGGTCGAATCCACAACGCCTGTGTCTCTGGCATTGCAGGTGGATTCTTTACCACTGAGCCACCCTCTCGCTACTCCTCCTCTATTGCACAGAAACACCCTTAAGGTTTGTTTCAGAGGATCCACCAGGATCGAGTTACTCTCACTCAGACTTCTTGAGTATTGATGTCCCTAAAACATGAGGCAGCAAGGAGTCCCCCCAAAGTGCATCGTGCTGATACTGGTTTTTCCATGCCAGCACTGACCGCATGGTTTTCAAGTCCATTATGACTCTACCTCCTTCCTCCTGAGCCTGATCTCAGTCTCTGTGCCCTCCTCTCCCCATGACTGGGCCCCTGCTCCCGGGCCATGGGGTAGAGCAGGCTGGCCTCAGTGTGCTGGGCCATCAGACCCAGCCTGAGAAGTGACTCTCCCTCTGGTCTGTCCATGGATGCCTCTTCTGATTATCTGCCTCCTATAACCTTCCTCTCTGGGGCCCAGGGCTTGTTCCTGGGCTTGTTCTTGTCACTTGACTTTGTCTTGTTCCACTGACAAGGCGAACTGTGTGAGGGGCCTTCGTGGAGGTGAGCACAAGTGGATTGCCTTGGGAGCTATGTTCTACATGTTGGGTGTCATCCGAGGGTCAGGGTGGATTTCTGGGATAAATAGTATGGCCATAGCCAAAAGGAAAAGCCCAGAAAAGAGAGCAGACTGCTCTGAGCCACAAAGACCACTGAGGGGCCGAATGGCATAGGAGAGGCTTGAGCAACAGTCTGGGCTCGTCAAGAGAAACAAGGGAATGCCCCGTGGATGGGGGGTGGTCCTGGAAGCTAAGTATGCAGTGAGGTGTCAGTTCGGACAATCGTTTCCCTTGAGGCCCATGTGGGATCTTGGGGGTGGGAGCTCCCAGGGTCCCCTTGATTGTTTGCCAGGGATTGCGAACACTTTGAATGCCTTGCAAACACGTCTACCCACATGCCTAGAGCAACTGCCCTTCATCCTGAACTTGTCCCCATCCCTGCCAGCCAGGCAGTGAGCCGTAGCAGTTCAGTCAGCACACGTGGCCATCCTGACGATAGTGCCTGTGCCTCCCAGTCCCTCCTGCTGGCAGCCTCGCCAGCCTTGCTCTAATTTACAGGCTGTGCCCACTTAATCCTGAGTCATGACATCATATGCTGACCATTTGGAAGGGTTAGATCAATCCAACTAGGTGGTAGCATAAGCTATCAGTGAAGGGCTTCATTGTCAGGAAGACCCAGATAGAAATCCCAGCCCTAGCCACTTGTACAACCTTAATCATGTGGTTTCATTTAATTTTCTCTTCTGTAAAATGGGTGCAACAAGATCTATCTTACAGAGTTGCCAGAAGATATAAATGAGAGAATAATATATGTAAAGTGAGCTTAGTACCTGGTATGTAGGAATCAGTCTATCCATGGTAGCTTAATTCAAACACAGACATGAACATCTCCAGGGGCTGACAATGGATGGAGTGCAAAATGCTCAGCCTGACTCGAGAGGCCCTGAGCAAGCTGATCCTGCATCCCTCGCAGCTCATCTTTCACACTCTCCAGAGATCTGCTTCCCTCCAGTCATGCATTGTTCCAGAATCAGTCACGTTCCCTGCTGCCTCTGAAACTTTGCACAAACCACCTCTCCTTCTTAGGATGCTTTCTTCATGCTTTTCACCTGCCTGGCTCTGACTCCCACCAAGCCATGTCCTCTTAAGCCTTCCCTAAGGGACTGAACTGAACCTTCTGCCTAAAACTCAGGCTCCCCTTCTGCAGAGTCTAAAGCCCCTTGTTGGCCCCTCAGCCATATCTCTGCTCTTTATTCTGAACCCTGTAACCCCAAACTCTGAGAGCAGGGTCACAGATGTTCCTGACACAGGAAAAATAGTTAAGAAGAGCAAATATGTAGTGAGATGTAGTGAGTGTTACCCTGTTTCCAAGGAGGATGCTATGCTCTTTACCTACATTATCTCATTTAACCCTCTATCACCTATGAAGTGGACACTATTATCAGCTCTGTTTTCCAGCTGGGAAAACTTGAGGCATCTGGACATTAAATAACTCATCCTGGTAAAACGAACTATGTGAGGAGGTGGAGATTCTGAACTGGAGTCTTCTGACTCCAAAGTCTGGACACGTAACCCTGCCACACAAGGACCAATGAAGGAATGAATGAATAACATGATCAAGTTCAATTGGTAGAGCCGTGAAGTAGAGAAGTACCCTCTTTGAACAATCATTTGTGGGCTTTTTATTGCATATTTACAGTTTATGACACATATCATCACTCTCGATGGTGATATATTTAACAAAACAAAAACTCAAAGAGAAATAAAACACTGGATGGTGAGTTTCACTGTTCCTCACCTCACAGAACACCTGCCCAGCACCTTGGTCGTCAGCAGGTCACCCGTGGAGGACACACAGTGTGGTAACCAGTCACCTCCTGCCTGTTTTCCTCCTCCTCCTTCCTGTGGGCTGGTGCTGTCTACTGTGTCCCTGCAGAAGCTAGTGAGGCACTGGGCACCCACCAGGTCCAGGCACGAGCAGTGGGGATGCCGACTGGCCATCCCACTTCCCTAGGAGGAGACAGGAGGCAAGAAAGAAACATCTGGAAGCTGCAGCATTCCGTTCTGGACCTTGCGCACATGAATGATGCACTAAGACAATTCTCTGCCTTATCATAAATTCTGCAAACTCATGAACTTTGCAATCTCTGAAGCTCAGCGCTGTATGGGAGCCACTTATCTTGTGCTGAAAGCAATATAAAAACAGATGGCAAAGAGTGCATCAGGAGATAAATCAGCGGCCTGGCTGCCAGGAGTTTGTGGACAAACCCAACATGGCCAGACTCTTGACTCTCAGACATGGGGCCCACTGGGTGGGGCACCTCTAGTGAGGTGACCAAGCTGCAAAGAAGGTGACTGGCGGGGGAGGCAGAACAGAGTCCCATTGGGAAGGGGGAGGGGACAGGGCATTTTCATAAGCAGCCTTGAGAGCGTGGCCAGCCCTTTCTTGGGGGGTAGCTGGAGGATAACAGACTCTGTCCACAAAACTGCAGCTGAGACCTGAGCTTCCACATTTACAAGTCACTTTCCCATGGTCGACACCCTGAATCCTCACTGCAACACTGTAAGATATTTAAATTTGCAGATAGGGGAACTGAGGCTCAAGGATTGTGACTAGGTGAAGCCACACAGCAGAGGCAGAATTAGAGTCAAGAAATCACACATCAGTGTTTCCCAAGTGGTGTTAGTGGTAAAGAACCCACCTGCCAAAGCAGGAGACATAAGAGATGCAGGTTCGATCCTTGAGTCGGGAAGAACCCCTGGAGAAAGGCATGATGACCCACTCCAATATTCTTGCCTGGAGAATCCCATGGACAGAGGAGCCTGGTGGGCTACGATCCGTAGGGTTGCAAAGAGTCAGACACGACTGAAGTGACTTCACAAGCACGCACATCACAGCCCCAGGGCTCTGCCACTCACATTGCAGGGCCTGCTTTGGCCAGGTTTGGCTCTCACCACAGTTCTATGAAAAGGTATAACAAAAATGAAAATAGGACTTAGAGTTGAAGTGCCTGCCTGGGGTCTGAAGGCTCGTGTGCAGTTTGAGTAGAAGAATGCCCCGTTCGGTATTTCTTCTACCTCTGAGGGCTTCAGGCCCGCCTGATGCATCGTCCACAGCTCCCAGAGCAAAAATGAGCACCGCTAGACCCTAGGCTAGGCTCAGACCTGTGGGAGACAGGCCCCAAGCAGAGAGACAGTGAGGAAAGAGGTAAGGAGATTCAAGGAAGCCAGAAGAGTTGGAAGAAGAGAAAGGCCAAGAGAAACGTCAAAGGGCAAGAGTCCATGGACAAGAGAGTGGGAGATGAAGGGATAAGAGAGATGGAGGCTGCACAGGAACCCAGGAGGTGGGAAGCTGGCGCTGCCACGGCCAGAGGGCTGACTCGGTGACACTGGGTTGGGGGCAGCTCGTCCTTGGAACGTGTCTGATGGAGCCAGATAGTAGGGACACGGACTTATGTACCCTGAAGATGCCACAAGTGTCAGAAAGACAGAGCAAAGGGCACACGATGCTTGCCCCTGTGCAGCGCAGATGTAGTCAGCGAGCATCTCCTGGGCGCCCGGCTCTGCTGAGTATGGGAAGGGGATGCTGATACAGATGAGTGTGGTGAGGGACCACGGTAAGGCCAGAGTTTGGACTCGCTCAGGTCCACAGATCCAAGGCCTGAGTAGAGGGGTTCCACTAGGAGTGAATTAGAAAGGGAAATGCAGAGACGAGTACTCAGGTTTTGGAGGTGGGGTGAATCCCAGCTCCGTGCTGCTGAGGGTGTGAACCTGAGTCATTCCAGAACCTCTCTGAGCCTCCTCAGTTGCCACACTGGGCTGGTACCACCCCTTCAAAGACTTGTTGAGGGATTAGCTGAGGTGACAGATGAGAGCACACATCTGAAGGACAACACCTAATAAATGCCTGCTCCCTCCTCCCACACAGGCTTCCCTGGTAGCTCAGATGGTAAAGAATCTGCCTGCAATATGGGAAACCTGGGTTCAACCCCTGGGTCAGAAAGATTCCCTAGAGAAGGGAATAGCAACCCACTCCAGTATTCTTGCCTGGGAAATTCCATGGACACAGAAGCCTGTTGGGCTACAGTCCATGCGGTCGGACACAACTGAGCAACTAACACTTTCTTTTCTCCTCCCACATCTACCTGACACGTGCCCTTTTCTGGGTCTTTAATCCTCCCCTCACGCCCATCCTCAACCCCTTCCCACGCTGATAACATCTCCCATCTGCGATGTTCAGCCTTAAGCGTGAGGCTCAGCCTTGCCCATGTGTAGGGGCTTGAGATCCTCAAGTCTTTAATGTATTTCTGTTCCTTTGGTTGAACTTCCCCAGCATGGAGATGGTACCTCCCATCCCCTTAAAACCTCTGCAGTATATCCCCCCTCCAGGACTCTGGTCCTGGGGGCATTTGTGCTGAATGACTGTGTCCAGTGCAAATACTTGACGTCAGATCCATCTGATGCATATGAAGTCCCTGTCCTGCTCCACATACTGCCTGCATAGGACATGTCACACTCAGCGCCTTGTTTAATCTTCCCCCGAACCTCAAGAGGTGAGTATGACATCTCTCTTACCAACGAGAGAACTGAGGAGGTCCAGAGAGGTGGGAGTCGTTTGCTCAAAACCACATAGATTCTAAGAAGAAGCCAAGCTGAGATTGCCATATTTAACAACAACCACATGATAATGATAATAATGGTGAACATATGGCATTATTGACATTATCTCATTTGGATCTCTCAACAAACTTATGATATAGGTACTCTTATTTTTCTCATTTTACAGATGAGGAAACTGAAGCACAGAGAAATTAAGCAATTTTCCCTAGGACTCATGTGGTTGAACCCAGGTGGGGCTGACTATAGCCTGAGCAGATATTTGATGTCCAAAGACTTCACACAGCTTAAGTCAGGCTTCTGGGACTCTGGATTCAGTGGTGGGCACAGGATTGCAGAGGCAGGTGCTTCTGGAGCCTGTCTGCACAGAGCGGTGGTTCGGGGAAGGATTCCGCTCTGCCCTGCCCACCCAGCCCTCTCCCGGGAAAGGCTGACTCCAGTTTGGGAAGCAAAGCAGAGAAAGACCAGATGTGGGGAGGGGCTGAGAGGCGCCTGCCTTTCACAGAGGCAACAAACAAGATGCCTGCTCTTGTTTTTGCAAAACATCCCTCCCTTCCCCAAAATGAGCAGGCTTACAGCCACGGCTGTGCCGAGACAATAATCACTAATCAAGTCGAAGTTTCCTTCTAATCAGTTCAGTTGTTGGAGGAAGGAATGCAGCCGGGCTGGTGCTGGGAGGCTGGCCGTTCATCACCGCCGCATGACAGAGGGCTGATGGGTGGCGCCACTGCCCCCGATCATCCTGAGCCCCTAGCCTCTCTTGACATCACTGGGCATCCGACGCTGCAGCTGCTCTGCAATGAAGCCTTTTCTGGGTGCTTCTGTCTCCCAGGCTCAAAGAAACTGCAAGAATGAAACCATAGAAGGAGTGTTGCTTCTGAGGTCAGGCTCCTAAGTTTCAAGGGTGGCTCTGCCATCCTCAGCCGGGACCTTAGCAAACATGACTTGACACTGTGGCCCCTATGCTGCAGGAGAGAGATTAAAAACAAATTGTGAGACCCCCTGGTGATCCAGTGGTTAAGAATCTGCCTTGCAATGTGGGGGACACAGATTCAATCCCTGGTCAGGGAACTAAGATCCCACATGCTGCAGGCAACTAAAGCTATGTTCTGCAACGACTAAGCCCAAGTGCCACAACTAGGGAATCCGTGCCCTGCAACTAAGATTGGATGCAGCCAAATAAATAAATATTTTAAAAATGAAAAATTAAAAGATAGCTTAAAAAAATAAAAACAAGTTGTGTCTTCCCAGAAAATTCTACTCAGCCTTTAAAATGCAGTTCAAATATCACTTCCTCTGTGACTCCTTTCCCAACCAGCATCATGTCCCCTGCCTGAATTACTTGTCCCTCTTCTTCGTTTCCCAAAATATGTTGCTCAAATATCTGCCAGAGTACTGTTTTCTAGACCAAAAGCACTTGAAGGGAAGAAAACAGTGCATTCATAACTGTGACCCCCGCGCGGGCTCACCACAATGCCCAGCACATAATAGATACTTATTAAATGTTTGTTAAATGAGTAGTGAATGAAGAGTAAATCAGTGGTATGTGTACTTGAATCTGTCATTTGTTTTCAAATAGGATGCTTCCAGTCTTATCCAATGTTTTTATCAAATGCAAAACCTTTTACAGACTCTGGCACTTTGGCAATAATAATCCACAGGACTTGAGATATGCAGGAAATAAGAAAACTGGGTGATGAACAACTCCCACAAAATTTCATCAAGAGTTTTTCCAGTTACTGGCAAATGCACAGATTCTACTTTATTCAATCTAGATTAAACCTCTTATTGGGAAGACTTTAAATTAAGTGTGACTGAATTAGCTGCTGTTAATTTTTTTCCCCCCAAGATCTGCTAATCTCTGCACCCGGCGGGGCCCCTCTCCTTCCGGACTGATCGGTTTCCTCTCTGGTGTGCTGGGATCGATCTCTATCTTCCGGGATATTGAGTGGCGGGGTCTTAGGCAGGCAGAGATACTGAGCCTGCTGGTGCAGCCGGGCCCTCTGGGCCAGGAGATTCCTCTGCGGGAGGACTGTCTGACGTTCGGAGAGCCTGGACAATAGGTACAGTGCTTGTGAGGTGCTATCGCTAATAGTAATCTGTGCGCTCGGCTGAGCTTCCGCCGCAAACCCTCATTTCATAAAATGGAGATGCTGGGGAGTTAGCGAGGCCACAAAGCCTCTAACGGCACTAACTCTCCTCAAGGGCAGCAAAGGGCAGATGGATTTGCTGCTTTTCCTCCCTTTGCTGCGTTTTCTACATCCACCCTCCAAAAAGAGGCCCATGTTCCTCCTCTGTTGATGTTCTGGAGGCTGGAGACCTAACAGAATGCTTGGATATCTTGGCCAGAAGCCCACGGAGTGCGGCAAATGGCAGTCTGGATGCATGCAAGGGAACCTTTTATGGGTTGAATTGTGCCCCCCAGAAGGTTGTGGAAGTCCTAACCCCCTTTTTTTGTTGTTGTTTAGTCACTAAGTTGCATCTGACTTTTTGTGACCCCATGGACTATAGCCCACCAGGTTCCTCAGTCTACAGGATTTCCCAGTCAAAAATACTGGAGTGGGTTGCCATTTTCTCCTCCAGGGAATCTTCCTGACCCAGGCGTTGGACCGAGTCTCCTGCAGTGGCAGATGGCTTCTTCACTGCTGAGCCACCCCTAGTTCCTGTCAATATAATCTGCTTTGAAAGTAAGGTCTTTGCAGATTATCAAGTTAACATGAGGTCATTAGGGTGAGCCTTAATCCAACAGGACTGGGGTCCTTGTTGAAACATGTCCTTATAGGAAATTTGGACAGAGACCTGCAGACAAAGAGAACACCATAGAAGATTGGAGTTATGCTGCCATGGCCAAGGAACTACCAGAAGGTGGGAGAGAGGCCCAGAACAGACCCTTCTCTAGCGCCTTTGGAGGAGCAGGGCGCTGCTGACAACTTGATCTTGGACTTGTAGCCTCCAGAGCTGTCGACAAGGTTTAAGCCGTGCAGTTTGAGGTGCTTTGTTACAGCCACTCTAGGGAATAGTAGAGAGCCTAACCAGGTCACTCCTGAGACAGAGGGGCCAATGGAAGCCACCACAGAGGATGCGAAAAAGATGTCTCTCCAATCTGTTTCACAGCTACAAAGGCGCAGTAGAAAGGGCTCAGGCACTGTGCTTCAGTTTCTCTACCTGTAAGACAGGACTGAAGACTGAGCTTGCATTTCTGCCGAGAAGATCAAACTAGAAAATAAATATAAAGCCTGATTTGACACAAGCACCTGATTCAATCAATTGAAGCAGCTAATTCCTGTTGCTGTGATTTAACTATTAAGTGAATGCTAAAGAAAGATGTCCAAAAGACAGGCATATGTGAGCACTTCAGAGAGACCTTGCTGAGAATCTCTGATTCAAAACTGGTGGGGCCTGGCTCCCAGAGGGTGGTTTCTCCCACCCACAGCGCCTCATCCCGCTTTCCCACAGCCATGGCCCCAGTGTCCAGCGTGTAGGAGCAGTTCTGGCGCCTGCCCATGCTCAGCAGTGTCCTTTGGGTCCTCTTTGGTGGGAGCGGGGTGATGTGGCATTGATGATTCATGACTCGGCTGCAGTAGCGCAAGGACTCCGGGCAGGTTATGAAGCCATCAATCTTGAGCTGAGATTTTCTGGAATGCTACAGCCAGTGAGAAGACGTAGCAGAGGCCTGGGGGGTGGGGGTGAGAGAGACCTTGCCCAGGAAATGCACACGAAGAGGAAGGAGGCACCATCAAACCAGAGTTGTTAGAAACGTGTTCTATTCCCATCTTCTCCCATCCCAGCCGCGCCTTCTTTTTCACTTCTGCAGATTTTTTTTTAAGTGGAGGATAATTACTTTACAATATTGTGTTGGTTTCTGCCTTACAACAATCTGAGTCAGCCATGTGTGGTGTTACTTCCTCAGTTGTGTCCGACTCTTTGCAACCCCAAGGACTGTAGCTCACCAGGCTCCTTGTCCGTGGAATTCTCCAGGCAAGAATACTGGAGCGGGTTGCCACTCCCCTCCCCAGGGGATCTTCCCAACCCAGGGATTGAACCCAGGTCTCCTGGGTTCCTGGAGGCAGATTCTTTACCATCTGAGCCACCAGGGAAGCCACCAGTGAATCAGCCATAAGTGTACATATATCCCTTACGTCTTGAGCTTCCCTCCTACTACCCCTATCCTACCCTTCTAGGTCATTACCAGGCACCAACCTGAGCTTCTTGTGCTCCACAGAAACTCCCCACTACCTGCTTCTAATCCCCACCCGGCCCACCCCAAAACACACATACACATACCCAAGCTTGATTCATCTCCCTCCCCCGCGGCTAGCGTGGCCCCTGAGAATCTGGCACCCTTGCCAAGCAATCACTGGTTTTGATCATTTGAAAATTTGGAAAATCTTGAGACTTCGCAACCTTGCAATTAACACTGTCCTCATCTGATCCCAGAATATCTTTCTCCTGCCATTTGTCCACCAAGCCCCCCTCCCTCAGGCCACACACTGGCCTCCAACTCATTCCCACCTCTGTGCTCACAGGTGACCCCGCTAATAAAGAATCTAGGCTTTAGAATCAGACTTGGATCGGTGGGGCCCCAGCACAGAACAGGGCGCACTGAAATCAAGGTAATTGATGAGAATTCAATATAGTCCCTGTCTACACAAGTGAGGGCAGCCTTGGGGAAACCAACGAGAGGTGATGAAGATAAGGGCCAGCAGCAACAGGGAACCTTACCAGCCAGAGGACAGAAGGGCAAGAGAAGGGAAATCTATGGAAGAAGATGTGAAAGGGAAATGAGCAGACCAGCGCTGTGAGGTAAGTATCCTGACCTTACTGCCCGCCCCCCTGCCCCCAGGCAGTAAACTGCCAGAGCCTCCCATTGGCAGGACTTGATAGGAAGCTGAGGGCAAGGAAGCACGCTGATGAAACTCCTGAGTCTGATTCCGCAAGGAGCAAAGCAGGGGAGGAAAGGGAAGGAAGGATCCACTTGAGCAAACGGAAGACACCCAGCTTAAGGCCTGAGCCCAAATTCCAGTTCTTCCACTTACCAGCTGTGTGATTTTGGACAAGCAACACAACTACTCTGTGCTGCAGTTTCTTTACCTATTAAAAACATGGAATAAGGCTTTGTGCATGTGTGAGAAAAAATAAGGTAATATTTTCTCACTGATTATTTTTAATAAATGAAATAAAAGACAGGTATTTTTTTTCACAATCTGAATGTTTTAACCAGCCATTTGCTAAGTTCTTTTTTAGCTGTTAATAGTTTTTAAAGTGCTGCTCTTACTTTTTCCAGATTTACACATCTCTAAAAACAGTTATTTTGCAATTTCCTTTTCAAAATGTATAACTTCTTCCAGTATGCACATCATTGTCTCCAAAATAATGTTGAATAATCGTGGTGATAGTGGGCATCCTTTTCTTATTCCTGATGTTAACAAAAATGGTTTTATTTAACTTTTAAGCATGATGTTGGCTTTAATTTACGTGAAGGAAGTGCCCCTCTATTTGGAAGTTAAATAAGGAACAGGTATTGCATTTTGTCAAATGTGTTTTCATTCAGCATGTTTTGAGATAATCCCGAGGAGAATTATCCTGGTTTGACTGCCCCCCTGCTGCAAGCTCACCCCTGAACTCTATCAAGAGTGCCTCCAGAATTCCAGGCTGTCAAAGTTAAGTCTGCTCACCATTGAGCAGCCCACTGTGGCTGTGACACAGTCCTCAGAAAATTTAAGGGAAGCCCCTAGGGCTCCATCTAGCCCTGGTAAGACACCCCGACCCTGTTGTGAAGACATTGCCTGGCAGACCAATCCCCAGAGGAGGCTACATGTAGAACTGATGAGACATCTTCTGCTGGAGACTTTCAGAGCGAATCTCATCAGACTCTACCACCCCATTTGCCTCCCTTCCCACTCTACTCATTTGCCCATACAAAAATGTTCCAGTACAAATGCTGCTCAATTACGTACCTCTTCAGAAACATGAGACCCTTCCATGTACCTCTGGAACCCATTGTATAGATCACTGGCAATATCCCCATAGGGGATGTCAAGCTCTTCTCTACTTGCCCAGGGAATCCTGGCTCATCACCTTCTAGCTTGATGAATCCTGGCACAAAACATCCCTTCCCAGGAACCCCTCCAGTGGTGGCTGCTGATGGTGCTTCCATAACCCACAACCCACCTACCACAGTCTGGAATGCGGCAAGGATTCCTCCTTTCTCCCTTGATACTTCCAGGCCAACTCTATAAACAACCAGCCCCTTTGAAGCACACATTATCTGTTGGCCCCAGTTGCCAGCACCTGTTAACCATCCTCACTGGAATAATTTGCTTCACTGTTCTTGTCATTGTTCTTAACCACTTCAGCATCCACATGGATGATTCACACAGCACCCAGTCTTTTCATATCCTTGAACCTTTCACTTCCAACAAAGTGAGGAATGTTCCTCCAACTTCACTCATGCCCTAGACTTTGTCCTTCCCAATAACTGCTCCATCCTTCCACTCTCAGACCCTCAGCTACTCTCCTATACACTCACACCAGAAGCTCTCCTCCAAAATTATTTGAATCCCATCAAAAACATCTATGCATTGGATTCTCTGGTTTTGTTAGCTTGTTTGCTCTCTGAAACTTCTTCCCATTGTCTCTTGCCCTCTCCTCCCTTGTTTCCCAGCTTAGATCCCAAATCACATCCCTATAACCTCTCCCTTGTGCATATCCTCAACTCCCTTGTTCTCTTCCTCTGTTAAATTCATCTGGCAAAACTCTAACACTCCCTACTCACTCATACTGAAGCTGTAGGATCTGGCTACTTGAAAATTTTACTACATCCCCTTAATTCCTTATCCCTCTTTCCAAGATAACCCTTTCATATCATGGTACCAACAGGGGGTCATCCCACAATATCTGTAATAACCTTCATGATAAAATCTTTAGTTGGATAATGGTTGCCCAGAAGATGACATTTCCCCATTTTCCTTGCAGGTAGGTGTGGGACTGTGGCCAAACTTTGGCCCAGTGGAACTTTTATATGGCAACTTTTGGAAACTTTCTTTATACGACTGCAGAACCCAATCAGATTGCATCTTCTCCCTCCTTTATTTTGCTGCTTGAAACATGTACTTGGCAGCTGGAGCATCATTTCAGACTATGAGCATGAAGGCCACGTTCCAAGAATGGTGGCATGAAAGCTGCAGAAGGGCTCCCACAGCAGCACTGGGTAGCCTACTTCTAAATCTCTAACTTATGTAAGCCATTGTTGAGTGTCTGCTGCTCATAGAAAAATCAAATCTCAACCAATACACACTCTCTCCTTAACCCCCAACACTCCCTTCTTACTCTTGACTCTCAACTGATAACCCTGCTTCTTATTTTTCTGAGAAAATAGAGGCAATCAAAAAGGAATTTCCATTTCCACCCACCACCAGCCTATCAAACTACCTTCATCTGTGTATATATCCTCTCTTATCCCTTCTTGACAGTGGATGAGCCCAGTGGTTCCTGTTTTTCCACTGGTGCAAGAGAACTTACCTCTCATCTACTCAAGGATTCTGGTCCTGCAGTTAGTCATCTCACTCTTGCATCATCCACATTTGACGTTTTAAAAGATCATTCCAAATAACATTAAAAAATGCTTCACTTTCTCGCTTATTAAAAAAAAAAAATGCAAAAGCTCTCCAGCCATTTCCCTCTGTTCCTTTACAATAAAACCCCTTCTTTACTAGACATCTGTTCTCCAAGTCTTCTCTCTTCCCATTCTCTCTTGAGCTTCACTCCACTGGGCTTTCACCTCCATGATGTCATGAGAATGCTCTTTTCAAAATGGCCACAACCTCCACTTTTCCAAATCCAAGAGTCAATTCTCAGTCCTCCTGTCTCCTGACATCTCAGCAGTGAGACAGCATACGAATTAACACTTCCAATTGCAAACATTGTCTTCACTTGGTTTGGTGGCACCCCTCTCCTTTCATTTCTTCCCGCTTTACAGGCTGGTCCTTTTCAGTCTCTTGGCTGATTCTTCCTCATTTCTTTGTCCTCTAAGTGATCATGTGTGCTTGGACTCAGGCCACAGACCTCTTCTAATCTCATCCAGCCTGACGGCTTTAATTACCATCCATATACTGGTCCTTTCTCGTTTCATTTCTGTAGGTCTGACCTCTTTCCTGAACTCCAGACTTCTATATCCATCTCCTTATTCCACATCTCCAATTGGATGACTAAGAAGCATTTCAAACTTAATACAGCCAAAATCAAATCCCTGAAAATACTAGACTTGTGTGAGGAGGGGAAACCAGGCTGGTCTTAGATGGATATGACCACATGGACATCAGATACTCTTCTCCAAGGCAGGACCATCTTAAAGAAGCAGTCCCTCCATTTGTTTAGCTACCCAGGCTCAAAACTCTTGGAGTTATTCTTCAATTTTCTTTCCACCCCCCTCTCTTTTTTTCATTATTGGCTCTCTTGTTGACTCCCCATCTAATGTGTCAGCAGTCCTTTCAACTCTGCATCAACAATGAGGCCAGAAATTAATTGCTTTCCCAACTTCCTTGGCTACTACCTTTGTCCAAGCCAGTTATCCCTCTCTGGGATAGCCACACAGACACCAAGATATTAGGATCTGTTCCCTGGCTGCCTCTGGGATCTCACCTATGACCTTTCTGCCCATCTCCCACTCTGCACTAGCCACAGTGCCTCCCTGCTTGTCCTCCAACCTACTGAGCATGCTCCTGCTTTAGAACCTTTGCCCATGCAGCTCCTGATGCCTGAAATGTTTTCCCCAGATACTCACATTTCCCTCCTTCTGCCTAGGTGTCTGCTTAATGTGTTCCATGTCAGAGAGGCTTTCCCTGACCATCCGATCCAAAATAGCACACCACTCCCTCCATTATTCTCTGTCTCTTACATTGTTTTACTGTCTTTATAGAATTTATCACTGCCTGATATTATATTATTCATGTATTCATTTCCCTGTTTATTATATATCTCTCCTCACTGAAAATATAAGCTGCATAAAAACAGGCACTTTGTCCCCCTCTCTTCTTGTTATTCTCCAACACCTAGAATAGTGCATGATAACTGAGGCATCAGGAATATTCTTCATTCCTAAAGAAGATATCCACACCCCACTCTAGAATTCTTGCCTGAAGCATCTCGTGGAGAGAGGATCCTGGCAGGCTATAGTCCATAAGGTCCCACAGAGTCAGACGTGACTGAAGTGAATGAACATGCACGCATGCCAAGAAGATATAATATATATATACAATGGACAACTATTCAGCCATAAAAATAAGGAAGTAATATCATTTGCAATGATGTGGATGCAACTAGAGATTGTCATACTAAGTGAAGTCAGACAAAGACAAATATATGGTACCACTTATATGTGCAATCTAAAATAGGACACAAATGAACCTATCTATGAATCAGAAACAGAATCATGGGTGTGGACAACAGATTGGTTGTTGCCAAGTGGGAGAGGTTTGAGGAAGGGATGGAGTTTGGAGTTAGCAGATGTAAGCTTTTATATATAGAATGGATAAACAACAAGGCCCTACTATATAGCACAGAGGACTATATTCGATATCCTATGATATATGTAAAATAGATAGCCAGTGGGAATTTTCTGTATAACACAGGGAGCTCACACCCACTGTTCTGTGAAAACAGAGAGAGATGAGATGGAGTAGGAGGTACAAGGGAGTTTCAAGAGGGAGAGAACATATGAATCAACCTATGGCTGATTCATGCTGATGTATGGCAGAAATCAGCAATATATTGTAAAGTAATTATCCTCCAAGTAAAAATTAAAAAGAAATTTAATCTTATGATAAACCATAATGGAAAGAATATAAAAAAGAATATATATACGTATATATATCTGAATCACTTTCTATACAGCAGTAATTAACACAACATTGCAAACTATAATTCAATAAAAGAAAAGAATGTTCCTTATTCTTTTTATTCTTTAAACTAAGAACCGTGTGGACAGAAATCAGCCTCAGTCACAGGGCGGGCTGAGAAATGCTGATGACCAGTCCTTCACGAGAAGCTAGCCCCCTGACTGGGAGCTGAGGAGGGAGCCCTGTGTTCTTGGCTGCCCCAGCCTGGAGTGGAGTTTCTGTCTCCCCGCACTGGGAGGAGGGAAGAGGTTTTGATTCAAATACCAAGACATCCGCTTTTCTTAGAGTTCAGTAGATTTTCTAGAATAAATATTTCTTCATTTGTTATATCCCCTCAGGACCATTTCCAGAGAACTTAATATTTTTTAAAAAATAATTTTCACCAATTTTGTGAGGGGGCAACTCCTTGGGTCTCCTCATACTGTCATGCCAGAAGTGAAACTAATAGTCCATATAGATCATCCTGCTTTTATCACAGGACCTGCCAGTCTATTCCCCTTGCCATTTCTTTTATGCTTCAGGTGTAGAGAATTGAGTTAATCATAGTCCTCAATGAGTCATCTGACTATTATCTGTGCAGGGCCCCTCTATATTGATATATTTTAAAGATTTTGTCTCCTTTAATTCCAACTCCTCACTCCCATTCCCGTACCAACCTCACAGCCAGCCAGATTATTGTGTTTACTAAGTGTTTTTTGTCCTTTGTGTCATGTAAAATATGTAGTGCATTATATATCAGCTTCTTTTTTGTTTCACTTGGCACTGTTTTAGGATCTAACCATGTTTTAGCATCTAACAAACCATCCAATTTGTTGCTCCTCAGGGCTGCTGGTACTCTGGGGTGGGCACCCGCTCCATTGTATCTGCCCACACTCCCAGCAAAGGACAGCAGATTGCCTCAACTCCCCTGCCACAAACAGTGTTGCAACGGATTACCGACCTGAGTCCTTGGGCTCTTTCATCAGTGGAAACTGGTAAGAGGTCAGATGAGACGTTCAGGCAAGGCTTTACTGGGACTTGTGCTGCAGCACAGGGAAACGAGAAGAAGACACAGGTACCCTTGCTCACTCTCCAAGGAGCGTGGACTGGTTTCTTCCATGGGCTGAGCGTAGGGGCAGATGGGTGCATTGGACTGGATTGGAGGCTCAGGGGGTCTGCCCACCGCCTTGGTGGTGCCCTGTGCAGGAATCATCTGCAGTACCCTGCTTTCGCTCCTGGCACCTCAGAAGTGGCAGTTGGGTTATGGGCTTTTTGTATCTTGTTGTCATAATTTGCCCCAACCGCTCATGCATGTAGTTATTTTCAGTCCCTTAGCGTTTCTTTGTATTCTGTTTCTCAAGGAGATGTTTGTCCAAATGCAAGCCCTACAGTAAAGGGTCCCAGGTCCCAGCATGCTCATTCTTACGGATCTGTGTAAGAATCTGTCTCAGATATATTCCACAAAGTGCTGGACACAATTTGCTAGATTGTAATTGGCCTAAGTGTGTCCAGACTGCTCTTCAGAATGGCTGCCCCACTCAAGAGGCCTCCAGCCAGGCACAAAGACTCTGATAGCACTCCTTCCCACCAACACTTGGCATTATCCTCATTTTGCCAATCTACTAGATATAATTTCTATTTCTTTGACCATTAATTTGGCATCTCTCCATATGCTTATTCATCTTTAGTTTTTCTCTATAAATTGCCTATTCATGTCTTTACAGCTAACATTTTTTTGGTGTATAATATGTGTTTGGTACCATATAAGGGCTTTATATTTTCTATATCATTTAATTCTCATAACAACTCTGTGAAGCAAGTAGTATTATTAGCTCCCTTATTATGAAGACTGAAACTGTGATTTAGAAAGCTTTAATAACTCTCCCAATGTCATATGCATTTAATTAGCTGCTGAGCCATGACTCAAACCCAAGTCTCCTTGGCTCTCAAACTTCTGTGCTTATTCCAACACTGTACTGGGCTTTCCTGGTGGTTAAGCAGTAAAGAATCCACCTGCAATGCAGAAGACTTGGGAGACTCGGGTTTGATCCCTGGATTGGGAAGATACTCTGGAGAAGAAAATGGCAACCCACTCCACTATTCTTGCTTGTGAAATTCCATGGACAGAGGAGCCTGGCAGGCTGCAGTTTATAGGTTCACAGAGTTGTACACTGCTGAACCCACACACATACACTGCCTAACAGAGGCATCTGGTATTGACTGATGCCTGGGCAAGACAGTGTAGTCAGAGCCCATGAGAGGAGAAGCCCCAAGTCAACAGAAGCCACTGGGGACAGAGGTGCAGAGAGACAGAGGCAGGAAGAAGTCTTGAGATTACTGCTGTTGATAGTGTTTATTGACATAACCACTTTGGAAAACAATTTGACAATATCTAGTAAAGCTGAAAATACATACTCTATCGTCTAGCAATTGATTTTCTGCCCACAAGCCCTAAAGACACTGTCACACACGCATACAGGGATGTCATCGCATCAGTGCTTATAATGTGAAATTTTTTTAAGAAAACAAAATGTCCATCAATAGAGGAATGAATATATTGTGATATAGTCATATACAATGGGAGGCAGTACAATACTAAAAGAATATGTTAGATCTATGTGTATTGACATGAAAATATCTAAAAAACATAAAATAGATACACACAATATAAGAGATTTATACAGATGCCGAAAACCCAAAACAATGCAACATTTATTTTTATAGACATACTTTTAAGTGGAAAAAGTATAAAAACATGGACTGGAATGATATGAAGAAAATTCATGATGGGTGTTTTCTCTGAAAAGGAGGGCAAAGAATGGAAAAGAGATGAGAGAAGAAAGGAAACTTTAGTTTCATCTTTATTGTTCTGGTTATTTTATTTAAAAATTTGAAGCAAGAAATGCAAAATATTAGCATTTAAAAATACTGGATAGTGGGTACATTAATGATAGTTTATTTTCTGAACATTAAAATTTTTCTAAACATTTTGGAAAAAATATGAAACTACAAAATAACCAAGTTTAGTCCATTAAAAATGGTGTAACATGTAAAATGTTAATACCTTTGTCAAAGACACCACAAGAACATCTTTTCCAATAGCAATTCTATTGCTATTGATGAAACTTTTCTACAAGGCAAAGCATCATACTGGCAGAAAGTAATCTTTGGCATTTGTTAGGTTCTTTCAAATTTCAAAAATGATATCCAGGCTATTTTGATGACTGTAGCTTATTGCACTGGAGAAAGAAAGTAGAAATAAGTCACTTGGCATGTCTGGAACAATACAGTTGTAGCCCCCTGTTCTCAGGGTCATCTTCTAGAACCAGCATCTCTTACTTCTTCCTCTACTGCCTCCATCACAGCTAGTTAGGCTGTTAGGATAATGAGATCCATGCCTCTAGCAGGATTAGTCCTTGAGGTGTTGCACTAAAACATAACAATTGTGAGAATTAGATGTAAGAGTCTTAAAAAATCTGATTGATCATGAGACATTGACCATGTCATGAAAACTGAGTACCAAAGTGTAACTGGACAGGACCCTATGGGGCTTTCCTAGGGCAGACTCTAGCTTTCCTTAGCATCCTCATATCAGCCTGAAATCTGGACTCAGACTTCTCAATCTCATTCTTGATAACATTCTAGGCCCTGCTGCAACCTGTCCTCCTAAAGCTCTTTTTGTAACCCAGCAGGACCCTGTGGGGCCTTTCCAGGACAGACCCCTTCCCACATCCTCTGCTGTGGTTCCTCTCAGTTAGCTCAGTCGCTCAGTCGTGTCCGACTCTTTGTGACCCCATGGACTGCAGCACACCAGGCCTCCCTGTCCATCACCAACTCCCGGAGTTTACTCAAATTCATGCCCATTGAGTTGGTAATGCCATCCAACCATCTCATCCTCTGTCATCCCAGTCTCCTCCCACCTTCAATCTTTCACAGCATCAGGGTCTTTTCCAATGAGTCAGCTCTTTGCATCAGGTAGCCAAAATATTGGAGTTTCTGCTTCAACATCAGTCCTTCCAAAGAATATTCAGGACTCATTTCCTTTAGGATGGACTCGTTGGATCTCCTTGAAGTCCAAGGGACTCTCAAGAATCTTCTCTAACACCACAGTTCAAAAGCATCAATTATTCGGCGCTCAGCTCTCTTTATAGTCCAACTCTCACATCCATATAGGAAAAACCATAGGCTTGACTAAACCGACCTTTGTTGGCAAAGTAATGTCTCTGCTTTTTAATATGCTGTGTAGGTTGGTCATAACTTTCCTTCCAAGGAGTAAGCATCTTTTAATTTCATGGCTGCCAACACCATCTGCAGTGATTTTGGAGACCAAAAAAATAAAGTCTGTCACTGTTTCCACTGTTTCTCCATCTATCTGCCATGAAGTGATGGGACCAGATGCCATGATCTTAGTTTTCTGAATGTTGAGTTTTAAGCCAACTTTTTCACTCTCCTCTTTCACTTTCATCAAGAGGCTCTTTAGTTCTTCTTCACTTTCTGCCATAAGGGTGGTGTCATCTGCCTATCTAAGGTTATTGATATTTCTCCCAGCAATCTTGATTCCAGCTTGTGCTTCAACCAGCCCAGCATTTCTTATGATGTACTCTGCATATAAGTTAGATAAGCAGGGTGACAATATACAGTCTTGACGTACTCCTTTTCCTATTTGGAACCTGACAGTTGGTCCATGTCAGGTTTTAACTGTTGCTTCCTGACCTGCATACAGATTTCTCAGGAGGCAGGTCAGGTGGTCTGGTATTACCATCTCTTAAAGTATTTCCACAGTTTGTTGTGATCCACACAGTGAAAGGCTTTGGCATAATCAATAAAGCAGAAATAGATGTTTTTCTGGAACTCTCTTGCATTTTTGATGATCTAGCAGGTGTTGGCAATTTGATCTCTGGTTCCTCTGCCTTTTCTAAAACCAGCTTGAACATCTGGAAGTTCACAGTTCATGTATTGTAGCCTGGCTTGGAGAATTTTGAGCATTACTTTACTAGCATGTGAAATGAGTGCAATTGTGTGGTAGTTTCCTCTCTAAAGTACCTAAATAACAATATCTGATGCACATTTCCTGAGTTGTTTTAAGGATGCAAAAACTCCCACCAAATGGAAGACGTTAACTACTTGATGATCATGAGCACATAAGTCCTCAGACCTACCGGTGCCTAAGGATTGATAATGTTAACCCCTGTGACACCTCCCTGTTATCTCACTATCAGTCAACCAGAGAACTGTGCATGAACTGATCACTTACGTTGCAACTTGCCTCCCTCACCTGGCCTTTAAAATTGCTTTCCTAAAACCCGTCGAGGAGTTTGAGCCCTATCTGCCCCAGACTTCTTGTTTGGTGCCTTGCAATGAACTCTGTACTTTCCTTCATCACTGCCTGGTGTCATTAGACTGGCTTTGCAGTGCACGGGCCAGTGGACCCAAGTTTGGTTGGGTAACAAACTGAGTCTAGGTTGGACTCAGAAAGGGAAAACTAGCAAAAAACATTTAAGCATGGATATACCAGTAGCTTCTCAGTGTCCTTCCAACACCATGCACTCCCTCCCACCAGGAATGGCACACACTACCTGTCTCATCTATAGGATCTATTCTTTGATGTGCTGAGCTTGGTTATGCCCTCTGAAGACCACAACTTATTCAAAATTTATATAAACCTGGATCCAAGTTTTCTATTGGAAGCCTTTGAAAAAGTTACAAGTATTCTAAAGAAATTACCTAAGAACTCAAAAAAGAAAAGAAGAGAAAAATCACTATTAAATATATGGTCACTCACAGCTATTTTGTTTTGAGGAGATGAAATTGGTGGTTGGTAGAAAACTTGAGATGATGAAAATTTGGTCCAGCAATTCAATTTCTACCCATGAAGCCTACAGACACTGCCACAGTTGTCCCTCAAAATAGACTCATAAACTGAATTAGGTAGAGAGATCGATCTATTTTGATGTTCTGGGACAGTTCATGTAACACAAAGATTATGTGTTTTCTTGAAAGTTGAAAGTATCCACTGGTCAAAGTCCCAGGATTGAGAATCTTTATATCTGAGAAAACAATCTATTGGTCAAGACTTCTTTAAAACTTGAAATGTTTACATATGTTATTCTGAAATAATTATAAAAATGGATAGTCTCAGTTTTCCTCATTTCTAGTTATTTAAGCTATAGTTTTTAATTATGTCTAAGGCGTTTTGATGTTTATAAGGTTCTTTTGCATAATGAAGTCTTTATTCTTGAATTTATACTTTTATCCCCTTAATCAAATGAAGTACATCCTCAAGTAGTTTTCCCAACGAAGAATATTATTATTATTACCAACAATAATAAGAGCTAACACTTTAGAACTGATAGATATGCAAGACACTCCTCTGAATGCTTTATGTGGATTATATCTTTTAAGATTCAAAATAACTCTAAATAACATTGGAATTCTATACAAGGCACTTAATATTATTATTGTCCCCACTGTGCAATTTACAAGCCCCTGAACATCTGAGAACATAAATAACAACAGGCCAGGGTATATAATTCTTGAGTCAGCCACATTCTTGACACAAGCTATCCAAATACAAATGTCCCTATTGATTTTCATATTTAATGTTGCCGAGAGGAAGTCAAAGGTCAGCAGGGTTTTTGTCCTTTGGCAGAAGCCTGTCTTGCTGTTGTCCCCAGTGGTGGTGGCTTGTTTTGTTTTGTTTTCCTTATGCCACTTACTTATGGTGGCAGCATGATGCACCTTCCCATGGAGCACTTCGTTTCCTAGAACAAAGTGAGCCCCTGTGATCTGCATGTGTAGAGTGTCTTCATTTCTGGGAAGTTTTCTCCCATTCTGCCTTGTTTATTGCTTCTGCTACAGGATGTTAACTGCAGAGCTCTATTCTCTCTCTTCCACATCTAGTCTATTCTCTTTAACCTTTCTCTGTAATAGAGAAGAGTTTTTTTTTTTTTAATTGTAATAACCATCGCCATTTTAATTTTCCAGAAAGTCAGATCTGCTCATCATTGCTTCCAATGGGACTCTAATTGTTCCATTGCAATTCTAGTATCCTTGGAATCTGCCCCTAACTCAGCCTGTTTCCTTCTTGGCACATATCTTTATTTAATCTTCTCACCCAAACTTTCTCTTTCCCAGTGACTTTCTGGTCCTATTTCAAGGAGCCCATATCCTTATATCCCAATGAAAACAGCAAGTAACTTGTAGCCCTTTGGATGCTTTGGGTTGCAAATAAGACAAAGCCAACTGACACTGTAGCAAAGCATTCCAGGGACATTTTGGACAGGGCCCAGCTCCAGGCCTCAGCGCTCTGCTTGTTCTGCCCTCCTTCACATGTCAATTTGTTCATCAGGCTGGCTTTCCGAGATGCCTGCCAGAAGCGACCTGCACAATCCCTCCCAAGCATCCACGCAGAAAAAGAGCATCACTCCCTACACTTAGTGAAAAAAAAAAAAAAATCCTAAACTTCACTCTGATTGGCCACCTTTGAGCCAATCACTGTGTCTGAGGAAATGCCTGGCTTAGGTCTCTTAAAACAATCACTGTGAAAGGGGATGGTACCCCACCCCCTCCACTCCGGCACCCACAACCCCTCACCAGGGAAGGGATTAACGGCCTGAAAAATAATCTGAGTATGGTTAGGAAGAGAAAGGAGAGAATTATCTAGAGTTTGTTGATATTTGGTCTAGGTCTTAGTTTTCTGCAGCATTTGGGGGGGTGGGGGGTGGGTGGAGAATCACAGGTAGCTCTTCTCTTTTTCTCACCCCTCCCACGCCATCCACTGTAAGAACTAGCAACAATAACTCCCAAATATTTCCCGAATCTGACCAGTTGCTACCACAGCTTCTGTTTCCTCTAATTCCAGCTACTGTCATCTCTCACCTAATCATGACCACAGTCATTTTGACACTCTATTCTTCAGCAGGCAGTGAGAGTACTGTTTTAAAATAGTATCTGGGACTTCCCTGGTGGTCCAGTGGATAAGGCGCCTTGCTCCCAATACAGGGGCCCTGGGTTTGATCCCTGATCAGGAAACTAGATCCCATGTGCTGCAACAAAGATTGAAGATCCTGCATAAGACCAGTTGCAGCCAAATAAATAAATACATGTTTATTAAAAAATAAAAAAAAATAGTATCCAAAATATCCACTGCATTTAGAATAAAATGTGGTATATTAATAATAGCGTACAGACCCTAGCTAAAATGGACAGCTTTTCACTATATTCTAGCTACAACTGCTTTCCTCTGGTGCCAACTTGAATTCTACCTTGGGAACTTTGCACTGGTTATTCCCTGTATCACATGGGTCCTCTCCACAGAAAGTTAGAGAGGCTTTTCCTGATCATTCTGTATAAAATCATACCCACTCCATCACTTTATATTCATCTTGTCTTCTTCATAGCATTTCTCCCTTACTGAAATTTGTTTTGCCCCAACGTAGTAAAAGCTTCACTAGGGCAGGACCTTTCTCTGTCTTGTTCATTGCTGCGACAGCACCTGGCACATAGCAGTCACTCTACAAATCTCTGCAGAGTGAATGAGTAAATGACAGAGGACAGATTCTCTGGGAGCTTATTGGCTATGCAGGGCCAAAGGAGAAGAAGCACTGACTTCTGAAGTGTATTGATAAGGGTGGGAGGTGAGTGGGGTGGGGGAGAGGGCAGCAGATTGTGGTTACATCTCAGAGAAGGATTCGTTATGTTCAGAATCACTTGGCAAGGCAGGAAAGACAGGTGGGCCAGAATCCAAGTCTCTTGAACATCATCATGTTCCTCTCCTGCAAGAGGGAATTGTCCCTAACGTGACATGATCAGCATTTGTTCAAAAACAAGAGACAAAAGGCATTAGACAGGAACTCTGATTCCTAGAGCTCGTTTTCCAAGAATGCATGAAATATATAAAAGAAATTGACATGAGGCTCCGTGGGGGGAAAAAAATTGGTTACAAACAATTCATATAACAAGCCCTGGAAGGCTCATATATCTTCCTAGATTTATTAAATTTCATTTCAAAAGTTGGTTATAAATCAGCCAACAAAACCCCTTTTCAAACCGTCTCCAATATCCTCCATTGCTGTTATTTAGAAACTTAACTGCCATTTGCACAGAGGACATAACACTTTCCATGGCCTTCGACAGCCAATAACCTCAGCTGATTTAGACTCTCCATTTTGGCAGTGGACTTGAATGAGCCCCCAGAGACTAACACCCAAAAGGCTGAGGGATGGATGGGGAGCATGGGAGGGCTTCCAAGAAGCGGGCGAAGGCAGAGAGCGGAGAAAGCATTGCCAATGCACGTGGAGAAGCACGGAGGGCAGCCCTCGGTGCCGCAGACCCGCCCCATGCCCTGTGGTGAAGAACAGGAACCTTGCCCCTAGACAGATCTGGGCTGTGCTCCCTGCGTGGCTACTTCTTACAAGCTTGTCTTGGTTGGATTAGCAAATCGTTTTGAGCCTTTGTGTTATCATCTGAAATGGGTAGCATCACCTAAATCATTGTGTTTTTGGGAGCATTAAATGAGATCATGCATGTAAAGCACTTAGCTAAGTGCTGGCACATGTAAGCCCTCAATAAATACAGTTTCTCAGGAGCCTTCCTGTCAACTGCACATCTGCCGTCTCTCGGGACAGTCAGCTACTATGGCCCTGGATGAATTTATAGTAAAGCCTCATTAATCTGGACCTTACTCACTTAGAATTTACAATAATTTGTCAGTGGTCTAAGCTAAAATTTACTTTTATAAGTGCTATTAAAAAAAAGTAACAGGGAGGTTTGAACGAATTTATGAGGGGACTGTTTAAGTTAATGAACCATTCACTGTTTCTTTAGAAATAGTCATTTACATACAAATAATGGATGTGCTAATTACAAATGATTCTTATCTACATAGGAGGAAAGTGGGCCCTTGATTTGAAGTGTAATTCAAATTATTTAAAGTGTAAAAGTTGTTTAAAAACCTAGTTTATCAGATGATGCTAAGAAATTGATACGATTATAAGGTGATAGCAATGTTTTACCAATTTTTAATATAATTATCTTAATATTCAAGTATTGGCCATGTTTAAGAGGAAGTTCTAATGAAGCCCTGTTCAAGTACATGTGGAATAAAGGAGGAAGGGAAGAATGCAGAAAAGGACATAATTCTTCCCTCCAGGCTCCCTCTCATTGCTGGTGTCACGTTTTCTTTGCCATTAGAGGAACTCCATTCTCACAATTACAATTTTCCAAGTAAATAATGACCACTTCTCCACTTCTTGAAACTCTACAGCACATTTTATTTTTATTCTGATAAAAACTGACATTTTTTTTGTAACTCTCAGCTTTTATAAGAAAACAATTTATCATTCATCCTTTGAGCTAGAGTTGTTATGAATAAAGAAGATAGTGAATACAGTAAGTCCCTACATATGAACGAGTTCCATTCAGAAAGCATCTTTGTAAGTCCAATCTGTTTGTAAGTCCAATAACGTTAGCCTTGGTACCCAACTACCACAATTGGCTATATAGTTATGTACTTCAATAGGTTTATAATACTTTTCACATAAGTAATACATAAGAAACAAACAAACACAAAAAATAAGGAAAACATTTTAATTTTACAGAACAGTACCTTGAAAAGTATAGTAGCATAGTCAACAGCTGGCATACAAGGGCTGGCATCAGGTGACCAGCCAAGAAGAGTTACTGACTGGAGGAAGGATAGGAGGCGGGAGATGGTGGAGCTGAAGGAAGGTCAGTGATGAGAGACGGAGGGCGAGCTGCAACTTCACTCACGCCTGACATTGATGGAACACATGTTCACATCTTCGAAAGTTCACAACTTGAAGGTTCATAGGTAGGGGACTTCCTGTATACATAAACACTGATCATTTGAAAGCATTGATTTGGAATGAAAGAAGCAGGAGTAACAAAAAAGATAATGTGGTCAGTTGAAAGAAAACTTTCATTTTGAAAAAATAGAATCCCGTGGCTTCTACCAACAAATATTTAAGGGTAAAACAAATCCTTTTTTTCTTCTGACAGAAAGATTGAGAGACCTAGGAGTAGAGGAGACTGTGGAAGACACAGCCTATTTCAACAATGTTTTTAAACATAATAAACATTTGGTTAAGGAATTTCGTTCTGGCTAAGATAATGTAATAGGATTGGATTTATCCTCCTACTGAAACACTTTTTAAAAACAACTAAATATATGAAACAACAGTTTTCAGGACAATAAACATCAGACAAAGAAGGACAGTGATCCTTTAGAGATGGGAAACAAACCAGATGAGCCTTAGGATTGCCCCAGCTTCCTGCCTTAGATGCAGCCCATAGGCGCAGCGGTGGGGAGTGGGAGGAATCCCAATGGGAGCCCAGAGATGTTCCTGCGGCTTAGTATCTGGGTAGGCAGAGGTAACTTAAGTTCAAGGGCAGAGTAGTAGAGAGGAGACAGTAGCACAGAAAGCCCCTCGGAGATTGCAGAGGATCCCCTTCCAGTCTATAGCTGAGCACTGAATATCCATGTGGAGAAACTACCCAAGGGTCATTCACTGAACTGAAGAGTTGGAGGGCTGGGGAGGAATTTAAGGGGGGATAAGGACAAGAGCTCACAAATAGGTCTCACCTGAAAAGCTATTCAACAAGGTAATCCGTGAATATTACCAGAACCGTGAGGCAGAATCACAGTCTAGAGGTTCTGGATTGTAACTGTTGACATTCAAGAGGATGATCAAGATCGTGAGAAGTATACACTATTGATATTATGTGTAAAATGGATAATTAATGAGAACATATCATACAGCACAGGGAACTCTACTTAATGCCCTCTGGTGACCTTCATGGGAAGGAAGTCCAAAAGGGAGGGAATATATGTATATGTGTGGCTGATGCCTTTTGTTGTATAGTAGAAACTAATAAACATTGTAAAATAACTATACTCCAATAAAAATTAATTTAAAAAAAAGGTGGTGAGACAAAGGACAGATAAACAGATGATGCTGGGCATCTTCCCTTGGGGTCTCTGGTGCTCTGTTGCTAGACTCTTTGTAGAATCATGAATGGTTACTTTAAGGATTGCCCTGGGCTAAATACCTGGAAGCTTCTAATTCTTCAAACTGTTGTTCTGTCACTAAGTCATATCCAACCCTGTGACCTCATGGGCTGTAGTCTTCCTATATCTTACCCAGATCAATTCCTCTAAGCAATGGAGAGTGATTAATCTCCCAGGACTCCCTTTTTTCTGCTGGTCAATTGCATCCCTCTCCTTCTATGACCTGGGGCCTGAGTGAGAATAGCCATCTTCTTACACGAGCCCATAGAAAGTGGACTCGGTCCAGCCAAGCCGCTGTGCCAGCCCTAGACCAGAGAGACTCTTCAGGAGGTGGACACGTGGTCTAAGCCAGGATAATCAGATAATCCTTGGAATTTTATTTCACATTAGAACTGCAAGAAGAACTTCTTTCTTCTATGGTGGTAAACCTAGGATGATGGGAGCTTAGAAATTGCAAGTGGCCACATCCTCAAGGAGGGCTTCACAGGTGGCACTAGTTTATAAAGAACCCGCCTGCCAATGCAGGAGACTAAGAGATGTGGGTTCAATCCCTGGGTCAGAAAGATCCCCTGGAGGAGGAAATGGCAACAACCCACTCCAGTACTCTTGCCTGGAGAATCCCGGGCAGAGGAGCCTGGTGGTCTGCAGTCCATGGGGTCGCAGAGAGTCGAACATGACTGAAGTGACTTAGCACATAGCATATCCTCAAGGAAAATGCTTTTAATGATTAGAAAGAAAAGATAACACAGAAAGAAGCAGAAATGATAAATGGAGTGAAAATTTCCTTCAGGGTTTTAAGTTACTAGGTTTGGGCTTTCCTGATGTCATCATTATGTGAGAACAAATTCCCCTTTGGCCTAACCTAATTCAACCTGGCTTTTTAAAATTGCATCAAAAGAAGATACAAGGAGCAAACTGTAATTTCTTATAGCTAACTTCTGGAGTAAGAGGGAATCATTTTTTTTCTTTTTTTAAAAAAATTTATTCTTTAATTTGAGGAAAACTACTTTACAATGTTGTGTTGGTTTATGTCATACAACAAAGTGATTCAGCCATAATTACACACATATCGCCTCCCTCTTGAGCCTCCCTCCCCTTCCCCCAATGGAGACAGTAGCATCAACATATATATATACTACCATGTACAAAATATATACTGGTGAGAAATTGCCGTATAACACAAGGAGCCCAGCCTGGCACTCTATGATGACCTAGAGGAGAGAATATACTTGATCTTTGTTCCCCATGGCAATTTCTTTAGATATTTGAAAATTAGTATTATGCTTTTCCTAAATTATGTTATTTTTTTTTTCAAGAAAAATACTCTATTTCTTTCAACTAGTCCTAATACCTAATAGACCATGGTTTCCAGGTCCCTCTCTATGCTGGTTACTCTACTCTGGATATTTTCTAGTTGCCTATGATCATCCTGAAATATGTAGTCCTGATAAGTAAGGTGCGCCAACTTGGTCTTATCAGTGACTGAACCACACCCTGGGGACAAGTTCTTCTGTTAATGTAAAATAAGACGAGGTCAATATTTTAGGCAACTACATTATTCTTGGCTAAATTGAGATTATAATCTTTTTGAAATTCCAATGTTCACATGAGTTACTGCAAAGCCAGCTATTCCCAATCCCACAGTTGTGCAATACACTTTTAAATTAAACACTTTATAGATTTTCCTGTTCGGTTTCATCTCACTTTCTTACCTTTGCACTAAGACAATTAAAAATTTGATTCTTTGATCTTTAATATTAACTATCATTCTAAATATGGCAGAACCAACCTTTCTTGTCTAGGATAATGGACAGAACTTTTAAGGTGCCACAGACATACCCTCTGCCTAGCCATACGAGCCCTTAAAAGGTAAACTCCAGATGGGCAGGGGTGACTAGTGTCTTCTCACCATTCCAATGATAAAAACCAGAGCTGCCTGATCTTGTATATAATCCTATCCACTATCTATTAAAATTCACTAAAGCTTCCTAAGCCTCATTTCCTTGAAAGCCTATCAGGTTTCGGTTTCATCAAAGTCAAGTGTATTTAATTAACACAATCCAATTCATTCTGGAAGTGGTCAGGTTTTCCGAAAGGTACTCAATAGAGCCACTGGTATTTTTATAGGAATTAAATGTATGATACAACAGACAAAAATAAGCATGCTTCATATATGCCATTCCTACCACCTCTTTTGCATACAATTGAATAAATTACCTTTTGTTAGGAAACATTAATCCTCTTTGCTAAGTGGAGTAATTCTCATCTCAGATTCAGCCTGCTAAGGAGTGCCTTGGGAGCCAAACTTTAGTGATCTTGTACTGGCATAATGAGAAGGGGACATAGTCCTTTGGAGAGCAATGCCCATTTTGTGATGTCAAAATTTTGCCCTCTGGCCTGATCTGGGGCGATTAAATCCCTCACTGGCTTTCCCTCCCTGGTACTCCAAATTCTAAGATGAGCTCAGACATGTAGGTATAAGATTGCATGTAGGAAGCCCAGGTAGTTACAATCAAATTAGCCCAGCAGGACTTGGTCGGCAAGAACTGTGTAAGGAATTGGTGTGAATATTTCAGCCCCCAGGCTTTAAGAACTTTTCTGTAATAAGTTACCTAAGTAACTTGATAAAGATATGTCCATGTCCTAATCACTAGAACTTGTAGATGTCATCTTATAGGTTAAAAAGCCAAATGTTATCTTTTTCAAAAGGGTACTTTGTCGATGTAATTAAGCTAAAGATCTTGAGATGAGGAAACCATCCAGCATGGTTCAAGTGGATCCTGAATCCAGTGATGGTGTCCTTATAAAAGAAAAGCAGAAGGGGTGGGATGCTGACAAGAGAAGAGAGCAGAGAGGTGATGTGAAGATGAAGGTAGAAATAGGTGTGATGCAGCCACAAGCTAAGGAAAGCTGACAGCAGAAACTGGAAAAGTCAAAAATGGATTCTCCCCTAGACCCTCCAGGGCAGTGAGGCCCTGTCAATGCTTCTTTTCTGTCTCCTGACCTCCAGAACTGTGAGAGAATAGCTTCTGTTGTTTTATTTTTTCTTAAGATTTTTTTTTGATGTGGACCATTTTTTGAAGTCTTTATTGAATTTCTTACAATATTGCTTCTGCTTCAGGTTTTAGTTTTTTAGCCCTTGGCATGTGGGATCTTAGCTCCCAACCAGGGGTGGAACCAGTATCCCCTGCATTGGAGAGCAAGGTCTTAACCACTGGACACCAGGAAGTCCCTAATTTCTGTTGTTTTAAAGCACCGAATGTGTACTAGATTGTGACAAAAACTTCAGGAAACTAATAGCATTCCCCTTAGGTGGCTGAGTAATATCTGAGAAAATGTCAAAAGCTAGAATGGGGTGATGCTTCTATCATGTGTCTCCCAAAGTGTACATTTCATATTTCATACTCAGCCAAAGCTGCCCTCCCTGTTGCCAGCAAGATCGATGTGTTAAACTGCTCTTCACTCTGTGCTGAGATTTCAAAGGCTGTGCACAGCCATCCTCTGACTTAACCCTGCTCAGAGCTGTTAGCTGTTGCTGTTTATGTTAGCCAGTATTCGTATGGAAATACATTTGGGGAGGGGATAGAAGAGACCATTGAGGGGGTTTCCCTAATTTAACTGGCTCTAGGAATGGAAGGAATGGAAGTGGCATCAACTAAGAGCTGGCCAACCAAGCTACGAGTTGCCTGGAACTCCAGTCAATAAGGGCTCTTAAAACATAAGTTGAACTCATTGGAAATACAGGGTCATTTGGGGCTCCTCAGGTGGCTCAGTGGTAAAGAATCGGCCTGCCAAGTGGGAGACGTGCATTTAATCCCTGGGTCAGGATCCCTGGAGAAGGAAATGGCAATCCACTCCGTGATTCTTGCCTAGAAAATCTCATGGACAGAGCAGCCTGGCAGCCTACAGTGCATGGCATCGCAAAGAGTTGGACATGACTTAGCAACTAAACAACATAACTCAGGTTTTTCACACCAAACTCCTGTCATATGTGCAGAAATGTACATATGTATTCCTCTCTCACAAGAATAGACAAATTCATTGAGAAGAAATATAGAAAGCTCTGTTTCCACACACTTCTCTTAGATGTGGTTGTCTGTTTCTTTTTCAAAGCATACAAGCAAATGCAGCCTAGGTCAACATTTTTTTCTTTTAATTTCAGCACTCACTTTTTGTATTTCAAAAGTTCTTTCCTATTTTCTGACCTTCCTGTCTCATAACACTCAATTCCTTTTTCTATGGATGTAATATTGCCTTGACTTTGAGCAACACTTATAAGTTTTGAAGCTTTGATCATTTTGTTTCATAGAGACTTTCTACTTTTCGAAGAATCTTTATTTTCTCCAAGATCTTTAATTTTCTGCTTCTTTCTCTTCATGTTCCTTCAGTTGCAGGTTTTTCTCAAGGGCTTGTAATAATTAACGTGGTAGACTGTGTTTTCCAAAGATGGCTGCAATAATATCCTACACCCTACATGCTTTTCTACAGCATAATCCACTCCCCCCATCAATCTGGATCTGAATCTGGATCTGGGAACACACTGTGATCACTTTGACCAATACAGTAAGGCTCAAGTGCTCTGTGACAGTTCTGAGTACACCCTTAACTGGTTCAGCACCTTCTGCTTTCTTTCTCTTGAAAACAAGCCTCCAGGGAATATATGTGGTTACCCTGAGACTGCCATACTGTAGAAGGCCAAACCATAAACTCACAGAGAGGAAAGCCATGGAGAAGCAAATCACTAGGCATGTAAGTAGGAAGCCATTTCTTAGACACTCAGCCCAATAGGAGCACCAGTTGACTCCAGTCCCATGTGCTACTTGATTTCAATGATATGAGAGACTTCACGGAAGAACCACCTACGTGAGCCCAGGCCAAGTAGAGAGGCAGGAGAAATAAAGTAAGCCACTGAATTCTGGAGTGGTTTGTCAGGCAGCAATAGATCGCCACACTTGGTTTCTCATTCATATTTAAAATGTGGCAAGATGAAGACTGAAAGTATCTGGGCTGGGAATATTGAGCTGATGGCCTTCAGCCTAAAGATATTGATTGGACCTTGTCTTTGAGAGCATCAATATATAATGCGGAGAGCTTAGCTCTAGAGTACCAACACCCATACATAGCAGTTGCCCTAGTTCTTCTCCAAGTGTTCTTTAGAAAAGAACCTCATGACTTTTTTCTTTTGGCCTGAGATGAAGGGCCTGCTGCAGTCTTCTCTTTGGGCAGGTGAATGAAGGAAGGATGAGACAGGGCATGTAAACTATTCCATACATACACCTCAACTCTGCCTCCAGCTGTCATATCTGCTACTTGGCAAGACTCAGTCCTAAGACTCTGGGACACTGAAGGGCAGACATACTCGCTTCTAAACAATAGTCACTTGGGTGGATTGTCTCAGCTTCATCTTCTCACTTCCACTGCTTTTCAGCATGACTGTTAGGGGGTGGGGGCCTGGGTTTTGCATCTTCCAGAAGTGTGCTGAGTTCTGTCTCTGGTTAATGGATCATCTCCAACTCTCTGTTTTATTCTTTCTTACATGTGATGGTGGTGGTTCGGTGTGGGAGAGGGGTTATTCATTGTTTTATTCTTTAAAATCATTTTAAATTTGGTTTTAGATCATTTAAAATTTAGATTAGAATAGATGTGTTCATATCTACATCCTAGAATCTATGTTTTATCTAAATTTAAAACACTTTAATATGTCTCCTAAGAAGTTTTTTGGCTTGAATATTTGAAAATAATTTTTTTAACTAGAGACCAAAAAATAGAAAAAAAAATTTTTGATTCTACTTCTTGTTTGGATATAGAACTTTGCAAGAGTCTCCCTTTCAGCCCAACCACCAAAACAGCCCAGGTGATATATGAAACCATAGATTTAAAAAGTCCATAAGAGGAGACCACAAAGAAACCCAAATAAAGTAAATTCTAGGATACTAGGAATCCTTTAAGGAAAAGAAGATATTTGCTGCTGTTCTCATCCCTGGTGAAACTTCAGAAGGCAGAGAAATCCATCATGGTGGAACTCTAAAGGAAAGACTAAAGAACTTGTTAAGGCCATGTGTGCACAAGCATGAGAGACTGAAATCCTTAAGAAGCCCAGCCACAGAGCAAGGCCTTCCCGTCCTAATTGTATAGGTCTTCACAAAGCACTTGCCGATGGTATGCCAGAAAGAAGGGGCAAAGAAGAGCTGAGAGAGATCCACCATAAGACGGATGAGACCACCACCAAATGTAAGGCATTCGCCATTTGAAATCAGGGGGAAGAAGAAAATAAAAGAGCTGAGAGAAATGCAACAAAAACATTCTAAACACTCAGGCTTTTTTTTTTTTTAATTTATTTATTTTTAAATTGAAGGATAATTGCTTTACAGAATTGTGTTGGTTTCTGCCAAACATCAACATGAATCAGCCATAGGTGTTCATGTGTCCCCTCCTTGAATTTCCCTCCCACTCTCAGGCTGAAGGGAAGGAGAAGGGCTGAAACAACCAGCATCTTAGGTATTCCAGACTGTAACCTAAGGGAGACTGGAACAGAAAAGAAAAGCAAAAAAAAAAGACCCTCAGGCAGTTAAGACTTTCAACTACCACAGACTAGGCAAGAGGCAGAATTTCTGAAAGAAACCCCTTTATTCATTCTAGGTCTTTGCAAAAGGGACTCTGCCCTAAGAAGACCCAGGGGTGAAACAGCAGGACTGATAAAGATATCCCCAGGCTCAGAAAAATGAGGGTTAAACTCAGGAGGAAAGAACACCTCAGAGACCCAAAAGACAGGCAGTTGGGTTGTAAGCCAAGGAGAGATTTTGCACAGTTCAGAAAGCTTTTATTAGTTCTTAGAGCTCAGGGACTATTGAAGAATATGTCCTAATTTCATCCTCAAAATATTTGAAGTCAGTGATGAATTGAATCAAACCCAAACCACAACAAAGACCAGATACAGTTCAACTGCAGATCTGGTGGTCTGACATAAAACAGGGTATGCCTTTCCCTGAAGTCAAACATTATTTGTCAAGTTGCTGCTTTGCTTTCGTGCAAAATGTCCAGAAAATTTTTTAAACTCACAAAAAGAAAAAAAAAGGAAAATGATACCATTGGCTAACAGAGTAAATAGTAGTCATGGAAGCAGAGACAGAGATGACCCAGAGGACAGAGAGGAATTTTGAAATAACTCTGATAAAAATGCTAAAAAATCTAGCATAAAAGGTGGATAAGATGGATGAAAAGATGGTACATTTCAGTAGAAGCATGGGAACTATAAAATA
Source organism: Cervus canadensis (assembly GCF_019320065.1). Taxonomy (NCBI): domain Eukaryota; kingdom Metazoa; phylum Chordata; class Mammalia; order Artiodactyla; family Cervidae; genus Cervus; species Cervus canadensis. Next base: position 22,683,505 of record NC_057396.1, read on the forward strand.
GACTAAAGTAAAAAGCAAGAGAAATGATAAATAATATATATTAAAAAAGAGATCATTAGAACGGGCTTAACAGAAGAATAAACACAAACAAGGAAGGGATTGTAAACTAGAAGACAAATTAAAAGAAATTATACAAACAAATATAAACACGCACACACACACACAAAAAAAAGAGTAGAGGGAAAAAGCAAAAAAGGGCATTCAAGATCAGTGGAGCAATGTCAATAGTCTAATATGTGTAAATGGACTATAAGAAGGAAAGGGAAGAGAAACAAATATTTGAAGAAATAATGTCAGTGGACATGTACCTGGGAAACTGACCTATATCAATGAACTCTGAGATACACACTGTTAATAGTGTTAGAAAAACTATTTTAAGCCTACAAGGAACAAAGAATGTTATACTTTTTATTAGCCTTGAGTGAAGTCTACTCAAAGACAATCTTATCCAACAAATAAATTACTGGAGAGTCTTGAGCAAAATGACTGATGGTGAACATTGAATATATTTAAGTATAGAACTAAGGCTAAAACACAGGCTTCCCTGGTGGCTCAGCCAGTAAAGAGTCTGCCTGCAACACAGGAGACCCAAGTTTGATACCTGGGTGGGGAAGATCCCCTGGAGAAGGGAATGATAACCCATTCCAGTATTCTTGCCTGGAAAATCCCATGGACAGAGGAGCCTGGCAGGGTACAGTTCATGGGATCGAAAAGAGTCAGACATGACTGAGCAACTAACACACACACCCACACACACACGGCTAAAACAATGATGAAGACAAGAGTGGAAGAATAGTATGTATATGTTATAGATTTTGAATAAGAAAAGAAAACAAACAATGAAAATGGGGAGAAAGGGGGAAAAAATAAGAGAAACAGAATAAACTCATTGATTGACATATAAACATTAAGTAGGATACAGAGGATAGTATTTAAATACTATAAACTCAGCAGTAGTAGCCCATGTAAGAAAAAAGGGAACTGCTGGCATTAAAATTTATTGGTATAAAGGTAAATTGTTGAACAAATAAAGTGAAATAACAAAGGAATTACAAAACAAAGAAAAAAATGTCACATAGAGAAAAGTCTTAAATCAGTGAGAAGACATACTAATCTATTTTTTTAGGGGATGAAAGTATTAACAAATATTTTGCAAAAAAAAAAAAAATCCAAATGACCAATATGCATATGAAGAGAGGCACAACAGCAGTAAATGCTTCAGAATGATGAAAATTTAAAAACGAGTGGTGCAAAATGTTGGAGAGACTGAGGAGTAAATTAAAATTGTGTACACTGAAGATTGGCGTGTAAATTGGTACAACTACTTTGAAAAGCTGTGTAAGCAGTGTCTACTAAACCTGACCTAGCAATTAGGCTCTTGGAATGTATGTACCTGACAGAAATGCATCATACGTGCACATATTGACATGAACAAGCGTATTTATAGTAGCTTTACTTAGACTGAAACTGGAAGTAATATAAATATCTACAACTGTAGAACACCTAAACAAGGGGTACTGTAGTCATAAAAGGGAATATATTACAGTCATGATGCGTAGCTAAAAGTAGTCATCACTGAGACCTAAATTTGGAGCACAAAGGGGGCTCAGTGGTAAAGAATCTGCCTGCCAATGACATGGGTTCGACCCCTGGTCTGGGAAAATCACACATGCCATGGGGCGACGAAGCCGGTGCCCCAGGACTACGGAGCCTGTGCTCTGGAGCTCAGGAACTGCAGCTACTGAAGCCCCGGGCCCAGAGCCTGCGCTCCAGGACAGGAGAGGCCACTGCAGAGAGACGCCCACGTGCCACAACTAGAGAACAGCCCCCTTCTGCCGCAACTAGAGAAAAGTCCATACAACGAAGGCCCAGCACAGCCAAAAATTAAAAAAAAAAAAAAACTCATTTTCAGCCAAAAGGCCAGATATGAAAGACTATAAACCGTATCAGTTCATTTACATGAAGTTATAAAGTAAACAACACTAATTTATAGAACTAGAAGCAGAATTGGAGAGAGATCGGCTACCAAACAATATTCTGAGTGCTTCCAGGGTGCAAGTAATAGCTTAGATATTGATCTACCTGGTAGTTACCAGGATTTGTCCACTCCTAAAATTCAGTCATGTAAAATATGCCTGTATATTTCTGAATTCAATTAAACTTTTTTTTAAAAAATCAAGACTGAAAATAAATAAACAAAATGCCCAAACTCAAATGGCAAGAAAAATAATAATAAATTAAATAAAAATAATGCAGAAAGAAGGAAATGGTAATGATAAAACCAGAAATTTTCGAGGTAGAGAACAGAGAAAGCAATAAATAAACAAAATACTTCTTGCTTGAAAAAAAAAAAATCAATGTAATGGACAAACCACCACCTAATCTAATCAGTAAAAAGGAATAAAGCATAAATATAAAAACTAATGATTAAAATGTGGAACTAACCATAGAAACAGAGGAAGTAAAAATGAGAGTGGCAAATAAACTGAAAAGTTAAGTAAAGAGGATAAATTCACAAGACAAGACAATGTACCAAATTTGACCTCAGTGAAAATAGAAAGCCTACATAAATTAATTACCATAAAAATTCTAAAAACTGATTTTACAGGTGAACTCTACCAAGCCTTCAAAGATCAAAAAATATGAATGCCACTTAAATTGTTTCAGAGCACAGGAAAAACAAATCATTGGCTCAGACTGAATGTTTGTCTTCCCAAAATTCACCTCTTGAAATTCTAATCCCTAAGTGATGGTGTTAGGAGATGGGGCTCTTGTTAGGTGATAAGGTCATAGGGGCAGAGCCTTATCAAATGGGATTAGTGCCTTCATAAAAGAAACACCAGAGAGCTCCCTTGGAGCCCTTTTCTGCCAAGTTAGAACACAGCAAGAAGCTACCTATCAGCCAGGAAGCAGGCCTTCACCAGATACCAAATCTGCCAACACCATCATCTTGGACTTCCAAGCCTCCAAAACTGTGAGAAAAAAATTCTGTTGTTTAAAACCCATTCAGTCTATGGAATTTTTTTTATATCAGCCTGAAGGGATTAAGATAACATTCACATTCTTTTTATAAAGCAAATATAACATTTATACCAAAATCTGGTTAAGGCAGTACTCCCACAAAATTACAAACCAATGTCACACAAATACTGATGTGAAAAAACCTAAACAACATATTAGCAAACAGATTTAAAGATTACATTAAAAATTAAAAAAGGGAATATGTCATGACCAAACAGAATTTATTCTAGTAAGGAAAGAATAGATCAATATTAAGAAATCTGTATAATTTAACATGTTAAGAGAAGCAAATAGAAAATGAGTATGATTTTCTCTAAAAATCCTACAAATGCCTTAGGTAAAATTCCAAACACAATCCTCGTAAGAGTTGATGAATCCTTTCTTAACAAAATTTACAAATGCTTTTCTCAGTCCTGAAACTAAATTCTTACTCATTGTGGAAATATCAGAGGTATTGCCTTGAATGTCAGGATCAAGGCAAGATTGCCCACTATGAATGAAAAGCATCAAGCAATACAATCAGATAAGTGAAAACCTTTGGAGTTGAAGAATTAGAACTGGAAATGAATGAAGAACTAGAGCTAAAAATACCTGTCTCTCTTCGTGTGCTAATCATCTGAAAGTGTATGTCAAAGGACAATCAACACAAAAAATAACATACTTCATTAAGATATCAAGACATTACAATAGCATACAAATCAATAGCTTTCATGTATATGACCAATTCAAATATATAATGAAGGAGCATAATCAATTCACAAAAGCAATGGAAAAAATCAGGAATTACATTCAACATAAAATGTGCAAAATGTGTATAAAGAAAACTTTATTTCAGAAAAGAGCCCTGAAATCACAAAAATAGGCTTAAACAGTGGAGATGTCACTTTTCTTGGATAGTGTGGTGGATAGAATAGTTGCCTCCCAAAGATGTCCATGTCCTAATCCCCAGAGCCAGTGATACGTTACTTGATGTGGCAAAAGGGACTTCATAGATGTGATCACACTAAAGATACAGAAGGGAGAGTATCCTGGAGTTGTATCTGGGTGGGTCCAACATAATCATAAGAACCTCTCTAAGATAGAGGCCCTTTAATGAAAAAGACACCTTTTTTGGGTGTTAGTTCTAGAAGGTCTTGTAGGTCTTCACAGAACTGTTCAACTTCAGCTTCTTCAGCATTACTGGTCGGGGCATAGACTTGGATTACTGTGATATTAAATGTTTTGCCTTGGAAACGAACAGAGATCATTCTGTCATTTTTGAGATTGCATCCAAGTACTGCATTTAGGACTCTTTTGTTGACGATGATGGCTACTCCATTTCTTCAAAGGGATTCTTGCCACAGTAATAGATAAAATGGTCACCCACTCCAGTCCATTTTAGTTCGCTGATTCCTAAAACGTTGAGGTTCATTCTTGCCATCGTCTGTTTGCCAAGAAAGACGTCCTTTTCATTATAGGGGACTGCAATGCAAAAGTAGGAAATCAAGAAATACCTGGAGTAACAGGCAAATTTGGCCTTGGAGAACAGAATGAAGCAGGGCAAAGGCTAACAGATCTTTGCCAAGAGAACACACTGGTCACAGCAAACACCCTCTTCCAACTACACAAGAGAAGACTCTACACATGGACATCATTAGATGGTCAATACCGAAATCAGATTGATTATATTCTTCACAGCCAAAAATGGAGAAGTTTTATACAGTCAGCAAAAAGAAGACCGGGAGCTGAATGACTCAGATCATGAACTCCTTATTGCCAAATTCAGACTTAAATTGAAGAAAGTAGGGAAAACCACTAGACCATTCAGGTATGACCTAAATCAAATCCCTTATGATTATACAGTGGAAGTGAAAAATAGATTCAAAGGATTAATCTGATAGAATTCGTGAAGAGCTATGGACAGAGGTTCATGACACTGTAGAGGAGGCAGGGATCAAGACCATCCCCAAGAAAAAGAAATGCAAAAAGGCAAAATGGTTGTCTGAGGAGGGCTTACAAATAGCTGTGAAAAGAAGAGAAGCGAAAGGCGAAGGAGAAAAGGAAAGATATACCCATTTGAATGCAGAGTTCCAAAGAATAGCAAGGAGAGATAAGAAAGCCTTCCTCAGTGATCAATGCAAAGAAATAGGAAAAACAATAGAATGAGAAAGATTAGAGATCTCTTCAAGAAAATTAGAGATATCAAGGAAACATTTCATGCAAAGATGGGCACAATAAAGGACAGACTTGGTATGGATCTAACAGAAGCAGAAGATATTAAGAAGAGGTGGCAAGAATACACAGAGGCACTGTACAAAAAAGATCTTCATGACCCAGATAATCACAATGGTGTTATCATTCACCTAGAGCCAGACATCCTGAAATGCGAAGTCAAGTGGGCCTTAGGAAGCATCTCTATGAAGAAAGCTAGTGGGGGTGATGGAATTCCAGTTGAGCTATTTCAAATCCTAAAAGATGATGCTGTAAAAGTGCTGCACTCAATATGCCAGCAAATTTGAAAAACTCAGCAGTAGCCACAGGACTGGAAAAAATCAGTTTTCATTCCAATCCCAAAAAAAGGCAATGCCAAAGAATGCTCAAACTACTACACAATTGCACTCATTTCACATGCTAGTAAAGTAATACTCAAAATTCTCCAAGCCAGGCTTCAATAGTATGTGAACCGTGAACTACCAGCTGTTCAGGCTGGATTTAGAAAAGGCAGAGGAACCAGAAATCAAATTGCCAACATCTGTTGGATCATCAAAAGAGCAAGAGAGTTCCAGAAAAACATCTACTTCTGTTTATTGACTATGCCAAAGCCTTTGACTGTGTGGATCACAACAAACTGTGGAAAATTCTTTAAGAGATGGGAATACCAGACCACCTCACCTGCCTCTTGAGAAATCTATATGCAGGTCCAGAAGCAACAGTTAGAACCTGACATGGAACAACAGATTGGTTCCAAATTGGGAAAGAAATGTGTCAAGGCTGTATATTGTCACCCAGCTTATTTAACTTCTATGCAGAGTACATCATGAGAAACGCTGGGCTGGATGAAGCACAAGCTGGAATCAAGATTGTCAGGAGAAATATCAATAAACTCAGATATGCAGATGACACCACCCTTATGGCAGAAAATGAAGAACTAAAGAGCCTCTTGATGAAAGTGAAAAAAGAGAGTGAAAAAGTTGTCTTAAAGCTCAACATTCAGAAAACTAAGATCATAGCATCTGGTCCCATCACTTCATGGCAAATAGATGGGGAAACAGTGGAAACAGTGACAGACTATAAGTTTGGGGGCTCCAAAATCACTGCAGATGATGACTGCAGCCATGAAATTAAAAGACGCTTGCTTCTTGGAAGAAAAGTTATGACCAACGTAGACAGCATATTAAAAAGCCAGAGACATTACTTTGCCAAGAAAGGTCTGTCTAGTCAAAGCTATGGCTTTTACAGTAGTCATGTATGGATGTGAGAGTTGGACTATAAAGAAAGCTGAGCACTGAAGAATTGAGGCTTTTGAACTGTGGTGCTGAAGAAGATTGTTGAGAGTCCCTTGAACTGCAAGGAGATCCAACCAATCCATCCTAAAGGAAAGAGTCCTGAATATTCTTTGGAAGGACTGATGTTCAAGCTGAAACTCCAATACTTTGGCCACCTGAATCAAAGAACTGACTCACTAGAAAAGACCCTGATGCTGGGAAAGATTGAAGGCGGGAGGAGAAGGGGACAACAGAGGATGAGATGGTTGGATGCCATCACTGACTCAACAGACACGAGTCTGAGTAAACTCCAGGAGTTGATGATGGACAGGGAGACCTGGTGTGCTTCAGTCCATGGGATTGCAAAGAGTCAGACATGACTGAATGACTGAACTGAACTGAAGATAGAGGCCAGAAGATCAGAGTCACAGAAGGTAATATGACCACAAATGCAGAGTGGAAATGGGATCTAAAGCTGCTATACCACTGGCTTTGAGGATTGAGGAAGACCACAAGCCAAGAAAGATGGAAAGGCAAAGAAACAGATTCTCTCCCAAATCTCCAGAAGTAGCACACAGCCTTGTGACATTTTGATTTTAGCAGAGTGAGACTGACTTAGGACTTCTGAAATGCAGAATCATAAGATGATATATTTGTGTCATTTTAATCTACTAAGTTTGTGATCATTTTTACAGAAATGTTTCATAAGAAAACTAATAAAGACTTAATTACTCAACAGTATTAGAAATACTAGTTCTCCCATATTAACATACATTTTAAATGATCCCAATAAAAATATCATTAAATTTTTATTTTTTGAAATTAGACAACTTGAGTCAAATTTATTCACTTCATATATATGTGAAAAACTGAAAAAACCAGCAAGAGGAAGCCATCCATGACAAAAACTGAAACATACTATAAAGCCACAGTAATGAAAACATTGTGGAAGTGGATCACATAGTAAACAGACCAATAGAAATAAATAGCAAATCAAGAAATAGATCCTAAATAAAATAAATTTTAAAACAAATAAAAGTTATTTTTCAAAAAAAGAAATAGACCCAAGTTCATCTAGAAAATTAGTACATGAAAAAGACTTCATTCAAATGATTGGAATAAAAATTATTTTTTAATAAATGATAATGGAACATCTAGTATTCATTCCTCAAACCATGTATAACATAAACTCTAAATGGATCAACATTCCAAATTTAACCTCTTTAAGAACTAAAAGAAAATAAGAGTGAACTCCTTTATAACCTAAATGTGGAGAAACACTCCCTAACTATAACTCAGAATCCAGGTAAAATAAATTCACCTACTACATTAAAGAGTTTTTGCATGAGCAAAATGAAAAATCAATAAACAAATTTTAAACTAATAAAAACAATTGCAAAATGTATCATGTGTAAAAAGTCAATCTCCCTAATATGTAAAATATTATTTACATTTCAAGCTAAAAATACCAAAATTCTTTAAAAAAAAAAAAAGATACGAAGCAAAAGGCATGACAGACAGTTCACAGGAAAAGATATACAAATGTCCTTTAAACATAAAAAATTGATCAGATTCACTCAAAAGAAACTCACAATAAAACTATATCAAGACAACTTTTCTCACCACGATTTCCAAGAATTCAGAAGCTTGACAATATTCTGTTAGCAAAGCTGTTGGGAAACCAACAATCTCACATATAGCTGGTAGAAGTGCAAAACAGTATAACCTAGTGATTTAGGAATTCATAATATCAAAAAGAATTACATATATCTTAACCTTTTGACTCTGTAATATCATTTCTAACATTTTATCCTTAAGATAAACCTTAAGAATCACTATTTAGGTGACGGATGTTAGCTTAACTTATTGTGGTCATTGTTTTGAAATTTTTTCATCTCTCAAATCATTATGTTGTACACCTTAATGTGATGTTATCTGTCAATTAGATCTCAATAAACTCAGGGGGAAAATACACCTCCAGAATTTATATGAACTTTTGGTTCCCACTCTGACATGTAAGAAGCTTGAAAATATCACTTTCACCCCCACAATAAGAAAAAATGCTGAACAAACTGAAAATAAACAATTTTTCTTAGGTCCATCAGAGACTTGAGGTCAAAGGAGAAACAACTGCCCCGAAAACTGAACAGGAAAACACAGAGGACCATAGCCTACAGGGAGCAGAAACCAGTGTTGGAGCCAGCAACTGGTAGGAAATCAGTAGGAAAAGAAACATCACCAACTAATTGCTGGGGACTCAATGTGCACTAGCTTGAGAAAAAGTCTTAGAGGACATCCATAAGGTTGGCTATACTTTCCTGAGTTTCATCTCCAAGAGGCTCACTGGTTCTGAGTGTAAAGAATTGAGAATAATCCTCTTGTATTTCCAGAAAGGGAGGGGGAAATTAACCATTTAAAATACACCCAGTTGTTTTTCTTTTTCTTTAACAAAGGCCTGCCCTCAAGGAAAAATGTTTTGTTGGGGCCTAATTGACAGGAGCTTCCCTGGTGACTCAGAGGGTAAAGAATCCACCTACAATGCACAAGATCTGGGTTCCATCCACTGGATGGGAAGATCCTCTGGAAAAGGGAATTCTAAAGTAAAGTAATTTAGAAGCTGGGAGTAGAAGGATGTGCGCTCATCTTCTCCTGTGAGAACTCCCAAATTACAACTTGCTGCTGAACAACCATTGACAGGAGAGTGTTGGATACCACCAAAAAAAGATACCCCACGTACAAGGGCAAAGGAGAAGCCCCAATGAGACTGCAGGAGGGGCAAAATCTCATTTAGAATCAAACCCCACACCTTCTAGAGACACTTGGAAGGCTCAAATAAAACCTTGTGCACACCAGGACTCAGAGGTCCCACAGAGACTGAGCCAGACCTGCCTCTGAGTGTTTCTGAGTGTCTCCTGCAGAGGCATGGGTCAGCAGTGGCCTGCTAAGGGGACAGGGGCTCTGGCTGCAGCAAACTTGGGACACGCAGCATGTGGCATAAGCTGTCTTGGTTGCCATTAGCCCCACCATAGAGCTGCCAAGCAGATGACCCACAAACTGCAAAATTATACCAAAGAAATCCTCAAACTGTTAAGAAAGTTCTTGGACCCACAGTGGATTTCCCAACCTGGGGATCCAGCAAAGGGACTGAGAGCCCCAGGGAATTTGACTTTTTAGGCCAGTGGGATTTGATTACAGAACTTCCACAGGACTGGGGAAACAGACTCTTGCAGGGCACAGACAAAACGTTGTGTGCACAGGAGCCAGGAGAAAGGAGCAGTGTCCCCACAAGAGACTGAGCCAGACTTGCTTGTGAGTGTCCAGGAGTCTCCAGTGGAGGCATAGGCCTCAGGACAAACAACAGGGAGGGAACAACAGAAAATTGGATTAAAGATTTACTGAGCATGGCCCCACCCATCAGAACAAGACCCAGATTCCCCCACAGTCACTCTCTCCTACCAGGAAGCTTCCATCAGCATCTTATTCTCATCCACCAGAGGGCAGACAGAATGAAAACCACAGTCACAGAAAACTAACCAAACTGATCACATGGACCACAGCCTTGTCTAACTCAATGAAATTATGAGTCATGCCATATAGGGCCACCCAATATAGACAGGTCATGGTGGAGAGTTCTGATAAAACATGGTGCACTGGAGAAGGGAATGGGAAACTACTTCAGTATTCTTGCTTTTAGAACCCCATGAACAGTATGAAAAGGCAAAAAGATATCACAGTGAAAGATGAACTCCCCAGGTCACTAGGTGCCCAATATGCTACTGGAGAAGAGTGGAGAACTCCAGAAAGAATGAAGAGACAAAGCCAAAGCAAAAACAATGCCCAGCTGTGGATGTGATGGGTGATGAAAGTAAAGTCTGATGCTGTAAAGAACAATATTGTATAGGAAACTGGAATGTTAGGTCCATAAATCAAGGTAAATAGGAAGTGGTCAAAAAGGAGTTGGCAAGAGTGAATATTGACATTTTAGGAATCGGTGAACTAAAATGGACTGGAATGGGTGAATTTAATTCAGATGACCATTATCTCTACTACTATGGGCAAGAAATCCAATAGAAGAAATGGACTTTCCCTCATAGTCAACAAGAGTCCGAAATGCAGTACTTGGGTGCAATCTCAAAAATGACAGAATGATCTCTGTTCATTTCCAAGGCAAATAATTCAATATCACAGTAATCCAAGTCTATGTCCCAACCACTAATGCTGAAGAAGCTGAAGCTGAATGGTTCTATGATGACCTACAAGACTTTCTAGAACTAACACCAAAAAGATGTCCTTTTCTCATAGGGGACTGCAATGCAAAAGTAGGAAGTCAAGAGATACATGGAGTAACAGGCAGATTTGCCCTTCAAGTACAAAATGAAGCAGGGCAAAGGCTAACAGACTTTTGCCAAGAGAACACAATGATCATAGCAAACACTCTCTTCCAACAACACAAGAGAAGACTCTACACATGGACATCACCAGATGGTCAACACTGAAATCAGACTGATTATATTCTTTGCAGCCAAAGATGAAGAAGCTCTATACAGTCAGCAAAAACAAGACCAGGAGCTGACTATGGCTCAGATCATAAGCTCCTTAGTACCAAATTCAGACTTAAATTGAAGAAAGTAGGGAAAACCATTAGACCATTCAGGTATGACTTAAATCAAATCCTTTACAGTTATACAGTGGAAGTGACAAATAGATTCAAGGGATAGAATCCCTTACATCTGATAGACTACCTGAAGAACTATGGACAGAGTTTCATGATATTGTGCAGGAGGCAGTGATCAAGACCATCCCAAGAAAAAGAAATGGAAAAAAGGAAAAATGATTGTCCAAGGAGACCTTACAAATATTTGAGAAAAGAAGAGAAGTGAAAGGCAAAGAAGAAAAGAAAAGATATACCTGTCTGAATACACAGTTCCAAAGAACAGCAAGGAGAGATAAAAAAGACTTCCTCAGTGATCAGTGCAAAGCAATAGAGGAAATCAATAGAATAGAAAAGACTAGAGATCTCTTCATGGAAATTAGAGATACCAATGGAACATTTTATGCAAAGATGGGCATAATAAAGGACAGTAACTGTATGGACCTAACAAAAGCAGAACCCATTAAAAAAAGGTGACAAGAATACACAGAAAAATGACACAAAAAAGATCTTAATGACCCAGATAACCATGATGGTGGTTATCTAGAGCCAGAAATCCTGGAGTGTGAAGTCAAGTGGGCCTTAGGAATCATCACTACGAACAAAGCTAGTGGAGGTAATGGAATTCCAGCTAAGCTATTTCAAGTCCTAAAAGTTACTGCTGTTAAAGTGCTGCACTCAATATACCAGTAAATCTGGAAAACTCAGCAGTGACAACAGGACTGGAAAAGGTCAGTTTTCATTCCAATCCCAAAGAAAGGCAATGCCAAAGAATGTTCAGACTACCGCACAATTGCACTCATCTCACATGCTAGCAAAGTAATGCTCAAAATTCTCCAAGCCAGGCTTCAACAGTATGAGAACAGAGAACTTCCAGATGTTCAAACTGGATTTAGAAAAGGCAGAGGAACCAAAGATCAAATTGTCAACATCCACTGGATAATCAAAAAAGCAAGAGTTCCAGACAAACATCCACTTCTGCTTTATTGACTACACCAAAGCCTTTGACTGTGTGGATCACAAAAACCATGGAAAATTCTTTAAGAGTCGGGAATACCAGACCACCTTACCTACCTCCTGAGAAATCTGTATGCAGGTCAAGAAGCAACAGTTAGGACCAGACATGGAAAAACCGATGGGTTCCAGATTGGGAAAGGAGTAAGTCAAGGCTGTATATTGTCATTCTGCTTATTTATCCCATATGCAGAGTACATCATGTTGGATGATGGGTTGGATGAACACAAGCAGGAATCAAGATTGCCAAGAGAAATATAGATAACCTCAGATATGCAGATGATACCACCCTTATGGCAGAAAGTGAAGAACTAAAGAGCCTCTTGATGAAAGTGAAAGAGGAGAGTGAAAAAGCTGGCTTAAAACTCAGCATTCAAAAAACTAAGATCATGGCACTCAGTCCCATCACTTCATGGCAAATAGATGGGGAAACAGTAGAAGCAATGACAGGCTTTAATTTTGGGGTCTCCAAAATCACTGCAGATGGTGACTGCAGCCATGAAATTAAAAGATGTTTGCTCTCTGGAAGAAAAGCTGTGACAGACCTAGACAGCATATTAAAAAGCAGAGACATTACTTTGCCAACAATGTCCGACTAATCAAAGCTATGGATTTTCCAGTAGTCATGTATGGATGTGAGAGTTGGACCATAAAGAAAGCTGAGAGCCAAAGAATTGATGCTTTTGAACTGTGATGTTAGAGAAGATGCTTGAAAGTCCCTTTGACTGCAAGGAAATCAAACCAGTCAATCTTAAAGGAAATCAGTTCTGAATATTCATTGGAAGGACTGATGCTGAGGCTGAAGCTCCAATACTTTGGCCACCTGATGTGAGGAACTGACTCATTTGAAAAGACCCTAATGCTGGGAAAGATTGAAGGCAGGAGGAGAAGTGGACGACAGAGGATGAGATGGTTGGATGGCATCACTGACTTGATGGACATGAGTTTGAGCAAGCTCCAGGAATTGGTGATGGACAGGGAAGCCTGGCGTGCTGCAGTCCATGGGGTTGCAAAGATTTAGACATGACTGAGTTGAACTGAACTGAACTGACAGGAAGTAAGGGAAGTGCCCAACTTCAGCCTCTTCTGTCCTTAGTGTTCCACCTAAATGTAGGGAAAGGAGAATAAACTGAGGAACACTTATGAAGGCCCCAGCCTTGGTCAAAGACTCAGTAAAAGACTGAGACCTTATCATAGGATTATAGAAAGATTTCCCTCTTTCCCTTCCACCTCTTCACGATTCCATCAATAGGGCTTCCATGTAACATCAGGGGAATAAAACTGGAAGAACTGCAAGTCTCTGATATTGTTTAAGAGGAAGTCTCTGGGGAAACCCAAAGACAAAGGAGGAGACAAAAGTAGGACGCCTGGGGAAGTTTTAGCCTTTGACACCCACAGCCACAGCAAATAGTAAACACAGCCTAACTCTTAGCCTGATAAACATAAAACCTTATACTAATGGACTGTTTATATCAGTTTCTTTTACTTAATAGAGGATGCCCAATTTTCAACAGCAATAGAAAAGAATGAGAAAAGGGAAAAGCATGCTAAAAAGCAAAGCACACAGTCGAAGAGACAGAGCAAGCATCAGAACCAGACTCAGATATGGCAGATTTTGGAATTAATCAACCAAGAAGCTAAAATAACTATGATTAATATGTTAAAAGCTCTAAAGGAAAAAGTGGACCACATGTAAGAACAGATGGGCCATGTAGGCAGAGAGATGGAAGCTCTAAGAAAGATTCAAAAGGAAATGCTAGAAATCAACAACACAGTAAAAGAAATGAAGAATGCCTTTGATGGGCTCTCAGTAGACTGGACACAGCTGAGGGGAGAAACAGTGATCTTGAATATATCCCACCAGGAACTTCCCAAATGGAAAGACAAAGAATTAAAAAGAGGGGAAAAAAAAAAGAACAGAATAAGCCCAAAACTAAGGGAAAACAATTACTAAAGTATAACATATGTATGATGAGAATGCCAGGAGAAGAAACAGAGAAAGGAACAGAAGACATATACCTTCACAAATACAAAGCAACATATGCACACAGCCACTCACTGAAGCACTATATGTAGCAGCAAAATATTGGAAGCAACCAAAATGTCTATCTATAAAAGACTGGATAAATAAACTATGATTTATCCCTTGATGGTGCTGTCCTACATAGCAGTAAGAAAGAATGGGAAAAATCTCCATTAGCTGACATGGAGAGATTTCTGGAATATGTTGCTATATTTTTAAATAAAAAATAATTTATATTTTCTTTAAAAAGCACAAAACATATATATATATTTAAGTAATTTATATCTTTATATAATTATATTATATATTATTCATAGTGTATAGGTATACAAATAGATACGGATATTAGAATATTATTTTTTGTAACAAAGAAGGGCTGATTTGCAAAAAGAAACACAAGAAAGATGAATTAGAAACAAATAAAAGTTGTTATCTGCCTGGATAAGTGAGAAAGGGGAGGAAAAGATGGGGATGGAATTAAGACTTCTAAATGGAACTTCTGCATGATTTTGACTTTTGAGCCATGTAACAATTTTGCATTCAAAAGTAAAATAACATCCAAAAAAAGATGAAAAAAGTGGATACTCAAAGTGAATGCAAACAGAAATGGATGAACCTAACAAAATATTGGAAGCAACCTAATTGCCTTCCCACAAAAGATTGTATAAAAAAATTGTGATCCTGACAGTATATCCTGTGATCCTCACAGCTATCCTCACAGTATAGCCCTATTTAGCAGTAACATGACCACACACAGAAAAATAATTTTTGAAGTAGCTCTGGAACATAGCACTTTGGTTGTATACACCTTGTGGAATATATTGTAAGATTTTTAAAGAAACAAAAATACCTGAACATTATTTCATTAAGTTTGCTATTAGAGGTCATGTTGGTATAGTAAGTCTGAAACTCTTTATTGTACATAGTGAATATACAAATGAATAAATATAGGTATGTTTAGGGGAATGAGGTTCTTACTGTGGACAAGAGAATTGAATATAGAATGAGGGAAAGTGGGTGATGTTTCATTTCCACTGTAGATATCAATGTAAACTCACAATTTTGTTCTGTCCACTGAAAGGGCCTAAAGAAATGACACTCAGCATATTAAATGATATCCTCAGAGAAGTCTCATTTCCATGCCTAATTCTCTACTCCATTCCCACCCACTTCCCATAAGGGATCATTTCCTTTTGTTTCTGAGTCATCCTTATTTAGTTTCTTTTTGCAAAATAAGCAAAGAATATGTAAGTATACAAAATATTCTCCTTTCTTACACAGAAGGTGGCATATAATAAAACTTCATGCCCAGAACTTGACTTTTAAATACCGGTCCTCATTAAAAGAAACTAATTCTCCTTGAAGAAATGACCAATTCCAGATCTGAGGTATAAAAGTTACAAAGTGAACTTAGAACACTCTTTGTGC
This sequence comes from Cervus canadensis, assembly GCF_019320065.1. NCBI lineage: Eukaryota > Metazoa > Chordata > Mammalia > Artiodactyla > Cervidae > Cervus > Cervus canadensis. Next base: position 22,699,106 of record NC_057396.1, read on the forward strand.
TAGAAAGCAAGGGAGACAAAGACTTAAGAGGATATATACAAAGGACATAGGAGCAGGATTGAAAGAGCTCTGATTAGAAAAATGTTGGATAACTTGAACACCAAAATTACTAGTGAAGGTAATAGGCCTAAATACATTGAATTTAAATATCCATAAATTCAGAGTGATACTCAAAAAAGAGACAGAAAAGGTAAAGGAGGTGAAGAATAAAGTTCGTTATGGAAGCATGCCATCTAAAAAAGGCATAAAGGATGAGAATTAGAAAAATCAGGATTTTGCAGTCATTGATACAATAATTGCTTCTGGCAAGGATTGTCAATGGATGCTAAAACCACTGAGTTAGAGATTATTGGGGCACAGCATATTTACAAGACTTCAAAGTCTCACTCACTCCTCATCCTCCACCCTAACACCTCAGTTTTACTTCTTAAGTATAAAGATAATGAACTACCTTTAAAATAAAAAAGATCTGGAACACACCACCTTACCTAAATGATCAACTTCAGGAATACCAATAGTAAAACAATCTGATGTTATATGCCTCCTTATGTGATGCATGAAAGGTATATAACATCAATCATTCAATATTTTTGCTAAATATGTATTCAATATATATTTTATATTCAATATATATCATGGAATCAGTGACAAACTTTTTTTTGTCTTGGGCTCAAAAATCACTGCAGATGGTGACTGCAGCCATGAAATTAAAAGATGCTTGCTCCTTGAAAGAAAAGTTATAGCAAACCTAAAATGTATATTAAAAAGCAAAGACATTACTTTGCCAACAGAGGTCCATCTAGTCAAAGCTATAGCTTTCCCAGTAGTCATGTATGGAAGTGAGAGTTGGACCATAAAGAAAGTTGAGCACCAAAGAAATGATGCTTTTGAACTGTGGTGTTGGAGAAGACGCTTGGGAGCCCCTTGGACTGCAAGGAGATCAAACCAGTCAATCCTAAAGGAAATTAATCCTGAATATTCATTGGTAGGACTGATGCTGAAGCTGAAGCTCCAGTACTTTGGCCACCTGATGCAAAGAGCCAACTCATTTGAAAAGACCCTGATGCTGGGAAAGATTGAAGGCAGGAGGTGAAGGGGACAACAGAAGACAAGATGGTTGTATGGCATCACCAACTCAATGGACATGAGTTTGAGCAAGTTCTGGGAGATGGGATGGACAGGGAAGCCTGGCATGCTGCAGTCCATGGGGTAACAAAAGTTGGACAGTACTGAGCAACTGAACAATGATGATGGTGCATATATATATATACGCATACATATATTCTTGCTAAATATATAGACTGAAAATGTATATATATATACTAAACTAAATATATATATATATATATATATATATATACACACACACATACACACTCAACCCAAGTCTCAGCATGAGGAAATAATCATACAAATCCAGATTGAGACACTCTACCAAAAAACTAGCTTAAATTCTTTAAATTGTTAATGTCATAAAACACACATATACACACACAGAGAGGTGGGGGAGTGTTCTAGATGAAAAAAGACTAAAGATAAATGATAACCACATTCAGAACTTGATCCCTGGTCGGATTTGGTATTGGGGAAGGAGCAACAGCTCTAATGGAATTGTCTGGATCAATTAGAGTAAGTTGAAAATGGGCTATACATTAAATAGTATTGTATTAACATAAAATCTTTGGGGTATAATAATGGTGTTGTGGTCATATAGGAAAATAGTCTTATTCTTAGAAGAATCATGCTGATAGTTTAGCGATGAAATGTCAAGTTGTCTGCAACTTACTTGCCAATGATTGAGAAATAAAACTATATGTGCATATGGTGAAAGACACAGAGAAAGCTAAATAAAGCAAGAGCGAGAGGAAGAAAGAAAGTACAAATATGGCAAAATATCAGCAACTGAGAAATTCAATGTGAGTATATATATTGATGTTATTGCAATTTTCCCTAGATTGGAAATTTTTCAAAACAAAATCTTAAGAAAATATAGAAAAGTTAGAAATAGTTTGTAGAGTTGTAAATGAGTAAAAACAGGAAATTTAAATATATTGTATGCATGATTTATAACTATAACCATGTAAATTCCCTCTACTGTAAATAACTGAGTAGTGGAGCTACAGCTAGGAATGAAGGCAAAATTACAAAAATCTAAAAAAAAAATATAATAAAATGTTGCATGATTTTGAGCATTAAGAAAAAGTGTACAGTTTTAATAAAGGAAATTCAATTTTCTCTTATCTCCACTAATGAAACAGTGAAAAATGTAAAAACTATCATTTGGGGCTTTTAGTTCAATATAGAGGATTTAATGTATGCATTTACCTCTGCTCTTCTCCAGATTCCAGATTTACTTTATTTCAGTTTTTCAAATGAGCCTGTCGAGGTCTTAACCTAGAGAAGAAACCACAATAACAAAATTCTGAAAGCTAAAAATGTAGTGCTTGACTCAGCAGTTGAGAAGTCACTGCATCCCAAATCTTTGTGATGGGGAAAGCCACAAAGCAACTCCACTTATGCTGTGGAACCCATAAAAGGGGCTCAGAAATGAACACCACCAGGTATTTTGCGAAGTTGGGAGTGAAAGTGGCTTAGAAAGAGAAGGAATGGCTACATGTCTATTTTAAAAAGTTGAATCTCTTTTGCACTCTTAATAATAGTAGCCATGAGTCTGTCCCTTCCCCATAAACTGGATGTTTATTCTCTGGAAAGCATAAAACAGTCATGCTGAGGGTAAAAGTACCATACTGAAAACAGAACCGTTAGACAAAAATTTACATCAGACTATTGAGAACTAGCCTCCAACTTGCTTTTTCCACTCAACTTCCCATAAGCTCGGAGCCAAGTATTTAACCACCAAACAGAGAATCTGAAGTCTATGCTAATGTAAACAGTCCCCAAAGACATTTAAAGATAGTGACACAGGGGGTCCCCTGTGCTACCATCCAACAGATCACACTAACAAAAGAATTATAGTTGACAAGTTCCACCACATAAGCAAAGTGATCCAGGCCTAGATATAAGCAACCAAGGATCATGAACATCTGAGAAAATATTTAATGTGAAAAAAGGAGATCAAAAGAACAGATGGACAAGGGAGGGGATGACTAAGGAAACAACCAATTCAAGACTACAAACCTTAATTTAAAGAACTATCCTTAAGCTCCTCAGAGAAATAGCAAATGTATTGTATCCATGAATAGAATAGAATGCTAAAAGAAAGGAACATACAAAAAATTTAAAACTCAATAGAAGTAAAAGATACAATTGAGGGAAAAAAAACCTAGAAATCAGAACAGAAAGGCAAATAGAAAATAGGAAGGGAAAAATATAAGAAAACTGGAGAACTAATCCAGCATTCAGAAAATGGAGTTTCAAAGATGACAGAGGGCAGGAAATCATTAAGATTAATAATAGTAATTTAAGAAAAATTTCCAGAATTTAAGGTTTTGAATTTCCAATTAGCATGAAAACCTCCTAGTATTTCTCTCAACTTAAAAAAATAAATAAGCTTAACTCCACCCCCTCTGCAGTCACCATCTCATTTCTCTCTATTTACAGTTAAACTATTTGAAAGAGTTGATTTAACAGGTTATGATTTCTCCTTGCTCATCTTCCCTTGGGTGCACCCAATCAGAGCTTTGGCTCCACAGCTCTACTGAAACTGATTTTCCTCAACAACAGCCATGACTTTCAAGTTGCTCAATCCAATGGCCAACTTCCTAGGCTTTAGCGTCCACTCCAGATCTGTGACTCCTCAAATCTTGCCTGACTCTTCTAATGACACCTTCCTCTTTGCTGTTGCTCAGAAAAAGAAATTGTCGTCAATTTCTTGTCATTCAATTGTAATCTATTGAATCAATTTCCCTACCCCTCAGAATTCCTTTTCCATCCTCCCCATGTTATTTCCATCCTCCATAGCATTTCCCATGATGTAGCACACCAGCTGTTTCACTGTTTTTATGATCTTTCCCTTTGGGTAGAATGGAAGCTCCCTGAGGGCTAGGAGTTTTCTCTGTTTTGTCCTCTGTTGTGTCACCAGCATGGAGAACAGTGCATAGAGCTTAGGGAGCTCTCAATAAATATTTGGGGACTGCATTATTGAATAAATGATTGCTCACTGAGTGCACAGCACAAGGGATGGAAGTAGATCTATGCTAAAAGTATGATGAGGAGGAAGGGGAAAAACTTCCATAGAGAAGAAAACAGGTCATTTATAAAGGATAGAGAATCAGAATGGCACTGGTTTTTAATAGTCATTGTTGTTGTTTGGTCACTAAGTCGTGCCCTACTTTTTGTGATCCCATGGACTGCGCATGCCAGGCTCCCTTTTCCTTCATTATCTCCCAGAGTTTGCTCAAATTCACGTCCACTGAGTCGGTGATGCCATCCAGCCATCTCATCATTCTGCCCTCTTCTCAGAAGGTAAAATGCAATGGCATAATTTTTTCAAAACTCCTAAAAAAATTCTTTTCTAGAAATTTATACACAAACTGTCAATTAAATGTATATGTGCACTAAATACACTCACAGACATGCCTTAAGGCCTTGGCACCTGTTATCCCCTCTATATGAAACACTCTTCCCCCAAATACCTTTATGGTTAATTGCTGCATCTTCTTTAAGTCTTTGTCAGCTTCTCAACAAGGCTACCCTGAATACCTCTAACTCTGTCCTAGTGCCCCTGATCCCAATACTCCTCTAAGATCCAGACAAGAAGGTCTCTGACCTGGGTGCAGCTTCTGTAGGGCCTTTGGCATTGCAAACACACACACACACACACACACACACGCACACACACAATTATTAAAGATTATATGCACACCTCTGTCAGTTGGAGTCTGGCCTTCCAAGCTGGCCCAGCACTCTATCTGACTGTAAATGCCCACGCTCAAGACTAATACCATTCAGGCCCCAGAAAAATGCATTTCTCCCTCTCTTTCTTGCTGTCCTTGAAATAAAAGGAAGCTATATCTGAATACGAAGTTCTGTGGATAGGGCCACTGCTGGCATCAAAGAGGAACACTGCTTTGGAGTTTAGGGAGGATTTGAGCTGTAGACACACCGAAACAAGAAACAAATTAATTAACTTGTCAAATCTTTTCTCTCGGATACCATGAATGCAGTAGATTCTTACATAAGCAAGCAACATTTTCTAGCACAAGAGTCTATTACTTTCTTTGAATTTCAATTTTGTGGTTCTAAGGTACTCATAAACTCAAGAGATACCCACAGCAGTTGCATATGACAGCTGAAGAATATTTTGCAAAATGAAATGATCCATACTGCTCTTAAATTGGTCTATATCTAGGTCTAGAGAAAATATAAATCAAGTGTGATGCTAGTTAAAGGGTTCTCATCTGATCTCCTTACTTCAGGTTCCACATATGTCAGGAGCAGAACTGATTCCCTTTACCCTTCTCTACTTTTTCTTTCTCCTTGGCACTTACCACTTCATATATTAATAATTGACATATTCATTATGTTTGCTTTTGCCATTAGCCTCTCTCTGCTAGAATATAAGGTCCTCAAAGGCAAGCATCTTAGAATATTATTCACTGATGAGTCTCAATACCTAGAATAGTGCTCAACCCTTAAAACATATTTTTTTGTAGAATTCTTAATAAGTGCTCAGTGAAATTGAATTTGTGTGTGAATGAATGGCTTAATTCTGTGTGTTTTCTTTCAAGAAGCAACTGGGGCACATGCACTCCTACACAAGGTCTACATCATGGCAAGACATCGAGTTCAGAACCCACGGATCACATACAAGATAGACTCAAAGGGCCCTTCCAGGATGGTGAGGAAAGAAAAGCCCAACAGCTGTGCAAAAGGCAGAAGGCTAACCAGTCCACACTGAAGCAGCTCACAACTCCCAAGAGATATGAAGATGAAACTGACTCAATGACTAAGATGGTGGAATATATCAAAAAGAAATGTATGCTACTGAGGAAGTACTTGGCATTGAAGTATTTGACAATAACAGGGGAAAACAAACAAGCAAAACAATTATTAACTCCTGGGAAAAATACATCTGACAGAAGAGGAAGAGTTGGCACAGAGTACCACAAGACCTATAATAGTCATAATAACGCAAGCACAGAGCATCAGTAGGAGCATGTCATGGGGAGACCAGAGAGGAAGGCAACCAGACCTTCATATTCCATAAGGGAATTATGCTTAAAACGAAAAGCTCGAGAAGCAGTAATATAAGAAATGTATTTGGTGATCTGGAGATAAATACCCAAAGAATCGGCTAAGAGACTAGAGATTGTTTCCGGAGACAGGGAAATGGAAGGGTTGGTGTGGGGGAGGATTTCAGTTTTTCATAAGCCTGGAGGAACAACTGTTTCTCTCAACTATATACATAGAAGACTTTGATTAAAAAAATGAAAACTGTTAAACACAAGCCAAGCTCACAACAAATCACACAGGCGTATATAGACATATAGATGTACGTGGATCAAGAGCAGGCAGGCATGCCAACCACGGGCAGCAGTCACTTTCCTGCTTCCCTCAGAGAAGGGAGTGAGATGTGGACGTGGGAGGAAGGTGGATGGGGAGGAGGTGGATGACTCATGTTTTGCTCCATTTACTTCAATATTGTTTTTCATCTCAATGAGAGCGCACTCATGAGAAATCAAACAAAAAGATACAGTAGATGTGGGCAATAAGAATGACATTTTGAAGAAGCATCAAGCTAACAGTCAATCTGGGGCCACTTCTTATCTAACTGTAGGTTGAAATAGAAGACAGAAGAGGGGAAGAAGGAAGAATGTTCAGTGGTGATTGGAAAATGAGAACTGGAGTTCTTCAGGGACTAGCACCCGGAAGAGGGCTTTCAACCCTGAACAGAAAATGAAACTTCTATAGGGCACGGTGCTTCTGCAGAGAGCCTGGTACTCAGGCTGTATTTTAGATAGAAACCAAAATCATTCCCTCCCAGCCAAATGCAACAGCAAAGCAACCTCCCTCCCCACCCTATCCCCATCTCCAGAACTTAGGTTTGCCTCACTGTGGGTTCGGTTTTTTCTAAAGCAAGGAAAAAGTGCTTTCCTAGGAATAAGCTGTCTGATGTCTGCTTCCTGCCCTCTGGCCAGCCTCACAGATGGGCTACTCTGGCCGGCAGCCACCCAGTGCTGCCCTTGAGTGTTCCGAGCCCACTCGGCCCTGGCCTGCTCCCTTACCAGAGGCCCCCGGGAGCCGTAATGTCGTGGGTCATTACAGCAGAACATTGCCTCCGCTGCAGGGGCAGCTGGCTCGCCCCTGGAGAGCTGGGCTTTGGCAGATGTTATACCTCCCTCCCCACCCTCACCAATGAGCAAGGGGACAATGGCTCCTACCGGAGAGGTCAGGGCCATCCGGCAGGCCAGCCGGAGGCCTGAGAGGTGGTACCTTCGCCTAAAAGAGCACTTCTTACAAAACGGTAGGTCGGAAAAGAGAACAAGATGATTTGTGGGTTTTGCCTGATTTTTGTTTGGGGTGGGGAGACAGAGGAGGAAAAGGAATTGTCAAATCACAACAAATTGTTATCCATCTAGGCCTGCATTAAGCCTTGCTAATTTCATGTATGGACTCAATCAACGCTAATTGAGAACTAGTGTCATAATAGCGAACATTTGTTGAACTGTATTCTGTCTCATGCTGAGTCTCCCTATCTGTTATCCCAGCTAATTATCACAAACTTATGAAGTAGGTGTTGTGATCATCCTAATTTTATAGAGAAGGGCATGAGACTTGGGTTAAAATAACTGGCCCAAGATGAGAGAGACTGTGCCAGGACTGACCCATTTGTCCCTGGTTTTTGGATATACACCCTACCACCTCCCATATGTTAGAAACCAAGTGTTGAGCTAGACACTCTGTGTCAATCAAAAAAGCTTATGTTTACTTTAGACTGTTGTCTTTCCAGGCCGTTCGGGGTTGAGGACAATGAAGTTAAGTATACATGGTTGGGATTGGGGAAGAAGAAAGGCACTGGTTTGGTGATAGCCCAGGTGGACTTAGGGCAAAAGGATGAGTCCAGACTCTCCTCACTGGTGGAAAAGGAAATCCATTAACTGCGTCCTGGTCCCTCATTGCTTTAGAAACCACGCCAGTCTGAGCACGTCAGAAGCTGGCCTTCAGCCCCTGCAGCGGGGCGAGGTGAGGGCAGGGGAAGCAGCGGATGGGAGGGGTTGAAACGGTCGGGGAGGGAGAAGAGAGTCTTAGAGGGTTAGTCAGAGAAGGCTACCTGAGATGCTGTCAGAGCCCCTGAAGACTTTTGAGTAGGGCAGAGTCATGATTTAAATTGCTTTTGCCTATCAACTCTGCATGTATAGCATTTGTATGCAGAATGAACTGGAACAAGAAAAGATGGGAATTAAGGAAGAAGTTCAAAGGGTCATGAAGCCATTCTTCTAAGCCTTAAAAACCTCATGGCTATGAAAATCATGGAAATGACATTTAAAATGATCAAAACAGCCTTGCAAAGGAAGGAGAACCCCAGCTTCCACCACCTTCTAAGAGATGCCCTCTGAACCGCCTCCTTGCCGGCCTCGTTCTTCATTCCGTCGCTCCTCCTGCAGGAGGGTTCTCCGTTGACAGTGACCACAGAGGGGGCCGAAGGCCAAGGAGGATTTTTGTTCCGTGTGGACGGCTTTGCGATTGCCCAGTGCCAGCAATACACATGCAGTTCTATGTAGAGAGGAGTTTGCATTGAATTTGGTAGAAAGGAAACTCAAAAAAACCTCTGTCGGAAATGACAGCTCTTGACAAGATGAAAGGAGGTGTCTTGCTCAGATCTTCACTTAAAACAATCTGGAGTTCCATTAGTATTCATGGAGGAGAGGCAGCGTGGAACAAGTGCAGCCCCATGAATAAAATTAAAACTGGTATTGACTCTCTGCGCAGAAGGAGGGTGGGAGGGGGCTGCTGGGAGCTGGCCGGGCTTCCACCGCCTTGATTCTTAGTAGACAGATGGGACCCATTCAAGGCACTGCATGTACATTTCAATCGGGCAATTTATCGCTGTCAACAACTGCCCATCACTGTGCCTTTCAGCCAGTCGCATCCACCTTCTGACTTTGGGGAGTGAACTCGGCCTCGGTACCTCCTTTGTTCTTCACACCATCACGATATGTACTCTGTCCGGGAGCTGCCTCCAGCCGGCTCCTGACTCGAGGCTCCATTCTATGTTTTGATTCTTACCTTGACCTTTGGGGTCCTTGCTGGAATTTGTTCTTACAAATTCTAATGCTTGTCTCTTCTTAATGCCTCTGTTTCACATGTTTTCCCTTCCCCATCCTGCCACCCCGTTTTACTCCAGAGCACAGAATATCCAGGCCTGGTCTGTCCACTGAGCTCCAATCCCCAGCTCCAGCCCCGCCTGCTTCATGTGCCTTAAGCTGAGGCTTTCTGTGCAAGTGAACAGTACGATAGGGTCATCCTCCCCAAGCTGTCCCTTGTAAAACCCATCAGGCTGGCCCTGCTCAACCTCAAGCACGTCACCCCCACCTAAGAAGGATCAGGAAGGAAAAAAGAGATTTTTCCAGGGAAAAAAAAGATGTTGAAAATGTTAACTTTTCTTGGCTCTCTTTTGTGTTTCCTACAGGGTTAGGGTGACCTCGCTCTTTGGAGGTCTGCTATGACCTCAGCACTTATTTGCAAGGCTGTGTCAGCCCCTAGTTGTGTTTGCAGCTGCAGTTCTAGACTCCAGAAGGTCCTCTGTTCAGAAAAGCACCTCCGTCTGTCGCTGCCACCCGTATGTTTCCCATTTCGTAGACCCGCCTGAGCAGCTGTCTCCAATGAGCCGCAGACAGAATTTCTGCTCCAGAGAGTTCAGGCTGATCAGGGCATTCCTGAGTGCAACGTCCAGCACTGGGACATGGCCGGGGGCTGTGAGCACCGGGAGCCTGGGAGAAAACAGGCACCACTTGGAAGGAGCCCAGCCCCACACCAGAGGGACCTCACAAGCTAACTTCCAAAATGACAGAGTCACCATTTCCAGCCACTCTTAATACAATTTTCAAATTTATTTGATGCAAAGGAAAAAAAAAATGACTCTCTCAATCATATTCAGGAACTCCAGAAATTTGCTATCGTAGACCCAGTGGGCTTCACCACCCCCCCCCCCCAATTCTCCCTGCCCCCTTACCTGGTTTTACTCCCTGTCCCCTATGCATTTTCACTTCATGCTACAGCATTCCCCATCTTCTCCTCTGAACCTGAACAGAATAACTGGTTCAACTCGACCATGGCTCTGCTTTTCAGGTGATGTGTACGTGGCTCTTGGGCTCACCGAACCCAGAGGCTAAAGCTGTCCGTAATGGCATGACAGAACCCAAGCCCTGGAGGTGCTGGGACTCTGGAGCTCTGTCCAGGTACTGTGTACACACAGTTACTCTCACCGGGACTCTCCCATTGCCTGTAGCCTAGACATGAAAAGGATGGATTTGGAACAGGTTTGGAAGGAATGACTAAATGTCTCTCTAGTGGGATCTGGTTAACTTCAGACATCCTCAAGTCCTTGAAAAATGATTCAGGTCTAATAGATGCCTCTCTTAACTAAGCTGCATTTAACAAGATCACTTCTGCACCCCATCACCTTCCAGAAGCTGCTACCAGAGGACACAGCTGGAAAAGGTGAGTGATGGTCATTTTGGTGATAGAGGTGGAGACACTGGTGATATCCACCAATCATAAAGACTGAATCTCTCCTCTGAATGATGTAAGTACTCTTCTAATGATGCAGATATTTCTGTGGAGCTTACTATGTGCCCTGTACCATACTGCATGCTTTACAAGTATTGTTAACACATTGGATCCCCACAAAGGCACTTCGAAGCAAGTTCTATTACCATCATCTCTATATTTCAGATGTAAAATCTAGCAGAGAAGGGAATTAACTTTCTGTTCTAGCAAGCAGTGATGCCTGAATTGAAGCCTAGCTTTACAGTCTAGGTCCCACAGGCATCAGAATAAAATTCTTTCTATGACAGCTTGTCCTAATCCATTTATTATGTGTTGCTGTTTATTCATTTTTGGTGTCTATGTTTCATCTTTAATGAGATAAAAAGATACTTGAAGGCCAAGACCATGTTTGATGCATCTTTGTATTTCTCACAGAATTATTATTATTTATTATTATTTCTCACAGTGTCTCACATCTATAATTGCTTAATAAATGATTACTATGAACATGGTGAACAGAAAAAAAAAGAATTTAATCTAACCAATTTCAATCTTTTCTATAAGTTATTTTGCCTCCTAAGAATATACTTTACTCCCCCAGGAGAAGTTATTTTAAAAACTAAATAACTCAGTACTTAAGAAAAATTCATCCCTCCTGATGAACTGATGCTCATGCTGTTTCCCTTTTTATTTCTGCTGCCAAGAAGCTCAAGGCTATGTTTTTTTCTTTAGAAGACTTGTTATATTTAGTCTAAATATTCTGGTACAATTATACCCCCCTTTATTATTTGACCTTAAATATATGTTATTCTTGTATTCTTATATTAAGAGCCTTGTGAATTTTTTACCCATGTATTTTATTTTAAGTCACTTCACTTTCTTTTTAAAAGTCTGATAGTAGTCTGGAGTTGGTAGGCCTCAGTTTCCTCATCTGTAAAATGGAGAATACAATAGTCCCTGTATCATAGGGTTGTTGTGAGGATTTTATGAAAAGCTTGAGAAAGAGCCTGACATGTAACAAACACTCACATTTAAGTGAGATGAAGAGAAGGAGGAGGAAGAACCAGAATATCCTTCTAGGAGTCTGTAGAACATTTATGAGCACTGTGTTGAAAACAATTCATATCTCTAAGTCAAGACTCTTCCTGAATGCCAGGCCTGTTTATCTAACTACTTGTCACCTCCACTACTATATCTAACAGACACCTCAAACGTGTCCCAAACTGAACTCTTTATATTACCATCCCGAATATTTTCTTCCTACAATCTTCCTCTTTTCAGGCAAAACGGTAACCCCACTCTTCCACTAAGGCCAAAAAATTGAAATCATCTTTAACTCTGCTTTGAAAAAAGCACCCCACGTCAAATCCATCAGGAAATCCTTTGGTTCTACCTTCAGAATAGACCCAGAACTCAACCATTTCTCACCTCTTTGTTCCTGCCACCCAACTCAATAATACATGGATCACTGCAATAGCTTTCTAGCAGGTTCCATCTTCCCCGGTCCTCAGCCCCGTCCATTTCCAAAGCAGCACCCAGAGTAATCTTACCAAAATATGACTCAGCCTTTCATTCCATTCATAGTAAAACTTCGGCTTCTACTGCCTTTACTGTGACCTACCAGGCCCTGAATGACCTGCTTATGGGTCACCTCTGACCCTCGCTCCTTCCCTGCCACTCACCTCCTGCCCTTCCTGAAGACAGTGAGGCTTGCCCTCAAGTCAAGTCTTTTTCTCTTCCTTCCTCCCCAGATTGCTCAAGGCTCTCCTAAACCACCTTTAGATCTTAAATATTACCTCATAGGCTCTTCCCTGACCACTCTGCTTAAAATCACAGCCCCCCCAACTCAACCCCCCCCCAACACACACACACCCTACCCTTCTGTCCTGCTTTGACTTGCACTTAACACCACATAACATTCTATAAGGAGACAAGATAGAGCTTACTGATCAATTTCACAACCTCTAGAGCCAAATTACCTGGTTGAGCCACAACTCCACCCATTTTAAGCTGTGTGATCTTTGGCAAGTTACTTAACCTTCCTGTGCTTTCATGTCTTCATCTTTGAAAATAGGTTGTTTGGATGATTAAATGAGTTAACACATATGAAGTATCTAGAACAATGCCTGACATAACGTAAGCCCTCTAAGTGTTAGCTACTATGTCATTTGGTTTATTATGTATCTCTTTCACTAGAATGCAAATTTCCACATAAGAGGCAGTGTGTTGAGTTTGGTTCTTGAATTAGTGTTTATAGTGTTTTTGGATATATGCTGAGGAATACTGGAGAGGGAAATAGAAACCCACTCCAGTATTCTTGCCTGGAGAATCCCATGAACAGAGGAGCCTGGAGGGCTAAAGTCCAAAGAGTCAGACACGACTTAGCAACTAAACCACCACTGAGGAATAGAACTGCTGAGTCATATGGTAGTTCTATTTTTAGAACTACCTTTTAGATATATATCTCTATTATATACCTCTTAGAGAGGTACCTATTAGGGAACTACCTATTTCTCTATTTTTTTAGAAACTTCCATACTGTTTTCAGTGTTGCGTGTCTTGTTCATCGCTCTGTTACCAGGACCACAGAAAAGTCCTGACACTTCTTAAGTGCTCAATAAAGCTTTGTCAGATAAATGGAGTTAGACCCTGGGAAAGGGTCATACAGAGGGTCATACACAGACTTTGTAGTCAATTTTTTAAAAAATAAATGACATGAAGTTTAAAACTAAGAAAGAGAGTAGAGTAAAAGAAACTAGAACGTAAAGAGAAATTAAGATCTGAATTTTCATTTCTTTGACATCTACAGTCATGGGACAAGTAGAAGAAGAATCAACAAAGGAGGCCAAGAAATGGCCACCAAGCCTGGATGAGACTTGAGATAGTTGAAAAAAAAAGTCATAAAAAGATAGGGAAAAGAAAACTGTAAGAAGCGGGAGGTAAGAACTGTGTTGAACACTAACAAGACTTGGGAACATTAACAAGGGAACAGATGGGGACCCAGGTACCACCCCTGGGTCTGGTGTGCAAAAGAGCACTGGTTCCTCTCAAAAAAGCAAAGTTAGTAACAAGGTCGGAAAGAAGCCAAGGCCAGACTAAGCCAAGGAGAAATGGCAGGTTAGGAAGAGGAAGCAGCAACTATTGACTATTCTTGACAATAAACAGTGAAAGCAAATGGAAACAAGTGGAAAAGGAAAGCTGTCAAAAGAGAACTCTTCTCACTTCACACAAATTTGAAGCCAGGGCTTCACTGTGACTTTCCATGTTGTTTTCAAGGGAAGCATTGTGACAATTTACTAATTATATATTCAATATATTTATTGATCACTACTTATGTACTGTTTTTACATGTAGAAACTCTCTCCCTCTCTCTCTCTTTCTAGTTATATACTAGAAAAGATTTTTTTTTTTTTTTTTAGGAATAGGTGCAGTCTGGGTATATGGGTATATAACTGGCTTCCAAACAAGATTGGTGGGTAACCTCAATAAACTCTCATTGTCTTTTCCCTCTTAGGATTCAAAAATCTCTTTGTGGATTGAATCTGTTAATAAATGAATATGTCCAGATGGGGAAAAGAAGGGGCTTGGAAGAATACCCAGTCCTCACCTGCCCTACACTGGTTTGTTGTTGTTGTTGTTTAGCTGCCCAATCTTGTCTAATTCTTTTGTGAACCCATGGATTGGGGTTCTCCAGGCAAGTGGATTGCCATTTCCTTTCTCCAGGGGATCTTCCCAACCCAGGGATTGAACCCACGTCTCCTGCATTGTAGGTGGGTTCCTTACTGCTGAGCCACTAGGGTACTAACTGGCTTTATAAATCCTTTCGAAGCAACAGAAACCAGCTCCAGTCCATCTTTCTCCATGTCTGTCCTGTGCTACAATCATTGCAACAGTGTTGGGAAGTAGTGTCTCTCACCCACCAGCACCAAGGGGCCCCATGGGCTCCCTGTAATGGGCTACAGAGACACGGGAGAATGCAGAAGCCAGATCCTGGAAGGCCTCTGGCCTGCACAGAGGCTGGAGGAGTATGCCAGCTCCCCAGAGTTGTACTCCGGAGTTAAATCTATAACACGGCCAGGTTGTAAATTTCAGGCCATAGTTCATTAACTCCAGAAGTTCAAAACGATACCCCCTGCTTGCCCAGTCAATGCAGCTGAGAGTTTTCCCGGCGTGTGATGATCCATCAACAATTGGATTCCAATATCTTTTGCTTCATTAATAGAGTCACACGGGCCCCTCCTACGGAGCTGAGGAAGGTTCTTGCCTACATGCTGGCTTGTGGCTCCATTTGTGCGGGGCTGTATTTTGAGCCTCAAGCTCCAGGCAGACCCCAGGTGCATATTTTCCTGAACTCTGCTAGCCCAGGATCTCGACTTTGACCAAAGTTGACATGAAAATGCCTTCCATGGGGCTGGTTTAGCTTTAACAAGATGATTCCAGTGCTGATTCAAGGCAGCGCAGATCTTAGAAAACCCTATGCAGCTTTAGGAATCTGTGTGTGTGGTGCGTGCGTGTTCAGTTATGTCTGACTCTTTTTTGACTCCCAGGGACTGTAGCTCACCAGGATCCTCTGTCCACAGGATTCTCCAGGCAAGAATACTGAAGTGGGTGGCCATGCCCTCCTCCGGGGGATCTTCCCGATCCTGGGATTGAATTCGCATCTCCTGTGGCTCCTGCATTGGCAGGCAGGTTCTTTACCACGGTGCCACCTGGAAGCCCTTAGGAATCTGTATTGCCTCCTAAAACTCATCCCCGTGGCCTAGGTGACTTTTAGTCCAGTGGGTTTTTATAGTCTAAGATGCATGTCACTGACTCACTGGGCCCCTTGGGAAGTCATTCCCCTACACGTGTTGAATAAGCAGAGCTCATCCCCCAGAATGGGGCTGGACACAAATCCTGCCAAAAATGGCCTCGTGAGCCACAGCCAAGAAGGGGAGGCTCGGCTAAGAGTTGGTCAGGCCGAGTGTGAGCAAGGGCAGCTGAAAGCGTGGCGAGCCCCAGGTGTGAGTACCATCCGTGTGCAGGGGACAGTGGTCACTGTCAAAACAGGAAAACCACAATCTAGCATTAAGTCTAAGGACAAGCTTGAACTTGGAAATAAGGCCAAACCAAAGCCAGAAGCCAAACTATCCAAGATGAAGGGCAGCAGTGAAGACAATGGACTCTAGCTCAGTTCAGTAGCTCAGTTGTGTCCAATGCTTTGCCACCCCATGGACTACAGCACGCCAGGCCTCCCTACCCATCACCAACTCCTGGAGTCCACCCAAACTCATGTCCATTGAGTCGGTGATGCCATCCAACCATCTCATCCTCTGTTGTCCTCTTCTCCTCCCACCTTCAATCCTTCCCAGCATCAGGGTCTTTTCAAATGAGTCAGTTCTTCGCATCAGGTGGCCAAAGTGTTGGACTCTAAGCTCTGCTATGCTGCTGCTACTGCTAAGTCACTTCAGTCGTGTCTAACTCTGTGTGACCCCATAGAAGGCAGCCCACCAGGCTTCCCCATCCCTGGGATTCTCCAGGCAAGAACACTGGAGAGGGTTGCCATTTCCTTCTCCAATGCATGAAAGTGAAGTCGCTCAGTCCTGTCCGACTCTTAGCAACCCCATGGACTGCAACCTACCAGGCTCCTCCGTCCATGGGCTTTTCCAGGCAAGAGTGCTGGAGTGGGGTGCCATTGCCTTCTCCAAAGCTCTGCTATAAACATCGCTTATCAGCTTGTGATGCGCACAGAGTCACAAGGCTGCCTCCTCTCTTCCCCAAATCCCTTCCCCTACCGCCAACAGTCCTTGAAACCATCAGGGTCCCCAATACAAACAGGATGGCACCACTGCCATGATTTCTAAAATTTTGTGAAATTCAAATGAGGCTCTTTTCCTTAGCAACCCGCTCCCACTGGGAATTCATTTTTCTTCCCCCAGCTCTTAAAATCTCTCGCCTTCTAAGCCACTGAAACAACATATATTGTGGACCCCATAAACCTCCATTGCCCATAAGCAGTAGTAACATTTTCTGCCTCCTGTTAATAAATTGTTCCTCTCTTTGCACAGCAGAGGAAAGATGAAGACAAAATTGGGGGGAATTATTTCCCAAGTATTGTTTCTCTAACAATAGCAATCCCTGCTCCTGAGAACTCTATTTTGCTTAATACGTTCTTTCTGCAAAGTGGTAAAATGTGACAGTGTAATAACCCAAAAAGCAGCGTGAAGGGCCTGATTCCCCAAGTGTCCACTGAGAAAACACACAAGTGTTTCCATCAAGAAGGAATTGTGTGTATTGAGAGAAGGTAAGTGCACAAAATAAGGGTCTGCTTCAAGTGGGGTCCAGGAGGCAAGGATTAAATGTTTGGATACTTTGCTTCACAATAGAAGCATTTGCAGGAAGAATGGGGCTCCATTTCTTTCCTTAATGGGGATATCATGCACATACATACACAGCAAGTGCACGTCTTCTTCAGGATAAAAAGAAAATTGGCTGGTTTAAACATAAAAAAAAGCACCTGGCCAAAAAATATACCAATAATGCTGAGCAAAATCAGAACAGACTTCTAAGTGGGCCTCGGAGTTAGATACTGGGGAGCATCTCCGGACGTCATGTGTCTGAACCCCTGAGACATACAGCCAAGAGGAATTTTGGAGATGGATCCAAGGTGACCTTTGTAAGTCAGTTCAAATAGCTGCTGTCATCAGACTGATGGCATAGACTAGATCATCAAATCTGTGGATTCTAGAAAAGACTTTCTTCTCCCAGTTCCTTATGAGTTTCCCCTTTTCTGGTTCCTGACTCCTCCTCAACATACTTTTGGACCACATTTGCTGGTATCACCTTGCCAATTGGAAGAACGCACGTAGGGATAGAGAAGTGATAGAGAGGTGGCGATGCTTCCTAATAGGGGCAGAGGAGTCCCTCAAGGAGGAATGGACAGAGATGTGGTACAGTGGATTATCACTCAGCCAGAAAAAAGAATGAAATAATGCCATTTGTGGTGGCATGGATGGACCCAGAGACTGCCACACTGAGGGAAGTAAGTCAGACAGAGAAGACAGATGCTATTTCTTATGGTATCACTTACATGTGAAAACTAAAAAAAAAAAAAAAAACAGTACAAATGAACCTATTTACAAAACAAAGTCACAGATGTAGAAAACAAATTTATGCTTACCAAGGGGAAAGAGTAGTAGAGGGATAAATTGGGAAATTGGAATTGACATATACACACTACTGTGTATATAAAATAGATAACTAATAAGGACCTATTGTGTAGCACAGGGAAATCTACTCAGTACTCTGTAATGACCTATAAGAGAATAGGATCTAAAAAAAGAGTGCAGATATATATATATATATAACTGACTCACTTTACTGTAGAGCAGAAGCCAACACAACATGGTAACATCAACTATACTCCAATAAAAAAATCATTTTAAAAATGTGGTCAGAGGATGATTTGCCATGAGAGAAAGGCAGGATACTGGTATGAAAAGACAAAAGTCACCAGCAGTAAGACAGGAGTTTGCATCACCTCTTAAGTGGTAAAGGTAACTGCTTTGAGGTAGATCCTGATGAAAATTCCAGTTGGGCCTAGAGAGAAGGGCTGAGAAAGAACCTCTGGGCCAGGCAGGACTGCAGGGTCTGGTGAGGGGCACTGTGGCCAGTACACAGTGCCTGCATGTGTTAATGCTACCGCTTCACTCTGTACTTTGTGACTCTCTAGTTCCTCTCACCAAAGGGTCCAAATAGTTCCCTACGCCTTGACTTTGGATTTGGCCATGGGACTTGCTCTGGCTGGTGGAATGTTAGCCAACATAGGGGCCAATGCACTTGGGTCTGCTCTCTGTATTTGAACACTGTCAGGCACAATCTAGCCTGTTAGTCCCAGGAGGAGGATGAGGCATGCATCTAACAGGGGTGGACTGCCCAGCGGAGCCCTGCCTAAACGCCCACCCCTGGTCACAGCAGCCATGCACGTGAACCTCTCAGAAGATCGGAGCCCCTCAGCTGAGCTCAGCCAACCCCTGCTTAGCAGCTGGATTCATGACAAGACTGCTGTCTCCCGGTGTGCTCCGTTACATGTCATTTCGTGGCAATAAGTAACTGATACAGAGGTCCAGCTGAAGAGGCTAAAAGGGGAAAAATCCAGCCTGCACTCAGCAGCTGCCTTGCCCTGAAGCCGTGTCACCCTAGCCAAAGACTGTTTTCCAGCTCACACAAAGGATCTGTGTAGGTGAGTGGTAGTCCCTGTAGCTGACCATTCCCATCTTCTTCCCCATTTTCCCAGTCTACAAAGCCCTCCTAGCTTTCCTTGGCATCCTCATATCCACTTGAAATCCAGACTCAGCCTTCTCGATCTCATACTAACTAACACTCTAGGCTCTCCTCCTACCTGTCCTTCTAAAGCTCTTTCTGTAACTGAGCAGATTCTACAGGGCCTTCCTGGGACAGACTCCTCCCCTAAAGCCCCTCCCGTAGCTCCTCCCCGATGCACATTTCCGAAGTTGTCTCACAGAGGCTGAAACCTCAACCAGATGGAAGAAACGAATTACTTGATGACCTTGAGCGGGAAGCCCCCAGACCAACTGGCGCCTGAGGATTGACATTGCCCTATTACCTCACCATCAGCCAATCAGAGAATTGTGGGTGAGCTGATCCCCTCAGTGACGCCCCTCCCTCACCTGGCCTGTAAAAATGCTTCCGTGAAACCCTTCAGAGAATTCCGGTGTTTTGAGAACTGGCTGCCCTTCAATAAACACTGCAGTTCTCTTCACCACAACATGATGTCAGAAGACCGGCTTTGCTGAGCACCGGCGAGAAGACCCAAGCTTACTTTGATAATATTTCTGTGTCCCTCCCCAGGCTTTGCTTTCTTTTCCTGCCTCTGCACAGCTGGATGAAAGGTGTGGCTGACGACTCCCCCGCACTCACCATCCCACAGCCTGGCAGGGCTGTTTTAAGCTGCTCTTTGCAGGAAACCGCCATCAGCAGGATGCCTCTTTGCTTGTCACTTACTAAAGCAGTATTGTATCTTAACTTTTAACCAGGCACCCCCATGCTCTACTCATTTTCAACCCGAGCACACCTTTCAAATCTTTTAATCTCACAATTCCTTGCCTAACTTGGTTGTTTCTGTGGATCAAAGAAATAGGAAGGAAGATAAGTAATTAGCAGATGAGCAGATCTCCTCCCTTGGAGAAGGAAATGGCAACCCACTCCAGTGTTCTTGCCTGGAGAATCCCAGGGATGGCGGAGCCTGGTGGGCTGCCGTCTATGGGGTCACACGGAGTCGGACACGATAAAGCGGCTTAGCAGCAGCAGCAGCAAATCTTCTCCCTAGCTTCCCCTTCGGTAATCTCACAAACCAAGTGACCAAACCGGGTGATCAAGATAACATCTAGAGAAAGGTCTTGAGGAGTCCACCAACCTGCAGGCAGCGGGGGATGTGACCACTCTGAAGCCCTAGCTCAGTGATTCACTGACATTACTTCCTTCCTTTCCTTTAAAACTTTCCTCCTTGAACAGATTCTTCGGAGCTGGTGTTCATGGGACACTGAGTCCACCATCTTTTCAGACTGCTGGCATTCTGATTAAAGACAACTCTCCCCTCCACGGATGTTTGTTTATCAGTTTGACTTTGTAAGTGGCGAGCAGCAGGTTCATCCGGAAACACTGCCCCTATGCTAAGCAGGCTCTGGGCTGCCCTGGGTTGACTCCCCACTGCCCTGGCCAGCTTCTGTGCCCCAGAGGCCAAGGTCAACCACGTCCTAAGAGCAAAACAGGTTTCAGATGCACGGTAGGCAGAATGCCGGCACAATTCCTCCCATTACCTGGGAGGAGAGGCAAGACGACCCAAAAGAAAGCATTAGTTTATCCATGAGCTCCAGATGAAGGGCTGCTGGCGTTCTGGGGAGAAGTTTACTTTTAATTGAGGGTCTCTGGGGAGCTTTCAAAGAAGAGGTGACTTTGAAACTGATCTTGAAGGATGGAAGGGCTTTGCAGATGCAGAGAAGGGGGCCTGGGGCTTCAGGCAAGGGAAGCAGCAAGAGAACAGGCATGGACCCTTCCTCGAAGTTCCAGAATCACCTTAGTGCCGCAGAGAGCTCTCTGGCGCCTGGCCACAGGCAGCGTTGGCACATGGGGATGGGGAACCTCCTTCCGGAAACCTAATTTGTCAACACACTGGGCTCAGAGGAGAAAAACAGGAGCCAGAGTCTCGTTAGCTTTGAACATGCACGGTCCCTTGCCACAGAGTGGCTGCCGTGATGTGGACGCGGCCCGTGTAAATAGCGCCGGACAGGATTGTAGCTAATAGGGTTATTAATACCTGTCACAGCCCCGGATGGCAGAAGAATGTGGAGGTTTTCCACTGTAGATTAAAACCAACCAACAGGGACTTTTTCGAGTCTGGCCGTCACAGCTCTCTCTTCAGACATCTTTTCCTGCAGCCACGCAGGCTGGGGTAAGTAATTGTCCCAGGGAAGGATTGTCACCATGGTAAATGCAAAAGCAGGCACGGACTTGCCTCCCTTGGCTTCAGGCGAAAACAAGCATATTTGAAATTCAAAAAGGTCAGCGCCAACCCTGGCTTCCGCGGGCAGCTTTGACCTCTTTCCTGGCCCAGGCAGTCACCCCACAGAAAAGCCACCTTTGTCTGGGCTTCTTGTCCCAGCTCCTGGGAAGAATCTGAGCAAGGCAGAGAGCTGAAGGGAGAAGGGAGGAGAATGTAGCGTCTGGAGGGTCTGCAGAAAGCCGGGCTCTGGAGCTGGGGCTCAGGCGGGGCGGCTTCTTGAGGACAAGATCACTCCTGTCCCCTCTGGGTCCTCAGATAGTGATTGGAGTCTGGTCCTCTCTATTGCACAAAGGTGCCGCAGAACCCCCAAGAAAGGGCTCCGGTAGCAAACAGGCCAAAGTTGTAGACCCCTGCTGGAGGCTTTTCCTTAAACAAGACACAGCAGCACCGCACCCCACACCCCCCACCGGCCACAACCTGAGCGAACTTGCATGGGCAAAGGCACCAGGCAGGGACACAAGCTCCCCTCATTGCTGTGCCCCTGACCGGAGGGTCACCAGGCATTCCGGGAGAGATGGCACATAGCTTCACATTGCTTCGTCTTGCTTCCCCTTCCAGGTCTATGTCACTCCTCTTCTCAAACAGAAAGCTCTGGACACCTATGACAGGGGCTTAGGGACCCATGCTACCCTCACAAGCTCTCTGCAGGGTGTCTGTCCCTGGCAGGGCTCCAGGCAAGCCCTGGGGTAAATGGGGCTCGCTTTGGAGAGGGAGATTTGGTTCTACCTCTGTTTTGGGGTCCTCCCTTCTTTTCCCTTTGCATTTTCAACTACTCCTGCGAGTCCAGCTCTTCACTCTCTACTATCATGGACTGAATTTCATCATTCCCCCACCCCCGTTATCAATGGAGCCCTAACTCCAGTGTGACCTTATAAACATAGGACCTTTAGGGAGGTAATTAAGGTTAAGACAGGTCATAAAGACAGGGCCTTACTCCAATATAACTGGTATTTTTATAAGAAGAGATACCAGGAGTGCGTATGCCTGCCGGAAAGGCCAGGTGAGAACATGGTGATAAGGTAGGTAGTCAACTGAAAGCCAAGGAGAGTCCTCACAGGAAACCAGCTCTGCCGGCACCTTGACCTTGCGTTTCCAGCCTACAGAATTGGAGTAAATATCTGCTGTTGAGGCCTCCCAGTCTGTGGTAATTCTGTAAGGCAGCCTGAGCTGACTAAAATACCTGTCTCGTCTCTCTGCGTGATGTCTTACTAGAGAGGAGGGGAAATCATTCTGACTCTAGAAACCACCCCAGATTGGTGTGGAGGGCACAGTGCTGCACCCTGGCTTCCGGGGCAGTATGCCTAATGGTTAAGGCCATGCGCTTTGAATCAATAAACTGGGCCCTTGAGAGGTTAATCTTCTATCCTATGCCCAAGGATCCTCATCTGTCAAATGGGATAATAATTGTTCCATTATCACAGAGTTGTAGTAAAAATAAAAATAAATAGCAGCAGAGAGTAGGAGTTCAATAAAATATCTGTCATGCTTATTGACATCTTGCTGCCTCTGATATACAGTTTGACCTTGGTCCTACTAGGTTCTCCACTCATAAATGATGACGAGAGAGGCTTCTCAGCTCCCGGGTTTGGTGAGAAATTGAAAAGAAGCAAAGATAAGGAAGGACCAGGGAAGAAAAATGCCTCAGAAATTTAAGATTGCCTCTGTCACCATCATCACCATCACCATTATCATCACCACCGTCGTTATCACCACCACTGTCATCATCATCATTTGGCCCTGATGCTGCAAGTGATGCTCAGCAGTCTCTTTCTGAGACTCCACCCTATACTCTGGTTCTCGTTCGTGCTGCAGACTCACAGGTATGTCCCAGTGGAGGTCTGATGATCTGCTGCTTGCTTCCACAGCCACTTGCACACACAGACATGCCCCCTTCCCCAGCTTTCCTGCACCACCCAGCTTCCAGCCACACAAACAGTAGTCAGTGGGAGGGAGGCAAGAAAGCAGAGTGAGACCCTCTTGCACCTTCCCAGCCCTACCCTGGCGGAGCTTGGTCCCATGCCCACAGGGAGGGCATGCCCTTGCTTCTTTCCCTCCAGCGATGTGAGATAAATGAGGTGGGGGCAGGGGCTGTTGGGGAGCATCCAGGGAACCCACAGGGCACAGTCACCCTCTAAACATAAGCCACAGGGTTGGGAATTGAATGACAGGCCTGCCCCCTCTGTGCCCCCACTTCAGCAGGGCTCTGGGAAAACTCTGCCCAGCAACCAGTGGCCCTGAGAGCCATCCTGGGTGGCCACTATTTAGTGGCAGAGAATAGCCCAGCCCGTTCCTCCTTTTCTGGTAATCCTTCTGCCCATCCCAGTAGCTGCAGCACCATGCCAGCCCAGGTCCAGCTGAACAGCCTTCTTAGACATTTCCATGGCTTATGGCTAGTGGAGTGGTCCAAAAACTGAAGCCACTGGGTGGGTGGGGTGGGGGAGGTTCCAGGTGCCCTTGAAATCTCAGGAATGAGATCTGGACTGGCTTTGTTTCCAATGGCCATTTGGCCTTTCCTTCCCCTCTCTCAGAAACTGGGAGGCCCAGAGCAGAGGAAAGCAGGGCCTGCTTGGAAGAACATTCTAGAATGCATCCTCCATGGCCAGGACCAGCTAACCATAAAAAGCTACCTGGCCCCTCCTCCCCCAGTTCCTCTCAAAAACAAACAAAAGAAAGAAAGAAAAGTGGTGAGAAGCATGATCAAATCAGCGGGTGACACTGGCATTAATCCCCGGGACTCAGGCACAGGGAACAAGGTAAGAGCTGGTAAAGATGCCCAGGAGAAGTGTCGATTCTGAGTGGGGACTCAACACTGTCAGGATGAGCCAGGCCCACTCGCTGCCCTCCGCCCGGCCTGCTGTTTACAGTAAAACTTCATCACAAGATGCTATTAAGCTTGGCAGTTACTGTAAATGCTACTGTCGCTGTTGACTTCCACAGCCCCAGGAAATTTTATCTAAGACAGAGTGGCTTCAACAGAGAGGCCCCGAACTACCACTTGTTTCTCTATAGCAAGTAGAAAGTGCCCTGGAGAGAGATGAACCCAGTCTTGGGCTGGAGCACTGCAGCCCCTCCCCCACACTGAGGGCTGGAAGGCCGATAATGAAGTCAGCAGGGCTGGTGGGAGAGATTCCAGAGCAAAATGAAAAGCGGTTTGTCCATTATGAGGAGGCCAGAGAGCATGGTCCAGCCGCTCCTATCTGTCTTCTGGGTTACCTTGATGGAGGCAGAGAAATTGCCTATTCTGGGACCAATAAATAAAAAATGGACACAGGGCCAGTCTGAATTATCTGGGGGAGGGAGGCAACAAGAACTGCACTTGCTTGAATGTTGGTGACAAGACACAAGGACACACCTGAATTTGTCAGCCACCCACCCCATTTCCCACCTCCCTTCCCCGAAGCAGGCACAACCTCCAGATATAAGCCACCGAGGGACTTGTTTAAAATTCTCTGATTAATTCATGGCATTTATCTTACTTTCATCTGATTTTTAAAAGGGAGGAAAGCTTTGGTGCCTCACCCAGCTTCCTGAAGCGAAGCCTTATTCATCTCCATATCTCAGGTGACACATCTCCATGTTCGCTAAACACTGGTTGGTTGGGTGGTGTTGCACATTTGAGCGGGATGTGGAAAGAGCAGTGGAGTTTTTAACAAGAAAACCTGGGGTCAGATCTTGGCTCTGTAATTTGCAAGCTATGTAACTCTGAAGCATAGGTCCAATTTCCTCTTCAGTAATTTGGGAATAATAATACCAACATTACCAGGCCATTGGACAGATTAAATGAAATAAAGGTGTTAAAGTGCTTATCACAGTGCCCAACACATCAATAAACCTTGTTGAATCTGAATCTGAGGGATCAAATCTTGACCTCACCCAGACCCATAGCGAAATGACCCCATACCTCTGAATGGGGCACAGCCAGCTCCTGGGATTATCTGCTACAAATCTAGGGTCAGGAACCACTTCCTCCCAGCGTCTCTGAGCCACGGCTCTCTATTTCCTTCCACCCACTCCCCAGCAGATGTAGGCTCGGGGAAAGCTAACGAATTTTAATAACATCCTAAGTCAAACATCATTATGAAAGTAAACCTGATGGAAAAAATCATATAATGCATCCCAAGGCCAAATGTAAATGGTTTTTTTTAGATTTTCCATTATTTTAGGTTACCTGTGCCCAGGAGAGACCGGGAAGATAGCTTAAATTCATATAGATAATCAAGAACTGATTATTCTTCTAGATGGCTTGCTTGTTCTAGATTCTGAAGCAAAGATCTTCAACCTGATCCCACAGAGAATCTACTGGTCACCTCCCAAAATGGTCCCTCAAGTCAGGGATAGTAAGTGGTGTGATGACTGCAGCTATTTGGTGGTGTGAAAGATGCTTTAAGCAGGGGAGGGGGTCTCAGGTTCTGGAAGCTTTTGAATGAAGTAATTTACCTAACTCCTTTAATTCTGCATAAATCCATCTGCAAGCTCCATTCTGCCCCAGTCTCAGAAGATCAGTCTGAACTGTAAACAAGGGAAGACTGGCCCACATTGGTGGCGGTGTTGTTTTGTCGCTAAGTAGAGTCCAACTCTTTGTGACCCCATGAACTGCAGCACGCCAGCCTTCACGGTCCTTTACTATCTCCTGGAGTTTGCTCAAACTCATGTCCATTGAGCTGGTGATGCCATCCAACCATCTTATCCTCTGTCGCCCACTTCTCCCCCTGCCCTCAATCTTTCCCAGCATCAAGGTCTTTTCCAGTGAGTCAGCTCTGGGCATCAGGTGGCCAAAGTACTGGAGCTTCAGCATCAGTCCTTCCAATGAATGCTCAGGATTGATTTCCTTTAGGATTGACTGGTTTGATCTCCTTGCTGTCCAAGGGACTCTCAAGAGTCTTCTCCAGAATCACAATTCGAAGGCATCAATTCTTCAGCACTCAGCATTTTTTGTGCTCCAACTCTGAGTTGATCTCTCCCTATCTTGCATCAGCTGTCTGTCTCTTCCATGTGGAGCAGTACCCAAGGCTGGTTTCCTACCTGGTAAGGCAGCTATGGTGGTCTTCTCCAGTCTGAGCCAGGACCCTAACTCTCCTGCATGCCTGTAGACTGCCACCTCCATATATGCCCTGGGAATCTCTGCACATTGTCAATGAAGAGTTAAAGTAGACACCCTAGATCTGACATTCAGCTTGGTTCTTGCCTGGTACCACTCTACAGATGATAAACTGAACAAAGGCAAATTTTTGTTCCATGCACTTATGACCATATACCTCATAACTATGATACTAGAATACTACCTTGTACCGAAGAGATCTCAATAAATATTTACTGACAGGATGTGCTACCTGTTCCTTTCTTTAACCTCCTGGCTTCTCCCAGCCTTTGAACGTAGGTTCTTGTTTTCCTGTCTCTGGAACAGCCAGTCTCTGACTTTCCCAAGAAAGAAGGTGTTAGATACAGTGGAAAGTTCAGGACTTTACAGGCAGATAGCTCTAGATTTAAGTCTGAACTCTACCACCTTTAAGTTATGTAGATCTGGTAAGTTGATTAATTTTTAATCTGAGATTCCTTGTCTCTGTCTCTAACATGGGTATAACTGCACTCATAAACTTGTTTAAAAAGATTAAATTATGTACTTAAAGTCCCTGGTAGAATTCCTGGACCAGAGATCAAGTTCAGAAATTGTTATTCCTTTCTCCACTTTCCCACACACAGAGATGTCACTGACAGTCAATGGATAACTTAGATAACATTCCTTTCATATTTGTGTTGCCTAATAAATGCCACTTCCTTTGTCCCTGTGTTCTTTCAGTCATGAAAGAAAGTGTTCACTGGGTCCCACGGCATGCCAGGCATTGTGCTGTGTGTTGGGGTATGATGATGAAAAGACTTAAGCAGGGGAAATTTCCTGATGGTCCAGTGGCTCAGACTTCAAGCTCCCAATGCAGGGGTGGAGCCCCGGACTGATCCCTGATCAGGAAACTAGATCCTAAATGCCGAGACTAAGAGTTCCCATGGTTGGACTATAAAAGATCCCTCAGACTGCACTGCAAGGAAGATCAAAGGTCCTGTGTGCTGCACCTTAAGACTTGGTGCAGACAAATAAATATTAAAAAAAAAAAAAAAGGAACTCTTGATCTGGGGTAGGGAGAGGAGCCAAGTCAGCCGAGAATTACATAAGTCTAGGTCAGAACACCAGGAAATGCAAAGCGTATATGGAGGTCCTGAAAAGGGTACCCTCCTCTGACCATCTGACTCTACCTGTGCATGAATCTGTGATCTGGCTCAGGCAGCCAGCACCCAGCCCTGACTGTGGAAATGGAGCCGACGATTGACAATAACTGGCTCCATTGAGGTCCAAGATTAACTAACAGCTTCTAGACCTGTAGACATTCAAAGGCAGAGTTTCCCAAAACCCACAGAGCAGATCATTCCAGACAATTGCGACCCCTCTTTCCACTCTCCCCTTGCCTTTCAGTAGAACAAGGGACGGAGGCCAACTCCTCTCTCTTCGTTTACCCCCTCCTGGGGGTAGGCGAGAAGTTTAAAGAAAAGTCTCCAGTATTATTTTGTGTGGGAAGAAGAAGGAAACCACCGCTTACTATGTGCCTCCTTTATGCCAGGCATTCTGTTGGCATTTCACGTTTGCTGGCTTCCTTCTCACAGCAGCTCTCTAGGACAGACAAGCATCGCTTCACCCATCCCACAGATATGGAAACTAAGAGTTTAAAATACTCCTCTGAAGTTAGTTATCAAGTTACAAGGAAAGCCTGGTCTGGGCAGACCCAGCTGGCCCACACGGTTGTGCAGGATGTCCAGTGGCCAAAGGCACGCATCCGAGGGGCCAAAATCCAGGCTGGGTTCTGCTCACCCTGATGAGCACCTGGCCTGTGTCTACAACCACTTGAGTGAAAGGAAGCCTGTTTGCAGTTTCACTGGGGCACTATCTGCTCCCCATGCCATCATCTATCAGGCTACACCTGCCTTTATCTCTTTCAGACAATGGTGCCCTATGGGGGAGTAGCAGCCTCATTTGGGAACCCACTTAGCCCATCTCTAGAGTTTGAGAACACCCCACAGTTCCCTGCTGTCTCCCCAGACTTCGACACCTTCACTTTACAGGTGAGGACACACGGGGTCTACCACACACTAGGCATTACCATGCGCCAATTCTTAGCATTAACACTGCAAGTGAGACTTACTGCCCCCACCTAAGACAAGAAAACAGGGACTGGAAAAGGCAAAATGGAATGCCCTCAGTCACATGAGCAATGCCAGAACAAGGATTTGAACTTGGGTGTCTTTGGCCCCGAAGCATGAGTTCTTTCCCTTGTTCCAGACTGCCTCAAGAAAAGAAGTATTTGCTCAAAGAGCTACCTAGCAGCACAACTAGCCTTGGAACCTGGTCTTCTGATTCCAGATTCAATGAACAATTAATCCTGAGTGGTTGGGGACAGTCCTGGTCATCTAGTGGTACATAACAAGCCACCCCAAAACACAGCGAGTTAAAACAAAAACAAGGCTTGATTTCGCTCAAAAGCTTGCAGTTTGGGCAGGCTTGGTGGAAATGGCTGGTCTCTGATCTATGTGGCTACAGCAGGAATAGCTTGATAGGGGTGAGAGAATTCCCTTCTAAGATGCTCTCACCTGGGAGCCAAATGAGGACTGTCAACCAGGGGTCGGTCAGGATTTCAGTCCACATGGACCTCTCCATTGGGATGACTTGGGCTGCCTCACAACACAGTGACCAGGTTCCAAGAACAAATGTCCAAAACTCCACAAGGTTTCTTTCCACCTTGGCTTGGAAGTTCCAGAATATCATTTCCTCTGCCTTCTACTGATCAAGAAAGTCACAAAGACCAACCCAGATTCAAGAGGATAAAAATTAGACCACACTTCTCAAAGGGAAGGTAGAAAAGAATTTGCAGTCATCTTTAATCCACAGAAGGACCTTGGTTCTGTTATTGTTCAGTGGCTAAGTCAAGTCTGATTCTTTGAGACCCCATAGAGCCCAGGGACATCATGGTACTGAAGAAAGATATCAATGACATTTTCCAAAAATGGGCTTCACTCAACTGTCACAGCATCAAAATGCCTTACTAAACAGTCAGTTCAAGGTTCACGGGTAAACCATGGGTAAGGATTTGGGTGAAGACTGGACAGGCAGCCTCACCCCTGACCTACAGGGAATGTGATACCTGGAGAAGCTGAGCGGATTCTGAGCCCAGAGCTTCAGGGCATGTCACAATCCTGGCTGGCCCTCACTAACAGCGAAAATCACCAGAGCAAAATCAATCCGCACAGCATCTGGTCTCCATACACTGGCTGACTCCAGCCAGGCCCTGGGCCCCCCTCACTGTCACAGGTACTAAATTCCCCTGGACATGCATGCCAGAGAAAGCCAGGGTTGAAAACTACTAATAAATCCATCTGAACACTGTGCTCTCTTGGGGCTTATCAGTATTTCAGTTCTAGTCACAAAAATAACATACTGTAAAAGACTGATTAGTCATCGGATAATTGAGTTCTTAAATGTCAAAAACAATATTGTATGAATATTCAACAGATCATGCTACTGAAACTTACCTGTTCCATCAACAATGACTAACATTTCTCCCCCATTGTTCTTTCCCAGAAATTATGTTAATATGACTTTTCCGAGGTGATGAATGTGGTTCTCTTTAAAACATATTGTCTTACAGGTTAATGCATAATGAGCTGGTTAAAGGAAAACAGCTTAGGGGTCGGGCTGGATTTGCATCTCTCTGCATTAACTTCACCTCCCTGTACAGACAGAGGGGGGATCAGAGTACAATTCCTTCCAGCAATGGATCAACTTCAGAGCTCGATTCTTTGTGGATTTTAGTTCTTATTTATTTCTTTACTAGTTGGTTGGTTGGTTTTTGACTGAGACCTGGGAATGATGCATTGTTTTCTTGCAGCTTAAGTTTAAACAAGTACTAAATTTCGAGTTTGGTTGGAAGCTGGCATGTAACTGAATTCGGTGGGATGTTAGGGTGCATGCGTGTCTGACTCTTTGCGACCCCATGGACTGTAGCCCGCCAGGTTCCTCTGTCCATGGAATTCTCCAGGCAAGATGACTGGAGTGGGTTGCCAAGCCATCCTACAGGGAATCTTCCTGACCAGGGACTGAACCCATGTCTCATTATGTTGCCTACATTGGCAAGTGGGTTCTTCACCACCAGCATCACCTGGGAGGTCCGAGAAGTTAGGGTATGGTGGGTCAAATGTATTTGTAAGAACTTATCTGTGTTTTTCTGAACTCTTGTGCAAACAACACACACACACAAACAGCCAGGCTGGGAGGGTGTACAGTGTAGCTGAAAGGAATTTTCTGAGCCTAGAGTCCAGCGAGGAGAGACCTCCCCCAAGCAGGTCGTCCTTTCTGTTCGCCTGGCCTCAGCAGATGCTGCAGCTGATGTTGGGGTCAGCGTGCAGGCCCCGCAGCATGTCAGAGGCCTCGCTCTTGGTGGGAGCGACAGGATATGCCAGGCACTGTCTGCTCCTCCAGCAGACTCTGTCACCCCAGAGGCTGTTCTAGCTCTTTCTAGCCAAAAGCATGAGACCCTCTGACTGGAGTTTTTCATATCCAGCCCTCAGCCAGTCCCAGCCGCAGCCTAGTCCCCTGGGAATATTAATAGAATGTGCACGAATGAAGATGTTTGTTGGTTCAAGAATTTACAATCACGTCCACCATCCTAAATCTCACTCCTGAAAAATCCCCAGCCTATCTCTGCCGGTTCTAATCTTGTTACAGCATCATCTACCTAATAAGCCTTTAAGAACTTTATAATGCTTCTGTCCTCCCACTCCTGTTTCTCCCGGAAGAGCCTTTATTTCTCCCCCAGCCATCCTGGCAAACAGTTATTAAAACTCACACAGACGAAAAAGTGCTTTCAAGTTGGACCATAGGTATGGGCCCAATGGTGATTTCCAATCCGTCCCCACCCAACTCCACACTTTCCCTGTTCTTCCATCCTACAGATGCCAGCTCCCTGATGAGAAGAGCAACGTAAAACATCTGCTTACAACAGGAAACTCTGTTCAGTGTGGCGTGGCAGGTTGGCTGGGAGGGGAGTGTGGGGAGAATGGATACATGTATATGTATGGCTGAGTTGCTCTGCTGTACCCCTGAAAGTATCACGACTTTATTAATCGGCTGTTGTTGTTCAGTTGCTCAGTCATGTCCCACTCTTTGCGACCTCATGGACTATAGCCCTTCAGGCTCCTCTGTCCATGGGATTTCTAGTCCAATATAAAATAAAACGTTTTTTTAAAAGATATTAAAAACGAACAAATAAGCATCTGCTTACAGAAAACACACTGAGAACCCCTTCTTCCCCTGCCCAAGATTCCAGGAACTCAGAGAATCAAAAAGGAGACACTAAAATTAGTCATTCATCCCAACGCTTCCATCTGCTTCCTGCCCAGTTTCACAGGCACAGGCCCGCCCTGCTTTATGTACAAATAAACTGCTTGACCAGGGACTGTCAGGCAGGCCTTGAGCATTGAGTGCTGACCCCAAAGCTCTCACACTAGGTCATCAAGAACTGGACAGAAGATTCTTCCTGCCCTGGAGGGGCTTACAGCATGGCCCTGTGCAGGGTGACCCTAAGCAAAAGGCAGGCAGATTCCTCCCGCCTCCAAGTAAGGGCCTGGGCTCGGCGGCCAAAACAGAGAGCAGAAGCTGGGCCCTCACTCTTGCCGGCCACGTCTTAGAAGCAGAGGGTTCGTGTCTCCCTTAAGCATGTTTTTAATTACTGCAAAATTGTGTCCTCTGAAACGGCAGTGTGGTTCTCAGTTACCCCCATGCAGACTGAT
Organism: Cervus canadensis; assembly: GCF_019320065.1. Taxonomy (NCBI): domain Eukaryota; kingdom Metazoa; phylum Chordata; class Mammalia; order Artiodactyla; family Cervidae; genus Cervus; species Cervus canadensis. The sequence continues at coordinate 22,731,165 of NC_057396.1, forward strand.
GCTCTCGGTATGGAGTGGGGAGCAGACATTTAAAAACAATTAGGATCGTGGTGAGGCGGCTCCAAAGAGCTCATTAGTTAGGTAGGGGAACGGGGAAGGGAAGCCAGTATGCTCACCAGATAACGAAGTTATTTGTACTTTTGATGGGGAGGAGGGAGATGATTGGTTTCTTTATGATTTCCCTTTTGATGTCAGATGGGAGCTCTGGACACATGTGGGCACAGGAAAACACACACACACACAGAAGCAGTATTCCCAGATGACGAGACAAATGTAATTTGAATGCTTTAGGAGGCACTGCCAGTGAAGAGAGCTAGAGAAACAGCTGATATCTCTTTGGCAAACCCTCTGACATCCTGCCATGCCCAGCAGGCTGAGTGGGCGCCAAGAGGGAGGGCCAGCCCCAAGAAGAGCTGGGTTTGGGGTGTGGATGAGCCTATGGTGCTGAGAACACCCTCCCTGTGCAGGGGCCACAAGGAAGTGAATGGCACCTGCCTTCTGACTTGGCTCCTGAAGCCAGGAGCGTGCCTTGGTGGGGGTCGTCTTTAAAGGAGCCAGGTGACACCAGCCCCGCCTCCTCGACTGTGTCCTTGGTTAAGGCCATGGTGTGCTGCTGTGTTCAGGTGCTCAGGCGTGTCTGACTCTTTGCGACCACATGGACTGTAGCCCCAAGGCTCCTCTCTCCGTGGAATTCTCCAGGCAAGAATACTGGAGTGGGTTGCCATTTCCTCCTCCAGGGGATCTTCCTGACCCAGGGATTGAACCCACATCTCTTGTGTATCCTGCGTTGGCAGGCATATTATTTACCACTGTGCCACCTGGGAAGCTCAGGTAATGCCATGTGTGACCCCAACCCCCCGGGTGTTCTGAGATGTGGTGGCAGAAGGAAGGAAAGTGAGGGATCTCTTGCCAGTCTCAGTATGGAGTTCCTCTGTTACTCCAAGAGTCGTCATAACAAGCCTCTGAATCCTGATTAAATTTCTCCCCTCACCCCCCAAATTTCCAGGGGGCAGTGAGCTTTGTCTACCTTGCACAGCACCTAGGCTGACTCTTACTTGCCCATGGGGAGGCCTCATGTTAACCCACTTTGTTCCCATGTATATTCATTCACTCAAGCATTTGCTGAGGGCAGCAGCATGCCAGGAAGTGTGCTAGGAGTGGCTGGAAAGACCCAGAAAGAACTGAGTGTGGTCAACAGACCTGGAAGCTGTGAAATGCCTCTGCTTCAAAGCACCACACTCCCCCTGGCCTCCTGATCATGCTCTGTCACTGCAGGCTGTTCCCTGAGGCCCACCCCATGGAAAGACCCCAGTTCAACCACGTACAAGCTGTGTGCTGTGGTCAGTGGCCCAGTTGTGTCTGACTCTTTGCAACCCTTTGGACTATAGCATGCCAGTCTCCTCTGTCCACGGGATTCTCCAAGCAAGAATCCTGGAGTGGGTTGCCCTTTCCTCTTCCAGAGGATCTTCCCAACTCAGGAATTGAACTCATGTCTCCCCTGTCTCCTGCATTGCAGGTGGATTCTTTATCAATGAGCCATCAGGGAAGCCCATACGAGCTATGAAATCTGGCGTAATAACTTGGCCTGTCAGAGGTTGTTTTCTTGCCTCTAGATAGGCAGCTGTTGGGAAGATGAACTAAGATGATATATAAAATGTAGTGATTGTAATAGTAATGATGATATTCTGTATGGTCTCTCCTGTACCTGTGTTTTCCTCACAGATGGGAACTCATCGTCCACAAAGATCTGTTGAACTCGTACCTTCCCCAGCTCTGCGCCACATGCCACAGTTCTCAGTCTTTCTGATCACAGGTGAGTGAGACCTCTTGGCCTATCTGCTTACATTTTCCATTTATTGGGAATTTTTAAAGGTACCCCAAAATATCAAGTACATGATGCACATTAACGGATTATTCTCTGATATGCCAGAAATATGATCCCAGCGAAAGGAAAGAATGGTGCAGTTTAAAATAAACACCAGTGCATTTTCAACTCCGCTCTTGCTTGGCATCTGAGTGCACCACAGACCATGCTTCTAGGTTTATTTCTAGAAGGTCTCTCCTGGAGCCTTAGGCCAGAAGCAGAGAGCTCCCAGCAGAGGGCGCTAAACCAAGCGATGGGCTCCCTCCCCAGGGACAGACCCAGACCCCAGGCCTCCGGGTGGTCAGCCCCACTACAGCAGGCCCCCAAGATGTTGGGAGTATTTTTGAATGTTGATGATCTTGTAATTTGCAGAAATGTTGATATCTCCATATGCCGCCTCAGAGTGGGATTGTCTCACAACAAGCATGAGAGAATCACACCTCGGCAAGGAGTTCAGTAAATTCATCTGTGAAACATATTTCAATTCCAAAGGCAATTTTCTAATTAGTAACGACACGCAAAGCCTTGGCAATCTGAAAGCAGTTCTCAGCAGAGCCAGTCTTGAGCTAATCTAAGCCTGAGAATGAGGTACCAGATGCCTCCCTGGTCCACGACAGGCTTCTGAAAACCCTTGGGCCTTGATTTGGAATGAGGTGGGGGCACACTCACCACCAGGCAAAGAAGTGGATCTTTCCCTCCACCAAGACCCTTTATCTTACAGCCAGGGCTGGCAGTCACAGGGGCTTAGAAGAGGCAGTGCAGTGCATTTGTTCACTCAGCATTTAATGAAGACTTGTAAAAGGTTTGGACCAGAAAGACATCATTCTTGCACTCCTGGAGCTTATGGTATACAGGAAAATTCAGACATTACTACACAAATAATTGAGTAACTAAGGAGTAGCAAAAAGGGCTCTGACCAGTATCCCAGATCATCCTCAAGGTGGAGAAAATTTTCTCAAAGGACATGATGTTTAAGCATACTGAAGTGGATTTGAATTCCAACTATATGATTTCTTTTAGAATACATTGTGATTAGCTGGTCATACTCTCTGGGTCTCAGTATCTTCACCTATAAAATGACTACATAATAACTACTCACAGATTTATTATAAGGATCTACTAAGGTAATGTACTTAGAGTGCGTGGCATCATTTAAGGTACTTAATAGAGGCTCAATAAAAAATACCTCTTGTTACCATTTCAGGAGGCCTCCCGACCTGGGGCTGATGGGATGCCCAGGAAACACAGCTCAGTCTTTGATACTCTCCTCCCGAAACAGGGCTGACAAGTTATCTGAGCAGGTTTTCAGGGACCTGGCCGAGAGAGCTAGCCTTGTTTCTAAAGTGAAACTGCACAACCTGATAGGATGAGCAAATAGATGCAGGAGAGGGCACGTCGTTAAGAAGCCCACCTTGTTGATGAATAAAATCCCACCAAGCCTTCCAAGCCTGGAACTGAGGTGAGCACTGTGAGAAGGAAGACCTGGGCCAGGACAGAGGACAGCATTTTTGCACCCAAGCTGCAGGGCTAGACGCCCCTGGCTTTGCAGGAGCAGGGGCTGACTGATATCTATAATGGGGGATCTTGGATCCTCAGGCTACACTCCCTTGGGAGATAGGAGTTTTAGTCCCAACTTTACCCCTTACTCAATGGTCTTTATCGCTCCCCCAACCAGCTTCCCAGGTTCTCAGCTTCCCTGTCTCTAAAGTGAAAAACGATCCTTCCCGATTTTGTCCAACATCCTATGCAGATTGTTAAAGACAATGAGATCCTGAGTAGAAATGTGTTTTATGCTCGAAAGAAGAAATCCCAAGGAATGTCACCTGCAACCAATAAATCTTTTCTCTCCAGGTGAAGCAGCTGGCAGCACTGAGCCCCCCAGGGATGGAGGCGCGCCCCCACCCCCACCCCCCGCCTACATCGCTGAGATGCTTGCCTCGCTCGGCTGCATCCCTGGCTTGGCATCTCTAGAAAACCTTCGGAGCACTGCCCCCCTCTCTCCTTTACATCTCATTTCATCCCATCTCCCTTCCCCAGGCTGCGCTCTCACTCACGGATCCCAGAGCTCCGAGCCCTCTCGAGCTTCTGGCCGCCCTCGTCCGAGGCCCCGGGCATTTGTTTTCTCACTGCACGAGGTTGCACACTGATACATTTGTACCACAGGAAGCAGAAAACTAGTTTAACATCTCATTTATTTCATAGATGAGAAAGTAATTCCCTGCTGAATGACTGTCCCGAACCAACAATTCAGAGAGGAGGAATTTACAGTGCTGCCAAGGACCGGCCTGCATTACTGTCACGCGGTTATATAACGGAGCTGAAACCTTTTTCTCTCTCTCCTGTTAGCCTGAAGAGAAAAGCCATTAAATATGATTAAGGTTAAGAGATTGCTAAAATTACAAACAGCCGCCATTCAATTATTTTGCTCTATAAAATGCAACACAGATTGGAGTTATTTCTCTGAAATGTGTTTTTAGAAAATAACATAACACAACTAATGTGGTTTGATCTAGCAAATCAGGTTCCAGATACCACTTCTAATGCAAAGCTAAAAGGTTCATAATTTAACTCAAAGTTTGTAACTTAAAGTTGTCAGGTGCTTACTTTATAGAAAGCTTTATAAAGAGAAAAAAAATCAATACCATCCCAACTAATATTCTGAAGTCATCTACAGCCAGAGATTCAATCAATTTTATCACCTATTAAAGGGACAGACAGAAAAAAATTTTTTTTTTAATTTAAAGAACCAGCAACCCCTTGACCTAATTTGGGTGGCAGGGGAGGAGGGGCAGGAGGGAGTGTTAATCTCTCAGATATTTTCTGGCAATTTTCATAGGGCCAGAGTGGGATACTAAGGGTGTTAGTTTTACAAAGAAGTGGCAGGTAAATGGGAAAGTAACTCTTCTAAATCTGTTCCTCCCAAGAGCAGTCTCGGGGCAGGGAATAGTCCACAAGGACAGCCTCACGCTGTCCTTGGACTTATAGTCACATTGCAGATGACTTACTCTCAGTTTAGAAAGAATCAGGAGCCCAACTGCATTGAAATGAATTTTCTGTCCAGTTTATATTGAATGCTGAAATAATTGGAAATTTCAAAAAAAAAAAACCCTCTATGCAGATATATTAGTGGCTGGAGACTTCTGGTTATTATGGTTAATAAAACACAAGAATGATATTACATGCTGCTCACAGACTCTAGCCCGGGCCTCGCAGTCCCTCTAGACAGAATATAAGCCATTTATGAGAGTAAACTTTGTACACAAGCTAAACACATAAAGCCGTGTATTAGAATTGGACAAAACATTGCAAGCCAAATAAAAGCTAGCTAAATGCCATATTCCCAAGGGCAGCCGAGGCGACCTCCTGCTTTCATGAACCACACATGGATTTTTCTCTCGGCTGTTGCAGCAACTAGAACACAGCAGCCTCCCACAGCTGATGGGCCAATGAGGAAACTGACAGCTTCTGCCCTCTCTGATCAATTTTTCAAGCCTAGATTCACTCATACCCCAAATCCCAACACAGTGGACAATGTACAGACCTCTGTGAAATGGAACTGGGATTAGGAGTGTCAGAAGTTTGTGAGAAAGAAGGCACCCGGGAGCAAGAACCGGGCTGCTCTACAAAGGCTTAAATCACCTATTGTTTACAGTGACGATGTTATCTGAAGCAGAAACAGAAGCACACACAGTCAAAGGACTTGATCTGACTTGTGCATGTACGTACATAAAAAGAAAACAGGAGTAAATACCTTAAGAGAGGTATGAAAATCAATGACAGGTGACCAACAGGAGCCTTGCAAGAAGGCAAATCCGCCTCTTCCAGGCTCCTCTCAGCTCCCCATGGACCCACTCCCACATACCCTCCACTTGAATCCTGCAAACTTCCTGTGTTTATTCAATACTGTTGGCTAAGCACCTACAATCTCTGCCAAGCATCATGCTAGGAGTTGAGTTCCTGTACCCAAGAAGCCCTTTATTTAGTGAGAGAGAACTATACATGAACAAATAATTACAAATCAATGTGAACAAGATGCTACCGAAGCACAGAGAAAGGCGCCCGGACTCCCAGGCTGGTCCACAGAGGGTTCAGAGAGAAGGGAGGCAATCAACCTAGTCTCAAGGGTAGAGTGCAGGAAGGTAGGGGAGATGGACGGAGGGAGGCAGGGGAGGAGGTGGAGGACAGAGATATATGAAAGGCACCTCGATGTGAATAGGAATGGCATGTCAGGGGATGGTGAGGAGTCCAGGGTGGCTAGAGTGCAGGATGGGAAAGGGAGAGGGGAAGAAGATGAGTCAAGAAAGACAGACTGAAGCCCAATTGTGAAGGCCCTCGACAGAGACCCCACTAAGGATGATGGAGAGCCACTCAGAGTCTTCCAGCAGGGCAGTGACATGATGAGGTGTGTTTGAGAAAGACAGCTCTGGAGGCGATGCGGTAGATTGAAGGGGGCGGGATGAAGGCAGAGAGACAAGGTGGGAGGAGAAGAGGCGATCACCCTGGAAAGAAACCACGAGCAGAGGCTCTGAGCAGAGGCTGTGGCTGGAGAGATGATCAGATGGTGATTGATTTAAGAGGATTTTAGACAGTAGAATCTATAGCACTTGGTGTTGATTGAATGTGAGCAATAAAGGAAAGGGAGACTTGGAGAACGAATCTGCAGTGGAGATATCCAGCAGGCGTTTTGGAAATAAGCATCTAGGACTCAGGAGGAATTTGGGGCTTCACAGGTGCCACAACCTCTGCTTAAGGTCACAGAGACTCAGGACCATCACCTGTCCTGCAGGACAGTCATAGTTCCCAGAATCATGGCCCCCCAGGCACCCTCTGCTGTGGGTCCAAAGTCTCTAGCTCCAAATCAAACCAGAGATTGCTGTGAGATGAAAGAGAAAAAGAAGTTGGGAAACACAAAGGTCTTCGTTTCAACTGCCTTCTCTGGGCCTCAGTTTCATTTGTTGCTGTTGCGTTGTTCAGTCACCAAGTCATGTCCAACTCTTTGTGACCCCGTGGACTGCAGCATGCCAGGCTTCCCTGTCCTTCACCATCTCCCAGAGCTTGCTCAAACTCATGTCCACTGAATTCAATGATGCCATCCAACTATCTCATCCTCTGTCACCCACTTCTCCTCCTGCTCTCAATCTTTCCCAGCACCAGGGTCTTTTCCAAGGAGTCTCCTCTTGGCATTAGGTGGCCAAATCACTGGAGTTTCAGCTTCAGCATCAGTCCTTCAGCTTCAGTTATAAAGGAAGGCAACTATAAGACACAGAGGAGGTATACTGAAATATATTGAACTCAAAAGTAAGGCCCCTTAAAAGTCCAGATGCAGAGTGGAGTGTGTGAGGCCAAGGGGAACACGAGAACAGGGGTGATGTGGTCAGAGGCTCCCACATTCCCCACAATACTGACACAGCATTGACACTTGTTCTGCCAGGTGAGTTCGAGATAATCAGACAGAAAAGACTCTTAACAGAAACAGATGGGCAAATGAGTCACAGGGTATTCAGCTTCATGCCTTAGGGAGATACCCTAGGCTCTCCTATGGCTCTCTATAGATTTATCCAGAAAGTCTCCAAGGACCATGCACTGACTCCTTAGCAATTTCTGCCACATTCCACCAGCTCAAGGGCAGCTGGACCAACAAGAGGTCTCACTTCCTGGACCCTGCCTTACACTTGAGATGCTCAGACTTTGCAGCAACAGACATCCTGCCTGGACCTCTGAAAAGGCCACGTCTCTCCTCTGACTCTTTAGCACCTTCCTACTGACAGAGACAGCTGGTGCAGATAAGGCGGGCATGGTATGATCGGCCGTGAAAGTCTTGCAGGCATTGGTGCACTCTCAGAGGGGACAGAGAAGAAAGCAGTGCGTGCTCCTGTGGTATCCACACGGGAGAGGGGGAAAGTGTGCTGACCTAGGATGCTGGGCATCCATTCACCTTTGGCATCTCTGTCTGACCCCAGGGCTCTCTTAAGAGCACACTCTCCAAATTCCTTCTACTTCTCCAGGCTTGATGAAATGTTTTGGGGGCAAAAAGGATAAACAAAGAAGTGTTGCAGCCATGGGTCCATCTGAAATATAGTCAGCCTCTGTGAGAAAACTTTTAAGATGCCAGCATAGCTAACCTGATATGCCTATTTCTGATTTTATTTTGCCCCCAAAGCATCATCCCCCTGCTGACACTCTCCGTGACCCTCCCCACACCCTCCTCCTCCTCCACACTTAGCCAGCTTGAGCCAAGGACCCAGCAGCACCCACACCGTGACAAGCAGGTCTCCCCCTCACCAGGAAGGCAAGCGAGAAAAAAAGATGCTCACACATTGCCAAGGCTTCTGTTGTATAATGTTGTGGCAGGCAAGGCTGGGGCTCCTTTATATACTTAATCATGTTCCATTTCCAGCTGACATAACTCAGTGGTTTATGACACAGCACCACTTAATAACACTCACTATCAACTTAGGAAGGGGGATGATGAAGCTGGGGGAGGAGGCGATGAGCAAAGAAGCTGAATAGAGAGGATGAAAATGATACGACTTTAAAAAAAAAAAAAAACAGAAAATCTGTTGTCAGTTTAGATTATAGTCTAAGCAACCAGGGCAGGTCCTTGGAGGTTAGAAACATCTCCCAAACAGAGCAGAGTCTTCTATACAAAAGCATTGAGATGGAAGAAGCTAAATCCTTTCCTGAGAAAATGGGGTAACTCTGGGTATAGGGTCAGGATGGCATTTCTCTTGGCTTCTGAGAGCAAAACAGACCAGGGTCAGCAGTCGTTCCTTTTCATCATTCCCGACCTGGACAGTTGCCTAAACTTCTCTCTCCAACTAAACAGTAATTTCACCAAAGGCAAGAAGGACAACCTTTTCTTATCTTCATAAAACTGTACACCATCAAACAGTTGCTGGCTTCACATTGGGCCACCAGTAAAGACTTGTTGATCTGACGGAAAACACTGTTTCCACCCATAAAGAAGAAAGTGAATTCGCTCAGTCGTGTCCAACTCTTTGCAACTCCATGGACTGTAAGCTACCACACTCCTCTGTCCACGGGATTTTCCAGGCAAGGGTACTTGAGTGGGTAGCCATTTCCTTCTCCAGAGGATCTTCCCAACCCAGGGATCAAACCCAGATCTCCCGCATTGTAGGCAGATGCTTTACCATCTGAGCCACCAGCAAAGTCCACCCAAGGGATGGTCTTTATCTCCCTTGATGAGAGAGAGAACAAGTAGAAATTTAGAGTGCAAAGGAGCCTTCAAAATCAAATCATTAGATTTTCTCATTTCACTCACTGGAAAAGTGAGCACAAAGAAAATTGCAAACTATGACACAACTCAGTGACTCAGCCAGACCCCAAACCCAAGTCTTCTGAGTCCTTATCCCACTGCTCCTTCCATGACACCTATTGCCTCTTCATGCATCTGCCCAGGACTTCAGAGGCATTCCTTCATCCATCCATCCATCCATCCATTCTTCCACTTACCCATTCTACCCTCTTGTCTACAAGTCACAGCTGGGTTATGCCTGGGGTAGTGCAAGAGCATAAGAAAATGACTCAAACCACATCACACCCAGTTCCCTGCACCCCTCATTCCTGAGAGGAGAAGGCATATAGACAGGAAAAATACACACCAGCCTGATATGATGAGAGTTAGCTTAGGTACAAATGCTATTTAGCACAGAGTGTAGAGTAGGTCAGGTAGAATGAGGGTGGAAGGATTGGGAAAGATTTCATCAAAAAAAGGTCTAATTTTATTTTCTCAAATAAAGAATAGTGATGATCATACAGAGCAAAGTAAGTCAGAAAGAGAAAAACAAATATTGTATATGAACACATATATGTGGGATCTAGAAAAATAGATGAACCTATTTGCAGGACAGGAATAGAGCACAGATGTAGAGAACGGACTTGTGGACGCAGGGGCTGGGGTCGGAGAAGAAGAGGTGGGATGAACTGGGAGATTAAGAGTGACCTGTGGGTAAAAGAGACAGCTAGTAGGAAGCTGCTACAGAGCACAGGGCACTCAGCTTGGCACTCTGTGATGACCCAGGGGGTGGGATGGGGTCCCAGAGGGAGGGGATGGATGTAAACATGTGGCTGATTCACTTCATTGTACAGCAGAAACTAACACATTGAAAAGCAACTATACCCACCCTCCCCCACCAAAAAAAAAAAAAAAAAAAGAATAGATGGTGCTGGCCAGTCACAGGAGGGAAGGAAGGTGATCTGGGCAGAAAGAACCCAGGAATGCCTCTCCCCGCCTCAGCTTCAGGTGAACCACTCTGTCACCGCTCTTCCCCTGCCCTCTGAGCATGCCTTGCCGTCTCTCTCAAGGGCAAGCTCACGGTCATCTCACACCTGTAACGTGTCTGTTGGATTTGGTAATCAATTGGCCACTGGACACTGTCCCCGGCACTCTAGTAGGTTGTGTCGTTGTTGTTGTTATTTAGTCACTAAACAACAAGTTACGTCCGACTCTTTTGCAACCCCATGGACTGAAGCCCGCCAGGGTCCTCTGTCCATGGGATTTCCCACAGGCAAGAATACTGGAGTGAGCTGCCATTTCCTACTCCAGGGGATCTATCCTACCAAGGGATTGAACCCACATCTCCAGCATTGGCAAGTGGATTCTTTACCACTGAGCCACCTGGGAAGCACCTGCTGCTGCTGCTAAGTCGCTTCAGTCACGTCCGACTCTGTCCGACCCCACAGACCGCAGCCCACCAGGCTCCCCCATCCCTGGGATTCTCCAGGCAAGAGCACTGGAGTGGGTTGCCATTTCCTTCTCCAGCGCATGAAAGTGAAAAGTGAAAGTGAAGTCGCTCAGTCTTGTCCGACTCTTAGCGACCCCATGGACTGCAGCCTACCAGGCTCCTCCGTCCATGGGATTTTCCAGGCAAGAGTACTGGAGTGGGGTGCCATTGCCTACTCCAGGGGATCTATCCTACCGAGGGATTGAACCCACGTCTCCATTGCCATTGCCTTCTCCGAGGAAGCACCTAGTAGGCCCTATTTACCTGTTATTTGCTCTTGCAGTCCCACATCCCATGCCTTCTTAGTACTTATCACTGTTGCCATCTGCCATTTGTCTGTGTCATCTGTCTTAATGTCTGCCTGCCCTCCTAAGTGGGGGGAAGGTCCTATAGGCAGGGACTGCTTGGCTGTGTCCCCATTACCTGGGTGTGGAGGTTGGGGAGCACACAGTAGATGCTCGGTCAATGTCAGCCAACTGAAGCAGGCATGAACAGTGGGAGCAGAAATTCACTTTCATGGGCCAGAGAGCAAATGGAATAAAAATGGGGGTAACAAATGTTGATCCCTCTTCCAAGAAAAGATATGGTGAAAGCCAAGAGATAGTACCGAAGGAAAAGGGAATGCAGGGTTTAGGGAGAGTCTTAGAAGGAAAAGACTTTCTAAAGATTGAGAAGCAGCTGCAGTGGCAGGTAGAAGCAGAATTTACAAGGTGGTACAAGGTGGGGTGATAACCCTGGGCCTGGTTTCCTGAGGAAAGAGATCATAAACACTGATGAAAGGGGAGGTTGAGGTCAGCAGATGTAAGTTTTCATTCATGGAATGGATAAACAATGAGGTCCTACTGTATAACAGAGAGAACTATATTCCATATCTTATGATAAACCATAATGGAAAACACTACTAAAAGAATGTTTGTACATATACCTATATATGTATGTATAACTGAATCACTTTGCTGTACAGCAGAAGTTAACATAATATTATAAGTCAACTATACTTCAATAAAAAATAAGAAAATAAAAGCAAAGTCACCAGGTGAAAGGGATGACTTTCTCACTTTCTCACCAGGTGAGAGGGGATTCAAACTGAAGTGTTCAGGCTGGTAGTTTATGTGGCCCTAAACCACCAGGAGGGAAAGTCAACCATTCATTAAATAATCAGTAAAAGTTATTGGGCTTCCCAGGTGGCTCAGTGGTAAAGAATCCGCCTGCCAATGTAGGAGACGCAGGTTCAATCCCTGGGTCAGGAAGATTCCCCTGGAGAAGGGTGCGGCAACCCACTCCAGTATTCTTGCCTGAGAAATCTCATGGACAGAGGAACCTGGAGGGCTACCGTCTATGGAGTTGCAAAAGAGTCAGATACAGTTTAGCTACTCAACAACAACAGGTTATTAACATGTCATTTCTATAGATTGTTATGTTGGAAGATATTAACCATGTTTGCTGTCTTCTCAGTTCTTAGGATTGAAAGTTATCAAAGATTGTACTGCTATGTCAACAAGAACCAGAAATCTTCATTTCTGAATTTGTTATTAATCCTAAGCTATTGGATAGCTTTCGCTTTTTAAGGTACATGATATTTGAGAGAATAGAATTTAATTCATGGTTCTCATTTTTCTCTTCCCACTCAGTTCCTCAAAATTATTCATTTTATTGTTTAACTTTTTTGTCTTTAGAGAATTTCTCTATTTTTTCACTAATAATAGTTACCAATACAATTTTTAAAAAACACACACACAGATGAGGGCTTTTGCTTAGAACAGGAATGTCTCTTCCAGAACAGAAAGAAGCAGATACAATACTCCACACAACAGTTAGGTATCCATAACACCTGTACTGCTATCTTCTCTGCCCTGTCTTGAAGTACTTTTTTCTACTTGAATTTACAAAAAAAAAAAAGAAGTTATTTGTGGACTTTTTCAACCTTGCTCCCAGAGAAGAGTAAAAAGTGTCCCTCCCCTGGAAAGCCCTGGTCCTCCATCCAATGCGTCGTGGGAGCCAGGGCGCATCCTCCCCAGCCAATCAGAAAGCCCTGTCTGAAGGTCCCTCCCTCCCTGTCCGCTACCTGCCCCACCCCACTCTGCATGGAACCAACACCCTTGGGGGGTGAGTCTCGGATCTCAGTCAGTTGAAAGCAAGGCTCCAGGCTCTCAGAGGCCAGAAGCTTTGGGGTGCTGAAAATCCGTCGTGCCGTCTCAGAACTGGGCGCTGTCCTCCCAGGATGGGTTCTGGGTCCTCCGCCTTCAGTCTCACAGACAGCTCTCTGACCTGGGAGCGGGACCACACTGGATGCCCCCGCTCCTCTCCGGCTCTGCCGTGCAGGCCCCTCTGCCCTGTATCCACACCCCCATGTGACCTGGGCTGCTCTTCAAGAGCTTTTTTATCCAGAGCCATCTCCCTGCTCTTGACTAGAAGAGAAAATGGATTCTCTGCTCAAGAGTCTGGGAACCATGGTGATGGCATCGCTAACGCACAGGAAAAGAGGGAAGCTGGTGGGGCCTCCTAGAGACATAGCCCGACAGGATGGGGTGCTGGCGCCTGCATCTGGGCCCACAGAAAAGCCCCACTGGCAGAAAGCGAAAGGATCCCTTCTCCATCCTGCTGTGAAGACAGCATCGTGAGTGCTAAATGTCTTCACTCATGTCCGACTCTTTGTGACCCCATGGACTGTAGCCCACCAGGCTCCTCTGTCCATGGGATTCTCCAGGAAAGAATACTGGAGTGGGTTGCCATGCCCTCCTCCAGGGGATCTTCCCAACTCAGGGATCGAACCTGCGTCTCACGTCTCCTGCACTGGCAGGTGGGTTCTTTACCACTAGTGCCACCTAGGAAGCCACGGGATGAGGGTAAGGATGCCAACTTGCAGAGTCGCTGTGAGGGTTGCAGATAACGTAGGGGAAGCATCCCTCGTTGTGTGTGGCACCTGGTGGGGATTCAGTGCCTGGGACCCGGTTGTTCCAACGGGGCTGGGGGTCTGCGTGAGAGTCAGACAGCCTGCGTGTGAGCAGGCTCACAGATCCACACAGTCCGTCCTTGGCTCTCTTCTCCCTGATGTGGCTGTGTGCTTGGGAGGGAGGCTCCTTACCAAGGGCCCCGTGGGGCGGGTGGGCGGCGGGTGGGGGGTCAGGACCGGGAGCCACAGCCGAGGATGTGGAGGAGGGAGGCGGCTCCCTCCAGCTCCTCCTCCCCTCACAAACACGACAACAGCAATCAGCTTCTTCTCTTCCCTAACCTGTTTCCATGGTTCCCGCCCAGACTGCCTCTGAAATCTGACACACACTTTTAGCATAATGCGCAGCAAGCGCCACGGCAAATATCTCTGTGTCGCCCACGGGGTCTGGGCCGAGCCCCGTCCTCCTGTGTCCCGGGGACGCTTCTGGCCCCGGGTGGGGGCGGAGGGGTCAGGCAGGGCAGCTGAAGCCTGGGTCTCCTTTGAGTGCACCACTCTGTCCAAATTGCCCGTGCTCGCCAGGTCCCTCTCACAGGTGGACCCATTAGCAGCATTGCATGTGCAGCCTGTCAGCTCCCTAATTACACCTTTCAGTGGAAGGCTGGCTGGGAGAGTTCCATGCTTTCTGTCGGATACCTTGATCCATGCTGTTGTCGGAAATCCCTGGGTGGCCAGCCTGTGTTGGGGGAGCGGCTGCCTCTCTTCAGCTGGTGTCTTGTTTGGGTGTTTGGGGGTTTGTTTTTGTTTTTTGCCCTTTTCTGCCTTTAGCTAAGGTGGATTTTGAACTGAAAATGGCAAGCAGAAAGAACACACAAAAGAAACCAGGAAACATGAGTTTAAACCTCGCATTCATTGTTTGTTTGCTGGGTGATGGTGAGCAGACCTTTCTGGGGCTGTGCATCGGGCATATTAAGAAGACCTACCCTGGCAGCATCACTGTGACAATCAGATGAGAAAGTCTTTCTTAACTGTGAAACAATCCATAAGTGCTTATTATTCTTGCAGAACCATGAATTTTGGACCAGAACAGGTAGTTACCTTGTTGAATGTTTCAGATAAATCACTTAACCTCTCCGAGCCTCTGTTTCCTCATCTATGTTGTTGTTTAGTCTCTAAGTCATGTCCAGCTCTTTGCTACTCCACAGACTGTAGCCTGCCAGGCTTCTCTGTCCATGGGATTTCCCAGGCAAGTATACTGGAATGGGTTGCCATTTCCTTCTCCAGGGATCATTATCTATAAAAAAAAAAAAAAAAGTTTAATATATACCCCCTATCTTCTAGAATTTTTGTGAGGACCAACAAAGGTTCAAGACAGGGAATTATTTGAATGTGATCCATTTCTATATCTGAAAAATATGTTTGAAACAATAGAACACACTCCATACCTGTAAGGCAGTTGTGTTACTTAAAGCAGGCTTGCAAATCAGAATAGGAGGTCTGGGGAGGTGGGGGAGAGATGGGCTGGGAGTTTGGGGTTAGCAAATGCAAACTATTACATATAGAAAGGATAGACAGGGTCCTACTGGATAGCACAGAGAGCTATATTCACTATCCTGTGATAAGCCACAGTGTGAAAGAATATGGAAAAAATTATATACATATATGTATGTATATACATGTATAACTGAATCATTTCAATGCACAGAAGAAATTGTTAATCAACTATACTTCAATAAGATAAATTTTTTAAAAAGAATGGGAGACTTCCAGGTTTTGAAGACCTGACTGATGCCACTCTCCCAGGCATGCACCAGTGTGTCTGGGAGTGAATCCCAGCAGGCAGTGCAGGGATCCCTGCATAATATTACACAAAGTAGAAGTTTTGCTGAGTGTTTGCCATGTTCCAGACACTGTTCCACATACTTCGGGTCCATCAGATCTCATCTAATCCTCCTACCAGCCCGTAAGACAGTCCCATCAGTGTGACCATTCAGCGGATGAGAAACTGAGGCTTAGGGAGACAGAGCAACAACCCAATTTACCACATCTGATTAGTGGCAGGGCTGTGACTTGACACTTAGTTCTGATACCAAAGCCAAGGAACAATAATAGCTGCTAACATTTTGTGAGCACCCACTGCCTTCCAGTGGCTCCCGTGTACTAACCCACTTAGTTCTGGTCCAGGTTGTAGGGATTGTATGGTCCCCGTTTTATAGATGAGAGAACTTGAGGCACAGACAGTTCAGGTAACTCTCACAAGGTTTCACAGCTGGTGAAGCCACAGCATCCTTTATGTCAAATTTGTGTTGAGGGCATCTCTAATGTCCCAAAAGGGGCTTCCCAGGTGGCTCAGTGATAAAGAATCCACCTGCCAATGCAGGAGACTTGAATTCGATCCCCGGGTTGGGAAAATCTACTGGGGAAGGAAATGGTAACCCACTCCAGTATTCTTGCCTGGGAAATCCCATGGACAGCAGAGCCTGACAGGGCTGCAGTCCATGGGGTCTCAAAGAGTCGGACACGACTGAAGTAACTAAACAGCAACAACAAAAAGCCCTGTCTGGACAGGGCAGAAGTCAAGGATTCAGGATTCTGGCTGCTCCCATTCTTCATCCCAAAGTGAAAATAGCTGCTTACTCAGTATCTAACACAAAAGCTGTGTTACACAGATAAGAGTTTGCCCTTAGCAAAGATCCATTGCCTATGGAAATCATCCTTTCTGTCACACTAGTAAATACTACAAACTTGTGAATGATGATTTAGAGTTAACACATATTTTTCAGCCTATTGCCTTTTTTTCTTTGCAAATGCTCATAAGGACCCTTTGTTGGGAGGGCTTCAGGCTAATCTGGAACTAGTTTAGGAATAGGGGGACCACCATTTAGTTAATACCTTGTTAGGGATCCCATGGTCTGTGTCATGGGATCACCCACAACAGCCCCATTATACAGAGGGGAAATCTGAGGCTCAGAGATATTAAGGTCTTACGACTAGTAAAAGGCAAACCAAGGATTTTAATTAGTTCATGAACTTTCCTCTAAACCCCAAGATACACCGCTGAAAGCACCTCTGAGGTCTGTTACTTAACTCACCCCAGGAGATGGAGGGGATTCAGCCTGGGCACAAAGCATCTGGGACGGGAGCTGGTACCAAATGCCCGAGGAGGCTGGGAAATCCTTAGCAAAACACGTAGTATCACTCCTCACGGAGAAGCAGCAGATCATGGCCACTGTCCCCAGGGCTGTGCCCCTTCCTCTAATGCGTGTGCGCATGTGCAGGCCAGGCAGAGAGCGTCCACTCCACGTGACTTCAAGCCCCAGCCTCCGCTAGCCACCTCACCAGGATGTCACCTGCAGAAGCCATCGATCAGCGGCTCAGCCCTCATCCTCACTGACAGCAGGGCAACGCTCTCCACTCACCTCCGAGAGGCCTGTCTCTCTCAATGGACTCTGCCGGACACATACAGAAAGTGAAGTCCACAGCAACCTTACCCCGCCCCAAGATTCCCACTTCCTAAAGAGAGCATTTCTTTTTTAAAAATTTGTTTATTTTTAATTGCAGGATAATTGCTTTACAATGTGGTGTTGGTTTCTGCCATACAACAACACGAATCAGCCCTCAGTATACATGCCCTGACTCTTGAAACTCCCTCCCAACTCCCCCTTCATCCCACCCCTCTAGGTCATCACAGAGCACTGGGCTGAGCCCCCAGTGTTATGCAGCAGCTTCCCATTAGCCGTCTATTTTACATATGTATATGTTTCAATGCTACTGTCTCAATTGGTCCCACCCTCTCTCACTAAAAAGAAAGCTGAGAGCCGAAGAATTGATGCTTTTGAACTGTGGTGTTGGAGAAGACTCTTGAGAGTCCCTTGGACTGTAAGGAGATCCAACCAGTCTGTCCTAAAGGAAATCAGTCCTGAATATTCATTGGAAGGACTAATGTTGAAGCTGAAACTCCAATACTTTGGCCACCTGATGCAAAAAGCTGACCCATTTGAAAAGACGCTGATGCTGGGAAAGATTGAAGGTGGGAGGAGAAGGGACAACAGAGGATGAAATAGTTGGATGGCATCACTGACTCAATGGATATGAGTTTGAGTAAACTCCAGGAGTTGGTGATGGAGAGGGAGGCCTGGCATGCTGCAGTCCATGGGGTTGCAAAGAGTCGGACACGACTGAGCAACTGAACTGAACTCTCCTTCCCCTACTGTGTCCACAAGTCCATTTTCTATGTCTGCGTCTCTATTCCTGCCCTGAAAATAGGTTCATCTATACCATTTTACTAGATTCCATATATATGCATTAAAATATGCGATAATTGTTTTTCTCTTTCTTAATGCAAAAAAGAGAGCTGGGGAGAGCACCGTCCAGAAGAAAATGTACCCCTTCCTAGGTCAGCTGCTGAATGCCCGTCTCCGGTCTGTCATCAAGGGTGCACTCAGCCCCCATAACTGGCAAAGCAGTATGAAAAAAACCACGCACTCAGGGTCTAGAGAGCTGAGTGCAGGGCTGGGCTTTGCTGTGTACCATCAAGTAGTTTAGTTGCCCTTTCTGGCCTTCTTTTCCCTTCTCTGCAAAATCAAGAGATGGGACTTTGAGCTGTAAACATCTATACCCTTGGTCTCCACCAGAGCGGTTCATTTCCAGTGCCCTGTTTGGAGTGCCAAGGAGCATTCAGGGATGACGAGAAGGCCAGCTTTGCCTCAGAAGCTGGGTATCTGAGACCCTGAAGAGATGCCACAAGTCCCATCTTGGGACATATCACACTGATGCCATCCCGAGTGGTGGTGAATCCAGCTCCTGGCAAAGTGACAGACTCAGAAAGGCTGGCTGGGTGGAAGGATGAGGAAATGAACATACATCTTTGGCTTTTTGGCCCCCTCCCTCCATTATCTCCTGATCTACTCCAAGGTTACCACTTTCCGGAGTCCTCTTGGAGACCCCACCTTGCCCTACGGCCTGCCCTCGAATGACTGCTTCCCCGCAGAGCTGTGGCCCTGGCCTTGCCCATGTCCTGATGGACAGATGCCCTCTGTGCAATGAGTAACCCTTTACCTGACAAGTAATTAGCTATGGAGAAAGCCAATTAAAAGAGACACCATATGAATAAGAGGGTGTGGGTGTATACTTGCCTACAGATGCATATGAATTACTTTAATATGCCAAGAAAACTCTTCTGGTCTGGAGAGCTTGTTTTTGCTGCCAGAAAGATGGAAACCGCCAGAAGATGAGCCCCTACACTTACTCTGCTTCTTTAATCAGCGTTTTAGTCCAACACCCATGCAGCTGCCTGGGTGTCACCGTTCCCAAGTAGCTCGCAGCACCCAGAGGAGCCCCTGGCTGCCCCACCCCCAGCAGACCTCAAACACTGTCACTACATGTTTATTTCTGCAGGCAGTGCGCTTAGGAGAGGAAGTGAGTCCTGGGAGAGTCTCACCTGGACACTAGAGGATGCCTGAGATTCAAATTGTGTGCATTACTCTGGGAGTGTGCTCCCCACTCCCCGCTCGCCCCCCTCCCCCCAACCCAACCACCTTGCTATTGAGCTGAACAAATCCAGTGCTTCAGAGGACTCAGCTAAGATTCTGAGGACACCAGAGGACTAGCCCCTTTGGAAGGCCTCCCCTGACTGCCTAAGCTTTGTCAAGAAACCCAAAGCACGTTTGATATTGTGAGTTATCTAGAGGCAGCTGTGGTAAAGCGTGAGCCTTAAGTCTAGGTATCTGGGTTCAAATCCCTGCTCTCTATAACATGAGCCAGTGACTTCTTGGTGCCTGACTGTTTACATCTGTTAAATGGGCCAACAGCATCTTCCTCGCTGAGCGGTTATGAAAGTTAAACAGTGCACTAAGGCATCTGGAACAGCATCTGTCACTTGCTAAGTGCCTACCATCACCCAGCCTCATTTTCTGCTTTCTTATTAATACCCCTCTGGGAACTTGCCAGTTCTGAGAAGGCAGGTCACACACACACACATCTTTCTCGTAGTTCCAGTGACAAAAGGGAGGACTGGGCAGCCTGACCGGCCATATCAGAGGCCACCCAGGCTTCAGGAAGCTCACACCTTGCAGGAGAGTCTGACTTATCCCTCAGGCTGACTCTCCATCCCCACCTCCTTCCCTGGGAGAGCCAGTTCCTCCCTCCCTCCCTCACAGGTTGTATTTAACGCACTAAAGCAAAGTGAGGAGGAGAGAAAGAGAAACAGCTGAGGTAAATGGCTCTGAGATTCCCAGCCTCCCCGGGAGGGCTGGGGCCTCTGGGGAGGGACGCCAAGGCAACAGCCCCTGGGTGTGGAACCCAGGAGCTGCTGGAGACATTAAATGCCGATTACCCCCAGGGCTTGTGGTTACAGCGCTGTGGGAACCCACCCCCTGAAGCGCCTGATTGCTTAAGCATCTCTTTGCAGAATGTTTATTTTATTTATTTTTTCCCCATGAATGTTTAATCAGGTACCTTGAGGAGGAGCACAGCGGCCCTCTCCAGAGCAGCTGGAGGCGGCGTGATCAGCCCTGGTTTGTACAAAAGGGGGCAGAATGTGGCCACCGCCTGGCACTTGCCTCCTGATTGTCCCCAGCCCATGCCTCCGGGTCCCCCATCCCGCTGTGCCCAGCTCAGGGCGTCCAGCCCCCTGGCCAGCAGGAGGACTTGAGGTGCAGCCACTTGGACCCCTGCATCCCAGTCTGGTGGTGATGGGGGTCCTTGCTCTCCCCCAATCTGCTGCCTGCAGAGCCTGGCCTCCTGCAAGGAGGAGGCGGGGGTCCCTCAGGCAACCCCTCTACTTGGACAACTCTGCCCAGACCAGGCAGGGGAATCCCTGGGGCCTGCCCACTTGAGGATCTTGAAATAGTTTAATCCCCTTTTCTCCTGGTCTCCCTTCAGTTTTTATCTTTGTCCAAAGCAATCTGCATAAACAGGGGGCTCTCTCTGCCTCAACCCTATTCTGGAGGGAGGTGTCCCCTAGGTTTCTATTTGGACGTCTTCCAACTCCAAGGGATGGGACGCTGGCTTCACTGGGGACTCCCAGCTGCAGGGGCAGCCGACCTCTCCTCCCTCCGTCTTCCGTCCCCGTTCACTCCGCGCTCAGCTCCAGGCGGCCTCCTGGATTCTGCCTCCCCTCGCTTATCCCCAGCCTCCTGGGATTACGGGCAAAGCCATTACCTCAGGATTAAGCTGCAGTTTGATTCTCATCAAAGACTCTGGTCACCGAATATTTGCTTAACACCAGACCTTTCAGGCCCCATCAAATTTAACAAGGCCTGACAGATTTGGGATTAAACAGAGAAACCCAGACAAATCCATACTTTCATAGGAGCCCCCGGTGACTGCGGCAGGACAAGCAGGATTCTTGAAAGCCAGAGGCCCTAAAGTTAGCGTCTTCCTCCAGTGACCGGGGCAGGGCCTCTCCTCCCAGGCTGGCAGCCCTCACCTCTGCCCACCTGCCCTGAGACTGGATTTCATGCTTTCACTCTCTCCAGTGAGAAGGTTTGGCATTGATTCAGGAACCAGAGGCTGCGGGGGTAGTTGGAGGGGTGGGGTGGGCGGGGGACAGCATGGGAGAAACCCCCCTCTGTGGTCCGCTCAGTCTGTCCCTACCTCGACCCTGCGCTCCGCATGGTCCTCTGGTCTCCGAGGCTCCTCTGGGGTGGGTCTCCCCCCCCCCCCCCACAGATCTGCTCCACCAGCCACAGACCTCCACTATCATCACCCCAATTCCCAACTCTCCATCAAGCCAGACATAGAACAGCAGCAGCATCAAGCTCTGGGCAGCAGACCCAGCGCAGCCTTGCAAATTGATTTCAAAAATCACTTTGTGACACATGTAATCAAAGAGACAGCAGGATGATGTGGAAGGCTTGGAGGCCGCAAAGCAGGTTTTAAATCTGACCCAGTGGTCATGTGGCCTTAAAGCCTTCAGTTTCCTTGCCTCTTATGTGGGAGCTGATAGGAAACACCCTCCTCTGAGAACTGTTAGGCGAGCTGAGAGAAGCTCTGTAAAGGTTCTCAGGGCGGTGCCTGGGCAAGTTTGCAAGTAGATGCTTTCCGACTTCCTCTCTCCTTTACTTATTTGATTATACGTGCATACGTGCTAAGTCGCTTGGGTGATGTCTGACTCTTTTATGTAGCCCGCCAGGCCCCTCTGTCCATGGGATTTTCCAGGCAAGGATATTGGAGTGAGTTGCCATACCCTCCTCCAGGGGATCTTCCCAACCCAGGGATCAAATGGATTCTTTTACCTCTCCTGCATTGGCAGGAGGGTTCTTTACCACTAGCACCCACTGGGAAGCACCACTATTTGGTTATGCAATTTGATGAATTAAAAAAATAATAAAACGCCTTCACCTCCTGCTTCCTCATTTAGTGTTTCTACCAGAAGCACATACAATAAGCTTTTCCCATCTCAGCTCCTAAAAGGCGCAGTGTTAGATGAAAATTCTACACCATCAACACCAGAGAATTAACACCAGTGCATTTCTCGGAGGCCTGTTACCCGGTCTCTCCCAGGCTCTCTGCCCAGTTCCTTTGGCCCTGCCTAACTGCTAATTTGCCCTCCTCCTAGTGCCTGGCTTAAGTTCAAACTTCATCCTTAAAAGCTAGAGAGAGGTGGGGGAGGGGGGGCAGCTATGGAGGCTTCATTTTAACTTTCATCATTGATACAAAGGAAAACAATGGCTCGTGTTTACTTGAAAATTAATTTTGGGGGGAAATTACTTTGTCATTTGTTTTACTCTTCTTAATTAAAATTTACTTGGTGAAGAGAACACCCCATAAATTAACTCAAATGCAACAGCAAATTAATTAGCATTTAGTGACTAGACATTACTCACAGGCCGGACAAATTGTTTTCAAGCTGTCGTGCAGGGGCGGGGCTGGCAGGGTGCTGTGGGTTACTTTGGCTGGTTCTCCAGACAGTACCTCTTTGTCACCTTGCCCTTCCAGGGGCTTAGGTCACTGTCAGAGCAAGGGCTCTCTGAGTGCAGGTTCAGGCCAGACCTCTGTATCTTCACATCGAGGATACTCACTCCCCATTGGAAACATCAGGACAAAGGCATCATCGAACAGAAAGGCTGAGTTGGAGCAGCCCTGCCTGGGGCCAGAACACAGCACGGTGACCTCTGGGAGCCCCTTCTAGTCACAGGAACCTGAGGATCTCTACTCGGCTTAGAGGATCCAGGGCCAACCACATAGATCACGTGTGGGATTCCTGGATCTGAGGAAGAGCTTCCCAAAGGAAAGAACTGGAAGGACGGCAGGGAGTTAATACAAGAAACAAGCTGGACCGAACTGTTTCTGATGATGAACTGCCCTTATTTCTTGCAAAAAAGAATTGGAAGCTTAGCATCAGCCAGTTAAGGACCTAGGCAGACTGCGTGGATTGGAATCCCAGCTCATCTTGCTGCTTTGTGACCTTGGGCAAGTAACCTAACCCCTCACCTTTGGTTTCCTTGAACAGGGATAGTTTCTATCTTAGCTGCTGGGCAGAATCAACCAGAAGGAGCATGTAAGGCCCTGAGGAGGAGTCTGGCATGCAGCAAGGGCTTGGGAAGCATTGGCAATGAGTTTGGAACCCAACCTGGCCACTTACCAGTATCTCAACTACTCTATGCCTCAGTTTCCTCTGCATAGTGGACACAAAAGGAAGTTCTTGCTTTGAGGAATAAGTGATTTAATACGTGCAAAGTGCTTAAAATAGTAGAATAGTGTCTGGTGCATAATAAATGTTCAATAAGTGATTATTATTATGATTTCATAGATATATTTTTTGTGACCAAGACAGGGACATGCAACCAGAAGCTCACAAGAGGCCGGTTCTCCTCCATTATTTTCCAGTGTTCAGGCAGCTCCTTGTGAGAGGGAGTTGTCTCCAGGAAGCACCCAGTCCTGCCAATGAATGGACAAGTCAACCCAGCCTGGCTTGGCTGCTGACAGCAGCAATGCCACCACTGATGCAGCCTGACCCCTTCCTAGCTCTGCAGAGTGGCAGCCCCATAAATAGTCCCCCTTCCTGACAAACGGGAGGAATGACCTTGCTGGGGTGCTTGCTCACTGATAAACAGTGATGTATGGCGGGTTTCTCCAGCAAAGCAATGCTCCCAGGAGAGGGAGGTGGACATGGGGGTGACCTGACTCTGTGATCAGAAGGACTGTCACAGGGGGCTCCTGACCCACCCAGAAATTTTCCTCCCCCACCATGGTCTCATTCATCCACTAAGTGAGATATGGGGTCCATCAGAAGGAGTAGCTTTGCTGCGTACTCTGTTAAGAGCAGGTACCCTGAGTCCCCCTGAGCTGGTTCACCACCTATGAACCACCTACATTCTCAGAGCAAGGCTTCTGTGTCTCAGTTGTTCCAGCTGTAAAGTGGGAATAATTATGGTACCTAACTCACAATTATAGGAACGAATACGTATAAAGTTGTTCCTTATCCCAACATCTGGAATAGAAGCAGCACTAAGGGAAGTATCTGTGATCATTATTAAATAATAATGTCTTCCATGGAATAAGTGCAATCCACTCACATTTTTGTGGAGCATGTAGGGTGTAGACGATGTTGTATCCCATGCAGGGAGCATGAGAGTAAGTGAGAACACAGCCCTGACACTCAGCAAGCAGTGTCTGTTACATAGTGAGCACGTCCACCTAAGTGGTGGTGTCCCATCATAGCTCGCTTTTCCTGTGATCTATTTCATTCAACAAATATTTTAGTGGCATCTACAGTGTCCCAGGTACTGTAAAACAGGGGTCCCCAATCCCCAGGCCACAGAACAGTATCAGTCCACAGGAACAGGGCTGCAGAGCAGGAGGTGAGTGGCTGGCAAGTGAACAAACCTTCATCTGTATTTACAGTTGATCCCCATTGCTTGCATTACCACCTGAGCTCAACCTGCTGTCAGATCGGTGGTGGCATTAGATTCTCATCATGGATCATAGAGAACCCTACTGTGAACTGCGCATGTGAGAGATCTAGGTTGCATGCTCCTTATGAGAATCATCCCCAAACCGTCCCCCATCCCAGTCCATGGAAAAATTGTCTTCACTGAAACCAGTCCCTCATACTAGAAAGGTTGGGGACCACTGCTATAAGAGGCACTGGGGATACACAAGGCCACACAGAAACAGTCCCTACCTTCAGAGCATACAGTCTAATGATAATAATGATAATTATTGGTACTAGATGCTATGGTATCTACTCAGCATTCATCACCCCAGTTTTCTTCCTACTAGAGCTCCCATGTGCTTCCATACCATCCCACCTGCAAACCCATGAATCTGACTGGCCCAAGGTTCCCCTGCCTTTGATTGTTGTAGGAATGGATCTATGAACCAATTTTTATAGAAATATGAGAGGAAGGTGCTGGAGGGCTTGGGATAAACTTCCCCTCTCTCCCAAGAGAGAGTCACAGGGAGAGAGAGTCTCTCTCCTTTCTCAGAATAGCATTGTCTCTGCAGGTGATGCCTGTATCTGCTAAGCCATTTTAAACCAGGCTACAGATCAAGCTGACATCCAGGATGGCAGAAGAGAGAGACAAAAAGAACCTAGGTGCTGAGGACACCGCTGAGACCTTGAGCCCACCCACCCTGAAGCTTGATCTACCTTTGAATCTCCTGTTATAGGAGATAATAAATTTCCCTGTTGTTAAGCCAGTCTGGGTCCTTTTTTTTTTTTTTTTTTTTTCTGTTCTTTGTTGCTGGAGCATCCTGTGGAATCATAGGCTAATAATAATACATATTACTATTAATAACTAACATTAAAAAGCACCTGACATTTCGCAATATGCTTTCACATTTATTATTTTATTTGATCTTCAACACCGTCAGAAAGGTCTTCCTTTCATCCTCATTTTGCAGATGAAGCAGCAAAGGCTCAGGAGGTTTGATGACTTGCCAGGTTGTGCAGTTGGCAAGTGAGGAGCTGGTTCTGCCTGCCTGCGCTTAGGTATGCTGATTCCACTTTCTGCTTCTTGCTCTTGTCTTTGCTGAGCTACCATTGCTCCAGCATCTTTGGGGAACATCTCTCCCGGAATGCACTGTCATCAATCAATAAACAACAAACAGCTCCTCAAGGGGCTTTCTGCTGTTTCTAGAGGAATCCAGGCATGCTGGTTTGAACCACTAGGGTCTTTCCTTCCCTAAGGCTTCAATAGATCTCATCAGAAATATGAAACTTTGGAGCCATCCAGAAGGCAGACAAAAGACTGAACCTTAATGTCTTGGGCAGTGACCTCCATTGACTTCTCCCGGTGGACAGATGGAGTTCAGTCCACGGACACTGCTAGATCATTGAAGAAGAGGGATGATTCACTGTTGCCCTTAGCAGTGACACTTGTGTTTTCGCTCAGCGTGGTTCCAGAGGGATGTGGTGTCAAGTTCACAAAAGGGGGGCATATAATATGAAAGCAGGAGCCACATGAAAGACTATGAACAAGCCCTGGCTCAGAAAGAGGCAGGGGACACAGTGGAGCCAAGCCTGGGCATGGGGGGAGAGTCTTGGGACAAGAGTTGTCCAGATCAGGAGTGGATAAAAGGTGCAGCCGGCCAGAGGCCTGCACATGTTTGTGAACAGAGGGAGGCAAGTAACAGAGCAGAGACCAAGGCTGAGCTCAAGGGAAAGATGCCAGGAGCTCCTCAGATAGTGAGAGGCAGGCCCCGCAGGGAGAGTGGAGCTGAGGTCCGTTGCAGGCGGATGAGATGGTCCAGACAATGGCCCTCTTAAAAGCTAAGAGCCCAGGCTGCCTACTCTCTAGCCTCTCGGCATCTGCAGTTGTCACAACTGTGACTTTTGATCAGGCAGCCCTACTTCATCTTATTTTAGGGTCTGGTACCTCTCTCCAAGAGAAGGTCATTTCTGTTTTCTCTTTTGGTCCCTAAACAGTCCTCACCTCCAACAGGAGAGTATCACCCCTTCCTCAGCACCCACCCCATTCCCAGGACTAATGATTCAATAGCAACTCTAATACCCCTTCTTCTAAAACTTTCAGAATATGTACATGGCTCCTTTAAGAACTAGAGGAAGATAGCAAATTGGCAATGTGGTCAAAGGGCCACATCAATGAGATAAATCAACACTGTCTTCACTTTTGGTCTTAGTTCACACTTTCTGTGGTCTGAATGGTATTGAAACTCTCCATGGTGTGTGTGGGCTCGTAGATTCCAGCTCAGAGCAGAAATGGCAGCAACAGAGAACACTAACCAGGCACCTTCTCTATGGAAGCTACTAAACTATCATTTGCATCTAATTTTGTGTAACCTTCCCAGCAGGCCAGTGAAGTAAGAATCCTAATTTCCATGTTCTAGAAGAGGAACCCAAGGCTCAAGAGGGAAATTAACTTATCCATGGTTACTTGGCTAATTGTGGGAAAGGCCAGAGTTAATTCTAGTTCCCTCTGGTGCTAATGTTGATGTTGTTGTTCAGTCACTCAGCCGTGTCCAGCTCTTTGCGACCCCATGGACTGCAACATGCCAGGCTTCCCTGTCCTTCACCATCTCCTGGAGCTTACTCAAACTCATGTCCATTGAATCCAGTGATGCCGTTCAACCATCTCATCCTCTGTCATCCCCTTCTCCTCCTGCCTTCAATCTTGCCCAGCATCAGGGTCTTTTCTAATGAGTCACCCTCTTCACATCAGGTGGCCAAAATATTGGAACTTCAACTTCAGCATCAGGCCTTCTAATGAATATTCAGGATTGATTTCCTTTAGGATGGACTGGTGGGTTCTCCTTGCAGTCCAAGGGACTCTCAAGGGTCTTCTACAGCACCACAGTTCAAAAGCATCAAACCTTCGGCATTCAGACTTCTTTATGGTCCAACTCTTACATCCATACATGACTACTGGAAAAACCATAGCTTTGACTAGATGGACCTTTGTTGGCAAAGTAATGTCTCTGCTTTTTAATATGCTTTTTAGGTTTGTCATAGCTTTTCTTTTAAGGAGCAAGCGTCTTTTAATTTCATGGCTGCAGTCACTATCTGCAGTGATTTTTTTCCCCATCTATTTGCAATGAAGTGATGGAACCAGATGCCATGATTTTAGTTTTTTGAATGTTAAGTTTTAAGCCAGTTTTTTCACTCTCCTCTTTCACTTTCGTCAAGAGACTCTTTAGTTCCTCTTTGCTTTCTGCCATAAGGGTCGTGTTATCTGCATATCTGAGGTTATTGATGTTTCTCACAGCAATTTTGATTCCAGCTTGTGCTTCATCCAGCCCAGCATTTCACATGATGTACTCTGCATATAACTTAAATAAGCAGGGTGACAATATACAGCCTTGACATGCTCCTTTCCCAATTTATAACCAGTCCATCGTTCCATGTCTGGTTCTAACTGTTGCTTCTTGATCTGCATATAGGTTTCTCAGGAGGCAGGTAAGGTGGTCTGGTATTCCCATCTCTTCAAGAATTTCCCACAGCTTGTTGTGATCCACACAGTCAAACACTTTAGTGTAGTCAATGAAGCAGAAGCAGATGTTTTTCTGGAACTCTCTTGCTTTTTCTATGATCCAGTAGATGTTGGCTAATGTTGATACTCTTCTTCAATACCACACAGCATCCCAAGTTAACTTTTTATATCTTAACATGTATTGTTTCATCTGTCTTCTTAAAATAAAAATCAGAAATAAATGCCAAGACTTTATTGTTTCTCTTCATCATTCCAACTGTATAGTAGAAGCATAAAACTTCTCTCCAGTTCAGATTTCCTTTCAGGAAGAATCTGTCCCTTTATCTAATTTTCATTCTTCAGCCATCCTTTTTTCTGAATGTGTGAAAATCTCTGACTTTTTCAATATTTCAACTGGGCCATGGGACAGCTGCTCCATGTATCACTATGGACAGCTTGACTTTGGTCTCCAGAATGTGGGTGCCTTCCCAAAACTGATGCTGACATGACTCCATCTGCCTATGCTGCTTTCAACTTGCCAAGGGTCTCACCTGCAGATTTATTTGCCCTCATCCAAAAACGTGACTTGAAACTTTTGCTAAAGCATCAGCCATGTACTTTCACGTCAACACAGGACAAGATACACTTCTGGTCACCAAAGCTACTTCTTCAAAGACAAAGTGATCTACCATATTTCAGTGAGGGTCCTCATCTTCCACAAACCACTCAAAAATTTCATCTCAGCATTCTAGATTCACAGCACAGAGTGGTACCCAGATGTCTTCCCATAATAATGACTCTACTCTCTAATAAAATACAAGCTAAACATCACCCTTTGACTCAGTAATACCACTTCTAATAATCTACCCAAGGAAATAATTGAAATACAGACAAAGATTTATGTGATGTTCACTGCATGTTATATATAACAACCCAAAACTGGAAACCATCTCAATATTAACAGTAAGAGAATAGTTAAATAAATTATAGTATATAACTACAATGGAATAATAGGAAGCTTTAAGGATCATGTTTTCTAAGAATATTTAAAGACACAGGAAAATAGACACAATATAGAAGTAAGGGTTTTTTTTCTTTTAAAGAAAGAAAACCACTTTCAGATATATAAGTGAAGAGGAAGTTGTAGCTTATTCTGAGTGGTTCTTTGAGGAGAGATAGAAGTAGTAGCAATATGAGAAAGCTACCTAGAAACATATTTGGGGGCAATTATAAGTGTTTATAGTTGTTCAACATTGTAGATTTCCTGGGAAAGTAATGATTTCCCAGATACAGGAGGAATTCAAACCAAGGCTGGGCAATCATTTGAAGGGGACATTGAAAAGCAGACTCGGGCACTGAGTGTGAAATTGACCCAGATAACTCTCAAGGGTCCGTCTTCCCCTGATACTATAAGATTATGTTAGAGATTTTGTATTCTAACTGTGTATCTGAGCATAATTGGTGTTGGAGAAGACTAAACAGAGAAGGCATAAATCAAGGCATGAGCAGGGCATGTAGGAAGTCCCCAAAAGTTCCCCAGATGACAGCAGGGGAGTCCAGCTTAGAGGCTGCCCCGGGCTGTATTTTATGAAAGCATGGCTGCCCTTCACTCAGCCCACGTGGGCCAGTCTTTGATTCTTTCAAAAAAAGAAATTCTTTTCTCTTCCTCAGTGACCTGTTTTGTGTGGAACAACCCTCTCGCTCTTGTCCACTTGGAGTCTATGTTCTCCTTTTCAGCATGGAGAGTTATGGTCTTCATTGAAGAGACTTGCAATATAGAGATGGGGGCACAGCAGTCTGTGGTGACCACTGTTCTTTCTAAACACAGCTTCACTGTGATGTGGCCCACTCCTTCATTAGCGTATACCAGGCTCATAGTGTGTATGTTTAGTTATACCAGGGACTTGGGAAAATAGTGGATTGTGAGGCAACTTTAAGTTGATGACAGACCACTGTGATAGATTGGAGAAGTTAAGTTGGAAATGCAAAAAAGAGAAAATTTGCGTAAGACAAAGAAGGGTCAGTCTGAGCTTTCAAAAGATCTAAGGAACACCCAGCACCCAGATCTTGATTTTTAATACCACTACCCTGTAAAAGGAATGAAAGCTCCTTGGAGAAATGGTTGATTCGAAGGCTGGTGCTGGAAAGATGAGCCCAGAGCATTTAATATAGTATCAGAAAATAAGGAAAAGCACCAAAAAATAAAAGGATGAGCAGATCAGAGGGATACAGGAGCCAACCTGAATAAGCTCCCGTTGGCCAAAACTGAAAAAAAAAAATTGAGCAACCCAATAAATAATATAACATGCTACTATAACCCAAAATAAACATATAAAATAAGTATCCATGAGTCCATACTGGTATAAAGAAATGATTGAATAAATAAACAAATGGGGGAGGAGAGACAAATCTCCTGAGGGAAAGAATTCCAAATAATTTATGTAGATACTTTCCCTCATGAGAGAATGAGCAGAACTCTTCACTCCCTAAGTGTCTGTTGCAAAGAGCAACTCCCTTCCAAAGAGTGTCGTGTGGGAAGAAAGAGGAACTTTACAGTGAAGAAACCCGACAAACATGACCTCAGCCAAGGGATCAAGGTCAGCCTCAATGGGGATAGTATATACCCTTGATATATTTGATAAGAAGGCTCCTTCACCTCTGTGGTCTTCCTCCCCATAATCCCAATCTAACCATGAGGAAAGTGAAAAGTGAAAGTGTTAGCCATTTAGTCGTATCCTACTCCTTGTGACCCCAAGGACTGTAGCCTGCCAGGCTCCTCTGTCCATGGAATTCTCCAGGCAAGAATACTGGAGTGGGTTGCCATGCCCTTCTCCAGGGGATCTTCCTAAACCAGGGATCAAACCTGGGTCTCCCGTATGGCAGGCAGATTATTTACTGTCTGAGCCACCAAAGCGTAAGAGAAATCCTAACAGAGGCACATTCTACAAAAGAGCTGGCCAGTACTCTTCAAAACTATCAAGGTCATCCAAACTAAGGAGTCTGAAAAATTGTTACAGCTGAGAAGAGCCTAAGGAGATAGACACCTAAAGGTCATGTGGTATATTGAAAGGAATCCTGGAACAGAAAAAGGACATGGGTGAAAAAAATAACTAAATCTGAATATAACACCAACTCTAGTTAATAACAAGACATCCACTTGCTTGTTAATTATGACAAATGTTTCACCCTAAAGTAAGATATTATTAGTGGGGGAAGTTGAGATGGAGCATGCAGGAACTCTTTGAATTCTCTTCCATTTTTTCTGTAGATCTATAACTATTGGACAATAAAAACTATTTTTTTTAAAAGTGTAAAGAAGAAACAGGAGAGGGTTTGACCTTCATGAGCACTTTGTAGAAATTGACTGAGGCCAAATGCTCAGAGAAAGAAACAAATTGGATGGATTTCCAACGCTGGCAAACCAAGAAGAACAAAGCAATAGGCAAGGAGAAGCAGGGTGCTTGGGGGAGAGCTAGTTTCATCCTGAACCTGGGGTTTTGCCCAGCTCCTGCCAGAAATGCTCCAGTTTACTCTGTCCTCTAGATCTGAAAGAGATTGTCCGCCTGCTTATGAGGAAAGCTGGAGCGAAGATCAGAGGCTTTGTGTTAAGCAAGACAAAGCCATGCTCTGAAACTCTGTCGTACACAAGCCATTTGAAAGCCTGTGTTGTTCTCTAGTCCAAACTCCAGGACTCACTCACCTGGAATGAAGTCACTCTTTCATTTTTAACAAATAGTGAGCAAGTCGATGGCTCAGGCACCTTCCAACAGAGAGGACGGGGGTATAGCCCAGAAGCCAGAGCAAGGTCCACAAGGCATCATTTGGAGTGGCACCAGGCATTTCTTCATTTCCTAGGTGCCAATTAGTGATTCTTGGAAGTGGAAAAACCGGGAGCCAA
Organism: Cervus canadensis; assembly: GCF_019320065.1. NCBI lineage: Eukaryota > Metazoa > Chordata > Mammalia > Artiodactyla > Cervidae > Cervus > Cervus canadensis. The sequence goes on from NC_057396.1 coordinate 22,762,936, forward strand.
AGGGGATGGATAAGAGTCCCTACCCACTGAAAAAATAAATAAATAAATTAAAAAAAAAAAAAAGGCTTCTGCCTTCTGGGAGCTTGAGTGACACTGAAGCCAGAAGATATTCAAGGAATAGGGGACCCAGTAATGAATGAAACACTGGGGAGCCAAACACGCTCCTTGTTCAGAAATCTTAAAGGAAGATTTGCAAAAGTTTCCTGTGATCTAAATGTCTGTGTACTTAGCCCTCGACTCTGGGCTTCCTACTGCCCATGGGGTCAGCCCCACCTCCCCATCTGCAATCTACCAGGCCTGGGGATTACCACCCCACAGAACACCCTCCTCCCAGAGGCTGATCTGGGGCTGGCTGCTCTTTGGACCCAGACGGTGCCCTCTGGCAGCACCTCCTCATTTCCCCCACTTGCTTACATCCCAAGGAAAAGTAGTAGAGAGAAAGTTTGGGGGGTCTTATGATTAAAAAATTGGCTAAGCGATGTTTTATGCATGCATCTGTTATGCTAAAATAACCATCCTTTCTAACCAGGCCCACCTGCTGTCTTTTTCAATTTTAAGTATTTCTAAGTAGCAATCAAATCAGTATAATTTGTTCTTTATCTCGGCAAAACCATTGTGAAAGAAAAATGTGACCATTATGTTACATCAGGGAAAAAATACAAGCCCTTTATTTGCAGCCTTCTCTATATTCTATCAGATCTCACAGTTGTCATTATGCCAGTTGTATTTAATGTTGTTCAAATGAACAGAGCTTTCTTTAATCACTACAGCCTTCTTTCCCCTAAATGCTTTTTTCCAAGGTTATGGTTTTCAGAGATAAATACATAAATACCAATGTTATGAATACGTTAAGGGTATCCAAGAGACAGCTTTCAGGATTTGTAGCAAGAACCTGCTGTCATTGGAGTTACACAATAGCTGGCTGATGTTTTGAGTACGAAGTTACTGGGTATTAGAAGTCCTGATACCCGCACAGAGGCGGAAGGCTATTTTGAGCCGATCACAATAGACCACTCAGCAAATGCTGACTTTATAAAGCTGGTATCAGGATCCTCGCTGCTAATAACCAAAGCCAGCAAGTCCAGACCTGTGAACGTCCATCCTTCAGATCTGGGTTGGGGTGCTCTGTCCTGCAGGCTTCTGGACCAAACCTGTAGGCATGGTCCCCCATGACCCCCTGACACCAAAGGCAGGCAGACAAGAGGACTGAGGTCAGCCCTTTAGACCATCCACTGTGATATAATTCTTTGCAAATTAGCAATCAGAAGCATGAAGAAGTTAATGACTTGCCCAAATGCATATGTCTAGTCGGAAGCGGAACTGGGATTTGAACTCAAGGCTGTTCCCTGGTGACTCAGATGGTAAAGAATCTGCCTGTCATGTGGGAGACCAGGGTTCAGTCGCTGGGTAGGGAAGATTCCCTGGAGAAGGGAATGGCTACCCACTCCAATATTCTTGCCTGGAGAATTCCATGGACAGAGGAGGCTGGCAGGCTATAGTCCATGGGGCCGCAAGGAGTCAGAAATGGCTAAGCAAGTAACACACACACAGTTCAACATGCATTTTTCCTTTACTGCCATCTCAGGCACTGTAACTTTTTAGCAGATGATGAATCTGGGATGATTCTGAGGTAATGTGAATCCTACATTTATTCATTTATTCATTCAGTCACTCTGTTAGCAAACATTTGCTCTTTGCTGAGATGCTGAGGACAATAGTTACAATTATCGATAGCTAATATTCTTGAGTGCCTGACACCATTCTCAGCACCTAGTATAAATGACAGCATTTCTCCCTGATGGTAACCCTCAGGGGTAAATGCTGTTCTCCTCCCATTTTACAGATGAGGGAGGAAGTCCCCCAAGGTTAAGACGCTTACCCAAGGTCACACATCGAGGAGACCATGTCATCCACAGCCTGGGTCCAGAGTCAGCACTCCGACTCACTACAGAGGAAAAATGTGCCCATATCATTGCAAGTGCTGAATAAATGTTTGCCGAATGAAGCATTGTAACTTGCCCCTGAGAAGCTTACAATACAGAGAGGAAACATTTATGTAAACAAACAACTGAGATGCAGATATGATATAATGTGTTAGAAGAGAAACATAAACAAGTATAAACCGGTGGCGTGCTGAGGATGGCGTGGTGAGAGCCAATCAGGAAAAGCGGGGAGGAGCATAGTGCAGGGAGGGCGTGGCAGTGGGACGCAGTGGGCGGGGCCAGGAGACCGAGCTTCCCTTTGCACAGTCTGTCATCAGGACAGATCACGAGGTGTCTACACCTTCCCATGTCTAACAGGAGAATAATGCCTGTACTTTTTATCTCAAAGGGTTAGGTCCAGATTTATAGGAGAGAGTAGAAGCAAAAGTGATGTATTGATATAAATTGCAAATCTCTTATCGATCTTATGCATAACTAGTGGTTTGCGAGCTCCTTGAAGGAAGGAGAGACATCTTTTTCACTGATCGTATGATCTTTGCTCAGAGCAGTGTCTGACATACAAGAGGCATTGTTGAACCATAGAGAGAAAGTTAGGAGGGGAGAAGGATGGAAGGAAGAAAGGGAGGAAGGGAGAGGAGAAGGAAAAAGGGAAGGAAGGAAGGAAGGAAAGGAGGAAGGAAGGAGGGAGGGAGAAAGGGAAGGAGGGACAATTAATCAAGAGGTCAGAAAAGATGCTGTTTCAGTCAGGGCTTTCCAAAGAAACAAAACCAATAGCATCACTCATTAAGCATCAAATTTCATTAAGAAATTTGTTTCCAGTTGTTCATCCAACCAATTGAAAGGGCTGGTAATTTCAAAATCCATAGGGCAGGCCGGCAGACTGGAATCTCAGGCAGCAGTTAATGCTATAATCTGGGGGTAGAATTTCCTCTTTTTTGGACAAATCTCACTTACTTTTTGCTCGTAATGCCTTCAACTGATTGGATAAGGCCCACCCACCCTATTGACAGTCATTTTTTACTTAAAAGTAACTGATCGTTGATGTTGAGCCCCATCTACAAGTTACCTTCACAGCAGCAGCTAGAGTAGATTTGATTAAATCACTGGGTACTGTAGCCTCGCCAAGTGGACACGAACAAAAACTTTCACGGATGCTCTTCCCAAAGAAACTGGAAGAGGGAAGCACAGAGGCAAGGAACAGATCTCAACATTAAAAACTAACTTTTACGTTGGGATTTTGACTAAGGAGCATGGACTGACAACTGGAGACTGTCTCCATCACGATCAGTTGGAGACAGCTGAAGGAACATTAGCATTATGGGTTATCTGCTCTTCCAGGGAGGGGTGGACTCAAGGAACTTGTTAAAAGCGCAGCTAGGAAAAATAAAAAAACAAAGCTAGAGACCCCATTCCAAAACTACTTAATCTGAATTGCTAAGGTGAGCCCAGCGATAAGAACTGTAGAGCTTCCAGGTGATTCTGATGTAACCAATGAACACTATTGGGTGAATCACAGATTGGGGAGACTTCCGGTTTCTTTAAGGGGATGGATTGAGGAGTCTCAAAGATGTGGGTTCACATTTTGCACCTACCACTCATTAGCTATGTGCCCATTGGAAAGGTACCTTCCCTAAGCCTCAGTTTCCCCATCTGTAAAATGGACCTCTTCACAATACTTCTGGGGTTGTGAAAGTGAAATAACACATGTAAGAATAAGACCTAGTCCAGGACCTTGAAGGCACCCCTTGGACATTGTGGGACTGGAATTTGTCATCTGGGGACAGTCAGTACCTGGTGCTGCAGGTACCCCACAAAGTCCGCTCCTGAAAGGCTCGGGGATTAGGAGTGTTGGGGGCCATTTGCCCCAACCCAGCACCACAGCCTCCACTGTGCAGAGCACGTTGGTCATGGCAGAGGATTTGGAGCCCACGCCTAGGTTCCTTCATGTCACCCTAACCCAACCCTGAGCCCCCTGTTCCCAGCAAACTGCCCTTCCCAGAGGTTGGCCTGGCTGGAGGACTTCTCAAAGTCTCCTCTGCACTAAAGGAAATTCTGCAAAACACAAAACCAGCCACTGTGAACCAGAAATCCTTCACTTGTTTATGAATTCAGCTTGCCCACTGCGCTTCTCACTCACCTCACCGTACATTCATATACCTTTGATTATGAGTCTTCTCAAGACAGAGAAAGCTGGCAAGTTAACAAGTGGGTGTAGGCTTTATTCTGGAATCCATCTTCCGGAGCAGAATATGCTCAGCTCAGAATCTTCTACTCTTTCTATGTAGCTCTGTGCAGTGTTTGGAGAGGGGCAGTGGGTCATCGAAGAGACAGATAGCCTATTTTGTTGCTTGCACTACTTGCTAAGGTGGGAAAATAGATTATACTCTGTTTTACAAAGATGTGTGGCTGCCCTGGTGAAGACAAAAGGAGTTTTCTCAGTAACATTCAGTTAATCAGAGAATTCAATTCACCGCCACAGACATTGCCACAAACATTGTGTAATTGAGATGTTAGACCCAGCGATTAAGCACTGTCTGGGAGGTGAAAGCGGGGAGAGGAGTGGGATTCATCTAGTTAGATGGTTCTCAGAACTAGGGTGGAATATGTGTGTGCCTGCTAAGTCACTTTAGTCGTGTCCGACTCTCTGCGACCCCATGGACTGTAGCCCTCGAGGCTCCTCTGTCCATGGGATTCTCCAGGCAGGAATACTAGAGTGGGTTGCCATGCCCTCCTCCAGGGGATCTTCCTGATCTGGGGATCGAACCCCCATCCCTTACGTTTTCTGCATTGGCAGGCAGGTTCTTTACCATTAGCGCTACCTGGGAAGCCCAGGTGAGATAGGGAAATCTCTTAACACAGTAAGCCCCCTACATATGAAGCTTGAAGCTGCAAACCTTCAAAGATGTGAATGTGCATTCCATTTCCAGTCATGTAAGTTAGTTCACGTGTCTGGCGTACACTGCCACATGTGTGCACCCTTTATAAGTGTTTGTGCTTTGGGCACTTTACTGTACCATACTGTATATGGTACAGTAGTACAGTATTTTATTTCAAGGCCAGATGTCCAGAAGCAAGCATAAAAGCAGCAGTGATGTAGCTGGTACAATACTACCCAGACGTCACTGGATTATCTTTTCAAGAGGGTAAATAGAATTGAATCCAGCCAGGAACCAGAACCTCTGCCATCAACGTCAGGCCTGAGGGACATTGCAGCTCACCCTCCGTCTCCTGTTGCTGACGATCCATCAGCTCTACCATCTCCCACCTCTTCTCCCTCCTCCAGTCGGTAACTCTGCTTGCCTGTTCACTCGATGCCAGCTTCTGTACTGTACTACTGTACATTTCAAGGTACTGTACTATAAGGTTAAAAATGTTATCTCTGTTTTTATGTTTGTTTTTAATGTGCCACTTGTGTGAAAAGTATTATAAACCTCTACAGTACAGTACTATATAGCAGGTTGTATTAGTTGGGTACTAGATTAACTTTGTTGGACTTATGAACAAATTGGACTTAGAAACATTTTCTTGGAATGGAACTTGGCTGTATGTAGGGAACTAACTTTAGTAAAAAGAAGACTTCTTCACTGAGCTCCTACCATGCACCAGATACTGCACAAAGCACTTTGGGGATGAGCACATTTGCTTCTGGCAACAAGTCAGTCTGCTTTGACTTCCATTTTAAAGATAAAGAAACTGAGGCTCAGAAAGGTGATGTGATTTGCTAAGGTCACAGAAATAGTAGAGTTGTCTGACACCAAATTTCCATATTTTATCCTAGTGATGGAAATATCAAAGCCAAATAGCAGTTTTCTTCATACTGAATACTAGAACTTTATACAGTGAGAGACTCAATCACAGTTCTTCCAAGTTTATTCTCAGATGCTGTTCCAGCTGAAAAAGAACCAGTTTCAGGGCTGAGGGTCCTTTGTCTGAGGCCCTAAGAGGATCATTGGACCTGGTGGATTGAAGGGAAGGGAAGCAGAGGGAACTCAACTCAGGAGTAGGGAGGCGGTCAGGTTCAAGAAGAAAAGAGGGGATCCTCTCCCCCTCTTCTTCCCCAAACCTCTCCGCCTCCTCCTCCAGCTCCTGCTTTTCCAAAATCATCCCTCACTCTCCGATGCTAAGAAAATTCCTTCAGGAACCTCTTGCAGTTGATGAAGATCCAAACTGACTGTGGAGAAAATACAAATCATTAATAACCACAAGCAATAATGCCCAACTTCACCTGTAATACTAGGAAATGGGAATACAAATGAAAATAAGATGCTCTGGAAGATTTTTAAGTGAGGAAGGATATAGTCAAAATGCTCTCTCAATAATACCTCTTTGATTAGGAGTTTTAATGCAGCAAATCCCTCCCAGATGTCTCAGGATGTGAACAATTCCAATTTCATATTTTTCAAACTTTTGAAATAATAGTACTCAGTATTTATTAGAATATAATAATAATCTCTTTTAAATTTTATTTATATTATATAAACATTATCCTAGTATGTAATAGCATAAGATTATATAAATTATAATAGTTTAATCCTATGATTTTACTATTATAAAAATAACAGTATTTCACAGCAACAAAAATTCCAGTACTTTTGTACTTAAAAATAGTATAGTACCCATAATGCTGGAATACCCCAAACCAGGACTGCAGTCATGAATTATATTCTTTTTCTGTATTACCTCCCGTGAAGCCAGTAAATACTATTATAGCTTCTGGAGAAACACTAGCTCATTCACTCCTCATATCAATGGTGCGAAGCAGGAGTGAGTTTGATACACATTCTGCAGAATGTGTCACACAGTTTGAAAATGTCCAAGCCGAGCGAGACTTGAACCCAACTTGGAGAATTCCAGACCCCAAACTGTGATTCTACTTCCCCTGGGGTCTTCGATCGGTGCTTTCTTCTGACAGTGGGAGACCCTCTGTCTGAGACTTCCACGCACCCACTCTTGTTATCCAACCTGCTCCATCCCCAGTCCAAGAGCTTTTCCAGGTGGAAAAAGAAAGCAAGAAGAACAGGAGCAGCCAGGCCCACTGGGTCTGCAGACGTTCCCGGCCCCTGGCTGGCAACCAAAACCTCCAGATCGCTTCCAGCCAAAGCAGAAGGAGGGTTCCGCTGCTGCCAGGGAAGAAAGGTTACAGTCATTTTCCTGCGAAAGGGTAGGATGATGGATAACACGCAGAAATACTTTCTCATGTTGGGAGACCTCTTGACAAGCGCTGGGAGTGGGAGATGCAGGTACACTGGGCGGGAAAACATTCTGCTCACCTTTGGCCCCAGTTCCCAGCTGCACACCCACAAGGAGGCTGCACAGGTATAGACAGCGACCCTTTAGGCAGGATTGGGCAGAGGCAGTGGGGGCAGCAATAGGTCAGCCCTTAGGGGTTCTGCCCAGCACCCAGGAGTGGCTGGGATAAAGATGGAAGGTCTGGGGGAATTCCCTGTGGGTCCAGTCACTAGGACTTTACTGCACTGGGTTTGATCCCTGGTCTGTGAACTAAGATCCTGCATGCCAAATGGTACGGCCAAAATAAATAAATAAATAAAAAGAGGAGGTCTGAGGAGGACGAAGGCTGGGCCAGCAACAGTGGACTCATGGAAACAGCACTCAGCAACGTTAGAAGCAGGGTTAGCTCCACACGACTTTCCAGGGACATGGGCTCTGAAGAGTGCCCCATGCTTGGGGTTTCATGCTCTGTAGTTGTCACCTTGAAATTCTTAATAATTTTATCAATGAATTTGCATTTTATAAGAAAGTCCAGCTGGACCATGGAGCATGTGATGGGGCCTGGAGCATCTGCTCACGTGTGGTCCCAACTCCCCCACCTCCTGCCCCCCAAGACCAGTTCTCAGCAGCCAGGTCCCCCAAGGGTGCAGGTATGGGAGGGTCCAGAGAGCCTGCCAAGTCACTGGCCAGGGCCCCATGTGCTTGTGAAGATCTGTATTTGTTGCAAATGTTAACATCATGTGTTCAAGTATTTTGTTTAGTCGCTAAGTCGTGTCCAACTTTTTTCGACTCCATGGACTGTAGCCTGTCATGCTCCTCTTTTCATGGGATTTTCCAGGCAAGAATACTGGAGTGGGTTGCCATTTCCTTCTCCAGGGGATCTTCCCAACTCAGGGATCCAAGTCGCATCTCCTGCATTGGCAGGCGGGTTCTTTACTGCTGAGCCACCGGGGAAGCCATGCCCAAGTAAACACACACTATACAGCAAATAAAAACACCATGACATGCCCAGAGACAGGAAAAAGCTTTTGAACAAGAAGCACACATTTTTATATCTCATTTATCCCTGGAACTATGTCACCAACCTTGTAAGCGGAATGGACATTAGACAGGGAACCTGAGATAGAGACAGCATCACTCCACAAGCCCCATACAGCAGATGTGACAAATGTGAAGGACAAACCATCTTATTCTACACACCCCCACATCCTCTGGGTATTCCCTGATAGCTCCATTGGTGAAGAATCCGTCTGCAATTCAGGAGACTCTGGTTCAATTCCTGGTTGGGAAGATCTGTTGGAGAGGGGATAGGCTACATCCTCTAGCCAGCACCCTCTTAACCCCAGGCTTCTTATCTCTAATTCTACTTCTCCTCTCCTCCCCTATCAAAGTCGTATCTTAGCTGACCCCACACTACAAAAGATGTAGTTAGTCATACTCTAAAGATATAAGACAATATTGAAGATGTAGATGATTTCAGATCTTTACCCTTCTCAGGGAAACTAGGGCATTTTTCCCATAAACAATGCCTTAACTCAAAGAAGTGAGTTACTACTAGCAGGATTTCAAATCCTTTAGAAAGTCAGGATGATAATAATGATAATAAAGAGCCATGGTTTATTGAATGCCTATATTGTCAGACACGGATTAAAAACACTATCTTTAATCTTCACATTAACTCTGGAAGGAAGATGATATTGCCTCTATTTTATAGAGGAAGAAACTGAGGTTCAGAGAGGTACCTTGCCAAGAGTCATGCAACCAGTAAGTAGTAAAATGGGATTTGAACTTGCTTTCCTTCTGACCTTGACAAATTTCAGGCAGAATAAAAGCTTTTTAAAAAAATTTTTTTAACTGGAATATAATTGGTTTGGGCTTCCCTGGTAGCTCAGTGGTCAAGAATCTGCCTGTCAGTGTAGGCAACAGGGTTTGATCCCTGGGTTGGAAAGATCACCTGAGAAGGAAATGGCAACTCACTCCAGTATTCTTGCCTGTGAAATCCCATGGACAGAGGAGCCTGGCAGGCTACGGTCCATGGGGTCCAAAAGAGTCGGACATGACTTAGCGACTAAACAACAACAATAACAAAAAATGTCTTACTACCCCTATGCATAAGGATGATACTGGATTTAAGAAGGCCAGGAGGGCCTTGATGAAAAGAAATGGTCCTTCCAGCTTCTAAGCCCAGGCCCAGAGGCCTGCTGAGATGGTAGAGAGCTGCCCAGGTTCAACCTGGTTTAAGAAGCAGGGGCAGCCTTGGCATTGAATGTCTCAGCCTGCATCTCCTCATCAAGGGAAATGAGACTGACAAGCAGCTCAAGCCATCCAGGCTGCTTCTTTTTTCCTTTTTCTTTTTTTCTTTTTCTTTTTTTTTTTTCAGGCTGCTTCTAATTAAAGTCCCTGGTAGCTCAGATCACTGAGAATTCATTCATAAGCTAATTTTTTGAAAGCCCCTTGTGCAAGGCACTGTGATAGGCACTGATGGTCCAGGATAAATGAGACTGACTAGCCCCAGGCCACATGGATTTCATAGACCTAGTAGGACTGTCTCTTCAAACAACCACAAAACAGATTAAAAGGTACATTTTACACGTCAACCTATACACAGGACCAACCCACACAAAAACAAGCTTCACAGACCTTTACTAATCCTTACTATATATCATGTACTCTTTTGTGTCCTAGTAGTTTCAGTTTTTAAAATACTAGACAGGAACAAGTGGACTGACTTTGATGGATTACCAGAAAAACTTCTTGTAGGAGATACAGTCAAGAAAGTTAGTAATGTGCTAAGAGGTTCCAGGTTTATGGAAGCACATGGGATGTAGAGCTCTTCAACCAGTCAGAAGGATCAGGGAGGGCTTCCTGGAAGAAATGACCTCTAAGCTGAGATATGAATCTAAGAGAGGTAAATAAGAGCCAGATCACGCAGAAATTTTTAGTTCTGTAAAGGAATTTGGACTTAATACCATGAGCCATGGAAAGCCACTGAGGACTATTAAATAGCATGGTCATCATTGGATCTATTAACAGCTCTCCTCCTAGGCTCAGGTTAGGGATGCATTTTCCTCTCCCTTTTGAAGTTAGATGTAGCCATGGACTTATTTTGTCCAATGACATATGAGGCTTTAAAAGCCAAAGAACAATTTACATATCTACCTCTTCCTGTCATGGTGACCCTCAAGATGGAACTTAGCAATCATACCTGAAATAGAGCAGAAAGTGACCTGATTCACTGAAGTTCATGCTGAGAGCTAAGAAAAAGGTAACAAAGCTTTGGAAGAGGATATCAAAGTGTCTTTTACATGTGAAGGTCCCACTGCAAAGGTAATTTGCAGTAAAAGATTGAAGATGAAGAAGGAGTTGGCCATGTAGCTATCTGGAAGAGGACACACCAAACAGACGGAACAGCAAGTGCAAAGGTCCTGAGGCAGGTGTGTGCCTGGCACGTGCAGCAAAGAACTAAGGAGCCAGTTTGGCTGGAGTGAACCAAAGGGAGTAGAGGGGGCAGTGTTTCCCAGACCTCCTGACTACACAGTGCTTTCTCCAGGAGACACAACTTCTGGAACTAACCAGGAACCCTTGGGGAAACAAAGACCTACGCTCTCTCAGTTCAGAAAAGAGGCAATGATATGGATGGATCTTGAAGGCATTATGCTAAGTAAAGGGCTTCCCCAATGCTCAGTGGGTAAAGAACCCATCCACAATGCAGGAAACATAGGAGACACAGGCTTGAACTCTGGGTCAGGAAGATCCCCTGGAAGAGGAAATGGCAATCCACTCCAGTTTCCTTGCCTGGAAAATCCCATAGACAAAGGAGCCCAGAAGGCTACAGTCCATTGGGTCGCAAAGAGTTGGACATGACTGAGCAACTAAGCACATGTTAAGTGAAATAAGTCAGAGAAAGACAAATACTGTATAAACTCACATGTGAAATCTAAAAAAACAAATTCATAGAAAAAGAGATCAGATTAGTGGCTGCCAGAGGGGGCAGGTGAGCTGGTAAAGGTGTTCAAAAGCTGTAAACCTCCAGTTATAAGTAAGTATTGGGGATGTAATGCGTAACATGATGACTATAATTAATGCTGTTTTATGGTATAGTTGAAAGTTGCTAAGAGAGTAGGTTCTAAAAGTTCTGATCACAAGGGGAAAAAATGTGTAACTATATGAGGTGATAGATGTCAAGCATAATTATTTTGCAATATATGCATGTCAAGTCATTACATTGTCCTCCTTCAACTTACATAGTGTGTGTCAATTACATCTCAATAAAACTGGAAGGAAAAAAAGACACGAGTGGTTGAAGGACTCATGAGAACAGAACACTCCTCCTCTTTCAGAGGGGTCCCCAGAGACTTGCCTGCCAGGGTCAGGACTCTTGGGTGACTTCTGCCAAAGTGATACTACCTCCTTTGGTCAACTCTCTCCTGAAGAGGAGCGTGCTTTAAGCAAAAGAGGTTGTACCGAGTTGCTGGGATTTTAAATCTTTTCTTACTAAAAATACATCTATTGTGGAAAAATCCCAAAAGATGAAGCACATCACTAACCTCAGGGGGTCGAGCGGTCCTTCCTCACACGCATGGAGCTGTGCTTCCAGCTCTTATCATTAGCAGTAATCTCAGGTCAGGAGGGGTTGCCTGGCTGTTCTCAGCTACGTGGGCTGCTTGCTGATTTCCTGGGGCCCTTGAGAGAGAGAAACACAAATTCTGCTTTAGAACAGTGCCTGTGTTTGTTTATTGGTAGTGATCCTTTTCTTAAGATTCTTGAATGCATGGTTGTCCCTATAGTCCCCAAACCTCCACCTCCTCCCTGATCACTCATAATGTCTGCAGTCCTGAGGGTCTAGGAGATCAAGGCCATGCACCCCTCCCTCCCAGCCAGCACCAAAGGGAAAAACAAAAACAGACCCCATGGCTTCTCTTGGGTTTCTGGAAAATAAGGACAAGAAGCTTCTTCTCCCAGAGGCAATCTCCAGTGACAGTGGGGCCCAAATCGCCCCTGCTCCTGCTGTCCCAGACTCTGTGGGTACTCACCAGCCTGAACATGTGCCTAATAGTAGGAGCGGCCATGTGTCTGGGCCAGGCTCTGTATGAAGGGTCCATGTTATAGTGATCTTTCTTGGCTCCAAAGCTACACACTTATTCCCAAGTGGTCTACTGGTCACAGCAGGGACCTAGGGCAAGAATACAGGTGGATCAGAGAAACCCCAGTACTAGAAAAGGAGCTTAAGGCACATGTGCCACCAGGCATTTAAGCCATTCTATCCTCGCGTATAACATCAATAGAGCAGCTGCTAGATGCTAAAGACTAAATTATGAATGAGGCATAGTCTCTGCTCACTACTACAGATATAGAGGCGTAGATATATATGTAGAGTCAAGATATACAAGTATCTATGTATATATGTATGTGCATATATTATGAATGAATGAATAAGTATGATTCATGCCATTCAATTCATGCACAAAAAACTTGAGGAAGGAACAGTTAGAGGTAAGGGGATGTGAAATGGAGGGAGAGAGTCAGAAAGAGCCAAGAAAGCAGCACTGGATTGGGCCTTAAAGGAAGAGAAAGGGTGGGCATCTCAGAGGGAAGAGCAACTTGTTCAAAGACACAGCAGTGTACAAGTCCTTGACCCATGTCACTGGACAGCATGTACTATTTCCCAGTAGCCAATGTTTAAAGTTCATGGGAATCAAGGAACTATCACAAGTGCCTGAACTCTAACCACCTCAGAAAGGTTAGCTGCATCGTTCTATCACTGTGTGAAAGACTCTTGTCATCACCACACAATTACATATACATCTAAAACCAACCATGTTCAAGGCCCATGCCAAGTAGGGAACCTACAAATACATATAACAATACTGCAAGGAGATCCAACCAGTCCATCCTAAAGAAGATCAGTCCTGGGTGTTCATTGGAAGGACTGATGTTGAAGCTGAAACTCCAACACTTTGGCCACCTCATGCAAAGAGCTGACTCATTGGAAAAGACCCTGATGCTGAGAAAGATTGAGGGCAGGAGGAGAATGGGACGGCAGAGGATGAGATGGTTGGATGGCATCACTGACTCAATGGACATGGGTTTGGGTGGATTCCTGGAGTTGGTGATGGACAGGGAGGCCTGGCGTGCTATGGTTCATGGGGTCACAGAGTCAGACACCACTGAGCGACTGAACTGAACTGTGTTTTCTCCATTGCATATTCTTTCCACCTGTGTCATAGATTAGGTGACCATAGGTGTGTGGGTTTATCTCTGGGCTTTCTATCCTGTACCATTGATATGTATTTCTGCTTTCGTGCCAGTACCGTACCATCTTGATTACTATAGCTTTGTAGTACAATCTGAAGTTAGGGAGCCTGATTCCTCAAGCTCTTTTTTTTTTCTTTCTCAAGATTGCTTTGGCACTTCATGATCTTTTGTGTTCTATATAAATTGTAACTCACAATGATGCTTAACATTTATTGAGCATTTACCATGTAGCCACTCATAACAATGCCTAACATTTATTGAGCACTTACCTACAATGTTATAGGCGTGGCACCAAGGATTTCACATGCATTAGCTCACGAAGCTTTGCAATGCCCCATAAGGTTGACACTATTATTATACCCATTTCCCAGAGAAGAAAACTGAAGCACAGAGTTCAAGCAGCTTGCCCAACATTACACAGCTAGTCCAACTCTAGAGCCCATGACTCATAAGCTCCTAAATGTAACTCCTGTAGTTCACTTGCCCCAACCTCCGCCATGCTCCGGGTGCAGAGAGCAGGTACAATGGAACTTATATGAGGAAATACAGGTTGTTAGCTTTACCAGTGTGCATGGCTAAGCTAAGCCTTCCAGAAGCACAGGCTTTAGATACAAGAAAAAAGCTGGAGTGGGCAGGAACAGGGCACCAACTAGTCTTGCTCCAAGTTGGCAGTCTCCACAGGGCTGCTCGGGGGGCATCCATGTCCTTTATGAGTTGCTCCCATCCAGGGTTTGATTGTCAGTCTTGCAGGCTGGAGCACTCGATTTCTCAGCTCACTAAGAAAAGAGTCATATCTCAGAGGTGAGTTTAGCATATTAGAATCATATTGTCTTGAGACAGAGTAGTTCTGTTTATTTGACTAGTACATCCTCTCCATATGAAGAAAGTCAGCTCATAATCAGAATAATAATAACAGCTGGTATTTGTTGAGTTCTTACTCTATAGTACGTGCATGAAGTATTATGTAAATAATGAAACAAAAGGGAGTTAAGATAAATGTAATATATAATGGCATCACACTAAGACAAACTGATGTATCCATTTCTCCAACATGGAGGATCTGGCCAATGAAATGGAAATACTTGAAATATAATGATCATGACGCCTGCTTGAGTCACCATAATGGGGCTCTTGGCCCAAACTCTGTCCCCTTTGTATGGTCATTGCCTGGGTGACTGTCTTTTCTTTATGCATTAGGCAGAGCAGTGTCACTTCTGATTAACACATGCTTCCTGTAGGTGTGTTAATACATTCAATCAGGTTACTGTCAAGTCTTACCGCCCAGGGAACCATTCTGTCTCCTGAAGGTGACTTTGCATATCTCTGCTCTGTACAGATCTTAAAGTTTAATCCTCAGCAGACAGTCCTAGTTCCCTTATCTACAGATGCTTGGGAGAGGCCTCATTTCAGCCCCCACATACAGGCAACATTAAAAAATGATACCAAATATACCAGGAAGCAATGTGTTTTACTGAGGCTTCCCAGGTGGCTCAAGTGGTAAACCTGTCGGCTAATGCAGGAGATGCAAGAGACTCAGGTTTAGTCCCTGGGTTGGGAAGATCCCCTGGAGGAGGCAATGGCAACCCGCTCCAGTATTCTTGTCTGTAAAATCCTATGGAAAGTGGAGCCCGGTGGGCTACACTCCATGGGGTCACAAAGAGTCAGGTACAACTGATCAACTGAGCACACAATGAGTTTTACTGAGGCAGAAAAATTGTGCAGGAGAGTTAAATTTGGAGAGAGAGGTTGGATCGTGGAGAACTGAATGCCAGAATCATCACTGCCCAAAATTACCACCAGGGTCCACCATTGCATTGGACGTGTGTGTGTGTGTGTGTGTGGGTTTGGGTGTTTGCTCAGTCACTCAGTCATGTCCCACTCTTTGGGACCCCAGGGACTGTAGCTTCCAGGCTCCTCTGTCCACAGAATTCTCCAGGCAGGAATACTGGAGTGGGTTGTCATTTCCTTCTCTAGGGATCTTCCCAACCCAAGAACAGAACCCAGGTCTCTTGTGTCTCCTATATTGGCAGGTGTATCCCTTACCCTACAAAGCACAAATAAAAGTATGTGTCTGTCTGTCTGTCTCTCTCAGAGCATGAGTGCACATGTGCACACAAACACACACACACACACACACACACACACACACACAGGACCTGCCCTTTATGAGCTTCTATTTTAGAGCAAATATCACTGCATTACCAACAGGATTATAAATTCATTCATTCATTCATTTTTACTTCATTCACTCATTCTGCACATATTCATAAAGTGCTGCTTGTGGGTCAAGGACTATTCTCAGAAAGGTATCTTTTGGTCTCACAGAGGCTCCATCTCCTCCCCAGTCTTAACCCTGATAGAATAGGTGCAGAAGAGGGAGGAGGAGGAGGAAGTGTCTACCCTTTGCCAGACCAAGCTCACTTCCTCCACTCCAAAGGAGGTATTGAAGTGGGGAAAGCATGAAAGACGAGGCCATATATCATTTCTGCTCCAATTCCAAAGCCTGGTTAGGACTGAGGGAAGTGGAACAGATGAAGTTTGAGTCTGATTTGGGATTTGAATTTTAAACTCGATTGGAGTTGTTTTTTCCAAAACCAAAGGTCACCGTAAAATTAAAGATTTTACCCAAAGTATCAAGGGGAAGGAAAAAAGCTCAACTGAAAACAGGCTCTACAAAATAAGAAATTTAAACCAAGTCCATAAACATTTACACGATTTTTTAAATTGGTCCGATTCTTCGCAACCTCACTCCCTTCACTATGGTTTATCCCCCATCATTTCTCAGGGGGATTCCTGCCAAAGCCTCCCCACAGATTGATCTTTATCCACTGTTGCCCTGATCCAATTCCCTTTCCAGCAAGAATCAGCCTGATTTTTGAAAAACCTTCTGATCATGTCAACATCTTGCTTAAAAACCCTCTACTGCATTCCCATTGCTCTGGATAAAGACAAATCTCAACAGTAGAATTTTTTGGTTAAAAGGACATAAAATTTAACAAGCCAAAAAAAAAAAAGGACACATTTGGGAACTGGATATACTAAGGCATATGTAAAATCCATATATGGATTTAGTCATGGGTCTGCCATTCACTAGTTGTTAGTAAATTGTTGGTACCATCTCTGTGCCTCGGTTTCTTCAGTAAAATGGGGATAATCACGGGATCACCACATCATGGGATAGTCACAAGGATCAAAGGAGTAGATATGTGTTAAGATCTTAGAACACTGGCTGGCTCACAGCAGTGAATGTGAAGTGTTCCATGCTGATGTTTCCTTGGGGAGCTGGAGTGCTGCAGCTTAATTTACAAAGAATGAAGGGAGCTGCCAGCTAAGACTGGAGACTCACTCCTGACCCCTCACTGCCTGGCCTGGAGCCTGGCATGCAGGAGGTGTTCACTGAATATTTGTTGGATGGATGGATGGATGAGACAGAGTCCTCCTCCTACTCACATAGGGCCCTGAGCCCTTCTGTGCCTCTCCCCTTCCTCAGCTTGAATGGCTGCATGGAAGGGGCTGTGGTAACTTAGCAACAAGGGCTTCTGTAGAGATGAAGCCGCAGACAATAAGATCAGGCCCCTGGTCCCACCCTGCACTTGAGAACAGGCACCTGCACCTCTTCCCTGGCCCCCTTCAGGCCTTGACTCTGCTGTTAGGAGCAGTCCTGGCCCCAGTGATATTCTCTGGGAGGTGAAGGGACAGGATGCCCTATAGGATGTCCCACCAGTCCAGGGGATCTGTGACAGGATGGGAACCTTTGGTACCCTGGACTCAATAGAGAAAAAAGCTGAAGGTGAGGGTATTATGGGAGTATCTACCCCCAAACCCTATTTCAGCCATGATGTGAAGTCCAGGCTGGTAGTCAAAGAAGGATCCAGGATTCTTCAAAAGCCACAGTTAAACAGACAAGATGATCTCAGGATGAGGCGGCCGAGGCTTGTTATGGCAGGCGGGGCAGAAACAGCATCAAAAGACAATAGGGTGGAATGTGCCAGATAAGATGCCTGCACACGGAAGGTAAGATTCTGGCCTGGGAGTGAAAGGACTGGGATTCTGGTGATGATCGGCTGTGGGTGTGCCGCCACTTTGTTCCAGGTCTCATTCTTTCCTTTGTAAAATAAGGAGCTGGACAAGATCTAGGTCCCTCTAGAGCTATTGGCCATGAATCCAAGCAAATACCCACCCCACACACCCCAAAACTGCTCATTTGTATTCTTTTTTTAAAAGAAGCATGCCAAGTTGTTTTCTCCTGCTCCAAGTTTATTTTACATGTACCATGCTTGGAGGATACAAGCATTGGCAAAACCAGTTCCCCCATCCTCCCTGCCCACTCCCCAACCTACACCATCACCAACCAGCACCACTCACTGGAGTAGGAGATATATTCAGAGTGGCTGCTCCAGAGCCCAGGGTAAGAGAGAGAAGCTGTCAGAACCAGGAGGTGACAAGGTGTCTAGAACCTAAAGGACCCCAGACGGGCCCTTTGACCCAAGCCTTTGAATCATGAAAGGTCTAGGATCAGATGCTAAGGAGACTCCTGGTGGAGCCATGGCCATTGTGATGGAGTCAGGAATCAGGAGATGGGCTACTGTTAAAGGGTAGGAAGTGGTCCTCGTACATCCTACCCAAGCTAGGTAATCATTAGTGAAAGCGGAGGCGGAGGGCTTGGTGCGGGGCCAGGAGCAGGGCAAGCTGTGGTGGTGTGAGGGTGACTATGGGGGTGCAATTCAGCACGGCTGCACACCAGAACCTAGCAGGCCTGCCTGCTCCCTTGCCGGTGCTGAGAAGCCTGAGCTGGGAGGAGACTTCCCAGGGAAATGCCTGCCAAGAGGTGGTCACCCGTAATGAGGCAATAAACGGGGTAATTACTGGGCAATTACTGGCCCTCCAAGTGTCTGGGAAGCTGCAGGTGAGAGAACTTGGCCAACTTGAGGCTCACACATCTCTCGTGAGCAGGAGGCCCAGCTGATAATTAGACAGTGTGGATGGGCGAGACCGAGGCTTTGAGAACATGCACTTCATCTTTTCTTGCTTCTTTTTTCCTTTCCCTCTCCTTCTGGCCCAAATTCAAGGCAGTCAGCAAGTGCCCGAGGCCTGGGTATTGGCCGGGAGACAGAGCCTGCTGCAGATTTTCTTGGCATCTTTGGAGACCATAGTCGACTCCACCCTACTTGCTTCCACCCACTCCGCCTGCTCCATCCCACCAAGCTGAGTCCCTGCGCTCTTGGATGGAGGCTTCCAGGAATCCCTGTCCAGGACCAAGGCTGGGACAGGCCCAGTGGGGCCCCACCTGCCAGCGGAGACAAATTCAACTGTCCCGCTGCAGCCTAGCAACTTGACGTCACAGTGCAGTTTCTCTGGAGGCCTCAGTGGTATAGAATCCACCTGCCCTTGCAGGAGACACGGCTTTGATCCCCGATCTGGGAAGATCCCACATGCCACGAGACAACCAAGCCAGTGCCCCACAACTATTGAGCCTGTGATCTACAGCCCGGGAGCCACGACAAGCGAAGCCACTGCAATTAGAGGCCTGTGTGCCCCGCAACTAGAGAGTAGCCCCCCACTCACCACAACTAGAGCAAAGCCCACACAGCAACAAAGACCCACCACGGCCAAAAATAAGTAAATCAATAGTTTTCTAAAATGCCACTTCTTTGTAAATGTCTTTTTCTCTTTTCTTATTCAAACTTGGAGGTCTCACCCCTCATAGCTCCTTTCTTCTGGTTAACCAAGTTGGACTAGTTACCCCCGGAAAAAAAAAATTGAAGTGGTTAAACATGCAAAATGTCTGGAACTGTTGAGGCTATTGAATAAAATGGGTTTGTTTGCTCTGGCTGAGGGCAGGGTGGAGATTTGGGGGGAACGTGAAAATGAATGAGAAAATTTTTTTGGTCTCTTTTATAGATTGCATGTCACTGCGTTAGTTTAGGAGCATTAAAAATGTATAACATAAAGCTTGTTCTGCTCATAAATGATCCTCTTTGGCATATTAAAATTTAAAGTATAGTTTGTTCAGGCAGTAATTACACTTTTACTAATTGAATTTATCTTTAAATATTTCAAAGTTTTGTAATAAGTTGAGCTACAAGATCCTAAGCCTCAAGATATTTGTATTCAATGGTGTTTCAGAAATAGGCAAAAGCTGGAGAACAGAAGAAATCACTAGCATTAGATTAAAATGAGAAAAAAGTTTGTTTTCTGGCGTTCTCTAGTGCCCAAAAAGACAACAAGCCAAATAATACACGACACGGTGCTTTACTTTATAAAGCTCCTTTACATACATTACCTTATTTGATTCTCACATCAGAAGTCTAAGCAGGAAAAGAAAAAGTTATGCATCTAAAGTTAAGGAAAATGGAACTCAGAAAAGCTGAGTGACTTGCCCAAGGTCACACAGGAATGGCAGAGCTTAGATCTGTCTCCTAACCCCAAAGCCCTGGCTCACTCACCCTTAGAAAAGATTCCTGATAAAATGTCCTCAGTGGACGACTGGATTGACAAAATGTGGTCTGTACATACAATGGGATATCGTTCAGCCTTAAAATTCTAATACTTGCTATAACATGGTTGAAACCTGAAAGCATCATGTTCAGTGAAATAAGTCAGCAGGAAAGGACAAATATTACAGATTTCCAATTATATGAGCTATCTAGAATAGATTCATAGAAACTGAAAGTAGAAGATGGTGGTTGCAGGTGCTGGTGGGGTGGAAGGAGTAGGAAGTTGTTTAATGGGTGCAAGGTTTCAGTTTGGGACGATGAAAAAGTTCTGCAGATGGACATTGGTGATGGTTGGTGAAGGTTGGCATAACATTACGAATGTGCTTAATGCCACTGAACATTTTGAAACCACTAAAGTAGTAACTTAAAAGAATATGTCCTGAACATGAATTTTGCCTCCAAGGAATTCATTTTATTTGCTCAACTAGTCTTTTCAGCACATTCTGCTGCCTCCAAACCACCCCCCAACTTCCTTCCCATTCACAAAGTTTTGCCTTGGTTACTGTAAGATTCTCTTCCGTGACAAACCAACCTAAACCAATTTGGTTCTTTAGGTAGATAGTTGAGGGCCGTGCTCTCACTTGCAGATAGTATGTCACAACAAAAAAAAGTTTCAGGCTGGCTTCTCCCGTGAAGACAGATTTATTAGCAAGCTGGCCTCAAAGAGCCTGTTCAACAAATTCAGTGAAGTCCGTCTTCTGACCTGTGAGGCTTTGTGACCGCACACTGGATGAATGTGTGGCCAAACTCTAGTGATGGGTTAGGAACTAGGCTTTCAAATCCTGTAAGTGGCTACAAGCAGAACTTGTTTTAAATCTTAGCACACCATTCCAAAGAGCACACGTTACCACTGGCCTTGGTAAACTGATAGACCTTTCCCGAGCAGGGTGGGGAGAGCTCCTGTCTGATAGTTTGCACATGTCAAAGCCTACTTGTTGCACCAAAGAGAACCATTTCTAACATCCATTATGCTAATGAGCAAGGCCTCTAGTGTTGATAGGAGATAAAAATAACTGAAAGTCTTGGAGTAGCTGCCCAGAGAGTGTGGTTTCTGCTTGGAATCTTTCAAATGTTAACTAACCAGCCCTGAAGTCTGTATTCCTGATTAGAATTCTTTCCATGTTAACTAACTGGCCCCTAGAATTTGGATCAAAAGCATATCTCACAGTCAGGCTTTGCCAGATGAAATATACATAATATTTGGGACATACTTCCACTAAGAAATTATTTGGTATTTATCTGAAATTCACATTGAACTCTGTGTTCCATATTTTTAATTGCTAAATTTAACAACTCTGCTCATACTCTATACAGCACCAAAGTATTTTGAAATGAACAACAGACAATATAACACATACCTTTGAGAGGTAAAATATTATAAGTTAATGTTTCTCTTGACTTGATTGTGAACATTTCTAAGCCTGACTCTTCTCGGACTGCAGAAGGCAGACAGTTCTGAGCAGGTGTGACAATAAGCTACCTGTTTTAAAATCCACAGAAATGAAGGAATGTTCCTATCTCTCTCCATGGTCTTTCACTTTCAATCCTCAATGCCCAGGAACACATCCACTGACACTGAGATCAAAATACAGCAAGAGCAGACCCACAAGCAGAGAAAGAAATTCCTGAATCTCCTCTGTGTGTCTGTGTGTAATGGTATTGCCCCTGGATGCAGAAATGTTTCTTTTACTCTTGCCTGTGAGAATGATACTACACTGCTTGTTCCTGGTGGACAAGAATTATAATGATCTGATAGTCCAGGTAGTTTCACATTAAAATCTTTCCCTTGCATCAAGATTTAGAATTCATTGGTAGAAGGTGGGGAGGCAGAGGAATAACAAAGACAGAATAATAGCACCTTATCTGAAAGATTATAGTCATCATTCTAAAACAAAATGAGCATAATTTTTGCCCCTAAAATGAATTTTACTTTCCAAAGTGTCACTAATTTTCATTTTTACCATTGCTAGGGTGGGGAGGGGAATGCTAAGAGTGAAAATAAAACAGCATTGTCCCCCATTCCCACCACTGAAGTATTTGGGGAAAGAACAGAGGCAGGAAAGAAACCTTGTCTTTTCTAATTGAGGATTCAATGACTCCTCCTAAAGCCCCCAGAGCAGGTGAATTGTTAAAACAAAAAAACAAACACCCCTCTCTGGCCCCTGCACCTCCATAGCTCCTGGGAAAGGTCGCCCAGCAAGTCAGCCCCTCCGCGGGGCCCAGGGAGCCTGGACTCCCACCACCTCACTCCCTGCAGCTGCAGCTTAATAAAGCTTAATAAAAGGTGTGATTGCCATGGCAACCTCAGTAACACTTTCAAATAGATAGCCAATTATTATTCACTCATTTACTGTTTATTGTGGCGATGCCAATCACAGTGAACACCGGGAGTGTATTAATGGAGATGTGAGTGGAATTGGGGCCCTGGGGACTGGCATTGTAATGCCTCATTCATTAGCAGCATGGCTTCAAGGTGGGTGGGCACACAGCCACTCCCTCTGGTCCCTCAGCCCTCAGCCACCCAAGCACACACACAGGCGTGCACACACACACAGAGACACACAGAGACACACACAGCACAAGGGACTCGGCCTAGAGGTCGTTGAAGGACTCAGTCCCCTTCAGGGTGGCCCTCAGCACACACTTAGATCACAAGACAAGCAGATGGACCCAGACCTTGGCTCAGCCCCAGAAGGTATTTTCAGTAGTATTTTTTGTTATTTTTCACCCTTCCATATGAACCTGTTCCCCATTTCACACCTGATAAATACAGTGCCTCATTAAACTCCACCAAGCTTTTAGGAGAAGATAGATCAGCCCAGGCCCCTTCCAGGAGATCTTAACAGTTGGAGGTTCAGGAGACTAGAAGGGGAAAATACCAGGAGTCCTTCTTTTAAAAACTATCCACTCTACTCGGGTGCCTGCTCCTTGCAACCTGCCTGCATCTCCTCCCAGCCCAGCAAAGGGTCACAGACCTTCATCTCATTCTGAAGGTAGCCACGCATTTCCTGAAAGCAGAAGATACAGGAAGACAATTTCCACCCTTGGTTTCCTGGATGAATTTTGCCAGGCCTTCCCAGGCGGGAAGAAAGAGGGCTGGGGGCATAAAAAGAGGGCATTGAGGAATTTCCAAGGCCAGCAGGGGAGAGGGTCTTCCAGGGCAAGCTTCCATGGTGTAGCTGCAAGCCTCCATAGGTTTCCCTGCTTGTCCCTAGATCTGATGTGAAAGCAACAGGATCACCTACCCTCCCAATCCATGAGGGCCTGGAAACGGCTGTATCAGTGGACCTGTGGGGAACAACGGTGGAAGGCTTCCCACAGCTTCCTTTGCGCCTGACCCTGGTCCAAGGGAAAGAAGGATGGGAAAGTGTCTCTGCCAGGCTGGTGGGATGGGACCCAGCATCAGATCCCCTTTGATTTAAAAAGTCAACACAGCAGAGGCATGACAGGCCTTGTATAATACACTGGAGGGTGTGGTAAAACCCAGATTCACTCCACAGGCTGGCAGCTCCAGTTACCAGGGAGACACCACCCCCAGGCAGCCTGCTCTTCAAGCCAGCAGCTTGTTCTTGCCCTGCCCGGCTCCTTTCTAGGGTCCCAAGGCTCCAGGCCCCACCCCAATGCCTCAGCAGCTCCCACTCACAGCTCCCGGATTCTGGTGCCAGGCGGGACCAGAGACAGACGGGGGTGGGAAGGTGTGAGCATGACTCACTCGCTTCTGCTTGTCTCTGTCTTTGCCCAGGCTCAGGATGTGGGGGCAGTGTTAAAGAAAAACATTTTTTTTTCTGACACTCATTAAAGAAAGACTTTATTCAGGACTATCCTGAACCAGTCAGTCCTAAAGGAAATCAACCCTGAATATTCATTGGAAGGACTGGTGCTGAAGCTCCAATCCTTTGGTCACTTGATGTTCAGTGGTAACTCATTGGAAAAGACGAGGATGCTGGGAAAGAGTGAAGGCAGGAGGAGAAGGGGATGACAGAGGATGAGATGTTGGATGGCATCACCGAATCAATGGACATGAGTTTAGCAAACTCCAGGAGATAGTGAAGGACAGGGAAGCCTGGTGGGCACAGTTCATGGGGCTGCAAAGAGTTGGAGACAATTTAGTGACTGAACAACAACAATCCTGATAGGAGAGAGAGACTGGGACTCAACTGGGAATGTGGCAAGGACAAGTGGGGGTTTGTAGTTAAGGAACACAGTAAGGGGGTCAGTGCGTGGAAAGTTACTAAGAGGAGACTTCCAGGCTCAGGGTCACACCCCGTGGCTTTTGGCATGGCAATTTCCCTACCAGGGATGGAACCGAGTCCTAACCACTGCACCAGCAGGGAATTGCCCAGAGCAGGGGACTCTTGCTGAAGGTAGACCAGCAAGATCAGAGACCAAAGAACTTGCCCAGTAGTCCAGTGGCTAAGACTCTGAGCTCCTGCAGGGGGCCTGGGTTCAATCCCTGGTGGAGGAACTAAGATCCCGCATACTGCAACTGAAGATCCTCCATGCCACAATGAAGACCCAGCACAGCAGATTAAATAAATAAATCTTATTTAAAACAGATCAGAGATCAAGAGTAGGAGGATTTTCTGGAAGTTGGCTTGGCAGCGTCCTTGCTAAAACTGAACTCTGCAAGGAACAGACTCGGAAGCCCCAGTGAGGCTTAGAAAAAGAGAGGGCTCAGAGGAGCCTGACTAAAGTCTGGTCAGGAGAGGCTTCATCTTCACCCCTGGGAAGGAGCTGGGGGACAGGTGGGGGAAGGGAGAGCAGAAAGAGAAACCGGATAGGCAGGCAAAGCCATTCAATGGGCAGCCAGCTAGGAAGAGTGGGACTGTGAGGGCAACTCTGAGAGGGCTGGAGAAACTCAGGGAGCCGCTTCCTACAACTGTGTGTAGACCAGACTTGGGGATCTTGGCACCCATCACCATCATAAGTCAAGTCATTTCTGGTACCCAAGAGATTTGATGCCCTAGGCCCTCCCTCAGAAAGGGATTCTAATCCTACCTCAACTTTAAATTTTATTGATACTTATCAAAATTGGAAAACTACAATTCCATTTAAATAGGAGTGTATGTGTGCATGCTCAGTTGCTCAGTCATGTCCAACTCTCTGCTGACCCCATGGACTGTAGCCCTCCAGGCTCTTCTGCCCATGGGATTTCCCAGGCAAGAATACTGGAGTGGGTAAGTCATTCCCTTCTCCAGGGGATCTTCCCAACCCAGGGATCAAATTCAAGGCTCCTGCATTGGCAGGCGAGACACTTTACCACTTGGCCACTTTAGCCACTTTACCACTGAGCCACCTGCATTCTTTTCCACTGAGCCTTAAATATGGGTAGAAGGACCCTATTTCTTAACAAAAGTTCAATAATGACATATCTAGATTCTGAGCTTTTTATGCTAATGACACCAGAACCTATTGTCCCACAATGGTTCCTAAAGACTTTTTCATAAAACACCAATAAACTCATTAAAAGTTTAATATTCTATTTCTTTTTATATATATATTATTTTTTAAGTGTAGATGTTTACAATTTGCTAGGTATACAGCAAAGTGACTCCATTATATACACACACACACACACACACACACACACATATATATATATATATATATTCTTCAGATTCTTTTCCATTATAAGTTATTACAATGTTGGGTATAGTTCCCGGGGCTGTACAGTAGCTCCTTGTTTCTCTATTTTATATATAGTAGTGTGTATCTGTTCATTCCAAACTTCTAATTTATCCCTCTCCCCCTTTCCCCGTAAATTTGTTTTCCATGTGTGTAAGTCCATTTCCGTTTTTGTAAATAAGTTCCTTTGCATCATGTTTTTAGACTTTTGCTCTCTGGGGACCATGAACACCCCCTTCCAGCTCAGTTTCCCCCTCACAGAGGCGAGGTGATGGAGGGACCGCCCTTGGGGTTTGAGTGTATGGTGTTTATGAAGCCCAGGAGAGGCTCTCAGTGAACGTGACCTCTCCATCCTCACCTAGACAGGGAGGACCTGATGAGTCCCAGGGAAGACCTCCAGCCCTTCCGAGGCACAAAACCTTTGTCTCAACAATGAGGGGCTGGACTGGGAAGATCCCCTGGAGAAGGGAAAGATTACCCACCCCAGTATTCTGGCCTGGAGAATTCCATGGACTGTATAGTCCATGGGGTCACAAAGAGTTGGACAAGACTGAGTGACTTTCACTACCACTGCACTACATGTTCATAAAAGATAAAAATGCATGTTCCCTTCTGCTTCCCACAGTGGACGGCCACACTGCTATCTGGTGAAGGTGAGAGACCCTGTCTGGTGAAAGGACTCAGAGAGGCCAGAGTCCCACCACTGCCATAGAGCAACACGGTGGAGCTGCCAGGACTTGACTCTCAGTCAATAGCTCCGGAAGGAATGAGACCCTGGGGGAGGTTTGGAGGGCGCATGGGTGGGCTCATGTATCTCACAAAGAGCAGTGCCCAGAAAGCAGACCAAGGCGGGGAGTGTGTAGGGGAATAGCTCTGACAGTCTGATTTTAACTCAGCCCAATAAGCACTCATGTTCTGGCTCCCACACTAGCTCATCATGTGCTGCTGGGCAGGTCCTGGAGTCTTGCTGATCCCCAGGAGCCCTGTCTGTAAAATGAGGATCTCGATAATACCTCCTTTGTGGATGGGCTGAGGATTAACCGAGAGAATATTATCAGCTGCCCAACAGGGTGGTTCTGGCTCACATGAGGCATTCAAAAAATGATGGTTCGCCTTCAGGCAAAATCATAGGAGGGATGTGTTTGAAGTCAAAGTGAAGGATGTAAAGGAGTGTCAAGCCAACAGTAGGCTCTCAAAAAAATATTTGTAGAAAGAATAACAAATTAAATCTGAGTGAGGGGGCAGAAAGGAGTCGAAGATGATTCTGAAGGTTCTAGAAGGGTCTCTTGGCTGGGCTTTGAAGGTAGACAGAAGGGGGCCAACACAGCTGCCGGGGGTGTCTCCCCTCCTGCCCTCCTGACTCCCCCCACCCACGCCCCCCACGGTGGCCTCATCCTGCCACCACAGCCAGACTCGCCCAAGGGGACATTCCACCCCATCAACATTTAGTTCCCTTCGGGCTTCCCTGGTGGCTCAGCTGGTAAAGAATCCGCCTGCAATGTGGGAGACCTGGGCTCGATCCCTGGGTCAGGAAGATCCCCTGGAGAAGGGATAGGCTACCCACTCCAATATTCTTGGGCTTCCCCTGTAGCTCAGTTGGTAAAGAATCCACCTGCAATGTGGGAGACCTAGGCTCCATCCCTGGGTTGGGAAGATCCCCTGGAAAAGGAAATGGCAATCCACCCCAGTATTCTGGCCTAGAGAATTCCATGGACTGTATAGTCCATGGGGTCGCAAATAGACACAACTGAGTGACTTTCACTACTACTACGCTACATGTTTATAAAAGATAAAAATGTGTGTTCACTTCTGCTTTCCACGGTGGATGGCCACACAGCTATCTGGTGAAGGTGAGAGAGGGCAGAGTCGTGATCAATAGGGGAAGGGGTCAAGGGCATCCATCACATGGCCTCCATGTGCTAGACTCGGGAATTATTCCACTTAATCCCAACAGTAAATTTTAGGTGTCTGGTACTATTACCATCATCCACATCTCACCGAAGAGGAAAATGAGGCTCAGAGAAGCTAAGGGGCTAGCCCAAGATCACACAGCTAGAAAGCAGGGAAGGCAGGGTCCAACCGGGTTACCTGGCTCCAGAACCTTCACTTTTCCATCATCCCTTCTAAAGAGGCAGAGACTGAAAGAGAAAAAGATAGATGATAGTGTCTGAGTCCATTTGGCAGCTATGATAAAATACCATAGATGGGGTGGCATATGAACAACAGAAGTTAATTTCTCAAAGTGCTGGAGGCTGGGAAGTTCAGGATGGAGGCACTGGAAGATTCAGAATCAGTGAGGACCCTCTTCCTGGTTCATAGCCCGTGCCTTTTGCTGCATTCTCACACAGTGGAAGGGGCAAGGGAGCTTTCTCAGGCTCCTTTTCTAAGCGCACTAATTTCATTCATGACCTAACCACCTCCCAAAGACCCACCTCCTAATTACATCCCCTCTGGGGGTAAGGATGCAACATGTGAACTTTGAGGGGGACACAAACATAGCAGATAATAGCACAGATGCTAAAAGAAGAGACAGAGTAAGAAAGATTGTAGAGTGGATGTGAAGGTGGTAACTTAGGATGAGTCCTACCTTCCAGCCTTGATGGGGGCAGCTGACACCCACTCACCCTCTTCTTGACAACAGGTGCAGACTGAGTCCTGCACCGTCTGCCTGTCTGTGTCATTCTGCTCTGAGTTCATCCCCCGTCCTCCTCCCACCAGTTGTCCCAGGGCCCATGGGAGGCCCACCCTCTTCTCAGAGGCTCCTCCTACTTTCCACGTGCTCACAGTCCTAGGGAGGCCAGGTCCATAGACCTGGAACTAATGCCCAAAGAAAAACAGGCTGCAGGAGTCCACCCAGACACCTTGGTGCTCATCTCCTAATATCTGAATGAGCTTCTGGGGTCTCTGAGTCTCCTTCAGACTCAGTGAGAGAGGCCCCTCTTTGGTGAAGCCCTTGCTGACTGCAGTACCTGGAATAATTATTACTGTTACTATGTTGTTGTTGAGGGTCTAGTCTGCACCAGACATTCTATATATGTGCTTATTTAAGGTAGGTGAGATTGATTCCACCTTAGAGGTGCAATGATAGAGATGTGGAGAGGTTAAATAGGTTAAGAGGTTAAGGTCCACATCAGTTAAGAGGGGCAGAGACAGCATCTGAACCCAGGCTGACCTAACTCCGAAAGGTGCACTCTTGTCCTTTATAATGCACCTGTTCTTACACACAGCTCTGGGCCCCCCAAGGTGACTGGGCATAGAGTAGATATTTTAAAAAGAAACACACTGTTCTTTTCTACCCACAGGATACTTCTGACACCAATGTGTGGACATTTTCCCCACATCAACTGATTCTCCGACTCTTCAGATGCTAACTAGTTGTCCGTCCATTCAATGCAGTTAGGACACTAACTACCTGAGTTAGTCCAGACCCCACGGGTTAGGGCTCAGCCCCAAATGCCTCCCTCCTCTTCAGATGCCAGCTGCAAGTCCAGGTTGTCACCTGAACACCAGCCTAGAAACCAGGCATTCCCAGACTCTCTCCTCAGGTTCAATACTTTGCGGTAATGGCTCACAGAACTCTAACCCTTACATCTGCCTTTATTATAAAGGATTGGCTCAGCAGCTAAAGAATCCACCTGCAATGAAGGAGACAGGAGATGCAGGTTCGATCCCTGGGTTGGAAAGTTCCCCTGGAGGAGGACACTCGACCCACTGCAGTATTCTTGCCTGAAAAATCCCATTCAGAGAGGAGCCTGGAGAGTTATGGTCCACGAGGTATCAAAAGAGTCGGACACGACTGAACGGCTAAGCGCACTAAGGATACACAGAACAAAGAATACAGATGAAGAGTCAGATGAACAGGTAGAGAGGATGAGGTGAGAAGAGTTCTGAGCCCAGAAGCTCCTGTCCCCGTGGAGTGGGAGTCCTTCATCCTCCCAGCATGCGGACGTGTTCACCAGTCCAGAAGCTCTCAATCCTCTTTAGGAGTGCTGATGGAGGCTTCATCACATAGGCATGATCAGTGATTAACTCCATCTCCAGCTCCTCCCTGTCCCCAGAGGTCACACCGTGGTCCTTCTGGCAATCATTTCCCACCTTGAAGCTACCTATGGGTCCCCAGTCACCAGTCATTCATAAGCATATAAACTCAGAGGGACTTAGGAGCTGTGTGTCAGGAAATAACACTAAAGGCTAAATACATGTTTCTTTTGTCGCCATGTTATTCAACAAACGTCTGATGAGTGACAAGTTAATAGGGCATGTGGACGGTGGAGCCTCACCATCAGCAGGAGTGACGACTGGGTACCAGGAAAGAGGACTGAGAGTCCTGCTCAGCCCTCCCCTCATCTCAGTCACTGCCAAGGACGCCAGGTGGGACAGGGTCCCTGGAACAGAACCAGGTGATGCCCTTATCCTCTACCCTGGTGGGCATCCTCAAACCACAAATCTGAACAAGTCACTTAAATGCTCCGTCTTATTTTCTTCATCAGAAAAATGGAAGTGATAAGACACACTCTACATAAGTCACAAGGTTTCATGGGGACTTAATGGGATAATGGATGTGAAACACTTTATAAACTGTAAAGTACCACACAAATGTGAGGCTGTTTCATTAATTATAGATGAGCACACACAGGCCTACACACCCACATCCACAGGCACCCATTCACTCAAAAGCACACACTCTTGCTCCAAAGAGAAATCAATATTGTGCTGCAACCCCCTGTGAAATCCCATGCTGGGACCTCCCCCTGCCCTCCATCCTTCCTGGGCCATTACCCACTTAGACTGAGTGGGTTCAGGAAGGTTGAGGAGGGGCTGAAGAGCTTTGAGGAGAAGCAGGTGAGTCTGGAGCACAGACTGTTCAACCCACACCTGCCCGTTCTCCCTGGTGTTTGGGTTTGTTTGTGTTTTCTTGACTAAGAGACATGTGGGAACCACAGAAACAGCCCACCCCCTGGGAGAAAATGCTTGGTAAGGGCAAGCATTTTGGTGGTGCAGGGCTAACTCTGGGTAAGAGGATCGGATTCAGCAGTTTTCTTTGGGGGCGGTGTGTGGGGGGTCTACCCTTCATTCATTCACTCTTCCATTCAACAAAATTTATCAAGCATCTACTATATCCCTAGAGAAGCACTCTTTCTGGTGGGACTCCAAAGACAAGCAAGTCATCTCTGCATTGGAGGGGCTCCCAGGGGCAGTTACAGAGGAGAACCAGACTGCGGGATACTGTGAGCATATTCGGAAGTGGTCGGCGGCTCTGATTGGACAGAGTAGATGAGTCAAGTCAATGAGGATGATGAGGTCCTGCCCTGAGAGGCCCTGGCACCAAACTGATGAGTTTGGATTCTATCCTGTGTGCACTGGGAGCCACTAAAGGAGGTTAGGAAAAGAAGTGACAGAACTAAGCAGATTTCCTTTCTTTTTTTTTTTTTTTTAAAGTATCTTTCCCCTCTCTTTCTCTTTTACTGTATTTCTTTTCAAAACTGGTAACATGGCACTGATGAATCTATTTGCAGGGGAGCAACAGAGACGCAGATGTCGAGGGCAGACTTGCGGACACACTGGGGAAGAAGAGGGTGGGACAAATTGAAAGAACTGCATTGAAACAAATACACTACCATATGTAAAGTGGATAACCAGTGGGAATTTGCTGTCTCACACAGTGAGCTCAAACCCGGTGCTCTGTGACAACCGAGAGGGGTAGGAGGTGGGAAGGTTCAAGAGGGATGGGACATGTGTATATCTATGCTGATTCATGTCGATGTATGGCAGAAATCAACACAATATTGTAAAGCAATTATCCAATTAAAAATAAATTAATTAAAAAAAACTTGTAACAATTACCTAAGTGTATGAAAACTGGTAAAAGAACAAAATGCTATGTGAAGAAAACTTTCATAATTTCTTTCACTTCATTTCTATTACTCCTCTACACCAGTGATTCTCAAAGTCTGTTCCCCGAAAGAATAGCATTCCATCATCCAGGAGCTTGTTAGAAACGCAATCTGACTGCAATTAACAATACTGTCTCAAGCCCTGGAAAGTTGCTAAGAAAGTAAATCATAAAAGTTCTCATTACAAGAAAAAAAATTATAACTATTTGTGGTGACAGGTGTTAACTAGACCTATTGTCAGCATTTCACAATATAGACAAATATCAAATCACTGTGTTGTACACTTGAAACTAATATAATGCTATGTGTCAATTACACCTCAAAACAATGGAGTAAATGCAAGGATTACCACCATTCAGATGACTCTGATACTTGCAAAGTTGAGAACTGTTGCCCTACACACAGCAATTTTCCACACCGGTCTCTGTGTTCATCAAGCAAATATGAGCATGTACACATATAATGCCATTTTTTGCACTGATTTTTTTTAAAACTACATCATATCCTTTACTAAGAAAACTGCTTATAGCAACACACCTTCTAGTCAATAGATAGAGAACTAGCTCATTTTTTAAAAATGTCTATTTAATTATCCAGTTCATGGATGTAGTAAATTTATTCAACCATTTACTGTTGGACATTTAGATCATTTACAATTATGTTGACACCTACAATAGTGCTCCAATAAATAGTCTTACCCATGTAGTAGTACATATAGGTGCTTTTATTCCCATAGGATAGATTAGCAAAAGTGGGAATGCAGAATCAAAGATTACAGTATTTTAAATTTTTATAAAATCACTAGCTTACTTTTCCTAAAATTGTAGCAATATACAGTCCTATCAGAAAAATAAAGGATACCTGTTTCATCTCATCCTCATTAGTCCTTGATATTGTAGCTCTTCACATTTTAGAAAGCTCAATATGGCAGTTCTGTTTAAAATGGATTTGAGCCAATGAGGGGAGGCGCAAAATTGGAAGTCAAGAGTCCAGTTGGAGGACTATTGGATTATGCCAGGTGAGAGATGGGAAAGGCCTGAATTAAGAAAGTGACTATGGGCACTATTTGCAATAGTCAAGACAGAGAAACAACCTAAATGTCCATCAACAGAGGCATGGATGAAGAAGATGTGGTACACATACAATGGAACACCACTCGTCACAAAGAAGAATGAAATAATGCTGTTTGTAGCAACATAAGTGGTCCTAGATATTATACTAAGTGATATAAGTCAGACAGAAAGACAAATACCATATGATACCACTCATATGTGGAATCTAATTTTTAAAAAATGATGCAAATGAACTTATTTATGAAACCAAAACAGACTGACAGATACTGTGAACAACTTTATGGTCAATAAAGGGGAAATGTGGGGGAGAGGGATAAATGAAGAGCGTGGGATTATCAGACACACACTGCTGTATGTAAGATAGACGATCAACGAGGACCTACTGTATAGCTCAGGGAACTCTATTCAATATTCTGTGATAGCCTACATGGGAAAAGAATCTAAAAAAGAATGAATATATGTCTATGTAGGACTGAACCACTTTGCTGTATACTTGAAACTAACTCACAGTTATAAATCAACTATACTCCAATAAAATGAAAAAAAAAAAGAACTTGGACATGGGGATAGGGAGGAGGGACCTGATTTACCTTGGGCACTTTACTGACTCATTTAATCTACATAAAAATCTATATCATCTACAGATGAGAATTTGGAGAGTTTGGTATTGAGACATTTTGACTTCCCTACATGTCTGATGACTGCTGATCACTTCCTATCCCATCTATAGTCCATTCTAAGGGAATTGCCCCACCTTAAACCCCCATCACTTAAGAAGCACATGACTCCACTCTTCCAGCCTAAGATGAGTCCATAAGAAGTGGGCACGTAACCTAAGAGAAACTGATCCTTAGGCTAGTGATCTATAGTATAGGGGAATAAGGAAGATCAGGTTCTTCCTGGGGTTTGAGCAAAGACTTTCAGAGGAAAACTGCCACTGGTGGTAGTGAGTGGTATAGCGGAAAGCCTGTGCAAAGACAGGGCTGAGGAGGCCATGGGCACAAGTCACCTGAAATAGTAAGCGAGGAGAAATGATGCGTGAGTAGTGTAAGGTGACTGGATGGAGAAGGAGCAGAGCAGGTGCACAGAGAAAGGCCAGAAGGCTGAGGGGGAACACCAGGCTGCCGAGGGAGACAGAAGGGCCTCTGTGAGCTCAGACTCACCATCACCCTCGTTGCCCATGCAGCCTCGCAGTACTGCAGGCCCTGCCCTCCCACACTTATGAGATGCCTGTTTCCTCAATAACCTCTCCCCTCCCCTCTACACCACTTGAGTGTCCGTTCAGGGATCCCTGCTCTGCCCCACCTAGTTCATAAGTATTTGAGTATATTTTGTTATTATTTAGCTGCTCAGTCGTACACGACTCTTTTGTGACCTCATGGACTGTAGTCCTCCAGGTTCCTCTGTCCATGGGATTCTCCAGGCAAGAATACTGGAGTGGATTGCCGTGCCCTTCTCCAGGGGATCTTCCCGACCCAGGGATCGGAACTTCATCTCTTGCATCTCCTGCATTGGCAGGCGGATTCTTTGCCGCTGAGCCACCAGGGAAGCACTAGTTGAGTATTTACTGAATCTAAAATTACTTCACTTCAATCAAAAGCTATGCAAAGCAAAAAATAATGCCTTAGTATGTCATTTACAAAGTGCTTTTTTATCTACAATATCTATTTCAGCCTTGTCCCAAAGAGAAAACAGAAGTTTAGAGAAATGAAATACCTTTTCCAAATATGTACCATTAATAGATGGAGGCAATCCTGGAATCTGGGTCATCAGATGCAAATCCCATGTGTGTCCTACCTGGCTCTGCTGAGATGGTACCCAGCCCCTGGGGACCTGTTGCCCTGTCTCATTTCAGTCCCCTACCTGCGTCCTCTTTATCACCTAGCTGTAGTTCTAAAGCCTCCTGCTCCATGTTTCAGCTGAGGAGTTCTAATTCAAATCAGGACTGACAGACAGATCCAAACTTCAGCTGGTGATCCATCCCTGGAGCCTATGGCGTGCTGTGAGGTTAGCTGAAAGTGAAGTGAAAGGCATTCAGTCATGTCCAACTCTTTGTGACCCCATGGACTATACAGTCCATGGAATTCTCCAGGCCAAAATACTGGAGTGGGTAGCCTTTCCCTTTTCCAGGGGATCTTCCCAAACCAGGGCTCAAACCCAGGTCTCCCACATTGCAGGTGGATTCCTTACCAGCTGAGCCACAAGGGAGGCCCAAGAATACTGGAGTGGGTATTCTTCTCCAGTGGATCTTCCCAACCCAGGAATCAAACCAAGGTCTCCTGCATTGCAGGTGGATTCTTTACCAACTGAGCTATCAGCGAAGTCCTTTGAAAGTGAAAGTGAAAGTTGCTCAGTTGTGTCTGGCTCTTTGCAACCTATATAGTCCATGGAATTCTCTATGTGAAAGACACCATGACTCAAAGTGGTTCTGTCCCAGAGGAGTGTCTTGGGACTAAAATCTCCATCTCTTTCTGGTAAGGCCTTTCCTCAATTAGATCTCTGGAAAAACACATCTATTTTAACTTCGGAATGAGTGAATCATTAGCCTCCACCCAGATAGGAACATGAATAGGTTTAAAAACTAAAAATAGCTTTTTCCTCCTGGCTGCTTGAAGATCAGCCGCCATCATGAACGACACAGTAACTATCCGGACTAGGAAGTTCATGACCAACCGACTGCTTCAGCGGAAACAAATGGTCATTGATGTTCTTCACCCTGGAAAGGCAACAGTACCTAAAACAGAAATTCGGGAAAAACTGGCCAAGATGTACAAGACCACACCAGATGTCATCTTTGTGTTTGGATTCAGAACCCATTTTGGTGGTGGCAAGACCACTGGCTTCGGCATGATTTACGACTCCTTGGATTACGCGAAGAAGAACGAGCCCAAACACAGGCTTGCGAGACATGGCCTGTATGAGAAGAAAAAGACCTCAAGAAAACAGCGAAAGGAACGCAAGAACAGAATGAAGAAAGTCAGGGGGACTGCAAAGGCCAATGTTGGTGCTGGCAAAAAGAAGGAGTAAAGATTCTGCAGTGACTGTATCTGTGGTGCTTGTGCAGATTTTTCATGAAAGAATAAACTAAGACCTTTTCCATGAAAAAAAAACTAAAAATAACTAACATTTATCGAATGTTTATTATGCCTCAGGCATGGTGCTAAGTTCTTTACATAAATTCATTTAAACTCCCAATAACCCTATGAAGTAAGTATGATTAGTCTCGTTTCTCAGATAAGGAAACTGCAGCTAAGCTAGGTTAATTAACTTGCCCAGGGATATAGGGCTAATACATGGTGGAACCTGGATTTGAACCCAGGCAGTCCACCTTCACTAAGCCTGTCAGATTAGCTGGATCCTCTTACAAAGGGCAAGACTTGAAGAAATGGATCAGGAGAGAAGGAAGTTTGCCTGCAGGCAGAGAGGGGGTGGGGGATGCCCACAGTATTTGCTGCTCCTTGCTTTCCAGGTGGCACTAGTGGTAAAGAACCCACCTGCCAACACAGGAAGTATAAAAGACATGGGTTCAATACCTGAGTTGGGAAGATCCCCTGGAGGAGGGCATGGCAACCCACTCCAGTGTTCATGCCTGGAGAATCCCATGGAGAGAGGAACCTGATGGACCACAGTCAGACATAACTGAAGCAACTTAGCATGCAAGGGCACCCGTGAACAGCCTAGAGAGTAAGTGTATGGTTCCAAGAGGAGAAGGGAGGGAAGAGTGGTTTCCTTGGGGAAACAGAATAACCCTTCTTCACACATGGTTAGCTGGGGGCCAATGGCCATCCACCCTTTGGATCACAGCCTTATTGTGGTGAAGGGGCTTGCATAACTTAATGAAGCTATCAGCCATGCCATGCCATGCAGACCCAAGACAGATGGGTCATAATGAAGAGTTCTGACAGAGTGCGGTCTACTGGAGGAGGAAACAGCAACCCACGACAGTATTCTTAACTGGAGAACCCTAAGAACAGTATGAAAAGACAAAAAGATAGGACTCCTGAGAGTCCCTTGGACAGCACAGAGATCAAACCAGTCAGTCCTAAAGGAAATCAACCCTGAATACTCTTTAGAAGGACTGTTGCTAAAGCTAAGTTCTAATACTATTGTACTGTGATGCCAAGAGCTGATTCATTGGAAAAGACCCTGATGCTAGGAAAGATTGAGGGCAGAGGAGAAGGGGGAAAAAGAGGATGAGATGGTTGGATGGCATCACCGACTCAATGGATATGAATGTGAGCAAACTTCAGAAGATAGTGAAGGACATCAGAGTCTGGCGTGCTGCAGTCCATGGGGTTGCAGAAAAGTCGGACATGACTTAGCAACCGAAGAACAACAAAAGGCCATCCCTTCCATCTCTCTGTTATCCTGTGGCTGCCTCAGGTCTGGTCTGAGGGACAAAATGTACCACATCCCTAAATAGGAAGCCAAGGAACAAAACATCCCATCTGGCCCCCAACAATCACCATCCTAGTTGCTTCCCAGGGGAAATCACACTGGAGGATTCCTAGCTTTCTCTGGGGTTTTGCAGGCATGGCCCTTTCTTTTATTTTTTTTAATTAATTAATTTATTTTAATTGGAGGCTAATTACTTTACAATATTATAGTGGTTTTTGCCATACACTGACATGAATCAGCCATGGGTGTACATGTGTCCCCCATCTTGAATCCCCTCTCCCACCTCCCTCCCAATCCCATCCCTCAGGGTCGTCCCAGTGCACCGGCTCTGAGCACCCTGTCTCAAGGCATGGCCCTTTCAACTAGTTTGGGGCTCAAGAAACCCATACTCTGGACCGTGATAAATTTGGAACCTTAGCTAAATCAGCTCTCCTCTTTGGTCTTGAGATTCCCCTTCTGAAAAACCTAGGCATCTGTGATGATGCCTCACACTGCTACCAGTTCAATGTGACCTAAAAACAAAAACGATCATTGGCTCTGGAGCCAGAAAGACCTAGGTTCAAGTCCAACCCTGCGACTCTGGGTGAGTTACAGAATGTGTTTGCAACTTATTCTCTCAGCTCTGGAACAGGACAAGCTACTCTGCTTATTCCCCCAGCTTGCCTGGAGTGAAATCGTGTCTCTGAAAGTGACCTGAACTTGGTGAAGGCCTTTACATGTACAAGTGTGAGGAACCCAGATCTGTGAATTCTTCCTTCCCACTTCTAAAGCCAGATCTGCGAGGATGGCATTCATATCCCAGCTCCACAGGGAATAGAATCCAGTAGGATGGCATGGAGCCAGAATTACCGTCTTCCGGGACTGGCCCATTCAATACCCTTGCCTAGGACGAGCATCCTCCGACACCAGAGGTGACTTTCCTTTGCCCACAATTCCCTGAGGACTCTTCCTCCCTTCCTCCGCCCAGTGTCCCCTCTGAAAGTCAGATCTGCTCCCTGGACTGTAATCACCTCCGAGCTGAACTTGGGGCCATGTCGGCTTGTGACAGGCGCTGCCCAGGCCCATCTGCTCTGAGAAGCAGAAGGAGCTCACTGCACCACCATCTCACAGTCCATTTTTCAAAGTTTGACGTCAATTTGCGGCCTTAGATTGGTTTTTGTTTCTCTGTACTTTGTTTTCTTTTTTGTGATGAATGGTTATTGTCAAGCCGGCTTAGAAGAAGCGATAGGCAGGAGGCGGGGGGCCTGGGGTGGAGACGGCACAGCGGTGGGTTTTTCGGTTGGGCTATTGTTTACATTTCTTTTTTTAGGAAAGAAAATGGAGTGGGAGGTTCCTGAGGTCATGACTGGGTCAGATGAGATGGATACCGGGGTCGGGCAGTAGCTGTCTGGTCCCTTCATCCAGGATGGGAGATGCGGAGACCTCTACTCTCTGCTTCCCCCACAATCACATGCCTGGTCTGGGGGACGAGCGGTGTGTCACGGCAGCGGCGGTTGATGCTGTCAACTGCAGATAAATACAACCAAAACAGACCCAGAAAATTATTTCCTCTTAATGGAAAAATTATCAGGCCCTGAGCAGCCTGATCTAAGGGCTTTTAGAAGTGCACAGAGAAATATACTTGAGTCCGCTTTCAAGCTCCTCTTTCCTCCCCACTGTCCCTGGGTGGGGAGGGCTCTGCAGAAAGCACCCCCTCCCAGACTCTCTGCTGGGACAGAGCACACACCTCTGGCTTGAAGACAATAGGATCTCAGAGGTCAGGGCTTAGGATCACAGAGAACGGTGTTGTAGAGTCTTCAACAATACAAGCTTGAAAGCACATTAGAAGTCACCCTGCCCACCTCCCTCATGTCCCAGTAGTTACACTGAGGCCCAGAGAGAAGTGACTTGCCAAAGGTGCACAGTCACTCACAGCAGGACGAGAAACTAAGACTGTTTTTAATTGAAGTGTAGTTGAAATGTTGTGTTAGTTTCAGGAGTACAGGCAAGTGGTTCAGACATACATACCCCGGGTGGCACTATGATAAAGAACCTGCCTGCCAATGCAGAAGACTTAAGAGATGCAGGTTTGATCCCTGGGTCAGGAAGATCCCCTGGAGGAGGGCTTGGAAATTGACACCAGTATTCTTGCCTGGAAAATTCCACGGTCAAAGGAGCCTGGTGGGCTTCAGTCCATGGGGATCATAAAGAATCAGACATGACTGAGCACACACACACACACAATGCCTTATTAAAGATGGTCCTCATACATTATACAATTTCTCTGCAATCCTTCTTCCCTTCAGACTCTGCCGAGTCTCACAGTCTGCAGGGTAAACATCTCCACCCGATTGACTCTGGGCTTGTGACTTGCTTTGATGAATGGGATGTGAGTGGAGGCACCATGAGTGGGAGCTGAAGCCTGCCTGCCTGGTTTAGCTCGGTGGCTTGTGCCTCCACCATCTGCCACGAGGCTGCGATCCCAGAACTGGAGACACGTGGAGCAGATCTGAACACAGTCCTCAGCCTGAAGCAGGGCTGCCACTCTATCTACAAACAAATCTGTGAGTGAGGCCTGTGACTGCCGCTTGTTGTCAACTGGTAGCTTTGCGGTAGCATCACAGCAGAAATCTGACTAACACAGTTACTCTAACTCTCCTCCTCTTCTGCTAGTCATTAGTGGCCACCTCAAGTTTATAGAGGGACAGAGAAGGGCCCACAGAAGCTGATAAGGCTGAGAGATGGTTCTATCCTTATGAAGCAGCCTTCACAAGCCCTCACTCTAGAGGCTAAAGGTGGTCCAGTCCACCTGCTTCTTTTTCTTCTGTGTGTTCCTAATGTATACCTAATGTAGGATACCTAATGTATCAGTCAGGACAGATTAACTGCTATCTCAAACAATCCCCAAATCTCAGTGGCTTGACATAGCGCATGAGTAAGATCACATCACAATCCAATATGGTGGTACAGTTGGGAGTTCTGCTTCAGAGACTCAGGATCCATCTATCTAATGTCTTTGTCATTCTCTAGAGCCTTGGAGTGCTCTCATAGATCCACTTCATTCAGCCAGATGCTGAGCAAAAGACATCACGTAGAAGGCCTCAGAAGTGACTTTCAGGGCTGGATCTGGAAGTGGCATGCATTGCTTCCACCCAATTTCATTGACCCTATTTATCTGCAGGTGAGTTGAGACAAGGTAAAAACAAACAAACAAACAAGAAACAGTGGTTGAACCATGCCAGGATTAAAGGGAGAAGCATAGGTATTGGTGAACAACCAAGCTTTGCCACAGCTATAGTGTAACTCTCTCTCCATACCAAATTGGTCTCTCCTCTCTGGCCAAGGCAGCAATTACCCTACAAAAATTCCCTGTGGTTAACTTCTCAATGATCAAAAAGTTTCTCTAGGTATAGTTGGATTTCTGCCTCTCTTTTAGATATCTCAGTTTCTGCTGCCTCAGATCTAAAACCCGCTGTACCTAGACTCTTCAAGTGAACTTGTTGTATGGTCTGCTTGACTCTGGTTAGTTCCATGCCAGGAAACTTCTTCTTGGATCCAACTCATCTTGTTTTCTTCTCCAGACACTACAGCCACTCCCAACTTAACCAGTCTTCCAAGATACCCTACTCTGGCCACTCCAAGAGGAAAATCTTGCATTTAACCTGAACATTAGAAGTTATTTTGAGCTATTGACCAGGGGTGTAATAGTTACAGTGAAAGTAAAAATTTAAGAAGGGTCATTCATATACAATGGAATATTACTCAGTCATAAAAAATAAGGAAATATTGCCATTTGCACCAACATAGACAGACGTAGAGGTTGTTACACAGAGCGAATTGTCAGAGAAAGACAAATATCATATGATATCACTTATACGTAGAATCTAAAAAAAGGGTACAAATGACTTATCTGCAAAACAGAGTTATAGATGTAGGAAACAAAGAGTCATTTAGCTGGATGAGTTAGAATGGACTAAAAGAGGGCTTCCCTGGTGGCTCAGTGGTAAAGAATCTGCCTGTCAACGCAGTAGACACAGGTTTGATCCTTGGTCGGGGAGGATCCCATGTGCTGTGGAGCAACTAAGCTCATGAACCACAACAACTGAATCTGTGCTCTAGAGACTGGGAACCACAACTACGAAAGCCCACGTGCCCTAGAGCCCTGCTCCGAAACAGGAGAAAGCACCACAGTGAGAAGCCTGACACCACAACTAGAAAATAGTGCAGCAAAGACCCGGCACAGCCAAAAATGAATAAATAAGTAATTTTTTTTTTAAAAAAAGAATGGACTTAAAGAGATGGAGTCTGGGAAGATGAAGAAATGAGGAGATGGTTGCCATCACCGGGAGACAGATGTCAAGGGTCTGCACTGAAGCTGAGCTTGGGGGATGAAGAGAGAGGAGGCGTTCAAGGATTGGTGGGAAGGCAGAGCTAATACTTTTGGAGGGACATCTGGCTTCAGAGACAGAGAGAGGAGGAGGCGGGCTGCATCCCAGCGTTCTAGCCCTGGGCTGGCAGCACACTTCCCAGTGCCTCTGATTACCTGAGCCCACCTGCTGGCCTCCCTCAACTCAGCCCCACCATGTGGCAAGACTGCCCGGCCCTTCCAATCTATTTGGAAGGAATGTGGAGTTACATTTAATTAAAAGTATCTACACAGAAACGAGATTAATTAAGTCTCTTTTACCCAGGAGCCCTCTCTTTGTGTTCACTTAAATGAGGTTTTAAATGTTGTCTCAATGTTATATCTGGGCAAGATTTCTCCAGACAACACTTCGCATGGTTCCGAGACTCCCGCCTAGCTGCCTGGAAATTACTTAGTGATGAGAACAATCCAAGGACAGTCTTCTCCCCCCTCATTCAGCCGAGCTCCAGGCAGGTGGAGACCTTGGGCCACAGAAAGTGGAGTTCTATAATGAAACGGAGGGAAGTTCTCTCAGACAAGAGCTGCCTCCCAAGGCCACCTGTGGATGCAGAACAGGTGGCCTGGGACCATCTTTTGAGTCCTGTTTATGGAGTTCTCACCTGATCAAAAGCTTTTCTGAATGCAGGCATGCAGATATGGCCTCTTGGAACCCACTGGTGGAGACAGCGCCACCTACAGGCAAAGTGTCTCTTGTAGCCAGAATGTCAGTACAGCCCAAGGAGGGGGCCGGGAACCAGGCTGAGTGACACCCCCCCCAACCACTCTCACCATCCCTGGGGCTGCTTTCCTTTGCCCTGGTATCTTAAAATTCATTTTCCAGAAAAGTTCATGGGGCTGGGCCATTCTCAGGAGGTATGAGAGGAAAACTGGAGATGCGAAGTGTATCACAGGCATCCGCCATCACCCAGAGGAACTGTATGAACGCACACCGAGGCAGTGTGCAGACGGGATCAGGCACAGCTACCGTCACGCCTCGGCCCCACGGCAAATCTTCGCTAATGACCAGCCCCAAGGCCAAAGGAGGCTTGTCTGTATAAGAACCCAGCCCTGAATTCATCCTTGAATCACCCTCATTAGAACAAAGGTCTCTACATAACCAGACGATCTCCACCTCTGAGTTCTACCACGAAAACACAAAGGAGGTTTCCCTCTATTGGGTCAGATGGTGCCTCTTGCAGTGAAAAATTTAACTGCTAGGTTTTATTTGTATTGCCCAGATTTGGATGATTTATTAATTTAATTTGAAATGCATTTATTGAGCCCTTCAAAAAGTGTGGGGTATTGTGCTGCTGCTGCTGCTGCTAAGTCACTTCAGTCGTGTCCGACTCTGTGCGACCCTGTAGACGGCAGCCCACCAGGCTCCCCCGTCCCTGGGATTCTCCAGGCAAGAACACTAGAGTGAGTTGTCATTTCCTTCTCCAATGCATGCAAGTGAAAAGTGAAAGTGAAGTTGCTCAGTCGTGTCCAACTTTCAGCGACCCCATGGTCTGCAGCCTACCAGGCTCCTCCGTCCATGGGATTCTCCAGGCAAGAGTACTGGAGTGGGGTGTCATTGCCTTCTCCGGAGGTATTGTGCTAGATGCTAACATTAGGAGAGCAGTGAGTCCAAGGCGTCATTCTTGGGCTTAAGGAACGCACTGTGTCTAAAGACGAGCAGGCAGCATCAGGGAGGAGGGGGCGGTGCTAGGACAGGACTGGCTCAGACACGGCTGGAGCAGGGGAGAGGGGTGTCAGGTCTGCCCTGGGGTGTGGGATCTTGGGGGAGCATCCCAGGAAAAGTGTACATCAACTCCTAAAATATGAACGGGGATGGTCCAGAAAGAGGGGGCAGTCCAAAAGCGTGACACCTACTCCCTTTGGTTGGGCGTGGTGGGGGTGGGGGCTAAACGACCTGGAGGGACATGGCATGGAGCAAGACCCAGAGGAGGAAGGCAGCAACCTGGTTTTCAGAGGGTCTCCACCACATACTGTAGAGCCCACGGCTTCCTCAACTAGAAAGTGTGGGAAATGATTCATTAGGTATTTCAAAGAGCTTTGTAAGAATCAGATGGAACAATTCCGGAGCCCAGTCCATGCTACATTCTCCGGAAATCTGAATTTCTCTCCTGGCCTCCTGTTCTGTCAGCTGAAATGCATGATTGTAGTCAGATGTGTTAGCTCCAAGCAAGAGAACCAACTCTGGCAGATTTAGCAGAAAATGAATTTATTTAAAAGACGTCCAGGGGTTCCCGGTTTTCAGGAAGGTCATCAGGAAAACCAGGCTTGGAAATGGGTGACCGTGCAGCCCCAGCACTAGAAACTGAAGAGATGCCTGGCCCTCCTCGGAGGGCACCAGCGTCACCGCCAGCTTCCTGAAACTCCGGATCTCCCTTGTTCTCTGTCTTTGACGCTGGGCCGATCAGTCTAAGGTGGGAGGACCAGATTGGCCCACCGGAGGACATGTGCCCACCCTGCTTGGAAAGCAATAGCTAGAATTGTCTCTTTTTTAAGAGAAGAGCATGATCTGTGTCCCAACAAGACTCAGAATGTGGGGACTCCCCATCCTACCAGCAAAATACTCAGATGCCTCTGACTGCCCCCCCTCCAAAAGAAACCACAGGTGTGCATCACAGCTGTCTACCACCCATCCTCTCTTCCACAGCATCCCTCTCTGCACATCCCCCCTTGGGATGACCCAGCAGCAGGCATCTTCCTTGCACTTGCAGCAGGGACACCACCCAGGGAGGGTAACCAGAGCCTGGACCCCAGAAGGATGGAGTTCTCCAGCTCAGAGATCCTGCCTGTCACTGTTTCCCCTTTCCCAGCTCACTCCAGAGCCGCAGGCCCCTATTGATATGGTGAGCACGAGCCTCCAGTAGCCAAAGATTAATTGGTGGGGGATTGGGAGATTTCTCTTCCATAACAATGGGCTTTTCAGCTTGTACTAATGAGATGCCAATTAGGATATTTACATTTGGGGTTTTACCCACTTTCCCAGAGGTGGGCCAGAGGGTTTATAGTTTGTTGTTTAGTCCCTCTGACTCTTTGGAACCCCATGGACTGTAGCCCACCAGGCTCCTCTGTCCCTGAGATTTCACAGGCAGGAATACTGGATGGGGTTGCCATTTCCTTCTCCAGGGGATCTTCCCAACCCAACCCGGGGATCAAACCTCCGTTTGCTGCATTGACAGGTGGATTCTTTACCACGGAGCCACCACGAAAGCCTGGGTCAGAGGGTAGAGCGTTCCTAACTGGGCTGTCCAGGATTGGACATCAGGGTGGTCCTAGGATAGCTGAGGTTTCCCTGGGACCCTGGGAGTTTGGGGGAA
This sequence comes from Cervus canadensis, assembly GCF_019320065.1. Classification (NCBI taxonomy): domain Eukaryota; kingdom Metazoa; phylum Chordata; class Mammalia; order Artiodactyla; family Cervidae; genus Cervus; species Cervus canadensis. The sequence goes on from NC_057396.1 coordinate 22,807,563, forward strand.
GTTCACAGGAAGCTGAGCCCCCTCCCGCTCCATTTTTTTTTTTTTTTTTTTAGTTTAGTTCCAACTCCTTGGAGTGGCTTTAGACAGTATCTTATTACATATGCCAAGTGCTGTTTCAGAAAAAAACGAAAAGACACAGAGAAAGAAAAACTCCATTAGACACAAGAAACCAATTCTGTTTTAATTTATTTTCACTCTTCTCTTTATTGCCCCTACCTCCTCCTTGAGATCACATCTAATGTCACCCTCACCATCCCCTCCACTGGGTAGAGTCTGGACATCTGGCACTTGGTCACTGACCCTGCCTGGACATAGTCACTTCCATCCTCAGAACAGGAGAACAGCACCTGGACTGTAGAGCGCATTGCTTTACACCAATAATATGCCTAAAGCGAAGGGTGTCAGAGGCTCTTGGGGGAACATGCTGTCCATGCAATGCTCGGTCCTCTTCCTGGACCCTCCATGGAGAAGCCAGGGCATTTTCCAAGTTGTGCTAGAAGCTTGATGAACTCAGGAATTAAGGTGCATATGTCATAGGCACTTCATCAAGCACTGTCCTGTTCCCTTGGTAAATTGTTTCAAGCCTCTGTCTCTTTCTTCCTGAACCAGCCTGTGAGCATCTTGAGGATATGGACCACGGCTTCCAATTCTCTGTGAAATTCTGAGTGTCTCACCAAGGGCTCATTTCATATCAACTGATTGGCTACGCTCAGCATCATCTCCGGAAGCCTGACTGTCCCGGGGCAGGAGTCCTTTTCCAGGGCATTTTCCACAGGGGAAGATTCAGGATAATGTCCCCATCTCAGAATCCTTAATCACTTTTTCCAAATAAGGACACATTCATGGCTTCCACAATTAAGACCCAATATCTTTGGGGGTCACTATTCACCTCCCACACCCCCTCCCTACCTCTTCTGATCTTGTACGGGTATCCAAATGTCCTAGATCAGACACTCTGAGTCTTGTTTATCCCTCTGTAATACAGGAGCAATTTTTATGGATCTGCTGGCTTCTTCACAGAGTGGAGGTGAGGACTGAGAGGTAATATATATATTGAAAGTATTTTCTAAGCTGTAAAGCCCCACACAAATGCAAGACAATATTGTTGCACTGGGAGAGTGGCAAGTTCAGCACTTGAGAAAACTATCAGATTTTAAAACATGTGAGGGAACGGGAAACCAATGTTATTCCAAAACCTCATTTACACCCACACCAAAGCCCCCCTCTCTGCCTACTTTGACTCTCCCCTGTGGCTACAGGGGTGTGACAGAGGCCTGTCTTGGGGGTGGCTTTGTGGCCTGAAAACAAATCATTCTTCACAGCTTGCTCCCGAGTCCAATAAGCCAGAAGGAATTGGTAGAGAGATTTAACGATATGTATTTCAAGAAAAAGATGAAAATGTGTCTACTTTTAGGAGACGCAGTAAAAATGCATCAGCCCCACAATAAACTTTGCAGTGAAGATGCATAGACGGGAAACATAATGCAGTCAGGACAGTAATGTCTCATTTATAGGGAAATCCTCTCAGAGACTGATGAGAATTTGCCCTCCACCCATGCCCTATCCACAGCCTGAAGATTGTGGGTTCTCACCCCCCAGCTACCTCCAGCCTCTGCAGGGAGCCTGTTGGCTCAAAGACACCTTGGCCCTTGGTCTCCCCTTGAAGTCCCCATGAGATATTCAGGTTGGCACCACGCTGGTCATCCAGTGGCTAAGACTCTGAGCTCCCAATACAGGGGTTTTGGGTTCTATCTCTGGTCAGGGAACTAGATCCTACCTGCCGCAATAAGTAAGTATTTGTTTTAAAGATATTAAAAAAAGTTGCAGACCAATTGCAGTAGAGACATGATACAGAGAGAACCTATCTAGCTGGTTTCCTGGTTCTTACCTGTGTGTGTTCAGTCGCTTCAGTCACGTCCCACTCTTTTTCTACTCCATGGACTGTAGCTCACCAGGCTCCTCTGTCCATGGGATACTCCGGGCAAGAATACTGCATTGGGTTGCCATGACCTCCTCCAGGGGATCTTCCCAGCCGAGGGACTGAACGGGTATCTCCTGTGTCTCCAGCATTGCAGGAGGATTCTTTACCTACTGAGACACCTGGGAAGCCTTATGGTAAATCTGTTCTTTAAAATAAAGCTTGATTGAATCACAGCCATGCTAGTTTTGTCTGTGACTGCAATGGTGCTCTAATAAGAGAGTTCAATAATTGCAATTGAGATCATATGGCCTGAAAGTCTAAAATATATATTATTTGGCCTTTACAGAAAAAGTTTGCCTACGCCCGGATGACACCATTAGGTTATAAATTGTCTTTAGGCAAAATTGCCCGTAAAGCTGATTATAGGACAACAGCTAATATTTTTTGAGCCTTATTCTGTGACACTCATGGTGCTGTGCCTATGGGAACGTTACCTTGTCTAATCCCCTCACAAGCAGTCCTATGAAGTAGGTAATACTAGTTGTACAGATGGATGAGAAAACCGAGGCTCAGGGAAGTGAAACAACTGTCTCAAGGTCTCAGCAGCGAGAAGCTGTCAGAAGTGGGATTCCCAGCCGTGTCTGTCTGACTCACGGACCTCACTCTGGCCGTCACTGTTTCCAGGTGGGCAATTCCAAAACCCCCTTCCAGTCTTCAGCACCTTCCCAGTTGTTTGGGATCTTCAATTCAGATCAGTCGCTCAGTCGTGTCCGACTCTGTGACCCCCATGGACTGCAGCACGCCAGGCCTCCCTGTCCATCACCAGCTCCTGGAGTTTACTCAAACTCATGTCCATCGAGTCAGTGATGCCATCCAAACTCTGTCGTCCCCTTCTCCTCCCACCTTCAATCTTTCCCAGCATTGGGGTCTTTTCAAATGAGTCAGTTCTTCGCATCAGGTGGCCAAAGCATTGGAGTTTCAGCTTACTTTCTGTCTCTAATCTCCCATCATTAGCCTGCACACCATGGTTCCTCTGCTAAGGAGTGGAGGAAAGGAAGTCTTCCTTCCCCTTCCCACCCTCTGCTCCCCACCCCTGTCCACATGCATGCTCCCACTAGCCACTTTTCTGCAGGACCCCTGTCTGGCTGTCTTCCCTGCCTGTCCCACTCCTGGGTGAGTTTCTGACTGCTCTGGAGCCTCGGGTCCACGAGCAGCGCAGAGGGGGCGCTGGCAGAGCCCTGGGAAGGGAGGCATTTGCATTCCACTTCCCGGGGCTGTTCTGATCTTTACCTGCAATTCTTCTGACAAATCCTTATCAGCGATGCCCATGGCGAAGTCTGTGGTGACTTTGTTCATTCTTATTAGCTCTGCACAGATTAGCTCTTCACAGCGCTTGGCTGGTTCATACTGATTCCTGATAAATGTTTTGACTGATTTTCCTGACTTGGGAGCAGCTGGGGACTGGAGCTGGGGTGGAGGTGGAGGACCGTGAGGAGAGGGGTGCTGGCAAGGGGAAGGAGAGAAAATTGTGGCCAGGATTACATCTGGGCTATAAAATATTCATCACATTCCTGCAAGAGCAGGGTCAGCACCGCTTCCCCGGAAACAGCTCCCTCCACCCAGGTAGCACTTTGAAATGCACCAGCCCAGGCTGGCTGCTCCCAGCCAGAGAAGCTTCTGAGAGAAGAGGGCAGAGAAAGTTAAAAGAAAGGAAGAACACGCTGTCTCACTTGGGCTTTCCTGTCCTCCTCGGTCCCTCCTTTCTCATCTGCTCTTCCAGAACAGCTTTTGATGGCAGAATATTGATGTTCCAGGTGGGATTCCCGGGGTCCTCTGCTGAGTTCCCCCTTCTCCCTCGCCGCTCCAAGAAGCCTTCCCAAGAATTCCAGTCCCCCTCTACTTCCCTTTTCCATGAGCTCCTCCAGCTCCCCTCGTTGAGGACTTTAGACAGTGCTGATTAACAGTGTTTCATCACTATTTCCTGTATTTTCCCGAGTAGGTGGAAGGACTGGACACTTGGGAGCTGCCTGAAGCACGTTTGCTGAGTTAGATATGCCCCTTTCCCTTGGCAGGGCCAACAGACACCACTGACCATGCTTTGCCAGGGCAGACATTGCTAAATGATTTCTACATGCTTTCTTCCTAAACCTGGATGAAGAGTTCCAATTTTCCTTAACACAAGGCTCTAAGCAACCACGTCTAACCAAATGAAATTAAGTAGATTTAAAAGAAAATCGCCATCCAGGTTTTCAGGTACCCCCCTGTAAGTTTCTTGCAATCAGGCACTACCTTTATATTCTAAGAACTTAGCACTGTACCCATACAAGATAGGTGTTCCATACATATTTGGAGATGAAATAGATGACTGTTCCCCTGTTTAGACATATGAGTGTGCATTCTAACCCATCCCTTGACCTTTGTGCATGCTAAGTTGCTTCAGTTATGCCTGACTCTTTGCAACCGTCTGAACTGTAACCCACCGGGCTCCTCTGTCCATGGGATTCTCCAGGCAAGAATACTGGAGTGGGTTGCCATGCCCTCCTCCAGGGGATCTTCCTGACCCAGGGATCACACCCGCATTCTTATGTCTCCTGCATTGGCAGGTGGGTTCTTTACCACTAGCACCACCTCCCTGGAACTACAAAAGAAAGCTATTTTGCAACTTTTTCTAAGTATCTGGTCAAGGCTTATGCTCTAAAAGTCCTTTCATGTATCTAACCCAAATTCCTCATGCTGCAGTGTAAGTACATTCCTGGGCTTCTCTCCCATGGGAGATAAAAGTCAGGTGCTTTCAGAAGTGACATCCTTGCTCACTGCCTTTTGTCACTGCCCGGAAGTTTAAACTCTGGTGCTCAGTGCCTCACTGGAAAAACCCAACCCATGTCAACCACACGCCTGCTCACTCCAGCCTCCTGGAAGATGACCACCCCTCCCCTGCACCCCAGAATCTTGGAGGCCCTCTCTTGCTGCAGCCAAGTTTACTCATTAGCCTTTTGCCAGATTTATCTTCTCCCCGGTAGCCTGCAGGGCTTTGATTTGTCCTCCTGTCACCAGGACTAATGTTGATGGCAGCACCCCCCCGGGGGCATCGGGCTCTCCAGCCTCCTGCCAGAGGCCTCAAGGAAAATGGATGAGCAACTGACCTGCAAAATAAATACCAGGCTTCCCGGTTCTGATAAAGATTAAATATTGGAGGAGTCATTTCAAATGAATATATAAAAGCACATGGAAGAAGCCTTTTAGACACCGACAGAGTGAAATACAGGCAAACAAAGAGAGATGTCTTCGGGGGAAGTTCAGTGGCAGGGAAGTTGGAGGCTCAGAAAGCAATCTGCCCACAAATACCCCTGCTGCAGGAAAGATTCCAAAACCGTCATCCCCGCTTCCCTCTCCCTTTCCCACCCAGATCGCAAGGAAGAGAAAGTGCTAAGCTCCAAAAAGCCGCATGCCAGCATGATGCTGAAGTCAGCTCTGCCGACGCTGGCCCATCCAACCGAGGGAGAAGCCCCATTACTCAACACCATCTGCCTTGGGCGTGGGGCAGCCAAGAGCCAGGATTACTGGCGGGGATGGGGCTCTGGGCCCCAGAGGAGAGAGGTACTGGGGAAGAGCAAGGTCAGGCATTGCTGAGACAGAACGGGGAGCCGGGAGAGAAGCCAGATGACAGCAGATGGAGCCAGTGTTCCTCGAGCCTGGGGCAGAGCGCTGTTTCTGGTCAGAAACGCGTACAGATTGCGCGTCCTGAAACCCCAGATAACCAGAATTCCATCTCTAGAGAGGAAGGTTGGGATCCTCTAGGATCAAAGCTGGAAGGGAGGGACTTCCCTCGTGGTCCAGTGGTTAAGAAACTGCCTTCACATGCCAGGGACATGAGTTTGATTCCTGGTTGGGGAACTAAGATCCCACATGCAGCAAAGCAACCAAATCCACAGTCTACAACTGGAGAGAAGCCAGCACGCCACAATGAAAGATCCTGCATGCTACAACAAAGATCGCACGTGCCGCAACTAAGGCCCGATGCAGCCAAAAATAAAATAAATGATTACGTTTGTTTGAGCCATGGAAACTGAGCTAAATGGGTGTGTATGTGGGGGGCAATGGGGGTGAGGATCAGCTCTCCTCATCCTCTTTTTCAAACAACGGAAAGAGTCCAGCTAGCCTCCAGGGCTCTAACTGTCCCGAGTGTTCATCAGTTGGTAGGACTCGAGGCCCAAAGCTTTTGGGTTCCTCAGCTCCACTTACTTCCCTGCCCATGCCTCCCCCTCAGAGCTGCCATTGCCTTCAGAGAGTGACGAGCCTGCTTTTGGGTCCCTGGTGACCCTGCAGGGCTCAGGCCGGCCAGGTTTACTTGCCTAGCAATCACAGGAGAGAAGGTCTATTGAGTCAGGGAAGAATGAAGTGTCCAGAACAATTCCCATCTCCTGGCCTTCACCCCCTCCATATTACTGTGTAACTGTTTCCTAGGGTACCCAGGCAATTTAGCAAGTATATTTTGCATCAGTCCAGCAGTTTCTGATATTGACTTTCCCGGGGCTTTCTGCGTCTCCTGCACAGACATCACCTCTCCTGGCTACAAGAAGTCAGCAGCAGGCGCCACCTGGGACCAACACTGCTTCCTTGGGAGACAGACCCACTCCAAGCCGGACTCTCCCAGAGCAAGGCCTTGGGGCTCTCACGGAGGGCTGGGATGTTTGATGACGGACTTGCATTGTTCCCAAGAGCTATGGCTACAGATATGCTCAGGCCCATTTTGCAAAGGCTGAAGCCAAGTCACACAAAGCATACTTGACCTGCCCCATTGGGATGCTGCCTCCTGATGGCACTTCCGTTTTTGGTTTTTATTTCCCCATTCTTCTCTCCATCTCCCCTAAGAGAAAAAGCAAAACTGCCCCCATTTTTTTCCCCATGCTTTGGCCCAAGATGATATTGAAAATATTTAGCATCCTCTAAGGCAAGGGCACCAACCAAGCAGAACAAATGCCTTAAGGCTCAGCATGGCCTTGAAAGGCCCCTGTTGCCAGGTTAACCCTTTAGTGTCTAGGCCTGGAATTAATATCCTATGGTATGTTGGCTATACCTCAGTATGAAAAATTTAAAAAGGAAAAAAAGACCAAGAGTGTGAACTCTTTCTAGGCCCATGAGGTTTCAAGGGATGGACAAGAGCAAGAGGAGTGAGTGAAAACCTCAGGGCAGTGAGTCCATCATCATTTCAATATCCGTTCAACTCCCACAGTCCTATTGCTCCTATATCAGCCCCACCTGTGAACCAGTTTCAATCACTTCCATTTCAGTCACTCCTTCCCCCACCCTCTCCCTCTCTCTCTTTCCCTCCTCTCTTCTAGCATCCACCATTTCGCCTTCTTTCTTTTAAATATAAAGATTAAAAAAAAAGAGGCAGTTTCCTTCCAATAATTTGAGATCCCCTGCACAGGATGAGGGCACACCAGGATTTGCAGGAGAACAAAAGGGAGAGTTAGAAGAGGCTGAAAATTACCGCATGCCTATTAAAAATCAGCCGGGCTGAAGCAGTCCTGACTAGCAGACAGGGCCTGCAGCCCCAGGGAAGTGGTACTTAAGGGAATTTGCAATTAAGAGAAGCTTGGAGCCCTGCCACAGACTGCTTCTCTTGCCTTTATTTATTTATTTAAAAAAGAATCACAGTGCAGGGACCTAAATGGAAGATGACAATAATGTAAGGTGACAGATGCCGGTCTGGCAGAAAACACCAGGAAGACCAAGCCACTTTACCTGTAGCATCCGCACAGAGGCCATGTGCTCCGGTCTCCGTCTCGGTCTGGAAGGCAGAGTCTTGGTGGCTGTCCAGGGACAGCTGTCCAAATTCCCGAGAACCAGGCTCAGCAACCAGCTCCTTCCAGCTCGCCCTGGGTAAACATGGGCATCTGCAGGCAGGAGCCCCAGCCCCAGCGGGCACGCCCGCTCCAGAAACCCTGCTCATCCAGCTGCCCAGGAGGGGTGGGAGCTGCCACCCCCCACCACGCCAGCCTTTCCAGGGACTTGGCAGCTCAGTCTGCCGGGAGTCACACAAATCTTTGAAGAAGGCTCATTTCTGTTTTCAGAAGCAATTGACACAGGGGCCTAGGAGGGACGGATTGTGGGGACACAAGGGCTGAGACACTCAGGAGAAAGAGGGGCTGCTTATGATGCTGTCTTTATGAGTCAGTGGTCACTCTATTAGGGATTTCCAGCTTGCTGGGTAGCAGACTCATTCAGGACCATTTACAGAATTATAGCAGGAAGATCGCCTGGAGAAGGAAATGGCAACCCATTCCAGGATGCTTGCCTGGGAAATCCCATGGACACAGGAGCGTAGTGGGCTATGGTCCATGGGGTTGCAAAGAGTCAGGCATGACTTAGCGATTAAACAGCAATGACAATAGGATTATAGAGTCCTAGGATGCACCTTCAGATATCTGGATTTAGAGGAGTCTGGGTAGGACCTATGGAGCTGTGTGTTTGTTTTTTCAAAGCTCCCAAAATGTATCTGACGTGCAGGCAGGTTTGAGAACCAGGGGGCCCACATGACAGGATTTGGAGGCCTTCTCTCCCTAAGTGCCCCCCATTCAGGGGGTCTGCCTCAGTGCCTCCTTCTCTGGGGTAACACTTGGTCAAGGTGGAGATACTGTGACACTTTGATTAGCCTTCTTCCACAGTGGCTTCTAGCTGAAGCTGCCATTGCTGGGGAAAGATTGTGTGTGTGTGTAGGTCATCATGCGTATATCAGGGGGAAGGGATCGGCCACAACGGATGAGCAGGACACTGGCTCGGGCTTGTCTCTCACGGCTCTGGGGCACCCTGGCCTCCCTGACGGGCCTCACTGTCACTCCTTAGCCCAGTCTGATCACCCGCCCGTGACGGTGATTGTCTCCCTCTGGAGCATGTCCAGTCACTTTCCTGGCATCAGTTTTTAAGACTTAATCCCAGCCATAGCACCATACAGCACTTTATGGCTTACAATGTAGTTTTCACATACATCATTTCATTTCCTCTTTACAGCATCTGCTACAGACTGAAGGTTTGTGCCCCTCCCCAAATTCATCTTTTGAGCTCCCAACCCCAGATGTGATGATATCAGAGGAGGGGGCTTTGGGAAGTGATTAGATCCTAAGGGTGGAGCCCTCAGAAATGGGACTAGTGCCCTTATAAAAGAAGCCCCAGAAGCTCCCACATCCCTTCTGCCATGTGAGGACATAGGCAAAAGACTTCATCTATGAACCTGAGAAAGGAGTATGACAAGGCCTTATATTGTCACCCTGCCTATTTACCTTATATACAGAGTGTATCATCGGAAATGCCAGGCTGGAGGAATCGCAAGCTGGAATCAAGATTGCTGGGAGAAACATCAACAACCTCAGATATTCAGATACTACCACTCTAATGGCAGAAAGTGAAGAGGAACTAAAGAGCCTCTTGATGAGGGCGAAAGAAGAGAGTGAAAAAAACTGGCTTAAAACTCAACATTCAAAAAACTAAGACCATGGCATCCAGTCCTATCACTTTATGGCAAATAGAAGAAGAAAAAGTGGAAGCAGTCACAGATTTTATTTTCCTGGGCTCCAAAATCACTGTGGCTAGTGACTGAAGTCATGAAATTAAAAGACACTGGCTCCCTGGAAGGAAAGCTATGACAAACCTAGAGAGCATATTAAAAATCAGAGACATCACTTTGCCAACAAAGGTCCGTATAGTCAAAGCTATGGTTTTTCCAGTAGTCTTGTATAATGTGAGTGTGGGACCATAAAGAAGGCTGAGCACCGAAGAATTGATGCTTTCAAATTGTGGTGCTGGAGAAGACTCTTGAGAGTCCCTTGGACTGCAAAGAGATCAAACCAGTCAGTCCTAAAGGAAATCAACCCTGAATACTGATTGGAAGGAATGATGCTAAAGCTGAAGCTCCAATACTTTGGCCACCTGATGTGAAGACCCAACTCGTTGGAAAAGAGCCTGATGCTGGGAAAGATTGAAGGCAGGAGGAGAAGGGGGTGGCAGAGGATGAGATGGTTAGATAGCATCGCCATCTCAATGCAGATGAATTTCAGCAAACTCTGGGAGCCAGTGAAGGATGGAGGAGTCTGGTATGCTGCAGTCCATGGGGTTACAAAGAGTCAGACATGACTTAGCAACTGAATATCATGAACCTGGAAATGGGCCTTCCCCATATAGAATCTGTTGGCACCTTAATCTGGAGGCTTCCGGTCTCCAGAACTGTGAGAAATAAATTTGTGTGCTTTTTAGAAGCCACCCAGTCCATGGTATTTCATTATATCAGATGGCAGCTCTAAGACAGCTTGCTTATCTCCATTTCATGGGTCAAGAAACAGGTTCAGAAAAGACCAGGGTCTTGGCCCAGGCACAGGCCTGGTCAGGATGAGGCAGAGGGAGCCTGACTTTACACGCCGTGTCCTCTCAAAGACATTTGTAGACATTTGGTGAGCTGGGCTCGGGGCACCAGCACTCTGCAGGCCCGGGGCCCTGGGTGTATCAGGGTTGGAGGTTGGCATCTACCCAGTAAATTACCAGAGTAAGATCTTAAGTTTTCTCGTGAGAAGACAAGAATCACAGGCACATTCATCTCTTGCCTGGTTCAGAGAGCGGACTCTTGTCAGGATCTGTAGCCCTTAACAAGATTCTCCACTTGTCTCTTTGGGGCCTGAAACCATGGGGTGCGTGGGGCCATTCTGGCAAAGTGATGACTGGGCTGCAGAGACAACACAGGTTCGGGGTCAGGCTGGTGGCTGCCCCCTGCTTCATGATTACAGCTGTCTCCTCAGGGAGCCAAGTCTCAGTGGGGGGGCCAGAGCACACATGTGCAAGTACACACACACACACCATCACGCCTCCAGAACGCAGGCACAAAAGCTTGCCCTCACCATAGAGGAGACTAGAAAGGCAAAGACGCAGCTCACTTCCCAGGCAGACGCTCAAAGAGACTGGGTTTGGGGACTTCATGTCCCGGGCATGGGGTTATCGTCCTGGACTGCTACAGGAGACTGGTTGAAACACGATGCAGCTGGCTCTGCTGGGAACTAGGGATCCTGGATTCCAAATCACCTCTGTGCCTAGTGAACTGTGTGACCTTGCAGTAGCACTTACCCCCTTTTTGTTCAGCTTCCTCACCTGGAAATTGTAGATGAAACATCCTTTCAGGGCCAATGCAGTGAGTCTGTGATGTCTTGAAATCTCTTAAAAAATAACAGCTCATATCTACCGCTCTATGTGCTAAGTGCCTTGTGCCCATGCTTTCATTGAAGGCTCATAATGAGAAGCAGCTTTTATTAACCCTCGTGAGTAGGTAGAACACAGGTGCAGAGAGGTTAAGTCACTGACTCAATATCAGATGACTGTCAAGTGGCCCAATGGGGCTTGAGAGTTTTAGGTCTTGCTTAACCATGGTGCTGTGCTTTTTTAAACTGCATATGAAAAGAATTTTTTTTAAATAAAAAACACAAATTTCCACTTCACAGAAATGAAATTAGTTTAGGTAAGAAGCAGAAAACTTGCAGTATAATTACATTCAGTGCCACCATTCAACCAGGACAGTCTCATACATGACAGTTTGCTAAGCTTTTGTTCCAGAAGCTCTTCTTTCAGATTCTATAGTGGATGCTTTTTGCTTTTACACACCAGCAGCCATTCAGCAGGCTTTCTTTGGGGGAAAAGAACTCCCACTTTCTCTCTGTGGAATCGCTTGTACCCATGCCTTGAATGTAGTTGGCTCCATAGGGTGGGTGTGCTGGGTACCCTGGAATAGTCAATTATTTCCCTAGCCACAGTGATGATTTTGGAGATGTTCCTGGGACCTGGGCAGATCCAATGAGACACAAGACATTCAAATATAATTTTTTAAATGAACCTACTGAGAACTCTTTTCTCTGTGTGTGTGACATTGGACTTGGCCTGGCAGGACGTGGACTTAGAACTGAGGCCAGTTGTCTTGCACCACCTAAACCCTGCCTGAGAGAGAAGCTGTCATATAAAGAGAGAGCAGTGGGATTTCCCTGGTGGCCCAGTGGCTAAGACTTTGCCTTCCAATGCAGGGTTTGTGGGTTCGATCCCTAGTCAGGCAGCTAAGATCCCACATCCCTGGAGGCCAAAAGACCAAAACATAAAACGGAAACAATATTGTAATAAATTCAATATAAACTTTTTAAAAAGAGAAAGCAGAGCTCCTGGGTGGAAATGTCATACCCCCCTGAAGCCAGCCTCTCCTGAAAATCTAGGTCTATCTACCCACTGGAATTTGAAGTTAGAAAAGCCAATAAAGGGCTTCCCCAGTGGCTCAGTAGAAAAGAATCCACCTGTAATCCAGGAGCCTCAGAAGACATGGGCTCAATCTCTGGGTTGGGAAGTTTCCCCCAGAGGAGGGCATGGAAACCCACTTCCATATTCTTGCCTGGAGAATCCCATGGACAGAAAGAGGAGCCTGCCAGGCTACAGTTCAGAGGGTTGCAGAGTCAGACAAGACTGAAGCGACTTAGCATGCCTGCACACAGGCCAATAAAATCTTTTTCTGATTTTAAGCCTATTGGAGTCTTGTGGTCTGCCACTTACAACCAGAAGAGTCCTAATTGACCGAGAATAAGCAGTTACTTGAGTCAAGAAGCCCAATTATCTGGCTTCAGCCTCTATCCTGGTGGGAGGTGAGCCACTTTCTGAGTGGAATCTCCATTCTAGGAAAGACCACAATCTGCCTAGCATTTCTGGGGATCCCCAGTCTTCTGAACTGAGGGGTACCTGGGTTTTACCGGATAATCGAGGCTGCTTCTGGGACCAGTGGAACAACTGGGCTGAATTGTTCAAAAGCCCAAGAGTTGGTTGTGAGAAGCAGATGGTGACACACACATCACTGCTGCCCTGGGTGGGGAGGGAGGTGCAGTACATGTGGAACAGTGCCCTCCCCTCACATCAGGCCACTGCTGGGAAAGGTAAGGACTGGGGAGCACTGCTGGAAGAAACATTAAAATTCATGAATTTATCAATCAGTGTAAATCCATTGTGCCTCACCCCCATTCACATATTGAAGTCCCAACCCCCAGTACCTCAGAATGTAACTGCATTTGGATTTAGGGCCTTTAAAGAGGCTATTATGGGGAAGGGGGGGATAAATTGGGGGATTGGGATTGACATATACATGCCACTAGAGTTTCCCAGGTGTCGCTAGTGGTAAAGAACCCGCCTGCAAGGAAGGAGATTAAGAGATGCAGATTCCATCCCTGGGTCCGGAAGACCCCCTAGAGGAGGGCATGGCAACCCACTCCAGTGTCCATGGAGAATCCCATGGACAGAAGAGCCTGGTGAGTTATGGTCCATGGGGTCGAAAAGAGTTGGACATGACTGAATCAACTTAGCATGCTTGCAGCCCAGTATAAAACAACTAACTAATGAGAACCTACTGTGTAACACAGGAAACTCTACTCAATGTTCTGTGGTGACCTCAAAGGGAGGGAAATCCAAAAAAGAGGGGATAGATGTGTACATATAGTTGATTCACTTTGCTGTATAACAGAAACTAACACAACATGGCAAATCAACTATACTCCAATAATTTTTTTTTTTAAAGAGCTCATCATGGTAACTCAGACTGATGGCTCAAATAGTAAACAATTTGCCTGCAATGCGGGAGACCTGGGTTTGATCCCTGGATTAGGAAGATCCCCTGGAGAAGGGAACAGCTACCCACTCCAGAATTCTGGCCTGGAGAATTCCATGGACAGAGGAGCCTTGCAGGCTGTGGTCCACGGGGTTGCAAAGAGTTGCATAGGATGAGCAACTTTTACTCACTCACTCTGTCATGGAAGAGCTCATGGGGTGGGCCTCAGTCCAGTATGGCTGATGTCCTCAGGGAAAGAGGGGATTAGGACCCAGACACACAGAGACTATGTGAGGACACAGGGAAAAGGCAGCTATCTACAAACTAAGAAGAGAGGCCTCAGAAGAAACCAACCCTGCAGACACCTTGATCTTGGACTTCCAGCCTCTAGAACTGTGAGAAAGTCTAATTCTGTTGTTTAACTTCCCTGCTGCCCCTTCCTGACCCTCCCTGTCTGTATACTTTGTTATAGCAACTTTAGCATACTAATATGATATATAAATTAAATCATATGATAGCCATGTAAATATGAAAATAAATATATACTTTAAAATAAAGATGTATATACGTGTGTATGTATGTGTACCTATATATCTATCGGGCTGACCAAAGAGTTTGTTTGGATTTTTCTGTTGCATCTTGCAGGAAAACCCAAACCAATCGGCCCACCCCAATAGAAATGGCAACCCACTCCAATATTCTTGCCTGGAGAATCCCATGGACAGAGGAGCCTGGCTGGCTACAGTCCATGAAGTCGCAAAGAGTCTGACACAACTGAGTGATCACGCAGACAGAATATCCCTACACATCTAGGGCCCTACCTCTACCCGTGTATGCATGTACGCTCTTGCATGAAGCCCTTCCATTGCTTTTCCATTGTCAGAACGGGTCCTCATCCGAGAATTGGGGGCCTCCTTGCCTCCCCAGTGAACGCCACGCCAGCACTCCCCGTTCGCAGCTTCACTGGCACCCCACTCGTGGCCGTCTCCGGGACAGGTCACCCTCTTGGCCCCGCTGCCCCGGCCAGGAGCGCCGGGTTCTCAGCCTGCTCCCTCGATGAACTGCTCACCCTGCGGCTGCAGAAGCTTTCATCAGCTTTCGGAGAGAACACGAGTCACTTCCTCCTCTGCCCTCCCCCACCATCTGGCACACACCTCTATTAAGACATTGATTCCTTTGTGTGGTAGTTATTCGTGTATCGGTTTGTTTCCTCGCAACAGCGGCTCAGTTCCTGAAGGAAGGAGCTGGTTCCTTGTCATCTTGGCAGCGCCGGCCAGGTTTTGCGTAGGAGAGGGATGCTCTTGCCTCTCTGGGCAGCTCGCTTGTGGGGTGCGCTGGGGGACTCAGCCCACGAGCCGCCCCTCCTGTGTTTTTTCCTCCCCCTCTAGAAGGGGGATCAAAGGCAAATTCGACGCGCTCCACCCCGAGTGGCGCCCCGCCGGTGGGACAAACAAAAGCCTCGGGTTCAACGACAGGACGGCCGAGAGCGAATTGCAGGAGCTCTCGACAGCAGATTAGGTATTTAGAGCCAAAGCGCTGTGGCTTTCAGAGATTAAAGGCATTATAGATTTGCTAAACGCGAGGCGAGCCAAAGAATAGGTAGACGGAGCATAGCTACCCTTCAGGCAGCCGGGGGTGGGCGGGCGGGGGACGCGCAATCATGCCGGCGTGAACGCGAGACACGCGGGCTTAATTTTTCATTTGCAATCAAGGCCACGTCCCCCCTTCTCCTAGTTTCAGAAACACCGGTCCTTCCTCGGGCTCCTTTCACAGGCCGAACTGCGGAGAGAAGGGAAAATTATCCAGAGATAATGGTGCTGATTATGGGACAGCAAGTGGCTGCGAAGCGCAGGCGGCGCCTACAGATGAGGAGCGGCGCGGGCCGGGCTGCGGATGGATGCGCCGGGCGGGGATGTGCGGGGCGGGAATGCTGGGTCCCCCAGTCCCGCATCTTTGGCGAGCTCGCGGATCCCAGGGTTCAGGCCCTGACCGAACTGCACTTGGGGATCTCCTGCCTCTTCCTTGAATGGGTAACACGTTTAAGCTTCATGGAAAGTTCTTCTCTACCCACCTCCCCCCTTCAGTTCACCGCCACCCCTCTTTTAATCCAAGAAAAAAAGCAAAGACTGTTCTATAATGGAGAGAATTCAGAGAAGGCAGAGCGCATGGGATTATAGGAGGCAGGCTCTCAGGAGCTAGACTCAAGGAGTCTGAGGACCTGGGTTTCGCTTCCTGTCCCTGCCGCGGGTGCGCCTTCATGAATCTGGGTGGGGCAAGTGCCCCTCGGGACCAATAGTCCGCACTTCAGGAGCAGGCGTAGGATCCCGTGAACATCACTGTTATGTGCTTCGCAGCTGGAAGGAAAATGCCTCTATACTCATGAAGAAAAACCAGAAGGAGATGAGGTGATTGTCATTCTCTTCTGAAAAGGAGACAAAAGAAAATTAACTTGAGTTGCAGCCCGATGGATTCAGGCTAGACCTAAAAGAAGAATTCTCACCAGAGGGGCATTGTTAATACATGAAACCGGACCCAACAGGAAGTTTCAAAACTCCCTATTGGGTAGCATTTTCAAGAATCACGGTGTGGGCTAGACTCCGCAGGTGCCTCTTCTGAGAGGCGACGGTGGATGGACCCGCCCTCTGAGCTTCCTGACTCACCATAATTCAATCTACGAAGTTCCTCGATGCGCTGGGCGCACATCCAGACACTCTGGGAATACTGTTTCATTACCCCTCCATTCAGACCTAGCAGGTGGATGTTTTATCCCTCAAACAAGCATGCAGAATTTGGCGGCTCTGCCAAGGTCACTGCTGGTTGTACATGGGAGCTGAATCTGAAGCCAAGTCTGACTGGTTTCAAAAGTCTCTCTTTCCCGGAGGCCCGCGTCCTCTCTTGCTGGAAAGAGGCAGCGGGGAAGGTGGGCAGTGAGGGCTCAGAGGGAGTTTCTATGCAGCCTCGGGTAGGACCCGCTCACCACCGCTCACCGCTCACCACTCAGATGAAGAAACCACATTTCAGGGCAAACAGGGGTGACACCTGAGAGGCACGTCCTGCCTGCTCCCTTTTCCGAGGTGGCTGTAGAGTCCTGGGTGAGGGCTGTGGCCCTGAAGGGGGGGCCCGGTGGCCTCCCAGAGGGCGGGAAGCACCCAGCCCAGGACTTCAGAGACTGTGGGCTGACAGCAGCCACCTGTGATCAAATATTCCTTTTGCTGCTTTCTCGGACTTGCAGAATTGCTTCCACGTGCTTCCTGACGGCACGGAGGATCAGGTCATTAAGTCCTGGGAGACAGAGGTGGGACCATCAGCTCTGGAAGCTGGGCTCCTAGGCAGCTCCAGAGCCCCACTCATAACCCTGGGGGCTCTGAGCACCTCAGTGGCTGCAAGGACCCATGCCCAGGTCCTGCCCCTCAGGCTCCCAGAGGAAAAACACCCAACTATCCTGCTTCTCCTAACCCTCTAGTTCCCATAAGAACACAAAGCTGGAATGGCCTAGTGCTCAATGGGGCTGTCAGGTCAGGGCCCAGAGGCAGGGCAACTAGAGACAGATTATACTGAGTAAATCTCCACCCACTGACGGCAGGCTCTGTGTGCATAGGCACTCTCTTTTATCCTGCTTCTTCACCTGTAAGCAACAATAATAATACCTGTAGCAAGGAGTAAAGAGACAGCTAACTGGACCTGTAGCTGCCAGGCGGTCAGCACTATGTGCGGTTCACTGGGATATTGCTGTGACCCAGTGACTACCACCGTACAAGACCACTGCTGTGAGAGGATCGGAGGGAAATGGTACAAACCCAGGAGCAGGAGAAAGAAAGACGAGGTCATTTTTTTTCTTTTTAAGATGATCCCTCCCCTCTCACCGAAGACCCTGGAGGTTCCATGTGGGATGTGAGAACCCACCCTTGTTTAGACAAGGGCCTTGCTCTGAAACACGGGCTACAAGAGATGGAACCAGGTGGACAAGGACCACCAACTAACTGGTCCTGGTTTGAGCACTGAAAAAGCCCCATGTCTCAGGAAACTCCTTTGTTGTTGCTCAGTCACCCAGTCATGTCTGACTCTTCATGACCCCATGGACGGCAGCACGCCAGGCCTCCCTGTCCCTCACCATGTCCCAGAGTTTGCCCAAGCTCGTGTCCATTGCATCAGTGATGCCATCCAGCCCTCTCATCCTCTGAAGCCCTCTCCTCCTTCTGCCCTCAGTCTTTCCCAGCATCAGGGACTTTTCCAATGAAGGACAAAAAGAAACCTCCTTATTCCCAGGCACATCCGCAAAGTTGGTCATCCTGTAGCAAGAACCACCTCTGAGAAGACAGCAATGGGACCACAACCAGTCACACATGTAGCCGCTTACTGTGCACTGCGCTGGGAGCACAACATCCCCCACTCCATCTTCCCCTCCTTCCCGCCTCCCCTCACTCCCTCCCTTCTTTCTTGTGTTTATTTATTTAGCCTAGATTCCCGTCTCCCCTTTGGTCCTTAGTATGTTCACTCTCGCAGGCACAGTCCAGAAGGGGGCTCTGCCCACCCTTGTAGCTTTTTAATACAATGGTTCTTGCTGGGGGAAACAGAGGCAGCATTTTATCAAGTCCAAACTCCCTCTGGGTGGCCCTGGAGACCCTGGTGACCAGAGGTGACTGGGGACGTGGAGAGGGGTGGACAGCTGGAGCACCAGCCCAGCCCTGTGTCCTGAGGCGGCTGGAGAGCTAGCAAAGGGCTGGAGTGCAGGCAGGAGCAAGTGTGTGTGTGCCTCTGCAAGTAGGCAGGTCTGATGGACCAGACACAGCCCTGGTCAGCAGTTCTGAGAGGCAATCATGTGAGAGTGGAAGAGAGAGCAGGGGCGGGAGACGAGGCAGGAGGTGATCGGATGGGACTCAGAACAGAGGGGTCCCCGGGTTTTGGCCCTCTCTCTTCCCTGACCTTCCCGGGGTCAGGGATCAGGAGGGGCCGGGGCCTCGGGCCGTCACGCTGTCTGGGCCGGTTCTCACCAGGGACGCAGAGCTGCAGCCGGAGAAGCGGCGGTGGGAAACTCTCTCCTCCCAGCACACAGCAGGTGCGTGGCAGGGCTCCTGGCCCTGAGAGAGGGGCCTGGGCTGTTCTTCGTCCCCTCCTGGGGACTTGGTGGCTTATAAGGAACAGGGCGAGCACAGCTCAGCGTCTCTCCTCTGAGGTCCTGCCCTCCCTTGCTAGTGACAAGCAGAGACGGCCTTCCGGAGGGATGTTTCTGGGATTGCAAGGTTGTCTTCTGCCGCCTGTGTTCCCTGACCTCCTCCTGCACCCCTGGAACCTTTCACAAGGTCCCGCCATGAACCACTGGGCAGGCGGAAGGGGGTTCCTACCTCCATCAGCCAGGGCAGAGCTCTGGGCAGGGGCTCCTCTGCTGTCTGCAGTGGACCCTGAGCGGTACTGCCTCCCCCCAAATCTGGGATGTCACTCAAACTTCTAATGCAAACCTCTCTTTGTAAAGGGAACCGGTGGAAGGCTGGCGACACACGTCAGTGCCAGACACCCTACAGGCCGGGTGCTGGCTCGAGGACCTTTTCTGGCTCCAAAGGCTGGGAAGTCAGGTGTGTCGCCCTCGGTTTTGAGGAAGTGCAAGCCCATCACGAGTCCCCCTAGAGGCAGGGCTCTGTCCTCGTCCTACCATCTAATACGGTGGTCCTCAGCCTTTTAGGCACCAGGGACAGTTTTGTGGAAGATAATTTTTCCACAGGGGTAGGGGCGGGTGGATGGTTTCTGGATGATCCAAGTGTATTAGATTTATTTTGTCGCAGCTGATCTGACAGTAGGCAGAGCTTAGGCGGTGGGTGATGGGGGCTATAAATATAGATAAAGCTTCGCTCACTGGTCTGCCACTCACCGCCTGCTATCCAGCCGGGTTCCTAACAGACCATGAACCTATACTGTTCTGTGGCCTCCGGGGCTGGGGATCCCTGATCTAATGTACTGGGTATTTGTTTCTATTTCTTTCCCCAAGAAAATGTAAGCTTCATGAGAGCAGGAACTTCATTTTTTTTCTTAACTTATGTCTCTCTAGCTCCTAGAAGAGTGCTGGGCACATAGTAGGTCTCAATAAAGGTTGTTGGGTGAAGGAATGAACTAGGTGGCATCATCATTCCATTCCACTCCCATTTTACAGATGATGAAACTGAGGTTGAATTGGATGAAATAATTCAAGGATCCCTGGTAGCCTTGGGCTTTGAGGGAAGGCATGTTTACCAACAGTCATTACTCCCTGGAAGTTCTTCTGCTACTCTGGCTTGCTTCCCTCCTAATCCAAGGATGGCCCATGTCCAGCAGTGAAGACCAGCTGAGGAGCACATTCCTGGGGGGTGCCCTCTTTAGGTGAAGAGAGAGGGTTCAGGTGAGGCTGCCATCGTGAAGGGAAGGTCCTCAACCCCCATATCCACGTGGCTGGTTGTCCCAGGAATCGCCTCCTCTGTACATCTGCCTGTTACTGTGAGGAAGGGGAGGGAGGCTTTAAATGACTTCAGCTATAGATCTCACAATTACTCTCCCTCTCTCTAATTTGGATGTTAATGTATTAGCTACAGCTTTGCCTTCTAGGCTAGAAATTGTTTTTCCCCCCCGCCCTGAAATTATACATCCAGATAGAGTAGTGTTCATTAAAGTAAGATTAGGAGAGGATAATATGTGAGAGGTATGTAATCTTTTGCAAATGGTTAGTAAATTGGAACTACCCCAATTACAATCTTGTTCATCACACAGGGCTGAATTACTCTGCCTGGGACGGGAGTCTCAGCCACAGCTCTGCTCGGCTCACATTTCATAAATATTGTATACACATGATATTCTCAGCCATCTGCTTCGCTGGTCGCTGAGCACATTTTCTGACTTTCTGGTCGACTGCAGAGAGCGGCGGGCGTGAGGCGGCCATCCTGCCGGCCAGCCTCGGAGCCCAGCCTGGCTGGCCCTCCTGGAGGGCTCTGCCCATGCCAAGCGCTGCAGGCACCTTCCCCCAGGCTGTGCCAGGCCCACTGCCCCCAGGAGTGCCTCCTGTGGCTCCCAGGGTCTCACCGGCAGGGACCTGTGTGCAGTGGGGCTTTGCCGGCAGGAATCAGCTCCAGAAGGGGTGTGTGAGCTGATGGAGCTGACACTGAGAAGAGCTCAGGGTGTGGGGCCTGGGTGACACCCGGGGCATCTGAAGTTTTCCCTCTGCCTTGCAGGACAGACAGGGAGTGACGCAGCCACGGGTCTCACAGGTTGCTACTCAGCATTAAGGGTGAGTCTGTCTCTTCCTCTCACCCCTTTGGGTTTGGCCAGAGCTGCTCCTTGTGACCACTTTGTGTCCCTAAAATCCTGTGTCTTTCAAAGAGGCAGTGAAATGTCATAATTCAGAGTGAGAATCTGGCCTCAGAGTGTCTGGATTTAAGTCCTGCTTTGCTATTGACCAGGCTTCCCAGGTAGCTCTCTGGTAAAGAATCCACCTGCCAATGCAGGAGGCGCAAGAGACGCAGGTTCGATCCCTGGGTCAGGAAAATCCCCTGGAGAAGTAAACGGCAACCTGCTCCAGTATTCTTGCCTGGGAAATCCTGTGGACAGAGGAAGGCTATAATCCTTGTGGTCACAAAAGAGTCGGATACGACTTAGAGACTAAACAGGAGTAATAATCTGGCTCAGAGTGTCTGGATTTAAATCTTGCTCTGCTGTTGACCAGTTATGATCCCGAGCACATAGTTTAAGCACTCTGTATCTAGGTTTTTCCATATATAAAAAGGGTATGATAATAATAATACATATCCCAGAGGATGGTGGTGAGTTATATTTAGGACAGTATCTGGCATACAGTAAGTGCTCAATAAACATTAGCTATGATTTTTTTTTTTTTTGCAAAGGTATTTTAAGTCTCTTCATCAGATCCTCAGCATCCCCTACAAAGAGCATACAGAAGGCTTGTGCAAGAAGTAAACTCCAGGCAGGAGGGAACCAAAGATAAAAGACTGGATCCACCTGGTAGCACATTTCCCAGAGCTTATTCCATTCCATCCTCACAGGTCTTTGAAGCATGTATATTTTTATGCCCATTGCACAGATGAGGAAGGTGAGGCTCAAAGAATTTTTAAGAAGCAGATTTCTTGTTGCTTCCCTGTTCAAAACTTTCAGTTTACCCTTTGTTTTAGAGTAAAGCCTCACATCCTGAACAGCCTGTAATATCCTCCGTAATCTTGTTCTCACCCACCTGCTTGTTCACCCTCTACTCATGCCTGATCCTATCACCTCGCCAAGTTGTTCTTTATCCACATCACGAACCCCCCTGATCCAGGTCCTTTGCACACTCTATTTCTTCTGCCTGGGTTTGACCTCCCCTTCCTGCTTTGCCAAAATAATTCCTATTCATCCCTAGATTTTTTAAAAAAATTATTTATTTATTTACTTATTTTGGGGCTTCGCTTGTGGCTTAGCTGGTAGAGAATTCTCTGCAATGCGGGAGACCTAGGTTTGTTCCCTGAGTTGGGAAGATCCCCTGGAGAAAGGAAAGGCTACCCACTCCAGTATTCTGGCCTGGAGAATTCCATGGACTATATAGTCCGTAGGGTTGCAAAGAGTCGGACATGACTGAGTGACTTTCACATTCTTGGCTGCGCTGGGTCGTGGTTGCTGTGTGCGGGCTTTTCATTGCGCTGGCACAGGCTCTAGGACGGGCAGGCTTCAGTATTTGTGGCTCTTGGGCGCTAGAGCTCAGACTCAGTAGTGGTGGTGCACAGGCCCAGCTGCCCCATGGCACGTGGGATCTTTCTAGGCCAGGGATCGAACTGGTGTCCCCTGCAATGCAAAGCAGACTCCTAACCCCTGGGCCACCAGGGAAGCCCCATCCCTCGGGTTTTAACCTGCACTTCTCCAGGAAGTCTTCTTGGCCCCACTAATGTATGCTTTGATAGCAACCGTTGTGTCTCCTTCATAGCATCTCTTAGAACTGTGACTAAACACTCAACTGTGTGTGTGTGTGTTTCTGTCTTCTTAGAGTGCAAGACTCATAGGGCACAGCCTGTACTAGTCAGGAGAAGCTGGGCTAAGCAGTGGAAGCAAAAGTCCCAAATCTCACATTTCTCTCTGCTGCTCTATGCCCCATGCGGGTCAGTGAAGGCCTCTGCTCCACCTGGTCACTCAGGGATCCAGGACGGTGGAGGCTTCAATGCTTGTGGCTGCACCATCTAGAACCCCGAGGATCCCTGGAGGCTACAGAAGGGGATGGGAGAGATTGAAGAATCACATGTGAACAGGGGACTTCGTGGGCTCAGTCCCAGATGTTGGGCGTCCCTTCTGCTCCATGTCACCTTGTCTGTCCAGCTGGTAGGGGGCTAGGATGTATATAGAGGCCATTTCCTTGTCTGGGGGATTTTCCTGACCCAGGGATTGAACCCGAGTCTCCTGCATTGCAGGCAGATTCTTTAAACCACCTGAGCTACCAAAGCTCCAGTATACAGGGGAGCAAGAGGAATATTTGATCTGCTGCAAGGACCTCGTCCAGCTAGTTCTCTTGTGTGTTCTCCATGCCGAGCACATCGCTTGGCATGTAGTAGGAGCCTCTGACCCCAAGTGTCTGCTGAATGAATAAGGGTGTCCATGAGTGTGGCTCAGGGGTCTCCAGTGAGCCCACAGTGGAAGAGCTTTGGACTGATGGTCTTCCTGGGTTCAAAGCCTTTGGCCTGTGCACTCTACCATTTCTTCCCGGGTTTATGACATGCTTTTTCCCCTCAGCATGGAGAAAACAGGATGTCATGCATTTAAGCACTTAATAGATTTGTTTTTCCTGATGAAAGTGATGAAAGTTGCATGTCCTCCAATCAGTCTTGCAATCAGCCATTCAACCACTTACCCAACCCAAGTGGCAATTCAAATTCAGCGAGCGTTTCCTAAATGCCTACTGTGTGTCGGGCGTGTCACCTGGGCTGGTGTCGGGAAAGCCTGGCCAGGTGGGCCCTGCAGCTCGTCTGCTTTGCCAGCAAGGACTCTGATGCTCCCTAGTAAGTAAGACCTGGATTCAACTCGGGTTTGCTGGCTTCCCGTCCTGCGCCCTTTCTCCTACGGTAACCAGAGGCTCTCAGCTTAGAGCAGGCATCAGAATTGCCTAGAGGACCCCCCTGACATGCAGATGGCTAGACCCCCATTCCTGGTTTGTCAATTCCATGGAGATGGGTGGAGCCCGAGAATCTGCATTTTCTAATGAGCTCCAGGTGACGCTCTGCTGTGGTTTCGGTTCCTAGCATCTGAGACCCACTAGCCTGTGGGCGGGCAGCAAGGAGCCCTTCTCTCATGAACTTGGCTCAGGAGTCCTGGCTGGGGGAAGGGGTGAACGGCACAAACTCTGGGGAGCTGCTATTTGGTCCTTGTCTGTGAGGCTGCCTGCTACCCTGGTGTCTAAAATGAGGGGGTTCAGCCCAGGAGCTCTGAGGAGTTCTGCAGATCTGACGTTCAGCAGTCTGTGATTGGATGAACTCAACCAGAGCCACAGGTCCATATGAGTCTCTTCCTAGGTGGGCAGTGTACAAACGGAAGCGTGTGTAACGGCCGGTGCCCAGGGGAGTCACGGAGTTGTGCGGTAGTCAGTGAATCCAGGTGCAGTGTGGGCTGTGACCCCACTGCTGCGAAAGGCACTAATAGCCTGCTGTGGAGACAATACAAACGCTCGAAACCACGAGAAGAAAATGTGTCAGCCTATAACCAGGTGCTAATTGGCGTGAGTCTCTTGAGGGGCTTCAGGCAGGGTTTGGGAAGCCCCAGGGAGGAACCTAGAAGTTTGACAATAACCTGTGACTACCATCTGTGTCACAGCATAGCATTTACCTACATGGTACCCATAGCCTGGTGGTGGGTGGGCATTTTAAGGAGGAAGAAACAGACTTGGAGGCCAGCCCAAAGTCAGCTTTTATTAAGAGAAGAGTTTTTGATCCAAACCCAGGTCTGCTGAGAACAAAGCCCATCTTCCTTGAAAGATTGGGCAGGGGAGCATGAGTGACCGTGCAAGCGAGGAGATGCTGGGTGGGAGGAAGTCACCGAAGAGGTTGGGTGGGTGAAGTAATGCCAACTCCGTGAACCCCAGAAGCCTCTCTGAGGTTCCTGAGCATGCTAGGGATGCTCAGGATGGTGGAATGGCTGCAAGAAGTGTTTTGTGTTGCTACCTTTTCCATCCAGGACTGTCCAAGGGGAGCGGCCAGGATTCAGATGGAGCAGAGCATGTAGTAACTGAGCCCCTCTGCAATCTGGAAGCTCTAGGTTTCCACTGCTTCTCTCCAGGCCACCAATAGGTCACACGGCACCTTTGTGTGGAGGGGGAAAAGGCGCGTCTTCCTCCAAGCAGGTGCAACTGGACATCACATTCCCAAGCTGCACTAGCAGAGTTGGGCTGAATCTCTGTCCACACATACCTGCTCGATCTGACACTCTGGTCAAGGGAATGATCTATACAACTGTGTCTGGGAGCCTGAGCACGTGCGCGCGCGTGCGCAGACGCATGCACACACACGTGGACCCGGCACCCTCTTGCCCAGGGAATTCACTTCCCAGAGGGGGACTGGAAACCTCTGTAACTTTAACCTGCTTCATCCCTCCTTCCCCGCAGGCTTTCTAACTGAATCTCTTCTAAGAGAGCTGGTGGTCTGCGCTGGGAGCTGCTGGGAGAATACAATCCACAAGGTCAGGGAGAAGCAGAGCCGGAAGCAGCGATGCTTGTGTGACTTAGGGATGGAGTAACAAAGGAGATAGTGCTCCGAGGCGCCGTCAAGGGCAGACAAGGCTTTCTAGGGGCCCCCTCCCCCATCAAACTGTTAACACGAAATACAAAGCTCAAGTCTTTATTACAAAAAAAGAAAAGCAAAAGGTGGCAGCGGCTGAAGAGTGCAAGGCAGAGAGAGGGGAGAGCCACAGTGAAATCAATACTGGCCAGGACAAGCATTATCCCATGTGGAACACCTCAAGCCTCTGCCTAGAAAATTTGATTGGATCTTCAGAAAAACCTATTAGTGTGTTGTCAGGACCTTCTGGTGATAACTGACCAGCTCTCTCCAATCGATGCTCTTCACTTGTGGAGCTCCTGATTTTTTAACAGCATAATTGTTTTTTTAATAACCGGCTGGCTCACCCACTCCAGCAAGCGGGGAGTCAAAGTCAGACTCCCAACTTAAAATATAGAGAAACGTGATGCCCCAGCCACTTCTTCCTAATTGCACAATTACTTTATGGAGCACTGGGGACCGAAGGCGGGGTGGGGCGGAGGGGGACGGGCGGTGAGGATTTTTTTTTGGCTAAGCCAAGTTGTTAAGAAAAGTCACAGAAGTAATTACACAAGTCAAAATTATTTACTAAATGAAATCCATTCTTCGCAAAGGAACCTTTATTTTTAAAGAAAAATGGCCAAAACGGGGGTGGTTTCAGCATGGCAAGGATACCATAAAGCAACAGTAGAATCAGTCATCAATTATTACAGCATTTTCATTTTCAACTCAAGAACCGACAACACATTTTATTTGGGATTTTAAATGCACTGTAACGACAGCAGTATTTTTTTCTTTTTCTTTTTTTTTTTTTTTTGCCGTGCTTTGGATCTGAGATGTCAAAGTACTTCACAAACAAATAACTGGAAACAGTTTGGGGTGAAGGCTCTTTATAACTGAGAGCAGGGCCCACAGAGGAAGCGATTTGCCCAAGGTCATGGGCTGAATCGGAGGGACAGCTGGAAACAGTAGGCATGAATACTAGCTCCCACAGTCGGAGCTCATCACCACTAGTCTATGCCTTCCCACACATGCCAAAACAAGCCCCCAAAGTCAGGAGACAGCAGCAGACCAGAGAAGTCAATGCTCTCCAATGCCTACGTTGTCCATGCTGACAATTTGCGGTACGGAATGGAAGCTGGGTGTGCAGGTCAGAGGTCTTTACAGACTGCTGTCGGGCTAAAACCAGGAAAAGCAGTTGCTAGTGAAAATGTATAGGGTTCTATGCTTGTTTGGGGCAGCCTGGCTTTCCACCTGAGCTCCTGAGTGTATTCATCTGATTCTTCAAGGTGTCAGCCTTCCAGGAGGGCCTGATGGCTCACACAGCCGTTGTTGTCAGCCCACCTGGCAGGTCTCACCTTTCTCTGATCGGTTCCCCCCAGAACCTGGTCTGTGTACCCAGGGTTGGCAGGGGAGATTCAGAGGAGGAGGGGAGAAAGAGCATGGGAGAGGGTGAAAGAGAGTGAGGAGAAGAAGAAAGTGGAAAAGAAAAAAATAGAGAGGTGGGCCCATTTTAAAACCTTTACAGGCCCTAGGACCTCTTTGTAAGGAGGCTCTGTCCCACACTGTATCAGATATTTTATAATCCCACACTGAATACAGTTTATTCATGATTATTTACCAGTTGAGTTTAGTTGAAGTTTGCTGGTTGATAATGTTATGGCTTTGT
Source organism: Cervus canadensis (assembly GCF_019320065.1). Classification (NCBI taxonomy): domain Eukaryota; kingdom Metazoa; phylum Chordata; class Mammalia; order Artiodactyla; family Cervidae; genus Cervus; species Cervus canadensis. The sequence continues at coordinate 22,834,496 of NC_057396.1, forward strand.
AGATATTTAATTAAACATGTAATAATTTTGATTTTACACTTTGCTTCTCTGCCTTTTAGAGTTTGTATTTTTTTCTTTCCAGGCCCTTGAAATGTTTATAAGACATAGGCACTGTATGTATTGACCTTAAAACAGCCCAGAAGGCTAGAAGAAGGGAGAGATGGGGGGCGGGGGGGGGGAATGTTGATTAAGACAGCAAGAAACAGACTCGAAACCACATGGAGACAAATTCCACAAAGCAGACAGAGGGAATCCTCAAAACTACAGAACTGTTGGTTAGAAAAAAGAAAGAAAGCAGGCTTTACCAGGATATTCCCAGGAAAAAAAGAAGAATAGATAAAAGACTAATCCAACCACAGATGAGAAAAAAAATCTCTCTCTGATTATTCAATAATTTATTGAACACAGGGCCAGATACTGTGCTTGGCTTCTGAGATACACAGTCAGATCAGATACAGCCTCTACTCTCAGGGAATTTACTGTTTTATTGAGGAAGACAGAAAGGTAAACAAACAGTTCAGATATGTGATAAGGAATCAAATTGAAGTAAGCGTGAGAGGTTGGGAAAGCACAGAGAAGTCACCTAAGGCAGGCAGATGCTCCTGGAAGGTTCAAAGGCACAGAGGTGTGACCAGGAATGAATGGAATGGAACTTGAGGGGAAGTAAGGTGTGGTGTGGGGGGTAGGGGAGCAAGTAGGAAAGTGGGTGTGAGAGGAGATGGAGGGTCACGGGGCAGACTGAAAAGGATCAAACTAAACTGACAGCAGATCATGAGCACTTGGACTTATTCTGCAGTCTGAGTTCAGCCAAGAATGGTTTCCAAGCAGGGGAGGGACTACATGCACTCCAGTTAGGGCTGATGTTGGGCTGAGGCACCGGGGATCCAGGGAAGAGGCCATTGCATTCCTGCCATTGAAGGAAAGGGCCTGGAGCCAGCCAGTGCCGTGGAAATGGTGAGGTGGGTCAATTGGAGATGTATTTAGGGAACAGTGGGCGGGGTTGGTAACCAGTCGGAAGTGGGAGATGAGTGTAAGAGAGGACTCAAGAATGACTCCCAGGTTTCTGGTTATTCGTTGAGAAAGGGGATGTAAGAGAAGGAACAGATTTGGAGCAGAGACTTTTCATTTCCCCCAAACCTGATGATCCTAGGCAGGCGCCATGCCCCAGTAGGGCCCTTGGAAAGCGGTCAGGAAAACCCACCAAAACTCTTTAAGAGGTGTGGCGAGTAGGGATGCAGAGTCACTAGTAGATTATGAGTTTCTCTATGGGGATTCCTGGCCAAGACAGAAACATGGCCCAGAGACCAAATACTAGAGATCTTTCCATTTGGCCTCAGAAGAAAGGTGCTTGAAACCAGCAGGGATGAAGAAGGAACATGATGGGCACCTCTAAGACTGTTGAACGCTAGACTGGGGCTCCAGTTGTGATTCATAGTTGGGGAAGGAGTTTATTGGATGTTAGCTCATGAAAGCTCCAAGCTATATCCAGAGGTCTGTAGTTTCCCAGACTAGCAACGGAACCTATGTAACAGCATGTTGAATTGAGACACAGACATCTATCAGTTGCACCAAAATTCATTGGCTTAAACTCCATCACCCAGAGCTGACCCTTTCCTACCGCAGGAAGTAATGGGCTAGAAATAAGTGCCATCAGAAGCTGAGTCTAAGTAGATCTGTGATCATAGACATTTTGAGACACGGATTCGGTGTGGGCTTTCAAACAGATGGATCCTCTAGCATGAAATTGCCAAGAGTAAAAAGAGAACGCTAGTTTAATACACACGGCTGGGGAAGAGGCCGGGGCCGGATTCCCCAGTCCTGGCCCAGGACTTGCTCAGCATTCACAGCAAGTATGCAGCCCCAGAGCAAAGCAACCACGTTTCTCTCCCCGGTTTTTGATGTTGGCAAAGGGAAGACAAACGAGGGTTCTCTGGTTTGGGGACGGCGTGAATGAACCACACGTGTCCATAAATAAACCAGGAGCCCTCCAAACACACTGCTCATTTGTTCGCACAAAAGCCAGGCTGGCAGCCCTCTCACCGAGCCATGTTCGCAGTTGGATCCTTAATGCATTGTGAGCGTTCAATCAAACTTTTAGTGGTGAAACTCTGGGAGCAGAAAGCCAGCGAAGCCCAAATGGTCCCTTGGCTTTTCCATCTTTTGTGGCTGCCTGGCTGAGCTCTTGTGGGCTTTGTTGTCAACAAACTCCTGGCTTGCCTTTGAGCACTCCAAATTATTGAAAATGACTACAGCTTAAGACTGGCAGGATGATTGTTAAAAAACAGCCCTGGCATTAATCATAGCTTAAGAGCTTTTGGAAAATGATTCTAATTCAGAAGGGGTGGCTTACAAAGAGGCTTGTCGAAAGCGAAGCAGGCATCAGATTCTGAAAGGCTAAAAAACCCCTCCTTGGTACCCACACCTGGCTCCTTCCCGAAACCCAGCTGGCAGGAGCGTGGGGGGCGCTGTTCACCCCACCAGCTCATCCTGTCTGAGGCCACCTTGGGCCTGCCACAGGGCCCACAGCATGTGAGTCCCACAGCATGCCTCCCCCTGGATCCAGGGCTCTTGAGATTGGAAAGGCTTCTGGGAGCGCCCACAGTCACAAGTTTACTAGCGGTCCTCAGAATAAGGAAGAAGTGGCTGAGTGCCTCATATTCTGTCAACAGTTGGATGCCTTAGAACCGGTGCTAAAATAAGCTGTGTGCACAGAGGCAGCTGCGTGGGCAAACACACGGTCAGCATTTGCAAGGAGCCAGGCAGGGCAACGAGCTAATCCTTCTGCCTCTTGCCTGCCTGGCACAACAAAGGAGAATGATTTTTGCCATCAGCATTCTCCCTATCACAGAATCATTGCACAATTTAGTATGATTAATGGTTTCCATTTAGGAGAAGCTGAGAATGAAAACAGTGGGGGAGAGGCGGCAACCCGGCTGGGGGTGTTTGTGGCTGCACCTCGGGCAGAAGGGTGGGGGAGATCTGGCCAATGGCCTCTACCTTTCCTGCAGGCACGACTGGGGAGGCACTCTGGGGCGAAGAGACACATGGCTTTGGACATGCATTTGCAGGAACAGTCTGAAAGCTGCAACCTTGTGATGCACTGTTTGCTGTTTCCTCCTTGCAGCTTTCCAAATGTTTGCGTAGGAGAAGCTACTCCCTCTTGACCAGCCCGAGGGAGGGCTTTTCCTCCCAGAGGTTCCTAACTAAGGGTTGGCTCTGGGAGGCAGCATGGTGATGGGGCTGGATGGCTGAAATTCGCAGAACTACCTATGCCACTTCTTGGCATTCCTGATGGCCACGTGGGGGTGCCATACAGGGAAAGACCCCACCTTTGCACTAGGACGATAGCTGTGACCTTCAGCACGGCCACCTCTGTCCCTGGAGCTCCGCGGGTGCACCTAGTCTCAGCTCTGAGCGGCTGGCTCCCCCGGGAGTTCTTCTCTGCTCTGCATCGTCCTTCCCTTTCCACGTCTGCAGGCTCTGCTTCTGGTCAGATTTCACGGCTGCTGAAGGTGAGTGGTGAGACAGAGGCCACCGTAGCCAGAGACTTGTGGGTGCTGATAGAAACCAACCAGGAAAACAGAGGATTCAAGAGGGCTTTTTTTTTTTTTTTAAGCAATAGCCACTGTTACTGAAGCCAGAGAAGGAGAAAATTGGTGATCTTGGCTGGGTCTAGCGTGACTCAGAACCCTTCTTGATGCATTGGTGTCTCTGCAAGGAAATCTATTATTTTCCATAAACTGTCTTAAGCATCTCCCAGGCTACATTTCTGGCTGTGTTAAGAATCAAGCCATCAAGAACAGCTGTGAATGTTACACACTTTCAGCAGCAGCAATGGGCTTTGGCAGGGAAGTAGGAGCAAAAAAACCCAAGTAGGACATTTCAGTTGACAGTAATGGCATTTTCCCTTCCTTGTCCAAACGATAAAAGATTCATGCTCCTAATTGCAACACTATAGCTGCCCCCATCACTTTATTCTGGGAGAGGAGGTTAGAGAAAACAGGCCTAGAGAGAGGGAGAGAAAGAAAGAGAGAGAGAGATGGATAGTAATTTCATCACTAGCTAACAGAGACTGATTAGTGCAGAAGGCTTCCTTCCATAGCAATACTTTTTAATCAGGGCTGCTGTGTCTGGGCAAACAGCTTTTGTGGATTAGCTAGACTGGAGCCTGCCAGCATCCGTTGCAAGTTTAAACGATGAAATACACAACTACAGAGAAACAAACCAAAAAGAGTAATAAAGTCACACATTTCAATATTCAGTAACCATTAAGGGATTTAAATATTTGCTTGCTATTAAAGGCTTGCATTAGGCTCTTCCAACACCAGCTCTGGAAGACTGAAATATCAATTACGGATCAATTTTCCCCCTAAGTAAACACTAATGCAGGATAAACAGTATTAGAAGATGCAATCGTAACATTGCTGACTTCAGGATGGACTTCCTGCTGGTAACAGCAAGTTTAAGCCTGGTGATTAATTAACCTGAGAAGATAGCACTTAAGGAAGATTTAAGATGATCATGTCTGAAATATGATTGTAAGCAGTGCGCGTCTAGAGGGCAGCTGAAGTCCTGCGTTGATTTCACCCTCAGTGACAGTCTTCATTTTCCCTGGAATCACCACCCACAGCTCAACACCTCCAAGGATTAGGAGGGAGTAAAATGGGAATTGAGGGTGGGTGTGTACGTGTGTCAAGAGAAAAAGCAGTAGATTTTAAGTTCCTTGCTGGAATTAATTCCATATTTCAATATGCAAGGTTCCAGTTGCATTTCCTGCACTGACCACCAGGGGCAGTAGACATTCTATGTTCACTTAGGAAGGAAAAATAAAAACAAAAAAACAAAACAGATTTTGCCTGGAAACTGAGGGTTGAAAGACTTGAAAATGATTCTTGATTTAAAGTCTAAGTTTTGGGGTGCTCACATTATTCTTGTGCTTATCAGCCTCTTGCCAGCACGTGGTGTGGGTTGGGGGGTTGGAGGGTGTGGGTGGAGGGGTTGGGGGGTTGGTATGGGGGTGTTGAATACTGTGGCTCTTACTGGAGGCACATTTGACAATTTTGAGATGAGCACAAGGCAGAGATTATGGTGTGTATTTTTCCAATATGGCATACCTCATTCTAAAGGCTCCTGACAATATATGTGGGCAAGGGCGAGGGTTTGCTTAGCTGTTTACCCAAAATGTCATCCCCCACTGGGAAGGACAGATATGCTGTCCCAGCAGCTCCTTGAGAATAATGGGTTGAATAGGGCCGGCTGGCTCATTACTGCAAGTCCAATCTGAAAGCTGCTATATGGAGGATGGACTTATAAATGTCAAGATTGAAATACAGAATTGGCGACCTGTTCAGACTAAGTGGAAAGTGAGATTCAGGCAATCGGATGCTTGGCTGTCTCCCTGTAATGATCTACTACTTGCTGAGTGCCTACTACGTGCCTGCGACTGACTTCAATTTATTGGCCCACAGGTTCTCTTGGACGATGGCCAAGAGTCGCTTTCCCTTCTCTTGTACAGTGTCAGGGCGTCTAAGTGCTTTCGTTCTGGCACAAATTTCACCCTGAAGGAGTTTGGCTGTAAGTTCTTTATGACTAAGGGCCATGTACTTAGTATCCTGAGAAAAGGGTGTGAGTGTAATAAAGGTCTTAGGTAGGCATGATTTTATAATAAAACCAAAATGTCTTTGCTTTAGCAGGGTCCTTCCACCTGTAGCACAGTGACTGCCTGTCACTGTTGTTTAAAGGCTCTGGATGGCAGAATCAAAGGAACATTTCTCCATGGAGTTAAGTCCACAGCAGTGCAAGAATTACATTGCAAGTAGACAGAGGACAGTGAAAGATTGCACCAATTAACACACCCGCATAGCACCTCAGGGTTCCAGTTGATGTATTTGGAGAACTCAAGCTGGCCAAAACATTTGTGAAAACTCTCTGGAGGAACTGAGGACCGTTTCACTCCCACACCAAAGGAAGGACCAGGCCACGTATCAAGCTCCTGCTGATGTGGGCTGCTTCGGGCACCTTCTTTGCATACCCATGGAACTCAACCACCACCTCACATTTGCCTCAGTTCAGTTAAGGTCTTCTTGGGTCCCCCTTCTCTGCAGGTCACAGCTGAATCTGGAGTCTCTTGTTACAGACAAGGGGAGTGGGTGTGGGACACTAAACACTCCATATGCCGTGTGGCCTGGAATAACTACACTAGTGAGTGGTGAGGACAAGGGGATCCTTGGACGTTCTAAGACCAGCTTCACAAGGGCACGGGATGTCCACATGCATAGGAGCCCAGATAGCTCCCTCCACTTGAGTCCTAACTGCATCTTGGTAGCCTTGGGTAACCTTCTTTCTTTAACCACCATTTGCGTCTATCCTATATTATGACTAACAAGTAATGGGTACTGAGTCCACATCTGGCATATTACTCACTAAGCACTTCCAGCCAACCTGACTTCTCTCTTAACATGGTGACCCCACCCTTACAGAGCAGGAAAACAAGGCCAGGTAGGTGGGGGAACTCGCCCGGGTTTCACAGCTAACAAATGATGGGGTGGGGGTAGGGACCCAGGCAGTCTCTTAGATCTCTCCAGTCTCCCTTGGTCTCTAGGCTCTATCACTACAGGTCTTTTTACAGAGGCCGATGAATCAGGGCTCCCCACTGCTCCCTGCCCTGGGGCAGAGGCTGGGAGAGGCCTCTGGAATCTTAACTCTTGTCTGGACTTTGAGAACACCCACAAGACTGATCCCACCCTCCACGCCTTCCTTGATTTTGCTTTATTCTTCCCATGCGAATCAGCAGGCTGGCTGGGCTTAATGCTGTTTGTACCTCCTTCTCTTTCCACTAAACCATCCTTAAACGTCCAGCTGGGGTCCCAGCTCCTCCAGGACACTGTCTTCAGTCTCCAGCCTCCTGGTTTCCCTTCTCCAAGAAATTCCCCTGGCACGCTCTGGCCTCCTTAATTATATTTGGGATACCTCCCCCATGGCTGGGGACCAATTCACGTCTTCCTGTGGGTGTCACTGATGCCCCGGTTAGTCTCCAGGGACGACCTTCCACTTCCCTGTGTTTCTCACAAGGCTGAACGTGCAGCAGGAGCTCCATAACCGCGTGTCTGATTTGCTGATTTTTACAGAGACAGGTGAGAGGCCAGGCCGGGATGGGAGAGGCTGAATTGAGGCCCACAGCCTCATTTGGATTTTCTAGAGCTTACCTTTTCTCCCACTGCCGAGCTCTCCCCGTCACCTGCCTGAAGAGAGAAAAGCGGGATGGACTCAGCCACAGCTGGGTGAGCAGTGGGAAAGGGCCGTCTGGGGCCGCTCACGTGTGATCTGAGCATTTGAGAGACTGGTCGCCGTGCAGTGCGGTCACTGCTCGTCTGGGCCTGCAAGGCAAGGGGGAAGGTGACAGATCGAAGCAGGCGGTCCACCCGGCCCGGAAGCCCCGGCAGCCTAGACAGTAAGTGAGAGCGATCTCCCGCATGTAGCCAGGCGCGTCCTCTGCAGATCTTGTCTTTTTGTTAAAGGAGAGAGTACTTGAAATGAAGAAGGAAGGATGATTGTGAAGACACGAAATCCCAAAGGAAGAGACAGGTGGAGCAGCCAACACAGGGGGTGGGTGGGGTGGTGGGTGGAAACAGGGGAGTGGGGACAGGAGACGGATCACCGGAGGGGCCGCTCCCCGCTGGCCGGCCACTGCAGCTGGTGCACCTGCACAAAATCACTGGGTCCCCACGCGATGCCAGACACCTGGCCCACCTGTCCACTAAGAGGGGAGGAGAGAACGAGAACAGGAAGGATGAGCAGAGGAAGAGAAGGTGGCTCCAAGAAACCCGGCCAACAGCACCTCCGAGCACCTACTGCCCGTGTATCCGGCGCTGCGTGCGGTCCTAAGGTGGACGTTGGACCAGGGGCCCATCGTCTCCCAGGCTGAGGCGTCCGTAAGAAGTCCATAATGAGATGAAAGGATCACTTTGTAACATTAATTTTTTTTTATTAAGAAGACAGATATTTTATAGTACTTCTTTTTTTTTCTTTTTTTTTTGTAAAAATGGTATACATGAACCAATACAAAATGCGAATGGAACATATGGATATGGAATTTCTTACACCGTAACATCGTTCATGTACACCTTAAAAACAGAACTGGCCTAAAGGGAAAAGTCAGACGTCGGTGTGACTAAAGAACAAGCTTATTTGGCATCAATTATACATCCTTCATTATTTTATATTCCTTTAAAAAACACAAAAAACAAGTTTGTTCTTTCTTCACTCTAAAAAAAGTGATCAACCTGTACAAAGTAATACTCAACAATACATTTCAAACAGTGCACTGTATACTTAAGAAAAAAATACATAAACCAATATACAACTAAAATCCATAATTTCCTGTTTTTGCTTTGTTTTATTATTATTATTATTATTATTTTTCCAATGCGTGGGGCCTACACTTTGCAATCTACCTGAGACGGAAAACACCAATCAAAACACATGAACCTGAGACATGTCGACATTTTAAGCCATAGAGTCACATCGGAGCACTGCACTACTGTACACTTGTCAAAACAGAAAGATGGGAGGTCCCCAAAAATGAGATGCCAATTCGATGAGCAATGGTAGGGTTTTTTTTTCTTTTTTTTTGTTGTTGTTGTTTTTGTTTTTTTCCTAAAAAGAACAGCTGGAAAAAACCTTTCAACGACATGCTAAATGGTTCTCACCCTTTGATACGATTATACTATGGTCGGAATGGGTGCTAAGGGCTCGGAATAGAGCTGCACATTATAAAATTCATTGAAAAAGGGATGTTCATTGTGGCTTTTTGTCTTGGTTAAGTGCCTAGGGATAGGAGAGGGGAAAACAAAATGCTGCTCGATATGGATTTTCTTTTACATACCAGTCCGTTCCCAAAAGGCCCCCATATTGCAATGGTTCTATCAAAGGTTAAAATAAAGACAAGAAAAATAAACACGCTTTCAAATAACAAAGAGTTGACACTTTTTCCCCTTAAATAAATCAGCGTAAGTTTTCCACATAATGTAACAATAGTAAAAATGCACCTTGCAAAATCCAAAATTACTCACTGAAAATGTTATATAATATATATTTATATATATATAGATCTATCTTTTTTTTTTTTTTTTTTTTTGATGCCATCTTTCCATAGGGACTGTATTCTGGAGTCTGGAGCCTTACCAAAGCATATGGTAAGAGTTTAGTTTTCGTCCGTCAGGACTACTTCTAGATTTCCTAGACGTTTCAATGAAAATCCCATTTCTTTAAAAAACGTCAATGGTAACTGGACTCCTCTTCCTTTTCCCAAGGCTCCCCATCTAAGATATGTTCAAGGTAACTTATTTTAGTAGCTATGCACTATGGCTGCCATCATGCGAGGATCAGTAATTTTTTGGCAGATGGTTCTTAAGGCTGAGGAAAGAGGCCAAGGCTAGTGTATGAAAGGTAAAAAGATAAAAACACTCACATCTGAGTTTTGATTAAGTAACTGAAAAACCCCTTCATGCTGCTTTTCCACCTCTGCTCTGACCTTTCGAGAACTGAGATGGATGGCGGACCGGTCTGAGAACAATACCGACCCTTCTTTTGTACCTCCTGCCTTTGTCAAGCCAAATCGTAAGGAATGAAAGTTTCACACGGATTCGAGTTGGAAATCCCAGCATGACAAATATCTGTAATATACAGTACATGCAGGCCACATCCCACTGCCTTCCTAACTAAGCACAAAGGAAAAAAAGAAAAAGAAAAAAAAAAAAAAAAACCAAAAACCTGTCCCATTCAGTCATTCGCACACCACATGGACTTGCTTTTTCCTACAAATTAGTGAGAAGTAAGGCCGATTGGGAAAGGTGGATGGAATCATTTGGAACAGAAATAACCAGAGCAGAACTGTCTTTCCCCCCTCCCTACTTCCCCTCCTGTGGCAACTCAAATTCATCCACTTATATAAAAGGAACAGACCTCACCTGTCAGGTCTGTTTAGGGCACTGAAAAAGGAGGAGCCCTTTCTGCCCCAAACCTTTCTGGACAGCGTGGGGTATTATCTATACTGAGCCGTCTACAGATACAGAATTAAAGACAGTTTCAATCTCATTGTGACACACCTCACTTGCAGATAACCCTGTACAGTAATGTAGTTCCACAGCAAACAGAACAGTTTCTGAATCACAGTCTAAGTTTCTAGTCTTCACTGCTCTAAAGTATTTGAAACATGGGCAGCAGCAAAGAGTTCTCATGGTTTGTTCACCCAAATCTTTACGACAACAGAGAAGAATGCATTATGGATACACTAAATTCTGAACTATGAAATCTAAACTGTGCTGGTTCTCCTTTTATGAAACTGAATTTTGAACAGAAAGCTTCAAAAATAAACAGAGGAAAGGAACAACAATAACAAAATAAGGAGGGTCAAAAGGTTCTAAGGAATCCCAGCAGGCAAATTCCAAAATGGGAGATTTGGGGGGAAAAAAAAAAATCCAAAAATTTGTTGGGAAAAATAAATTCGCACAAAGGAGGGAGGGAAAAGAAAAAAAGGAACGCAACCAACAAACGAAAAACAAGGCACAGAATTTTCTGCAATCTATCCAAACTAAATCCAAGCGTCCAAGTTTGACTTGGTAGGAAGAAATAAAAATTGAAAAACCAAACAATCAGAAAAAGAGGTGTCAAACAGCAGAGTGTACTTTTCAAAGAACATTTCTTTTCGTTTTTTTTTTTTACACAGCAAATCCCAAGCCTTCCCAGTCTCACACCTTTCCACCCATTCATAAAAAAACACACGAATTTCTCGCAAGTTCCAATATCACTGTCTCTTTATCATCTAAATAGGGCCAGTTGGACACCTCATTGAAACAAAAGGGCTGATCTAGATGAAGTACTCTTTCTTTTCTTCAGAGTTGTTCTGTCCTCCTTCTGCATTGATTATAGCTGTGTCTGCGTCTGCTGCGTCATCGGCTCCTTTGGCTTCATGAGTGAAGTATGTACCTGAAAGATGAAGGGGTAAAGCACCGTGACTGTCTGATGGCCGCTGTGTAAAGTGGTACAAAGATGGCAACTTGCTTTATGGCCATCATCAGCCGAAGTGGTGTGCAGGCAGCAGAGGGGAAAAAACAATTGGAAGAAGAGAGCGAGGTGGGTGAGACAAATGGGGATCCGGGGGTTCCAAAGGCACCACTCCAACTGAACCGCTGCGATATAATTCAGCAAATGAGACATTAGAGCCGTGATTATGACCAGAGGATGTCAGCAGAAGAAGACGTGAGTGGGAGCTAAAAATGCAGGAAGCTGGAGAGCTGCTGACAGTAAACGCCCAGGACCAATGGCCAGATATGTGCACGTACATGGTTAGAGACCAAAGCGAGGAAGAGCAATTAGCCAATAAATGAATTAGGGCCCTGCTGGTTTTCTACCGTCATCTCACACTGTTTATTTGACCTCACCTCCTGTCTTCAGGAGGCACTGGTGCCTGTCCATTAGTGAGCATGTGCTTGAAGCTGCACAAGTACGTTTGATTTTTCTTCTGCCTCCCATTGCAGAGTGGGGTTCCAGATTGAGAAATAATTTGATGTCGTAACAGCTGGAAGCAAGGCATGGGATCCGCCTTAAGAAACGAGTGACTCCTGCTTCTGACGTCACTCCAGCCGGGACCCAGATTCACGGATTTGCTAATTGGCACAGCCACTTTATCATGACGACAGACAGAACATTAACGGGGTTGGTGACACTCTTTATCAGCAAGTCCCAACGGTTTACGTGGAGAAAGACAAGGGTTGCACCTCTGCATGAAATATAGGTAGAGCTGGCACTGCCCATGTAATCAAATCACCCTCCTCCCGTTAGGTATCGTGCTTACAAAGACTCTTAAGTAAGAAAAGGCTGTTGAACTTCCACGTTTTCAGACTGACAGATCCGAGAAGGCAGGCAGTCGGACGGTCCCCTCATGTCCCTCCTTCCTCTGTAGAGTACGCCCTCCTCCCAGCAACTTCCAGGCATTGTGCAGACTTTAGCCCTGCTCTCTCGCCTGACCTCCCTGGCTCCATCAAGCTTAACACCAAGAGGCTGGGAGTGCTCCGTCAAACAGGCTGCCTCTTGGGGGTGGGCAGAGTAGACAGAGCACTGGGCGTGGGCAGAACCCCCAGTACGGAGGGCCCCAAACTGTTTTACACTCGAGATGGGCACTTTGGATTCTAAAGGTGATTCTCAAGCACCTTGGACCTCCATTGCTGTGCTCAGGGGACCCACCCTGAACCCAACGTCTGCCATCCGGCAGTCTGCCAGCGCCTCGAGTTCATACTACAGGAAAGGCCCGGAAGCCCACTGCACAGCGCTTGAGAAAAATACCCGAGAAAGACCAGGGCCAACAAAGAAAAGGAAGAATAAATTACCGAGAGGGAGAAGAGGCTCAGAGCAGCGTGGGGTAGAGAGGAGGAGCGCTCGCAAAGATGATTGCCCATCTAGACTGCATGGTTGATAAGTGTGATGATTAATGGCAATTTAAATCAATTGCACTGATAATTTTAAAAATACATATTTATGTGGCTTTTAAGGCACATCAAACCAAGGAAGTATTCTAGCCACTGTGACCAGCTTACCCCAGCACTGGGGGCCGGGGCACAGGGCTAGCCCACATATTTCCCGCAAAGCAGAAGGTCATGGGGGTGCTCTTACCCTCTTTATCATTTTGGGGTTCACGCCACACCTCACACACCAGCCCCTTATATTTTTTACTCTATCCCCGATGATGGATTGTAGAATAACAAACTTATAAAGCTTTTTATTTAGAGAAAAATCCAAATCAAGGAGTGCTACTCATCAACTCTCAGAGTCCTTCCTAATCAGCGGCTGTTAAGATTTTTGTTTTTTTTTCTGTTTTTCTCTCCCAGTTCCAGGAATCGAAGAGGCTGTGTGGCCCCAGAAACCAAACTGCCTATTCAAGGACAAGCTTGCCAAGCCCCGCACAGGCAGGGGCCGTGGTGACACGAGGCCTCCTGGCTGCCCAAGCTTACAGGAGGCCCCCTGGCTTACCTTTATGTCTGGCAAAATAGCGCCCCAGAATGATGAGCAAACACAGCATGGCAAACACCACCACGGCCACGACGCCGCCAATCACGGCGTGGTCCACCGCCCTGATCGCGCCTTCTTCACCTGCTCGAGAATCTGTTGAGATCAGAAGAGGAATAGGGATGTAGAGTCTATTAGGAGACACCAGAAACCCTGGAGACACTGCCTCCAGGATCAGAGGTCACTTTCTTTCTTAATGGAGGAGTCAGGATAGTCGAGATGGATCGAGTGCCACCGAGGGGACCTGTCCAGTGCTGAATTGATCTGTTCTCCCCTCAAGGCAATTTCATCCTAAGCGGCATCGGATGCTAACACGTGTGAACATGCTTAGGGATCAGAGAGAGAAGAAAGAGTCTGTCCAATCCTGGCCTGGTCTTGGTGTTCACCTTCTCTGTAACCAGCTGCAGATCCTATGCAGGAGGCTGACCTAACTATTTAAGGGAGCTCAGAAAGGCACCTTCAAGCAGCGACAGGAGCTGTGGAAGGGCGGCTGGAGCATCTTTCTAGAGATGCCCCGCAACTTCTTCCCCACGAGGCATTTGCATGGGAAAAGCAAGGAGCTCAAAAGCCCCAGCTGCCTAGAGATAAAACAAGGATTAGGGGACTAGAGACAAGTGACATGCCTGCTACATTTAGGATGTATGAGGGAGTTAGCCTCTGTCTAAAAACCTAAAAACCTATTTCAAAAAAAGACAGCAAGGAATAATTGTCCATTGCCACAGACGGTTTTTCTTTTATTTATTTAACACTCCACAATGCAATTAATTTTCCTTTATAAGCATCACTCCCTGGGGATGTCTTCTTTCGACTGAGGAACGACATGTTTGGCTGGGGAACAACTCCAAAATGAACCCCAAATGAGCTATGGCCATGCAGAATGGATGTATGGCAGTGTAAACAATTTTAATTTAGGAATGTGGCTACATCACCCCTTGCTGAAATTCTAATGGCACCCGAGATTTATAATGTAGTAAAAAACAATTATTCTCCCGTTGATTAATACATTAACATTTTCGAGTGGAAGCTAAACCATTGTCTTTTTTTTTATTGAGTCAAGTACGACACCTCCATTAAAATGATTTACTAGCTGTACCTTACAATTTAAGCACAGCAGCAACAGAAACGGTAAAAATCTTTTAACTTTACATGATTTGTGAAGTCATATGTGAAGGATTTACCATTTAAATCTTTCAGTACAAGAAGCACACGGCCTATAAATCTGTCCCCGTAGCAGTTGCTGGACGCCTAAGAGAAATGCATTTCACCAGGAAGACGGAGAGTGCAAATTCGAGTCAATTTTTAAGAAAGATTTATCTCTGTCTCTCTCCAAAGAACAGAGCAAATCTCTGAAGCCTCCACCTCTAATAATATTTGAAGTTTATCGATCAAGTGTACAGATCCGTGACAGCTAAAGGTAATGGTGCTCTTTTGAGCCGAAACCTGATACAACGCTTTCAGCAGGAGGGCATGATTTACACTTTCTATCGATATTTCCAATTCTGCTCTGAGATTAAGTACTGAAGGATGTGGGGAAATAACTCGTGACTGAGGGTTCCATGAAAAGTGTTTTAATTAAAAGAGTTTAAATTAAAAAATGGAGTATTTAAAGTGTTTCATTAAGTTACCATTGGAAGGACGACCGAAAAAAAAAAAAAATCCCCACGCCAAACCCAAACAGCAATGTGGATGGAATCGGAGGCAGCAGTGGGTCGCCCAGGACAACAGGATGATGGGAGTTTAATTGGAGAATGGAGATGGGTTGGAGGCAGAGTGCACTGCAGCCAATTAGCCCGCTCTGTGACGCACGGGCCCCTCCAGCCACACGTCTAATAAGCTCGCCTTGAAATGTGGCAGAGAGGAGTCTCCCCCTGCATCCCAAAGTGCTGCCTACTGCAGAAGCGGCAGCCTCCGTGTCTTGAAAGTCATTTCAACAAGGCAGAACTCAGCTACGGAAACTTTTTTTTCCTTTTCTTCTTTTAAGACAACAGGGCTTGCTGAAGGGGCGAGCTCCCAGGAGGATGTACCACGACACATGGTTATCTGCTGGAGGGCAATGCTTTACACGCCAGAGACTCTCACCCCAACTGCACAGGTTCAAAATTGCTCACAGGGAGACCAAAGTCATGGAAAAGCCAGAAAGCTGTGCTTCCCTTAGGGAGCTGTCAAAATAGGGGCTCTTGTGGGAATGAGAATTAACTCCTCTCCAATGGCCACGAGCTTCAGACCTATTGAAAGATGAGGCTCTTTCAACTAACTCCCCATGTCTTAGAATGGGGTGAGAAAAACAAAGTGATTCTGGCTACTGAGCAGCGCGGAAAGCTGGGTTCAAGAGGCAAGAGGTGAAGAGAGGTCCCGTCCCAGGAAGATGGAGCAGAGAAAAGCTGCCCCTTCTAGCCTTAACCCACTGCGGGAAGCACTCTCGTGCTCTCTGTTCCAAGACTGCCTCCTCCATGCCGAGGTGCAGGACCATCCTAGAAGCCTAGGAAAAGAAAGCCAGAGAGAGAGAAGTTGGGAGGGAGGGAAGAGAGATGAAGAAGGAGGGGGAAGCTCTGATAAGAGAAAAACAACCAACCAATATCGTAGGGTACATATCTGTGGGATTAATTTCTCCAGTCAAAAATCATTCATTTGACCTTTGCTTTCCAGAAACTCAGAGCTGAAGAGGCTCATTTCTTCTTGCCCTGTGCCCACATTAAATACCTAGATTCTAGTTATCTTTCTCATCCTCAGGGACATACATATTTTATAGATAACTTATTTATAAGGGTAATCTCTCCAGCTATCTTCTGATACTCACTTTGATCAGAAAGTTTACTACCACCACTTAATCACTGAGACATCTCTCCTGCCTTCAACTACTGTGGACGGACACAGAAGGTAAGTGGTGTTGAATTGACAGGGAACAGAGTGGGCTGCAGCTTTGCCCCACCTCGTTCCATCCCTGGCCTGCCCTGGGGTTTGTTGCGGGAGGCCCTGATGCGGTTCTGGCTGTCCTCTAGCATCTGGTGTGGCCTGGCGTCCTCTATGAAGAGTGGCGCTGTCTCCAGACTCGTCTCATTCCTTTTTGTGTGTCCACATGTGGGCTGAGTGGGGAGTTTTTCTAGTGTCGTTGATTGGTCCAAGGTGGCAGCTCAGTTAGTAAAGAATCTGCCTGCAATGCAGGAGACCCTGCTTTGATTCCTGGGTCAGGAAGATTCACTGGAGAAGGGGTAGGCTACCCATTCCAGTATTCTGGCCTGGAGAATTCCATGGACAGAGGAGCCTGGCAGATTATAGTTCATGGGATTGCAAAAAGTCAGACATGATTGAGCGACTTTCATTTTTTGGGTGGGGGGCCCAGGTGAAGGCTGGTTCCCTACCCCTGGATGCTGTGGGCTGGTGCCTTGCTCACAGCCCTAAGCAGTTACACAGGCTGCTACACAGAAAGGAACCAGGCTATGGGAGCAGAATGCAAACTGGACCCCAGAGCAGCGTCACCAACCAATAGGAGCATGGGGCCCACAAGGTCCACTGGCCGAGTGACCTTCTTGTCCTGCTCACAACTGCTCCTTGAGCAATTCCCTCACACAGGAGACTCTGGAAACGCCCGTGCCTTTCACCATCACCCACACATCTTGCGGGGTGCAGAGCCTTTCCCTCGGGTCCCATCAGTTTCTCTGGGGAACATCCTCTCCAGATTTC
Source organism: Cervus canadensis (assembly GCF_019320065.1). NCBI lineage: Eukaryota > Metazoa > Chordata > Mammalia > Artiodactyla > Cervidae > Cervus > Cervus canadensis. The sequence goes on from NC_057396.1 coordinate 22,851,239, forward strand.
AGGCCGCTTTTCGAATCAGAAAGAGAAGGAAGCCTACAGATTCTACAGCCGCCCTCAGCTTCTACACTGTTGTTGTTTAGTCGCTAAGTCAGGTTTGACTCTCTGTGACCCCATAGACTGTAGCCTGTCAGGCTCCTCTGTCCATGGGATTTCCCAGGCAAGAATACTGGAGTGGGTTGCTATTTCCTTGTCCAGGGGATCTTCCTGACTCAGGGATGGAATGCATGTTTCATGCACTGGCAGGTGGATTCTTTATCACTGAGCCACCAGGGAAGCCCTAGCTTCTACATTACCTAATGTGTAATACAGCGAGCTGGTGGGAAATTGCTATATAGCACAGGGAGCTCAACCCAGTGCTCTGTGACGATCTAGAGGGGCGGGGGGTGGGTGAGAGGGAGGGAAACATATGTATATTTATGGCTGATTCACATTGTTGTATGGCAGAAACCAACACAACATTGTAAAGCAATTATCCTCCAATTAAAAATAAAAAAATTACTTATTAAAAACAGTATGTGGGCATTAAAGCACTAGTAAAGCATTAAAGTGCATTAAAACACCGATCCTCAGGCAGTGGACAGCTCTTGGTTTAGAAGGGAGTGTTTTCCTATCTTTAAGGGACACAACTGTCCCTCTCACTTAGTACGGTGTAACTGTTCACTTCTGCTGAGAGTTCCCCATCAATCACTTCTCACGGGACTTCAGGTGACTCAGGCCTCGTCCTTCTGTGAGCCGGATTTTCAGGGGCACTGTGCAGCTGCTGGGAAGTGTCAGCTCAGAGATGGGGCACAGTCCTTCCCGCATGGTCCCGGGCTGCAGGCCCTGCAGGCTCTGAGTGTGACATGAGACTCTTTAAGGACAGATCAATCATGGACTGTTTAGTATTCGTGAGTTAGCTCTTCTTTGGGCCAAAAGCTGGAACAACCTGACTCCAGGTGAGGGTTTACGAGCAGCTTACAGAATACTAAGTTGGCTACCACTGCTTGGGTCACAGTTTCAACTACCCGGGGTTCCCATTAGCATCTGAGAAACTGCAATGACAAAAAACTTCAAAGACTGTCCCAAGAGTGATGCCCGGACCTGCTCAGTTTTCTTTACTTTGGGGCCAGGTGACCTGGCTTGACCCTTTCCTCATGGGCAATGTGCAGGGGGTAAGTTCTAAAGGCACTTGTTCCCTAGGGCCCAACAAGAAAAGTGATGGTGGGGAACTTCAGTCTCCTTCCTCTCCCTCCAGGGGCCTCCCCTTTCTCTACCCGCTCTTATTCCTCAAACGTCTTGCCAGGGTCTCCTGAGCGCCTGACTCTGGCAGTCACACGGCCTGTGTTAAAACAGGGTGCTGTAACAGATCCCGGTTTCTACAGTTACTTTACCACCTGGCACGGGACGCCTGACATCAACTGCTGCGTGAATGCCTTAATCATGGATCTGTGAAAAGCCCAGAAGCCTCCGCTGCCAGAGGCAGAGACCCATGGATAGCCACGGAATGGCCAGGATGTCCTAGACAAGCTCCTGGCAGACAGGGACCTTGGCAGGGGGGTCACCGAGCCAAGTGCCCACTGCAGCTGCAGCCGGGCTACTTTCACCTCGGAGGAGCTGAAGTGTGATACAGTCATACAGTTCAAAGACATGGAAGGGAACGGGACGACCACCCTACCTTGGCTTCCTTCACATTTCAACCCTCCCTTGGCCTCGGCTAGAAGGCATACTCAAAAACTTGGGGAGAGCTAGACACTCCCCTTAAATGCACATACTATTTTTTAACAAAGGTTATAAACTACCCAAGGTCTTATCTTTAAAATTAATACCAAAGACATGGGGAAGTTCTAAGGAGATGGGTCTTCCTACCTGTACTATCCTATATTTAACCTTCTGCCACTTCTCTATGAATGACTGTTGCCTGTTGACCTTTGGGAAAAGTGGAACTCTTGACTTTTCACAACAGTTCTGTCTGTCACTTGCTTTAGTTCTATTCTTTTTTCCTAGGCTAAGGTCTGATTGGACAAGTGAGTTTAATTAGAAACTTCGAGAAGCAGTCTTCATAGCGGAAATGCTGCCCCCTGCTTCCTAGGGCTATAGGGATTACTAGATCTCAGAGGATGCTTAATGACCATGACGTCATTGGCTACTTCTTACTGGAAAGAAAGAAAAAGCTTGACAGTGGATTTTTCACATCTGAGACGAAACCAGATTCTGACCTCAAAGATAAAACCAGTCCCCAAACCTGGCACCATCTGAGAACTACAGCTTCTCATTCTCATCACCTATTGTAGCTCCCATCACGACAACAAAAATAAGTGTGCATTTTAAAAAGCACAACTTTATTACTGAAGGGGAACAAACTGAATGGCATGCGCTGACAAAATGCCACATTATTTGCTAATCCTAATATGTTATTCTTCTTTAAGATTTGCTTTTCTCAGCACCAATTCAATTATAGATGCTACAAATCCTTCTGACATTTAATTCCCTCTTGTCAGAGAGTAGTAAATGTATACAGTACATGCACAGCTTTCCCATTAAGATGTTAATACATATTGGAGCACACCGGCCTCCATGCAGCATAACCTTTCTTTTCTGTCTTCTGAGAGAGTGGAAGGGAAAGAATAAATGTAAGGCAAGAAAATCATGAAGGTTCTCATATAGCATCCCAGGCATCTAAGACTATCCTTCAGCTGCATCTCATTCTAGCAGTGTAACTCCAGCTATGCTAACGTTTCAAAAGAACTATGTTAAGCTACTTAAAGAAAAACTGCAGTCATCATCATCACCATCATCCTGCCGCCCAGAGCTCCGTCGGCATTCACTGCCATCAGAAGTACTGCGCGCGGGCTCTGGTTGTACAGTGATCAGGACCCGTGCTCTCAGGCAGTTACTGTCTATCTTTTCCTCCAGAAAGAGGCCCGGACAGGAGATGCCAGAAGAGGTAGGAGCTCACCTCCTGTGTGGCCTGCTGGAAAATGCCCTGGACTTGCCCACAGCCTTCTAGCCCAGGCTAGAAGCTGGGCTGCACTGCTTTTCTCTGCGGCTTTAGGCAGGTCAATAAGCCACTCTCAGCCACATACAATTCAGAGGACTGTTTTGAGGAGCCAGTGTGTTGCTGAATATGAAGGGGCCTCTCTGGGCTGGGGCTTGGCATGTCATAGACACTCGACAGGTGTCAAATTGAAACGCACTGTCATAAAGCCCAAGGCAGGCTTTATTCCAGTTCTAATCACTGATTCCAGGCAAATACTTATAGCACTTTGGAGTAAGGGCTGCACTGCACACTTGGTGCTGTTCTCAGAGGCTAAGATGCCCCAGAGACACTAGCTGAGGTGAAGTCACCAAGCCTCTTCTTTTCATTCATGCAGAATGGCACACAGTGTGACTGGTGGTCTGGGGCGGTGGTCAAGGCTGTGGGCCTGCCGAAGGCCACTCCGTCCAAGTAATAACTCAGGTGTACCATTTAAGCATCAGGCTATTAAGCTCTTGTCAGCTAAGCATGAGAACAAGATTTTTTTTTTTTTTAAATACTGATTTCTCTCCCTTCTCAAGTGACTTGATTTTGTTAATTTAACCAACAGTGGAAACGACTTGATGCAACAGGATGCAAGCGCTCCCAAGGCATTAAGCATCACCAGAGCGACCACAAGGCACACTCCTGAGTCCTCTCTACTCTCTAATGATGACGACTTAGAAGTGTGATTGCCTTTTCCATTTTAAGCAACAGGAAGGCACTGAGGATGAGACTGGAGTTTTCCTTAAAGGAGTAGACACCTGATAAAGAGGACAGACTTGTGAAGTATTTCCAAACATACATTTCCCACTAGAATCTCTCTCTGGAGAAAGATGCGTCAGTGGACCTTAGGCATTTGGGGGTGTGAGGATGGATTAATGAATATGGTGAAGTCACCCCAAAGCAGTGTCCAACCTGTAGAACTGGAATTCACATTTTGTGTTGGAGCCCGCCAACTTATCAATTTGGAAGGAAAAGTTCCTATTTGATGGTCTCCTTCCTCCCCATGGGGGAAACAGTAGCATGTTGGATTATGGGAAGATCAGCAACATCATGAAATTCAAACTCATGTTGTGGTAAAGTCATGGCCAAGCTGGCATGGACCCAGTATGATTTGCCAGTCTACTGCCTTGTATTAAATGGAATTTTGCAATAAGGGAATCTACATGTTTTAACCCTCTGCAACCCAGCACCTTCCCATGGCATTCAGGACCGGCTCAGGGGGAAATCCATCCCACAATTTAGGAGATCAATGGGATAATGGTGCTGAAAACAGCGGAGCAGAGTTTAAGGTCGCCACTGGATGGGAAAGAGCTTGATTCAATGCTGGGAAAGATCTTTCCTGGTTGTCAGCAATATACCTGATGGGCTCTGGAGAAACCAGCTTTCCCTGCCTCTTTCTTTGCAAGCACAGACTGAATCAAAAAGGGCCCAAGAGGAAAAGATTCTCAAGATCCCAGAACAAAGGAAGTGTGGATTTCACAGGGGAAGGATAATCACTTTTTAAACCAAAGTCTCTGTATCCCAAAAAGGCAGGAAATTCTGTTTGAATTCTGATTCTGTCTCTTGAGTAAATCATTTAACCTCAGGAGCCCCAGCGTCTTCATTTGTAAACAACCCTTCCTCAATGATCCCACAGGATTTTCGGGACAATCCTCCCATGCTGGCTCACGCTCGTCTCTTGGTCTTCCTGTCCCACTGGCCTCCCCTTGTGCACATTTGTACCCTCCACCTCTTCCCAGTAGTTATTCGCTTTTGTTTTACCCAGGTTTATTTTTCTCATAGCAGTAGTCTGGCATTTCACTGTGCTTTGAGCCTGTCTCCCGGACAAGAACGTGACTGCCTGAGGGCAGGATCCTGGCGTGTGAAATCTGGGGCAGCTCCAGCCCCTGGTTGGTTTTGTTCACTGCTGCATCCCTGGTGCCCAGACCTGTGCCTAGCACACAGGAGCTCAAACAACTGCTGAACGAATGCAGATCACTGAGATTACGTGTGTGCCTGAGCTCTCTAAGCGCTCAAGCACTATACAAATACAAGCTAAAGAAGACCTCACTTGAAATTTTGGGGCCATATCTTAAATGTGTCTACATAGTCCAGCTGGGTTTTGATGTTTTTCTTTATCATCATCATTATTATTACTAGTCTAACAACAACAAAAAATGCAATTGCCTGTTTGCCGAATCTAGGCCATACTTTATGTGGGAGCCAGTAAGGAAAGAGTCCCCCCAAATACTAGGTCTACTGACAGTTCCTTACACATATTTTAAGCAAGCTAAGTCAGACTTTGAGGACACCCACCAGACAGATCCAGAACTGACAATCTGGATCTGAAGGCCTTTCAGGGCTTCCATTAAATGAAGTGTTAGTTGCTCAGTTGTGTCCAACTTCTTGCGACCCCACGGACTATAGCCTGCCAGGCTCTTATGTCCATGAAGTTCTCCAGGCAAGAATACTGGAATGGGTTGCCATTTCCTTCTCCAGGGAAATGGAGAATTTCCTTTCTTCCGACCCAGCGATCAAACCCAGGTTTCCTGCAATGCAGGTAGATTCTTTCCGTCTGAGTCACCAGGGAAGCTCCATTAACTAAACCAAGACCATATTTTAAGCCCATGTTTCCTCTTTAATCATTTAAGGGACTAGAGTTAGCTCACCTAGATCCTTCCTTAACAACTAACATGAATTATCAAGGCCACTTAGAATTTGCCTTCCATCCACACTTTCCTATGGATTGTGAGGGAGAAGTTTTTTCTTCCACATCACTTTCTTGTATTAGGGCCGGAACTGAAAACTTGTCTTTGGGAAGCATGAGAGCTCTGAAATTTCTTGTTGGTGCCTTTGCTTCAAAAGCAGAAGCCTGATGGATTGCTCTGATTGTGCCAGAAGGCTATTCTCTGGCACGCTGTATATTTACCACCATACTCCACTACACAGTCCCCAAAGGCCCTTCCATTGCTGAAGGGAGCAAGGCAGTTGGGAGACATTTTTTAAAAAGTTTTAAAATAAAATAGAAGGATAAATAGGCTTGAAGCCATTCTATTCCACATGGGTGGCAATAACCACCAGCTGTCACAGGGAAACAGCAGATGTAATTGATAAAACAATTGAAAACTCTTGTGGATCCATCATCAATAAAGTTAACACCCAAAAAGTCAATGAAAGGGTTCAAAGTAGAACTGGAGAAGCTCCCCACGTCCACCAATAATTAAATCACTGAACTACACACAAGCATAATTTTTTAATGCAGATTAAAGAGGAGGATCAGCTGGGCAACTTGCTTTGCTGGGTGAGGCTGGGGCACCATATGGTGCTTATGAAATTGTCATTAGCTGAGGTGGCAGTGGTGAATCGGGGAGGAGGGGAACAGGGGGCGAGCAGAAGACAGACCAGCATTATTTTGAAGGAAAAAGCCGGATGTAACATTTATCCATAACAAGGGAAGAATGAAATTTCTACCCAGATGGAGCAGGGAATGGATGGTAATATTATTCATTACCACAGTTTAGCATTAAATGTGCAACACCTCCTCTAATTTATTGATGGACTGTTTAAGACGGGTGTTAACCTGTTTGTCTTGTCTTATAATTGAATTCAGTCTCCAGGCTACAGAAATTTGAGAAGTTCATCCTTTCTCAATCAATATGCTCCCCTTCAGTGACCCATTTCAAGACAGCTTCATAAAAAATAATGTATTTTGTTTTAATAAATTTAAACACTATGACAGCTGCTCAATTTTTATTGGGTGTTCTTTTTTTTTTTCCCTTCAGACGTCTCTTTGCTGCCGAGTGAAGCCATGCTCACAATCAATAGTAATTGATTAATCAGCATCCCCTTTGAACAAAGGTGCTAATCAGTTTTTGATTAGTTCATCAAACCAGATGCAAAGGCAGCCCAGCCCCTGCCTGATGGATCATCAGGGTTCTACTTGACTTATGGCTTCCGTGCAATGTATGACTGCAGTATTCCTGGATGGGGAGGGGGGAACAACGTAATTATTAATTTAACCGAATTATTATGAACACAAACAGTTGTTGGTTTATTGCTCTCGACTCAGGGGTGATTGATAGAGCTGCGGCAAGGCTGCATCTGACTTGGTGCAGAGCTGAGAGACCCACAGTAGTCTTTAATTGATGATGCTGGAGGAAGGGGTAATGGCTGCTTTAGTCCCATTTTCCTAAGGAGGAGAAAAATGACTTCTGCGTATCTGAGTGATCCTTGTCTGGCTGACATGCCAAGAGGGATCAGGGCCAAGGAGAACTCAGTCCCTTCTTAGGATCCTTGAGATGATCCAGTTGCCACTGTGTCACAGGGCTGTTTTATTTAGGGTCAGGGTCAGAAATGAGTGGACTACTTACACTCAGCATGATATTCTAAGCAGGGAGAAGGACTCATCTACTCTCACTTCAAAAGAAAAAGATCAGGCTAATGTTTTTGCAACTTCTCTAAATCCATCACAAACTGGAGGCAAAAATGAAACACTGCTTTGATGGCCAGCTATCTTTCTAATCTTCTATTTATTTATCTATCTAAATTACTTGGGATTTGAATTTATTTATTCGTCCAACAAGCATCAGTTGAGAGTTTACAACACAACAGGTGTACAGCAGTGAACAAAACCGATATGGCCTCCTGGAGCTTCCACTCTGTGGGAAAATCCAACAGTTCAAGTTCAGACTGGGACACGCTACCTAGCAGAAAAATAAAGGCATCCTTGAGGCTTGACAGAAGCACAGAGGAGGCAATAAATCTATTGACTGTGAAAGACAGTGGTACTAGCTCATTCTCTCACTGGGTAAGTAAGACCTGTAGTTAAAGCCACACCTCAACAACCAACTATTCAAGGGAGCTGCAGTGAAACCTCTCCAAGAAGGGCAACATGGAACCCTTGTTTCCAAATGGCTGGATCTACGGTCCTATGCCTTGGTTTCTCCTAATGAGGAAGGGCCCTTCCTTACTGACTTACTAAGAAGCAACTGATCAAAATGTTCAGGAGCTATAGCTGGTTGGCAGTGAAGTACCAGGACATCATGGGAGATCATATAATTGTTTAGCTCTGACCATTTTAAATCTCCTTCCCCTCCTTTTTAGGATATGCTTCTTCTTCTGGATTAGTAACACCTAAATCCTGGAATCAAGCATGAAACCTACTTTTGCAAGAGCTCAGTGTGCTGTGAAAAAGGTCTGAGGTGGATAATTAGTTTACATCATGGTGTGTGACAAAACAATTACCCCCCTCCCTTCCTCTCTTCCCCTCCCTGCCCCCACCTTCTAAGATTAACTGTGACCTGGCTTTTCTAGTATATTCCACAGAAGGGGATGATCAATATGAGTTTTTTTTTTTTTAAATAAAGATCTTGTCTCATAATCCAACATCCTTAAAAAGCTTTGAAATGCAACAAATTTTTCATGAACCATTATATACTTAGAACATAAAAATTATTTTAAGCCACTGAACAGAGTGGCTTTAGCACAATCCTAAAGATGATTTGACCTCTACCGCTTTACAGAGTCAGCCCCAATTTGAAATATACATGCAATATACAATCAGAGAAATACACAGGGAAGAGAGGTGGGTGGGGAGGAAGAAAGTGTTAATAAAAATCTGTTCTTTCTTTAGTCTCAAAACCCACAGTTTTGAATTAACTACTGAGTGATCCAAATGGCCATGTTGTGGAAGTGGACGGAGGGCCCACAGGTTGGACACTGCAGAGCCTTTTACCTAATGACTAGCCCTTACCTGAGAGGTCCTCACTGTCCAGTTCTTCTGCGGAATTGGGCAACTGAGTAAGGCCTTACAAGTAAAAACAAATCGTTTTTCTTTTCATTCCTCAAGGGACATAAACAAAACACTTAAGAACTGAGGATGAATTTCTTAAAATTAAAAAAAAAAAAAAAAACATGAGCCAAATCTCTTGCCATCTCTCTCTCTTTTTTGGAGAGCTTAAATGTATTAATCCATAAGTACATTTCTCCAATCATTTCATTTTGTTATGGATACACAATCGAGGCAGAAAGATTCCTCAGTCTCCACTTTCAAAGCACATGAAACATGAAGGTGAATGTTTCAAATCACTCATTCATAACAGCATGCAGAAAGAAAAAAAATAAATAAAGCCTGATTGTTTGCTGTCGATGCTCTGATAGAGCTCTTAAATACAAATATATTTAGATGTTACATACTGATGTATGTAACTTTTAGTTCACATTTTACTATAAATTGAAATTCCTGGCCAAGACTGACAAACACAGTTCATTATCAGTTGATGATGATCTTGGATCATTTATTTCAAAATGGTGCGGCATCTGCTAACTGCAGATTGCAGGTTGTGCTTTCATCAGAAAATCTGATTTGCAAAATATTTTTCAAAAAGAGAATTTCAAAAACCAGTGGTATTCCTGAAAAAAAATGAAACCCTCAAAGCTGAAAAAGCAGTTAGGTCAGGAGATAATCAAGTGGAGCCTGAAATGCCTGTATCCGAGTTAGCACCAATGTTGGCCAGCTGGGACGGCTCTCAGCTAGCTGTGTTTGGAGGGGAAAGAGGTGAAGGCGGAAACAGATAAACCATGGGGGGCTTAGTGAGGAGACGGCCTCCCTCTCCTCTTGCTGTATTTGCAGGCTACTCCCTTTAATGAAGTTAAAAGCGCCACAAAATCTTAGGCAATCAAGGGGGCCTTTACTTGTTTCTCCCTGTTTAGCTCAAAGTCGTGTCTGGTTTGAGCAGACTTGCTCCAGGTCCCCTCGTCTGCACAATAATTGGCTAATATTTCTCTGATGAGATTTGTCACTTTTGAAGATACCTGTGGACCTGTTAAAGTGGAATAAGGGGCATGCTTTTTTTTTTTTTCCTTCCATCTTTCTCTTCTCTTATGGTCAGCACAAAATATACTCAGTAAGTATTTGCTGAATTAATGATTTGGGAGTAATGCTCAGTGAACTGCCAGCAAGAGCATAATAGCAACTAAAACAAATGCTCTGGAAATAAGCAATGTCAAACTGATCACACGATTCAAAAGGTCCCAAAACAACAGAAACACTTATGTAGAAATGGACAGTAAAAGCTTGGATTTTGTAAGTTGTTTTATAAAGAAACCAAATGAATATTGATAGCTCAGTTGTGTCCAACTTTTTGCGACCCCATGGACTATATAGTTCATGGAATTCTCCAGGCCAGAATACTGGAGTGGGTAGTCATTCCCTTCTCCAGGGGATCTTCCCAATCCAGGGATCGAACCAGGGTCTACTGCATGCAGGCAGATTCTTTACCAGCTGAGCCATGAGGGAAGCCCAAGAATGCTGGAGTGGGTAGCCTATCCCTTCTCCAGCAGATCTTCCAGACCCAGGAGTTGAACCAGGGTCTACTGCATGCAGGCGGATTCTTTACCAACTGAGCTATCAGGGAAGCCCCTTTATAAAGAAGCCAACTGAATACTGATAGTTAGGTTGGTGCTGTGAAAGAGTCATATGAGCGCTTGAAGAATTTCTATCATGACCCTTGGGTGCCAATATTCAAGGACATGTGCCAATTAAACATGGGAGGATTCAAAATTCATGGATGTTCCCAAACTATGGATTTAGGCAACCATGGGAAAGCAGTGAGTAATGCAATAAATTACAGAGGCAACTGAGTAGGGATGTTATGCACTGGTTCTGAAATCTGATTGGTTGAAAGTGTTCCCATTTCTAATTGGCTTTATTCATTGTATAAAGACTGATGAACACAATTATTTGAATAATTGTTATAAATGGGCAACATAAAGAACTTCTTTGTAGTTAATTATGAATTTGCAGTTCTCAGGAGGCTAATCCCTCACTTTTACGTGACCCAATGAATATCAAAGCATTCTACATACGTGCTTGGCACCCACTGAACCATATTAAACGAGGATGTTTCAAGTAGGCAGCTTTACTGCTGAAGGCTTGTTTCCCTGGGGAGGGCATTAGAAAGCTAATTTTACAAAATAAAGACAAATATGTTTATGAAATATCATTGATATGCAAAGTTTCCCATTAAAAAGTGACAGACAGTTTATACACACCTCATTAAAGATGAAACTGTCATTTTTAATGGCATAAACTTTAAAATATACCAAATCATCTGGAATCTACTGCTCATATTACATCTGAAAGTGGGAAGCCATTTAAGTTAGTGGTGTTAAATGTATTTTTGCACTACTATTGCTCATTTTATGAATCTATAGTGCTCCTCCATAGTTGGCTAATTTCAGAATAAATATAATTAGGAAGAGTTTACTGAAGCACTGAGTGTACAAGTAAAGACAAGCAAAATTTACCTCCTAAAATTGCTTTGGCTTAGGTAGTTTTCTTTCATGATAAAAATTATACAGCTCTCATTTTCTCAAAGAAAAAGACAAAGATGCATTTTATGAGGCAGAAAATAGTCTTCAAAAGGAAACTCCGCCATTTAACAATAAGTGGGAAATTACTTCTGAGTTTTGCTCTTATCACTTGTTGAAGCCTTTCCTCGTCACTTCAATTAAAAATGTATTCAACACATTTCTCTAAACTTTGTTCAACAAATGAAAGTTTACTTTTGGTCCATATGGAATTTTTTTTTGAGCAATTAATAAGATCCTGAGGTGCAAACATGATTTAATAAATGAGAATCATCTCTTCCACAGACAGGAATCTCACTCTTCGTGATGCTGTTATGGGCTGCCTATCCCATGCCTTTCTGCAGACAGTGCTTCTGCTGTTGGGATAGTTACTCCTCCTTGCCAGCAGAAATCACTGGCTTCTAAAAATGGTATGAATGGCATGACAATTTTAAACCATGTTAAGGAAAACTTCAAAAATTAGAAACAGCAAGAAATCCTAGAGATATTTAAATAAATTCAAGGTCAAGTAAAATCTGAATGTTTGGGGTTGAGTTCTTTAGGGTTTCCCCCTTTTTGCCTGAAACTTCCAAAACAGAATGATCAAATAAAACCTCTAGGAAACAAAAAACTTCCCAATGTCCCTAGTATTATTCCCATTATGAAAAAGTAGGCGATGGTCTCTCTCTTACCTAAGCAGCACACATCTGATCACTTGGTCATATTATGGAATCTGTTACTTCCATCACCAGCCATTAAGAGTTCAGACGCCCCCAGTTGTTTTATTCTAAAAGCTCAGTCAGTCATCCTGTTCTTCCTGCTTTGTCAGCTTTTCTGGAGAGTTTTTCCCTTCATCCCATTAGCAGAAATTTGGTTCACGCCATTAAACAGTAGCATATTGTTTGCAAACTGCATAGCAAGGCTGAAACACAATCTTCAGGTCCTGCAGCCACTCGTAAACCTCTTGGGCCTGGTTCTTGAGTAGAACACACATGTCTGCAGCGTCCCTGGACTGCATGGCAGCCTTTGAATGCCATGTTGTGTACTCAGACACAGAGGTGTGCAGAGGGGTGCATACACAGGTGGCGGATATAGAGGTTGTAATAATGCGCACTGCTGGCTATCGCTCCTTAAAAACGGGCTTCGGAATTTCCCCACAATTGAACAGAAAGATAAGAAATTTCATGTGGTTTTAGACTTCCATCACGGCTTGCGCTACTCAGAAAATAAGTCAGGGAAAGAGAGGTTTGTGGGGCAGTCACCTAAGGGCAGTGGTCTAGGAGAAGAGCATGGGTCTAGCACAGGGCAAACGTTTTGGAGTCAAAACTGAAAATGAAAAATCATGTCAGAGGGGTTCCCGGTGAGAGTCTCGCTACACTTGCAAACTGAATTAAAAACTAGTTACCTCATTTGGGGTTATAAATCATGAGACCATCAGCCTCTAATGTATTAGGAGGTGGAAAGCAAAAGGACAGGTAGCCTTGGGGAAAAAAAAAAACGAAACAGCAGGGGGGGAGAGAGAGAGAAACAGAAAGACAGAGAGAGAACCCCAAACCCAGAGGAAGCCAGCTGACTGCAGTGCAGCAAAAGCACAAGCACTATTCCAGATCACGGGCATGCTGCCACCCAAAACCTCACGAGAGGGAGGTGGGTGGGGGGAGGGAGAGGGAGACACAGGGCACAAGGACAGGCACACGACGCTCACAGAGAGGCGCCCACACGGGAACAGACAGACAAAACCATCACGCGCACCCACACATCAATAACAGCGAGGACGACTGCGCCATCCGTGCTCACATCACTCATGCATTTCTGCCATCAATTTCAGACCATATGGTACCAGGATTTGGCAGAGTGTTTTTTTTTTTTTTTTTTTTGGCATTGCTCAACATGCACACGTGACACAAGATTCTTCCTGTCCAGGCCTTAAGGATGAGCTCCAAAAACGCAAATGCTCGAGATCCTTCTTCAAAGAAGACCCCTTCAGTCACCCTAGTCTAGGAGTCCCATTCTTACACACACGTATCTTTACTATCAATTACATCCTTAAAGACACACTGTGGCTGACTGTGGTTTGGTTTCTTTTTGGAGAAAATCCATTTGCTTTTGAATCATGCCCATGCACTTCTAACCTTCCAATACATGCTTATTTCAATCAGATATTGGTAAGAACAAAAGGTCAACATACATCAACAACTGATATACTTCATACGTACTCTAGCAACACAAGCTTGAATAAAACATTTTAATGAGTCTTCAAAGGGAAAGCATTTTGTAAAAAAAATTTTTTTCCTTTTAGAGAGGAGAAATATGGAAGGAAATCCACTATGAAAACTTTAGGACCAGTACAATGGTCACAACTGGCTAACCTAGTATGTCTTGTCATTTAAGTTGCCAAGTTATCAAACCACATTTTTCTAGGCCCAGATCCCCAACATGAACACCTCAAGATAAGTCTTGAGTGAATCTTAGTCACATGGGTTTACCGATAAATCACTTCAATAAAATCAGTTCTATATCCTCATCTCCTTGGAAATTTGGTCCCCTGCTTTGTAACTTCCATCACATTCTATTACCTCTTCTATCCTGGCAACTGACCTGGAAGACTTTTCCCGCTCTGTCAAGTCAAATTCTAGATATTACTTTGGCTTTCATTTAAGCTTTCTGCTGCGGGCTGAAGAGTATGCTGTTTAAAAGTGGTAGGATCCCTTTGTGAGGATGCTATGAGGGTTTTAGATAAGTTGGGGCATGTATTTATGAAAGCATTTTATAGGAATTAACCTGGATTATCACTTCTCTCCTCCTGCTGTTAAGGAATCATATATGTACATATATGATATTATTATTATTCACACATATTATTCTTATTTCCTTTTTTTCTCCCTGAATTTCTTGGCTCAAGGTCAACAGCATCCTACCTGAGATATTGCTGGCTTGAACACTACCCCTGAACTAGTAAGAAAGTGCTTGCTTCTCATGATACACAGGCATCTCTGTTTCCTGTCACAGGAATGTGAGTTCTGTTCCAAGTGTCTCTTTATTATACCCTCAAAAGATATCACCTTCACTTTCTCTTTCTCCATAGAGAAATATATGATCATATGGAGAAAGAAAAAGTGAAGGTGATCTTTTTTTGATCCTATTAGTATCCTAAAATAAGGACTGACCCCAAAGTTAATTTCTCACTTTTCAGGTTAAGGGACATATTTTTTACCTTGATTATCCCACCCAACTCCAAGACCTAAAACTATTAGAGTCATATAAGTACACAAATTTTATTAAAGGGACCTAGAAAACAGAAGTCTGGAGTCTTAGGAGATAAATGATCAATATTTCTTCAAAAGAACTCACAGAATTCAGGAATCTTATGGTTACATTTGACCCTGGAGTTAATTATTGAAAGCTCAGAACTTAAAGCATCCTAAAAAGAATAGAACCAAATCTCTTGAACTACATTAAAATAGCCTTAAAGCTCTGAGAATAATCGATAAAAGTCAGGAAGTGCTCAATTAATGATGAAACCTACAAATAACTGAGCTTAATGGAGTGTGATGCCTAAGATGTAGCAAGTACTATGGGGCATTACCTTGGAAAGTAGAAGTTTTATACCTAATTGATTTCTCATGATTGTTGGTGTATCTGGCCCTTTAACTAATTTTATGAACTTTTCCCTTTATGCCAATAACAGAAAAGGGTTGGGGGAGGTGGATTAGGGCCTGAAGGGGTATTACCCCATATCCACCTTTGTTCTGCTTTCTTAGAATTTCTCATCAGAAGGTCCAGGTATGGAGGTGGTCTGCCAAGTATCAAGGCCTGACCTTCACGGTCAGCTTACACAGGTTTTGCCAGAGATTTCTAACTGGTAAGGCCTAAATGTAGGCCTATTTAAGAAGGTCAGTCATGCTAGGAAGAGCTGTTTCTCTAAAAGTTGAATGAACAACATAGGCTTGGCTGATCACCTTTTGCCATTTAAATGATGGATTTCAACTCTGCCACAGTGTGCAAAGTGATTTAAGTAGGCCCTTTACCAAATAATTCCCTTGGATTCAGTTATTAAAATTCAGCCTACTTTTAACTAACATATCTTTCTCCAAAGCACAATATCAGCATGGTGAGATTTGAGCTAAGTAATAAAGTAATATACAGATGAAATATGATTCTCATTTTCTAATGGGAGAGACCTAGAAAAGTGAATAGACCTCTTCCAACCTAGGAAGTCAGAGGAGAAATTGGGCAAAAGATTCCCTGATACCCACTCCTGAGCTTCACTTACTTGATTTTTATCCACTTTTGGCTGAAATCATAATGAGTTAGTTCTTTTAGTATTTAGTCTACAAGATATCCCCCCCCCCGGCCCCACCCTGCCACAAATGATCTATTTCAAGTCTCAGTTAACATTGTTTAAATGTATGTCTGGTATCCTTCTTACTCTGGAGATGTTTTCTGCCACATGTTAGCGTAAACTTATATGCACATATGGAGATTGAGCGCAAGTGGTCATGGAGGTAAATACGATTGGGAGTATAATTAAAGAACAAACTTCTTCCTCATTCCTACGTCATGCATTGAAACAAGAATCTTTCACCCTGATCTGTCCTACAAATGACTCCTCTTCTACAGGTACCTAAGACTCTAGCCTATAAATGAAGAAAGCAACTGGGCCTTTAATTCATATGCTATGATTTTAAGACAAATATTAGTTCTTTTTTTGGAGTCCCTTATGTTTCAGGGTCTGGTGGCATTATAGAAATAAGGGCTACATGCAGCTAAAACTTCCTCTAACCCAGCTAGCCGGCGCGGAGGCGGCCTCACCCCAGACTGCAACCATTGGCCACTGAACTTACAACAGAAATGACAAGACTCGACATCCTTTCAAGCCTCACAAATTAGAGTACATTTATGAGATCAGTCTACTTGGAACACAGTTTCCCTTGAAGACTACATTTCTCTTTTTCCCAGGCTTGCCTTGCCGCTCAGCAGTGCTGAGAAAGTAGATAAACAGTAATGTGGTACCAACCGTGAACTGCTGGTTCTGTCGTCGCCGTGGTGTCTACAGACGGGAACAGAGGATTGGAGGAAGGGAAGAAACAGGAGGAACGGCATGCAAAAAAAGGGAAAATGGAAAAAAATGGAACAGATAATATATGAGCAAGCTTTCAAAGAACATCGCGTGACAAGCAATAATAAATGAAAAGCCAAAAGCATTTGAAGTGAGTTGCACTGTTTTAAGACATGCCTTCAGCTCAAAGCTGCGAGCCAGTGAGGATAACAGTAAATTCTTTGGTTTTGGGGACTTGCCAGGACACATCTATTTGCTAGTCAAGAGTCAGGGGAACATGCAAAGTGATGAGAAACACCAGTGCAAACTCAGTGACTGGTGGATGGCTCTGAACGCATCAAGGCTCAGGACTGCGACACAGAAGCTCAGCCGAGAGGCTGGCTGAACAACAGATTCATACATTCAAACATTGCCTCTGTTTTAACCCAACCCACTCGGGCACTTGGGCTTTACGACTCCCAATCAGGCATCACTGAGTCAATTGCATGTTTAGGATCCTTTTACGGCTCATAGGCAGATGTCTGCAGATGAATACAGGGGCTCAAGTTTTTCATCCAGTGTGTTATTTCAGCAGAGTTCAGCTGGAAAGTTCAGTTAACTTGGAGGCCATGGGGATGAACATGTTAAAGGTTTTTGGACTGGTCTTTATACACACACACACACACACACACACACACACTCACCACTCACCCATCCTTCACTCTGCAGATCTTACTATCTTACACTCTTAAGAGCAGAAGTCTGGCATGGAAACAACCAGGTCCACATAATTTGTGAAACGCCACTTCTCATCATGTGACATTCCCAAAGTTAAGGCATCCAGTCATCCCTTAGCTCATGATCCAGAACCACTTTCACTGTTGTGAGCTGCCAGGAGTCCTGTCTCCAGGGTGAATTAGGAGATGGCACGTGATGATTTTTCACTGCCAGATGCACTTGCTGTGGAAGAAACCGTGGTTTGTCTCTTTCTTCTTCTATTTCTAATGCTGTTCAAGTTTTCTCCTTCAAAACCTTTCAGGCTTCAAAACCATGCCTGCTATATTGGCTCCTCTTCATGGAAAATTCCCCAAGGGGCTCCAGAAATTTCCTTTTTCATTTTGGCTACAGGGGAAGTGGGATAAATATCTAACAAAATTCATGGTGACATTCTTTTTCCAAAGTCATTTTAATACCACTCTTCTAGCCAACTTCATTCCAATGTCAACCCGTCCAGCCTGGTTTTAATGTTCAGTTCCACTCTCTCAAGGTGTCTGCCTCCATGGTCCCCTTCTGGCCAGAGACCAGTGGTAACACCCACACACGAGCTGGTTATGTCGAGGGGAAGTGGGATTTTGGGTTACCACTGCGAGTAGTTATCTGTACTTTTTTTTTTAAATCATGCAGCTGGTAATTATTTTCATGAGTTTAAGAGACTCCAAAAGACTCTTTCGGACTTGACACAGGCAATGTTTAAATGCACCATAATGCCAAATGTGACTTTGTTTTTGGTCCAAGGAGCCTGGTGCTTCTGATTTATAAAAATGACACATGAATTTACACCGGTGTTCCCCTTCATTGGCATGCCCTCCTCAGAATCCTAGACCATCAAAAAATTAGAGCCCTTCTAAGGAGCCAGAATTAACTACAAGTCTGAGAGGCCATTGCAGCTTAATATAACTTATAGCTGAGTTTCTGAAGAACAAATGAAGGAAAGAAAAACATAAACCACATCAGAATGCAATACTTACTTACAAGTCTGTATGCATAAAATAGCAGTTAAAAAGCAATACCAAAAATTGTACAGTTGAAACATCTCTACATCAGATGCTCACAACACATCTCCTTACTCGAAACATCCAAATCAATGTTAGTTTGCGGTGTTTTCAAATGGAGGGGCAAAATCAAATGCACATTTGTATAGAAACACTTAAATGCAAGTTTATACATTTTATGGCTAGACACTGGCTCTTTTCCAAAATTAAAAAAAAGCAATAAACATTTTGGTTCATTATTTTTGTAGCAGCATTCTAATATGCTTTATTTTCACCAGTTAAATCATTAATATAAAATGAAAGAAAGGGATTGGGGTAAAACCTAAGGGTCCTCAAAAATGATGTCTTAGCATTAACAGATGACTTGTAGGAAGACAAGATACTGTCTTCCTACATCACAACATCATGTTGGCTTTATGACAAAATCAAACGAACAGAAGCTGGGTGTATACTACCCTGTGGGTACTAGAGGATAAACAAAAGAAGTTCACAGTGCAGCTTGCCTCCCTGTTCTGGGGATGCAAAATCCATCAATTGCACCCAACAGGGAAGAGAAAGGGAAGTTGAGAAGGAAAACACACGGTTCTGAAACAGTTAAAAGCAAACACATGTTCAAGTAAACAGCACAGTTACTGCAGCTGGGAGTGGCAGAAACCAGGGATCAGCCATGGAGCAGAGACTGCAGCGGACACACAGGTTGGCTACAAAGTTGAGACCGAGATGGAGGGTATACTGGGGGAGTTGCTGATTCCATTTCTCTAAGAGCATCTGGTGCGGTATCTGGCTATTTCAAGTAAAGAATGGAGAAAAAAAAAAAAAAAAAAAAAACCCTTTAGAAGTGACTTTGTGCTCCCCACAGGAGAGCACTGTGACAGAATCTAATTCTCCTTCATAATTGCATTACGACTTCACGCAGAAACCACAGACACCCTGGCTCTGAAGTGAGTGTGGCTCTGTGAAGTAGGATTTATTAAGGTATCGTAATCAGAAGGCTGGAGAGATGTGCTAGCCCACCCCTGTGAATCAACTTGTGGGGTCACTGTTTTGTTTTACAACATTTTAAGTGTATGGGCAAGACGCAAACAGTAACTTTCCAATAGAAGATAACATAGGCTGTAATTAACTTGAAAAATGAGAGTGCCTAATTGCCCTAACGGAGACTTTCTTCAAACTTCATTCTGTGGCTGTCTTTAAAAAATAATCTTTGTACTAAGCCTAGGAGAAAAATAGGTCACAGAAAGTTGAGGTGGACTTAACGGTGGTATAGGGCTATGAAATTAAAAAGGCCTTGTTGAGCTATTGTCTCTATTTTAATTTTAATTACAATGAGGGAGAAATTTATCGTACATTTATTTTATATGGTCAAGAAAAAACAATCCCACATTCTTGCAAAGCCAGTAAGTGTGCGTGGTCTTAATAGTCACTCTCTAGCTGTTTTATGAGTATAATTAAACAAGGTAACCAAGGGCAGGGCCTGCACTGCGGTTTGAAAGATGCACATTTCGCTAAATATCGACTTTCAGTCTCCCAGCCATACAAACAGTTTATGGAACTCTACCGTGAATAAATTAAACATCACCTATATTTCACATGGCAGTATATTTTCAAAATCAAAAGGTTCGGACGATATGTCAGATTAGAGACACTACCTGTTTAACCAAGAAGCAAAAAAAATAAATCCCCAAAACAAAACCCACCAAAAAATGCGTGTGAGGCAGCTGGACACTATTTAGTTGAAACAGTCATGTGTAAGCTCCACTGTGGCACATTCTAATCCTTTCATATGGATTCTCTCCAACTTAGAATTGTTCATTGAGTGTGACAGACTGGGGGTTTAAAACTAATCCATAAATTAGTCCGTGGTCTCAAACTCAACGGGTGCCATAAATGAAAATGAAAATCCAAGAACAAAATTAAATTTACAACCTTAAATACTTTTTCTTCTCCAATTGCTCTGCGGTGCTCCTGCTTTACAATACCCAGACTCACTGCAAGGCTGCCTTTTTTGGGGGGGGGGGGCGGGGAGGGGTGGGAGTAGGGTGTACATTAAAAAATGCACAGGGTAATAACCCAGAGAACCCAGTCTGCTTGAAAGCAGAGCTTAATTGTAAAGAATTTAAATTCTGCCATTTTGATTGTCATAAGCTTAAATGAAAGCATACTAAGCAGTCCAGACATATTTTAATACACTTTCCCTTGGTTTATTTTCTTAACTAAAGTCAATAAGGAGCCAATGGGTTTTCTTAATTGAATTCCCCTTCAGTTTGTGTTATGGAACTGCTTTAAATCTAGATGCCAGGGCAGGCGAGGAATCCCCCTGACAATTTTATTCTCACAGTTGTGCCGCACTAGCCAATATATATTAGCCAATATATAGTTTTTTTTCTTGTCTTTTTGACATACTTGAAATCTATTGAAAGCAAACATGCTGAAAAATTAAACTTTGAAATTTATTTTCTACCCATTTCCCAGTTAATCTTCTTTCCATCTATGTTAGGTTTTAATTAAACTCCCATTTCTCAGGGATGGACGAAGCAGATAGGAATGAAGCTAACAGGCCCGAGTAGAAGACTCATGAGAAACTGCCTTCCGTCTTCACGTCACCTCTCCTCTGCAGGAAGAAACTATGCACCAAGGAACTGCAAGAAGGGGACTAGGTTTGGTTTTTCCTTTTGGTTAATTTCAAGTTTTGTTAAAAGCTCTGTCAGAATTGTTCTCGAGTGCTGCTATGCCCCTGAGATCTTTGCATCGGCAAGCCAGATGTTAACAAAAAAATTGGAATCTGTGCTGTGGTTTCATTTAACAAGGAGAACAATTCCTCTCCCACGTTGTAATGCAGTGCTGGGTGGGAAGAGTGGCAGAGAGGGGTGAGGCACAGTGATGGGAGAAAGAGGGACATAGGCTGATGGTGGAGAGTGGGGAGCAGCTCTAGAAGTAGTAGCTGATACTCATCTCCAGGCAGATCCTCCAAGATCTGGGTCCTTCCTGCCAAGTCCTACGTTTCCCAACACTGAGATAGCTCCAGCTTTCTAACCCTAAGAAACCTGTATTTAAAATGAGATGGGTTTTTTTTGCACTGTTGTGCATCAGTCTTCAGTATGAAAACATGTCAATTCCTTCTCTCTTGGATTCTTTTTCAACAAGGAACATAAGAGTATAGATGATGACAGAAATGATGATTAGAAGCATTAGAAAAATTCTCACTTCCTATCCCTCATCCTCCTTTTTTTAAAAAAAAAACTGCAGACTCAGGTGACCTTCATCACTAATTTCTTCCATTCTCCAGTAAGTCAATATGGGTCAAAACCAGTTGGCTATTGACGGTATTTGTAATAAGCTTATCAGCAGCAGTAAAATAAAATGGACACACTTGAGACAGTATGGGAAAAAAATAGTCAATGCACTTAGGGGGCAAAAGCCTGAAAAGGGAGCTCGTTACAACAAAGATGGCTCATGAGTGTCTGCTTCTGCCCTAATAATATTCTTGTCACCAGACATACTGGCATATATATCAGTAACATTTGATAAGTATTCAATAAATGATGAATGAAAAACAGTCTTAATGGAGTAGATACAAACTCAAGAAAAAAGGCAACTGAGTGAACATTCTAGGATGAGAGATGAGTATCTCCTAGCAACAATGGTTTAGTACATACCCAGGATATAAACACACACAAGACATGCACACACACCGACGACAGATGCTTGAAGTAAAGTTAGGTCTTAATGCTTAATTTCCAATCCACTTTCTATCCATTCCCTGATGGCACAGACCGAATTCTACTTCTGTGATGATCTCGTCAATCTTCTGCATCAGCCCTGAGTGCACAGTATCTCCTGCTATTGCGTTCCAGTGGGTATAATCTATTACCCCTGCTATATTTCAAGGGGTTCCAGGAATTTACTGTCTCCATGGGTGCTAGCACAGTGCTATACATATTATGGGTCCTTGATATTTGGCGAATGAACGCCTTATGAGTGTTACCCTTGACATCATGCAAATGTCAACAGCAGAGTGTAGGCATCATGAAGGTAGGACCCTGGAGAACAGACAGCTCAATGTGGAGCAAAGCTCTATAGTCAGTCTTAAGACAGGGGTACCTCTTTCCTTTGCATTTAGGAAACTAAAGACATGTGCCAGGGTGTTGAGTTTCCCCAATTTGGCATCTTCTACAAATATCCCCAAAGGATAAAGGCTGTTCTCACCTCCTTTATTTATGTGATCTGACCCACATTACAGAAAAGCTTACGAGTAGGAGACTATGAAAGCCAAAATAATGATGTGAGCCTGGGGGACAAGCTTTCTCCAGGGTATATTGAATACTGGGCGCTCAGACGCCAATAAGAAAATCCATGCTGTTTTCTTTTCCAAGAAACACAAAATATTTAATTGGATATGTACTTTCAAAAAGAGAAAAACTCATTTAGAAATGACCTACTTCATTCTTATGAAAGGATTTTTAAATGTGTTTCAGATTTTGGCCCTATAGCTATTCATTTCTTATTCTAAGGTGATTTTAATTTTTTAATTTATGACAGTTGCACGTATAAGTGTGACCTACAGGTTGAACTCCTCCCGGCCTGAATTTTACATTTAGGCTGCTAAGGGTGTTTAAAACTGAGTGCTGACTGTTTTCTATGGTACTTCTCATCAAGCATCTAACCCAGGGCACAACCAAGCAGAAACAATACAATATCCACATTAACTACGGAAGGAAACACAGAATATTTTTCTAAGGTAACTGACCCAACAGGCAGACAGGGGCAAAAACTATCCCCAAACACAAAACAGGTTATTTTATGTACATCTGATACACAAAATCAACCAATTTCAAAGAAAGTTCAAAACAAAACATAACAATGCTCCCCCCTCTATGGCGATAGATTTTTCTTTGATTCTGGTTTCTGAAAGGAATCTCCATGGAGGACTGTTACCATGGGTAATAGTTGGCTGTCTCTGTATTTTAGAAGAGGATGCCAGAGACAATTTAAATTATGCAGTTTGCACTTTCATATTATAGCGTGTATCTTCATGAATGAAACTACACAGACAACTTGATGTTAAAAGATAAAAAAATAAGTGGGGGCCTGCCAGTAGAACAGTCAAAACAGAAATATGTGGTTAGAAGATCAATGTACACAAAAGAGAACAGAGACACCAAAGAATCTTATGGTACATCACAGGAAGCTCTGTGTGGCTCCCATCCCAACTCCATCCCTCAAATGGCTTCTTATTCAGAAAAAGATTCTAATGGTGGGTGAATAGTTACAAAGCCGCAACAATGCTCATATGGCAAACAGACATCAAATCACCCTTTCAGTACTCTAGAGCCTGCAAAAATTTTCCAAAGATGAAGCTACCTTTAGATGTGGCCTTTACATGTAAGTCAGGAGAGCTTCCCCACGCAAAATGGATGTGAGGCAGGGATGCCCTGCTCCGCCACCCACCTATGATTCTGGGTGGGCAGCATCAAGTAGTCAGGCTGTCATTGCTGAATAGCTCAGTCATATCTGTCTCTTTCACGATCCCATGGACTGTAGCCCACCAGGCTCCTCTGTCCATGGGATTGCCCATGGCCAGAATACTGGAGTGGTTGCCATTTCCTTCTCCAGGGGATCTTCCTGACCCAAGGATCGAATTTCTTTCTCTTGCACTGGCAGGCGGATTCTCTACCACCGAGCCATGTGGTAAGTCTCAGATTGGGCTCACAATTCCTCTGTTACCAGGGCCTCCAGAATGAAGTGCTAACATGTTTTGAGGGAGTCAGGTGACTGAGAACTCATGAAGGCCTGCCTCCCTAACAAGGGGAACAATTCGATTATTCTGGTTGTGGAAGATAAAAGACAATGCTGGAACACTTCCTTTCAGAGACATCAGAAATCATCTATGACCTTTCGAGTTTAAAAACATCTTTTTGACTGCATTTGTACATTTTGCTTGTAATGAAACTCTGACCTAGGGAATGGGTTTCAGTCATTGCATTTGCCTTGAAGAAAAGAAATAAGACGCCTGTGGGCTTCCTCTTCCCTTTTTTATTTTTAAGCCAACGCTTTATGTTACTGTCACTAGATTTAGCTGTTGAAGCTTTTAAGGCTAATGGTTAGCTGTAATGTACCAAATAGTACAAGAAAGAAAAGGAGTAGAAATTAATTTAGCTCTCCGTTTGTCAAGATTCAGTCTGGAAGATTTTTTAGGAACCAACCTAAATCTAGGGGATGGCCTGGACCTTTAAAATGGGACATGGAATCATTCGGCTCCATAACCTTTAATCTGTTTGAAGAAAGGAGCAAATGTTAAATTCCACAAGCACACTTTCTGGGCAAGATAAATATATATCAGACTGCTTGTTAAGACATGGCAAGCCTGTGAGATCACATCCATTAAGGCAACGGCTTCTCCAGTGTTGTTTTAGAGGCACTTTTATTTTAACGACTCTTGGGTGTGCCACTGAGAAACCAGGGCATTCGTCGCCACAAGTGCATCCTGTGTGTGGAGAGGGCTCAGCCAGGAACACCGAGGCCAAAAGTGCATCCATGAGGTCATCTTTCGTGACCTTGAGCTGAGAGGCCAAGAGGAGAGAAGGAGGAGCAGACAAGTCCCTATGAAGGTACCTGTGATGTGGCCAGAAACACAGCATTGCTTGTTTTTAAAGTTTCCTCTTAATTGGAGTCTCTGTGGTTGGAACTGTGATAACAGTGAGTTGTAGCTGTTTCAGGACATGGGATGAGCTTCAGTCTGGACTGAAGGATTAGGAGTGTGACTGAAGCGCCTCTGTCGAGTTGCTGAGATTGATGGTGAGAGGGGAGGAGTTGAGGGGCTGTTAAGAAGGATCTTTAAAACAAATAAAAATAGCCTAAGCTAGTGAGAGGCCAGCCACAGATGAACAGTACTGGCTCCACACTAAGGAGCAATGTGGCGCTTATGCTGTAAACTTGACTGGTTACCTAGATGGGAACTTCGACAAGGAGAGGTAATCAAGGTGGGCTCATACCTGGGCAACCTCTGTAAAGAAAAAAGACCACAGGCAGGGCAGTGGCGAGTGGGCTGATGTAATTTACAATGACATTCAAAGGGTCGTTCATAGGAAAATTCATGAAAACCGGTAACAGGAGCTCAAGTGTAATTGGCCTGCTACTGGGATAAGAGGGAAGAAATCATGAAAAGCAAACACCTGGTCCACAGCATGGAGAGATGTTAGCGTGGTTGCTCGAGAAATCCAGTCAGGAAGGAGCAGCTTTGCTGTCCTTATTAACAATACAGAAAGTGGGAGCGATCTATTTGCTCTACTGATAAACTGAGTTAACGTAAGAATCAGAAGAAACTAACAGAAAGCTAAAAGGGAAGTACACACAGATAAGAATTTAGGAAGCGGTCTGGATGGAGCTGAGTTTAGAGTAACACACAGACACCAATTGATGGATTTTCAGAAGCTTTTCAATTAAGGGCACACACTGATGTTTTCACAAACATCATTCAGAACCATCCTCACTAGTGGCTTGTTTCAAAGTTCTCTGTTCCATTGGAGTACTTAAGAAAGGTGAAGAAAACTGAAATCAGACCATCTACTGTTGTATTTCATAAACTGATGAGGCCTCCTCTTTCACTCACCATTTAGAATTTTCATTTTGTCTATCTCACCGAGTCCTGTGAAAACTGAAAACATCTCCAGAAAGTTAATGTGAAGGATGTTTGCCATATCTAGGGTGGTAAGGAGGATAAAGATAAGTATACTATTCAGTGATTTTAAAGAAATTCAGTGATAGGATTGTACAGTGGAGCACATGGCTCAGAGATGGAGTGCAAAAGTTAATTTTTAAAGAGTTTTTTTTTTTTGGTCTCATAGAAAAATTACTTTTCCGTGTTTCTGGGGGCAGGTACCTGTCGACAGCAGATAGGTGCAGCCTTACGTAAGGAAATCTTGCATGACTGGTTGACATGGTAAGGCTGTAACCTTTCCCACCCTGGTTGGCAGAGAAAACTCCAAAGCCTCCCAGACAAGCAACATCAAGCATTGAGAGCTGCTGAGGAACAGGAAGAAGGGGCTGGAAGGCATACCTCCTCCCTCAGTGATGGTCAGAAATAGGAGACAGTGAAACTTTCTGAATAAGTTTCAGAGAGTCCAAAGAGCAAAACCACAGAGTGATAACTGCTGTGGCTGCCTCTCCCACTCCTCCAACGTTTAACGGAGGGCAGTGAGGGATACAGGAGTGCCCAGCGTGGAAAGGATGGTGGGTCCCCAGGAGACACACTGTCAGCAGGTACTCTCTGGGACAAAAAGGATGATGCATTTAGGAACATGGCCCACATAGGCATGGTAAAGGGTGGCTATTTTCCTTCACATGGATTAAGATGAAATTAAGAGAAGGAGATGATCCAAAGCCAGGATACTTACCATTTTGCCAACCATGGCTAAACACAAGCTATCCAGCCTCTAAGAGCCAGGATGCCATTTTTCCTAGCATTTTGCTTTGCACGGTGATGCTTAAAAAAGAATTCTGCAAAATAGCTGATCCTACTGTTAAATTGCTTGGATGTTAAAGATTTTTCTGAGGTCCTTAAGATTCAACCTGAGAACATAGTATCTAATGTCTTTCAAGTTACCAAATGAAGGAATACTTCAATTCCAAGGATTCAAAGAGACCTTTTAAGGCTTCTTCTTTTTATACATACCAGAAAGACAATATACATTCAGGACATTTTCAATGGCAATGAAGGTACCGTACCTGTGATGATGGTGAGGATGGTGGTGGTGGTGGTGGTGGTGGTGGAGGTTGTTGTGGGAGGAGGGATAGTTGTGGGGGGATCTGGATAAAAAAAAAAGGAAAATCAAACCCACAATGCTGAACACAACAATGACCAGTAATGACAAAACAAAGGCATGAAGACACTGAGATGTTTGTTTGATGACTTTCCTCTTTAAAACTCAAAATCCCCACCCCCCACCCCCACAAAGATTTATGTCTTCTAATTATATCCCAAAGCCTTATTAGGAAGAGCTAAGAAAAGAAGAAAAGAAAATTTGTACTAATGAAGTGAACTAGGGATGAGAAGATGAGAAATAGAAAAGGGAGGAAAAAATAAAAACATATGACACCCTCCCATCCGACTTCAAAGGGTGGGGTTAGACTGACTCAGTCCCCGAGAGGGTACAAGTAGTGTTTGCAGTTTCCTTTATACTTTTACCGGTGGGAGAAAGGAGGAGATGGCGCTGCTCTATCTAAAGGGCTCCTATCGGCCAAGGAAGAGTGCTCGCCTGCCTCCTGCTCTCTGACTGTTAACTTCATTATTCTCCATCAATACATCCCAGCAGGAAGTAAAACTACTTCTATACTTGTAATAAATACAAAGAAGAGAGAATGTCACCACTAAATATCAAGTTCTAGGCATGTGAGATTTTACTGAGATTTTATTTCTTAAAAGTCAATAAATTTTACAACTTATAAATATTAATGAGTTCGTCGCCTTTGCTTAAGCCTGACCTACGTGGGTGACAGTGATAAACACCGAAGAACATTTCCATCTTGTAAACAAGAGAACTAAATATAAATGAGACTTGACCCTCAAAACCAGGAAATCTGATAGGGGATTCTCTGTCAGGTGTTAGATATACTGTATATTCTTCTATCATCTCAAAAATTATTTGGGGGGAAAAAGGGAAGGCAAATATGAAAGAGAAAAAAATTTTTGACCCAAATGATCAAACTGAATGTTTTAAATTGTCAGCAAGACTTTGAACTAAAGCAATCATTCTGCTATAATAGAGCATTAGATGATTTGAAGGCTTTTGATTTTAAATTTTATCTAAAGCCCGTCAACTTTTTCTCCTTGACACATCTGGTGTCCTTTTATCTCCAAGTGAGCTCTCAGACTGTCTAATTAATACATCCAAGTTTTAATTATATATTGTACCTTTATTGTTGGCACAACTTCCTAGAAGTTTATAAGAACATCATCTCGGTGTTTGGTTAGACGGTCTGCTTAAACGATTCTACCACTGATCAACAATCCGAGGTTTTAATTTTTCTCACAAACTTCTCTCACACATACACAAACGTACAAATCTGACAGGGAAGAATCAACAGCAGACGGGTCTGTTTTAGGGGAGACTCTGTTCGTTTAAGTTGAGGGTGCCAGCAAACTACTAGTGAAAACAGCCTCACACAAGCGCCAAAAGGAATCCATTAAAAAAAAAAAATCATTCTCCTCCAAGAAGTAGAAATGATTAAATTAATAATTTCAAACAACCTTTTTAGAAGAACAGACAGTACATTCAGTTGAGCTTTGTGGATACTTGCTTATGGAGGCCACAGGTGCGGAAGCATTCTGTGACCTGGCAGACCACTGGATGCACCCACACCCCGTGGCAGATGCAGGCACAGGTGAGGTGGGGACGCAAGGTGAGCAAGGGCCACTGGTCCCTCAAGATATTCTGCTCTGCCCACGCCCCCAGCTCAGCTGCACCCAGACACATGCCTTCTTTGTTCTGATTCAGTGACGATATTTATCACTCAAAAGGAACATCTGTAGCTGGGAGACCTCCCCTGATATACTATAAAGCTATTTCTGTTCCTATTTCTAAATGCATTGGCACAAAAATGTGTGATGTCCACCACACAATCAAAGTGCACCTGAAGGTGATTTGAAACTACGATTATGGACACGGAGAGGTACAGAGACTAACGAGGGCAGAGATTTCAGAAAAAAGGTCACCAGTCCCTTTCAGTTTGTGAAAATCACACACTTTCAATTATTTTTACCACTACTGGGGTAATTTGTCCTTCACATGTGGCTCAAGTGACCTAAATGAATTATATTCCGTTACCAGGTATAATGCTTAGATCACTTCTAGTGTTAAGAGCAATGTGAGGTCACTATTTAAGAAAATACAGAGTGGAGCTAATAAGCTATTTGACACATTGAGGCTAAAAGAACAAAACCAATTGGGGCTGAGGCACTAACTAGATAGATTCTCCAAGTAAAGAAGTTACTTCCAGAGAATTAAACATTTTAAAGGCACGTTAACTCTGAGTTCATAAAGAACTTTGAAAGTTACTGTAGTAGTGCAATCAATTGGCTTTGAAAAGAAAACCTACTTACCATCTTCTCAAATTGCTAGAATATTTTATCACTAGAGTAGCAACAACTGGAGTGAGCATTCCAGCCCGCCTTTCCAAGCATTACTGCTAGCACAGGTTACAGAAGGGGGGCAGCATACTGAGGATCGAGCAAATCGCCTGGATCAGGCAAAGTACCCCATGCTGGGTTGGGGAGGTAGGTGGATATAGATGCCCTTGCCTAAATGGATGGGTCTCTGTTTCTTGTCTTTTAAGTAATGAACTCTGGCCCAGAGAGTTCATTCCCAAAGAACAATCTTGTTCTACCAGCAAGCAGAAAGAAAAAGAGGAACTACAAAGAAAGACACTCATTTCACTATAGACTTTGGAGTCAAAGTTTAGTGACTCTAAAACATACTTAGTAAAATTGTGCTTGGGCAACTTATGTGACCTTTCTTAGCTTCATTTTATCATCTGCACAATGGGAGGATGATGACATTACCTGGTCATCCTGTTACTATGGAGACTGGAGGTGATCCTGCATGTAAGATTGTCATCTTAGCACATGGAAGGAAGTGAGAGAGCCCTTAATAAACGCCAAGCCAGAAGCTGCGATCCAAAATGATTCAAAACTACCTGTCCATCAAATCCACAAAATGTTTCTCATCTTGAGATGTCGGAACAGTGGGTACAATAAATCAAAGTTGTTTTTCCACATAACTTAGTCTTCTGAATCAAGGAAGCATATAATAGACTGGTGAAAATTTGTCTCTGCGTTTTTAACATCTGCCGTTTTTAAAGAGTTGAATGAGAGTCTGTAAACCTGGATAACAGCAAGTTTGGGGCCTTGCATGAGGCCCAAACCCTGATGTTAAGGGGGGGTTCATAGAAGTAAAACGAGGGGGTGGCTGAAAATGGGGCACACAGAACTTTTTTGCACTTACATGGAGAGCCACTCCTTTCACCCTGATCTCCTTAACTACTGGGGAGAATTAATGCTTAATGTGTGGACAACAGACATCATGGGTTGTGTGTAAAGAAAACACACCTCAGAAGTCTATACATAAAGTGATTAGATGTGAGCTTTTAATTCTGCTTTATGCTAAGGAAAAAAACCTCAGGTATAGTTAAGGACATATTTTAATATCCATGTAAACATGGGGTCAATCATTTCATTAAATGATTTTTCTAGTCCATCAAAAAGATTGTTCTCCTGTTTTCTTCATAGGGGAAGTGGTCAGGTTCTAAGATGTTATGGAATAGACTTCCCATATGTAGATTTGTGTGTGTATTTATCACATACACTTATTCTTTGATTATTTACATGGCTCACATTAGAGAAATGCACATTCCTGCCCATATATTCACATGACACTGAAATTATCATGTTTATGGTTATTCATTCTGTGTCAAGTCAGCTCATGACTACTTTTCCTGGTGTAAAACTAACTGAGAGATTCAACTGGACAGGAGAGACTCAATTTGTCATCATAAGATTAGACAAGCAGTGCACTCCTCAACTAAATAGAGAATATTCACTAGACACAAAATTGACCGTAAGCTGTAAATGGGAAATAAGTTTAAAATGGCTGGTACAAGTAGATGCACAATACATATTTGTTGACTAGAGAGTGAAATTCCTGATCACGTGCTTTAATAATCCTGCAAAAAGATATTAAGAAAACAGACAAAAAAACCCCACAAACCAACATTTGTGTCTAAGGCAGTGGCTATAGTGGTTAACGGAGCTACCAGGGACCTTCTATTTTTTTCCAAGTATTTACTGGCTTGCGACATCTGGGATGTAACAGCTTCATGCTGAAAATAGGATAGTTCTGCTCATCAAACCAGGAGAAAGGCTAGCCCAGCTATCATCAGGAAATACCACTGGGAATAGACTTTCTGAACTGAAAAGCCATTAATTGGTAAGGCTGAATTTTGCAGTCATTATTTCTAACATAATCTCCATAGCTTGTGCCTGAGGACACAGCTTTCCTACTCAGCATGACCAGAGTCTGTGATCTAGTGGGAAACCCCCATGGTTAGAAAAGGAAAAGAAAAGGCGCTGTCCTCCTAGTGGAGGCACCGGGGTCCACCTCGGGCCAGGCTTCTTTAATTCTTGAAGGAAACAAACTGGTGTTTTGGCTTGCAACTTGACCAAAAGCTTTAGGAGTGAATTACAAGCAGCAGCTACACAGTAAATGAGTCAAATGGAAGAGGGCTTCATCTTCTCACGTACCGTATACATACAGCATATAATCCGAATGAGCTTTCCCCACTATGTTGGAAGCCTCACAGCGGTATGTACCATTATCTGTTTTGTTTAGGTTATTGATGAACAGGTTGGGCCCCGACAGCACGGCATGTTGAGGCATTTCATCATCGACTCTCACCCAAGTCACCATCACAGGCCTGCGGAAGGAAGGGAGACAGACAGGCTGCGTTATGACTTCCCACCAAGATGTCTGCATCAAACTTCTCACCCACGAAGTAAATGAATCCCATGCAGGCTGACACAATTAAAGAGGACCTACTGGAGATAATTTTAAGTTCACAGAATTACAGCTGTGAAGGCTCCACAAATCTGTTTGGAATATAATTTTCTTAAAAATATTATCAGATGTTGAAAAATTTTCAACAGGCCACAAGCAGGAGTCTCATTATTTCCAATCCATCTTCAACAAACCAGCAAATAAACCATGTGCCCTATTTTTATGCCCTGCTGTGTGGTTTCACACCAATTCAGACAGGACAGAGCTCACCCATTGTTAATCATCTCATTAATTAGGGGGGGAAAAATCAAATCCTGGGCTAGTGATACATGCATTAATCTCGTGGTTACTAACACACAGAGAATACTGGCTTAGAGAGTTGTGATACGTAAGTGGATTTCTTGTTTTGCAGAAAGGAATGGACTTTTACCTCTGAATAGTGCTTTCTTTGGCCTCTGCTGTTTGAAAAAGAAAAAAAAATCACCTCTTCTCATTCTGGAAAGATGCAGTCACTTCGTGTCCCCTTATTCCCTACCCTTAACCTACCCTCCACCAACCCAAGATGCCACCACACCCTCCGAGGCCAAATCCACCCATCTACATGTTTCTTGGCAAAGTGCCTGCCCTCCCTGGCTCTCCAAGGCCCTCAGCGATGCTCCCCTTGCCCAGCGTGTGCACCTGCCAGCGCCTGGGGACAGGCTCCCAGATCAATGGCTGGGGAGTGACAACACCTCCACGTGCCCCTGGGGGCCTCCAGCACTGGCTCATCAGAGGCAAGTTTGTTTTCATGATTAGAGACCACATTTGTATCCATCAGGAAAAAGCAAATTTCACAAGGTACTCCAGAGCTCCAGCTGCACACACACACACACAGTCTCTTTCAAACTCACTGAATTTATGATCCTTCAAGGCAGACCCTATGAAGTCAAGGCCACATGTAGGACCGGGTCTGAAAGCTGCCATTTTCAAGGCAGGGTCACAGGGATCCAAGCACAGAAGTAGCTTCACTTCATGCACGACCTCCAGGAGCAACATCAGGACCACAGACCCATGCTTCATAACCAACGGACACTCATAACCAATATGTCCATTGGTTATGAGCCCTGTCAAGCAGCATTCGTTTTCCAGGGGGATGCGAAGTCATGATTTTTCTTTAATTACAAATGGGTTTGTCATCACCACCCAGTAAATTATTTAAAAATGAGCCTTGCATATGTCTTCCTTGCAGGCAATGGCAAATGGGTCTGCCTGGCAATCAGATCTACTGTCCCGCTGCTTGACAGCTGAAACCATCAGTGGGGGTAAGCGCCAAGAACATTCACAACATTTAATGGCAAGTTAAATTACCATTTTTATTGTATGCAATTTCTTGAGAAAATAAATAGGTAATATGCTAGGAGGGCCAGCAGCGAGTAACGCGTGCTTGCTCAGAAAACCGTGCACCCAGGCCGATTGGAGAGGAACAAGCAAATACCCTCTCTGGCATCAATGTCCCGAAGGAAACATGTAATTTACTGTCCCCGTGGCACATTCAATTGAACACACTACCTTCTTCAGAGGAAAAAAAAATACAGAAACAAAATATAGGTTAGCAAGCCATATTCTGTAAATGTGGTTAATGTGGCTGGTACTATGTGTGGCAAGAGGCCGGGGAGAATTTATTCTTTTCCGCCACTGGATGGTTTTAGAGGGGAGGTAAGCTGCTAACGGGGACCTGACTTAAACAGTTTACACAAAGAAACAGCTGAAGCTTTTGCAGTGTTCAAAGGAGAAGAAGACTGCTCTGGTAAAGCTGGAAGCACTTAAAACCAAATAACTTCGAAACACCTGAGGAAAAGGAAAGCAAAAGGAAGACCACCTCCTCCTTCCTAAAGGTCTTTTTTACAGCTCCAAACGGTGAGTACAGAGAGAAGCAAATTCTCGGCCCTGGAGAAGTTCACATGAAATAGGGAGGGTTGAGGAGGGAAGCGGGCCCACAGGCCCCCTCTGGCTCTCTGTTCGCTCAGAGTTCATTGCTTAGCTGTCACGGGAAGAGTTCTTTCCAAAGACTTGGAGGAAGCTTTGTGAAGATGTGAAGATGCTCTGAGGTCCTTGCACGAAAACTGTGACAAAGATGGTGGTTAGCAAAACACTGAGAGGGGGAGATAACCACAGCGTGGGGACAGCAGAGGGAGCTCAATGCTGGTTTTTGTTGCAGATGAAAAAAAATCTGAGTGCTCCGGATCCCCACGCTGACCTGTGGTTCCACGTGGTGAGTCCACAGAGTGTCTTTCCCCTCAGTTTATTTATTCCCAAGTAAAAACAATCTTTGTTCTCTTAGAAAGATGAAAAGACTCCTTCTCCTCCCCAAATGGAACTAAGAGCTAAAGTGGTACCACCACATGGCTTTTGCTGTATCAGTGGTAACATATGTAGTTTCTCTAATTCACTTTCACTCATTATTCAGCAGGAGCAAGTGAAGTAGCTTTTTTAGTTTTTTACACTTTTCAATAAAATGAAGAGTAAAAGTCAGTTCTTTTCCCTTCTGCAATAGTGTGTGTACACGTACACACACACACACACACTCCTTGAGAAAAATTCCCAAACCACTCCTTACTAACAAAAATATTTCTAGGAGTCACTTTTCCTTGAGGGAAGAAGCAAAATGAAAAGCAAGGCAAAGTCATTTGCCTATAGCTGGCCCTAAACACAGCAGCTTAATTTAAGTCTGAAAACCATCTTTCCAGCAGCTTAAGACATTAGCACAGAAGGTAGCAGATATATCATTAGATTGTGGGCACACTAAAAATTTATTAGGATTATTTTATGTGGGTAAGAGAAAATAGTTCTGACAATCATGCTGATGATAATAAAATAGAATTAGCTAAGATTTCAATCTTAGCTGGCATTTCATTTTTCTCCCGATCCTCACCCTTAAGAACCACAGATATTTATTCCACTTTTCACTGAATATTCTTTTTATTTCCTGAAAAAGATCTTCCATCCTTTACAGCAGGAGACAGGTGACAGGCTGATGAGTTGTGAATGCACATGTCTGTGTTGTGACATTTACTGCTCATGACCCTCTGCCAACCTTGGCCTTCAGAACTTACTGGGGCTTCCCGATGGCTTCACATGTTAACTCAAGCGCGTCCCCTTCCCGGGTTAGGCCTTGTAGAGGGTAAGTCATCTGAATATGCACTTGAGGCTTATCTGTGTGACAACAACACAAAGTATAATGTTTAGCAAATGATATCATCAGGCAGAACCAGACTTGCATGCTGTCACAGACCCCATTCTACCAGCACTCACACACTCCCCATCCTCATGCCTTCAGTAACATCCTTCTAATTAGTGAGTAATCCTGGCATTTGCTCAAATTAAATTGCCTAATAACTCTAAGGAGTGAACCACAAATAGATAAGAGATTCATAAGCCAACTGTGCCACATCAAACATTTCCTGTGAAACACATTTTGTTACATTGAAGTTTATCTCCAGACTCACTCAAGCTAAAGGAAACTCATTTGCCTTCATGCTGAGGTGAAGCCACAGATATTTGTGGTGCTCAGAATTGATACATTTTATCATAGATCATATATTACTATGTGACAATATGTTGTGACGCTGCATATTAATAAGTTTGCCTCTTGTTTTCAAGTGGGAAAGGCAAAACTTCTGAATTCTGTTCAAATGGCTCTAAGAATAAAGAACTGGGAGGTTTTTTGGCCCCTAAAGAAACTCTATGACATCTCAAGGTAAACACATCAGAAGGAAGCAGACTGATAGTTACTGAGGGTCTACTAAGGGAGGAAGCACCACTGGTGGTGGAAAATGCCGTTTTAGGGATGAGAACACTGGTAGGTTCCTAGAGAATGATGTAGGTTGTTCAAGGTCATAGAGATAACATAATGAGACAGTCCCAAGAAATGTATGTTTATAGGAACTCAAACCACATTTCCCAATGGCAATCCATAATTAAAGCCAAGTGTTATCGAGTAGAGCTTCCTAATGCAGTCAGGTACTTAGGTATTCTGAAGTGACACTATCCTAAGGGAGAGAACTTTCACAATGTGAAAGTTTCACGATGAATAGGTATTCTTACTTCCACTACCTATTTAGAAACTGTAGTTTGTGGGGCTGTGGGAATGAGTGAGGAATGCTAGGAGGTACCAGGACTAGGGAGAGAAGGGGAGGGGTCAGAATTAATGTGGATACACACACAAATGTATTTACAAATAAAACCTGAATGGGTTTGGGAAGGTTTTTTTTTCACCTTATACTGAACTAACAAGCTAGTAATCCCTAAATCAGTTTTCTCATTTAATTTTGTGGCTCCATAAATGTATATTTTTGGAAATGTACTCAAGAGGTAATACATATGAGAGGGCAAGACATCAGTTGGCTGAAAGGTCAAGCCAATTTCCATAACTTTACTTTCTTGGACAATCACATCATCCAAACAACAGCCCCTTAGCCTTTTATAAGCAGTGGTTCACTCATTATCATTCGCCCTATGGAATCAGGATGCAATGAGAAATATGGCGGGGCGCAGCCATCTCAACCTGCACACAGCCAAACAAGCCACATGAGGTCCTCTCTAGGGATGGCTGCATTGCAGGTGCATTTTTATAGTCATGTTCCTAGCACTGGATCTTTCTGACTCTTGAAGACCATGTGGCATCCAAAACCTTTTGAGAGAGGCTTCTTATGCACTGGTGTGCACCGCACACTGAATTGTTAATGCTTTCTGAGGAGCTAAGTCACTTGCCAGAGCACATAAGTTAATGGGACTGAAAGCTCCAGCTGACTCCTGCAAGCAACTGCAAGCAACACGATTCTATTCTTGGACTTACTGGCAAAAGAAAATGGCATAGAGGTCTCCAGATACTAGTAACTGGGTGGGGATGCTTGTCATTAAAGAAAGGCAGAAGTACTCATAAACAGGATGGCCCTGAATGAACACTGACTGCTGGTCAACAGCTCCTGGACACCCTCCTTTGAGAGTTACAAATAATACTGTAGACTATATGCAACCAGTGGTGACATATGGGGGTCTATTATTTTTGGTGGTATAATACATGAGCACATAGAACTGGGTGGTAAAATTTATTTTAAAAAATCCCACAAGATACCAAAGAGAAAAGGAGAAGAAGGTTATGCCATTGAAAACACAGACAATAAAATCCTGGCTCCCTTACAATTCATACTCAAAACCAGCAGCACTTCTAGAGTTTCTGGTTAGGAAACCTCTGTCATCCTTACCCAGGAACTGTTCTGAGGAAAGCTAAATTCAAAGCCTCAAATTTGGGCTGAAATGTAATACTTGCTTATAGGTTAATCTCTGATCCACGGAAGGTCTACATTTTCCATGCACTGCTGACTTCGGTCCATTAATTAAGGAGAAGCAGAGTGCTTGCTGGCCGATGTGGAAGGCTTTTTTGGGTCCTTTCTCTTCTTTGTGTAATTTACAAGCAAACACAGAGAGCATATTTTTCAGCACAGTGCACTAAGGGTTTTTACATGCTCAACTTCCATTAATAATAAAGACAGTGTTGAAAATCTATCCACCCTGCCTTTTCAGTACTACTGAGTTTGTTTTAGTTAAATGCCTTTTATGCTCCTAATGGCTGTTTACCGGTTGTCAATGGCTCACATAAATTAGGAAGAACATGCTAAGGTCTTGCTATACCTGGGATTTACATTAAAAAAAAAAAAAACCATATACCAAGCCTTAGAAAATACACTTTCAATTTTGATAATTGATTTTCCCAATTTACTCTTTAGGTTTCTGGAGAAACATCTACCATCTACTTACAGGTAGAGCTGCCACAGTTACCTTAATAGCCGGCTAGAAAGGTAAACATTAATCTCGCTTGTATTAATACAGAAAAATGTCCTCCTCTGTTGACACATGTAGTATTTATAGGCATATTATTCGACTGTGAGCAGCTGAGCTATATTTACGCCAAACCTAGAAGCCAAACAGAGGGTTTAAGTTCCAAGATCCATCTCTGGGTGAACGAAACTTAGAAAACAAATTTGATCCCCACTCCTTTGTCCTGAAAGAGGAACTTGAGTCTTCTCAACAGGTGGCATAGAAATGCTGGGGCTCTGCTGGCACCTCTAGAACCCAGGGCTGTTAGATTTCCCCAGGAAGATCCTGACTACCATCTGAGTGTGTCAAAATATGAACAATCCAGATGGCTGATGGAATAGTCCAGAGCTCATCATTTATGCTTTAATTATGTTCACAAATCAAATGTTATAACCCACCAAATCTTTTCTGAAACAGAACCAGACTCCAAGATTTATTTTTAAGTAATGAGCTAAGTAAGGCCTAGTACATTTTCTGGGTGATCACTTTACGCCTCAGTTGGTGTTGGAAGGCATAAGGCTAAAAGCCAGATGACACTTTCTGCCCAAGTGCAATAACTGTCCAGAAATGTATCGCTCAGAATGGCTTAATGTCATTATAAAATGGAACTGCTGTATAAAAATAAGAAAAATAGTTAGGTCTGTGCACTCATGGAACATTACAGTTACAGAGATGGCATCACCAACAGACAATCAATTAGGTTGAGGGATCTGAGGTTTTCATAATACACTGTAATTTTTAAAAACCCCCATAAAAGACATTTAGCAAGACTGCTATAGCAGATAAAATTTGGCCATTAGTCAAAGTCACACAGAGGGTTAAATACCAGGAGACTTTAGGTCACACTACAGTAGCAACCAATTAAAAAAATAATATTAGAAAGACATTCTGATTTGATGAGACTTTCCTTAAATGGACTTTGCTCTCTATAAAGGGGAAAAATATATATATATATATATATACATATATATATATATATATGTAAAAGGAAACTCTTAAAGAGGTTAGAATGGCTTGCTGGCAGATTACAATTGATTTCATGCCAGTTTGACCTTGCACCATATTCTATGATCTTTTCAGAAGATGAAACTCAAGACTCTGGAACCTGTATTTCACGTTCCCATGTAAATGAAAAGTCACCGTCTCCTCTCTAGATTACTGCGCTAACGTATCAGGTCTTTACAATTTCTTATTTTTAAAAAAAGAACACTGCGGTTTCCTTTTGCCTGGGATATTATCCTTCCCAGGTACCAGAGAGGAGCATTGCTGAAATAAGACAGCACAGCGGGAGAAGACCTATTAGCCCAGGGGCTCCTGACACTTTCCCTGCCTGAGAATTTAAGTCAGAGGACCTCACATGTTTGCTGATGCGCTGACTGCAAAGCAGGTCTAGAAACAAAAGTGCCAGTGTGCTTCTGCAGGCTCTTCGTGTGACTGAGATTTCCTCCAACATTCTGAAACACCCGTTAGACTGAGACCGGAGGCCTCTGGACCAAGTGTTCATTGTTTTGGGCAAAGACAAGGGCAGGGTGGGGGCCCAGATGAATCAGACTGGCAGGAGGGTAGCGTGGGTCAGTGACTGTGCATTCAGGTGGAGACGCTTTACCTGAGGGTCTCTGTCAATCATGGAGGGTTACTGCAGTTTGGAGGAGCATGGCGATGCCAAGATGAACCTGAGATTTGGTGAGGGGTTAGGGGTAAGAACTGACCCCTATGACAAGGCTGCCTAAACTGTTGGGCAAGGCCGCTTTTGCTCTGAAGGAGGGTGATGTCTAGTGACACAAGGAGGTTGGGGCTAGTGAGAGAACAGAGTCACAGCAAGCTCTCTGAGGAGTTAGAGAGAATATGTTGCAAAAGGCTTGCTTTCCATTGTCATCATACATTCATGAAAAATTTTCACTGCTGTTTGTTTGCAAGGTGAAGGCCCTCCTGCTGTTACATCTGCTATATGAATCGGAGCACTTAAACGGCACTTCTCGAGGAGGGCTAAGCTATGATGAGTGGGATGAGTCAGGCCTTGGAGGACGGATGTGGGACCGGAGAGCATGTGCCACATCACACAGTAAAATACAACTTCCTCTTGTTGCAACTTGTAAGTTGCTTTGTGGATACTGAAAGACTGTTTACCCAACAGAATCAAATTTTATTCTGTGATGTTGTGGCAGAGAGCTGTTCCCCGTGCCTTTGAAGTGGGGTACACACCCACACATCACTCTTCCAGATCTTTGAGAAATCTTCAAAATTTGAAAGTGAACACTGGGTGAGAAAACCCTCATAGCAAGAGTGTCCGCACAAGCTCTGTAACGAGAAAAGTTTTCGTTTTTTGTATCCCTGGTGCCTAGAACAATGTTAGTGACTGGAGCATGATAGGCATTTAGTATGTATTTACCAAGTTGATGAATGAATGAAAAAGTTGGGAAATGTTGGGGAATGGACGTCTAGCTCTGCTACTGATTAAATGAAAACTAGGAAACCATGAATCCACCTTAGCCCTGTTCTAAGATAGACAAGTCACATTACAATTTTCAAGTGTTTCTTTGAGCACACATCCAGTTCAACAGTGCAGTCCAACTGAAAATAATTCAAAAGGAGCTGGGGGAAAGGTTTCTATAAAGACAACATGGAAGAAAAGCAAGGGAATTATTTGATTGGATAGAGCTAAGCAGTTGCCTTATTTGGGGAGCCTGGTTAGCTATCTGTGATTGGCTGGGTTTTATTGTTCTGGAGTGCACTGGGTTTGGTTTAGGTTTTGGTTTGCTTACATAAGTTACCAAGGTATTAGAATCACCTAATTAGACTGGCCTAATGGCCACCTTGTTTAGTCACTTTAACAGCTCTTATTGCCAAACAATCTAGCTCCCCAAATTTGAGGTTCAACCCATGTGTTCTGATTTACATACTTTCATTTCACTACACATTTTTTTAGCATTTTGGGTATTATTCCAAAGTAGTATCTTAAGGGAAATCATAAAGGATGGTGTTGAGCCATTCTTTTTATTTACTTTTTTTGCTAATCACCTTACATATAGGAAGTTTTCTTTGGTTGTTCAATATTTTTAGAAAACTTTTTTTTGCTTTAAATTGAAGTATAGTTAATTTACAATGTTGTGTTAGTTTCAAGTGTACACCAAAGTGATTCAGTTTTATACACACACACACACACACACACACACACACACACACATACATGCTGCTAAGGGGCTGCTAAGTCGCTTCAGTTGTATCCGACTGTGTGTGACCCCATAGACGGCAGCCCACCAGGCTCCCCCGTCCCTGGGATTCTCCAGGCAAGAACACTGGAGTGGGTTGCCATTTCCTTCTCCAATGCATGAAAGCGAAAAGTGAAAGTGAAGTTGCTCAGTCGTGTCCGACTCTTAGCAACCCCATGGACTGCAGCCTACCAGGCTCCTCCGTCCATGGGATTTTTCAGGCAAGAGTACTGGAGTGGGGTGCCATTGCCTTCTCTGATATATATACATATATATGTATACATGTATATATATATATATATATTCTTTTTCAGATTCTTTTCCATTATAGGTTATTACAAAATACTGAGTATAGTTCCTTGTGCTATACAGTAGGTCCTTGTTGCTTACCTAGTCTATATATACTAGCATGCATATATTAATCCCAATGTCCTAATTTATCTCTCCCACCCCTTATCCCCTGTGATCCCCTTTGGAACATTCTTTGTAGATTTTGAGATGTTAGCTCTACAACCATTTAAACTTCCACAGACTCAAAATCTGACCTTGAGTTAAAAACCACTGAGTGTGCACATTAAGAAGACTAGTTTCACTACACAGTATTCAGCGTTCACAGCCTCAGAGACTCATCTTCCCTAAATCCATTAGGTCAGACACCAGGTGAGATGTGGGGAGACAAGCCTCTTTGTACAGGGTGTGCCTGCAGGAGGCAGGGATGACGGCAAAGGCTTTCTCCCCTGGGAGTCATGTCGTTCAAGTCTTGCTCATGGTGGATTTGGCCCAGTGTTTTCGTGTTGACTTTTCAGTGTTGATGACTCAGCGTCCCGCCCCGCTGGTCGCTGCAAAGCGCCTTGCTAACACGCCAGTGTTAACAGCATCGGAAACTTGGACCCACCCCTACTCTGTGCTAACACTAAAAACAACAGCTTAAAACATTTGTTTTAATCAGGGGGTTCCCCATGCCTTCATCAATTTTCGGAAGGAATAGTAAATACTGAAATAACTTCCCTGAGACTCAGTTCATCACTTTAAAAAAAATTAAAGAAGGGGAGAGTGGGAAGAAGAGCATATTCTATTTAAAAAAAGAGAGAGAGAGAGATGAGAGAAACAGGCCAAATCTGAAAACGCCAGCTATTATGCTTTGAAGAATACAACCTGGGAATAGAATTGATAGGGGAGAGGATGGGACACGGGAGCTGCCGTGGCAAACAGTGTCTTATCCTCCACTCCAAAGAGGAAAGATTTTCCCATTTCCAGGCCTTTCTCCCTCCTTCACTGCAGGGCTCATCAATACAAGAGAAACATTTATTTTGGCCCAGATAAAGAACAGGTTTTGATCATCTCCTCAATGCCCAATTTTCCCCCAATTGAGGGAGGGAAAGAAAAAAAAAAATCTAGCCTTCGGTGGACCCTGGATGAACAAGAATATGGATTTACAAAATACCTGGCTACATCAAGTCAATAAAACTCATTTTGAAAATGATGCCCATGAACACGATTAACTGGCAGATGATAATCAGAGCAGGCAAGGCATTCAAAACACCCATTTTTAGAGTCTTTGTCTTCATTCACCCTTTCAAAACTCATAAAGTTTTTTTTCAGATAGGCACACACACAAACCCCTCATTAGATGAGGGTTTTTGCAAAACATTTTAAAAAGCAAGGCTACGATGGGGGAAAGCAAAAGACACATAGCAGTAATTCCAGAGCTTCGAATCCACCTCGGTCCAGAGTAAGGCTTCCCCACCTTGCACAGCAATCTGAATTCCACACTGAGGGTCGCAGCTTCTCTTTGAATCCCCAGCTTATGTCGCTATGTGTTGCCACCTTGATGCTATTTAGACAGTTTTCTTTTAACGCTCAGACAGTGAACTGTTCTCCTTTAAACAGGCTTTTATTTGACAAGAGTGTTCGCTCAGATCTGAAGCTCCACTAACCGGGCTACAATTCTACCACGTTCTGCTATAATCAACCCTGTTGTAAATTTCAGCAACGCTATACACACAGACACGGGAAAGAAAAAAAAAAAAACGCACAGAAAGAGTTTAGGGTCATACATTTCAGAACATTAAAGAGCAAAACTGTTCTCTGCCTAACATCTAAGGAAATAGAGCTTTGAATTCTAGCTCGCGAGCATAATTATTTTCTGTTTTCAACATTTAACCGCGTGCTGCTGCTGTCTCCTTGCTGAGTCTCAGAATGAAAGCTGGGAAACCAAGAGCCCTACTGTACGTTCTTCCTTCCCGGCAACGGTCCTGTGAGAAAACCTTATTAATGAGCTTGCAAACGAGCACCCAACAGGGAAATGTCACAAACAAGAGCGGCTAATGCCCCAGAAAATCAAATAACTGAACACTTGGCTGATTGTGGTGCTTTTCATATTTATAATAAAAATAAGGGGAGGGGGGACTTTAATTCACTAATTCTGAGAGGTCAACACCTTGCTGAACAAAACAACTCATTTATTTATGTTCAGAAATCTCCAGATGATAAATTACATAGATGTTAATCACTTCAATGCATACTACACAATTAATAGCTGTTCTCACCAAAAACGTAAGGATTATTAAAAGTATGACAGCATACACATCTGGCTGATTTTTCATGTAATTGGGCACAACAATTTCTCCTGGTACCACAAATAAGTGTCCTAACAAACAAACACTGCAAAATTCAGTGTTCAATTAATTAGGTCTTAAATCCACAAGACCAAAGGATTTCCAAGTTGGAGCTCAAGCCCTGTCTTCCAGGCAACATGGTGGCACTCTGTGTCCAGGGGGGTAGGTAACCCTTCCCTTCATTTTATCCCTCCTCCTTGCTCCTGTTATTTAAAAAGTAAGTTATTTAATGGCATACAGTGTAGGTTTTCATTTCCTTTTTAGAAATAGTATTTTCTAAAAGGACATAATTTATACAGTATTCAAATCCATTATGTGTCATTTTACTCTGTTCTTATCCTGATTAATATTCATCCATCTTAGAGGAGGCACAGAGAGGCTTCCATAAAATTTCTTGTAGCAAAAGGGCCAGGGTTGAACTGAGTTCATAAAAATACCAATCCTATCAGGTCAGATTTGCCTCCAAGGTAGTCTCATTTACACAGGGTAGAGTAATTCTTAGTCTGAGGTCCATGGACCAGCTCAGGATGTCCTGGTGATAAACTAATGTTTATCACTGATAGTATAAGAAATCTTTTTACATGGCAAAGGAAAGGAAATTCAAAAATAATAGCTGTATGCTTATTCTAATGTTTACTGGATAGAATACACATAGCAAGTAAAACTCATAATTTTTTTTTTTTTTTGGGATCTAACTGATTGAACTTTACTTCTTATATGTTCATAAGCACATTAGCAAATTCAAGCATTTTTCATTTAATTTAATAAAAGATATGAGGGCCATGGACTGAAATT
Organism: Cervus canadensis; assembly: GCF_019320065.1. NCBI lineage: Eukaryota > Metazoa > Chordata > Mammalia > Artiodactyla > Cervidae > Cervus > Cervus canadensis. The sequence continues at coordinate 22,895,400 of NC_057396.1, forward strand.
CTTTTACATGTTCTCTGTTTCTTGAACTCAACTATTTTAATACTGATTTCCTTCACATTTCCAGTAAATGCCTATAGTAATGCCATGTTATATTGTTCCAGATGACAAAGATGGTTTTACAATCTGTTTTATAAAATTCTTACTATTAAATCTCATTGCAAGATTAAGTCTATAACCAACATTATTCATAAACTTGAAGATTTTGAAGGCAATTAAATATATATTAAAAGAAACATGTGAATAATACACAGAAAAAATTCTTGAACTACTGCAAGTTCTTGTATTGAGACTAGCAGCTGCTTCCTCAACTAGGGGAGTCAGGGATAGTTTCTTCATGCATTGTTCAAAAAAGCAGTTAGTGTTTGTAGAATTTAGGTCTGAAGTGGGACTGAAAAGAAGATAGTATGTATGCCTATGTGTCACCATTTTGTATATGTAACTCAAGAATTTTTTCTGTGTATTAAAACTCATAATTTTATAGGCATTTTTGCACAGGTCTTGGTTAAGTTAAACTAATAAATAAAATGAAAAATTCTAAATGAGATTAGCACACAGATGACCTGTGGATTTGCTAAAGCTTGTGATGAAATTGGCCCTCGAATAACTAAACTTAGTAAAATTGTATAGCATAAATAGACTCCTTATACTGGAAGCAAAATGTGATGAATGTTCATCATTTCCAGCTCTATAGCTGGAAAAGGATTTAATTTTTAAAGGGGTCAATGATCCACAAAAGGTTAAGAACTGCTGACGCCAGGGTTTGGGCCAATTAAAAAAATAATGGCCTATTGTAAATAGTGCTGCAGTGAAACAGATAACTAATAAAGACCTAATATATTGCACAGGGAACTCTACTCAATACTCTGGAATGGTCTATATGGGAAAAGAATCTAAAAAAGAGCAGATATGTATATACATATGACTGACTCACTTTGCTATACACCTGAAACTAACACAACATTGTAAATGAACTACTGCTGCTATTGTTTTCGTCCAGTTGTGTCTGACTCTTTCGCTACCCCCTGGACTATATCCTGCCAGACTCCTCTGTCCATGGGATTTCCCAGGCAAGAATACTAGGGTTGCCATTTCCTTCTCCAGAGGACCTTCCTGACCCAGGGATCGAATCAAGAGTCTCCTGCTTCATAGGCAGATTCTTTACCACTGAGCCACCTGGGAAATCCATGAACTCCAATTCAAAAAAATAATGGTCTAATGTTACTCCTCACAGAGTATCTGGAATAATTCACCACCCAGGAAGACTGGCTATTGAATCTTATCTGTTCATTCAAGTATCTCTTCTTTTCTCAAGCCATCAAGATATGGTGTGGCTTGTCTGCAGAGTGGGGACTACGATGAGAGGAATGGAGTTGAACCCCCAACACCACTGGCCAAGGTGTGAGAAAGTTCTAACACACAATGACTGAATGCTTTGGGTATCTGAAGCATGAGGCTTTTTGTTATCCATAGCTGCTGGTGTTCAAGCAGAGTAAAGCTGGTAGGTAATGACGTACGGAATTCCAATCATTTCTGAAGATGCTACTTAAGGAATTTCTGGCTGACTGGGCAGATTTTTCAGGAGTGCTCTAGGAAGGGAGGGTAAAGAACTGCCAGGTGACCTTCTTGAGAACAGAGCATCTTATTTAAGGTGCCAAACCAGACTATGAATTCCATTCAGATTAACGTAACACTTTGTAATTCTTAACCCTCTTCTACAGAAAAAGACATGACATTTTCTCTCACATACATTCCAAGAAGCAGAATATCAAGGATAAGATGTTTGCATGGCTTATGCTGAGTAAAAGAATACAGGCTCCCATAAAAAGGTGCCATGTTAGAGCTAAAAAGGATCCAAAGACGTGTCTTCGATTTGAGGAAGGCATTACAGTCACTTTCCTGCAGCTAAGGGCTAGCAAGACTTTGTAAGATTGAAGTCAAATGGATTCAGATATGCAGCTTTATTCCTTTTCTTAGAAGGACAAATCTCACTTGAATCTTCAAAAGAAAAGGCTTTATAAAGATCGTTAGCAAGTCTTCCAAGGGGTAGGAGGTGCAGTGCTTGAAATATTTTGCATTCAGGAGTGAGTATAATTTTTTAGGTGGGTGGGGCTATATTCTATTTAGAAGACACCCTGGGAAACTAAGAGTTTAGGGGTGGGCACTGGGTGAATAGCTACTCAAGTCTCACAAAAGAGCTAATGCATTATTAAAGCTAATGGGCCCCTACAAGGAAAGTTAATGGATATTAAGTTTGCTTAAATGAATTACATATTAACAAAGTCACAAGAAATCTACTATCTGCCAATTTAGGTAATATCCGATCATTTCTGTTTTCCCATTATAGGGACATTACACCACAATAGTTTTAGTGATATGAAAATTATAAGCATGATGCCCATAATGAAGGTACATAATGAAGTAGATGAAATGAGTTAACAAGAAAAACCTGCGTTATGTAATGTTAAATTGAGCCAAGCTCACAGGGTAGGTTGCAGTGGGATAGCCTGGTAGAAGCAACTTTTTATAATTTGCCCCATCCCCTGTTTAGCAACTTAAACAAGTGATAAAAATTGTAGGGGGTGTGAATGATGGTCCCCCAAAGACAGACCCACTTTCTAACCTCTGGAACCTGTGACTGTGACCTTATTTGGAAGTGGGATCTTTGCAGATGTAATTAAGCTAAGGATATTGAATTTAGACTATTCTGGGTTATCTGGGTGGGCCCCAAGTCCAATAAGTGCCCTTATAAGAGACACACAGGGAAGAGAAGATGGCTAGGTCAATATGCAGACAGAGACTGGAGTGATGTGGCCACAAGCCAAGGAACACCTGGAGTCACCAGAAGCTGCAGAAGGAAAGGAAAGATCCTTTCCTAGAGCCTTTGGAGGGAGTTTGTCCTGCCAGCACCTTTATTTCAGACTTCTGTCCTCTGGAACTGTGAGGGAATAAATGTCAGTTGTTTATTAAGCCACTGAGTTTGTGGTAATCTGTTATGGCAGGCCTAGAAGATTAATAGAATAATCATAGAGAGTAATGCTTTTCCTTTATTCAATGCTGTCACTGTCATCCAATCAAACTCTTGTAACATTTTCACTATGCACACTCAAATAGCACCTGGATCTGCAGAGGTCAAGTTACAGAAGCCTTTTGATATAAAGTTGAGAAGCTGACTACTTAGCCACAACCTTAGTGCAAGAATAACTGTGTGCAGAAAACACATTATTCTTATCCACAAGTAGGAGAGTCCAGAGGAGAAGATGAGGAGACAGGGCTCAGAGAGGAGAGACCTCACTTATCATGATCCAGCTTTTATTGATGAAGCCATCAAAACCATGGCACCCATCCCAAAGAGTTTCACTTTTAAACTCGGCAGTATAATTTAAGCTAAAATGGAAGGGAATGTGCAATTTAAAACAAGATGCTGACGTTCATTGAGAATAAAATCCCTTCTATAAAAAAATCCAGCATTTATGATGGGGTTAGTAAAGCCAGGGGGTGGAAATTACCCTAGATTTTGAAGTTGGCATAGAAATGATTACAGTCAATATTCACAAAATTTAATTAATTAAGTCATGCGCTAGAGCAGATTGGAAATATTTTCAAGTTTTACATTTGGGTTAAATGTAGCATTTTCAAAATCCTCATTGGCACTCTGTAATATGGCAGTGTTTCAATAAAATAATCCTTTGATTATTTTTCTACCAAGACAACAAGATAAAAATTCTATCTAAACTACATAAAAACATATGTATTTAATAAGTGGCTTCTGAAGTGTTTTTTTTTTTTTTTTAAAAAGGAAAAACTGCTAATCTATACCCTCAGAATAAAATACTTGGGTAATGCTATGGTTTTAGTATTTGTGTTCTGTATGTTGAAATCCGGATCCCCAGTGTGATGATGGAGCCTTGGGGAGGTGATTAGGTCAGGAGGGTGGGACCCTCATGAGTGGGATTAGTGCCCTTATAAAGGTGGTTCCAGGGAGATCTTGAGCCCTGTCACCATGCAAGGACATAGCTAGAAGGCACAAGAACCAGGAAGAGGGATCTCACTGGGACGTGATCACGGTGTTAACTTGACCTTAGACTCCCCAGCCTTCAGAACTGTGAGCAATACATTTCTGTTGTTTATGAGCCGCCAGCCTGTGGCAGCTTGCCACCGCAGCCAGAGAGGACTGAGACAGCTACTCACACTGTACTTCCAGGTACCGCTGGGTCTGCAAGTTTCCGGTGACAGCAGGGTGCTCCACCTGACAAATCACGGGAACCCCGTCATCCTCCTTGTGCACCTTCAGCATCAGTTGACTTGTCACAGTGTACATGTCTGACCACTCCTCCACCTCTGATTTGCCTGGGGGATGGGGGGTGGACAGGAAACATACCAGGAAACCAGCGCTGAGTGAAAATTACTCTTTTCTTAAATATCCCCTCCTCCCGCCACGTGCCCAATATTACTATTTTAACAAACACACAAAATGGAAGTCACTTGGGATAAGGGTAATCTGGGGGTACATAAACGATAAAAAGATAATTCCCCTACTTTTCAGCCTCATGGGAAAGTATTTAAGATAAAATCACCCCCACATCCTATTTACTACTCCTTGACTTATGTTTTGGCTGTGCTGGTCTTCATCGACGTGCACCAGCTTTCCCAGGTGTGGTGAGCAGGGGCTGCTCTCTCGCCGCGGTGTTGGGCTGCTCACTGTGGAGCACAGGCTCTAGACTGCTGGCTCAGTAGTGGTGCACTGGCTCAGCTGCCCCACAACATGTGGGATCTTTCCAGGGATTGAACCAGTGCCCCTTGCATTGCAAGGCGGATTCTTATCTACCGGGCCACCAGGGAAGCCTACTATTTGCTGCTTTTATTTAAATATATGCTTCTTCTATCTTAAAAATCCCCCACGAAAAGGCAGCTGCAAGTTGACCCATTTTGACAGCTGACTGCTCAAGGCATTTGGGAGGAGGAAGAGAAGCACTTCTTTTCGCTGACAACCATCTGAACTTAGCACATCTACTATGCTGTCATGCAGTGGAAAAATTCCAGGACATCATCCACATCCTTAAGTAATTCAATCGGAGTAGAGATATAAACAGCCCCCTTCACCCACCCCCATCAGCAACAATTAAGAGGGAAAGTAGCTAAATGGATTGGCATAATTGAAATTGTAATTGAAATGTTTAAACTCAGGACTTTTGGAAGAACACAACAAAGTGCAGTGGCAGTGGGCAGAGCAAAGTAAGATATAGGCTTCAGGCCAGAAGGGAGCCACGTCCAAGAACACCCAAAAAAGGAGGGAGGAGGCTTCCGGATCGGATGAATAGGCCAAGGAGGCCCTTTGCCTGAACTCAGCACTCCCTGGGACATGGCGCACCATTAACTTTCTTTTAATGTTTTGTACTTATCGGTACACATTTAATGGCTCAGTTCACTTAGACAGAAAAGCAGAGGGGAAATGAGAAACTCCTTCCTTCCAAAAACCATACCTAGGAAATAAGAGATTAAAACAGAGCAAGCTTTTTGAAACTTAAGCCGTTATATATAGATTTTTCTGTTTCTAGATATAGATTTTTATATCCCCTTTCTAAAAGGACTTCTTTTCTTCCTGGTACTCTTTATTTATTTAACAAGCACATAGAGAGCACTTTACCTCAGCTTAGACATCAGCTCTGTGTTTTACAAATATTCACTCATTTCATCTTTATAAGAATAACACAAGGTATGTAAACATTAATATCTCCACTGGAGAGGAAACTGAGGCACACAGCAAGCATTTCTGTCAAATGACCAGGCAGGGGTGTTCAGCCCCTGAGTCCTCTGTTCTGGGTACTACTTGCAAGACAAGCTTTTGCAAAGAAAGGAATCAGAATGCAGACATGCATGAGGATAAGTGACAAAAAAAAAAGGATGAAAAGGGGACTCGCTATATCCTTCAGCCAATGCAGTGCCTAAGAGCGCAGGTATCCGAGGATCCAGGAATCCAATCTGCATGGCCCGGTGCCGAGGGAGAGACAACGGAAGCAGGGCTAACGGAGCTGCCTCTGTCGCTAGCACAGAATCAGAACCATGCCAAAGAACAGGCTGCTGACACGGGCAGCTGAACTACAGACTCCATAAGAACAGTGGTGCCTGCGCGTTTACAACGAGGATAAATTCTTAGTCCACTTAGCATAACCACCCTTGCAGGAAAGGAGGTTGTCGAAACCACCAGCAGACATCAGAAGGACTTGGTATTCACCGTGGCCAAAACTGCTATGCATTGTTTTTTTTCCCCAATGTACAACACAAGTTTGGGGTCCTGATCTACTCTGGGTCATAGGGTAAAAGCAAGGAGAACTAAGGGTACAGACAGGGCCAGTCTGAGCTCAGAGGGTATCTCATTGATTCTAACTGGTCTAGAGAGCTCTGGTGGGTTGGCCAGAAAGTTCGTTCGGATTTTCCCATAACATCTCATTCATGGAAAACCTCAAATGAACTTTATGGCCAACCCAATAGTTTATGGGTCTGGTTCTCTCTGAGCCTTTGAGTAAGCATCTAGCAATGTAGATGCTTATTATCACCAAGCATCTTATCTCCGTGAACCCTCAAAACAACAGAATAAGGATATGAACAGAACAATAAAATGCCATTACACTCTGGCCTCAGACACACTTAGTAACTGAATGACAAATCATATATAGATGAGTATTTTTGTTCTGGGGCGTGTTTTGTATTTGCTTTTAAGTCCACAAAGATGTACTCCTTCTGGGACCAAGTGTGGACTGGCTTCCTCAGTCCTGGGCAGTTTGCGTCTTACCTTTGAGCTCCTTGTTCCCCTTGAACCACCGTATGGTCGTGGCTGGTTTGCTGGCCATGGCGGTGCAGTTGACTTCAATTTCCTCGCCTTCCACCGCAGTGTCTTTCTGGATATCGATCATCAGATTACGTGGTGGGACTACAAATTAAACACATCCTTTTTAAACACAGAATCTATTTCTGGGCATATTCTTATATTCATTAGAAATTAGGACCACTGCTCTTAAGAAAAAGAGATAAATAATAGACATTCTTGCTGGGAATTTAAAACAAACTACCACTGCAGAGAACAGAAGAAAGACAAACTCATCATCAAACAAAGTTATATAAAATCGCTTAAATCAGAATTTGTGTCCTAAAGTTATCTGATAAAATGACCAGTCTTCCACTCCTAACTTATGAGTAACCAAGCTATAACAATATAGGCACCAGTGAAAGTAGTAAAAGTGTTAGTCACTTAGTTGTGTCTGACTCTTTGTGACCCCATGGACTGTAGCCTACCAGGATTCCTCTGTCCATGGAATTCTCCAGGCAAGAATACTGGAGTGAATAGCCATTCCCTTCTCCAGGGGATCTTCCTGACCCAGGAATCAAACCCAGGTCTCCAAACCATCTAAAACTACCAGGGAAGCCTGCACAGACACTAGGTTAGTTACCAATCAGTCATTAGAAAATCAACCAGGAAGCAGATTAAAAAAATTAGAGGAAAAAAAAAATAATAAGAGGAAATCACACTACTGACATCCTCCTTATCTGGAAGTCTCTGAAAAGAATATTTCTCCTTGAATTCAACCCTTAGATTTCACTCTTCATTTGAAAAATTCTGCAGTCAACCAGCAAAGATCTAAAACAAGGAATCCCTTAAAAGAATCATTCACCGTAGACATCCATAGAAAAACTGTGCCTCATAACCAGTTACATTCAATTAAAATTATTCATAAAATCCAGAATATGATCATGACCTTTGATGGATGGTATAGTAATAAAATCTGTTAGCTATGAAGATGCAGTAATATAGGAAACGCCAGTTAATTTGCAATGATTTTCCATATGCTGAAAGCCAAAGCTCCAGATTTTGGAAAACCAAAGGTGAAAAGGATTATTGAGAGTTTGTAAGTAAATTTCCTCTTCCGAATGAAAACCACCCTTCTCTAAGCATATTAAACATATATGTAATAAAATGATTAGAACAAAATATTGGGGCTTAAAAGGCTGAATGAAGTATGCAGGATGATGGTGATGATGAAGAAAGCATGTTTTCTTTTCTGAAAGTGAGGTGACAGGGAAGCTTCATACAAGGTGCAACCTTACCTTACAACTGAGCTTCTAGAAATAAAAATCAGTGAGAATACTGTTTTCAGCAGACCGAATCTAAGAATATGTGCCCTGACCACCATGAATAAGCTAAAATGGTTCTAAGACTTGTGATTAATAAGTTTCTCAACTCAGAAGGGAAACAAGAAATTAAATATGTATAAACATGCCATCCTGATGATCAAGTTGAATAATAAATCTCTGATACAGCTTCAATAAATTATGGGATTAAACCATGTACTTGGGATTTCCAACTGTTCTAGTCCAATGTGAAAATTCTACCCACAGGAAGAATTTTACACTGAATTGAAGCAGTTGAAAATTCCTATAGAGAATGATGAAAAAGGAAAAGGAAAATGATTTGTTGTATATGTTTCTCAGCAAGATAGTTGAGGGGGTGGGGGGAGTATAACCATCAGAGCAAAAGCAAGCCTCTTCTTTGTTCCTATGTAACAGGAAACTAACACAGTTGCTCAACTGGGTGTGTTGCTAAAGTGATATTGCCCCAGTGAGTAGTTAAACACGGCAAAGAGCTACCCTAGTTTACATTTTAAGAAAAAATAAGCATAAAGAGACATAGTCAAAGATCCAATTTGGAGCTGCATGTCTGCCAGTATTCAAGAGACAGAAGGTGAATGGAATGGCTTCGGCTAGTTATTTCCTCAGGGCACTTTAGTCTTCCTAGATGACAATCAGGTAGGTTATAGATTTTCATTACACGTTCCTAGATGGTTGATATGGAGTACACAAGAGATGTACAGAGAGACTAGATGTGTAGGGCCAACAAATACTACTAAATTCTGAGTGAAGTATAATGGGAATATTGAAAAACATGTTATTGTTGGAGCAAATGTCAGACAAAAAGATTGAAACTAAAGAAAATAAGGTCTCAGTGGGCTGTGAGAGACAGAGTAAGAGGCTTAGACAAAAGGGACCAAGGAGTAAAAGAGGTTAGGAATGTCTTCTCAACAAATGGAGGGGTGAAAGTCAAACAGTATTCATTCTTTTCAAGGTCCAGGCAGAAATAAAAGAGAGGGATGAAAACAATTCCAGTGTGCATGGATAACTTTGGGAAAAACACCTAAATGGTCATTCTGTGTTAAACTGGGAATCTTCCTCGTGGGAACAGATATCTTCCTCGTGGGAACAGATCCGGGAGTTGTTAAAATGTTCCAGCAAATATCAACCATCAGGTCTTGATGGCATTAAGGTTCAAACATAGTCTTTGTCAGGTATTTGCTTTCTCTGTGTTCCTGGGTATCTTCCCTTCATCTTCTTTTTAGTGTTGATCCTGGAGACTATTGGAGAGCTCTCTCTCCTCACAGGCTCCTTCTAACCTCCACTGGTAATTCACCTTCAGTGGTGGTTCTTAGTGAAAGAAGGACTTAATTCTCTCCATCAGATGGAGATGGTCATAAGGATGAGTGTGTGTTCTTTCACATGATCAGTAATGTCCAGTGACTCAAAGCAAGGAAATAGCAAGGGGCAGGTGTAAATTAGGGCTTCCCTGGTGGCTCAGTGGTAAAGAATCCGCCTGCCAATGCAGGAGACATGGGTTCGATCCCTGAGTCAGGAAGATCGTCTGGAGGAGGAAATGACAACCCACTCCAGTATTCTTGCCTGGGAAGTCCCATGGACAGAGGAGCCCAGCAGGCTGCAGTTCATGGGGTCACAAAAGGAATCAGACATGACTTAGTGACTAAATTACAACAAAAACATATAAATTAGGCTAGAGGAAAATTTACCAATGTCTCTTAGATTTTGTTTAGGGGCTCACAGCATGACTGGCAGCGAATAGGTCCTTACCTGGATCTGGATAATAGGTATTATCCATGTTAATACCTCCTCTACTGCAGCAGGTACAATCTACATTTCCCTAACCCTTGCTAGTAATTCCTCTACCAATGCTGGCTGCTTCTGCAGAGCTGACATCACCTTTTCCATGACAGGTGAGGTAAACATGTGGAAAACTTCAAAAGTATTGGAAAATATGACCAGTGTAGAAAAATAAAGGACTTGTTTATTGTTGAGAAGAGTGTCCTGAGAAATGGCTGAATGACTGTTTCCAAGTCTATAAACAGTTTTCTCAAGATTGTGAGCAGTATTTCTGATCTTTACTGAGTTTAGAAGAATAAACAGTCAAATACAGTAGGGGCTGTTTGGTATACAAATACAAAATAAAATCCAATAATGTGAGTCAGAATGGTTCATTGATATCAGTTATGAAGTTGACTTCTTTCAAATTTTTTTAAAGCAAGAAAGCTTTAGAAAATATGAGGTGATTTAGGTTTATCTTTTGGGGAGAGAAAGGGGGTTTGGACAAGAAAATCTTAAAGTTTATTTTGGTCTATTCATTCTCCCCTGTTTTCCCATTAACTTGGTAATGTCTATTCAATATGAAAGAGGTTAGTAAAGTATAAAAATCCATTTATAAGGAAAAATGAATTAAAACTGCTACTAACCAGAGAATACACTTATACATGGTACACTAAACAGACACATTTAGTAAAAACTGCAGCCATTAATGAAAATAACCAAAGATATATGTAAGGAGATGTAAATACGAATAAAAGTCACAGAGAGGGAAATACTAGAAAATAGCAGAGAAATGCTGAGGTTCTTCTTTGCTAACCTCAAATCTATAAGAGTGCTAATTATAAACATTACGCCTACAACATTTAAAAAAATCAGCAATATCAAGATAAGCTACATTAATTACAACAAAAGAGGAGCCTTAAAGTTGATCAGTGCGTGGAATCTCACTCTAAGACCCTTTAAAATAATTAGATTCTCCTGTTCCTGGAATCTTAAGAGTGAACACTAATCTTAGAAGGACAGGACTGTAATAATATTAGTGATTATTATCAGTAGCTATATTAATCATAAAGCAGTATATTCTCTCTCTTGTTCATCTCCTCTCATGAACAGCAGTATGAAGAGAGGCCTACACTACGATGCCTGTGGATTCTCAGGTGGCTCAGCAGTAAAGAATCCGCCTGCCAAACAGGAGACATGGGTTCAATCCCTGAGTCGGGAGGACACCCTGGAGAAGGAAATGGTGACTCTAGTACTCTTGCCTGGGAAATCCCACTGACAGAGGAGCCTGGTGGGCTACACAGTCCATGGAATTCCAAAAGAGTCAGACATGACTAAACAACAACACTATGATCTGGAGACAGGAACAAACTCATCACAAGTGGAAGGAGTGGATGAATATCCTAAGAGGCACCAAAATGCATGTAAAATATCATAGGAGAGTTTTAAGTTTTTACAGGGGTAAGATAATAAACATAATGGTAACTAACAAATCCCCATCTCTATGTCTTATAATCATGCTGAAAGCTTCAAGCAACTAATAAAGATGCATGCACTAAAATGAGCATCTTCAACCAATCAAGAAGTTTGACAGCTGTGTAAGTACATATGGGGTCCTTTTCAGAGAACCACAGACAGAAATGAAGATGATGCTAATAGATCATTCTTCATTCATTATAATATCTGAAAATGCTAAACCTTAGGAGGAAGCTTTGAATATATGAGTGTCAGTGGAAATTGTCAGATTGTGGAATATGAAAGACTCAAGCACTGATGATAACAATTTGACTCCGTCAAAGAATCCTAGAATAAATTCAATGGAAGGAATATTAAATGAATGCATAATGTATGCAAAAGGGGCATCTACCAGTATTACCTTCAAGTACCTTTAAGTTAATGTTTCTATACAATACTAGCAAGAAATCTATTACTTCTAGAATAAGCAGACCTCTGAAAGGATTACAGGCATAATTGCCTCTCAAAAGTCTAGTGCTGGGTGTATTCAGTCCAACTGGACTGATCCAGTGGGTCTGAGAACAAATGTACCAAGTACTGAAAACTGACAGGCAGTAACTGCTTGCCAAAGACCAGATACACTCTTGCAAACAAAATAAATTACCTCTAGAGGGAAAATCTTGAAACAGCAACATTCAGCATTTTATTGAAAACAACCTAGACTAGAAGACCCAAAGGTTATGAGCCAGAGGAGTAAGGTCTGTTTCAAACTCTAAAATTCTTGATTCTCACCATGTACTTTGTCCTGGACCAGATGGCTCACATCTATTGTTATCTCTCTCTTTGAAATAAAGACCTTCAAACTTAAAGGTATATGAAACAAAATATCCTGAAAATTCAAAATGCCTTAAGTATATTCCATCTAGTTTTCTTTTGTGGGCATGCCATAGACAATGGTGGGTCAAAGGGAATATGGTCAATTTGAAGGTTAGATAGCTAACACTCCAATAAGCAAACAAGTGGTTTCAAAGACATCTACTGAAAACTTTTGGTACATCTGCCAAATACCAAAATAGTCATCCCAGCCAAACCTTCCACACTTACTATTTCTGTCAGTCTAAAAGGGATCAAAGGTGCAATTAGAGATAAATATATATACACCATCAAACACAGACCACAGAAGAAGCAGAATGGCTGGACATAAAACATGACTTTCTAAAATCAGTGTTTCTCTTATCAATAACATATATGTAAGCATTAGGGATACGTTTTAGTTCAATGAATTAAAAAAAATGCTCCCTATTACAACTGTGTTTAAATAGAGCAATGAGGCAGCAGCTTAATACGTACATCCATAAATACATATATGTTCACACACACTAAGCAAAAACGTCCTTCATATTTATCTTTCCCCTTTAATCTTCATATCATTACACTTAAAAGCTGCAGTCTGCTGCCTCAAATAGACTTTGATTCATCATCTTCCCAAAGGTGTAAATCAGAGATCTTGCCTCTTGCTATATGTACGTCCTTGAAAACTCAGTTTCAAAAATCCAAAACAGCTGGTGTTATGTACTGGAGCATATATTTGTCTAAAAGGTGACCAATTCAGACCACCTTTACTACAGGAATATCTGCTCATTCTGTCAAAACACACACATGGAAACCTGGCTACCAGGATTCTGCTGAAAGTCACAACCTAGTGATCATACATGAAGATGGGGTCCCCAACCTCAGGGCCATGGACTGGTATCTCCTGTCAGATCAGTGGCAGCATTAGATTAAAGTGCACAATAAATGCAACGTGCTTGAATCATCCCCAAACTATCCCCCCTCCACCCTCAGTTCATGGAAAAATTGTCTTCTATGAAATCAGTCCCTAGTGCCAAAAAGGTTGGGGGCCACTGAATGAAGACACTCAACTTGTCAGAGGAAGACATATACCCGACAGCCAGTCCACAGTCCTTGCTCAGTATCAGCCCTCTCTCCCTAGAAGCTCTTCATTCTTTTATGTCCAATGGTTGCAATTTGTGGCAAAGTATGTGTTCATGGGGTATGATTTTTACAGCATCATCTTTTGAGTATGAGCAATAAACAAGGCAATAAGTCAAGCCGAAGAAAAGGAGATCAACAATATTAAACGAGATGTAACTCAGAAGGAAAAATCATTAAGCGGATTTCATCACAGAGCTCTGCCACAGGGTGCAGATGTAGGAGCCCATCACCCTCTCTTCTGCACAGAAGGAAAAAAAAAATCCTGGAAGTTAGAAGCAATGACATTGCATGTGGTGAGTGATTCATTTGAGGGCTCTAAATTCTCTTGATCTTTGCTTCTGAAGCTTGAGGGTTGAAACCCAAGAGCAGGTGGAATCTATAAAGCCTGCTGATTGCCATTCCTTAGAGTGTTTGGTAAAATAGGCTATTTTTAAAATTCAGCAAGATGGGCGGTGAGTCTTCCTAAAACAGTAAAATTTACCATTAACCTTTTCCTAGCTGCTGGAAGCCACCTGGCAGTAAGTGCTACCCCTCTCACCTCCTAGGACAAGCCCTGATGCATTCCTTACCCAGGACTGTGATTGTGGTGTAACTTTCCTGCGGGGGGTCAGTGTAGAGCTGGCAGAAGTATCTTCCTTCATCAGAAATGGAGACATTTGTCAGCGACACTTTCAGTTCACTGCTCGAAAAATTCAGCAGCTGGAACCTGCTGTCCTTCAGAGCTGGGAAACAAAACACAGTTAGTGATTGTGAGAAAGACGACCGTCTATTTGCCTTCCGGAGGGGAGGAAAAAGCTAGGGGACTAGAAAGCCAGACACACGGATTAAGTCGTTCTGCACCTGGTGGGTACTGCTTTGCCCTTCTTGAGTTCCTATTTAGAGCTTCTGCATTAACTGCATGTAGACAAACGTCCCTGCTGGAAAAGGAAACTCACACATGTGGGTGTGTGTTTCTGTACACACACACTCTCTTGCACACACACCTCTTGCTGTCAGTTTTGAGCACTTATTCATAAACTGTTTCAAATCGTCTATCAGAGATAGGCAGAATGAAAACAGGAAGAAAGGGCAGGCCAGGAGGCCCCTTTGGACACTGAAATTTCAGGGAGCAGAACCCACGGGCTTTTAAATTGTCTCTAAAATTCTGAGGCCTTAAAAGAAATAGAGGTCCTAATGTTATGAGAGAAAATTTTTAAAAAATCATTAGTAATTTCAAAAGCAAAATGAAAATCACTAAAAAAAAAAAAAAAAAACTTTATAGCAAAACAATCCAATTTAACTGGGATGCATCTTTGCGTTTGATGTAATTTCAGGCGGAGCTGCCAACCGTCTGTGACCTGGGGCCCAGGGGCCCCTGAGCCCTGACCCTGTTTTCTATGTATATTCAGCTTCATGGTATGAAACCGATTAGGCATAAAGTAGGAATTCAGAGACATCACAAAAATAACATATGTGGGCTTTTTATTGATTTCTAATATCCACTTAAAATCCTTTTATTAATTTGGCAAAGGTTAGATCAGTATATACTAACGACAAAAATTCATTCTCAGAATGAGAAGCTGGCTTCTCTCCTCTTACTCTCCTTCATCCCCTTAATGTTCCTTAGGTTTGCCGACTCTTTCCACAGGTCATGAATGTTCTGAGGCGTCTGGCAAAAGGAAGAAAAGCAGGTAGGAAGCGACATGTCCAAACCCGCTTTGTGGGCACCAATGCTCTCAAACAGCAATCTTTCGAAAGACCTGACTCTTGCTCTTGCCAAGCCCTGGCACCCATAGGAGCCACTGCTATAGAATACAATTAAGTTTCGATTATTGGCTTTTGTGATCTTACATTTGGAAGGATTTCAGCACACGGGCACCTCCATCTTCCACAGGCTAAGATGACAGGAGATTTGGTTTTGTCTTTATGGGCACAGATTGCCTTGAAAACTTCAATCTTCAAACCAAACAGATTACCTTTGAGAATGCTATATTTTCCTTGCTTAACCCTATTTGAGTTGTTTGTGTCGGTTAAGTATTTGGGACTCAATTGCAATTCACCTTGAATTACTACAATCAATTCCTATTGCAAAGGAAGACTGCCTTACTTTTAAAAAAGACCATTCAAGGTTTCTATTAAGTAGGAAGATTATGATTGCATGTCTCTTCTTCCCTCTGAAGAATTGATTAAACTTTAAGCATCTAACATTAAATTAAAAAAAAAAACAGAAGGCCTTGGCAATCTCTTTAT
This sequence comes from Cervus canadensis, assembly GCF_019320065.1. Classification (NCBI taxonomy): domain Eukaryota; kingdom Metazoa; phylum Chordata; class Mammalia; order Artiodactyla; family Cervidae; genus Cervus; species Cervus canadensis. The sequence goes on from NC_057396.1 coordinate 22,910,997, forward strand.
CAAGACAACATGTAGGAAAAAAAATTGTCATCTAATGCTATAGAGATGGAAACTTACGCCGGAAGTCCCTGAAATAAATGGTCTGTCTGTTGGGATTCAGTAGTTGAATAACAGAGTCGTCACTCTTATTGACTTGGCAGCTGATGGTTGCAACTTCTCCTTCAATCACTGTCACGTCTTTCGTAAACAAATTCTGTCCATCGCCTTTAAAAAAAGGAGAAAAAAATGTCCATCAATTAAAACTTAGTTAATAGGATCATTAAAATTAGAAACGAGAAGCAAATTAGAAAATAGACACAATGGGAATCCCCTGGCGGTCCAGTGGTTAGGACTTCATGCTTTCACTGCCAACAGCTCGGGTTCAATCCCTGGTCAGGGAACCAAGATCCTGCAAGCCGCATGACCAAAAAAGACGATAGACATAAGCAGCAACATTTGCCAAGGCTTGCACACCTTTCTCCATAGTCCACAAAATGAGTCTATTAAGCTGAGATAGATCTAGGGGCAGAATATGAAGCCTGGAATCAACGTGCTCCCAGAAGTTATGATGCCCATGTTCCAGCCTCTGATCCAGTGTCTTTACTTGTGGTGTGTATGCTGGAGAGGTAAGGAAGGGTCAGAGTACTGGCTGTCATGAGGAACGGCAGCTCTCACAAATGGAGTAAGGGAAGTACACACATATCAGCCTTCCTTATCTGAGAGTTGGGCATCTGTAAATCAACCAAGCACAGACAGAAAATACTAAAAAACAAACAAAAAAAGAATTCCAGAAAGTTCTCCAAAGCAAAACTTGACTTTGCTCATGCCAGCAACTATTTATATAGTATTTACATTGTATTTACCACTATTTACATAACAATTACATTGCACTGGGTATTGTAAGTCACCAAGAGATGAGTTAAAGTACACATTTCAAAGGACTTAAGCATCCTGAGATTTTGGTGTCTGTGGGGAACCTGGAACCAATCCCCCGTGGATACCAAGGAATGACTGTACTCAACCTCCTCACACATCCTTTAGCTATTTGGTCACCTCACAGAAAACTCAAGGGGCCACTAGTAGAAACAGGAGGGAGGGCTCAGTAAACAATCTCGCCTTGTTAGCGGATGTCAAGATTCTCCGAATATAGGCAGCTCTCTTATTTATTGTGTAGGGGTGAGGAACTGACTATGACTCTTTGGAATCTCAATAAAATCCTAGGAAGGCTTACAGTTCAGTTTGTTACCCTGTTCTTCATGACTCACCCAAAGCCCCAGGCAATCCTGAACCAGCTCCTTTCTATAGACCACCCTCTTCCAGCCAGTAAGAAACTCTCTTTGTTGCTGTTGTTTAGTGGCTAAGTCTCTAGCCCGCAAGGATCCTCTGCCATGGAATTTTCTAGGCAACATTACTGGAGGGGGTTGCCATTTCCTACAGGAGATCTTCCCGTCTCAGGGATCAAACCCACGTCTTTTGTGTAACTTGCATTGGCAGGTGGATTCTTTACCACCTGGGAAATCCCAGAAAATTTCCAAAAGTCTAGGCTTTCAGTCCACTGATACCTGGATTATCTCTAAATCTGCTCTAGTTTGTTGCTTCTAAGACAAGTGAAGCAGCCAGGGCTCCTCAGAAATGTCCTAAATGATCCACAGCACAGGTAGGAGGAGAGGAGATTTCAAAAGCAAAAGATGAAATAATGTTGAATGTCCAATTCTGCACCTGGCATAGCAGGGGATACAGAAGCACATGACATTATCCTAGCCTGCAAGAAGCTGCAGTGTTGGTGAAAACTGATCTCTATTCCCCACGTACAGAACAAAAGGTAGAGTATGGGCAATAGGTATGACGGCCAATCAGGAAGGGGACGGGAGAGCTTGCTTTTCGGCTATAAGATCTTAGGTAAACTATTTCAAGTCCCTGAGACAGTGTCTCATCTGCAAAATGGGGACAGTAATGAAAAGCTATGTCACAGGGCTGCTAGGAGGATTAAGAAAGATAATAAATGTAAAGCATTTAGCCCTGTGTCTGGCTTCTCATAAAACTGAATAAACGGGAGCTGTTATCATCACCGCCATCACTTCTCTAGATGTCAGATCCAAACTAAGCAACTGTACGTGTTGGGAGTAGTGTGAATACAAGAATGAAAGCTCATGATCCCTGCACTCAAGGAGCTCTCTAGGTAATTATATATCAACTCAGGGCAGCTTATTCACTCTCTAAAAAAAACTTTGTCACATTAAGAAACAAAGGTCAAAGATAAATACTATTCTAAAAAAAAAAAGTGAGATCGCATAAATAGAGGTGCAATTAGAGTAAATGGAGGATTTCCACCTGCTATCATATTTCTGCTGAAGGATCCTTTTTTGGCAGGACACAGTGGGGAAGTAAGAGAAGGGGTGTCTCAGATGGCTTTAAGCCAAATCCAACTAGAAATAGACCAGCCTCTGGGAGAGGATTAGAAAAGAGGAAACTAGAGGGATAAGGGGAAAAAAAATTATTAGAGCCACAGATAAACAAAAATTCCTGATGCTTGAGGAGCAAACCAAAATGAAACCCAACCCTGAGGCCTCTGATCCAGGGAATTAGCCTGGGTGTGAGAATGAGGCCCACAGGGCGTGTCGCGAGTAAAAAGGTAAATTTTCCCCAGCTTGATCCAGCAGGGAAAGCTTAGTGGGCTGAAGAGTGTGAGAGAATAACAACAAAGAGGAAGAGTGATCAGAGGAAAAGGAGAGACGTTTATTTTTTCCTCGGTGGATTACTGTGACAAACACAGAATTCAGAACCCAGCTGGAGGGAGTGGCTTATTCCCAGATCTGAGAACAGAACAAGGGACAGGGAATTCCTGCCAATCAAGCGTGCTTTTCATGGTGGTTTTGCTGGCCCTTGAGAAGGTCTGTACAGAAAGGACAATACCCTATTTCCTCCGGTAACCCAATCTAGTACAAAAATTAAGGAAACATTGAACTGCATGATTCCAAAGCTATACAGTGTCAAGTCATGGGACTTGCCTTGAGGAGACCAGAATATCAAACTGGTCCACTGGATTGTGGAGATTTCTTCTACCTCAAGGAAATTTATTAGTAACAAATTAAGAATCTTCAGCTCATAAAAGGAACACATGGAAAGGCTATCCAGCAAAAGGCCTTAATCCCTTTGGCCTTATAGATCCTGACTACATCATGCAGAGGTCTTTTCCAGGTGGCTCAGTGGTAAAGAATCCACCTGCCAATGCAGGAGATGCCTTCGATCCCTGGGTTGGGAAGATCCCCTGGAGTAGGAAATGGCCCACTCCAGTATTCTTGACTGAAAAATTCCATGGACAGAGGAGCCTGGTGAGCTATGGAGTCCATGGGGTTGCAAAGAATCAGACACGGCTAAGCACACACACACACCATCGCAGATACTAGGACTTGAAGGCAACTGCAATGCAATTATGCTCGAATGGGATGGTTTCTGTGGAAATAACTATCCACTCTAATTTTGGTCTTTATTCAGAACCCTAGTATATTTGGTCTGTATTCATATTAAGGTTATGAAACATTTGCAAAGGAGATGGGAGCAGAGGAATTGACCGTGATTTTGTATTTTAAGCAAGGTAAGTATTCTAACAGAACCACGGGAGTTTTCGTTTCTTTGTTCATTTCTTAAAAAGTCTCAACATTCTTATTTATTACTTACAATTAAGTAATATAAGATCAGATCCCTTTAATGTGTCATTACTGAATAAATCATTCAGGTAAAATTTGTGCCATCTGCAAATGTTTGCTTTTGCTGTGCTCTGGCACATAACATGCTCTGCAAATCCATGGCGGTACCATCATCATTACTGTATTTTTTTTATGAAACTGCTAAGGCCAACCTAAAGTCCATTGTCTCAGAAAATGACAGTTCCTAGCTATGTTAACATGGTTACAATACTAATGCTAAAAAATTATAAGTGCTGAAGGATATCAAAGTGCCTTGATGGATGGTTGTGGCCCAAGGGTATCAGTCTGTAAAAATCACCAATAAATTATACGGGTCAGTTGGACAGTAGTTATATTAAACAGAGCTCCACATCTGGAGCATCAGAAGATGGCTGCAATGGAATAATAATGACCTATTTATTGGAGGCAAAGGGAGTGAATGACAGTGATGAAAATACGATATGTATGTCAGTGCTCTTAACCGCCTGAAGCCTTTATGTAAAAATAATTTCTGCTCACATCCTCAAGTATTTCTTCCAAACAGAAGGGTGCACTGTGACTTGATAGATTTCCCCTTGACATAGATATCATGACAATTAGGTTGTTGCAAAACACAATGTGATGTGTAGCAGAGGGATACAAACAGCCAACTCTAGTGCCTTTCTTAAATAATCCATTTTAAAAACCTTTCTGATTTTCTAAAACTCAATTAGCAGATATACTGTCAAGGTAGAAATAACACCTGTTCTGGGCAAAAGAAATCAAGGAGGCTTCAAGCAGGGACGATATAACCGTAGCCATTAAATAAGGCTGTTAGCAGCAAGGTAACTTATTTTAAGGGTGGAACAATGTCTGACACGTACAGACATTTTTGACTGCTAATTGGTATATGTGGGTGAAGTTTAAGAGACAGAACCAAACTAGATTTTAATTTATACTCTATAACATGCCTATTTGCCCCACAAATTCTAAAAACAAAACTTCAGCATTAGAGAGTCCCATTCACTCACAAGCAAGTCTCCCATAGTATTCTAGAAGTTGCCAAGATATTCATGACAAGAAAGAAAAAGCATCTTATCTAAAGCAGGAAAAAAAAAGATAAAATTTATTCTGATGATCACTAAAGACCATTTCAGCTGAGGCGGTTAGGGCCGGAGTGGAAGCAGTGGACTCATAAATCCCCCATTAATTCAATCATCAATTGACTTAACTCCTGGATTCCTTCCTGAAACCTCATTTCGTTACAAACACTATGTAAATGGCATCACAGAGAACACTGGCCTGGGCTGGAATCTATTGGACCAATAAGAGAACTGCCTGAACCGGGGGATGACGCAAATCTTCAAACAAGGAGCTGAAAGGAGAAAAGGCCAGGCACAGGGACGTGGGGGAAGGAAACATGAGTTGATCTGATGCTAGTGCTTTCTTAGTGGCTTTGAATGTTTTTCCTTCTCAAACTCCTGGAGTTTTCAATACCCCCACTTTAAGGACCTGAGACACGGAGAAGCTGAAATAAGCTGTCTAATGTAATTAAGCTAAGTGGCCGAGCTGGTGTTAGAATCCAGCTCTGTCAGTTTCTCCAGCCCATACAGCTTCTACTTTTCAACCAGCCAACCTCAGGGTCTGTTGCCAAGGTTCTACTGGCTCTGCCTTGGAAAATTTACTTGTTTTTAAAGAGGGTGATTTCCCTATGAGCAACTTCTGATTTTTTTTTTTAATTTCCATAATTTATCCAGAACACAATTACACACTTCAAGATGAGAGAGAATCTGTCCTGAATGTAAAACACCTTGTTTACTACTGCTTCCTTCTTTCAGCACTCGGCACACTTTGCCCCTGGAGAAGGCTTTTATTACCACTGCATGGCTGGCCTTTGCCAGCACGGAGAGCTCTGGCCTCCACCGCCTGGCTGTTAATAAATAAAGCACTTCATTTACACCGGGGGAGTCTCTCCAGTCAAGTCTATAATAAAAGGGCAAGTCACAGTTAGAACAGGATTCAGCTTATACTATGGCAACTATGTAAACTCTTACTGACTTCAAGGAGCACCAATGACTCTTCACTGGAAACAGTTTGCCCAGAGAAAGAGCAAATAAAGTCCCTTGACCTATTCCTTTAGTAGCAAAATCATATTAGGGAAACCTTTTTTTTTTTTTTACCCTCTGCTCTATGGAAGACTGAACCTAACATTAAATCAGCACAGTCAGTTTGTCTGAATAGACAAAAGTGAAACCAACAGTATAGGCTGTCCAAAAAAAAACCAAACAAACAAAAAAACCATCTTGCTAATGATCATGGTAGTTACTAATTTAAAAAAGCCACCAGAGTTCTTGAAATTTCACACCAATTCAAGGTTTGGGATTATCAATTCTTTCCCTTTAAGAGGCATCTGAGTTCAGATTCTCTGGAGTCAAAAAAACTAGCATGATTTTGAAGCCCTTCTTTCCTGTTGTATGTCAGCTCTGTGTCTTAAAACTTCAAATGTTTCCCCCTCCATTCTCATTTTTGTTGGATCCCACTTTTACAACCATGTCAGTTACGTACTCAACTTGAAAGAAAAATGCCTTATCCCAACCCAAATACAACCATCACCCGTAGAGGCACTGCAATTCCTGCTAACTTTTCTGAGAGCTTGCACCTGAACTGAGTACATTTCAGGAAGAGAAAAAAAGAAGAGAAGATTCTGTCGAAATGCAGAGGGAAAAATCTTTCTAACTGCTTATGTTCCCCCAAGTCAACGTAAACACAGTGTTCACTACAAATCATTAACAAAGCCATTAAGATTTGATTTCTATCTAAGCAATTATTGTCAGCATATTTTGTACATTTCCTTTAAAAGACTCAACCCTATCTTTCATTTCATTAAACTGTTCCTTGCATTTACAGAGTTTTATATCAAATCAGAAACCTATTTGAATTAATAAGAATTACAGTAAAAGTAATTTGAAAATAAATTATATGAAGTTCAAGCCATGAAAGCTTTTGATGAAAGAATTTAGTCCCCTTTAAATATAACAGTAACATTTTCGGTCACCCAGCATGCAAATAAAAGGCAGTAAGAACCAGTGTTGAAAAAGATGGGACCATCAACCATGGATTAAGGTTAAGGGTGCACACACTTCAACATAAATACAACTCTTTATTTCATAGAGAGGCACTACTTCAACCTTTGTGAATACTTGAATATTTATTTAAAATCAAAAGCATTCAATCTGTCTGCTGTTTACAAAGCTACTCTTAACCTTTTTGATCCTCACCCATGTTTTGCCATCCCAAACAGTAAAGTAGAATCTGTTGATTGTCTGCTCCAAGGACTGTCTACTCAATGGTCAAAACAACTATGAATGCAAACCATACAGCTCATAAACTTAGAGTTAAAATAAACTAAACCAATTCAATAAATAACTGAGTGGGCAATAGTATATGACATGGAACAAAACATTTCCTTTATGTCATCTTCTTTCTCATAGAACCCTTGTGGAACCAAAGCAACACAACTAAAAGGAACCTGCAGATCAACTCTCTCATTTACAGATGAAGACAGTGAGATCAGGGAGGAGACATGTAAGATCATGCAGCAAGTGTGAGGCCACACTTCCTAATGGCTCGTCAAGGTATTTCTATTCTTGGCTCTAACATTTATTGATTTGTTTCTAATTACAAAAGTAATACATGTTCAAGGCTTGTTTATATATTTATTAAAGGCTTGTTTCAAGTGTAGTATTCGTAACACTTTATCCTATGGCATGGAGATAGTCAGGATCTCCTAAGAATCTCATGTAATGTAGTAACTGTTGTATCACTAGAGCTTATGGAGGGGAAAAAAATGTTGAATTTAATCTAATCTCCTCTTATAATCAGTAAAAGGTGAGGCAAATTTTTGAACAGCAAGTTAAAGAGTAATCTTCCTTCAGTGCTGGTTTTTTCTTCAATTAAAATTGTTGATTTCCCCTGAATACAAAACAAAAAATATCATCTGACACAACATTAAGCTATTCATGAATATTCTGTATACACATTCTTGTTTAGTTGACTAATGGCAAATTAACGCTCTCTATTTTAGCTTAAACACATACTATAGGTATGTTTGATTAGCATTGAATTCCAAAAGCTGATTACTATGCATGCTTTGATTATGTAATTACATAATAGAGTATAATGGCTCCTTTGGAGTCATTATGATCTATATGGCAAATATGTTTCAGTTTTGCTATAGTTTAAATACACGTTGAGATGACAGCTCATAACAAGGCTCCACTTTTCAGTCTTATCAGCTAAATGGGCACTTCCTCATTCATCCCAACATCTCCTTGACACCAATTAAGGCCTATTGTGTCAAGCTACATACACTTCTGAGAAATTCCCTTTGTTTTCTTGGCATTCAAGAAAGGACATTAATTTTAAAAGCTGTATGATGCAAAAGCCCTGGTTTTTTTTTTTTTTTCCCCCAAAAAAGAGGCTGAAATTCCATCCTTCATCCACCCTTTGAAAAGTCTGCAAGGAATCACATCGAGTTCATTAATCACTGTTCAGACAACCACAAGGGGGTTAAAGATGGAATTTCACATTTAACTCCAAAATGCACATGAAGGAGGGACAGCTGAGAATATTGAAGCTCATAGTGGTGACTTGCCACAGCACATTCAGCCACACCAACTACACAAAGGTCCGGTTCTGCAAATCTCATGTCTTGCAATAATAGCCTTTCTAGAAGGGGTAGCTCTGAAATAGCATGGCCAGGTTTTACCTTCAAATTTCCCAACCCAAGATTTTGATGGTTCCAAGGCCAACAAAGTCTACCTAATGAATAGATTTTGATAATTCCACCATCAACTTACAAACTGGAAAGTGGCCGGGATTGAAAACAGGACAAAGGTTATTGTACAGGATGATGTCAAGATTCTCTTGTCACCATGAAATCCTTTAATCTTGCATTATTTCATCTGTAAGAAGAGCTGTTTCTGCTTTTCTCTGCCAAGAGAATGAGCCCTTATACCATGCCAAACCCAAGGTGACCCGAGTCTTAACTTTAAAGGTTAATAAGCATCAAGCTGTTTTTTACCTTTGGGTCTATTGGTTTTCAGCATTAAAGCTGAAGAACTGCGGTCAAGCACTGTCCAACTGATATTTACATATAGGATGAGAATCTCTTTTGTGAAAGGAAACATTGATTAGATGTGCAAAAACTCTTTTCCAGGAAGACTGTGACAAAAGAAAGTAGTTACAGCATCTTCGCCTATGCTATTTCAATTTTAACCATCACATTAGCTGCCTTCCTCTTAAAAGACTCTGAGCTCAATAGGACTTTTTAATCAGAGCCCACAGCACTAAGGGGGCCAAGCAATTATGATGCTTATGATCTGAGCTGCCTGATTCCATAAAGTGGAGAGGTGCAATGCCCTCTATACAATGTTTGTGGGAAGTGATACCCATCCACTAAACGTGAAGATCTGAATTAGCTTTTCCATTAAAATCCACTTATCCAAGAAGTGAAAGGCAATCAAAGAAAGAGAATAAAGAGTAAACCATACAAGATAATAATAATCACTGAATCCTTTTGCTCCTCACACAGAAATGTTTTTTCTCCTCTTACTCCTTTTCATGGCTGGATGGGTTTCATGGTCTTTTTGTTCATCAAAAAGATAGCATCTTTTTTGGAGAGAAGATATCCTCACCCTGAAGAAAAACTCCCTCCAGTGGACAGGATTTTGGAGAATTAGAGAGAGGGGAAAATTGAGCCAATAAAGTAGGAAAGTCACTGTTTTATTTGCTTGTAAGATGGCATTGAAATCACCTTGTGGAAGAGTCATTTTAAGCCTGCTAAATCTGCTTAGAGGCTCTTGGGAGAAAAGGGGCTCTTAAAAAAATATTAATTAAAAAATAACCACAGCCATCCAACTTGGATTTTGGAGGAGAACAATCTGAAGACAGAGGCTTCTTACAAAACTAATTGTGTTGGCAAAGCAAGGAATTTCTTCTCAATGGATTTGATTCTGTGATGCTCATTTATGGCAAAAGAAGAATAAAAGAGCAGTTTTATATTGAGCTGCTTCAGTAGCAATTCAAAGCTGGGGAGTGTTCCAGCATTTCAAAATACATTGTCTCTTTCAGATGAAACAGTGCTGAAGGCCAACTGTTGATCTTCTGCACCAACCACTTTGCTAATGAACCGATAATACGATATTCTATTCTCTGGGGTGTATTAAATGGTTACTTTGTGAGTGAAAACTAGTTGTACAGTCCTGCTGTCCATGAGCATGGACTATTGGGAAAGAAAATCACATTCTAAAAGGGATGAGCTCTGTAGGGAGAAGCTGGTAACTAACGAAGCACAGACCTTCACAGCACCCAGTGGGGTGGTCACTGGTCCCAAAGTTAGTTGATGGCTGGGGTAATGGGAATGGACAATTTTAATTCACATATAGAACTATCCATACTTCTCAAATCACAAGCTATTCATAACTAAAACAAAAGGTTTACATGATGAAAATGCAAAATACATATTAAAATATTTGAAAACCACAAACCACAATACACATATTAGGCTGTATTATTCCTCTAAAGATTTAAGGGAACTGGGACTTCTTCCATACCCCAGAAGAGATATTGGTAGCCAAGCCATTTACTGTATACACTGAAGCAGTCTCTGATGAACCCTCACTCTGTAAGAAAGTATAACGTTGCCTTTTTTCTAACCATATGAAAAGAAATTTAGGATTTCAAAGCTATGGACACAGCCAACTCTACTATGCTCACTTCTTAACTGCTACTTCTTAATTTCCTTGTGTTCTAAGCATATTAGAGATGGAGATTGTTTGCAATACTTGCTGTTAGTAACTGTCCCTCTAGAAAGTGCTTTATATTGAATTTCCTTAGAACCTCAATGGAGATAGCACCTGTAGTTCCCTTATTTTTTTATACTCAGCTTTTAAGCAGCTAACTTAATATCACCTTTCCCATTGATAAGAGATACCATTATTAAACCAGGTCACTTGCTTCAACTTAATAAAAGCTATTTTTTTTCCTTTATATTTGCTTTAAAAGACTAACAATTAGTGTAAGATATTTAAAATCACAATGCTATCACATATAACAATAATTACTACACACAGAAAGGAAAAGGTAAGTGACTGCTTTTCTCTGTATCTGGAGGCAAGAGAAACAAATTATTTCTTTTCTATAGGGTTCATTATTATTTTAATTTTTTTAATATCAAGAAAACTCCCATTATTTCTGGAGGGGGCATTATTTTAATTGTGTGCATGATAACAATAGCTAATATACTTTTTAAATGTTTTCTATGTCCCAGGCATTGTTTTTTTATGTTATCTTATATTACCATTTTATGTTATCTTATTCTCACAACAGTCCTATGTGGTTCAATATATTATCATTATCCCCATTATACAGATCAGGAAACTGAGATTTAGAGAGACCAGTAAGTGGTTAGAACCAATATCCAAACCTCCCTCTACTTAACAATTACAGTATGCTAATGAGGCTTTATTTTATGATGCTAAAAGAATGGTGGGAAACTAATGAAAGAATCTACTGTATCTCATTTATATGATTTAGGAATAAAACTAAAATAATATTTTCAGCAGAGAAGGAACTTGAAGCCTATCAGCAATCAGCATGTTACAATAGGCTCCAGCTATTCAATAGCTCTATAACCGGAGTCTCAATATTGGGCTGTTAGTATTTAGAGAGAGGGTGTCTGTTCTGCCAAATGATTCTGACTCATAAGGCAGTTCAACTCCAACTCCAGGCATTTACAGAATCTGCTTCAAGGGCATTCATTAGTATTGACAATCTATGTGACTGAAATTTGGCTGTAATAGCAGTCTCTCTCTACATCTCCTGGTTCATTTTTTCCTTCCAACAAGAGCCATTGAAAACCTTCCAAATTTAAAGCTTAGAGCTGACAGGACAAGCAAGTAAGGATATCAGTTGGAACACATCAGATATGGACTCAGAGTGAATGTCAGCTTCAACTGACATGACTACAGAAACAGAAAATGGGGAAATGGGAGGGGATGGACGTTTCACATTCTTATTCTAGAGAGTATGCCGAGTGAGTGTAATATGGTTTGTTCAAGAAACACCTGTAAAGCCATGATAATCATCATGCTGGATAATGTGGCAACATTCAACCCACTCACGTCTCCTATCAGGAATTCAAGCAGCTTTGAACTATTTTATGAAATGACGATTTCTTAGCTGGAAAGTTGGGTTCTGTGACTAAGGCCCTTATTATTACTAAGGCAAGTGGTTTTTTTTTTTTTTAACCTCTGGGCTCTTGAGTTGCTGGTCCCAGTGAGTCTGGGAAGAAATATACAGGTTAGAAGGTGCTTCTTTAGCCAGGGTTTGATGAAAAGATTGCATATGGACAGCGGTCAAAGGAGATTCCAGATTCTACTTTCCTGACTTGTACCAAGTCCCCAGTGCAAAGCCTATGTCAGTCAGACGTGCACTGCAGCTATCCGAAGTGGTGTTATTATGAAAATAACTTGATTAGTATCATCTGAATGTGGGCTGCTGATTAATCATCATTGAAATTAGAGCTATGTGATAAGGACATCACTTGTGCCTTATTTTTACTTGTTAAGAGGATGTCTAAGGAAAATGAGACCATATGACTTGAAAAACAGGAACAAGTGCTGTAGTTCTGAGCTGACTGGTGATGAAACTGGGAAAAACTCCGAATTTGTTTTCACATTTTAAAAAGGGTAAATGGTGTCTCTCCTCCCAGGGGATTATGAGAATCGAGTCAGAATATGTGTGTAAAATTATTTTTCAAGCTCTATGAATGCTAACTAAAGGATACAATCTTCTCCTTCTCCAACTTCTTTATTAGCATCATCACTATCTCCATGCAGTCTCTGTCTACACGGCTTCTTAGGAGCTTCCATAACGTGCTGGATTTTTTTTCCCCCCAATTTCAGAGCTTTAGCTATTATTCCTTTCATTCTAAGGCTAACTTTAAGAAGCACAGGGTAAATTAAAACACCTCCATCAGTGATGTTAAATTGCAAACTAAGACCATTCTCAGTAAGAAAAGTATAAGGTAAATAGCAGATGTTGGCAGAGGCTTGGACATTTGAAATTAGGTTCAATCTGTGATTTATCTTCTGGTTTCCCTCCTTTAATTATATGGCCAGAATGAGTTCAATGAACACCCTCCATGCTCTGAGGTTGCGTTAGGTTAGTCATGTAACACACGACATCCTCACTGGAAAACTTCAACCATCAACACCTCAGATACCTAGCTACCAAATATGCTGTTCCACAAACGTGAGCTTTCCATATCATTGAATCTTTCTCTGAAGGCCAAAATTAAAACGAAATGAAACGAAACAAAAACGATTTTCACAAAGCTTGCTGACTTGCCACTTTCTTTGTCCTATGCTTCTATCTAGAGAGGATGCCATGAGTTAATGACATATGTAGGACTATGTGGCGCTTCTGTATACAATCGCATCCTGTTAGGCTTGTGTATGTCCTTGCTGCTCCCCTCCAATGCTGCCTGTCACTTCGGGAAGATAATTCCTTCCTTGATTACGAAGTGCAAGAGTTTTGAGAAAGCTACTGGTGCTAAGACATTTCCTGCTTACTAATCTGGGATGTTTGAGGTCTCTAGAAACCTAACCTTCACTAAGTGGTGTGTTATGTTACTGCGGCATGAAGGGGGTGTCACTTTACCCCTTCATTTAACACTGGAGGAAAGAAAAGTGTGCACACAAAATTTAATTAACAATAATAGTTGGCTTAGTTTGACAATTATACTTTGACACTAATAGACATTCTCAGGGAAAAATATAGTTTTGAATGCAGGAGGCAAAGCAATAAAAATTGGTAACTGACACTACTTTGTTACCGACAGTAATTTCTAATATTAGTGCCATTTGATCCAATCCATCTAAGCTGTGTCTAAAGGCAGGTAGACTGACCACGGAGGATGCTGCAGGATTCCACTGGAAGTCATTCGCTTTCCCTATGACACTCTGATACCTCCCCCCATGTTCCTAGACTTCTGCCTCACAGTGCATTTTAATTGTCAGCCTTGGTGCTTGTGACACTGAATAGTTCTTTGATCATTCTTTACAGGCTGGTTTCCTTTTCTTAAAAATTCTGATCTAGATTCAACTGCTAGCACTGCCAGTTATTAGATAAATTTTGAAAAAGTTACTTTTGCAGCCTCAGGTTTTACACATATAAAATGGATCTAAAAATCATTATTTTAGCTCCTTGAGAAAAGTTATACAATCTTTATCTTTGTATTCTCAAAGCATAACACAGGGTCAGTTTATAGAGCAAGTATTCAATCAATGCTTGTTGAGTGGAGTTACTAATGAAGGGCTTTAAGACTTTTATGCTGAGGCACTCTCGTTTGTGGAGACAAGTCTCTTAACATCAAACATTAAGTTGTACCTGTGTGTGTGTGTGTGCTCAGTTCAGTTCAGTTCAGTTCAGTTGCTTAGTCCTATCTGACTCTTTGCGACCCCATGAGCTGCAGCACGCCAGCTTCCCTGTCCAACACCAACTCCCAGAGCCTACCCAAACTCATGTCCATTGAGTCAGTAATGCCATCCAACCATCTCATCCTCTGTCATCCCCTTCTCCTCCTGCCCTCAATTTTTCCCAGCATCAGGGTCTTTTCAAATGAGTCAGCTCTTTGCATCAGGTGGCCAAAGTACTGGAGTTTCAGCTTCAACATCAGTCCTCCCAATGAACACTCAGGACTGAGCTCCTTTAGGATGGACTGGTTTGATCTCCTTGCAGTCCAAGGGACTCTCAAGAGTCTTCTCCAACACCACAGTTCAAAAGCATCAATTCTTTGGCTCTCAGGTTTCTTTATAGTCCAACTCTCACATCCATACATGACCACTGGAAAAACCATAGCCTTGACTAGATGGACCTTTGTTGGCAAAGTAATGTCTCTGCTTTCTAATATGCTGTCTAGGTTGGTCATAACTTTCCTTCCAAGGAGTGTTTTATAATTTCATGGCTGCAATCACCATCTGCAATGATTTTGGAGCCCCCCAAAATAAAGTCTCTTGCTGCTTCCCCATCTATTTGCCATAAAGTGATGGGACCAGATGCCATAATCTTAGTTTTCTGAATGTTGAGGTTTAAGCCAACTTTTTCACTCTCCTATTTCACTTTCATCAATCAAGAGGCTCTTTAGTTCTTCTTCACTTTCTGCCGTAAGGGTGGTGTCATCTGCACATCTGAGGTTATTGATATTTCTCCCAGCAATCTTGATTCCAGCTTGTGCTTCATCCAGCCCAGCGTTTCTCATGATGTACTCTGCATATAAGTTAAATAAGTAGGGTGACAATATTCAGCCTTGACGTACTCCTTTCCCTATTTGGAACCAGTCTGTTGTTTCAGGTCCAGTTCTAACTGTTGCTTTCTGGCCTGCATATAAGTTTCTCAAGAGGTGGGTCAGGTGGTCTGGTATTCCCATCTCTTAAAGAATTTTCCAAAAAAAAAAAAAAAAAAAAGAATTTTCCACAGTTTATTGTGATCCATACAGTTGAAGGCTTTGGCATAGTCAATAAAGCAGAAATAGATGTTTTTCTGGAACTCTCTTGTTTTTTCGATGACCCAGCGGATGTTGGCAATTTGATATCTGGTTCCTCTGCTTTTTCTAAAACCAGCTTGAACATCTGGAAGTTCATGGTTCATGTATTGCTGAAGCCTGGCTTGGAGAATTTTGAGCATTACTTTACTAGTGTGTGAGATGAGTGCAACTGTGCAGTAGTTTGAGCATTCTTTGGCATTGCCTTTCTTTGGGATTGGAATGAAAACTGACCTTTTCCAGCCCTGTGGCCACTGCTGAGTCTTCCAAATTTGCTGGCATGTTGAGTGCAGCACTTTCACAGCATCATCTTCTAGGATTCGAAATAGCTCAACTGGAATTCCATTACCTCCACTAGCTTTGTTCGTAGTGATGCTACCTAAGGCCCACTTGACTTCACTTTCCAGGATGTCTGGCTCTAGGTGACTGATCACACCATCATAATTAAATGTGCTCAGTGGTATCCAACTCTTTGTGACCCCATTGACTGTAGCCTGCCAGGCTCCTCTCTTTATGGAATTTTCCAGGCAAGAATAATGGAGGTTACCATTTCCTAGTCCAGGTGATCTTCCCGATTCAGAGACTGAACCTGAGTCTCTTGCGTCTCCTATATTGACAGGTGGGTTCTTTACTACTGAGTCACCTGGGAAGCCCTGTACCCATATCTCACATTAAGTAAAATTGTGAGTAAGAATTAAAAATATCAAGAATTTTCATAATTTTGCTTTTGAAATGATTACAATCATCTGTTGTATTCCGAAGCTAATCATTTTCTTTTCCATGGCTTGACCATGTTCATAAGGCTCTTGAAAAGAAAAAGGCCTTAATAATGTGCCTCCAGTGGTCAACAGAGCAAAGAGCCCTGCTTCCTGACATTCTGAGGGAGAAAGACATAGGTATACACAGGCACAGCACAGCGTGGTGAAAACTGTGAATCACAAGGATGTTAATGAACTATGGGAACCTGGAGGAGGCGATAATGACTCTGTTGGGATGGGCGTGCATATTCCAGAGAGGATGAAGAGGAGACCTTGAGAAGAAGGATCATGGCATGTTTAGAACAAAGGGAAGAGTGTGGTATGCTCTGAAGAGGGACAGGAAGGGGCGCTTTCTAGAAAGGTCATTAGGTCCAGATATTGAAGGACACTGTATGCCAGGCTAAGGAATTTGCACTTTATCTTGTAATTAATAGGGAGCCATTAAGTGATTTTAATCCAGGGAGTGATATGATCACACCTGTGTTTTGAAAGATAACGTCTGTGCAGAGGGAGGGAAGACAGGAGGTGGGAAAAGACTGGAGCCAAGAAGATCAGTTAAGAGACTTCAGTCACTGAGTACTCGCAGCTGATAAGAGCCAAGTAAGGGAATCCGGAGGGGGACAGCAGAGCTCAGGGTGGGAGGAGGGAGAGATCAGGAGGGATGGGGAGCCCTTCCAGGTGAGGCACATCAGTGGGCTTTCAGCTTCTTCAAGGGGGCGCTGAGTGCTCCTCAGTCATCTCTACTTAACTCCAGCTAGTGTTTAGTGACCTTCTAAGAAAAGATCAGGAGTTGGAAGGCAGATTACACACCCATTCTCATCACTGATCACCAATGTTCACCACTTAGAGGGGTTTTTGTAGCCTCACTTGTCCACCCCCACCCCAACCCTCATCTCCAATGTGTGCGTGCGTGTGTGCTAAGTTGCATCAGTCATGTCTGACTCTGTGTGACTCTATGGACTGTAGCCCTCGGGGTTCCTCGGTCCACAGGGTTCTCCAGGCAAGAACACTGGAGTCGGTTACCACACCCTCCTCCAGGGGCTCTTCCCGACCCAGGGATCAAACCCGTATCTCATTATGTCTCTTGCATTAGCAGGTGGGTTCTTTATCACGAGTGCCACCTGGGAAGCCCTCATCTCCAACAGAGCCTTGCTATTTAGTGTGGTCGACCAGCAGTCTTGAAAATCCCTGTGAGAGATGATTGAAAATACAGAATCTTAAATCATACCAGACCAACTGAGTGAGACTCTGTAATTTAACTAGAGCCCTGGATCATTCATATGGACATTACAGTTGGAGGAGTTCTGGCCTAGAGTACAGTATTCTGTCATGATCATAAACATTGAGACTGATGCCTTAAGCAAGGAAGATCACAGAAAGAAATGTGTTGTTCCTGGACAACAGTTTTCAAGGAAACTAGTAATCAGTAAGTCATGGGATGAAGAAGAACGTGAGTCTCCATGGCCAAGTGAGGCCCACCTTCAGGGATAAACACAGCTTCAGCAATTTCTCTGTATATAAACACTGACTTAAAAATTCAAGTTTGCATGATGATGATAAATTGACATGGGTGCTTCGTAAAGTCAACAGGAACTAGAACCTCGCGTTCTTCCTCAAGTTTCACAGAACCACTACATAAATGAAAAATCCTCTCTCAAAGCAGCTGGCTGACTGCAACCAAAGCAAATAGATTATTATGCATTCAGTTGCAAAAAAAAAAAACGGGACCTCTTCCAGCCAGCACTCTCACACTCAGCGGGTTTGTCACTTTGCATGCTGCACCCCGGTTAAGTTTTGCTTCTTCAGTTTTATTGTTACTGGATGTTTTGTGCTCGTGTGCGTTGAGCCAGTGAAGACAAAACAACCAACAGGAAAATAAAACAAGCGGTCCAAAATGGAAACTGAAAAGGGGCTGCCTAGGTTTGTTACAAAAGTGATGAGATTCAATTATATGATCTGAAGGGAGGGGGGAAAGAAAGCTACACTATCCCATTAGAGCAGGCCTTTTCACTCTCTGTCCAGGGGATAAAATTTGCTGCAAAAATACAGGTAATGACATAAACAGACGTTTAAGGGAAATAATAAGAGTCATAAGCTGGAGGCAGAAAAAAGCGGGCGCAGAAAGAGCCTCGTAGAATGCTCAGGGGAAGAAAAGGTAAACAAGAGATTCACTTTTCCACAGCCTCTTAATGAACATCCATGGATCAACCTGGACCTGCTGCTGGAGCGAATGTGCCTTGCTTTCTGGATGCAGGCTAACAGCATCCTTAGCAGCTGCTCACTGGAAGAAATGACACTTACCTTGAAAGCAAAGAAGCAAAGCCTTCACCTAAAGCCTAAGAACCTCAGCTTGGAAAGGTTGTCTCCTATCACTCTGAAACTTTATATACTTAGAATTTTAACCATGTCCATCCCAAACTCCCCAACTACACCTTCCCCCAGCCCAGCAACCATGTTTATTCACTGCTGTGTTTAAAATGGATAGCCGATAAAGACCTACTGTATAGCACATGGAACTCTGCTCAATGTTATATGGCAGCCTGGATGGGAAAGGAGTTCGGGGGAGAATGGATACATATATATGTATGGGTGGGTCTTTTCGCTGTTCACCTTAAACTGTCACAACATTGTTAACCGTTTATACCACAGTACAAAATAAAAAGTTAAAATAAAATGCCTAAAACATAAAAAAAAAAAAAAAATTTTGACCACTGTGTAAGTTTCTTAGCAAACTCTTATAATTTCTTTTGACAGGAGGGAAAGAGGATGAACCAGCACAGAAGTCGTTGCCACCACCGAGTTTCTGTTCTTCTGGCTGCTTAATAAACGGCGACAGCAATCGGTTCTCACTTCATTCCTCTAACTTGTGTATTATATGAAAGCTTTCAGGATTTTGACTGCTGGCACACCCAGATGCCTTTCTTGCAGTGGGAGCAGATCTCTGAAGGGTTTTCTGTGGGGTTACCAAAGTGCAGTTTCAGAGAGAATACTGTCCTGAATTTCAGTCTCTTAAAAATAGTCGTTAGGTTTACGGCCAGTCACGCTTGTCACATTTAGTGGGTGAATTACGGATTTTGGTGGAAAACAGTTAAAACTCCACAGTTGTGCACAGCCATAATTTCTGCAGAGAAAAGACCAACAATTGAGGAACTTTATCACTACTACTTTTCATGTATAAGATGCCAAAATCAACCCTTCCGACATTATAAGGTTTTCCTTTAAAAAAAAAAAAAATACAGAAAAAGAAAAAAGAAAACCTCTAATGGGCTACTTGCTGTTCTATTCACTTTTTAGATTTGTCAATTTCTGAGTGACTGCCAGCACCAGGGACTCTTTGTAACACCTTGTGCTTGGGGTATAATAAAAACATGAAATGATTAAAAATACTGTGAGTGTAGCCACAGAAGGGACTATATATTCTGGGCCCTAAGGAAGGACGTTTCTTTGCAGAATCAGACAGACTCCATTTATGTTATTAAATTGTTGCACTATTCACTATCCAGGCTGGAAGCTTCCTGACATGTCAAAAGCACTAATATGTCCAAAGCACACATTAGAACATTAACCTTTAGGATGCTGCTGTCCTCTAGCCTAGTAATTCAGAGTGCTGGAATCAGATAGCCAGTTCTATGGCACTGCTTACATGTCACCAATGTCAATCAGTCAGAAAATATTTCATTTTCCTAATTCATCTGCGAGTCAACAAAAGTATGACGATTGTAGAGTTTGTAAGCAGAATACATTATTAATATAAATGGTAGGGCTAAATAATAATAATAACAAACATCAACTAAATGCTGCTTCTCTGAACCATAGCTCTGTGCCAGGCACTGTGCTGATCCTTCTGCTGCACCTGTAGTTTTCATATTGGGCCCCACTCTGGGGTTTTACATTTGGCAGGTCGGGACCCAAGGATTTGCATTCCTGGTAAATTCCCAGGCGATGTGATGCTGCTACCCTAGGGACCATGGTTTGAGAACTGCCATGCATCATGTTATTGAATCCTTCACTGCGTCCATTTTATGGACGAGGAAACTGAGGCTCTGAGAAGAGCTCTGATACTTCATAGCTGTCTACATCAAGATACTGAACTTCTCCAGGTCTCTGTGAGGGTGACCATTCCCATTAGGAGTTTACTCATGGCCAAGTCTTGTCCTTTCTCTCTAACCATCCCCCTGACTTTATCCGAATGTTAATCCGTGTCCCTTTTCTACTGCCCATTACTAGTACCATATCAGCGCAGATTTATGGTCTGCCAGCAGTGTTGTGATTAGATGTCATCCCTGTCTTTCTATTACTCCGATATTGATAGATAAAATTCTGTGGTGATGCATCGCCTGCCCTTTCAAAGGTTACTACCAGCAGATGCTAGGAATCAATACAGTTCTTATCTGTCACAAACCACAAGAAAAACATGGTAAACAAGGCTCAGTGAAAGGCCTGTGAACAGGTCAAAGAGAGAATTCCAGAGGCACGGTGTCACCATGGTGTCCCTGCCTAATCTAGAACCTGCTTTGGAGCTCAACTACCTGTTGAGGATTTGGGCCACATAATATAGTGGGGCTCAGAACTAGGCCCTGGGTCCAACACCATCTCTGGTGACACTCTGTCATGGAGCTAAGGTCAAAAGAGGTTAAAAATCTGCTTTTATTAAAACATGCGGTCAAGATCGATAAGATATTTGAGCTCTTTGAGGGCAAAGGCTAAATAAATCTAACGAGATAGGGCAGGTTTACATACTTGCTGTTTCCTCCATCCATCTTTCAATAGGAAGAGTTTTAGTTTAGGCAAAAACGAAGATAAAAAGCACAATATTTTCATTTTTTAAATGCTTGTAACTCAATGCATTAAGAAAACCAAATGGTAGTTATAGATGCCCTAGAAAAACTTTTTTTCCTTTGTTTTAATGAAGGCAAGTCAATTTTCTAACTTGATTTTTTTTCTCCAAGGGAGAGTTGCTTTATCTACATAAAAAAGCAGGCCTAGGATCCCCATGTGCCTCTTAAAAGTCTACACCTTCAAGTCTGAATACAGCCCAAATGGAGCTAAAGGAAGGGTTCCTCAAAAGACTACGATCATGTCAGAAATCATGGCATCCAAAGAGCTCTTAGACTCTTCTGCATCCTTTCCTCTGGCTCCACGCCTCTCCTCCGCATTTCACCTTGGTTCCAGCCTCCCATTTGCTTAGTTCTGTCTCAAGCCCTGGTGCCTTTATCAACTGATAAAGGCTTCTCCATCATCTACTCCATTTTGAAGACGGCACCTCTTCTTCAACCTCGTGTTTGTATGTGCTTGGAAAGGCCTCTCTGGCTTGGTCTTAAAACAGCCTCTAATGATCTCGGGACATAGAATAAGTCCGGGCAGGTAGGACTGAGCATTTTAAGAACTGGTCCCTTCCTTGGTTTGAAACCTAAGCATATTGTTATCAGGAAGCTCCCAGTGTGGCCAGTGGACCTCAAGCTTTGTGCCTGATGACCCGAGTGGCCTAGGTCAGACCTAGGTTTTTGGAATAACGATGGCCACAGTTGCTGACCATAGGTGAAATGGCCACATGAGAATGACCGACACTGACAGATGAGGGATCATGCTTATTTACCTGGTTATAATCGATTTTAAGAAAAGATTTCCAGATGCTTTTAATGAGACTACCAGCACCTTTTAGGAATTTGCAATGCAACATTCACTCATTTGGTATACAGGCCAAACACTTTCAATGCTTGAGTCTCACAAGCCACGAGACAGGAGCCTGAGGTGGGCTGAGTGTCCTGAGGGTGTACCTCAGGACCCAAGCAATTACCGAAGTACAACCGAAGCAAGGTTTTTTGGTTTTTGTTTTTTCTGCATGAAACTATCAAAGACATTATTTAAAAGCATACTGAGAAAAGGTACACAAAAATGAAGCTAATATAAACTTATTATTTATGCCACACAAGACGACTGAGGATAACTTTTCTAAGAATTTTCTGGGAAGGATTCTCATCCTGTGTGTGTGTTAGTTGATCAGTGTACAACTCTTTGCGACTCCATGGACTATAGCCCACCAGGCTCCACTATCCATGGAATTCTCCAGGCAAAAATACTGGAGTGGGTAGCCATTCCCTTCTCCTAGAGATCTTCCCAACCCAGGGACCAAACCCAGGCCTCCCACATTGCAGACAGATTCTTTACCATCTGAGCCACCAGCAAAGCCCCATCTTACTGAAGGTATTTGTTATTCAACTACTCCATTAGGAGTCCTGGGACCCCTATGTGAACTTTTAAGAACTAATATTCTTCTCAAAAATTTATTCTAATTATAAAAATTATGCATATTCTCAGTAAAATAAAGTATACACAAAAAATCCCACAGTTCTGAATTAATCATTATTAATATTTTAGTGGAGTCCTTCACATAAATGGGGTGTACATGTGAATGTGTGTGCGTGCCTGCCTGTGTGTGTATAAAATTCTTAATTACTAAATTATGATACATCATATAAGTATACCAGAAAGTAATTTAGATATCCTGCTCTTGTTATAAATTTAGATTGCTTCTAAGTTTTATGATTCTAACAAATGCTACAATGAAAATCCTTTTGCAAATATATTTGTTCTGATTTCAGTGTATATCAAGAACATCTTTGTAACATCAAAAATTTCATGGACTCCAATGTAGTTTTACTACTCAATTTTTTAAAAATCACAGTGGCATCAATATAGCCTGTATTACATAATTTTTTGTTGTTACAACTCAAAATAATAATGATTGTAACCCAAAGGGATTTGAGGACGCTTCAGCTTCGTATAAAAACTATGTAGTGGGACTTCTCTGGTGGTTAAGAACCCACCCTGAAAGGAAGGGGAAACGGGTCCGATCCCTGGTGGCAGAACTAAGATCTCACATGCTGCAGAGCAACTCAGCCCAGGCGTCACAACTACTGAGATCATGCATCATAGAGTTCGTGCACCGCAATGAAAGATGCCACATAATGCAGCGAAGATCCCACATGCCGCCTCTAAGACTCGAAGCAGACAAGTAAATTAACTAAAAAACAGACAAACAAAAAAACTATGGCACATTCCTCTGGATCTGAGGTGCACAAAAACAATTATGACACTCTTCTTATTTTAAAGGCATTCAGAAACTAAGAAGATGAAATCAACTTCTAAATTTAGGTTGTAAGTATGTTGTTCCTATAGAAAACACTGAAAACCCTTTAACGGAAAGACTAAACAATGAATTTACTCATATCGCAAAGGATGACCAGGGAACCCTTAAAGTCTTCCACAACTGGGTTAAGTGGCACTCTTATGTGGTCCCATAAGCACACCACTTGCCCTATTTCAGCACCTGTTTAAACCACTACATGCCCCATGAAACTGTGATACTAACAGAAACAAGGGATGACCAAATATTTCCTTTGACCCAAGCACTGTCCATCTAATCAAAGCTATGGTTTTTCCAGTAGTCATGTATGGATGCGAGAGCTGGACTATAAAGAAAGCTGAGAGCCAAAGAATTGATGCTTTTGAACTGTGGTGTTGGAGAAGACTCTTGAGAGTCCCTTGGACTGCAAGGAGATCCAACCAGTCCATCCTAAAGGAGATCAGTCCTGGGTGTTCATTGGAAGGATTGATGCTGAAGCTGACACTCCCACCCTTTGGCCACCTGATGTGAAGAACTGACTCATTGGAAAAGACCCTGATGCTGGGAAAGACTGAAGGCAGGAGAAGGGGATGACAGAGGATGAGATGGTTGGATGGCATCACTGATTCAACGGACATGAGTTTGAGTAAACTCCAGGAGTTGGTGACGGACAGGGAAGCTGGCGTGCTGCAGTCCATGGGGTCGCAAAGAGTCAGACACGACTGAGCCACTGAGCTGAACTGAAGCACTATCCCAAGCTCTGCAAAGGAAGAGCACGTGTGTATCTTTTATACCACCACCATATCCTCAGGATTCCATACAGTGTCTGGCAGCAAATATTTGCAGAATGAATGAACAAATAAATAAGTGAATAAAAGAGAATTCAACTGACCATTTTTTTTACCTTAACTTTTCTATGCCCTTGAGGTGTCATATTCTTAATATTTTATTTGGAAATGCTTTAAGACTTACAGAAAAGTTGCAAAAATAGTAGAGCTCTTATAACCTCCTTTCCCCTAATGTGAACAACGGCACAATGATCAAAACTGTGAAATTAACATTGTAAATGCCACTTCATCACCTGGACAGTTTGAAGAGTACTGGTCAGCTATTTTGTAACATGTCCCTCCACTTAGGTCTCATTGATGTTTTCATATAAATTGACTGAGGTCGTGGATCTGGGGGAAGAATACCACAGAGGTCATGTGCCCTTCTCAAACCTTTTGCATGCATGTGTGATCAGTCATGTCCGCCTCTTTGCAATCCCACAGACTGTAGCCCACCAGGCTCCTCTGTCCATGGGATTTTCCAGGCAAGAATATTGGAACAGGCTGCCATTTCCTCCTCCAGGGGATCTTCCCAACTCAGGGATCAAGCCCACGTCTCTTGGATCTCCTGTACTGGCAGACAGTTCTTTACCACTTGAGTCACTGGGGAAGCCCTTCTCACATCACGTTAGCCTAGACGCGATATCAGGTTCTACTGGTGATGTTAACCTTGGCCACTTGGTTATGCTGACGTATGCCAGGTTTCACCTTGGAAAATAACCATTTGTCCCTCTCTGTCTGTTAGAATTAAAGTCACTAAAGTTTTGTCCATGAGAGGAATTCAGGTCCACCTCCTAGAGAGGGAAATCTATAGAATTTGTGGATATATACACATGTTGAAATCACTAGAGTAATTAATAAACATTTTGGAGGAGATACTTTGAGGCCATGCAACTATCCTGTTTCTCCATCAACTTTTGCTCATTAATTTTAGCATTCATGGATGGATCTTGCCTGTAGCAATCACTACTATGGTGTTCAAGTGGTAATTTTCTATTTCTCCTACTCCTTTAATTGAATTTCTCTTGCATAGAAGAGTTTTGCCTTTCTTCCTAACCATTTATTTATTCAGATATTTATTTACATTAGTATGGACTCAAATGGATGTTTATTTTATTCTTTGATTTTAATCCAATACTATCATGATTAATATTATTGAGCAAGTTGTTCCATCTTGGCCAGGGGGTGCTCTTTCTATTACAGCCGGCTAAAGAAAATTAGGGAGAGCTTAAAACTAAGTTAGCAGGAACCAGTGAAAACAGGCAAACAGTGGGGAAAAAAAAAAAAAGCCAATTGAACATCAATTTTGAAACAGATTTTAGAAAAAGATAAAGAGAGGAAAAGTACATCATTGCTTCAAAATAAAAACAGTAATAACAAAAGATTTGGGAATCTGCCTTAATACTGTGTTTACAGAAACCTTTTCTAATTCCAATGAGAAGGACCATTTACTTTCTTATAAGGCAGCTGGGAGGTAAGAACACACTACTAAGAGGAGGAAGATGAGATAGAGTCAAACTCTAAGAGACTCGGGTGCTCCCTGCAGACTGCAGCCTCCACTGTGTATGTTTAAATATTACTCAATTAAGATCAACATTCATATTTTATTAATGTTCTTCTGAGACAATGGCCCTTTTATCTGTGTTTTATCTTCCAGCTACATTAAGACCAAGGACACTCTCACAGAAGATCTAAAGGAGGAGACCCTGATGAATTGGGAGTTTAAAATACAAATGGAACTTCCTTTGTCTGTCTTGACTTGTTTTATTAACATCTGAAGGTTGATTTATAGCAGATTAGCAGGCGGGAGAGGACTGTTTGTCCAATCACTTTACTTAACACACACAATTAGAAAAAACAAACATTCAAAAACCAGCTCCCTTCTATGGGCTAATAGGTGGCACATTCAGTTCTAAAATAGTCACTTCCATCCCCGGTACCTACTGCAGTGACCAAGGACAGGTGCACCCTATCTCAAAATCACAGAAAAGCACTGTGTACAAAACACTGGTTTAAGAGACCTAGCTTTTCCATAAACACAATGAAAACGCGTGTACAAGGATGTCTGTGGTGGGAATGGTGAAGTCAGATGGATCCAGGATCAAATCCTGTTTCCACGTGAAGCTCTGTGACCTTGAGGAAGTAATTTCACCTAAGCCTCAATTTTGTCACCTACAGAAATGAAACTATTGAGACAAATATTGTAATGACATTGCTATATGTGGAATTAAAAAAAATAGTAATAACAGAAATGAATTTACATAGAAAAGAGTAATAGACCCACAGATACAGAAAACAAACTTGTGGTTACCGGGGGGGCAGGAAAGGATAAATTAGAAGTTTGGGACTAACATACACACACTGCTAAGTAGGAAACTAGCAAGGACCTACCAAGTATCACAGAGGACTATGCTCAGCATTTCCAATAACCTATAAGGGAAAAGAATCTGGAAAAGAATCAATGAATCACTTTGCTGTACACTTGAAACTAACACAATATTGTAGATCAACTTTACTAAATGCAGGGATGACCGTGCCCAGGGCCGACAATACAAGGGTTCAATAAACACTGGGAATGTACGATAATAATGATGATTTCTCTTAAGATCCTCATTTCCTAAAGTACAAGGATAAGCTGTAAGAGGGGTGACTTCAGTTACCAAATAGGAATGCCATGGGAGTAAGCAGATGGTTGTACTTCTCTATCTCTTAGGAAGGAAATGGATATATGCAAAACCATTACATTAGTAATGAAAAGCTGGTCAGAATGAAGAAAAATTTATGGCATGAAGTAGACTTGTATTTGCACTTGAAATGAAGTAGGTTTGACTGCCTCGGGTTTATCCAGGGAACAACTGTCTGATAATTTTTAAAACCACGGAATCCTAACATTCGTCCACTTGTTTTTAGGAATTCAATAAAGGTGAGTCTAACCTCTCTGAAGGAAGGAACTTGTATGTTTTGCTCTTGGTTCCTTCTCCAGCACCTAGAAGAGTGCCTGGCTCTTTTTTTTAAAAAATTTATTTTCTTAAAGTATAGTTGATTTACAATGTTGTGTTAATTTCTGCTGTATAGCAAAGTGATTCAGTTATACAGATTTATGCATTCTTTTTCAGATTCTTTTCCATGATGGTTTATCACAGGATATTAAATATAGTTCTCTGTGCTACACAGTAGGACCTTGTTGTTTATCCTTCTTATATATAACAGTTTGCCTGCGCTAATCCCAAACTCCCAATTCATCCCTCCCCCACCCCACTCCCCCTTGGCAACATCAAGTCTTTTCTCTATGTCTGAGTCTGTTTCTGTTTTGTAGATAAGCTCATTTGTGTCATACTGTATTTTAAGATTCCACATAGAAGTGATGTCGTGTGCTATTTGTCTTCCTCTTTCTGACTTACTTCGCTTAGTATGATCATCTCTGGGTCCATGCATGTTGCTGCAAATGAGAAGAATGCCTGGCCTCTGTGTCTTATGCCAACAGCTGGGCCCTGTGGCTGCTGCATGCCTACTGTTGTTATGTTTTTAAGTTCCTGCTGTTTTATCCCTCCTAATAGCAGCCACTGCCTGTTTCCCTCCAAAAAGAAAAGGCTTTTCTGCATATATGTCTTATGTTCTTAAAGGCCCCAGCACTGATCCCTCATAAAATTGTAGCAAAGACTTCCTCCTCTCCGCCACTGGCCATCCCTTCCTGTGGCTAAGCACAGACGCTCCTCCTACAGTACAGAATGTCTTATCAGATGTTTTGGGGCTCATCAGTTCATTGGTCAAAAACTTGGCATCATGAGGAAGCACAGAAAAATAATACATGTTGTAAATATTTTAATTTAAAAGTAATTAGCCTCCAATTAAAATAAATAAATTAAAAAAAAACATATAGCTGTACTTTCACTGACCAACCTCTTATGTAAAATCCAAGCCTTTTCTTTCAATTGCTTTGAGAATCAGTGAGGTTGCTTCTTAGTGAGCATATAACTCAACTAGCAGGACACCATCCTTAAACTGTGGTCCCTGGACCACAGTCTCACAGTATAAGGAAAACTTGTTAAAAATCAAATTCTCAGGCTCCCATCAAGATCTACTGAATCAGTAACTCTCAGGGTGAGGTCCGGCCATCTGTTTCAATAAACTTCCAGGTGAGTCTGATGACTTCTGAAGTTTGAGCAGCACTGCGGTGACAGATGAGACGTACAAGTGTAGATGGGTAGCCTCTACCTGCCAACGTCCGGTGCACCATGGGCATCAACCAAGGATGTGCAGAGTGCCTGGGTGCACCAGTTACTCCAGTGAAACAGTTACTTACATTAAGATAAACACAGCATTATCAGCTGTGCCTTAATATCAGGCAACTGTCCTTTAGAGTGTCTTTGACAGATGCTGTTCATAACCACAAAATGCATCATTTCTGAGCCATAACTAACATTCACAACTCCTAGTTATTCTGCTTCTCGGCTGGGATCTCTAAACAAGGCTTACTGTGCCACCCTACTCTGCCCATTGCCTCCTATTAGAGATGAGAGAAGCATCCAGCAGCCAGTGGGGGTGGTGGGCTCACACCTCCAGCCACGCAGGCCTGGACCCCAGAGAGGTTGGATACCTTGCCATGAAGCAAACCACGACATACATGGTGTGTTATTTTCCACGTTTACCAACTTAATACCTGCTCCATGCAAACCAAAGAACAGCACTCTCTTCTTCGACTACTCGCTAATTTATAGCCACATGAGTATAAACATTTTCCTGCGTTCTTTTATCATTCATAACTTTGTTCTGTCAGTAATATCTGTCATCCTTTGTAGTTCACTAAGCTCTTTCAAACCTGAGATATCTTTATTTCTAAATGGAATCTGAGATGAATTTTGATAAACATGTATTCTGTAGCTTAATAAAAAAGGGATTTTCCCCCTTAACTACCTGAATACATAAATGTTTAAAAAGTTTCTGAAACCTGCCTTTGCATCAGACATTGAAAATTCAATGCCAAAATAATATTAAAAATACACAAAACTGTAGGAAATTGTTTTAACCATGATGTGCTAAATAATAAATCAGAATACAAGTTACTCTGCGATTATGGGTTTTCTCCATTCTTTAAGCTTCTCGCCTGTTCCACATCAGTGGATCGACAGCCCTTTAGTTTAACAATTATGCACAGAGGCAATCTTGTTAGGACTTGATAAAACACTGTCACTGTGTTTGTTCCTGCCATGCAAAGATGCTATGGTAAAAGCTAGAATGTACCGAGTTGCCTCCACTAAGGCGATGTGCCCAAACAAGAAAGTTAAAGCAGAATTCCAATGGACTGAACGTAAGCTGAAGGGCTTGAGGGCACATGTAGGTGACATCACTCAAATATGATTTTGTTTGTAGGTGACTCTCTATAATTACAGCTCAGACTAACCGATAGCTGGTTGGGCTGGCTGGTCCACTTTGCCCCCTTTTGGAAGCTAATGCATTTCAGGTGTGGAGCCTTTTCCCGAGCTGAGAGCTGCATTTTGAGCAGTGTGTTCTCAGGCGAGGCCAGCCAGTCTGCTATCTCCTTGAGGGATATTTACCTACATATTCAGTTCAAATTTACAGTGCCTGGCTTGCGAATGAAATGCCACTTAGGAAGAGAATGCCGTACCATTGTGGGAGATAAATCAAACAAGCACTTCTTATTTTAGCCCACGCTGGAAATCACACATTGCTAAAGCTGTATGTAGGTTATCGGCCCAACAGAAACACGTGCCACCCCTTTCAGCGCATTTCCCCAGCTACTACACAAACGAACCTAAAATTGCTTTCTTCAGCAGAAGTCTCCTCCCTGAAGAAACCAATTAACCCCTTTGATTCCTTTAAAGAATATGATGACTGAAAGGCAATCGAATTGGGTGGAAAGTGTAACCCTTGAGAAGAACACTTTCAAAAGAAGGAAGATTTAGAAACAGCACCTCCCCCACGCCGCCTCCTGGAGGTCAGAACTGTGTTTATGACACAGTCATGGGACTGAATTCAAACCTCAGGGGAACAAGACTTGGTAACTAAGGTTGGTCTTGTGAGCAGAAGGGTTATTTACTTCTGAGACTATATCGTTAACACATATCAAACTTGGAGGAGTGGTGATGTCACATAGCGGCTCCCTTCTGCCGATGGTTTCACGGAATCATCTTGCAGTGAGTTTTTACTAAGAATTGTTTTGCCGGTGGTGTTGATGGGTTTGCTCTGAATCCCTCACACTGCTGGCCTTGCAGGCGACAGCCCACACATTTGGGGGGCAGCTAGCTGGGGGTAGGAGGGTGGTGCCTAGGATTCTCAGCTGTAGATATCTACTCACAGTACAGAGATGCTCCGTGTCCTTTCTTTCTTTTTTGCTTTTTAAAACTTTACTGCAACATAACTACATTTACAGAAATATACTCACATGGGTTAATAGAATGCAACTTAACTTATCCTACACTGTTTGTACCAAAAACCTGGTACATAGTTTGCTTCAAAAAACACAAAGGGTTTGCAATCTGGTTTTTCATCTATTACAAATGTATATAAAAGATTCTTCATCAAATGCTGCTAAAGCAAACAGCTAGAACCTTGAGGAATTAACCTTTGGTTTGCCTCTGAAAACTAACATGTATTGCACTGTAAAAGTTTATAAAACTGGTGCAATAAAACACTGTTGTCATGCTTCAAAGCCAGTTTACAAATTTCAATAACTAATGGATATTGGTTGAAAAGGGTGGGAAGAGCCTATATATACTTGTGGAAACATAAAAGGTATCCAATCTAGTTAACATTACATGTAGATTCCAAATTACTTGAACCAAGATTCAGATAAATTTTAAAATCTGAATGAACACTACCAGTCCATTGCATCTGCTGAAGTCAGCAAGCAAACTCTGCATAGTAGGTGCTTTTCTGATTTATGCAAAAAAGAAAATTTTCTTCCCCATAAAGACAATCTTGATTTTTACATTTGAGCTTTGGGTCCATTTGACTTGGCCACTGTACTAAAATATTTGCAGACCTGGGGATATGTATTTCAGCTCGGGAAGTGGAAACGATGCTGAAAAAATGACGGAGGCTTATTCTGAGACTATCCTTTTCATGCAAAGAAAAAAAAACTCTCACCATCACAACAAAACCAGTTTCTCTCCCTCTCCTCAGTCACTCTTAGACTACCTATTAGTGCTAGGGAAGTGTTAATCACTCAGTTGTGTCTGACTCTTTGCGACCCGCATGGACTGTAGTCTGCTAGGCTCCTCAGTCCATGGGATTTCCCAGGCAAAAACAGTGGAGTGGGCAGCCATTCCCTTCTCCAGGGAATCTTCCCAACGCAGGGATTGAACCCGGTCTCCCGCATTGCAAGCAGATTCTTTATCATCTGAGCCACTAGGGAAGCCTAGGAAAGGGTCCACCGAAAACCTCTGGCTCTGTGCTCAGTGAAAAAGCCCCAGATGTGGGAGGAACAAAGGGTTGCTGGCGCCCCGGCTCAGGGCCCTACAGGCAGTAATGAGAGGACCCAGAGCCGGGCCCAGCACTGCGTCTGTTTATTGTCTGCACGTTTTCTTCTTTGCTTTCTTGATGAAACTGTCAATCTTCATAATGGCGTTAGCAATCACAGGGCTGTGCTGTGAAGCGGCTTTAAAGGCGTCCGATAAAGAGAAAGCCTGTGCTCTCCCGGTCCTGGGCCCCTCTTTAGAGTCAGTTACCGGTGATAAGGTTGGGCAATCTGACTTGTGCGGAGGACGAGAAATTTGACTTGGCAAGTCAAACTGCCACCACCTCGACAGGCCAGGTGGGCCCCTGGGCTGGCCCCCTTCCGGCCCTCCCCCGGGTGAGCCTGACGTCAGGGCGCCGCCCCGTCTCTGGTTGGCCGCACTGCCCGGCAGGGGGTGACAGTGCTCGGGCGGCACAGCGGGACCGGTACTTGGATGCCCTGGTTCCAAGTCTTTCTCCTGGCTCCTAGACTGGTGTTCCAAGAATAACTTGTCCCTTCTGGGAATTCCTTGGTGGTCCAGTGGTCAGGACTCTGCGTTTTCACTGCCATAGGCCGGGTTCAATCCCTGGTGGGGGAACTAAGATTCTGCAAGCTATGAGGCGTGAACACACACACACACACACACACACACACACACACACACGAGAGAGAGAGAAAACAGAATAACTATCCCCACACATGACTGAGCATCATGGTATGACGTCAGCAGGCCGATTAAGCACCTTCAGCATGCTGGCAAATCCAAACTAACCCGGTGCCCCATGCTGAGCTCCTGTATGGCAGGACAGGGACCCCGAGTGGTCAGTGAGAATGCCCCAGCTCGCTAAACTCCCCCTAACCACTATCAGAAACAACCCACAGACCTGAGAGGCCTGGCGTTCCTTCCCAGGGCAACTCTTCACCAGCAGCTTTCCCCGGCCAAGTGGGCAAACCATCAAACTGCAGCCCACTTCAATGCCTCCTTTGTCCACCCTCCATTTCCGTTATTCAGGTCTCCTAAACTGCAGACCATCCAAGGGCACAGTGAGGTTGGTGCTCCCAATTAGTTATTCTTGAAAACCAGGAGCGGTACTACACATTCAAAAAGGAAAACTGCTTAGTACATACTCCGTGGGGGCCTCCAAACGGCAGGTGATTCCACACGCCATATGTGATCCAACATCTAAAGGCACTGGGGGAAAGCAGAGAGCAGAGCTCGCGCCTCCACTCTGATTCCCAACCACAGAAGCCAAGAAATTCAGGTTCAGAATTGCAAAGTAGTGTGAATTTCACACGCAATAATACCTATAGAGTCACGTGACTGAAAGCATCTGTCACCTGCCTGGCCCGCTTGCTCTCTGCACAGTGGAAGTACGCATGCACACTGACACAGTTGGATAAGGGGCCCCTGGAAGGGAAGCTGGGTCCCTCTGGATTTTATGAGGCTTTTAAGGAATAACTTCTCTGCTCGAGTATCTTAGAAAGAGTTGACTGCACCAAAATAGGCCATTTGTCAGGCAGTTATGTGCTGTATTTTTTCCTGCTGGAAATTATGCCTTCTGCGAGGAAGGTTTAGGTGACGAAGGATTTGTGTAAAACTGTGCAGTAGTCAGCTCCCATGATTTCCTTCTCAAATACATCCCAAAAGGGACATGCATTTAAGCAGCGCAGCAGGCCAGTGTGACCAAAATGACAGTGCTCTTTCCAATTTATACTTCTAAAAGAGAATAAGCAGACACGCAATAACAAAAGCCTTTAGTCTAGATTTCATATCAGACACTTTGATGAATAGTAGCCTAAAGGGCAACATATTTATAAGTTTTAAGTCTCTCTTGCAACACAAACTGTCCTGATTTATCCCTATGATAAAGGCAGTTCTGAGAGCTACTTTACTGTATTTATTATTTTACAGAGGGGGGAAAATGTTGATTCGGCCCTCAA
Organism: Cervus canadensis; assembly: GCF_019320065.1. NCBI lineage: Eukaryota > Metazoa > Chordata > Mammalia > Artiodactyla > Cervidae > Cervus > Cervus canadensis. The sequence continues at coordinate 22,944,354 of NC_057396.1, forward strand.
TCTGCCACTGTTGGAGATATAAATGTTGGTAAGAGACCAGCGCTGATGTCTATAAATATTAATCTCTTCACCATAAGTTCTCGGCAGCCCCCTCCCCTTTTCTTCCAGAACGTTTCCCCCTTATTCTCGCTGCATCTACAGGATTTGCTTTATTGGCTTAAACCTTAAAAGGACTGGAAAGGGTAGCCTCTTTGAAGCCCATTACTGACTGGGTAGGTGATGGCCCCGTACAGCTCCAATTCAATGTTTATTTAAAAGAAAGCTCTGTGGACAAATGTCGATACCTCTTTTATGAACTGATAAACAGGCACTCTTATCTATCTGTATATCCTTCCGACTTTCAGCTCTACTCCCAATAAAAACTTCAATATGGAGTACAATCTAAGATGATTAAGTTCCTTTATTTAAGATGGAATCCTCCTTACTCTGATCCTAGAATAGAAAAAAAAAAAAAAAACAAACAAACCCAAAACACTCCCACTTTCTCTAAAATCCATTTTCTTGGTTTAAGGCAGTTAATAAATCATTTTGGGGACACACCTCAAGTCGTGGCTTCCTTCAGCTACCTGTGAACCGTGGGGAGTTTATTCATTAGCAGGTACGAAAAACATCTGAATACAACCAACAGCTTGTGTTTTTCTACAGTGTCAAAGTGAACTGTTCATTAGCATTTGTGAGAAACGACCAAGTCACCAAAGGGTATTAAGCCAACCGAGATGAGGGACAGAGGCTTAGGGGCTGATGTGTTAATTCCCTGTCCTGGATTAAACACCAGAGACAGGTCCTTAACACAGCTTCACCTCTACTGGGCTGAGCACCAGTTAGAAATGGATGCCTTCCCAGGAAGTAAAGGGCCAAGATATATAATTATAGCCATTGCCAAGTTATTAAATTGAAGTTCTTCTACATATAAGGTCCGGGGCTAGCTATAGTCAACTACTTACTCTACACTGCTGTATATTTGTACCCATTATAGGTGAACACGAGTTATAAATTATTTCTATTCAAAGAAGTACTTCTTGGAGATGGGGACTCTTAAAAGACAAGACTCTACAATACAAAGACTAAGGATTTTCAAGGCAGTTTTCAGAAGTTTCACTAATACCATTCTTGGCTAAATTAGAAAAATGCTTGGCATAAACACTCTATGTGCTGGTTGGATTGGCTGCCAAAGATCCACTGAGATGTGGTATTCCATGTGGATATGCATCTTTAATTAGTCTCAATAGATTTTATATGTATTCAACATTAATCTATACCACCTGTCCCAGACTAAAGGCATGAAAATGGTTCTTCCTAACCACTCTTCCACAAAAAATTATTCTGTTCCTTTTTCCAATAAATTCTGAAGGCTCTCTGGAAGGTCTTAAATGTTGGTTTAACATTACTTCTATTATAGATTTTTTTTTTTAAATTGCAAAGACTATTGCCCTATGATTTTGTTAAAGGCAAAGGAAAGCAGTTCAAAGATGTGTTATTAAAATCCTGACCTGAGACACCAGCAACAGTCTCAAACATGGATTTTAATTGTAGTCAGCGCCTTTCTCATTTCTATTAAGCCTCCTAGCCAAGGGATTATAGTCAGCTGCAACATGTCTTCAACTGTTCTATCTCAGCTCAGAAATCGGTTTTTTGAGTTCAAGCACTATAAACAGAATTTTTGTTTGCTGTTGAATAGTTCACTAGGGTTTCAGGTTTAGTCAGGTGTACATAAATAGCTGGTGCTCCTATTTTAACATGCAAAAAACCCCAAAAAACAAGCAATTAATTTAAAAGTCACTAAGAACTACTGGGTTGCACAAAAAAGTTCATTTGGGTTTTCCCTGTAAGCCATGGAAAAACCTGAATGAATTTTTTGGCCAACCCAATAAATGAAATTTATTAGCTAGATTGTGATGAGTGTAACCTCAAAAGAAGAAAATCTTAACCCCTCCAGAATTCCATGGAGTTTAAGCTTTCAATAGGATCCTACATGAAATGTTTCAGGGTGACAGATTCCACAATATTCATGAATCATTCAGTAATTGTTTTTCAGAAGAGACTCAAAACAAGAATACTTCTACGACCAAACACTTTAGAAGCCACCTATTCTGACTGAGCTTTATTTCTGGGAGAAAGAAAAAAAAATCACAAAGTTTATACAATGGAAAAGCAGACAGAGAAGACAACTTTAACTTCTGCTCATTGCTAAGCAGGTCGGAGGCCTTCATTTCGGGGCAGTAGGGTCAAGACAGCGCTGGAAAGATAAACCACTACTATACTAGCCTGTTTCCTTGAAAGCTGCTCAGCTGTCTCCTTGTGAACACACAGTAGATAGCCTAGCCAGATACTGGAAGCTGTATTTCTGGTCTGACATGAAGGCTAAAGAACGAAACTGTTTTGCTATATTAAGTCACCTCCTTTATGACCATAAGTGCTCTAAAACAGTGGTCACCAACCTTTTGGGCACCAGGGACTGGTTTTGTGGAAGACAATTTTTCCACAAACCACGGGTTGGGGGATGGTTTCAGGATGATTCAAGTGCATTACATCTACCATGCACTTTATTTCTGGTATTATTACATTATGATATATAATGAAATAATTTATACAGCTCACCATAATGCAGAATCAGATCATCAGACATTAGATTCTCCTAAGGAGCCCACAACCTAGATCTTTCACATGCACAGTTGACAGGAAGGTTCAAGCTGCTATGAGAATCTAATGCTGCTGCTGATCTGACAGGTAATGGGAGCCATGGGGAGTGGCTATAAATACAGACGAAGCTTTGCTCACTCATCTGCCACTCACCTCCTGCTGTGTGGCCCTGTTCCTAACAGCCATGGATCTGTAGCGGTCTGTGGCCCAGGGGTTGGAGACCTCTGCTCTAAAAGGTCCAAAGGGCTATCTCCAGGCTAGATGTCAGAATACGTGCATGTGTGCTCAGCTGCTCAGTTGCATCTGGCTCTTTGTGACTCCATGGACTGTAGCCCTCCAGGCTCCTATGTCCACGGGACTTCCCAGGCAAGAATGCTGCAGTGGGTTGCCATTTCCTCCTCCAGGGGAATCTTCCTGACCCAGGGATGGAACCCATGTCACCTGCATTTCAGGCAGATTCTTTACTGCTTTACTAGCGACCACGGAAGGCCTAGATGTCAGAATACAGAAAATATCAAATGAAAAAGTAAAAGCCCACAAAACTTAGCCTGGCCACAACCAACAGGGTTGAAACATCAACACTGTCTATCTATACCTCCACGGTGGTTTATCATTTTGCTATCACACTAATTTTAGAAACTCCTCTTAAATGTTCCTCATTAACTGAACACATTATTCAATTCTGTGCTAAATTTCAAAATAGCTCTTTTAACTAGAAATGAGAAACAAGAAGTCATAGCAGATATTAGCTTGATAATTAAATGAGTTCACCCATGTTTCAAAGAACGAGGAGGAAAACACGAAACCCACTGATCTTTGTTACTAGAAGCATCATGATTATCACAGATTTAACCAAAGAACTAGGTACCTTAAATGCCAGATACAAAAATAAATTGTGTTGGGTTTTTAATTAAGTCTTTATCTTTGTGTTAAAAAAAAAAAATTCAGGCCTGAGGCTTTAGATTGTCATTTTACACAGAAGTAAATGGTAAATGCCTTTCTACATGTGAAGCCATTAGATATAATTATGCAATGGGTAAAGCATGTATCACGCTATAAATGTCATTTGATTTTACAGTTATAAACTCATCAACATTTATCAAAACATCGCCTGGAGAAAGAAGAAGATGGCTAGAACTAGTGACAAATTTAATGTCATCTTTGAAAGTACATGACAAAGAAGTGTCACTGAAAAACATAGGGCTGACATACTGAAGTGGTGATCTTCATACCCATTTAATGGAAATTCCGTTCTCTCCAGAAAAGTCTCCTGATCACAGTACATTTCAGTGGGGTTTTAAGGTCTATTTTCCTCCCTGGAAAATCATTCCCCCTGCCCCACGCTCCTAAACACTGCCATCAGATGTGTGTAACTCCAGCCAACTTCTGCAGGTAGAGGAACGTGTGAATTCATCTCGATGAGCTTGCGGGTTTGATTTCAATTGCTTATTCAACCACAAACCTTAGTGCTTCTTAGTTAGTAATCTCTTAATGGAGCTGTGTTCAGATGGAAACCCAGGGACTATTCCTGCCAAGTTCTCTGTAGACGGCGGGGGCTCGTTTCCTATCTCTTGCTCTGAATCACGCAACGGCCCAGGTGCTTAAGCACGGGCACCAGCTCGGCTTGCAGACTGTGTTAACAGTCCTCCTTTCTGAGTGCCATTTCACACTCCCCATCAATCCGGTACTTATCACCCAGGGAGATTTGTCCCTTGAAAAACAAAATGGCTGGGCTTAAAAGAGTCTACTTCTCCCCTTGTCCCCATTTCTGTTTCACACAAACTTGTTAATATGAAATCTTGACAATGGGCCAGGGTAATAATGCTATTGGCAATGTTTCTGTCCTTTATAGCTTGGTGCCTAAGAACTGGGGGTGTTTGGGTGGGAGGTGGCGGATGACAACAAAGCAACAAAGCGGGGAGGAACAATAACTAGCTCTTGGACTGGTACAGAAGGGAAGCAAGTAGATCACTCTGAAGAGAGGTTGATGTGTACAGTCCTCACGCTGTTAATAACTTCATTTTATCTTTCCTTACCAGCTGAAGGCTTCAAGCATCTATAAGTACCAGGATTCCCAGGGTGGGGGGCGGGTGGTAGGCCGCTTCCCAGGGACCCAGCAGCCGCGACGGGAGTGCAGACCTCGTGTCTTCTCCCCAGCCTGGACTTGTGTCACCACGAGCACTTCTCGTTTTGTCCCTGTCCTGACTCCTCGCCCATGGACTGGTTCCTCTTCACACCCCCTTCCCGTGAGCCTGATTCAGGACACCTTCCATCCCCACGCCGGCCCCTTTCAGCAGAGGCATCTGAGGTCTTTTTTCCCCATCAATCAAGATTACCCATTTGGGGACTTTCCCTGGTGGTCCAGTGGCTGAGATGCTATACTCTCAACGTAGGAGGCCTGGGTTTGATCCCGTATCAGGGAACTAGACCTCACATGTGCAACTAAGAGTTCACATGGCTCATCTAAGACCCAGCAAAGCCAAGTGTATATGTATACACACACACACACACACACACACACATATAAGGTTACTCATTTCAACCACTCTAAAGGGTCACACACCATTCTCTCAGCCAGCTTGAGATGGAGAATCATCAAAAAACATTTGGGAAACCCAGCTCCTTTCAGTCCACAAGGAAACCTTTCCTGTGCTGCCTCATTGCTCAGAATCAGGTCCTCTTGCAGCATCACGGTGCCCCTTCAGCTTCGCCATGGTTGCAGGGATTCGGCTATTTCTGTGTGTTCCAAAAGCAACCTGCTCTCTTCCCTACTTCCTTCTCACCCTTTTGCTCATTTTGCAGATCTCAGCTCAGATACCATTTCCTTCACAAGACATGACCAGACTCCATTGTCTCCAGACAGGCTCAGGATCCCTAGAGGGTAGGTCCCACGGCACCCTGTGTTTCCCTGTCCTGGGACTTACAAGCTTTTTAATCACTTTATAACATAACCTTAGGAAACAGATGTTTTAGTGCTTCCCATCTATAAGACAGAGAGAAAAATCTGTCAATTAAATTTGCGTGGCAAATAAGATTGAAGATAAAAGGTATCTACAGTTCTTTGATAGCAAAGAAACATAAAAATTCAAAATATTATCATTATTTGCTCCTCTTGTATTTTGTTAGTTCCTTATTAAATAACAAATGAAGCACAACTAAAAATGAAGGTATTTTTAAAGGGATTTTGGGGAGGGGTTGGAAGGGAAGGAGTAGAAATGTATTATAGTTAAAGATTCATTTTAACTATTGTAAGAGGACTCAGTAAGCCTTAATAAGGAGACAAATAAGAATGCATTAGAGGATATGGTGCATTTGCTAGTTAAGGTTCTACATTTCTTGTTTTCCACGAACAGAGATATATTTTTTCTTCAAATTCAAGCTGATCCCATTAGCAGCAATTTTCAATTTTCTGTTTCTCCATTTCAAATAGCCACAGACCATCTAGAAAACACAGGGAAGTGTCTATTCCATGACTAAGGTTAGCAGAAGCTTAGTTATTACTGTTACTTGTATTTAATTTCAAGCTTGCCACCTCATAGCTTCAGAAAGAGGGAAGGAGAAAACAGGTTATTTAAAATTGATGTGTTTTATCATTACCCATCATTAAAAAATGATGCTGTTGTACCATCTCAGAAGTAGTAGGCAGTGAATATTTAATGCTTATGCTAGTATTTATTAATTTCACATTTCTACAGTTCTATATAGAATGACTATTTTAAATGACTATGATTTCTATTTCTTACAGATTCTCTGGCATTTAACTTCTACACGCAAAGCATTTGTATCTGTGCTTAAGAAGCTACCCAGTCACACCTATAAATCGAGGAACTGTTTAAAACAACAGGCACCATCAGGAATAGGAGGGAAAAAAGTCACATGTGTGGACATTTGCTAAAGAGGCAGCATATGGGAGAAGAAAGAGGAGGTGCAGCACGCCACTCATAAATCTTTCTGTAGAATACATTAGCCCAACATAACAGAGCCAAGGCAACAGACAAAGCTAGGTGGAGACCGATAGAGAAGTGCATCTGAGAGTAGGCGGATACATACTCACAATGAAAAACAGAGTATTATATATAAAGTTGTATATGTCTACCATATCACTTGGAGGGTTATCAACACACACATTAGTGTTCTCATTATATATATATATTTTTATTGATAAGTACATTTCCTTGTGATTAGTTGTGGATCAGAATGCCACCAAAAGCCCCGTGGGTGCCCCTGAGCGGTCTCTACAGCGTGTGCTCAGACCGTCTCTGTGTGAAGCTGGGAGTCCAGTCCCGAGCACCGGAAAACCCCCGTTCTCCTGTCCCCATAGTCACCTGTCCAGTTTCCTCCCCACACTGAGGCATCCTACCAGTCCTGCGGAAGCGGACAAAGAAAAGTCGATCTGTGCCGAACACTAATAAAGACCACATTTTCTCAACAAGATTGCATCCAGTAAATTGCAAGCCTGAGGGCAGAGTAGAGTGGGGGAGGCTTGTCGGCACGGGAGCATCTCACAGCTGGCAGCCAATAGCCAGCCTGAGTAGACAAGAACATATTGCTGACCGCCAACACCACGCCTGCCACAAAGTCGGCCCCAGAAATCTCTTCTGCTGTGACGAGTTTCTGCTTTGTTTTCTCTTACCTATTATTATTATACGGCATGGATACCCTGAAAGCAGACGTTAGGCCACCACGCTCTAATGGTGCTACAGAGACTTGATGAAAGCACAGCCTGACAAAATACACAGGGCTCACAGCTCTCTGAAATGCAGGCTAGAAGAGTAAGGTACGCTTTCTTCTTCAATTTAGTAGCACAGAATTGCAGGACACCATCATTAATATCAACGACAAAACAGTCCTCTGAAATCATAGTGACCATTCCACTGAATGTCAAGATGAAACCAGAACTTAACTAGTAGGAGTGCTAGTTATAATCACCCCAATCCATCCCTTCTGATGACAGAGGCTACAGTACGAGTGCGGTCAAACTGGTAAAAAGGGAAAACTGGGAAGCCCTTCTCTACTCCGTAAAGTCCCTCCTCCAAACAGGGTTTCCGCACGATTCTGCCTGCTTCACAGGCTTCTATTAACAAAGGGAAGGCGGCCTGTTACAATATTTTAATTTTTTGCACCAGGGTCATCATCAGATGACACTGGTTGTGCGTGTACTACAGAATGAATGCTGAAACAACAAAAATGAATCAGCTGTTTCCCTTCCTAAAGGACCTCAGGGCTAGGGGCAGAGGCAGGATAGACAAGTGAAAAGGGGCAGAAGAATACAAAACTCGTTGTGCTAAGTACTCAGTGAGGGCTGTGGGCACGGAGCTCTGTGGCACTCCTCTCCCTGCTGCGTGCCAAGGTGCGGTATTCTTCTCCATCAGCGTCTTCTTCCACCCCTGACACCATACTGACAGTCCCATGTATTTCTCCACCTACTCTGCAACTCTTGCCCCCTCTCTGATCATGTCATCAGGCCCCTGTCTCATGGCTGCCCATCTGCACAATACACTTCTTTCCTACTGAACCCTATGGATTATCACGAAGCCTTGCCTGACTATGTTGCAGAGAAGTGAGCTTGTCTGCCTCTTTGAATTCCATGTGCGCTGTTATAAAAGGAAATAACAATAGTAATACCTTTCCATGAACTAAAATGAGAAAAAACAAACATGTATGTAAAGCACTTTGAATAGTACTGGATCAGCACATAGTTAATGCTCAGCGAACGTCAGCTGTGTTCATTACTGGTCTGTTGATTACGTGGTTAGCTATGATGTGGTAGATATAAGGAAACTAAAGAAAAAGAATGTGCTCTCCAGGTACTCAAGAGTTAGTAGGATAGACAAGACGGGTCTTCAGAGAATTAAGATAAAAAATAGGGTGTGATAAAGATTCTGTGAATATTTTAGAGGAGAGTAGGCCTTAAGGTGGGCGAAGCAAGGCCTTACTTGGAGATTACTATGGAGGGGTCGGAACATTGGGAAAAAATAGAAACTGTAATCTTTGGATGCTGCAGAGGGAGAGTGTGGATGGAATGGAGTGAGAGGTATCATATACCACACCACACTCAGGAAGAGGGATTCTACAGAGGTAAGATGGACAGAATGTTGTGTGTGTGTGATAAGCATGGGTAGCAGGGGACCGGGGAAGTGAAAGACTTTGCTAAGAAGTTAATGGAGCACTGCCAGGCAAGCCGAGGCTGGCCTGAACAAGGGTGGGAGGAGCAGCAGTCATAGATAGGAAAGATCAGATCCTAGAATCACAAAGAAGAAGTTATACAACCTGGTCCATCTCTGAACGGTGGTATGGGAGAAGCATGGTGACGGTGGAGGTAAATGCCAAGAGTGAGTCTGAAGGGCTAGGACTCCTCCATGAAGATGGGAGGCCTGGAGGATATGGGCAGTGAAGAACAGATGGTGTATTCTATAGTTGAATGATGTGTAGTTCTACATTTTCACAGGACGAAGAAAGATGCAGATTTGGGAGTCATGTATATCAACATGACAGTTGAATCAGGCCCTCAGAGGTCACTGGAGAGTAGGCAAAACAGGATCAGGCAAGACAGTCACTAAAAATGTTATCCCTTCCAAGCTCCCCTCCCACTGGGTCCTTCGTCAACAAACCCTATACCAACCCACAAATCAGAAAATTAGACACACTACCACTTATTTCTAATTACAGTATCATCAGAGAGATGTTTCAAGGTTACAAGAATAGCATTTGGGTGCAATCAATGCCTATCAAAGGGCTATCAAGTGAAATTGGCCAAACTTAACATTTTTGACCCCTTAAGTCAAATATTTCACAAAGGACATTTAACAGAAAAGTGTCAGGCTAAGAAGACGAAAATCCTGTGTTCAGCTTTGACTTTCTCTTGAATATTCAAGATCTACTTCATCCTAAAGTTGCTTTTCTTTTCTAAATGAAAACAAGTTAGAGCCCACGGATCTGTACACGGGATTCTGTACAGGCACCAGATTAGATAATGCAGAATAAAAATAATGCTCTTTTGTTTTCCACCTTATAGGAGAAGCCTGAACTCATATTCCCTATTCATTCAAAGAAGAGAAACATTTCGGAGCTAGGGTAACTGTCACGACTTTCCAGATTTTATTATGCTGTCTGGTATCAATAATGAGATAATTCTTCTACGGCAATTCTCCAGGCCAGAATAATGGAGTGGGTAGCCTTTCCCTTCTCCAGGGGATCTTCCCAACCCAGGGATCAAACCCAGCTCTCCCGCACTGCAGGCAGATTCTTTACCAGCTGAGCCATAAGGGAAGCCCAAGAATACTGGAGCAGGTAGCCTATCCCTTCACCAGGGGATCTTCCTGACCCAGGAATTGAACAGGGATCTCCTGCATTACAGGTGGATTCTTTACCAACTGAGCTATCAGGGAAGCCCTCTGCATTAGATAATGGAGAAAAAAATAACACTCTTTTGTTTTCCACCTTATAGAAGAAGTTTGAACTCATATTCCCTATTCATCCAAAGAAGAGAAACATTTCAGGGCCAGGGTAACTGTTACGACTTTCCAGATTTTATTATGCTGTCCCATGTCAGTAATGAAATAATTCTTCTGTGCAAACAATATCCAAAACAAAAGCCCTTCAGCAAGGATGAGAGAGGGAAAAAAACCAATTTATGAAAATCCATGTAATTTTTCACACATAGCCCAATATATTAAGCACATACTTTGCCACAGGCACCAGATTCAGTTTAATTAGAACAATATTCCTTCCTCCATCTGAAATATTTAGCTCCTACCCAGCTCGCCATACTGCAATGTTCCCTGGTCCTCAAATGAAATTACAGCAAGACCAGTATCCTAGAACGAATGTGAGACTTGCATACTGCGGGGCGGTACAAACCTGAACCCTTCCCATCAAAGTACAATGGGCTTGGCCACACTGTACGCTAACATCAAACCACTGCATTTAACCCAGTTAAATACAAGCCTCAATTAGTAAGACATCTGCTATGCAGTTAAGAATGTGAATCTCAAGTTAATACCTCTACAAACTATCTTATTTCTGCTTTAAAAACTATGAAGCAAGAGAAGGAAAACAGAGAGCGGGGTGTGCGCAGAAAATGCACTGGTAGTAGAAATATCTCAAACAGATTCACCATCTTTTCTGGGTCACTCTCAGAAGACCAGACACTTGTCCCAGTTGCAGCTTGTTGTCCTATGTGTCCAGCACGTTGTCTGAGTAGTACATACAAATGCGGCCACATAATGGAATGCCTTCTTTTCACTAAAATGGAATCTGTGCAGTTTCCTTTCTAGAGGGGTTATAAAAATAAGCTTTTTATTGCTTGCATCTCCAAATTGCTTTATTTGGCATAGTGATGAAAAATGCTGGAATTTATATATAATGTAGCCACCAGATAAGAAAGCAGAAAAGAGAAAAAACAGGGGATTAATTATCAGTCCGACAGAATGAACTTTACCCTGATATGGTAATATAGTTCCTGCAGGCGGAGAAGATGAAAAAAATTACAGCATGCCTAATACACAGACAGTTATTCATATTGTATACAAATCAAAGCGGGCCTCACGCAGCAGCAATGACTCAGATCTTCACAGATCCACAGTGCACCAGCATCATCAGGATGGAATAAGGCAGCTGGCTTCGGGTGTGTGGTAGCACTGCGGACCAGGCCGACAGACAGGAGGATGTCAAAAAGGTATATTTTCTATCAAGATGCGGCTTTATCAACAAGGTTACTGATTTACCTAGGAATGTGGTCCCCCCGTGATTAATGATGAGGAATTCCACCTGACAAGTAACTTATCCTTAATGTGTCCTGCTCAGAAACAGGCAGCAAAGAGCCACGCAGCTCTGTAGACAGTTTGTCAATTTCAGCTTCTCAATGGAACAGAAATAAGAACTGCAGAGACCATGGCCCTCTGGCCATGACCTAATGTTGGCTGTTAATGGATTGGACTCCCAGTGGATTGGGAAACCCACCCAAGAACCAGGCAGAATCTATTTCCATCATTAGGGAAAAGGGCTGAAAAACAACTGGGCTGTGTCTTTCTGCCTGAGCCCTCCTAAAGCCACGGCTCATGGTAAGACCCTTGACCACAGTTATGCCAACCCATTCTGAGCTACCAAACTTCTCTAGAGCCTAGAAGGTGGGCTCTTTTGAAATATAGGGAAGGCCACAGAATCCTCAATGAAAATAAATAATAAACAATGGGAGTATTAATTTCATCAAATCAAGAGATTGGCTCTGGGAAATTTTTCCCCCTCAAGACTTGAGCTTAAACAGAATACCAAGATAAATGTTAATTTGACCTTTGGTGGGGGGGTGGGGAATGGGCTTTTTAAAAAGGGGGACATTTTCAAAACAATTTTCCAATATTTTTTAGACACTATCCTATTATTACTAATGCATAAAATTATTTCAAAGTTGCTAAGGTTTAAAAAATCATTGCTCTCCACCTTATGATTCTGAATAGCCACTGCCAGTTTCATTTACCAAATAGTAAAACTTATTCTTCAAGGAAATCACTTAGTTCCACGAGAGTTTGAAATGAGTCTGCTAAAAAAAGATGGTCTGCTAAAAAAAGATGGATCTTCAGATTCAGGGCAAATATGCAGTACAAGGTACACCTTACGTGGAAATACATGAGCTGTCTATAACTACAATGACAAAAAAGCTTAGTTCCTAGGACAAAAAAACAGTTTACTTTTCAGCTAAACAACTGATGTTCAAGGAGTAAAAGTCATAATACTGCACTTACTGGCTAACTGAAGAAAGAGACAAAACACCACGCTGTCGACATTTAATCACGGAGTAAATAACTAGTTCATCTTCCACGTGGACCTATATTTACTCCATGTTCTGAATTGGCCTCATCAGGTACAGCACGGATCAAAGACATCCAAGTCATCCCTCCTGGAGTTTGACTGCAACTCCTGAGTTTATCTGAATTTGCTAAGTCCCTTCTGAGTGCCTCTCCTTCTGATAGCTATGCCTAAAATGAGCGCTGATAAATAAGTATTGGTGATTATTGTATGCCAAGCACGATTGTGATTTTTATGTGGATTATGTCATGCTTTTTCTTCACAGAAATCTCATAGGATAGGTTCAGCAATTAACTTCACTTTGCACATGAGAAACAGTGAGGTTAAATAACCCGTCTAAGGTATACAGTCGAATAAATGTCTACGCCAGGATTCCAACCCAGGTTAATCTACTCTGTGGCCTAAACCCTTAACTTCCAGAATATTGGAATAACACATACGGACTTTCTTAAGTGTGATGACCTAGATAACATAATCATGAAGAAACATAAAAGGTCAGACACAGGATCTATACCCTCAGTGTTCAGATGTGAATCACAATTCAAGAGGTATCTTAAGTTTTACTGAGGACACTAGAGTCAGCAACCTGGGTTAACAGTCAACACTGAGGTTCTACTGTGGGCAGCGTTCTTTCATTCATTTCCAGGAAAATGTTGGTTATCTGCCCTCTGGAGAGGTGTGAGGGGAGGACCACAGGTTCTCCCAGGGATTGTCAGAGATGATAAATGACCAAAGTGATTCTCCATGAGGCTGCACTTTGGGTTTCTAGCCAATGCATCGTCACATACCAACCTCAACAGCTGAAGACAGCAGATATTAGAAGGGCCATGGATGAGGGCACAGTCAGGGTCTTGGCAATAATTTATATGGGAAAGAGAAGGTCTATAAATGAGGACACATCGATATTAAAATGGAAAGGGAAACTAAGTGGGATTAAGAAAGAGCTCAGGGTTTACAGTAAAATAGGGTCTTCCACAGAGCTTAGAAATTACTGGCCTTTACCGTAGACCAAGGCAAATGGCCCCATGAATCCATCTTTTGCCTTCTCTGTGGGCTGAATTATACACCATGTGATATACTAAAGACAGCCATGAACAGTTTTTATAGCGTTGAGGAATGGCTTTTTAGTTTAGGTTGCATTATGAGAACAAAACAAGTGGTCGTGAATCATAACATTTTATGGGTGTACTGCTTCATATAGTTTTCTAAAATTAAGCCCTTAAATTATACTCTACCCTCATTAGGAAAACAGTCCCAGAAAGAGGACACCATTTTAGAGGCTATGCAAAAGAGGGCATGGTAGAGCTGTGTCTGGAGAGCCTAAAGTATAATTAAATTGATGGGCCCCAGTAAAGAGTCTGCCTGCAAAGTAGGAGATGTGGGTTCCATCCCTGGGTTGGGAAGATTTCGTGGAGAAGGGAATGGCTACTACTCCAGTATTCTTGCCTGGAGAATTCCATGGACAGAGACACTGGAGGGCTGCAGTCCATGGGGTTGCAAGAGTTGGACATGACTGAGCAACTAACACTTTTTCACTTTCACAAGGACGGATGGATGAATAGCAAAAAAAATTCACAACCTGCTGGAGTTCACTGTCCAGAAGCAAACAAGGGTCAGAAAACAGCCATTTTCAAATTACGGGCCCATGCAGGAATGCAGCCAAGGGAAGCATCCCTGTGCAAAGTCGGAAGAGAAGGAGGGAAGGGAAGAGGTGCTAAGTAAATCGGTGTTTACTGTGTATTTTCCATCCACTGGGTGTTGTGTAAGACCCCTATAGCATTTTAAAAAGTTGCATAAAAAATAAAATAAGGCCATTACCCTCAAAGGAGGTACCATTCAGCTGGGGAGATAGCACACAAGAAAGAGAGCAATGCAAGGCAGCATCAAATTAAATACCAGTTCCCTAGAAGCTTCGAGAGCTACTCTAGATGTTCAGCACAAGGTGGAACCTGTGGAAGACTGGGCAAGGTCTAGACAAGGCACCCTGTCTGAGTTCCCCAAGCACCCTGTACCCCAAGTCTCAGCACCTGCCATGCTGCTGCGAAGCCTGACCTCACCCACCACTCCCCTGCCCTAAGGTCTCTGAGAGCAGAGGCTAGGCCCACTTTGTTCAGTGTGGGAACTCCAGGGCCTCCCACACTCAAGAAATACATCTAGAATTGGACTGAACACAATCCAGGGAGGACGAGTAAGGAGGAGGAGCTCTTAAGGGGATTTGGCCTTGGACTAGCTCCTAAAGATGACAGAATAACTGAGGCTGAAGGAGGCATTCCTGGCAGGGGGACATGCAGGAGCCAGGGCAGAGGCTCTTGAGCACAGGCTCTGTATGGGCATGTGTGTGCATGTGTGTGCATGTGTGCACACGTGTGCCCGGGGAGAGAAGGCAAGGCATCTAGACTAGGGCTGGGCAGAGAAGCACTTCCAGTGTGCAGACTTTCTGCTCCTAGAAATGGGGCACTCATCTCAAGGCCTAGAGATGATGTGTTATTGTGTTATTACTAACAGAAATAGATTGAAATATTTTAATACTACTACTGCCAATGTTGCCTGTTGCCAGAAGAACTCATTCCCACTCAGTAGGAAATGGGGGACAACAGGCTGGCCAGCCCTTTACTAGAATAAAGCTCCCTCCTTCCAGTCTGTTCATTAGATTTTAATGTCAGTTTCAGTGCTTCAGTTTACCAATTATTTAAAGGTTATAGTCAGTCAGACAAGGTTGTGGGTTTCTGGGTTTTTTTTAAAGGAAAAACACAGGGGAAGAGAGTCATCAAAAAAGAATAAAGCACATTCCCGCAAGTTCAGAATCTGTCACCAGTCACAATGCCAATGGCTCGGTTTCTCCTTTCCCATTTTCTCCTCACCACCACTCTACCCCAGCATCCAATAAAGAGTCACTTTGATGAATTACAAAAGAAAGACAAGGAAAAAATTTTTTCTAATGCCTTAAAGGTACAATTTAGGTTCCATGCTAAAGTCAAAGGTTACATGTTCCTTCATGTCATAGTAGTTTCCTGATTTCTTTTCTAAGGTGTTAAGTTCAATAACTAACATTCTCCTATTTCCAACATGCCCAAATGGTTAACACAGGGTTTTCTGAGTTCTTTCCTATTAAATGAACTGACCAAAGTCTTTACTTCCTAGTTAAATGGACTCTATCCAAGAATGCCATGGAAGACAAAGAATCCAACTGGTTCAGTGACTCAATCCAATGAAGCGTTCACCCTCGGCCTCTGACAGCTCAATCTCAATGCTTCCTGACAGTATGAAGGATTGCTAATTTCTTACGCTCTCACTGGTGGTTCTTAAATGCTCACCAATGAACCAAATGTTGATCAGTCAATGCCAAGGAATCAGAAACCAAATTGCCAACCCTGTGATTTATACAGTCCAAAGACTCAGGTTTAAAATAAGCTCAGACACATCAGAACTGACTAAAATGTTTTAATAGAGGCACAGTAAAAATATTTGTGAATTCAATTTATGAAGGAAAAAAGTACTATAGCTCATCATACTCAGTCATGTCTTGAGCGCGTACTCTGACAGGAGCTATTCAGAGTACTTCAGTTGCATTAACTCGTATATCCTCAGCAAAAACCCAATGAAGGAGTGCTCTCATCCCCACTTCACAGATAAGGACACTGAGGCACAACTTGTTCAAGGTCACCAGCTCGTAACTGTTGAAGCCTGGAAACTTAAATGGAGGTTTATACGTGTGGTATCTGTGATGCAAAGTGGGGTTGCCAGGGGAAACAGTAGACTTGGGATAGAAATATAAGAAAAATTAACTTGCTTAATGATTATTAAATGTTTTCACTTATTTCATTTAATCCTAGAACAAAGACAAAGTGGGTCTCAGTAGCCTCATTCTGATAGATGAAGAAACAGAGAAATTAAGCCATCTGTATGAGAGCACACAGGTGGTGATGGCTGGGACCAGAACTCATGACCTCTGATGAACCCCCACTGCAGGTCCCTTCCTGCAGGACACAGTTTGGCTCTTAGTGACCGTGAGTCCTCTGAGCCCAGCCAAAAACTGAAACCTTGACACTCATTATTTGCTTTTACCTGGTGATGCTAACTCTTCTGAGCCTCAGCATTTTTCATCTATAAAATTATCACAGATGTGGCTGTTGTTAGAGGAAATGATTTTTCCACCCAGCTCTTGTTGTTGAGTCACTAAGTCGTGTCTGACTCTGCGACTCCATGGACTGTGGCACTCCATGGACTGGACTGTGGCGGGCCAGGCCTCCCTTGTCCTTCACCGTCTCCCAGAGTTTGCTCAAACTCATGTCCACTGGCTTGGTGATGCCATCCAACCATCTCATCCTGTTGCCCCCTCCTCCTCCTGCTCTCAATCTTTCCCAGCATCAGGGTCTTCTCCAAAGAGTCAGATCTTCACATCAGGTAGCTTGGAAGTATTGGAGCTTCAGTTTCAGCATCAGTCCTTCCAGTGAATATTTAGGGTTGATTTCCTTTATTGGAGCATAACTGATGGATATATATTATATCTATTTAGGCTGTATGTGTGCTTGGTCACTTGGTCATGTCCAACTCTTCGGGACCCCTGGACTGTAGCCTGCCAGACTCCTCTGTCCATGGGATTTTCCAGGGAAGAATACTAGAGTGGGTTGCCATTTCCTCCAACAGGGGATCTTCCTGGGCCAGGGATCAAACCTGTGACTCTTGTGTCTCCTTCATTGCAGGTGGATTCTTTATGGCTGAGCCACCAGGGAACCCCCATATATTTAGGTTATACAACACAATTTTCTTTAAAGGTGTACAACATGATAGTTTAATGTACATATACATTGCCGCTGTAGACATATAAATTAGCATTATATCCATATAAGTTAGCCATTGTCATTGTATACATATAAATGAGCAATCCTTAACACTATCAAGAAGCATTGAGACACATGTACACGTACTACAATCAAGGTGATTAACACATCCATCACCTCTCTTAGATACTGCAATAATTTCTCAGAAAATCATGGACCTTCTAAAGTCAAAGACATGGGTAAACTGTAAAAGTATAAAGAATAATAAGCATAATGAGTTTTTAGTTTTTCTGTTTTTCTTCTGAAGGGAGTGATATTTTAGACATGTATAACTAATTCTTTTTATTCTAAAAATTCGAGAACTTAAAATTGTTACTAGGCCTATGCCCATTGCGGCTTATTTTGCATGTTGAGCAAACACATATCGCTCACTGAAATATTCAGCGAGGAATAATATAATACTACATTATAATATCTTTTTCCATACACACAGACACACAAATAAACAAAAAAGGACATCAAAGGGGGTTTTCTTTTTCTCAGGCCATGGAAACACCTATTAGTCATTTTGTTAACGCTCAGGACATTCAGCTTATATACAAAACTCATTAATGTCTGCATTTTAAGGGAAATTTTAAATGCAGTGACCTGACCATGGACACAATAATGAAACAAGATTCTCATTACCATGCTCTAAATAATAATCTAAAAAAATTAAACCTTGGTAATATTTTAATGTTCAGATAAACGCCTGCTTTAAACCCAGTCCATGGATGCTCCTGATTTCTAGTTGAAACAAAAACTGACTTGGGTAAAACATACACTCTGGTAGTTCAATTTGTTATGCTCTGGATAGCGCTTGTCTTTAGAGAACTACCTTTCTCTCCAATTAAGGAACAATTTTGCCAATCAGTTTTCCTGGCGACTCAGCGTCACAAAAGAGAGAGGGAAGGGAAGAAGCACGGGGTGTCAGGAAGGTGGCTGCACCTCCTGACACATCACGACTGATTAAAGAGGCTCTGAAAGAACAGAAGGAAAGTGCGTCTCAAGAACAACAGAACCTTTCAGTCAAAGTACATTCGCCTAATTGAAAAGCGACTCAAAGCTGTTATTTTTATACCCCAAAATGCTGAATTATTCTTCAAACAATTTCACAAAATCAATAAAAGAGAAGTAGTGCTCTCCCGACCTCTCATCCTCACGGTTGCCGGTCTGAGATATCGCCTCTCCTTTTCTCTCCTGTTTAGATGTAGGCCCAAGCATCTAAAGAGAGGCAAGGGCAAACTTGGTCTCTCGCTTAAGGAAGACACACTATGGAGAAAAGGACCGTGTATGTCTTTTGCACCAAAGTTTTTCTTCTAATGTTTCTGCATTGATAATCTACAACACCAATAACAAGGTTCTTGGGGCTGTGACTTGAACACGAGACTTGATAGGGATTGTTTGACTATCAGCATCGTTATTCTGTTGAAAAGTAGGACGGGAGGAAGAAAGCGGGGGAGGGGAAAGAGGCAAGCCCGGAACGTCTGGCTTAAAATCAGAGCCACAGGGTGGTCCTGTGACAGTTCCATGATCTGGTCACACATTGCCAGCACTCCAGTCACACGCCATTGTTCAAACGCAGCAAATTGTACTTGAAGGTGCCATCCTAGAGTCCACCTGGGCATCTGATGGGACAGTACAGGGCATCAGCTTTGCCAAATGGTTCCTTGGTGTGGTGAAAATGGGAGTAGACTCTGATCTGGTTATAGAGAATTATTGAATTATAAAAGGGAAATACCAGTGATCTTTTCAGAAGCTATAAAAAACAATCAAAAGAATAGTTTAACCATTCCTTTTGGAATTGATAGTAAATATCAAGATAGAATTTATTCACTCACCATTTACTGAGACCTACCCTATGCATAAGCTAGTGCTTATTCATAGAGTGCTCTGGTGAGTGCTGAGCATGTGATATTGAACAAATCTGAGCGCGGTCTTCATGGTGCTTATGTTCTCAAGATGGGAGTCAGACCATGAAGAGACAGTGACACGTAAAACTCCAGGTGATGATCAGTGCTTTGTAAATACAGCAGGTTAAGGGGAGGTGGGCAGTACCATGGGCGGGAGGCTAATACTCATGTAGGCCTCATATCCCTCCTCACATATTATTAATAAATAGGCCTTTATATAGGCAAGGCCTGTGTGATGAAGAAACATTTGAGCAGAACCTGGAGGACAGGTGGGAGAGAGAAAAATGGATATCTGAGAGGAAGCACGTTTTGGTTCCAGGCAAACGGAGCAATAAAGCAAGGGCCCTATGGGGAGAATGGCCTTAGTGTGTTCCAGAAACAGCAAGGAAGCCAGCATGGCCAAGAGTAAGAGATGGCAACAGAGCGAAAAATGGCTTATCTGCTAGGAATTCACACCTAGAACAAAATAAAATAATACTCCCCTTCCAGAACACCAGCAGAAAAGTTACATTTTACAGCAAATATTTCAAATGAACTACTGAACTCTGCTACTTGAAGAATTTTATGATGGCTTCTGTTATTATAATTGACAATCACCAAGCCCCATCTCTACACAGCCTAGATTTTTAACGTAGCTTATGCTAAAGAAGGGCACAGTGAACACAAACCCCATGGAAGCGCAGACTGACACCCTCCCCGAGGGGCCTCCCCCGACTTCTCGCCCTCTTCCCACCTGCCCGGAAGATGGGGTCAAGGCCCCAAGAGACTTTCCTGCGTTCCTGCACCACGGCAGCCACCATTCTGTCCTGTTTAACACTCGCTTCCTTCCACTAGGATACAAGGCTTTTACTTCCTTCACTGCAATGGCCTCTCAATGCTTAAGAGAAGTTTGTGGAAGGGATGGATGAAAAGCTGGATAGGGCTCAGCCTTCCCATCTTAACCTTGCTCACTCCACCAGGAGGGGGTGATTCAGACAGCTCACAGGCAGCTTCAGCTCTCTTGGGCCTCCTCCCCTCCTGGTTCTGGGAGGGTCCACCTCACACTGCCCCCAGATTACAACGAGCCCCATGTTGATTTTACTTACAAACGGTGTTTCAGGACGACTCTTCTCAAGAGAAATTGAGAAACCCAAAGAGGCCTAAACATTTCTGGAGGTCAAAGATTAAGAGTGTTCCTTATTTACATATTTGCCCCTTTGATCATTATGTAGCTATAAGAAATGGGGATGTTCCAGAGCAGCCCAGATGGCAGAACTTCCTGTGATAACAGGAAGTTATCCTGTTCTCCCCTACACCATCCAACAGTGTAGCCACGGGACGCCTGAGGCACTTGGAGTGTGGCTAGAGTGGCTTATAAGCTGAATTTAATTGTATTCAGTTTTGCTCGACTTAAATTCAAATACCCCTGTGGGGCTGAGTGGCTTCTGTGAGGCACAGCACAGTTCTAGAACTTTCTGTCATGATGTCCTCTCTTTCAGACAGGTCCAAATTGATTCGGATGCAAGTTCCACGAGGACCACAGCCTTGTTCGTCATGCTCATGGCCCATGTCTGGGGGGTTCTGAGCGAGTGTCTAAGGAATAACACGTGCACCCATGCACCCATGAATGGCTGAAGGATGGGAGGGCGAGGACTGCGTCTGCAGAGGCCCTGTTGCGCTGACAGCGGACACACAGGCGTTTTCTACTCCTGGTGGCTCTGAAGTTCTGAGACACCTCCAATGGGGCTGTTTTTCTACACGGACTCTAAAACACACAACTGTTTTTTTAAACCATATCTTTAAATGAAAGAACATTTTCTTATATGAAAGCTGACTCTAACCGCTGACCAATCTTGCTGTTATTGACTGCTGCAAGGAGGCTGGCAGGACACAAGTCACTAGGTTCCCTGCTCTCTCTAAACATTTCAAAAGTTGGATACACAGTGCAGGAGGGCATGCATTTTTTTAACCTCATTTGTGATTTTGAGTAGGAAATTAAAACCTGTACACAGGAAAAGAAAGAAGATCCACTGTATCTGATCAGGGACGCTTTATGAAGAATTTATTATCAGGGAGAAATATCAAACGAGGAGCAGAAACAGCACAGAAGCCCAATAAAACACTAGCATTTGACAAAATAAAACAGATGCTGATGGGCTGGGGCTGTTGATGGCTGAGGGGATAAGGAAAAGAAAAAGAGGAAATTAGAACAAATAAGATGGATGATGTAATTAAGAACTGAAAACAAGTAGAGAGGATGAGAAATTTGAGCTGGTTGGCCATGGGAAGTAAGCTATTTCAACCTTTTTAAATACAAAGGCGGGCAGGTTTAGAGTCTACCTAGGTCATAAAAAAAAAAATCTGTTTTAAATATCCAAACATCAAACTGGGCTCAGGGTGGGTTGAGGGTTTGTACTGACCGCCATCCGGTCTTCAGCAAACCAAAACATCTCCAGATATAATACTGCAGATCCCCTTCGGCCGCCTGACATTAACTCTGCATTGCTCCCCACTCCTTGTTCTCCTCTGATTGCCTTCAAGATAGCGCAGGGCCCAACATGAAAGGATTACTATAGCAACCCGGGAAGCTCTTTTATCGGCCTGGAGGAGGTTGTGCAGAGTGGAGCCGGATGGAGGATCTGGAGGGGAGAGCCCTGAGGACTGCCCACTGTCAAGCCTTCCTGGAGATGCTTAGCATGAGGATGCGTGTTCCAGAAAATGATTAATGCTTTGAGGGGGAGAAAATGTTCTAATTGAACATACAGTAATTCTGAATTTTCTTTTTGTGTGACAGATAAGATATAATCATTGAATTTCTTTCTCCAGAGGCTTTGGAGGAAAAAAAGAAAAGAAAAAAAAAACCCTTTGTGGAAGCAGTATCTTCAGTGTCTGAAAGATAGTCTTTTTATATGAAACAAATTCTGCATTGGGTTACTAAAAGCATCCACCTGCTTATCAATCTAAAAGCTGCATCTTTAAAGGTCACAAGTGAAGGAAAATCAGATAGACTCATTCTAATTCCTAGCAAACGGGAGCTCATTTCTCACCAATCCACCCTGCAGCGCTCAGTAGCATGACCTTTCACTTACAAAGAGAACAGCAGATTTCTGTCTCTCATGTGCTACCCTTCCTTCCTCTTCACGAATTAAATGCAGTTTTGATATTATCATTACATCCTTCCAGAATATTCCACTGCACGTACCCACGAATTAGCATTACTTTGCCAAAATGGCCAGCCAAATCTCACAATCACTTGACCCTGAAAAGGAACATTCATGAACAGTAATAATAATAAACAGTTGAATGCTACAGAGTCAGAGAAATCCTATAAACCTGTGATCTGGAGCAGTAAGTGAATTTAAAAAAATAAATAAAAATGGGTATCTAACTGCATGTTGCTCTTTTAAATTTGGCCCAACAAATTCAGCCAGGAAAATAATTCTGAGAGATTACAGAAGAGTCTTTCTTTGGCACTTCTGAGAATATAGGTGTCTGAGTGACATTAGCAAGTAATCTGTATGTTGGGAAGCTATGGAAAACACACTGGGCGAATTTCAAGCCTGAGAGTCATGACGACTGGGGGCTTGTCTTGGTTTCTTAGCACCCACTGAACGACAGCCGGAGGGGTCAGTGACCTAGTGTGACGGCAAAACCACTCATTTCTGAACAGTTACTGCCAACCTTGTTCAAGTCTGAAATTCAGGGATTCCAAATACATATATGCTCAGCCAGATGGGAGAGCTGAACAGAATGCAAGCTGTCCTGTTTACGTTAAAATGGCAGGCATTTGTAAGACTATCGTTTAACTTTCAGAAGAAATTCTTTGTTGTAGCTTCATGCAGCAATTTCAGGCAAGCTGAATTTCATTTCCACTAAGTGTATTAAGTTCATTAACAACAGGCAACAAAAGAAAATGATTCAAATGGAACACAAAAAGCAGTCGATTTTATCTCTACGTGCCTCAGTTTCCCTAACATGAGAGAGTGGAAATCCATCACATCCTTAATCCAAGGCCAATGTAAATTCTTTGTGGAAGCCAGAACAAATCAGATGCTTCATACATTTTAAATGAGTGATAATTAAGAATTCAGAGATGACAAAGTTTCTTCTTAAATAGTAATAATCTACGTTTGTCTGGCATATTATGGAGTACTAGGAATGCCATCACATTTGATCCTTCCAGGAACCTGTATTGGGCAGGACAGACAGCAAACAACCGTTCCGTGGATGAGGAAAATGACACTAGAGGTGGCGGCTCAGCTAATACCTCACAGAAGATCACTCGCTGGGGCAGTGAGAACTCAAACCCTGATCAAGTCTGGACATCCAGATTTCACTATCCTGAGACAGGATTAACATTTGGTCAAAAATATTGTTTTCTTTTTGCACATGTTGAATCAATATTGATATTCTAATTTAGGAGACAAGGACACCCCTTGCTATTTGCATATTGTAATAGCCTTCAGAATAATTATTGGATAGATCTTTTGAAAAAGGAAGCCACATGTTTACACTACTTCACTGCTTTTAGAAAAGTAGGGTACATGACATTTACCAAATGCTGCAGCACGATTAGCTGTCATTTAAACTACTGTGAAGAAATCACATGAAAAAAGGGAAATAAGCAGAAAAATCAAAATTTTCAATGACTTTTTTTAATAGCCAAAAGATTAAGTATAACTCTTCTGTTCTGTAGAGATCCCACAAAATCCATTAAAGATCTCAGGAGTTCTTATCCTTTATTCTACTACATGAACAACAAAAGCTAACTTGTACTTAAAGTTTCTACATGACAGTCTCATCTAACTCAAAACCATTAATTTCAAGCAAATAAATAAATGCTATACTGTACTGCTCTGCAGTTAATATTGCTGATAAGATAAACATAATATTTTTTGTCTGATCATCATTTAATACTATTTCTTATTATTGGCTATAATTAGTTCTGATATTATTACGCTGCTTAAGCTAAAAAACAGCCCTGAATTTTTTTCTGATTTCGATTAGTAATCAACATTATCTAATTTAAATCCTCATTTCAGGCCTTCGAACAGAACAGAAAGCAAATCTTTTTTCTTCTAAACCATTAGGCTGGTTATACCTCGTAACCAATCTTTTGGATCAGGCTCTATAATTAAGAGAAGTAAATAAGAAAATCACGACAACACATCTTAAGTTATTTCACAAGCACAAAGGAGAGAGCCAAGTTTCAAGATATGGCTTCCCAAGGGCTGCCATAGTACAGGTTAGAGCACCAGGTGGGGAGAACAGGTACTGACCAGGGCGGGGCTCAGAGGGTTACTGGCAAGGAAACATCATCAGAGCCAGTCCACCTCTTCAGAGGCTGCCTCTAGGAGGCCCCTACCGTGTGCCCCTGAAGACTCCTCATGGAGAATCTCGAGTCATAGACATCTGCAAGGAGAGGAGGCTGAGGCTTGTACCCCCACGAAAATCTAGCCTGCTCTTCATTAGTTTCTATACTCATGGCTTTTACTTCCTCACCAAACACTCCTTCCCTCAGCTTCTACACTTTCCTTTAAAATTGATGTACAGCTGATTTACGACATTGCATTAGTTTCAGGGTATACAGCAAAGTGACTCAGTTTTGTACACACACACACACACAAAATACACATTTATATGTATATGGGCTTCCCAGGTGGCCTAGTGGGTAAAGAACCTGCCTGCAATGCAGGAGATGCAGGAGATATGAGTTTGATGCCTGGGTTGGGAAGATCCCCTGGAGGAGGGCATGGCAATCCACTCCAGTATTCATGCCTGGAGAATCCCATGGACAGAGGAGCCTGGCAGGCAACAGTCCATAGGTTATAAAGAATTGGACACAGCTGAAGTCACTGAGCACACATGCACATATGTATATACAAACATACACATACACACATATATGTATATATTTGAATATATATATAGATATACACATATATATTCTTTTTCATATATTCCTTTCCATTTTAGGTTATTATAAGGTACCGAGTATAGTTTCCTATGCTATACGGTAAGTCCTTGTTGATTTATCTATTTTATATACAGCAGTGTGTATATGTTAATCCCAAACTCCTAATTTATCCCTCCGTCCTTCCCCCTTTGGTAACTGTATGCTTGCTTTCTATGTCTGTGAGTCTGTTTATGGTTCATAAACAAGTTCATTTGTATCATTTTTTTAGATTCCACATATAAGTGATATCATATGATTATTTCTTTCTCTAACTTACTTCACTTAGTATGATAATCTCTTATATTCATCCATGGTGCTGCAAATGACATTATTTCATTCTTTTTTATGGTTGAGTAGTATTCCATTGTACATATGTACCACATCTTTTTTATCCCTTCATCTGTTGATGGACACTTACGCTGCTTTCATGTCTTGGCAATAGTAAATAGTGCTGCTATGAACACTGGGGTACACGTATCTTTTCAAATGAAGGGCTGTCACCTTTTCCTGATATCTGCCCAGGAGTGGGATTGCTGGATCATATAGTAACTCTATTTTGAGTTTTTGAAGGAACCTCCATTCTATTCTCCATAGTTGCTGCCAGTTCTTACAACTGCAAACAAAACTCAGAACTTACCTTCTTGAAACAACATCTTCCCAGAATACTACACCCAACAGACTGTTCTCATCTACCTTAATATCTTCCAGTATTTAACCCTGCGCCAACCCACTCTCATCTCAAGACTCCCCCTGCCCTCAACTTTGGGAGTCCCCATTTTCCTGCCAACTTTTCTGGTTTTTTTCCTTCCTCCTCAACTCACCTCCTCTTCCTGTCTGCTAAATGTATCAACAGTTATTCCCAAGGGTCCTGATAAGCAATATAAAGAGAGGAATCTCAGATAATTGTCAAATTTTCAAAATGTATTTGCAATAAAGCTCCTAACTCTTGCATAGCATTAATCAGCTCAATGAGACACAATGTTTATTACTTAATAAATATAGTATCCATAGACAAATTTTATCAAAAATTTCCTATCATTTCAATTATTAATTGTATATAGAAGACTTTCAAATCTCTCCCCAACAGCCTAACACACTTCATCCACTCCCACGTCCATAATGACAACAGAGTCTGGGACATTTCCACCTGGGTCAATGAGTGCTCAGTAAGTCAACGACAAAGACTATCACATCCATCCGTCCAGCTGGCCCTCTTCCTGGACCCTGTTGAGGGCATCCTCTCAAGTAATCTGACTCCTCACATTGCCCTGAGTTTGTGCATTCTACACCCTGGAGGTTATATCTGTCCTTCACTGTGTTGGCCCTAGTTAGAACTCTCACTACCCCTTGGCTGGACCACCATGATCCTCCAACCTTCAGTGGTCCCTTCTGCAATTCATAGGTACTTCCACTATTTCCCCTTTTTAAATGTCTTCAACAACTTCCTGGTTTCTACTGAAGAAAATCCAGAGTTGCTAACATAATACTGAAATCTTTAAAGGATCCTCTATAATCCCCCTTTCCAGCACTGTTTCTCCCGATTAGTCTCCCTGGGTTTCAGATAAACTAGCCTATAACACACCCCCTCCCAACATGAGCTGGGATTTTCTGCTTCCATGCTTTATCTCATGCTGGTCCCTCTATTTAGAGTATCTTCAACTAATTGTAATCTTACACGTTACAATCTTCCCCATTTGTCAATGCCAAACTTCAGGGTTTCTTATTTTATGAAGCTGTTTTTGACCTGCTCAGCTAGAAGTGAGTTCTTTCTCCACCGAATATCAGACCACTTTATGAGTACTTTTCTATCAAAATCAACATATAACATTTCTCTTATAATTAATCTGTACATAGCTCATCTCTTTTTAGAATGGGTGCAGTATCTCACTTATGAATGAAGCACACAGTCCTACACATAGTGAGTTTGTCTTAAGTGTTTAACAAATGAACAAACTGAGTGAATTAAATTCCTGCCTTCCTACTGTCATTATTTTAAATGAATAAGTATTTAGTAGATTGCTGCATCTGAGAACGAGCTCCTTCTGTATCCAATAAACACAATGCTTCCAGTACTCCTAAACCACACTCCCTTCCTTGCTATATAGTATTTGGCTTTGAAGGATAAATTAGTACAAGGGCCTCACTGGATCTGCAATAGAAAATTAACTTCTCCTAAAATGGTTTGGTTCACATTTATTAGAAAGTACTCGGTTTTACTGGTTTGCTTTGCAGAAAATTTTGTGTTAACTACGATCAGAAATGGTAGAAAGCTGAGCTGCATTGACAGAACCGTTGAGGATCAGAGAGACGGGGATGATGCAATTAAAAGGTGGACAGACAGGTAGACAGATGCTCAGCTGCATGATCAGGAACAAGACAGTATAAAAAGGCTTCTTTGATCATTAGAGATACTGCTGTAATGAAGCCCTGGATACCTACTCGGTGTTTCTGCCGGCTCTCATCTCCACCAGGTGTCTTATAGAGAAAATAAGGCAAACACAAACAGATACACTGCCAGCTAGTCAAAGCCGCTTGGCATTTTTTCCTGTTGATTAAGCCACAAATAAAATCATACATGTTGTGCTTCTGACACAGGCAGAGTATGCAGTTCGTGAATCTTTACAAAATACATCTTTCTGAAATATTTCAGCATCCATTACTCTGCTGAGATCAAGAAACTAATATATATTCAATGGTGTATCCTATGTGATCTGAAACATTCCCAAGGGCCAAGAACACGACACAAACTGTAAGCACCGAAGTGGATTTAAAAGCCAAGCAAACTACAGGATGGCAAATTTGGAAAATGAAGGTAAACTGTGAGCCAGCAGGCAGGATGTGGAAGTTTAAGAAGGACTACCTCTTGCTTATTTAGAAGAAAGGAGAGCTGCGCTAATGTGGGCCAGTCAAAATGGCAGCGCTAAATATCATTCCTCTTTGCCTCTGGTACGCACTGCATGGTCCCTTAGAAGTAATGCTGGCTTCTCATTTCATTTCTGCATAGTTAAAAATAATAGTAGACTCCCTGATCACACAGCAGCTGACAGGGGTGCAGGTGTAATTAGGGGTTCTTTGGGGAATCACAGTGGCTGTGAACAATCCACAGGGTCGAGACTTGAGCATGACTCTCCGCACTTCAGCACTGTTACCGCCACCCTTCTGTGTTAGGCACTCCAATTCATCTCCTTGTCTTGGGCTCCTCCTCTGACACACGGAGACAACTCTAACACTCGCTATCTGTCTGGGAGGGATTTTAGGAATGTAAGTAAGGTGCTGGTATATTGCATCCCACTCTTTAGAAGAAGCTATATGACTCACGACAGCATCATTTCTCACAAAATCTGTTGACTTCTGGCTGTGAGGTTAGGTTGAGGAGGGCAAGGAGAAAGGGAAGGCAGAGAGAGAGAGAGAGAGATCCAGTCACTAGGACTATTTTTATGGCTTGGGGCAGAGGTGAATGCCCCGGTAAATCATACTTTCAAAGACAGATGGCCTCTTTAACAACAATCTCTCCTTCTAGAGTCATCACTTTATCTTGTAAAAGACTTTAGCTCCATATGTTCATGAATCACTGATCCTGCGACAACTGTAAGGGCAAGGCTCTGAGAGGTCTGATTTCATTATACCAGCACGGGGTAGGGCGGGAGTGGGGCTCTTTGATGAGAAAATGAAGAGAAACAACATTTTCATGTACAGGATGGAAAATCAGCTAAGGCACATCAATGTTTTCCCCTTTCCTTCTCTCCACTTTACGGTTACCAAGCCCATTCCCAACACACTTTAATCAGCCACTCAATATCACACGGCTTTTGCTAAATATAAAATTATGTCACAGAGCAGAAGCCAAGAGAAGAGCATGGCTCTCTTCCTCACTCACTGTGCTGACGAGATTTCCACGAGCAGCCCTTTGCACAACCACTTGAAATCTCAATATGACGGCCCAATCTGTGATGCTACCTGAATACTGTCAGGTCAGACTCTCTTGGAATACTAATGCTAAGAAGATCACCAGGACATCTGCCTACTGTAGGTAACAATGACCAAGCACAAAGGTAATCTTAAATTAGGTTCTCTTTCAAGATATCAGTAACTCAAATTGCTTTTGTCATAGTTCTTTTCAAAAAAGAATATTTTCAATTTAGAACTGGAAGGCAACATGAAAGAGTAGGCCTGACTGCCCATGAAGTTCACTGCTATTGCAGCGCTAAATGGGCACAGGCTGGGAAGACAAATGAAATAAGACAAATGCACTCTCCCTTATGCTCAAGTACGGTATTTAATATAGTTGAACACTGCATTTATTTTTATCTTTGACAGGTCCAGAAATGGCCACTTACTTTATCTGCAGCTGGGATAGTCTCAAAAATATGTTTTCTTGCCCTACAGGAGAATAATTTATTTTTTCCAGAGTTCATTAGCAGCAAAAATTGGCGAACACTGAATATGGACTTTTTCCCCCCTTCAACCATCATTAAAGATTTAACATCAGTAACTCTTTAGAAACAAGAGCTAAAAATGAGTGAGACGGCAGCCTAGACACCAACATGCATCACTGTGCAAAAGCCGTTTTAACAGGTATTTCCTCTCAGTTAAGAGATATTTATACAGTATATAGAATCTCAAAGTTGGACTGCCTTATTATTTTGAAATTCATTCTTCCATTCCTGCAGAGTTTTGCAGTCTGACCTATTTGTCTTAAGGTTGGACGGCATTATACATTCTTAAGAAGCAGGAGCAAGTTGGAGATGGCCTTGAAAATCACCATCAACATTGTAATCAGTCTCTTTGATAGAGGTGATACAGAGCACTGACACTTTAGCAGCCATTTTCCCTTAAAATGGTATTCTCATTCATTTGAAGACAGAAGCAGAGGCCCCTATCCTGAATTTGCAATGTTTAAAAATGGGAGAACCATACTGTTGGATTCAATGTTCAAACATTAGCTAAGAGCACTCAAGGAATCTAAATCAGAAAAAAGGGAAAGAAAACTTAGTTTGTAGTAATCTTCCCATAAAGACATTCAATATTCCTTTCTGATTGAAAAGTATGATTTCAGATTAGCTAGTCTAAATGCATTATAAAAAGCAAATGCAACAGACTTTTCAGCTGATCCAGCCTAAATGAAGCTACAAATAGGGAAGTAAAATAGTAAAATAATAAAAAATAACCCATACCTGCCTAAATAGACACATAAAACACACAGTACTATTAGCTGCTCAGTGATAATTGTGAATAACATTACTAGGGACAAGTTATTGCAAGATAAGAATTTTTCAGGGGGCTCCTTCAGCTGAAATTAGGGCAATAATTCCTACCCTCTTCATCATGAATAGTTTTACAAATAGAAGAAATTCTTTTTCTGGTTTTAGACTTTTAATACTCACATCTTCACTTTAAAAACAGACCTGTCATCTGTCTATTCCAATAGGAGGGAAGATCTACAATGCTGCTTTGAGAAGGAAGGATCACATTAAGGGATCAAAGAATCTAAAAAAAAGATTTCACGTTAATATCATGCATCTTTCCTTTTTTTCTTACCAATATGAGGTGGATCTTATTTCTTGAGCACATACATATATATCACACAAAGGAAGTACTATCCAAATTCTGTCCTGAAGAAGAACTCGAAACAAAATTTCAGGAGGAATATTACTGAACTTGTAAAGGGGATGCTCATATTTTTTATTTGCAATGTGTCTTAGCCTAGATCTATTATGGTTGTATTAAAACTAAAACTAGGAGAAGGAAACAAGAGAATGAGAATATGTGGTTTCTCCATGATTATCAGCGATTGTGGCCACCCTGAGGAGGTAAACACTGTTTAGCACGCACGCACGCTCTCGTCATAATCACATTTATCCTCGTCGAGCTCGACTTAAGATGGCACTCTACACTAGCAAAGTTTTGAGAAAGGAGCTTCTCTGACCATCTACGAAGCACTCGCCTACCCCTGAACAAAGCATTTTGCCCCCTAATTTTTCTCCAAATACAACTTTACTACTTCCTTTATTGCTCACAGTTTCTTTTGCACTTCAGGGGATTTATACTGAATGATGACAGAAGAATCCCTAGTCTGAAGCAAAATTCTGTATTGATATTTAGGATGATTCGGGCATCAGCACATTAGAGTGAAAGCGTGGATGAAAGATTCTAGTTATTATTCCTAAAGCTGACTCACCCTCACAGAAGAGCCCACAGCTACGGAAAAGGGTTTTATTTTTGAAAAGAGAGATAGGACAGTGTGAGCTGACCATAGCTAATGGAAAAGCCCAGCTCTGGTTTCTGTGTAGCTGGGTGACACAGCCTGCGGGGGAAGGGTAGTATGACCGGAAGGAGATGCGGGTGTTGGGCAGTTTGGTCTGGTCTAGAAAGCATTCATGGTTTCTAGGTGAACCAAAACGATGTTCAGTTCAGTCCTCTTACCCGTCTTACCTGAAGTCAAAACAAAGGGAGGAGGCCCCAGAGGGAGGGGATATATGTACACACGTGGCTGATTCACTTACTTGTATAGCAGCAACTAAACAACATTGTAAAGCAATTACACTCCAATAAAAAAATAAAGATAAAAAATAAAATAAATGCATGAAGCCCTAGTCTACTAAGGTCTTTGGAGAGTGTATCACATAAAAATATCCATGATCCTTTACAAGATGCAACATCATTTAAAACTCATATGAAGACCTCTGTGCTTTCCTGAGAATATGACCCCAAGCTGCTTTTTGTGATTGGTAATAGGAAACAGTGCCTGAGAGCTGGAGTTCTAGACTTTAGACCATCTGGGTCTAAAGTTCCAGGTTTGGGTCCCAATCTTGGCTTTATTCTTTATTAGGTGTACAAACTTGACTCAGTTACTTCATTTCTCTGATGCTTATTTTCCTCATCAAAAAAAAAAAAAAAATAGCAAATTAAAAAAATTAAAAAGAGAGATAATGGTACTACCCCATAACATCATGAGGATAAAATGCATTCAAAATGTTTATCATGTAACATGATAATCTTTGGGGTGATAGAAATGTTCTGAAGCTTGAATGCATGCACATTTGTTAAAATTTACAGAACTGGACACAAAAAAAGGAAAAAATGGAAAGCTTACTATATGATAATTTAAAATGAAAATTTAAACATATAATATGTGTGTTATTATAATCAGGTATAACAACCTTGGGTAAAGCAGTCAATAAACACAAATAAACAACACAGAACTGACCACAGTTCCTGGCATATACGTGGCACTTAAAAGGGCCCATTACCAATGTGGCCTTTGCTGCTGAGGGTGTTGCTGTGGTTGTTATTAGCAAGTCAGAAGAGTATGAGGAACAAGGGGAATGAAAATAAAGAAGGAACTGGCAGACCCAGGTAAAGATCACTGATGAAGGGGGATGGAATGGAAACGGAAACAAGAGCTGAACCAACTGCCACTGGGCTCCAGCTGGGAGCCAGGCTAGGTGTGAGTGGGAGAGTGCGGTTGTCTCTGTGCTGCTCCCAGGTTAGGAAGAAGACACATTACCAGTTGCAATTACAAGATGCCAGAAGAAAAAGGGGAAAAAAAGGAAGAAAAAGAGCAGCTATTTCTGCTGCTAGACATGAAAACAAACCAACTGAGAAAAGTGCTTTGATGAGCAGAGTGTATGCTGCTGGGTGTGTGGGCTGGATTCTCCCTCATCCTCCAAAAGGGAGGGGATGAATAATCCTGCAGGTTCAGACTCAGATGGGTGCGGTACAGAAAAGCCAGCCAAGTATACATTCTGTTCTTAATAACCTTAAATTCTGTTCTTTTTGGTGTAAAGGTTCAGCATATAAAGTTAGAAA
This sequence comes from Cervus canadensis, assembly GCF_019320065.1. Classification (NCBI taxonomy): domain Eukaryota; kingdom Metazoa; phylum Chordata; class Mammalia; order Artiodactyla; family Cervidae; genus Cervus; species Cervus canadensis. Next base: position 22,977,275 of record NC_057396.1, read on the forward strand.
GAAGAATCTTTTTTTTAAGGAGGCAAGGATATGGGAAAAAATTTCAACACCAGATTCCAGTATACATGTAATCACTGAGATTTTCTATGTCTGCATTTTTTTTAAAAAAATATGATGTTTTTTGCTCAAGAGCCAGTAAGCCATTGGCTACCACAGACCATATAATGTGTTGACGCTCCCTGAAGGGCAAGCAGACGACAGGAAAGCACTTATCTGGTTGTAAAAATATGTTCCCTCTCAATATGCAAGTCTATTTTTCTTCCTGCAATAAACTACATTTGTTTGATGCTGTATCTGATAGTTTTATAGTATTTGTTCACATACTCACTAATTTGCAAGACTGGGTAATTTGCAATGGGTCTCATAGGTCATTAGTACAAATTAACAGCATTCTGTGAAAGATAAAGAAAGAAAAGCAGATACTTTGTCATTCTACATGGCTAAGCATCATATTTCAATTTAGAGATCTGATGCCTTGTAGTCATTCTTCCATAGTAGAAAAAAATGGATTTCATCACCACCATATCCTAGAAGGGAGAAGGGAAGCATTAATGAAAGAGACTGTAACCCACCTCTTCAGTCTCCAGGTTGCGATATATTTTGAAAATATACAACTGTATTAACATCCCTTCCTGGCACTTGTCCACCCTAAACAGTTTATTTATATTTGAACCTGAAAAGAAGGCACAAAGGCCTTCTTTCCACACTATCCCCTAGGCCTTCTTTTTGGCACACACATTTCTGCAAAATTACTCAATGTATACAGCTGCCTTCTACAGTCTTCATTAAGAATTCAAGAGACGAAAACTGTTGGCTTCCATAAGAAGGTGACCAAATCTACAGGGATATTATGTACAAATAGTCTGGTTAGAATAATAAAATGCTGCATGTGCTTTATAATGTTAGACATGTGCGACATGGATTCCTTTGTGATCTGAGTCTTAGATTTTTAAAAACGGATCCTTACTTGCCTTGAGATAAACTTAAGTAAATAATGTTTGCCATCAACTCTAAATGAAGAATGACAGTTAAATTTTATAATCATCTTCACAGCTTCAGGACTTACTTTATATTTTCTCAGGCTCATGACCCAAAGGTTGCCATAGCAACTAGGAAATCCTACCTTATCAAGCGCTTACATTTACATTCCTTGCAGCAGCTTCCCTTTATGAATTAAATCCATCATGGTTTTCTATTCTCAAAATAAAAAGTTCTTAGGATTATCTTGCAGAAACAAGGATCAAATGCTTTGATAGAAATACACTATGCAAAAGTTAATTCAATGGTGGTTTTCTTTAGGAAGAGATACAACTATGGCATAATAAACAGCTTATGCCCAAACTTCCTAGCTTCAAAGGAAACTTAAATAGAGACATTGTGCTAAAAATGACACATCCACTACCTATGCATTTCATCTTGGAATTATCAAAGAAATAATCTTATTGGGTAGCATACTTCAAACAGGTGTACAGACATACAAAGAATTAGAAACTGCCTGCAATAAAGCCCTATTACAAACACACATAAATATCGATAAAATGGGTAACAAACAAATATATTCCAATTCACAACTCAAATAAGGAAAACAAAACAAATGACAAGCTTCAGTTTATATTAGGTCCCCATGTTTATAGAGCCAATTTTTGTCCTTGTTTTTGGACTAGTTAAGTTACCTGGTAATATGCAATTACTGCCTTGTGTCCAAAGTTGTGCACAATAATTATGCAAACAGAGGGAAAATCTATCAACCTGCCATCTCTGATGATAGATGGAGAGTGAAGGAATGACTACTCCTGTTCATGGGTACAGCAGTCCAAGATGGCAAAGATCACCTCACCATGGAAGAAACAGAACCTCAGGGGGAAGGCACAGAAGCTCAGAGAGTGAAATGAAGACCATTCAACCAAGTGTGAAACCAGCTTCTGAGGGTTACGCTAGAATCCAAGTCACTCGGAGCCCTCAAGTCACTGCTTGACAGGTGCTTAATGGAGATGATGTCAAAGATAGAAAAAACTAGATTCTCGCCTCACCTGCCATCCAACTCCCAGAAGGCCGGAAGATTTATCTAGACTCCCATTCATGGGCTTCTTCCAGCTCAGACAAGTCGCTGACTATGTAAACAGAGCTCAACCCAGTTTGCATTATCCGAAAGAGCTTTCTTCTCTTTCTAGTTTCAACATGTATCCATCCAATCCTGTCTTTGAAATGCCTCTCCCTTCTGTGCTGGCAGTCCTCTGCTTCCTCAGTCATTTTTTGCTTTTTTGTCCTTTTGGTCTCTGCTTCTTATCCACACTTTTGATTCGCAAGCTTTTCTCTCCCCTCTAGCTTGGAGAGTCACAGCACAATGAGATAAAGGATAAATAGAGCATTGGCTGGCCACAGTGAAAGAGGGATTCTTTAAAGTTCCATTAAAACCTAGTTCCTTCCACCATCACTATCTCCCTCACTTTTGTATTTTCTGTAGCCAATAGGTAACTGGCATCTTGATTTCAAATTTTGGGGGGATGGGCTAAAGCATTCAAAGGGGTGAAGCGCCAAGAGTGCACTCAAATGTTTCACCTGTGACTCACGTTAAAGATGGAAACACTATTCATTATTCATTTTAGGATGTTTAGTTCTGAAAATATTCTGTTTCAAATGAAACTAAAGAATATGCAATGCAAACTTTCAGGCGGTGTACTATCCTATTTCTATTATATTCAATTTCAACACATTTTTTAAGCATCAAATCACTTTAAGTAATAAGTATTACATAACCTCAAAATTTTATTTAAGGTATATTTGTGGGAGAAATACACAGATACGCACACACAGCACACACACAGACACACATACATGTCACCTACTAAGACTGCTAGTCATCCATCCACTTTAGCAATGCACCATTTAAAAGATTCCCATATATAGACCATCGATATAGACCAAAATCTGAGGAAACGTTTATTTGTGTACTGAATACAGCTCAAGAGAAAAAGCCTGTAAGTTATTTTTTTTTTTTAGAATTCCAAATCATTAATAATTAGAACTATCTTATATAAATTGGTGAGCAAGATGAACTGTCACAGGATTAGCGCCCCCTAACCAATTTAGAAGTAAACCAGAAGGGAAAATTCTGGGAAGCTCCTTGATGAACATGATTCCACTCTCCAGTAATGAAATTCACAGTCACATCAATAGCCAATATATAGACAGGCAAGAGTTTTAATTTGGCTAATGCACTTTTTATTCATTATTGGGCTTCAGTAAAAACCTGATTTCCAACTTATGGATGCATCATTTAATTACTCATGCTTCACTTTTCAAAATGAGAAAGATTTAAGTTGCCCATGAATAATCGATCGGGTGAGCAAGAGAGGGGTGCAGAGTCAGAATGTCAGAGCTAGCATCATGCTGTTGCAGTAAAACTGTTAAAGAAAGTATTTCAGACCCGTCACTTGCTTGTTACAAGATAAATATAACAAATATTTTAAATGCTTTCATTTCTGTTGATCTGGATTTCCATACTTAAGGGCAGATTTAATTTCCCACATTGTAGAGATATTTTTTATGGAGTCTCCCCCAACATATTAAAAGTATTTGTTGGTCTTGCTTGCTTGATAAAAACTTCAAGCAGAGGTAAGCATGTATGATCACTAGAGCCTAAATAATTTTTTGACGACATAGTTTTCCTTTGCAAAAAGCAACTTGGAAAGGTAAAATGCCCTTGGTGGCCATATTCTGCAAGTCAGAAAATATGTTCTGCTAAAAGCCTTACCTTCCATCAGTAGGAAGAGGATCAAAGAGCACTTACTGTTTCCAATGAGAGGAGAAGGCAAAAAATATAAACACCAAAGAACAAGGTCAGAAGGAGATTTTTAAACAGGTTTTCAACGACTTAAGCCAGAAAAAAAAATATGCTGTGGCCCAATTACTCATGTCATCAAATGCCAAGGCTGATGTTGAACCTTCCATTCTCCTTCACGTCTTTCAGACCAACCAGGTCCTAAGTGGGCTTCCCAGGTGGTTCAGTGGTAAAGAACCTGCCTGCCAAAGCAGGAGACGTGGGTCTGATTCCTGGGCCAGGGAGATCCCCTGGAGAAAGAAATGGGAACCCATTGCAACATTCTTGCCTGGAAAATCCCATGGACAGAGGAACCTAGCGGGCTATATCCATGAGGTCACAGAGAATCGGACACAACTGAGCAATGGAACAACAACAGGTCCTAAGGACCTAGGTTCTTCTCATCCTGGCGCTGCACACCACTGTTCAAGTCTTTATAGGGTGAGGCTTTACTTAATTAGGTTAAAACATTCAAGAAAAACCACTGGAATTTATAGATTTAAAAATTTAAATGCATGTTATCCTTAAAATTATATTATTATTATTGGCTTTATTTTATGCCTTGAAAGGCCATCTGCTTACCCAGTTTATGCTGCCCATGACCCCCACAAAGCTGAACTACTCTCTTATCTTCTCGTCCATGACGGTCAACATGACGCACTTGTATCCTAGCATCTCATAGCTACACCTGGCCATTCCTTTGGGAAAAAGCCACAACGACAATGCCCACCTCAAAGCATGATTTCAAGTGACTTTGGGCTGCTTCCAAATATATTAATTTTCCCCAAAGGATAAAGATCTGCTATTGCTGAGACTATTCAAATAATCCAAAATAAAAAGCATAAAGAGAAGTAAAAAAAAAAAAAAAAAAAAAAAAGGTTTTGCTCAATGACAGCCTCAATGAAATATCACTATGTGACTTTCTAAAATGACAACTGTAAAAAACACAAAGTATATTATGTATTTTTTTAACCTACAACAAGATTTTTGCCCTTAACTGGAGAAAGTTTTAAACATCACAACAGAAAATTTGCACACTCTGGAGCAAAACATTCTACCATCAGCTGAATAAATCCAACTCTGTTTTCTAGAAGTAATTTTGGGGAAACCTACAGTTGAAGTTCAGACTTAAGAAGAGTAAGTCATAGACAGCAGTAAATGCACTTAGATATATAGAACCTGTAACCATTATTTATTCTAAATCTGAGTTTTCAATCACTAAATATATTAGAAAGTGTTTAAAAGTCCAGGAGAGAGAACTTCCACTTAGTACAAAGCTGACCTTTGGGGTCTCTTTGGAAAATATTAGAATCTTAAAGAGTGAATTCTTTAACAAAACAACATATTCCATTTTTTTGTACTTGGGTTTTCTTGTAGCAAGGTACAGGTATCAATGACACAAAAAACTTTTTTTTAGTCTTTATCACTAACTTTTGTAAATTATAACTGTTACACATAGCCTAAACGCTAATACATCAATTTTTACTTTTTGAATCAAATTTGTTCATTCATTCTTCTATTTAGTCAATCAACAAATATTTACTGAGGCACTGTGCTGAATATATTTATGGATGGTGATTTACCTCTTTTCACTTTAAATTATCTATATAGACAATGAGCACTGAATTATGCTAAATTTTACACAAAAGGTAGGGATTTGCTTCCACAACCTGGCAGGAAACATTTAAGCAGGGCTAAACGGTATTCACAGTTTTGAATTAAATCAGAAATGCTCTGTTGAAACCAATAATTTGGGGTTTCATTTTTCTTTTTATCTTCTTTATTCTTATTCCAGCTATAAATCATATCACTACCCATTCATTCTTCTAAGACATGGGAACATTTAAGTGAAGGTTCTGTTTATTCTTTCCCCAAACCAGTGACTAAATTTAAATAAAATGTTCTTGAGGTTAAAGGAACATGCCATTTCTTTTAAAGTTGTCAACCCTCTAAAAAAAAGTTTTAAAAAGGAAAACCAAAAGGAGTGTCAAGTATAATTTTAAACATACAGATTAGCTGTTACTCATGGGCTTTTCAGTGTATAACCCAAGAATTCTGTCAAAGTAAAGAAAATAAAATAAAAGAGTAGTTGAGTGGGGCGGGGGGTCGGGGGGTGGTTTAAGCATGAAATCTCAGGACTCTTAAAATAGTTCATTTTCTGAGCTAGGCAGCTATGCCAATTCAAACAACCAGAGAAGTTTAATAATGGATTTCAATCAGTCTTTTTTTTTTTTTTTCTTTTTGCCAATTAAGAAACAGGAACTCAGTTCTTCTAAGTTATATAGAATTGAAATGGCAAGTCCAGGAACACTAAGCTTCTCTTGAAGTTGAGCAGTGGGCCTGGCAGCTAATATAACACGGCCTTGGCAACAGGGACCGCTGCCCATGCTTGATGTGGCTGTACCCTCTGGCTGTGTGACCACCCAGTCTCTCTGAACGTCCAAATCTTCATCTGGGGATAAAAACACTTTCTATCTCAACCAATTGCTGCTGCAGGCATTACTGAGCACTGTCTGTGTATGGCATGGTGCTAGATTCTGGCGATGCTCTGTAGAATAATCCCTTGCCTCAGGTTTCTAACTGTAGTTACGGAGAGGAAGTAGACATTGATAAGTGCTTTTCTGTGGGTTTTGGTTATTGTTCCGTATTTGGGGTGAGAGTGTTAATGCAGGATGGGATGCGTAACACGAAAAAATCAAACTTTGACAAGTTCAAATATTCGAGACACCTTAAGTTTCTCTATAGCTATCTAAATATCTGTTTTAAACCCTTTAAGGGGAAAACTAAGGTTGAGGAGAATCACATATGAACAATGGTGAAAAGCAGAAGAGGACACTTACTCGAAAATAAAAGACCAAGATTTATGCCTCAGGAATGCCATGCTATTAATAGCAGAAAATGCCAGGGAGAAAGGAGAATTCCTGATTCATCTGGAATCGTCGTGAAGTGTTCCATAAGATCAGTTTCTTTCTTATTTAAACTACATTGAGGACAATGTTCTACAAGTTTATGTAATACCTATTGTTTTAAATGAGCAAAATAAAAAGAATTTCATTCTTGCAGCCGGTTTAGGTCACATAGGCATCTGGCCCAGTATTATCAGTAACTCTTCTACTTGAGGCTACTAGAATCTAGCAACATCTCCCTACTCTGTACCTCTCAAATCTCCCATCTTCTGACTCCAATGTATGGACATAGGAGAAAAAAAAAAATAACAAGATGGATAAGATTTTGTACAAGTTCTATAGGATTGTAAAATTCAGAAATAATTTGGTCTTGGTGAAACCCTAGGGTGCTTTCTTTGAGTGATTTGCATACATTTTAATACAAAAGACTCTGTGACATTTTTTATGGCAGGCAGTTCAAGAAGCTTTTCTGGTTTACTCAGGGCCCCTCCGCCGTGTTCCAGATAGCTGAGGTCATCTGATATTAAGACCTCCAGATAAGCGAGGAGGCACTGCACTGCACCACTAGAGCCTAAACAGAATAGAAAATTCCTTAACACAACTGTTGACCTAGAAATCTGTTCTTTAAAACGAAGGAAAAAAAGAGTAATATTTGTCGGTAACACAAAAGTCTGTGGCATCTTATCATTTCACTGGGCTTTGAGCAAGCTTACAGAACCATCTGACAGGAAGAGATTCTATTCCTTACAGGCATTATATGTTGAAAAAACAAACAAGTGCCACTTTACATAGTTCATCCAATGCATAATCTGACACCTCTATAAAGCAGGGAGAAAGGTGATCTTATTACATCCTGCTTTCCGTGACCGAAAAGAACTAACTTCACCTAACTTTCCCTAAGCCCTGTTTCTAGGTATGGAGGATGCCACTTGATTTCTAAGGAAACAGTTCTGTTTAAGAGCATAATAAAGGAAAACAATCACAAATAAGTAATAGACATTGTAAATATTTAAACAAGAAAGACTTCTGAGGAAAAGAACAAATCATAATTATCCTCATTATCTTTATAACTAATGCATGCGAGCCCCTGGACTAAAGTGTCTCCTTCGGTTCACACAGAGCCTGGCGAGGCTGTCAATTTCACAGGGGAGTAAACAGGCTGAGGGTGTGCATGGAGCTTGCCGGGGAGAGGGGTGGGTCAGACACTTGTCATAGGAGAAAATCCCCCCTCCCAAAAAGCTTATGCTTTTACAATGAGGAGAATAAAAACAACAGATTCATCATTTTAGACCAATCTACCTCGTGTTTATTTTTTCTTAATTTTTAAAGAAAAGATTAAGTAAGCAGATGGGCAGGTGAGCAGAGAGGGACAACGAAAGATTCTCCGTGTCCAGAAAACACATATACCATTTTTTTCTCCAAACTCTGAGGAAGTGTCTTTAGATTAGTTTCCACTAACTGACATAAGGAAAAGATTTTCCGGCTTGAAGATACTTATCCCTCCTTTAGTTCATTCGTCACTCATTTATTGAGTAGATGTGCCATGCAAACTTGAAATGAACATGTCGCCTTCTTCCAAGAAGCTCACAGTCTGGTACGGAAGACGGAAATATAAACACAGGGTTACGGAATGATGGGACAGAGCAGTGACAGTCACACGAGATGCTCTAATAAGTGAGCAAGGCAAGGTAGCAACTGGTTAAGTATCAGGGGAAAAAAGTGATCTGTTTCTCACTCCAATGCTACTTTATTTACATTCCAAGAACTTTGTTTTTGGATAACTCCTATTTTAACATACCCTAGATATTAAGTACATTCACAGGACACTGAAGACAGATTCATACTACCACTGGAAAAGTGTGTTTTCTGCCCATCACCTTTAACCAGCCCTTCTACACTGAAGCATCTCATGGTTTGATCACTGGAGGGTAGGAAGCTATATAAATACACTGCAGATATGTATTCATTCATTAATAGCAGCTTCAATATAGCTGAAATCACAGAACTGTGACCTTATAATGAGTCACACTCAGAAAGCACTTCGCAAAACAGCAACTCCTGCTTTAAGCACTATCAACACTGGAGCAACAGGACGTACCAAAATATTGTGCATTTAAAGTGAAACCACCCCCTACATAAAACAAAGAACGTCTACTGACCATGGCTTAGAGTATACCTAACTTACTTCTTGGTCCTCTCTCACCGAAACTAAAACAAAACTCAAGGTGATTTGTATCTGCATAAAACCAAAACTGTCTAGTTGAGCTATGACTTAAAAAGTCAGATGACTATCATCTAAGTCCTCTCTTTAAAAATAACATTTCTTGCACAGTAAGAACTGACAATCCCTCGTTTGTGGTAAAGTAGCAAAGCATACTAAGCCAATCTCAACACACGTTTAAAGGGCTCAAAGATCTTGACGTATTCCATCCTAAAGCATCAGGAGATGGCTGGGAGTATAATTTCTCTGAACGATGTGAGCAGAGAATCAGACATTGTCTCCAAAATCTAATCAAGGTAGGCGAAAGTCTGTTGTTGATCCTTGGAGGAAATATACTAGGAAAGTCAAAACCGATAATACTGGCCAAGAATTTCTCATGTCAACTCAAGAACTGTTTCTGAACAAAGATCCTGAATAGAAACCTAATTTAACATTAGGCAGTGACCATCTGTATATACTAGACAATAATATTTGCAGACAACAGTGTGGATACCTTCCAAGTTTTCCGGAATAATGATGAACATACCAACGGTATGTACAATATCATCCCAGATGAAGAAAAAGGGATTACAAATTTACCAAAATGTCTCTAGACTACCATGCTTCCCAAAGACAAAAAAGTGGAGGGAAATTACACAAGCATTCCAATGTGATAAAATGGGCAGATAAATTGGTCAGAGGATTGACGTTGCTTTCAAAGTGTAAAAAATATATACGTGCATTGATATTAACCAGAAGGACATAAGATAGCTGCTCGACCAGTGATTTACATCATCTTCTCCATAAACAGCTTGACCCCAAGAAACTAAAGCGGGGAATAATCATTGCAGACAGTGTGAAGTCTACGGTAAACAGTGGAACTTTGCAAGGCCAAGCGAGCCTGTGGCCCAGAGCCTGCTGTCACTCACCCACCCTCTCCTTCATCCAGGCCGCCTGGCACAAGAGCGGCTGTTACTCTGCGTTTCCCAGCCACCCCCGCGGCCAGGTCGGTCGGGTGACTACGTCCTGCCAGTGTGAGCAGAAGGGAGGTGTGTCCCAAGAGCAGGCTGCTCCCCTCCCCTGCCCCTTTCTCCCTTACAAGAGGCTAAAAGGGTATGACTGGAACGACTCCAGAGTCTCCTTGTAGTCTCCAGAGCCACTGTTAGCCTCAGCCACCGAATGGCTGGGTAGAGCTAGAGTATCCACAGAACCGGAACATCCACCCCAAACTATTAAGCACAGGAAACTGAATTTCTAAATATCCAACTCACTGCAAAATTTGCAGCTTTCTAACTTCGCTAATAGGTTCTCAGAGACCTGCTATAAGAGATGCAAGTGTATCCATGACAAAATTATGAATAATGCCCTCAACCAACTCGTCAGGAGCGACCTGTTAATCGTCAAGGTCAACAGAGTGAGTCCATGCAGCGCTAGTGCCTCAGGACAGCCCTGTAGAAACACCGCCATGAGCCCCAGCTGGGTGTGGACCCAAGAGCACCGGGAAGGGCGGGGCTGGAAGCCTCTCTGCTCAGGATTCTCTAATCCAAGTCTGTGGGTAAATACTGCATAAGGGCAAGAGGGTGCACATGGGGGGAGAAAAGCATTGTCAGGAACCACTACGTAATTAAGTTAATGAGCTCCCATCCCTATTATGCATCAACAGAGTCACTTTTCCTTCTCATTCCCAGTAAATTATTTCTTCTGTGAATGTAAAAAGTTCACACACACCAAATAATTGCCGCTGTCCTTCAACTTCAAAGGACATGCCTCACTATAATTGATACAAGTGAGCCTTCCTAATTTCTAAGAAACACGAGCAGGGTAGACAAGCAGGCCCTCGGAGTCAAGAGTCTAAGACGACTGCATGATCATGTAGAAAACGCTCATTCTTCATTCATTGAGGGCCTCCCAGGTATTATGCTGGATGCCCTGGATACAGTTGTAAACAGAGCACATGTAATTCCCGTGCTCAGGAACTGTTACCAACCAGCAGAATTCCTGGTGCCAGATTGCATGATAGACACAGCACCAGGGGAAAGATGCAAAGTAACAAAAACACCCACCAAACCAACATCCACCAACCCTGCCAGGAGAAATACAGACTGCAGACAGGATTTCGTTTCATAGGCAAAGTGACCGTACGAAAACAAATAACTCTAAAGCTCAATCGATTTTGACCATGACATATTGGCATATAAAACAAATGGTCACTTTGAGTGAGAACTCGTTTCGTAAATTAGGGGAGGAAGTTCATGAAATGTTAGAAATTCCAACCAAGCCACTGGATGTAAATTGTGATCCGATTCAGAGCTGACACGTTCAACAGTTTAATTTAGGTCCAGCTCTAAGCTGCGCTGGGCACATGCAAGAGAAACAGATGCCCTGAATCATTTCAACGTACATTCCTGTCAGAAATGTCCTCTGTGACACTAAAATCAATTTCCTACGCCTTTACTAACTGTTCTACCAAAAGAAAAAGGGGGGAGGAGGAGAGGAAAAAAAGATTCTTTTAATCCAAAGCCTTCCCACTGAGGCAAAATTAAACTCAAACCTATTAAACAGTATAAATTTATGTTCAATTTTTATAATTAGTGTTGCTTTCATAGAAAGGATGGCGATAGGACAGAATGGGACACGATCCATTATCACTGTGGTGACCGATGAAAGTTTTTGGCTTATCCTGGAGAAATGAGGTAAATTTGACAGAGCTGTTATGTGAAAAAGGCAGACTCCGATTCTTGTCCAAACTAGCCCAGAAAATTGCAGGAGAACAGATGCGGTTTTGCTTGGGAATTTCAACTACTGATCCAAACTCAGAACCTGCCCTCCTGCCCCCTACAGATTCTTAAACTCGCATGGCTGCCTCTCCTAAAAATCTGTAAAGCATCTTTAAATATACGTTATGAGGGCGCCTGCAGAGTTGGCTTGGAAATTCAATTAAATTCATGTCTCATATATTTAGCCAAAAAAAAAAAAAAATCAAAACATCACCAAACCAAAAAAAAAAATGGGAACACACACTGAATATCTAAACACTGCAGCATGTCACATCTCTCCTGAAGGAGGAAAAAGTTCCCCAATCCCCCTACCTCAAGCCACACCAATTAAACACACAATCATTTTTTCCTTTCCTATTGCAGTTATCTTGCCCTGTACGGATGAGAGAGTAGGACTATAAAGAAAGCTAAGTGCCGAAGAATCGATGCTTTTGAACTGTGGTGTTGGAGAAGACTCTTGAGAGTCCCTTGGACTGCAAGGAGATCCAACCAGTCCATCCTAAAGGAGATCAGTCCTGAATATTCATTGGAAGGACTGCTGGTGAAGCTGAAACTCCAATACTTGTGGCCACCTGATACGAAGAACTGACTCATTTGAAAAGACCCTGATGCTGGGAAAGATCGAAGGTGGGAGGAGAAGGGGATGACAGAGGCGAAATGGTTGGATGGCATCACTGACTCAATGGACATGAGTTTTGAGTAAGCTCCAGGAGTTGGTGATGGACAGGGAGGCCTGGCGTGCTGCAGTCCATGGGGTTGCAGAGAATCGGACACAACTGAGTGACTGAAGTGAACTGAATTGAACTGACCTACCACAAAAGCCCATACTCTAGCTAACAGCAGAAGTGCAGTGTTCCTGAGGCTTGGAAGGTGTTTTCTAGCACATGTCCTCTCTGCCCGCTTTCCACTGTTGATTTAATGCAAAGCCTGCTGCCAGCTCCCCCTGCACCTGGACGCTGTGAAGACAGTGCCTGGAAGGTCACATTCCACCAGAACCCAAGTCACTTTGCCAGCTGCGACCATGCCTCAGAATACCCTTCAGGAGTTGTCATTTATTGGACTGAGATATATGTGTGTGTGCATGCACACACACACACACACACACAAATCTTTTTTAAAATGTTCAAAATGTGAGGTTTTTCAAGTTATTTGACTTTTAGGGACTCACCATTTAGGACCAGCAAGCTAGCCTATATCTGAGAATATCTGATCACGATGAATTTGGCTACAAGAATCTCTAGAGTCACTTAACGACAAATGATGAGAAAAGGAGTAAGGAGTTCATCCGAAGTAGGGAGTCAGATGACTCAATAGCCAAGGGAGCATTTCAACATCAGAACAAGGCTCTGTTCATACCTGAACTTGCTGACATTTTTCATTCTCTGTGACAGCCAATGAGGCAAAATGAAGAGGCAGAGGTTTGGGCCACTGTGTGTGTGTGTGTGTGTGTGTGTGTGTGTGTGTGTGTGTGTGTGTGTGTGTGTGTGTGTGTGTGTGTGTGTGTGTGTGTGTGTGTGTGTGTGTGTGTGTGAGAGAGAGAGAGAGAGAGAGAGAGAGAGAGAGAGAGAGAGAGAATTCTCATCCCTTCTATCCAACACCTCTTGCTAAAGCCAAGAGGAGACCCAGGCATCAAAGAGAGCATTAGGCAAATGCAAGAAACACCCAAACACAAGGAGCAAGAAACCCATCCTTCTTATGCACAGTGTCGCCATGAAGAGTCATTGTGAACTCAAGCCCAGAAACCCGTTGACGTCCCCTCTTTAAGGGTAGGTGATCGACTCTGATGTAATGACACAAACTCCAGGGATCCATCCTTAAGGTCCCCAAAAGATTTAGTATCCTGGACATCAAGAGGAGTTGTACTTAAGTTCCTTGGAAGTGTTCGATGAACATCTCTTACAAGGAATAAAACTGACTAGATAGCAAGATAAAGCAAGAGAAAATGCACAGCGTAATACTGACTTCCCAGTCAGCAAAAGTTAATGAGTTGCAGATCACGAGCATCTCAATGTAAAACCACCGTGTGTGCATGTTATGAAATTACTCTACAAAAGATTGCTTAAGCAAATTTACAATGAAAAACAACATCAAAACATCAAGGAAGTGGAGTGAATATAAATAGGAAGCACACTTAGACACCTAGGGTGTCTTATTTTAAGAAGAAAAAAAAAGGATCCTCAACCTTCAACAAGGACTTTTCAAACTACAAAGCAAGATCAGACAAGCATCCAGGTCATCATCATAACAACATAAATTTTACACAAGCAAATAAACCCAACTACAGAAAATTGATCTTCCATTGGCCCTGCAGCCATGCAGACAGCATGCAAAAATCCATCCATGGGCACTCTTCAAAGGGCCAAACTGAATCTACAACACCTGGAGATGAACAAGAAAAATTTAAATGGGGCCTGTGGGTCTCTAAAGAGCAGTTTTTAACTGGCCCATAAGCTAATAAGAGCGGTTATAAACTGTGAACAACCAATGCCCTACCAGGAGGAACATTTATCACACTAACATGCCTGGAAAAGTGGAGAGGGTTCATCTACACTCTCTGCAGCTTCTATTAGAATGTTAATTGTTCAAACTGAAGAAAAGGAGACAGAAGGAATGGCTTTTACCATCATGTGTTAAGTTTATTTTTGTTCATCTGACCAGTTCCCAAGGGGCAGGAGGCTAATGACGGTTCTTCATCACCAACTGCAAAGGATATTTACATCCATCCCGTAACCATGACAGCCGTGTCACGAATCCCCTAACCGCCTCCACCACGCGAACCAATCATCTGGCATGAAGCTGCAAGACGGAGTGCCCTGCAGTCATTACTCACCAAGCACTTTCATTAACAAACTGCCCTTAATTACAGCGGTAATTGCAAAATTATTTCATAGCAGCAATTATTTTTCTCAGCCAATCCAGGCTATTTAAGTAGGACATTGCCTTCAAGAATGGCAAAAGGCCAAGTAATCTATGACCAAAGATATGTTTTAATTGTACTACAAACTTAGTTTTCCAAATATTGCATCAGAGGGCTTTGAAATTATATTATACATCCCGTTAGGCACTCCACACACAGAGACACACACAACCTCAATAAAGCTAACCTTCTCTACTTCATTTCAATTTGAAAGCAAAATGCATCCATAGCATTCACATTAAGTACCTAAACTAATGTTATTGTCTAGCAAAGTAAAAATAATGAGTTTCAAGATCTAAACCAATACTTTGAAAATTGCTGAACATGCTAACCTATCCATTTGAGAGACATCAACTCCCCTCCCCGCAAACCCACTCGTTTCACTCAAGAGCCCTTTGTTTTTTTATCCTTACACACTTAGGTACCTAGTTATGACAAGGAGTGCCATGCCGGTGTACCTATCTATCCGCTGGCCTCATAAACAAAATCACAAAGTGGTTGCCAGAAAGCAAATCTAGGTACTCAAAATTACTGACTGAAATGCATCTGTGCTTAGTTTCCTCATGTTTCAACTTGAGAATTCTTCAACAGTTATCCTGGAGATGAAATGAAAGTCACAATGTCCCATCTGGACAAGAGGGAGTTTTCCATGAAGCCGAGAACAAGAAAGATGTGATCTGGAAAAACTCGGAGGGAGCGGTTGAATCAAGGCAATGCCAATATCACAGTCAGTTTATAGGGATTATATGAAGACTTTGACCACTGTTGTCACGAGTCTGGATGTTACCTGGTAGATAGTGAAAACCTGTGGAAAGTGAGGGATGGAGACAGCTTGAATTCCGATAGTGGTAATGGACATGGAGGGACAGGGTGGAGAAATCCATGAACAATTCTGTAGGCAAAATCATAGTTGGTGACTGCTGAGTACAAATGGGAACAGAGAGCTATTCAGAGACTGTTCTGTGGTTTCTAGCTTGTAAGACTAGATAGATGGTGAGCAAGGGAAGGCAATAAGGATCTATAATACATTTGAACATTTCAAGTTTGCAATATCTATGGGATATTAACCTAGAGATATTAAGGAAATAGCTAGAAAGAATAATAACATTTATGGCTTATTTATTATAATGTCAGGCACTGTGTTAAAGGCATTAGATGTATGAACTCACTTGATACTCGAAATAGTAGGGTCTATGAATTAGATTCTATTTTTACAACCATTTTTAAGGACAAGGAGGCTGGGGCTCAATTACTCAAGGTCACTATGGCAGAGGATGTTAGTTGCTTAGCAAATATCTATTCTTCCCTTAGTGCTTGGTTAACAGAAGCCTTCTTTTTCAGCTGGCTGTGGTGAAGAGAGCATTTCCTACCTCCCTCACGGGTAGGTCACGCACTGCTAGTGCAAGGGCTGTGTGGGATGGGAAAAGAAATTGGTTCTGCTTGGAGTATTCATTGTCTTTCCTTCTACCTAAGGGGCAGCAACTCTACCTGAAGCCCCGGCAGTCATCCTGGACTAGAAGGTACCAACTGGGGACTATGAAGCAGAAAGGAGGAGGCTGAGTTCCTGAAGACTGAGTGGAGGCCCTGAACTGCCCCCCTTCCAGACTACTTTTAGGTGACAAAATAACCTAGTATTTAAGCCATCATTTGGGAGGGTCTACTGTAGAGCCAAAAGGAATTCCTAAATGATATAGTAGCACAGTCAGGATCTGAAGGCAAGTCTAATCCTAAGTCCTATGTTCTCAACAAAATGGTCAGACTACTCAGGAGAGAATCAGGCGATATGTGCAGATTGTCAATTACTGGTATATGCACATCTTGATAGACTTCATTACTTCCTCTAATACAAAAATAATGCAAACTATTCAGCATCATCATAAAAGGGAAGTATTATTGTTAGATAAACAATCTGGATGCTAGAGAATTAACATATTACTGATTTTAGAGAATGAAAATAAATAATTCTAACTTTCCTAAAATTATCAGGCATGATTTTATCTTCCTGGTAAGGTCTTCTTTTGGAAGATTAAAAAAAATTAGAATTTTAATTTTTGTAGAATATTAAAAAAAAAATCATACGGAAAGGACTTCCTTTGCTTTTTAAGGGTATTCTCACCACAAAAGCCAAAACTACATCCTTCCAGATAATCTTCGAGGAAACCTTTTAAAATTAATTAAATGAAGCATTCCTTGAGAGTCCCTTGAACAGCAAAGAGATCAAACCAGTCAATCCTATAGAAAATCAACCCTGAATATTCATTGGAAGGACTGACGCTCCAATACTTCGGCCACTTGATACAAAGAGTTAACTCACTGGAAAAGACCCTGATGCTGGGAAGATGAGTCAAGAGGAGAAGGGGATGACAAAGGATGAGATGGTTGGATGGCATCACTGATTCAATGGACATGAGTTTGAGCAAACTCCAGGAGATAGGGAAGAACCGGGAAGCCTGGCGTGCTGCAGTCCTTTGGGTTGCAAAGAGTTGGACACGACTGAGCGACTGAACATCAAGAATATATGTACTAAGCAGAACCACAAAAGAACTGGCAAGTTACTTACATACCAAGTAAATGGGAAATGATCTAGTTCCTTCTTTCCTAAATTTTAGTTGGATAAATAAAAATCCAGTTCTGTAAAGAAATGAAATACTACTGATTTTGCAATGAAGTATGTTTCTATAACAAAATAATTTGTAATTTCTGTCAAAATCATTAATAATTTACAGGCTAAAATAAGTTATTACATTGGATTTCCTATGCAGTTAGGTGTTTATACATATTTCCTTATATTACACACTGGTGAATTTAAACTAAAAGGTTAAAAATCTTGTATTCCTACAAGAAAAATAGCAAGATTAGTGTGTACACCTTCAAGTTCATAACCTCAATGCCGGAATGTGCTGGAGTTGGTGGGAATCCAGAAAAGAAATGCTTCATTTAATTAATTTTAAAAGGGCTTCTAGAAGATTATCTGGAAGGATGATGTAGTTTTGGCTTTTGTGGTGACAACAACCTTAAAAAGCAAAATAAATTCTTTCTTTATAATTAAAAAAAATTCAGTATAAAACATGGGTTTTCGAGGGAGGTGGGAGGGGGGATCGGGATGGGGAATACGTGTAAATCTATGGCTGATTCATATCAATGTATGACAAAACCCACTGAAATGTTGTGAAGTAATTAGCCTCCAACTAATAAAAAAAAATAAAAAAAATATTACTTTTGAAGTTCATGGTTAAACTAGAATCCCAGGTCTTTGTAGCAAAGAGACAAGACAAATGCTTTCTTCTACCTAAAGCAATGATAGCTATATTTTAAGATATCCACATAGTTCATACTTTTAACAACATTGTAGCCAGTAAGTGATTGTATTTCATTTTGATGATTTCATATATTTTATTAATGAGAAAAATCGAGGTATATTATCTTAGGATCTAAAACATTGTGTAATTACAAGTTTTATACCAGCTTTCAAGTAATTCCGTTTTTCAAAGACAGTAAAGGGAAATGAATCTGAACCAGACAGATATTCTCTCTTAACAATAAAGAGAAAGTAATTCAACTTAACATTTCAGTTTTCTCCCCAAAGAGCCACATGATCAGTGAGAAGCACTGGATTAAGCCCATATTCTCCCCGCTTATGTATGTTTTTAAACATCCTCTGGAGTGAATATGCTAGCGGTAAGCACACGTATTTGGGGAGAAAAAAATGCATATTGTGGGACACGCTCTAGGCTCTCCTAGTGACTAAAAGCAAACATAATAAAACAACCTGCCATAAATTCAACGCTTCCCCATTTACCTATTCTTCTCTGAGCACTTTAAAACATGTAAATCGTATTCCAATGCATTCTTAATGTTTGACCCAGATTACATAAAAGAATACCAGGGTAATAAAAATCTTCCTATGCTCTACTTGCAAATATTGGAAAACAAAGATAGGCAGTAAACTACTACAACCATGTCATGTCACGGATTCCTCTTCGGAACACTCTAGTTCCAGTAGCTGCTAACTATCAGAACTTCCTGCGGTGGTCAGGTCTTGTTGCAAAATGTTCTCTAAGATTTTCTAACTATGTTAATGCCACTTGTTTGTCTTCCAAGTCATTTTGCATCAGTGGTGTGACACTCTAGGCAACGCATTCCATGGGGTTAGAGCCCTGCTTGAGGGAACCAGAGGAATGCAATCATCACCCACAAACGTACCATCTGCTCTGTCTTACTGCTTAATTAAACTAAAACTGGTAGGTTCTTAATTCTCACAGCTCATAAAAATAAAGGTCACAACAGAGTCTGAGCATCGTGCATCATCCGCATAACATACAGTTGCTACAGTATATTTTGTCAACCTGCCGCTCAAAGGAAAAGAGGAAGACAACAACTAGCTGACGTCAAGGTACCGCATGATCCTATCAGTCCTGGTCGCAGATCAATGACAGGACAGCTGAACCGCCAGCCTGAGTGGCCAGAAGGTTCCATCCTTGGCCGTTGTCTTTACCTCTTTCCTGTAGTACTTGCCAAAAAAACTCTTTCGCGTATTATAAGCTGTTGTTGCTGTTCAGTCCCTAAGTCGTGTCAGGCTCATGCAATCCCATTGACTGCAGCAAGCCAGGCTCCTCTGTCCTTCACTGTCTCCTGGAGTTTGCCAGGGCACATTATAAGACTACTCAGAATCTTGTTTGTTATTTCATTAACTCATTCACTCATTCATTCATTTTTCAACCATCTATCAAAGGCTTACTTTTGCAAGGCATTCTGTTTAGTACTTTAAAAGATACAAAGATGAATCGGATGCAGACTCTAAGCATGCACAGCTATTAATGAGATATGTGTGTGTGTGTATATACATATATGCACATATATGTATATACATATGTGTTTATGTATTAAATAAGAGCTTTAATTAAATACAATTCATAAGCATACAATTTATCCAAAGTATACAATTGTTGTTCGTATATTCACAGAGTTGTGCAACTATCACTCTTAATTTCAGAAGATTATCTTCATTTCAAAACTAATTTTACACTCAGTAGCAGTTACTTCTGTTCTCTTCCTCCAGCCCCTGGCAGACCACTGATCTATGTTCTGTCTCGATAGACTTCTTATTCTGTACATTTTATATACGTGGAATCACTTAATAAGTGACCTTTGGCCTTCTTTCACTCCACATCATGTTTCCAAGGTTCAACCATGTTACAGCATGTGTCAGAACCTCATTCTTTTTTGCTGCTCAATAATATTCCAGTGTGTGTTTGTGTGTGTGCATACATTCTGTTTATTCCTTCATCGGCTGCTGGACATTTGGGTTCTTTCCACTTTTTTGGTTATTATGAATAATACTGTTATAAACATTCATGTTTTTGTGTGGACGTATGTTTTAGTTCTCTAGGGTATGCAGTTAGGAGTGTAATTGCTGGGTCATATGGTAACTCTATGTTTAACTTTTTGAGGGAAGCCAAGCTTGGCTCAAAACAGCCAAGCTGTTTTCCAAATTAGCTATTTTACATTATCACTAGCAAAGCATGAAAATTCCAATTTCCCCACATCCTTGCCAACACTTATTATTGGCTGTCTTTTTTTAGTTTAGTCATCCTTGTGGATGTGAAATAGTATCTCATTTTGGTTTTGATTTGCATTTCTCTAGTGACTAATAATGTTGAGCTTATGTGTTTATTGGCCAACTATATATCTTCTTTCGAGAGATGTGCTATATATTTTGTGCAACTTTTAATCAACCATTTGGTAGAAATATATGAAGCATTATATTTGTGATATTCCAGCACCAATGTGTGACATTTTCCATCAAACCACGAATATATCTTCTTACCCTAAAGTTCCTTTTGATGTTTAAATGAAAACACTAACATAAACGTCCAAATACAAAAAAAGTCTTAAAATTCTGTAGCATAATTTAATGTGGGTTGGGGAGTAAGAATGGGTGAGTGAAATTTTACTTGCCTCGTATGTTCTTTCTAGCCAAAGGCTCATTTTCCAAATCTAGTAAAAGTCAACTAATAAGAATTTCTAAAGAAGATAAGTGCCTCAGAAGTGGCTGAATTAAGATTCAGTAAGAGGAAATGAGAAGATGGAAATGGCAACCCACTCCAGTATTCTTGCCTGGAGAATCCCATGGACTGAGGAGCCTCGCAGGCTGCAGTCTATGGGGTTGTAAAGAGTCAGACACAACTGAGTGACTAGGCAAGAGGAGATGATGGTGAAGAAAATGAAGGACAAATTCAGCTTCAGAACAAAGAAATCCAAGAAATGTTAGAGAGGTAAAACAACAGCTCTGGACAGTAGTGTGGAGAGATTTTGTCGATAACTAAGAGTTATTTCCTGGGCTTTCCCAGGTGGCTCAGGGGTAAAGAACCTACCTGTCAATGCAGGAGACCTGGGCTCTGTCCCTGAGTCAGGAAGATCCCCTGGAGAAGGAAATCACAACCCACTCCATTATTCTTGCCTGGAAGATCCCATGGACAGAAGAGCCTGAAGGGTATAGTCTATGGTCACAAAAGAGTCAGACATGACTTAACGACTAAACAAGGATGACAACAACAACAAAGAGTTATTTCCCAGGAAAGTGGATGAATTATGGTGTCACTAGCCCATAAAAAGAGGAAGGATCAGGAGCGGGAGGAGACAAGCAAATCAAAAAGCAGATCCACTCAAGGAGGACTAGTTATATGGTAATGGGTTTTGTTGCTCTTTTAAAGAAAGGGATATGAAAAAGGAAGATAAATGGGATTAATCCAATTTGGGCCACAGTGGGTTTGGTCTGGTATTTGTAAAGTGCTGTTCCAGGGCAGGAGAGGGAAGAGCCACGTAAAAAACCCTACAAGATAGTGCTCAGGAGAAGGTGTGGGAAAAGAAAGAACTGCAGTCTCTTCACACAACAGAGAAAAGCCCAACATTGTTCTTAACTCCTTTCAAACCAAACGATTCTCATTGAAAACAATGGAGTAGTTGATTCAGTGATACAGTTATGAGATACTGATGAATGAAACTAACTGATCTTCCGTATTGTGCCCGTAAAAGCGATCACGTGTCTCCCTTTAGACTTCTCTGAACTGACTCATGCACCTTCAACTTTCTTCTCTGTGCAGGTTTTTTAAACTTCACAACATTTCTCTATACGTAAGACAAATTTAAAAAACTAAATAAACGGCAACAACAATAAGGCATGATGATTTGGATGCCACGTTCTCTACAAGAAATGAAAAAAAAAGCAAAATTGTAAAGGAGTCAGCAGTCAGGCGCTATACTCCAGGCTCACAATCCATCTCTGTTCTCTCCTGTTGGGAGTGTCCGTGGATATGGAGCATGACAGCAGAAACATAGGCCTTCAAAAGCAATTAAGGGTGAGCAATCTCCTGCTAAACCGCTAGGACAGATGTAACCTTTTTTTCCACTGAGCTTAGCTTCATTCCATGGTCAAGAAGCAGCTTGATAAATACTACATGATGAACAAGTGATCATATTCATAAAAACTAAAGATGAGGAATGACCAATGGGAGACCCCAGGTGCTACGCAGAGTGGCTGCACTGATTTCTGTGCTTCCTGCTGCCGGTAGGTGGCGCCAAACTCCTTGAAGAGGAAACGCAGAGAGCCAAGTTAAAGGGCTGGTGTGTGTCTAGAGAGAAGCGCTCAAGGATTTGCTTGTTAGTTGACAATTTCTCTTTCGGGGCAGCTTTTCTTCACTTGTATTGGCAAGCTTTAAATTTCAGCAGTGATTCACCCACATCACATTATTTATGCGCTTCTTTTTTCCCCTCTAATGTGAAGTGCCTAGCTTCACATTAACAGTGTGACCATCTTCACTGCACACAGCTCAACTGTGTCCATCAGATAAATGGAAGGTTCGTTACAGCATCTATTAAAAGGATTTTCAAAGGGAAAATAGCATTTTAAAGCAATTTGGATCCCGGAAGTTAAAATCTACAGGAAGAAATGTTACAAAACTGCTACTGTTGTAACCACCGACCAGAAAGAATAACAACAAAAAACTGTTTCTGGTCCCCACAATAGCCGCAGATAATCAACAACAAGGTAATTAACCCTCTGAATTACCTTCTCAGAGGGTTCTCATGCCCCTGTAAGCTCCCAGTCTTTCAGGCCTTGAGGTGAAAGAGTGTCAGCTTCCAGAAATACACTTCAGACATGCATCTCCTGGTGGCCCTGCTCTGGGAGGCAGCCACTGGTCAGATCTCAATGCCACCTCAGTCAGGGTCCTTGCCTCAAACAAGCAGTGGTGATGAGCTGGGGGTTGAGTGGGGATGGGATAGGAGGTTTGGTCAAGTTGGGATAAGAGGAGGATGAAGAGAAGGGCGTGTCTCTGAGGACAGAAGCAAGCAGGTTCTTGCTGCTAGAGTTAGATATTTTGTCCCAGGTTTTCACTACCCTTCCTCTAGATCCAGTTTTTATAACAAACAAACATTTCCTGCCAACCTCCTAAAATTTTCAAACAGCAGCCAAGGCTGACTTCTATTCGGCACAATTACATAAGACCAAGCAGTGCATTGCTCTCATTTTTGGAGCTTTGTTTTAAGCTCCCTCATTAATCTTTCAGTCTTTTGCCATCTCTGCTTGACTATAACTGCCCTGAATTTATCCAAGCCTGCAGCATGCCAGGCTCACTGGTGTCTAAATCACCGGGAGCTGAATACACATGCTACTCATGGGACTCTACACTTCCATCAGAAAGAACCAATCACAGCTCAGGAGAGGTAAACCTCTTTTTAATTGTATTCTATGATACTAACAGGCATTCATTACACATGGACCTTAAAACAAGATTTGCTCTTGGCTGCTCATAATTGTATTTCTACAGCAGTTTAAACCGTTGGCACCTGCAATTGCTAGCAGGCCTAAACTAAGAATTTCTATTATCCCAGTTTCAAGGGTTACATTTAAAATAAAACTCAGAGGGGCAAAACATTACATACACACATATTTACACAAATTAAATACTATGCACAAGTCAATACCTTCTGCACACAAAACTACATTAAACTCAATTAGCCCTAAGCAAAACTACAGGAAGCAGGTTTTCTGTGAACCAACGTAGGAGCTGTTCTGTATAATGAAGAATATAAAAGCAGCGAGATTACAGAGTTCTGCAGAATTGTCAATAAATGCTTTTAAAAAATCATTACCAAGACTGATTTCTAAATTAATTAATGTAAATGAAATTAACATAAAACAGTCCGAGCCAAGGAATTTATACACAAATAACCTCTGACTTCTGGATTCTAAGAAAGAAGGGCTTTTTAAGCACGTTTCTGTTGTCCAGGCTTTTTCAGGCTATTCCAAATGTTGAGGCACAAAATAGTCACCGAACTAGTGTCCTTCTTACTGTTTCCTACTTGATTATGGCCAAAATTAAATTATACAAATATTTCACTAAATATCTTCTCAACCTTATAAATATTAATATGAACTCAATCTCCTATGTGCCCAGCATTTAAAAATCCATTTAAAAATCTTGGAAACTAATTTAAGATTTCCATCTAGAATACAAATTAGCACGTCCTCTTCCTCGCTCTGTTTTGCTCAGCACCCATATCTGCACATTTAGTACTGAATGTCAGTTGGTAGCACTTAAAGATGATGAATATTAAAAGCATGCTTCTGCCTGCTAACATATTAGAGCCTAGCAACCACTGCATTTGTCATAAGCTGTGTTTTCGGTGAACAAACTACTGCCTTGAAAGCACCACAGTGTTCTGTTAATTGCCAAATTGTGAAAAAGCTACACAGAGGGTGAAATTTTACAATACATCAGGTGAGAGTATTGCATGAAACTAAAATCTTTTAAATTTTTAATCTTTGAAAACTTACCACCTTACAGTTCCACTTGGCTGTATCTTCTAAAGTGCTTCCCTGAGGACTACATTTGACCAATGCACACTAACAACACCAACTGCTAAGAACTGAACAGCTATTAAGCGCTGGGCACGGGGCATTTTACCTACACATACATGTGCATGGTTTGAAGCATACATGGTACCTTACTACATGCCGTCTTCACATGTAAACTGCCTGTGCTGTGCTGAGCTGCTTCAGTTCTGTCCAACTCTGCAACCCCATGGACGGTAGCCCGCCAGGCTCCTCTGTCCATAGGATTCTCCAGGCAAGAATACTGCAGTGGGCTGCCATGCCCTCCTCCAGGGGATCTTCCTGACCCAGGAATGGATCTCTGCATCTCCTGCATTGCTGGTGGTTTCTTTACCACTAAGCCACCAGAGAAGCCTGATAAATTACCTTATTTGCATACATTCATGCTATCTTTACAAATACATCACAATATGACATTTCCTACGCCATAAGCTAAGCTACTGTTTTCCTTGGAGAAGTCAGATGACTTATTTGAGGTCATGAGCAAATGAAAGGTAGAGCAGAATTCCCCACCCAGGTCTAGCTCTCCAACCCCCTATACACGACTATGCAGCCAATTTTCTGTCATATAAAACCTCCTGAAGGGCTGACACTTGCTGGATACCGCTTACTCTGTTGAGTCCAAAAGTTTAATATCTATTTCTTTTACATTTGCATTAAGTCAGTCTTCTAGTGTACAGAACTTTTTCTGTAAGGATTCATTCATCCAGAAGACTGAACAAAAATGCAACTTTGATGGGACTACAGAAGAGATTATTATTACTATTACTTTTTACTCAATTAAAAATGGATTGCTGAGATCAACTATTTAGCATATGGAAGAGCAGCTGGTTTACTCTCTCAAATCTCTGCACAATACGCCTGTTCCATACACCCAACTCTGTGCCATAGGACTCAGCACTCCCACTGCTGAGCATATACTCAGATAAAACTATAATTTGAAAAGATGTATGCTGATAGCAGCACTATTTACAATAGCCAAGACACGGAAACAATCTAAACGTCCATCGACAGATGAATGGATAAAGATGTTACATATGGTTACATCTGGGGGAATATTGCTCAGTCATCAAAAAGAATGAAATAATGACATTTGTGGCAACATGAGTGGGCCTAGAGCTGATCATATTGGGTTGGCCAAAAAGTTCGAGTTTTCCTATAAGTTCCAAATGAAGTTTTTGGTCAACCCAACACTAAGTGAAGTCAGACAGAGAAAGACAAATATCATATGATATCACTAATACATGGAATCTAAAATATGGCACAAATGAACATATTTATGAAACAGAAACAGACTCACAGACATAGTGAACAGACTTGCAGTTGCCAAGCAGGAGGCAAGGTTAGGAGTCTGGGATTAGCAGATGCAAAGTATCACATATAGGATGGATACACAACGAGGTCCTACTCTATAGCACAGGGAGCTAGATTCAATATCCTGTGATAAACCATGATGGAAAAGAATATGAAAAAGAATATACATATAACTTAGTCATTTTGCAGTCAGCATAAATACAACATTGTAAATCAGCCATACTTCAATAAAAATTTTTTAAATATACCCAACTCTGTCAAGTTTCTGCAAATTGTATCTGTTCCACATTATCAACAATACATCCAACTGCCTAGCTTGGAAGGCAGAAGTATGTGGTAATTGAGATTTGGCTATGTGACAGGAGCTGAAAAATAGGTGCTACTTCCCACCAGCCATGTGACCAAGCCTCAACAAGAACATTTAACAAAGGAGGCAATTAATATCTAGTTTATAGATTACTGAGGAGGTGAAATGAAGTCATGCATATAGGGTACTGGACACACAGCAAGAACTCAATAAATGTTGGCTGTTGTCTTCCTTTGGGGTATCAGATTTTATCAAAACATCTTTACTACTTGCCTTGGATGCTATGTGGTTCTTTAATTTGTCTATTAAGAACTGTCTTACACTCAATAAGTACTTTTTCTAAATCAATTTTATGCTATCAGCTCTACAGCTCTTCAAATCATTCTAAATTATCCTTCTGTTTCTCTAGGCTTAGAAAGATTCAAATTCTTTTTCCAAATTACAGACTAAGATCCTTTTTTTGAGCCTGATTTTTCTAGTTGCTTAATCATTTCTGTTGACCTCTGATTTCCTACCAGATTGGCCAAATCTTTCTGATATGACGACATCCAGAACAATCTCAATTAACCTTTTGAGAGCCTAAAAATTAAGACTTATTTAAATTCTGATTTCTGCCTTCCCCAGCACTTACCAACATGTTCATTACTGCATGCTAATCTCCACACTTCCTCCATGTCTTACCTCAGGACAGATGTTTCGTCCAGATTTCAGAGTAAAACAAAATTTTTATCTCTCTTATAATGCAAGAGTAACAGAGCAATTACTTATAAAGTTGTTGTTTGTAGATGAAATTACATTTTCCAAGAATACAGTTAGTTAATTGATATACGTCTTTGTCCACTTCTTTAACTAATACCATAGTAGTTGGATCATATACTTTTGCAATGAAAAGATGAAGACTTAGGCACTAAATTCTGTTGTCTGCCTAGATCACACAAGTTGTATGAAAAGAATATTTAAAACTTTTAAGAGTCAAATTAATTATTCATGTATTATCTAAGAGTATATATGCATATTATATTTATATTTCAAAATTGAATCTCTCTTCGAAAATGAGATATAAAAGTGAGTCTGCAAATAAATAAAAGAAAGAAATATAAAACTATTCTGTATTTCTATCTCTAGATGGAATTATTGTGTTCATTTGATTCTATTTTCTGTACTGAGTTTTATAGGCATCCTGTTTTTTTACTTAATCATAAAAACTTTTAATAAGTCTTAAAACATTATGTGGGCTTCACATTCAAAAAACTAAGATCATGGCAAACGGTCCCATCACTTCATGGCAAATAGATGGGAAAACAATGGAAACAGTGAGACTTTATTTTCTTGGGCTCCAAAATCACCACAGATGGTGACTGCAGTCATGAAATTAAAAGACGCTTGCTCCTTGGAAGAAAAGTTATGACCAACCTAAATAGTATATTAAAAAGCAGAGACATTACTTTGCTGACAAAGGTTCATCTAGTCAAAGCTATAATTTTTGTCATGTATGGATGTCAAAGTTGGACCATAAAGAAAGCTAAGCACCGAAGAATTGATGCTTTTGAACTGTGGTGTTGGAGAAGACTCTTGAGAATCCCTTGGACTACAAGAAGATCAAACCAGTCAATCCTAAAGGAAATCAGTCCTGAATATTCATTGGAAAGACTGATGTTGAAGCTAAAACTCCAATACTTTGGCCACCTGATGCGAAGAACTGACTCATTTGAAAAGATCCTGATGCTGGCAAAGACTGAATGCAGAAGAAGGGGACGACAGAGGATGAGACGGTTGGATGGCATCACTGACTCAATGGACAAGAGTTTGAGCAAGCTCTGCGAGGTGGTGATGGACAGGGAGGCCTGCCACGCTGCAGTCCATGAGGTCGCAAAGAGTCGGACACGACTCAGCAACAGAACTGAACTGAAAACATTATGTATCTACTCTCAACATAACCCCAGAAGATCACATTAATCTTTTAATGGAAGACTCATAACTTAGCACTTTTATTTCCCTTACTCTATCTACTAGTTTTCCACTTGAAAAAGTCATCAGAATATTCTTGTGTTGATCTGAAATTAGAAACTCCACCTGGAATGTAGTATCAATACCTAAGATCAAGGTAGATCTGAAAAATGTCCCTCCAATAATTATCACAGTTGATACACTGGTATTGCACTGTCTTTCTCAATACCCCTGTCATTTCTAGGTTGGAGCTGTATCTTTCTGGCTTCTCGGTTGCATTCTGGGGAGTTTCATGAACTTTATTCTCCATCACTGACTATGTTTTCTTTTTCTAAACTGGAGGATGGTGCTTTATAACGCTGTGTTAGGTTCTGCTGTACAACATGAACCAGCTGTAAGTATACACATATCCCCTCCCTCTGAAGCATTCTTCCCACCTCTCCAACCCACCCCTCTAGGTCATCACAGAGCATCAAGCTGGGCTCCCTGTGCTGGCTGCATTTTCCGAATGAAGTCTCCTTCTAATATTTACAACGAAGATTTATTCTTCCTATTATAGTTTTCATTTCATTATACCCTTTCTAAAAATTCTCATTTACTAGATGCAACCTCTTTATGAATCTCATTGAATTTACACAGCAGAGCTTTTCTGACAGATTCTTGTTTCATAAAGTAAATCTGTTTCTGAAAGATTTTGCTGCAGATTCCTAGAACCTCTTTGCTTTAGAGCTTTATTGCTTTTTGTTTTAATTAGTCATCTATAATATGTGCATTGCTTCTGTTTTTACATCATTAAGCTTGGTTTGTTGACCTTGGTCTTCACGCTTACCCTATGTGAGGACTGCTTTAAAGCCCTTACCAATGACTGAGTTTCGTTAACGCATCTGACGATCTCTTCAATGATCATCACGTGCTGAGAGCTGAGCAAGTTGCTGGGGGTTCAATAGGAAAGGATCCACCACCTCTCCAGCTTCCCTTCCCAGCCCTTACGGAGCTTACCAACCCAGGAGATGAACAAAATGCACACTGCGATGAAGGGAGACAAAGGTGACGGGTGGAAGGTGTGGCAGGTGCAAATGCTGGAGGACCAAAGTTCACAGACCAAGCCAGAAACTGGATGGGGGCCCAGAGGCTATCCGCAGTGAAATCAATCTGCACTCCCTCCCCTAAACCCCACGAAAAAGCTAAGTAGAAGGAGCAGGTAGCTGATGTTTACCAACTCAGCTAAAGCAATGAGTGGCGCTGGAGATGAGCTAAAGGAAAACAGGTTGGTATAGCAGAGAGCAGGATTTCTGACCAGAGGCAGAAAAGGACCAGAGTGGGGATTGCGGGAGCTGTGGGGGTCAGGTCAGGATGGGGTTGCTGAAGAAGGGGCATCTCTTCCTCTGTTTTCAACCACAAGGAAGAAGCAAAATTCCTCCCAGAAACTAGAATGGGCTCCATGCTTGACTCTCACTGTGGTCACTTTTGGGGATTTGTTTCCTCTTCAGACAATTTCATGGGTCTTTGAAAGGAAATAAGGAAGACATTATTCACAGCACTTCCACTCACTCTGCTATATTCTTGGAAGTCAGTAGTTCAGTCTCAAAAGAAACTTGCTCACTAACAATATGTTCCGTTATTTATGCAATGAAAACAATGACTGCTGTGCGGCAAAGACTTCCTGGCCCATCCAACTGAACAAAAGAGTGTGTGTCTCTCCCCCCCCCCCCCCCCCCCGCCATACACACACAGTTCCAGCCTGCAAACCCTGCAGGCACATCTGTGAAGCTTGCAATCATAAGACTCATTTAATTTTAAATTAAATTAAGGGCCCAATAGGTAAGCACATAGTTCGGGTTATTCCAACTAATGTCCTAAACTTACAATTTCAATGATTCTCCATCCAATTGATGACTCCTGCTATAATAAAGAATTCATGAACCATGGAGCCGACTGACAAAAATAAAATAAATAAGTATTGCTTAGAGTTTAGAAATAAGAAAAAGCATCTGCAAATCCCATTCCTAACTGGAAAAGGTTAAGTATCTGGGGGAAATTTTCACCTAGATTTTTATCCCATCTGTACCTGTTGAGGAAAAACATGAGGGTACAAAGGCTGATTTTCTAACAAAAACAAAGACCCCAAATTTTTGAGATATCAGTTGATACATACAATATGTTTACACACAAACACACACACAAAGATCAAATGAACTGAAATGAAATACAGATCTATTTCCTTCAGCACAGTTCTATTGCTCCCTTCTCCCTGAGTGTGTGCGCATGTGTCGCAAGCAGGGGGGAATGTTGATAGATTCCTTTATTCAGCATTTATTTATTGATCCAATTGCCCCAGTTTTTGTGAGGTTTTCTAACAATACCCCATTGCCAGAGAGTAGGAGGGGGAAAACAAACAAAAAAAAAAGCAGGTGATAGAAAGGAATCTGAGTTGGAAATTATCAAAGCATGCTGTGTGAGGGAATACACAGCACAATCACGCCAACCATCTGATTATTTCTGAGCTGGACACCACTGAAGGGAGTAACCGGCCGCCTCTGGCCCCATGTCCACCCCACCGCCCGAAAACAAAGGCAAAAGAAAGGATGAGAACAAGAGACAAGAAGGAGGAGGAGAGAGAACAGCAAACTCAGGAGCAAAAGTGGGGGCGGGGTGTGGGCAGATAGAAGGAAGGAGGCCTTTTCAAAGCGGAGCCTGATGGAGTTTGAAATATTGAAAGTGGAGCTGGTCTATTAGGTGTGGCGTGTGTGTGCACAGCTGAAGTGGACTGGAGATGAAGGTCACTGCAACGGAGGCAGGAGAACTATGAGATCTGGGTATCAGCAGAGTCATCAGAAGGAATGCTACACACACTTAGCGAGGAGCCTGCCTTGAAAATCACTGAAGGGACTGACACACTCTCGAAGCAACTGCGGTTCTGGATTGTTACTGGGAAGGTGAGGACCTATGGGGAGTGGGGAGGTACTTAAAACTGGACTGGTAAGATATTACATATGGTTGATACAGTGTCAAAGTATACATCTAAGAATATGCATGTGTGTGCTCAGTCGCTTCCGGCGTGCCCGACTCTTTGAGACCTGTGGACTGTGTATCCCGCCAGACTCCTCTGTCCATGGGATTCTCCAGGCAAGAATACTGGACTGGGCTGCCATTTCCTCCTCCAGAGGATCTTCCTGACCCAGGGATCAAACCCATCTCTTCAGCATCTCCTGCACTTCAGGCAGGTACTTTACCCACTGAGCCACCTGGGAGTCCTGTCAACACAGCCTTGGCTTGATGTCTCCACTGACTTGAAGACGGGGATATCAGATTTATGGAAATTTTACTAACGTATATATATGGAATTTAGAAAGATGGTAACGATGACCCTATATGCGAGACAGCAAAAGAGACACAGATGTAAAGAACAGTCTTTTGGACTCTGTGGGAGAAGGCGAGGGTGGGATGATTTGAGAGGGTAGCGTTGAAATGTGTATATTATCATATGTGAAGCAGATCGCTGGTCCAGGTTCGATGCATGAGACAGGGTGCTGGGGGCTGGTGCACTGGGATGACCCTGGGGGATGGGATGGGGAGGGAGGTGGGAGGGGGGTTCAGGATGGGGGACACATGTACACCCATGGCTGATTCAAGTCGATGTATGGCAAAAACCACTACAATTACACCACTATTGTAAAGTAATTAGCCTCCAATTAAAATAAATAAATTAATGATTTAAAAAGTCATTCAGCAATGATGGAGTAATCTGATAGTAAATAAAGACAGTCAAGACGAATATCTAATTCCTACTTCTCTACTCAGGACTAGAGGGAAAAATGAAGTGATGGTCCTTGTGGATTTCCCGGGGGCTTCCCTAAAATACCACTGGCTGATACCTTCTCACAGTTCTGTCCCTGGCACCCTTCCCTGCTTGGCCTACACACTCAAAGCAATGTCAAGCTCACCTCACCAGTCCCAGCCCAGCACTCTAAATTAATCGCTCATCTTTCTCTCTGGCTGTCCCATCAGTTCTTCAAATCAACATGATTAAAACTAAGTTTATAACCTTCCTGCTCTCCCCCCATCAACCCTGCTTGTATTTACTTCATCAAGAGAGACAGAAAGTCATCCTCAAAAACTTTTGCCCCCCTTATACTCCCCCTCCCTACAAAACCAGTGAGTGAAAGTCACTCAGTCGTGTCCGAATTCTCCAGGCCAGAATACTGACATGGGTAGCCGTTTCCTTCTCCAGGGGATCTTCCCAACTCAGGGATCGAACTCAGGTCTCCCTACAAAACCAATGGGTAAATAAATCCCAAAGATTTCAATGATTTTGCAAATTCATCATGTTTTCAAATCTGACTACCACAAACTTAGGGTCAATCATCTTTTCTCACCTGATCTTCTAAATGACCTTCTAGCCAGCTTTTCACTCTTCAGAAACATCCTCTACACCCTCACCAGGGCGTTCTCTCCAAACAATGATCTGATCACATCATTTTCACACTTAAAACTTCCAATGGTTCCCCATGCCTACAGGAGGAAACTCAAATCTACTGAAGCTCCCAGTCATGTTCTGCTTTAAGGTGAAAGAGAGAAAGAGAGAGAGAATTCCTGCCACGTCTCCCTCAGAACTGTTGGGAGAATCAAATAAAAATGTATGTAGAAGCACTTTCAAGGCTATAAAGCATTATCCAGTGGTTCTTAGCCTTCTATGGGGTCATAATCCCTTGGACAAATCTGATAAAAGCTCTTGAGTTTTCTCCAAAACATAAATATCACCATCTACCTGCATGTACAACTTGGCATACAGTTTCAGGGCATCTGTGGATGTTCAAAGACAATCCAGATTAAGAATTTACTTAGGTATTTATTATTTTCACGTTGGTACCCAGAATTAGAGTCAGCAGCATCTCGATGGCATTTCCAGCCTCATAAACAAGCAAGTGGCTCTCCTGTGGGCAGTCTGATTATTCATGCAGATGTCTAAAATATTCATCAGCAGGGTCACTGGGTACATAGTGAATATAGGCAGAAAATTAGTACAGTAGTTAGAGGGTAGGGCTCACAGTCATTTCATCAGAGTGCAGCTGTCCCTACACACACAACTGTTTGAAAAGAACAGGTTATTTTGAAAACAATCAGCTGAATTGAGTCAAAAAAAAAAAAAAAAAATCAGTGGCCAGTGGGCCTTCCTCTAACTGAATGAAAATGAAGCGAGGTTCTTTCCATTTCACGTAGCTCATCGATGCAAAAACAGGCACATTGAAGCTATTCCATAGCATAAATGTTCATTATTCATGAGCTGGTTTCTTGCAGCTGCATCTTCCGCAATTTGGTTTTGACTCTATTTGTCTGTATGTCCTGCAACATGTTTGTGCATATTTACACAGTATATTTTAGTCCTCAGAAACTAGAAGGCAAGGAACAATGCCTACACTGCATGTCTATACAGGACTCATCACCTGGAACTGCCAGGACGTATACAATGGCAGCAAATCTAAATTTCACACCAAGTGTGGGCCTAAATTCCTCATCATAAGAAATTGATCACATCCTCCTTCAGAAGAATGCGGTCACCAAAGTTGTGTTACTGACCAAGGACTTAATCTTAAATCAATCACATACAATGATGCCACCAAAATGAAATACCACCCAAAACAGTAGTCAGTAAATTTCAAACAGTAGATAACATGTTTCATAGCCTATAACACCATATATGAGGCAGCTCTTATATACTTTGAAATATACATACTGAATACAAAAACTAAATATGTTCTTATTTAAGACTGGCCTAAAACCAATGCTAGCCTTTAAAAATAACCGTTTAATTACCTGTTCTTTGCTTGACTTCTGAAAATTAATATTTTTGGCACATATATCTCAAGACATATCCCATGGAAATATGAACTGTTGTTTTTTATCTTTTTCTCTTGATTAATTTCCAAAAAGCAGTCATTCTAAAACGTTAAAAGGGCCTTTACTGTGGAGTGCTTTAAAAAGCCTGCATTTCCCTATTTTGTCACAAGATGGCGATATCATGCATTAGTAAATGGTAAAAATCATTGTGTCTTAATTTCTCTTTAGAAATGGGGTTCTCAAACTTCAGGAAGTCAGGGCCCTTTGAAACTCTTCAAAATCACTGAGGACCCCAAAGAGTCCCGTTTATGTGGGTTCCGTGCTCAGGTACTTCAGTCGTGGCTGACCTGGTGCAAACCTATGGACTGGAGCCTGCCAGGCTCCTCTGTCCATGGGATTCTCCAAGGCAAGAGTACTGCAGTGGGTTGCCATGCCCTTCTCCAGGGGATCCTCTCAACCCAGGGATCGAACCCGTGATGTCTCCTGCATTGCAGGAGAATTCTTTACTGCTGAGCCACCTGGGAAGCCCTTAGGTGGGTTATATCTATCAATTTTACCACATTACTTAAAACCAAAAGTTTACATATTTCTATTAATGAAATTAAAATACCAATAAATCCATTACATGCTAACATAAATAATGTATTTTTTTGTGTGAAAATAACTACATTGTCCAAAGCAAAAAGAATAGGGAGAGATTTTTGCAAATCTCTTTAGCGTATGCCTAACATAAGAGGCCTGGATTCTTATATCTGCCTCTTTATTCAATCTGTTGTGACATATTGTTTTCACTAAAGTAAATGAAGAAAAATCAGCCTCATGCAGATATGTAGATGAAAAGGGAAAATATTTTAATAGTCTTTTCAGATAATTATGAATATTCTTCTTTGATACTATGCCAAAACTCAACAAGGGGCAGTTGCTTAATGCTAAGTTAGAATGTAGAATCAGAAACCCTATCATAAGAACTTTGCTACTCTGCTACACTAAAATCCATTGGGCTGTCTTGCATTTTGAATGGATCTTCTACCTATGCTTGGGGTTTTTTTTAGCATCATGCATTGACCCTTTGAGAAATACTAGTTCACTAAGTTACACAGATCTTCCAAATGTTGACATATTTCTTATTATTTAAAAAAATCACATACATTTATCAGTACCAAGCTTATCAGAAAAGTCTTTAAGTATCTGAAAGATGTCAAATTCACAGTCAGATTCAAGTTTTCTAAAATTCTTGTTTTCATTCAAAAGCTTGAATTTTACTACTGACAACAAACACTGTCCATTGTTTCCCCTAAAATGACAGGTTCACTTTACTTTCAAGAAAATACCTTGCGTAACATCCAAGTTTGAATACCCGTGGTTTGTTAATTGTTCTTTTGAGTAAAACAGTGCTCCACGAAGCATTCAGCTAGTTCAGCTCATGACTCAATCTCAGGAATGTTCTTCCTTAGATAAGCATCATACAGACATGAGGCAGCAGTGCTTCATCTGTACCTGCCCTTCATCACAGGGACCATTAAAAAGATGTGACTCAAGGTCAAGATTTGGTGATAAGTTCTCCTGCTTCCCCAGAACACTCTTTTTTACTGACAGAGGACTGTGCAGACGTGAAGAACATAAGGCCTTCTGGGCAGTGTGGTTGCCGCCGACCTCACCCAGGTTACGGCGCCAGTCATTTTACCACCACTGCGTCTGTGCCGTCAGTGTGAATACCAACAAGTCAAAGAGACAAGTGATATCTCTGTACTGTAAGAACAGATCCCATCTTACGGGTCCCCAAAAGGATCTCAAGATTCCCGGGTATCCATGGGTCACGCTTTGAAAACCACACTTGAGTTTATAAAAGATATAAAACATACATTCAGTATATGCTATGTCATGTGCTATGCTAAGACTATTGAGTCATGTCTGACTCTTTGTGACCCCATGGACCACAGCCCGCCAGGCTCCTCTGTCCATGGGATTCTCCAGGCAACAATGCTGGAGTGAGTTGCCATGCCCTCCTCCAGGGGCTCTTCCAAACCCAGGGATCGAATCTGCATCTCCTGCATTGGCAGGTGGGTTCTTTACTGCTAGTGCCACCTGGGAAGCCTCATATTTTATATATATATACATATATATATATATATATATACACACACATATATACATATTCAAATATACTATTCTAGTCAATCCTAAATGCTTTGTGAAATACGTAGGTTAAGTATCTTGACCATCCTCATTTTACAGAAAGTGAGACTCAAGTTTATGCTGCTGCTAAGTCGCTTCAGTCATGTCCGACTCTGTGCGACCCCATAGACAGCAGCCTACCAGGCTCCCCGTCCCTGGAATTCTCCAGGCAAGAATACTGGAGTGGGTTACCATTTCCTTCTCCAATGCATGAAAGTGAAAGTGAAGTCGCATCCGACTCCTAGCGACCCCATGGACTGCAGCCTACCAGGCTCCTCCGTCCATGGGATTTTCCAGGCAAGAGTACTGGAGTGGGTCGCCATTGCCTTCTCTGCAAGTTTATGAAATCTTGAAAAAAGCTTAAAAATGGCTCAGAGAAAATTTAACTTAGGGTTTTGTTCAGTCTGTACTCTTTTCACTTTATTACACTGCACAGAAAATTAAAGTGGACTTATGATGGTATTTAAAAACAAACTGAGTGACAAATTTAGGGAGACCGAAAAAAAAAAAAAATTTAGGGAGAAATGAGAGAGAGGAATTCATAGTACAGAAAAATCTATGACAAAAACACTTGGTAAAGGGAAACTCTTATTTAGTTTTATCATTAACTCTTCCATATACCTGCTCTTCTGATGCCTACTCTTCTTAAAACAATAAAATATTTCAATTGGAACCAAAACATGAACTTAGTAAAATACCAAATGTAAGTCCTTTCCTGAAGTGTTTGTTCACAATTTAGTTCTTTTAAAAGCATTACTATATCTCATAGTCATAACTGGAAGCGCTTATCGTTTCATAGTAGTAAGGCTAAAAATAAATGTATACCAGGAGTGTTGCTCCAACTTTTTCTTCAAGAAGTGGAACACTAAATAGTTAACATTTTACATGGCATCTCAACATGGGGAAAAAAATGAATCAAAGGTATTCTCTCTGGTTGAAACATACTGTGTTGCTATTATTTGAAGGTACCCTTAATTAAGTACTCACTATATATGTCTGACTTTGTAAGAGGTTTACATATATTATCCACCTCATTTAATCTTTACATTTCAGAATTGCCACTTTCCTTTGATATTACCACCATTTTACAGATGAGGCAATTGAGATTCAGAGTAACTGTTTACTAATACAAGTAGTTAGTAGCCAGGCTGAATTTAAAACCAGTCTAAGAACATGGAAGCAACCTAGATGTCCACTGACAGATGAATGGATGAAGCAGCTGTGGTTTATACACACAGTGGAATATTACTCGGCCATAAAAAGGAACACATTTGTGTCAGTTCTAATGAGGTGGATGAACCTAGAGCTATTATACAGAGCGAAGTAAGTCAGAGAAAAACAAACATTGCATACCAACGCATATATATGGAATCTAGAATGACGGTACTCATGAACCTACCTGCAGGGCAGCGGTGGAGACACAGACATAGTGGATGGTGGGGAGAGAGGGAAGGAGTGGCTGGGAGAGTTGAGACAGTAGCATTGAAACACGTACATTATCATATGCAAAAACAGATAGCCAGTGGAAATTTGCTGTATGATGCCGGGAGCTCAAATCCGATGCTCTGTGATGCTCGGTGACAACCTAGAGGGGTGGGATGGGGTGGGAGGCGGGAAGGAGGTTCAAAAGGGAAGGGACATACGTATAGCTATGGCTGATTCATGTTGATGTATGGCAGAAACCAGCACAATACTGTAAAGCAATTATCTTCTGATTAAAAATAAATAATTAACAAAAATAAATAAATAAAACCAGCCTACCTAAGCTTGACTGACTCCAAAGATGAACCCATTAGTTCCTGCCTCTGTTCAGGGGTTCCTGGGCCAGCAGCTCTCATGGGTACCTGCCAATAGATCCCTGATGTTCTCCAGTGAGCTAGCTTCCTATGGAGATGTAGTTGGTGGAGTCAGTGCTAAATACATGTATTAATTTGATGTTCTATAGACATTGTCTCATAATTAACACAAATTTCACTCTTTCCACATACTGTATATTTTCACAGATTCAGTCAATTCAGTTCAGTTCAGTCGCTCACAGCTTACCAACTTGCTATTCAATTATTCCTCGATATAAACTCTCTTTTCCAGTTAAAACTAGGTGGCTCGTGATTTCTTCAATTACACCACAGTCTTCCTCTACCATTCAACCTGCACCCCTTGATTTTGCCTGTTGACATCCTGCCTGTTATACTTCTGTGAAGTCTTCCCCAAGACAGGACGTAGGTATTCTGTCTCCTTACTACCTACCCCTTCACTCTTTATCTTTCTTTTCTTTTTTTTATTTATTTGGCTGCATCGGATCTTAGTCTTGGCATGCAGGATCTTCGTTGCATTATGTGGAAACTTTTGTTGAGGCGCACAGACTCTCTGACTGTGGCACACGGGTTTAGTAACAGCTTTATAGCATGTGGGATCTTAGTTCCTAGACCAGGGATCAAACTCACATCCCCTGCCTTGCAAGGTGGATTCTTAACCGCCAGACCACCAGGGAAGTCTGTCTTTATCTTTCTTAATGCTACTTAACCTTCCATATGCACTTGCTGTATCTTTGCAGTGAAGCTGTAATTGTTTTTGCCCTCTTGTATTCCCTACAACTTCTATCACAACAGTATATATAAACTAGAGGCCTGCAAATGTTGTTGAATTAATACTCTATGGAGTTGTGATAAAGATTTATTAAAAATCCATTTCTTAAGGAACTTATATTAGATAAACATGCTTTAAGAGAGTCACACTGGTGCTTCTAATAATAAATCACTTCCGGGATAACCAGAGAAAAGCAACTACCAGTACCGAACTGAGACTGAATTTTAAGACTTGCCTCCAAGAGATTAGTTGGGAATAAGCTGGTGACATACTGACTGGTCCTAAGTGGACTGTAATTATCTTGGGATAAAAAAGGCTAATCTGGAAGCCTGGTTCTCCTAAAGCAGGGAATGACTGAATTAGGAGAAAGCTCACACTTCTATAGGTTTCCCTGGTGGCTCAGATGGTAAAGAATCTGTCTGCAAGACAGGAGACCTGGGTTTGATCCCTGGGTCAGGAAGATCCCCTGGAGAAGAGAATGGCTACCCACTCCAGTATTCTTGCCTGGAGAATTCCATGGACAGAGGAGCCTGGGGGACTATAGCCCATGGGGTCACAAAGAGCTGGACATGACTGAGCAACTAACACTTTCACACTTCTGTATACACTAGAGGAAGAAGGTGACCGTCACCACCATCACGGCTAACACATTACAATGTTACTCTTAGCCAGACACTATTCTAAGCACCTGACATGTTCACTCACTTAATACTCACAAAACTCTGAGAATTTGTAACTGGATTTTATAGATGAGAAAACTAAGTCACACTCAAAAAAATATGCACGTGCTTAAGGTTACACAGCTATTAAGTAGTAGAGCTGGGATGCAATAAATTCTCTTAAATGTTCAAAGTATTTGTCCAGTACTAAATTACCCAGTGTTTTTGTCTCAAATTTTAGAGAAATTATCATTTGCATAAAGATTTAAAGAACTACTAATATCTAGAACACACACTAGTGCACTCTCTCCCCATAACCTTGACGCTGCTGTCTCTTTGAAGAATATTAGAAATCCGTGAACCCAACATGGCTTTCAAGTCCCATGACCACTTACGCCCTCTGAGGGCTCCCAGTGACCCACGGCAGATGCCCACTCACAGGAGCCACACTGTGCAGGACGCGCTGTCTCTGCCTGCTGCCGTAATTGGTCACAGCATCCCCACGCTGGTCTCTGCCACGGCTCAACTCTCCTTAAATACTGGGCAATTACATCTCACCCTGTGTTCTCTCCAAATATCTGGAATCCTCAGTCTTTCCTGACATAGAGCTGTTGAGGAAGGGGAAGAAGACTGAAAGTGCTGTACATTTTATAAGACCCTATACCTTCGTACTAAAGAGGTTTGTTCCATCTTTTTTACCGTGTAAAGATGGAATTTAAAAAGCAAACACATCTCATCTAAGTTTCACAGAGCTCCGGTCACACCTGCTCTACAGAAGCTACCCTTATCTTTTGCCTCTTCGCTCATTTCACTTAATTCAGAATTTAGTTTTCATTTTTAAACTCTCCATTCAATGATTAATGACCATACAAGTAGATACCTAATATCAGAATATAGGGAATGCAGAAAAGAGTATTAGCTCCAAAATTAATTACCAGTTGGGGAACTTTAGTTTTACCAAGTCTCTCTTTTTTTTTGCCAAGTCTCGTAACCATCAAATAAAAGAACAAATTTCCTTTCAATCTACAACATAGAATGAGAGCATCAAAGCTTTTACCAGGGAGTTCAGGCCTGAACCCTCTTCAATCTCCATTTCATAAGCCCAACTGAGATTCACAACGTTTTAGCTGAAAAGAGGTAGAGGAAAAACGTATTGATCTCTCTAGGTATTCTAAATTTTGTCTGTTTTTCTAGTAAGATCATCAAATTACCTGGGATCAAATTTAAAATAAGTTTATTTTACAAAATAAATTTATTTGACATGTCAGCTTCACTACCCTAATCAGAGCATCTAAATTATAAGGACAGGATTCCAAATTACCCAGTGTGCATACTGAACTCTGGCTGACTTCATACATGGTTATTTCCGAGTCCACTCTGATCATGTCTTTCTCCCTCAATGACTGAAAGGTTGTTCTGAGCATAGTGACTACTTAAAGAGATACCTACCTAACATACCTAAGTGGCTTATTAAATAAAAAGAAAGCTAAAGCAACATGTAGGTTTATGGCTGCATTTTTGTTTTTATGGCATTTGGGTCACAACTACGATTATCTTAGTTGTATCTTTGACTGCAAATGCAAGCTCCATTGCTCCTGTGAGGAGATACAAAATCCTTTAGGACAATCCCTTTTATGATGTGTCTTTCTGGGAACTCTCTGACAAACAGCTAGAATTGGCAATACTGAAAAGAGTTATAAATAATGAGGCTTATGCAGTAGTCGAAATGTACTATAATTTTAGGGTGGAGCTGCAGAAAGAAAAAAAAAGTCAGAGCATAATCCATGTGAGATAATGAGATGTATTTAAAATCAAATTTCCCATAGTCTGAGAGTTAGAAAACAAAATAAACTTTCAATCCATGCAGGTGGAAGAAAATACTGGTACGAAGTCCTAACAGGCAATATATTTCAAAAATAACATGAAGAGGAGCTCTCAAACGTAGTGAAGAACTGGTGACATATCCTACCTGAAAAAAAATTAAATCCATACTCACACAAATAGAAAAAGAAAATACCCAACGTTACTCTCTCTCAGACTGATGGACAGGTCTGCATATTTTAAACTACTTTTCTAGGTTTATATCCTCCTAAGTCAGAAACGGAATCTGTTTACTCATTCAACATTTCTTGAGTATTTTCTGTGGCCAGGCACTAGGTACTAGGTATATTTTAGTGAGCGGAACGGGCTTATATTCTGATCAATTTAAATAGCCTCCTGCTGGGCTATAACAAAGCAAAAATAAATAAAAGTGAGTAAACA
The DNA here is from genome assembly GCF_019320065.1 of Cervus canadensis. Lineage (NCBI taxonomy): Eukaryota > Metazoa > Chordata > Mammalia > Artiodactyla > Cervidae > Cervus > Cervus canadensis. The sequence goes on from NC_057396.1 coordinate 23,018,878, forward strand.
ATCAGTAATGACTACTAACTAGTTCAATTAATAAGATTTGAAAGCCTTAAATAGGATATTTATTCCACCTGCAGAAAATTTAGATTTAAGTAGAACAGAAAATAAGCCACTAGATAACCTCTATATAAACAAAGCTCTCCACGGAGGAATGTGAGAACTAGAAAATTCTTTGTTTTGCAGTTTCAGTTTGAGTAAGATAAGAAAGTTTACAAAGAAGCAGTGTGTTTTGCTCAGTAGATAAAACATTAATCTAACTGTTGGCCTTGAAATAACACATAAAATTATAAATTTGTCACATGAAAGCTTTAAGGAAACAAGCAGCTCACAACATTGGTTATTGGTGGATTCGGTTACACTGTGGATTTACCAGTATGTGGCAGAGAATTTTTTGAGGATCCTTTTTTCACTGTTTTGAACAGAAATTAAGTAGCAGAACTTCTCCTTTACCTTCTGGAATTTAAGTCTAACACATGCTGAAATGACTGTCAACTCTTATACATGTAGCTTAAGTCTCACAGCAATGCGAAATTACCAATACAAACATAGTGAAATGGTTGCACATGATTATACACACTGGATCAGTAAACAATTTACTTCTCGCTTGTCAACACAAAAGCTTTAGCATCTAATCTGAAATTTTATGAATTCATAAAAAAATGCACACCTGATATAGAAGATCCCCAGTTAGACCCATCTACAAAGCAAAAATAAATTATGCCAGCCATTTTTCACAACTGTCACTGAAAAAAATAACAACTGCAAAGCTTTAACTTAAGAATTTTGACTACATTAAAATACTTCTACTTGCAAAGTCTCACCATAACACTATAATAAGAGATTAACTTTTCTTCAGAGAAATCAGATACAAAAATCATAAAGAACCTAGAAAATGAATTTCAATTTGAGGAACTTAAGAGTTGCATGTGTAGTCTAGCCTGAATAAGACTTGAGTGACACATGATGTGGGCTTCTCAGGTGGTGCTAATGGTGAAGAACCTGCCTGTCAATGAAGGAGACATAAGAGACATGGGTTCAGTCCCTAGACTGGGAAGATCCTCTGCAGGAGGATATGGCAACCCACTCCAGTATTCTTGCCTGGAGAATCCCATGGACAGAGGAGCCTGGTGGGCTACAGTCCATAGGGTAGCAAAGAGTCGGACAGGACTGAAGTGACTTAGCACACTTGGAACACATGATGTAGTATCATGTCTCTAAGAGAAACTAGGAAACCCAATAACTGCTTGTGTTCTGAAGGAGATGGAGGGAAGATAAAGAGAATCTAAGTGGAGGAACAGTGAGTGAGTGGAGAAGATAAGCTTCTTACCAGTTTTTAAGTCTCCAAAGGCAATGACTAGTGTATGTGTTTAAACCCCAGGGCCTCAGTGACGGAAACAGCCATATGGCAAGCCTTGCTCTGTCAAGAGTAACCTTTCTGCTCTCCATCTAGCAAAAGACTAAGTGCTACCCATATTCAATTCTGTCATCTCTTTCATGGAGCCCTTCTTAATTTTCCCCACGCAAAAAGTAGTCTCTCCAACTGATGTTCCTCCATAGAAACTTCTTCCTGTTCAATGACAAGTGTTATGTTGCACATTTTATCACAGCTAGTTTAATCTCTTAACTCTCACGAGTGTGTGTGTGTGTGTGTGTGTGTGTGTGCACGTGCTCAGTCATGTCCAACTCTTTGCAACCCTATGGACTGTAGCCTACCAGGCTCCTCTGTCTGTGGTATTTTTCCAGGGAAGAATACTGGAGTGAGTTGCCATGCCCTCATCCAGGGTATCTTCCCAACCCAGGGATTAAATTCATGTCTCTTGCATATCGTGCATTGGCAGGCAGATTCTTTACCCCGAGCACCATCTGCAAAGCCCATGTTAGACTATAAGCTCATTATAATAAGGAAATGTTCATTATTGAATAACTTCCTAGGCCTAGATCGGTAAATTGCACCCACTATATGCTCAATAGAAATTTACCATTTGTGAAAACATATGAAGGTTTGTTAAGGACATTTTAGAAAGTCAAGAGGAGCACAGCAATTCTACTTCTAAGAATTTACCCTAAGGAAACATTCACAAAGACATACAAAGGTTTATGTGTGCGGAGGTTCATTACAGCATTATTCATAACTATAATGATTATGATGGCAATAATAAAAACAATTACCATGTATTGTGTCCTTATTTTAAGTCAAGCACTGTGAAAGCACTTTATCTATATTACCTCACTTAATTCTCATAGCTGCCCTATAAGAAAAATATTATTATATAATCTCAGAGAAGTTTAAGGTAACTGTCCAAGGTCAAACAACTGGTATAAGACAGAGCTAGAAATTGAACCCGAAAGGCCTGACTCCAAAGTCTCTGTTCTTACTGTATGTGTGGGTGCATGTCAAGTGGTTTCAGTCATGTCCGACTCTTTGTGACCCCAAGCACTGTAGCTCGCCAGGCTTCTCTGACCTCGGGATTCTCCAGGCAGGAATACTGCAGTGGGTGGCCATGCCCTCCCCCAGGGGAGCTTCCCGACCCAGGGATGGAACCATGTCTCCTGTGTCTCCTGCACTGGCAGGAGGGTTCTTTACCACTACGACCACCTGGGAATTATATAGAGCTTGCCAAGTACCAAAGATTGTCCTAAACACTTGACACATCCATCCTCATTTAACGCTCATAAGAGCCCTCTAAGGTCAGCAGCATTACTGCCCCCATTCTACAGATAAGGAAACTGGGACACAAAGGTTAAGAAACTGATCAGAGATCACACAGACAAGACACGGTAAGCCCTGTATTAAACCTAGACAGTCTAGATCTCTTTTCCTACTGAAAAGAGTAAACGACTAGAAACTACCTAAATATCCAAAGACTGGCTTAAATATAAATATTTATTAATATATGGATGAAGAAGCAAAATGTAAAGGGCAAAAAGGCAGGGACTGCCAGTATCTCCATTTCTCTAAATTATTCCATCAGAATATACACATCATTTATCCTTTATTTTTACACATGAAGTTTATTTCTGTATCATATACATTCTAGAAAAGATAGCATGGAATAAGAGAAAAAGCACATGGCAGGAGAATCAGAAGACTTGAGTTTCATATCCAAGCTACCACCTATTATCTTGGTGATATTAGTCAAAATCTTAACCTCTCTGAGCCCTTGTTTTTCCTTCTATAATAAGAGTTCAGATGGAGTTTCTTCTTGACATCAATATTCTATATAATCTCATGATAGTAGAGAAGATGACTTTTTTTCAAGTCAACACTTAAATTGGCCAATTAATAAACAATATACAGTTCAGGTAAGAGCTTAAAAAAAAAAAAAAAACTTCAATGGAGTTTTAACAAAATTTATATATTGTCCAGATAGAGCACTCTAAACATCTACTTCCAATTGCTTACTACACCAGCATTAATTACAAGATTATTCTTGATCTGTTTGCAATATGACTGGAGATGTAAAAGTATCCACATGCAGAGTTAAGCACCAATATGGACATAACAACTTGAGATGGACATAACAACTTGAGTTGTCTCTACTAATTTATCCATAGCCTTCTGCTCCCCACCCCCAATCAAATCTTAAGAGCAAAATCAATTTCACGTCTCTGCAAACCATCTCCAGTCTAATTCTCTGGCACTGATTTCTGTCCCAAACTTTAATACTTTAGCTCTATATACTGGATGTTTCTCCTTGAATTGGAATTTTTCTAAGTCAGGTCCAGTCACAGTTTATTACTCCAACATCCTGATTCTCTACTTCAGACTGTCACTAATTCCTAATATTTCTTCTATTGGACTGTGGGTTATATTTAGCAGGGGCAACATATGCACACAACAGGTGCACCATCCCCTATTCCTTCACCCATGACAGACATCACTAACAGATCACAGAACTCCCTCAACTGAGCCCAGACATGGCTCTACAATCCATACTACCATAGCACTCCAAGGAGCCATAGCCATTGACTGGAGCTGGGGTATAAGATGAAACCCAGTTCTCATCCCTGGTCTCCATACTGTTAACCATGACTAAGCCTGTCTCTTTTCTACAAGCCATTTATCATGTCACGACTGCACTACTGCAATAGTCCTCCAACCAGACTCTCCAGTTTATCCTTACATTGTCTCTCTCCAGCCCAGTCGTCCTCAGTGGCTCCCCATTATCTGTCTGCAGGGAAAATAAAAACATGTTCACCTCTGTCAGATGTTCAGGAGCCTCCATAATTTGGCCCAATCTTCCTTTCCAGGCCTGTCTCTCATAAGTCTCCAATATCAGAGGCCTTTTCAAATATTTCTCAGTTTCTAAACTCTTTCATCAAATGAAATCTTGGGCAAAAAAAACAGTACGTTCAAATGACAAAAACATCACTGCCTGGGTTGAAAAAGACCTAATGGTCCAGCAGCAGCATGCTACTCAGGGGGCCCTTTGGCTCCTCAGAAGGGGCTGAGGCTCTTCTGTAACCCACCACAAAGAACCAACCGCAGCCATCTGGCCAGAGAACATGAGAATCCAAATTAAACTCCTAACCAGCACTGATTTATAAGCTCTTCTGAGATGACAAAACAAGCCCACGACAGAACTAATCAAAAGAGCCCAAACACTTAAGACCAGAGTCTAGCAAAACACACAGACATCCCCCCTCCTCATACATAAATTTAACATGATTTTCTTCTGCTCTGAAAATGTCAGTGCTCAGCAAGGGACAGGACAAGGTTAAGAGAATCTGACAGGAAGGATTGGATGGAGTTGAAAGCTGAAGTCCTGCAAGTTTATCTACACAAGCAGCACAAGTTCTCCTGGCACATTCCCAACTCAGCCCAACGCCCTGCAGCAACATAAGAGCAATAATTTTTTTAAACACCCTCATTCTGTCCTACCACATCTCATAATGTGTAAAGCCCAGCTGGATGGTGTGTAGGATTTTGTCAAGCTGTCTTTAATCTTTAGCTTTACCTCCATTCCTAACAACTGAGCTGGCGAGCACTTAAGTTGCTGATGTTCATTTACATCCTGTTTTTTATTATTCTTTCCAAGCAGCACTTCCTGTTGACAGGGGCCAGGGGCAGGGATGCCATTTGTCAGAGTTTCTTTCACCACGATGCTCCTCATCCTACCAGAAGCTAAGAACCAGGGACCCTCTTGCTTCACCTCCCAGATGCTCAAGTATTTCTTTACTCAGTTATTTTTGGTTGCACTTCAATTTTATTTATTTATATTTGGAATTCTAAATTTACAAAGAAAATGTATATGTGTCTAACTGATTTCTCTGAAAATATAAGCTGAAATTTTCTTCATTAGATTTTGTGGATGTCCTTTCTTTTTATCCCACATTCAGTACAGTATCTGTTGGTCATCACCACTGAAACCAGACATCACCTCTGATGAATCCTTTTGCTCATATGAATCCTGTTATCTTAAAAAGTTCCTCTTCCCAGAAACCGTCAGTTTGCAAGCTAGACAGGGACACAGAAAACACAGTCCCCTCTCAAATATCCACGTGTAGTTTAGCATTATCCCAGACAGCCTTTTTAATCCCACATTGATGCACTGGGCTTCCCAGGTGGCACAGTGGTAAAGAATCCTTCTGCAATGGAGGTGACTTGGGAGACTCAGGTTTGATCCCTGAGTCAGGAAGATCCCCTGGAGAAGGAAACAGCAACTCACTCCAGCTTTCTTGCCTGGGAAATCCCACGGACAGAGGAGCCTGGTGGGCCACAGTCCATGGGGTCGCAGGGTCACACCCGACTGAACCTGAGCATGCACGTGGCACGGCTTGCCTTCAGAAGCTTTGGGCTTAAGGGCTGTAAATGAGTGTCACGTGAGAGTAAGCAAACAGGTAAATTTTATAATATACCACAAAACCGACTCTAGGTAATTTTAGGGACCCACTGTCAAAACACATTCCACAAAGGTTCTTCTCTGCTGGGGTGAATAACGAGCTGACCAGCATTCTCGTTGGAAGTCCACTCTGCCCTGGCTTCTTTGGGATGAACAGAAGCTGCCGGGGAGAGACCTAGATTGGGCCAGACGGGGAGGTAGACTCCCCTCTGGGGTCCTCCAGAATCCATCATGCTTCATGAGGACTTTATATTTTGTCATTAAATTGCTCTAGTTTGGGGCTTTCCTGGCGGTCTAGTGGTTAAGAGTTTGCCTTCCAATGCAGGGAATGTGGGTGTGATCCCTGGTCAGGGAACTAGATCCTACTTGCCTTGCAGCTAAAAAAACAAAACATAAAACAGAAGCAATATTGTAATGAATTCAATAAAGACTTTAAAAAAATTGTTCAGGTTTGGGTTAATGGCCATTACTAGAAACAACTGCTAGCAAACTCTTCAAAGTAATTCCTTCTATCTGATTAGATGATGTACAGCCCTATATAAAAAAGAATAACTTAACATCCCCTACCTTGTCAGGGGAAAATATCTATAGATTGATTTCAAAAGTCAAAAAGGTAGAAGAAAATTGAGGGTACCTAAATAAAATGAGTGTGAAAGTGAAGTCGCTCAATCGTGTCCAACTCTTTGCAACCCCATGGACTGTAGCCTACCACGCTCCTCTGTCTGTGGGATTTTCCAGGCAAGAGTACTGGAGTGGGTTGCCATTTCCTTCTCCATAGGATCTTCCCGACCCATGGATTGAACCTGGGTCTCCTGCATTGTAGGCAGACACTTTACCATCTGAGTCACCAGGGAAGTTATAGAAGTATACATTTTCAATGCAACACCAACCTGAGCCAGGGGTATGGATAAGTAAAACCATCCTTACTGCCAATACATCTATCCATGATAGACTGCTATTAACAATCCAAACTTCTAAGCAAAAGACACCTAGCTTACTCGTAATGTTGCAGAGCCTCAGCCCCTCTCAGAGCTTCTTCCCAGCATACGTCTCACTCCCCTCCTTCACCATTACACTCACCCATTCAATAACCTAATGAGACTGACATAAAGCGGAGAGCAGGTGCGTGCAATATGTTGTTTGCATCTCCCCACTTGGAGTTATTAGCACCTCCCATCACTCAATTTGGCAGGTCCATTTTAATATTAGCATCACACACAAGCTGCATCCTTGAGAAGGGAGGCCGTTTCAGACTTTTCTGGTGAACTATTACTCAGATAATAGAACATTTATTTCATGTCATTATAAAATTAAACTTTACCTTTGGGTCTTGAAAAGGCTAACAGTTCAACTTTCCTTTTTGACATGCAGGAAGATAAGATTCTTCTGACATGAAAATAGGAAAGGGCATTTGTAAGCACACTGACAGTTTTACTAGGCCGCTTAGGCCAGTGTATTATTTTTTTCAACTGCATAAACATATGTGCACTAATATACTTTTAAAAACTGCACCATGTTACCCATGTGAAGAAAGCTGAACTCCCTTTCTTTACTGCCATGCTACAATAGTTTTACATCTCAGCTATGTACCTCCAAAGTAGGTTTAAGAATTATTCACGTCAACTGCATATTATGGTTGAGCTTTCAACAACAGTTTTGTCCATTACACACAACTACAACCCGGTTAAAAAGAAAGAAAGACATTTGACAAAGTGGGGCATGAAAAATACAATTAATATAATGCTCTGCTTCCTTTTATACAACATCATGTATTTTGAAGGAGTTCTTCAGAAATGTATTCAAAAGAATGGAGCATTCATTTTTGGAAGTTAATTACATTTTATTAAGTTTCAAGTTTCACGGGAATTCAGTTTGAGTGGTTAGGTTGTGCTTGAGGACTGAAAAGAGAAATCACACCCAGAATTATTTGTTAAAGGTGAGATGGGTTCATACCACCTCTGATATTTCTAGATAAACTACCAGAACAGAGTTGCTGTGAGTAAAAAGATCACTATTAGAAGTTTTCTAAGTTTGCTAATAAAGATGGCAAATTACCAGGCTGAAATCTGTCATTTGTTAATCAAATTGAATAGTAATTCCTTCCTGCAGACACATGGAGAAGACAAATTATCAATTTCTGTAAATCATAATTAGTTCAGAGGCAGATTCCAATTCTCCAAAAGATTAGCTCAGTGCAGTTTAAATGAAAGGCACTCAGTTACCATACACATTGTAGAAAACCTGAGCCTTCAACTGAGGTACTTGAAATCTTGGATTATGACCACTTGAAGGTTTGCGGTAATAATTCAAAATGCTTTTACTTTGTTCTCTTCGCTGAGGCCAATTTTCACTAAGTGTGCAGGCAAGAGACTGTGGAGAGAAGTGTGCACGGCAGCTCCCATCCGCTGTCTGTCCCCCAGCGTGGATGGATGGCCGGGCTGTCACTGCGGCTCCGGGCCCTTCCCAACCTTTAATTTTCTCTAAGAGTGGATAAGCGTCCTGAGCAAAGCGGCTCACCACTGCACTTGAGGTGCTTACTTAAAAAGAAATAAAACATGATTAATTTCAAGGGCTTTACAATTAAAAATATATGACAGGAGGGTTGTCTGGGCAATTTAACTACATCGGGAAGGGTCACAGGGCTAAGAAGTTTGAGAAACTCTCAGCGAGCCTCAGCGCGTGGACTCACTGTCACTGGTAGTGTGTTAGATTATTAAAAGGGACATGCTAATGTGACATTTTACTATTACAAAGGAAACTCAGTACTAAGATTAGAGCATAAATCAGGCAGATATGCTTCCAGACATGCAATCAACTCTGTCTTCCACTCATTTTCTTTTATGCATCAAGGAGTTATATTAAATTTCATTTTATATTTATTTGTTAACTATGTGTGGCGCTCCTTCCTAAGTTCAATGTGAGTAACAAAAATTTAGCTACAGTCTCGTAAAACATCCCAGTAAAGATGAAGTTTAACGCAGACAAAGGTGGGTGATTATGGTGTCACAAAAATATACTTTCTAAACCAAGACTAAAATATAAACCTATTAGTTTTGAATATTTATCCAGATTGCATTTCATATGCGAGAAAGCTCTCCTTTTTATGGCAAGAAAGTATCTACACTCATAAAATAGTAAGATTTGTTTTGGAAAAAGAGCCTGACAGCCCAACCAATTCTGTTCCCAAAACAATGGCTACTTCGCGGGTGTAAACGGCAGACAACATAAAGTAAATCACTGTCATGAAATAATAATTAGCATTGTAAAAATAACCTCCACTGCCTCAGCTGACTAATGCACAATCCCTGCTCAAGCCCATATTTCAAGTCTGAAAGTCACCAAATGAAATTAGCACTTTGGTTCCAAAGGCGGATTCTGTTGGTATTTTTGCCTGGAAGGAAAGGGAAACCATTTCAGACCTTCTCACTAATCCAAAATAGCAAAAACTTGTCATCTTTGTGGCTTAAAGGGAAAGCCATTCCAGGGCTTGGCATAGAAGATCACAGTTCAGTCCAACAACATTCTCCTCCCTCTCGTCCCCATCCCACTGGTCTAGGTCCTCCCATCAGCAGAGGGATTAATGATGCATTTCTCACTCAGACGGTACATGTCCACAGAACTGTGAGGCTGGGCAGTTCAGTGACAGAGTCCTTAATTACAAGGTCAAAATCATGGGCGTGACACCCACGTGGACCAATTTGTTTTCATATGTTTCACTGCCTTACCATCTTTAGTGCTAGCCATGCAATGAGAGTCACACGCTGTTGGTCAAAGGGTGATTCGGGAAGTGCATGAAAATGGTTCAGTGGATTCCAGTCACCAAAGGGAGGGAAGGAAGATGGAAGGGAGGAGGGAAAGAACCAGAGAGAGAGGAAGGACCCTGCAAAATCTTAAAAGTGCTCTGCCTTCCTGTCTCAGAGCCTATGACCACTATCTTTCTATTTAAAAAGGACAACATATTCAGGCCATACATATTTAAACATCAAACAGGGATACACAGTGATAACAAAAATGGCTAGCTAGCTAATTTATTCTGAGTTTGCCCTATACTAACTTTCAAAAAATTAACTAAATCTATATAAAATTAAACAATGCTTATGAATTAAACACTATATTTCATGCCTTAAAAGAACTCAGCACATTAGCAATTAGCATTTTCTTTGTTTTGAATTCATTGAATTTATATCACCCTTCCACACTGTTTAGCTAAAGCAAACAAAAACAAGAAAATCACATTATTCTTTCTAAGCCATGTAAAAGTGATCTGGAAAGTCACGTTTAAAATCGCTATCATGGATTAGCTTAAGGCAATTATTTCACTTGCTGCATTCTTTTACGAGAAGTTAAAAAAAAAAAAAATCAAGCTTCTTGCCTAACAAGAAAAATGAAATCCCATTAGTTGTGTCTCCAGTGTATATTAACATTCCTTTTGTTTAGAAAGGTTAATATCCCCCAAATAAAGAAGCATACAGTGCCTGTTAAAATAATTACATCATGACATTTTAGAAAGGTTGGCAGATAGACGTGGTTCCAAGCAAAGAAACAAACAAAAGTAAAAGCTAGTACTTTTTAAAATATCCATGACTTCAAAAAATGGAAAGCACTGGAAATTCCACCATGTGTGCAATTTCCTGTCAGCTTGTCTGAGGTCTGGTATTTGGCTTTTCTCCCTCATCCTCAATATCTTTCTGTCATAGAAACTTAGGAAGGTGTATCTTCATGCTCTAAATCAGATGCTCTATTATCTGAAAAGGAAACTACAAATCTGACAACAAAAGAATTACACAACAGATAGGTGGCTGAGAGCATGAGGTACCAACATAAGCCCAAGTATTTCATGGCCACTTGGGAGTCCCGAAGGACAGTATTTAATGTCCTTAAAGAAAAAATAGCTTTTCTATTCTAGGCAACTTGATCTGAAGGCCCATCATCAGTAAGACTAAAGCCAGCGAACAATTTAAGTCACCAAACTCACTCCTCTAAATTGTATGCAAATAAAATATGGTACTCTGATGCCTGAGGCAAAAAGATGCAATTCTGCACATAAGTAAGACTAATTATTAATCTCTCAAATCTCTGGATTTAGCAAACATTTTTAAATCAAAAATAGGCACAACAGTAATATAAAACCTAACTGGCTCTCCCTCTCTCCTTCTCTAGGGCATGAAAGCCCCTCTGGAGCTCTAGAATAGGGTGCCCTGTTCTTCCACTGCTCTGAGGGAGACAGTCAGTAAAACAGGCAACACAAAGGTGAGAAGAAAAACAATGGTTTTCCCCATAACCACTTAAACCATAGAAAGCTTCCTCAGTTAATGATGCCTCAGCCTCTGGACAGGAGGTCAGTGAATCTAATTGAACAAGTGCTTTAAGAGGCTTATTAATATTCCCAAAAGTCACAGAATGTTTAACAATGGAAATTTCCAATAACACCCATAACAAATTGTACATGTGCAGTGGTGAAAAGGATGCTGCTTAAAGAATCCAGGGGGGGGGGGAAAAACTCATTAAAAAAAATTGCAGGTCCCCAAGTTACCATAACAAAAATTCCCAAATAGTATAAATCTACAGAATGGAATTCAGTGCAACATCTCAGCCGAGAGTCTCACAACAGACCTTAAAGGAAAGTCTATCTCAGCTTCGTACAAAGGGTAAATATCCCTTCGACACAGGGCTCTTCAGCATTGAATGATGCCACTGCGTCCCCAGCTCATGCGAATACACTGCCCTGCACGCAAGAAGCAATCCCTGCACACTTGTTGAATGAATGAATGAATGAACAATTTATACAGAATAGTCTTCCAAAACAGCCTCCAGCACCTCTAAATTGACACAGGTTATGTAGAGTGCTGGCTGAAATAGATGGATTACTTTTTTTTCCCCCAGAAGCCAGATAAGAGCTCATCTCCAGGAGAAAAAAAAAAAAAAAAACAAACTAGAGAGTGAGCAAAGTAAACTCATTTCTCTTCCATATTCAAGGAGCATGTTTTTCTTAATAAGAAGAGAGAAAATGATGATGATGGTGGTGGTGGTGGCGGTGATGACAGGAAACATACAGCATTTGTTTGGCGCTGGGCACTGTTTGAAGTATCTTATACGAATTAACTAGTTTCACCCACTCAGTTGCCTATGGACAGCAAGGAGATCAAACCACTCAATCCTAAAGGAAATCAACTCTGAATATTCACTGGAAGGAAAGATTGAAAGCAGGAGGAGAAGGGGGCAACAGAGGATGAGACGGTAGGATGGCATCACTGACTCAATGGACATGACTTTGAGCAAACCCTGGGAGACACTGAAGGACAGGGTATCTGTGTGCTGCAGTCCATTGGGTCACATTGAGTCGGACACGACTTAGTGACTGAACAACAACCGCCTATGAAATTGGTATTATTATGCCCATCTTTCGGCTCAGTTGAGAGAGAGCTAAGTTTCGTTCAACTGGTGCCTGGCACAGCCAGACTGCAAGGCCAGACAGTGAGCTCCGGAGCGTGTTACACTATTTGTAATAGCACTGGTTCAATAGAACTTTCTGTGATGATGGGAATGTCAACATCTGCACTGTCCAATACAAAAACCACTAGCCATGTGTAGCTACTGAGCCTTCGGGATGTCACAAGAGCAACTGAAGAACTGAAGTTTCCATTTTACTTAAGTCTAAGTGTAAACAGCCACACGCTGCTACTTACACTTCACTTTCATTCTATAACATAGACAATGTTCAGCTAATGAAATACTAGATGCTGTAGATGTCACCCTTTGTAAAATCATCTCTTAGCAATTTTCTGCCTCTGAGTTCACAAGTCAAAGTTCAATAACTACTCGTTTTGCCATAAAAGTGATAAAAGTATTCTGACATACAGAGTCTTTGATAATTTGTGTCATATTATCTATATTTCCTGCAAGCACATGTGTTTGTTGGTGGGGGGTGATGGAGTCAACAGAAATTCTTTTCATTCTAAGTAGTATTTCTCAAATAATCTTCCAGGAATCTTTCATCTAATTCATTCAAAAATATTACCGGGCAACTACTATAGGCTATGATGAGGATAAACACAAAACATTACAAAAGCACATTGTTATTGCTGTTCAGTCACTAAGTCGTGTCCGACTCTTTGTGACCCTGTGGACTGTAGCATGTCCGGCTTCCTTCACTATCTCCCAGGGTTTGCTCAGATTCATGTCCATTGGGTCGGTGACACCATCCAAACATCTCATCCTCTGCTGCCCTCTTCACCTTTTGCTTTCAATCTTTCCCAGTATCAGGGTCTTTTTCAATGAGTTGGCTCTTCTTATCAGAAGCAAAGATGTACAAAAGCTATGCTCACATACTATATACACATTTTGGGGGGGGGGGGTCCAAATTTGACACATAGTATATATCCAGTAAATGCCTCATTTCATTTGGATCTTTGAGATGGTCTCTGTTCTGAGCTTCCTTCCTCTAGTACTGCCCCTTTAAAATCCATCTTTCACAAAACTCTTAGAATGAATTTCCTAAAATGTAGATCTGACCTGGGCACACTTCCAGTTAAAATCCTTCAGTGAGTTCTCACTCTTATAAAATCCAAGCTCCTTAGTACGGTACCTCCTGGACATAGTAACTTAGCCAGTGATGATCTTTTTAACCTCAACACTCACTTGAATCTTTTGGGAAATTAATAAACACCTTGCAAAATTCTGTTTATATGTTTGCAGACCTTAATTTTTTCAAGGAGCCCTACATTGTATATCTCCAGAATTGAGCACAATAGTTCTCAGGCAGTAGGCATGAAGAGACACTTATTGAACTAAATAAAATATAAGAAAAATGATAATGACAGATGGAAGTTATATTTGCCATAATGGATACAAAGAACTTGTAGACTGCTCTGGGCTGACAGGAAAAGGAATAAAGAATAAATCGGGAAGACATTCTAAGGGGCACATGAGCTACAGTAAATTTTAGGCAAAGGGAATATCACAAACATTATCAATTATCAGCTCATGTCATATAACAGGAGTCAAGAGAATAAAACATTTATCCCATTTTTTTTCCATGCCATCCACTTTTACCCACTGCCTTTCTAGATACCATCCAGCTCATCTCCAAGGAAGCAGGATTTTTTCACCTATAGTGAGAGCACAGAGTCTACAGCACTGAGGGTTCCAAGTGGATAGGCACTGGACGTTAAAGGTCCAGCACCTATTTTTAATACTCTCTTTAACTCCTTGCTTCCTGCTGCATGTAGCAAGCAGAGCTAGAGAAGGCTTAAGTCTCTTGAGGCAGACTGGTGTTCTATTTGTGCTCACTTTCACTTTGGGGCTCCAGCTGTTCCTGCCCTCTTCTCAGTCTCGGTTTGTCTTTCGTGTGGTTGCCAAAAAGCAGTGAGATTCCAAGATTCACACTTGGAACAGACAGAGGAGTTGAAGGCATCATTTGGGTTCAGGCCTAAAGCACCGATCCTATCCAGCTTCTATCAGAGCTCCGCATTGGAGTCTCGGGTACTAGCACTTAAGATTCCCATCCTGCACCTTCTTGCTCTGGAAAGAGAGGGTAGAGTGGATGAGGTGATTGACAGGACAGGGTCTGAACCTATCTGGATCCGTGGATATCTCATCCCGATCCCTAACAACTAGGAAGAACTGAGGGTTCCATTTGTAAGGCTTGCAGAGTGAAGGCAAGTGGTAGAAGATGAGGCTAGATAACTAGATTTGGTTCAGACTGACTACCAACCTAAGTAAATTTTAGTCTCTAGGCCAAAGCAGTGATGGGTTCTTTGTTATTTTGAATCATGAACTGGACAGAAAAAGCCTAGTGCATATCATAGAGTCAATAATTAATAAATATTTAATCTGGCAGCTACATCTAACCTGACCTGAAAGCAGAAGAGACTGAAAACATCAAGGAAAACACTTAAGAGGCTATTATAATCTGGTGTGAAGAAAGACTTTTTAAATTATTGAAGAGGGTTAACTGTTTTATAAAAGGACACTATCATTTGCTGAGGACCCACTATGCGCAACCATTATATTGATCATTATTTTTCTTAGCCTTCACAAGTCTACAAACTAAGCATGATGATTCACGCTTTCAAATTAACAAAATGAAGGCATCGAGAATGTGTGACTTACCCAAGGTCACACAGCTGATAGGAGATAAGCAAGCTTAGATCTGTCTGCAGTCTCGAACCAAGGACTCTATGCACCCACACAATCTTGATTCTCAAGTCTTGGGAATCAACTGCTCAAAGCAGGACAAGGGGGAGGATCAAGAAATACGATGAGGTTTTTGAGCATTTTCTGATGGACCTTTCAGTTAAGTGAGCCAACAATTTCTAAAGCTGACTGTATAAGGGGCCTTGATCAAAGTAGTGGAGACACAAACTTCAATGTGACATAATCTCTGCCTTTAAGGGATTTGCAAGTGGCCAGATAATTACAATTTAAGATAAATTAAACCCTAAATAGCAACAGGGAGGTCATGAGAAAAGGCAAGTTTATGTGCATAAGAAATTTCCCTGGGAACTATAGCACTATAGTAACTGGAATTTTTCAAAAATACTGAAATTAAGGATAACCACCTCAGAGTCTCCAGAGTGTTTCTCGATATCATTAAAACGAAGGACTCTCTACAAATTAGTGATCATTAACTTAATTATAACATATTATGCATTCATTTTATTCACCGCTGATACACTGTAGAGAGGATTTCCCTAAACATCTCTAATGTATCCACCTATGTCAGTTAAAAGGCATCGTGTCCGTGCTAATTTCCCTTCTACTTGAACAAAAACACTCCTATGCATCTTGGAGAAGTATAATTTGGTGAAATGACACTAATTGAAATTATCAAACTCCAAACCACCTAACTTTCAGCATTTTCCATCCAGAACAGAAAGATAAGGAAATAATTAATTCAAAGGTCATCTCAAGAGAAATCAAGTGATAGGCAAACAACCTAGAAATCAAAAACTAAACCGATTTAATTCAGTTTCAGATCTCATGCTTGCACACACACAGAGTCACATGCACAAACTCAGAAAGTGGGTTAATCACTAAATTATTCTCTTATACCTTGTGAATTTTTACAACTCTCTTCCTGAAGTACATTATTTGTTACATAACTCACATGGGAGAAGCAGTTACTATGCCCATTTTATAAAATAAGAAATGAGGGCAGTAAGGCCAAGCAACTTGACCTAAATAACCTGTGATTTTGGCAGAGCTGACAAGTCAATATAAAAGGATTAACAATTCTGATGCTTCTAACATCTCCAAAAGCAAAACTACAGGCAGAAAGGACAAATTCCCTCCACGAAAGCAGAAGGCATTTATGAACATACCATATATTGACCATACTTAACACAGACCCTGGCAAGGAATGTGGCCTTGATAAATAGTTTCTGAATGAACAGATGGACAAATAAGAAAATATCAATGAATAATGCATCTAATGAATGGTATATTATACTTTTTTTTTAATGGAGCTATAAAGCATAGGTTTTTTTTTTTTTTTTTTTGTAAGCAGCACTTACAGAAAAAATAACAGTCCACAAAAAATCCCAAAGTGACCCCTACCTAGTAGTATATAAGAAATGACACCACTGTTCAGGAACTACTCCTTTTAAACTCAAAAAATGCTGGCAGCTTTTGTAACTTTAATGTACTACCATTAAAAGACACACACACACAAACCAGAGATAAATGGATGTTATAACAGGCTTAAAAAAAACATAATTACCTAAAAAAGAAAAAAAAAGTATGTATTTTCAGCAATGTATCCATTCTTTGTATTCTACGATTCAAACAGGATGGGTATTATAACCAAAAGGGGAAAAGAATGTATTCCAACCATGTTATAATAGTACAATGCAAACATTTTTGTAATCCCTTTTTGGAGTTCTAATGTTAGCTTACAAAAATCAACTGGCTTTTAGAAGAACCTTACAAATAATACAACTGTGAAGGAAATTTAATATATGCTCTCTTCGCCCCTCCTGGCACAAACTCACAACATGTCAATGGAGAGGACCTGCTCAGGAGCCCCCCATTGGAGGTGTGGGCAAAAGCCCACCTGGAAGGGCTTGCCTCTGCTTGCCTGGCTCCACACCTCATTCAGGTTTCAAGTAGTACAAACAGAGAGACGTGTAATATGTCAACTTTGCTCTATTAATACTGGGAAAATAAACAAAAGGAAAAGGATTTTCCTGTAAGAAGACCTTTCAGCACCAGGTTCATTCATTCATTTTTAAATGTTTACTGAGTGTCTATTGTGTTGAAGGTGAAGTGTCAGGAACTGAGTCTTATATTCTTGCAAATGTCCCTGTCATAGCTTCATAAAAAATCCACAGAAGCCATAAAGAAATGCCAAAGGGTTCGAGGGCAAAGGTTATCAGATTAACTCAGACAGCTTGCCCTTAGTTGCCCCTCAAGCCAGTGATGTCCAGCATGTTACCTAACTCTTCCGAGCCCTGTTATCCTTTCTGTTAAATGGGACCAAAAAGATTGTCTCTCTCAAAAAGTACGTTGAGAAGATGAATAAAATATCTTAGCAAAGTACCTGGCACACAGCAAGTGATCCATGAGTGAGGGCTGCCTGTGGATCACATGACCTGAGTACCATGTCCCCTCAGTCACTCATCACACTCAGATGAGCACTCAGTAGGTTCCACTCACATCAGACACGGAGGACACAGACAGAAACAAAACAGCAAAAGCCTACCTTCCTGGGGCTCACAGTCTAGTATAAGAGAAAGATACTGAAGAAATTAGTGATTGTAAGCAACAGCCATAAGAATGGATTTTTCCTAGCAACTTTACTGAGGTATAACTGACACACAGTCAACTCCACGTGTGTAATGGATATGGAGCGGACACATGTAACACAGCTGTGAAACCGTCACTACTATCCAGATAATGAATTGATGCACCAGCCCTTGTACGTCCTTGGACACACTCAGAATCCCTCCTTCTGGGACCACCACCTCCCATCACCTCTCAGTCATTAATCCATTTTTTTTTTCCTCACTGTAGTTTCTTTTGCATTTTTCTAGAATTCTATATATCAGGAATCATAGAATATATACTCTTTTTACCTGGCTTATTTCACTCAGAGCAATTACATTGAGATTCATTCATGTCATTGTTTAGTCACTAAGCCGTGTTTCTTGACTGTAGCCCACCAGGCTCTTCTGTCCATGGGATTTCCCAGGCAAGAATACTGGAGTGGGTTGCATTTCCTTCCGCAGGGGATCTTCCCCTCCCAGGGATCAAACCCACATCTTCTGCTTGGATTCTTCACACACTGAGCCACCTGGGAAATTCTCGTTCATATTTCATCAGTAATTTTAAAAAACACTGGACAATAAGGTCATCTCATCTACTCCACCACACACAAAACTATACCTTTTGCTTCAAATCTCATCTCTCCCACTAAATTCACCCCTTTAAACCCTGAGGAGTACAAATCAACCTAGAATTAACCACTTTTCAAAAGGTTTGCCTCCCAAATACAACAAGCTGAATACTTTCTCCCCATTATTCAGCGTTTCACATCCCCTTTGAGTATTTCATACGACCACTCTTTTTACTGTCAGAGCAGAAGGAGAAATGTTTTTTGTTTCTCACATCAAGTAGGCAAAACTAAGATGAGTAATCTTGAATCAATCATCAAAGCAGACTCTCAGAATAGCTCTGTATACATATATGCATTACCATTTAAAAAAATATTACAAAATGAGAGACAATCTGTATGGTTTGTCATAAGATGGCAGGGATTTTTTAGAAAGTATTCCATCAATGTTCTAGGATCTAAAATATTATTCCTGTGAAGAATGACTATTTTCTAGCTGAGTGCTCAAGTACACTGCTCAAAGGCATGGGCTTCCCATAGACAACTAGGTAATGTCAGGATATAAAATCTGGATTAAAAATTATCTTTCAACAACAATTTCTTATAGTTCTAACTAGTGTCATACACCAAGATGAGATGATACATTTCAAGAACTAAGTACAATGGTTGGTACATTATAGGTACCTCAATAGAAGATCAGCCCAAAGTAAAGATAAGACACAGTCATACTGCAAACCTCCTTATGAAATGGGTCCCTTTCTTAATTGCAATGAATCCTACATTTTCATTGACTATCTTTTTTCTGCCCCCACTGTGGTGGGATGCAGAACACTCCCAACCAGGGATCAAATCTATGTCCTACAGTGGAAGCGTGGAGTTTAACCACTGGACCACCAGGGAAGTCTGTGGATCCTCCATTTTCAGTCATTCTAAAAAACTGCATGTCCCCCATGTACTCAGTCCTGAGCTAGATGGCCATAAATAACTTACTGAGTGCGTCCTGTGCCTAGCACTGAGTAAGGCTCTTTTAGGCACAAGTGAGACAAAATGCTTCCAGGTGGTGAAGTGGTAAACAATCCACCTGCCAGTGCAAGAGATGGAAGAGATTTGGGTTCAATCCCTGGGTTAGAAGATCCCCCAGAGAAGGAAATGGCAACCCGATCCAGTATTCTTGTCTGGAAAATTCCAAGGACAGAGGAGTCTGGTGGGCTACAGTCCATGGGGTTGCAAAGAGTCGGACACAACTGAGCATACATGCACACACATACACATAAGACAAAATGATCCTGACTCAAACTTTGTCAAATGCTCCAAATTTCTTTAGTTTAAATACACACACACACACATTGGCTTTGTACTGTTCCAAACACAATTCTCCTAGTAAAGTTTGAGACTCTAGAAAATAAGTCATACACTAAAAAGTGTACTGGGATCTTTCAGTTCCTTGGTCTCTTTCACTCAAACTTATTTTGAGAGGCTTGAATAACAACCACATTAATGGCTGGGTCTATTGTTGTTCGCTGGGTACCTACTACATGACCAGCACTGCTATGTCAGCTGGCTAAGAAGATTAATCACACAGAGAAGGGCATACATAAGCCTTTCTTTGGCAACAAAATAATACACCTGTTATTTTGACTTTTGCTTAAAGTCCATAGAAAAAGCTGACATTGATGTTGCACTTGAAATTGAAGACTCAAAAAGCAGCCAAACTATATAAACACAACTACAATACAAATGAGCTACTTGAAAACAACTTGAGCTTTTTGCTGACTTTGTGGCTGCATCCTAACCAAAAATATACGGTGAAATTAAATTATCTTGCTGATCAAAGTTTTCCGTTCTTAGGCATAGATGAAATGGAGCATTTGCCAAAACCTGCTAACACTGCTTACGTGATTGTGAATGGTAACGGGGACTGTACATGAACCGCATCCAATGAGTAACTTGAGAGAAAACCGTGCACACACACACACACACACACACTCCAGATGAAATCCTAGAATGAAATGCTGACACCCAAAAGCCGTGCAGGTTCAGTGACTGCAGCAGACGAAAATTATTTCAAAGCTAGATACATTTCCTGTTGCAAATTCCTTACATTCCGTGACGGAATCCTAAAGGCCGAGAGCAGCCTGGCAGTCTGGTTGTGCCAGCACAGGAAGGGAACTGTAAGTGTGTGGTCCTGCTGTCTGCAGGGCCCCCAGACCAAACGCCGCTGAAAGAAATGAAAGTGTCTGGGAGGCACTTCACAGGTTTTCAAAGAAAGACTGATGACTGTGACCTTGAGCCCCTTCTAAAAGGTATTCTTTCTTTAAAGTCTTACTGGGCCCCTGCAGCCTACTCGCAAGATTCAACAAGAATTTATTTTTTTGAGATGTTCATTTGACAGTAAGATGAAGCTGCCTGGGTACATTTGTGGTCCTCCTGGCGATCACTAATATTTACCAAGTACAAATGGACTTGGCCTTCAAAGTACTCAAGCTATATTTTAACCTATAATTTACATTTTGACTAAGAATCTCTAAAAGACTGTGTCCAAATGTAATTGGGAATGCTCTGCTTCTTGGATTTCAAATTCTGCTAAAATGACAAAAGGCTGAGGGGCATGGGGTAGGGTTGGGGGGACTTTGCTAAAAAATGAAAAATAAAACAGCACCAAAGCAAGTAAAACACCATTCATACAGCACAAAACACTGAATCACCCTCCATATCTACTATTTGTCTCTGAAATATCATTAAACTGGTGCTACCACAGTCTTCCACACATGCAAAGCTGCGTATGCTGGTAATTCTCTTACCAGAGAGAAGTCAGTAGGATTATAATGAAGTAGCAGTCAGTGCTATAGTTAACCTCCAGCTCATAAAGGAAATCAGACTGTCTAACTCAGGTTCTACCTATGACTAGGCAGGACTCGCTGGAAACATTTTAAGAGTCCCAGAGTAGATTCAGCACTGTAGTCTCTGAATGTCTTGAGTGACCTGTGTCTTGTTGGAGGTGACCCTGAATCGTGTATACAGCCATTATTTATGACTGCTTATAGTTCTTCACCATATTTTGCATCTGAGTTAGAAGGAAGCAATTCTAAGAACTGAATTTATGCGAAGGAAAATTCAAACTGAATCTTCAGATTGTGCATGCCTGGGGGCACATGTGCACCCACACCCACACGCACCTGTACACGCACACACACAACACACACACACACAACACACACACACACAAGCAAAGCAACACTGTCCCAAATCACATACTCAAACCTGATCCCTCCGCATTCAAAACAGGTTTAAACTCTGTTGGTTCAGTATGGGTATAGGTTGGTGCAGTATGTCTCATTTACATGAGGAGTAATATTATTCAAAAACAAGTTCTAACAATGGCTTGTAATAAACTCTTCACTGAGGTTAATGACGCCTACCCCTATGGAATACTGATGAGGCAGAAATGCCTAAGAAGCACTTGGTATAAAATAAAATGAAATCAGGTGCCAAAACATGGTCAACCCCCTTTGCCCCCATCTTGTACCACTGAGAATTAACTAGATTAGCCATTTGGAAAGTTGATTCTCAAAAGAATATACTTTGATATCAGAAAACTGACAGTTTTATGTTTTACCTTTTAAACCTGACAAGATTTTCTTACTATCTTATCTTCAAGAGAAAAAACAGCAAAAGCCAATTTCCCCAGGCCTCAAGAGTACTGAGACCTAGTCAACAAAACTAGTTTTAATTACAGATAAATTTGTGGTTTAACTGCTAGGAAATTTACTGAAAACTGTTTTAGGGAAATTCTTGGAGAATAATAGTATAAACAGATTAATAGAGTTTGTTTGTTGTTTTTTTTTTTTTTAGTATCTTTACAATACAGTCTTCCATATCTAGGCAGATCTTGTCAGAGACAGATGGCCTAAGCCTGTATTTAACAATGAATGATTAAAAGCAAAGTAAAAGAGGCAAGATACTATTTAATCCTTCTTCACAAATAAGCATCAATAAAGCTATGAGGTCATTGAGTATTTTTATGCTTGTAACCTCAAAAGAAGTATACCTTATTGCTTATTCATAGTTCCATCATCACTCTTGCAAATCCCATGCAGGAATTCATTTTATTAGACATCGACACAAGGGGTCTTACCCAGAAAATGTAGTGCCACTGATCTTTCATTCAATGATCAAGCACCTACTACGTGCTAGGCAACAGGAACGCAGAGAAAACTGCCATTATCTGCTAAAGGATCTGAATTTAATGTTTATCTCATTCACTCGTTTCTTCAAGTCTCTGCCAACAGAAAAATCAGACAGACGTGCCCAATCCAGATAAATCTTCCTATAAGGATCAATGGTACAAGCTGAGAGCGCAGGTTCTTTTGCCTCTTGTCGCTACAAAGTTCCTTTGGCCCCACACACTATACCTGGCACCAGTTTCACAATCAGCAGGACACGGCGTAACTAGTGCCAAAGTACCGCATGCATTCAAGCACCAGTGACCTTAAATGGAGGTCATTATTACCATCTCCTACCGTTTTTTGACAGTTGGCCGCTGTTCTCTGAATGTCAGAACCCTCTAAATTCTACTGAATCACTGAACTTGTGGACCAAGGTTGATGAGGGGTGTTCCAGGTAATGGCTTTTCAATTTTAAAGAAAACAGTTCCTTCTCTTCTTACAAGAAATATGTTAAAAAAAGATTCAGAAACCCCAGACAGTGATAGATCTGTTTATTTGCCAAGTCCATTTTAAGGTAATTTTCCTTTTTAAACCTCAATCTGGATGACTAAGTTAAGAATAATGGAAAGAATAAGATGAATGCATGCAAAAACACAATAGGGGAGGTTTAAGATAAACAGAAATTTGTTTCCTTAGATTCAAGGTCCACTGATCAGTTCATCAGTTCAACTAGGAAAAGCTGAAGAATGTACTTTGCTCTTTAATAGGAAAGGCTAAGATTCTTGGACTATTCCAGGGCTTTCACTGGGGCCTGAATCAAATGATCTTGGGACTGTTTCTTCTGGTAATTTTCAATACACATGTGATCCCTCTCAGTGAAATCTAAGATATGTTCATTCTTATTCTGGCATCAAGTGTCTCTCATTTTCAAAACCTATTTCAGTTCCTGAAATACTTGCTTCTATAAACTCTTTTCTAAGGCCAAGTTTTCCTTTCAACAGTGTTCCTAACATTTACATTTAGACCCATCATTAAGTCTCTTTTATACATGAAACCCTCCCAATCAACACTGTCTTATATCTTTCATTCCTCCTTTTTCTTTTTAAGGAGGTATTTGCTTAAATCAATTCCTTCCTTCCATTCCTAATGAAAACACCTGGACTTGGTCTGGTAGAAACACACATCTATTATGACCAGAAATATCACCATTTTAAAAGTCCCCCATGCGTTTTCTATAGCAGAGTAAGTTATAAAGCAAGAGGAACAGAAGAAGGAAATGAGGGCGGGAAGGAGAAGTCATTTATGTAACTTGTTTGGTAGGGATCAGATCCACACTGGCAACATCATATTTCTGACAAAGTATATAAATATCCATGACACTTCCAGAGTCCTGTCATAATCAGTCCTATACTTAAGTCATTGACTATTTCACCTCTCATACTCTATTACACATTTGGCAAGCTATCACTCTGTACTCTTAAAATTTTTAAAATAGCATCACAAATCTAGTAACTAATATGCTATATATAATAAAAGCTCAAAGTAGTAAAATTACCAATTCAGAACTTACAATATCAATGTTGACATGTACCTCATTTAATAATAGTTTCCTTAATATCTACATCACTGTATCTGGCTTTTAATTTGAAAAACAGAAAGGAAAACTGGTAAAAATTAAATCTTTTATCCGTTTTCCGTTGTAGCTTTCTGTAGGTGTTTATAGAAAACCTTGATAGGCTTGATTAAACAGTGCTCCCTATTTCCCTGTAGAACATGCTAACCGAAGCTCAGGGTATTCTGAAGAGTCATGACATATGCGATTCTCTACCAGCTGAGTTGCACATTTACCATGAGTTCACTGGGTTTGCTCCCAAACCTTTTTATTCTAGTTCTCTTTGTTAACGTAATTTCAAAATCTAATTAAATCTTATGTGAACAGATGATACCATATAAATCAATGAAATATGAGTGTAAAAAGAGAGTGATTTGCTGTTTCTATCAAAATTAAGTAGAATATTTGGAAGAATTTCATACAGATGAGTCATTTAACAATTATCACTGACTACATGGAGGTTAGATAAAAGTTTCGGGGAAAATTTAGTAAAAGTCTGGAATGATTCTGCATGTAGGTATTTCACAGTATTTTTAAGTAACGTGCTTGATTCAGACAAATATGGATTAGAAATCAGAGGGACTGCACTGTGGGTGTGGTTTACGCAAGAAAGACACAGGGAAGCCCAACCAGCAAAGAAAATGCCTTGTTTAGTTGCTGTAGATGTTTAGTGGCTGAGTCATGTCTGACTCTTTTGACTTAACATCAAATACTGGCAAATAAAAAATGAAAATATCTATGTGTGTGATAAATGTAACTATAAATGTTAAAAAACTGAAAGTATGTATTTATAATTTTTGGATTGGTCAGAATCTGAAAAAATGTTAAGAGTTTTTTGACTGGTCAACTACTGGAATCAACCAAACTGGACAAGAAAACTTCTACTGTAACTTTTTAATGACCTCATATGATAGCTCAGGTGTCCCTAATGCAGCAAAAAAAATTGGAGGGGGGACACAAATTTGTGACTATTTTCAAAGTATCAAACTCAAAATGCTAAAATGGTCACACTGCTAATATTGCTTAAAGAGAAAGAGAGAAATCGCTCAGTCGTGTCTGACTCTTTGCAACCCCATGGACTATAGCTGACCAGGCTCCTCCATCCATGGGATTTTCCAGACAAGAATACTGGAGTGGGTTGCCATTTCCTTCTCCAGGAGATCTTCCCAATCCAGGGATCGAACCCGGGTCTCCTGCACTGCAGGCAGACTCTTTACCATCTGAGCCACCAGGGAAGCCCCAATCTTGCTTAAACCAGGAAGCAATTTTCAGAATCAGAACACTTAGAAATTCAGTCTTGATAATATGGGAGGATTTTACCCAAGTGCCTCCGCCCTCCGCCCCCACCCAACCATCCCAGTTAACATGGTTTAGCGATCTAGTGACCTGGCAACTTGTGTGAGCATGGAGTAGGTTTTCTGCGTTAAGGGCTGCAGCCATGAAGGGCAAGGATTACTCCACACCTGTGTGGTACTATTTTCATCTAGATTAATGGCTCCTCTTTTGCCAGTGCCCAGTGATTTCTGTCACTAGGGTCACATGTTATCATACAGCCTTCCACAGATAGCGCTGGCATGCTCTAGACTCTGCTCTGATCATATAATGCATGCGCATTTGGAATCATCAGAAGCAAACATCACACTTCTCTGCAGCACAAAAACAGGCGAACAAAAAGACTTGCTAAGCAAATTGCCTGTCTCCGTGCCTCCTTGATAGGAAAAGTCAGGAACCTACTTAAATATTTATTTTTAATTCCTCTGGCTAAGATTTTGACATGCAAAAAATCCAAAATGCATAGCTTTTTAGTGTCAAGTGATGTCCAAAGCAACAGGCAGTGTATTTTACATGCAGGTCATCTGTACTGCATTCTTGTAAGGCTGTAAAGAGAGTTAGTCTTGTAGGACCTTGAGTCCACATCCCCTGGGATACCTTAAAAAAGTCTCCTTTGAAATGAGGCAAGTTTCTAATCTTTTCTTTTACTCCTCACAACATGCAGAGCAGTAAGTCTTTTTGTTAGTTAGTCTGTGTGATGTAACAAGTGGCACTGGAGAGGAAAAGAGAAATTGCAAACCAAGAAGAGATGTGTTCACATTTCTTAGAACATGCATTTCTTCCAAGTAGGTCAAATAATTTTACCAAAAAAAAAAAAAGCTTCCTTAAGAAATCAAATGAAGAATACAGAGGAAAAGAGAAATATATAATTTGACTTACTCAAGGTCATAGTAAGTCAATGCCAAAGGAAAAAAAATAGTAGTCCTAAATTACCTTCACCTCAGAAGTAATCTTTCTACATTATTTCACCAGGAATTCATGTGAAATGGTCTGAAAAGAGCTGAACACTTTGAAACTACTTTACATGCAGTCAGTCCTTCGCCCTAGTATCCTAGCATCATGGCAGTGGGAATGTAGAATATTTCAGACCTTGGATGGGTCATGCCCTCATATATATTGAGGAAAACAAAAGTCTCAATGATTTACATACACATTGTCAAGAATTACTTTTTGCATGACATTCTGAGTACTGTTAAGGATGAAAACAAACAATAGGAACTGGCTAGACAGTATGCTTTCTTTTAGAAAAGTATGCAGTGCCCACTTGGAACCAGTCTTTGTTCAAAGAAACTCCTTCCCACTTACTTGAGTTAACGTACAAAGTATGGGCCCAAAAATAAAATCAATAGCTCGCTTTTTTAAAGTGATAATTTAAGTTTTCTTTTTATTGTAATTATAAAATGAATGCACATTCATCATAGAAAATGAAACAGAAAAAAATAAAGGGGCAAAGGGAGATCACAGGAATCGCACCACTCAGAGTCAGCCACTGTCAGCATTCTGTTTTACTCCAGGTTTGAACATTTTGTGCATTTTTAGCACATTAATATATGCATCAATTTTATACATTTTAACAGCATTTTAAGAGGATTATTCAGTTGTCTTCTGATTTCATTTTCATTGGTTTAATAAATTTGAGATGATTCTCCTCTGTGAACAAAAGAGTTTCTCAGAAAAAAAATTCAGTGAGATCATCTCTAGAAGTAGACATTTGATAGGTCCAAATTTAAGTGAATTAAAGGTAAGAAAATTTCCCTTTTTTTCCATATAAGATGATCCCCTCAAAAAATGAAGTTTTGTTTTGTTTTTAACTTGACTATAGTACCTTTTAGGACTGAGATGGAGATGACATGGCTAAATGTCCAGGTATATTTCCTTCATTTAGTTTTATGTACATGTTCAAAATCACATGGAATATTGCAGAGTATATTTAATTTTAAAAAGTGCTTTGTTGTTTTCTCCTTTCATATTTCATGAAGAACTCCTCAGGCACAAAATTGTCTTTACCATCCCTAGAGCTACTTTTTTTTAGGGACACCATCCTGAGCAAATCAGTTCTCCTTAGAGGGTGTTTTAGACACAGCACTTTTATAATTCACTCATGACACAGTTGCCACAAGCACCAAGTCACTAAACAGTAGGACAGTTTTTCACACATCTTTCAGGTACACAATTGAGATCTTCATAGCAAAGACATTTGCAATACTTTTTATCTGTTCTTTAAAAGACTTGGTTAATAGAGTTGCCATATGCTCTCACCATCCCACTCCTAGTTATATATCTGGACAAAACTATAATTCAAAAAGATACATACACTCCTATGTTCATAGCAGCACTGTTCACAATAGCCAAGGCATGGAAGCAGCCTATATATCCACTGACAGATGAATGGATGAAGAAGACGTGGCACATACATACAGTGAAAGTGTCCGTCGCTCGGTCACGTGACTCAGTGCAACCTCACAGACTGCAGCCCAGCAGGCTCCTCTGCCTATGAGTTCTCTAAGCAAGAATACTGGGGTGGGTAGCCATGCCCTTCTCCAGGGGGTCTTTCTGACCCAGGGACTGAACCTGGGTCTCCTGCATTGCAGGCCGATTCTTCACTATCTGAGTCACCAGGGAAGTCCAGTGGAATACTACTCAGTCATAAAAAGAATGAAATAATACCATTTTGCAGCAACATGGATAGACTATAGAGTTTACCATGCTAAGGAAGTTAAGTCAAAAAGACAAACACCATGTCATGTCACTTATATGTGAAATCTAAACTATGATACAAATGAACCTAACTATGAAACAGAAACAGACTCACAGAGAGAGAGAACAGACTTGTGGTGGCCATGAGGAGGCGGCGTGGAGGAAAGATGGATATGGAGCTTGGGATTAGCAAATGCAAGCTACTACATATAGAACAGATAAACAACAAGGACCTACTGTATAGCACAGGAAATGACATTCAATATCCTGTGATAAACCACAATTGAAAAGAATATGAAAAAGAATGTATATGTGTATAACTGAATCACTTTGCTCTACAGCAGAAATCAACACGACATTGTAAATCAAGTTTTCTTCAATAAAAAAAATTTTAAGGGAGTAAAAAAGGTTTACAATAATATACAACATGTCATTTAGAGGTCATACCTAAATCATTAAACTTGTGTTAAATTTCTCTCTTTTTGAATCTGACTCTGTATATTCAGCACGCATTCATGAAGGTTGTTCTGATATTCAAAGTAATTGAGAGACTAATCTATATGATCTATATGTTTATCTATAATAAACATGAATATATATAATGACTTCTCTTTTGGAGGAATAATATTTGGAGGGAAGAATCCTAATGTTAGCAGCATATAAAGTGACAAGAACACATCAATAGCCCATGGTAATTTTCCTTGTAGCATGTTTTTGTGTTTTGTTTTCCTGTCTCTCTCCTGGTTACTGTGATTCTAAGACTGAAAACAGCACTATGACAACCACATTTGGGGATAAATGAATTAGTATAATAACCTCTTATGCAGTGCTATCCAAGAGGACTTTCTGCCATGAGAGAAAGGTTCTTATCTACACTGTCCAACATGGTGGCCAATAACCACATGTAGCTATCAAGCACTTGTCAAGGAGCTAATGCGACTGAGGAAATGAACTTTAGTTTTAAATTTCAATAGCCACAGGCGGCTACTGGCTATCCTGCTTGATAGTGCAGCTCTAGGGCAAAGAAATGCGTCAGTCCTTCTGACAGCTTCCTACCCCTCACTGTTCAGCAGAGTGAGAGGAACCTTGTTCTTGCTTTATCTTGCAATAATAATTTTTTAGATGAATCCTAAGAAGAGAGGTCTCTTTTTCTTAATAAGGGCATCATGGAATCACTGAAAGGAGCAGAACAACCCAACCTCATTGTGGAGCAGCCCCTGAAAGAAAAACAAATTCCACAATCCAAAATTATTTCTTATGGCACCTTCTTTGCAACCCATGGGCAAGCCTTCAAAACACTGGGGAGGCAGTTATTTTTAAACTACCTATGATTCTATGGGCATGGTTAATCATCTGTTCAGAGAAAGAAATATAAACTGGACATGCAAGATTTTATAATCCCATTTGCTACAAGACGCTGGCAGAAGATGCATTAGTTAACAAAACACAGTCATCATTTTATTTTTCAATTAATTGTTAAAACTGCAAAGAAAACTCTCAGACTTCTCAGACTTGCAGAGGAAGACAGCTAACAAGCTAAAGAGTAAATTAAAATACAGAATTTTGATGCCACAAAAAATTCCAAACAAAGCTAAGGGCATACTGGCATCCCAGAATCTCTGTAACAGAACAAGTATATTTGCATTCACAACATTAACTGAAATAAAATTCAGCTACCTCACTCACAGATTATTTTTTATTTTATTAATATCCTCACAGATTTCACCTGTCCACAAGCATTGATTAGAAAGAAAAAAACAGGACCATGTCTGATCAGGCTTCTGACTCTAATATTAACTGAAGGGAGAAGCACAAGCAAAAATCGAGCTACAATACATTATTCTGAAACGCTGCCACAGGAAAAAAGACACAGCACTGATTCCATCCACTTCCATTTTCTTTGCAACAAATCTGTCACTTAAGACTAAGATGTTAAGATATGACTTATCCTTGCCGAAGCCATCTTCTTATAAATGCAGATCTCCCAACAGGCTTCATAGCCCTGATCTCTTCCCACAAGTTGCTCCTGATTCAAGTAGATAATTTTGCTCTCTTTAATCCAGTGGAAGTGAGTTCTTGGCACTTTGAAAAGAATTATGCGAACAAAAAAATCTCTTGCCAGAAAAGCACTGGTAAGGCTCTAGTCTCTTGATGGGTAAGTGTTCTTTATTTTGCCACGGAACCTGCTAGAGCAGTAAGAGAGATCAGAGCAGATGTGTGGTTCAGGGGGCCTTAATGATATTCAAGTTATACAGAGAAAGATCCAGGTTCATAGGACACTACACTTCCCTTGGATTCCCTTGTGGCTCAGCTGGGAAAGAATCCACCTGCAATGCGGGAGTCCTGGGTTCCATGTCTGGGTTGGGAAGATCCCCTGGAGAAGGGAAAGGCTACCCACTCCAGTATTCTGGCCTGGAGAATTCCATGGACTCTATAGCCCATTGGGTCTCAAAAAGTCGGACCATGACTGAGCGACTTTCACACTTACACTTCCCTTATGGCTGCTGTTGTGAACTGAATGCTTGTAATCCCCATAAAATTCACATGCTGAAGTCCTAACAACAACCCCCAAACGATGACGTTTAGAGAAGGGGTCTGTGGGAGGTAAGGAGGGTTTGATGGGGGTCATCAGTGTGGGGTTCCCACAGTGGAATTCCTGCCAGTATAAGAAGAGACACCAGAGCGCCTCCTCTCCGTCTCTGTGCACAAAGAGGTCACGTGAGCACACAGCAAGAAAGCCCCCACCCATGGCACTGGTTGTGGGCTGGGGGGAAGCTACCTGACATGTCAGAGGGAACGGTCAGCAACACACAGCAGGCTGGAGGTAGTGCCTATTCCCACCAGACAGCCAAAGGAAAGGGTCTCAGAATTCAAGCTGACTAACGCAGCTGCACCCTTAATTTGGATTTAAAGTTGGTGTCCCTGATTCCTACATACCCACCTCTGAAGGAAGAGTTAGAAGAATCCCATGGTGAATACCTAATGCCATCACAACTCCACTGTTAAAGAAGTCAGCATTAATTATTGGCTACTTAACCTACATTTAAAACTAAGTAAGACTTCTGCTTCCTGCCAATATGGAGTCACAGGAACCAGGCTGACCTTCCTACCTGAAACAACAACAACAAAGTGAGTGAAAAAACAATGATTTTTCAAGACGCTGGACATGAGGAAACAAAGGACACTGGTTCCTGAGAGACAGGAATCAAAGGATGCGAGCCTTACTGCTGTCCCAGTCTTACTTTCTAGAAGAGTCTCCTGGACACAGCCTAGGAAGGCAAACTGAGGTGGCGTTCAGAGAGACAAAGGCAGCTGGACTGTGCAGGACCAAGCACTGGGGAGAAAAGGACAGCCTAGCAAGGGAGCCCCGGAGACCTGCACAGGGTCCCTCTCAAGTGCTCAGCAGAACACTCATCAGGGCTCAAGGGTGATTTACCACTCAGAGCTGGAGAAACAAAACTATCTGAGATGTTAGAGGGAATGGTGAGCAACACACAACAAGCTGGGAATAGTGCTCTTTCCCACCTGACAGAATAAAAACCTCGTAACTCCCAGGTATTACGTAGAGCACTTAGAAAGGTATTGCCTCAGTACTGGGAATAATTGGTCATAAACTAAACACTGCTCCAGTTCCACCTAACAAATCTTAAAAGCAGAACCAAAAGGATCAAACTATTTCCAAGTAACATAAGTCCATACCAAAACCAAGCTCAGAGTACACACAAAAATATCCAGCACCAAACAGGAAATATCATAATGTCTAGCAACTAATCAAAGATTAGCAGGCATGCAAAGAAGCAGGAAAATAAACCCATATTGAGAAAAAAAACCAAAACTGACACAGATTGGCACAAATGATAGAATTATCAGACAAAGATATTAAAAGACATAATATAACTGCACTACATGTGTTCAAAATAGAGACAAAGATTTAAAAAAAAAAAAAAAAAAAGCTCAAATAGGGAATTCCCTGGTTGTCCAATGGTTAGGACTCTACACTTCCAATGCTGGGATGCAGGTTTAATCCCTGGTCTGGGAATTAAGATCCTGCAAGGCACACCGTATAGCCACAATAAATGAATAAAATAAAAGCTCAAGTAAAACGTCTAGAAATAGTCTTCAAGAGGGGAAATGAAAAATACACTGGAATTAACAGCTAATTAGACATTCAGAAGAAAAAACAGTTTTGAAAATAAAGCAATAAAAACTTTCCAAAATGAAACAGAACAAAAATAGAAAAAAACAAAGAAAGAAATCAGAACAAAATAAAACAAAACAAAAATAATCATTAAGCTGTGGGACAACCATAGACATAAGTTCAATGAGCTTCAAGCACAGAAACAAGATGAAAATTACACCCATTCATGTCACTATAAAATTGCTCAAAATCAGTGATAAAGAAAATGACATGCTATTTATATAAAAAGGAAGATAAAGATAACATCAAATTTATCATTAGGATCATGTAGAACAATATCCTTAAAGCACATAAAGAAAGAAAATCTGTCAACTTAGAATTAAATATCCAGTGAATTGCTCTTCTGAAAACAAAAAAAGACAATTTTAGTCATACAAAAGTTGAAACAAGTAATCATCAGTAGATCTGAATTACAAGAAATGTAAAGGAAAGTTGATAAGGCAAAAGGAAGATGATATCACCTGGATATAACTCTACAAAGAGGAATACAGTATACCAAAAACAATATATGGATAAATGAATAGGAATGTTCTATTACTATTTAAAAGATACTTTAAAATATTTATTTTAAAGCAAATTAATAAACTATTTGCACAAAATAATAATGTGCTGTGAAGTTTCTAGCCTATGTCATAAAGTAAAATGTATGGTCAAAATAGCATATAAGCTGGGAAAGAAAATTAGAAGTATAGGATTTAAGGTTCTTGTACATGAAGGGTTATCATATCACTTGCAGATGGATTTTAACAAGTTAAAGATGTATACTATAAACCTGAAATAACCACAAATGTTTCTAAAAGCAATTATATCTATAAGCCAACAGAGGAGATAACTGGCATCATAAAAAGTACTCACTTAACATAAAAGGCAGAAAAAGAAGAAAAGGAGAAAGTACAGATGGGACAGATAAAAACAAATAGCAAGATGAATTAACCTAACTATATCAATAATCACATTAACAGTAAATGATCTAAATACTCCAATTAAAAGGCAGAGATTGTCAGACTGCATGTTTCTCAAAAAGCAAGCCTCAGCTATATACCTACTACATGAAAAATACTTTAAATATAAAGACACAAATAGGTTAAAAATAAAAAAGAGGGAAAAAGACCTCATGTCAACACTAAAAGCTAGCATAAATGCTTCCCATAAGCACTGTATTTCTAGTATGTAATATACCTCATATGTAAAACTCTATCAAAGAATTCACATAATAGTGGTTAAGAGAAGTATGAAAGTGGCTCTTTTGAATTTATTTTTATATCATTTACAAAATCATCTGGGGAGGTATAATTCATTGTAACAAACATCCTTTAGAGAAAGATATATTCAGCTTATATTCTCCTTACATAACTCAGTGCCTGGAAAATGTCTGGATTCCATGTGAATTCATCTGCTTTCTTTAATCAGGTAGGAAGTATAGGAGCCGAAGTTTTTCTTTTATGTCTTGGCTAACAATCAGACAGCCAAAGCTCAATTTAGTGCCAAAGTCTAAAATTAAATCCACTCCCCGGCACTTAGGATTATTTTCACTCTCTCCTTCTAATTGGTTGTTGAAGTCTCCTAAAATCATTTTGCTTGCACTATAACACTGGAAACTACTTTGGATTCTTTACGAGTCACAACAGAAAGAATGTCAGGAATAAGATACAACTAA
The DNA here is from genome assembly GCF_019320065.1 of Cervus canadensis. Taxonomy (NCBI): domain Eukaryota; kingdom Metazoa; phylum Chordata; class Mammalia; order Artiodactyla; family Cervidae; genus Cervus; species Cervus canadensis. Next base: position 23,052,711 of record NC_057396.1, read on the forward strand.
ATTTGTTCCACCACTTTTAACATGTGTGACCTAAATTACAAAGGTTGATAACAGCTCTGAAGTTTCAATTTGCAGCGTAAAGTGAGAATAACAGTGGCCACTTTGTCTCTCCCTTAAGAACATTAATAAAATGTGGATGTTTACAAATGCAAAACAAAGCTAAATTAATATTAAATGAAGCTAAAGGATTATCAAAATTGTGGTTAGATTTTTAAGCCGAAATCTGATCTTAAGAAGCAGTCATTTCCAGATTAACTCTTTTTCCCCTGTTTTTAATATTAATTCAAAACTGGAGGGACCCATAGAAAACTAGAGCATGTTCTAAGAGAGGAGTAATAAAATGACCAGACACAGTCAGATTTCAGAACTCTGAATGAAGAAAAAAGAACAAGGAAAACACTGGCACTCTCGGGTGAGCATGGATGAAAGAAGGCATAACCCAAACTAGGGCCGGATCCACAGAAGTATTAAAGATAGGCCCCCAAAGACTTGTGAATTCAGGTATGCACTTGTTACTCCTTTGATTGTCAATTAACATTTCTGCATAAGAGGAAAGGAAGGGAACAAGGGTACAAGGACATAAATTGCTCTGATATTTTATCAAATGAAGAATTGCCCTTAAGCAAATCTACTCCAGCACCAGGCACTCTGCTCTAAGCAGTGACAATTCTCCCTCTGGCCTCAGGCACAGTCTTAGTTGTGAGGTTCACCTGTATTTTAGCATTCCAAGTGGTCAAATATAACAGCAGCCTAGCTTTTATGGGAGTGTAATACTAATAACTGTAGTCTTTCTAGTAGATGTATAGAGCAATGAGTTAAACAAGAAAAGAGACTTCAGATGGTACACAGGTGGCTCATCAGAAATACAGCCAATCAAAAAAGAAAAAGGGTGGGGGAAGAAAAGGGAATTTCTCAGAAGATAATTGGAGACATAGTTAAATATCTATATCATAAAAGTATTTCATAAAATAGATCTGCAGTTCTTATACGTTGGTATTAGAATCACCTATGGAAATTTAAAATGCAGATGCCAAACTTTATCCACCAGAGGTTACATCAGTGTGTGACTGATACTGAGAACCTCTAATGTTAATCTCATTAGGAACCAGGATTTGAGGCATAAACAAATAAATGAAAACACAAATGCATGCTTTACAGGGCAGCATGCAGAAGCCACTTCCAGCCTTGCAGCACTGTTCAAGGAGAAATCAGAAATGGCCACAGAGCTGGTAAATGGGGATAAAATATGTGATTTAAGTAAATATGTGATTTTTAAGTAAAATCTGTGTAGTCGTGAACTAGAAGAGACAAGATGAAGTCATCATGCATTTTATCCTTACGACAATAACAATGCATCCCCCAGCTCTACACTAAAAAGATCTAAAAACAATGATCTACTTGGAAGCAATAAGAATCCCCTAGTGACCAGATTATAGTTTCTAAATAATATTTCCCACCAAAAGGAACAAGTCCGTAGAAGAAATAACTGATTCCAGGTGTGAGGAGGAAACAAAAATAAATCTTATAAAACATCAGTATATCATCACATCAGGAAAAAGTGATATTAACAAAGAATCTAGAGTCATGTTAAAAGTTTCTCAGGAGCCAATATTAACAGGCAAAAACAGGATAATGTGAGCATCAACAGAATAATAATTGCAATAGATGAAAGTGTGTTTCAAGCTATGAGTTTAAAATAATACTAAAACAAAACAAACTCCCCATGATTATCTTTAAAGGATACCAGAGAACCAACTAATTTTTTGGAAAATTAAATAATCAATCATTTATTTGTCCTTCCCATACATATTGCATCTTAGGGTAATAAAAGGAAGTTTCTCCTTATGAAGTAGGGATAACAAAGTAAGATTACCACTATCCTGTAGATTCTATTGTAAGAATCTAAACATTGATCTTCAAATAGTTACCAACATCATACACCCCACAAAAGGTACATATATGATGTGCCTACTTACAGAGTATTCTTGCCCTTCATATACCCACCCACCCTCCCCAAAAGAGAAAAAAAACCAAACCCAAATCAGATATACTCCACTATGATTTATGGGAAATTAAGAAAGGACAAATGTGCTGAAGTTGAAGCTCCAATACTCCAGCCACCTGATGTGAAGAGCCAACTCATTGGAAAAGACCCTGATGCTGGGAAAGATTGAGGGCAGGAGGAGAAGTGGGCAACAGAGGATGAGATGGTTGGATGGCATCACTGACTGAATGGACATGAGCTTGAGCAAACTCTGGGAGACAGCGAAGGACAGGGAAGGCTGGTGTGCTTCAGTGCTGCAGTTCATGGGGTTGCAAAGAGTCAGACACTACTCAGAAACTGAACAAGAAGAGACAGATACACTAAACAACATCAGGAGGACATAAAAACCAAACTCTGATTGTAGGAAACTCTATAGATCAAACAGTCTAGTTTCTTCAACAAATAAACTTCAAGGAGGGGAAAAGGGTGAGGGAGAAGCTATAGGTTAAAAGAGACAACATTTAAGTGATTCAGCGGTGTGAAAGCATAGAAATGGGTGAGATTATTAATGAAACAATGTTGACCTTGAGTTAATAACTGGTGAAGGTAAGTGATGGGAACATAAGGGAGTTCAATACACTATTATCTCTACTTCTGTATGTTTGACATTTTTCACAGTAAGAAGTTTAAAAATGTCAAAAGCAAAAACTAAGAAAACTAAAAAACTATGGCATTAAAGTTATCTTTGAGGAGACGAAAAGAGTAGTAATTTTGAGAGGGCATGAAGGGAGACTTCTGGAGTATAGGCTAAAGTCTAATTCTTGAGCTGAGTAACAGTTACTCGGTGCTTATTTTGTGGTATTGAGCATTTATTCTTTGTGCAACTTTCTGTTGTTGTACATCAACCAAAATTAGTTAAGACTAGCATGCAGAATCTAGGTTACTATTCATCAATATAAAATTAATCAATAAGACGGGAATACTTAGTATTCCATAATGCATAATATTCCCACAGTGTTTAAGAAATTTATGGACGTTCATCAAAAGGAAAAAAGATAGTGTGTTGTGAATGCTATATTGCAGCCTTTAATCTCATAGGAACTAACCATAAGATAGAATCAGAACATATTAAATACAAGGAATACACGAAAAATAATAGGAAATACCTATCATGAATTGAGTTAAAAGATGGTTATAAATTTTTTAACTGTTCTTTTAGATAAAGTATAAATATTCAACTTTGACTTATAATTTTTTTTGCTGGTATAGTAGCCAGTCTACACTTATTTACTGGTATATTATACAAAGGTAAGACTAATAAAACCACTGTACTGCACAAAGATGAAAGCACAACAAACACGTAATCTGTTTTGAAAAAGCCAAAGTGAGTTGAAAGTCATTGTTGCTAAATGATCCTTGGTGTTACTCAGTCTTAGACAGGAATCCTCACTCATCTCCAAGTTCTGAGACATCAACCAAGTACTTAATCTTTTTGTGCCTTTGTTTCCACATTTGTAAATGGAGTGATAGCATCACATCTAGTTACTGTGAGAATTAAATGAGACAGAAGTCTTAGCTCAGTGCCTGGCATACAGCACCTGCTCATTAAATGCTAATTACCATGTATTTATTGCTGTTGCAATTATAAAAGGATACCCCTCTGCAATATCTCCCTTAGTAGTTTCAAAATATTCCTCTCAAAGAAATATGATGAAGAAAATACAAATACAAAATGTTTATACATCATGGGCTCTGCAAAAAGAAGAGAATGCTTTATTTCAAATCAGAGGGAAAAAAAAAAACATACACAAAAATAAAGGGGGATAGGACACAGCATAAGTAAGTAGATGGCTAAAAATGTAAAAGCAAGATACCAGAAAAGCTAGGATCAAAACATAATCACTGGTTTTAGGCTGAAAAAACAAAACTGCAAGGCAGATTTAGAAGAAATTATTCCATAGTCATAAACCACTAGTCAACAGAATCAGGTCATGCAGTGCAAAACCCTTGGGAAACCCACCTGAACCAGAGAACCATGAAAAGTATATTAGCTCTTGTCTGAAGCAGGTACCACTTACCTGAGTATGAAGACATAATGCCAGTCACTGGGGATCCGTCAGGTAATTCCAGAGGACAGTGGTGGACCCTGTCTCTCTCTGAGGCTCCACAGCCTCTCAGAGCCCACAGGACTTTTAAAGTACTTTTAAATATGTGGTATATTTTGACAACAGCATGTTTTATAAGTCATTTGTCATCAGCAAACTTTAGACAAGGTTAATGAAAGTTCTGTCACTTTAATGTCTAGCCAGCTTTAAATTACAAATGTCATGCACCATGACTAAAGAAAGGGCACTGCAATAATACCATAAACCATCATCTCCAGGGACATACAGGTAATTGCATAGCTCATTAAAAAACTGTTTTAATTATTAATTGACCGTGTCAGAGTTGTCCTTTGAAGTCAATTTTAATTTTTTTTTCCTTGCAAGCATTATGATTTCAAGCTGACCTACAGAACTTTGTGTACCACCTAAAAACTACCGGCACTAGTTACCAATACTTGGGAGCTACTTTCAAGTCATCTGCAAATAATTTGCTTATGGATGGGGGAAGGAAATGGTAGAACTTTACTGAAAAAGTCAGCTATGTTCTAATCACCTTACGGAGACCACAGGAAAAGAGAAGTGAACCAAAATAAAATGCCAGGAGTTAGAGTATGCACTCATCTTTTTGTTGATTTTTCTTCCATGATGATGTGAAACAAGGAATAAAAGTTTTGGCAGGAGACCACAGGTCTAGCTGATCAGGAAGGACTTAGCTAAACTTAGAAAAGAGAGAGCTAGATAAATGTTTTAATAAATAATTCTAGAAATAGGCTGGTTGCAATTACCAAAGTTGAATAGTCATCATTCACAAATGTCAATAGTAATAATTCATATACTTAAAGACAACAGAGGATGAGATGGTTGGATAGCATCACTGACTCAATGAACGTGAGTTTGAGCAAGTTCTGGGAGTTGGTGATGGACAGGGAAGCCTGGCATGCTGCAGTCCATGGGGTCGCAAAGAGTCAGACACGACTAAGCGACTGAACTGGAATGAAAGCTATCTTTAAGTTCCACCAACCAAGAGAGAAAACTAGTAGACTCACTTTTTTTCGAGTAAATCTAGAAGGTATCTTGGGGTTCCCCTGGTGGCTCAGATGGAAAAGAATTTGCCTGCAATGCAGGAGATGAGTTCAATCCCAGGGTCAGGAAGATCCCCTGAGAAGGGAATAGCAACCCACTCCAGTACTCTTGCCTGGAGAATTCCATGGACAGAGGAGCTTAGTGGTCTACAGTTCATGGGGTTGCAAAGAGTCAGACATAACTGAGAGACTAACACTTCCATTTTTTTTTCAGAGGTATCTTATAGAAAGACAAGAGCATGTCCACTCTTGCAAAAGATGCCAGTGGCAAGCTTAAATGACTAATCCTATATTTATAAAGAGACAAGCATCCATAATGTCAAATGACAGAGTTTTCACTGATTTACTAGCAAATTGAACTTTCACTATAAGAGAAAATAATTTCTCAAAATCTAGATCTTATAAATTAATCCAGTCCTTCTTGAAAACCATTTTAAAAAGACAACGCCAACCTTAAGTTTCAATGATTCATTGCCTCGTAAAAATTTGAGGTGAATATGTCTGATACCAAATTTCTGGAAGAAGAATCCTATTACAACACAACCTAAAACTCTACTGTCATGGGTACTAAACAGTTAGGTTGCAGTCAGGAAGCCTTGCTCAGAGTATCCATCAACACAAATACTGACAGCAGAGTTTGTCCACCAAGTTTGCAGGGCCAATAACTTACAACTCAAATCTGGGATCAATTTATGAACTCCGCTGTTGTTAATGACCACACAGGGTGAGGAACACTGGAAAAATGACAGCATTCTCAAGAGTAACATATCATCTCTCGGAATGTGAAAATGAGATAAGTCAATTCTGCTGCATTGTCTGCACCTTGAAAATTAAACAGCAACTACCAACTGATAACAGAAATTACTCTCACTGATGGCTCAACACCGGATTCTCCTTTCCCCCATCAAGCGGAGACTGGCAGATAATGGGATGACAGGAAAAAGTCAGTCGGCCCACATTTCCTGCATTGTGGAAAGTGAACAAACAGAAATACAGAACAAATCACCTAAGAGAAGTCAGTCAGTAAATAAACAAATAAATAAAAATAAAAATAATGCCTGGGTTGGGAAGATCCCCTGGAGAAGGGAATGGCAACCCACTCTAGTACTCTTGCCTGCAGAATCCCATGGACAGAGGAGCCTGGCGGACTACACGTCCATGGGGTCACAAAGAGTCGGACACGACTGAGCGACTAACACAGTAATGTTATCTGCAGCAGCAAGGATGGACCTAGCGATTATCATACTAAGTGAAGTCAGACAGAAAAAGACAAATGTTATCACTTATATTCAGAATCTTAAAAAAAAAAAAAAAGTTGACACAACAGAAACAGACTTAACAGGCTTAGTGAATGAACCAGAGGGGAAGAGTGCTATGGAGGATGGATTGGGAGTTTGGGATTGATATGTACACATTCCTGTATTTAAAATAGAACCTATTGTATAATACAAGTGTATTGTAAACAAGAACCTATTGTATAGTACAAGGGACTCTGCTCAATACTCTGTAATAACCTAAATGGGAAAATAATCTGAAAAAGAATGGATATACCTGTATGTATAATAAATAGCTAACTAGATAGGTAGGTAGATAGAATAGGAAACAGGATCCGACAGCTCAGGGGTCAATAACTAAGGTTCAAATCCGGCCTGCTGTCTTGTTTTTATAGAGCCCATGCACCAAGAATAGTTGTTACAGTTTTAATTGTTTAAAAAAAATTTTAGGAATAATGCTAAAATCACAAGAAAAGTACATGAAATCCACATTTCAGTGTCCATAAATAAAGTTTTACAGGGACATATCCATGCTCATTGGTTGCATATGACCCCAGGAGTGTAACACATTTACTGCCTCACCCTTGACAGAAAAAGTTTGCCAATCTCAGCTATAATGAAGTGGTACCTAAACTCCATGCCTTGGATGGCATATCAAGTAAGATAGTCTCATCTTCATACCTTCAAGCAATCCTGATTATTTAATAATTTAAAGACTCCCCCAACCTCAAAGAGAAGAGTTTACAATAAATGATAAAATTCTCTAGCTGGAGGGTGCAGCATGAATGTTTCCAAATTGATGATCAAATTCTGTCTCTGGTATACACATATAAGTACAATACAATGTACAATATTCTAATTAAATTGAAAAATGGCTGCACTAGCCCTGTTTCTATTAGCCAGGTCTTATTTGATTTAGCAGCAGTAATGAATGCTGAATCAGGTCAGGGTTGTTAAGCTTATCTGGCTTTGCCAATCTACTGAAATTAGGATAATAAAACTGAAGATATATAATATGGAAGACATTTAAAAAGAAAACTCGTTTATCTTCAATTAAAATATCCACAATACTGACAATAAACTTATTACTCCTCCCTATAGAAAGGTTAGGCTGAAGAAAACAGCACATTAAGAAGAATTCAGTCCACATGGGGACCATGGAGTCACATTTTAGAAGACCAAAAATAGCTTGGTTTTCTTGTGATACCAACATTTCACACGTTTGTAGGGGGAGAAAAAAACAACAGGCAAAACACGGAAGCTCAAAATATTCCTCTAACTGACAAAAAGCTGCACTAGATTTTTGGCTTCAATAAAGCTAAAATTCTCTACATGGAATAGGGAAGGAGCTGTGAACCAGTTTCTTGAAATGAGCAATGTTCTAGGTCATGCTGAATTATTTGCTTGTTTGAGTCATCAGGGGAACTAGGTGGTCACCACCTCTGATTCACTTTACCTTTTCAGACTAAAAACAAAATTCTGGCTCGTTTCATTTTCCAGATTGTATGTATTTATTGACATAGACACACAGAACATAAAACTCCATACTGAAACTGTATCAGTCAACTTGGTATGTTGACTGATATAAAATATAGTATCTTTAATAATATTTGTTTTAGGCACCAATTAATTTTATGAGGGAATAATAAAACAGCAGCTACAGTATAAACTATATAATAAAATTAACAGATATAGGCCAAATCAATGAGCTGAGAACAACCTATTTGACATTGGCTATGAAGATGCACTAATTCCAACTCTCATGAGACACTGATTCCTAGGACCCAGTACCTCCCATCCCACTTAAAACCAGAGCAGCTAAAATCTATAATCAAAAAGCAAGATATGCAATTCCTCTATTTCCCCACTTCCCATAGTTTAGAAAACATAAAATGAATACAGTAAGGAAACCAGACAGGAAAATCAAGAAGGATACAGTGAAGTATAAAGTGCTCTGGGTGAGCAGCTGAAGAGAAGTTCCACAAAAGTGCACTTACACAAGCTGAGATGTCCAACTCAAGCAATTCACATCCCTCACGTACCAGTCCTGATCATTCTCTTAAAAGTGCTATTGTGTGCTATATTCAAAATACTAAACCATCATCAATGTAAGTGATCCCATTAAACAATCTCTGGATATGCCATCCAGCTGAATGAAAAGGAAACTCTAATAATGATCTGAAGTGCAAACCAAATAATTTAAAGGGAAATAGAAATTTTTTTTTAATTTATCAAAAGGCAAATAGTAATTTTAAAACCTTTTTCTATTTTCTACCACCATAGAAATTGGTGGTAGAATAAATTGAATAAGCAAGCATTAGGCTATCTTACAACTCTTAAATATTATGAAATTTGTCTTGAAGTATTAAGTTTAGGGTCGCCTAAACCCACCATCAGTTTTCACTAACAGTTATAGAGTAGAGAGTGAGACTCCATAATTGGAGGTAATCAAGAAAGGATCATGCATGTGTGCTGAAAACGGATTCAAGCACTCATTTTGAATAAGGCTTGTGAACTAGATCAGATCATCTCCAAGCTTTATCTCCAAAGTATAACATGATTGAAGCCACATAAAATGAAAACTACAGAGATGACACTAACTTAAATAAGGAGCTTAATATTTGTTTTCAACTCTTAATTAGTGATACTTTTAAAAAATAAAACATGAGCAGATTTCCTCAGAAGTGCTGAGAGGCTCCCTTTCACACAAGACCTAAAAGGAAGGTGATAACAACAACTTTCAAGATCATGTAAAATGCAATTCCAGAGGAAAATCACAAACTATAAATACCACTCAGAGGAAACTATTTCAACCACAAAGGAGTAACAATGGGTAAAACCAACCATTATATGAATGCATGCATAAGGTTAACTCATTAACCTTATTAGCCAACAGGGAGTCAGCAACATGTAGCAAAAATAGCATAGAATTTGGAATCCAGTGGCCTTGGGTTCATATCTCAGTTCTAATTTTTACTCAGCTATTTAACCTTAGGAATGTCACTTAACCTTTCGGAGCCTTGGGTTTATTTGTAAAATGGTAATATCTTCTTTATTGGGGTTATTAAAAGGATTAAATGAGAAAACATCAGACTATTGAAAACAGTATTTGACACAGTAAGTACACCATAAATCAATTCCCCGCCCCAGTTCAGTTCAGTCGCTCAGTCATGTCCGACTCTTTGCGACCCCATGGACTGCAGCACACCAGGCTTCCCTGTCCATCACCAACTCCTAGAGCTTACTCAAACTCAAGTCCATCACGTTGGTGATGCCATCCAACCATCTCATCCTCTGTCATCCCCTTCTCCTCCTGCCTTCAATCTTTCTCAGCATCAGGGTCTTTCCAATGAGTCAGTTCTTCGCATCAGGTGGCCAAAGTATTGGAGTTTCAGTTTCAGCATCAGTCCTTCCAATGAATATTCAGGACTGACTTCCTTTAGGATTGACTGGATTCCCCATCTACACTAAAATGAATATTTGCTCAATGTGCAAGTCTAGGACACTGTTTCTCAAATGTGAATCATGAAATAATTTTAAATGGAATCTAAAACTTCAAAAGTTTTAATATTTGAGATTTTAATTTAAACATGTATGAAAATACAGGTCCCCCCAAAACCCTGTAATTTCATGGCAAATATTTATTTGGATGAGGGTAAGTAAAAAGATTAATCAACTTAAAGGGAAATAGTACATAAATAATAATATTGGCAATATAAAGTTAAGGCAAAAAATACAGGAAACACAATGTTAAATATATACATAATACACACACATATATATACATATATATATGAATACACACACACAAGAGGGTTTTTGTCATCGAAAAGTTTAGTCTAAGGACTGTGAGGTTCACAAGTGAGCAAACAAAGGAAATATGCCATATATTTCAAGTTCAGAGTCATATTCAGAAGAATGGTGTTAAAGTTCCCCTCTTCTTGGCTCTTTTAACATGTATCACATATAAAAGCTCTTTAAAAATAAATGAGTTTAACAATTGTCGTGCTGAGTTGTAACATAAGCTGATTTGGAAGTTCCTGTATAGTAGCATGTTAGGGATTTGTATGTTAAATCTTCTCTTTGAATTATCCAGGAAATCATTCTTTTCTCACCTTTATTTTCTTTATGGGAAACCAAGAAAACAAAGGTTTCTGCTGGTTTAACACCCAAATCACTCAAGACACTTGGAACAAAACGAGGAGCAATCTACTTAAAACTATAAGATCCAAGAATGTGAAATGGTTTTAGATTTCAGCAAGTCTCATCCTTAGAGACTCTATATGCTACAAGAATAAGCTGAATTTGCATTTGAAAATCGAGTAAAATAAACTAAGTGTCCTTTTTCAAGGGAAAAGAATAGCAAAATAAGAGAAAAGCACTTCATATGTATTCCCAAGGAAAGCCACAGACTCCTTAAAATCACTCAAAACAGATATCACCTTCTTGAAACTTGTACCTATCTTAAAAACAAAATAAATGTCCTCTTATCATATCATAATTCATGCAATATATTAACTTTTGCTCTTTAATCTCTCTTGAAGTTGTCTTCCTGCATGATTCCTCTACAACATTTTAATAGTAACCCTCCATCACGTCAAAATTCATCTACACACAGTATTAGTTTAAAATATTCTTTGATAAAAAAATAAATAAAAAGCTACATACAGGCAACTGAAACCACGCTGAAAGAGATTTAATGCCCAGGGAGCACAGAGTTCTATAGCCAAAACATACAAAAGGGGAACATTCTGTGCAAAAGGTAATATATAAAACAGAATCAGTAAAAAGATAACTAGCAGTGACATTCTCTGAAACACAAGATATGCCTCTATAGTTTGGACCATACAAGGTGAGAGCAAGTTAATGGCTAATTAGAATCCTGTATTAGCTAATAGGAAAGAGGAATAAAGCTTCAGCACATCACAAAATCACTGTCATATTGACATTCATTCCAAATGTCGCTAGCACATTGATTTTCTTAGAAGCTTCATGATTCAGCTGCCTCTGAACCACAGTCAGAGCAGTGCCCACCTGCATCGCTGGCTAAATACAGCTTTAGAAGAGAAATGGATGGAGGTGGCAGAATTAATAAATTATCATTTTTCTTCACAACTTGCTAGGAAATACGCACAGTGAGAAAAATCTGTAAAAATAGGCTTTGGATTGAACAGAGTTTCTAAAAGAATTTCTTAGACAGGAATTTTTGAAATATATTTTTAAAAATCCTGTTTTCTTTAAAAGCAATATTTTAGTCCAAACAGCTGATCTTTATTCTGGTTCCTCTGTGTTCGGGCTTTCTTCATCAATCATCCTTAATTATCTTTTGTATCAAGAACCAACAGAAAGGAACTGAAAAAAAAAAGATGTCAACTCAGGAGACCACGAAAATTCCCTATGAGTTTCTAAAAAAAAAAAAAAGCCACTGATTTTCAACTGTGTAGAGAAATACAAACCCCAGGGTCATTGCCACTAAATCAGCGGACCAACATGATGAGTGCTGCTGTCAACGTGGCTAGTCTACCTTGACTTTTGAATGTCAAAAATAATATGGACGGAATTGACTAAGCAGTCTCTGAGGTACTGCCTTTAAAATTTTTAACTTTATGGCCATTAAATATTGAACAGATAATTGGATTTATCCCCTTCAGTGCTTTACGGATGTACAAAGTACCTACCTTCTCCTGTTTTATTCAAATTAATGGTGCTCTTTTAAAGTGTCTGCCCTGAGTGTACACTATGGCTGACTCATTGAAAGGATGCTTCCTCTTCTGCTTACCAACTCTTTTCTCCATTTGTAATAAGAGGGCAAAAACCACACTAAAAACCCACAGGTATATAGCTAAGGGCAAATCTATTGAGAGTCACCCTGAAAACGAGAATTTTCCCTCCCTCAACTCACGTACACGGTGTGATCCGGCAGTCGATTAGCCGTTATCTTGGAAAACCACAATAGGGAATCCATTTTTTGTTTTTAATTAAAATATTTATAAATGCTTCTTTGCAACTGGATGGCTTACTGCTACATTCTGAAATCAAGTCTGGAGAACATAAGGATGCCAGTATCTCTCTAGAGGATTAGCCAAATGAAACCTTGGATTGTGAACTGGCCAGGGGAAAAAAATATACCCATGGACAGGCTGTGCAATTCACACTAGCGATAAGGTATTTCTATCAAGTATGACTAACACCTACAAAAGTACCATCTGAAAATAACTCTGGTGGAGATGTGAGTGGAAAGGGGTTAATGGAAATAATGTTTTCATTTTAAACAATATAAATCCACAACTGGCATCCCACTGGCCCGTGACCTCCCCATACCCAATCCTTGTTCAAGTCATTTGCTAGTGTAATTGAAACCTTCTTTGAGAGTCTTTAGATTTCATTTCATGTTTGGGGGACAATACAGCTAAAAGACATTTACCATCCATCTTTCTTAACATTCCTAATCTAAATAGAAGACCCAAATCCAAGACTGTGCTTTTGATGGATCGCTCGCCTTCCTATACAGTAGAGCTTAAAGAGATCCCATTATTGCTTTCAGAACCTTTACGGAAAACATACATTCATACTCATTTTAGTTTTTACCACACAGCTTAACAATATATATTTATTTTTAATGGATTTTTTTAAAGAAACAGATAAGTTTGCAATTAAAATATTCAAAAGAACAAGACAAAAACAAACCTGTTAAATGTAGGTGAAAAAAAAAAAAGTTCAGCAACATGACATGTTAAAAAAATATACAAATGCAGAAATAAGATTTGCTGCTCCTGAGTAAAATGCTAAAGAAACTCCAACACTTTTCCTAAATGTGAGTACTTTTCAGTACAGGTTTCCATCTATTCATTTCTCATAGTTGAAACAGGATTCCTTCTAGCTGTCCAGTGTTATTAATACACCATTACTAGGGGACAGACTTTTTTTTTTTTTTTTGGGGGGGGACAGACTTTTGATGATCACCTCAATTATTCTATTAGACATGCATTCAAAACAATGGGTTTTATTTTAAATTTGTCTTGGAATATATATGAGGGCTATCAATATGAAGCCAAATTTTTAACTGCCATAGCTAGGAAAATTTGAAGGATTGAAGGAAAAAAAAAAAAACAAACAAGCTACCCACCTCAGTTAGGTACATTTCAGCCTAGTGGCTAACTTAAGAAAATTTCACAATCTGTCAGAAAACCCTCACATCTAAAGCCTTAACGTCAACATTCAAATAGGCTCCTCGGAATAGCTAATGGGCTGCACAAATGCAACCTCCTTTCATATCGATTTCTAATTATTTGACTTACAAGCATCACAACTGTATCAAAAATACAAATAAAACTGGCTGACAGCCCCTCAGACACTAATTCTGAAGTGTCTTTGATGTACAAGCTGCTTTATTGCTTTCTGTGCACTGGGATTTTTCCTATGTAAGAACAGGACAAAATTGGACACATTCTAATATTAAGATTACGTAGGTTACCTCTAACAAAATTAACTGCCGGACCGAAAGGAGCAACTGTGAAGTTCATTTCTACAAATCAAGCCTGCCCTGGAACACTATTTCACCTGAAGCTATCTGGCAGTTCATTTAGGCATTTAGGATTAACTGTTGTGAGTCTATCAATCCACAAACCCCAATTGTAATTTTGAACAAAAAGAAGATAAAAGAACATCTCATGGGTAAGTTCACAAATTCCAAATGTTTAATAAAGAAAAACTATACTTTTCACCTTGACCCAAAGTAGGAGAACATATTCATATTCCATGTGGAACTAGAGTATATGTCAGTCTTTTCATATTAAACACACTCTAAACTTTGCTGCTGGAAAAAAAAAAAGAAAAGATATTTAAATAAGGAGCTTAAACTCCTGAAAAATGCACACATTTGATTCCCCCACCTCTAAAAGTTGTATTTTTTTAAACTAGAAGGGTGGAAATTAGTAAAATGTATCATTGGTAAGCTTATAAAGGAGTCAGACAAAGAAAAAAGTCAAACAGGTAACAATAGTGTATAGAATCAGGGAACTTGGTCCCCAAGACACACAGACAAATGGGCTAAGAAAGGGCATGCATGTCACAAATTACCAGGCATTTGCCCCATCTGTTAAGCAAATGCTTCTGAATATCTTCTCTATCAAAAACTTAGGAGTGGTGCAAGAATCAAGACAGGTTCTTGTTCCCTTTAACTCCCAAGAAATAGCCTTGATTATGGGAAAAAAAAAATTAGAATAATAAAATAAGAGGATGATTTTAAACTTCAAGAGAATGAGCCACACTTCCTTTAAATACATGACCAACTTCCTACAGTGACACATGTCTCAATATACCTTTATACAGAGTCTGGAATTTGGGAAAAGTGTTAATAATGTTTTACATATTGCAGCACTATTTACAACAGCCAGGACGTGGAAGCAATCTAGATGTCTAGATGCCCAGATGTCCGTTGACAGATGAACAGATAAAGAAGTTGTGGTACATATACACAAAAGGATATTACTCAGCCACAAAAAGGAATGAATTTGAGTCAGTTCTAGTGAGGTAGATAAACCTAGAGCCTGTTATACAGAGTGAAGTAAATCAGAAAGAGAAAAATAACATGCATTAATGCATATATTTAGAATCTAGAAAAATGGTACTGATGAACCTATTTGCAAGGCAGGAACAGAGATGCAGACATAGAGAACAGACATGGACAGAGCAGGGGCAGAGGGTGGGACAAATTGAGAGAGCAGCACTGAGATACATAATTACCAAATGAAAAACAGATGACTAATGGGGAATGCTATGTAACACAGAGGCTCAACCTGGTGCTCTGTGATAACCCAGGGGTGGGACGGGGTGGGAGGTGGGAGGGAGGTTCAGAGGGAGGGAACACATGTATACCTGTGGCTGATTCGGGTTGATATATGGCAGAAACCAACCTGATATTGTAAAGCAATTATCCTCCAATTAAAAATAAATACATTTAAAAATAAAGACATGGAATCCTAAAAGAATTAATGTTAAACAAGGGTGGGAAAAATAAAAACCTAAAATTGAAAGCACAGTGAACCAAATAAACACAAATGTCCTTCACATTAATGACATAACCACTAGGAAGGGAGAGGAAAAAAGATACAAATTTACCTCAGTATTTTACTCTATTCTCCATGCTGAGGAGGCATGGAGGGAAAACAGCAAACACATCCTGAATGTTTTTAGTAGTTTTCTGTAGTGGCAAGAGTGAGGCAGTTCTGAAAATATTTTTAGACATACTATGCTGCTGCTGCTGCTAAGTCACCTCAGTCATGTCCAACTCTGTGTGACCCCAGAGACAGCAGCCCACCAGGCTCCTCTGTCCCTGGGATTCTCCAGGCAAGAACACTATAAAACTGCGTAAATGAGTATCTGTGTTAGGAGCCAGGACTTTCATTGTGGAAGAAGGAGAATCAAATATATTGATAGAATGGAGGTAAGCATCCTCCTTGATGGTTTGGACTTGGAAGTATTGTAAAGCGTGGGGCAGGCAAGAGCTATAGCAGCCCTGCTCAGCCTTTGGTTGGCACCGCAGTGGGCCTCTCCCCCAAGCAAGAGACTGTTAGGGAGCAACTGTCAACCAGTGACCGTTAGTGGTCCTGCTCAGTTATTGGTTGGTGCCACACTGGGCCCCTCCCCCTTTCCTGTATAAAAGAAGCCTGAATTGGGACTGAGGGGAGATGGTTTTTTGAGATGATAGTCTGCCATCTTCTCTGTCTGCTAGCTTTCCAATTAAAATTGTTATTCCTTGTTATAACAACTCGTCTCCCAATTTTTTGGCCTGTCGTGGGGCAAGAAGGATAAGCTTGGGCTCAGTAACAACACTAGTTCAAACACATGATTTCTAAACTATGTACACGTGCACAAGCATGCATGTACATATTTTTCCTCACTGACTCCTAACGATGGCCTAGAAGCAATTGCTCCATTAGTAAGTTACACCCAGCACTGTATCAGTTTCTAAGACCACTAGCCTCAAAAAGGACCCAGAAATCCCCACAGAAATGGTTGACTACAGGGCTATGGTAGAGAAGGTACAAGATGAGCCTACAGCATCTTATATCAGAAAGTTAGTGCTCAAAAAAAAAATGGTGGGGGCATGTCAAAAGAACACAGGTGAGACACAGTCTGATTAAATACTGTCATTGATTAAATCTAGAATTCGAGCATAAATATATTTAAGAAAAATAATAAGTATTAAACCATTAAAATGGGGAGTCTTAAGAGTCAATAGCAATAACAGAAAAGAGAATGAATGGATAGATGGATGGATGATGGATGGGTTGGTGGGTGGGTGGAAGGATTTCTCTTTGCAAGAGAATGCAGACTGCTAACTGGTAAATGCTGATGCTCTAATTCTAAATCATCATAGGAAAGACTAGTTCAAGAATCATCAAGAGAAGTTAAATCTAAAGGGAAATTGTGGAAGAGGAATAAAATATTTGCATGTTGCCACAGATTGCTTATTAGTTTCAAAGGAAAGTATAGTATCTATACAGTGGAAAAAATAAGCTAATCCTTTGAGCAGATAATCAAATTTAATATCAATGAAGGGAAGAACATTACCTCTCGATGTAATGCTCCAATAAGGACATGTCACTTAATTATTTTCATCTGGGAATGTATGGTCTTAATTTCACCATGAGGAAACATTAGACAAACCCAAATGAACACATTTTTATTAAAAAAAGAGTCCTATGTATTTTTTCACGTCAGTGTCGTAACAGACAAAGAAAGCCCCATTAAATGAGATGTAACAACCAAATGCAATGTGTGATCCTGGAATGGACCTAATACTATAGGAGGAAAAATGCCAGAAAGGACATCATTAGCTCAATTGACCAATCTGAAATATGAACACAAGACTATAGCACATCAATGTTAAGTTTCCTGCAGTTAGTAAGTATACTGTAGTTAGACCAAAAAATATTCTCATTCTTTGGAAAGACACTCTTAAGTATTTGGAAGCCAAGGGACATGATTATGCAGCATAGTCTCAAACTGAATAGAGAAAGATGGGGAAAGAGAACAGAGAAAGGAAGTGTTTAAACAGACAATCCATAAAGCATACATAAAGAGTTCAAGGACAGCAAGAGACAAACATGTGTAAAGGGAATATGGGTGTTTTTGGTTACTATTCCTGCAACTTTTCAGTAAGTTTCAAACTATTTCCCCAAAAAGTTAAAAAAAAAAAAACTCCCCCATATGACCCAGAGAATTTAAAATGACTAATGTAGTATTGCTAAACTCATACTTTATTTCTGTTAAGGTCACTTAAATGTGAAGAAAGTGTTACACATAAAGATGTTGGTCATAGTATTTATAACTGCAAAACACTGCCATATGTATTTACAAAAAAAATGGGATAATAAAATTATGGTACATAAACTCAATGCTATGCAGCCTTTAAATCTGCATACAAAAGTATATAATAACAATTGGAAATATATAATGAAAAATAGGAGGATTAAGGATGATATATAGTATAATCTCATGTAGGTAAAGCAAAGAGAAAAAAAATCAGAGAAAAGGTTAAAAAAAAAAGAAAATGCCAACACTGGTTCTCTCTCCCAGAGATGGTTTATGGACAAGTTTTTTCTCTTCTGCTTTCTTTAGATTTCAAATATGTAATCCTTGTGCCATAATGCTATGATAAAAATAAGGTTTATTCTTAGAATAATAACATAGTAGAAGTAAACAAAAATAAGTTTAAGTTCCTCGTGGATACCTACTGTACACTTACGGTGGATGCTCAACCATCCAAACTTAATTTGACCTACTCCTGGTCTCAAAGATGGGAAACAGAACAGAGTCATGCTAGGAGACAGTCCCTAGTAGAATTTATTTAAGGTGGTGAATCTGTACATTCATGAGCCACAGATGCCTTTCTCCTTATTCTGAGCAGTGGGAAGACGGTGAGATCACTTTATACCCCTGCAACCCCCACACACACCTGACCTGAAGAAGGGGAAAAGAGAAGCAAGGCAGCGACAGGGACTGGCGCGTGATGGGCCTCTGTCTACTGCACTGTACTGGCTAAGCTCAACAGTACACTTAGTACTCCTGCTCAGAGTCGGGCACCAGAGCTGAAACCCTTCAGCTCAGTCCTAGGCAACAGCTTCGGTGCTCCACAGGGAAATGGCCCAGCACAGTTACTCTGTGCAGAGACCTCGCCTCTACATACAGGGGTCACTGCGGTAGTCATCGGGGCTGGGGGAAGGTAGAGAAAGGAGGTCTGTCTGTGTGCCTGTGTGTATGTTGCGGGGGGAAGGGAGGGAAAAGGGGCGGTGGGACTTCCCTGGAGGTCCAGCCATTAACATTAAGATTTTGGGCTTCCACTTCAGAGGGTATGGGTCAGATCCTTGGTCAGGGATCTAATATCCCACATGCCACAGAGCATGGCCAAAAAGTGAAAAAAAGTAGATGAAGATGACGAGATGTAAATGTTTGGTTAACTGAAAGGCTGAAAGGAAAGCTGAAACACATCACCATTCATTTTCTAACAGCACAAGAGTCTCCCACAGTCATTGCCAAAAGGTCAGGTTATTAAAGGATTTTTTTTTTAAGAGAATTACAGTAAACAAAAGAAGAAGCTTCTAGATTAAACAATTATTAGAGCTCAGTTCCTGTTTAAGATACACACATTTGGAAGCATTTAATTATATTTATTTCTTAATATACTCTGGTGTGAGTAATCTTGAACTTTGAATCTCATAACTCAGCCAATGAAATAATTAACATTCTTTTGCCAACCTGATTTGGATGAAAAAGTCAAACACTTCATTTAAAATTTATGTGAGGTACATTCATAAGAATACACTAATTTCTCATTCAGATTTCAATTGAATCAATTTAATGACTGCCGATAGCAAAGCAATAGGAATGCAAAGAAGAAAAATAGTCAGACAATTGACAATTACCCAAAGTTCCTGTCATGTTTTATGAATCAACAATTGTCTCCAAACTTGTGAAAGAAATCAATGTGCATTAATTTCTAGAATCTTATAACCTATCTGCACTTAACTATAAAAAATGAAGACAATTAGACATACAATTTAAAGAATTCATCAATTTGAATGAACAGAAATAAAGAGCGCCTCTACAATCCCATGTTCCCTTTCAAGGCAGCACAACTTACAGGGCTGTCTGGTTTACCACTATTTCTTTTTCGCATTTCCTGTTCTTTATCAGCAAAATGGTTACAATGGCCTTTCAGACTTGAGTGATGCATGACAAAACAACATAGTTCCATTCTCAAATATGAATAGCCTGGGAACACAGCTCCAAGAGGCAACTGCAATGGTTATGCCAGAGAATAAATAACACGTAGCAACATTATCAAATTCTAAAATTAAGCACAAAAAGGGGGTAGAAATAAAAGGAGGAGGAAAAGGCAAAAAAAAGGGGGGGGGGAGAACCCCTGCAATTTCAACACATGAAGGGAAAACTCACTCCCATCACTGCTCTTTCTGGTTTCCTCTGAAACAGAATACTAACACTAGGACTTACCATGGGATAGATTAGATTTTTTCTTTCCAAGTGTTGCAGGAAGGGGGACCCCTTCCAGGGCCCGAAACTGGGCTCTTGTCTAACACTCGGAAATGAATTGTCCGAGGAGACACATGTGCTGATAAAGCAAGAGATTTTATTGGGAAGGGCACCCAGGTGGAGAGCAGGAGGGTAAGGGAACCCAGGAGAACTGCTCTGCCAAGTAGCTCAAAGTCTTGGGTTTTATGGTGATGGGATTAGTTTCCGGGTAGTCTTTGGCCAACCATTCTAATTCAGAGTCTTTCCTGGTGGCGCACGCATCGCTCAGCCAACATGGATGCTAGCGAGAGGGATTCTGGGAAGTGGACAGACACGCGGTATCTCCTTTTGACCTTTCCCAAACTCTTCCGGTTGGTGGTGGCTTATTAGTTCCGTATTCTTTATCAGCATCTCCTGTCATAAAACAACTCATGCAAATGGTTACTATGGTGCCTGGCCAGGATGGGCGGTTTCAATCAGTGTGCTTCCCCTAACACAAGTGCTGAATAAATCTCACTCCAGTTTTACCATTTACCACTTGCCTCCCCACACTCCACATTTATAAAACTTATTTTAAGTTATACATAGAGAGGCCACAAAGCCATCACTCTGATGCTGCAGCTGGTGGGGCCCCAAAAGCAGAGTTTCCAAGGATGAAGGCATTCAGACAAAAAGAACTACTTCAAAAACCCTCCAGCAATGTGTAAGGTTCTAGACCAAGGTGATGGATTTGTCGGCCATCTTAAAAAAGAGATAACCTGCATAGCAGAGACTTAAACTGAATTAAACCTAGATTGTTCCTGGCCTACAGGTACAATCCCACCAGTAAGGATACAGTTCTATAGAAGTAAAAACAATAAATTCAAATCTTGCTCAGCTGTCATATATTCTCATTATGCCCAATGCAGATCATCCCACCTAAAATTGCAACCACTTCCCTCCCATTCCCAGCTCTATTTTTTCCATAGTTGTTCCCACATTCAAAACACTTATAAAATTTGTTCATTTATTATGTTAATTGCTTATTTCTCACTCCCCCATCCTCTGCTCTCCTGGATTGTGAGTTCTAGAGGGTGGGATATTTGTTCAGTCCACTAATATATCTCAGCACATAATAGACACTCAATAAATGTCGTACGAATGAATGAATCATTCATCAAACTAAATGATTTCTTAAAGCTCTTCCTATTCAAGTAAAAAAGGCAAGAATTAGGCAAGGAACCTTTAAAGAGTTATAATAGGACAGATAAAGGGTTCAATCCCTGGATAGGGAAGATCCCTTGGAGAAGAAAATGACAACCCACTCCAGTATTCTTGCCTGGAGAATCCCAAGGACAGAGGAGCCTGGAGGGCTACAATCCATTGGGTCACAAAGAGTTGGACATGACTGAAGCAACTTAGCAGCAGCAGGAAAGGGTTATTATCTTTACTATAAAAACCCCAATTACATTGATTAAAGACCTCTCTCTCTAAAACACTGATTCAGAAATGAGTAAAGACCCTAAAACATCAGCTATTTAAAAAAAAAAAAAAACAACACCAAGTGGTTAAAAATATTTGAAGAAAAATAAATTCACTAATATCAAATAAACACTAAAACAAAAGGAGATCCCCCCCCCGAATAATTAGCAAAGATTTTTAAAACTAAACATTCCTATCACAATGACAGTGCAGTAAGATGATCCTTCCTAGACAGCAGAGATAAAATTAAAACCACCATTCTAGAGAATAATTTGGAAACAAGAATTTAGAGCTAAATAGGTCCATATCTCTAACCCAAGAATTTCATTTTGTGAACTCTTATTGCAAAGAAATACTTTGAAATATAGACAAAGATCAAATACAAAGATGCTCATCAAAGTATTATTTACAATAGCAAAATTCTGGAAACAATCTAGAGGATTAACAATAGAGAAATGGATCAGTCAATCACGGTCTAGCCACTAAATTAAATATTATATAGTCTTTAGAAGGGGCTTCCCTGGTAGCTCAGCTGGTAAAGAATCTGCCTGCAATGCAGGAGACCCCAGTTTAATTCCTGCTTGAAGAACTTTCATAAGGATAAGAATGTGAATAATACAATGTCAAATACAGTAAGTTCCCTACATATGAACAAGTTCTGTTCCAAGAGCATATTGGTAAGTCCAACAAAGGTAGCCTAGGTACCCAACCAACACAAGCCGCTATGCAGTACTGTACTGTGATAGGCTTCTAATACTTATCACACAAATAATGCATAAAAAAACAAACACAAACATAAAACATGTTTAATCTTTCAGTACAATACCTTGAAAAGGACAGGAGTACAGTGTAACAGCTGATATACAGGGTCTAGCATCAAGTGAACAGACAAGAAGAGGCCCTGACTGCAGGAGGGAGAGGAGGTGGAAGGTGACAGAGATGGACAGTCAGCAAAGGCGATGGAGGGTAAGCTGCAGTTTCACTCACACCTGACATCGATGGCCCAGGTGCTGGGTCTTTGCTGTATTCAACTCTATCTACCCTCTTGAAAAAACGATCCAGTGATGTCTGGGTAGTAGCTCTTTTTCTCTCGTCATAAATGACACGGGAGCATTGAATTGCATTCTGAACAGCTGCTGCAACCTTCATGTACCATTCTACATTCAGGTCCTGTGCCTCAAAAGCTAACAGTACCTCCTCAAATAAAGAAAATCCCCCTGCCATTTCCTGCGTCATGAATCTCTTCAATTCTTCAGTTACTTCTTCCTCCTGTCGCTCCACTCAATGATTTTCACCCTTGTTTCTATCATTATTGCTTGGCACATCTTAGCAGTACCAGTTACATCACAGTGGCTTTTATGCTTGTTTCTGGATATCCTGGGCTTGAAATAAAAATACTGTATTACTGTACTGGACTGTAATACGGTATTACTGTACTGGACTGGACTGTAATACGGTATTACTGTACTGGACTGGACTGTAATACGGTATTACTGTACTGGACTGGACTGTAACACGGTATTACTATACTCTGAAGCACACAAGGGCAAAGCTTATAGAGGATGCACGCAAGTGACAAGTTCACATGTGTACCAGACATGTGAACTAACTTATATGATTGGACATAAAAACACACACTCGTACCTTTGAAAGTTCACAGCTTGAAGATTCATATGTAAGGGACTTACTGTAAATGAAAGCAAGTCAATCTGCTCTGAACCATGTAGGGTGATAAGCAAGGAAGGCAGAAATATCTAGAGTGGTAGGACTATAGTTGAATTTTATTCTCTATATGCTCATGGGTTTTCTTATTTATTTTAAACATGTTCTACCTTTATAATAGAAAGAAAACTTAAATGAAAGAAAGATTTCATATTAGAGTTGAGGCAAAATATGCTTTTATGAGTTGTCCATATTAGCAAGAAGAAAAAAATCTTGAAAAGTCTTGGAAAAAAAAAAAACGAGTAAATGTTAGAGGAGTATCTGCAAAAACACAGGAGTAGCATTCTTAAGAAAGAGAACACCCTTCATCTCCTTTAAATAAAAAGCAGCAATTAAGAAACCACAGCCCTGAATAACCTCTATAAGTCCTTTCATTCCAAGAGCATATTCTTAGAATTTTTCTTTTAAAGTTCAATACGAAATTTGACAGGAAATCGTTTTATTTCCTAACTCACGTAGCTATGAAAGAGGAACAAATCTTTAAAAAAGAGGGGCAGAGAAAATACAAAACATTTATGGCATGTGTCCTTTGTCATAAATATAAACAAAGTATTGACAATAAATGGACTTTTGGATAAATCA
Organism: Cervus canadensis; assembly: GCF_019320065.1. Lineage (NCBI taxonomy): Eukaryota > Metazoa > Chordata > Mammalia > Artiodactyla > Cervidae > Cervus > Cervus canadensis. Next base: position 23,076,457 of record NC_057396.1, read on the forward strand.
GCCAAATATAGGGTCACTGATCACAGCTATAAATCATCTGCTAGGAAAAGCCTGAATTTATAAAAAACAAAACAAACAAAGCTCTATCTTTACTGGATGGTCAGAAGAAAAACTATCCAAATTCTTAGGAAAGACTTTTTTTTCCTCTAATATCTGTACAGGCAGAATAATCACTTAAACTATTCTAAAACAAATTTAAACATTCAAAACAAAACAAAAAAAATCTGTTTGTGCTTACAGATAGAGACCTACCAACAGAACATCTGCACATGCTTTTTGGAAAGGAAATCTACAGAACTGTGTCAACAAATATAAACATCCTTTGCCATCATCTGACAGCACTGCTTCATGAAATTACATCAGATCTCTATCTAAACCAAGTTTTAGGGCTATCCATAGAGGCAGCAAAAGTGAATGTGAAGAAAGGTAAGAAAATTCAAGCAAACCTATTACTTTTCTTTTAAGCTCAAATCTATTTCTTAAGGCTAAACATCAGAGGCAAGATGCTCAAATACCAAGACTTTCCTTCATAACCTTTGCTTTGAATCTAGCTCCACAGGGAAAAAAGTATGTTTACAAGAACCATGAGACATGTGAAAAGCAATAACCAAGGTAAATGAAAAAATGCCAGGTTAACTTTTAGTTAGAACTTTATTGCAAAAATACTTTGTTTTATGAGATGAAGAAATCTACTTTTCCTCTTCTCCTCTAGCGTTACATACTGAAAAATGAAAACATGATTAAACTATTCTTTTAATGTCATCTCATCATTTATAAAGAGCTTAAAGAAAACAATTTGCATGCAGGCTGAACACGATGGTGCATCATGTGGAACCCAATGTCAAAAACTCAAGTTCAATTTCCAGTGCTAATCAAGTTTCTAAAACAGGAACTCTGTTCTTTTCCCTTCTAGCTGCGTGCTTTGATTTTCTTTTGCAGTCTTAATTCAAAATGTTCTAAAATTTTGGAGTCAATTTTTTTAACAGACAAATGCAGCATGTCAAAGAAAACATCAGAGGTAATTACTTCTCACCCACTGTTCTCATTCCAGAAGAAAAGACAAAATAGTGGGTCAGAACTTATGGATTATTTTAATGGTATGTGTTTACGAAAGAGAAAGTGACAGAGTACCAGGGAGATTCATTCAGCTAAAGTAAGGGGTGACAAAGCAGATTTATAAAAATCATAACACATCTGTGACACTTCAACTTGTCCTTGATATTTAAATTTCTGGCCATTACTACATATAAAACTGAGGATTGCTAAATTTGTCTGGATGTTAGAATCATCTAGAGAGCTCTTAAAAATTCCAAAGCCCAGGTCCAAATAAACTACAATCCTTTTTTTAAAAAACATGCATCAATACATCCAGAATTAATTGCTAACATTTTGTTCCACTTACTTTTAGCTCTTCCCCCCACCTTTTTTAATTGAAGTATAGTTTATTTACAAATCATGTTGTATTAGTTTCAGGTGTACAACAAAGTGATTCAATTTCACTTGTTCACAAGAATATATATATACTTTTTCAGATTATTTTCCTTTTTATATTATTACAAGATAACTGAGTATAGTTGCTTATGCAACTAACTATAAGTAGGTCCTTGGTGGTTATCCAGGTCCTTGGTAGTTGTCTATTATGTATATATATACATATATATATATATATATGTAGTAATGTAGACCACAATCTTTGAGGAATGAAATTAGGCATCAGAGTTTCTGAAGCTCCCCAGGTTTAGGAACCACTGACACACAGTACAGAAACCAAATAAATTATCTCTTCTTTGAGATTTACCATAGCTGTCATTCCAGGGAATTTAAAAAGAAAAGAAAGAAAAATCACTCAACCAATGCATTAATCTATACCTGTTTTTAAAGAAAACCATTTACACATATACTCACTGCTGTTACTAAAGCTGGCTCAACAAAATGCTGGAAAAAATCATTATCTAAGTACATGGCATATTATGCTGACATGAGTTTACACTGCACAGCATCATTCCTTTGAGAGGGATGCTGATTTGGGTGAAGGAGCAGAAGGGAGAGTGTCTTATTATAAACTTAAAATGAGGTGATGTGGATTCCAAGGTGACTATCACAGCTTTCCAGTGACAAACTGGCAGCAATTAGAGATGTTTGAAGCACATCAACTTGCTTAGCCTCCTACCTTAGTTTTTATTATAATAAGGGAAAGGACATTAAAACCTTCTGTTAAGTACAAATATGCAGAAGGAGAGAGGGAAGAAAATCCCAAACTCTTAATTCCATTAAAAAAAAGGATTCATTGCAGCTCATTTTCTGAATGTTCATAATACTTAAAGATGTCCAGAAAGATCTTATTCATTAAATAACATTGTCTTCACCTCTCGTTCCTTCTATCCCCTGCATCTCTAAAAAAAACGAGTAAGGTACATGTGTTCTGTTTGTACTACTGGTTCATGACATTCAAAGAGTTCATCATGTACAGAGCACCACCTGTGTACTTAGCTTCAATCTGCAGAAATCTTTCATCCCTAGGAAAGAGTATAGATTATTTTTATGCTATCCAAATGGGAGAATGTCCCAGATACCAGATGATGAAGGGGCCCCAGGGGGACCATAATGCTAACATGCTTATGAGCACTATAAAATTTGGCTTCAAAGACACTCTGAGTTTGGCAGTGCTTCCACAGATCTCCGTGAATAGTAAAGACATAGTTGTTATTGGTGGTGGAAGCAAAGGGCAGAAGGCAAGAAGCATGCCCTTGTGCATGCAATCACACTCCATTTAAGACATAAGGAATTCTCTTAGAGAAAACCAGGAGAATCGCTGCATCAATTTATGTTCTACAAACATGGTTTGCTTCATTACTGTAGCATAGGATTAAACACATAAATCTGGACCACTCTTCAAAGACCTAAGATCAAGCTGCAAAACATTTTTCCTCTGTGCTGGCTTTTGGCATTCTGGTGATTTCAACGACATTTATGCCAGACCAACCTTCAACAAAGCACCGTTTAACTTTCTTTTTTTTAATAGCACATGAAGGTGAAGGGAATACTTCTTGGCAGAACAGATATGCTAGAAATTTAGAGTTGTTCTCTTTTGTCCTAAATTTTCTTCTGCCTCAATCCTGCAGTGAAGTCACGATACATCTGTGACAGAATAAGTCCCATGGCAGCAGACTGACATCATAAACACCAGATTAAGACTTGGCTGCAAAGCCAAAGGAGATGATGGGCTGGGAAGGAAGAGGCTATAATTCAAACAAATCTCTTCCATAACAGCTATGGGAATACTAAACATTACTCAAGTAAATTGCTTTTTGTATAAGTGTTCTCTTTTTTGAAGTTTGCCCCAGAGTGAAAGTCTCTCTGTTAAGTCAGAACCTTAGCATTATTTTAATGTACTGTTCTGTATTTAATAATTTTATGCTTTAGACATTAGTCTGTTACCATGGGAATGACAGAAGCACAAATACAGGATTACAGCTATCAAGCAAGAGAAAAGAAATTATGAGTAAGCCTCGTTATGTTCAATAATTAGCAACTACATGGAAAAAAACAAAACCATGAATTTAGGTTGATGCATTTATCTCAGTGTTTGAATACAACTCTGAGTATGTTATTGCTTTAAAATGAGACTCTATGTGAAGTAATTAGCCTCCAACTAATAAAAAAATTAAAAAAAAAAAAAAATGAGACTCTAGCAAACTGCCAAAAAAAAAAAAAAACTTGACTAGCAGTTGCTACTCAGTGCTATGATCTAAAAACTCATCCTGTCCAGCTCTTTTCTCCTGTTTTAATTCTTCCCTTGCAAAAGGGAACTAATGGATAATATACAACATTCCAAGATGGGTTCTGATCATCCAAACCAACGCTTTGGGGGTAAAAATAAGGAAATATTGAATAGAACTGGCTTCTCTACCTTCATCACAAAATGAATGGCTTCCAGGAAAATGATACTGCCTTCTCTCCACAATGAAAAGTCTATTATTAAGTAGGTACAGAAATGGACTGCTAAGCATGAGACATAAAAGTCCAACTAGGATAATGTGAAATCCATATACGCCTCTGTTGCTTCTGAAGTTACAATAAAGAACACTGTACTCCAGGACATTTACTTTAATGACTAAGGAAGAGTTCCATGCATTTAGTGCAAGGCCTGCCATTGCACTAATTGTAGGAAAGATAACCAAAATGGTGGACAAACATTTTGAGATGACCAAAGACTGCTAAAGCAGTAAGTACTTCATTAAACCAAAGTCTACACCCAAGTATGAAAGAGCAAAGTCATAGTATCCAGTCTTCCCCAAATACGTGGGTAAGTGGGCACATTGCTAGATCTCTGGCATCCTGTGGAATCATTGCCTTACTCTACAAAAGCAGATATGTTAACATGATCCATTCTAAATCAGGTGGCAAGAACCAAATTTTAATCTCTCAAACAGGTAAACATTTAATGAAGACTGACAGCTCCTTAGTACTTTCGAACTTCCCTACTTCCCTCTTCTGTGAGGTTTTCTGCATTCTAAGGCAACGGTACAACACATCATTGGAGGAAAGTAATTTTAGAAAGTGCCATCCAAATTATCTGGTCGTGAATAGGCTCTGATTAAAATATAAAGAGCTTTTAAAATAATTTAAAATGATTCACTGGAACTAATTTGAAGATATTTTAATCTCTGAATGTGCAATGAACTGTAGTCTCCCTTGGTCCCAGCCTCTCCCTAGAGAGGGACGTTTCTAGTTAGGCCTTTTGCCGTTGGTAAGAGGCATCCGTCATACCACTTCAGATGCACTTCACCTGTGCAGCTCCCTCCACCTTTTCTGATTTGTGTCTTTCCAGCTCTGGCACAGTTCCTTTCTACTCTCCAAACTAGAGATACGTCCCTTTCTCGATAAATATCGCTCTTCTGTTTACTAAAGGCAGATTGCTAGATAATTCTGAATGCAACAATGTGACAATTATTTCAAGAACCACATGAGATCAAAAGACCTCAGCTTACATTCTGTAGTCATTTGTTTGAATTCCTTCTTGGATTAAACAAAGGAATGTTTTCCCGACATAATGTTCCAGCATATTCTCAGAGACTCCACTAAGGTCCACTGTGAATCAACACCTAAGCTGCTCTTAACTAGGCTTTTCTAGTGTGACACGAAGTTCAAGGAGATGTTTGCTGCTTTGAAAAGTTCCTTCTTAGACATACTACAGATTCCTTCACAAAATCCTTTGGTGCTCAGTATGCAAGATTCCCTAACTCTCAGCCAAAGACACTTCAGATAAGAGGAGGACAGCTGATCTCTATTTTCTTGCTTTCTAGACCTTGCAGTTTCTTTCTGAGACTCTGGATAAAGAGCTAGAAGAGTTGAGAAGGAGAAATGAGGGACAAGTCTACATATTGGGATAGTGTGATAAACACAACTACCCCTGATTTAATCTTCCCAGCAGTCTAAGGAAGCAGGTATTTTTATATGTTCTTCATAAATGAAGATCTTGAGGAAGCAGATACCCAATAATTAGTAATGGAAGAGTGAGATTCAAACTCAATACAATTCCAAAACTCAAATTCTTTTGACTATATCCTTACTGAAATCCAGACTTCTTGAAAGCAGGAATCCTGGCTTTTCATTTTTCTACATCATCTTGAGAGACTACATGTACAAAGAGTTCTTAATAAACATGTACAACAAGTAAGAGGCAAAGGATTTAAAGGAAACTGTCTAGTTTCTTTTGTCAAGGCAACCCCCTTGCCCACAGGAGACCAGAGCATGTCAACCAAACTTACTGCCACAGCATCGAGACAGCAGACGGAGCCCTCAAACCTCCACCCACTCTGAAGCTGATGCATCCGAGCAGAAGACAGCCACTTACCTAAAAGAAAGATGAGAGAAAACACCATTATTGTTAATAAGAACACTGACCTCCTAGAACCTAGATCAACAGAAATGTAACAATTTACTTTCATTTTACAGTTAATGGATCCTGAGCACAGTAAGCATAAAGAGCTAGTTCTTCATATCTCTGTTCTTCAAAAGCCAGCTCTCATTCTTCATTACTGTGTATTTAAATTCATTCACCTTAACTTAGAATAGTCTTGAAGTAGAGTTGGTTAATAATGCTGTGTTAGTTTGAGACATACATAACAAAGTGATTCAGTTATATATATATATATTTTTTTCTTTTTCAGATTTTCCCTCCTTATATGTTATTACAAAACATACAGCATAGTTGTCTGTGCTATACAGGAGGCCTTTGTTGGTTAGCTATTTTATATGTAATACAGTATATTTGTTAATGTCAGACTCATTTTGGAAGTCCCAGCCATAGCAATCAGAGAAAAAATAAAAAGAATTCAAACTGGAAGAGAAGTAAAACTGTCATTACAGTGACATGATACTATCCATACAGTATGCTACCATATGCTAAAGATGCTACCAGAAAGGTGCTAGAGCTCATCAATGAGTTTGGTAAAGTTGTAGGATACAAAATTAATACACACACAAAAATCTGTTGCATTTCTATACACTAACAACAAAAGATAAGAGAAATTAAGGAAATAATCCCATTTACCATCACAGTCTTAATTTTTTGAGATGTCAGAAGACTGATGAATCCTCTCTCCATAAAATTTACAGAGACATCTCCTTTGTATAGCTTCAGTGGGTTCACAGCTCTCCTGCACCCACTGACCCTATGACTAATATCTGATGTGAGACGGAGATGCAGGATCTCTCTGAAGCTTAAACATGCTTCAAATTGCTTCAGAACCCACATAAACTTTAAATTCTTAAAAATGTTAGCAATATATGTACAAAAGCTTGTACCCAGCAAATAGATAAACGACATTTGAAAAATTGGTCAGTACTCGATGGCAAAGAAAGTCTCTGGTAATAGCAAAAAAAACTATTTGGATATCAACTAGATCTGTTGGCAATTAAATTCAAAACTTAAATAAGTTAAAAGCAAACAAACCCAACAAAGAAGTATCAAGAAAACCTGAAAGAAAAGCCCTGTGTGTGTGTGTGGGTGTGTGTCCTGTATGTCAAGGTGGAGATAGAACAACATATGAGAAAGCTTCTATAAGTAAAATAGTGTGGTTTTGTTCCATAAGAAAATAGACCAATAGAACAAAACAAAACGCTCAGAAACTGACTCAAGTATACACAGAAAATTAGTATATGATAAGGTACCATCTCAAATCAATGGAGGAAAAAATGGACTTTTTGATAGTGTTTGGACAACCGGATAGTCACTGGAATAAAATTAATTACATCTGTATCTCACATCATATATCAGAGTACATTCCAAATGAATCACATATCTAAACTTAAAAGTAAAATCACACAATTATTGAGAGAAAGAAAACTTGAGTGAACTCCATTATAAACTGAGTGAGAAAAGGAAGCTCCATGGATAACAAAAGATTATAAAAAATATTGAATCACTATGTTGTACACCTGCACTAATGTAATACTATAAATCAACTATACCTCAATGAAAAGCAACTAAAAATAAAACAAATATAACAAAAGATATCATTAGAGAAGACCCTGATGCTGGGAAAGACTGGAGGCAGGAGAAGAGGGGACAACAGAGGATGAGATGGTTGGATGGCATCACCAACTAGATAGACATGAGTTCGAGCAAGCTCTGGGAGTTGGTGATGGACAGGGAAGCCTGGTGTGCTGCAGTCTATAGGGTCGCAAAGAGTCGGACACGACTGAGCAACTGAATTGAATATAAGATAAACAAATATGTCTACATAAAAATGCATTTTAAATTAAAATATTTTGCCTAGCAAAAAAAATGCCACTGGCCACAAGGGAAATCATATACTTGAAAAAAATAGTTGCAACTTACAAAGGGATAATAATATGTCACATACAAGGCTCCTTAAAAAATCTAAAAGAAAAATACCAACATCCCCCCTGCCCCCAAAATAAGCAAGCAATATAAACAGGAAGTATACAGAAGAGCAAGTGAAGATGGCCCAAGATGTATGAACAGAGGCTCAATGTTACTCATAATAAGAGACATGTATTCATTTTTCACTGATTAGACTGGCAAAAATCCACAGGTTTGACAACATACTCTGTTTGTGAGACAAAAGGGGAGAGAGCACCTTTGTACACTGCTGGTACGAAGGCAAATGGAACCACCTCCTAGAGAACGGGACTTGGCAGATTCCAGCAGAAAAGCAGATTTCTAAATCAGCATGGAGGGAAAAGGGGAGACAGCGAAGACAAAACAGGCTCTTCAATAAACGGGGCCATGGAACTCCAACAAACAACCAAGAATTACGGAGATAAAGAAACATTTGGCAACCACTGCAAGCGAGAATGGATACTAAAATGGCAATGATAAAAATGATAACTTTGTGGGAAACTGTGGCTGGTACCCCTAAGCCCACTTTGGTTATTTAAGATGTTAATAACTGGGAAACCTGGATGAAAGGTCTATGGTATTTGTTGTATGATTTTTGAAACTTTTTGCAAGTCTGAACTTATTTTTATGTTAATGTTTTTACTTAAAAAATAAAAACAGCTTCTTAAAAAAGAAGAAAAGTCACTCAAAAAAAGGCACTGAGACAATCAGAGACATCCACATGGAAAAAATTAAAATTAGATCCTTACTTCATGCCATACACAAAAATTTCTCATCAGTAAACTGAAAGTAAAAAACGCTGAAATTCTTAGAAAAAAGAGGATATTTTCCTGACCTTGAGTTTGCCTACATTAAAATTAAACTTCGTACAACAAAAAATAGCATAAAGTAAAAAGGCAAGCCACACTTGAAATGCATATAACCGACAATGGATTAGTATTCAGAACATAAAGAATTTCTACATATCAAACAGACAAAACGATCCAATAGAAAAACAGAAAAGATCTGATCAGGCAACTGACAGGAGAGAAAACCCAAACGACCAATATATATGAAATGATACTCAACCTCACGAGTCAGGAAAATGCAAATTAAACCAAGAAGATATCTTTTCACTGCCATCAAATTGTCAAAAAAAAGTTATCATCTGGCACTACCAGGATGGAGAAGAAGGGAAGCAACAGAAGCTCTCACACAGCGCCTGTGAGAGGACCAGTGAGCACAATTACATTGGAAAGATACAGACTGATTTATCTAGAAAAGTGAGGGGTGTCCAAAGTAACTCCACTTCCGGGTGGTAGCCTAGAGAAATTCCCACGAGTGTTCAAAAGTGGAAGACTTGTACAGGGTGCTCCATATAAGAACGTTCATCCTATTTCTGGGGATAAGAGTCAAAAACTGGAAACAACCTAGAAGGGCATCAAAAGGTAAATAAATAGTGGTATATTCACAAAATGACGTATCATACAGCAGCGAGAATAAATAAACTAGGGCTACATGCATCAAAAGGCTTCCCTGGTGATTCAGGCAGTAAAGAATCCACCTGCAATGCAGGAGACCCAGGTTTGATCCCTGGGTCAGGAAGATCCCCTGGAGAAGGAAATGGCACCCACCCCAATATTCTTGCCTGGAGAAGTACATGGACAGAGGAACCTGGGGGCTGCAGTCCATGGGGCTACAAAGAGTCAGACACGACTGAGGGACTAACAATTTCACTTTCACATGCATCAAGATGAATAAATTTCACATATAAAGGGTAAAGGTAAACAATTTTCAGAATCTGACAGCATGGTGTTTATACCATTTTTAACACTTTATTGAAAACATGCAAAAATTACTGCATACTATTATACATGGACACATGTTGGCAGGAAAATGACTAAAAGGATATGGGAGTAAAAAACACTAAATTCAGGATTATAGTTTAACCCTTGGAAAGAAGTAAGGGAAAGGCAAATTCAAAAGAGATTTTTTTGCACACGTGGCAAAGTGTTAAGATGTGACAAAGCTAGATGTACACCTGTGAGTATTTCCTATATTACTTTCCATAAGCTTTTTTAATAAATGCAAAATATATTATTTCAAAAAGAATATGCATAATAATGTGTGGGCCTTTATTATTCAATGACTCTTCAATTGGATTTTGCTTACCTATGATGGGGTTTTGCAGTTTTTTAAGGTTATTTCCTTTTTCTTGATTTTTATATTGGTTATATTGGCATAGAAACATACAGGGCATCTTTAGACTCCATATTCTAAAAATAAAGCTGCTTTTTGTTTCCTTAAAAGTACCCAAATACTTCCCCCCTCATTATTCATATTATTCAGTTGCTTCAGAAAAAAATTAACCAAATCCCTCTGGAGTATGTTAGACCCCAGAATACAATCAGAATGTTAAGATGTTTTAAAGAAATTTGATTTTTTTTAAAAATCAGCTCATTTACAATGCCTTTAGCAGAGATTAAATAATCAAATAAAATTGCTTTTTCCATAATGAATGTCAGGTTATACATTACTGTACAATTTGTATGTTGAAAAGTAATATGTAATTGTGAAATATCCAATGGTTGAGGAAGCATGATAAAAAATTAATAATCTAGCATAGAGTATATATACAAAAGAAGTAGTTTTCCATATCACACTGTGTTATACACTATTGCTGCTGACTTTCACAAGTAACTATACTGATTCAATACCTAGAAGGTCAACACGTTCTAGCCTTAGAAGTGCTACAAAGTTTTGGGTGAAGGCTAATAAGATCCCCTTTAGCTTTTCATTGCACTGACTCTAAGACTCTGAGCTCAGTGGGTTAATAACGTTAACTAAAAATGAGACAAGGAACCTAGGTCCATTTCACACAGGAAAAAAAAATTCAGGGCTATGGTTTCCTACTCCTGGCTTACTGTCTTTCAAGTTGAACTACTAGACAGTTCAATGCAAATCCACCACCACCATAACGAAAAAGAACCGAAGCACTGGTATGGAGGCTGGACCAGCAGCATCTCAGTGGAGAAAGGCTAGAGCGTGCGTTTGAAATGCTGCTAAAACAACTAGATATGCACCAACAATCTGATAGTCGATGTCAAGAATGTTTCCAAAACCCATGCCAAAAGGACGACTTTTATTTCAACATTCACTTTGAAATAACAAGCTGTTTTCTAAAGCCAGAGTTTTAGTTCTTGTATATTGAATAAGAATAAGCAATTTTAAATAGCAAGCCCCTCAGCTATCAAATTTCTAAAAAGTATTCTCTTGCTCTAAAGGTGGGAGGGGGAATAATTTGCCCACGGGCCCAGAAACTGAATGACAAGTTTTGGTCCTAAGCAAATTTTCAGTCAACAGAGTCCTTTAAAAAACTAGGAGGAGGAGGTGGTAAATGTTGGTACTGGCAACAGCTTAAACAAAAACCACAGTTTTTTTTTTTTTTTTTTCATGTGAACACTGGGAATAAGAAGGAAGCAATGATGTTCCCCTTAAAAAAAAATAGCAATCCAATGTATTAACTTCCCTCTGCCTAAAGAAAATGTGTCAATCTTAGTTTCTCAAACAACATATCTTCCCCAACACAATAATAGCTCATTTCTTTATACTACAGCTAGTTGGCCATCCCCGATCAGCTGAAATCACTGCACAGCTCAAGATCTGGGACTGAAACCAAAAGGAATAAATCAGCGAAGGCCTGGATTTCTATCCCACCAAGCAGGCCAGACTCTCCAAAGATGAGGAGTAGCCAAAAGCAGCAGGGGAGTTCACAACTGTGCTGGTCAGTGACCTAAAATTACATGACATGGGAAAGGTACGTGCCCATCAAAATCCCAGGAAATCTCCTTTAATCTTCCCTTTACTATGCTATATTGCATTGCAAAGGTTCTATGTAGCTCCTCCTCCTAGCACTTTTGCAGAACCAAATCTACTCTAAGAAAATTAGTGAAGACATCACTCTTATGTGGAAGGGCTTTCTAAGTAATCAAAGTCCTGCAATAAAGGAAGTCAGCGTTATTTCATTGCACAGAAGCTGGGGGCAGGGGGAGATACTGGCCAGAAAATACGTAACTCCAAACAGAAAAGTTACATTCTGAAATTGTTCCAAGAAGAGGATATTGGCAGGAACTTCAAGATTTTGTGCTTTTTGCTGCTACTAAAATGAAATAGATTTGAGTTCTAATCCAGTAATATGAAACAAACCAAAAGCAGACAGACTGGCAAATACTAACTCTAGCTGCCCAATGTCACACATCAGTTCAAAGAGGTAAGAAAAGAAGCCCAGGCAGTTATAAAGTATATGAAGAAATGAACAGTGCACTTTTTTTTTAATCCTGATCTAGTGAGAAGGCATAAAGGAGTCCACCTGAGCAGAAGACTTCAAAAGCTAGATAAGGGAGGACAAAGAAAGAGGCTTAAATGGAAAACTCATCAACAAGCCAAGAATATAATAAGGCAAAACTAAACTTCAATTTTTGCAAGAATACAGGCGTTTCAGCACTCAAAGGAGAGCTGTCGCTACACCTCTCCGTATACAAAAGAAATGTGAAATCCTGAAATCCCTGTAGCATGTAGTCACTGAAGCAACTGCCAGGTAGGGCTAATCCCCAAACAAGATTTCTTAAGAAATCACACTCTCTACTTTATCCCTTTTTTGTTTTTTGGCTTTTCATTTTGTTTTGTTTTCTCTTTCTAGTCTTTCATTGTTAAATATTAGCATATTAAAGAAAGGAATCTTGAAAAAAGAATCTTGACTCACTCAAGGGGCTAAATAAAGTCCTCTTCAACCCACCGGGCCCACCAAGATAAAGGGCACTGGAATGATGAGTTTTTAATGAAGCAAAAGACTAAGTAGTAGGGAGGGGGGTGGTGCTGAAATCTGACCTAGTGGCAAAGAGGTAAAGTCAACATAAACCCATGAAGAAAGCATGCCGTTTAAGGAATCTGGGCTCTTTACCCTCAATAGAATCTTATTCAGGGAATGCTTCCACATGCTTAAAAAAAATCCACTTTGCCTGCTCCCAGATATATAGCATTAGGGCAGGGATAAATTTCAAGCTGGCAATAGTCCAAATCCAACAGTTGCAGCTGTAGTAGCTGCCTTGTTTACAAAGCAATTGAGGAAGCTTTTAGAGGGCAGAGTGCACCAGACAGAAGGGGGTCTGTAAGCAAAACATGGATGGATCCCGATGCATTCAGAGCAGACAACACATCTGTTCCCAGGTCCCCCTTGGAGACATGCCGACTACAGATCCAAGTCAACCTTTAATGCTCATGTTTTTTCAGGAAAGCATATCTACATAAGCACTCAAATCAAAATTATATGCTGGTAGTTATTGGGCCCTTGGGTCATCTCCCACATTCTAACCAAAACTGAGAACATTCCACACGAGGTTTTGAGCAGACTCCAATCAACTATGACCTGAACTGCTTTGCTCAGTAAGAACACCAAGTGAAAGGATGCCTTCAATTGCTATTTTCCGCCTCTTATCAACTACATTGCTAGCTTCCAGCTGACCATGCCTCTGGCCAGCATAATTACATATGATGTCCCAGAAACAACTCCAGCTCCCCTTGCTACTCTCTCACATCCAGTAGATTTCAATAATCTCACTAGATTCTATTCCCCCTTAGTCCTTTCTAATCCTGTCTCTGCCATTTTTCTACTCTTGACCTAGTTTAAGTCAGAATTCCTCTCTTAAAAACAAATGAAATACACAGTCAAGGGAGGGAAGGGGGCGGATGAGGAAAGAGTAATAGAATAAATGCTGAAAAGGAAACAGAGTACCTTCTGCAGAGTGCAGAGCACAGAGCTTCAAAAAATTGTGCAATGATGCTGACATGGGTGAGAATGTGATGGGCACAGATGGGTATAATTAAAACAGAAAGGCACTCTCAAGATACTTAAAAAGGGGGTAGTTCAGCTCCCTTAGCTCAAAGTAACCAAAAAAACATATTTAAAAGATACAGTTATGTGTACTTGGATGACAATGACTATTTGAATTCACAGGGTTTGGAATTCATGCTATCTGTCTATCCATCTGATCTCCCAGACAGCGGGCCATAGATTCTACCCACTGCAACTTGATATGTTTGTTCCTGTGAGGCAAAACATCATAAATCAGGTCTACATAAACTATATGGAAAAGCTCTCTGTAATCCTGATCTATAAAAGTTTCTGTTCCTCAGTGGTTTAGTACAGTAAATAACTGATGAAAAGATTTTCTGCTAACACATCTGATTGCAAAAAAAAAAAAAAAAATTTAATATGGAATTAAAATTTTTCATCAATTAATTAAAATTAAAGATTATAGAGTGGGTATGGAGAAAAAGGAACCCTCTTATACTTCTGGTGGAAATGTAAATTGGTGCAGCCACTACAGAAAACAGTACAGAAGTTCCTCAAAAAACTACAAAATAGACTTGACATACGATCCAACAATGCCACTCCTGGAGGACGAACAGTAATATGGAAACCATAATGCTCCCCTATGTTCACAACAGCACTATTTACAATAGCCAAGAGATGGGAACAACTGAAATGTCCACTGACAGAGGAACGGATAAAGAAGATGTGGTACATACATACAGTGGACTATTATTCAGATATAAAAAAAGAGCAAAATAATGCCACTTGTAGAAACATGGATGGATGGACCTAGACATAAACATACTAAGTAAAGTAGGTCAGAGAAAGACAAATACCATATGATATCACTTATATGTGGAATCTAAAATATGATACAAGTGAACATAATCTATGTAACAGAAACAAGACTCAGAGACATAGAGGATAGACTTGGGGTTGCCAAGTGGGATGGTGGATGGAAAGGGGATGGATTGGGAGTTTGGGGTTAGCAGATACAAACTATTATATACAGAATGGTAAACAACAAGATCTTACTCTACAGCATAGGGAACTATATTAAACATTCTGTGATAAACCATAATGGAAAAGAATATGAAAAGGAATGTGTTTATATATGTGTATATATATATATATGTATACATATATATAAATATGTATATAAAATGAATCACTTTGCTCTACAGCAGAAATTAACACAACATTGCAAATCAACTAAACTTCAGTAAAATAAAATTTGAGAAAATATAAAAATCTGTATATTCTCAAGTTGGGCTAAGCCTAGCACAGGGTTCACACACTCAGGAAGGACCATAACATCATGCCAAACCTTTCTTCTGTGGACTCCCTGGGTAGAATATTTGACATAGCCACAGTAAAAGACAATCATGACCCAGTCACTCCCAAGACCATAAAAATGCTTCTCCTGCATTCAAATGAAAGAGCATGTACCCCAACGACAAACCACTACAGATTTACAGTGGGAGTAAATGTTGAGCATAAAATTCTAACCACGTCTTTGTGCATGCCGCATTTATACAGTAAATCAGCATAGAACCCAGCCCAGTATACCTCTCACTATGTAATTACACATATTAATTACAAGTTTAATCACACATATTAATAACACCTAGTCTACAACTGCAATGTATTCATGTAAACCTAATCAAGGAAAACTAGAATTATTTGCATAAAATTTACAATGAAAACTATAACGACTATACTAACAAGATAGGGATAAGAACGCATATCTGTGACAAACTGTTTGTGTCGAGAAGAATAGAAAGTGATTCTCTTTCCTGAACATTATTTCAGGCCCATTTAACACAATCTGTATCACTCAATGAACGTGCAGTGTCCTACACACATCAAATCAGATTTGGATAATGTTCCTGACTTCAGATAAAATTTCATTACTATATTTAGTTATGGAATGATAGGAAGTGCTTACATTTTTAAGCTTTAATAAAAAGTGAGATAAGCTAAGAATTAGGAGAGCCTGACTCCAATCTGCCATTGATATTTAAACAACAAAACAAGGCTACCCACTGGTGACTTCATACAGCCTCTGACTTAATTCCACCCTTAAACAGTTTAAAAAGTGTGGTCAAAGAAAGTGGAAGACAATGGAAATCCTATTTAGAAGACTTTCACAAAACCAAAGGCAATCTTCAGTCACTTGTTGCATGTCAATGCATTTTTTTTTAAAAACTTATTTTGTATTAGGTTATAGCCAATTAACAATGCTGTGACAGTTTCAGGCAAACCACGAAGGGACTCAGCCATTCATATATACATGCACCCATATCATTTTATACACCCTCTCAGGCAAACTGGCATTTCTGGGAGACAGTGAAGGACAGGGAAGCCTAATGTGCTGCAGTCCATGGGGTCGCAAAGAGTCAGACACGACTGAGCGACTAAACAACATTGGCAAAGTGGTACTTCCTATGTTTCTGAAGTTTCATTTCTCCAAACAAAACCAGAATTTAATAACAGAACAAACAAAGTCAATTAAAACACTACAAATGCTTTGAAAGCAAATAATAACTTAAGACTATAATTAAGTCTCTTCATTCTAATTGTTGTCTGATTTTTATGAAGCACTTCCTTACCAAACTGAAAACAAAAATGTTTACAAAACCCAAAATGATAGACTTCATGATTTTTTTCTTCATGTAACGTTTGGAAATATTCTAGTTTCACTTTTAGTAATATATGCCTTTTGTTTGTTTGTTTATGACTAATCAAGTTGATGTGACAAAGTATAAAACAGGCATATGAAATGGACAGAAGCGATTTACAAAATGAATACTGAATCTGCTCTTATAAACAGCTTTATGAAGCAAACCTTCAGTATTTAAAAAAAAATCTATTGAATCTGCTTTTCAAAAATGAGTCACAATTTCATGTCTGTATGAGGGAGAAAAACAGAGTCTCCCAATTGCTGCTAAAGGAGAGGACCAGGGAGGCAGCGAGCACTTCAGTGACACAGCCCTCCTGTGAGTCATTATCCTTCCGGCAAAAAGAGAAGCAAAGCCTTGTTGCTGAAATTTGTTTTGCACTCAGTCTGTCCTTTAGGACCACCAGCATCTACTTCCACAGCATCATTTACCATTAACGAATCCCAAGCCAATTCAAAACTACAGATGTTTTACAAGCAGCAAGAGCTCTTACCCGTTAAAAATAGCTAATAAATAGCCACGCACCCTGATGGAAGAATGTAATATTTTCCACAAGAAATGATATCATTTATCTTTTCCAAAATTTTATTCACACCTCAATTACTGTTCATCTGTCATCATCACTCCTAAAACCCAAAGTAAGTAATCAACTGAAAGATAAATTCTCACTGAACTTCCACTGTGTTTACACACAAGAAAAGAAATTTTAAAACTACCATTTCCTTCAGTCATTACGTTAGTCACCTTAAGGTTTCTTGGTAAAAACTTAAAGAAATGCCTGGTTTTATTTACCCATGGAGGGGAGTTGAGAGAAGGTACATTTATACTTTCAAATATTTAGAAGATCTCAAAATATGTGCTCAAATGTGTGATGAGCTCTCATATGTCATTCAATATATAGCAAATCAATAATGATTTATAAATCATACTTTTTTCTTTCAACAAATGTTTATGAGATTATTATTTTGTGGACAACAAAAACAAAAGATAGGTCAATATTCTCAGCCCAATTTAAACCAGTTTTCTTCAGGGATCCTCTTTTGGCAAAACGGCGAAATTATTCATAATAATCTGAAACAATGAATCACAACTGCTAACATTTATCGAGTGCTTACTACATGTCAGGCCCCATTCTAGATGCTTGGCAAATATTATTTAATTCTCAAAACAGGTCTGGGAGGATGATCCTGTAAGTATTTCCACAGTCAGACAGGGAAACTGGCACAATGAGACTACATAACTTGAACGTGACCACATAGTTAATAAATGGCAGAGGTAGGACTAGCTCCAGAATTCACCACACAAGAGCTACAATTTTATGTTCCCTGGCTTGGGAAGATCCACATAAAATTGTAGCCTCTTATCAAAGAAGCAGAACTTCATGAAATCAATGAAAATGATGATAAAGACTGTTTGGATCACAAGTAAGATTCTAACCAGTCAAAGAGCATCTGGCAAAGTTGGACCAAATAAAACCAGGAGGTTTTGGAAAGTTGGAAAGGATAAAAACAGGCTAAACATTTGGAGATGGGAGGGATATCCAGTCATCCAATCTACCAGGAAAATTGCAAGGCAAAAAGTTAACACTTGATCCTTTGCTCATTCTAAGAATTACAGACTTGCAATTATATTTTAAATGTTGTTAAATATAAGATAAAATAATATCCCCCCCTTTATCTTCACTGTCCACGATAAAGTTCAATCAAATCTCTTTAACTCTATTTACTATGAAATTCTGGTACCTGCTTTAAGTGAATTCACTTCAGTGACCTTTTCCAGGCATCAATTATCCTCAAATAAGGAGGATCTCCTGTACCCGACCTGAATTTTTAAAGGAACTCACAACTTCAGAGTGGTATGAGGGAGAACTAGTATACCTCCTAGCAAAGCAGTCTAATGGGGGAAGAATCTGGAGTCTGAAAAACTGGTTTCTAACCCCTGCTGAACTGCACAATAGCCACAGTGAGCTTGGGAAAATGTCTTAACCTGTCTCAGACAGTTTGCATACTTAGAAAATGGAATATTCCCTACGTCATGGTGCTCATTTGGGAAGACAATGAGATAGCACACATGTCCGTGAATGGCTAGTGAAATGTCGGTTATTCTTAAACACTCAACTGCCATTTCCATGAGCTGATGGTCAATTTCACCAAGCATTCATCATTCATATATTACATACTGATTGACTTTTAGTTGTATACCTTAGAGGCTAAGGGAAGTAATCAAAAACTAAAAAAAAAAAAAAAAAGTCTGTTCTTAAAAGTATGCTTGAGTTGTGAGTTTTCAAAGCTTATAAGAAAAGGTTTTCCTTTAAAAATTTAGCACATGAGGCAAATAAGTAATATGATATTCAGTTCAGTTCAGTCGCTCAGTCGTGTCCGACTCTTTGCAACCCCATGAACCGCAGCACGCCAAGGCCTCCCTGTCCATCACCAACTCCTGGAGTCCACCCTAACCCATGTCCATCGAGTCAGTGATGCCATCCAACCATCTCATCCTCTGTCGGCCCTTTCTCCTCCTGTCCTCAATCTTTCCCAGCATCGGGGGCTTTTCAAATGAGTCAGCTCTTCACCTCAGGTGGCCAAAATACTGGTAGTTTCAGCTTCAACATCAGTCCTTCCAATGAACACCCAGGACTGATCTATTTTAGGATGGACTGGTTGGATCTCCTTGAAGTCCAGGACTCTTGAGAGTCCAACACCATAGTTCAAAAGCATCAATTCTTCAGCGCTCAGCTTTCTTTTTAGTCCAACTCTCACATGCATGCATGACCACTGGAAAAACCATAGCCTTGACTAGACGGACCTTTGTTGGCAAAGTAACGTCTCTGCTTTTTAATACGCTCTCTAGGTTGGTCATAACTTTGTAAAGCTGTAAAAATAGGAAATAGTGGAACTCCTAAGAAATAGTTTGATTCCAACTAAGATAATCAAGGTAGACTTCCTGAAAGAAGCTGCACGAAAGAAAGATTAAATCATAGTGGTTTAAATCAGAAAGACCTTACATCCACTTCACTATATTTTTGTTCATCCTACTCCCTTTCTGTCCCTGTAAAAGGAGTCCCCAAAACACAAAAGGTGACAAAGCAATTTGGGGCTTGTGAAGACGTCCAATTCATTATTATCTACTATGCCACCTGCCATATCTGGCATGCAGTGTAAATACTATAGTGGCATAGCTCATCTACTGATAATGCCAAGTCAAGCCATTAATATACCACTCCACTGAAGACAGTGACAGAAAATTTTAGCTTCATATCATGCATTTATGAAGAGATAATCAAAGGCATGTTTCTGTGAAAAGCAGGAATCATATTCAAAAGCTGTGCATCTTTGGCCAATCGTTCCCTGCTTTCCTGTATTATATCTCCAGAGTGAAAAAATACGAAACAATATATTTCTATTTTGGCCCATCAGAATCACTAAACCCTGATATGAAGCGAACTGCTCAGATTGTAAACATGGAAGGAAGGAATAAATCTGCTGGGTAACAGTAAACTCAAGTAGCACAAATCACATCGAGTATTCTTGTAGACTCTCCTTATCAGTATTTAAGCAGCAGAGACAGTTAGAACCAACAACCACAGATAAAGCACACCACCCTATTTAAATTCATCTGCTGTTCTGGTGTCCTGGTCGTCTGTCCTATACAAACCGAGATGGCTTATTCTCGGATTCAACACACAATCACGAGGCTAACTTGCTGGGTCTACTATCTGAGACTGTAGCCACTGACCCCCTTCATGCTGGTTAATTGCAAGGATTATAGACACACAAGCACAAACTGGCCGATTTTATACTCAGACTAAAAACTCAGGCAAGCAACAAGATGTGACCAGCTAGTCAAGAAATAAAATTAGAAAATGTTCTATATACTCTTCTGTCTCTTTTAAACTATTCAAATAATTACCATTTAGACTCAATCTTATCAGCCACAGGGCATTCAATTTAACACAGAGATGAGAAAGGGGAAAAAATCAGTAAAACAATATAGCAAAAGCAGTTTCAATGAATTGAGTGCTTTTTGAGATGGACATTTATTAACTATAAACAGACTTTTAAATAATTTTAATATATAAGTGTAGATGCGGTTACAGAAACACAGAAGAGGGGAAATGTTTAGGTGAAAATGTGGTCCAATACATGTCTTTCTTTCACCATTCAGGGAAAAATAGATTTTAACTCACTTGAAAACTGGCTGGCTGGAGACTACACAATTTCCCCCTGTAGCTCATTAAACTGTTATATCACCTTGACAGTCAATTCCTACAAAGTTAAATGTAAATCGAAACATTTTTAATTGAATCATGCAATACATGACTAAGGCAGCTCACTGTTTAGAGGAAATTTGTGAAGTAATTCATTACTGCACTAAGGTAACTATATCACCCCAGACAGAAATAACTCAGATTTTAACATACCAAGTCAACTAAAAGCTGAGGATACCTGCAGTGAAAAGATGCTGTGTTTCTACTTATCTACCTCAAGGTCTATAGCACTGACTCTCTGACACCTTATTCAGAAGTGGATAAGAAGCAGTGGGACTTCCCTGGTGGTCCAGTGGTTAAGACTTTGCCTTCCAATGCAGGGGGTGTGGGTTCAACCCCTGGTCAGGGGATCCCACATGACTTGCATCCAAAAAACACAAAACAGAAAACGGAAACAATACTGCATGAATCCAGTAAAGACTTCAAACAAGTTTTAAACACAATAAAAATAAAAAGAAGCAATATTGGTGAGTAGTAAAGGACTTCAACTTGACAAGCAAAAAACCTGCTCCCCCACCCCTCTCCCAGCCTTCACATATAAAAACAAGTCTTTCTTCAATAAAGTAAGATTTAACAAAGACACTAAGAGAGAAACCTTTGCCTGACTCATTCTGGAACATAAAGGTCACCTATTGCTCTATGGTGATGCTCTGTATATTTTGATAATGCACACAAAAAAAGGAAAATTCTTTAATAACACAGCCCAAGGGTGTAAGGGAAGTGGACCACTCAAGAGCTTTAAACGATTAGCTTAACAAGAAGGGACATCCACTCTTCTACTGCTTCATGTGATCTATTTACAGTCAAGATGGCTATATTTAGAAAATTCCTAGAATACATGAGAACTGAGAGATAAATATCAAACTACTACCCTTCCAGGCTTCCCTAAAATTTCTCTTAGCCTCAGGAAAGCATGAGCCATTGGGGGTTTGCTTCAGCAGAATCTGAACCAGAAATATTACTCTATATTATACTTAAAAAAAAAAAAAAAAGCACTGCTGCAACTGTATTCAGCGCAACACTTTATATCGCTCCATATTTGAGATCAGAGTTTATACATATTAATGTGAAAGAGCCTATAGCCCAAACTCTACTGTTTACCACTAAGTGAAAAATTAAATTAAACATACCACATTAAGCAACCAACCAAATTTGATCTCCATTAAACCCAAGCCAAGAGTGAGGCCTTGACAATAGGATTGAAGAGATTAGGGCTTAATTTAAACAGAGTGACTGCAATAAAACAATTCAAATGTGAGACTTTATAGGAGCAAGTACTTAAAGCACCTGAAGACAAATATTTACCTAAACTATACAACATCATAATCTACTAAAGATAAAAGATTCAGGATCCTATTAAATCATAATTTAGAATACAAATATTACAGGAGGGAAGGAAAGGAGACTGCACCGCTAACTGGGTCCTATAAACGAATGTGCAGTGAAGGTTCTTTTGAAGGCAAGAGACAGATTAATAAGGGGTGAAAATATAAGTGTATTCACACAAGCAAAGTGCGAGTCTTACTTTGCTATGGTCTGCTGCTGACAGCACATTGTACTTCCCAGACAGGTGCCTTTGAAGTTTCTTATCCTTTAAGAATTCCTTTCCCATTTCATTCCATCCTTATATGTCATGATCACATACCTTTATCTTTTCTCCAGTTCCTCAAGAATTTCCCATCATTTGCCTCTTCCAACATAGGCTGCCCCTTTTGCTCTGATCTCCTAACCACTCTCTTTTCTCACAATCCCCTAAAAACACTCTTAAATACTCCACTAATTTGAAACATTTCTACCCTTTGCCCTCTTTTCCCAATCCCAAGATAAGGTTAAAAAAAAAAAAAAAAGGCTGGTTGCTCCCTCTGATGCCCATCCCCTGCCTTTAAGAAACACACCATACAGACTTAGCTGGTGGTCCAGTGGTTAAAAAAAAAAAAAAGTTGCTCAGTTGTGTCCTACTCTTTGTGACCCCATGGACTACACAGTCCATGGAATTCTCCAGGCCAGAATACTGGAGTGGGTAGCCTTTCCCTTCTCCAGGGGGATCTTCCCAACTCAGGGATCGAACCCAGGTCTCCCACATTGCAGGCGGATTCTTTACCAGCTGAGCCACAAGAGAAGCCCCCAGTGGTAGACTTCACCTTACAATGCAGGGGGTGTTGTTTCCATCCCAGGTTGGGGATCCTACATGCCTTGTGGCCAAAAAAACAAAAAATAAACCAAAAGCAATACTGTAACAAATTCAATAGACTTTTAAAATGGTCCACATTAAAAAAGAGAAAAAAAAAAGAACTTAAAAAAAAAACCCTATAAATAAATACATTACTTTTAAAATTTTCTAAACTCCCAACTACTCCTAATAATCATTAAAAATTACTATCACCAGAGATTCCCAGTTTGCAAAAATCTCCCAGTTAATGAAAGCTATGTTTTCAGGTTCATAAAGCCAATACCCCATCTGGTCTTTTAAAGTAGGAAATTAACTGAATCCTCTAGAGAACTAAGAAATCTCTGACCATGAACCTGAAAATGAGCCCCTGAGAGTCAGTAATCTGATTAGTTAAACTGGGTGAACACAACGACAGAATGGACCTTACATGGGGGAGATCCAGAGCTGGGAACAGATGCTAGAATCAGGAAGTGGCTTCCGTCCAAGCCCAATGTCAGTCCCGTGGCTCTTCTACAGAGATGAGTCACAGGAACACATTTCTGTCCTTAGCTTCTTTCATATCAATTGTGCCCAAGATCCAAATGATATTGCTCTGCATAATGAGTTGATTTCTTGGTCAATGGATTCAGTGTGAGGCTTCCCATGACCTGGTCAAAAACCTCTTATACTCTCCATTCTTCCTTGGAGACCCTGAGGAGAATAGTTCTCAACTGGTGCAAACGTCAGAATTACCTAGGGGTCTCTAAAGAAGAAATGCACATGCCCAGGTCCCCTACAACTACTGAATCAGACGCTCCAGGAATAAGCTCCCAAATGGGTATACTTTTTAAGCTCCTTAAACATCTCTGAAGCACAGCACTGCTTGAGCACCACTAACTTAGAATGGAAGACAATGGGTATAATGTAAGCAAAGACCCACAGGATCACCCCATAAAGAAGGAGACAGTCATGAGCACAGAATTTCAAGTTGACTTCCTCCTGATGGTGAGCATCCTCTCCTCCTCTGCTGGTTGAAGTGTCAGCCTGGCTCTGGCCCCCTGGGCAAAGGAAGCATCCAGTAGCCTTGGCACTCCTCTGAAATATTCAACAGGTTGCTCCAGGGGGTATGGACTTTGAAAGTTGCCATTATACCACTAGAGCTGGCATCCTGGAGTGTCACAGGTGTATTGATAATTGACTCAGTCTGTTTTGTTTACAATTTCCTGCCCAACAAATTGCATGTTTCTGCAGATGTCTAACAAATTCAGGACATTTAATTCCTCAGCTGCCACCATCCTGCTGTTTCCGCCCTCCTCATCCATTGGTTACGATGGTGTCCAAAGACACATTCACCGGCATTAGCAAAGGTCATTAAAAAGCTCTTACAACCATCTGTACCCAGATGGACAGGTCTCCAGCCAAAACAAGAGAGGTTCCCCCCCAAAGGAGGCCCAGAGGACCTGACTCGAAGCAGCGCCACAGTTGGTTTTTTAATTATTGTTTGTGGGCCCTGAATTATTTACATTTCAGCTGTAAATCTTAATGACCCATGCCATGTTCTTCTTGGCTTACTGATGGTAAGCAAAGCCAAACAGTTTCATTTACCTGATTCAACGCTGCTGTAGGATGGGGGCCAAAGAAAAGTGTATCTTCCTAAATTGTCTTACACAGGTCCTTGGAGCAAATCGCTCTTGCTTGGATCCTTGGCTAGGTCATTTGCCATACATTTATCAGTTAATTCCCTGATGCATTCACCCTCCTTATCATCCAATGGTGCATATCTATGCAAATGACTCATTTGTGTAGGGTTTTGAATTTTAAAATTTCTTGTTCTTTGAATTCTGCATCCCACACAAAAAAATCTTGACTTTATGTGAAATCAAACCACAACATTTTTTTTTTTTTACAATCTTCCTATAACATGTTACAGATACTGAATATGTTGGCACCAGTTTCCAGAACAGAAGTTTAAAAACCATAATGCACCCTGGCAAAGTTTGACAAGATCTTCACAACAAAAACCAAATGCCTAGAAAGACAGGGTCAAAAGGCTTTCCTAGAACACCCTGCACCCTGCCTGGAGAAATCAAATAAATCTGGAGTTTCAGCTAACCTTGATCAAATGAATGAGGGAATAAAGGATTCTACAGCTCGCATCTACCTGATAAAACCAGAGATCTCTTTTCTAAGTACTGACCTCCAAAGCACTAGGAAAAGTGAATCCTGAATTCCTGGCCTCCAGCCTCTGAGAGGAGGCTCTCAGCCACCATCAGCCATACCTTTTTCCCACAGCTACACTGCTTTTCCATGCTCTTTCTGCCTGCCCTTCAGAACTCAAAGCAGACGTGCTCATCAGCGGAGCCAAATTGTTAGACTCATCAAGTTTATGAACACTGCATACAAAATGCAAACATTTCCTTCCATTTGGGCAAACATTGGCACAGAAAACTTTCTTTCCAATGTTAACAGCAGGGAGCTTAAATAAAAGTTCAGTTTCTAGAAGGGTGGGGGAAGAGAAAAAGCTAATTCTAAAAATATGTCATCAGCAGCATGCCATTGCCAGAGAAAACGGTACATGTTTCCCTCAAGCACAGTTCACTCAAATGAACTTGACAGCTTCAGAGATCACTTAAGAGAAAGGAAATTTGTTGCACGAGCCCTACCAGATACTAAAGCGATCACGTCTCAACAGATAAGCCTCGACAGATCCTCATCTTAAATATTCTGTACGATGATTATGTGAACTCAGAACTAGCACTTTGTCACATATCTGCACACAGACGTATGCCCTAAGGGTATTCTTCCAGTCCATTCATGGGAATCCTTACTAGAATCTGGCAATTAACATCTCGCTACTGTTATCAATTCCCCTGAAAATAAATTAAAGGACATCTGGGCATACAAGTAAAAGTACACAGCTAAACTTTAAATAAGCAGCTTTCCCCTTGTCCACAAGTGTGTCCAGACGAGGTAAACAATTTTAACTGGGTTACAAATTATAGGTGGCAGTGCCTTCTCTCAAATCCACCAAACGCTGGAAAATGCTGCTCTCCCAGCAGACCATTTCCTAAAAGGGGACTATCCAGAATAGTTTCCCATTTAAACATAATACTCAAGTTACTGAAAATCTTGTACAAATCAGGTGTGATATGCTCGTTTGACCCGAAGCTGCAGCTCTCAACATCTGATTAAAAGGAAAAGCAGGCAGGCATTACAACTCCCCAGAAAGCCACAAAAATAAAAGCCTCCATCTTCGAGAAGATGATCTCCAATTACAACACAGTGCTGGTTTGAAGTAACGCCCAATGTAGTGCTGGGGGGAATCGTACCAATCAAAAGGCTTCCCCATCTCAACAGGGCCAACATGGCGGCTAAGCGATCAAGTCCCTTGTGTAGAACCTGAACACCTCTTATTTGTTTTCTCATCCTCCTAACCATAAACCTAGATTTCTGGATCCCGGTTGAAACTGGATAGACACTTTCACAAGTGCAACTCCTTAGAAGGGCATCGATGGTTAACTTTGCCCTTGGAGAAGATGAGAGAAGAACTATAAGCTGATCTCTAATATTAAATATTTAATGTGTTTTTAACACATCAGCCCTTTAGATTTAATTCCAGGCTTAATGCACCTGACCTGATACTGACTGTGATGGTATTATTGCAACCATATATTTTTCCAGCATTCAGAAAAAGATTTTCAAAAGATTTGCACCCCAGAAAATCCCAAATAAAGTTCAATTTAACTGTTTTTAAAACACACTTGGAAAAAAGAAACATTTTTCTCTACAGAAAACATTTTTTCTCCACCCCCCACCAAAAAAAAGATAGCATGTTACTAAGTAGAGTAAAATATAGACTAGAAAACGCTGCAGGCGTTGCTTTTCTAAATACTGCATTTTTGAGATGGCAAAGACAAAAGCTGAGCCTTAGTGACAACAAGGTAAAGCTTAAGTGTGTTCTAATTTATGTAGCAACCCACCTCCAACATCCAAGGGAACCCCTATGCAGGACAACTGTTAACATTAGTTTGATGCTGGAAGTCCTACAAATTCCATTAAGTGGTGAAATGGCAGAATATGCATAAATCATGTGACTGTACTTAGAAACATCAACGGTTGTTTTTGTTTTTTTATCCCTCAAAAGAAAATCTTCAATGGTATGCTTTTTCACTCATCTTTATGGATTGTACTAGCATGTGGATAAACTTAAATACCCATCACTATGAGGCAGGGGACATGGGGCAGAAGAGACACAAAATTTAGATTAATACATTATGAGCATTTCCAGGAGGGACAACAACATTTTAAATACATAGCAATTGATCCCTTCTTTTTAATTACAAAGAGAATGTGGTGTGTTCTCTAGCCTTGCCTCATGGTCCCTCTCCTCTCCAAGAGTATGACGACAAGCTCACTTTGGACATTATTAACTAATATTGATTTAAGTGGAGAGGCAACTCTTGAAGTTTTTCACTCATCTGAAATGCAGAACACATACATATTTTACCAAAAGGTTTACTATGCATATTAATCTTTTATGCATTTTATTCCTCCAAGCGTGAAAAGAAACAAGCTGAAGTAATAGAGGTTGCCAGGTGTTGGTGGCACCCCTTCCACTGTAATGACAGCCATGACTTAAGGTTTTGTCTCGCTCTACACGTCCTATGAATTGCAAATCTTCAGGTTGCCACAGCAACTCTATACACTGATAGGTAAGCTTCCGGAAGCATCCTGGTCATCCTTCCCATCTTGTTTGCTGGGCCTCAGAGCACTGCAAAGCATGAGGCGATGGGCCCCCTTACAGAGTTATTCCAGCGCACTGTCCGGTCACTGCGATTCATCATTCCTGCTTCTGGAGCTGACAAGTTGAGGTGGGAAATGACTTCCTAAACGAGCGGAGCTGATTACCTGGGAAAGCAATTCTTCAAGATAGCACAGCTAACTAATAGCTCCATCTGCTACACATAAACACCTTCCAGAGCCCCCAGAAGTCATGTCAGAATACAACTAACAGAGTTGAGTCCTGGATGCCAGACTTCTGTGTCATCACAGGTGTCTGACGAGCACAGAAAGTACTTGAACTTTTCTTCCTCTGTGGGGTAACTGGTACTATATCATCTTAGAATCACAGGCTCCCCACAGAAGAAGACATTTCAGTAGGTGTCCCCAGCTCGATTTTTTAGAAAATAAATGTGAGACATGCTCGCTTTAGCAGCACATACACTAAAAAATAAATGTGAGCTAAAACTTCAGTACGAAGCCATCTGAAGTAGACACAAAAAAGCGGTCGGACAGGCCTGGGGCAAAACACACTTCTCTGAAACACAAACGATAGCAAAGCTCCATGATAACCCAAAGAGGAGAAGCTTCTCCATTGCCCCAAATAGATACTGGTATACACTGTGAAAGATTTGCAGCTTGTTTTGAAGTGATTAAATAAAAATAGAAGCTTTAAAAATGGTGACAGTGCCTCCTGGTTCTGTAACTTAAACAAACTGAAGAAGACTGTGCGGTTAGGATGCATCGATAAGCTCAGCAGACAGTTAAATACAATTTGGCGAGGAGAAGCGGAGCTGCACCAAGCTATTATTACAGATACAGACGAAACTATAAATGGCTCTCAGGATTCTTTTTTAGAAATCTAAACAACCAGCCACTTCCTCAGCACCCTAAGGGTTCTGTCTGCTTTTATTATTAATAAACCTTTGATAATATAAATCAAATCCTAACATCTCAATATTGGGTGTTTAAGGAGGCTGCACATGTCTACTCTCCTGACCAAAGTCTTGGCATTTTACAGTAGCTGCATTTAACACTGCTTCCGTATCAAATGGGAACAGGCTCCAGCTCTTTCCACATTAGCTATGATTTTAATAACATGCCAAGCAAAACAGGCTAGCGTAATAAGTTTCATTGCACCCACTCCAATAACAGATAAGCAGCGCATTTTCATACAGTTTCCACTTGTTGCTAGGTAACCACACCATAACGAGACATCTCCCGGCATTATGCATCCTCTTCGCCCAAATTTGATGTGCTTTGGGCATTAAATACTGTTATTTTAACCATACCTATCACTCAAACAGTTTAAAGCTTTGGTTTCGATTGTGACATAGGTTTTGAGGATGTTTGCTTCTGAGGGGATTTTTTATGTGCAGATTCTAAAAGATACACTACAATAACATCTTTCTCTCTGCCCCAGAGCAAACCCACTGCGTCATCCAATGAATTGATAGCCTGACACTTCACAGAGAAAGTAAACCCTCTCGAAAGATGTCCACACTCTGCCCTCTTAACAGTAGACAATGTCAATTAAAAACTTCCTTACTGCTTTACGTGACCATGAAGGGAACTGTGTAAGCAGGGGTCTGTGTGGAGTTGGGCTTCACCTGCGGGCTTCAAACAGAAACCCTTTAACTAGGCGCATCCAGGCCAAAGCGGGAACCCCATCTGTCAGCCAAACAAACCAGCTTTCTGCTGGAGAAAGGAAAAGCTCTGCGGGAACAGATGCAGCCCGACCTGAGATACTGAAGGACTCGGGCAACGGGGAGGTAGGAGGGGTACCTGCAGGAAAGGCAACAGCCACTGACATTTTAAAAAGAAAATAAATCTTAGCAAGCGGCATGAGGCATCTCCCAAACATGAATTTTCTTTTGAGCTTCAGGAATATTTTATCCTACATGATTAGGGGATGCCAGAAAATGTTTTATCACCTCAGCTTGTCAATGGGGCTACATGTCTCTCTCACAGATGATATAGAATTGAAGGGAACTAATCAATGGGGCTGAATGATCACTCTCACATAGGATATGAAATTGAAGGATATTAATCACGCTCCATAGTAGGATGCAGACAAGGCACCAGATTCCGAGCTTCAGCCTCTTGTGGACCCAGAGCCTGTTTCCTGCTCTTTCAGTGCCACTGAAGGCAGGGCTGTCTGCTCTCTTCGGAGGGAGAGAGGGGTGGGAATCCCAGGGCAGCTTTAGTCCCTACCTCAAGTCTTGGCTTGCTGAGCAATCGTTCCCCTCTTACGTGCACCCCTGCGGTCAGAGAAGCAGGAGTTCAAAGGGTTTCGCCTCCAGGTGCCCCTAGAGAAGCGCCTGGCTAGAGAAGCGCCTTGACCCCCTCGGGGTGGGTGGGGGTGAGGTCTTCGTGGGGTCCGCTGCACCGCGCTGGGTGTCACCCATGAAGCTCTTTTTCCACTCACCATCCCTTCCTTTGCTCCCTCTGGGTCTTTCCACAGCTTAGATGGTTTGACCTATTTTAGTTCTTTTTAAAACCTGGATAATTTTAGGTGGAAAGGCAGGGCTGGATCACTACCATTCACAAGGACAGACTATAAGATGAAACAGAGAGAATGGATGGATAAAGCAAGAGCCAGGAAAACACTGCCATGTCTCCCAAAGTATGTTAACAAACTTTACTTAATTTTTCAAAATTCCAAGAATGTTACAGATCCAGAGGGTGGGGGAACTCAGGAGGGATTAATCATCTTTCTCTCTGCTCCATATGAGAACATCACTTGGTTCATTCTGTTAACTCAAAACAAACCCACCTAGTTACTGACAGAAAGCTTAAAATGACCAACAGTCAGACGTAGAAGATATCAATGAAAATTTCCCATGTGCAGACTGTGGTCCAGCAATGCTCTCTGTTGATGGGTATCCTTGACGCACGTGCACAAGGAGACACGTACATGAACCTTCACTGAAATATGGTTTACAGTAAGAGAAGTCTGCAAACGACCCATATGCCTATCAATAGGGGGATGGCTAAATAAACAGGTATATGTGTGCTTTGGAATACAAGGTAATGGGTAAATGGAACAAGCAAAACCTGCATGTAACAACACGGCCAGGCTTCTAGGACACTGCTGAGGAAGGGAGTAAGCTGCAGAATGATGTGTGCAGTCTGCTAGCACATATGCCATCCCACAGCATTCCCATGAATTGTATGTTTACCTCTACATCTGGATGGATAGACACAGACACACACAGATAGACAGGTAGGTAGACAGATACATGAAAAAATACAGAAGAAAACAGAAGTTAGCTAAGTTAGCAGACCCCAACTAGGGATCCATCAGTGAGGACTTCCGCCTTTTCTAAAATACTTTTAAAGGGAAATATATTCATATATTTCTTGACTAATTAGAAGTTAAAGAAAAAATATATTTATAATAAACTGGGAGGTAACTGAAGGGGACAACGTCAAGAACTAAAGGAAATACGTCTGAGTCTTTCAAGTTCTATCAAAGGACTAGCAGATGAACTTATTCTACCTCCTCTGAAAGTGTTAATTTTGAAAAGCATTTCAAGACAAGGATTCAGATACCTAGAAAAAAATAGTTTTGGTGGATTGTGAATTTATGTAAGTTTAAAATATCTAGACATTTATTTTAAACACCTAAATATTTATGGACTCCTTTAGAAAAGAGCCAATTTTATCAATATAACTACCTTACCACAGCACGGCAATACGTCCATTAAATGGAAAAAAATAATAAAATATTAATTTTTATAACACCTTCAGGATAACTGGCCATGGGAGAAAATATATAAATGGGACTCATTTATATAAAAGTGAATCCATTAAGAATGGCAAGAGTCCTTGCATCTGGTGAAATTTTTGTGTTTGGAAATGTGCCTAGAAGTCATCAGATTTGTTGTTAGTGAACCCCCCATCTGTCATAGTTGTATCTGAACTATGGATAGCTCTTATTCCCCAAATCAACATGCTGTGCATTCGTGTAACCTAGCAGCCAGTCTAGAAGCTCTGCAATTGTCTATGAGCTCCTCGATTCTTATTTTCACAACCCTGTGCTTTGTTATAGTTCTTAACATACAACTGACAGAATACAGAAATATCATTTTAAAGACTTCACTCAAGAAAGGTTGGCTGTGGAGAAAAAAAAAGCTACTTCTGTGTGTGCATGTCTGTCTGTCTGTCTGTCTCCACCCACACATGGAAACTCAGGATAAAATTATAAACCATTATACTTCATTGTGGTTAAGAGGTTATCACCTCAAAGGACTGGAACATGTCTCAGGCAAGATACTTTTAGCAGTATCTCATCTATGAGGCCAGGTATCCAGCAAGTCCAGCTTCCTAGAGCATCAGAGGCGAGTATCAGAGCTCCACGCCGGGCACTAAGTCACTCCAAGCCACAGGCCTACTTACGCCCTAAACAAGTCATGGACAAGATTTTACTCAATGGAAGATGATGCGCCATTACCACTTACTCTATTAACATACTTTCCATATACATCTGGTAGTCTTAGTTATCTAGTTTTCCAGCTTATAACAAAATCGAAACAAATTTTTAAAAAATTAAAAGAAAATGCTGAGGGCCAAAGAAGAGACAAGAAAAACCATTTTTAAAAATTACTGAGAACTAAGAAAAGCATAGCCATCTCTCTGAGTGCAGAATGGACAAAACAGCCAATCCATATGAATGGACTTGAATAAGTTGATTAGCATTCCACCAGATCCTGGGTTATTCACACAAAACAAAATTCAATCTCCAATTTTTTTAAAAGGCAGAGAATTGTGTATGCCATTTTGGGACAATTTTCATCAAACAGCAGGCATTAAGTTTTTCTGGTGCGCTCTACTGAGTTGTCAATGCCATGACATTAATAAAAAAAAAGAGAAAAAATGGATAAGGTGATTTTAGGTGGTACTAATAATGTGTGTGTGTGCTAAGTCGCTTTGGTCATGTCCAACTCTTTGTGACCCTAAGGACTATAACCCATCAGGCTCCTCTGTCCATGGGATTCTCCAGCAAGAATACTGGAGTGAGTTCCCACGCCCCCCTCCAGGGAATCTTCCTGACCCAGGGAATGAAACTGAGTCTCTATGTCTCCTGCATTGGCAGGCCGGTTCTAATAATAGTAGTGTCCAAAACAAAGATGTCCATGAGGGTAAAGACTTAGTGTAGCTTGTTACCTGCTTAATTCCCATGTGTGGAGCAGTGACTGGAACTCAACACTTCTAGAGGGCATGAATGTATAAATGAAATGAATGAGAGGCTGAAGAAATGTATGAATCAGTAGATTGAAAACAAATGGACTCAGGATCTCTCCAAACTCTACAAACCTAAAGTAGAGTTCAAATGAAATATTAAAAATTTTAATATTTCAGGTTCACCTTAGGAAAAACAACTTGTAAGGAATATCTTAAATGGACAAGTATGAGGAAGGCAATGTGAAACAAATTTACAAAGAGGAGAGGAAAGAAAAAGTTGATGTCTTTAATTGTCTGCTTTCTTCCTAAGACTCAAGAGCTCTTGCATTTTCTCTTTTCACCACCTCATCCCCTCCAGCTGAAGGGTGGACATGCATGGCACAGGTCCACAGTTCTATAGAGATCTCTAAAACTGGGTGTTGAGAGAGCCTGACAGCCTTTGTTTACTTAAGATTTACCTCAAAACTTCATTTTTTACTTTGAAAGGCTTTCGTCCCATAATGTGTTTCAAAAATAAATTCCATCAACATTAAATCACATCTTCTTGAATTATAAACCTATCAAGTGGAAGGAATTAGCCTTAAGCTGCCAACATCAAAGCAAAGGAGTCCAGCCTTCGGTGAGAACCGCCTACCTGATTGATGGCTCTGTCCCTGCATTCAGAGTCACGCTAAGTAGAAAACAAAGAGGTTATCAAATTTCAGTAATTAATATGAGTAAACATGAGTTGAGCTAACAAAAGCAATTACTTGGAATTTTAGTGCCATTATCTCAACATTTCATGTTTTGCCTATTTCAATGGAAAGCGGAGATTAAAATGAATGCCTCAAGACTGGAGATTTGGTCATTTCAATTCCAAAGTTACCATCCACCTGTGTAGCACAGTTGACAGCTAATTTAATACTCTCCTCCAGATAAAATAAATTACTCTGACTTCAGTTTATAAAGAATAAAAAGACTCCTAGTATTTTCACTCATTTTTGATATGAGAAAAATCATTTCAATTTTCTGAATTAAAATCGGCAGGGAAGGTGGGAGGGAGCACATGTTTGTTTCTGATGATATCTTTACATTTTGCTGACATTACTGGAAATATTTCACTCTGATATTATCTTCTGGCTTGGGTCTGCATCTTTTTGCACTTCTTTCTGGAGTCATAACTGAGCACTTCTATGGCCTTAATTATACTAAAAGGAACAGGAGGGCTAAGAACTGTGATTTCCTTTCTTAAAGATACAAAAAAAGTCCCAGAAAACTGGAAAACAGATTGACAACTTCTATTAGAAATACTCCCAGTTTGCTCTCGAAGCAGTAAAATATGAATTATTCCGGATTTTTTAAGTGTCAGAATGAAGTGTCACTAAACGACCTCTGACTCTATCATCTTGGGACCACCCACCTCCCTCATAAGCCCACATTCAGTCCATCACCAGGCTTGCAGATACAACCCTAAGTACTGCTCAACTCCACCCACTTGTCTCCTTGCCCCCACTCCACCACCCTAATACAAGCCACTCTTGTCCAAATAGTAGCCCCGTCAGCGTCCACTCATAGCCCTTCAAACTGGAGCCGAGTGCTCTTTTTCAGAAAATGACTACGATCACGTTACCCCTTCCTAATTTCTTAAACCCTCTCAAAGCCTTTCCACGCTTCTTAGAATAAAGCCCCCACTTTTTCCCAGAGCCTACAGGGCCCTGAGCAGCCTGACCACTACCCACCTCTCCACTCGCCCTCTGACTCCAGCCACAATGGCCTTCTTTCAATCCCTTTAACGCACTTGGTTCCTTCTGGAAAGCACTTCCGGCAATTTATAGCCTGGTTAACTCACACTGGCCCTTCAGTCACAGGTCAATCAATCATCACTTTTCTGTGGTTCCCACTCTGGCCATCCTGACCACATCAAGTTCTCTTAGTTTATGATTTCATTGAGCTATAGGTTTCTCCTCCATGACACTTGGACCACTTTATAATTGTACATTTGTGCGACATTTGCTTAATAAATAATTATATTAAGTATATTTAATAATTGCTCCTTGACTGCAAGGAGCATGAGGGCAGAGGCCAAATCTGCTTTTGCTTACCACTGGCTTCTTCCACTCAGCACCTAGCACATACTCATTAAATAAAAGCATCCTAAATTAATTGTTGCATGCGTTGCAATTATCCATCTGGGACCTGCCTTCTTTGGTGAGCTATGAGGTCAGAGATTATGTCTTTCTCCCCCCTGGCATCCTCATCATCTAGCCTAGAGCCTGGCCCATGGTAGACTCTCGATCAATAAGTGCTTAATGAATGTCTGAGCAGAGTAAACAAATGTTTTTTAAAAAATATAAAAGCAGCAGCTCTGACCATCTCTTGGAATGATTAAGCATCCCAATATTTGTATTGCTCAGGAGAATCAATTATCCAAACTTCCTGCAATGTTGTTATATGAGAAGAGATTTGTGGAAATGAATAAGGTGGCTCTGATAGCCGGCGGGTCTGACACATCCACCCACTTAAAACTGCTCCCTTTAGACCAACGCAACATGCCCAGTTCACACACGATAAACAAAAATCTGTCTACACACATTTTCAACAGAACAGGAGTCTATCTGTGCAGGAGAAAGAAATTAATTTCCGTGCACTTCTGAGAGTTTGACATCCTACCTAGATTCATACAGCACACTCAGATGATCAAAGCCTAGCTTCCTGGTTAAAATCAGGTGAACAACAACAACAAAAACACTCATGTTTAAACAACATTCCAAATCATGGAATGTTCA
Organism: Cervus canadensis; assembly: GCF_019320065.1. Classification (NCBI taxonomy): domain Eukaryota; kingdom Metazoa; phylum Chordata; class Mammalia; order Artiodactyla; family Cervidae; genus Cervus; species Cervus canadensis. The sequence continues at coordinate 23,112,006 of NC_057396.1, forward strand.
AGGTTCAACTTGTCAAGTTCAAGGTCCCTTTAAGGGCTTTTGTAAGTCTAATGAGGGTATCCAAACGACGTAGCCATACATCTGCACCGGTGTTTGGTGGGGAGAGGTGCACAGTCCCCAAACCATCACAACATCACGAGACTTAATGTGTTGACTGTTGTACGGGGCCTTTTCTTCTTCTGCAAAGCCATGTAGATAATATTTCAACAATAACCACACATTTCTCCCTGCGGTATAGACACATACAAAATGCATTAGGAAAGATGCCAATAACTGAAATGCTTTTCTCCGTAGCTCTATTCAACTGAGTGTCTCCCAGGTGCCACAGAAGTGCACAGCTTTCTGAATCTGGTTCCAAAGGGAGCTCAGAGTCAATAAGCCTCCTCAGCTATCATCCAGCATGACTAAATCACTCCAAGGGCAAACCTTTCTGAGTTATGTGACCATTTCTTTTGCAGAGTTTTACCGAAAATGGCATGCCATAAACCAATTTATCTCAAGGTAACCCACACTGCTGGATGAAAAGGAGCCCCAGAAACGAACAGAAGGAAGAAAATGCTAACGTTTCAAGTTACACAGGATCTTCGATCGCACAGAGAAATGAGCATAAATGAAGAAACCAAGAAGGTTTCCAGAACCTACAAGGGATCATTCCAAATGGCAACAGAATTCCCCTATCCCAGGATTAGAATAAACCTGTCACTACGGTGGGGCTTTGCCTTTTAAAGGGGTGCAGCAAGGAAATTCTCTGCTGATGAGAAGCAAGCTGTGCAAACACGTCAGCTGGTTCAATGATGTTCAGAGGACATTCTGGGATGCCTTTTTATGTTGTTCTCTTGCGAGCCGTGGACAGGAAGACGAGGGAATTCTCCACTCAGAAAATACTCCATTATTTTAATAGGATTACATTTTAGATTGACAATGTTTAAAATAGCCCCCTGAATTTATCAGCCTGCCAGCACTTCAAGTAAGTAATTTTAATGCAAAGATCTTTTAAGTTTAAGTAAATGACTGGCAATGAGTCAAAAAATTCCCTCTAGCTTTCTAAAACACGACACTCCAGCCATCAAATGGGAGTTCATGAACTCAGGAGTAAGGACCTTCACACTGGGTTCTCTGCGTCTATGATTTGCCACATTTTTAAATACATGAGCTTCTCTGAACTTTTATTTTTTATGACTCCTCTTTGGTTTCCAAAAGCATATTCTGGCTTGACAAGATACAGGCTGACTGCAAGGTTCAACTGAATCTCTGACAAAGGTATCATATTCTTTAGTCTCTAAAGCCTCATTATTCCTTCCCTCATCACCTGTCCCTTCTCCTTTGCAACAGTCAAATCAATAATATTAATACATACTCGGGACCTACCATATGCCAGGCCCCCAGCTAAGTGCTCTAAATCAGCCAAGTGATTTTTGTTTCCTACTCCAACTACCCACCTTGCCTCAGAGATCCTGGGTTAGAAATCAGGCTCTGCCATTTACTATTTTACCTTCTAGTTTCCTAGCTCTATAGCCTTAGAGCTTCCTTATCTGTACAATGGGTTGAAAACAGTGCTCCCCTCAGGCAAATCTCATGAGGAGGATTAAATGAGGTCACCTGCGCACGGCAACAGCACCATGTCAGCGGGAGGCAAGGATCCTGTCACTCTGGCTGGTTTTCACCTCTCCTCCCTACTCTTCAAGCCACTGGCCCGAAATCAAACGGAACAAACCACACTCCTTACAAGAGATTTTCTGAAAAGCTGAGTTCCGATTAGAGTATCAGTTCTCCGAGGATTATTATGAATGTTTCACTTTCTCACATAGTTGCTACCACATTCCATTACAATATGATAAAGCTTCAGATTAACCAATAACATGGGTTGGGAAACATAAACAGTAAACGGTCTGGAGTAGGGACTGGCAAACTACCGTTTGTGGGCCAAACCCAGACAGAGTTAAGAGTGATTTTTATGTTGTTTAACGGTTGACAAAAATCAAAAGAGGAATAATATCTCATGACACATGAAAATTGCATGAAATCCAGATTGCCAGTATCCATAATAAAGCTTTATTGGCACGCAGCCACACTCTTATGCATTTCCTATGGCTGTTTCGTATTACAAGTGCAGAGTGAACTCGGTGACAGAAATACGTGGTCCAAGAGGCCTCATGTATTTACAGAAAACATTTTCCAATTCCTGGTATAGACCAGGATTTTCTGGTTTAGAAAAAGCTTAGTACATGATGATGAACATTGAAGAAATCTACAAAACCCTCTGAAAAACCATAAATGGTACTGCTTCAGTATCTCTACAAAGACACTAGGCAACAGGGTTTAGGCTAATAATATATATTGTGGTGATGGGGGCTCTGAATATGAAAAAGTTAACTATCTTCTGCTGTTCATTTTATGCACTAACTCACTTCACTCAAAAAAAATAAATTAGGGGGAAAAGTACTTATAAATGTATATATGCACATATATACATCTCATACAAACAAACAAGGACCTACTGTATAGTACAGGGAACGATACTCACTATCTTGTAATACCTTATAACTGGAAAAGAATTTGAAAAAGTATATATATGTATATGTATGTACATATTATCTATAGATTATGTATATAGATAGATACAGATTCAGGCTTCCCAAGTGGCGCTACTGGTAAAGAATCCACCTCTCGATGCAGGAGACATGAAAGACATGGGTTCGATCCCTGGGTCGGGAATATCCCCTGGAGGAGGGCATGGCAACACATACACTCCAGTACTCTTGCCTAAAGAATCCCATGGACAGAGGAGCCTGGTGGGCTACATCCATGGGGTCGCAAGGAGTCAGACACAGCTGAAGTGACTTAGCACACATATAAGTGAACCACTTTGCCATACACTTGGAACGAACACAATACTGTACATCAACTAGACTTCAATTTTTTTAAAAATGCTTATTTTATGTCTATCATGACACAAAGGGTCAAGATGGTCACATATCTTCCTTTTTTTCCCCCAATTCTGAAGTCTTTTATATCCTTTAATTTCAATAAATATTGTTACAGCTTTTTTCAAACGTATTCCTGGAAACATGAGTCACCTACTGAGTGTCTTTTCTGCTTTGCTCTCAGTTAATAAGTGCACTTCTCAGATTCAACTCCCACCTATTTACTGAATTTTGTTGGGGCGGGAAGCCCACCTGGCATTCTCTTCTTGACTCTAGTCTATGTCGAAAGTTCCTCTGTCATGTACTTTGACTCTTTTGGACTTACGTACATCTGAGGTCATAACAATGACAATAAGTGTATGTAATTGGTAAGCTCTGGCCCATGAGTCCAAGTCTTGAACTTAATTCTCAGTGGATCATTTAGCTGCTCTGTCCTGTAATTCAGTAATTCATGCACTTAGTTTTCAGGAGAAACAACTAAGAGAATGGGCATAAATGAAAGCAAATCCACCCTCCCCAACACCCCAGCAGAAGGACAGCAGTGTCCCATGTATGACGATGCACTTGTTTCTGAAATGAGAGGGACTGGCTTACTGATCATGCCATCCCCTCTACTTCCAACACAGAGCCTGGAATGCAGTGACAGCACACTTAATTTTTGCTTTAAAAAGGTCCTCTTTCAGTGGTCAGTCAATAAATCAAAGAGCTACTATAAAAGGTACCTGAGTCTGAGTTGAACTTTGTTCTCTTAACTCCCAGCAGCTTCAGCGCTCTAGATAGCACTGGCAATAAAGATATGAAAGAACAATAGAATCCAAGTAATCCTTCTTGTGAGTAAAATATCTGCTGGAGAAATCTGTGGGGCAGCACCAAGAATTACATGTAGTAACAGACAACAATGGACATGAGTTTGAGCAAACTCCAGAAGATAGTAAAGGACAGGGAAGCCTGGTGTGCTGCAGTCCACGGGGTCCCAAAGAGTTGGACACGGCTTAGTGACTAAACAACGACAGACAACAAATCTGGCAGAGTATTAAGCTCTCAGAGTACTTACAGCCTTGGATGGAATATTTCTTCCCACTTAGAGATATTTCTACTCCCAGAAAACTCGATAATGGTAAGAAATGCAAGAATTGCCCAAAGGTAGAATGGAAAGTTCTATCACTTTACTTATCTGTTTGCCTCATCATTCAGCATGTGGGATCCAGTTCCCCAACCAGGGATTAAACCCACACCCTCCGCATTGGAAGCACAGAGAATCTCAACCAGTGGCCCACCAGGGAAGTCCTTCTATCACATTATTGAACAAATAATTCTCAGCTTGTTCAGTTCTTCCAGGATCTGAAAAAGAAAGACTTTCCCTTTTTCTTTTCCTGATTTGACGGAAAGGGAAGAAAAAACCTAGGCCCAGATTTATTTATAAGACATAAGGACAAGACCAAACGGACTTAAGAAACTAACACCATTTTAAATTACATTGACAAAACATGCGCCCAAATTTGCCAGTTGTTGCCACCTGATTCATCTTGAATATTTCTATAATAAATCAGCACAAGAAGAAGTGTTCATGACTACAGAATGCTGTCCTAAGCCTACCTAAAAGCTGGTGGATATTCAGCAACTTCACTAAAGAGAGGAGCGGAAAAAAGAAAGAGGAGCCCCCAAAGCAAGAGGCTAGTAATATCCCTGAAGTTCCTCTCCTCCCAAAATGTTGAACTCCCTAGTCCAAATCAGACTGAAATGATAACTTCAAAGTCGGATGAGAGAGGAGCTAAACAAAGGGCACGCTCCTTGCTGGCCGGCTTTCCTTAGGACCCACTTTTCTGCCGCAGATTTTTTATTTATTGCCATGAAATGACACCTGTCACCAGAAGTTGCAGTGTAGACATCACCTCACTCATTATCAGGGTGGAGAAAAAGGGAGAGTTTGAGGAGGTTTCTCTCCTCTCAATCAAAAGAAGTGTGTACTAGAGAAAGGAAAACAAATACAGGAAAATCTCTGCTAACACCACCTAGCTTTAAGGTTCCACGTGAATTAAAAAAAAAAAAAAGAAACAGAACTAGGGGAGTATTGTGAAATGCCTGATTGCTGAGCGAATGTATTTTAGCATACTAGTTGTCATAGCAAGTCAGTGGGATTTGAGAGCACATTTCTGTTTTGACATCTGGCCCATAACAAAATTACTATTGATCTGTTGTGAGCTTCCAGCAAAAACAGTATCACCTAGTCTTAGAACAAAGAATCATACACTAAATAACAGGCAATAATCATCCTGTATTTGTGCCTTCAGACCAAAAATCACATCTTTGCTGGTGTTCTGCTTGGTCCATTTTGGGATGAACGTCCTATTCCTGAATCGAGGTGTCCAGATCGTTTCTAAAAGTGAATTTTACCACAATAGGATCAATCCCATCTTTCCAGTAGCCCAGTGGCAGCAGTAGAGCAATGCTGGCACCCACCTTGAACACACACTTTGGTTTGCTGCTGATTCTGGAAACTGACAAGACAAGCATTATTTTCCAACAGATGTTCTACAGGCAGTGGAAGGAAATGATGAAACAAATCAGACAGTCAAAATTGTTCATGAAGGTTTGGAAGGGGCAAAAAACAAATAAAAGAAGAAGAAAGTAGAACCATCAGCCTTATTTCTAATTTATTTTCACAGCTCTAAAAATAAGTATAGGCAAGTACCACTCACAAATGATGCAGCTTTCATTAAAATGATCATTTATGATTTTTAGTGAGCTATATTTGTCAATGACAGTAATAAAGTATTAGAGAACTCTGACATAACATTGTATATGAGAAAAGAACCAGGTTTCTCCTATAGCACTGTTTAGCTGGATATTGCCTATTTATTGTCCAGACTGGTAAATATCTTCTTTGTTTCAGGCCTTGGCCATACACACCCCTAAATACATCACAGCCTGCTTTTCAGACCAAAGCTGTATTAACCAAGAAGCTATCAAGTATTTTTTTTTTTTTTGGTCTGCATCAGTCAAAAGAAGACAAACAATATAGATCAAGTGCATCTGTACTCTAGACTGCATTGATTTGTTGCATGTGTGGTTAAATCCTGTCAAGCAGTATTAAAGGTGACACATTATCATCAGAGCACCCACTCCAAGAGAGGTTCAGTGAGTCATCAGAGGGGCTTCTTCCTGCCATGCAAAGCAGTTACAAAACTTATTCCAACTCAGAGGACTTTTCAAACATGCAACCTATAAGCCTCCAGCACTACTTCGGCAAGGGGCTCTTAGTGCGACAATTTTATAATGACAGGTTAACCACTAGCACCTTGAGGTGGAGGGAGAGATAATATTAGGGGCACAAGGAAGACCATATACCCAAAGATTTGGTGCCATGGCATCTTAAAAAGAGCCTAGTGTGTGCTAAGTCACTTCAGTCATGGCCAACTTTTTGTGACCCTATGGATTGTAGCCCACCAGGCTCCCCTGTCCATGGGATTCTCCAGGCAAGAACAGTGGAGTGGGTTAACCATTCCCTCCTCCAGAGGATCTTCTCAAGCTAAGGATCAAACCTGTATCTACTATGTCTCCTGCATTGGCAGGTGGGTTCTTTACCACCAGCACCACCTGGCAAGTTCATCCATCTTTGATGATTCAGGTGTAACCTTGACTGCAGGTAAGAGATAGACCAGATAGATGCTCTTGTCTAGAGCCCATTCATGACTTTAAACATGTTTCCCTTCTAGTTCTTTCACCAGAGACTAGAGACAAGAGACCATTCTTGTTGGTCTGTGGTTCACTGATTGCTGTGGATTAATACACTGAGTCCCTTGAATTGCAAGGAAATCAAACCAGCCAATCCTAAATGAAATCAATCCTGAATATTCACTAGAAGGACTGATGCTGAAGCTGAAGCTCCAATACTTTGACCACCTGATGCGAAGAGTCGACTCATCAGAAAAAACCCTGATGCTGGGAAAGATTGACAGCAGGAGGAGAAGGGGACAACAGAGGATGAGGTGGTTGGATGGCATCACCGACTCAATGGACATGAGTTTGAGCAAGATCCAGGAGATGGCGAAGGACAGGAAAGCCTGGTGTGCTGCAGTCCATGGGGTCACAAACAGTCGGACACAACTGAGCAACTGAATAACAACAACAAATACACTGAAGCACTACACATTTCTATTCGTGGCCTCAAAGGACGTGTTCTGCTGACACATTGCAGCTTGAGAGAACCAATTCTTTAATTAACAATTTGCAGAGATGTCCACATGCTGACCTCAGCAATATTAAAGGCATACAATTATTATGCAAAGTCATGAATGTGTACTCATTTCAGAGTTATCTATGGGAAATTGTCAGATCAACTCTAGTGACAAAGCACAGCCAAGTGGTGTTTTGAGAGAGGGGATCCATTACACTGGAGTAGCACAGAAGGTCTTTTCACAACATCTGCACAAGAACATGAACAATTGCCCACTTTTTTATACTTTATTTTTTCCCATCAAAACACTGGAGTAGGGTTCAGAATTTCTAAAGTAAATCATATTTTTAATAAATTCTGTTATGTCTTTATTATACACTTGTAAATTTTTTTAAATCTGTTCCCTGTATTAACAGCCCTACAAGTAGCAGAAATCAGAAAGAGCAGCAAACATTTATCCTGAATTTGCCAAGGCAGCACTGATTTCTTACTACTTGTGTGTGTGTGTGTTAGCTGCTCAGTCGTGTCTGACCGTTTGTAGCCCAATGAACTGTAGCCCGCCAGGCTCGTCTGTCCATGGCATTCTCCAGACCAGAATACCAGAGCGGGTAGCCATTCCCTTCTCCAGGGGCTCTTCCTGACCCAGGGATGGAATCCAGGTCTCCTGCACTGCAGGCAGATTCTTTACCATCTGAGCCCACCAGGGTGACTGAAATGTCCAAGAAATTCATATATTTTAATGTCCAAACTATATTTTCAATATCTCCACCCACATTTGATTTTGTCAGAAAAAAATTATTTGGCATAATCTCCATTTCTCATAATCTTTTGTGGGGTTTTGGTTCAGAATATATCATCACTGCATCAATATGTCAAACAGCACACATTTCATCCCCTGACAGAGATTTTCCCTATACTTATCATACATAATATGCAGTAACTGTTTCAGGGCCTTATTGTCACTAGACTCTGAGCTCTTGGAGGAAAGGCATCCCATCTGTCTGTTAACCACCATCCCAATATCCAGCATGGTGCCTGGTACCCAATGGGTGCTCAGCAAATACCTGCTAAATTCTGGAGTGAAAAATAAAGCAAATACAAAGATAGAAATGACACACTCCACCCAGGAAAATCTCTAAGGAATCAACTAAATGCAATAGGGTGCTTTACTACTTCAGAGAGACGTGAACTGTTCCTCCTCACAGGCAAGTATGTGTGCATGAACTCCATAAAGGCAGCAAAGGTGAATTTGGGGCAAAGACCAGTACTCCACGGAGTGAGTCGCTAGGTCCAATGGGACCATGAGACCACCGTTTGAATAATGAGTCAACGGACTCTGCTTCTTGAAGTCTTCCTTCGGAGCTTCTGAGAAAACTGGATACTCAGTGGCCCTTTGGCTTCATTTTTTCAAGGAGTAATCTTTAAGCTGCTTCTTGAAGTCCTCCTTCGGAGCTTCTGAGAAAACTGGGATACTCAGTGGCCCTTTGGCTTCATTTTTTCAAGGAGTAATCTAAGTTTGGGCTTCCCTGATAGCTCAGTTGGTAAAGAATCCACCTGCAGTGCAGGAGACCCCAGTTTGATCCCTGGGTCAGGAAGATCTGCTGGAGAAGGGACAGGCTCCCCACTCCAGCATTCTTGGGCTTCCCTTGTGACTCAGCTGGTAAAGAACCCACCTGCAATGTGGGAGACCTGGGTTTGATCCCCGGGTTGGGAAGATCCCCTGGAGAAGGGAAAGGCCACCCACTCCAGTATTCTGGCCTGGAGAATTCCATGGACTGTATAGTCCATGGGGTCGCAACGAGTCAGACACGACTGAGCAACTTTCACTTTCAATCTAAGTTTAGTTCCAGATTTAGCAGTCACCACTCTTAGAAATAGGGAATAGAAATGTGTCTTTTTCCAAGGGAAAAAAAAAACTGTAAAACAGTGAAGTCCCTGCCTTCTCAGGCCTGTTCTGTAGGTGCTGGTTGAGGGTCTCTCCCCTTATGTGAATAGACGAAGATATGCATCCGGAAGGGTGGAACTCAACAAAGAAGAGAATGCCTTGAAGGTCTGAGCATTCGAATAAAAAATGGAATTTACAGAGATGCTTAGTATGCCATGAGATAAAAACAAGATTGAAAGAAAACTAGAACACTCTTTGATTTCTACCAAGACATTTAATAATTTTAACTTCTGCATGGAACTGCAGAAACACTAGAGAAAAGGTTAGGCTCACTGCTTTAGAGTAACAGGTGAATTTTTCTCATGACATAGAAGATCAGGTAAGGGATTTTTCTGAGCGAAAAAACTGCTCATGGTGCTAGTCAATCTGTGAAAATGATCAAACTTTATAGAAAGTGAGCAAAATACTGGCCCTCGTTTATACCAATTACCTGGATACTGCAGGTTAATATTTTCAGAGGGAAATATGGACTCTGAAGTCGGTGAAAAGTTGTTCAGGGGCCCCTTCAGCATCCCTCTTGTTATTTTACAATCTCTAGTATTATATAAAACCCAGTACCAGGCAACTATGACAGTCCTAAGAGTTTCAACTGATCTTAAGTTCAATGAACAATGCGTAATCAGATATCCTAAAAGTTATACCTATAGGAAAAAAACAAAAGTGATAGTTACTTCAAGCTGATAGGAGCAATACACATTCAGTAACATATATTATTAAGAGCTGGGCACTATATTAGGAATCCCAAATTCTATGATACATTAAGGTCTGATCCCTGCTTTCACAGAATTCAGTCCAACATGGAGCCCAGTGAACAAATAGCAAAGTATAAAAAAGTATACTGAAAGGAAAGGCACATAAGACCACGTGCTATGTGGGAAGGGAAGTGTGAAGCAGGCTGAGAGGAGAGGGGAGTGGGGCACAGCATGGTGAGACTGTTAACTCTACCTGGGGGCCAAGGGGATGGAGAAACAACGACAGCAACAGAGGTGCAGAGTAAGTGGCTGCGGAGCTGAGTGACTCAATGACCAGGATGACAAGGAAGGTTGAGGGCACAGCCTATGACAATGGCATGGAAATGCTTAAACAGCTAAAATTACATATACAGTGGAATACTACTCAGCCATAATACAAAGAAGTAAACAATGCCATTATCATTCTAAGTGACATCAGAGAAAGGCAACTATCATACAATATTGCTCATATGCAGAATCTAAAACATGACACAGATGAACACATCCACACAACAGAAACGCACTCACAGACAGAGAACAGACCTGTGGTTGCCAAGTCGGGGTGGGGAGGTTGAATTGGCAGCTTGGCTATCAGCAGATGCAAACTATTTTATATAGAATCGATGAACAACAAGACCCTATTGTACAGCACAGGGAACTACAGTAAATATCCTATGACAAACCATAGCGAAAAATAATATGAAAACAAATATATACATATACAGCTGTAAATCAGAAACTGACAAAACACTGTAAACCAACTATTCTTCAATTTTAAAAAAACAAAGTCTGAAAAGTAATCTGATATGTAAGGGAATTTAAGACTGTGCACAGTCAAGGACGTCACACTAAATAGACAACTGACAAGCAAGGATTAGACTCTGGGATGCACGGAAAGGAAGAGAGGAGTGGATGTTACAGGGGACAATCACTATCATCATAATGTATATAAGACCATTCTAATATGGCTAGCTAAACACGAAAAGGCCTACTTTTTTAAAAAGTGTATTGACGTGTAGTCGATTTACAGTGCCGTGTTAGTTTCTGCGGTACAACAAAGGGAATCAGCTGCACATATGCATACATCCATGCTCTTTTTTAGATTCTTTTCCCAGATAGGCCATTACAGAGTGTGCATTGAGTAGACTTCCCTATGCTACACAGTAAGAAGGTCCTTATTTAGTTCTCTATTTTATATATAGTAGTGTGTATATGTCAACCCCAATCTCCCAATTTATCCTTCACCTCCTCTCCCCCCAGGTAACCACAGACTGTTTTCTACATCTGTGACTCTATGAAAAGGCTACTTCTAAGCTTCACGCTGAGTACAGTCTCTAAGGTCTCTTCCAGCTCTGCAAGAAAAGTTCTCGTTTGTAACACAAGAGAACAGACAGGATATTACCCTCCCTCCATCAGTGCAGGTACATTAGCCAAATCCGAAGTTCTTCCTCCCATCGGAAGACCTAATGTAGCCTTAAAAATAGATACCTACCACAAGCAATGATTTATGACAGATCAGCAATCATGCACATTTATTTCCCAAACTGCTAAGTTTTTTGCTCTTTGCCAAGCTAATACCAGGCTGTTAATATTCCCAATAAACAGCTTGTCTAAAAGAAACCTCGTACTATACAACAGGCCATTTGCATCTTCAGAAGCAGGAGTCTGCAGGCATTAATAAGGATAAGTGCAGCTATTTAGCCCAGAACCCCTGAGGACAAGATACATGATCTAACACCTTTTACTTAACAAGTTTCCAAGCCAGGAGTCCTCTCATCAGCATGTTTATAAGCTTACTCGCATATTCTAATGGTAACAGTACCAGATGACAGATCTGTACGTAGGTATAAAAGGGTAACATTTCTCCTCCAAGCATATGCCAAGGCATAGAGCTGAAGAAAATGCTTCCTATTGTTCACAATACACTCTAGGACCTCTTCTACTGAAAACTAAATTTAACTATTCTGATGCTAACATCAAGCAGACAAACATTCTCCAGCTCTAAGCCAAAGACTCCCAGGATTTACAAATCAGGTGAATGAAGGTGAAAAGATTTGAAGCAAGAGAAAAAAAAAAATCCACATGTAGATAAACATAGTTAATAGGCCCCATCCATTAACCAGCTCTGTAAAAGACAAACAACCTGGTTTTCAAACCATCACTCTGACCACCACTTTATACATTAATTATGCATCAAAAATATATCACTGGTATTTTTGATAATACAAGTAATGGTGGAGTGTACAATCTGAGCACAAAGTCCCAAAGCAGTGTAACTTGGAGTTTTTTTTCCAAACTTCTTTTGTTATGGAAGCCAGAAGTCAATGGTTCTAATCCCAGTGATGCCTCTCTCCAGAGTTCTTTTTTTTTTAATTGAAGTATAGTTGGAATTACAATGTCATGTTAGTTAATTACTGATACACAGCAAAATGACTCAGTTATACATACATATGCATTCTTTCTCATATTCTTTTCCATTATGGTTTATCACAGGATATTGAACACAGTTCCCTGTGCTATACAATATGATCTTTTTGTTTTAACCATTTATACCAGTTTGCATCTGCTAATCCCAAACTTCCAATCCTTCCCTCACCCATCCCTCAACCTCTTGGCAAGCACCAGTCTAATTTCTATGTCCATGTTTCTGTCTCATAGACAGGTTCCTTTGTGTCATATTTTAGATTTCACGCATAGTGCTATCACTGGAGTTTTTAATAGCTGGCAAATCATTAGTAACCTGTAATCTCAATTTTTCTCACCTTTAAAATTCAAAGACTACTTGTAATGTGCAAAATTTTTCTAGATGGAATAAAAATGATTAAATACATGGTTATAAAGGATTTTAATGTCCTCAGAAGATGCTGGATTTCAATATTGTTAAAGAACTTTTAATTATAAATATCTCCCAAAGAAGAAATAGAAAGCATTGAATCAGGCTTCCAGAAAAATATTTTTTGTCTATCTAACATGTACCAGGCATTCTGCTGTGTTTGTGGATGCAAGGATAAAACAGCCAAATTATAAGGCTGCCCATAGTCCTGAAATTTCAGAATACTTGGGAACAGGAAATCAGATATAATAGTATAACATGACATGTGAAGTGCTACAATAGAAGAACGAACAAAATGTTATAGGAGCACAGAAGGAAGTACCCACGTTTTTTCAAGTCAAGGTAGAAGATGAGAGGTGAGTGGTTGAGTTTTATATATGTACTATATTTCTAATCAATTCTGAAATCCAAATGATTTCATTTGGATAGTCTGTAGCCAACATTAGGACAATTAACATAACTCTAGTTGAAATTTAAAAAAACACTGCTCCATGCAATTCCAGTAATCGAAGAACATAAAAGATGAAAATAGCTGCCAGTCAAAATCAAAAGTAAATCCCAACCAACACTCAGTGATAAAGAGAAAATTCATTTGGAAAAACACATTCCAGAAGAAATCAGTAAAGAGTTAATAAAGCTTTCTACAAACTTAAGAGAAAAATATCTCTATAAAAACGTACATGTAATAAGGCTACAGATCATTGGTTAGCTGCCAGAAAAATGATGGAATATGGCATAGTTTACTTATTTCTTTTTAATGGCTCCAACATTCCACCTGAAAAATTGGTCCCAGAGCTGTATAATTGGGGATAAAAATTAAATGACAGTTTCCATTTGTCATGATGAAAGCTGATCACTTGTGTTTTTTCATTTATCCACACTGACTAAAGTGGTTCCTGAAGTCTACCAAGCCAATCTTTTCCCTAACAGTGCAAATCATGCTCGTACTAAAATAAAGGGAGAAACAGATAAGCTTGTTGGCATCAGAATACATACTTCATTCAGGTTCCTGATTCCTGGGTCTCTATCTCCAAATTGTCTAGAGGCGGGAGCCAGAAGACAACTTTTGGGGCCTCATTAACATAATATGAGAATAAGCCACTGGTCCCCTTTTTTTTTTTAATTCATCAACATTGTGAAATTAAATTACTAATATTTCATATTATCAGTAAGAAATCAAATCCTCTTTATCGTCCTCATATTTAAAAGACTACTACTACACAGCAAAGACAATGTCAGTACACAGATTAGGACACTACAGGGAGAGACTAACCCTAGACCCCACACAGGGAAGACGGACATGCACAGAGCCTGAAGCTGTTACTGCTGTCGTTCTGTTTTCAGGGACGTGGACGTGGAGAGGAGAGGGGAGGCTAAGTGTGAGGGATGTAAGAAGACCAAACTCTACTGCAAGAGACCCTGGCGTCAAAGACAGTCCTAATATTAAAACATAACAGTTACACATGTTTGGCTTTTGCTCATCCTGATCTCAGAAGTTATTTGGAAGGAGGAAGGCAATCCCCCAGAAATATATTTAAAGGCTTAAAAATAGATTTTTGTCAAGCTGCTTTGAAGTATACACCTTCCCTTTCATTCTAGACTGGGCTGATTTGAATTTGATTGGATTTTCATCAGTGACCTCTGATGAAGTGTTTCAAAACTCAAATCAGGTGATTCAATATCAGAGTGAAGAACAGAGGCTCGAAAGTCAGATGGCTGCTCCCCCTCATGCTAGCTGCATGACCTGAGGCAAGCTGTTCAACCTGTGGGTGCCTCAGTTTCCCATCTAGAGGTGAAGATTAAAACAAGGGTATAAGTATTAAAGGGTCAGTGTACGTAAATTGCCTAGACTAATGACTAACATATAGTGAATCCTTAATAATGTTACTATTATTACTATTATGCCATAGAAGAGTGGTTTTTTTAAAAAATCATGTCATCAGACAGAAAACTGACAAAAAATTTAATAAAATTATAAAGATGTACTGTTAAAGACACAATAATATGTATAATCAAGCTTATAAAATAAACTCCAAGGCGATTATTCCAACAAAAAGTGTTTACTTGACAAAGATACTCAGCTTAGAAAGACTCTCCTAGTGGATGTAAGCATCTTAGTTCAAAGTAAGGATGTTACTGAAGTGCCCACAAGCAATTCAAGGATGATCAAGAGTTCCTTGGACTGCAAGGAGATCAAACCAGTCAATCCTAAAGGAAACTGTGAACACTCATTGGAAGGGCTGATGCTGAAGTTGAAGCTCCAATACTTTGGCCACCTGATGCAAAGAGCTGACTCACTGGAAAAGACTCTGATGCTAGGAAAGAATGAGGGCAGGAGGAGAAGGGGACGAAGGAGGATGAGATGGTTGGATGACATCATCGATTCAATGGACATGAGTGTGAGTAAACTCCGAGAGATGGTGATGGACAGGAAGGCCTGGCAGCGTGCTGCAGTATGGGGATCGCAAAGAGTTGGACACGACTGAGTGACTGAACTACAATAACGAGATGGGACCCTGGCCTTAAGGAGCTTACACCTACCATGTGCCAGTAGCTATATAAAGAGCTTGAACTGTATCATTTCTCTTACTTCATGTGAATACAATGAGCCAGGCATTGCTGTGGCTATGACACAAAATAACAGTCTAGGACACAGAAAAATAAATTACCGGCCAAGGCCTCATAACAATGAAGTTTTAGTGCTAAGATTTCTACCCCAGTGGATCTGACTTCAAAGCCACATTCTCACCAGTACATCATACTGTTTTCCATTTATTTGTAATTCATCAACTACTTGCCAGGGACAGGATCAGGCAAACAAAAGCTCACGTGTTTGGAACTGCTGCCAAAAGATGTTAAACTAGAAATAGCCACTTACGTGTTTTTAGGATGAGAGGAGCATTAGAAAGGCCACCCCTCTTTACAGACTTAAGAATGGATGAAAGAAAAGAACTAAGCCCCAGAGAGGTTAAGTAATTCACCTCAAGTCAAAAGATAAAGTAGCTGTAAAAATTATAGTATAAATCAGTATGAAAATAACACTTCTTTTACAAAAATCTTAAGTAAATCTGTTATCTCAAATGAGGTGAAAGTAAGAAGCTTAACAGGACCACAGAGGTTCCAGAAGAACAGGGTTACAAATTCAGCCTCAACCAACAAACAAACAAGAGCAGAGTATCCTGGAAAGGCAGCCTTGGGGCGAGAGGCTGGGGTAAGAAAAAGTAACATTTCAAATAAAAAGCCAATTCACTACCATCTTCTCCTACCCTCCAGAGAGCCCAGTTTGAGACCCTGGGAGCTATCAGCTGGCCAAACAGGTATGGAGCCTGAACTCGACTACGATATGGTTAATAAGAGGCTTCCGGATGCCAATGAAATAGGTACAACCTATCACTTTAAAACCTAAAATATGATCAACTATAGTAAAAACAGAACAAATTATTGTGCCTCTTGTCTGTAGGTCCAGTGGTACCTGAACTATATGATGAACTAAATATATGATCTCTGATATATTACCTAGACAAGGGTATTTGGTACAATTATCACCTTCCACATTGGACCGTAAACATCTGCACTTCAAAGAGGCCAGTAGAAAGAACACAGGCCTTAAAAGTTATAAATCTGAGTTTGAAGTGTGGCTCTGCCATTTATTAGCTATATGGCCCTGAATACGTCATTTAATCTCTTTGAGTTTAAACCAATTTCTTCTCCTGTTGAAGAGGAATAAACAATAGCTAGTCCTCATCTCTTTAGGATTAAATGAGAAGAAGCATAGATTTCCTTGCTGGGTGTTGGCTTGTTGTGGTTCAGTTGCTAAGTTGTGTCTGACTCTTTGTAACCCCACGGACTATGGCACACCAGGCTTCCCTGTGTCCTTCACTATCTCCTGGAGTTTGCTTAAATTCAAGTCCACTGAGTCAGTGATTCTATCTAAGCATCTCATCCTCTGTTGTCCCCTTCTCCTCTTGCCCTCAATCTTTCCCAGCATCAGGGTCCCTTCCAATGAGTTGGCTCTCCACCTCAGGTGGCCAAAGTATTGGAGCTTCAGCATCAGTCCTTCCAATGAATATTCATGGTTTATTTCCTTAGGATTGCCTGGTTAGTTCTCCCTACAGTCCAAAGGACTCCAAGAGTCTTTATTGGTTTATTGCCTCTCGACTTCAAATTCACCCTTTTTGCCTGCTCTGAGAAGACGAATCTGAGCCTTCTAAGTGTTCTTCCTTTACCCACCTGTTAAGTTTGTCAGTAGAGGGTGCTGGAGGGACACCGTAGAAGGAACTAGGCTTCTCCAGTATCCAGCTCCTGGGGTGCTCACATATTCCTCAGGTCCAGCAGAGCTGACTGACCAAGAACATCCAGAGGCTTGCAGCTTCCCCAGCGTGCTCTTTAAGCAAATTCTGTATCAAAGTGCCTCCGGAGAGACACATTCTACTGAACAGCTCCCCCAGCAGCCTAGAGAAGAGACTTCAGCAAGCTCCGCAGCAGCAGAGCACTGCCGCAGCATGCCTCACTGTGCCCGCCGCAGGACCGCCTCGGGGAGGAGGACGGGGCTCTTCCTGGGGTTCTCCATCCCAGCCTCGGTCCAGTGGCTGCTCTATATCTGCTATTCCTACACTCTAGATTCTCCTTAAATCGTACCAGCAAATCCCTCATTATCCCAATGCCCTGTTCAAGTGAATGAGTCTTTACCTCTTCAAATAACTGTGTGCTTTCTCTCTCTTAATTGGACCCAGATTAATACAGCTTCATAGACTAGTGCCTGATGTACACAGTTTATGTTCAATAAACAGCACGCCCCTGGTGGCTCAAGTGGGTAGAGAGTCTGCATGCAATGCAGGAGGCCCAGGTTTGATCCCTGGGTCAGGAAAGATGGTGAAGGGGATGGCAAACCTCTCCAGTATTCTTGCCTTGGAGAATCCAATGAACAGGGGAGCCTGGCAGTTAGAGTCCATGGGGCTGCAAGAGTCAGACATGACTAAGTGACTAAACCTGTAACAACCATATATGTTGGAGTTTCTCTCATCCCTATTCCTAAAATGCACTCCTTTCCCTTTTTCATTCTACTGACCAGAACAAGAACCTGTTTCTATTACAAAAATCCCTACATGATGTCAGTGGAGTAATAAATAAGTAGGAAAAGAATGCCCCAAAAGTTTCTGTCCAATATATGAACAGAATAAAAAAGAACACTGCCTTCCAACTAACTGTCCCTTATTCAGCATGCAGCTTAGAAAATGCTTTTTGCAACTACCTTGGTTAACCTAAGACAATGTGACAAAGTGTGAAAATGCCTTCTTTTTCATGCCAAGGATATTTCCAAAATGACCTAAAGAATCAAATTCATTAATATGTTAAAAAATTTAAATAGCAGCCATTTTATGTCCTCTTGTCTCAACTCATGGTAATAATAAACTACAATATTTTGAAAAATCATAGAAAATACAGAATATTACCCATCCTAGAATAACTGATGAATTTGTGTTAGAGGATGGGGTTGAGAGCTCCACGTCCAGGGGAAGAAACAGTGGATTTAGCAGCAATATTACAAACCCAACATGTATTTCCCCATCTTGCAAATGTACCAGCTTAATTCTTGGGTAAAGGAGTGTAAAAATACATTATTCAAGCTGTCATGTATTGTTGGCACATATTTTGAAATTAAATTACTATAAAAATAGAAAATCTCAAATGTATTGTTTCTGTCTTCAAATTCTTTATCTTCTAATCCTCAGAATTATTCTTTCTCTGAAAGAAAAGCTATCTCACCTTTGACACAATCCCATGTCATCTGTATTTTCACTTGTGTCTAAAAGTCTCACTTAATTATCTATTTAACAGGAGCAGAAACTGGATGGGGGTGAGGGGAACCTCATCATCTTTTAGGCAGGCACCTTGTCCGATTTCAAGAGCTAACCCCCATGTTAAAACACCCCAAAATAGATATTGTGCGCCACCGCAGGACCCCAACATAAAGCAAGGCTCCTCATTAAAAGTTGGAATGGACCCTGCCAGCGATGCCTGCAGGGATGCTCAACAATAGCAGTTCCACCCCATGCCTTTTCCGACCTAGATTAAATTACTGACAAAACGGACAGACTACCCAAAACTGTGAGCAATACATTTTGCCAATGAAAATAATGATCATGCTTGGTATAGCACACATGCTTTCTGCTCAGCCTGTCAGTGTTTCCAGTTAAGGGGCTCAACGGTCTTACCAGTCAACCCTTCCCCTGCCAAAACCAATAAGCTGCCTTCATTTCTTAAGCCCCCTCAGGGCTTTGAATTACTGTCCATTCTGCACTAAGGTCAGTCCTGTAAAACTGTTTTATCCCCCGAGAAGAGCCAGAAGCAGAAGCAGCCCCTACTGAAAACCCAGATGGAGAAAATTTGAGAATATGTGAGCTTCCTGTAATTTTCCACTGTCAGTGTTGCACATTTGCATTCTTAAAAGTTGCATCTACTGCTTGAGATGGCAAGGTGTGCTTCCCAACAGTGGCATCACTTAATGCTTATGGTGTTTTATATGAAAACATGTATTTCTCTACACCAATGTGTAACGGGGTAAGATTTCAAAACGGCTTAACTTTATAGTTCCAAGCATTCTAGTGAGTTCAACAGTCTCTTATATAATACAGTGAAACAAACACATACAAACACAAACACACCCCTTAAAAGTTATGCATTCTTATTGGATTTTTCATTTTATACCAGAGAAAACAAGATCATGCCAGATCTCTTGACAGCAAACAAAACCTGTTTAGGAAAAAAACAAACCTTGCCATTTTTTTTTTCATTCGTTCATTTAATCATTCAATTCATTTATTTATGAAATAACTTCCCACACTAAAAAGCTGTTAAAATTTTTTTGGATAGAAAGAGAGCTCCTTTCATCCATCCTATGTTTTTCCATACTACATAAGAATCAGATACAGTCACTCTGTTTGACCTGGCAAGCTCAACTGCTGAAAACAAGATCCTTTCCCCTAAGGAGGGGTCTAACCGATGCCAGTTTCAAAATATGACTTCAAGGCTTCAATAGAAGATGTGACAAGAGAACCATTCTTATAAAATACTAGTCCCCAAAGGCCCATCTTTCGGTCCATTTCTTTCCACCTGCTTCCAAGTTTGGCTTTCCAGGCACAGTCACTGCTACTTACTTTTTACCTCCAGGCCTCCCACGATTCTCAACTTCATTCACAGCTTTTATTCTTGGTTCTAAACTATGCCTCTACTCTGGTAATATGGGAGGAGGAAACCTGCTAAATGCATCCTTGATGCTGATGTGATCTTTCCAGTTATTGAATGTTTCATTGAATTTTACACTATACAACTTCAAATGCAGAAAGCCGCCGATTCATTTTGGTAACTGTTGTTCGGTATAGATAGCCAGCTCCATAACTATATACTTTGATTTGGTACATGAGAAAACGTATTTTTCATTACATCCCTTATCCTCCTAATGACATTTCCAAACAGGATTTTAAGAACTGTGAAGCAGAAATAAAATTACGCTCAAGTTCCAAATTGATCTCATGGAATGGAAAATGGATATCGTTGCCAGTGAGTATTAACAGGACTCTAAGCAGGCAAGTTAAAAGTTCAGAAACGTTTCTCAAAGAAGGATCATCTTTCAAATGTCCCTTACATTA
The DNA here is from genome assembly GCF_019320065.1 of Cervus canadensis. Classification (NCBI taxonomy): domain Eukaryota; kingdom Metazoa; phylum Chordata; class Mammalia; order Artiodactyla; family Cervidae; genus Cervus; species Cervus canadensis. The sequence goes on from NC_057396.1 coordinate 23,132,265, forward strand.
GCAATCACAACAGAGATTCTTTGAAAGAACTGAAGAGTCTCTGATGAGATCCAATCCCCAACCCCTAGGTCCTTTATACTGTACCTGGACTTCACCATCTGCTTTGGTGTTCTTCCTTCCTTTTCAATAATGAATCAGGGCTAACATTTCAGTTATCTGGATTTGCACAAAAACCTAAAGGAGCCATGAAATTGCTTCTGTAAAGCACATTCTGTGGTGACTTTTAAATAGCTTTAAGAATAATTTGGAAATAAAAATACCACTGTAGCAAGTTTTATGTCTTCTACACACATATGCTAGAGCAATTTCTTTCTCCCGGAGAAAGAAGGGAGGGATATGTCTAAACTTTGTAACGCACAGCCAATTATGGCCCACTGTCATCGTGACTGTATTAATTATCTGCCTTCCCTAAGTTATCAAGACCTGAGAGACGCCTAACAGCCACTTATTTCACATGGCCGTGGTTCCACTGTGGAAAGGGCTGTAATTTATCTCAAGGTCTTTCTGCGTTTACACAGGTATGTGTGCACTCAGCACAATCTCAGAGTTTTACTTGCAGCCTTTGGAGGATGTCAGTTACTCCCAGCCACGAGGCGCGTGCCACCCCCCCATCTGCCTCCCCATTATCCCGTACTTGCTGAGGACTCTCAGGAGATGCAACACAAAAAGGGATTAGATGGTGATCTGCAGCCCAGCCCTACACTTCAATGAGTTATATGAAACAAAAACAGGATTATTCACAGAACAGCAGCAACTATTATTATTTATGCAAATGTCCCTCATAGACCACTTCAAGTTATAGACTATTCACAGGCTTCGGCATAAGGCCCGCGTCATCCCAACAAAGAGGCTACTCTTGAAGTGGAGATACCATGACCTTGCAAGTGTGGGAAGCACTTGTCCTTGCTAATGTAGGCATTAGCCGGAGCTCCTAATTGGGTTGGGCCTCTTTCCTAACTACAGGGAAACTATATCAGAGGGGAAAATGTGTATAAAAGACCAGTACACAAATTAAGATTACACTCTGGAAAACACTAAAAGCCAGTCTCCTAAGAGGGTCCTGGGTAGAGACAGCAGTGCATCCGGTGCCAGAAGGGACCAGAAAGGTTCTCAAAGTAGTTTTAAGGCAAGTGTGAAGGGCTTGAAGCTGACTGTGAAGGATAAGAACTGGAGGGAGAATAAGGAAGGAAATGTGTTAACTTTCTTCACTATGTTAGTTTCTTATTTAACTTTCTTATACCAGAGATTTGGGGAGGATCACCTGCAGAGACAAACTGATTTACACACAGAATAAAGTCAAAACCTCTGTTTTGGATGCTCTCTCTCATCCAGATGACCCAAGATTTACTCTGATTATGCGAACTAGATTTCAGTACCAATCCCTTTGGCCAAAAGCTATGAAACCCATCTAAATTATAGCTCACCAACTGCACTTTCACCTGGAAACTAGAGGTGAAAGTCAAGTGCTTTATCTGCTCAGACAAGCGGCTTCTTTCCAGATCAGGAGTATTTTAATGAAATGAGACTTAAGTGAATTGTTGACATTAGCATTAAATGTTGTCATTTAATATCAACAGTGTGTTTGATTTGTAAACAGTTATGAAATGTCATTCGGACCAGAGAGTTATATTGAGGTTTACCACATTATAGGAATGGATTTCCAGAGGGAAGTGAACTGATCTGTCTCAAAATAAAATGTATTTACATTAACACTTGGGGGAAGCAGACAGCCCTGCAAACATAGATGGAGAGATAAAAATAAGACCAGAACAAAACTCAACTTGGAAGAATAATAGAATAAAATACAATTTTTGGGTTCCATGTATATGTAATATTTCACTGTGTATTTTTTCTTTGTCTTTTAAAAAAGAAAAAAATATAAGTATGAAGTACATGGGAAAGAAATATCACTACTGGGAATTACCTATTATAATTCAGTCTCCAAAATAATTTTTAAGGGGGAAAGTTGGGAGTGATTAACATTTAGATGAAAGAAATGATTCAGAGGTAGTAGACTCACTTCCTTACCAAACCTGTAAACATCTAACATTTGCATCGAAAATTATATTAGTTTAGTTAGATTAATTTTATCTAATCTAATTTCCTAGAAAAAATTACATTAGTTGTAGAGTTAGTTTAGTTGTCACATAAATACACTGGTCACATGGAATGAAAGACACTCATCACAGGGCAAGTGTCTTTAACTTTCCTCCCAGAGGTGGTTGCAAATTATTAATACACCAAAAACATACTTTCTGGTCACAACTCCAAATCAAAGAGGCAAGGCTTCATGAATATTTTCCCCCAACACACAGCAGCCTAAAAAAGTTAAAACACTATAATTCCTTAGTCCCAAGATTAGTCTTAAGCTAAAAAAATACTGGTGAATTCCAAAATCAACCAACATATAAGATAGCCTCCTAGATCTGGAAGGCACTTTCACTCACTTCTTTTTCTTAAACGACTGTATATAATCTATCGTTAGGTGGCTCAGACAGGAAAGAATCCACCTGCAATGCAAGAGACCCAAGTTCAATCCCTGTGTCACGAAGATCCTTTGGAGAAGGGAATGGCAACCCACTCCAGTATCCTTGCCTGGAGAATCCCATGAATAGAGGAGCCTGGCGGGCTACAGTTGACAGGGTCACAAAGAGTTGGAAACGACTGAGCGACTAAGCACACATAACATGAGAACAGGGATGGAAGAGTAGCCGTCATTACTACTAGAATATTCTTTAAAAAAAAAAAAAAAGCCCTTTCGTCTCCAAGGATTTGGAAGCAAAATTGACAAAGGCCTCTCTCCTAGGAAGTCTAACTCCTCTAGGTTCTAGGCAATTAAAGTTGACTCAAAGGAAAACTTGAGGAAGCTCTAACAGCAGAAAAACAATTCTGTGATGAGCCTTTGTTTACAACAGATCTTAATTCTTTATCCTTCACTTGAGAAAGCTGTAAGGTCTTTGGCACCTGGCTAAAAATAGCAGAAGTAAAGCAGGTGACAAAGATGAATGGCTCCCAGAGACACAATTCAAACTAGAGGAATTTAAGAAAAACTTCAGTAGAGCCTGCAAGAGATACTCTCCTACCAGGTAAATCAAGGTGGAAGTAAACTGCTCCTCTTGGAGCAGAATCACAATCTGCCAGGCAGACATTTCTCTTTCAGGGTTTCATATTCACTTTTGTGCTATGTTTTAAAAATATCTTCAAATTCTAAGAAGCTGGTTTTGCCGGGGGGTCAAGGAAAAGAGTTTCAATGTAACCTCATAAAATTCAATGACACTGGATCATATCACGTTTCAAATTCCTTGAAAGCTCCTGGCAAAATGACCAATCAAAAAGCCCATTAAATTCCAGCAGGAGATGGGACATAAGGCACATGCCTGCCCTTCCAATGGAGGCCAGGATCCTCCTGCCTGCTGTCAAGACCCCGCCTCCTCTATGTGAAGCTAAGACTCTGGGTCTTTGCAAGAGTTCACTTCAGGACACTACGAGAGAGGGTCAAAAACCATTTCTTTGGGCAAATTTCATCCTAAAGGATGTGCCATTTACTGTTGCTTTTCTGTCTACCTTCTATCTTAAGGGACAAGTCTTGCACCCCATCTTCTGATATTTTAGAAAGAAACCATTTCCTTGTCCCCTACCCAGTTTTCTTGACAGTATATACAATCAAAAGGCTTATAAAATAAAAACTTTTGATCTCTTGGAAGGACTGGAGAAGAAGTTTCAGACCTTCCTTCCATCCAGAGATGGCAGAGGGACTTCCCTAACAAGAGAAACGGGAAAAGGCCTCAAAGGAGGGGAAGTTATTCTTCCTGGGCTCTCTTTTCCAGGTTCTTTTTATCAATATGGCAACTCCTTCTTGGATTGCACCAGCTCCTAGCTTTAGGCCCTTCCATTTTTTCACAATTGCAAAGTCAAAATAAACTCAGAAAGCCTCATACATGAAGCCTAAAAAAACTCATGAGAAACCCCCACTGAAAAGTTCAATAATCATTTCTTTGCAAATCTTCAGTGCATTTGGAGAAAAAAAAAAACGTCTATATGGCAAGGGAGCGGGAGTACCTCTAAGAACAGAAGTACTTTAAAGAAAAAAAAAGGGGGGGGTAAAAAACATAGATAAAAGACACTAAGGAAGTGTCTGGTGAAAAATCGCCATATGTACTCTAAATAAAAATGTGTTAAGAGCTCAAAATGTGTCGGGAACTACATTCAATATCTTATAATAATCCATAGTGGAAAATAACCTGAAAAAATACATATATAAATACATATATGTATAATTGACTCACTTTGATGTACATCTGAAACAAATACAATACTGTACATCAACTATACTTCAATTTAAAAAACTAAATAAATTTCAGAAGTAGACAACTAACACATGGTCTTAGAATTCCTGATCTCACTAAATCTAGTTTCACTAAAATCAAGATTGCCAGGAGAAACATCAACAACCTTAAATATACAGATGATACCACTTTAATGGCAGAAAGTGAAGAGGAACTAAAGAACCTCTTGATGAAGGTAAAAGAGGAGAGTGAAAAAGCTAGTTTAAAACAACACTCAAAAAACTAAGATCATGACATCCGGTCCCATCACTTCATGACAAATAGATGGGGAAAATGTGGAAACAGTGTCAGATTTCATTTTCTTGGGCTCCAAAATCAATGCGGATGATGACTGTAGCCACGAAATTAAAAAGACACTTGCTCCTTGGAAGAATAGCTATGCCAAACCTAGACAGCATTTTAAAAAGCAGAGACATCACTTTGCTGACAATGGTCCATATAGTCAAAGCTATGGTTTTTCCAGTGGTCATGTATGAATGTGAGAGTTGGACTATAAAGAAGGCCGAGCACTGAAGAACTGATGCTTTCAAACTGTGGTGCTGGAGAAGACTCTTGAGAGTCCCTTGGACTGCAAGGAGATCAAACCAGTCAATCCTAAAGGAAATCAGTACTGAATATTCATTGAAAGGACTGATGCTAAAGCTGAAGCTCCAATACTTTGGCCACCTCATGCAAAGAGCCGACTCACTGGAAAAGATCCTGATGCTGGGAAAGATTGAGCGCAAGAGGAGAAGGGGGCGACAGAAGATGAGATGATTGGATGGCATCACTGACTCAGTGGACACAAGTATGGGCAAACTCAGGGAGATAGTGATGGACAGAGAAGCCTGGCATGCTACAGTTCGTGGGGTTGCAAAGAGTCAGACAGAACTTAGTGACTGAACAACAAGTTCCACTAATAATTCACTTTGTAATACTTAGAGACATGCATGAATAATATGTACCTTTTCTATACAGTTCAATAAAATTTTTAACTCTCACTTTTATCATTTAATAGTTATGCAACTTTAAGCAAGTTATAAATTTTCTAAGTTATACTTTATTCATCTATAAAATGGGAATCATATTTATTACGATGATCAAATCTAATGAAGTACTAAGACAAGTGTTTAATACCAGTGAATGTTAAATAAATATTTCTCTCTTCTAAAAAAAAAAAATTCAAAATGTGGACAAAGCCTCTGAAATGTTCAATGACTCTCTCAACTGTGGAAAAGGTTCCAACAGAGTCAAGTCCCTGAGGAAAATCTTCCAGTATTCCAGGAAGGCTACAGAAGTTCTGTGACCAGTGCAGCCAACCCACATACTTGAGCTACCTCTTTCCTAACTGAAAGGAACAACTGTAAAATATCTTCCCTTCGAGCCCTGAAGCAGCCAGTTCTTGCAAACTCTCTTCCTCAGAAAAGGAAAGAACCTGTTAATTTGCTGTGTCCCAACAAGGTAAAGTATTTCACAGCTCGCTGGCACATTAGCATTGCCATCCATTCACAGCAACTTTGTACTCAAAGATCAAGTTGACAGCACACACATGTTCTGCATTTTCATTGCGGAAGGCCAATAACTGGCAGAATCCAAAAGCAACTCCCCAGGTTCAAGTAAGTGCTCTCTAAGAAGCAGGGCCATGTTTCTGCCTTGCGTACTGAGCATCCTGTAACTGGCACGGTGGCACAGTTCCTGTGGAGCAAAGAGGATGCAAGTGGTTGGGGGTGGGGTGAGGGGTGGAGGTGGTTAGTTTCTCGTCTATGCGTTTACTTTTAAAAATCAATGATGGCCCAAGAGCTATAATCTTAAAAATGTCAACAAAAATCCAACGGGTTTGAATCAAGTATAGTGAAACAAAAGTGGGCCTTTAAAGGGAATATCTCCCCCAAAATATTTACTCTTGTCGTTAATGGAGAAGAACAGTCAGAACTGGGTGGATGAGGCTATTCATTGTACACTCAGCAAATCTGAATGTCTAACCAGTGATATGTCCATTCAGTAAGAAAACATAAAACATAATACAAAAAGGAACCTACACTCTAACTAAAATTCAAGGGTGAGATTTTGACTTTGCATTACTTGGGTGAGAGGGAAAGTAAAAGTGAAGTCGCTCAGTTGTGTACGACTCTTTGTGACCCCATGGACTGTAGCCTACCAGGCTCCTCCCCCGTGGGATTTTCCAGGCAAGCGTACTGGAGTGGGTTACCACTTCTTCTCCAGGGGATCTTCCCAGCTAAGGGATCAAACCCAGGTCTCCCGAATTGTAGGCAGATGCTTTACTGTCTGAGCCATCAGCGAAGTCCAAACTATTTATTTTCTTTTTAATTACAAGGTTGCAAGTGAGCTATATACAGAGACTAAAGTAAAACCTCAGTTTGATTTTGTATGATTTTATCTTAAGTCAGATGAACTTGAATAAAAACAAATTTGAGTTTAGGGGAAAAAAAAGCAAAAAGAACATCCTTAAAATCTCATTAAATTATCATTAAAGGCTTAGCATCTGTGTATATAAATGATCTACACCATTAGTTGAATGATACAGTGGAAAGAGCACTGGACAGGAAATGCAAAAACCCAGACTTTGATCCTGGCTCTTACATTACTTATATGAATGTGGGTAAATCACTCAAATCCCTTATAAAATAGAGAAGGTAATCCCTTTCTGCCACACATGGGTTTTGCAAGGATCAAATGAAATAATATATGTCACATGTATTATACACCTCAAAAACACCACATCAACTTAATATTTCCAATTATATTGATGTTAAGATTAAACACACTGGAACATTAACAGTTCACCGAATAACCAACTTCCATGGTTCCAAACCTACCTCTGCTCAGACTAGTCTTGCTTGAAATTTCCTTTGCTTCGCCACTGCCAGACTACCACCAGCTCAGTAAAGACAGGAATCTCTCTGTCTTAACCACCTCAGAATTCCTAAAAGTTGGCAGAGTGCCTGGCATAGAATTCATAGGTACTGCATATTGAGTGTCTACTAACCACGGGATACCATCCGACTTTCCTATACGGTTCCTTAACCCTCTCGCCGCAACCCTATTAGGTGGGTAACAGAAGAGGAAGCTGACTCTCAGACAGTTTAAATAACTCTGCAAAGGTGATAAAGCTACATTAACGCCAAGGTTAGGCTCCAAAACCAGGTCTTTCATATTCCAAAACTGTATTCTTTCCACTCTGCTACTCTCCCTTTCACATTGCAGATGCCCAAAGAGCTGTATTTGATTAAAGGCTTCATTTTAACCATGTTACATAATAAGACATAACTAAGTAAGCATTTGACAATAAACTAAAATTGCACACTGAAATTTTAAAATCCATTAGCTTAAGCCTGGGTAGGATTTCCCCAAAATGCACCTAGATTCACAGATAAAGCAAAAGCAAAACACAAGTGAAAACTTCATTCTTTGTTGGCCAACACAAAACGGGATGGCAAATACTGAGTGAGGGGTAGGAGAGAAAGGGATCTTCTGTCTTGCCAGAAAAACCCTTAAATAATTCAGCTCCCGTTTATTTAAATAATTAAGCAATTGCAACTTTATTTAAAGAGCACTTTCATGAATCTAAATGCTGAGGCTGCCAAGAAAAGTAGAACAGACTTTAACACCTCCCCCCAAACCTCTTTTCTGAGAGGAAAACCAGCCTAAGGAGTTTCAGTCTGATAGGTAATTGTTTTGTAAAATTAAAAGCCACAGAAAATTGGAGTTTCGAATGGAAAATGTCATCTCAACCGTAACACTAATAAAAACAGCTAATGAATAAGTGCATTCTGGCAAGAATATATAAAAATTGGAAAGCCTGATGTGGACAGTACAGAATACAGAAGGAATTCATGTGAGTAAACATCAAATGAAAGATTATCCTTATTTGTGAAGAATCCATTCCAGCAAGAAATTGAACTAGAGACCTTTTGCATCCAGAGCAGCAGGACTACCTGTGGCGCCCACAGAAAACAGTTCTGGGTGAAGCAACAACCTGATGTCCCAGGGGTGCTAAGATACCTCCCACATCTCCACAGAGATGTTTCAACCACATCAATTCACTCTCAGAGGTAGAAATACTTATAAGTAGTGAGCAACAACATGACTAAAATAATAAAGGCTTTAAAACAATGAGCTATGTCTTTCCAGCCTGTGCTATGGCAGAGAGCAAGTAGAATCAAGAACCCCTCTCTCTTCGTTAACTCTGTGATCTTCAGACAGGAAAATGAAATAATCCATCCAAGGCTCAGTTTCCTCATCAGTAAAATGGAAACAACAGTAGACACCGGAATAGCTGTGAAAATTCAGTGAAACAATGAAGGTAAAATGCTTCAGGACAGTGCTTCATAGGCAGTAGGGCTCCCAGGTGTCACAATAGGAAAGAATCCACCTGCCAATGCAGGAAACACAAGAGAGGTGGGTTCAATCCCCTGAGTAGGGAAGATCCTCTGGAGTAGGAACTGGCAACCCACTCCAGTATTCATGACTGGAAAATACCATGGACAAAGGAGCCTGGTGGGATACAGTGTATGCTTGTAAATATTAGTTGTAATAACTCTAATAATAATAATAATTATTATGCTACACCCTGCCCCAGTCTGTACCTGCATGTCATCTTGCAAGTTAGGGAAAAAAGTCTCCGGTATTTACCAACAAGTCCTATATAAGGTCCCTTTTCTCTCCATTCACATTTAGCACCACTCTTTATTTATAGGGGTTCAGTCACCACACATCTCTTGAAGGATTCTTGAATTTACACACCACTTCTGCAACTTGAAATCCCACTGCACACACCAATAACATGTGAGCAAGCAGAATTTCCTTGAACAGTGCCTCTGGAATCAGATAAAAGACTAGAAAGTGTTAGTCACTCAGTCATGTCTGACTCTTTGTGACCCCATGGACTGTAGCCCGCCAGGCTCCTCTGTCCATGGAATTCTCCAGGCAAGATTACTGGAGTGGGTAGCTATTACTTTCTCCAGGCATCTTCCCGACCCAGGAATTGAACCCAGGTATCCTTCATGGCAGGAAGATTCTTTATCATCTAAGCCACAAGGGAAGCCCCATAAAAGTCTAATCCCGATATCAAACTCAACCGATCCTTCCATTTACATATTTCTAAGTTAAGGCATACCTACTTACAAAGATCTAATAGACTTTTCTTAAATTAATCAAAGCCCTTCAAAGTTAGAGCAGGGCAGATACCCCCTTTTCTCTTCATTTTCGTGGATGATGCCTAGCAAGTCTCCACAATTCAGTTAATCACACATCATGGAAACAAAGAAACCTCTCCAGAGCGATGAGCAGCATGTGCACGGATCGCCGATGCAGAAGGGTTTTTTCAACAGGAACAATGCAATCTATTCAGTAGAGAAGAGTACACCGTGCCAATTAAATATGTTGGGTTCCATAATTATAACTGCAATAATGAATGAAAAGAAGTGTTATTGCCACACAATGCCCTTCTGTATCCCGCGCAGTGATTCGTCTCTCTGGTCTGCATCCTCTAGATTCTTCCTCTGATTTGATCTTACTGCAGACTCCACTCTACCACAAATGTACTAACTGCACCTACTTCCCGCATCCAACCAAAAGCCTAACTCTAAAACTTGACCAAAACCATGTCTAGTCTCTTGACGGAGTTTTATGTTTTTAGAACATAAAATTTTTCAATCCAATGTCACAATTTTCCTCCAAGAGACCAACAGCTTTGAATAAAATTTCATTCAGACCTGCCTTGCTCTCCAGAAGAGAAATGCAGAGATCTCCTCCCCCACTGCACCCCATTTCTATTCCTAAAAGAGAGAGCAGCCCAGAGTCAAGACGAGAAGGGTCCCATTTCCCTCCTGCAAGTCCCCCTAACCAGATCAATGCCTCATTAGTTGTCTCTCCACCACTAGAGAACCTGAAGAGGCCAGATCAGAAGGACTTTCACACACCAAGTTCATTCAAAATGGCTTAGTCACTGATTGTAACCATCTTAGAAATCGGAAAAATTTCATTCTGGGCCATATGTGCATATGGCTTCTCTTATCCTCAACACTTATGCTTCAGTGGGTTTAATAAATTTTAAAAATAAATTACCTCCTAGTACTTCACCAGAACATTCGGACTTCCCGGCCTCTCCACCCTCAGGCCAGACTATTTCTGTGTGTATATGTATAATTTGTTTAAACTTCTATTAAACCCTCTGCTGATTTCCCACAAATAGGATTTAAATTTTGGAACTGGACATGTACTGAGGGGCTTTGGTCGCTGCAAAGCAGCCCCTGAACACCTGGCATATTTTCTCTCCAGTTGGCAGGTAGGCTCACAAGAGACTTCTGTTTCCAGAGGAGCTCTCATCAGTGCTAAGGCTTTCCTAAGCTTCTCAATCTTATCTTCTGGCAACAAATGCTGCAGTACAGCCAGTCCACATAGGGTTAAGGAAGCCACACACCCTCCCTTTTCATTTACGTTGACTCCCAGTGCAAACCTGTCCCTTTGGCCATGGGTACTGGTTTGCCACAGTTGTAAACAGCTCTTCGGATCAGTCCCAAAGGTCAGGCTTTTCCAGGTGCTGGAAATGTGTCACACAAAATATTATTTACAAATAGCCCGAAAAAATACATCTCAGTTACACACAGTGTTACTGGTAAATCTGACAAAAATCCTCCCTCACCAGTAACTTGCAGAAATATGTCTAAAGGCCTAAGAAGCACGCATTAACCTTTTATGACTCGGTTTTCATTATTCCCTCTGAAGATCTTTAAATCCACTGTACGGTTTTAAGTGACAATAAATGGTGAAAATACAGTGGCAACAGTAATAATAATAATGAAGCTATTTACTGAGTGATTAACATGGTCAGGGCCTTTGTACTTTCTTTCTATCATGGATCTCATTCTCCCATGTCTCAGCTCTTTTAACCATATGTGGTTCTGGTCTGGGTCACTGGATGTAAAAGCCACCTTATTCTACGCATGTGCCAGAAAACAGAAAAAGAAGATCGTATCACTTATATCAACTACTGGTCACTGGTTCTCTGTTCCCCATTTTTCTTTTACTAAAATCCTTTTGCAGTCACAGCCTGGTTTCTTTCAAGTATAGATTAATTTACTTCCGTTTCTGAGTCTATGAACCCATGCTAATTTGCATGGCTAAGTACAAAGACTCCAAAAACAATTAGTCAAGAAATCTTTAGTAGGAAGAGGTCTTTAGTAACTTTGGGTTAGACTGCCAACATGAAGCAGAATTTCAGTGTGGGAGTTCATTAATTCTTTCAGTAAATATTCATTGGACTCCCTAACATGTAGACAGTACTGTATTAGGCAGCATATGTATAGATAGATAGATAGATAGATAGAGATAAAGCTCCTAGTCTGTCAGTATTTATAGAAAAGAACCTGCCTGCCAGTGCAGGAGACCTAAGAGCCCAGGGTTCAACCCCTGGGTTGAGAAGATTCCCCTAGAGGAGGGCATGGCAACCCCCTCCAGTATTCTCGCCTGGAGAATCCCATGGACAGAGCAGCCTGGTGGGCCACGATCCACAGAATTGCACAGAGTCTGACACGACTGAAGTGACTTAGCACAGAACAGGATGATAAAATGAAAACACAAATAACTCTAAACAAACTTGAATAGTACAGATCTCATCAAAGATTGAGAATAGTAGTTCTGATAAAGCCAAGGCAATCAGGGAAGGCTCCATCTTCATATAGAAATGTAAAAGATGAAAAAAGATGAAGAGTATCTCAATGCAAGCACATGAAAGAAGATAAAAAAATTTTGTAAGGTGAGAAGTTACAAACCATGGATGGCGGCAAGTTGGGTCAACAGGATAACCGCCAGTTCTTGGGTTTCTCCAATCAATAGAAACTGAGTAGATGCCAGACAAGAAACTCAGGCAATGCTTTACTGGGGACCCTGCTTTAGCAGGGAGCAGTGAGAACCAACAGCAGGCTCCCCTGCTCACTCCCCACGGCGAGGTGAGCTCGTTCCTTAAAATGTGGGTGAGGGGAGGGGTGAGCCCAGGGGTGGAGCTGGAGGTATAGCTTAGGTGGTTTGTCCATCCCTTTGTGGTGCTGAGTGTAGAGAGGCATATGCAGTACCCTGCTTTGGGGTCACGCACCCAGTATTTTTGCTCCAGGCTCTTCGAAATGGCAGTTGGCTGGGGTTTTTTTTCTTTGTATCTTTTGGTCCACAATTTGCCAGAACTGCACATACACACAGTTATTTCTAGTCCCACATAATTTCTTTGTATCTTCTAGCTCAAGGAGAGTTGTGTCCAGGTGCAAGCTTTGCGGCACAGGGTCCCAGGTCCCAGCCTGTCTCAAACAGACTGGCACAGGGAAGAATCTGGTGAGTCCAGCAGGTCAAAGAATTCTGCTTTTAAAACAAGGAAACTTTGGAACCAGGGAGTGATCAGAAGAGGGTTTAAGGAAGATAAACCCACCCACAGTCCATGGGATGGACGGGGTCCGTAAGGACAAAAGCCACAAGGGAATAAATAGCTGACAGTGAGCCATGGCAATGGGAAGTGTGAAGTGAGAAAGGTTTTACTAGAAAGGTCAAGAGAACCTGGTGCCTGCATGCACACTAAGTACAGAAGGAAGACGAAGATGTCTGCAGAGACTTAGGCCTGGGGCTGCCTGGAAAAAGGGTGGTGAGTGATGAAGGAAAAAGGGAAACACAATGACCTGGGTAGCAGGTGCCTGTCTCTGGAGGGGGTTGCAGGGACAGTCTTTCCAATCGGGGATTTTGTCTTTGGTGGGTGTGTTTGTATATTTGTTTGTGATCTGAGACAAGGAACAGGTGTGGATAAATTGTTAGAAATCAGAGTTTGAAGGGGCAATGAACTCCCAGGGTTCCAGGGGTGACAAGGACAGCAGGAAGTTGATAATGCAGTGCAGTGTCAGTGCAGGGATTAAATGCAGTGCAGGGATTAAAAAAACAAAGTCAGACTGGAGAGAAAAGCCACACCTGAAGCTATGGGAGTGAATGAGATAAAAGAATGAGATCCAAAACACCAAAGAGAGCCTCTGGAAAACAAAACCACGAGGACAAAACACTGGGTTAAAAAACGCAGCTGGGAGAGGAAAGAAAAAGGGTCCACACAAGTGCCACCAAAAACGCCAACCTAAAAGGTGGTGCTGCAGAAGGCACGGCGGCAGTTTTCAAAGGAAATAGGAGTTAACAGTGCCAAGGACTTCAAGGCAGGCAAATAAGAGGCCTAACTAAGGACCTCTGGTGCTTGGTGACCTTCAAAAGTATCATTTCAGGACCGCAGATGGGGCAGAAGTTAAACTCCGGGACCCAGCTCAGAAGGCTGACTGCTTCAGCTGGACACAAGGATGGCGGGAGAGCAGCAGAGAAGGCAACAGTTAAATTGGAAAGAGAGAGTCCGGCATCTCACCTGCAAAACAGCCAGAGGCACCTCGGGTTACCAGGAAGTCCTCCCACTCCGCAGCATGAAGCTCCTCTGCTGATCCACCCAATTTAGGTCTGCCGGCCACGGTGACCTGTGCTCCATTAGGGGGTCCGACATCATCAGTGGCCCCTGCTGACAAGTGCCTCATCTCATCTCATACAGAATGAAAACAGCTAACGCTGGAGCAGAGCCCCATGAACCCATTAAATATTCTACACGTAATTTCTTTTTGATGTGGAGGAGTTGGAGGGAGGAGAGAAAGGGAAGTCAGAAAACCATCATTACGCTGGAAAGTATCTGAGTAGCCATGAGCTAAGGGGTGTAATCAAACAAGCCTTAATGGCTCTGCCCCAACAGAGCCTGGGAGTCAATTTCCTTGACTAGAAGGCAAGGATAGTTTAAGAAAGACCCCTGAAGTTTGTGTGTCAGTCAATCTGGCAAGCACCCAGATCACCCTTCTTTTAAAGCATGCACAAATAAGAGAAGCAGTGGTGTAAAGGATAAAGGAGGAGAAAGAGGGGAAGGGGAAGGGGTGGGGGAGGGGCGGACAGAGGCGTGCTCAGCAGAAGAGGACACTGACAGGCAAGGGAAAGAACGTGATACACAAACTTCATGTCGACCTGTAAAACAGGCACTCGAGATAACTGGCAGGAGTGGCTTCACTTCAGTATATTTATTTATTAAAACATAGATCCTTTCGGAAAAATGCACACCAAACATGGCATGTAATTTAGGAAACTCAAGAGACCTGCTGAAGGCCATGCATGTATCTCCTGAGGGATTTCATGGACCCCACACAGGAGCCGAATGCTTGATGTCACCTAACTGATTCTTTCCAGCACCTGCGCTTCTGACCACAACCACAGAAACAAGTCTATCCCTGCCTCAGTATACTAACACCTCTCATCCAGAAAAATAGAAGAGTCCGGACTAATTCCTAAGACCAACATTTGCTTCAACATTTATATTTCCAGGTAGGTTCTAAGTAATTTCTTACTGTGCCATTAGACTTCTCGGATTAAAAAAAAATAAATCAATTCAAAGCCAAAACTGATATCACTGTCACAACTGCCTTTCACCCATACACAGCGACCAACAAAACACCTTCAAGAAAGAATGAAGCCTGTACGTACATTCATATTTCAGAATCACATTAGAGGAAACGATGCAGGCTGGCCTCCCTTTCCTTTGTAAAATCCCGGCACCTGACATTTTACTGCCATTGGGTACTCTCTGAAAGGTTATGTTTTTATAATGGGAAAATTCTCTCTGACCCACTGGGGTTTCTGCTTCCTCACTCATCAATTAAAATCATCAGCAAATTTCAGCTTGCTTTAGTGAAGCAGAGGTAAGTGTTTTAATGCTCCCAACATGCAAAAAAGATGACACTGTTGGAAGTCTACATCACCTGCCCATCTCCCAGTCTATATCTGAAGCCTGAAAATAAAAGGCTCTGAGGGAGGAAAAAAAAAAGTAGAATTAGAGTCAAATTCTCTGTAGAAAACAGTTACTCGGTTTTCCAGCTCCCAGGTGGAAGTTAATCTTTTCCCCATTTCAGCCCCATCACCACTTGCAAGAAATGCTATATTATCCAGAGGCCGACAGCCTCGGAGATGAATCATCTTCAATTCAGACTTTCCACAGCCTTGTTTCCTCAAGTCGGCTGACAGGGACGCAGGGCATTCTGCCTCTCTTCCTTTTTCCTTTACATTGAATCAATTAGCAATGTTAAATATTTAACACATTAGTCTTATTTCACTAAACAAAACAATTCACAAGCAGCCTGGGGAGTGGCCGTGGGAGATAGGGAATGGACCAGACGTGGAGAAAACTGAATGAAGGGAAAAGCAGGTTTTAGGTGAATGTGTATTTTTAAAAAAATATAAAAATCTATTCACAATTCACTGAAGATGGATCGCTTGTTTCTTTTCTTCTCCTGACAGGTCCTGAATCTTTATAGAGAACGTTAAATTAAAGCACATAATGGGTTTATGTAGCAAAGTGCACACGGCGGACATTAGTCACGTCCCTTAAGCATTTTTCTCATTTTCTAAGCCTGACTTAGGCCCCATTTCCCCATTGATGAGGGAAGTCTGTACTAACCCACAAACCACATCTACAGTCTGGTGGGCCATTTTTCACATTTGGTGTTGTCAACCGGGGCTGTGTCCTGCACTCAAAAGCAGGATTATTACATTTCCAGCATAGTTTATAGGAAATAGTGAAAAGCTGAGAGGTCATTCAAGAGAGAAGTTTTGTTTTGTTTTTCCCTCTCTCCACTTTAAAACACACAGTGGCATTAAGGAGGAGGGAAAAACCATCCCCCCACCCTGCAGAACCCTGGATGGATGAGCTGAACGATTTTTACTCAAGCACACAACCCAAATTCACCTGTAACACAATCAGAAGCTCAGAATCTGGCTCACTTAGGGATATTGTTTGTGTGGTCCAGAACAGGCTCAACGGTAAAGCACCCACTTGCTAATGCAGGAGACCTAGTTTCAATCCCTGGGTCAGGAAGATCCCCTGGAGAAGGAAATGGCAACCCACTCCAGTGTTCTTGCCTGGGAAATCCAATGGATAGAGGAGCCTGGTGAGCTACAGTCCAAGGGATCGCAACAGAGTCGGACACAACTGAGAAAGAGTGACTAAACAACAACAAACCAGCATATTTTATCAGTCTCCTAATCTGGTCCGATACTGGAAAGTGATTCCCAGGAAGCCCTCCGGACTGGCGAGCAGAGCTTCCCATGTTACACGTGAGGCTGACCCCCACAACTGCTTTTCAGAAGACACCCCAACCGTACAGCTGTTTAGCGCTGCAAATCTGATGCTGATGAGGAAACTGAAAAGAACAAGCTGCTTGCCACATAGCTAGATTTCATTAGCATTAGGCAAATTCCTGCGTCATACTATTTTTACTGGGAAATAATTAGAGCCCTTGATCTCTGCCCGGGAGCACTACTCCCTCAGCACACTGTGTCAGTGATGGAAGGAAAAAAGGCATTTTGATGGGATTCAAAAAGGAAAATAAGATGACTGCAGCAAGCTTCCCCCACAACCTACTGCATGCATCTGGGGATAGTCTCTCATCACAGCCAATACCGTATCCTCATCAGGAACTTCTCAGTTGTTTTAGACAGCTGTGTTCCAAATGACAGAAGAGGTTTTCATAAAACTTAGTCAATAAAAATAAGATGACTGGTTAATGCCTTGGCATTTGAAGCCCAGTGCCTTTCCATAGGTATCTGAAAGAGGAAATAAATTTACTTTGGTTACAGTAACTGACATTGATGGAGCCTTTACCAAGTGCCTTGTACTTTGATAAGCATTATATAGACAGAAATATAAATATTGACACAGATACACAGATATTCCCATAACCTCACAAAGGAGGTATTATCCCCATTCTACAGATCAGAAAACTAGGTCACAGACAGGTTAAGTTACTTGCACAAACACACACAACTGGAACGGGGAAAAGTGAGATTTGAATTCTGAAAAGTCTTATTCCAGAGTCTTCACTGATATACTTACTCCTTGTATTCGATATCCTTTGATTCTTTTCTCCCCAAATGGTCAGTTTTGATCAAAAAGCTTCTGCTGCTCTTTCTAAGAAGGACAAGTAAAACCAGTGCTATCATTTGCCTAGGTTTTTCTTGATGTTTTGATGAGCACATTAGCGTTAATTCTAGAATAGGTTTCTGCTGGAATGGGTACCAAGTAATTTACTGCCTTGCAGATCAGAGTGGGCAACAAATATGATTTCCATGTATCCAATACATAATGCATTATGGGACTCCAGCAGCAAAACCATGATTTTCAAAGAATGTTCATTTAACCATACAGGTAATTAATAATTGATAAGTTATTTACTTTAAGAGTCAAAAATGCTATGAAAAAGCCTCTACCACTTCTCTCAGCCTGGATCACCCTAAAACCAGGACCGTGAGGGCTTGTAGCACCTCGAGTCTACAAGGGTTCTGGCCCACCAGAGTGAACAAAGGCAGAACTGGTTTGACATTTCCTGCTGACTGTGATTAGAACATCTTTTAATGAAGCTCACTTCAAATCATTTTAAATCCATTTGCTCATGTCAACATCAATGTACTCAGCATTATCTACCAATTAGTAAACCGGAAAATATTCTTTAGATAATCTGAAATCTCAGTAAAATATTCAGCATGCCATTCATTTACTATAAACTGCCCTGTAAAAACAAATTAGCAAAACCAGCTGTCACAGGACAACATAAACATCCATTAATACAGCCCAACTACTTCAGTCTCTGGCGAGATTTTTCAGGAAGGAGAAAATGCGGTAGAAATACAAATCAACAAGAATTTCAATGTGCTGCACAATATTAAAGGATCCATTTACCTTCCCTGTGTGTGAGCCCAAACTTGGACTGGGACGAAAGAGGTTAAATGAGACCCTCTTGACAATTCTTTCAGTGAAGGATCTCCAGTCTTTGTGCTGCAGTGAGTCTAGAAGACCAAGAGAGTTCTAACACATGTCATACTTCGGAAAGATCAGAAATGTCAAGGAGCATGAAAGCTGGCCAAATATGAATCTGATTATAAATATGCAAGGGAGCAATCAATTCAATTGCAAGACCCAGATTTTGCACGACTCTCTTATACACTGCAGAAAGCGCCTTCCAAACTTACAGGAAGCCAGTGAGTACATCACTTACCAGCCAACATTGACTCGTCCTTTCCACAAATCAGCCTGACAAAATTCTATAATTTAAATACGGCAATATTTCAATAGCCGCCTTCCACTTAGGACCCTTTCAGTATTTTTCATTTTAATGCATTGGTTATAAATAAACTGCAGCAGCACCTGTTAAGAGGGATTAAAAACCGCTTTTATATTATGAGAGACCGGGTGAGAGCCTGTTCCCTGATGAACACACTCATGATGTGCAGAAGACGTCTGTAGTGGAGGAGCAGTGTTCTTCAACAATGATTTCGATTTAAGAATCTAAATTAGGCTTCAGTCACTGATGACTACTTCGACCTTCTAAACGATATGGAACACTTCAGAGTGGGTGCCTAACACAAAGGCTGCCAGTCACAAGATGGAATATGCTCCAATACACGCACCCAACTGATTGAAGGTAGAAAGTCTTGAGGGGGTGGGGCAAGCTCACTCTTTCCTTAGAAGACCCATGACCCCCCCAGTGATGGACAGAAGCACCAGAACCAGCACCAAAGGTGCCCACAAACAGCTTCACAAAGGGTTTCCGAAAATGCTGGTGGGGCCACCCAAGCAGCTTGATTTCTAGGACATTTCCATTTTGAGTTTTGCTAGGTATTTCAAGATATTAAAAAATAAACATGCTAAGCTGAGCATGGAAATGAGAGGACCCATACATAGCAGGGACCACGGACTAACACCATTGCAAGCATACAATTTCTTTAAAAGAGGAAAGAAATCTAAAACATTCTCATCCTTTAGGCAAACGAGTTTATAGGCGCACTAAGGTTGGCTCCGAACTCTATAGCAAGTCAATGCTGAAGCGTAAGGACCTCTAAATCAAAGGGGGAAAAAAAAAACAAATGAACTGAAAAAAACATTGTTTTAATCAACTCAGTCACATCTGTACATCCTGCAAGAAGTCATAAACTTGCCTTAAGTTTACACTTGTCTTCTTGACATTAATTATTAAGAAAAGCTTTTCATCTTAATTATAGCCATTAATAAATTAAAAGTGAATACATTTCTATAAGTATTTCATTTCATAACCAGGTGCGACACTCAGCCTGTGACTTTTATATACAAAGAGACTTCATTAATGCAAAAGCATCCTGTATATAGTATCTATAAGAAAGGTAAGTATAAACTTTAAGAATAATTTGCAATTTTGCAAATGTTAATTCTCTACTTTCAACATTTACCAGAATTTTAACTTTTAAATGAGTTTCCCACCTTGTATAAAACAAATACATGTTCACTGAAAAAAGACTTCAGCCACATAGAAAATTACAAAAAAGAAAGGCTGTAAGTACTGTAATGTCAGTCTTGTACTCCTTGGCACTACATTATATGAGATGAGACAGGAGGACTGGGAAGAAAAAAGCTTGAAGACAGCCAGATCTGGAGCGTTCTCTACAATAATGAAGGCTCTCCTGGAACAAGTGATTTGCCAAATCCAGGAGAAAAGAACAGACAAAATTTCATGAATAGGATATTTGTTTCACTTGCGAAAATCCTAAAAGAAAGACTATAATTTCTAAAGAAACCAATTAACAACTTAGTTATCATGGAAATGGCTAATGTACCTTATTTCTACCCTAGGCTGTGTGTGTGTGTCTGTGTGTGTGTGTGTGTATACGGTATCCATGTGGGTGGTGTGAGTGTGTTTCTTTCAGAAGGCAAAAGAGTCTGCTAGTATGGGGGCAGGGGTGCACCTTATTGTATTTCTTATATGGGTTGAGTTTTTAGAAACAAAATCAGGTACTCCAAATTTTCATTTATCCCAGAGCAGTAAATGAACTAAGTCTATAATGAAAATTCAGATGGGAAATGATACCTGCCTAAAATGCATATATTCTACCATAACAGAGGCTGGCTTACAAATTACACAATTCTGTCAAAATAAACTCTTACAGAAGGAAGCCCTGATTTCCACTTCTATAATTTTAGTTATGTCTAAGGACAATCACTTACCTTTCAAGCAAGGCACTTCAGCCTCTCCACTATAATAATAAAAATAATAGTTAACACTCATATAGTACGTACTATGTCTCAGGATAGTTCTAATAGTTTTATACTTATTAATTTTAACACAACAGTTCTATGAGGTGGAGACAAGTATCCTCCCTATTTGACGAATGAGGAAACTGAGGCTCAGGGAGGTTCAATGACTTGCCTAAGGTCACACAGAAAGGAGGCAGCAGGACCAGGATTTGAACCCCACGTGGTCTGACTCCTGTGTCACATAAATAAACTGTGAGAGACAGTGCTTTTTGGATGGCATGAAACTGTACTTCATCTCTATGTCTAACCCCCTGAGGAAGTGGCACTATTAATCATAACCATATGACCTTTAATTTCTGTTTCTGAGATCTTAGATGAGTCATTAATCTGAATGTCATCTCTCTAACCAGCAAAATAAGAAAACAACCATGCCTACTTCAAATGATAGTGAGATATGATACAATGAATGTTAAAGTACTTTGTAAACTATAGCATTTGTCTGAAATGTTAGTTGTCATTTCATTTGTTGTTTTTCAGTCACTAAGTCATGTCCAACGCTTTGCAACCCCACGGACTACAGCACGCCAGGCTTCCCTGTCCTTCACCATCTCCCAGAGTTTGCTCAAATTCATGGCCATTGAGTCAGTGATGCCAGCCAACCTTCTTATAATGCCACCTTCTCTTCTTCTTCATGTTAGACCACTGGACAGTTCCATTAATTAGATGTGGTAGGAAAAAGAATTAGAACTAAATAAAGAACCAAGTACCCAGCGTAGTTTGAAACTGTCTTCAAATAACACTGATTAAACTAGCCATTGACTATGGAACAACATTCGTGGTAGGGCATTGTGTCAAAAAAAAAAAAAAACCATTTAGCTAGCCTAATTTATTCTACTAGAAAAAAACATAAAAGCCTTTCAGATACTATTAGAAAGTAACCTATCATTCATTAAAACTAAAGCTGAATGGAAAATTTTTAAGAAATGCAATAGATTTGTCAAGAAGTAATATTTCTTACTATTCATTCACAATTATAAAGCACTAAAAACTCAAAGCTCTGTGCAATCAGGATGTCTGTGTACAGCAGGACCACAAAATGCCATATATACCAGCCAATACATTTACTAAGTGCCTACTATGCAGTGAACAGAACTGCTTCTGTGGACTGACATTTTCTTTAAAAATACCCTGTTCTAGTGGAGTTAATAATAAAAGGTACCATTTATAAATCCCCTAATGTAGGACAGGGATTGTAGGGGACATTACCTATGAAATCGCACTTAATCCCCACAATACAACAATCACATTTAGTGGGCTGCATTATCCTGATCTTTCAAATGAGGAAACTAAGGCAAAACATGTACATCAATTACTAGAAGTAGTGAAGGACCCAGAAGTCAAGACTAGCCCCACTGTCTGCAGTGCATGTCCCCTTAACTCATGTCATTCAAAGTGCCCTGGCCTTTTTATCCAGGATACCTCAAGCATCATAGGACAGGGAATTAATGATTCTAAGCAGTTTAAGACATAGCCAAATGTTACCGGAATACAGATATCACTGACCTTGAAAAGTCACGTATGTTTTGCATTCTATATGGTAATATACGGGGCTTCCCTGGGGACTACAACAGTCAGGAATCCACCTATAATGCAGAAGACCCAGTTTGGATCCCTGGGTCAGGAAGATCCCCTGGAGAAGGAAATGGAAACCCACTCTAGTATTCTTGCCCGGAGAATTCCATGGACAGAGAAGCCGGGTGGACCCCAGTCCATGGGGTCACAAAGAGTCAGACACAACTGAGCGACACATTTTTCACTTTCATTTTTTCATGATAATATGTATTTACTGTTTTTATACTTAATACATTATTTTTCTCAAATATTCCAGTGAAACTGATATATCAAAAATAGGTGCCAAATATATTCTACGCCAGTTTAAGGAAACACCTCACATCATCCTCCCTGTTGAAAAAAATGGAGCACACCTACAGCAATCAACCAAAGTCATTCCAAAAGAGCAGGCTCGAGGAGAAATGAGAACTGCACAACGGAACACCTATTACTCAGAGAGTAAGCTGAGCCTTCCTCACGGAAGAGAATTTTCAGCCTGGTATTTTACATGAGGAACTACAAGTGGTTGCAAAAGAGAGAAGAGGGTATTCAAAACGAAAAAACTGAGATGATAAGAAATGGAGGTGACCTAACAAGTAGGGTAACACGATGCAGCATTTTGGACTGAGCACAGAGACACCAGCAGAGAGACGGCTGTGGTTATCAAAGGAGTGGGAGCATCAAGGACTGGCTTTTTAAATGGAGATTGCTAGCCGAGGCCCTTCCCATCCCTGCATCAAGTTCCTCTCTGTCTGGAGTTTTGCATTTCTTACAAGTTTCCAGGTGGTGCTGCCGCTGCTGCTGGAGCACCTTGCTGACAGTTTCCAGGATCAGAGGAGGGAAGGAGCATGCCCACTGGAGAGGACCAGAGGGTTTCAAAGATGAGTGGGAAGCTGAGTTATGCCCTCATTTTCAATCTGCAGATACTGAAGAAGGGAAGCGTTCTGGGTGGAACGAGTAGCATGAAAATTAGCTTTAAAAAAAAGAGACAGAAAGAGAGATCTGGCTTGGAACACATGGGGTGCTTGCCTAAGAGCTAGTAAGGCACTGAAGTAAGCTGATGGCCATGAATCAAGGGAGGATAAAGAGGCAAGGGGCCCTGGAAGAAATGGTAAGAAGTTAAGAGGAGCCGGGTCCAAAGCAACCTGTGCAGAAACAACGAACGGAAAACGGCTACGGACTTAACCATGCCAGGGTCAGAAAGAGAGAGATCAAAGTGATTCCGAAGTTCCAAAGAGCAAGACCACCTTACAAAAAATAAAAGAAAAACTGAGAATGGTTACTAATTTGTGAGGAGGAGGAGAAAGAGAACTCAGTTTTGTGTGTAAGTTTCCAGTGTCAAAAGGTCATCCGAACAGCTGTAACCTCTGGTGAATTAGCCATCAGAGGCTGGAGAGCAGAAGCAAGGTTAACAAAGGGATGTAGATATGGGTTTTGGAGTCATTAGTCTTATGAAGCAAGTGAATAAATGGGTTCTCACAGGAGGAGCATATTTAAGAACAGTGAAGTTAAAGTGTCAGTAGCTCAGTCGTGTCCAACTCTGTGATTTCATGGACTGTAGCCCGCCAGGCTCCTCTGTCCATGGACTTTCCCAGGCAAGAATATTGGAGTGAGTTGCCATTTCCTTCTTCAGGGAATCTTCCTGACCCAAAAATCAAACTCACGTCTCCTACATTGCACTCAGATTCTTTACCAGCTGAGCTACAAGGGAAGCCATTTAAGAACAGAGTGCCATGTTAAAAGTACTCAACACAAGAGAAAAAAGAGAAAAATTGCTCTAACTATGTTGGTGATGGATATTAACTAGACTTATTATGGTGACCATTTTGCAATGTGTATGAATATCAAATCATTATGTTGTACATCTGAAATCAATATATTATGTAACATTACATCTTGTTTTAAAAACAAGAAAAATCACAGTGCCTAGGCTGAAGTCATTAAAAATAATTCTCAAAAACTACATATTTATAGCTGTCTGTATGTGGTGTGCACGCGCACGCACTCATGCACACACTCCCAGGTATTAACCTATCCATGTACAGCTTGGTTTTTAAAAATCAGAAGTTAACTAAATATGACATTCTTCAAAATTCCCCAGTTTGCCAATATTGAAATGTTAATTTATTATTCACTGCCACATTAGCGTCACTCTCACCTCTTACTAAGGCCCTTGCATAAGCCATCTGGATTAAGTCACTCTCACCCATCTGTGTTCCCATATTCACAAATCCTAAACATTCTTTTCTTGCCATACAAGAAACATGTATTTCTATTGCTCTCTTTAAAATAAAGGAAAATGACATACCATTACCCTGGGTTTAGGAAAGAAGGTTATACCTTGATAAAGGTATTGATAACTAATTATAGTCTGGTAATTAATAGCCTCGTAAGGAGAAAAAAACTTTTCTATTTCACATTTTAGATAATCCAATGCAATCTACTTCTCATATTGAGCCTTCCAGAAACATACTGAACAAACAGTTCCTTAGAACCAAAAATTTAAACCAGGAGCAAAATTTAACTAAGATGGCAAAACAACTTATCAACATAACATGGGTTTTGATGCCAGACAAACCAGTCTGAGCACTGGCTCAACCATTTGCAAGGTATTTAATTTGACTGAAACTCAGTTTCCTCATCAGTAATCTGAAAATTTAAAAGTATTTACCACAACTGGCAAAAAGATATTCAATTAAACCAAAAGAAGGTCCAAAAATAGAACCACACAAATATGGCCAATCGATTTTTAACAAAGGTACAAAAACAATTCAAAGGAAAGGATTCTCTTTTCAACAAATGGTTCAGAAACAAGCGAACACTCATATGCAAAAAGATAAATTTCAATCCATACTTACTACATTATACAAAAAATAACTCAAAATGAATCAGAGACCTAAACATAAAATGTAAAACTACAAAACCTTAACAAGTAAACCGGACAGAATCTTCATGACCTTGGATGAAGCAGTAAGTTCTTAGTTACCTCATCAAAGACACAATAAGAGACAAAACTGATAAATTAGACTTCATAAAAACTAAAAACTCAGTAAAAAGACACTATTAAGAGAATAAAAAGACAAGCTACAAACTGTGACAAAATAAATGCAAATCGCACATCTGACAAAAGGCTTATATCCAGTACTTTCAATATTCAACACTAAAAAAAAACAATTTTTTAAAAATGGACAAAATATCTGAATAGACAACATTTCACCAAAGAAGAAATACAGATGGCAAATAAGCACATGAAAAGATGCTCAACAACAGCAGTCATTAGAGAAAGATAAAATAAAACCATAATGGAATACCACTATGTATCTATTACAGTGACTAAAATCACACACACACACACACACACACACACACACTGATATTGTTAAGTGCTGCTGAGGATGCACAGCAAATGAAATCCTTATGCATTCTGGTAGGAATGAAAAATGGGACAGCCACTCTGGAAAGTTTGGGCAGTTCTTATTAAACCTATTAGAAGTTATACTTACTATATGGCCTGGTAATCCCACCTGTAGGCGTATAACCAAGAGAAATGAAAACTTATATCCACAAAAAAAGCTGTACACAAATATTGATAGTTGCATTACTGAGATTGCCGAAACTGGAAACAGCCTAAATGTCTGTCAATAGATGAATGAATAACCCACAATACATCCACACAATGAAATATAACAGCAATATAAAGGAATGAATTACTGATTGATACATGCAACAACATGGCTGACTTTCAGATGCAAACGGTTAAGTGACAGAAGACTGAATCAAATGACTGCGTCCAGTATGACTCCACTTATATGCTGTTGCTGCTGCTGTTTAGTTACTAGGTTGTGTCAGCTCTCTGCGACCCCGTGGACTGTAGACCACCAGGCTCCTCTGTCCATAAAATTCTCCAGGCAAGAATACGGGACTGGGTTGCCACTTCCTTCTCCAGGGGATCTTCCTGACCCAGAGACAGAACAGGCGTCACCTGCTTGGCAGGTGGATTCTTTACCACTGAGCCGCCTGGGAAGCCCTCCACTTGGATGACACGCTAGAAAAGACACAAAACTACAGGAATGGAGAACAGGTCGGTTGGCTACTTATTTCAGAGCTTAATGAATTAAATTAGGTGGATTAAAGTGCATTCTTTAAATGTACACTAAAGGGCTTAGATTAGTAAATTTAACACTAAAGGAAACAGACTTTTTACCCTCTTGAGAAGAGATGCAGATATGCATACATCATAATTAATCACAGTACTCCAAGTATCAATTCAAAAGATGTCAAAGAATGTTTTGTTTTGTTTTTTTAATTTTTTTCTTTATGGTAGTCTTGGCAAATTTAGTAAACCCTCTGCATAAAGAACAAAATAAAGGTAAAGTATATGAATATTTTTTAACAGCTATGTCTTCTGAATTTAAAAACGTGAATTTTTACTGATTCCTTTATATTTTCACTTTGTGTCACTGCAAAATTTTATTGACTCACATTCAAAATGAAAGGTTTATTTTACAAATTATTTCATTAAAATACTATACATGTCTTTTTAAAATTAAATTAAACCACAAATTCTTTTAAAAGGGTGGGGGAAAGGTTTGACTGCCAAGGGACAGCACAAGCGGGTGTGGGTAAGTGAGGGAGCAGAATCCTGACTGTGGTAGTCAGAGTGAAACGATTCTGTGCATTTGCCAAGATTTACAGAACTGCGGCCTTCCCTGGTGGCTCAGCTGGGAAAGAATCCGCCTGCAATGTGGGAGACCTGGGTTCGATCCCTGGGTTGGGAAGATCTTCTGGAGAAGGGAAAAGCTACCCACTCCAGTATTCTGGCCTGGCACTCTCAGAAAAAAAAAAAAAAATTTTACTTTATGTAAATATTTTTACAATTCTCACAAGTATCAATTAAACAAAGTTATCACTAGAAAAAGAACCTCCTTGAGCAGTTGTGAGAACACAATAAGATGAATATGTACTAAGAGTAAGCACTCCATACATTTTAAAATTCTTATAGTATTAGCAAGTCTCGGGATTTAATATGCAATCACATTCAAATCAAATCAATACATTATCAAGGATCAATTATGTTCTGACACAGAGCTGGCTTCTACAGTAAATAAAAGATACACAGAGTGTCTGTACTCTATCCAGTGTCTCAAGAATATATGTTCTGATTCTATAATCTAAAAACTAAAAATTCAGCTATAGACTTGTTCAGGAGTAAAGTCAACACTAAATTATCACTAATAAAAGAAGACTGAGGCCAGACAATCCAAGGTCATCTCCATGTGGCTTTCAAGTATACTTGGGGGGGATTGGTGATTTGCTTGTTTGCTTGCTTTTATTTTCCCCTCAGAGGCATATTTACCTCACTTTTGAGGCTTAGGCCCAGAGGCTTAGTCCAAGATGACAATGGATTTCTATTCTCTATGCAAATCAGTAGATGGCAGCAAGAGGGGACCAGAAACACGCTGGGTGTTAGGAGAAACCGATCCTAGAATTAAACACTCTGTAGTGCATCACCCACAAGGAGAAAATGGAGACTTTATTAGCATCATTACCTACTTGGACTGTTCAACATTTACATGATAAGAGACTCCAGATGATAAAGATGTCCTGGTTAAAAATTTTCCCAGAAGAAAGATGGCTTAGAGCAACAATTACATATCTCAAAATGAGGTGGCTTAATGTTTGCATCCTACTACACTCTCAATCAAGCCATGGGGACAAAGCATAACTGAAAGCTAACACACTGACTTCCACAGGAAATGGCAGACAACACTCAAGAAATAAACATAACATCCAAGCCCTTTGGCAATTTCATTTACTGCAATTTGTCATCCTTCCCATGAATGATTTTCAAATGGTGGGCCTTAAATTGAATGGGTCCCACCCAGCATTTGTTTAAGTGAAATAGACTAGAAATGGATGGGGAGAAGAGAGGAGGGTACAGCAGCGCAGATAGGATACAAAAATGAATGGAGAGATTACAGTGGACAAGATACAGAGATAGGTTGGGACTGACAGAAAAAGGAAAAGAAAAACACCAAAGTACACTCAAAAAGCAAGGCACACTAAACATAGTAATTTATTGTGTATATCACTGCATGGGTTGCGGTCTAAATTTTTTTTGAAGAAACACTGCCTTAAATCTTAACCCATGGTATAATAATCGCTTGTCTTAAAACTTTTTCAAAAGCATGTTTTCACACTCTTTCCAAGGACAAGAATCCAATGGATATTTTTTTTAAAAAAAGGAATTACCTATCCAGCTTTATGTAGCCAAGGCAGAAGGGGAGAAAATAAAAAATGTAAAGCTCAATTTGTATTATGTCACCAGATCTGTCAAACACGCCCACAACGTCAGCAGTGTGACCTCAGATCTTCCTCGGGGTGCAGCTTTACCCTCACAGACACCATCCCTGTACTGAAGCAGCCTCACTCTCAGCAAGGGTCTCTTCCGCTCCACTCTGTGCTCACACACGGAGCTTATACACTGAAAAGGGCAACAAAGGGCTGGCCCATGTGTAGTTTCTTCCTAATCCTATTTGCATTGATGACTCCTCTCCAAAAAACACAAACTGGTTGTACTACACAAGCCTCTTCTCCAGACTGCTGATGCAGCTGGGGTCCAGGCAGAGACTGGGATCCAACAGACAGACACACACAAACACACACACACACACACACACAGAAACCTAGACATTTGGTACAACAGAGTCAGGAGCTAGCAAATCAGAAGCAGATGAAATCCTAAAGAGACCACAAATTCTATTCCTGAATTCCATGGTTTACAGAGTTTATATAACTTTAAAATAAAAGAAAGCCAGTATTTGGGCCATGAAAAAATTCTTTTAACAAAAAAAGCAAGACATCAAAGCATAAATGATAACAATGAAATAATAGAAATAAAAAAGGCTGCCTTGCAAAGTGATAATCTATGGAGAAAGGTACACTGGAATGCAAATGAAACATGAGAAAATAAAACAGCTGGTAGATATCTAGGAAAGAGTTAAATATCAGTCAGTATAAAGGGTTGTTGTTTAGTTGCCCAGTCATGTCCGACTTTTTGCGACCCCATGGACTGCAGCATGCCAGGCCTCTCTTTCCCTCACCATCTCCCAAAGTTTGCCAACTTCATGTCCAAGCGTAAAGGGTATAGAGACATAAACATAACGTGTCTTCGAAGTCCAAAGTATCTAGACAAAAACAAACCATAAATATAAGGTTTCTATAAAGCCTACTATATTTACAGGCAGTGTCCATTTCAACAGATTTTTTTTAGACCTTTTAAACAGCAGGCTTTGCATCTTTTCTTTCTAATTACAAAAGTATTTCATATTCATTATAGAAATTTCAAACAACATGGAAGTATAACTTAGAAAGTAAAAGTCCTTCATAATCCCACTCTCCATACATACCTTTTTTTAACAGCTTTATGTTTGTTCTTCAAATTTTAAATGAATATACTAATTAGCTAGCATACATTATAGATTATACACAAAACATAAGTTTTTAAGAAAAATAAGATCATTCCTCACACATAGTGTTCTGCATGGTGCTTTTCTGAAACCTACTGATATACATCTTGAAAATCTTTTCCTGTCAGTAGACATAGATCAACATTACTCCTTTTAATGGCTACACAGTATTCTATTATATGGACAGACCATAATTTACTTAACCAGTCTCTTACTGATGGACATTTGGGTTATTTCCAATTTTTTGCCATTAAAAGCAATGTAGCAGTTACATCCTACTGTGTTTATATTTAAACTATTTCTGTAAGCTGAATTCCTTGAAGCAGGTTTTTGTTTGGGGTCACAGAATATGCTAAAGTTTTTTTTTTAATTATCCACTTAACTTTAATTCATACTACCAAAAATCTTCAAGGTAGCAATTGCTTTAATTGCTTAATGATTTTGATTTTCATCTTTAATACTTTTTTGAGAATAATTTATTCTACTCAAAATTAATTGCATAGGAATTAAATCAAAAGGTATGTTTTAACACATTCCTGATCATTTATTAGAAAATACACTTTGTATAATTTTACAGAAAAATATTCCAGTTTTAAGAAATTTCATGTACCCCCCCAAATTATTCAAATCCTACTAAGTCCCACATTAGACTTGGTAGTTCTTTTTGATTCAAGTAGATTCACTGTAATCACAGTTTCCTGCTCGTCTACCAAAAAAAGAAAAATACATACATACACAAGGATCCCATCACACTGCTGCTGCTGCTAAGTCGCTTCAGTCGTGTCCAACTCTGTGTGATCCCATAGACGGCAGCCCACCTGGCTCCCCGTTCCCTGGGATTCTCCAGGCAGGAACACTGGAGTGGGTTGCCATTTCCTTCTCCAATGCATGAAAGTGAAAAGTGAAAGTGAAGTCGCTCAGTCACGTCTGACTCTTAACGACCCCATGGACCACAGCCTACCAGGCTCCTCTGTCCACAGGATCTTCCAGGCAACAGTACTGGAGTGGGGTGCCATTGCCTTCTCTGCCCCATCACACACACAGCTTTAAAATCCAACCCCCCAAAAAAATCCTACAAAACTGTCACTCCTAAATGAGTGCCTAAGAAACTCAAATGCAAAAAGTCATGACATTCAGAGTCTGATTTCCAGTAAATCACCCAGGACATATTTCATGGCAAACAAAATACTTGCTGAGAAATACAGTTACCAGGGAAACCATAACTGACCTTTTTATGTTTTATTTATCAATCATATTGTTCAATAATTCTTATTCTTGGAAACAAAGGAGGAAAATGTATTATAAACAATGGTAATTAATTAAAGGTCCCCTGCTCCACACTAAATAACTCCTGCCAAATCTGTGTTTAACTAAAAGACATGCTACTATCTGCTTCTTAGTTCTTGCCTAGGCTAAGGCTGGAGGCGGCAGATCCCAAGGAGGCATTCACAAGTTATTGATATTAAACTTGATACCCTAGATGGAGAGGGTATAATAGGAGCGCTAACTCTCAACAGACATTCGGACAGATATGGGAATTCACGCTACTACATCATCACAATGCTTGGCACCTAGCAGGCACTTACTCTGGAAATATGGAATAATTGAAACTTAGAATGAATATATGCATGAATGAATAAATCCATCTATCTTTCAAATTAGATAGTTTCTAAGACTAGAAATTTCAAACATTTCACCATTTAAGCTCTACCTTTTTACAAGTCCCAAATAATATTCTCATCTAATCAAACATCAGCTCCACTTAGGAAAAAATAGATAAGCCTACTTATTTTCAGTAGCTGAGAGTACAGTTATAGCTGCTTGAACCTGGCAGAGAGGAGGGGAAGAAAGTTGGAAGAAAAAGAAAACGGCACTGGATTCACAGTGTTCACAATAGGACGTGTGTGTGCTGTGTGCTCAGTCGCTCAGTTGTATCTGACTCTTTGCGACCCCATGGACTGCAGCCCAGCAGACTCCTCTGTCCATGGGATTCTCCAGGCAGGAATACTGGAGTGGGTTGCCACGCCCTCCTCCAGGGGAGCTTTCCGACCCAAGGATCAAACCCAGGTCTCCCACATTGCAGGCGGATTCTTTACCAACTGAGCCACCAGGGAAGCCCAAGAATACTCAAGTGGGTAACCTATCCCTTCTCCAGAGGATCTTCCCTATCCAGGAATCAAACTAGGGGCTCCTGCATTGCAGGTGGATTCTTTACCAACTGAGCTACCAAGGAAGCCCCCATAATAGCATATTAAGGGCATTTACAATGCATGGAATTTATTCATAATCCTTATCAAGGAGGCAGCAAGGGTACAGAAAAGAGCCCCAGGCTGCAGGTCAGAGCCTGGCGCTCAGTCCTGGCCTTGGACTTGAGCAAATCACTTCATTTTTCTGAGCCTTAGTTTCCTGACATATAAGATGGGAAGGCTAGTCTGTTTGCCCCCTGAAGTCACTTGGGCTCTAAATGATCATGATATAATGATCCGCCACCGTCTAAAAGAGAAGAATCAAGGACTCCTCAGGGCAAAGTGTCCATCTGGGAAAGAGGAGGGTTCAGTCTGCTGCCCAGGAGAGGCCAGGGGGACTGTGGTCAGGTCACTGCAATGTGAGGTTGCCACCCACAGCTGGGTGTTCTCCATAATCTTCTGAGGAGCCCCACCTCACCCCAGGAGGGACTTTCAAACCTTGCCATGTCTCCCTGCAGCTCCATCTGAGACAGGCTGGGACCCAGGACCTGGAACCCTTTGCTGCTGTGGTTGCACCTGGACAAACAACTCCTTGAGCAACAGAATACAATGAAACTATAAGGGTCTAAAAATAACCGCACACATGTGCAGTTGGGGCAAATTCTGGGCAACCAGACACAAAAAGGCAAAAAACCCAACCACCCCTTCTGAAGAACTGGAGCAAAAACAGGATACTACACATGCCACCTGCACTCAGCATCACCAAAGGAGTGGGCCCCTCTGGCTTAACCCCTGGACATACCCCTACCCTCACCCCATATTAGGAACCAGCTCACCCCACTTTGAGGAGCAAGAGAGGGAACCTGTTAGTTGTTTTTGCTCCCTCCTGCAGCCTCAGAAGCCCCAGTAAAGCCTTGCCTGAATCTCTGGTCTGGCCTCTAGCCCAATTTCTATTGTTTGGGGGAAGGCCAAGAACCCTGGTCGGTATCACTTCCAACGTCAGCAAGTTTACACAACATGGACTCCAACTTTCCCAAAGCGAACCTCCATCTCTTGGGTCCTCAGCTCCTCCACAAACAGTGCAGCCTATACCCATACTTCTTCTCAAGGCTTTCTCGTTACCTCCATCCTAAGACAAACGCTCTCTCCCTCCTCCTCTCCAAATCAACCCCCCCGCCACCCCGTCCCATCCTGGCCTTCATCATGGCCCTCCTTCCTTCAGTGATCACTACCGCTTCATCTTCTCTATCCCTCTGGTTTTTATATAAGCCATCTCAAGTCTTCCCAATTTAAATATATATATATATATATTTAAATTTCCCTCAATCCTACATCTCCTTATTTCCCCTTCTTCCTCTCTCACCCTAGCTTCACCAGCTGTATTTCTTAAAACACGTATCTATTCTATTCTGTATTCCTATTCCACACTCCCCATTTGCCTCACCTACTGCTACCCGGTTTCCACACTCACTCAGCACCGAAACTGTTAGACGGAGCTTCCCTGTAACATACCTACGTGTTGTGTCCATGAACAGCTTCCTTTACACAATCTCATCCCCCTGTAGCATTTGAGAGTGCTTCTCTTTCTTTCTTAGAACTCCCTTCCCTCTTGGAGCCCAAAAGCCTTGGCTGGTTTTCCTCAAAATTTGACAGTTCCTTCTTCATTCCTGCCCCTGGTACATCATCTTCTGTCTACCTTTAACTGATGATGCTCCCTCAGGTTCTGGCCTCTTCTCTCCTTATCCAATCTTAGGAGAGCTCATCATGGCCACGGCTCCAAACAAGTACAGGAGATGTCTCCACCTGGACATGCCACAGCTGCCTCCAAAGCTAAGCACAGCATCTTCAACTCCCAACCCTGTCCACCTTCTAAACTTCCTATCTTGGGTAGTGTATCTATCACCCATTTAGGTGGCCAAGTCGGCATTCGTCTAAACTCCCCCTCTTCTCACTCCTCGTTCAGTCATGAAATTCTATGCTCTTCAAAATATCCTGAAACCAATTCCTCCCAAACTATGCAGCAGACACCTTAGCTAAAAAGCCCTCATAATCCCAGCTGCCCTCCCACAGCTCTTCCTTAACTGCTCTCCTACCTCTGGTTTCCAATCCCCAATCCATTCCATGCACAGCCAATCAGATTCTCTGCACCCCCACTGACACCCTCCCTGGGACAAAGCCTTGACTCCTCATTATCACTAAGTTGATCCTTCAGAATCTGATTCCCATGTGCCTTCTCCAGCTTCACTTTTTGCTGCACCCTCGAAGGCTTTTTCCCCCGACCACGCCAAACTATGCAGTTCCCAGAACACCCCGTATCTTTGATGCTGCGACATCTGTTCACATGTCATCTCTCTACCTGGAAAAATTCCTAATAGCACCCACATGGCTCTCTCTTACTGTTCCTTCAAGATCTAACTCAAGGACCTCTCAAACTCTTTCCTGACTCTAAATCTCCAAACTGAGTGTAAGAATTCCTCTTCATACTTACGCAGTACTCCCAAACTATGTCTGTCACATTTCTAAGCACAAAGCATTGTTAGTTTTACTATCTCCTGCACAAGAATCTGAAATATAAGTCTCTGAAGGAAAAAAGCCCTATATAATTCACCCTTGTAAATCTAGTAGTTATATCAGAGCCCAGCACATAGTAGGGGATACACATACCTGCAGCCACACCCACAACCCACAGATATGCATGCAGTATTTACTTAAAAGGCTGAGGACAAAATTTAAAGTCACATTACTTTTAACTCTTAGACAAACATCACACCCTGAAGTTTCTCTATACTCACTATAGCACACAGCCTTCTTGAGTTGAGTCGTGGAGTAGGTTCCATTTGTCATGGGAAGTAAAGGTGGGAAACTTATGATTCTGTTTCTCCTATAAAATGGTCAATTTCACTTGAGAAATATAGCTGTGCACTAGCCATCACAGATTCTCCTACAGAGTTCACTCCTTCCAGGAGTTTATAGTCTCAGAATCTGTAGAATATAGTTCAAGAAAAAATTTGTGGTGAGTTTTTGGTATATATGCATTTCTGTGCATCAGTATTCTTTAAAATGTCATAAAATGAATGGGACCACACGTGAAAATTCTGTTTCCAAATAGAACATTCATTTTTAATGTTAGGTTTTGAAAGTTAACTTCAACGTCCTTCTGCTAATCTCTCAGTTTGGTTCGTTATTAGGCTTCAAATCACTGTCACTGGGCAAGCAGTGAACATGCAATAATTATTTCATGTTTTTCTTTCTCCCTTTCTATCATCTTTAAATCCACAATATCTCAATCCAACTGATGTCAGTAAATCCAGGCTGTCGCAACTTTTCTCTAAAACTCTTAAAACTATTTGAATGAGGTGTTGAGCAGCTGTCAGTTATGGATTTGAAAATAAAAAAGAGCCTGAAAATTGTACGTTCAGTATAAAAAGATTAGGTGAAGCAATTCAGAATGTTTAAGAACTTTAAATCAAGTTAAAAGCAGTTACTATGGCCAGATCTCATGAAGCTCTGCTTAAGAGCTGCATTAACCTGGCAGTCAAAACTATTTAAAATGAATAATGTTTTTTTCACATTTCACTCACTTTTGGCATCATCCAAAAAAAAAAAAAAGATAACAATGTGAATTGGCATATGGCAGTACAGTTGTGTAACAGTAACCTTCAAGATTTTGCTTTCTAAGGACAAAGCTAGAGCTATTAATCTGGGCACTAGATAAGCTACACCCCTCTAAGGCCAAAAGGGATAATTCTTTAGATGAAGAAAGGACAATTGAGATATTCCAGAAGCTTTTAGGTATGAAAAGCAAGAGAAGAGCAGAGGAAATGCACAGTTTGGAGACCCACAGCAGCTGAATCCATGATTCAATATGAATCTACTGAGTTTGGCATGAATGTTAATACCCTCTCCCAACCTCTGTACGATAACAGTAAGCACGAGAATTTGGCTTCTTACCTTTTAGTCTAGAGCTATGCTGTCCAATATGGGAGCCACAAGCCATATGGGGCTATTTAAATGTAAATCACTTAAAATTAAAAAGAATTATAAAAATGCAGCTCCTCAGTTACACGAACTACATTTCAAGTGCTCAGTGGTCACAGGTGGCCAGTGGCTACGCCACTGGGCAGCACAGATTAAAGGATCCTTCCAGCATCACAGAAAGTTCTACCCAAGAGCGCTGGAGACACACGGCTGGAAAAAAGAGGCTCAAGTTGCTAGATCAGAGCTCCACTACTACCGCGAGTTCCTTTCTGATCCTTCTTCCTACCGGAGGAGACCCATCATGCCCTGAAGGTAGTATGCAAAAATTCCACAAGGATTTATCATTTACAGGGAAGAGTTAAGGAAAAGCAGACGACAACTCAGCAGGCTGCCATATTAGGCCTGAGCTACACTCTCACTAGTCAACTGTAAATCAAAACGCTTCCACACATCAATTTAATTCGTGACCCGCTACTGACTAAAATGCTCTAAAGAACCATGCCCAGTCTTTCTGGACTTTACGCTGCATGTTGAAAGCCAGGGTAGCAAACATTCATCTACCTAAAGAATAGGAGTTGCCGGTAAGCTGACCTAGATTCTTCCTGCCATCGTGAAAGTGCTCCCTGCGCTACACTAGGATCTGTTTTTGTTCTCTGGTGGTGGTTGTTAAAGCAGCACACTACCAGAAACGCAGCTTCCGTCTCTTCTGCCTCCTTGCTTAAACCTGCCAAAGTTGTTACGTGAAAAACGATGACAACCATGAGGTTCATTCATGTGCTTTTTATGCAACATCACAACCTCCAGAATCATAATTAAGCCCTTCAAGTTCTACGGACAGACTGAGCAGGCTCTCACAGCCCCCGTACCATACAGAGTGGGGGACCGCTGTACTACAATGAGAACCGGACTCACTGCAGTACATTCCAGTCCAAAAATCGGGAGTCAGGAATAAGTGTTCCCACATCTCGGCTACTCTCCTTCGTATACCACCCCCTCCCCAGAGTTCATTCACTTCCAAGAAGATCCTCCCTCCTTCAAGTCTCTTCAGCAACTTAGCTAACAAACTCTCATCAACCCTGCCTACAGCTCCCTTCTCCTTTCACAGCATTATCCTGACTAGCTCATTACAGTTCCTTATCCTTTCCCTGTCCCCTAAAAACAGACCCTCCTCAAGGTTCCACCTCTATGATCCTCTTCAGGACCGTGCATACATTCCTCTCCAGCCCCTAATACAACGGCACTCATCGGGCATTTCGGCACATGTTATCAAAGAAGTAACTCAAAGAGTGCATCATATAGAATTCAGCGACGGACTCTTTACAGATGACTTTCAACTTCTCCTCTAAACTCAAGTACCATATTTGAAATGGCCTTCTAGAATCTCTACTATGTTCTAACAGTAGTTCAAGTTTAACATGTCCACAACCAAGCTCGTTGTCTTCCCTTACTAAACCTGCCGTTAAGACTCTTATTTCTGTTCACTGGAAGAGCCATTCTTCTAAGCCACTCAAGTTCAAAATCAAAACATGCCTCTTCATTTCTAGTCTTCATGTCCCCTCAATTCCCATTCTGTGGTCAATTCCACCTCCATTTTTCCTCCGCTGCCCTAATGCAAGTTTTCATAAAGTCATACTTGAACTATTATACCCCTAACCAATCTCTCATTTCTAATCTAATCACAAACCATTGCCAGATTCATAGTCCTAAAGCACCAATCTGACATTACTTCCCTGTTCAAAATCCCTTCAATAGTTCCCAGTGACCTCCGGAATTAAATCTAAACTTGGCATTCAAAGTTTTTCCACAATCTGGCCCCCAGCTATCTTTTGCTAATTCCACCTCTCACATGCCATTTTCGCTCTCCTGACTGTAAGCCTATATTCACGTGGTTCTCCCTCAGCCTGGAACGTGCTCTCCTTACCTCTTTCTGGGTGGAAGTTCTCCTTGTGTTTTCAAGACTTTACTTAAATGAAAAGCCAAAAACACCCCAACTCCATGTCAGCTCCCTTCTTTATAGCCCTCTGAAGTTAAGACAGAGATGAGTGACCTGCAGTCTCAGCTTCTTATCCAGTTCTCTCCTGTGGCCACAATCACACCTTCAGGGCCCCCAAAGAGAATATGAGGAAAGGAAAGATGAGGTGGATGAGCAGTCCTCAGCCTGCTTGTAATCTCAGGATCTGGGGCGTCATTCTCTCCAGCCTTGTTGTTTTGAATCTGAAGGACTCATTCTGTTTAGAGCTTGAAGCTTTCATACCTTTTTTAAAAGAGTGAAACACTTTCTCAAAGGGACTCCTATAGAGATGCA
The DNA here is from genome assembly GCF_019320065.1 of Cervus canadensis. Taxonomy (NCBI): domain Eukaryota; kingdom Metazoa; phylum Chordata; class Mammalia; order Artiodactyla; family Cervidae; genus Cervus; species Cervus canadensis. The sequence goes on from NC_057396.1 coordinate 23,170,256, forward strand.
ACATATAAATGTGGGGCTTCTCTTACTGAAACAGTAGAGTGCTCTGCGAACTAGCACCAGATAAATGTTATAAAATGAATTTAAACTCTCATCAGTTATTCCATTATAAGTAGATTATATATTCATCTTTTTTTTTTTTTTTTTCAGTCGATCCTTTTCTTGCTCCTTTAGTTCATGAAAAGTTCAGGTCAAAATCTTCAAGGTGATGACCTCATTTTAAAAAAAATACTAAGACCTTGAAAAATATTCTATTAAAGCATAACTGTAGCACTCACCTTATAAAACAGGGATAAAGGGATGTAATCATGGCTAAATTAATATGAAAATGAGACATCATTTTTGGTTTAAAAAAAATTAAGGTGAAGAAAAGTTCTATTACTATGTTAGCCTAAAATTCTAACTTTCCAGACCAGATTCATGCTATTGTATGAATGGAATACAATCCTGGAGGAATAACATTTCAAGAGGAAAAGAAGACTGAAGGTGGTGGTTATTTAAAGAATCATCAACTTGTTTTCATGCAAATGACCAGAACACCAAAAAAAGCAATCCTGCCAACAGGACCTAGAAGCAATTGTTTTTAAATAGGATGCTTCAAGCATTAGCTAAAAGAAACTGATTTACTAATCTTTTCTTTTTCTTGGGTAATACCAATCATACACTATACATTAACACACTGACAAAATGTGTATTTCAAAGATACAATTTTTCGTGAACATCGCTATCACATCATTATTAACTTGACAGTAGGTCACAGTGATAAAGATATATTTACCAAGATTTATAGTGGAAAGGAAGGGTTTAATGCCTGTACCTTGAAGGATTTCTTAAGAAGGCAATCCCTGAAAAAATGTCTACTAAGAAAGGAAAAATGGCAAATGGCACAAAATCAAGGAAGATATGTCATTCCACTCAAAACCTCAACTAATTGCAATAATCCATGCACAATGCCTAAGAAATGCAAGCTGTGTAACCTAAGACAATACAGAGCTAGACAGCTACAAGGGAAGCATCGATAAAATGCTACGATTCTCCATAATTTAAAGCATTTAAAGCACCAAACACAGACGAGGCTCAATGCAAGCCTTAGGCAGGGAGAAGACAAGTCTAAATGGATGGATGTGAATATGAAGGAAACACTTTAGAAATAGGCCATAAAAACAAGTTACGATAGGTCCTCCTCCCCTCCCAATACTGTCAGGAAGTTAGAGTTATTGAGCAGACATCACTTATGACAGTGAGAAAAAGGCTAGCCACCCCCTCCCCTTCAAAAACGCCTCGACAAGGTCACAGATATATCAGTGTCACAAATGCATTTAAAAAATATTACAGCAATAAACTCTGGTTAGAGTGGGTTCCACCTCTATATTCACAGTAAAGAACAAACTCCAAACTTCTCCTAAATTAAAAGGTTATGTTAGGAAACTCTCTCCCCCTCTGCCTGTATGTGAAATCTCTCCCATCTTCCATGGAAGAACAGGAAATCTTCTTTCTATCTAAAACTAGAGCAGTTGAAGGCAATTAACTTTATTGTAAGTTTAATTTTTGCCATAGTCTTATTTAGAACCAACTATACAGTAACACAAATAATGGAAACATCTCCACAAAACAGACTGCCTTACCCATCTCATTTTTTTAAAAACACAGCAACAAGCCATTTCTCATGTTTGATCCAACAACTGTGATCCATCTTTTGATCCTGAAGTCATCGACTCCACATATATCTTTATTACGGTACAAGGAAAACTGTTACCCTGGGGTTTAAATTTCCCTATGTGCACCATGCCTCTCCTTAGAATGCATCTGTTTTAAGACAAGACTCTCATGAAAACCGAGGGGCAGAGGGATGGGCAGACGGCCTCAGAGGAAGCTTCTCGGTTTGGTGCCCCAACTCTAAGGTGCCATCATAGCCTCAGCACTGACACCACGTCCAGCCACACCAGGACTATACAGTGGCCAAGTAAATGGGAAGAGGTCCTCTTACTGGGGCTGGTATCTAATTGCCTCCAAGGACCACCCAACAACTGAGGCTGAACAAACACACCAGAAGTCAGTCCTTCAGGCCTTGAAAACATCAGACTGTGACAGCCCTTCATCCATCATGAGAGAACCACTTCTCCCAAGAATTACAGTTCTAAAAACTGATAATTAGACATACACTAAATTCATACACAAAGGCCTAGTGCGAATTCTAAACCCCAACTACCAGTATTCATGACAAATGAGAAAAAATAGGCTATATACATACTGGAAATCAGATTGTATAACAGGAAAACCACAAACTCCAGGAGACAGTGAAGGACAGGGGAGCTTGGCATGCTGCAATCTATAGCATTACAAAGACTCTGACAAGACTAAGCAACTGAACAACAACAGGAAAACAGTGGGTAAATAAACCACCTTTGAAGTGATGCATCTTCACACTGGTCTGCAAGACTGAATTATTATCACCACATTCTCTGCTCACATTTATAATGCAGGGCTAGATATGACTTCATGGCTAATGGATACCTAATTTCCAATTCATTCATAGCTTTCAAAGTGTTAGCTGTTCAGTCCTGTCCAACTCTTTGTGACCCCATGGACTATGGCCCGCCAGGCTCCTCTGTCCATGAGATTTCCCAGGCAAGAATACTGGATTAGGCTGCCATTCCCTTCTCCAGGGGATCTTCCCAACCCAGGGATCAAACCCAGGTCTCTAGCATGGCAGGCAGATTCTTTACCGTCTGAGCCATTAGGGAAGCTCTATTCATTCATAGCTTTAACAAACGTTTATTGAGCACATACTGTGTCTAGGGCATTCACTCTATGCTGTTATGAATAAGAAATAGTTCCTCCTGTAGAAAGGCTAGGAAACACAAATCTATGGACACATGTCAACATACAATAATGTGTGTATGTGCTAAGTCACTTCAGTACTGTCCGAATCTTTGCGAACCACTGGACCGCAGCCCACCAGGCTCCTCTGTCCATGGGATTCTCCAGACAATACTGGACAATACTGTGGAGAATACCACACCCTCCTCCAAGGGATCGTCCCAATCCAGGGATGGAACCCACATCTCTTAAGTCTCCTGCATTGGCAGGCAGGTTCTTTACCACTAGCACCACCTGGAAAGCATAATAATGTAAGAAGTGTTTAGTATCATGAGATGGCTAGAGAAATTATAACAGAAGTTGAAGGAAAATATTACTTTCAGGCTGGAAAGCACATTAAGATTTGAAAAAGCAGCACTGCATTTGGGTCTTATGTATACACAGGATTGAAACCTTGTGACCTCGAAGACCAGAGAGAGGGGCATGCTGGTGAAAACAAGTTGGACAAGCATGAAACACACAGTGGTATAGAGATGGAACCTGGGGTGATTTGGAAAGGAATGTTTGACAGGAAGAAAGAAGACAAGACTGGGAAAGCCCGTAAGGATGTAGAGAAGAGGGGCACAAAGAAAAGGCACCTAACCCACCTGAGAGGTCGTGTAAGTTTCCTTGAGAAATTGGGAGCTTGATCTTGAAAGATATGTAGGAATCAGCCGTCTGGATAAGAGTGCTTGAGCTGGAGGAGGTGAAATATAAAAAGCCTGAGAGAGCATGGCGTATCTAGGACACATTTACTTTGGTTAAGCAAAGAGCACAGTGTGTAGCTCCTAAAGTAAATCCTAAAGAAAGAACACCGTGTGCAGAGCTGGCAAGAGGTGCGCTTGAGAAGAAGACAGAAGTGATGAAGGGCTCTGCAGGCCAGGCAGGAAGAGCATAAGCGCCCTCTGCAAGATGCAGAAAACATTTCAGGATTTCATGCAAGAAAGTGACGATCTAATGTGTGTTTTTGAAAGATCTTCCTAGAAGCAGTGTAAAGGATGCATTAGAGAGGATCAGACTGCAGATAAACAGACCAATTAAGGGATTGTTGTTGTTTAGCCACTAAGTCATACCTGATTCTTTTTGCGACTCCATGGACTGTAGCCCACCAGGCTCCTCTGTCCATGGGATTTCCCAGGCAAGAATACTGAAGTGGGTTGCCATTTCCTGTTCTAGGGGATCTTCCCAACCCAGGAATCAAACCGGCATCTCCATCACTGGCAGGTAGATTCTTTCTCACTGGCCACCTGGGAGGCCCTAAGGGACTATTGCTGCTGCTGCTAAGTCACTTCAGTCGTGTCCGGCTCTGTGCGACCCCATGGACTGCAGCCCACCAGGCTCCCCCGTCCATGGGATTTTGCAGGCAAGAGTACTGGAGTGGGGTGCCACTGCCTTCTCCGAAGGGACTGTTAGATCAATTTAAATCTACTTTCCTCATCTGTGGAATGAGGATATGGGTAAATTAAGACAGTGGTGGTGAAACTGACAAGAGTGAATGCAAGAGATAAGCAAGACTTAGTTACTAACAGAGAGGGAAAGGGCAGCGAAGGAGGAAGTACTCTAAGATGTCTTGCAGCTTCATTTAACTCATTGGGTGGATAGTGATAATCTCCATCAGGATAGAAAATATAGGACAGCAGGAGGTTTAGGGAGTAAAAATGCTAAGTTCAGTTTTAGACATCTTGAGGTTTAGGAAAATGTAGTTGAATGTTTAAAATGATGGGTTTTGAAGATAGACCTGGTTCTATCCCTTATTATCTGTGCCTCTTGGGCAAGAGACCTATTATTATCCTCTCAGCTTCCTCATCTGTAAAATGAAGCAAGAGAGATTAACTACTTCCAGGGTGACAGTAGGGATTAAATTTCATGAATAAAGTTACTAAATAATAGTTGCTCTTTTGGTCATTAATATTATTTGCAATAACTGTGGAATATCAGAATGAGATATTCAATGGGCAGCTCTGGATCATGATCTAAAGATTTAGATGCAACAGGTTATGCACTTCATAGTAAGTAAAGTGTTTACTTACTTTACAGTAAGTAGAGTTGTGTTAACAACCTTTTTAAAAAAGGGGACGTAGGAAGAATTGGGGCACTGGGGCTTGAGGCATAGATTTGCCAGTTTATTGGATGAGGAGAAGGGTAAATGATGACTGCTGAGAAGCAAAGTAGGCACAGTTATTAAACATCAGACACATATTGCAGTATTTAAAAAGGGGCAGTCCCTATTTTCTTACAAGCAATGTGGTGAATTAATTGAAAAAAATAGATACAGAATTCTTCTGACTACTTGAAAAGATCTAATACCCTAGAAGGAAGAAATGAAAAGATATGAATATAGTAAAAAAAAAAAAAGAGAGAGAAAAAAATGGTCTCCAAAATAAAATACAGCCAAATGGGGGTAAATCATCAAATTAATAAGAGAAGCCAGGATGTGTCAAATAAGAAGATATTATAGGCAGACGTCAACATGGTTCATGAAAAAGTATGAAAACAAAGAACAGCACTACTTATTATTTTTTCAAAAGGAAAATAGGAAAATTACATGAGAAAAGAATGAAACTGGCTACTACAGGAAGATGAGTGGGAATGGGCCAGAAAATACAGGGAAAGGAGTGACACTTCTTTATGCAGTTTTGATTTTCGAGCCATGGTAATAATTTATATATTCAACATAAAAAACTAAATCAAAAAGGATAGGTAAAACACTACAATTGAACAGAAACTAATGATCCTAAGTATACATCTCATTGATCTCACACACATGCGTGCATGCACGCACGCGCATGCACACACACGCGTAGAAGGAACTAACTTGTGAACTTGTGAACACAGTACTCTGATCGCCAACCTTCAAAGGTGGAAAGAATCTATTTTAAAGGCAAAAAGAATGGCAAAACTCTTCAGCTTCACTTGGTAGTTTTGTTGTTTACCTTGTTCTCTGTGGAGTAATTCCAAAACTATTTTTGCATTAATGTTAAGACACTGATATGGCTAGGAACCAATGTTCACACTATGGGGAAAAAATACAAGTAAGGAATGACAGAAAGGAAGAAAAAATCTTAGTCTTACACTAGAATTGAAGACATCAGTATGAACTCATCATTTAAATAAACAAATATAAATTTGAAATGTATACAGATAGATACATAAAATTTATATAATAATAAATATACATGTAATCTCCTAGTTCTGTTCACTCAAACAAGTCAACTGCAATGAAAACAACTCTTTGGTATCTAAATACCATTTCTCCACTAAAAGGAGAGGCTTCCCTCAGGGCTCAGACAGTAAAAAATCCGCTTGCAATGAAGGAGACCCAGGTTCAATCCCTGGATGGGGAAGAGCCCTTGGAGAAGGGAACAGCTGCCCAATCCAGTATTCTTGCCTGGAAAATTCCATGGGCAAAGGAGCTTGGTTGGCTACAGTTTCACTTTTTCACACACTCACTAAAAGGACCCATGACTTCTCGGGTAAATAGCTGATTCCAGATCCGGAACAGGGAAAAGACAAGGTGAGCTTGAACATCTTCTTGTGACCTAAAATAAGAAAGATCTTAAAAATCAACAGACATAAATCAAAAGGATACAAGAATCAGAATGAAAGGGTTCTCTCTGGCTGAATTTGATGGAAAGGAAATATTATCACATTAATTTTTTAATTTATGAGTCTGTTCTGGTTTAAAAAAAAAGAGAGAGAGAGAGAGAATGGGGGTAAGGCAAGCTCTTCTTTACTCAAGAAAGCTTCTACCCAATGCGGGGGAATGACAATTAGAAAAAGCACAATTTTGTAAACACTGGTGCAATGCTTGATTTAGACAAGGTTTATCAATGCTGCTAAAACCACTAGACCAACTGTTTGAGAACAAGATCTTCAATCTCAAAATATCCCACAAATTACTTATTAATGACAAAGGGACAAAAGTGGAAAATTCTGTAAATCCACTTCCACCAAGTGATTAAACATACAGTTAGCCAAGGGATCAAACCTGTCAGCACGAAAATCAGGACAAAGTACAATTATGTCACTTTTGATGTGATGTTAAAAAGTGGCAACACCAGCTGTGCAATGTTCTTGCTTATAGTTGAATCAAACTATGAGGAAACAAGAAAACAATCCATAGAACCATGGGACATTCTACAAAACAGCAGATCTGGACTCAACAAAATGTCAATGCCATGAAAGACATCCCCCACACACACACTTCTTCAAAGAATCTTAACCAAAAAAAAAAAACAAAAAATTGGGAAAAAAGAGACATGAAAACCATATTCAATATGTGATCTCTGATGGTGTCTAGATCAGGAAGGATGAAGAAACATAGATAAAGAATATTAATGGGACAACCGGGGAAGTCTGAATATGGACTAGACATTAAATAATAATGCTATCAGTCATGTCCGACTCTTTGTGACCACATGGGCGGTAACCCGCCAGGCTCCTCTGTCCATGGGATTTCCCAGGCCAGAATACTGGAGTGGGTTGTCATTTCCTTCTCCAGGAAATCTTCCTGACCTAGGGATTGAACCTGGGTCTCCTGAATTGCAGGCTGACTCTTTACCATCTGAGCCACCAGGGAAGCCCAAATAACAACGGTGAATATTAAATTTCTTGAATGTAATGAGGTTGAGGAGGAAAATGTTCCTATTCTCAGGAATCTCATGCTGAAGTATTCAAGATGACATGTTACTATGCCTGCAACTTGCTTTCACATGGTTCAGGGAAAAAAAAAAAGATATGTGGATACATTATTTAGAGAGCTAGAGATAAAACAAATGAGCAAAATGTTGACAGCTGATGAACTAAGCAAGGAGTGTACAAGCATTCCTTATACTTTCTACTTTCCTGTGGTTTTGACAGTTTTCAAAATAAAAATTGAGAATAAAATGCAACCATATCCATCAGGAGTCAGCGTACCCCACGATGACTGCACCAAAGACAATGCCTGGTATAAAAACTTGATTTCACAATAATTTTTAAATTCTCACTTTTCTACCAAGTGCTTTATGGGTTAGCTACAGAAATGCAAAGTTCTTGATTTAAATGTAATATATAGAATATAGGGAGTAAGTAAAATCACAAAGTCTTGTCTGTATTAAAAGTCCCCAAAACTTGAGATTACAATCACTATTTCTCCAAGGTGACTGGATAATTGTATTTACTTCCAAAAAGTATTCAACTCTGGGTGGGATCTTAATCTTACTGTCACCTTATTCTTCAGTTTCATCTTAGAGACAGTTGACTACATCCTGAATTAATCCTTTCAGCACAGAATTTTTCAATAGTCTCAAATGTGTGAGGGATTTACAAATGTGATTAGTAGTAATAGCAGCCAGAAACATAAGCCATCAGTAAACCATGGCTGTTTTAATAAAAGCCATATATATAAAATACTTCCTTGTCAAGAACATTTATATCTGTGATCTTATTTTATTTGTAACACCCTGTAAGATAGGCTGTTTTTAGCACATAAGCAAAGCACTAGGTTTATACTGTTCTGTAAGCTAAACCGGCCGCGTATTCTTCTTGCCAACCCGGCCCAGAGATAGAGAGATTTGCTTCAGGAAAAGGAAACAAACAGCAACTAACATTCATGTGATTACTAACAAAACTAAAAGAAAGGTCTCTTCACAATGATGCGCACAAGATATGCAAAAGGAAAAGTGAAGTTCGGTGTCATTTAAGCTAATCTCTATTCAAACCTCAGAGATAAAACCATTTGAGCAGTAATTTAGGACTGAATTAACTTGTTTTTTCCCTCCCTATCTTTGAAGCTTTCGTTACTTAAGTGTTTCTGCAAGAAGCAAGGTCCTCTTCTATTCAGAAGCTGATGGTGTGTAGTAACCTCTGCATGGCTCGGCTTATCCCAGGCTGATAATCAACAAACAGCCAAATACATACCACATCTGACATACAACCTTTTCCCCCAAGACTGTCCCCAAATACTCCATGATAATCAAGTGTTCGTATCACTGAATTCTCTTGCTGTAAAGCCTTCCAGTAGCAAAAACTGAACTCTGCAGGGGCAGGACACCAGCCGAGGAAAAAAGAAATAAAAGAACCGTGGCAGATATTCGTATCAGATAAAAGCTTTGAAAAGACCCTTCAGATAACAAGTTTAGCAGTTAGGCTGAGAAACAAACATTTCATTTTTTTTTTTTTCCTTAAGCCAGTAACAATTCACCCTGGATGTAATCAACTAAAATGCGATCAGCCATGATAGAGGGAGAAGCCTGTGTTTAGAAAGGCAGTGCTACTCCCAAAGTCAACGCTATTTAAGGTGTTAGCTAATAAAGACCTGGGCTTCCCTGGTAGTTCAACTGGTAAAGAATCCACCTGCAATGCAGGAGACCCCGGTTCGATCTGTGAGTCGGGGAGATCCCCTGGAGAAGGGACAGGCTGCCCATTCCAGTATTCTTGGGCTTCCCTGGTGAACTCAGCTGGTAAAGACTCTGCCTGTAATGAGGGGGTTCAATCCCTGGGTTGGGAAGATCCCTGGAGAAAGGAACTGCTACCCACTCCGGGATTCTGGCCTGGAGAATTCCATGGACTGTACAGTCCATGGGGTTGCAAGAACCTGGGTTTTAGTGCACTTCCTTCTGGCTCCCTGGGTAGGAACTTCTTAGTAACTGCCACAGCACCAAAAGCATGAGCACCAGCTGCTCCTCGAAGGCTGCATCTTCTGGAATCTTCAGAGGGGCTGATCTCATGTGGGCCAGGTCAGCAGTTCCAGACGAGGCCCCCTGAGTCTGACTCTTCCAAAGTCTTCAACTCCTCAAGGCTTAACATTTTGCCCAAAAATCTTAACTTAGCCAGCTTGTAATTTGTTAATTCAATTACGCTGCTTTCAAGCTATAGTAAATGTCTGTATTCCAACACGCACTGCCAAATAGGCATAATACACTTTCAGCATTGTAAGGTTTAAATTTTTCATTAAAATATTGGTGATAATATCTACACACTGTGGCTTACTGGAACGAAATAAGAGTCATGTCTACACCTGAAAAGCAGAAAAAGAAACGTCTGTGTTGGCACACATTTTAGATAAGCACGTATTAGTTAAACTGGAAGATGCAAAGGAAAGAGATTTATTCTCAAGATGGGCAAGGGGATTCAGCCATCCTACAATTATAATCCAAAAGAGTTAAGAGAAAAACTGAACAGAGAGCAGATTTATGCAAAGGCAACCAGCTGAAGGCTGATCAGTGGAACCACTTTCTTCCTCGGTTTCACTGGAGAATCACCAGTCTTCCAGTCTCATCAGGATTGGGCTGAAAAGTAATAAGAAACGAGGGCAGTTAGAGAAGAAGTGAAAGAGCAATTGAGGAAGGAACACCCTAAAGACAAAACAGTGTGGATTCTGAATCTGGTGTGAGGAGCAAGAATTTGAGATTAGGTTTTCTGCTAGGGCAGTGTCATGATCCTGTCCAGGAAAAAATTACAGCTGCGGTTGTTGTTTGGTCGCTAAGTCGTGTCCAACCCTTTCGCAATCCTGTGAACTGTAGCCCACCAGGCTCCTCTGTCCATGCTTTTTCCCAGGCAAGAATACTGGAGTAGATTACCATTTCCTTCTCCAGAGATCTTCCCGACCCAGGGGTCGAACCCACGTCCCCTGCTTTGGCAGGTGGATTCTTAACCACTGAGCCATGAGGGAGGCCCAGAGCTGTGGAAGGTGGACTTAAATTCTGACTCACAGAAGCTGGGAGAAGGGAAGTCAGTAGGGAGCTTCTGCTAGTAAAAAATGGTTTGGAGAGGATGTTGAGGCTTCCCGAAAATATAGTAAAGAAATAATCAGCCCCATTTTATCCCATTTTGTTTCTGTCCAAGGGTGAAAGCTAAGGAAGAGAAAAAGAAGACTCCAAATTTCAAGGCCTTGGAGACCAGGATGACAATGATATCATTCATTGGCAGTCTAGAGACTCTGAGGAAAGTTGAGACCTAGGATGAAAGGTTCAATTTCTGACATGTTAACTTCTGGATTATTGCTAGCCAAGTGGAGATGTGCCACAGACAGTAGGAGAGATGGGGCCTGGGAACCTTTTGTTTTTAAGCAGATTCCTCCCTGCCCCCTCGGGGGACCTCATAACTTAATTCTAACTTGACGTTGCTGTCTAGTGCGGGATGGCTCAAGAGGATTTAGAGTGCCTGCCTACCTTACCACGGGAGACTGCCAAGAGCAAGCTACTTACTCTAGGCATTTTTAAAAGTCCATGTCACTAGAATATCAACTTCAAACACTGAGTAGCATTTAAATATATATCAGAGCACTTTCATTTCAAGCCTATTTAACATTTCTGAACTATCTAGATCAAAATGTTGGGTCAAATGACTATATTCCAGGAAAACATCTACTAAAAGAAAAAACTTTCCCCACCCCACATCTCTCGTAAGATAATCATCCCATTCAAGACACCTGTCAGTCATAATAGATTTTTTCCTTCCTGTTCGTCTTTCCGGAAACCTTACCATCAAGTTCCTCTTTTGAGTAATAATAAAGGCCACATGTCACTTTTGCTGTGCATGTATATAAATACCTCCATCTCCCTTTCTTCTAACCCTAGTTCAAGGCCAACTGCTCCAAAGCTTTTGAGAACCAGCACTGGAAGATCTTCAAAGAGAAAGTGCCCATTAACCACAACAGCAGCTGCTGGCTAGAACCTGCAATTTAAATCTCTGAAAAAGAAACTGTGGCTTCTGAAATTTAAACAAGGAGGTGCCACTTGTAATTACAAACATTCCAGTGGGTTCTTTCGTTCATTGATGGTTTCCAAACAAAGGCTTTTTATTCGATTTTGGTGGCGCTCCCCAAACCCTGAATGTAGGCATTCCTTTGTGCTTTTCGGGTGCCCAGGCCAACTCAGAAAAGGGGTACAGGAGGTGGGTTTTACCTGGCCAAGGCTGCTCCAACACCCCCCCCAAAACATCTCATGTGTAATTAGTTGTTTGGCTGGAAACCAAAAACCCAAATGCTTCAGATTTATAGTCTACATTAAAAACTTTCGAATAAGAAGCTCTTAAAAGACAAACACACACTGCGTATGATAACTAATGAGAATCTACTCATTAGTTAGCACAGGGAACTCTACTTTAATGCTCTGCGGTGATTTAAATGGGAAGGAAATCAAAAAAAAAAAAAAACAGATACGTATAGCTGATTCGCTTTGCTGTAAAGCAGAAATTAGCACATTATAAAGCAACAATACTCCAATAAAAATAATTTTAAAAATTAAATTAAATAAAGGACACACACACACACCACACCCTCACATTTCAAGAACCTTGGAAAATGGAACCAACCTGTTTTCCGAGAAATCAAAAAAGTTCCGAAATTAACACCGAAATATTCGAACATTTCTAGCTGAAATTTTTAATTAACATTTTAAATTAATGGACAAATACCGAGAAGTAAAAACAGTTAACATTTTCTCTTCCTACCATCCAGTACCCCCATTCTACAAAAACAAAGCCCAAATACTTACAGCTCCGAATGGGTTTCCCACACCAAAGAAGGCATTTTGTGATCATTTCAGTTACAGAATACAAGCTGAAATTAGCACTTAGCTAATCCAAAAAAACTTTTTTTTTTTCTTTTAAGCCATATATTCACAAAACGCCAAGGCATTTATACCACGGAGACATTTAAAGAAAAATATACTGAATGAGGGTATCTCACAGCCATCGAACTTAAAATAGCCTTTCCTGCAGAAGTCTTCGGATGCAGAGTATTCATTATGAGAAAGTCTAGAAATGGCCAATCTCACCAAGGGTGATTTCCATAGCTTGCCACAGTTGAAGGATTAGCTACAATTACTGCATATTTACACAACCATATTTACACAACAATAAAACTCATCTTATCCGATCCAAACAAAACCTTGCTCAAAATAAACCAAACCACACAAAAAGGTCTCTTCAGCGCAGGCAGTAATCACGCTCTGGCTTCTCTACTGCCTGCCTCAGCTCCTACCTACTGTATCAAGCCTGCACTCCACCTTCCTGGGTGCAGCAAGACTAGGGCAAAAATTCCACCAGTGGAGAAAATGTGCACTCAGCTAATGATACTATGCTTTTGGGTGTACAGAAAGAGCCGTATCTTAAAGAGATTAGTTCTAAAGTAATTTATGGAAGAACTGGTAGGATATGCAGGATTTGTTAAAAATTACCTGGGATGGGGAGGAGGTATACAGAAGGTTGTGGACCATGGGTAAATAATTATCAAACCGGGTGATCTGCACAGAGGGTTAATATGGCATTCGTTCTCCTTTTGCGTATAATTGAAATTTTCCATAATAAAGTGAAAAAATAAAAGAAAATACAATCAACATAAAAAAGGTCATCTTGCAGCAATAACATAATTTTTGTCTTTAAGAAATTCTCAGCTTTGTCCCAGGCTTAATGCAAAGGACAAGTACCTGGTAAGAAAATCAAAGACACCTTTTTTGTTCTTAAGGGCTGTTCCTTTATTCTTTAGTTACATGGAACCAGTTCTACTGTTAACATTACTCCTTGAAATGACCAAACTGAAGCTTAAAAGTCTAAAGCTGAAGCTTCTGTGAAGCCTGGTTTTCACGCACCTGACTTAGGACCGCAATACAAAGCCAGAGCTCTCCCCTCCGCAGGTGCTCTGAACAACGTTCACGTGGTGGCTGCAGATAAAGTCCACAGGTTTCAAATTCACTCGTCAATACCACAGACAACCTTACCAAAAACTGGTTCTTTCTGCCCAGAGAGAACCAAAAACTGGTTCTTTCTGATCCAGTAGTTTATTACCGAGAACAACAATTATTCCTGTTGCCTTCAGAATACAAGCTCTTCCGACCAGCGATGCTGGCTAACCCACGATGCAAATCCCTTACTGGACATCCTCGATGGGAGAGACAGTTCACAGGCTGGACATCAGGAGACCAGCTCCTCGTCCAGAAGCACAGCTAACTGAGCCTCAGTTCAGTGGTCCTTCCTTCTTTGGGCTTTGTCTGCCACGCTGCAAAATAATGAGATTTTACCGATGATTTCTAATACCTTTCTCCTTTCCAAAATTCCATGACTGTAAGACTCTTTGTTTCCTCAACAGGTGATATGAAGAAAAAGAACCTTGCATTAAAACGTTACAAGTTTCTATTAAACAATTTTAAATATGACTATGAATACTGAGTGAGCTTCTGTGTAAGTGCATATATATACACATATGCATGTGGCTATATACATATTTGTGTGAGTACACACAAACACACACACACACAGGTTAACTGATACCATTAGGTGCTTAAATGGGACTAATTGCTAGCAACTCAAAGCAGCAAATTTTCAATACTGCAACAGATGTCGCTGTGTGATTTCTCCTTTCTGTCCTGGATTTTCTGTTAAAAATGCCCAGCGTGATGGTCAGTACTATTCTTCCCAAGAAAGAGATACAATATTTGAATCCTTTGGATGTATTTCTTATAAAATTTCTTCATATGCTGGTAAATTTCCATTCAAATCATAGCATTGATTAGTTTGGCCCAATTTAAGAGATTCCCCTGCATAAAAATGGGCCTTTTGTTAACACACACAAAACCATTTTTAAAATGTAAATTCTAAGTGGCCAGTTAAGTATCAAAATGTCACATACAGAAACCAAGAGACTGAGTTTATATTCACAGCAATATTATAAAGTTTTTAAAGCCTGAAAATCACTTAGCAATACAGGCCAAGGAAAAATTTAAAAAAAAAGAAAAAACTTATGTTTAAGGCCAAAACATACCAGGTGTGGGCAAAAGGCACCGAAAACTCCAAAAGCACCTTTCATGATCATGAAAATTTTGGATTTTAGTTTTCAAAGCATTTCTTTAAAAATAAATAATAAGGCTAATACTATAATTGCAAGACCTCTTACCTGTCTGACAGTCACTATCAACCACTTTCTGACACATGTCATATAGAAAAGTGATATCTCTTTCCATTCAACCGATATATCCACCAACAACCATCCATCTCAACAGGTAGCTTCCACTTTCTTCCGCTTAAATTCAGAGCTGGGAGAAAGGATTTCAAAATCTCCCTTTTAGACCCAGGAAACCATTACCTTCGGGGGTTTTAGAGGGAGCCGAGCGAGCTGAGCAGAGCAGTCAGGCAGTCCAGGGAGCCGAGGACCAAGTCAGATAAGAACACGAAGTCAGGGAACCAGAGAGGAAGCGCCAATGTCCTGCCTTGGCTTCTTCCCCGTCCCACTCCCCTGTCCCCGGAGGGCCATTGGGGAAAACTGGATAAAGCATGTACAACATCCATATGAATAAAGCTCTTTGTTCCGCAGCACTGCCTGCTCTTTTCTTCCCCCCTTTTTCCGTATTTGTTCATTTCAAAAGATTGCTCAATGGGTCTCTTGTTCCACCAAAATGTCCCAGGCAAATAATGCAAGCTTGTCTCGTCACACAAGTCACTAAATGAAGCCTTGTGCGTCCCCAGTGACACAGTGTAAATATAAAGTGGCATTAATGAGGGGTATTTTATCAAAGCCATCACAGACGAGTGTGAGTCCCTCCCGCGGCTACGGGATTTGATGCAGGGAACGGCGACAATAGCAGGGCGGCACTTTTGTAAAGTCCCTAACCCTCCCCGGTACACAAGCCCCAACAGGCTGCGACAGGCAAAAACTCAGCCCCTGGGCTCCCCAGCAGACTACACATCCCCACCCATTGGCCATCCTTTCTACAGCTGAAAAGGGAAAAGGAGGGTGACAAACTGGGGGTTCACTGAGGGTCAAAAACAACAGCATGCCAGCAACCCAAACCTAACGGGCATGATTTACACTGAGTGACTTTGATGATCCCATTTTAGCTGCATTCCATTAACATCCATTTCTTCCAAACACTACAGGAAGGAGATTTTCTCCAGGGGATAGATGGGTTCAGTTACAGGGGAAGACAGAACTGGGACCCCACTGCACAATAGCCCTGGATGGCTACCCCAGTGAGGCTGTGAATGAAACAGCCTAATGAAGTTCAAAGGCAATGCCAACAGGTTTCTCTAATCCTGGAGTAGGAACTGGAGACTTCAGAGAAAGCCTAAAGTAAGAAGAGTAAGGAAGATAAGTCCCTGGGTCCCCACCTGAAATCTAATCTCCAGGTCTAGGACCTGGGGTTAGGCCAAAACCCCTTCTCAAACTGAGCACCAAAATACACATTAAAAGCAAAGAAAAAAGATTTAAAGAAAGTTGTCTCATCCCCTCACTACAAATCAAACCCAATTACTTTCTAATTTGAACACAATCTGATAACCAGGGTACAAACAGGGATGTACACAAGAGCAAGAAGCTGCTTCCATGGTAACTGGCAACAGAATTTTCTTGTAGCTTTGACATGCACGGTTGAGCTCCAGACCGCTCCTTTCCAAGTCAGCAGCCCTCGCTGGGGAAGGCAACTTCTTACAGCGAGATACTTACAAATATAGTACTGCCGCTACTACCCCGAGCCTTCAATGAGCAGGCTGGACAGAGGAGGTATAATCTGATCCTGTTCTGCGGCCAAGCGGCATTGCACGGCTCCCATTTTTAGTCCAAAAGCAATATCCCTGGCCAGCGCTCCCCTCACCCCACCTTTTTTTTCTTTTTTGCAGCCAATACAAGTCTATTGTTGCCTTTATTATGCGCCAGTTACTGAGCCTGTACTCACGCTCACGTTTAAACAGCACTGGCGCTTTTTACAATGCAGCAGCAGAGGGATCTCGTTCAGAACATTTTATTGAACCCATCCAGTCAGAGACATCACCCGAAATGAAGTTGTAACCACAACGGCATCGGCTGAACCCAATTATCTCGTAACTCATAAATTAAGAATTCACAGTGGAAAAACACATAAACAACATCCGGAGACAGTGGCAGGGGTCGAAAAATTCCTCAGCTCTGGAACTGAAGCTGCCGACAGATTTCCACCCCAATGGATCCCCGATAGGTTTCCCAAGCCGAGCTCACTCGCAGACCTGTCCGGGGAGTGGGGTGAGCAAGCACCCCGGCATTCCCCCAAATCCAGAACTGGCGCCCCGCAGATCTCCCCATTTCCTACGGTGTCTCCTGCGGTGTTTACGTAACTGTGTGTCCTCTAGCGTGTAAACAAAAGGCACAGCCCAAGTGGAGAGGCGCCCCGGGAGCCACACCGTGGCCCCCAGAGCTGCGCCCGCCCGGGTGGGGGTTCCGCAGGTGGGGGCTGAGCTCTCGATGTCCTCTGCCACTTGTTGCTCGCGGGTCCTGCGGCTCCCGAGCTGTGAGGAGGGGCTTTGCAGGCGCCAAGCCCTGCTGCAGCCCCTCCAGCACCTCCCCGCCCCCACGGCCCTGAGCCGGGGAGTCCTGGCTCCCGGCTCCCGGCCCGCGGCGGGCGGCCAGGGGCGCGGGGATGCCGCGCGGCCGCGGAGCGCGGCGGTGGCGGGAAGGGGAGGCAGGGTGCAGCACAGCTCGGCTCTCCGCTGGGGAAGAGCTCCGGCTCCCTTTTGTTAGCAAAAGCAAACACTGCCCTCTTCTTTCCCGACCGCGCCAACGCGCCGCGCACTCGGGCAGCCACACAGCGTGCTCCTTGCCGAGTGCTCGGCGTCTTCAGGGAAGGAGCCGGGCGTGCAGAGCCGCCCCTGGGCAAATTCCCAAGACGGCTCCGCACACAGAGGGCGCCGGGAGGCCCGCAGGGTGCCGGACTGGCCGCAGAGGCCGCGAACGCTCCCTCCCACCACCCCCGAGCTGCCGAAAATGACAGGCGGGCTGGAAATCCGGTGTCCCTACTCGCGGCGGAGGACGCCGTGGGGCAGGCGGGTTGCGGACTCCCGCTTCTGCCCGCAGAGGCGGCGACAGCAACCGCCCCCACCCCCGCATGAGGCCGGGCCCGGGGAACTTTCCCTGCCTGGAGCCCAGCCAAGGAAGCCCGCAGCCGGGCAGAGGGGGCGGGGGGGCGGCGATCCGGCTGGAGGGAGACATGAGGGGCGAGCGGTTGGGGACAGGGGAGGAAAGGCAAAGCGCGGGGAAAGCGGGAGCGATCAAACCAGATGAGTCGGGATGTCCTGTGGACCAGTGAGGAATCGCGCAAAAGGCGGCCGCTAGTCAGCCATGGGGAGGTTACGGGGATGGGGAATGGGGGGCCCGCTGGAGAGGTGGGGGCGAATGGGCAGTCCTGGAAGGCGGAAAGACCTGCAAGTTACGGGGACGGCAACGAGTTTGGGAGGGTCCGGAAGGTTTGCGGGGGGTGCCTTCGATCCATCCCCTTCCCCTATATTCTCTAGCCCCCGGGGCCCCTCATTCTCACTGCACTCCGCACCAAGCAAGGGAGAAAAGGTGTGGGTGCAACCATCCCCAAGGGCTCTAATTCGCACCGAGCTGGGCAAGAAAGAGGGTATTTACTGATCCCTTCAACCCTTTCCATCTCAGCCGTTGAGTTTTCTCTCCACACTCCCTTCGATTTAGGAAGTGGGGGAAGGTTGTCATGGAAACGTTTCCCCCCTCCATGGCTACGGCCACTGGAGCGCCTTAAGAGATTTAGGGGGCCAACGGGCCGGTGCCCACACCTACCTGTGGGGATCAGTGCCGCGGCAGAGAGGAGCAACAGCAGAAGCCGGAGCCGGAGCCCGGGAGGCGCCGCCGCCGCCGCCGCCGCCGCCGCCGCCGCACACTGGGGTCCGCTCGGCAGCACAGCACTCGCCATGTCGGGCACCTGCCTCAGACTGGCGGCGGTGGCTTCCTCCAGAGCCCGAGCGGACAGCTAATGAGATGCTAATGACATGCGCTGGAGGCGGAGTCCCGGCCGACCAATCACGTCGCCGCGAGCCGAACCCGGCTCTCGGAGGACTCGCCCCCTCCCCCACCCCGCCCCCTGGCGCTGGCGTTCGGCGGCGCGCCCGCGCCACCTAGGGGCGGGGCCAGGGGGAGGGGCGTATGCAAATATGTGTATGCTAAAATTCGTTTTCGCTTCCCCCGGATCCAGGAAAAAGTGTTCTCCTGGGCCCCTAGCGTGTAAGGGGCTTCAGCTCCGGGGGCGGGGTCTAGCTTCCTGTACACCTTTATTAGGAATGTTTATAGCCGTCGCTCCAGGAGACCGACGACGAAAATCTCCCTGGGAGGCTCCCCTGCCCGGTACACCGGGTGCAACCGGCCAGGAAACCAAACGTTGCAAATTTCCGTCACTCACCTTGCACCGAAGGAATAGATCTTTGGGAATCGGGGGCTGTTCGAGAGTAGAGAGTGAGAAGGCAGGTCCCCGGATTGACAAAACAATCTGGGAGAAGTGCATGCGTGCTTTGCACGTCCGGCGGAGCGGGAGAGCCCGCTCAACAACCTAGCGGTAGACTTGGGCATAGTTGGGAGAAAGGAGCCGGAATCCCGCTCTCGGATTTTCGAGTCGGTGTCTTTGAGGTAGATTCTCGGGAAAAGTAGATCGAGGAGGGTTGACTTAGGACCCCCCCCAGCTTGCTGAAGGCCTCCTACCTGGCTTTAATATCTGTGTCACAGATATGTATTTACATGATGCACATGTATTATTAGATATTTACGATTACACACACTCAACAGAAAATCTTTTCTGTGAAGACTTCGGGGTGGAGGGCGGAGGCATGGGATATGAAGAGAGGGTCTGCCATCGTCCTCCTTCAGGACTCAAACCCTCTCCCCTTGCCTCCCCTTTGCCCTTACTCGCGCCTCAGACGGCTGGGGACCAACAGGTGTTCTGCGTCTCTAGGAGAAAGAAGCTCTAGGCTGAAGCGACTCGCTTCTCCGGACCCGCTCTCCCTCCCCGAAATTGCCTTTGCTTTCTTCTCAACCAGGCAGCCGGCTCTCTTGTTTGTCTGCTTTTTAATTACTTATTTTCTTCCTCTCTAGAAGATCGTGTGCGCTCTGACCCTCTGTTGCTCAAGCATCAAATTGAAGGACGAGCCATATTAAGTGTAAAGGTTTATAATAATTTAAGTATTCATAGAATGCAGAACAATAAGATGTAGGAAATACAATTTGCATAATAAATATCAATATCACAACAGCTAAAACAAACCATGACAAATTATCTGTGGCTAAATGACCAAGAGATTACTGAATGTAAATTGCTGTCTTGAGCTATAGTCTAGAGGAGCCCTCTGTCCTCATCTTGCTAAAAAAAAAATAATAAATAAATAAATGTTACATATCAAAAAGGAAATCAAGATCTGCCAACCCACCAAATGAGTTACACTTAAAAACAGCCTCCTATTATCCATTATGCATAAACTAATTTCAAGACTGCCCTGTCTTCACAGCCCTGGATATTCTGCTCTGTAATTACAGGCCCTAATACATGAACTGCGGGCAGTCCTCCAGAAGTGGGAAAGCTCCAGCAGGCAAACAGCACTACAGGAGGCTGGAAACCATCACCACATGGTCACTGGGATAATGTCCAGTCGGCAAAGTCCGACCTATTCTTATCACCCCCAGAAGTAAAGTCACCTCGTTCAGGCTAAATGCAAAGCAGTGTCCCACCACAATCAGGAGAAAAACACTGACACAATATGTATGCTGAAAGATGTGGCTCAGATGGTTAAGAATCTGCCTGCAATGTAAGAGACCAGGGTTTGATCCCTGGGTGGGGAAGATGACCTGGAGAAGAGAATGGCAACCCACTCCAGAATTCTTGCCTGGGGAATTCCATGGACAGAGGAGCCTGACAGGCTACAGTCCATGGGGTTACAAACAGTTGGACACAACTGAGCAACTTAGTTTCAGGTAAACCTAGACCCCTAGTATAAATTTATATTTGCTATTATTATTATTACTACTTTGCATTTATGGAGTTCTAAGTATTTTGCATGTGTAATCTCATTTAATCCTTAGAACAATCCTCATGGCATAGTATTCTCTCCCATCTTGTATTTTTTAAATGAAGAAAGATTAAGTGATTACCCCAAGGTCAAAGTTTGTAAGGTGCAGGCAAAGCTTATGCAATTAACCACTGTATTATACTGGGCCTCAATAAATATTTGTTAAATGAATGAATAAATTTCACATTACAGAGCATGAATAATAAGCTACATTTTTAACATAAGGTGAAAATATGCCAGCAACTCAGAAACGTGGTTTTTAAAAAAAAGTGAATAAATAACAGGAGCACATTATACTCCTAAGGAAAAGCATCCCTCATGAGGCTGTAACTCCAAGAGAATCTAGTCAGGCCCCAGCCCTCCCACACGAGGAACACAGTATGGGGACATTGGAAGATGCGGAGTGTTTTCATCTCCCTTCATTCTCTTGGCACATCAAATGAACACCTACGCAGATTTCCAGTTGGCAAAGAACAACACGGGACATTTCTGTAGGAAATGCTAATGCTGTATGACTTACCTCCCCAGAAGAATACAAATAGCTTTAGAAACTTCCACCAGAAAATGCCACCCTTGCCATAAGTTTGAGGAACTTGCACATCCGATTTCCCAGGTCACAGGACATCTTGAGTGCTAGGTCTTCATGGAAAGAACCAGAGCTGAAAATTTAGGATGAAGCTGTTGCAACCCTATCCACTAGCCACACTCCTCTGCCACCCTCAGCTCTCTCACACTGAAGATCTCGCCAAACGATTTAACATATGGAACATGTGAAGAACGTATCAAAATTCCTGCAGCCGCTAAATACAAGTTATGACTACTCTGGCTTTCTCATAGTAAAGCTCGTCATTTTCTGCTTCGTGGGCTAGAACTCCTCGCCAGCTACGAGTTCCAACATTTTTCCCCCAGCTACATGAATTTAACCAATTTTGAAAACCAGATGGTGTTTTTGCTATTTATAACTGATAATCAATTGTTTTGTGAATTTAATTTTTTAAGAAAGAGCTGAAATAGTTATCAGAATTACAATCTGGATGCTGCTTGTATTAGAATAAAATTACCAGAAGCACCAAGAGCCTGGCTCTTTTCTTTTCCATAAGAAAACTTGACAGGGCAAGAGAGAAAGACACTCTCGATTATATGCCTTCCCTAAAACAGTGGAGAAACATGGGTAAACATAAATGAAAAATAAACATGAATGGAAGATTCATGTTTGTGGGGACACATCAGAGACAATCAATGAGAACTACTGACATTTTGTTTTTTAAAATGCTAATTATTTGAGTGTCTATGTATTGTTGTTTAGTCTCTGAGTCATGTACAACTTTTTGAAACTCCATGGACTGCAGCACACCAGGCTTCCCTGTCCTTCACCATCTCCTGGACTTTGCTCAAACTCCTGTGCATTGAGTTGATGATGCCATCCAACCATCTTATCCACTGTCACTGCCTTCTCTTCCTGCCTTCAGTCTTTCCCAGCATCAGGGGTTTTTCCAATGAGTCATTGGCTCTTCACAGCAGGTGGCCAAAGTATTGGAGCTTTAGCTTCAGCATCAGTTCTTCCAATGAGTATTCAGGGTTGATTTCCTTTAGGATTGACTGGTTTGATCTTGCTGTCCAGGGGACTCTCAAGAGTCTTCTCTAGCACCATAATTCAAAAGCTTCAATTCTTTGACACTCAGCCTTCTTCATGGTCCAACTCTTACATCCATACATGACTACATGAAATCATGTATTAAAACACAAATTATTAGGGAAAAGAAAACAATATTTGGCATCAGCTTTGGCCTTGCTCCAGGATTATTTGAGTACCCATTAAAGTGGTTTAATCGGTTTGCAGACTAAATGCTTTTGTACCCCGACCCCCAAATTTATATGTTGAAGCTCTAACCCCACCCTCTAATGTTGTGGTATTTTGAGGCGGGGCCTTTGAGAGTTATTTAAGTTTAGATAAGGTCATGATTGTGGAGCAACCCTGATGGAGCTAATGCCCTAGAAAAAGACAGCAGGGTGTTTTTTCTCCAACATGCAGGCCTGAGGAAAAGTCATATGAGTACAGCTGGAAAGCAGCCATCCCAAGCCAGAAGAGGGCTCTCACCAGAATCCAACCACACTGGCACCCTGATCTCAGACTTCCAATCTCCGGAACTGTGAGGAAATAAATGTCTATTATTGAAGCCTCTCAGCTTATGGCATTTTGTTATAACAGCCCAAAGCAGCCCAAAATAATCCCTAGGCCTCAGCTTCCATTGTCAAAAGGTGTATTAAAATTATAACAAATGTCAGATTTTTATGGAAAGTCTTCCATAAATTAAATTAGCTGTATGTTAGATATTAGACTCGGAGAAGTCAATGGCACCCCACTCCAGTACTCTTGCCTGGAAAATCCCATGGACGGAGGAGCCTGGTAGTCCATCACCAACTCCCGGAGTTTACTCAAACTCATGTCCAGCGAGTCGGTGATGCCATCCAGCCATCTCATCCTCTGTCGTCCCCTTCTCCTCCTGCCCCCAATACCTCCCAGCATCAGGGTCTTTTCCAATAAGTCAACTCTTCACATGAGGTGGCCAAAGTATTGGAGTTTCAGCTTCAGCATCAGTCCTTCCAATGAACACCCAGGACTGATCTCCTTTAGGATGGACTGGTTGGATGTCCTTGCAGTCCAAGGGACTCTCAAGAGTCTTCTCCAACACCACAGTTCAAAAGCATCAATTTTTCGGTGCTCAGGTAGATACATATTATTATTATTACTATTATTATTATTATTTTGTCTGTGCTGGATCTTTGTTGTGGCATATGGGCTCTTCATTGCAGTGTCATGGGCTTAGTTGCCCCACAGCATGTGGGATCTTAGTTTCCTTATCAGGGATGGAATCCACGTCCCCTGTGTTGGAAAGCAGATTCTTAACCACTAAAGCAGCAGATTAGTCCCCTAGCTCCAAATTTTTAAGTGGGTAGTTAAACACTTTAGCCACAAGTTTACTCTTCTAGAATCATAAAGTTGACAGTAAACCCTTGAATATCAAGAGTTGAATATCAGTGTGAAGGAAAGGGAGGTACCAAAGTAGGTTGCAGAAACTACTATGCATACACCAAGTCAAGAAGCAACCCCAATGGCCATGGAAAGGTAATTTGTCATAGAGACTCATGTCATAGTTTGCTCCATCATATCTAGGAATATGTACAGGTAAACATGGCTGATCCAAATTTATATTCAGTAAAAGGGAAAAAACATACAGCACACCTCAGTGGAACAGTCACTGTTAAGTTATGGAAATACAAAGATGAATAAGAAACTACTGTCAAGGAACTTAAGAGTATAGTTGGGGAGACAGATGAACAGCACAATTTTTATATGTGATAAGTGTTTTTATCATATGTGCACAGAACTATGTGAACCATAACTATACCCAAGAGGCAAGTGTGAATGTCTGTGTATCAGGGGAAAATTCACACAGGAAAATGTTCATAAGCTGAGTGCTAGACATTGAAAAAGACACCACAGAGTAGACAAGGATAGAAGGAGAAGATGTGACTAGGGAGGTCATTTACAAGGCCCCAAATCTTAGGAAAATATGGATCTCTTAGGAAAGTTTAGGATCATAGGTTGCCAGAGGACAGGTGCCAAGAGAAGAAGCCGAGGAAAATATACAGGGACCAGGGAATGCCTTGACTGATATGCTAAGAAGTTTTAACTGTTGATGATAGGTAATGGGAACCCACTGAATGAAGAGAATTTCATGGTCAGATTTATATTCTGGAAGAATTATGCTAGTGGTATGTGTTATTCACTCAGTTGTGTCTGACTATTTGCGACCCCATGGACTGTAGCCCACCAGGCTCCTCTGTCCATGGAATTCTCCAGGCAAGAATGGAGTGGATAGCCATTCCCTTCTCCAGGGGATTCTCCTGACTCAGGATCAAACCCGAGTCTCCTGCACTGAAGGCAAATTCTTTACCGACTGAGCCACCAGGGAAGCCCACGCTAGTGGTATCATGGTTTTTTGTTTGTTTGTTTGTTTGTTTTAAGCCTTAAAATGAAGCTTGGATTTGTATTTTCAGCATTTTAGTAAATATTGGTACTCAAGACAAGTACAAGGATATGGAACAAGTCCATTTGATCGCTTCTTTGTTTAAGGGATGGGCAGTAGAAAGATGATGATGATTTCACTTTGGAACAAATTGGCTTCGAGGTGTCTTTGAAATATTTAGCTAGGCAGTCAGTCTGAAATGCTGGTCTAGAACTCAAAAAAGTGACTGAGCTGGGAATCAAGAACATGTAGGCAGAAGCTGAGCCATGGACTTAAGTAGGGGGTGGGGAGAAGGGGAAGAGGAAGTCACCTAGAGAGAATATATCAAAGGACATTTGAAAAATGAGCTAGGTGTACCACTCTGATGAAAACCAGTTATTTAAGAAGTGGGTGGAGCTTGAGAAAGAGAAAAGTGGGAATGGGGTAAAAATAAAAAGAGAGCTAAATAAGGAAGAGGCAGTGATTAACCATGTTAATTTCTTGCTACAAACAAGTAAAAAAGTACATTCACAAGAATGATCAAGAGCTGACAATAGAGATGAAATGCTGAGGTCCAGTATGTGACCAATCTCACATTCCATGTAAACAGTTTGATTCAAGTTTGACAGAACAAGGAGAGAGAGATGTGCTAACTTTACTTATCTTGCCAGTAGAACAGGAAGATGTGATTTGCTAGTGATTTTCTAATATGAAGGAAATAGCTTTAGAGTTTTCTCAATTTGACATTCAATTTCATTGACACTGACAGACAGCCTTAGGTGGGATAGAGGGAGCCTTGCAACTGAAGTAACTCAACTAATTATCACATGTAACTTTAGTTTTTATTTCCAAACTAAAATATGATTGGTCATGATGCTGTAAAAGTTTTTCCCAACACTTTTAAAGTCACATTACCCTGATATGATATCATAATTGTCAGATCTAGCTTTGCGATAATTTCATAGCAGTACAGCATAACTTCCCCGACAGCAGGATTTCAGCAAGATCCATTAAAGACAGATATTGATATCTATAGATTTTCATAAAGCTGCAAATATAAAATAGCCATATTATGAATATGAGATTGTATCACTCATGCTGCTAAAAGATGACAATGGTAATATAACTTTTGTAATGTGAGTTGTAAACAGGACAAGTTCTGAATAGAAATTGTCTTGATCATTTATCTTGCAGTCCCAAACAGGAAAAGCTTTTAGGAAAATGATCTCACAAGCCCATCCTTGGGGGTCTTATGATGGCCCTGTCCAAGTTTTCATGTTTGGCCTTCTAATCTCAAATGACATGTAAATCCTTCAACTGCATTTTTAATTGATATTATATTACATTCTTCTTCCTGGTTATCCTTGCCTGACTAGTGGGTTACTTTGAGATTTTGAGTTTTGCACCGAAGTGCCCGTGTTTATTCATTCTTCAAACTGTCAAGTTAAACGAAAGAATCATCGGACTTATATCAAACAACCAAACCCACAATTTCCAAAGGACAACACGTAAAGTAGCCATGTAGCTCACATTAAAGCTGGTGCCTGCCTACATCCCATGTAACTTTTTGAAACTGTAGGGGCTTGTCCAAAGGGTTCTAGAAGGAGAAGACTCATCTTATTCTTTTGCAGATTTAAGTAACACTTGTTTTCCTTTTTTATAAGTTATTTCAGCTCTCCAAGGATATCCTTCTATCAGCTAGCAGGAACCCTACGTGGTGCTTTGAATATTGTCTTTCACCTGTCCCCAGAGTGAAGAACTGAAGTTTGGTTTGTTTAAAGACCATGTTTTGAAGAAGAGCAAGGCTTAATTTCAGTCTTTCACGTTTGTTGACAGCATTGTCACTTCCTAAGCTATTTCTCTAAGACTTTCGTTACAGTACTAATATCTCTCTATATATTTTATTTATGTGGCTTGGTCTGTGATGAATAACACATTTATGCAAAAATCTCAATGTATCTACAAGATGCCAATAGGCAGAACAGGCATACACTCATATGCTGCAGTTAATAAAATGCAGTAAAAAGCATATAGTTTCAGAGGCAATTAGTACAGTTCATGACTTCAATTACCAAAAAAAAAAAAAGAAGTCTTCATGATTTCTAATAATTGTTATTTATCTTTCATCTAAAGTGTTCCTCTTGTCTGTGTCAGCTTTGGCCCAGAAATAGCATTGCCACTGGGAAAAGCATAGAGCTGCCGCTTACCACACTAGGATAAAGAAGAGAAATTGAGGATCAGGACCCTAGAAACTCCTGCAGTCTGCCCTTGGTATTCACAGATTCTGAGGGTTGCAGATTCAACCAAATTTGGATAAAAAATATTCAGGGAAAAAAAATTCCACAAAGCTCCAAAAAACAACACCTGAATTTGCCATGTGCCAGTAACAATTTACATAGTATTCACATTTTATTAGGTTTTATAAGGAATCTAAGAGTGATTTTGCTGGCAGAATCCCATGGACAGAGGAGCCTGGCAGGCCACAGTCCATAGGGTCTCAAAGAATCAGACAGGACTAAGCATACACATGTACACAGAAGTGATTTAAAGTAGGCAGGAGATTATATGCAAATACTACGCTGTTTCATATAAAGGATCTTGGTACCTAGCTGGGTCCTGGAACCAGTCCCCCATGGATCCCGAGGGATAACTATACTTCTCTTAGAGAGCTACTCCAAGGGAAAGTCAATTACCAGCCTTCTCAGTTCATATTGCTGGCCTGAGGACTATGTTTTGCTTGCTAATGAAAAGGAAGAAAAAAATCTCATGAAGTCAATTCAAACTTAGGAAAGGTTAGCAATTCCAAGTTGATAAGGTCTTTGGCATATTAGTCTCCTAAAGATGCACTTTGTAAAACAAGATCATCTTAATATCAGATACCACCAACTCCCTCCATCTGACTCCATTCCTGTTTTGAAAGAAGCCCAAAGGGGAGGTTCTCAGTCAGTCACTTGTCCAGCCTTCCATCTCCAAGCAGTGCCTGTGGGATTTTTCCTTCTCCTAATGGATCTTCCAGAGAGGCTGAAATCACAGAGAACCTAGAAGTCTCATACTTGATGTTTAAATTGTTCTGTCCCCTCTTCTCAAACTTACAAGGCGTCCATCACACTTGTATTCAACATCACAATGTTATGCTGGTAAATTACATATGTTCAGCATCTACTGCAAATAGAATTTCTGATTTACAATTTACAAAATTGTGTCTTCCACCCTCTGGGTTTGCACTGTGGCTCATCCAGGGGCTTTTACTCAATATGTGTTTTGTTATGAAAATGAAAAAGAAAAAAGAAAAAGCCCTCTCCTTCCTTTCCCCCTCCTCCATCATAAGTGCTAATAAAACAAGTCTTTTGATTTAAAAGAAATCCTATTGAGGACCTAAAGGCGTGTCATCATGGGAGCATCACTTCTTCATTATCTGATTCTTTTCCCAATTGGCAGTGCTTTACAAAAAGCCATATTCTTTCAGAACCAGTGATACAGAGGTATTTGGAATAAATAAAAGAGCCCCTGTCATGAATCCCTCAGACTGTTAGGGATGGTGACTTTTAATGCCAGTTCCTAGGAACTCAGTCTTTTTATCTTCCAATGTTCAAAATTAATTTGCCAAGCCGTACAGATGGGTTCTCTCCCCTCGCTATAATCGTCTTTAAAATCACTGAAGTTTAGACTTTGCTTTCCATATGGAAACAGAGGGGACAGTATTTCTAGTGTTTCTCCTTTAAAAAAAAAACAACAACAAAAAAAAAACACAGTATCATTGATTTATTTAGCTTGAATAATTGAGAAAAGGTATCTGTTTCTGCAGAGGGCAAGAGGGCTGCAGCTAAAGCATAAATATCTAGTACACAACTGTAGCTCAACTCAATTATCTGGGGCCTGGGGAGACTCCAACCTGCCCATTTCTGTCTATCCGAGGCAGGCTAAAAACCACCCCGTATGGAACTGGTTTGCTGAAACAGGTTACAATGGCCAATTCTATATTCTCATCATTTTCAAAAGATTGCACCTCTACTTTTGAAAAGCACTGCAAATAAATAAGATGAAAAAAAGAAAAAACCCATTTTCTCCGTTGAAATACCCAGCTAAAGAGAGCTTAGTATTCTTTTTTTTTTTATTAATTTTTATTGGGGTATAGTTGCTTTACAATGTTGTGCTATTTTCTCCTGTATAGCAGAATGAATCAGCCATGTGTATACATTTATCCCCTCTTTTATTGTTATTTCCTTTCCATTTAGGTCACCACAGAGCACTGACTAGAGCTCCCTGTGCTATATAGTAGGTTCTCATTAGTTATCTGTTCTGTGCACAGCAGTGTGTGTATGCCAACCTCAGCCTCCCGGTTCATCCCACTGCCCACTTCTTGCCCTGGTGTCCCTATGTTTGTTCTCTACATCTGTGTCTCTATTTCTGATTTGCAAATAATCTCATCTGTACCATTGTCTAGATTCCACATATAAGTGATATTATGCCACGTTTGTTTTGCTTTTTCTCTTTCTGAATTACTTCATTATTTCACTCTGAATGACAGTCTGTAGGTCCATCCACATCTCTGCAAATAGCACAGTTTTGTTCCTTTTATGGCTAATATTCCACTGTATATGTACACATCTTCTTTATCCAAGAGAGCTTAATACTCTTGATTCTAGTATTCCCACAAAGCTCCCCAGTTCAAAATCACTGAAAGGACACCAGGAGAACAACTTAGAAATCACATTAGAAGGATCGTTACCATAGCCCCCTGCGTGTGTGTGTGTCTGTGTGTGATCAGTTGCTCGGTAGTGTCTGACTCTTTGCGGCACTCTTTGTACTGCACCAGGCTCTTCTGTCCATGGAATTTCCAGGCCAGAATACTGGAATGGGTTGCCATTTCCTACCCCAGGGAATCTTCCCAACCCAGGAATCAAAATCCTGTCTCTTCCATCTCCTGCATTGGCAAGTGGATTCTTTACCACTGCACCACCTGGGAATCCCACCATAGCACCCTAGTCATTACTAAATAGTCTTTTTTGTTTCAGAGTATTTACAGGATGTCTTTTTAGGTCTCCCAGTTGCAGTAAAACGCATTTTAGACACTTTGCATTTCAGTTAAACCTTTAACTCTGGAAGGAATTATAATTTTTCTGAAGGTTAGTTGCTCATTACGTTGACTTTTAAATTTGTTTATTAGGGTGAAAAAGCAGGACAACAGGAGGAAACTGATATTTTAGAACATGATGTGCCAGACTATGTGCTTGTTTGCCTTACGTGAGTCATGCATTCTCTTTTGAAAGCTCTCCACTGATAAGCGTATCATACAAAGGTCCCTTCTGGCAGAAAAATTTGAAATAGGCTCATTCTGATCCTAAAAAAAAAAAGGTGAATGGAACGTTATTTGAAATTTTGTTGAGGGGATTTAGATTGTCAAACTGCTTCACGGATTTATCACTGGATATATGGATATAAGAGAAAATCTGCATTCAAATGCTTTAGAACTATTTTTCTTTGGTTAACTTGAAATTCATTTTCACAAAGGTGTACACGTTTTAATCAAAGCTGAGACACATGGACTAAGAGAGAGAAGCATCAATATTTCCCTTAAGGGTTAAGGTACTTTTTCCTAATATCTCTTTCCATGAAGCTCAAAAGTTAAATGGTTCTGCCTTCATCTTCCTTTACAACTGCTTTCCTGGGTATTTTAAAATTAATCAATCAAGCAAATATTTATTGACGAATATACCAGTTCTGGCACTAAGAAAGATATGAAGTGTACAAGACATGATATCTTATCTTGAAGAATTTATAATTGAATTAAAGAGGCAAGATCTATGGAAAGTTAAGTAACTGCTTCAGGCAGTATATGAAAAACATCTGATATGTAGAAGGGGAAAAGCTAGGCAAATATATTAGAATCCAGTTAAATGATTTCTTATCATACAGATATAGTTATTTCAAGAAACTGCTTATGTCTCTTACATGAATAAAATGAAAAGATCTTATATAATGTAATTGACCATAAATACAACCAAATTTCAAAAAACATTACTATAATTGTACATCTAAATCATATATCTACTCATGAGCATGCATACATGCTAAGTGTCTGACTCTTTGTGACCCCATGGACTGTAGCTCTCCAGTCTCCTCTGTCCATGGGATTCTCCCAGCAAGAATACTGGAGTGGGTGGCCATGCCCTCCTCCAGCGGATCTTCCCATCCAAGGAATCGAACCTGTGTCTCTTATGTCCCACATTGGCAGGCTGGTTCTTTACCACTAGCGCCACCTGGGAAGCCCATATCTACTCATATTGATACCTTATTATTCTGAGTGGCCAACTTGAGAAAAAAAAATCAGAACAGGATGCTAAATTTGCATATAGTATCATTTCATAGGAAAAGGTATCCTCTCCTTTTCTACTCTTTTCTCACTCCATTTCTGCCATTAAAAGTCCTGAAGGACATTGTAGTATGCTGATGAATGCCCCTCTAGAATTTCCAGCTCCTAATTCTTGGAAATTGTGAACATTCCTTCACAAGCAACTTTCATATTATATAGAAAAGTGATCTTTGCAGACGTGATTAAGGTATGGATCATGAGAAGGGGAGATTATCCATGTAGGCCCTAAATGCAATTACAGTTATCTTTATAAAACAGAGGCAGAAAGAGATGGAACATGCACACAGAGGAGGAGATGCAAAGAAGAAGCAGAAACTGAAAACTGAAGTCACTCAGTCGTGTCCGACTCTCTGTGACCCCATGGACTGTAGCCCACCAGGCTCCTCCATCCATGGAATTTTCCAGGCAAGAGTACTGGAGTGGGTTGCCATTTCCTTCTCCAGGGGATCTTCCCAACCCAGGGATGGAACCCAGGTCTCCCTCATTGAAAGCAGACGCTTTTACCGTCTGAGCCACCAGGGAAAGCTCACTCTATATAGAAGGAGGAGAGGGAGATTGAAAGATGCTGGTCTTGCAGACTGGCGTGATGCTGCCTCAAACCAAGAAATCAGGGGTCCCCAACTGTTAGGAAGCGGGCCGCCCAGCAGGAGGTGAGCAGCGAGCCAATGAAGCTTCATCTGTGTTTACAGCTGCTCGCTTTACCCATAGCTCTCATTACCACCTGAGCTCCACCTCTATCAGATCAGCAGTGGCATTAGATTTTTGTAGGAGCAGGAAGCATACTGTGTACTGCGCATGCAAGGGATCTAGATTGCACGCTCCTTAAGAGAATCATCCAGAAAACATCCTTTTTGCCATGGTCCATGAAAAAACTATCTTCCACAAAACTGGATCCTGTTGCCAAAAAGGTTGAAGACCACTGCAAAAAAATAATAGTAACGCCCAGAGACTGGAAGAGGCAAGAAACAGATTCACCCCTAGAGTTTCTGGAGACTGTGCAGCCTGGCCAGCACCTTGCTTTTGGCAGTGGTACTCACTTCAGCATCTAACTGATGCTGAAGCTAGAGCTCCAATACTTTGGCCACCTGATGCAAAGGGCTGACTCACTGGAAAAGACCCTGATGCTGGAAAAGATTAAGGGCAAAAGGAGAAGAGGGCAGCAGAGGATTAGACAGTTGGATAGCATCACCAGCTCAATATGCGTGCATCTGAGCAAGCTGTGGGAGATAGTGAAGGACAGGGAAGCCGGTGTGCTGCAGCCCATAGGGCTGCAAAAAGTCAGACACGACTTAGTGACTGACCAGCAACAACGACACACTTCAGATTTTTGGCCCCTAGAACTGTGAGGAAAACACATTTCTCTTTTACTAAGCTGCCAAGTTTGTGTTGATTTGATTCAGCAGCCTCAAGAAACTAATACAGACACTAATGTTTATTGAATGTTCACTACGAGTCCGTTACTCTCTATAAAACATCTCATTTAATTCTTGCAACAACTGAGTTGTAGTATTATTATGTGAATGAGAAGATTACAGCTCAGAAAGGGTAAACAACTTGCACAGATCTATCTGACTTCATAAGCCCATGCTCTTCATATAAGGTCATATTTTCTCAGTGCTTTTCTTTCCTGTTGATTGGCAGTCATGCTTGTGTCAGGGGAGGATAACCCAGCCTGAGGTGAAACATAACCAGCTTCAACATGTACATGTGTAGATTTCTTTCCTTTTGTCTGCTTCACAGGTTCTATTCTAGCCCAACACATGCACTCAGATCCTGACAAAACAAAACACCATTGCCTTCTTGCTGTGGAAACTGACAATGATTTGGGGCTGAAGGTCCCCTTTGGGACAGGCGCTGTGGCTTAACCCTTACCTGGCTGCAGGACTTGTATCTTGGCCCCAAACTCCAAATTTCCTCCTGAGCTACTGCTGCAAGTCTCACATATCTGATGGTGACAGCGTGCGATACTAGTTAATATTTTGTCAAAGGAGGCTTTCTAATAGAGA
Source organism: Cervus canadensis (assembly GCF_019320065.1). NCBI lineage: Eukaryota > Metazoa > Chordata > Mammalia > Artiodactyla > Cervidae > Cervus > Cervus canadensis. Next base: position 23,203,294 of record NC_057396.1, read on the forward strand.
AGGGAGGCTGAGATGGGGAGAGGGAGTTAATTTCATCTCTGTTTCCTCTTCCTCCCTTTGATGACTGCCCTGGCCTTTGAAGTTGGGTAAATACACAGCATGGTGGGAGGGGATGGCAGCTGCCCAGAAACCACTGGCAGAATATGGAAGGGCTGTTGCCTTCCCTCCCCAGCCTGGGAGCTGTGCCCTGTGGCAACACTTTTTCCCTGGGGTAATTCACATGGGGAGCTGTCAGATAACAAGTCCCAATTGGTATACCGTATATGAGGCCCTAAACAGGGATCAGCTTTGGATGAGGGTTTTCTGACTCCAGCATTGTCTTCTCAGACGATATTCCCCTCTTGAAGTTGTCATCTGTGATGGCAGGAAAAAGAGGAAAAGCCCCTCATCTCTTTCCTTTTGTGCCTTTACCCCCACTTCTTCCCACCACCCTCTTTCCCAATCCTTTTGCAGTTTCGGGGGCTGAGCTCTCTAGGTCTCCTTCTTTCTTTTCTATTAAACTGTAAACTGCTACATGGCCTATTCAAGCCACAAGCGTTCATCAAGCCCCTACAGTATAGAATACCATGTGTTAAGGTTTGTACTGTCTGAAGGCTTAGCTTGGTGCCAAAGAAGAGAGCCAGAGTGGCTGTGAGTGGAAGGGGCTATAAGAAGGAGCAAGGGGCTGTGAATAGGATCCAATCTAGCTTTTCTTGTAGGAAAAAGAAAAAAGCTTTCAGAGGACAGCTTCCTACTAAAGGAGACACACCTAGATACCAAACATTGCAACTGGAAAAAAAAAAAAAAAAGCCCAAAAGAGACAGTTGGACCATACTGACAAGATGATTGGAAACAACCAAAGCAGGGGATCAAAGAGCGGAAGAAGGGCAAAATCAAATGCAAGAGGGGAAACTTTTGAAAGGAAGAAAGAGACACAGCCTGCAGTGAATCTAGTAAAGACTCTGTGAAAGGCTGAGGAGAACAGTCCATGCTTAGCAATCCACAGATTAGGAGAAAACGATGATTGAAAAGTCGGTGTCCTCACAAAGGAGACCAGCATCAGCCATGAACAAGCTCGGGTAGAAACTTCTGGGGCCCTGTCACTGGATTCTCTTCAGTACCATCCTTTTCTCCTTGGAGATTCAACTAAAACCTCATCTTTTCCAAGAAACCTTTCTAATTTTAGGGAATAATATTAATGTTGCTACTATGTCTATTAGGAATAATGATAAAAATGTGCTGAACACTTGCCATATACACACCAGAGTTTATCTATCATATCTAACATTATGTTTTCTTGTGAAACACTATTCTTATCCACATTTCCTTAACCGCAGATAAAGAAACTGTGGGTTGATAACACTAAATAGTTTATTTAAGATAACCATTAATAAGTAGTGGAACCAGTTAGGAACTTGGACATAAGTGTGTCTAATTCTGAAGTTCATTCTATATTGTCAGATATATGGTAAATAATATGAAAGAGGAGAGTGAAAAAGTTGGCTTAAAGCTCAATATTCAGAAAACTAAGATCATGGCATCTGGTCCCATCACTTCATGGGAAATAGATGTGGGAAGAGTGGAAACAGTGTCAGACTTTATTTTTTTGGCCTCCAAAATCACTGCAGATGGTGATTGCAGCCATGAAATTAAAAGACACTTACTCCTTGGAAGGAAAGTTATGACCTACCTAGACAGCATATTAAAAAGCAGAAACATTACTTTGTCAACAAAGGTCCATCTCTTCAAGGCTATGTTTTTTCCAGTGATCATGTATGGATGTGAGAGTTGGACTGTGAAGAAAGCTGAGCGCCGAAGAATTGATGTTTTTGAACTGTGGTGTTGGAGAAGACTCTTGAGAGTCCCTTGGACTGCAAGGAGATCCAACCAGTCCATCCTAAAGGAGATCAGTCCTGGGGTGTTCATTGGAAGGACTGATGCTGAAGCTGAAACTCCCATACTTTGGCCACCTCATGCGAAGAGCTGACTCATTGGAAAAGACCCTGATGCTGGGAGGGATTGGGGGCAGGAGGAGAAGGGGACGACAGAGGATGAGATGGCTGGATGGTGTCATCGACTTGATGGACATGAGTTTGAGTAATCTCCAGGAGTTGGTGATGGACAGGCAGGCCTGGCTTGCTGCAGCTCATGGGGTCGCAAAGAGTCGGACACAACTGAGCGACTGAACTGAACTGACAGCACACATACACACACATACACATATGTACTGTCTTCAACATCATCTTTATGAAGATGGTTCTCTATAATAGCTCTTTGCTTCTCACTAGATCCTCGGATGTCATGACAAGCCTTCAACCAGTTTCTTCCTGCCACTCTTTCTAGAAATGTTGGTCAATTGTTCCAGGAAACAGTGGGACTTACCATGGCCTCCATAATATAAAAAAATGTACCCATTTGTAATTCTGTTTCCTGGATCATTTATTTTAAAACAATTTGATCCTCCATGAAGTCTTTAACACTCAGCAAAATAGTCATTCTCTTTTTTTCCAAGATAAATTTAGTACTATTACATGTACAATTTTTTCTTGGTCATTTCAGTTCAAAACAAGAATACAAATAAATGGCAAGAAGACAAGCCTTTGTTTCCTCTATAGGACAGCAGAGAGCTCAGTGGATGAGTGCATCGCAGTCTGGTGCCTTTATAGTCATTGGCCGAGAACAGACCCTCCACCATGTTTGCTTAATGGTACTCAGTGGCTCTAAGTCTGAAATAGGCATCCGATTCACCTGGATGGCTTGTTAAACACAGATTGCTGGGTGCCACCTCCAGAGTTTCTGATTGTGTAGCCTGGGGGTGGGGGGGCTTTAGGATTTGCATCTCTGACAGGTTCCCAGATGCTGCTGAGCTGGGTGCCACATTTTGAAAAGCACTGGTGTCAAGAAATGGATTTATGTGCCTATCTTAGAACTAAATAACATAACCAATCTGGGCTGCATGGGATAGTGTTAAATGAATATGTATGTATACACACATATACACACACACTCACACACACACACACACACACACACACACACACACACACTCCGTGACTCTATGAACTGTAACCCACCAGGTTCCTCTGTTCCTAGATTCTCTAGGCAAGAATACTGGAGAATGCCATGCCCTCTTCCAGGGGATCTTCCCGACCCAGGGATCAAACCTGTGTCTCTTATGTCTCCTGATTGGTAGGCAGGTTCTTTACCACTAGTGCCACCCGGGAAGCCTATACACACACATATATATAATAATATATAGCATGTATATGTATATATGTGTGTGTATCACAATATGTGAGCATGTATGTATTAATATAACTGTCCAAAACATGTTAGCTCAGATCACTTCTTTTTATCCTCATAACTTCCCTGTGAAGTAGTATCATAACATTGTGTATCTAAGGCAGTGGACTCTAGGGTCAGACAGACTTATGTTCTCAAACCTAGTCTTCCCATTTCTAGCTCCTTTGAACAACTCAGTTAGACTTATTTCCTCATTTTTAAATTGAAAAATGTGAGTGTGTACTTTGTCACGTTGTTATGAGGATTAATTGAGATAAAACAGGGAAAATACTTCCCACATTGATATTTGATAAATATTCCATGAACACAGGTCCCATCTTTCTCATCCTAAAAGAATAAGGGACTTGCTCAAGGACCCTAACCTGATGGGGGCAGAGCTGAGCTTCTTGAATTCCAGGCCCCAATTCCTGTCTGGGTGATTTCAGCACGTGGCAGATTCTATAGGCAGCTTTGGGGATGGTGGTACCTTGGTTAATGAAGCCTCGGGGAATGGAGCTCTTTTATTTCACATTTTAAAAGCAAACAAAAAATCCTTCATAAATCATTTGAAGAAAAGCTGCATGTATTCACAGCTGCCCATGACAAAAATACCTCTGAGCACAGCTTCTATTTGTCCCTTCCCAGGTGAATGTAACTAGGGCTCATCCTAGGCAAATCTGTTGAAGATGTGGAAGATTCCTTTATTCCACCTTGGTAGCAAATGTCAGGAGTGCTCTTTCCTCCCTCTGCCTTTCAAAACAAGAAAGTGTCTGCTATCAGTCATTTACTCTTATCGGTAGATTGACTTTAGTGTGAATGAGTTGCAATATATAATCACATTTGTATTTTAAGGCTTTCATATTTAATTACGAGAACCAAAACTTTTGCTTCATTAACATAAATTTCAGGCATTAGCTGGCAGACAGAGAGAAATGAGGGAAGTTAAGAGAACCCTGAGCTATCTTTTCTGTCTCCCTGAGACATTAGGAAAATGCACTGGGAACTGGCAAGTTCTTTCCTCCAAACCAATGACTTGCTGGGGAGTTGGATAAGATGAAGTGGGAGGGGGGCTCCAAAAATTTCCATAACTCATTCCCAATGAGGTATGTTGGTCATAACTCAAGTGTCAAGTTCCCCAAGTAAACATAGAGGTAAAAGTCGATGCTTTGCATGGCCAACAGAATTTTTCGGCTCGTCTGCAAACCCCACTCAGATTGTCATCTGTACATCCTTTTTTTATAGAAATTCTGAAATGGTCAATGTTCCAGAACCTATCTCTGCCTCTCCCCGATCCCTTAGATTGACTCCTTTTTCCAGTTTAGGATGTGAACGTGAACAAATTACTGGGCTGGCCAAAAAGTGCATTCAGGTTTCTCACCACATCTTATGGAGAAACCAAACAAATGTTTTGGCCAATGGTGAGCAGAGACTTGTTCTCCCCACATGTATGGTCTAGTGCAGTGGTTTCAAACTGGCTATAAATACATCAGAGCCTCTCTGGAGGGGGCTCTTCCTGAACCCCACCCCAAACCTCCTGACTTGGAGTCTCTGGGAAGGAAACTGATTTATCAAAAGCTCCTCTGATGATTCTGGTGAGCAGCCAACACAGAATCATCCTGGGGGTTCAATCTCTCCTCTTCCTTTCTCCTGCTCCCCCCACAACATTAAATCTGCGCTCCCCCCATCCTTCCCTCTATCCCAGGGAGACTGCACAGTTTAGGTATTCTGATCCATCCTTTGTTATTTTAGTTACCATTTTATATTTTAGTTAGTATTTAATATTGTTTTGGTCATAATCTTTGTGGTCTAGTATTTTGGCACCCACACTTCTACTGTCTATATATTTCTGTGTCAGGTAATAATGTTTATGACAGAGAGCTCTGTCATCGAGATACATCTTTGTTGTTAATAACGGTTCTACCTGTAGACTGAACTATGTTGTCTGGGTTAGAGCTACTGTTTTTCTAGAGCACCAGGATTCCTTCCCAGCCCTCTGCCCTCCAGCTTCAGGTCTGATCAGAGCACTGGCTTCCTTTGTTTCATATTAACTACTGTAACAAATTGTGGTAGTTTGGAGGTCAAGTTTCTCATCTGTATAAGGAGAGTTACTGGTTGGCAAATGAGATCTCTGAGTGCCAGAGGCCTTATGGTTACTAAGTTCATACCAAGTGTTGTAATTATTGTGATGATTTATCACTCACAAAACCCTTGATCGTACAACCAAGTCCTTCAAAGATCCATCCAATTTAGCTCCAAATCAATACCAAATGTTATCCAAAAGTCAAGTTCTGTTATAAGACACTAGACCCATGACTGATCAATAGACAGATAGACAGATATGCAGGCTATAGGCTGGTCAGTTATAAATCTAAACTGCCAGTTTTTAAAAAATTCTTTTTTAAAAAGGAAAAGAAAGGAAGAAAAAGGTTAAAATCCCTAGATTGGATAGAATGAGCTGAAGTGTTTTCAAATGGATTTGAGAAACCGAACTGTTCCCAGGCGGAAAGATAAAATGTGAAGCTACAGTCAGTCTGGCTTTCTGGCTCTCCTAACCTTTTTACTGCCGGATAATGAGGAATCAGCTATAATTTAGACATAGTATTCTTTTCACAGATTATATTGAGGTTTGTGGGGTGGGGAGAGAGAGGGGAAGGGAGAGAGATTCACTTTATAGTCTGGCATCATCTTTCTCCAGCAGAAGAGACAAGCATGCCCTCCTAAAAGCCACTTCAGGGATACGCGGCCCTTCGCATGCTGCTGTGCAGACGTCCAAGTCAAGAAGGTGCGCCAACTGGATTTATCACAATGGGAAGAAAAGAAATTGTAATCTTTAAAAGCCAACGACGTGGCGCCTTATAGAAAGAGAATGAAGGATCATTTCACATTTAAAGCAAATTAGATTACTGGGGTCAAATCCTTCAGCAGAGACATCATGGATTGATGCTTGTATATTTGACATCCTTCCCTCTTCTCCAAGTTTTGCATTCACATTTAAGTGTTTTTTTTTTAAAAAAAACATATTTATGGAGTGAAATAAAAAGGCCAGATAATGAATGGAAGGGAAAAGGTGAATCGCTGATTCATGGGCTGAACCAAGGCTTACTTTCATTGCTTCTATACCTGAAAGTCACCTCACAAGATTGTCTGGTCAAGTACCAAGTGTCTAGGTAGGAGCAAACCCAAGCCACTAAGGAAAGGGTGTCACATTTCCAAATCATCATGGAAGGAGATTTTCTAGCTTTTGCAGATGCTTGTTCTCATTTGCTCTGTAAGTAACACCAGGAGATTCTGTCTATCTGAACTCTTACCTTACAATTTAAGATTTTGCTGCTAATCTGTCCTTTTCATTTCTCTCAACTCTCTCCAAAACACCCACCAGCCTCATTGTTCTGATCTGGGATATTGCCTGTAATTAAGCTTCACTCCCATCCAAAGATCTTCCCCATAATATCATTGAACTTTTAAGGAAATATATAAATTGACATCCATATGTGATAAATGCAATTCATATTCATCTTGCTATAGGTCTGTTCTTTCTGTTTCTCACCAAAACAGGAGCCAGTAGGGTCTCTCTCCTTCAACCCCAAGGCTAACTCTGCCCCCCTGTCCCCTATTCTTGGTCATGATCCCAAGCTTCTAAGGGGTCTATCTACTTCTTATCCACTTTTGATTCCTTACATCTCTCAAGAAATTACAAAGTAATAAGAAAAAGATTCTAGTTCTAATCCAGCCCTGGTCTGTGATTCATTGAAAGCTAAAATAAAGAATTCTAATCCAATTCTGGTCAGAGGTTAGCTGGATTTGGGAGTGCAAGGATGCAAATGAATAGATGACATTTTCCATTCTCCTGCAGTTAGAACAATGGATGGCTGGAAGTTCAAAGTGTTTTCTCTTCAAGCTCTGTCAAGGTCTGTGAGTTTTTATAAACCATACTGTCTGTCTTCTATCTAATGGTTTCAAAATACCTTGTTAACACGTCTCAATAATTACCCCATTGCAGAGGCAGAGAGTGAAAGATGGTAATTAGGAGTTGGGCCAAACTGTTCTCAGCAGTAGTGGTCAGAATTAGAGTCAAGGCTGCCTACTCCTTGGTCTATTTACTTTCCAGCCAATTCATTCCAAATGGACCTCCCTTGCCCCTTTCACCAGCATCTCCCTTGAAACACAAATGGGCTGAGAAGACCCATAGTCACCTCTGGAATAGTAATTTTTCTGCTCCTAAGAAAGGTCTCTCTAGAGATCCTTTGTGCCAAGTGGAGGTTTAGATGATCCAAATATTTAAGTGCATATTGACTGTAGTTAGATACTGTACCCTGACCCACATCTCAAGCTCTGGACTGCATTTCTCTGGAATACTGGCTTTTTGTGTATTAACCTTCTAGCAGCTCCTCATGGAACAGAGCAGAGGCCAAAATTAAAGGCCTGGATAGGGGTCAGAGTTTTACCTATTAAGCTGTGCTGGAGCTTGACCTTGAGAACTGAGTTTTGCATTAACTTAATATTGCTACAGATTCTTTAAAGAATCTACATAATTGGGCAACCATTCTGCTTAATTCACTCTTGTTTTGTCATTCTTCTTTTTGAAAACAAGACTAAGAAAAAAAAGACAACAGAAGCACAGATCTCTCTCTTTTCAAATTATGAGGTTACAGTTTATTCATATCCAACTCTAGTTGTGGGAAGGGTCAGGATCCCCAAGTAATGTTGACTTTACGACACAAGGAAGAAAGGCATTTCAGGATGGACAGGTGCCATGTCATAGAACCATGAATCCTTGAGCTGTAAGATACATTAAAAAAAATCATCTGGTTCAGCCACCTGCATTCAGACAAGGAAAGGCCATCAGAATGACCTTTTCTCTGGAAGAAACTGGGATCCAGAAGAGGTAACTGGTTAAGTGATTTATCCAAGGTCAGAAGTGGCCTCCTGCAACTGCCTCCAACTACAGCGCTGGCAAAGGAGAGCTCAACTCACCCACAGAAGGGCTATAAATGTCTATTCCTCCGGCAGAAACCAACTACCTTCAGGCCAGATGGCTCTAGTGATAAAACTATTATTAATTTTTTCCAAAAAGTGCTTTTTAGAATGAAGAATGGAGCCGTGCAATTGAAAGCTCTATCCGAGAAACATGAGATGCACACAGGATGGGCTGCTGTCAAGGACAGGCTGGCACCAGGCCCTCAGGAAGCTTCATGGACTTCAAACCAAATTATTATAGTGATTTCAATCAGCAGATGGGATTCCACAAACAATAACATTTACAAGATAATCTCCATTCTAAGTAATTGCTATTTCCCAAGAGCCGGATGGTGGGAAAGAGTACAGCCATTCCAAGGAAGATACACCTGCTTCCGAATATCTTCCCCGCCTTCAATTAGCTTTCGGTTCAACATACATATAATACATTTTTGTGCTTACCTACACACACACACACGACCATACATAGGGCCCCTGAAAAGCCGACAGGGCAGCTCATTGGTAGGATCTTAATCATCGCACATGTAAGTTTCAGACTGGCTCTCCACTAGTAAAGAGCAAAACAGAGCTGGGCAGCGGTGTTCCCGTATCAAAGAACAAAGTTGAAACTCCCATACAATTATGTTTGATCACAGTAGAAGGTGAAATCATTAGATATTAGCGAGGTGCAGTGGAATAAAAATGATGTGTTAGCGGGGGTTCATTACACTGTATTTTCAGAGCCAGGAAGATCAATGCGTTCATGCATCATGAATTAGGCTCCGGCTTTAGCCTTCCCTGCTCTCCGGAAACCCAACATGATCTATCACCAGCCATACATCACCGTTTCAGGATTGCACATTAACGAGAAAGCTGCAGTTTCCGCCTGTCAAGCTGACCAGCTGCCTCTTTCTCTGCAGAAGGGGGAATATTTCTGGTTCAGAATTTTACTTTTAAAACAAAAAGGGGGCATGAGAGGTCAGTATCCACTGGACAGTCACACAGTCTGATCTTTACGCTGTCCCAGTGCTCCAACTAGTGATCCTGTCCTTCCTGGCTGCTGACCATCCTGAACCCTGGCTGGCAGGAATTCACCTTTATGGCTTTAGATGTTACATAAGGACACAGTCCACGTGACACATCTAGGGTCTCCTGGGGCATGCACTCTATCCCCTTAGGGTTGTCTTAACATCACTGGGCATATTTAGAAGTCTCCGAGGGAGATCCAGGTATTAAAGGTCCCCTCTTCTAGGCCCACTGCCCTGCTATGCTCCCCGCCCCCTCCTTTTCCCTTAATAGAGGCTCTCACTACCCAGCAGTTTGCTGCTACACTTTCCCTTCATTTATTCTCAGTCCACCTCACCTCCCCCCTGCCTGACCCCACACCTGCCAGTGCGGCCCCTCTTCCCTGCTGGTGTTCAGATACCCGCAGACAGTTCTGATCGCTGCTTTTAATCGGCGTTTAGCCAGTCTGTCCATATTTAGTTCTTTTAATCTCTCCTCATCATTCAATCCCTCCAGCCTCTTCATCATCTTTTTTTTTTTTTTTTTTTGTTTTTTTCTCTTTCCTGAGTTTTATCTAATTTGTCTACATCATCCTTCTGGCTGTGACATGCCCACCAGCCCTGAACTCCATCGCTTTAGGAAGAGCAGCTGGGAGGGCCTCAATCCACCCTTCCCTTCTCCTCCAGCCTCTTCTCAGGTCTATTCTTCACAAACAGATGACTCATGAGAAGTTTGGGGGTGAATGTGGGCTGGATAGGGCTTCCCAGTGGTAAAGAGTCCTCCTGCTTATGCAGGAGATGCAAGAGATGTGGGATTGATCCCTGGATCAGAAAGATCCCCTGGAGGAGGGCATGGCAACCCACTCCAGTATTCTTGCCTGGGAAATCCCATGGACAGAGGAGCCTGGCGGGCTGCAGTCCACGGGGTCACACAGGGTTGGAGACAACTAAGCAGCTGAGCACACACACTCTGGGCTGGGCAAGACCTGCCCCTTCTCCGTCTAGCTCATTGCTGAGACACAGGTAAAGGCAATAGAGGAGGGGGTGTCAGAAGAAAAGAGACTGGAGCTAAGTACATGGAAAAATTTCCCAAGATCATTCCTTGGGGAACAGAAGAGACTGTGGCCTCAGCAGCCTGGACTCTGGGAGAAGGAGACTGTCAAAGGAGGTACCACTCTGCCCTCATTCCCTCATTTCTAGCCAACAGGTCTGACAATGAGCATCAAGGCTGATGGCTTGAGGACTGTGATCAGCTTTGGTAATCTGGGGAAACTATCCTTCCCTGGTAACATAGGACATGTAAGAAATCTGAGTACTTGGAAAGCGGTTTCCAGCTCCATCTATGAAGAAGAGTTGGAGCTGGCTCGAAGTCCTAAGCACATCAGTTTGGAAGGTCACAACTCTCCAAGAAGACTTGAACCCAGAGCAGGAATTAGGAACTGTAGATGCGGGGTAGATGGAGACATTCACCGAAGGATGCATGGAGCAAGATCCCAGATTTAGGAGGTATATATCCCCTAACCATTGGAAAGCAGTTTCTGGGGAGAAGAGCTGGGGTTGGGGCTGGATAGAGGAGGGCAGATTTTCTTATCTGCATGGGTCAAAGGAAGTGCCATATGTTGGTGAGAGGCTATTGGGAATTTGGAATCTATTATTTCAATCAGGTCTTTTCTTAAATATTGCTTCCTTGGAGAAAGCTTCCTTGAAAACACCATCTAAAATGGAACTCTACTTTGTTCTCTGTACACTTTCCTGCAAATATCCAATGTTCTATTGGTTTAGCACTTTATTATTCAATTCCCCACCAGACTATAAGCTCCCTGAGAGCAGGGGTTTCCTCAAAGCAACAATGGCCGTGTTGGACACTGGCTCCAATGGTTGTCTGCGCACCAGCTAACTGCTATCTTGTTTGAGTAATTTTACTTCACAGATCCCAGTTCAGACTTACAGGATCTGGTGCCTGGATGGGCTGGCATGGTCTGAGTCAGTCTGGCTCTCCTGGGATCTCCAATCAAAGCCCTGCTGAGTTTAGGTGAGGGAGAATGAGCTGAAGAAACCTGCCCCCTCCATATTGTTTCCTTCTTAACAGCTTGAAATGGAAGAAAAAGAAAGTGTCAGTTGTGGAAAGAAGGAAGTGGAAGGCTCAGTCCCTCTCTGCCTTCCACAGGCTGCTATCAAACCTGTTTATCCTGTTTCGTTGATTTTTTTTTTAAAGCCTTGTACCAAGGAGAGCTCTGTCTTTGGCCCTTTCTCCCATGAAAACACAGCTGCTGTGTCTTCCAACTAGCACCCTTGTTTTTTGAATGGCTTAAAGCTCAGGAAGACGCAGAGACATGAATTTGAGCAAACTCGGGAAGAGAGTAGAAAACAGAGGAGCCTGGCATGCTGCATTCCATGGGGTCACAAAGAGTCAGACACAACTTTTAGACTTAGCAACAACAAGAAGACACAGGGAAAGAGTTTCTGACTCTCTAAAGGAAGACGTTCCTACTTCACACTTAAATCCAAAGTCAGTGTGATCCTGGTTGGTCTCCACTGAGATACCTCCATCCCTAATGCCAGCCATACATTCGTATGTTCTGATAACCTAAATCTAGGGTACCTGAGACTTGTGTATGAATTTTTCAAATCCACTTTATATAGTCTATAGTTGCTCTATCTCTATCTATTGTTGTTGTTATTAGTCGCTACATCTGACTCTTTAGCGACCCCATGGACTGTAGCTGGCCAGGCTCCTTTGTCCATGGGATTTCCTAGGCAAGTAAAAACTGGAGTGGGTTGCCATTTCCTTCTCCAGGGGATCTTCCTAACCCAGGGATCAAACCCGAGTCTCCTGCATTCTTTACCACTGAGTCACCTGGGAAACCTTATTTCTAGCTATACTTTTTTCTAATTTTATTTTTTTTTTTAAATTATACTCTTTTCCCCCTCATTCCCCACCAAACACTGAAAATTCCAGAAGAACAGGCAGCTTTACTGATTATTTCACTGTATCTTTAGACTCTATGGCTGGTGCTTAGTAGATGTTCAATAAGCACTTGTTAAGTGAATAAATATATTTCTATATCATCTGGTCCTTCGAGATTTGTAGCTTTTAACCGTGGATACCCTAGAGTCACCTGATACACTTTTAAAACATTCCCATACCTGGACCCTATCCCAGACCATTTACTCAGCATTTCTGAGGATATGGTCTAGCTGTTGTTCAGTTGTGTCCAACTCTTTGTGACCCCGTGGACTGCAGCATGCCAGGCTTGCCTGTCCTTCACCATCTCCCAGAGTTTGTTCAAACTCATGTCCATTGAATCAGTGATGCCATCCAACCTTCTCATCCAGCTGCTGTCCCCTTCTCCTCCTGCCTTCAATCTGTCCCATCATCAGGGTTTTTTCCAATAAGTCAGCTCTTCACAACAGGAGGCCAAAGTGTTGGAGTTTCAGCTTCAGTACTGGTCCTTCCAATGAGTACTCAGGGTTGATTCCCTTTAGGATTGGATCAGTGTATATATATGCGTGTGTGTGTGTGTGTGTGTGTGTATAATATATATATATGATTGGTTCATATGATTATGGAATCTGGCAAATCCAAAATCTTCTGTGAAGGCTAGAAGGTGAGAGACCCAGAAGAGTACACAGTGCAAATGAAGTCTTGAAGGCTGTCTGCTCCCTGGAATCAGCAGTTTTGAAAAGTCTCAGGTGATTCTAATCTGAGCAAGGATTGGGAGCCACCACTCTAGATGCATCAGTGTGTGTTTGTAGAGAATCTCTAAGCTTAAGTGGGACCATGTTTCAGATATAGCACTGAACACAATTGTCATATCTTGAGATTCTGTGGCCATGGTTCAATATACAGAGTGGGTCAAGAGGGATGCGATTTTACCAAGACCTACTCTTTGGGACTTGTGATGGGGGACCTAACTCACATACAAGAAAGACTGAAAAACAGTCCTTCTAATAGCACTGCAGATGCTAAGTCAATAACAGAGGGTCCATGGGAAAGTTGCAAAGTTACTTACCTGTCAAAGGAAAAGAATATGGTAAAAACAAGATGGTGAACTGGAGTTGGGTGTTAAAAATCAGACAGATGGGCATCAATGAGGTCTCTCTACAGGATTCGGGCACCCAGACAGCGGATGAAGTTTAAGATAGAACTACTGTCCTTGGGTGGTTAGAAAGGGACTTATTAACGTAGAGTCTTCTAGAACACAACTGAAGTGACTTGGCAGCAGCAGGGCAACTGGAGATTGGTCAGGTGATGGAATAGGAACCCAGGGCGGAGGTGAAAACAGAGACCTATATACCAGAATAATGGGCTACCAGTGAGCTGAAACTCAGAAATAAAGCTGGAAGTATATAATTATTCTGTTGGGTAGCTCAGCTGGTAAATAATCCATCTGCAATGCAGGAGACCTGGGTCCAGTCCATGGGTTGGGAAGGTCCCCTGGAGAAGGGAAAGGTTACCCACTCCGGTATTCTGGCCTGGAGAATTCCATGGACTGTGTAGTTCATGGGGTCACAAAGAGTCGGACATGACTGAGCGACTTTCACATTAGGAAAGTAAACCTGAGTATTAACATAAAGGGATACTCAATACTAAAACCATCAGATAGTTAGAAGAAGGAGATGTAAGCTACTTAAACAATTCTTGCTGTGTCTGTTCTGTTCATCCATGTGTAGCAGAGTACCTGGCAGATAAAAAGTTCTCATTGAATGAGTAAGGAAGAAGCTGGAAGAGGCTTGAATCTGCCTGCAGCTGAGGGTCATTAGTAGATTTCTTTTTTTTAAAATAGCTTTATTCCTATGTAATTCACTATACCATAGAATTCATCTATTTAAAGTATAGAATCCAATGGGTATGCTTCAGTCTATTACATTTTTAATTTTTTTAATTGTAAGATATAGATAACATAAGATGTGTCATTTTAACCATTTTCATGGATACAATTCAGTGGCACTAATTATGCTCACAATGTAGAATCATCATGTGCATTTCCGAAACATCATCATCAACCCAAATAGAAGCTCTGTAACGTTAAGTAATCACCCACAGGCCCCCCAGGAACCTCTGATCTATGTCTGTCTCTATGAATGTGCCTACTTTAGATGGCTTATTTTGCTTAGAATACATAGTTGTGAGGTGTCAGGAAGGCTGGAGGTATGGTAGGACTTTGAAGCTGACAAGTCCATTTTTTCATATTGGCCGTAGTTTTTCTCTTATTGCTGAATCTGCTAAGATCTTATTTTGTTCTGCTAATGCTCTGAGGGTTAGCATTAGCCCCTTCCAACCTCCCCTACACACCACCCCAATCACCTTGGACTGGATTTTCTCCTCAGAGTTCCTTTTCAAGCCAGTAATAGAGCAAGTATTAAGAAGCTGCTGCAGCCTACCAATTAATACACATCTCCATAATAATTAGTTGAAGGAATCCTTTGAAGTCCTGGAACAGAGTGTTGAAATTGTTCTCTTTCTGAAGGAAGGGATAGGGCTTCCTCTGCATTATCAACCCAGAGGGAGAGTTACTCTCAGCTCATCACAGGCTGCTTCTTCTGGAAGGTTCTATCACAAGGACCCCTTCCCTCAATTCTACCTCCCAACCTTCTGCCTGCAGCTCTCTCCTGCCCCTTTGGCTCTTTCTGTCTCTTAGGATAGCAGCCAAGTTCCCTTAGGTCTGCTGAGGGCCCAGCTGAGCTGCTGGTATTCATCCTGGGTCCTTTGATGCAGAGTTGTTCTCACAGCAGTTGCTGAGGCCTTAATGGGCAGGAGGGGCCATCATGGATAGTTGTCAATTACAGCAGAAGGTCAGGGTCCTCTGTGGCAGAAAGGTGTTCCCATTTAGTCAGGTCTGGTACACTGGGACACATTCAATGTGATATAGATTAGGAGTCCAGGGTCATCCTTTCCAGAATCTCTAGACAAGGAAAGCCAAGGACTTGAGCTAGAGAAGGAGATGGGAAAGTGAGAGGGAATCTGAAAGACGGGATTATTTGGGGAGAGATAGGAGAACAAGGTAAGAAAAATGAGAATTGATAGATGGCTTTGTGGGAATCTAGGTAACACTTCTTAATCTTACTGCCCAGATCACATTTATGGCTGAGACATTTAACTGGGCATTCTACAAAGGCTATTTGTGGGGTAAGAGCTTTGATAATCTAGAGATGTTTTTTAAGAAATTATATAATATGTGCAACATACTCACAGAATAAAACCTGGTAGTATTCTCATTCTTTTAGAGTGCTGTGGGGTTGAACACCCCACTGTGGGACACAGGAAACCTGATTGCAATTTTCAGCCAGGTCCACAGGTTCAGGCATCCATCTTGAATGATACCTGATCAAATTAACTGTAAACATGCCTCAAGCAGGATGTCATGTTTAGTGTGGTTCTAACTCCACTTCCCTTTTCAGGAGGAAATTTTAAAAAATCTTCAGTCAAACAAATCCTGTTTTGGTTTGAATTTTTTTCATCTCCTTTTGTTCTGGATCTTTGACTATATTCCTTGCTATTATAGACTGTCCACCTCATTTTGAATGGTTGTTCCCTTTTATACTAATTGTAAAAAATTCTCAGTCTCTCTGGCAGCAACTTCTTAGTTTTCTCTGTAAGTACAGAATCTGCATTCACTGTATTTCGGTAGGTCTAGCTACTGCTGCTTATAATAGCCACTGTGTTGATCCATGCACTACAGAACCATTTCTATAATCATTCTATGAGTTTTCTATGAAATTACCTAAAACCCCAAGAATATTATCTTTTTACAGACCACAGCTGAACTCTGTGCTTTGTGCGCTCCATGAGCTAATGTGAGGAGCACTGGGGAGAGATGATGGTCTCTGACTTATTTTGGGGCAGGGCAGTTGGTTAGAAGCAAATCTCTGCTCAGTTTAGCTGTAGCTAGACAAGTTTCCCCTGACACCTAGAACTCACTGACTCTATGTTATGTCTCCTGTGAGTTCGTTTGTTGTTCAGTTGCTAAGTCCAACTCTTAGTCGCTAAGTCCATGGGCTGTAGCACTCCAGGTTTCCCAATCCTTTACCATCTCCTGGAGTTTGCTCAAATTCATGCCCATTAAGTCAGTGATGCTATATTCTGCTGCCCCTTTCACCTTTTACCTTTAATCTTTTCCAGTGTCAGGGTCTTTTCCAATGAGTCAACTCTTTGAATCATGTGGCCAAAATATTGGAGCTTTAGCTTCAGCATCAGTCTTTCCAATGAATATTCAAGGTTGATCTCCTTTAGGATTGACTGGTTTGATCTTCTTAACAGCCCAAGGGACTCTCAAGAGTCTTCTCTCATTGGTTACTTCATCCCTCGGTGGTTTTTCCTGAATAATTTCATGGTCACATTCATGTGAACATTTATGTGCAGCAAAAACATAGAATTAAATGACTTGTTTTAGTTGCCTATTTCCATTTAGAGACTTTATTTGTAATTCCATCAACTGGGCATCAGAAGAGGCAATCCAAAATATTCCAGAAGAGATATTGAGGCTCTTCTAAGTTTGAGAGGGAGTGGTGGAATCTATATTCTTCCAATGGGAGAATGTTCAGGGAGAAAAATGGGCATTTTATGCACTGTGGTGCTTCTTTTCATCTGAAATCAGACAGCCTGACATAGAGTAAGACTCTTCTTGGGGCTTTTTGGAGTGAATTTGGTG
This sequence comes from Cervus canadensis, assembly GCF_019320065.1. NCBI lineage: Eukaryota > Metazoa > Chordata > Mammalia > Artiodactyla > Cervidae > Cervus > Cervus canadensis. The sequence goes on from NC_057396.1 coordinate 23,220,167, forward strand.
AAGGCAAGCTGTGTATTAGTTGGGATAAGTAGGGCTGGCTGCTGTAACAGATAAGCCCCCATATCTCGGTAGTTTAACCAGAGAAGTTCATTCCTCACTCATACTATATGTCAGTGAAGCTGCTTCTAGTCTAGGTGATCATGAAGGGACTAAGGCTCCTTCGCTCTTATGGAAGGAGAACTTCAAAATCCTCTTCACGCAACTGGAAAAAGGAAATGGAGACAATGGATTACAGGAGAAGAGGTCTATGGGTCAGACCTGTAAGTGGAAAACATATTCTCTGTCCACATTTCAGTGCTGGGAATTCAGTCGTATGGTAGTACCTCTCTCTAAAGAGCTGGGAAAATCTGCCTAGGAGGAAAAGGAAACAAGATTTGTGAGTATAGAACAGTCTGGGCTGCAGGTTGGGACAGGCTTTCCCACCCCATTTATAATTTACACATACAAAGGAAATCAACGAATTGCCATCACTAACCCTGATCGTCTGTTTCATCATTGTTGTTGCTTTTTTGTTTTTGTTTTCCTTGAAACATTTCACTTCAAGTGGTGACCTTCCTTCCCTCCAGCCCAGAGTTACCTGGCAGGATGAATGATGAACTGCTCTTGGATCTGTGACTCAGAATTCTGCATCCTGGCACGTGCCATGCATTGACTGGCCATGGAGGGTAATGAAAAGCCAGTCCTTCCCAGCTGGTCAGTGTGTCTTTCTCTGCAGCCATTCCACATTCTCACAAACACATCCGGATGGCTTATACCTGAGAGGGAGGAGGCAGCCTTGGACACGTGCATGTGGAGCCTGATTATGGATGTGGGCTTTGCTGCCCTCACTTCATATGAGGAGGAAGGAGGCTCCATTATAGAGACCAGCACTCCTAGTCCTGCTAGGCTGGTCCAGGTGCCTCTGGGCACTCCAGAAAACATGAAACATGGCAGAAGGTTTTCTTTGTGAATCCTGAGAAGCAGTCTGCATGATGACTGCATAACCATAAGTTTCTTCCTTCTTTCCTTCCTTCCTTCCTTCAGAAAATCCTTATTATGCCTAACTATTATAGACATTGAGGTTACAGAAATCAAGGAGGCCCAAACCCTTGCCATCTTCTAGTGGGAAAAAGAGAAGCTGAGCAAATACACAAAAAAAGAAACATAAGAAACCACATATAAAACGATTTCAGCAAGTGAGAAGTCCTTTCTCAGTCTTGATGGAGAAGTCACGTTCTTCCCACAGATGGTGGACTTACCCTCTTCTGGGTCTGAATCACAGGTCTCTCAGATGATAAGGCCCTCTCAGCCCCTCAGGACATCTAGACACTCTGACAAACCCACATTCACTTCCCCCTCTCCTACTCCTGGCCAGAAGCAGCTACCTTCCAAGGCCCAAGTCAGCTCAGTCCTCATCCTTCCTGAACCCATGAGCAAGAGGTCAGGCAATCAGAAAGAGCCGGGGCAGAGCTGGCATCCTTTGTGTCCCATCAGGCCTTCCTGGTTCCCAGACTAGGTGCCCCTCTCCTCCCAGTGTGGAATCCGCTTGGCTGCCAGATCTGCAGCCTCAGCTCTGCCCAGGTTCCGGGAGCAATTCTGACTTCAGGCTGGGAGAATTCAAGCTGCTGTCATCCAATAACGTCGATTTGCTCTTGTCACCCTGGCTACTTGCTTGTTTTCCCACATCTTGTGACTCATTCTGACAAGTGGATAGTCTGACGTATACCTCTGTCCCCAAATCACTGCCTTGGTTATTTTCTTGGTTCTCAGGCCTCAGAGGCTGAGGACATTCATTCCTTGCTTGAGAGCTCTGCCCTGGTCTCCATTCCCGTTGGGGTCTGCATCTTGCCTTTTGCCCTTGTACCTGCAAACAAACATCCCCAGAGATGGCCTCCTGTCTCCTGGGACTCCTGAGTGCTGTCCTTATTTGATTTATTTCTCAGGTGCATCGCTGTGCCCATCCACCCAGGAGGTGGCCCCCAGTATCTCCCCAGGAAGCCCCACAGCTAACTTCCTATTCCCACTGGCATGTGGCCTGTTACCACATCTGTCAAATTGTGCATTCTGTGTCCCCCACACTGGGCTGGTCATTTTGCTCTCCCCTCAGTGTTTGCCCCACCCGAGTAGATGAACCTAATTCCAGATCTCAGCACTCCTGCTGTCTTCCCTGTTCTAATGCAGTTTATCAGTCCATGCCCAGCTGTGTCCTCAGATATGAGTCTGCCTCTCCCTTGGGACTCACCATCCTTCTTCTATCTTTTAAGTTCCCACAGAGGTCTCAGTTGGGTAATCAAGAGGTACTCAGGGCATCAGATATCCGAGGTACAGAGAGGGGCTGACAGAGTTCCTTTAGCTCTAGTTGAAAAAAAATGTCAACAGAAGGCTAGGGCAGCTGTAAGTGAGACATGGCAGCCTTGCTAAGTAGGGATCTCAAATCCCTGTGGTGTGAAGGCAGATGTCCCATAAACCCGCGTGCAGCCTAATTTATATTGGATGGTTAGTTCTTCCATGGGAAGGTTATCTTGCCTGGGCTGGAAGCAAGGGTGGCCGGTGGAGCCCTCCTCTCTAAAGCTTGCCCTGTGCCAAGAAGGGAGCACCAAACCTTCCCTCCAGTGGATACTATTGCAATCCGGTATTTGCAGACTTTGTCCTAACAGCCCTAGCCTGATAGTCCTAGTTCCTTCTTTATCTGATGTGCGTCTGACCGCAGGCTTTGCCCTTCTGGTTTCCCATTAGCTCCAGCCAAGACTCCAGCTTTGGTGCCTCAGTTTGCCTGCTTCTCTTGCTTCCAGCTGCTGCTTCCTCCTCCCCGCACCCCTGACTCATGGCAATCATTCATTTATTCAATCAAGATTCCTCCTCTCCAGGAGCTTATAATCTAAGAGAAGAAAATGATACAACTGGTTACTGGGTACGATTATGTTAAATATTACATGGGGAAGTTTGAAGCTGTTATGGAGAGATGATCAACTTTATCTGGCAGATCAAGAATGCTTTGAGGAGGAAGGGAGTTAGGGAGCAAGGTGAAGGGACTCTGGGTGCTGGTGTGGGAGACAGGAGGACATGACAGTGTTTTAGGCTCAGTGGAACAGCATGGGCAATTGTCCTGGGGCAGGTCAGTCCCCATCCACATCTTTCCTCCAGACTCAGCATTACTCACACTCTCTGCCCAGTAGCTGACCACTAGATTCTTTGGCCCAAGAACCTTCCTTTTTGTACTCTGTTGCAGAAGCTCTGTTGGTACACTCTGGTTTTCCCAGGATGCATCATGGTCTTGACTTTGGCTCTTAGGGGTTGGAGTGAAGGTTTATGGCCTCAGGAAGTTCACCTAAGACTCTGACTTTCTAGTCATATACAGATGTGAGAGTTGGACCATAAAGAAGACTGAGCGCTAAAGAAATGATGCTTTCAAATTGTGGTGCTGGAGAAGACTCTTGTGAGTCCCTTGGACAGCAAGGAGATTGAACCAGTCAATCCTAAAGGAAATCAACCCTGAATGTTCATTGGAAGGACTGATGCTGAAGCTGAAGTTTCAGTACTCTGACCACCTGATGCGAAGAACTGACTCATTGGTAAAGACCCGGGTGCTGGGAAAGATTGAAGGCAGGAGGAGAAGGGGATGACAGAGGATGAGATGGTTGGCTGGCATCACCGACTCAATGGACATGAGTTTGAGCAAACTCCAGGAGATGGTGAAGGACAGGAAGCCTGGTGTGCTGCAGTCCATGTAGTCCCAAAGAATCGGACACGACTTACCGACTGAGTAACGGCAACAACCTGATTGCAGGGGCTCCCTCTTCTCTCCGCGTCTAGTGCATTGCCTGGCTCACAGCAAACACTCCAGGAATGCCGGCTGATTTGATTAGCTTTGATCTGGGTCCATGTAAATAGGTACAGGAGGAGAAACAGAAGCGAGAATCAAAGGATGATGACTATAAGGGGAGCAGTGATGTAATTTTAACCTGAAAATTATCTGTGAATAGACTGCACAGTGTATTCAAACTTCAGTCTTTCATAATCTAATTGCATGCAAATACCTCATGTGGTCTTCCTTACAAGCTTGTGTACCTGGATAGAGCATTTTGGAGAACCCAAGCAGAGCTCTTTGGGGTAAGAAAAAATTAAAAACAGGAATTTGAAATCTTTGAATTGAAAGGCAGCAGCAGCCATTTAACATGAAGCCATGCCACCCCCCCCGCCCCCTCCCCAGCCAAGACAGTGGAGTCACCTTCTTCAAACATCCCCTAATCCTTTCATTCGAATCACACACACTGCTTGACTCCATTTTTTGAAATCTCTAATTGGTAGAAATGCCTCGTCATGGGGCAAAGTCGTCATTTCTCTGGTTGGTCTGAGTCCGGCCTTTCATCCCTCCCTGGAATAAATCTGATTCTTTTTCCATATGATTTCCATCCAAATGTTTGTATATCCAACTGTGTTGGGGAGCCGTGTCCTGCCAACTCAGCTCTGTTCTGGGGCTGGACTGCAGGAAGGAGCTCGGAGGTTCCCTGAACTGCAGGTCCCAATTCCTGCACTGCCCTTGCAGCCCCATCACTAGGTCATGTCTGCTCATGATGAGGTCCGGCTCCAGTGCCTAAAGCCATGTTTATTTTCTCATGCCTAGATGCCTGCTTCAGCTCCCTGCCTGGGACTCCCCTCCTTGGATTGGATCTTCCCTCACAAAGCCTTCCTAAAACAGGAGTCAAACCCCATCCCTGTGGCTGAGTCCCAGTGTTTGATGCCAAGTTTTTCTCCTTTGTCCCTTACCTGCTGCCAGACTCCGCTGATCCTTTCTGGCCTGGCTGTTGACATCAACTTCCTACTTGACCTCTGATTCCCTGTTTCTAGCCCATACATAGAATGCATTTGAGTATATCAGTGTTATAAAAACTAGCCACAACTTAGGAACAGCTGAGGCAAACTTTATGCATGTTTGTGTTAGTTGCTCAGTCGTGTCTGACTCTTTGCGACCCCATGGACTGTAGCCCTCTAGGCTCCTCTGTCCACGGGATTCTCTAGGCAAGAGTATTGGAGTGGGTAGCCATTCCCTTCTCCAGGGGATCTTCCCAACCCAGACATCGCACCCTGGTCTCCAGCACTGCAGCACCCGGGAATAAATCTGATTCTTACTGTGCTTACTGTCTGAGCCACGAGGGAAGCCACAACTTAGAAACAGCCGAGGGAAACTTGACAGAGTACCAGTCCCCATGCCAAGGACTAGGATGAGGTCAATCAGGCCCTTAGGGTAATAGGGCATCACTCTCGGGGCCCACCTCTCACTTGTATGATCCCAAGAATGATATTTCCTTACATTTTGTGCCCCAGGAGTCTGGCTTGCCTCATCCTACTCCCAATTCTGCCAGTGGCAAGGCCAACACCCAGAGATTCTAATGAATTTGGTTCAGGAAGATGCCCAGATACCAGTAATTTTTTAAAATGTGATGCAGGGGGTTAATATGTGCAACCAGAGTTGAGAATCACTGGACCAAATGACCTCTTGGGGGTCTCTCCCCCAGAAGTACACACCAGCACTGTGGGGATCTAAGCTGCCCTCCCCAACCCACGGTTAACCTTGGGACTTTACTGATCACTTGTGATGCTCCACTGTTTCCTGCTGGGTCTCTCTCAGTTGCAGATCACAGCCAGGCTCAGCCTAGCCCATCCTCCTCCTACCGGGGCTTTGCTCTGACCGATCTTCTCTTCTCCAGGCAAAGCCTCCCTTAGATAACCAAAGTTCCAAACTTAACACTCTGTTAGCTCTCCTTTGGAAATGTACCGGGTGTCTGTACACCTTCTCCACAATGTGATCTGGAGAGTTTGTGATCCTGTTGTACTCTGGTGTGTTCTTTTTCATTCATTCAATAAGCACGCACTGAGGACCTGCTTTGTGCCCTGCCTTGTGCTATTTGATGAGGAGGACAAAGATATATAGGATATAGTTCATGCCTAGTGTAGTTTAGGGTAGATCTGTCTTTCCCAAAGCCTGCTCTGGTTGTTAATAGATGTCACACAAAAAACTATGGTTTTTCCAGTAGTCATGTACAGATGTGAGAGTTGAACCATAAAGATGGCTGAGCACTGAAGAAATGATGCTTTTGAATTGTGGTCTTGGAGAAGACTCTTGAAAGTCCCTTGTACTGCAAGGAAATCAAGCCAGTCAATCTTAAAGGAAATCCTGAATATTCATTAGAAGGACTGCTGCTGAAGCTGAAGCTGAAGCTCCAATACTTTGGCCACCTGATGCAGAGAGCCAACTCATTGGAAAAGACCCTGATGCTGGGAAAGATTGGGGGCAGGAGGAGAAGGGGGAGACAAAGGATGAGATGGTTGGATGGCATCACCAACATGAATTTCAGCAAACTCCAGGAGATAGTGAAGGACAGGGAAGCCTGGTGTGCTGTAGTCCATGGAGTGGCAAAGAGTTGGACATGACTTAGAGACTGAACAACACAAAAAACAAAACAAAAACCAAATAGACATTTCCTGGCAAAATAATTTAGGAAGGCCTTTATTACAGCATTTGTCGTCACCTTTAATATGCTAATAGACTCTGTGCATCTCCTAAAGGGGAACCCAGAAAAAGTGATTCTCAAAATATGTGACCATCAAACTCCCATGTAACATGGAATATTCCAGAAGACTTTGGAAAATGCTGTCATGGGTCGGAAAATGCTGTCATGGGTCATAAAATGCTGTATCTGGAATCAAGATTAAATCTAGAGAGAAGAACTCTATTAATGGGACTCAAGATTGCATTAGCTTTTCAAGCATCTACACAGTTCTGTGGACTCGTCATGAGCTTCAGGCTGGCTAAATTGCTTGGGTCTTTTCCATAGCCCATCCTTAAGGAGGTCTTTTTCTTTGAGAATCTGAGCTGTAGATATTTTTGGAACCTGAGCATAGTACCTATAAAATTTAACTTCATTGATTTTGGTCCATAAAATCTGTTGAGATCTTTTGATCTGAATTCTACCCTCCCACGTATGAGAGAGGTTTCCCAGCTATTTGTTGCCTACAACTTAAGTACGTGAGTCTTTCTCCAAGGAAGGTCTTCATCTGATACTCTGAAGAACATGCTGAATGAGTCAAATCCCTCTATCAAACCACTGGAGACTTCCCTTGGCATTGATCTTTTAATCAATACTATTTAGATTTAGTCATTTAACAAAACTACCCATGGAAGCCATCGTTGAGTCCATAACTCTCCATCTAGGTCAAAGGATAACAGGGAGGTTTTGAGAAACACTTCATGGAAATCCACATTCCCCTGGTTTACCAGTAAAGTGATACTTCTTGTTGTTTAGTCTCTAAGTTGTGTCTGACTCTTTGTAATCCCATGGACTGTAGCCTGCCAGGCTCCTCTGTCCATGGGTTTTCCCAGGTAAGAATCCTGGAGTTGGTTGCCATTTTCTTCTACAGGGGATCTTCCCAACTCAGGGATCAAACCCATGTCACCTGCATTGGCAGGCAGATTCTTTTACCACTGAGCCACCAGGGAAGCCCAGAATGACGCTTATAAAGAGAATAAAATGAAGCCAGTTTTTGTTATGACTCTTTCAAAGAGGATAGTATTTTTTATTTCTGTGGTCACAAAAGCAACCTAGGCTTATTACAGAAAATATGGAAAATAGAGGGAAAAAAATCCAGTATTAAGAAGAAAATTAAAACCAATCAAGCTCTAACCACCCAGGGATAATCTCAATTAACTGTTGCTATGTTTCTTTCCAGTATTTTATTATGCACATAAATTGAGTTATTCAAAAATATTTATTGAGTATCTTCTATACTCCAAGCATTGGTTTTAGTTGTAGTAATGAACAAAACAGGATCCCCCCACCCCACAATAAAAAAATCCCTGCCCACATGAAGCTTACATTCTAGTAGAGGTTTATTAATGAATGAATAGTATTTTAAATACAATCTTTAGTAAAGACACTTTAAAAAGCATCCTGCTTGTTTCTCCCAATTTGACATCCTATCAGAACAACCATCCCTGGAATGACTGTGTTAATGGCCCCAGGCCAGCGTCTGAAGCTTCTTGTTTGCCTTACTAACTGTTCCCAATCTTCTCTTTAATCCTGCAATCTAGAAGTTTGTGAGGGGTTGGTTATGAAGCTCAGCAGCTTGTGGTTTTCAGCATGCAGCTTTTCCCTCTCTTTGAAAATTGGGACAAATGTGCTTATTGCCAGTCACTTGGCACCTCTTCCTTTAGACTATTTCTCTAAGATTACAGCTTGTAGTTTCCCCAGTCCCTCCTGTCTGGGAGGCAATTTTTCTAGGCTTGAAGACTTGAACTCTTTTACTGTCTCCTCACCCATTGTAGGTTTCAGGCTGTTTCTACTTGAGTTCATCCTACCCTTCCCAGACCTAGATTAGTCTCTGTGGAAGAAGAGAAGGCGGAAATAAAAGGAATTGAGAGGTTCTGCTCTCTCTCTCCGCTGTCAATTGACATGATGTCACTTGCTCCTCTTCTCCTTTTCTTCCTACGCTGAATTCAAAGATGAAAGATTATGGAGGAGCTCCAAGGAAAAGCTTTTTAATTTTCATTAGTCTCAAATGACTCTCTTTCTAAAAAAATTCCTGATCATGTTCTTGTTGGGCTGAGTGATTTGTGTTTTCCTTTTGGATTTGCCTTCTCTGTCATTTTACAAATAAGGAAACTGAGGCTTATGATTATAAATCTGATCCCAAACTGGAATTATAATATCCATTTGAGTCAACCTTGCAGTAGCTGAGGAAAAAAAAAAAAGAGTCTTGCAAAAAACCAAATCACTAGGGGAGAAAAGGGACCACAGAAGAAATTTAACTGAGAACCCCTATCATGGGGAGAGGACAGTGGATTTCACTGAATAAGCCCCAGATTATAGCAAGTTTTCCCTGGTTGTAGATGTCCCATGGGGCCCATTCTGGTCCATTCTGCCTGGGGGAATGGCAAAGCCCAACCCCTTTGCCTTCAGCTTTGGGATCCCACCTAGGAGGCCAAACAGCTGGTTCTTCCCCACATGTGGGCTCCCCAGCCTTACTCTCTGCATTAGCTGAAGCCCTTCCTCAGGGGAGCCGCTGACAGCTCCCTTGGACTGGCTATTGACGATCATGCTGGGGCTTCTAAGCAGCTCCTTGTTAACCCTGAAGGATGACTATTTTAATTTTTTTCTTTATTGGAGTCTCTGTCACCACCTGCAGACTGAAGCAAATGATTTAAGAGGTGAGTGAGTAGGAATTCTGTGACCTTTAAACAGAGAGCCCTAGAATCAGTGGACACAGCTGAATTGCTACCTGACTTGCCTGTCTATATGCCCTGGCTCTATCCCCAGTTCATTGTGTTAGATAAGAGGTTTTCTGTTACCCTCCAAAGGGCTGAAATTACCAGGCAAGCTCAGGAGACATCTACAACACCACTCTCTGTAAACATCCTTTGCAAGTGCTGTGTTAGGACCAGACCTGGGCAGATGCCATCTTGGCATGGAAAGTGTCATCGTCTAGGGCAAAGGGTGGGAGGGGTAGGAACACAAAACATAAAAGTCGAGTTAATTTAGTCTAGTTAAATGTATCAATAAATAAAGCAGTTTCGCTTGTGCATTTTCTAAACCAAGATCAGGAAACATAAAATTCTCTGTGATAAATAAAAAGAGAAAAATGTCGGTTTAGTTTTATAGCCAGAAGAGTCAGAAGAAAGCCAAGAAAAGGAGAAAAGATGGGGGTAGGGAGAAAAGGGAAGGAGATTGGAGACTGTGTGGGACAGGAAGGCGGATGCTACCTTTTTAATCTTCTGTCTTGGAGATTATATCCATCAGCTGTTAACACTTGAAAGGTTTTCCCCCCAAACTCTAAACTTTTTAGGGATAGAAACAAGGAGCACCAGTTCAGGCTCTACTTTGTGGAAAGAATAATATGGTTTATCTCCAGGTAACAGCTCTACCTAGTACACCAGTAGAACTCTGGTTCCATCCTATGCCTGATACGCCCAGACCCCTGGTCCTGACGCTCCCTAAGTTGTCTTCTGCTGGATCAGCCCTGGCCACAAGTCCCCTTCTGCATCCCCAGCCAGTGGGATTTGGGCCCATCCCTTCCTTGTGGCAGAGTTGATAGGCCAACTGCAGAACAGTAGTCAGCTTCCAGCTGTTCACTCCAGAGTATACAGATGCCTGAATTTCTTCCACTTTAGCTATTTCTGCTCCTGTTTGCTAGTGCACGTATTCATGCAAATGCAGGAATTTCAGGAGATGCAATTGTCTTCCAACCTAAACTTGTTCCATGAATGCCTTCTGCAACAAAATGCCTCTGTGAAGTGTCTGTGAATGTCTTCCCCAGCTGTTGAAGAAGGGATTTTATCATCTTCTGTGGGTTTAGACAGGAAAAGAGTTAACTTTGGGGTAAAGAGCTGCCTGAAAAACTCCCCCTTTTATCAGTAACAGTTTCCATCCCCAAGAAGGTTGGATCCTGTGTCCAATCATTGAATGGACCTCAGACACAATCCTTGTGGCTGAAGGTTGTTTTGTTTTAATTAACTATCTCCTCCCCATTATTTGGACTCTTCTTTTACACTTTCCCCTGATTCCTGGTCTTGTTTGCCACCCTTCATCGTTGGTTCTATCAGGCATTCCCTCCTTTCCATCCTGATGGCATCCACCTTTGATACAAACCCAGGCCTCAAGACCTCAATTTCTTTTCCACTGGCAGCCTCGAGTCTCCATCCACCTCTTGTTAATACTCTGATGCTAGGGTTGTCCCGGTACTCCAGGTTCCAGGGCTTTAGCCAACACCCCCTGCCCCCAACCACATAAATCAAGCAGTTGGCTCCCGCAAGATCTCTTCACTCCCTTCCTCGCACTTAATTCCAGACTGCAGCTGGCCCAGTATCCCCATGAACTGCAAGTACCAGGGACTGGGTTAATGCCATGGACAAACCCCTCCTCTTTCTTTCTGCCTCCCCCCGTCCTTTGTCAAAACCAACTGCTGAACATTTACCAACATCGTTCACAGCTGTGCTTCCTTTGAGCAGCTGAGGATGAAAGCTTCTCTACGCAGTAGAGATAGGTGTGCATGCAATCATATTGCTCTTAATCTCCATGAGATTGTCAGGGGCAGGGAGCAGAGAGAGAACAGATGTATTTAGCAAAACTTAGAGGCATTCTAGGGGCAATGAAATCAGGATCCTGAGGTTTGACTAAATAATCTAATTCCTTAGGCCAATGCTTCTCAAACATTCACATGCAGATAAATCACCTGGAGATTTGTTAATAGGCAGATTCTGATTGACAAGGTCTATGGGAAGAAGCTTTGACGTGATGATAATATCAGAGGTCCCACTAGCCTGTGGACGAGGCGTTCAATAATAAGGGGCTAAGTCTCCTACCCTACTCAGTTCTCAACTTGTTGCCATTGCTGGTTCCTCTAACCTTGCTGAAATTCACGATTTGTAAAATGAGAGTATAGAACTGCCTGGTCTCTCAGGCCTATGAATATGAAATGTTTGATATAATGTGTTATATTTTGGTCAGCTCACATGTCACTTCTTCTCTAAAATCTTTCCGAAATCTCCAGTGGACGTTCTCACTCTGAGCTCCCTTCATGCTTCAGTTCAATTCAGTTTAGAATAGTTCAATTCAATATAACTCAGAAGCCTTCACTGAACATGTCAGGTTGTAAGTTTCTTTCTTTGAGCCTGAAGAGATGATGATGCCATTTACAGAAGTGGAAGATTTGGTTATACAAATGGAAGAGGAGACTTGGGGAGAAGATAACCAAGTTTCTTTTTTCCCCCCACACATATTTATGTTATTTCAGTCCATAAATTTTCTTGATAACCAATTTATACTTGCCTAATATATGTCATACGCCTATAATATGTAGAGGTAGAGAGGCAGCTTGGCATGATACCCTCTAGAGCCAGACCACACGTGTTTGGAACTCAGCCTCAGTGTTCCCTAGCTGTGTGATCTTGGACAAGTTACCTAATTTTCTGTCCTTTAATTTCCTTGTCTTTAAGGTGAAGATAATAATAGCACCCACCTCATAGGTTTGTTACGTTGTTAGAGTTGACATTTGTAAAGCACTTAGAATATTACTGACATTGGTATTTTAAAGAAATGTTTGTTCAAAAAATATATGTCCTGGAGTTGTCCCCCAAGAAAAGTGAGTGTAGGAGATATGGATTTGGGAACTGTCAGTATATACATGTTGTCAGGACTTAGGAGCAAAAGATATTTCCCACGAAGAATGTCAGCTGCAGAATGAATGGTAAAGAGAGAAAATGGATTCTTTAGGGAGTACCAATATTTAGGGGGTCAGCAGAGGGAGAGGATTCAATAAAGGAGACTTAGGAGTGGTCTCAGAAGCCAAGATAACCCAGTAGAAAGTGAAATCAGAAACTAAGTAGGTAGAGAATTTCAAGAAATAGGCTGTGGTCAACAGTGACAAACGCCATAGCAACATCCAATAAGATAAGGAACAAAGCAGAGCCAGTTGTTCATGCGGCTAATAAAGCATGTTTCAGGCTACATATAATTCCTCTTTCTGCCTGTCTTCACCCACTAAGCTTTGAGTCCTCAGCGTAAAGGTTCAAGTTGATTATTCAGCCTCGTCCACCCAGGGGCTTGCACACGCCTGCAGCCCAGCAGGGCTTACTCTGTGTTGCTGAAACCTTATTTTCGTAGCTAGACTTTCTAATGACTCTGGTTCCTTTGTAGCCCGCGTCACCCTGCTTGTCTACTGAATAATGGGACAATAAACAAAGTGGAGAGAATTTCAATTCTTTCTTCTTGAGGTCTGCAAGAACAGTCTTGCTCAGTACTGGGTATCCTTTTCACTGAGCTTGGACCATTGCAGAAATTGAAATGAGGTCTTAGGAGGACTGGGGTGGGGAAGAACTGGGGAGGGGGGGAAATCTCAGACAAGACCATCTTAATGGCATTCCTAGCATCTCCATGCAGTAATGGCAGCTCTCCCTGCTCGCCCTGTGTGCACTAGCGTGTTCTCACAGCTCGTGTGCAAGTCTGGACCTGAAAGTCTGTTTGCTTCCAATGGCTTTCTGGTGGCTGCCATCTCTGCCCCATAGGAGACCAACTGACCACATATGGGTGGTGCTGACCCTTAAGGCCCCATCTAAACTCAAGATTCTGACCTGGGTGGCTCCTGAAGGTAATAGTGGAGCAGAGCCCAAGAACTTCTCTAGGTGGAGTCTGTTGATGGCTGATGGCTAAGGGGGAACTTCTGAGTGTGCAGCTCTGCGCTGGGTGTTTCGGCTTCTGCAGGGTTGTAGGATTAATTGAGACAGGCAGGGAGGGAGGCTGGAGAGCTGGAAGAGGGCTGGGGAGGGGGGTTGGAGTGTGTGGGTTGTAGGACTGCAGAGCCCCCTGCTGAGAAATTGTAAGGAATGGAGGTGTGGGCTGGGATGTGTGGGGAGCTCTGACTCACGCAACTGTTGACAAATAGGCTCGATTCCTTTAACGCCGCTGGACTTGGCTCTTTCAGGAGGTACAGCCAGCGTCAGCACACTGCTAATGGGGCTTTGAGAGTCTCCTTTTGATGAGCGCGTCCCAGAAAGCAGGTATTAGCCATTTCTGCTGGGGAGGCAATGAAGGCATTTGCAGCTGAAATCGGCTTTCCTGGATGCCCTAATAAAGCGGAGACTTTCAAAGCCCCATTAGCAGTGTGCTGACTGGAGCTTTACATCTGTACTAGCCTAGTTCAAGAGCAGAGCGTTGGACACTCACATCCCAAACCCCTAGGAATGAACTACCTTCAGACAGAAGTCAGCTTCTTTTCCATCAGTAGTCTGTGAGCTCCTTGGGAGAGAGACTTATTCTCCCTATCTTGGGGGATGCTAGTCTGGTACCTAGCCCAAAATAGACTCTTAATAAACACTGACAGAGTTGGCAAACATCTTTGGAAGGTGGGGAGTCTTCTGTTCAAGGGAGTTGGAGCATCACATTATGAACAGTTCCTAGCGTGGTGTTGGCCCTTGGTAAGCACTCAGTATGTGCTTATGAGATGAATGAACGCAGGGAGGCCTAAAGGCGAAGGGGAGGGCAGAGATGGGGAGTGATAAGGAAAAGTAGCTTTTCCCTTGGCCCCCCATCTGCCAGGGCGTGGCTGTGTGCTCAGTCGCTTCAGTCATGTCTGACTCTTTGTGACTCCATGGACTGTAGCTCTCCAGGCTCCTCTGTCCATGGGATTCTCCAGGCAAGAATACTGGAGTGGGTTGCCATGCCCTCCTCCAGGGGATCTTCCCAACCCAGGGATCCAACCTGTGTGTCTTATGTCTCCTGCATTGGCAGGGAGATTCATCACTGCTAGCGCCACCTGGGAAGCCCCGCACCTGCAGTAGGAAGACTTTATTTCTCCCTTAGCCAGAAATAGCTAAGCTTCTCTACTAAGTAGAGAGCCCCTGGTCTCCCTGTCTCCCTGGAGTGAAGGCAGTGGACCTTTCTCTAAAGGTGGGGAGTGGCATTTGGACAGAGGGGCCCTTGTTGTTGGACTCTTTACAAATTATGTGTGCCAAGGAATTAACAGAGATGGGGTGATATTCCTTCTGGATGAGATAACTAAGCCTCTCAGAAGCAATGTGCCTTGTCCAGATTCACACAGATGTAAATGATGGCGCCAGAATTGAAATCCAAGTCAGTCTGCCTTCCAAGCTCCCATCTTTCTAACCACCTCCCACTTTCCCTCTGACCACAGATCCCTCTGAGGCTGTCACTCTGAATGTCAACTGTTTCTAAACAGATGACCTTCTCTGCCTGCTTGACTCATGGGCACCTGCCCTTAGTTAGGTAGTGGTCTAGAGGGGGATCATCCCAGGTATCCATCAACTTCTTCCCTGTCTATGATCCAAAGCAAATTCCTGTGGGAGGGGGTGACGATGGACCAGTGTAGCAGGCCTTCTAGTCATCAGTTTCCAGGGACCAGACAGTATTTCTCCAGGTGGATATGCCCTCCTCACCTCTCATCTCTTCTTTCTGAATGCATGCAGTTCCAGACAAGACTTTCCAAGAAGTTCTGGAGAGGAAAATAAATAATAAACAAATAAATGGACTGAAATAGATACATAAACACCTACCAGCTTGCCCTTGCATGCTCATTCTTTGTTTGACTCGGAACGTGCTCGGTCCCCGAAAGGTCTTATGTCTGCCGCTGGTGTGTGACTGCGGCTCTGGGCCCCATCATTCTGCCACTTGAATATTTCCAGTCAGGCTTTAGTCACTGCACATCTTTGAGAGTCCTGTAATCAGAGAAATTAACTCTCACCAGACACAGGAATTAATCTTTGTTAGTGTTGTTGTCAGTCTAACTTTGCCTTCCTTGGTGCCAGAAGAGAGGGATGTCCTAGGAGGGGGCCACTGCTACCACGGCCAAGGGCCTCACTGGGGACATCTGGGGCTTCACCCACAGAATAGAGACTGGCTCCTCCTCCTGCATACAGGGTATGTAGTTCCCCTGAGGAGTTCTGTCCTGGGGCTCGCATTAAGCGGTGCTATGTTGAGTGACTACAACATGCGAGTAATATAACGGTGGTGGAGGAGAACTGGGGCTTTGGGAAGGATGTCCCCAAAGCAAGATGGCAACCAGCCAGAACTCTTAGACGATGATCCACAATGGAGGGAATTCTTCACCGTTTACCAGTTTGCCAGACTATAGACCCGTCTTTTGAAGCCAGCCTTCAGTGGATGTGTGTGTATATGGTGGGGGCAGACCCTCGGTTGCATTTGTGAAGTTTGAAGCCAGCTTCGGGTTTCTCAGCATCATACCATCTCCAGGCACAGAGAAGGCCCAATGCAATGAATATCAGGTTGCTACAGCATAAACAAACATGACATGAACACAGTCTCCCGCAATATAGATTTCCTATCGTCTCATGTGCTCATGAAAACTGTATTATGGAGAGTCGTCTGTTAGCATCACACTTATTCACACCTCAGCACTTGCTTTTGTCAGTGTCAAGCTATCTGCAGACGCATCAGTAGTCACCAGTTGTCATCAGCGTTCTAGAGCAGATTTCCATTTTAAATTACAACATTCTCCAGCTTAAATGCTTCTTTTCTCAGGCTTAGAAAATCTCGGGGTCTTTGTTTCTGAGTGGGGGTGCTACGGAAAGCACTGGGAATCAGAAAAGAGGACATTCGTCTTGGTTTGTTACCGTGTATTTTGTGACCTGGATAAAGTCCCTTCTTTTCTCTGGTCCTCAGCTTCCCCATTTGTAAAATGTGGTTATTTGATGAAGTTTGCAGTGAGTCTTCGAGCAGCTACTGGGAAAGCAGAGCAGGGGAATGGCTTTAACTATTTGTGATGGGGAAAGAAGGGGGTCATAACTTTTTTATAATTTGGGGCACAGTGACTGGAACTTATGCCACTTCCAAGGCCACGTATCAGTGCCACAGGAGTATCCCACCTGGATACTTCTGTTTCACACTCTCCATTTCTTGGATGATTGCTTTCTCTGCTACTGAGATAAAAAAGAAAAAAAAGAAAAGAAAAAAATTCTTCAAGACAAGTCACTTTCTCATTGGCCTGTGACATGCTACACGAACCATCTATATTATGGATGCAACCATGGATGCCGCCAACGTTGATTCATACCTTCGTGACCTCATGGATCACTGACAGCCATGCCACCTGGCAGGCTGCCTGGAATTCACCAGGGCCTGTCAGAAGCCCCAGCTGTACCTCCATTTTTGCAGGCGACCACAGGCCGCGTGGCCACCCTTGAGTTTCAAGCCTACCTACCATTGTCAGTCTGAGGAACAATCACATCCTCAAATCAAAAGTCAGGAATTCTAAGAGGAGCATTGCTGCTCATGGAACTGAGTGGCAACTTGCAGAAGTACAATGAGATAACAAAGTCTCTTTCAGACATCTTTTCATAATTCAAAGCCCCAGGTAGCTGATAAACAATGCACCGCCAGCCTGCCGGAGTTCTTGCTATCTTGTTGACTGAAGCATTCATTGTGAGGCTTCCCAGGTATCTTATTATGGGGGAGAGGAGGACTCTGACCACTTCTGCATAGTGTAGATTAATCTGCAGACGGCACGACATCTTTACTTCGTGGTCTTTGTCTCATCGGGTGTCATGAGGGAGGGTGAGCAGCTTTCTCTGGTTTTGAACACTTGCTTTTTAATCTTTTTTGCTGCCTTTGATTTTTACTTTCAGCTCCAGGGAAGACAGGTTGTCATGGATAGAGCCTCATGCCCAGCGTAGCACGCTGTGTGCTGGAGGAGCATCCCTCTGAACACTCACCAGTGGGTTCAGTGCCAAGGTTACCAAATCTCCTTCCTTGGCCTTCGTGCTCAAATGATCTCATCAGATCAAACAAGGAACACAGCTACAGACCCACCCCAAACAACCACCTCTGCCACCTGCGCAATCCTGAAACTCCTCCCACACGTCGAGTTTCAGGCAATGGAAGAAGGATCAAAGGCTGAGTAATAACAGATCGTTGTCATTTTTTGAGAACACGGGTACCATTGGCAGGAGAAAAAGTCACTATTTCCCAAACTTGCAAACTGACCCCTTGTTTAGGGCTTGGGTCTTAAATAATGCTACAGATGTGAAATATAACAGCAATGGGACTAACATCAGTTTGAAATAAGCTGTCCCTTTTTGTTCTTTTTCTGTGATTTTTGACAATCAGCAAGCAATGCTATAGAGGAAAACAGTGGTTTTGAAATCAGAGTGGAAACTGTCTGAGTTTCCACCATCTCTGTGTCCCTATTTACAAATCTGTAAAGTGGGGATAGTAATGCCTTCTTTTCTCTTGTTTAGAGGTTAAAGTGTATATAAAGAGTCAAGCACATAGTAGGTGCTCAGTAAATGGAAATGCTACTTGTATGGGAGCACAATGAGAATATATGATTCCAAGATGTTCTGTTGCTTTTTTGGTTCAGATTTGCCAAAAGCTACCAGTATAGGTTTAGTAATATATTTGGTCTGTGAGTAACAAAGTGGGCAGATTTCTCTGCCTGGGGGCTCCCTGTGATTTTTCAGGAAGATGCAACCAGTAAAGAAATCCTTACTATTTTTCTAGGTCGGAAGGACTATTGCTGGTGTGGGTCCTGCATTGTGAGATTTGTCTGATTTGAAAAAGAATATTGGCCACAATCCCTTATCAAACCCCCATGGGGCCAGATGTGTTTCAGAATTCAGAATTTTTTAGATTTTTGAAAAGTAATATGCTACAGATCCTAGATGTTACATAAAACCTGCAGCAGAGTCAGGAGCAACAACTTGGAAGAAAACACCGTGCTGATTTCTGCAGCAAATATTCATCTGAAGTGGAATAAATGAGGTCTACAAAGAAACCCAGGTCAGTTTGGGTCAGGTTTTATTGCCAAATGAATTACAAGGGATCTTTCAATATTCAGAGCTTTTGGGTTTCAAAATTGCAGATTGGTGGTTTATAATAATACTAGAAATGATGATGAATAATAACAACAGTTGCATGTAATAAGTATTCTTTTTGTACCAGAGATTCTAAGTGCCTTACATATATTTTCTTATTTACTCTCCAACAACAGTCCTGGCAGTTGGTATTATTACCTTCCTTTTAGTGAGAAAGCAAATCAACTCAGACATAGTAAGAAACTTGACCAGGGACACATAGACAGTCAATGGCAGCCTTAGGATTTGAACTTAGATCCAACCTGATTGCAAAGTCAATGGTAGTAGAAATATAGATTAATGCTTTTCTCTGCATGGTGGTAGGTTGCCTCACACTGGAGTGCAGAGAATTCATCTTGTGGATGATGGAATATTTGCAGGGCTATTTTAGCTCTGTGATTTGAGCCAGGCTGGAAGTGTCTTAAAGAGGCTAGTGTGTGTGTGTGTGTGTGTATCTGTGTGTGCACATACACACGCACTCAGTCACTCAGTTGTGTCCAACTCTTTGCAACTCCATGGACTATGTAGCCCACCAGGCTCCTCTGTCCATCTGATTCTCCAGGCAAGAATACTAGAGTGGGGTGCCATTTTCTCCGCCAGGGGATCTTCCTGACTCAGGGATCGAACACGCGTCTCCTGAATTAGCAGGCGGATTCTTTACCACTGAGTCACCAGGGAAGACCTAAAGAGGCTAGTACCTGAGAGGAATAAAGGGAAAAGTGGTAAGTGGGGCATAGGTGACCTAAACCTGGCTGTTGCAATATTGGAAGCCAACTATGCAAGCCCATCCAAGACAGCTTTTGACCTTGGTGTGATTTCCTACCCTTAAAGAAAAGCTTCCTTCAGCATCAAGTGGCCTTCCTGGTAACTCAGCTGTTCAGAAAGGGTAAGTGACCTGCCTCAGCCTCAGCCCTGTGTGTGACCTCTATTGTGTGGGTTGAGTACTACAGAGGAAAAAAAATCCTAATGAGCCTTAATGGGGGAGGAAATGGCCATCCTAAAAATAACGCTCGGCCCTGTAGAGTAATGACATCATTAGCCAACCCCAGCCTTGACGGATTCTAAGCACTTTTGACCAGACATTTTATTTTAGCACAAGATGTATCAAGCAGCTCTATTATGCTTGTCAGCCCAAGCAAGGGTGGTGAGGCAAAAATTAAGTGAAAGGCGCCTGGGAAGGGCCATGACACTTGCTTTAATCACATTTTACATAATTGGGAGAGTTGCTATTTCTGAATCTTTGGCTGGTAGGTCTTCATGACCACAACAAAACAGATCTGGGAAGAGAAGAAATCCCATCCTCTGGAGAGGAGTTGATGTTCTGATTTAATTCTAGGTCTTGGGGAGGAGAACGGGCCTGGGGAACTGGGTTAACCAAGAGCTGCTAAGACAGTAGTGGGCATCATGGTGATTTCTGCCTCTCCAGGGTTATCCTTCTCTCTTTATTTTTTTTTAATTTTTAGAAAGATTTATTTACTGTGCTGGGTCTTTGTTGCTGTAGACGGGCTTTCTTTAGTTGAAGCAAGTGGGGGCTGCTCTCTCTAGGTGTGGTCCTCGGGTTTCTCATTGCAGTGGCTTCTCCTGCTGCAGATCACTGGCTCTAGGCACGCTGGCCTCAGTAGTTGCAGCACGCAGGTTTGGTTGCTCCATGGCACGTGGAATTTTCCCAGACAGGGATCAAACCCATGTCCCTGCATTGGCAGGCGGATTCTTAACCACGGGACCACCAGGGAAGCCTTCCGTCTCTCTTTAGCTAAGAAGGTGTGAGCATCTTCCTGTGGTCACAGCCCTAGTAGGGCTCTTAGGACTATGCATGAAATGGCAGTTCGTTATTTCATCTGTCCTCCACGAGATCACAGACTCCATGAGGGCAAGATTGGGTTCATCCAGATCTTCATTCCAGCACTCAGCAAAATGCCTGGCAAATAGCAGGATGCTCACTAAAATATGCTCATTTAGATCAGTGACTATGAATTCATTAATATTAATAAATGGTGATGGGCGATGTTGGACATCTATTTGTTCACCTATAAGGATGGAAGAGGAAGCCAGTCCTTCTCCAAGATGGTAGAGTGGTGACATATCCCCTGGGCTGGGAGCAAACGGCCTGTATCCTGTGGTTTTAGTCACGTGGTTCTGGCAACTCAGGCTACCTTCATGTAAGTAATGATGAAACCCTTTGTGTCTCCCAGCTTCACAGAGGGACTGGAGGAATAAATGACATTCAACCTAATTATGGTTTTGAGACAAATCAGCCTACTATCAAATCTCAGATCTGAAGGACCTTCCCTTTTCCTTCGGCAAGCATGGCCATGGGGTTCTTACCGGCTCACAGCCCACCCGCCCCGGGGAAGGTGAGGAGTGGCCACTTTGTGTCTTCTAGCCACGTCCTTGTTTCTTCTCCCCAGAACAAAGCACAGCTTCAGCACCTCCCTCTCTCCCCGCTTCCTGTGCCCTCCTTTCCCACTCGCAGTCCTCACTCAGCCTTCCCCTCTCTTCATTCTGGCCCCCCGGGGCCTGTCATAATTAGAAAAGGAGGAAGGAGGGGAGCCATCCTAGCCCACTGGGGCTTCCGAGGGAGTTAGGGCTGCGTGCTGGGGACACGGGGCTGCCAAGGTGTCTGTGTCTTTCTTCTTTTCCAGCCATGGTGCCTCCCAACACGGGCAGACCCTGTCCTCAAGTCAAGGAGGATCCAAGGCCAGGAACACATGGCTTTGCATATAGATATGTGTATAGAAAAATGTGTGTGTATTAAGATGTGTTACAACTGCGGGTGTGAATGTATGATGTGTCATGCCATTGGGGAGCCGTGTAGCAAAGGTTGTTTTTATCCGGAAACTTTAATCTATGTCAACTTTGGGAGTTCAGATTCTCCAGGGAATCCCTATGGACCATCCCCTTTTTCAGCTCTCTCACTGCTCCCCCAGATCCTCCCTTCTCCCTTAATAATAAAGGAAGCAGTAGATAGAGTTGATGCTCAGAGCCACTCTAAATCTCTCCTCCCTTCTCCCCTGACTACGTGTTGGCCTGAGCCGAGTACATCAGGCACGGTGAGTCACACGCAGGGACTGGGATGCAGGCTGTTTCAGCTTCCGCTGGACCAGTGTCTCACCCTTGGGCTGGCATTTTCCTGGGGGTGCTAAAAGGATCATTAATCTGTCTCCTTGCTATTTTTCTGCCCCAGCCAAGGGAATGACTCTGGCCTATAAATCAGCTCAGTACACAGTGAGAAACTCAAGGAGGGATCCAGTAAGAAGGAAAATAACCACTTAGGAAGGATACGGACCTGAGCTGTGGGACCCGGAAAGTCAGAGGAAGGAAGAAGAGTGATCTTTTGAGGAAATAACAAGAAGAGAAAAAAAATTGTACCAACCCAGCAGGGCCAGATCTGGGACAAAGGAGATCTAGATTCTGGTCTTCAAGATGTTATTCTAAGCTTCTTGTTTCAGCTAATCTCACTGGGCTACAACTAGGCCATCTGTTCAGGTGGGCTCTCTCCAGGTCTTGCTCAGCCTTGAGCCTTCATGGGAACTAGAGCATGTGAAGAGAAACAAAACAAATTCATACATGCAAATGACTCCAACCCTACATATTTACTCCTGCAAATTAATTAGTCAAAAGTACCCATGGTAAAGACTTCTAAGGTGCACTGGAAATGCTGGGGGGCAGTGTAGCAAGTAGAATGTGTCTGGATTCAGGTGTGTTCCTAGTTTTCTCTGGATTTCTGGATTTGTTGTTGTTCAGTCGCCAAGTCGTGTCTGACTCTTTGCGATCCTGTGGGCTGCAGCATGCCAGGCTTTCCTGTCCCTGAACATCTCCCGGAGTTTGTCCAAGTTCATGTCCATTAAATCAGTGATGCCATCCAACCAGCTCATCCTCTGTTGCCCTCTTCTCCTCCTTCCATCATCTTTCCCAGCATCAGGGTCTTTTCCAATCCATTAACCCTTGGCCAACACCTGAGTTTCCTCATCCTTTAAGGTTAGTTTGAACTCCAGACTTCTGTGACGATGGCTGTTGTCTCCACAGTGATATGAAGCACTCACATCTCTCGGTGACTCTCCAGCATCTTGGCTGTCTCTGACAGGAGCCACAGCTAGAAGGGAGAAGGGGAGGCCTTGATGGGGTTCAACACTCCACATCCCACTCAAGCTCATTGCTCTCCAGGCTGTATGAACTGGACCACTCCCTCCTGGGACAAAGTCTGCTCTAGGGGCTGTTATCTTCTGAGAGTCAGCTTGGTGGTTTAAAGAGCTCAGGCTCTAGAAAGAGGTGTATTTGGGCTTAAAAGTCACCCATGAATTATGTGGCCCCTAGGGAGATCCTAAGCATGCCTGAGGTCCTGTAAACACATCTGTAAATTGAAAGTATTAGTCACTCAGTCATGTCTGACTCTTTGTGGCCCTACGGACTGTAGCCTGCCAGGCTCTTCTGTCCATGGGGTCCTCCAGGCAAGGATACTGGAGTGGGTTGCCATTTCCTTTGCCAGGGGATCTTTCCAATCCAGGAATCAAACCCAGGTCTCCTGCATTTCAGGTAAAAAGGGTCACAATACCTGCCTTCTTGGTTTCTTGTGTTAGAGAGAAAGTATAAAGACCACCTAGCAGAGTGGCTTAAACATGGAGGCACTCAAGGAACAATTATTATTACTATCATGGGAGTAGTGGAGTTGAAACTGGGAACGAGAGAGGAATAATGGAAATGAAGGTCCCCTTCAGGCAGCTATGTCATAGACCAAGTAGTGTGTTCACACATCTGTGCATGCCCATGGGTCTGACTGTGTGTGTAATTGTGTGTGACAGTGAGTGCATATGTGTGTTTGAGAGAATGTGTAAGAACAACACATACATGTGCAGGGAGCTTAAGTCGTGCTCTGTGATGACCTAGAGGTGTGGGATGAGCGGGGAGGGAGGCTCAAGAGGGAGGGGATATATGTATACACACAGCTGATTTACTTCCTTGTACAGCAAAACTATCACAACATTGTAAAGCAATTATACTCCAATAAAGAATATGTGTATGTGTGCACACATACATGAATGTGTGAATACATACTTGGCCGTGAGTGAGCATGTGAGTGTGTCTGTGTGTGTGCTGGGGCGGAGATACTTCCTAGTTCTCCAAATGGACCTCACCTCTTTACCCACCTCTCCTTCTACCTGGAGGGCGCTTTGCTCCCCATCCTTTTACTAATTTATCAAGATTCAACTCAGGCTGCCTCTTTGTAGCCATCTCTGAACTCTTTGGGGAAAGTTGCTCATCCTTTCTTCTGTTTTCCTCTGCCTTTACCTAGGGAAGCAGCAGCAGGTAGAGGAGTTAATGGTACAGGCTCCAGGAGTGCAAATCACGGGTTGGAATTTCAGCGCTTTAACTTGTAGCTAAGTGATGGCAGACGAAAAGAGTTCCCTGACCTGGACCTGTGGAGGCCTCAACATCCGTATCTGCAACATGGAAATAATAATGCTGTCTTCCTCGCGAGGCGGGTAGGAAAGTTAAAGAACCGAGTGCATTTACAGCATTTTCTATGGTACCTGGTGCATCATAAGGGCTCAGTCCGTGTCAGGTGTCATCTCTACAGTACACTGCGCTTGTCATGTGGTATTGTACTATTAGGATGTTCCGTTTACATATTCATTTCCCCAAATCTGTGGACTCTCTGAGAACAGAGGTTTCTCCTGTAGCATCTGTGCTATGCTTAGTTGCTCAGTCATGTCTGACTCTTTGCAACCCATGGAATCTAGTCTGCCAGGCTGCTCTGTCTATGAGGATTCTCCAGGCAAGAATACTGGAGTGGGTTGCCATGCCCCGATCCAGGGGATCTTCCCAACCCAGGGATCAAACCCAGGTCTCCCACATTGCAGGTGGATTCTTTACCAGCTGAGCCACGAGGGAAGCCCAGCTAGCATCTACCTGGTAGCTTTACATCCAGGAGTAATGGAACAGAAATTTAAAGAAAAGGAAAGCGTTACTTATTTTTTCTTGTCCCTAGTTCTTAATTTTCCCCTCCCAGGCCTCTCCCCTTCATGCTGCTGTCAGAAGGCAGAGAGGAGCCTGGAGTGCAGCTCACTCCATAAAAGACGTCCTCAACACATAAAGATCCCCGCTGTGTCTATACTTAGCATTCGGCGCCCACATTTATTACATCACCAAGGCTATTTTTTCCTGATGTTGTCTTCAATGGACTCAATTGAAACACGAGAAAGCCCCTCCTGGCCCATCCATGAGTCCAAGGCCAAAACTTGTGGCAGGACAACACCCTTCTGTTGCTGCCCATAGAAAGTGCCCTGAGGCACCCTGGGCGACTCATTCCTCAAACATGTGACACCCAACCAAACTGCACACAGGGGGAGAGAAGGCCAGCTCATCACAGAGAGCTGACCCCCACACGCCACAGTGCAGACCGCAGACAAGTCACCCATTGTAGAGCACATGGGCTCTCAGTCTCCCTAGCTTGTTATCCTGTCTTAGTTCTCTCCCATCCCTCCATCTTCTAAAAGGGATTGCAGCCGAGCCTCCCTAGCTTCTAAGGGAATCTTCACTGATACAATGGCATCAGTCCGACCATCTGCCAAGATTGCTACTGATTTGTGTTCCCTTCAATGAGTCCTGGGTGCCCAGAAGCCTGCTAGTCAGAGCATGTCCTTATGTGTCTGCTATTACTCAGTCCATTGTCTAGGATTTCTGCTCTAATGCCACCCTTTGGCATCTTCTCTTCTGGACTCCTTGTCTGGAAAGACCAAGCTTTCTGCAACTGGGACCGCTGCCCTGAAGCTCA
The DNA here is from genome assembly GCF_019320065.1 of Cervus canadensis. NCBI lineage: Eukaryota > Metazoa > Chordata > Mammalia > Artiodactyla > Cervidae > Cervus > Cervus canadensis. Next base: position 23,245,294 of record NC_057396.1, read on the forward strand.
TCCATGTTGGGGTCTAAAAGTTCTTGTTTGTGTTCTTTCCTGGGGTGGATTCCATCTCTTTACATCCCTCTGCCCATTACTAGAGTCTTGCCACATGTGGCTAGATTATCAGTGCTGTATCCCTTCCCTTTGGCTTTGCTGATCTCTGATCTTCGGGAGCCCTCAGCCCAGTTTTGTGTGAGCAGACATATACACAGCAGACTTTTGGGGTCCATCTCAAATTTCCAGCCAGCAAGGTTTGTCCAGCTGCTCTCAGAGCTCTGGGGATTACGTGAAGCAGTGTGACACCTGCATGGCTATTGATTTTCTTTCTCCACCCTTCCCCTGTTTAATGGTAGCTGGTGGTGTCATTCCTGAGCATGAGGTTTGGCTGATGTGGGTGTGTACATGCATGTGAGTACATGTGAGTGTGAAGTATATGTACTTGTGAGTACATGTGAGTGTGAAGAGAGCAAAAGAGGACTTCAGTTTGAGATGTAGTCAAAGTGATGTGGTTCTAGAACATTCACATAGAGATCATTCAATAGATGATTTGATTTATGAGGGCAGGACTCAAAGCAGACCTCAGACCTAGTTGTCATCAAGGCATGGAAGAACGTTGAAACCGGGTATCTGTTTGGGAGGACCACACAGAAAGAGAAGAGGTGACATCTGAGGCCTGATTCTTGAAGTTTCCCAGCACTTATGGGATGTGGGGTGGGAAAGGAGTTGCCATGGGATCTGAGAAGTAACTGGAGAAGTTGAAGTAGAATTGAAAAGAATGGCTGCCCTAAATCCTTGGAGAAAAAGAATTTCCAGAAAGAGGAATAGTAAGTAACGTAAGGGTGAAGCGTGGCTGCTGGATTTAGTCATATGACATCATTGGTGACTTTCAAAAGAGTTGTTTCAGTGGTCGAAGGGCAAAAGCCTACCTGAAGTCAGCCGTAAGAAGTGTACTTCAGTGTAAGAAGTGAGGGTGCTTTGGGAAAAGCTGACTGAGAAAGGAAGGGATGTTGGGAGATAGTAGCTGAGGAGGAGTTTAAACTACAAAGAGGGCTAGTTTGATTGTTTTGATTTTAATGGAAGGGATCGGTATATTTTTGAGCCCTGAAGGAAGTTCAGTTCAGTCACTCAATCATGTCCAACTCTTGAGACCCCATGGACTACAGCATACCAGGCTTCCCTGTTCATCACCAAGAGCTTACTCAAACTATGTCCATTGAGTCAGTGATGCCATCCAACCATCTCATCCTCTGTCATCCCCTTCCCCTGCCTTCAATCTTTCCCAGCATCAGGGTCTTTTCCAAGGAGTCAGTTCTTCACATCAGGGGCCTAAGTATTGGAGTTTCAGCTTCAGCATCAGTCCTTCCAATGAATATTTAGGACTGATCTCCTTTAGGATTGACTGGTTTTTTTCTCCTTGCAGTCCACGGGACTTGCAAGAGTTTTCTCCAACACCACAGTTCAAAAACATCAATTCTTTGGCGCTCAGCTTTCTTTATGGTCCAACTCTCACATCCATACATGACTACTGGAAAAACCATAGCTTTGACTATAGGGACTTTTGTTGGTAAAGTAATGTCTCTGCTTTTTAACATGTCATCTAGGCTTGTTGTAGCTTTTCTTTCGAGGAGCAAGCGTCTTTTAATTTCATGGCTGCAGTCACTACCTGCAGTGATTTTGGAGCCCAAGAAAATAAAGTCTGTCACTGTTTCCATTGTTTCTCTATCTATTTGCCATGAAGTGATGGGACCGGATGCCATAATCTTAGTTTTTTGAATGTTGAGTTTTAAGCCAACTTTTCACTCTCCTCTTTTACTTTCATCAAGAGGCTCTTGGTTACTCTTTGCTTTCTGCCATATGGGTGGTGTATTTTGAGGGAAGTAGAGAGTTAAATATAATGGTTATGAGACAGGCTGGAACCTGGGGCCTGGGGCCCTTTGCTGCAGTGCTTGCGCCTGCAAGATAAATGTCTCCTTGAACAACAGAATACAAAGAAACTATAAGACACTAAAAATAACTGCATGCATGCTCAGTTGAGGCAAACTGTGTACAACAAGATACAAAAAGACCAAAAACCCAACTGCCACCTCTGAAGAGCCCAGTGCAAAAGCAGGGTGTTGAGAGCAAAAGCAGGGTGCTGGGCATGACCTGTTCATACAACGCCACCAGAGAGGTGGGCAAACCACATAAACCACTCCTCCAACCCAACCTCTGGACACACCCCGCCCCCGACCCTGTATAAGGAGCAATGTCTCTTGCCCCACCTCTTAGGGAGCAAGCCAGGGAATCTGTTACTTATTTTCACTCCTTGCTGCTGCAGCAGGAGCCCTAATAAAGCCTTGCCTGAATTTCTTGTCTGGCCTTTTATCAATTTCTATTGATTAAGGAAGGCCAGGAGCCCTGGTCGGTAACAGTTAAAGAGAGCATGACTGATGGAGAGAAATGGTGCAGCAGCAGGCCTGGGATGCCGCGCACAGGTGGTGAACTACGCCTTTACCAGGAGAGGGCCACCTCCTTGCCTTTGGACTCGACCTAGCAACCATTAGATGAAGCAAGGGACCAGAGGATGTCAGGTGGCCGATCAGTGGCCTACCGTTTGGCAGAGAGAATCCACAACAGACAGATAAGTGTGGCCTGAACTTGAAGTATCTAAAAGAATGAAACTCTCCAAGTAGCACATCAAGGACTCTGACCCACATTCACAGTGACCCATGCTGGGACAGGAGGGGTGGCAGGTACCGGGAAGTGCTCCACAGGACACTTGCCTGATGCTAATGGGAGACATCAGTCTTGCCGGGAGTTGAGGGTCACTGTGGGTGGCATAGCTCTCCTGAGGGAGGTGCCGGCCAGGAGGTTTCCCCTTGGGGACTGATTGCAAGGCTCCTCCGTGGGGCCCTTCTTTGCTCGCCACCATTTTTCTTCATTATTTCTGCTATGTCAGCCGTCATGTTGTCAGTTTCCTCTCAGAGCAGCGATAAATGGCGCCTCTCATGTTGTGTCCTTAGGGGACACCTGTTATTTATTTCGATGATGGGCAAGATGCCATAGCTAATTAAGAAAAATTGTGGGCTGCCCACAGCCAAGCCACAGATTCATTTCAGTTCAGTCCCACAGTCCTTCACCCCACATTGGAGCCATTTTCCCCTAGAGCTGGTGGCGGGCAGGGGACCAGGGGTGGGAGCATCACTCCCTCCCTGTATCCCTGAAAACAGTCCCATACCCCTCTTCCTGCTGAAGGACATGGGACGTCATGGGACCCAGCTGGACTCCTCAGTCTTGGGCCTCTGTGGCGGGAGTCATTCAAGTCCATCCCTTCTTTCCCCTAAGAGGAACCTGGAGACCCAGCCAGAGGAGTGCTTTCTCCTTCATGACTTGGCAGGACAGGAAAGGCAGCCTCTGTGACCAGGGTCGCTCGGACACAATGACCCAGATAACTGAAGTGACACCTGGCTCATGCCCCTGTTACCTCGGTCAGCCTAGTCTGAGCCGCTCAAAACAATGGATGCTGCTGGCCCTACCCGTATGTGGCTAGTTTCTTCTGAATGTCCTAGATTTCTGGGCCCTGTTACAGGTAGTGGAAACTTTTGTGTGTGTGAGGGGAGACGATCTTACTCACAAGATGCTCTCTGGGATCAGCACGGTAGGGAGGGGGCTCAGGGTGAGGGGTGAAGGGTTATGTGGGGGTCGGTAGGTATTAGAATGGGGTGCAAAGCGGGGGTGGATGAATCTTTGTGTGAAGGCATATCCCCAAGGTGTGTTTTTTTTTCAAATATTTATTCATTTATGTGGCTGCATAGGGTCTCAGATGTGGCCTGAGGGATCTTCATTGCCGCTTCTTTCATTGAGGCACATGGCCTTTGCAGCTGTGGCATGGGACATCAGTTGCTCCGCGGCCTGTGGGATCTTAGTTCAGCCCCACAGTGCTTCACTCCAGATTGGAGCCATTTCCCCCTAGAGCTTGTGGCAGGCAGGGGACCAGAGGTGTGAGCATCACTCCCTCCCTCTGTCCCTGAAAAGAGCCCCACCAGGGATTGAACCCATGTCCCTTGCATTGCAATGCAGATTCTTAGCCCCTAGACCACCAGGGAAGTCTCCCCAAGGGTTTAAGAGGACGCTACCACAAGGACCAGTGAGTTACCCAAATACTCCCTGTGTTCCCTGATCCCTGGATCTTATGGAATTCTTGGCAGAAATTTTCTTCTAACTTCAGGTGCCCACATCATCTCGGCATCTGGAGGACTCTTTACAGTCCCCACCAAAGGGGCAAAGTATAGCTGGGATTCAAGAGCAGGCGAGGGGGAGGCAGGCATGGCTGCACTTAGAGGAGGTTAGCTGGAGATTGGGTTCAAGCCCAGCATGAAGGCGCCAGCAGTCTTTGTGCCCCAAGGGGGATCCAAGGGGAACCTGAGCCCAGGGCTGGGGCCGGCAACATCAGGCCCACTGTACCCTGTCCCTCAGTCAGGGTGCCTGGCATCCAGCCCTTCCTGCTGGTCAGGCTATCAGAGCCCTGCCCAAGAAAAAATTACATTGTATTTGGAGCCCTGATAACTTCAGAACAGGCTGTTTTCTTCACACTGGGACTCAGCACAGCTTTCCCTTTTATCTCTTCTTTGATGTCACATTTGTACTCACTTTAATGCAGAGTCCAAGGGACAAAGGGCCCCTATGTGTGACTCCCTCCCCCATCTGGCCCTAACACGCTCCTGGCAGACCACAGAGATGCGATCTGGGGCTGGTTTTCCAAGGACCCATGGCTTCAGAAATTGCAAATGTCTTGGATTAAAACCAGTAGGGCTAATCTGAATGTAAGTTGCTACAATACTGAAGAAAATAACGATTTTCATCTGACTCCCCAGTTCTGGGAAAGAAAACATTCGCAAGAAGACAAGGAACAAAGAAGAAAAGGGAAAGGAAAACACAGGGATGCGTGACTTTGGACCCCATTTTGTCCGGACTGGCTGTGTTGCACTCTGTAGGATTAATGCTTATTCCGCATCTTGCCTTCACCAGATTCCTGGTCAGATGCAACCTCTGGAGATCACTGGGATCACCCAGGGGATCCTTAATGTTCTAAATCCCTGAGATTATATCAGTCCAGATCTAACTGGACGAGGATCAAGCTGCTGATCTTGATCCAGTTAAATCAGACTTGATCTTCTGATCAGAGTTGATCAGGCTTGATCTTCCAAGTCCAGATCAGCTATAGATCAAGAATCCCCCTCTTGAAACCGCAGGGAGAAACGGTTTTGCAGTTATGGAATAAGATTGGTTGTTTAATTTCTAAGTCCTGTCTGACTCTTTTGTGACCCCATGGACTATGGCCTGCCAGACTGCTCTGTCCGTGGGATTTTCCCAGCAACAATACTGGAGTGGATTGCCGTTTCCTACTCCAGGGACTCTTCTTGACCCAGGGATCGACCCTGCATCTCCTGCATTGGCAGGTGGATTCTCCATCACTGAGTCACCAGGGAAGCCATGGAATAAGATAGGACTTCCTTATTACCCCTGGAGGTACAAACACTTTGAAATTTTCAGTCCCTGTGTTTTGTTGCTTTTTTAAGCAACTTTGCCTCTGATTATTGACCATTTCTTGGAAGGTCAACTGTTAAGCTGAACAGGGTCAGCAGAAAACAAAGGAAAGGGAGTAATCAAAGAAAGAACATCGATACAGAAACCCAGTGTCCCTTGGAAACTCTGGGAACCCGAAACTCATCCAGCACACTTGAGATCTTTGACTGTCATGGCGATGAGTGTGTTCTAGAACTAGTGTGGGATGCTTGGATGGGCTGGGGGTGGTAGCAGAATTCACCCTCCAAGCTCTCCTGGGACCATACTCAGCACTACAGTGTAGCTGTCGTTTTGCTTGTCTCTGCCGTTGTGCAAGATCTCAGAACACCAGCTGCTCTTCCAGTCATGTTCCAGCTCTACATGTATAAATGTAGAGTCCAGTTTGGCAGAATGTTTCTGAATCTCCATGATTCCAGAAACATTTCTCCAAGAATTAGGATTTTTCCATCCAAGTCCTTCATTACTTCTCTCTTCAAGCAAGAAATCTGTATTCTTTCCTTACTTCATTTCATTTAGAAATAACTGGCCTGAACACACGTCTAAGAGTTCACTGGACAGATGGTATTATTTTCTACCACACATTCAGCAAGCGTTTATGCCTGATTCAGAATGCCATGTGCTCTGCAGGTATTGCGTTTACAAAGATGAGGTCACTGACTTCAAGGAAGATACAGTTTAATGGAGGAGACAAACCTAGGAATAATTAACTATGATAGAAGGCTGGACGGAATAAAGGCTAAATAGCAGCATTTGAAATAACTTCTGCCTGGAAATTCAATCAGCTGCTATCTGAGTCTGGGCTGAGCTGTTGGCGACCTGAGGAGTATGGTCCTTTTCCTCCAGTTCTTCTGAACTCACTCAACATCCTTCAACATTTAATTCCCTCCTCTGAGCGTCTGCCTTATTCGTTCTGCCAAGATTGTCTTGATGCGGTATTCCAACTGAATGACAACAATGACCATTTTTGAACGCCCAGTGCCTCACAAATATCTTTAGACCTTGGAGGAATCATTGTGCAGGAGACACAAGAGAGGTGGGTTTCAACCCTGGGTGGGGAAGATCCTCTGGAGAAGGAAATGGCAACACACTTCAGTATTCTTGCCTGGAGAACCCCAGGACAGAGGAGCCTGGTGGGCTGCAGTCCATGGGGTTGCAAACGGTTGGACACGGCTGAAACAACTTAGCATGCATATATGTACACACACACACACACACACACACACACACATCTACCATTCAGTCAGCATTTATGCCTGATTAGGAATGCCATGTGCATATATTCTTTTTCAGATTCTTTTGTGTTATAGGCTATTACAAGATGTTGAATATAGTTCTCTATGCTATACAGTAGTCCTTGTTTATTTTATATATAATAATGTGTATCTGTTAATCCCAAATTCCTAATTTATCTCTCCCCCACTTCCCCTTTGGTAATGATAAGTTTCTTTTCTATGTCTGTGAGTCTATTTCTGTTTAGCAAATAAATTTATTTGTATCATTTTTTAAGATCCCACATGTAAGTAAATGGTATATGATATTTGCCTTTGTCTGACCCACTTCACTTAGTATGATAATCTCTAGGTCCATCCAGGTTGCTACAAATGGCATTATTTCATTCTTTTTATGGCTGAGTAATATTCCATTGTATGTAGGGGTAGATGTAATTTTAAATCTCTGATTCTTATAATGAGATCTAACTCTTATGAGTTATATCCTGATGTATACATTCCTGGAAGTACAGAGAAGTATTGTGATAGTAACACTGGGAAAATCCCTAGTGCTTTAAAGTTTTCAAAGAGTTTGCATTCACATTTTACCGTTTTATCCAATTAACCACTTACATGTACAGTCAGATGGCAGAAACATTAGTTGCCCCAAATATATCATCTGTCTGACTGACACTGAGTAATGGCTCAGCCTAATTCACGAGAGTCTCTTTTCTAAGTGTTTTACATATATTAACTTATGAGACCCTACAGGGAATAATAATTGTGATTGCCATTTCAAAGATGAGGAAACTAAGACATAGAAAGATTAAGTAACTTGCCCTGGATCAGGACAGTGCAGAGCTGGGGTTTGAACTCAGGCAGTTTGTTGCTTAGATACTGTGCTATGCCGAGGATAATGCCTTCAGCTGTTTCGAGTCAAGTTTGCAGCTCTAAAGGATCAGGTTTTAACCCAGTTCTCAGTTAGCTAGAGATCCAAAGTCTGTATGTGTTTGACTTATTTCTTAGGGGTTTCCAGGGGCAAGATGTGCTGTCTTGAATCGTGACCAGATGGCTTCAGGCAAAAATGCTTAGACATGAAGTTGTATAAAAGCATGACATTTGGAGGGAACAGTATTCAGGAGGACTGGCTGTGGGTGCAAAGGCTAGAATAGTGTAGAGGAATGTGAAAGTAACTGGGAGCAGCATTGCACAGGGCCTCATGTGCAATGCTAAGGACGGTCATGTTACATGGGAGGTGATGGAGAGACATTGCAGGACTCTGAGGGGATTGACACCACTATATTTGTTTTTCCTACTCTGTATCAGGATAGAAAAATATTCTTGAGTCAGAATGGAGGGTAAAACAGAGGAGGTGACAGCTGGCTACCATTAGAAAGCTTTTGCGGGGGTTCAAGCAAGAGATGAGATTAACATGTGTTGACTGCCAGGCTAAAAAAGTGGCAGGGGGAGTAGGCGAGATGGGAGAGACCTGAGGGCTCTGAGAGCAAATGGACAAGACTTTGTAACTGGATTAGAAGAGGCGGGGGAGGAGACATGCTTCTTTCTATTTGGCTGACTTGGGAGATGGTGACGCTTTTAACAGAGAGAGGGGAAACAGGGCTAACTGGTCTTTATGCAAGAGACAATCAATTTGGCTGTGGAAATTTTGGTCTGAGAGTGCTCTGGGAAAACCTAGTTATTGCCAACTTGTCAGTATGCAAAAAGAGTAGGTGTTTCATATAGCTCCATAAATAAAAGAACATCTATAGAATAAGATGGACAAAGAAAACAGAAAGGTAATTTTCAAAGAAATATATACAAATGGACAACAAATAGGAAAAATTAAGAAATACTATTGAAATAATGAGAAACATATATAGATAAGATTAAAACCAATACTGTTATCTATTCTTGGTGAGGTTTTGGGAAAACTGGTACTCTTATTCACTGCTGCTGGTATATATATTGATACAATCTTATTTGAGGGTAATTTGACAATGTCTATAGATGATCTTAAAAATATTTGTATGTTTGCTCCCAGAAATTCAGTCACAAGGATGGTTACTCTGTGTTGTTTATAGTAGTGGAAAATGTTGAAATGAGGTTAATGTATAAAAATTGGAAGAGAAATCTAAAAGAATTTTTGATACAGTTGTACCTTGGAATGCTGTACAGTCTTTAAAATGATGTAGAATTATATTTAGTAATTTGAAAGATAAAAATAAAAAAAAGATTACCAAGTCATATATAAAGTATGACCAAAATTTTTAAAAGTGAGAAATTTTTATGCCAAAAATTCAATATTTTGCACAGAAAAAGTCCATAAAGTTAGGTATGGACTAACAGATGTATTTGATACATCAGAATATCATAGCACTTATCCCTGGAAGTTTGAATTTCAGTTTTTTGCATTTTATATTCTTTTGACTTTCCTACATGTCCCAATCTTTGGTAGAAACCAAGTATTACTGGTGTTATTTTTTAGAATGGCTTAAAATCGAAAGCATTGGATGATCAGACTTTTTTTTTTTTCAGACTATTTTTTACAAAATGAACACATCTGAGTCTTAGGAAGAGATGGGGACTGAAGACAAAGAGTTGGGAGTCCTTGACTTACAGGTGAAAGTGGATGAAATCAATCAGGAGGAGCAGATGGGAGCAAAACTGAGTCCTGGAGAATATCAACCTTTGTAGAGTTAATGAAGGGGAGTCGGTGACGAAGCCTGAGAAGGAACAGTGGAGAAATGATGGTAGAACAAGAGCAAAAATGTACTGTGACAAAGAATAAAAGCAGGAGAGGTGTCTTTTTTGAAAACTTATTTTATTGAAGTGGAGTTGATTTATAATTATGTGTTAATTTCTGCTATACAGAAAAGTGATTTGGCTGCACGTTGTTTTTCACATTCCATGATGGTTTATCATTGAATATAGTTCCTTGTGCTATACAGTAGGACCTTGATGTTTATCCATTCTATATATAATGGTTTGCATACGTTAATCCCAAACTCCAAATCCATCTCTCCTTCACCCCTCATCTCCCTTGGCAAACACAAGTCTTAGGAGAGGTGTCTTAAATAAAGAAGTAATCAATTGTATTGTGTACAGCAAGGAAGTCAGGGAAGTTGGAAGAGCAGTTTCTGGACGTAAAAATGAGCAGATAACTTTAGTGAGTGAAGATTCAGGAGAGTTCAGGAGGCAGAAGCCAGATGACTACGAGTTGGGTGGTAAACGCATTGTGAGGAATTGGAGATCACACGTGGGAACTACTCTTTGAAGGATGGTTGTGGGCAGAATGTTGAAAGGACATTAGCATTAAAGCAGAGATGAATAATGGGATGTTTTTAATAAGAGGAAATTTGAGAACAGGACATCTCCCATATCCACAAATTCAGCCAACTCAAATCATTCAATTATTTACAAAATATTTTAATTCCAGAAAATTCCAAAAAACAAAACTTGAGTGTGCCACTCACCTGGCAACTATCTATGTAGCATTTACATTGTATTAGGTATTGTGACTAATCTAGAGATGATTTAAAATACATGGAAGGATGGGAGGGTTGGAGGATGTATGTAGGTTATATGCAAATATTGCATCATTTAACACAAAGGACTTGAACATTTATAGATTTTGGTATCTGCAAGGGTCCTGGAACCAGTCCCCTGTGGATATTAAGGGATGACTCGAGGCTTTTAGGGTGAGTGAAAGGAGCTGGTATGGGAGAAGAGATTGAAGAGATAAGGAAAAGTGGGGACAATTAATTGGACAAGATTTGAGGGAAGTGGAGGAGGAAAGGCATCTCTTTCAGGGGGCTTGGGGTGGGGGTGGGGGGTGTCCTGGATGCTAGGTTGTGCTGCCCACAGCTGCCCTTCAGGATTGCATCATTTATCTTTTCCATGGCCGGGAATTCCCAGCTTCTTTGAGAATTGCCTCAGTTGAAAAGAGTCGCTTCAAGCAAGCCCAGCCCTCTTCTGGGGCATCCTGCATCCAGTGATGGCTGACAGTTCCATCCTTCTAACCCAGACAGTTCTAAGGACCATCCCAGCTCCAGAGCCTCTGCAGGGTTGGCTGAGACCACACAGTCATGGCGCAACAGCCTGGTTTCTCCCTCTGCCCAATCTTGATTGCTTCCCTCCTCACACAGGTGTTGTCTCTGAGACCAACTTCCTCTAATAAATCTCCTGAATATTAAGTTCCTTCTCAGAGTCTGCTTCCCAGTGAACCAAGCCAGTGACAGAAAGAATTCACTTAGATGGAAATGGATCTACATTTGGGAAAGAAGTATTTCGTTCGTGTAATGTTCCATTTTCTTCTGTGAAATTGAAGGCAAGTTCATCTCATAAGGGATGCGTGCCTTTCATTGCAGTGCTGTAGTGTTAAAAGAAAAAGTACAAATAACTTAAATAGACAGCAATAGGTAAATGGCTGAGAAAATTCTGGTATATCATTTGGACAAAATATGTGGTAATTAAGAAAACAATGTATCAACACAGAACAATTGTGGTTTAGTAGGAAAGAGGCAACTCAAATCTAGAGAAGAGGTTTTAAAACTGGTTTAGGATCGCCACCATGGAAACAGGAAAGGAGGCTTGCTGGAGTCTAATAAATGGAATGCCAAGTAGCCCGATGGTCCCAAACAACTAGTGATATGATTATTGCCAATAATTTTGACAGAGAAGTAGTGATGAGCAGGACAAAGCTAAATTAATACTGTTAGAAAAGTGATATAATTGAGAGAGTATGTAGCTATTTATAGTGCTTCAGAGCCTAGGCTCTGGACTTAGGGTTCAAATCCTGACTTGTTTGCATGAGTGCTAAGTTGCTTTAGTTGTGTACGCGACCCCATGGACTGTAGCCCACCAGGCTCCTCTGTCCATGGGATTCTCCAGGCAAGAATACTGGAGTGGGTTGCCATTTCCTTCTCCAGGGGATCTTCCCCACCCAGGGATCGAACCTGCATCTCTTTCATCTCCTGCGTTTACCACGAGCACCACCACCTGTCAAACCCTGATACCACCATTTAATTAAGGACAGTGCTGGATTGTTGGGTGCAAAAGTGCCCTTGAGAGGGTCCTGCTCTCCGAAAGGTCCTGCACTTGGTTAAAAGCCCTGCTGACATTGTCTTGAAATTCTTAACAATTATGTCTTTGAACTTGTATTTTGTTAAGGTGAATGGGCCCACAGAGTGTGCACATGAGCAGAGGAAATAGCAATGTGCACGGCCCTGGTTACTTGTCTCGCTTGCAGGTATCATTCCAGATGCCCTGCAGCTTCCATAACAGAAATTTCTAATCACTGAGTCTTGCTGAATTCACATGCATTGAGGGTCCACTGAATTGTATTCTTATGCTGCATACCAACAGATCTAGAACTGAGCAAATGGGACACTGACAGCCGCAACCAGGTGTGGCTTTCCTATCAACCAGAACTTGCTGGGAACACAAAAGCAATGGAGTTTTTCCGAACAACGGAGCAGCCCACTCACATCCTTTCTTACTTGTACCACATTCCTGCATGAGCCAGTCACTTACATTGAAAATCACGACCTATGAGGAAAAGGTAGAGTTGCTTATAGTTTTAAGTCTTTCCAATTGAAGATAAGAAGTGTTGATAGAATGTGTGCATATCAAGAAGTGAAATAAAAATAGCTAGTTGTGTGCAGTGTTTTCACTATTCTGGTAAAAGTGAAATACAAATGCATGCACAAGCTGCATAAGAGTTAAACACTTCTATTTGCATTTAAAACTAACATCACACAACATAAACAGTAAAACTTATGTTAATAATTTAAACTTCTTACCTTATTTAGAATGATGACTTATCTCGTTATGTTTTGTAAGTAATAAAATCTTTCAAAGGAAAAAACCTTATATATTAGTATTTTAGGGGCTCTTTCTCCCTCTCATTTTTGAAAGGGGACCTGTATTTTCATTTTTCACTGGACCTTACAAATTATGTAGCTAGCTCTGGCTGGGGCCTTGGGCAAGTTACTCAAGTTCATTTTCTTCATTTGTAAATTGATGAAAAAGATGAGGGAAGTTAATATATAGAAAGCGCGCTCACTAGGCTTAGCCACAAATAATGCCATGCATTTGTCACTCTTTTTAGACAAATGGCTATGTAGCTGAACTGGAGCTAAAGGAAGGGAAATCAGAAAGACCAGCCAAGAGAAGATGGGAAGAATTTAAGAGATTGGAGGTCTTGGAGTCTTGGCATAAACCAAACTGATCAAAAAGAGAGCTTGCTTTTATTGGCTTTGTTGATATATAATCCTGTGTTTTTAAACATTTTGAATCCTGATTCTACTAATGTAGTTAAAAATATCTTTCCTAAGCTCACTGTCTTGTTTTCTTCTGGAAGGTTGATCCCCTGTTCCTGCCATCATCAGTGGATTTATGATGTTGTTTTTCTTAAGCGGCAGGTTGAAGCAGAAACGTGGGGTCAAGGTTCCCTGGAGTAATACCTTTGGCCAAAGATTTGGTCAGATCTTTGTTCTGATCTCTAGGTGACTGTCTGGGGAATGTAGTCAAGGTCTCTTCCAACAAACAATCACAAATTCCGTTGTCTGAGTTGGTTAGAGAATCTTTTCGGAAATCCTGTGAATCTATCAGTTTCCTGGGGAAAAAAATTTTTACATTTGATCCACAGACACACAATGAATAAATAAAGTTTTAAAAGGATGAACATTTCTAAAGGAGTCGTACATGAAAAGATAAGACGTTGGGTTTGGAGAGAGGGCTTTTTGAACTTAAGAGGTGGGGAATGGAACAATTTTAGGTGATGACAAGTTCTAGGGTGCTGCTGTAAAAGTGGATCACTTAAATGGAATGGAGGTTAAATTTGTCGAAGTAAAAGACGTCAAGAAACTTCAGAGTTATTAGATGAGTCATTCACTTGAAGACTGAAGGCATGAGGATGATGACAGAGGTCCAGGTGGGAGGAAGCCAGGGGTCAAAGACCTACAGAAATCTGTGAGAGTGACTGAGGTCAGCAGATGGCCACTGTGGGTCCCGGAAGTATGCTTAAAGGCTCCAGAGAGGAGGAAAGCTGAACACAGATATTTGTTCCGATGTGAAGCTAGGCTCCAAAGGCTGAAAAACAAGAGTAGCTAAAATTTAATATAAGAAGGACCCAAAGCATATATTGAATCCTAAAGGCAAGTAGGTTGAAGTCAGAGACTAATAGGGGAAACACCAAGATCTAATTGGGAGGTAATAGGATCACAGACACAAAGATCAGAGAATAACACAGACCAGAAAGCAACAGAACAGAGAGAGGAAGTAAAGATGGCCAAGTCCAGTAATCGGGTGAGCAGCATCAGACTAACAAGGGATCCGGTTAAATGCCTGCTGTCTCCAGCTGCAGACGTCCTGAAGCAGCTCCTGGGAACTTGCGTGACTGTTGAAAGCCCCTCTTACTCTTGCCCCAGAGGGTAGCCACTGCTGCTGGGTCTCTAGAGACAAGCAGCAGCCCCTAACTCCCTGGTTCTTCGGTGTAATGTAATACAAACAGCCCAGAACAAACTCCCGGGCTGCCAACGTTGTGTGTTTTTAGGGCATCCTCCCATTTAGTAAAAATGAAGGTGTCAGAAGGTCGAGGTGAGGTGTCCCTGGTCAGAAGTCCTTGTTCTGTGGGGTCACATTGATTTTGAGTAAACTCAGCTTGCAATGTTTTGGAGCGGGGTTTGGGTTCCCAGCCAGAGATTGAGGCTGGGACATGGTGATGAAAGCACCAGATCTTAGCCACTAGACCAGCAGCAAGTGACAAGGGCCCTGGACTTCGACTTTGCATAAAAGAATTCCCACAAAGATGGAAAGCAGTGGAACAAGCATTTTTTTTTTTTTCAATTGGAAGATAATTGCTTTACAACATTGTGTTGGCTTCTGCCATACATCAACATGAATCAGCCACAAGTACACCTATGTACCGTCTTTTGTGAACTTCCCTCCCATTTCTTACTCCATCCCACCCCTCTAGGTCATCACAGAGCACTGGGTTGAACTCCCTGTATCATGTAGCAAATTCCTGATTGCTATCTATTGATTGCTATCTATTTTACATATGGTAATGTATAAGTTTCTATGCTATTCTCTCAATTCATCCCACCCTCTCCTTTCCCTACTGTGTACAGAAATTGTGGTATATATACACAATGGAATATTACTCAGCTATGAAAAAGAATGGATTTAAGTCAGTCCTAATGAGGTGAATGAACCTAGAGCCTATTATAAGAGTGAAGCAAGTCAGAAAAACACAAATATTGTATATTAACGCATGTGTACAGAATCAAGAAAGATGGCACTGATGAATCTATTTGCAGGGCCACAAAGGAAACACTGGTGGCTCAGACGGTAAAGCGTCTGCCTACAATGCGGGAGACCTGGGTTCAATCCCTGGGTCAGGAAGATCCCCTGGAGAAGAGAATGGCAACCCACTCCAGTACTCTTGCCTGGAAAATTCCATGGACTGAGGAGCCTGGTAGACTACAGTCCATGGGGTCGCAAGGAGTTGGACACGACTGAGCAATTTCACACACAGACTTAGAGGAAAAACTTGTTAACACAGTAAAGCATTTATTAAGAGGGGAAAAATGTGCTGCACTCAGTATGCCAGCAAATTTGGAAAATTCAGCAGTGGCCACCGTACTGGAAAAGGTCATTTTTCATCCCTATCCCAAAGAAAGGCAATGCCAAAGAATGTTCAAACTACCACACAATTGTACTCATTTCACGTGCAAGCAAAGCAATGCTCAAAATTCTCCAGCTAGGCTACAACAGTATGTGAACCAAGAACTCCTAGATGCTCAAGCTGGATTTAGAAAATGCAGAGAAACAAGAGATCAAATTGCCAACGTCTGTTGGATCGTAGAAAAAGCAAGAGAATTCCAGAAAATCATCTACTTCTGCTTCATTGACTACATTAAAGCCTTTGACTATGTGGATCACAACAAACTGTGGAAAATTCTTTAAGAGGTGGGAATACCAGACCACCTTACCTGCCTCCTAAGAAACATCATGCAGGTCAAGAAGCAACAGTTAGAACCGAATATGAAACAATGGTTCCAAATTGGGAAAGGAGTACGTCAAGGTTGTATATTTTCACCCTGCTTATTTAACTTCTATGCAGAGTACATCATAGGAAATGCTGGGCTGGATGAAGCACAAGCTGGAATCAAGATTGCTGGGAGAAATATCGATAACCTCAGATATACGGATGACATCACCCTTATGGCAGAAAGCAAAGAGGAACTAAAGAACCTTTCGATGAAGGTGAAAGGGAGAGTGAAAAAGATGGCTTAACACTCAACATTCAAAAAACGAAGATCATGGCATCTGGTCCCATCACTTCATGACAAATAGATGGGAAAGCAGTGAAAACAGTGACAGACTTTATTTTCCTGGGCTCGAAAATCACTGCAGATGGTGACTGCAGCCATGAAATGAAAAGACGCTTGCTCCTTGGAAGAAAAGCTATGGTCAACCTAGACACCATATTAGAAAGCAGAGACATTACTTTGCCAACAAAGGTCCATATAGTCAAAGCTATGGTTTTTCCAGTAGTCATGTATGGATGTGAGGCTGAACACGGCAGAACTGATGCTTTTAAACTGTGGTGTTAGAGAAGACTCTTGAGAGTTCCTTGGACTGCAAGGAGATCAAACCAGTCAATACTAAAGGAGATCAGTCCTGAATATTCATTGGAAGGACTGATGCTGAAGGTGAAGCGCCTATACTTTGGCCACCTGATGTGAAGAACTGACTCCTTGGAAAAGACCCTGATTCTGGGAAAGATTGAAGGCAGGAGGAGAAGGGGACAACAGGGGAAGAGATGGCTGGATGGCATTAGTGACTCAATGGACATGAGTGTGAGCAAGCTCCGGGATATGGTGAAGGACAGGGACACCTTGCATGCTGCTGTCCATGGGACACGGCTGAGCAACTAAACAACAACAACAAAAGGGAAAAGAAGTACAGTACACATGGATAGACACACTCAGAGTGTAAGTCTCTTAGTTGTGCCCTCATCAGTTCAGTTTAGTCACTCAGTCGTGTCCGACTCTTTGCGGCCCCATGGACTGCAGCACCCCAAGCTTCCCTGTCCATCACCAACTCCCGGAGCTTACTCAAACTCATGTCCATTGAGTCGGTGATGCTATCCAATCAGCTCATCCCATGTGCTGTTACGGCAGCTTGAATTACTTTTTTGGGATATTTCTTCAGGTTTTCCTTTGGCCAATCATTTTGATTTGCCTGGTTCAGTTTATGTTTGGTATATCTCAGGATCCTCCCATCTGTGCGTAAACACCTCTTGGCCAAACTGGATTCTACCAAATCCAGTAGATTTGTGGGTAGCCTGGCATTAGTTAGCATCACTCCCCTTTGACCTCCAAGGAGCTCTTCTGTGCCTGTGTGGTCGGGGAGTTCTGACTTTGGGAATGAGAACTATGTAGTCTGGGCAGGATCCAGCCTCTTTCCTCACTTGTCCTGCTATTCTTGTCTTGGAGTTTCAGTCCATAGTGAATGAATCTCCAATCGCTTTACCGTGGGAGGGGTCTGATCTGCCGGCTGCCTCGTGGTGGTTGTGCTCCTTGTCCAGACCCACACAGGTGAATGGATGCAGGAGTGCTAGCTCAGCCATGGGGTCCCTTCATGAAGGTTCCCAAGGACACGGCCAGGGTGTTTGGTCCTCAGAGGCACCCAGGCAGCTCTCCTGCTCTGACTCCTCCCTACCCAGAGGTCTGTGTTCTCTGGGGCTCAGGTCTCTGCTTCTCTGGAAGCTGTTGGCCTCCTCCTTCTTCTCCTTCCCACTCCTGAGCATCAGTCATCCTCCTTGGGGTCAGTGACTGGCCCTTCTCCTCCACCAGCCCTTTCTTTTCAAAACCCTGAACTTGGAAGCCACCAGGGTCGTCCCCTGGAGGACAAATCCCTTTTAATCACTAGATTGTCCCCGAGTTTTAACAAACATAATAGCCCCTGGCAACTCCTCCTTTGTGCTACAAAACAGAGGTAAATGTTATTAACCAAGTGAAGAAATTCAGACCTCAAGGACACAAAAGCCTGGGGAGGGGCTGGAAGGAGAGGTGGGAGGAGGGAAGGAAATACCTTTCGTGCCTTTGTGTTGAGCCCACTGCAGAGAAAAACAAGACTCAGGTAATTTTGGAAATCAGTTATTCTGCTTTGTTAAAGTCTCAATAAATTGCCCTACTCTCTGCAAATTCCTTGGTAAGTGACGTGGTCTTTGGCAGATTCCAGATTCCATACTTACCCAGGAGGGGAGCAGGCTGGAGGTGTAGAACTGGTTAGGTGTCCTGGAGGCCTGTCACTGGGGCTGGGAGGAGGTGGCTGAGCCTGAGACAGGAACTGGCCAGGCGTCGGGCATCGAATCCCCCAGAGGGGCCAGATTCGCCCTGTGCCCAATGACCTTCCGCTTCCTGCTGTTACCCAGAAAATGACATTAAACCCAATTGCTCCGTGTGTTCAGGCATATAAATGGATAGCAGAAAGCATTTGCCTGAGGTTGGGGGTGATAAAGGGAATGTATTTCTGAGCCAAATACAATAAGCAAAGTGCACAAACCTTCTCAGGATTACTTATTAGCCAAGGGAAAAGGGAGTTGGGGGAGGGGGAGGGCAGAGAGAGCCGAGGCCCGGAGTCCTGCAGCCATGGAATCCAAGCAGAATGTGGGCTTTCTCTTCATTTCTGATAACAAGAGGGAAAAGTTACAACACTTTTTTTGTTTTTGTTTGTTTTTAATTTTATGGGAAAACAACCCTCTTGGGTCACTCATTCCCAGTCAACACTCACCACACCACCTGAGCTCTTAATTCAGTGCCAGGGTCAGGGAGAGACTTAGAAAATAATAGCAGCTGCTGTGTTTTGCTAGAAACCACATTGTTTTTTCTCTGTTTTCCTTATTTGCACCTCATTCATTTCCAGAAGTGGTAGCAGGCCCATGTTTTTTGGTTTCTGCGGCAATCTGTGTGTGTGTGTGTGTGTGTGTGTGTGTGTGTGTGTGTGTGTGTGTGTGTTTGTGTGTGTGTCTTACATCCCTGGCAATGGGCATTAGTAAGGAAGTCAATATTTTTTTCAAATGTGAAATTTACAGGAAGGACTTGGGGGAGGAGAAAGAAGTTGAGGCAGAGAGCTGGAATGCTCTGGAAGAGAGCCTTCTTGGAGAATGGCCAGCCAGTGGAGGGAGAAAGTCACCCTGGGGGACAGGGCTGCTCCTCTGGCTGGCCAGACAGCAGGCCCTAAACAGAAATGGCCCCTGAAGGTCCGATGCCCAGGAAGGGCGGCTGAGGATGAGGCTGGCAGGTGGACCGGGCGGTCCTGAAGGGTTTCTTCTAGAGCAATGATGGGTGTAGGAATCCTAGGCCCACACCCCCAGGGGTGAAGTCAGATTAGCGCCACGCTGGGCCTTTCACCCACAGCCGGACGATGTAGACAGTCGAGATTCTGGACATCAGTCAGGGGATAGAGCTTTGCCTCCGGCAGGCCTTTGGAGTCTGACGTAGAGCCCTCTGCAGTAGCTCAGAAACAGGAGTGGACATGCTGCAGGAAGGGGGATCCCTTCCAGGGCCCGAAACCGGGCTCTTGTCTAACACTGAAAAATGAATTGTCTGAGGAGACACAAGCTGACAAAATAAGAGATTTTATTGGGAAAGTTCACCCGGGTGGAGAGCAGGAGGGTAAGGGAACCCAGTAACAGCTCTGTCACATGGCTGGCAGTCTCGGGTTTTATGGTGATGGGATTAGTTTCTGGGTTGTCTTTAGCCAATCATTCTGACTCAGAGTCCTTGCTGGTGGTGCACGCCTTGTTCAGCCAAGATGGAAGCCAGAGAGAAGGATTTTGGGAGGTGGTCAGACAGGTGGTGTCTCCTTTTGACTTTTTCTGAACTCGTCAGGTTGGTGGAGGCTTATTAGTTCCCTGTTCCTTACCAGGACCTCCTGTCGTAAAATAACTCTTGCAAGTGGTTACTGTGGTGCCTGGCCAGGGTGGGCGGTTTCAATCAGCGTGCTTCCCCTAACAGGCACAGTCCTTAAGCAGGAGCCAGGAAACCAGCAGAGCTGGGTAAGGTGGTGGAACCTTGGCCAAGTGGGGAAGGGGTCAGGGTCATTCTCCAGCCCCAGACTCAGGCAGGAAATAGGAACGGGAACCCACTGCATTGCCCAGGCCAGCACGGGTAGGGTCTGCGGAAGCTCGGGGAGGACGTGGGGCACCTAAGCCCCTGAGACACTGGGTTGAGGATGGTAAAATCTAGGCCATCCCTCTGGTTGCGGGTGGAGTTCTCACGTGCCCCTGGGTGAAGTCAGCTTCTACACAGAAGAGTAGAGTAGGAGAGTCTGGGCCTACAGAGTAAAGGTCCTCAAAGCATATGACTGAATGGAATGGAGACCCTGCCGGGGCTGAGAGACGCAGCAGAAGGTGAGGACTGAGGAAAATCAGCCTTGGTGGTTCTCTGGATGAGGCAGTGGCAGGAGCCCCAGCTGCCTCTGCAGGTGCAGAAGGATGTGGAGAAAAGCAGCAGCCATCCAGGCTTGACCACTGGTTGTGGGTCCTCAGCAAGTGGACCTCAGTGTTCCTCAGTTTCCTAATCTCAGGGAAATCATATTTCACAGATAGGAATCTCATCTGCAGTTTAGGATTATAAGACATACTCTAAATATTTCTTTAAATCAACTTGAATCCAAATCTGAGTGCTCATTCTTCTGAGCAAGTTGGAAATTTAGTCTTAGTCATCAATGAGACTCCCCATCCCAGGATGATGCAGAAACCCTGGGGTGTCATGCAGGGCCAAGGCACTGAGACATTGTTTCATTTATTCAACAGACACTTTCTGACTCTTACTTGAACCATGTACTGTTTCAGGCACAAGGTCTATGAACAAAAGAGAATTCCTGCTCTCAAGGAATTATTTTTCTATAGAGGATGGTAGATGAGGGAGGTGTTTATGTGTTTGTGTGTGTGTGTTTGTGTATGTGTTGGTGGAGTGGGGAGGGTGTACATGTAAACAATAGATGTATAAACAAATGAATCAACCAATAAACATGATGATTTCAGGAAGAGGGAAATATAGTGGTTTAGTGGAGCCCATTAATGACAGAGCTGTTCCCAGACCGACTTCTGAACCACTGGAGAGACAGACACATGAGTCAGAGGAGACACAAACAGCAGCTTTATGGCTCATCAAAGCTAGGCTGGAGGACGAGTCTCCGGAGTGCAGTAGCAATGGGTTGACATCATGGTGCTGACCCTGGAATCAGAGAGGCTGGTAATCCAGTCCCAGGCAGAGATGGTCAGTCACAAGCCTTCCTCCAAGGGGCAGAACCTTTACCATGAAGCCTACTTCTTGGTCCAGGGCAGAGCAGTGCTCATGCCCTCTGCGTGCAGCAGATCCTAGAAAGAGAGGGCCACACCAGGTGGTCCCAGCACCTTCTCCAAGCTCACCAATCAGGTAAGACACTTGCCCTGTGGAGAAGTGAATAAAAGCTAGGTAGAGAGATGAGTAGTGTTACTCTGTCTAATGCAAGGACCCCTCTACATGTAAGGAAACATCAGTGGTGTACTCTCCTGAATCTGTGAAGAAATAATATAAAATAAGAGGCTGGAAAATAACAGGTGGGCATGGGAATATTGGGCTTATTTTAGCTAGAGTGGTTAGGAAAGGCTCCTGAGAAGGTGACTTTTGATCAGAAACCCAAATAATGGGCAACAACCACTCCTTGAATATTTGGGGAAAAACTCTCAAGACAGGAGTCAACCAGGGTGAAGGCTCTACATAGTGAGTAAGCTTGGTGTCTTCAAGGAATAGAAAGAAAGCCAATGTGGCTGGAGTGAGCGGCAAAGCAGGGAGTGATGGAAGGCATAATCAGAAAGATAAGCGGGGTCTGGGTCAAGGGGACCCTTTGTGGGTCCAGGCGAGGAGACTAGGTGTCATGCTAATGGCAAACAGAATCTCCGGAGTGCTGTAAGTGTGGAAGGATGTAAGAGCAAGGGAATGGGCCAACCTGGGGGAGAGGACCCCTCTTGATGCTTCATTTGATGTTCTTCCTGCTACTCAGTGCAGACTCTGCCCAGAAAGGGAGGGGCTTACGACCCCGTGGAAAGGCAATGCCTGTGACAGTGCTTTGGAAGGTAGCAAGCTCTGTTTACAAATATGGATATCAGCTGTCGCCTTGTGGTCCTTGTCCAGCTGCTGCAGACTCTGGCCAGACCTTGTGGCCAAGTGAAGTCAGGGCTGAGAAGCTTGGGAGGTTGAAAAAAGAAGAGATAGGAGATTGAAGAATTGGAAGGTGCCCCCTGAGATGGTAGAACTTAACTACCCCATCTTCAGATGAGCCTGGTCCAGCCAGGTGAGGCAGTAGGTCAGGGAGTGCAAAAGTGGGGATATCCCCCAGGATTCAGGTTCCCAGTCTAGAGTTCTTCCATTGTGCTGTTAAGGCAATGATCTCATTTCCTAACACAGAGTTCATCTTCTGCAAGACAAATGATGAGTGAAGCTCAAGCATTCCTGGAACATCTATTATAGTCAAAGAATTTCTACTTGCTTGACATTTTCATTTCCTTTTTCTCTTCTGTTTCTCCTTTTCTTTGTTTTCTAAGTATTTCTTCTGAACCAACTTGGTGTTGAGCTTACTTTGGGATCTGGAGTCTCCCCAGTAGTTGGTTCCCCGTCTATCCCCAGGTCAGTTGTGACCACCTCACTGTGTTGCTGCGTGGTTGTGAGAATTAAATGAAGTTTAACAGGTGCAGAACACTTTGCAACCTGTAAGGCTTGACTAAGCCTTAAGGAGACATGTTTTTATCATTGGTTGATTTGGTGGTGGTGTTCAGTATCTCAGTCGTGTCTGACTCTTTGTGACCCCATGGACTGCAGTATGCCAGGCTCCTCTGTCCTTCACCATCTCCCAGAGTTTGCTCAAACTCATGTCCATTGAGTCGGTGATGCCATGCAACCATCTCATCCTCTGTCATCCCCTTCTCCTGTCCTTAGTCTTTCCCAGCATCAGGGTCTTTTCCAGTGAGCTGGCTCTTTGCATCAGGTGGCCAAACTATTGGAGCTTCAGCGTCAGCATCAGTCCTTCCAATGAATATTACCTGATGGAAGGTAAGAAACCTTCAGGCGTCCCATAATGTCACAAGCTCATCCACACTCCTTCCCTGGACTTCTCCTCCACCCTGCTCTCCTGCCTGTTTTCTTTTCTGCCCTCTGCCCTCACTCCCTCAGGGGAAACTCAGCCAGGACACAGCAGCTGGTAGTCAGCCAAGTGCCAGTTTTTCTAAGCTGATTATCTGAATGGTCTTGCCTGTGGCCTGGGAGGTCAGGGCATGAACAAGAGGTCACACCACAAACCTCCAGGTTCCCTGGGAGTAGGCGTTCCCTTGGCCATCTCCCAGTGCTCTGACCCATCCCACCTACACAGGATTTCAAACCTAGGCAGACTAAGAGGAGAAAATAAAAATAGAGGAATAAGTGTATAGCAGGGTTCCTTGGCTTACTCTAATTTGGGCCAGATGATTCTTTGTTTTGGAGACAAGTTTGTCCCGAGCACTGTAGGATGTTTAGCAATATCCCTGACCACTGAATGCCACAAGCACTTCCCGCAGTTGTGACAACGCAAGTGTCCCCAGACGCTGCCACGTGACCCTGGTGGTGGAGGGAATTGTCTTGGATCCACTGGTCTAGAGTATTACAGATTCAACTGTAATAAACAGCGAAGTAAACAACAGCTCAGCTTTATTTATTTATTTAGTATTAACCTGTGGCTCTATTTTTAAACTTAGCTCTTATAAGGTACTCTGTGTGTGTGTGTGTGTGTGTGTGTGTGTGTCGGTGGTTGCAATAGTAAATGCCTGGAAGAGTCTTCTCTGATTAAAGGTGGATTTATTTCAGTGTGATTGGTATTTTAGTGAACAATTTCAGCATCATGCAACATTTGCATTGCTTATATGTGATTTCATCCTCCAGAACACTGGTTGAACACGGAAAATGGAACTCAACTGAACTGAGCTGCATGCATAGGAATCCACAAACTATATGCCAAGTGCATCAAACACCAACAGAGAGAGAGAGATGGGCAGGGGAGATATAGAGGGAGGAAGGCAGTGCTTCCCATCTTGGCGTTACTGATATCATGTTCTTTTTACAATCAGTCTTCTGCCCTTTTCCTTTCTTTGCCTAACAGATGGGGGCAAAGAGGATAAAAGTTGATTTGAGGCAGGGAGAGACTGGGTGGAGTGCAATCTGAGGGCAGAGAATGTCTCTGAGGGGTTAGGGAACTAGACAAAAGCAATGGAGGAGAGCAGTAGGAAGCGGGAATAGAGGACTTCAACCAATGGGTGGA
Source organism: Cervus canadensis (assembly GCF_019320065.1). NCBI lineage: Eukaryota > Metazoa > Chordata > Mammalia > Artiodactyla > Cervidae > Cervus > Cervus canadensis. The sequence goes on from NC_057396.1 coordinate 23,269,398, forward strand.
AATGGTAAGATGACAGTCAAAGCAGCTTGAGAAGGTTTTTCTAACAATCAGGGCCAACAGTGGAATGGGCCACTTGAGATGGAGTGAGTTCCTCATTTCTGGGTAAATTCCAGAGGAGGCTGCCTGGTAGAGAGGATGGTGATGATGGGCAGGAGTTTTGACTCAAAGACCCGCATGGTTTTCCCTGTACTGTAGGACTCCATAGTTTTGAGCAAGCTGCTGTAATGAGAGGGTGTGAGTTCCTGGAGCTGGTGAATTAGGAGGATTAATTTGGAAGGTCTGAGGAACAGTTTCTTTAGGAGAGTAAGATGTTGTGGAAAAAAGTGCAGAGGAAGGATCTCAATTGCAGAGACCCCATCTTAAGGTACTGAGGGCCTAAATTCATGTGCCAAGGTGAAGAGGAGGAAAGGATGGGTACAAGGGATGCTAAGGAAGAGGCACCAGCAGGATTAGGGGTTGATCAGATTTGGGGCAAGGGTGGAGAAGATGAAGAAGCAACAGACCAAAAAACAAAACAAAGCAAAACAAAAAACCACTCTTTTTTGTTTTTTTAATTGGTGTTGTTTTTAAAACTTCATGTTATAAACATGGATGACTGAAATGATGGTCAGCCAAGGGGGAAGATGATGAATCTGGTTTTATATGATGCTATTTTTGAGATGGCACACACTGTAATCTGCTTGATGATAGGTTTTATGTAGCAGTCACCATTGTGTCTTAAGATGTATCTAGCACAGTACCAGGCATGGAGTAGGTACCAAATGATTTCTTGACAATTTGTTGATGGAGTCCTAGTACAAAATACAGGCCCTGATATCTCAGGCAAGATACAGATATGAATATGGATATGGATATAGAAATAGATATAGGTATAGGTGGCACTAGTGGTAAAGAACCCGCCTACTAATGCAGAAGACATAAGAGACACAGGTTCAATCCCTGGTTGGAAAGATCCCCTGGAAGAGAGCATGGAAACCCACTCCAGTGTTCTTGTCTGGAGAACCCCATGGACAGAGGAGCCTGGCAGGGTAAGTCCATGGGGTCTCAAAGAGTTGGACATGACTTAAGAGATTAGCACATAGCACATAGATATAGATGGGCTGCCCTGGTAGCTTAGCTGGTAAAGAATCCACCTGCAAAGCAGGAGACCCTGGCTCAATTCCTGGGTTGGGAAGATACTCTGCAGAAGGGATGGGCTAACCACTCCAGTATTCCTAGGCTTCCCTGGTGGCCCAGATGGTAAAGAATCCACCTGCAATGCACGAGACTTGGGTTTGATCCCTGGGTTTGGAAGATCCCCTGGAGGAGGGCATGGCAATCCACTCCAGTATTTTTGTCTGGAGAATTCCCATGAACAGAGGAGCCTGATGGGCTACAGTCCATGAAGTCGCAAAGAGTTGGACATGACTGAGCGACTGACCTGAACTGAACTGATAGATACAGATACAGCTATAGATGTGTAGAGGTGCTTCTCTGGTGGCCCAGATGGTAAAGAATCTGCATGCAATGCAAGAGACCTAGGTTTGATCCCTGGGTCAGGAAGATCCCCTGATAAAGGGAATGGTCACCCACTCCAATATTCTTGTCTGGAGAATTCCATGGACAGAAGAGCCTGATGGGCCACAGTCCATGAAGTCACAAAGAGCTGGACACGATTGAGTGACCAACACTTGATATAGATATAGATCTAGGTATAGGTATAGATATATTATATCAAGATAGATCTAGATCTAGATAGATATTACGACAGATCTAGATAGGTCTAGATATCTTCTTGAAAAAGTGAACATTCTCATCTCAGCTGACTCATTTGGTAGCATAAACAAGTTAATGTGATGGTTTAATAGAGACCAGGTTAGTGTGGACTAATGAAAAACGAGAGAAAACTAATTAGGTTTTCACTAGAAAAACTAATGGAAAAATTTATATTTTCTCAAGATATTTACAGATCTTATAGAAAAGTAGCACTCACAGGGTCCAGAAAGATTGAACTCTAAGTGACAGTGAGGTACCTGAGTAGAACTGTCCAGAAGGCAGTTGGAGAATGCTCAACTGGAGATAAGGAAGGAAGACAGGGCTGGAGCCTGAGGTACAGAAGATGTTGCACTTCAAGGTAGAGAGTGTGCAGACTAGAGGGTCTAGGATTACACTCCTGAGCCTTGGGCAGGCCCAGGGAGGGGAAGGAGTGCGGGAATGGAGAGGGAGGGCCAGTGGAGGAGGGATGTCCGATGAGGGGGGCAGGGGGGAGGGTCCAGGAGGCAGAGTCGGGGCTCTCCAAGTGCTGAGACAAGCAGGCAGCAGTACCCTGGAGGATGTGTCAGATTGGCTCTGAGGATGGCAGTGAGGCGGGGCTGCAGCTGACGTCACGGAACATATTTCTAATGGGGTGGTGAGGAACACAATCTATATTGCAGGGTGCCAGCCAATCAGTGGGCAGTCAGGAGATGGAAGTGGATATATAAATCAACAATTTCATCTATGAAAGGAAGGAGAAATTTAGAGGCTGTAGTTAAAATAAGTGCTTCCGAGTGTAAGGCCTTGAAGAATACAGGAGTGTTTAAGTAGATGTCTACAAGGAGACTGCGTTTGAGTTGGGTCCTCAAAGTCAATGAGGCCTGGCTGGGCAGAGAGCAGGGTAGGCAGACTGACATTGTACTCGGCCTTGGGGTAAAGTCTGGGAGGCCTGGATTGGTCAACCGATGTTCACTTGGAACCGAGTCCGGTCCAAGTCAGGAAGCTGTTCTTAAGATGGTATCCAGTGCTTTTTACTACCAGGATCCTCTGAGAGTGGAATAATCAGTAGCCTCTAGCAGTTTATACATGCAAATTGTCAAGGTGTTTAAAAACTCTGGCTTTAGGGGCCAGAAACAGACCTCTGAATGCCTTGAACTCTCCCACCTGTGAAATGTGCACAATAACCTTCAGAGGTTTGTTTCAGGGATTAATGTAAACTCCTTTAGCTCGAGTGACCAATACAGGGTCACCACTCAGCTACTGTTATTATGTGTGATCATCAGACCACCCAGCTAGGTATTACCTTTTGTGACAGAAAATGTAAGTTGTCAACCAAGGTAGCTCAGTCTGAACAAGTGGATGAGATGCAAACCCTATTTCTCTGTGCCAGTGTCTGTCTCCTTCACTTGCTTTCCCTTCCCCTCCTCCCTTAACATTGGGAATATTTAATGCTCCCACTTAGGTGAAGAGATCAAGAGGTAAGACTACTAGGTATAAAATAAGTAAGTTACAAGGATGTAATGTACAACACAGGGAATATAGCCAAGGCTTTATAATAACTTTTTATGGAGTTTAATCTATAAAAACATTGAATTACTATGATGTACACTTGAAACTAACATCATACTGTAAGTCAATGTACTTCAATTACAGAAAAAGAAAAAAGGTCCCTCTTACATTTGTTAACTACTTATGGGTTGGATGGTAGCTGTGCAAGGTCCTAACTCTTTTTCTCTCTTTGTGCACTTGTTTATCTATATGCGGTGGGAGTGGGGCAGAGAGGAGGATACGAAGATAAACAAGGCAAAGATTCTGTCCTTGAAGTGCCCACAGTTCAGGCTAGTGGGGAAGGCATTATGTAGACAGGTAATTAAAATAAAATGTAATAAGCACCACAACAGACCATAAAGCATATTGTGGCAGCCCCGAAGTGAGAGAAGCTATCCCTGGCAAAGCTGGGAAAGGCTTCCCAGAAGAGGCGATGTTCATCTCGGATCCTGCAGAATAGAGCAGCATCTGTCAGGTGCGGACTGGGGAAAGGAAGTCCACGTTGCAATTGCACAAGGTGAAAGTGAATGTTCTCAGGACACCAATAGCACTTTCTGCTCCAGGACAAAAGAGGCTTGGGGTTTGGGTGCTTGTCATGTAGAGTGGAAGATGAGGCTGAAAAATAGGGTAGAGCCAAACTGTTAAGGGACTTTTTAGGTGGCAGGCCAAGGAGCTTGTTTTTTTTTTAATATTTATTTTTATTTATTTGGCTGCACTGGGTCTTAGTTGTGGCAGGTCAGATCTTTTAGTTGCAGCATGTAAACTCGTACTTTAGAGAAGGAAATGGCAACCCACTCCAGTAATCTTGCCTGGAAAATTCCATGGACAGAGGAGCCTGGTGGGCTACAGTCCACGGGATCGTAAGAGTCAGCCATGACTTAGCAACTAAACCGCCACAACCAAACTCCTTGTTTCCCAACCAACCAGGGATTGAACCCAGTGCCTTCTGCATTGGGAGCCCAGTGTCTTAGCCACTGGGCCACCAAAGAAATCCCCAGGAGCTTGGGTTTTATTTTTGGGTGATGGGAAATCAGAAAAGTCTTCAGAAGGGATATGAGCAGATTTAACTTTTTACCTCTATTTTTTTTTTTTGGTAACAGTTATATTGAGATACTGCTCCTTGGAAGAAAAGCTGTGACAAACCTAGACAGCATATTAAAAAACAGAGACACCCCTTTGTTAACAAAGATTCGTATAGTCAAAGCTATGGCTTTCCAGTAGTCATGTATGGATGTGAGAGTTGGACCATAAAGAAGGCTGAGTGCCACAGCATTGATGCTTTTGAACTGTGGTGTTGGAGAAACTCTTGAGAGTCCCTTGGACTGCAAGGAGATCAAACCAGTCAACCCTGAAGGAAATCAACCCTGCATATTCATTGGAAGTACTGATGCTGAAGCTCCAATACTTTGACCAGCTGATGGGAAAAGCTGACTCGCTAGAAAAGACCCTGATGCTGGGAAAGATTGAAGGCAAAAGGAGAAGGGAACGACAGAGGATGAGATGGTTGGGTGGTATAACTGATTCAATGGGACATGAGTTTAAGCAAGCTTCGGGGAGAGATGGTGAATGACAGGGAAGCCTGCTGTGCTGCAGTCCATGGGGTCAAAAGGAGTCAGACACCACTGAGAGACTGAACAACAACAATATTGAGATACAATTTGCACACCATACAATTCACCTATTATGCAATGTTTTTGTGTGTGTGTAGTCAACCACTAATCTACTTTTTGTTTTTATAGCTTTGCCCTCTCTGGACATTTCATATAAAGGGACTCACATGATATGTAGCCTTTTGTGACTGATTTTTTTCATCAGCATATTGCTTTCAAGATTCCTTCATATTGCTGAGTAATATTCTATTGATGGATATACCACATTTAAAAAAAGAAAACTTTTGGCTGTGTTGGGTCTTTATTAAGGCACACAGGCTTTCCCTATCTGTGATGCACAGGCTTCTCACTGAGATGGCTTCTCTTCATGCTGAGCTCAGGCTCTAGAGCACGGGCTCAGTAATTGTGGCGCACAGGCTTAGCTGCCCCATGGCATGTGGAAACCTCCCAGACCAGGGATCAAACCCCTGTCTCCTGCATTAGCAGGAGGATTGTTAACCACCGGACCACCAGGGAAGTCCTATACCACATTTTATTTATCCATTCATCAGTTGACGGACGTTTGTTTTTTTTCCACCTTCTGTCTGTTGTGAACAATGCTGTTGTCGACATCCATGTACAAGTTCTAATGTAAGCATGTGAGATGAGATGGTTAGATAGCATCACAAACTCAATGGACATGAATTTGAGCAAACTCTGGGAGATACTGGAGGACAGAGGAGCCTGGCCTGCTGCAGTCCATGGGGCTGCAGAGTCAGACATGACTTAGAGACTTAACAACAACGTTTTCATTTCTCTTAGCTAGGAAGTAGTGGAATAGTTGGGTCGTATGGTAACTCTGTTTCACCTTTCAAACCTTTTCCAAAACAGCTGTACCATTCCCACTGGCAATGTGTATTCCCACTGGCAGTGTATAAGGTTTCCAGTTTCTCCATGTCCTTGCCAACACTTGTTATTAACTGCCAGACTTGTTTCTCAGGAGTATTACAGGGCAGCAGTTTGAAACATAGACAGGCATGGGGGAGTCCCGTTAGGAGCTCTTTGCCATGGCTTATATGAGTGATGATGGCAGAATGGCTGCTTATGTGGCTCAAGTTACTACTGACTGAAGAAACTTCTTGACTTAATCTCTAAGAAATTGACAAATGGGGAGGTGCGTGTTCTATCATGACAATGAAGTTTCCACTTCCTTTATGTGGGTGGCAGCATGTGCCTTCAGGGTCCCTTTTAAGCCAGCAGGAAGGGCTTTTAATCAAAGAAGAAACATCTTTCTGGGTTTACTATTGACAGATTCTGGGGTCAGATGGTGGTCGTGAGAACTTCCGTAGTTCAGCTTCATGACCAGGGATTAAGGTGGCCGGCCTTGTCTTCACATGAACGGGCTCAAATAGACAGCAGACTTCTTTGGATGGAGAATGAGATGCAATAAATCATCAGCATGTTGGAGAGCAGGATGTTGAGTTCCTTCTGATTGGGTGGAACCCAACGGATAAAATTGCCTAAACCAGTCTCAACAATCCTCCCCATCAGCATTAGTTTCCAACACATAGCATTTGCTTCCCAAGATGCTGACCTGGTTGAGAGAATGTCACGTTCCATTTAAGCCCTCACTGCCTTGCCAGTATCCTCTGAGGCTCTGGGTTAGCTGCTGCCTCACCAGTATCCCCCTTCAATGCGGTGGCCACATGATGGTTTTCTCTTTTCCTCTGAGGACAAAAGCTCACCTACAGATCCATCTCTCCTGGCATAGCAGAGGCTCAGGAGATACCTAGAAGCATCATTAAGGTTCAGCTGGGCAGTCATCCATTTAAGCAGCTACCCTGTGCTGAGCTCTGCGATATGTATTCGGGAGACCCTGAGCAAGACAAAGATCCTACCTTCAGGGACCGCTTCGTTCAGATAAAACCACTTTAAATGGAGTGTATGTGTATGTGTGTGTGAGGATGTGTGGATGCAGACTTTGAATACGGTGTAATCACTTGCCCTTGAGTTGGTTAGAATTGCACCCTTGCTATACAGTACTCTCATCAACACCAAAGGGCTATGGTGGAGCGCTGACTTTCTTCTCCGGAAACAAAACCTAAAGATGTGTGGGTGTGTTTCCTCCCAACATGAAAATCTAGAGTCTAAAGCTCCCTCCCCCTTCAGTCTCCATTTCCCCACCCTGAACAAAATACCCAGTCGACTGCAGGACAAAGGGAGAGGAAATTGTGGGTCAGCAAAACCCGAGTTTATACAAATACAGCACACACCGATGCCATGAAGTGTGTAAGACAAAGGCTCCCCTTTAAGAGCGGGAGCTCTAAGGTGCAGGGATCACAAAAAACAAGGAAGCGGAGCTTGGCGCCCAATTACTGTGCACTCTCAGCTGTATTTTGTTGACCTCGCTGATTTCAATCAGCTTTCAGCACATCCAGCCTTCACCTGCTATGAATCAAAACCTGGAGGGCTCTCTGTTCTTCGTGCTCAGAAAAAAACCCTTTGATAAGGTTGTTATGGATGCAAGGCAGAGCGGGTTGGGCTGGGTGCCTTCCTTCGACTGGCATTACACATTTATGATTCAAACCATCGGAGGAGACAGGGCTCCAGAACAGGGGCGAGAGGGGCCGAGTCAGAGGCTCTGGAGGGCGGAATTTGACTTGGGGGAATTGGAATTTCCTTACCCTGTTGGAACAAAAGGCTGGTGAGGGAAGGGAAGGGCAGCTCTGAGCGTATGTGACAACAGGTGCCATATGCAGCGCTTAGCACCTAAAGCTCCAGCACTGTCTCTGGGCTCCTTGGTGGATTGACTGTTCTTGGGCGAAGGTAAGTGGGCTGATGGTCCCCAGTGCTATAAGCCTCTTTAGTAGAACATAATCTCCACGAAGGCAGGGTCTTTTTTTTCTTTGTTCACTGGTCTGTTCTGGTACCTAGAAATGTGCCTGGTACATGGCAGAGATTCAACAAATATTTGTAGCATGAATGAATGCCAGGCACCCTCTTTTTTAAAATTTATTTTATTAAAGTACAGTTAATTTACAATGCTGTGTTAGTTTCTGGTGGACAGCAAAGTGATTCAGTTATATATGTACACATATATTCATATATATATACTCTTTTTCATTATGATTTATCACAGGATATTGAATACAGTTCCTTGTGCTATACAGTAGGACCTTGTTGTTTATTCATCCTACATATATATACTGGTTTGCATCTGCAAATCCCCAAATCCCAATGCATTTTCCCCCCACTGCCCCTCTCTCTTGCAACCGCAAGTCTGTTCTCTATGTCTATGAGTCTATTTCTATTTCATAGATAAGTTCATTTGTGGCCACACTTTTATTAGAAGCACCCAGTTGTGGGTGCAGAGAGTGCAAAGCTTTCTTCTTGGCTCTGGTGAGATTAGGAGCTACTGTGGGCTCCAGGCTACTATAATGATGGGCTGCTGAGGGGGTAGGTAGGAGGAAGATTGTGTGTCTGGCACACAGATGGTGGAGGAGAATCAGGGTGTTCAGTTAGCTTGTACTAAAAAATACAGATGCTCAAGTACCTGTCACCCTCCCCATAACCCTCTCCTGCTTCCAGGGGAAAGAAAAACCCTCTGTCCTTACTTTCTCCCATGTTTAAGGTCCTAAGTATGATTTAAAAAAATTATTTTTCCTCTTCAAGGCTACCCATAGCATTTATTTATTCCTATTTGGATGCTGACTCTTTGTGTAACCTTGGTTTTAACCTCTAATATATCAGTTTCCTCATTTGCAAAACGGTGTTCATAAAATCGATCTCATAAAGCAGGTGAGGAGAATAAACGAGTGAATGTAAACAGTTACTAACACATAAGAAGTGCCCTGTGAGTGCTGACCGGAGAAGGCAATGGCAACCCACTCCAGTACTCTTGCCTGGAAAATCCCATGGGCAGAGGAGTCTGGTAGGCTGCAGTCCATGGGGTCGTGAAGAGTCGGACACGACTGACTGACTGACTTCACTTTCACTTTTCACTTTCATGCATTGGAGAAGGAAATGGCAACCCACTCCAGTGTTCCTGCCTGGAGAATCCCAGGGATGGGGGAGCCTGGTGGGCTGCCGTCTATGGGGTCGCATAGGATCAGACATGACTGAAGCAACTTAGCAGCAGCAGCAGCAGTGAGTGCTGACTCTTACCACTACCATTGCTGCGAGTAAAGTTGATGAAGGCTTCTAGATACATACGTGTGGCTAGGACCACCCCTTGTGATTCAGGCCTGAGGCCCAGAGAGGAAAGGAGAAGATAGTCATTGCTCGTGGCTGGGACCAGGGCATTTCCTGAGCTGAGCTGGCACCCTCCTGAGAACAGAGAGGCTCCCCTCCAATTCCTCCTCCAGGCTCAGAATCAGTAGGAGCCACCCTTGTAAAAAAGAAAAGCAAACTGTTAGTCGTTCAGTCATGTCTGACTCTTTGGGACCCTGTGGACTGTAGCCCACCAGGCTCCTCTGTCCACGGAATTCTCCAGGTAAGAATATGGGAATGTGTTGCCATTCCCTTCTCCAGGGGATCTTCCTGACCCAGGGATGGAATCCGGGTCTCCCATATTGCAGGCAGATTCTTTACCATCTGAACCACCAAGGAAACCCAGGAGCCACCCTTGGGTCGTCCCAAATGGTGGTACCCATGGCCTAAGCTGGTCTCAGTATTCTCTAGGGAAACAGTTTGCATCTACTTGGAAACCAGCTCTCACCCATTCAATGTTTCTTCAACTTTTGGAGGATTCCCATTGCCCCTGGAGCCGCACAGGATCCCTTTGTCCCCTTTTTTGCACATAGGGTGATCAGATTTCGTAAATTAGAAACTGGAGCACATGATCTTCCATCTTTTTTAGGTGGAAAAGTCCATCTAAGAGCCTTATGGAGAAACAGCAGAGTGAGGGGGTTAGAAATGCAGGCTGTGCTGGGTGGGGATCTAGGGGGCAGGTGGCAGGTTACCTGGGTTCACATCCCACGCAGCCCTCATCTGTTGTGTGATGCTGGACATGCTATGAAATCTTTCTGGGGTCTAATCTAGAAAGCAGGGGTGATGTTCGTTTAACAATATTTTTTGATCGCTTCTGTGAGCTAGGTACTTTTTAATAATAGTATCTGCATCACAAGTAGTTGCATGGATTAGATGAGATAGTGAATGAATTGCACAGAACCTGCCCACAGAGAGCCTGGAACAGATATTAGCTGTTGTTATTTTTTCATATGGCTCAGATGCTTGATTGCAGACCTTCCAATACCTGTCATTGGTTCTCTTCCATTAAAGAGAATATTTAGAACTGGAATTGTCCAGAAAAATCTAAGCAATGTGGTTCATGAATCTACCTATCACATGATTTAAAATTAATTTTTTTTTCTTTAGCCCCTAGTACCTTAAAGACACTCAATAATTACTTGTGGCTTGAGTCTCCCATTATTTCTGGAGTAGGAAATGGCAACCCACTTCAATATTTTAGCCTGGAAAATCCCATGGACAGGAGTCTGGCAGGCTACAGTCCAGGGGGTCACAAAGAGTACCTTAAAGACACTTGTGGCTTAAAGATTACTTGTGGCTTGAGTCTTCCATTGTTTCATCTCTGACACATTCCTAACTCCTCCCCACCAAGTCATCATCTGCATTTTTAGGTGAAAACTCATTACTGTAATTGCAGCAATGATAACACCATCTTGTGAGCATGCCGCACTGAAATCTCACCATTTTCAAACTGCTTCTGAGACACAGAACCTCACTTGTTCTAGTGGCCGGGGTTGGGGGAGCCTGTGCCTGCTGGAGCCTGTCTAAAGATGATGGTACAACTCTGTGACTTTGCATAACCATGCTCTGGTTCAAGTTTGGGGGGGTGCTGATCTATCCCACGTCACTGCCTATAGTATCTGGGCTCTTCACTGAGAAGAGCTTCAAGAATTGTACCCACCACCCACTCTAGACAGAAACGTTGTAGTGAACTGTGAATGTCTTTGAGGATCAAACAGACAAGGGTTCAATGCCAGGTCTCCTAGTTAATAGGGAAAAGGCCAAGTAGATTCCTGACCTCAGTTTTCTGAGAGAAAATGGGGTACAGTATACATTCCAAGGAGATGTATGAGTATTATTACATAAGAAGCTACAGAGTATGTGTACACCTCAATAAATACGACTTCACTTCCCCTTTCACCTCCACCATCCCTGAAACTCTGCCTTCCCTGTTTCCCTGGGTGTCCCCTGATGTTCTCTGGGTTTGATCCTTATTTTCTCACCTCCACCACGCCCTGATTTGCTGTGGATTGTGTATGTGTGTGTGTGTGCACGTGCGTGCGTGGAAGGCAGCAGGCAGGAACGACAGGGGGCCTGGCTCCTTCTCTGATATGTCCTGCGGGAGGAACCTAGCCCAGCAGCCCCACGTGGCTCCCATAATACCATAAGTAAAACGCAAACAAAGCAGGGGTTGTTCTGCTTGTCAGCCTCCGAGACCATATGGAGCTGAGACATGATTGTATTACCTCTGCTAGACTGCAGTGGAGCTAGACAGAAAAGCCATTATAAACTATTCTGGGGAGGTCCCCGAGCTCTGTGCCCAGCGCACAAACAGATAAACAAGGGGGTGACTGAAAATTTTTTAAAGAAAGGAGCACCAGAGAAAAACAGGGAAAGAGAGTAAGGAAAAATGAAGGGGGAAGAAAAGGGGCAAAAGAGAAAGAGAGAAAGAAGGAGAGCATGCTATGGAGCTAGAGCAGTGGAAATGCATCAGTGGACATTTGCTTCCCAAAGGATTTATACCCGGTGGGGACTCTGTGGTGTCACCTAGGTAGATGGTAAAACCTGATTGTAATTTTGGCTTCTCCGTGGTATCTGGTCTAGGTTTGGGTTGGAGTTGGAAGTATAGAAGAGAAGATGCAGAAAGGCATTTAGGAATATTTGAAGCAACTTAAAATCCCCTCTTAGTTTCTTTTTCTTCTTCCTCCTTGAATCCTCACTCTCATGATTCCAGTCCAAACAAGTTGATAAGACTCCTGTCTTCTGACACTGACCAGACCCTTCTTTTCTCTTCAACAGGATTGGGGCTGAGTGCCCAGGAGTCTGTGAATTTGTGTGAGTGCACGAAGAGCGGGGGTAGGTAGGGAGCGGTATCTGTGGTTCAGATAGAAGCTACATTGCCTCTCTGCTTGGGCAGACTATATGCCCACTGGAAATCTTCCTAGACCTCAGGGAAAAGGTAGAGAAAATAAATAAACCAGGGAGGGAAAAACACCCCACAGCCACCAGATGTTGCTTCTGAACAAAGCCTTACAGTAAGAAAGAAGGATTCCCAAAGTGGTAACAAACTCACATGGAAATGTCTGCGAGGTTAAAAAAAAATTCCCCATTTGCATGCTGTTTATTCCAGGTGTGAAGAGCAAATCCCAACACTTTGAGAACTGTCATCTGTTTTGAAAGTTTGTGCAAGTGTAGAGTTCAGAAGCAACACAACCACCAACAGTAACTATTTCCATATAGTAGTTGCCTCCTGCTCAAACTTTATAGCCACTCTTTAGAATGCTTGAATTATAGAAGCCATATAGCATGGTAGCTATGGGTGTGGGATTTTGATGTAGCCACACTTAGGTTCAAATCTGAGGTCTAACACTTACCTGCTGTGGGATCTTCGGGTATCCAGCATGGGAAGATGCTAAGAGCCAAGTCCTGGGGCAATAGTCCTGCACCTACCTCAAGGGGAAAAGTCCAGGTTGTAATGGGAGGATGGAGGACCATGGGGAGGGGAGAAAAGAAACTGGCAGATATAAATATTTTGCTAGGTGATTGATCAGTTGGAACATTTGGAAGAAAGAACAGAATAATTGGTTCACATAAAGCAGCAATTTTTTAAAAAAAGTAGGCAATTAGAAACTCCAGGAAAAACAGTCTATGAGAAATGACACATAATTATGGTAAGCTACCTGGCTCAACAATGAATAATACTCATGCAGTCATGATGGTATAAAAACAGGCTACTAATTTAACCCCTAATTGTTATATAATTACACCAGAAGGATAGAGGAGAGACAATAGAAAGAAGATGGTAGTGTCCCAGAGAGTAAAATCCTCAACTGCAATGATAGGAATTTAGTAGAAACTGTACATATCTGATAACTCAAGAAATAGCAGTGTAAGCATGTTATTTAAAATTGGAGGTAAAGGCCAGTAGAAAGTACTGAGTTGAGAGAGGTTAATTCTGTGGGACAGAGGAGATGAGGAGGTGTGGAAGAGATGACAGCTGTTGTTTGACTTTATTTATTAAAAAAAAAAAATTCATGTTTGTTTCTTTAAAGACTTTTTGATGTGTACCATTTTTACTTTTAAAGAGTTTATTGAATTTGTTACAATATTGCTTCTGTTTTATGTTCTTTGGCCCCAAGGCACATGTGATTTTATCTCCTCAACCAGGGATTGGACCTGTACCCCCTGCATTGGAAGGTGACGTCTTAACCACTGGATCACCAGGGAAGTCCCTGATTGAGTCTTTTAGCACTATTTATTTTTTTAAACTTTGATAAGGTTACTTTGTATGCAGATTACTTTGATAAATAACTTCAAAAGCTATAAGATGCTTAGCATGGTACTTGGCACATAATAAATTCTTAGTAAGTGTTAGCCATCATTCTAGAACTGGAATGGATGTAAAGTTTTCTTTCATCTATTCTCTTGCCTCTAGCCAGTACAATACCTAAACTCCACTACAGGGTCGACCATATCATGGGGTAAATCCAGCAAATCTGCCAGCATCAGCTGGTTATGTGCCACTGGCCAAGACACTCTCCCAGGATCCATGGTGACCTCAGTGATGTAGAATGTCAGGGTCAATCCTGCTCAACTGTCAAATGGGCAAAGTTGCTGTAATAGTTAACCTGTTCCTGTGGAAGGCTGACTGATGCCCACCCCCACCCCCCACCATATGTCCACATCCGAACCCCTAGAAACTGGTAACATGACTTTATACGGCCAACAGACTTTGCAGATATAACAAAGTTAAGAACCTTGAGATGATCACCATGGGCAGGATGTAATCACAACAGTCCTGAGAGAGAAAGAGGAGGAATCTGAGTCACAGATAGGAGATGTAATGACAGAAGGAAAGGACTGGGGTGATGAACTCCGAGGATGGAGGAACAGGCTACCAGCCAAGGAATACAGGCAGTCACCAGAACTGGAAAATGTCAAGGGAAAGATTCTCCCCTCTGAGGCCGCAGACTGAGTCAGCCCTGTTGACATCTTGACTTTAGCCCAGTGAAACTGATTTCAGACTCAGGCCTCCAGGACTGTGAGAGACTAAACCCATGTTGTTTTAAGCCCCTAAATTTATGGTAATTTGTTACAGCAGCCATAGGAAACCAGTAGAATTCTAACCTCCAAAATTCCTCTCCCTTTCTATTTAACCTCTACCCTTTTCAGCAACATACACCATGTCTGGTAACCAAGGCCTCCCTGGGAAATGTAACAATGTATTTGCATTCAAGTGTTGTGAGTTGTTGTGTATCTTTCAAAGACATTTTACTTCCTGCAAAAAGATTCCAGGAAGAGAGTCTCAAAGGCAGATAATTAGTTTTTACTCATATTTGTATTTCTAGTATCTGGTTAATAAATGATTGCTGAAGAATGAATAAGTAGCTAAACACATAAACGAATAAATAACTAAATAGGCCTCTGGACTCAGAGAAGACTCCATTGCCCCTCACTAGTTAAAGAATTTTAAAAAGTCTCCTCGCTGCCTAATTGAAATCCCCCACGTTGAATTTTAAGTGCTGTCTTTTTTATCCTCAGTGGGTTTAGTGAACAGCTGGTCATCAACCAACATTTATTAAGTCACTCTTAGCTTTCTTTTTTCAGGCTAAATAATCTCAATTCAACGAACTATTCATTCCAATCTTCTCTTTGCTGTGGTCTAAGCAGGCTGTCTCCATGTTGGGTTTTCCTTTGGGCTCCAACCAAATGGAACTGTGGTGGGCTGAGGCTTCTAGTAAATTCTCAGTCTCTAATCTTTGCACACATTTGATTAGGGACAATGAACGAGGGACTTCTCTGTCTTTGTTGCCAGCGGCATGCTTCGGAAAAGTGGAACAATCGGAGTCCCTCAGGGATGGGCCTGTATTAATGGTGCATCTCTGTAACCTGTGGAGGCAACCCAGTGAGTGGCTAAAAGCACAAATTTTATCCTCTGATCAAACAAGTGCCAGGCCTGGTTCTTTCACTTATGATTTGTGTGACCTTGGACAGGTCACAAAACTCTCTAAACATTTCATATTGTGATCTCTTAACACAATGGGCCTTATAATGTTGGGAGGGTTAAATGAGATGATATAAACAGCACTCTTAAATGTGCCCAGTACAAGCTTGTGCTTCCTAAATGTGAGCTATTACAGTGAAAGCACAGGAAAAGGACATGGAAAACTTGTTTTTCTCCTTCCATAACATTCTGGACCATTTCTGCCGTGGGGTTCAGGGGATTCAGATCAGGCCACGTTGGGCAAGGAGGATCAGAAGTCATTTATTCAGCGTGTAGGCATTTATTTTGTTCTCTAAAGGGATTCTCAGTGTAGTGGGGAAACATACAGATAAATTCAACATTGCAATGCAATGTGATAAGAAGTTGTGGAGTGGCTTGGAGAGGGGGACACATCTGAATGAGTCTTGGAAGATGAATAGCTGCCCTCTGGGAAGAGATAATGGCATTCCTAACAGAAGACACAGAACATACAAAGCCACTGAATGTGAAACAGCGTGATGGGCCCAGGGAAGAGGGCAGTCATAATACTTATTTATCCCATTTCCCGTTTTGCACTTTTTAAACACATGGTGGGACTGCACATCTTGACCTCCTTAAAGCTGGGTTTGAATGTTTGATCAGGTGACAGTGAATTGTGAGCAGAAGTCATGAGTGTCACTGCAGGCCAGAGCATGTTATTACTGATGCAGGATCTTCCCAAACTGGCTTTTCTTTGGCCACACTGACTGGTAATATTTGCAATGGTGACTGTGCTGTTAGTCTAGTCCTGGAGTGAGGATATAAAGAACAAAGTCCCCAGCTCTGTTCTACATTTTATGATATTGCTTACAAAATAATACCCTTTGTTGTTCCAGGTTGATAAGACTTTGTGTTTATTTGTTGCTTCAGCATAACCTAGCCTATTCTAACTGATGGAGTAAAAGTAGCTGGGGAAATAATGACATGTTTTATTTTCTCTCCTCTCCTAAGACCACCCCACTGCTAACCCCAAGACACAGTACAGACAGAGTTAAATAAGTGTGAAGGACAGCTTTAAATGGGAGAGATAAAAAGCAAAGCCTATCCATGTATGTATTCACCACCTCTTTGCCTTTGAGGAAGAAAGGCATTGTTCAGGGATTGGCTGTAAGTATGGGCGTTTTCATTTTCCTTGGTCCCTACTGCCTGCCTGAGTCATTGCCCAGTAGACTGGGTTCTTAGAACTGAGGCCCAAATAGTTCCTTATAATAATGATGACTTACTTTCCTTTTGCATGTTTCTGCCCACGATAATGTGCTTTCACAAACTTTATTTCTTTGACACATCACAATAGGCTAGAGAAGCTGGTATTATGATCAGGCTCATTTTACAAATGGGGAAATGAGAGGTCAGAAAGATTTCATGACTTATGCAAGATCACACAATTAGTACATTTAAAAGACAGATTTCAGTTTGAGGTCTGTCGACACCAACTTATGAATTCTTTCTGCTCCGTTGCCTCCACTTTTCTTACCCTGAGGTTGTTCAACCTGCCTTTCTAAATGCGCCCAGAAACACAGGGTTTTCAACTCAGAGCTGTGGTAATTTCAGGGACAGAGTGTTAAAAAATATCAACCTATAGGAAGTTTTCCCAAGCCATTGACTTTTTTTTCCATCAGAAGGAATGTGAAGAGGATTATTATGACCATCAAAATGCTTCTATTAATATGCCAATGTCTATTACTTCATACCTACATGGATCTAGATGTTAGCATTGTGGAGCTTAGTCTTTTTTACCTCAGAGCTTTTGCTCATTTTGCAATACCCTGAACTGGAGTGTTCTTTCTGCATATCTCTGGTCCAGCTCAGAGGCCTCCTTTTCCATGGAGCTTTCCCTTCTTACCCAGAATCTCCATGTTCCTGTGGCACATACTCCTGGTTTGATTCTTATTTGAAAACATGTTCTCTAATGGTTAGTTGTGAATATGTTGGACTCTGTCACTAAAACATAAGCTCTTGGATTAAAGAGAATGTGCCATTCATTTTTCAGGGGGACAGTATAGCACAGTGAAAGACTCTGGGACCTAGCCTGAGCTCTCTTGTTAGCCAAACTCTATAGCTTTGGCTAAATCGCATCAATTCTCTCTTCTATCTAATATGAGAGTTGAGATATAGCCATCAAAGTTATATGACCCCCCCCAATTATATGCAAACACATATATATCTGTATGCAATCTCTTCAGAGATGATCCAAAATATTCACCACATTTTAAAAGAGGTCTTATTCAAGAAATTTTTACAAACCAATAGACTAAAGAATTTCAACCTCTTCTGCAAGCTCCAACATTCTAAGGATTTGTTCTTAAAAATCCATCAATCAGTAGAGCAAAAATGAGAGCCCAGAAATAGGCATATAGAGACTTTTGATTTTTGACAAAAGTGTAAAAGCCATCTGACAAAGAACTGGTATCCATAATATAAAAGGACTACAACTCAATGATGAAAAGATAAAAAATATAATAAATAAATAGATTTGAGCAAACACTTCACTAAGGAAAGTTTACAGTTGACCAACAAGTCCATGAAAAAGTGCTCAACTTCTACACATCCATTAGAGTGACTAAAATTAAAAATATTGACAACATCAAATTTTGGCAAAGAAACTGGAGTGTCAGTGATTCTCAGATATTGAGGATGGCAGTACACAACCACTTTGAAAAAGATTTGGGAGTTTTTTCCTAAAATCAAACATACTCCTATCTTATGGTTACTAATATGACTCAGTGATTTATCCGAAAGAAACAAAAATATGTATTTACAAAGAGATTTGTAGGAGAATGTTCACAACAACATTATTGACTATATAGCCCCAACCTGGAAACAGCTCAGGTGTCTATCAATGGGAGCACACATACATGCAGAGGAATACCATACAGCAATAAAAAGGAACAAACTGCTGACATATACATCATCAGGCAAAATATTTTGCTTTGCATTTTGAAAGAGGTCTTACATAAGAGTATACAGTGTACTATTCTACTTACATGAAGTTCTCCAAAAGGCAAAATTAATATATAGTGAAAAAAGTCACAACAGGTGATTGTCTCTGTAGGAAGGAAGGGGCATGAGAAGGGCCATGATGGGGTGATGGTCATGTTCTGTAATTTTATAGGGTTTTGGATTACACAGGTGGATGCACTTATCAAAACTCATTGAATGATACACATAAGACCTACTCACTTTGTGGTATATAACTTTTACTGCCAACAACAACAAAAAAGGAACAGCCATAAACAAATATTGAACTCTAATGATATGCATGTTAAAGGATTTAATGGTGAAGTGTACTGATGTCTGCAGTTTACCTTGAAATGCATTCAAAAACATAAGATAGATTGACTGGAAATGGCTAGATGGACAGTTATATAATAAACAAATATAGCAACACATTAATTGCAGAATCTAAATCGTGGGTGTATGGGCATTCACCACACAATTATTCCACTTTTCTGCTATGTTTGAAAATGTTCATAATAAAGTGTTAGGAGAAAAATATCTGTCAACTAAAAAGCCACCAAGCAACCAACCAAAGAATCAATTAGTAAATCAGGTAATATGGTGTTTCCCAAACTTGATTCTTTTGGATTCTTCTTGTAGTAATTTACTTGAACTTGACTCATCTTTACAACTCATGGTCTACCTTTGCCTCATCCTGAATAATAATATCTGTGAAGTTTTGTGTGATTTTGAAGTGATAGTTGCTCAGTTGTTATCAGACTCTTTGCCACTCCATGGACTGTAGCCAACCAGACTCCTCTGTCCATGGGATTTCCCAGGCAAGAATACTGGAGTGGGTTGCCATCCCCTTCTGCAGGGGATTCCCTGACCCAGGGATTGAACCTGAGTCTCCTGAATTGCAGGCAGATTCTCTCTTGTCTGAGCCACCAGGGAAGCCTTTGTGACTATATATGTGTGTGCGTGTGCATGTGTGTGCAATTGTAAATATGTATATGTACATATATATACACAATAAGCTATAATTATATATAGTTTTTAAAAATCTTGAGATGTTTTTAATTCAGATTTCTCAAAAGAAGTGAAACAGAAAAAGCTAATGATCTGGTCAGATGTACAGTTCAAAACTGCTTTTGGTGGTTAACAACCAGTTCTAGGAAAGAAAACCGTAGGACAAACAGATGACCACTGGCAAATTTGTGGTACTAGGCTTATACACCATTAATATTAAGATATATATCTAAATGTTAACTTAAAGGGGGTGCTCTTGGCCAAGAGTGTAAAATTGTTGCACTTGCCCCCAGAGTGTGCCTCCTGTCATCCTCTATAAGTTCTGGTCTCTGCTGTGTGTGGTGGGGGGATTAGAAGTGGGACATGTGGTCTCTGGCCTCAAAGAGCTTTAGTGAGAGCCCTGTGAATCTGCGGACGCCTGGGAGAACAGGCTCTGTGCCCCTGGGGGCAGAAGCCTGGGCTGGACATGAGTTCCCTGGGAAACGCCTACAGCAGGCCTCACCCACAGGAGATGAGGACAGAAACCACTGGTGACACATGGGTCAATGGCCTGTCTCCTTGCTCAAGACAAGTGGAGGAAAGACTCTTTGAAGCTTTGGGAGCACTCTATGGGACAGACCTTCAGGTTTGAAGCTGGGCCACAGCTTTGAAGAGGAGAAAACACACAATCCAGCCACCTAATCAGAGGGCGCCCCTGTGGCTGCCACCACCCTCCACCTATTCCACTCCTCTCGATTGTCAATTAAAATAAACAGCCTTGTATTCCGAGGCCTGGTTTCAATCTATCTCAGCCGGGAGGGTACGCACAGATTTGTGGCAGTGCCCGAAAGTCCTTGCTCAACCTTTTTAATATCTGAACAAAGCAATCAAACCCGATAAGATCTAGCGAAGGCGAGATCACTCTCCTGTCCCTGGGATGGAAGCTTATTAGTCTGTGGCCCACATCATCAGAGTTATTGTGCCATGTTAAATTTATTGGTACTATCTCACCTCATTAAATACTTAAATAGACCTGACAGGACAGAAAAACGGGCTTTTTAATTTTTTTCCCCTATCCAAAGGGAGCCAGTGTTTCCCATGTCCCAGTTCACCTCTGTTACAGCTGTTGGCAAAGAAATAAGACAGCAGAGCACAGAATGGAAGTTTCAGCCTGGCTGTTGAGAGGTTCCTGGGGTCCTCTCAATGCCAGACTGAGTTGGGCAAGAGGTGATAAAAACGCCCCTGAAGTGTGTATGTGTTTCAGTGGGAGTGGGATGAAAAAGAGGCAGAGGGAACCATGGTGTTCCCTCCCTCTGTTGCATTCCCCAAATCTGTCTGATTTGCCTTTTCTAGGAGGAATCGACAAAGACCAGAAATAAAGGTCATGGTGCTCAAGAGTGTGGGGGACATCTGTATACTTATGGCTGATTCATGTTGTTGTGCAGCAGAAATAAACACAACAATGTAAAGTGATTGTCCTCCAAATAAAAATAAATGTGAAAAAACCAAGAATGTACTGTTTAGCACAGGGGACTATATTCAATATCTTGTAGCAATCTATAATGGAAAAGAATTTGAAAATGAATATATATATATAATAATTATATATAATAATATATATATATGGGCTTCTTGGGTGGTGCTAGTGGTAAAGAATCCGCCTGCCAATTCAGGAGACATAAGACATGTGGGTTCAATCCTTGGGCCAGAAAGATCCCCTGGAGGAGGGCATGGTAACCAACTCCAGTATTCTTGCTTGGAGAATCCCATGGACAGGGAGCCTGGTAGGATATAGTCCATAGAGTCTCAAAGAGTCGGACAAGACTGAAGTGACTTAGCATAATGTGCATATATATATTTAAGTACATATATATAACTGAAAAAATATATATATTTGCTATACACATAAAACTAACACAAAATTGTGTATTGACTCTACTTCAATAAAAGAAAAAGGTCAGGATGAATGAGGGATGAATGAGAAGAGGAAATTGGGGTGTACGGGAATGGGGACAGGCATGGCAAGTGAGCAGCAAGCAGGCAGCCCTCAGCCCCTCCTCAGCACTGGGACCTGTGGTCTTTATTTAGCAAATAGCCCCTGTATCCAGGGCTGGCTGGTGGCCAAGGGCAGGATTTCCCCAGATTCAGAGCTAGAGAACTTGGCAGGCTGGTGAAGGCTTGCAGGGCCTCAAGGCCTCCAGCAAGCTGCAGGTGATGTGTGTGGGGGGTGTCAAAGAATGCAGGCTTGGTCCTCTGCCTAAGCCTCTCCCCACCCCCTCGCTGTGCATCCGTGTGTGTTGGGGTGGGGAGTTGTGGGCAGAGTGAAAATTCAGGACCTGGAGAAAATATGCAACCTGGAAAATGTTCCTTAAAGAGTTCCATCTAGAGCTCGATGCCTTTTCTTCATTTATCAAGCCAATTTCTGTCTCAGCCAAGGTGATTTGGGAAACAGCCTCCCTACATCTCCTTCCTCCCCTCACATCTCTACCTGCAGAGAAGGTCTCTTTTCTCCAGTTGTTCTCCTCTCCCAGCACAGGTCCTTGTTTGCACCTTTTTAATAAGGTGGGCACAGGGCCAGGAAGCAGCTCCCGGGCGCCTTCCGTTCCTAATGTCCTAAATGGCCATGACACTGCACTTAATTTCCGTTTTACTGCAACTGCTGGCGGGACATCAGCGGGCTGAGACCCGGGTCCTGTGACAGTATCTTCAGCTGTGGCCATCAGCCTCCCGGTAATTGGATGCCACTGGGAGCCCGCCGTCCCACAGTGCCAGACTCGGTGGACTTATAAAACGGTCCCCCTGTTCAGAGCACAGGGCTCTTTACAAGCTCCGAGTCTCCCAGTGTTAAAACAGCCATAATCCCTTGCCCACCCTGGGAGGGAAGGCAGGCCATGACCAGATGGGTTATCACTGTTATCAGCTTAGAATACTGTGGGGCACGTAAAACCCATGGCTTGTGCAGAGAACCTGTGCGGTTGACATTTACTAACCGGAAAGCATTGCTCTTTATCTTTTCTGGAAGTTCCACAGTAGACTTAGGGAAGTGAGATGGTCAGAAACCATGGGTGGGGGCTTCTGCTCATGCACATGCTGTGTGGGGAGCATGGAGGATGAGCGGTGGTGGTAATCAAAGTCTGTCAACCATGTCAAAGTTTGGGAGAGAACTGGAAGTCTGTGGATACAAGAACCCAGTTTGGTCTCAACCAAATGCCAGCTGTGAGGAGGGAGGTGGGGAGGGTAAAGGAGATGATTAATTACTGCCCTGGTGGCAGTATGTCTTCATTTACAAGCTGCATCCTCAATTATCTTTCATTACTTCCTCATGGCCTTAAATCAAGGGCTACTCCAAAATGGGGGTCAGTTGCTGAAATATGTGTTTTGGGTGGGGCTGGCAAAAGGTGGACCGCGGGGTGAAGAGTCACTTTGGAGCAGTTATGGTGTGGTCTCAGGTCAATCTTCCCTCAAGGAATGACTGATAAAACTGACGATAATTGACCTTGGAATCAATAATACCCAGGTATGTAGAACATCTTCAGAGCAGCCCAGGGTCTTTATTTGATCCATCGATTGTGTTTGTTTTTACCCACTCATGGGGCGGGTCCCATGGTACGGATAGACAATTGAAATCAGCCCCATCCATCCACAAACATGGTTTCATCCACCTGCTCTCCTCTAGGACAGAGTTCCCAAACTCAGTGGATGGAAATCACCAAATGTGCTGGTGAAAACTATAGAGCTCCATGCTAGGTGTACGGAGTCAGTTTTCAGGGGTGTGGCAAGGTTATCTGCATTTTTTAAGTAATATTTTTAACTAAAAAAGTTTATTTGGCTGTGTTGGGTCTTATTTGCACCATGTGGGATCTTTGTTACCACCTGTGGGATCTTTATTTGCAGCGTGCAGGATCTAGTTCCCCAACCAAGGCACAAACCCAGGTCCCCTGCATAGGGAGTGCATGCGTGTGTGCTAAGTCGTTTCAGTCATGTCTGACTCTTCCCTCTCCTATAGACTGTAGCCTGCCAGGCTCTTCTGTCCATGAGATCCTCCAGACAAGAATACTGGAGTGAGTTGCCATTTCCTACTCCAGGGGATCTTCCCAACCCAGGGATCGAACCCACATCTCTTACATCTACCTGCATTGGTAGACGGGTTCTTTACCACTAGTGCCATCTGGGAAGCCCCTATGCTTGGGAATGCAGAGTCTTAAGCACTGGACCATCTAGGAAGCCCCTTCTGCATTTTTAATAGGCTTTCCAACTACTTCCTAGGTGACTAATGTGTGGGAACCCTACACCCTTGTTGTCCCTCTTACTTTCTTAATAGAGAAGGACTCACAGGGACCAGTTTCAAACTTGTCAGGGCTGTAGACTATATTCAAAGTCCAGGACTCCTTTGAAAGGCAGTAGGAAAAAAAAAATGTGACCAGAGATGTGGTGTGCTCTCCAGAAGCATCAGCTCCTCCTCTGACTGAGAATGGGCATGGTGGGGAGGACTTTGGAGAGGCCATGATGGGGGAGGTGATTCTAGGTGGAGCAGTTCTCTGCCCCCTCTGAGCTTGAGCCTCTGCATCTGTAAGGTAGGGAAGCTGGGAGATGATCAATTGGGGCTCTTTACTTGACACTCTGGGAGTCTCTAGTCTTCAGGCCAAATGTCTCCACCCCCACATGGCCTAACATTAAGGAAGGTGGTCATTTCTGCTTCCAGATAAGGAAAAGGAATTGGGGTACCCTAAGTGTCATTCCCACATAGCCTGTTGCCTCTCTCCCATCTTTTTCTTCCACTCAGTCTCCCTTCCTCTCTTCCCATTAAACAGAGGTGAAACCTTAAAGCAAGTCACTACCCTCTGTCCCCCAGATCCACAAATGTGATCTTCCCTGGGCTGTTCAGGACCTCCAGCTCATTTTCTGATTTCAGGGAGTTCCTCCCAGACTGGAGAATTTCTTTTGGCACCTTCCTTGGTATTTGACCTCCAGGTAGTCCTTCTCAACTTATTGAATATAAATTTTGCTCTCAGAGACAAATAGTTTTTCCTTTCTTGCTCTGTGTATGGTCTATTGTCCTCAGATAAAAGTTCAAGGCACTCTCTTCACGGGATCTTAGGTATCCAAGTTCTCAGCTATCTCAAGTTAGGAAGAGTTAATTAGTGAGTTGCTGTGTCTCTCAGTCTGGTTCACCAGCACCTGTGGAATTTATGGATTATATCTTAGGGAGAAGTCAAGTATGACTCCAGGGTATTTGGCCTTGAAAAACAAAGTTGCTATTTACAATTGACAATCGATTGACATCTGCTGAAGCTTAATGAAGAATGGTCTTTGGGAGAAAAGCTGGAACTCTGGACACCACTATGCTCAGTTCAAGAGGCAGCTACTGATGGCCTTGGAGCCATCACTGGGCCCTGGAGATGCTGGACGACACCAAGAGGAGGAAGACACAGACTTGTTCCCAGAGGAGCTCATGAAGAAGAAGGGAATACTGAACACCCCAATCAGTACTGGTCACCTGGAAGATGGTTATAGCTGAAACACACTGAGGAGGAAAGCACAGTTGGAGGGACCTTCATAAGTGGCAATGCTCTGAAATTTAACCCTGCCCAGTGATTAGGTTAGGCTGCAAGTGTGCAGTGTCTGGTTTGAACTCAGTATAGTGGAAAATATTTGCTTCTCTTGCTTTAAAATTTTTGTTTCTAATACCTAGTACTTATGTACAAAGGGTAGAGCTTTTTCCAGTATTTTTATGAGGCCATAGCTGGACATAGGCCTTTGATGGTGATAAATTCCAGGGGGGTTTTGTTTTGTTTTGTTTTGCTTTGAGAATGTCAACTTTGTCAATAGACAAAGATAAAGAGGTCTGTGTTCAGGAGCAGGAGGTTAAGAAATCTGAGAGTTTATGCCAGATTCACTGATTCTGTAATTCATTCCCCGGTTCAAGTATTGGTTCTTTGCTGTAGTGGCTGATAGGCTAATGATTCATTCATTTATTTATTTGATAAACACTCATGGATTTCCTTATCCAAGAAAATCAAGCTGAACATTATTCCTCCTTCTAGTTTCTCTTTTCTTGGTTTCCTTCCAAGAAATTAAGAGGAGGTAGAGGGCAACAGGGGGTGAGATGTTGAATTTGGCTCCTCTGGGATGTAGACCCTTTGCAATGGCAGGGCCTAGAGAAGGAGAGAGCCTTGAATGTGGAGGAAGATGGTGTCTTGCTGGATTCTGACTTCCTTTCCCTCTTTGTTCTCTTCTTCTCTTGTCCTGTTGGTCTTCCCTTGTTTCTTTGTTCCCAGAGGTTCTTGGCCTTGGTGGGATCAACTGCTCCAGGTACCGGTGGGTTCCCTAGCTCTGCTATTCTGCCTCCTCCTCCAACAATCTGGGGAGTAGGCAGCATCTGGTGTGCCTGTCTTCTGAGAGCCTTTTTAATATTATTTCATTTCTTTTAACCTTTATTAAGACAAACATTGAGCTGAGAAGAGTCTATACTCCCACCAGAGACACTCTCCATTTCGATATTAAAAACAAAACGAAACCAAACCTAAACACTCCCAACCTGAGGCCCGGAGGAGAGAGAGAGGAGAGAAAAAGGGAAAAAAAAAGAAAAAGAATATCCTAGAGATATTTTTACCTTCAAAGATCCATCACTCATTACTGCATATCACAGACACGTCTACAATCTCATCTTCTTACAATTCTCCGTGAAATAAGTGTAAATGGAAAATAATACCCCATTTTGAAAGTTCAACAAAATGTCTTTATCCACCAAATGTAGCCCCAGCTGTCTCATTTTCAGAAACAAAGCCTGATTTTAAATAGCAACTCGCCACCCAAATAAACTCCGGCAGCTCTCTCCAGCTCTGCACATCAGGGGCTGTGGTGGTACCCCCACAGAATCACCCACCTCTCAGTCAACATGGGATGGACCTCTGGGAGGCCAAACCCCCCAGCTTCAGTGGGTTCAGGCGTCCCTCCCTCTGAGGAGAGAGAAACAGTAGAATTCTGTAAACATTTAGAGCTGGCTCTCCCTCACCACCTGAGGAGATGGTTACCTGGGTTACCCATCTCCATCAGTGCCCTCACCCCGCCCCAGACCACCAAGGGCATACACCATCACCCCCGCCCGGGAAAAGGAGGTCAGAGAAGCTTTCTCTAGCACCTGACCTTCCACTTTGACAAACAAATGATGTACCATGGCAGACTTGCAAGTGGAAAGGTGCTCAGAAGCACGAAGAGGGGGGATAGCTCACACTTGAAGGCTTAACTTCTCTAACCAGTTCTTTGACATGGAGCTAATATTCCAGGCTCTCAGGTCCTTTGTTTCTTTGAAGCTCATATCTCCCACTACTTAGATGTCTGACAGGGATTCCAATCAGCGCATCCCAAACTCCTGCTCTTTCCCTTCCTCCATTTTCTCTGCTTCATTTAAAGCAACTCTATCTGTCCAGTTGATCAAGTTAAAAAACAACAACAACATGACTCCACTCCCACATCTGATCTGACAGCAAAATGTGTTGATTCTACCTTCAAATTCAGCCCGCCATCCTCTCCACCAGCATCCCACGGTGGGGACCACTGGCATTTCTAACTGCCTCCACCCTCGGTGTGATTTGGCAGCAGGGTAGGATGTGGACGGCACTGAATCTGTAGCCGCCCTTCTTAGATTCCATCCCTGGCTCCGTCACTGACTAGCTGTGTGGCCAAAGGTAAAAAGAAAATATCAAGTGTTACTCGCTCAGTCGTGTCTGACTCTTTGCGACCCCATGGACTGCAGCCCGCCAGGCTCCTCTGTCCATGGGATTCTCCAGGCAAGAATACTGGAGTGGGTTGCCCTGCCCTCCTCCAGGGGATCTTCCCAACCCAGAGGCCAAACCTGTGTTTCCTGCATTGCAGGCAGATTCTTTGCCATCTGAAGTGACCAGGGAAATCCGTGCTATGTGGCCAGGTTCTCGATAATCTCCCCATGCTTGTCGTTTCTCATCCATAAAATGGGAGTCACAATAGACTCTACCTCATAGGGTTGTTGTGAGGATTGACTTAGAAAAAAACAGTGCCTGGGGCATAAGAAGTGCTATGTGAGTATTAGCTGTTATTATTGATTTATATTAGTCTCAACCCGGCACCAGAATGATCCTGTTAAAATATAAGTCAGGACTTTACCGGTGCCCCACTGGTTAAGAATCCACCTGCCAATGCAGGGGATTCAGGTTGGATCCCTGGTCCAGGAAGATCCCATGTACTGCAGGGGAACTAACTGTGTTCCACAGCTACTAACCCCGTGTGCCTAGAGCCGTGCTCTGCAACAAAAGAAGCCACCACAACGAGAAGCCTGTGCACTTCAACCGGGGAGTAGCCCTTGCTCACTACAGCTACAGAAAGCCCCTGTGAAGCAACGAAGACCCGGTGGCAGCCAAAAATAATATACATATACATCAGACCCTATCCCTTTTCTGTTCACAGGCTTCAGTATCTCCTTCAGGATAAAACCCAAAGTCCTTTTCCTCCAAAGCCGTGTGAGTGTTGATCACCTGTACCTCTCCCGTCTGTTCCAGTCACTCGGAGCTTGCGTTTCCTGGCACCCAAGGGGATCTTTCCTCGGCTATTGCTTCCGCCACATGGAGCGCTCCTTTCCCTGAAAGCCATGTGACTTTTCCCCCTCCCTCCATTCAAAGATCACCTTCTCTGTGAGGTCTTCTCCGATGACTCTATTTAAAATTAAATCCAAATGCTCTCCATTCCTTTTTTTTTTTCTGCTTTATTTTTCTCCTTAGCACTTATCACTACCTAATATACTATGTATTGTACTTATTTATTTCATTTACTGTCTGTCTCTTTCCATTAGACTATAAACCCCACGAGTGTAGGATTTTTCCATCTGTTTGTTCACTGATATATTCCCAACACTAAAATAGTGCCTGATGCAAAATGGACACTCAATAAATATTTGTTCAATGGATGAATATAAACACACTTAAACCTGACAATCCTGAAGATCTCCCCTTTTAGGTTAACATTCTATGATTGCATAATGTGTCTTCTTATCTGTAGAGCAGAAGTGTTTGCAGTTTTACGATCTAAAAGAGGGGCTTCTTAGGTGGCACTGTGGTAAAGAACCTGCCTGCCAATGCAGGAGATGCAAGAGACGTGGGTTTGATCCCTGTGTCAGGAAGATCCGCTGGAGAAGGAAATGGCAACCCACTTCAGTATTCTTGCCTGGGAAATCCCAAGGACAGAGGAGCCTGGCAGGCTACACAACTGAGCACTTACACATTTAAAAGAGGTTAAATGACTTTTCAAGAGCTGCTGGAATCCAGATCTTGTGACAGACTTCAGCTCTCTTCCCTCCCCTCTGAGCCTCCTGATAACATTGCTTTTTCCTAGACACATTTGCTAAATGGATGGATGGATGGGTGGATGGGTGCATGCATGCAGAAAAGAACCCTCCTCCTCCTTGGGATGCAGGCAAGAGATGGTAAAACTAGCCTGAGGAGAAGGCTGGAGTTTGCTTTGACAGCGTGAGGCTGACACAGAGTCCATCCAGGAGGGAAGGGTCCCTCAGTGCTCATGCCTGGCCATGAATCATCCCTAGTAATTCAGGAGCTGGGAGGCCTGTCAGGGAAATCTCAGATGGAATTGATGTATCAAGGTGTCTCTCTCTCCAAGTTGTTTATCAGAAGTGACACTGTGGGAGATTGACAGGTAGTCACTGGACAAATAGACAGATCACAGGCTCACAGGAGACGCCTGGAAGGCCTGATGCTTGGGAAACTCGAGGCCAGGCTCTGGAGGGTGGGCGTTCCACTGCCAGCATTGTGACAGGCGGGCAGGAGGCGTGCTGGGTGGAGCAGTGGTCACCCAACATGGGTTCCTGTCCCAAGGACCTCATGGGTGTCTTAGGGTCAGGGACGTTCTTCTTTCTTTCTTTCTTTCTTTTTGCCAGCTTTCTTTCTTTTTGCTTCCCCCCCGCCTTTTTCAGAGAGCTAACCACCTCACATCAAACCTTACAGGATCCACATGAAAGGGGCCCCTAAGATGTACAGAATGTATAGGTTGACCAAAACACAGCCTGCCTCTGGGCCCCGGATATGGGGCCGTTACACCTTCTCAGATCTGCATCAACCTGCTGTCCACCTCTGTTCAACACGAGAATGATGGCTAATGCCATGCTATGCCCTTAGCACACCTTGTTTTACCTTCACAACAGCCAGATATGGTAGCTATTGTATTCCCCACCGGAGAAGGGAATGGCAGCCCACTCCAGTATTCTTGCCTAGAGAATCCCGTGGACAGAGGAACCTGGTGGGCTGCTGTCCACAGAGTCACACAGAGTCGGACACAACCGAAGCGGCTTAGCAGCAGCAAGAGCAGCAGGATTCCCCACGTTATAGTTGAAGAAATGAGACTCTGAAGGTTAGATTACTTGGTTGGACCATAGGGCTAGATACTGGCTGAACCAGGACTGTAATCCAGGTCTGTGTAACTCACCACCTCCTTCTTAACCGCTCTGCATCACTCCACAGACTATCAGAAACTGACTTTCATCCCACACCTCAGCCAGGTCCTCAAAGCCCATCACTGCCAGGCACTTCTCCATGACATACCCTTCTTCCAACACATATGCTCTGCTTAAGCCAAACTCATATTTCTTCCAACTCCCATTCTTTTGTGAGTTTCTCAAAGGTCTTGTTTTTGTACCTCGGAGCTGAGTGAGCGTAGTGCCTGGCTTACAGTTAGGGTTAAATAAATGTTTGCTGAATTAAGAAACCACTGGTTTAGATCGCATCTCTGTGCCTTGTAGCTGCCAAATTTGTCTCCATGCCTAGTGGCCAGTCTATATGTCTCCATACCCTTAAAGCCCAAGTTAAAACTTGATATTTTTCTGTTGGTTATAAGTGGATCTTGGTGCAAAATTTAAACCATATATTATATGCCAAAATTTGACAAAGTATAATGAACACCTTGCATGTGTGCTAAATTGCTTCAGTTGTATCCGACTCTTTGTGACTATGAACTGTAGCCCACCAGTCTCCTCTGTCCATGGGATTCTCCAGGCAAGAATACTGGAGTGGGTTGCCATGCCCTCCTGCAGGGGATCTTCCCAACCCAGAGACTGAAACTGCATCTCTTATGTCTCTCACATTGGCAGGAGGGTTCTTTACCATTAGCACCACCTGGGAACCCCAAATAATCCTTGACTCAGTGACTTGATTTCTAGGAGTTTATTCTAAAGAAAAAACACAAAATACACATATACATGAAGAGATAAATGCCAAGATGTTCACTGCTGCATTGTTTAAGATGGGACAAAACAAACAAAAAAAATCCCTGGAATGTCCAATAAGAGAGGATTGATTAAAGAAATTACACATTCTCTTTTATATTCACACAATAGAATACTTAGTAGTCATTAAAAATAATGAAGATATATATATCTATTGACATAGGAAATTAACTGAAAAAAGTAGGTTATAAAATAGTACACCCAGAATAATTTGATTTTTATTAAAATTGTATGAATATAAATATATGCATCAAAAAATGTCTAAAAAAACATATATCAACCTGTAGACAATGGTTATCTTCAGGTAGGGATTAAGGGTAATTTTTTTCATCTTTTTACTTATTCATTTTCTCATTTTCTGCAAAGTACATGTTCAAAAAGAAAGATAAATGGACATTTTCTAAGAAATATTCCCTAATTACTCTTACCTCTCATGCGTGTGTGCTCAGTCGTGTCCAACTCTTGTGACCCCCTGGACTGTAGACTCCCGGGTTCCTCTGTCCATGGGGCTCTCCAGACAAGAATACTGGAGTGGGTTGCCATTTCCTTCTCCAGGGGATCTTTCAGCCCAGGGATCGAGCCCAGGTCTCCCACATTGGCAGGTGGATTCTTTCTTCCCTTAATCCTCTCTGGATCAGAAGGCCCCCACTGCTTGGTACTGTTTCAGCACAGGTGCTGGCTTGGGTTGATTGCAAGGGTCTAGCATGGTTCCCATGGGTGATTATTTTCAATCCCCTTATAAGCTCTTGGAAGGCTGGTGTCCCCTCAATCTGTTGTTGCTGTTTTTCTTTTAAACTGCAGAATTCAGTATAGTATATGAGAGTGCTTACATTTTTTTCTCTCTCCCCACTGTTTATTTCTATGAGAAAGAACATAAAGAGAGGAATTCCCTGAGCTCATGGGGAGAAAGGGGGATGAAGCCATTTCCCCAGGGCTTGAGCAAAGACCCAAATTAGCCCATGACGCCAAAGGTAATAAATAATCCAGCAACCTCTGAGGTCAGGGCCCTGGCCTCCTCCGCAGCCTCCCTGCCCTGCACAATAGGCCACGGGCACAGATGATTCATGGAGATGCTGGCTGGGCTCCTGCCAGACTGGCCTGAAGAGGCTCCATAGCTGGAAGTAGATAGGCCTGAAAATACGGTCCCCCTGGGACTGCTGGGGCCACGCTCTGGGGAGCTGGGCTGGTTGGGGCCTGGAGGGGTTTCTGAGAATTGGGGCTGGAGACACACGGCTGCCTTGGCCTTCTTCTATCTGTGCAGCTGGAGCCCCAGGGAGAAATCTACAGCCATTACCCAAGCAGACAGAGCAAAAAGAAATGAGTTTAAAGCACCAGAAGGAGGACTTAGATAATAATAATGTAGTGAGTGGTTTGGGTAGCAACTGTTGTGATAATATTTCCTCCCATTTGTACAGAGCTTGACTGTGCACAAAATGCTTTCACATATATTATCCCATTTGACCCTCACAATAGCCCTGTGAAATAGTCAGTCTTCACCCAGATTTTCCATCTCCTGACTTCACTCTGCTAAAAGGAGGTCTACCTGAGTGGGAGGAGAGAGATACAGGTCAGTGCTAAAGGAATTTCATGGGTGCATTTCAACAACAGGTGCCTCCTTCCTGTGTTTGGATGAATTTTAGAGAGAGACTCTGGCTGGTGGTGGGGGAATGAAATGACCCCTGAAGGCCCCATGTTCATGCCAGGGTAGCTGGACAGGCAGGAAGGCCATAGCCATGGACATAGAAGTGTGATTGCCGTGGCTTCAAACACATGCCCTGTAGCCCAGTGAGGACAGAGACTTGCTCCTTTTGTAGAGACCAGTGGACGAAGATGTCGGGGTCCGCAATGGAGTTCTCTGCCCAGGCTTCAGACAAGGCTCCGTGGGGCCGTGTGTGAGCTCATGAGGGTAACAAGTAGGGATAGAGGAGGAACAAGGGTCTAGGGAGAGCAGATCTGTCCTTGAGAGGGCGCTGGAAATTAAAAAGAAAATTGTCTCTGAGTTTGTCCCGTGAGCTCCACAGGCAGGTGGCAGGAGACTCAGGCAGGGAAAGCTGGGCAGGAAGACAGCAGCTTTGCTCCATGGCACAAGTGGAGCAGATGTGGTCTGGGGTCCATCTCATTGTCAGAAGGGGCTCCCAGGGTGGATTTGCCCTGGCCTCATCTTACAGGTGCAGTCATCCTTTCATTTCCTTCCAAGCCTCTCAGCCATCAAATTGGTGCACTTACCCCTGTTCCCCCCGCTCCCCCCGCCGAATTCCTGTTTGATGTGGCTCTGTGGGCCTCTTCTGGGTTTTGTGAGCTTCAGAGATGCAGCCCAGCCACTCCCAAGCATCAATCTGCATCATCTTCACCTCAGGGACGAGGAAGAATGGTACCTTCTGTGCTCAGAATAACGTTGCTTCAAGGAACCAAGCCAGGCATTTTAACAGAAATGATTGACACAGGGGATTGGTTTAACAGACACAGACAGGTTTTACCTAGGTCTGGGTGAGAAGAGCTTGGGGCTGTCTGAACCCAGAAGCTCCCGGGAGGGACCCTGCACAGCTGAGATCTAGACCTTAACAGGGGTGGGGGGTGGTGGGGGGCAAACAGGCTTCTGATGCACTAGAGCTTGAAGGAGGGGCCCAGGGCTGCCCGTGTCTCAGGAGTTCGGAGGAGAGGCTCTGCAGAGCTGGGACTCCATCTGCCGAGAAGGGGCACTGCCTGGCTGGCGCTGGGACCTCTGAGGGGATGTGCAGTGAGCCCAGGACTGGGACAGCCTGGAAAAACTACTGCCTCTGGGCAAAAGGCTCCTATGCTGGGGAAGAAGCAGCAAGTGAACAGAAAGAGCTATCTCCCTGACCCCAGCGTTCCAGTCTTTCTCTAGCTTCCTCTATTGGCAACCAAACAGGAGCTGGGGGGCGGTGGGGGGGGCGGTGGTTAGGGGTGGGGTGGGAGTGGGGGGGTTGGGGGTGGGGGGTGGCAGGAGAAAAGCAATGTGCAGAGTCCCAGCCTAGCACACATCACAAAGCAAAACACACAAAGGTGGCTTTGCAGCTTCATAACCAGCTGGGAGCCTTATTCTCAGAAGATGGATTAATGGGGGGACATTTTCCAGACAGACATAAGGAACTTCAGAAGGTAGTTGGACTCTTATAGCCCATGCACTCGTGTGTTCCTTGAGTCACCACGTCTGCTCTCCCAGTTCTTCACTTTGGATAGGTCTTAGGGCTTTTGCACATTGCATTAAAAAAAAAAAAGTAGGGTGAGCATGTCTCCATCTTATCCCCTTTGGGATCGTCTTGATCCTTTGACCCTTGCCCTAGACTGAACAAGGCCCACTTCCAAGTCATAGGAAAAATAGAGCTTTAAGTGTCAAACAATAATAGCAAGATATTATCAATGTAGGCCTGTGATTGTGTCGTATAAAAAATAAAACACACACCAGTTAATCAAAGCACTACAGACACTTTTAAGTAATCCCACTTTGGCTTTGCATAACTCCATATACCGCCGGCAGCGCTCTTGTCTACCACCAGAGACCGTAATATACATCAAAAATTCTCCTTTAAATTTATTTTCAGTAAAGATTGGTCTTTTGAACTGCGGCAGTGGAGGCTTAAGGGTACAAAATCTCTCTCGCCTTTTTCTCTTTCTTTTGCTGGCTCTCCTGTCTTTCTCTTTGGTGGGGCGGGGACTCGGGCGGGGGATAAGAGCAGCAGTAGGTTCCACACATCTTGTCGAACCTTCTGTCCTTTGCATGGATCAGTTCCTCTCATCTGCCACTTGATTAAGACATTAAAGCAGGAAGGTGAAGGAAGGTTGAGCTGCAGTGAGAGGGAGTGGGAACAATTCCCTTCCATTCGCCTTGGAGAAAGGCTCCGATTGCTGGGCTCAGGATGGTACTGGGCTTTCCCGGCTGTGATGGTGCAGCTGTGGTGCTTTCTCAGAACCCCGGATTGTGTGGGATGCGCAGGGGACACCCCCACCCCCATGTTGAACCTTGCCTTACTCCCTCACCGACAGGACAGCAAATGGGATAGCCTTCCCAGCTTCCCAACAAAGGGACTGTGGCAGGTCACTTCGTTATGAGAGTACATTTTAGTGGCTAAAGCTAGTCCTAGTGTGAATCAATCAGAATTAATGACTTGATAGCTGTTTGACCTGATGCCAGTGTTTGGTTTTATTCTGGTAAAATATACATAGCATAACAGTTGCCATTTTAAGTGTACAGTTCAGGGGCATCAGGTTCATTCACCCTGTTGTGCTACCATCACCACCATCCATCTTGAGAACTGTTTTATGTTCCCAAACTAAAACTCTGTACCTTTTAAATCAGGGGTCCCCAACTCCTGCCACATAAGCAGGAAGTGAGTGGTGGGGGAGGGCGTGAAGCTTCATCTGTATTTACAGCCTCTCCCCATCGCTTGCATTTCTGCCTGAGCTCCGCCTCCTGCCACAGTAAATAAGTGGCATCACAATAAATTTAATGTGTTTGAATCATTCTGAAGCCATCCCCCACCCCAGCAGTTTGTGGGAAAATGTCTTCCATGAAACCCATCCCTGATGCTGAAAAGGTTGGGGGGAATCATAGTTATAAATAAAAAACCCCCCACCCCCACCCCAGCCTGCAGCCACCACTACTGGTCTGCTTTCTGTCTCTATGAGTCTGACACTCTGGGCATGTCATGCAAGTGAAATCATACTGTATTTCTCTATTGTGACTGGTTTAATTCTCTTAGCACAATGTCCTCACGATTTATCCATGTTACAGGATGCACCCCTAATGTCAGGTTTTTCCTCTTAATAAACGGAGGGTTGCCAGCTTATGCACTCTCTTTCTTTGCCCTGCCTCAAATGAAGAGTGGCTTAAGGGAAACTTACAGTGGGGGGAGAGGAGAATGTATCTACAGACCCTTAGAGCCAAAAGGGGTCTTAAATGCCACCTGACTCTGCCTCCTGACATCAGAGGACACCCTTACTTCTACGACTCCCATCCTCTCTACAACACCATGCTGCCTCCACGCTAACACAGGTGTATAACACCGGTTGTATTGGGTTGGCCAAAATATTCATTCAGGTTTTCCCACAACATCTTATGGAGAAATTAGAATGATTTATTTTGGCCAACCGAATTTTTTATTTCTTATCCCAGGATCACTTACCTCTTTCCTATCTTCTTGGAGTTTCTGCCTCAGAGTCCCAAGTCAGTTATCTGAACCTCTTAGATCATGTCCCAGAAAAGGAAAGGGGCCGGTTAGTCACTATCAGATATGAGCTGGGGTGAAGATGGGAGCTCAGAGCAAAGGGACCAATTACACCTGAAATTGCAATTCCACAGCTTCATCCAGGAACCATCTTATGAGCGGGGAGATTCCTTCTAGCGTCTGACTCAAGTCTCTTCCACAATCGTAGTCATTTTCTTCCCTCTTGTCCTGAGCCCTGCGGGAACCGAGGGGCTGCCTCTGTCATTTACGCTGTAAGAGACAGACCTCTCCCTCAGCCTCCTTTGCTCTCAGGAATCTCTCAGTCCTGAGCTTCATGGGGAAGAGAGGGATCGACCAGTGGAGGTCCTCCTCGTCGCCGATCCTGACGGCTGCAGCTGCTGTGTAAGTGCTTCGGGTGCCATGAGGGTCATCCCAAGGGCTTTCTCCCCAGGGTCTCCCAAGTCTCAGATGACATTTAAGAAGCACAAGCTGCCTTCCATCTGTCCACTCTAGGGGTCAGGTGCCCCCAAATGGTACAGGACAGGGGGCAAAGGGCAAAGAGAAGCATGTCGATCAGAACATCAGAAGAGGATGAATAAGGACGTCCTATTGGCCGTCCAGGACTTCCTTTTGATCTTTTGAAAGGAACACAACTCTCCAATAAATTCTGCAGCCTTGTATAAATAAGCACTGGCCTTTGACTGTCTCTTTAGCCAGTGCCCTGGATTCCTAAGAATGAACACACAGGTACATGCCCTAGGAGGCTGTAGCAGCTGGGCTGAGAACCATGAAAGACATCCCACAGAGAAGGTGCCGAGACACTGGGGCCAAATGGCAGCGTGCAAAAGGGGATAAATGCTTTGGAATCTGTTTCTCTGGGGATGGGGTGGCTTAGAGGGGCTTCCCTGGGTGGCTTGGTGGTGAAGAATTCGCCTGCACTGCATGAGCTGCAGGAGATGCAGATTCGATTCCTGGGTCGGGATGATCTCCTGGAGAAGGAAATAGAAACCCACTCTGGTATTCTTGCCTGGGAAATCCCATGGAGAGAGGAGCCTAGCAGGCTACAGTCCATGGGCTCACAAAGAGTCGGATATGGCTAAGTACGTATGCTCAGGAAGGCTGAAAGCTGCTGGTTCCCAAGTAGCCTAGGTGGGAACAGACAAAACAATCTTGGCTGGGCTTGAGCAGCCCAAAGACTCCAGAATTGCAGGTCTGAGCCTCTGGAGTTTTCTTTTCAGCTGCTCCAGCTGCAGTTCCTGAAAAGCCAGCACTTGTGTGAAGCATTCCCAACTCAGACATGAGTCACGCCAGCTTATTTTAAGGCCTGACCTCTTCCCGGGGAAGGGAATCCAGCCTGGAAAGCCACGTGCTGGAAGGCAACCATGGCCCCAGGCCAAGGGAAACAGAGGCCCCTGCAGCTAGCTCCCTGCCAGCCTCCTCCTTGCTAAGCGCAGTGTCGGCCGAGGCGGCAACATCTGTCACCAACACCACTCCCTCCCCGGGCCCGTGGAGAGCCCATGGAAGGCTGGGGGAGGGGCAGCAGGGCAGGGACAGGAGGCCTTCTGTTTTCCTTCTTTCTGGAGGCGCGGGCCTTGTCTCTAAGTCCACACCAAATCGCCCTGATAGGTCACCGCACTCCTTAGGGGATAAATGGACAAAAGGGAGTCTGAAATCTCGTGCTTACTTGACCCAGGGTATTTAAGTCTTTCTATGATTCAGAGTCCTATTTCCATATTCAGGCCCACTTACAGAGAAGGTCCCAGGGAAACCTCAAAGCTGTTCTGATTGCCCGGGCTCATCCCGTGTCTTCCTGAAAGGTTCTCTACTGGCTTCTCAGAATCGACAGCATCAACGCTTATGAAGAAAAACTAATAGTTCCAGCTGGTAGTCATTGAAAAGTCACTTAATATTTCTCAGTGCAAGGAGCTACACTTAATGGGACACAATGTTTTTTCCCTAAGCAGTTGGAAAAAAACCCTTGACATCCTATTAATAATGTCAAGTTTTATTGGCTCTCTCATTTGACATGATATTAAAGTTTTCAGACTCTATCTCGACTGAGGTACAAGGTTGTTAAAATGCGGATGGATTGGAGCATTACAAAACGCAGTGTGGAGATGATGCCTCTCCTGGTGAGCACAGAGAGATGGGAAGGGGTGAGATGCGGGGCTCAAGAGACAAATCCTACTCTGTGGAAGACCTCTGAGGACCCTGCCCCTTCCCTGTACTGTTTTTTTCTAACACCAATGGGGCTTCAAAGCTCCATGGCACTGGGCCACTCATTGTCCTCTGCAAGTGTACTTCCCTTCATAGAATGAAGTGAAAACATCCAAGTCAAGACAAATGACAGAGTCCGTGGAAGTCCAAACAAAGCTTTGCTCCATGGCACTTCCCTGGGACAGGAAATACCTGGCTTACTAACAAAAACAACACACAAGAAGAGTGGCTAAGGTTACTAGGAAACTTCCATAAGCCTCTTGTCCTTATCCATCAGAGGGCAGATAGAATGAAAACCACAGTCACAGAAAACTAACCAAACTGATTACCTGGATCACAGCCTTGTCTAACTCAATGAAACTCTGAGCTGTGCCATGTAGGGCCACCCAAGATGGACGGGTCATGGTAGAGAGTTCTGACAAAATATGGTCCACTGGAGAAGGGAATGGCAAACCACTTCAGAATTCTTGCCTTGAGAACCCCATGAAAAGCATGAAAAGGCAAAAAGACAGGACACTGAAAGATGAACTCCCCAGGTTGGTAGGTGCCCAATATGCTACGGGAGATCAGTGGAGAAATAACTTCAGAAAGAATGAAGAGACAGAGCAAAAGCAAAAACAACACCCAGTTGTGGATATGACTGGTGATGGAAGTAAAGTCCGATGCTATAAAGAGCAATATTGCATAGGAACCTGGAATGTTAGGTCCATGAATCAAGGAACATTGGAAGTGGTCAAACAGGAGATGGCAAGAGTGAACATCAACAGTTTAGGAATCAGTGAACTAAAATGGACTGGAATCAGTGAATTTAACTCAGACGACCATTATATCTACTACAGTGCGTAAGAACCCCAGAAGAAATGGAGTATCACTCATAGTCAACAAAAGAATCTGAAATGCAGTACATGGATGAAATCTCAAAAATGACTGAGTGATCTCTGTTCATTTCCAAGGCAAACCATTCAATATCACAGTAATCCAAGTCTATGCCCCAACCAGTAATGCTGAAGAAGCTGAAGTTGAATGGTTCTATGAAGATCTACAAGACCTTCTAGAACTAACACCCAAAAAAGATGTCCTTTTCATTATAGGGGACTGGGATGCAAAAGTAGGAAGTCAAGAAGCACCTGGAGTAACAGACAAATTAGGCCTTGGAGAACAGAATGAAGCAGGGCAAAGGCTAACAGAGTTTTGCCAAGAGAGAATGCACTTGTCACAGCAAACACCCTCTTCCAACAACACAAGAGAAGACTCTACACATGGACATCACCAGATGGTCAATACCAAAATCAGATTGATTATATTCTTTGCAGCCAAAGATGGAGAAGTTCTATACAGTCAGCAAAAACAAGACAGGGAGCTGACTGTGGCTCAGATCATGAACTCCTTATGGCCAAATTCAGACTTAAATTGAAGAAAGTAGGGAAAACCACTAGACCATTCAGGTATGACCTAAATCAAATCCCTTATGATTATACAGTGGAAGTGACCAATAGATTCAAGGGATTAATCTGATAGACAGAGTGCCTGAAGATCGATGGAGGGAGGTTCATGACGTTGTACAGGAGACAGGAATCAAGACCATCCCCAAGAAAAAGAAATGCAAAAAGGCAAAATGGTTGTCTGAGGAGGCCTTACAAATAGCTGTGAAAAGAAGAGAGGCAAAAGGCAAAGGAGAAAGGGGAAGATATTCCCATTTGAACACAGGGTTCCAAAGAATAGCAAGGAGAGATAAGAAAGTCTTCCTCAGTGATCAATGCAAAGAAATAGAGGAAAATAATAGAATGGGAAAGACTAGAGATCTCTTCAAGAAAATTAGAGATACCAAGGGAACATTTCATGCAAAGATGAGTTCGATAAAGGACGGAAATGGTATAGACCTAACAGAAGCAGAAGATATTAAGAAGAGGTGGCAAGAATACACAGAAGAACTGTACAAAAATGATCTTCATGACCCAGATAACCATGATGGTGTGATCACTCACCAAGAGCCAGACATCCTGGAATGGGAAGTCAAGTGGGCTTAGAAAGCATCACTACAAACAAAGCTAGTGGAGGTGATGGAATTCCAGTTGAGCTATTTCAAATCCTGAAAGATGACACTGTGAAAGTGCTGCACTCAATATGCCAGCAAATTTGGAAAACTCATCAGTGGCCACAGGACTGGAAAAGGTCAATTTTAATTCCAATCCTAAAGAAAGGCAATGCTAAAGAATGCTCAAACTACCACACAATTGCACTCATCTCACACACTAGCAAAGTAACTCTCAAAATTCTCCAAGCCAGGCTTCAACAGCACGTGAACCATGAACTTCCAGATGTTCAAGCTGGATTTAGAAAAGGCAGAGGAACTGGAGATCAAATTGCCAATATCTGTTGGATAATCGAAAAAGCAAGAGAGTTCCAGAAAAACATCTATTTCTGCTTTATTGACTATGCCAAAGCCTTCGACTGTGTGGATCACAACAAACTGTGGAAAATTCTTAAAGAGAGGGGAATACCAGACCACCTGACCTGCCTCCTGAGAAATCTGTATGCAGGTCAAGAAGCAACAGTTAGAACTGGACATGTAACAACAGACTGGTTCCAAATCGGAAAAGGAGTACGTCAAGGTTGTATATTGTCACCCTGCTTATTGAACTTCTATGCAGAGTACATCAAATGACATGTCAGGCTGGATGAAGCACAAGCTGGAATCAAGATTGCTGGGGGAAATATCAATAACCTCAGATATGCAGATGACACCACCCTTATGGCAGAAAGTGAAGAAGAACTGAAGAGCCTCTTGATGAGAGTGAAAGAGGAGAGTGAAAAAGTTGGCTTAAAGCTCAACATTCAGAAAACTAAAATGGCATCCAGTCCCATCACTTCATGGCAAAGAGATGGGGAAACAATGAAAACAGTGAGAGATTTTATTTTCTTGGGTTCCAAAATCATTACAGATGGTGACTGTAACCATGAAATTAAAAGACACTTGCTCCTTGGAAGAAAAGCTATGACCAATCTAGACAGCATATTAAAAAGCAGAGACATTACTTTGCCAATGAAGGTTTGTCTAGTCAAAGCTATGGTTTTTCCAGTAGTCGTGTATGGATGTTAGAGTTGGACTATAAAGAAAGCTGAGTGCTGAAGAATTGATGCTTTTGAACTGTGGTGTTGGACAAGACTCTTGAGAGTCCCTTGGATGGCAAGGAGATCCAACCAGTCAATCCTAAAGGAGATCAGTCCTGAATATTGAAACGACTGATGCTGAAGCTGAAACGCCAATACTTTGGCCACCTGATGCGAAGAACTGACTCATTGGAAAAGACCCTGATGCTGGGAAAGATTGAAGGTGGGAGGAGAAGGGGATGACAGAGGATGAGATGGTTGGATGGCATCACCGTCTCGATGGACATGAGTTTGAGTAAGCTCCGGGAGCTGGTGATGAACAGGGAGGCCTGGCGTGCTGCAGTCCACGGGGTTGCAAAGAGTCGTACACAACTGAGTGACTGAACTGAACTGAACTGAACTGAACTGAAGGTTGCTAATGCCAGCGCGTGGCTGACTTTGTTCTCGGTGCTTTGCCGTATTAACCCCTCTTGGCTCCTTATGACACCTGCATGTTTCTGTTTAGTCGTAAAGTTTTGTTCCACTCTTTGTAACCCATGGACAACTGCATGAATTACCTGCTATTACAGTCCTCATTGGGCTTCCCAGGTGGCGTTAGCAGTAAATAACCTGCCTGCCAATGCAGGAGATGTGGGTTCAATTCTTGGGTTGGGAAGATCCCCTGAAGAAGGAAATGGCAACCCACTCCAGTATTCTTGCCTGGAGAATCCCATGGACACAGGAACCTTGTGGCCTACAGTCCATAGCGTCACAAAGAACTGGACATAACTGAAGTGACTTAGCATGCATGCACACACACTGTCCTCATCGTCCCCATTTTGAAGATTCAAAACTGACAGAAAGATTTGCCCAAATCTCAGAGCTAGTAAGTAACACACCTGGGAATCCTATCCTAGCAGGATGTAGCTTGCCACTAAAGGCTTACCATTCTTCCACTCACGGGGACCTGGGTTGGAAATGGAGTGTCCCAGCTGCAGAGGATAGGAACCCCACCCTGGTCCTTAGACCAGGGGTCCTTCTCCCCATTCCCGGCATCTCTCCCCGTTTCACTGTGGGGACCTGATGTGAAAGTAAGCAGGAGGTTTCTTGCAGACAAGCATCGACTCTGCCTGTCAGGCGCAAAACCATAAATAACATATATTAAGCAAAGAATACACCAGCAACCCAATAACGCATGTCTAAAGCCATTTTGATGTTGGAGAGCTACAGTAACACTTTTATGCTTTGTTTAAAGAAATTGTTTCCAGCATATTTGTAGTGAAATCACTCCAAAGAGTTTATTTTGGATGATTGATTTATAGGAATCTGGCTTACACGCCCAGAGGATGACACTTAAATCATATCTTCTTTTCATTTATAATAAGGAACAAAATGATCGTATTTTGACAAGTCTGATCATTTGGGGGGTTGAGCAGGTTCCCTCAGTGGGCTCAGTCTATAGCTCACAGAACTGAGAGAATATTATTACATCTCATTGAAATCAGCTGCAGCTGCTTCATCTGGCTGCCCCAAGAAAACAAAGCAATGGGCAGTTTACCCTGGAGTAGGCTGCCTACTGATTTTTAAGAACGGGACAACAGGAAGTATCTTCAGTTGTGACTGTCAAACCCCACTGCCTTGGGTTTG
Source organism: Cervus canadensis (assembly GCF_019320065.1). Taxonomy (NCBI): domain Eukaryota; kingdom Metazoa; phylum Chordata; class Mammalia; order Artiodactyla; family Cervidae; genus Cervus; species Cervus canadensis. The sequence continues at coordinate 23,311,887 of NC_057396.1, forward strand.
AATTTATAGCACCTCCTTAAAGAAGACCTCCTCTTCCCCACAAAGGGGTGACTTGACTCACTAGCCTTTCTGTGCCCTCCCTCCTCCTGCCCATCCCCAGTCCCCTTGATGCTGCTGTGGGCTCTGACCTTCTGACCCTCTGACCCCACAGAGGCCTCATCGCATTCCCAGGCCTGGTGGGAATCTTAGTGAGGGTGACATTTGCTGCTTTAGTGCCTGCCTTCTCACTAGACCCAACACGTCGGGCTGTAGCCCTTGTTTGTTTCTAGATTTGCAGCTAGAACAGACGCTACCTGCATCCCATCCCCAGACCCACGCTCCTGCTCCTGTATTTGTACACAGCTGCTGGGCTGGGCTTTGGGTCAGTCCTGCCCTGCCAGAAGGGTCTGCTTTCTCCTCTCCTTCCCCTGCACACCATGGCAGGCATCCTCCTCTGATCTCCGTCTCTGGCAGGAGCCCGGCCCGCCACCCCTCCCACTTCTTGGGAAGATGAGAGTTCAGTCTGTGCCAACCACACAGTGAGAAGACCAGGAAAGTTCTCCTGGAACAAAACCTCCCCAAGTTCTCGAGGGCCATGGAGGTCTGCGTAAGAGGAGTCCGGTGAAAGATCTTCCTTCTCTCATCTCCCTCTTTCATCTTCCCTAATCCCCTCCCCTCGACTTATCTTTCTTTTTCTCTCTGTCCCCAGCAGTCCCCCTCCCCCATTTCTATTCACCATCAAGAACAGCCAATTTAGCGGGCAGCCGGACGGCTCCAGCGAAGCCCCCGGGATCAGTGGCTGTAGGGAATGCCGCAGCCAGAAGGGAAAATCAAAGATGAAATGAGCATTTGGATCGTACTGAAACTGAAGCTTAGCACCTTCTATGCATTATTCATGTGTGACATTGTCACCCCCTCGACACACTCTCCACTGAGCTACAGCAGAGCCTAGGATCCTAGTGGCTTTGAACTACTTTGCTCTGTGACACTTATCTCTCCCCAGGCCTGCAAATGGCCCTCACAAAGCTGCGTTCTGGTCTGACTGGTACAGCTGCAGGCCCGGTGAACGGGAAATCTCTGTCACACCAGAGGGCCAGACCTTCAAGGAGTGGGTCATGATGCTCGTTTGGTGTTGAACGCTCGATGCCTGAACCAAATGTTCAAAATCTTACGCAAGCTTCTGGCATCCATTTGATTGTTTTAAAATGTGAATTATGGACCTTTGGGGCAAGTCATTAGATTTCTCTGAGCCTCAGTGTTCCATATGTAAAACTTAGAGCCATCACGACTTTTTTCCGGGAATGAGGTGAGAACTACATTAGTTAATACATGTAAAAGTGTTTAGTAAACTGTAAAATACTGAATGACTATAAAAGCAATTAAGGAAGGCTGAAACGTATTGGGCGTTCACAATGTGCTGGCCATTATGTGCTGTGCATGTGCTCACTTAATCCTCACAAAACTCCATGTGAGGTTGGTACCATATTATCCCCTTGTTTACAGATGAGGCTCAGAGAAGTGAAGGGAAGTCACAACCTGGGAGGGGTCCAGCTGGGATTTCAACTCAGAACTGTCTCCCGAGACCCCATTCTTACCACGGCCTCAGGGTATGATTATTGTCATTATTACTATCATCATCATCAGTATCTTGGTCTTCCCTGTAGAAGGAAGAGCAGTTTACTCTCTCAGTTTTGCTCACAAACACAAATATTGATTTGCCACCATATCACAGATTTTCCTTTCCTCAGAATGCCCTGGACTGGGGACATCCGTAGTGGTCCAGTGGTTAAGACTCTGAGCTTCCAATGCAGAGGACATGGGTTCGATCCCTGGTCAGGGAATTAAGATCCTACATGCTGAGGGGCAACTAAGCCTCAACTAGAGAGAAGCCTGTGGGCCCCACAAAGAAGAAGCCATGTGCTGCAATTAAGACCAGATGCAGCCAAAAATTTTAAAAAATATAAAAGAAGAATGTCCTGGACTGGAGGCAGTCAGATGTCCTGACTCAGTTTGTACCAGTTTTCCCTGGACCTGAAGGAGTGGGCCAGAGACTATTTATTTGTAAGGCTGGCTGGGAAGGGTTGACTCCAGCTTGAGACTTCTGGAACAGGAGGTACTTTGGAGGTCCGACCCTGTCCCCTGTGGACCCCAGAAGCAACCTTTCACCCATTTTCTTTGAAACACATCTATGGAGAAAATCAGGGGTGAGCTACTTTCTCCAGGAACCGCCACAGAAATTCGGGAGAGCTGCATGTAGAGAAGAGGCCGTGTGCAGCCCCTTTGATGGTGCCAATGGCAGATCTTTCCAGAGGATTACGGTGACATGACACTTAGCCCTCCTCACGGGCAGAATTTGGAATAATTACCCACGGCAGACTCACTCAAAGAGGCAGTAAGCTGGCTAAGGCTCTTAGAAGGCAGGCCTGATGACATTGTTATGTATCCGTCCCAAGGCTCAGGACGCCACGGGGTCGGGTATTAGCTGATTATCTGATTCTGTCAGCAGAGAGCTTTCAGCGAGTCCAAGGAGCCAGCCCCCAGATTTGCTCTAGGAGACGCTAAGCTCAGACACCTGCAGAGGGTCCTTGTGTGAGTCCTGCCTCTGGGGAGCATCCTGGGCATGCATCACCCAGTCCAGTGTAGAAGTGGAGGTGGAAATGGTGACCATCTTCCAGGGGTGCTGGGATTTTTCGGGGAGGTTAGTGGGCAGGTCTGTGCTTCCCTCTGTCCTAAACCTGATCCATCGGCTCTCTCCTGTAAGGACTTTAACATAACCACTAGACATTTGGTTTCAGTGTTCAAAAAGTTTTCCACCTGCAGCCTTGCTGAGGTTTTGAAGGTGATGTCGGAGTGGGTGGACAGGAGGGAGTGAGGAAGAGCCCTTTTCGGGACAGACAGAGCTCGAGGTCCGAGGCAGGAAGCTGTGTAGGTGGGCATGAGCAGGTGTTTATTTCAATCAGGAGAGGTTCAAATGGCAGCAAGAGGGATGAACCTTAGACATAAAGAAGAACTTGGGCTTTGAAAGTAAGCCAGAATGCCTTTAGAAGTTGTTATAATAACCATGTCTTATTGTATAGTCTATTTGCTGTTCTAAGAACTTTCTTTTATGGTCTCATTTAATCCCACCAATGACATTATGAAAGAAGTATGCCCATTAGATTTCCATTTTATAGCTAGGAAAGCTGAGGTTCAGATGAGTTGAATAACTCATCCAAGGCCAACAGCTAGAAAGGGACAGAACCAGAATTTAGACCCAGGCAATCTGATGCTAGAGCCTGGGCTCCTAACTGCTTTCCTTCCACTGTCTCCCTGGATAGAGTGGGGAAATGGGGAAGATAGTTCTGTCTGGCCCGGCGGGGTACACACCTAGAAGACAAAGCGATGTGTGTTAAGGACTTTGTTGGTTAGTGAGTCTCTAAAGAGTGTGGGATTCTCTGAGACTGTGAGCTTGGCCTTCTCACTGATATGGTTCCCTCCCTTTCTTTCTTTCCACACACTCTCTCCAAACTCCACCCATCCACAAGCTATAGGGAGTGCAGAAATGAGGAGGAGGGATGCCTCTGCCCGGGATACCTCTGCCCACATCTGCTTTGCTCAGGGTACAGTTGCCTGACCCGCACCTGTTATGTTAGGTCACCAACTGCCAAGTAGGGTGAAGGGGTCAGTCACCTTTTCCATCCATCCTCCATCCAGATCTGAGTTATCTCGCACAAGTGGTGCCCTCTGACCCCACAGCTCTGGTCTTCTTGGTCTCCTTTTTAGTCTAGCTGGTTTTTTATCTGGCCCAGGAATCCTTGTCAGTTTCAAGAGCCCCCCTCCCCTGACCTGTTAATAAACATTTCCTGTGTTATCAGAATATTCCCTAATTCATTCCCTTCTGTCCCTGAAAATCTAAATCCTATTTAAGTTAATGTCCTTCATTTTCATTTGTAAAGACAGATACAAAATAATTATTTCCTATCTCCGTGGTTTCCTTATCTCTTGTCCTAATAATGCCTTCGGCAGAGGAGCATTTCCCGTCAGTTGAAACAGCATGTTTGTTTTTTTGTTCTTTAAAGAAGAAAAAATAAAATGCTTTCTTGGGCTTTGTCTCATCTCTCTCTTCCTTTTCAGCCCTTCTTGGCCCCCTTCCTCTCTTCTCTGTCTTCCTGGGTACCTCTCTCTCCATCTCCGAATCCCCTCCCCCACTGCCCAGACCCTTGCCCAGCCACGCTGGACTCCCCCACTTCCCTGTTAGTGTTGAAATCTCTGCATCCTCACATCTGAATTTCATCAGCCCCTGAGCCTGCCTGTGAGCTCAGGTCCCCTAGCTAGTAAAATTGGTTTGGATGAGCAGATGCAGTTTCAAAAAGAAACATTCTTTGGTTTCCTCTCATGAAAACTAGTGAGCAGAGAATTCACAGTTCTCTTCTCCGGGCTCCTCTTTGAAGTGTTTGATTGAAAGGAGAAGGGATGAAAAGGGATGGGGGTGGGGGGGATAGTGGTAGGCATATGGATTCCAGATTTAAGTAGCAACTCCGAAACCTGAACCCAGACTTCCGGGGACCCTCTCTGTTCCCTGCCATTTGAGTTGGAGCAACACTGTATTTTTTTTGTCAGTGTTAAAGAAAGAAACGTTCCTTATTTTTACATTATGAGAATAAAAGTGATAGACATCCTTTAATTTATATGTTTTTTGGCCACGACACACGCCATGTGGGATCTTAGTTCCCCAACCAGGGAGTGAACCTGTCCCCTGCACTGGGAATGGAGAATTTTAACCACTAGATCACCAGGGAAGCCCCAACACAGTTATTTTTGTTCTCTATTTGATCCAGTCTTTCCCCCTTCTCTCTTTTATTTTGGGATAAAACTCAATACAGATTTTAAGTCTGGGGTTTGGGTGAATGTCTTTAACCAAAGCAGACTGATTTTATGGGAATCAGTTCTGTTCTCAGTAGAGTTGTTCAAACCCAACAGTTGGCCCTGGCCGAGCACCTTCCATGTATTAGCTATGTAAGTGATCTCATTTACGGTCATACCCATTCTGTTACTACGTGCCACTTTGTCCTTATTTCACTCCCGAGGAAACTGAGGCCCACAGAGACTAAGTAACTTGCTCCCAGCACTCGACCAGCAGCGGTCTAGCTGGGCTCAGAACCCAGGTCTGCCTGACCCCAGCCTCTCCTCCCAACAGGGTATCTTCTTCCTTCATGCCCTCTGTTCTCTAACACTACGGCCTTCAAGAGGGGAAAAAAAATGCTGTCACTCTTTCAGCTTTAAAGTCTTTGTCAGGGCCAAGAAGCAACTCTGAAGAGCTCTTTGTCAAGATATCTAATGGATGGACCCAGAGCGCTTTTATCATTCATGGGGAATGCGATTACGAGACACAGAAAGGAAACCGCAAGAGAAAAATGTTTGAAAGCCTGGTGATAGGGAGAGGTCAAGGACTGCTGGATGGGCACCCGAGACACTCTCTAAACCAAATCCCTTCATTTTAAAGTCAAGGAAACAGGCCTGGGAGGGGTAGGTCTCATCCCTGCCTTCACTTGGCAGCTGAGACACGCTGATACAGCCGCAGCCCCCAGACAGCTCTACTTCACCTTCTGGAAACTGCATGGGGATTGGCTGGGGGAGGCCAGGGATTGGACACCTTCCCATGTTAGACCCAGACTTGGGATAAAAAGAGGTTTAAGGAGGCCAGCACTGGCCAGATGGTTAAGGAGCAATCATGAGACTGACACTCCCCTAGATGACCAAACTCTGAAAGGGGACAGGTGTCCTTGAGGCCCCAACTCTCAATAGGGCATTCTTTGCTAGTCAGTGGATTGGGCTACCCAACCAGTGCTGTCTTTCTTCTGGCTCCCTGGAAGGTCCTGGCCTGGAGGGTCAGTGACCTGGTCACCCCTGTGCTTGGATTCAATGAGATGCATGTAAACCTTACAAAATGTCATCAATACAGTCTGTGCAGTTCAAACCAGAGGACAAGAAGGATAACGCCAGCAAGAAGGGTCCCCTAGCTGGAAATTATCTGAAAAGCAGTGTTAATCAAGCAACTGTTTCATAGAATGGGTCACCAAACCCCCAAACCTAGCTAGTTGAGATAGCATCATCCAGTTTACGTAACCAGCAAATATTGGTTGCTCAGTCGTGTCCAACTCTTTGCGACCCCATGGACTGCAGCCGCCAGGCTCCTCTGTCCGTGGAATTCTCCAGGCAAGAACACTGGAGTGGGTAGCCACTCACGTCTCCAGGGGATCTTACCAACCCAAGGATCAAACCCAGGTCTCCTACATTGCAGGTGGATTCTTTACTACTGAGCCACCTGGGAAGCAGCACATTAAACTATTGGTATTTAGTATAGCCACTAGGGAGAACAGTATGGAGGTTCCTTAAAAAACTAAAAATAGAGTTATGATAGGGTTCAGGGGTCCCATTCCTAGGCATAGATTCAGAAAAGGATGAAAACTTGAGTTTAAAAAGATACATGCACCCCAATGTTCATAGCAGCACTATTTAAAAAAGACCTAAATGTCCATGAACGGATGAATGGATACGGAAGATGTGGTATATATATGTGCACATAAGATAGTGGATTTTGAAACTATCTGAACATATGTTAATTCACTGGGGGACCATAACCTTGGGGGATGGGGAAAAGAGTGGGTGAAGACTGAGAAAGGGAGGGACAATCCTGAAATGTGGCTTCCTAGACACTGAAGAAGCTCTGCCAACCTCACATTGTAACTGACAGCTGCTCCGGGGTGAAGGGAGATATTACAGGGTCTAGAGGAGAGGAAGCCTGGTCTGGCAATTCCCAGAGCTGAATTCTGGTCCCTTAGTTGCCTCTCTGGGCTTCAGTTTCTGGTCCCAAAAGATGAGGGTATGTGCCTATCAGTATTTTCCAAACTTCAATTTATTCAAGTAATATTTTTATGAGTTTTGTCAGAACTTTAAATATGTTTCTTTCAATTGGCTTAGTTAAAAATTTTGTCCTCGCTCTAAACATACTATGCAAAATAATTGGTGTGTAAGTCATTTTTTTTTTCTATGTGGATTACAAGAAATTTAATTATTAATTTTCTTTAAGGCTCATCTGTGTACCACCTAAGTTACCTTTGGTCCCACCTTCTGAGGAACTCTGAGTTGAGCGAGGGCAAGCCCCCTCCATCTCTGTGATGCTGTGATGCATTGCACGGGGAAGACAAGATCTGCAGAAGCTCTGAGTCCCTGTTGGGAAAGAGAAAAGAATCCGCATGTTTCACGGACGCTGAAGCCAGATTCTGGGAGGAATGACAAAGTCATTTGCTAATTGCAGCCAATTATTCTATCGGGTGGTACCGGTAAGGAAAATGACTTCAAGTCTAGAGTCGTCTTGGAAAGAATTACCATACTGCTAAATAATTTTGACTCGAGTCATTTTTAATGCTAAAATTTGCTACAAGTACTTAGAGAATTTTTAAAAAATGCCTCCATTAGAGCTTATGAAGGCAGTTTTACAATTAACGACCCACCAGCCATACCTGTAATTTGGGGTATAAAGAAGAAAAGGTAACTATATGGTTTTTTTTTTTTTCTTTTTCTGAAGAGCAGATTTATTTTCTCTCAGCCCCCATGCCCGCCCCCCACAACCCTAGGGTCCGAGAGCACCCACGGGAAGGTGTCCTAGGTTATTATTCATCCTTCATTCTAAAGAAACAAAAACGCATCATGGTAGACGCTGCACTGTGCAGCGTCTCGTTCCTCCTGTGTCTGTTTCTGGCCGTGGGAGGGTGGCTGGTTTCTTCCCTTTACTCTGATTCAGTTTCATTACCTGGAAAATGAATATAAGGTGAAATGGGCTGAGGACTGGCATTCTCAGTCACTATGAGTGTGTGTGTGTATGTGCCTATACATATGTACACACGTATACTGTACATTTATATACACATATATATTACAATAAAGAGATGTTGCATCTTTAAGCAAATGCTTACACTAGACTTTGTGGAATAATTTTATATTTTATCATTTTATTTATTCTCATTCATTAAATATTTCTATTCATCCTTAGTCCATCCATCCATCTGCCCATTGAGCTACATTTTCGACAAATATCCATCAAGTATCACTTACACGCTCTACCATGAAGTGAGATACAAAAGAGGTGTAAGAGAGAGTTCCTTCCTTTTAAGACCTTGGAATCTGCTCATCAAAAAGATGTGTTCGGGGACCTCCCTGGTGGCACAGTGGATAAAAATCCTCCTGTCAATGCAGGATTCTCCCTGGTCCAGGAGATTCCACATACCATGGAGCAACTAAGCCTGAGTACCCCAGCCTGCATGCTGCAACTACTGAAGTCCAAACACCTAGAGTCTGTGCTCCACAACAGGAGAAGCCACCACAATGAGAAGCCTGTGCACCACAACTACAACTAGAAGAGCCCTGCCCACTGCCCCCCTGCCACTGTTTGCTGCAACTAGATAAAGCCTGTACACAGCAATGAAGACCCAGACCCGAAATAAATTTTGAAAAAAGATATGGACAGATGATTGTTCACTAACCATATGGCCTAGTGGGAACTAATGATTTCATGAATGATGCTGAGGGTTGATATCCTAAAGTGAAAGTGAAAGTTGGTCAGTCATGTCTGACTCTTTGTGACCCCATGGACTATAGCTTGCCAGGCTCCTCTGTCCATGGAATTCTCCAAGCAAGAATACTGGAGTGGGTAGCCATTCCCTTCTCCAGGGATCTTCCCAACCCAGGGACCAAACCCAGGTCTCCCGCATTGTAAGTGGACTTTTTACCATCTGAGCACCAGAGAAGCCCGAGTATACTGGAGTGAGCAGCCTGTCCCTTCTTCAGAGGATCTTCCCAAACCAGGAATCGAACTGGGGTTTTCTACATTGCAGGCAGATTCTTTACCAGCTTCACTACCAGGGAAGCCCCTAGATGTTCTGTTTTAAGAATTTAAGAAATAACTGTTTTAAGAATTCAGAGAATTGGGGAGAGATATTTGTAGGGTGCTGGGTTCAAAAAGTATTTGAGGAGGAGGGGAGACTTGAGCAGGGTATTAAATGATGGGTTGCATTTCTGTTGGCAGAGAAGATAGCAAAGGGTAATAATCAGACATTTAAGATAATCAGTTCTGCCATCCACTTGCTGTGGGCCTTTTGGCAAATCTCTTAACCTCTCTGGCCCTCAATGTTTTCCTCTGTAAGATGAGGGATTGGATGGCTTGCTTCAGAATTTTATGACCCAATGAAAATCTAGACAGAGGAAGAGTTTGAATGATTTTGGTAACCAGACAGGGGAAAGGCTTGATGATCTTTGGAAGACCTTATCTGATTTTCCCAGAGTAACTGTTCTGCATCAGAAAGAATGGGCTCTCTTTGAACTGGGGGCCATAGCCTGGAGGTCTGATCTGAATTCCCTTTCCCTGGACTGGAAGAAACACAGCCTCACTATCTTTGCCAACAATTGCCTGTGGCAAATTCAGTACCCTCCTTGATGCAGCATTTGGAGGAAATTTTTCCATGAAAACAAAACTTTTTGCTTAATTATTCAGCACACTCATGCGTTTAAAAATACTGTCCACTCTCTAACTAGCTGTCTCTTAAACAAAGCTTTTTGGCTCCCAAAGAGCTGGGCCTCCATTGTCTACAGTTTCCTTATAAAGAACTTCGGGCCAGGCATAATCCCAGATGTCCCCAGGCTTAGAGACGAGCTCCCCCAGGCAGAAAGAGGTATCTAAAGTGTCTCTCTGCAGAGATATGAGGAAGGGACAACCAAGTTCCCTGGTGGCTGGTATAGGCAGAGCGTGGATGGGCTCAGAGGATGAGACAAGGTCATTTGCCCAAATGTGGATGGTGTTTTAGAGGATCAGAGAAGCCTTTCTCTACACTATCTCTTGATTCAGCTGTATGTATCCATTCGCCCAAGATCCATTCATCTAGCCATTCATAACGTACATGCATCGCCTACTCTGTGTCCCAACCTGTTCTAGCTCCTGAGACCTCACGTAGCGGGGAGAAGAATTAGTAGAGGACAGTTTTCAGGGGAAAATGGAAATTTTCTAAAGGCCTAGAGGAAGCCTCATAATTTTTGCTTTACCCCAATTTAATATCTTTGATTTCTTTCACGCTTTGAAGTTGCATGGCATTTAGGGTGTTTGTGTCAACTGATGGAGTTTTCCATCTTGAGGAGCGGTCAGACCTCAACTCCCAGAGGACAGAACAGCATCTGTATCACTCACTTCATACATAGTTCAGCCCAACATTAGATCAACAAAATCCCAGTGATGGAAAGATTCAGAAAATGAAATTCTATTTATCAAAACGGCAGTCCACTTTGATGTCAAAGTTACAGCATTTAATGCAGTCACCAGCCTACGTGTGTCCCCTTAATATTCCAGCCTGCTTCCCCAGCCTCTTTGCTAAAGATGCCAGGAATGACAAGATCAAAAGAAAGACAGGATGACTGGAGTTGGAATCATGAGTCATTGTAGAATGAAGCCACAGGGTCACAAAGGACTGGCACTTTGCTGGTGACCCTGCCAGAGGGTTTTTCCACCACCACTCACACACTTTCTCTGGGGAGCTGCTTTCCTTCCAGTAGAGATGGAGGAGTGGGTTTGAATGTTGGGGGATGGAGCAGAGTTTGAGGAATGGGATTTGCAACCATCTCCAACCTTGTGTCACCAAGATAGTTAAAGCTTACCATCTGATTTCCATAAATAGAACAGAAGGTGATGAGAAGAAAGCATCATTAAGAAAGCATTTAGGTAGATATCTGGTCAAACTGCCTATATTAAGGTCCCCAAAGAGACTGAGGAATTATTAAATTAGCCATGACCTTTGGTTTCTTCTTCTGTGAAGTCTGGATAAGATTACCTATCTTGAAGGCATTTGTGAAGATGAGATTTTTCTTTCTTTTTTTATTAAATTTATTCACAAATATGGATCTATATTTGAATTGGCCATTCTATTCCACTGGTTGTCAGTCATTCCTGTGTCTAAACCATACTATATTATTATAGCTTCCCGGTTTTATTTATTTACAGCTGTGCTGGGTCTTTGCTGCTGCATGTGGGTTTTCTCTAGTTGTGGCGATCGGGGGCTACTCTCTAGTTGTGGTGCACAGATTTCTCACTACGGTGGCTTCTTTTGTTGCAGAGCACCAGCTCTAGGTGAGTGGGCTTCAGCAGCTAGGGCACATGGGCTTACTTGCTCCTTGGTATGTGGGATCTTCTTGAACCAGGGATCGAACCTGTGTCATCTGCATTGGTAGGCAGATTCTTAACCACTGGACCGTCAGGGAAGTCCCCTATGATGATGAGTTGTTTTTTTTTTTTTTTTTTTAATGAAGGGTTTTTTTTAAAAAAGATAATGTATGTGAAGGCACCTAACACAGTGGTTGGTACAAAATACAACTAATATTTGTTACTTGAATCTGGATCTGAATCTTAGAGAAAGGAGGAAGGTTTCTCAAAGAAAATCGCATCTAAGCTGGACCAGGTCAACTGCTAAGAACATTTTGGCCAATAAGATGCTATCTTCCAGTGACCTCCCTCATGGACAGTCTATCTTGCAAATGGCTCTTCTGACATTGACTTTAAAAACAAAATGATCACCCTGAGCTCCTTTTGGAAACATAAAGAACATAGTGCAAAGAGATCACAGCTCTCCTTGGATTCCATGATTTGCCCATGCTAACAGCCAGGAGGTCTCTGGGACCCTTGGCATTGAGCCCTTGACATAAGCTATGGTTTCTGGGCAGGCAGGAGAAAATAAAAGCCCAGTATTTTGTCAATAAGTGTCTCAACTCTGTATTGCTAAGTGTATTCTTTCCAATTCCCCATTCCTTTCTTACATTAAAAGGTGAAAGGGCAGAGATTCTCCATCTCCTCTAAGGACAAAATAGCAGAGAATAGGCTAACACTATGAACGTGAGGATATAAGGTAGACATTGGCAAGAACTTCTAGATAGAAAGGAAAGGATTAAAATTGGCATGAATAGCCAGGAGTGGCCCTAGATTGTTTTTCAAGCACCTTTAAGAAAGGGAGGGGCTACCAACTACTGTCTACCTAAGGCATCATAAGATCACCTTGTAAGTTTTCTCCCAGATTCCCCAGAGACTAGCCGCAGGGAAGCAGCTGTCACGCGGAGCTTAAGAAGCTGCTGAGTGTGGTCAGGGTCAGAGGCAGTCCCTTAAAAGGGGATGTTTCATCTCTGCTGCCATTGGGAAAGGGAGGCACTGGGCTGGCAGATTCATTTGACAAGCGGGGTCAGGAAAATGGCAGCTGTTGATCCCAGGTGGCCAGAAAGCCTCCCAGCGAAGGTAAACAGAAGTGGAGATAGATCAGGGGTGAGAGGTCACTCCATTAGGAGGTTGACGAGGCCAGTTATCTTCTGGGGTGTCTGGAGGGAGGGATGCTGGTGCGATTGGCCTCAGGGGTGAGGGTGGGAAGGACCAGAGCAGGAGGAGGGAGGAAGGAGACCTCAGCAGCCTAGACGCTATTTCTGCTTGAAGCACAGATAGTGCTAGCTTTGGGCAGGTACGCCTCGTGCTGCAATTGTGCCAAATGGAGTTGAGTGGTTGGCTAAAAAAAACCTCCACTTACTCATTTGCATGTTGTTTGCATCTCATTTGCATACTATTCACTTAATGTCATGTGCACACAACTTCCTAGCTCCTGCTTCTTACCCTCCCCAACCCCTACGAAGTGCCTTCATCTCTTTCCTTTCTGTTTTTGTTTTTCTGCTCCTGTTTTTCTTTCCAATTTGTATTCTTCTTCCTTCAGAGTAGTAAATAGAACAGGCTTTGGAACTAGGTAGACCTAGCCTCTAACATGGCATCCTCAATTTAGCTATCTTTTGAGCCTCAGCAAATGTATAGTCTCTCCTATTATCATCTGTAAAATGGGAACTATAATACCTACATTTCAGAGTTGTTGCGAAGAATGAATTAAAGTCAGCAAAAAAGGACCTGGCCTCATGGTAGAAACTCGATTCTTTCCTGATGCCCTTCACATCAAGTAAGAAAATTTTTGAGTCTCTGGGGTCCCTTCTTGGTGTTTTCCTTGGAATTTATGAATAAGCTGGTTCCTTCTTCAAATTCTCCTCTTTCTTGGTCATGTGTCCAACCTGCATTTAGAGCCAGGCAAGGGGAAGAGAAACAGTGTCAGCACCAGTGCCTCTTCTGGTATTTTCCAGCCTCCCCTAACTGAGGACTTTTCTTATTTGTCTTTCCCAACACCCAAAGCCTGAAGATGCCCAGGTTGCTAATCCTGGGGCAGGTTGCTTCCTCTGCAGCTGCTCTCCAAGCCTCACATCAGCCTGATCCCCAAAGCCGGAGGGCACATCCCCAAATCCCCGGCTCTACTGGTGTCCCTGATTAGGCCACCTGTCCCAGCCTGCCAAAGATGCCTGGGTCAGCTTCTGAGAACCTCTCACCTCTTTATCCAAACAGCATCCTGGCTTCTCTCCAGGCATTAGAGTCTGAGTTTATATTTTGAGTGATACGTAGTGAAGAGAAAACGATTCAATCTCCCCTCTGCGTCCTGAGGAGTCACTTCTGTGAAACTCCCTCCATCTCCTCATTACTTTCAATTCTGTTTCTCCTTTTTTCTCCAAAGAGAGGGTGAAGGGGTCTATTGTAAAATAATAAGAAGAGCTAACACTGGAGTAGCATTTACTATGTGCCCAGTGCTGTTCTAAGCGGTGGATATTGTCTCATTTAATCCCCATGACAACCCTATGGAATCACATCATTATTACCTCCATTCTACAGGTGAGATGAAGTTAACTTGTTCTGTAAGGGAGGGTGGAGCCAAGATTCTATTAATAGAATAGCTCCAAAGTCCATTCTCTTGACTATCACAGTGGATCAACATATGGGGGATATGTGTAGGACAGAAAGCAATTCTTCTTGATCTTCTGCAAAATTTGAAACCAGAAAGAATAGACTTTTGTCATAGTAAGTGGGATTAGGTGAGACACCAGGTAGAACTACCTATTTCAAAGAATTGACAGTAGGGCCAACAGCATCATATGTGTGGGCTACCTGGTACCAGACGGTGGCTCTCTTGGAGTCTGTGAAAACCTTGTGTCTGTAAGCGTGGGGGAGGGCTGGGATCTACTGAGTGAGCTGTTGGGTTTGGGGAGAAGATTAAGGACTGCTGAAAGGTGACCAGAGAGTCCATCGGTCAGCCAATCAGTGGATTAATCAATATCCGTTGAGTATTCAGTAGAAGGCGCTTTAGTAAAAACGTTCTTAGAGTCACTTCTGTGCAAGGCCCTATGCTAGGCACAGAGGGTGGATGGGCCAGGTCACTCAATGGGTCCTTTCTGGGCTCAAAAGGTCATAAAGCCTCACTGTTTGGGCACAGAGGGAAGACTCCACTGCCTTTGACTCCTCATCCTCTGGTTTATGCCATCACGTGGTCCAGATTGGTTTATGCCATCACGTGGTCCACATCTACTCAGGACGGAGAGTCCCTGGGCTGGGCAGCCCACATGCTCTGCACTCACTCCCAATCTGCTCCCAGAACTCCTCCCCAGAGCGTTTGTTCTGAGCCACATCCCTGATTAGCTGCCCTGTGAAGACTTCTTCCTCTGAGGGCAACTCTGAACCCCATCCAGTCGGTTCCTAGGATGAGGGAGTGTCGGTTCTTTCTAATCCTATCTTCTGATCATAAGTTTGCAGGGGAGTCACTCATGCACTTGGTCATTGAGTCACATATTCTACAAACAGTTATTAATAGTCTCGTATGTGACAAGCCCTGCGCTGGAGCCCAGGGATGTAGGGATCAAAGAGTTCTGTCTGTTCCTGCTCCCCAGGGCTTACTGTTAGCCAGGGAGACAGACAACTTCAGAACAGGTTGTGCCATATCCCTGGGATCCATCCTGGCTTAGGGGGACAAGTTCAAAAATCTGTCCCTTGATCAAGGTCCCTCACCGATCCTGTATTTTTAGTATGGCTGCATTTGCCATCCATCATATCAATTAATTAATTAATTGCATTTTATTTTATATTCTGGGAGTTTGGGTGTTTTGAAGGCAAAAATGCAAATGCATGCAAATCAGCACACAAATTTATGCAAAGACAACATGGAAATGTGTCCCCAGATTTCCTGGGAAAAAAATCTGGAGGCCTCAGCCAGTCCCTCAGCAGGCTGCCTGTCCCCAGGCCTGTCCTATCTTCCCTTTTGTTTGGGTTCTTAATCTGCGCTGGGCTCCCCGTGGCCACTCTGAGGTCAGTAAGGCAGGTGGGCAGGCGGCAGCCCGGCCATCCATTATCCGGAACCTCTCAGCTTCCTGAGCCACCAAGAAACTCCCTTGCTCCCTGTAATCGGCTTTCATTTGAAACAATCAAGAGATTTCCTACCACTTTCCCCTCTGACCAGGTCTCGTAAACCACCCAGATGCCGAGTTTCGGGCTTGGAGCTTGGTTTGACTGGGGCACTTAATGGAGACGGTTGGCAATGCCTGCTTGCTGTTATTGAAAAATAAATCCAAACCATTTTATTGACCATCTTCTGTGTGCAGAGACTGGGCTCGCCACCCCCGGGAGCCAGAAGACGATGATGGTCGGGGCTGGGGGAGGTGAGGGTCGGGAGGATTGAAGAGATGCTGCGGCTCTGAGAGGGAAGGCTGCCTGGCGGGTGTCACAGTGATAAACAGCCTGTCTCCTGCTCAGGACAGGAAACCTCATGGACGCAGCATGAGGGGAGGAGGGGCGGTGAGGACAGAGGCTGGTGGGGACAGCACCAGAGGAGGATTGGCCTCGTCAACCGTCAACCGGCAAGTCTCATCGAGTAGTCTGGCTTGCAGAGCCGGATTGCGAGGGGAGCCCGACAGAGCAGCTCGGGGCAGCCAGGGTGGTCGGAAAGGACAGCGAGAAGAAAGCTGGCTGAGAGATGAGCTGATTACCCCTTCATGAGCCCCCCTCCTACCAGGAGAGGGAGGACGTGGCGCTAGGGACAGGTCTCTGCTTGGGCACAGGTAATCTTGAGTGCTATCAATAGATTAAGGGTGGCCAGACCCTTGTGAAAATGTGTAAGCTGAAGGCTGCTGAAGGACTTAGCATGCGAAGAAATTCCGGAGGGTGCGTTCTCAGACACTTGGAACAGGTGACTAAGAGAGGATGTGAAATGTCTTCTTGGAGAGGTTTTGAAACAAACTTAAAACCCATTGTTGTGTGGGAGAGGAGGCATCGTCCTGTCTGGAGACAGGGGGATGGACTAGAAGGCTTCTGGCAGTCCAAGGAGGCTAAGGATAGTCTACCCCAGCACATATACGTCCATATCAACTTGCTGCCCAGGTGTGGCCATTGCCAGCGATGCAGAATTTTCTCTCTCTCCTTCTCTTTCCCTCCCTCCTTCCTACAATTGTCTCGACAGCTCTGTGGGTCCAGCTGTCCCCTCCAGCACAAATTGAAGCTCTGTTTCATCTGCTCACTCCTGCCCTCTCCCTTCCACGTGTGCAGAGCTTCTCCTGTCTCTAGGGGAGCTCCCCTCCAGACCAGCCATGCCAGGCAGCCTCGTTGCCATTCCGGCCGGAGCCTGGAGCTCAGCCCTCCGGAGGGGCATAGGGCAGCGTTCTGGCAAGCAAGCATGTCAGAGCGGCTCTGGCGTCTCCCAAGAACAATTCAAATTGCTTTTTTTACACCTCACTGCACTATGCCAACCCTGATTCACATTATTTGTGCACTCGCTAAGTGTACATTATCTGATCCGTCACCCTGTAAAACGCTGCAAGAGGAATCCATGGCTCCTGTCTGCTGCTGACTGTGGGTCGGGCACAGGAGTCTCTGTACACATATTTTTGCAAAATGGGAAGGAAGGAATAAACCCAATGCCACCACCAACTGTAGCCTGCCAGAGCTGGGAGACCAGGAAAGAAAGTCCGTGCCTGCTGCCTTGGTAACTTGGAGGCTCCTGGAAGAGACGGTACAACCCCAAAGCCCCAGCACCTTTCCTTCTCGTGGCCTCCTTTCTGTGTCACATTATTTAACAGGAAGAGACAAGCAGGAGGGGAAATAAAACTTTGAACCCAGCTATGCAGATTTCCTCTGACTGGAGCTAACCGGTAAGGGAGAGCTGGAGGCAAGAGGTGGAGTGAGGGTGGGCATGTGAGGGTGAGTCAGGGGGACCCACTTCCTGTCCACGCTGCCTCAGCTCCCCTCACGGGTGAATAGGACTCCCTGTCCTACTCAGCCCAAGGGACTCTGGAAATTCATCAAAGACTCCAGGATCCTTTCATTCTGGGTCAGTTAGGAGCTTTGCTAGCTGGCTGCCAGGTTCTCCTACCAAGCCTTCCAGATAGCTATCTCTAGGAAGCCCTAGCTTTCTAGTGTTATTTAAAAAAAAAATGAATGGATTCCCTAGAACACAAATGAACCTATTTACAAAGCAGAAACAGACTTGTGGACACAGAGAACAGACTTGTGGTTGCCCAAATGGGAGGGGGTTGGGTTGGGCTTAGGGTGGAGTGGGAACTTGGGGTTAGCAGATGTAAGCTACTATATATGGAACAGTAAACAGCGAGGTCCTATTGCATAGCACAGGGAACTGTATTCAATATCCTGTGATAAACCATAATGGAAAAGAATATAAAAAGGAATGTCTATATATGTATAACTGAATCACTTCGCTGTACAGCAGACGTTAACACGACATTGTAAATCAGCTATATTTCAATAAACACACACATACGCGGACACAAAAGAAATGGATGGATTCCTACTTTTGACCAGGTATCATTGCACTTTTCTGCTCATTTCCCTTACAATCTGGATAAATGCTCACTTTTTGGTTTCTAGAGATCTTACTCTGTCCCAGATGATCACTGGAATGTTGGCAGCCCAACCCATTTAAAGACCAGGTTCTGATTTCTGAATGGGAACGGCTAGGATCTTTCATGGATTGGCTGAGAGTCCCAGTTCACATTTGAACATGGCTCCTTCTCTCAGCAGGGAGAACTTGAGGATCATCTTCACATTCAAGACAGTGACTCTCTCTGCAAGAGTCTGGGTTTCCTGCACCATCTCAGCCCTGAATTTAATTCACTGCCTGCCTATGGAGAACACACAGGTACCTGAGCCCATCCCAGGGCCCGTGAGATGGAGGAGGCAGAACAAGAAAAAGACCTGGTCCCTGCCCTGGGGTTGCTTATGATCTGGTTGGATTGACAAATAGCTACCTTCCCCAGCTGTTCCTGATTTGGCTCCAGCCCCAGGGCTCCTGAAGGGCATTTTGCAGCAGTGAAGCCCAGGGGTTGCCCAGCTGAGATCCACATTTTCTTCCTTTTGGCAGGAGCCAGCAGCTTCCACATGGGAGCTCACATCTCAGTGAAAACAAGAAATCTGATGCCTCACTGACAACTCATTTTTTCAACCTTCATTCTGGGGAGAGGCGACTTTGTGTTCCAGCTGCCATATTGTAACCGCAACCCCTGATGCACCATCAATTAAAAACGGCAATAATTATGCATGGGAAAAAAGCCACAGATAATAGGCTTCCATTAGATTAAGTAGTTATATGAATAAAAAAAATAAAACCTATACTTCGGCTAATTAAACCCACTCACCATCTGATTAAGATGTGTTGTGAGACCGTGGAAAAGTACCAACCACTAACTGTAAGTAATCCGGCACAGATGGGAATTAATAGTATATTCCCTGGCATGGAGATAATGGATCTCCATGGAGGGTAATCAGAGCCATTAATAAGAATGGACAGTTCCAAACAGCTGGCTACTTATGTTGGGGTCAGGGCAGGCCGTGCTCCTAGTAAAAATGGCTTCTCAATTCCCTTCCGCCTGCTGAGATCTACCTGCTGAGAAGGGGTAGGCATGCTGACCTCTTGAGATGCCATCACATTGAAAGTTTCACTGCAGTTCTAGACCTGCTGTCTGGACCCAAGTGAGCTGAAGGTCACCCAACTGTGACCCAAGAGGATAGAGTTTGGACCAGCTGTCCTACCTCAGACCAGAGCACCTCAAGGCTAGCTAGAAACTAAAGCAGTAAGTGCCCTGGGAAAATAGGTGTCCACTTCAGGGAGCTGCACTCTTCTGGGGGTGGGGCTTCGGTTACCATGGGAACCAGGCCTAAACCCAGGTACAGGCCCAGAGCGGGCCCTGGTTGACACAGCCCAAGGTTGCTGCTTGGGGACTGAGGATTCAGGGCAAGCCCCAGAAATAACCTGGGAGAAGCGGCTTTGGGGAGAAAGATGAGGGTGTCCTCTGGCTGGGGAGCGAGGCGGGGCTGATGGGCCAGGAGCAGGCTGGTCAGAGCTCCTGCAGACAGAATGTGTCCACTGGCCATTTAGCAGCTACTCTGGAGCCGTCTCTGCCCTTCGGAGCAGCTGCGAGGAGCGCGCCCGGGCCTTGCCTTCTAATTACCACTAATTGGGTAAATGCTGAGATGATCTCTCTCTCCCTTCCCCTTCACTCCCTCCCCCCAACAAAGGCAACGGAGAGATACAGAGAGGTCAAAAAGAGACTTTTCCAAATGGAGACGGGCAAGGAAGACATGGCGTGAATACCAAGCAGCCACTGCCCCAGGGAAGGGAAGACGACTGGCTTTTAGGAGGCGCTGGGAGAGGAGAGGAGGAGTGGGTTGGGGGCTGAGGTTTGGGGGCTCAAGCCACTTCCCCAGCCTGGCTTCCTCTCTCCTCCCTGGAGCAGCAGAGACGTTGTGCTTTAGGTGGGAGGTGATGCAGTCGGTCTTCTGGGCTTGCTCCCTCCAGATCGTTTAACGGGCTCTGTGCGTAGGGGGTGGGTTCCTCTGGCAATCTGCATGGGAGCGAAGGGCCCTGGCCTGCTCAGAGGCTGTGTGCAGGGTCAGAGGCACTGTGAACACCAATGCAGAGCCCCAGTTTAGGAACACTAGTGCATTTTCTTTCCCTCTGGCTCTGGGTGGGAGTTCTGCTTGTATCTGGACAGGCCTAGACGCTCACAGATTTTTGGTTAGAGGTAATCAAGTTCCTTTTGAAAAAGGTTTTGAGCTTGTCTTCATGTTCATTTTCACTTGGGATCATATCTTTATCTTCCCCCTTAGCCTTGGAAAGCTGGGTGGTGACAAGGGGATGGCTGTTCCATTTCAGAGATGGAAAAAACTGAGGCCGCAAGTGCCTGTTCATTTCTACTTCAGAACCGGGACACACATTCGAATTGTCTGAAGTTCTAGGCAATCTACTAACCATCCATAATGTCCAGAAAAATATGGCTTTGGTTTTAAGTTAGGTGAGGAAAACGTGCTTGTTTAAAAAAAAATGTATTCGAATGGTGCAGAGGGTTTCAAGTAAAATGTAAAAGTCCTCAAGCCCATTCTCATTGCTGAGGTCCCACTAGTCATCCTTTGAGAAATTTCCCATTTCTGTATAAACATGCATGTTTATCTCTGTATTTCCCTTTTCCCCACAAATTAAAAGGGACTTCCCAGGTGGCGCTAGTGGTGAAGAATCCACCTGCCAATGAAGGAGATATGAGACTCGGGTTTGATCCTCAGTTGGGAAGATTCTCCGGAAGAGGAAATGGCAACCCACTCCAGGATTCTTGCCTGGGAAAATCCCATGGACAGAAGAGCCTGGCAGGCTACAGTCCATAGCGTCTCAAGGAGTTGGACATGACTGAAGCAACTTAGCACACATACACAAATTAAAAAGATACTTTAACACCATACTACAACTTTATTTTTCACTTGTCTATTATAATTTTCTTTTTCTTTACAGTTTATAAACTCAAAGTGCTTTCATTCTCACATTAAGTCATCAAGGTAAGGGGTGAACATTATTGTCCCTGGTTTTCACATAAGGAAATGGATTCAGAGAAGCTGTCATCTGCCTACTGTTAGGGAGCCATTGATTGTTGGAGCCAGAACTCAAACCTGGGTTTTCTGAATTCAAGTCCATTGCTCTTGCCCCAAGCAACAGTGGCAAAAATGGATACAGGACTTCATAAGCATGATAGCAAACACTCACGGAGCCCTTACTGAGAATGAAAGACTTTTCCACGTGCTCTGTAGCTATTTTCTCACTGAATCTCCAGAACTCTGTGAGATGAGCACTGTTATTACCATCCTCAGCTCACAGACGAGGAAACCAAATCACAGGAGCTTAAATAAGGTGTTCACACCCCTAGCAACTAGTGACCCTGTAGCTCAAGCACAGGGTTTGCTTCCAGAATCCATTCTGCACGTTTACACCGTTTGGCACTTCCTCTGTGTCTGACACTGCTAGACGCTCTTTACATAAGGTAGCTCATTCCATCCTCATCAGGATTCTATATTAGCACTAATTAACGTTGGGCCATGGGGCATCTTCACCAACGTCTTAAGCTCAGAAATATGGAATCTCCCAAAAGTACTGGGGAACTTTTAGGGCTACAAGGCCTACCTGGATACCATATAAATCAATCAGGGGCCATAAAAGAACACCCAAGCAAATTTTAGGGATACCAATAATAATACCAACTCTCATTCACTGAGTGCTTACTCCTTCCCAGGTCTGAGGCTTTCCATACAACTCTATTTCATAACAACTCCTGGGATGGAAGGGTTGTCATCCTCACATTACAGATGGAGAATTTAAGGCTCAAAGAGGTTCAGTAACCTTCCCAAGACCACACAATTAGCAAGTAGAAGAGCCAAGACTGAAGGCAGGTCTACCTGATCCTGAAGACTGGCTTTGTTTCTGCTCAGCCTAAATCTTGTTTTCCAGACTGGTTGAGACATCATTATCTTCTTTCCTTCACATTCCAAGGCTTGGAAAAACCCAGCTGCCTGCCTAGGGAGGAGTAGTCAAATAAGGCCTCTTCTATTCCAGAAGAATAATGGATCCTGCCAGTGTTTCAGTGTTCTCCCTGCTCTCCTAGAAAGACAGCCCTTCAGGCTAATTGTATTTATAGGCTGACTTGGCTTGGAGACCTTACCAGGATTTGAGCAACCGACTCCCACTTTGAACCCTTTGAGCCCAGTGTTTGAAATGCATCTCCTGACACTGTAACTGGCCCTTTATTACAACCAGTTGGGTCCTTGGTATCTGCCCTTTTAGACTATAGGTACACCTCAGTTCAGGGCATTGCACATAATAGGTTCTCAATAAACGCGGTACCACATTGACTTGAGTTTTCAAGATCAGAGTTTTCTGGTAGGAGCTCTATGTGTGACGGGTTCTTCCCAAGTAGTTTGTATTTGAGGTTCCAGCCCTAACTATCCTTCCTCCTCATGGCCTGTGCAGGAGAGGGGAGGCTGCAGGCCAGCCCTTCCCTGCTGCTCCTGAGTGGAGGCTTGCCTGGATCCCGTCACATCGCTGCCAGTACCTGGCCATCCATGGTGGAGGGCTGCAGATCTGCACATGAGGAAACCCTGGTAAGAGTTCAAGGGTTCAGGCCAAGGACACCACTGTCGTTTGGGGTTTCCATCATTCTCAAGGGCTAAAGCATGTGAGGCAAGCAAAGCAAGAGAGCCCAGAAATGCAAAGCCTGCCAGTTGAGGACCAGCTGTACTTTAGTGCAAATCAAGGAAGAGAAATGGGTGTGTTTATGTCTATCTGCTGAACGCTGGTTTTCAAGGCAGAGGTCAGATGCAGCTTTTCACTGGTTATGGGGAGGAAGGGGAGGGCTAGCGTAGAGCTTAATCCCACAGGGGCATGCTCAATGTTATGGGATGTTCTGTGGTTGTGGAGGAGGGGCAGACTGCTACACTACCATGGAGGGCTTTGAGGGAATACCCGAAGTCTCCCGTCTAATGTCCTTCCCTCCAGGGAGACTTCTCGACCACTCCACCTGCACCGCCAGCCCCTGGCAGGTGCCATTCTACTGTCTGTCTCTGAATTTGACTACTCTGAGTGCCTTATATAAGTGGGCTCATTTATCAGTAGTATTTGTCTTTTTGTGTCCAACTTATTTCACTTAGCACAATGTCCTCAAGGTTCATCCAGGCTATAACACAAGTCAGAATTCCCATCATTTTCAAGACTGAGTAATACCCCATTGTATGTATAGATCATATTTTGTTTCAGTTCAACCATCAATGGACACGCGGGTGAAGATTTAAACTCCCTGATGGCACAGTTTCTTCTTGTTCCACATGCATGTAGCCATGGTCATCCATTCATGTGTGTGTTTCTGTACTCTGTGAGTGCCCGTAGAACATCTCCCGTGTACCAGGTTCTCTGATAAGATTACGAGAGAAATAAAACAGCATCCCTGCTCTCCCAAGTGTTCCCAGACCCAGGCAGGGAGCTAGTTCCCTCACGAGAACACAGTGAGGGATGCACACACGAGGGGTGGTGGATTTCTCTGGTTGCAGAGGCAGGGGTGTGGATCAGGAAAGGCTTCACAGAGGAGGCAGTCTTTCAGCTGTCTCTTGACAGATGAGCAGGTGATTGGCAGGCAAAGGAGACAGGGAGGGTGTCCAGGCAGGAGGGCTACATAAATGTGAGGGGGCGGCATGGGCTGGAGGGTGGGGCAGCAAGAGGCCCCTGAGAGGCTGCAGGCAGTGCCAGTGACCGGGAAGTTGGGGGGGCAGAGGAGAGAGGGGGAGAAAAGCAAAAAAAAAAGGGGCTTCAGGGACAGCAGGGGCCCAGAATAGTGTGAGGTCCTGTTCATCATACTTCATGGGGTGTCCAGGGGCCACGCCCAGAAAAGTCTCCCTGAGAAGCTCCCACGGAAGAGGAGTTTAACCATGCCAGATGACTGAGCCAGTGATTTTCACAGTTATGACACCTCTTGAATTTAGTAATCCAAAGGTGCAGGATCCCTGACCTAAGGTGGATTAACTGGGCTCCTCGCTCAGGCCACGCCATGAGGAGATCTTCGCGGTACCAGTTATGTTCATTGGGGCTGGTGTTGGCATCTGATACCTAAGGAAGACCACCCTCCTACTGGGAAAACCACAAGCTAAAATACACCCAGACACGCGGGGTCAAAGTAACCAAGAAAACCTGCCCTAGCTTGCGACTGAGGAGGAAGTAAAACACCCATTGAATCTGAAATATCACCGCACTAAACAGCTAGGAGTAACCTGAGACTCTCAAAAACTTACCTAGGAGAAAGGAAGGGGACCTGGACTTCAGTCAGGACGCCTGATTTAGATCCTGGTTTTCTCGATCACCAGGTGTGTGACTTGGGGAAAATTGCTTGACCTCTCTGAACCTGTATCCTCATCTGTCAAAGAGGCATGACAAGACCCACTTTATTTATTTTTTATTAGAAATTCAGGGACGATCCAAATAAATCAGAGAATGGAGGTGATTACATCTATGAGGCATTGGCATCTCCCTGAGCCCACCACATCTGATGTTGCCATGAGCTGTGCATTGAAAATGACAAGATGGGGTGGCTTGCAAAACAGAAGTGGAGCCGTAGTATGGAGGGAGGGGGAGGAGTCGAACTAGAGCTCCGGGGACACAGACATGGGTAAGAGGTTCCTCAAGACTTGGATGTTAGTAGCAGAAATTTACTCAAGAGCTGCTCTGGGATGTCCTGGTGATGGAATCTGGACCGAGATTGAATAAGAGGCGACTGCCTGGGACCTGTCCTCTGTGGGCAGAGACAGCAGAGGTCGTTGACCCCGTGCCAGGGGTCCCAGAAGCACAGCAAAAGATCTCAATTCAGGAAGGAAATTTGGAGTCCCTGCAATCTCTCTGCAGGGCTCCTCATCTGTGAATCTGAAATAATACCTGCTTTGCCTGGTGGCATTAAACGTCAAAGTGTTCTTTAAACAATAGAGAGCCAGAGATCAGTTTGTTTCTTATATTGCCCTTCCCCATTTGGGCACTAAAAGATGGTGCTGTCTTCACAAAAAACTTGCAGCTGTTCTCACCAGTGCTGGGCTCATGGGGTCCACTCATCTGCCCAAGACACTTGCTGTTTGCCAGCCTCTGCCGCCCAGTCCGCCTGTAAAAGCTAAGAATATGTCATAAAACTGCTGTAAGGTTTTATGAGCCCTTTTTCCTTTCCAGGGACCGATCTTGGTGCTGTGAATCATACCGGCACCAGTATGTGGGGCTCAGAGTGTGCAGCCAGGAGGAGGCGAGCAGATGGGTTTAAGGCAGGGGGCTTCGCGTGGGTGTTTGGAGAAGGAGGATTGTGCTGCTTCAGAAAGGTTTTAATCTGGGTGACCTTGGCTGCCACCTTGGTTGGCCATTTAGTCTGGCCCAACAGACAGGAAGGTAAAGAAAAAAGGGGAAAAAAAAATGTTGTAGTGCAATATACAAGCTTGGAGTCAAACAGACCTTGGTACAGGTCTCACCTCTGCCATTTTCTAGCTGTGTGACTAGGTAGGTCGCTTAACCTCTCTGAGCCTTAATTTATCATCTGTTAAATGGGGATAATGATAGTACTAAGCTTATCAGTTCAGATCAGTTCAGTCGCTCAGTCGTATCTGACTCTTTGCGACCCCATGAATCACAGCACGCCAGGCCTCCCTGACCATCACCAACTCCCGGAGTTTACTCAAACTCATGCCCATCGAGTTGGTGATGCCATCCAGCCATCTCATCCTCTGTCATCCCCTTCTCCTCCTGCCCCCAATTCCTCCCAGCATCAGAGTCTTTTCCAATGAGTCAACTCTTCGCATGAGGTAGCCAAAGTATTGGAATTTCAGCTTCAGCATCAGTCCTTCCAATGAACACCCAGGACTGATCTCCTTTAGGATGGACTGGTTGGATCTCCTTGCAGTTCAAGAGACTCTCAAGAGTCTTCTCCAACACCACAGTTCAAAAGCATCAATTCTTCGGTGCTCAGCTTTCTTCACAGTCCAACTCTCACATCCATACATGACCACTGGAAAAACCATAGCCTTGACTAGATGGACCTTTGTTGGCAAAGTAATATCTCTGCTTTTTAATATGCTATCTAGGTTGGTCATAACTTTCCTTCCAAGGAGGAAGTGTCTTTTAATTTCATGGCTGCAATCACCATCTGCAGTGATTTTGGAGCCCCAAAAAATAAAGTCTGACACTATTTCCACTGTTTCCCCATCTATTTCCCATGAAGTGATGGGACCAGATGCCATGATCTTTGTTCTCTGAATGTTGAGCTTTAAGCCAACTTTTTCACTCTCTTCTTTCACTTTCATCAAGAGGCTTTTTAGTTCTTCCTCACTTTCTGCCATAAGGGTGGTGTCATGTGCATTCTGAGGTTATTGATATTTCTCCTGGCAATCTTGATTCCAGCTTGTGCTTCTTCCAGCCCAGCGTTTCTCATGATGTACTCTGCAAATAAGTTAAATAAGCAGGGTGATGATATACAGCCTTGCCGTACTCCTTTTCCTATTTGGAACCAGTCTGTTGTTTATAGGCTTGTTCAGATAAGATAAATGGAATAAAGTGATCAATATGTGTCTCACATTACAATTGTGTTTTGCACAGTGTTTAGAAAGTAGTAAATGTCCAATGATTATGTATAAATGAAAAAACAAATGCATGGAATGGACTAGTTGAAGAAACAGAAAAAGAAAAAGGGAAAGAAGGTCTATCTCAAATGTTACCTCCTCAAGGCTTTTGTTGTTCAGCCCCTCAGTCGTGTCTGACTCTTTGTGACCCCATGGACTGCAGCACGCCAGGCCTCCCTGTCCCTCACCATCTCCCAGAGCTTGCTCAAACTCATGTCCATTAAGTCAGTGATGCCATCCAACCATCTCATCCTCTCCCTTCTCCTCCTGCCCTCAATCTTTCCCAGCAACAGGATCCCTTCCAATGTATTGGCTCTCCACCTCAGGTGGCCAAAGTACTGGAGCTTCAGCTTCAGCATTAGTTCTTCCAATGAATATTCAGGGTTGATCTCCTTTAAGATTGACTGGTTTGATCTCTTAGCTGTCCAAGGTATTCTCAAGAGTCTTTTCTCAGCACCACAGTTTGAAGACATCAGTTCTTTGGCACTCAGCCTTTTTTATTGTCCAGCTCTCACATCTGTTCATGACTGCTGGAAAAACCATAGTTTTGACTATACAGGCCTTTGTAGGCAAAGTAATGTCTCTGCTTTTTAATATGCTGTCTAGGTCTGTCATTACTTTTCTTCCAAGGAGCAAGCATCTTATAATTTCATGGCTGCAGTGATTTTGAAGCCCAAGAAAGTAAAGTCTGTCACTGTTTCCATTGTTTCCCCCATCTATATGCCATAAAGTAATGGGACCAGATGCCATGATTTTTGTTTTCTGAATGCTGAGTTTTAAGTCAGCTTTTTCACTCTCCTCTTTTCACCTTCATCAAGAGACTCATTAATTCCTCTTCCATTTCTGCCATAAGGGTGGTGTCATCTAAATATCTGAGGTTATTGATATTTCTCCCAGCAATCTTGATTCCAGCTTGTGACTCATCCAGCCCAGCATTTCACATGATGTACTCGGCATATAAGCTAACTAAGCAGGGTGACAGTATGCAACCTTTACTCCTTTCCTCCTTTCCCAATTTTGAACCAGTTCATTGTTCCATGTCCAGTTCACCTCCTCCAAGAGTCCTTCTCTTACCCTCTCCAGCTTCCATTTTCCTCATCCACAATTTTAGGTTTTAAGATTAGCTCATTTTCAAGGTCTCTCATATTTCAAGCTCTCATATTTGAAGACTCTTGATTCATTACTTCATTCATTCCTTTATCTTTATTTACTGAGCATCTACTATTTGCTAGGTGTTCTAACTACTGTGAACAAAACACAGGAAGCCCTTGCCCTCTTGACATTTGCTTTCTAGGGGTGGCAGAAGTGGGACATACACAAAACACAACAAATGAATACATTATATAATAAACTAGAAGTTGTCAAGTGCTATGGAGAACTGGAAAGCAGGGTGAAGATGCTGAACACTGGGAGAAGGGTATTTCAGTTTTAAGTATGGAGGTCAAGGGAGGTCTCTTTCAACATGCTGCCTTTGGGGCAAAGACTTAAAGGAGGTCAAGGAGTGAGTTGTGCTGATAGGTGGGAAAGTCTAGATAGAGGGAACAGCCAGAGCAAAGGCCCTGAGGCTGGAGGCAGGCTGGCATGGCAGAATAGCCAGGAGCTTCCAAGCCCATTCTCGCTGAAAAAGAGAGCACAATACAAAAATGCATTCCCCTCGGATGACCAGGAGAGGACTCCTGCTGTGGTCCATCACCCCTCTTACCACCTGTGTCCCCAGTCTTCCTGTGCCTTGTCCTGGCCAAGCTCTCCTGCCGGAGAATAGAGAGTGTTGAGGAAATTTCCTTTTAAATGGAGTAATTTAAATGTTATCAAATCCTTTGCTGGGCAAGAAGGATTGAGGAGCAACTGCTAATTATGCGTCTTCACCCAGGAGAAAGCAGCAGGTGAGGAATGGCTGCTGCTACTGCTAAGTCACCTCAGTCGTGTCCATAGACGGCAGCCCACCAGGCTCCCCCGTCCCTGGGATTCTCCAGGCAAGAACACTGGAGTGGGTTTCCATTTCCTTCTCCAATGCATGAAAGTAAAAAGTGAAAGTGAAGTCACTCAGTCGTGTCCAACTCTTAGCGACCCCATGGACTGCAGCCTACCAGGCTCCTCTGTCCATGGGATTTTCCAGGCAAGAGTACTGGAGTGGGGTGCCATTGCCCTCTCTGAAAGTGGCAGGAGTGGCCAAAAGCAAGGAAAGTGAGCTGTTCTGACAGGGGTTAAGTGCAGTACCGCCTCCCACTCGGCTCCGCCTTGTGGTGGGAGGAGGACTGGACAGGGACTCAGGACACCTGGTTCTCACCGAGACCCTGCTGCCAGTTGGGAAACCTGGCTCAAAGCATTTCACTCCTAACCTCTGTTTCTTCCTCTCAATGACTTGAGATATCTGATATCCTCCAAGTCTAGCAGCCATGTGTCTGCCTTTCCCACAAGACTCTAGACTCTTAAGCAGGGCAAGTCTGAATCATCTTTAATCTTCAGCATCTATATCGTGAGGATGTTTAATACATAGATGGAGGGCTTGGTCTTAGAGGAAAGGGTCTGTCTAGAGCCTGGGGGCTTTGTCAAGCAGGCCTTTATTGGGAAATAGGCCCAGGCTCAAGCCCCTCTGCCTGCTCTGGCCTTAGACAGCCTGCCTGACTGCCCATTGACCCCTTCTGCCACAGGACCTTCTAGCCAAGGGTAGTTGATGGGAAAAATCAGTTTGTTTACTTTTCATTAACTTCTCTCCAGTGGTCTGTATGTAGGGGGAGAGGATGCTGGGAGCTGGTTAGAACGGGAGAGGGGGTGTGGCGGGGGTAGACAAGCCTGGGGTCAGCCTCTTCCTCTGAGAGGCCCTCTTAGGCCAATTCACCCCGTCATCTTCCTCACTCCTCCTGAGTTCAAAGCTCTTCCTGGGAAGATGCCTCCCAGCCCCCAGTCGTGGGTGTCTTCAGTCTTGCTCTGGTGTCACTCGGAGACTGGCCGCCCTAATGAAGGGAACCTCCGTTCCTGCATGCACCCCACGCTCCTCCGGAGGGAGGCCAGCTGGCTGCATGCAAGGCCTGTAATTGCCCTGCTATTGATCTGTGGATGGTGATTCTGAAGCCGCCATGGCTGCTCCATAGGGAGGCAGGCGGTGGCATGTGGTGCTTCTGGAGGAGTGGCCTTGACTGCCAAGGAGCCTCTGGGAAGCTGCAGTGGCCCTCATGTCTGCTTGGCTCTGACAGGGCTCTTGGGGCTGAAGCCTGCTCCCCTGCTGCTCCCCAGCTTGTGGTAGCCAAGAGGGTGGGGAACTGGGGGAAGGGTCTCATTCCTCACTCTGACTGGCTGGCAAAACTGGAGGGGGTGAACAGGAAGCAAACTCTTCAACCAGGACCTGCTCCGCCTTTTCTCATCAAAGAGCTGAGGCATCGTTGGTGACCCGAAAGTGACATTTCAGGCTGGTGTGTCAACTGAAGTCCTTTCCCATGGGAAAAAAGGCTCCAGATGATTGGGCCACATCCAAGTGGAGATCCAAGCAGAGAGTGCCTGGGCCACTGACTTACAAAAAAAATGAAGGTAAAGAAGATAATAAAGCCTAATTTCAGCACCTTATTTACGCAGCCTCAGTCCCACACAGAGAAATCCTCACTTGTCTCCCCAAGACAAGGCTCTGAGATTCTGGGTAAAAATGCGGGGCCTGGAGCTTTAGGTGTTCCAATGACAACTCATGAGACCTCTGGGGAGTTCTTCACATCATCTGAGTCTCTGTTAGCACGTTTGAAAATGGGGATTCCGACGGAACAGGGTAGGTGAGAGAATTATGTGAGAAAGCAGATGGGAAAATGCTTTATAAACCATAGAGCCTGAACAAAAGTTGGCTATTACTATTTTGTTTGTTTTTAGTAGCTCCCAATAAGCAGCCTTTCTAATCAGGATTTGTAATATGAATAAGGTTTTTGTACCCGGGTTGCAGAAGCCCACCATAATAATCTCTGCCCCCAAAAGGCAATGAGTGTTTAGGAGGTTTCAACAGCTTCCTCAACTCTCCACCCAACACCAGCCCACACTCAGGCCCCCATGCCTTGCAGAGAGCTCCAAAGACAGTGAGCTAGTGACCTGACCTCCATGGGTCTCACCAATTTGAAGCCCTGTGATCTGCTTCTATTATCTTTGCCACTTCTCTTCCCCTGCTCCAACTCTTCCCCAATTCTGAACCTTTCCTTCTCCTCTCTGGAGATCTATCCTGGCCCGGCTGAAGCTTCCCTTTGCTACACTCACCCACAAGCCCGTTTCCACATATTCTTTGGTGTTTGGGCCAAAGAGATTGGTGTCCTTTCCCCAGAGATGTCCCTGAGACTTCTTAAAGTGGCTGGGAGGGGGGAAAAGATCTCCTGTATTTTTGGTATCAGAGATAATCAGATAATTGTGCAATTAGCAGTAATTTGATCTTTCCTGTAATTTCCTTTTAACAAGAGACCCCTTTAAAGAAAAAAATAAGAGGGATTACTTCTATTTTCCTTGTTGTTGTTTTGTCTGGAGTGTCTGTCATCAGGAATTTGGTCTGACTCCCACGCACTCCGAGAGGCAGCGAGGGGGAAGGGAAATATGCGGGAGGCAGAACTCTTCCGGGAGATGATGTGCCTGGCGGCCCCGGCTCCCCGCCGAGCGCAGGCAGCGGGAGGGACCGCGGGAGGAGGCTACTCAGGTATCCAGAGATTGACTCCCGCTGCCTGCCACCCCACCCCTTCCACCCGTGCCCCTAGGTCGCTGGGAAGGGACCCTCGGGAAAGACACCATAGGTTGGGAGGGTGCAGCCGGGCTCACGCGGGCTTGGTGAGGAGGCCTTTCTGTTCTACGTCGCGGCCAGGGTGCAGGGGCCAGCGCTCCAGGGTCCATCGGGAGCAGGCCAGGGCTCCGCACCACTCGCCCCTCACTCCGTCTCCAACCCTGCCCCGTGGGCTGTGGCACAGAGGTGACAAACACCCCCAAGACCTTGTGCCCGGTAATTACCAAGCAAATTCCCGGCGACTTCCCCTTCCCACCCCCGGCAGCGCCCGCTGCGTGTTCCCTGATTCGGGTCCCGGCGGTACAGTCAGCGCCCGGGGCATCTGCGGGGACCCGTAATTGCTCTGGAGTTGCCCGGGACTTCGCAAGGTAAGCACGCGCCGTGCTGCTCCCCGGCCTGGGGCGAGCGGATCGCCTGGCGTCCGCCCTCCCTCCCCGGGAGGATGCGGGGACCGGAGGCTGCGGAGCCTGCGGGGGCTGCGCGGAGCCAGGTGGGCGAGCTCCGCTTCCGCCCAGCAGAGCCGGCTGCCCCGCGCTAATGGGGCCGGGATGCGGGACGCCGGTGGGGACGGGGTGCCCTGCGGCGGGAGAGGGGCCCCCTGGTCACCTCCCCTGGGGAAGACGGTCTTGGGGGACCTGGGCTCCTCCTTGTCCCTTTCCTCCGGTGGAGAGGCGCCTCATTGATGAGGCTTGTCATCATCCTTCAAGTGTAATTTTTTTAAATTGCAAAAATCTTACAGAGCTATTAACCTCAAAAGAGTTTAACATATGGCAGACCGAGTCTCCCTCTTACCCTAATTATAAGGCTTGCAGTAATGGGGCTGTCTTTTAAGTTACAGCTGCTGCGCTTTTGGCTTTTGCTAACATTACATCCTATTAAAGAGCTACATTAAATGCATGCAAATTGCCAGAGCGACCGCGCTCTCTCGACCAATGAGGGGGACGGATTGCAGCCGAGGCGGCGATATCGAGGGTCAGACTTACCCTGCTGCGAGTGCCATATGATCTATCAATCAAACTCCTCTCATTAATTAACTAATTCATTAAATATCTTTATATATGAAGGCCCGGCCAGGCGGAACATTGTGTTGACAGGGACGTCCCGTCAGCACTTAGCCCTGCGCGCTCCCCTCCCCTCCCGCACAAATCACCCCATGACTAAGAGAGGTCAACTTCCCAGTGTCTGCAGGGACAAACGCAACCGCTGTGCCCGGCCCACCCCTGGGGGAGCCCTCTTTGGCCCGGCCTGCCATTGACCCAGCGTTATGAGCCCGCCCTGCCCTCTTGCTGCAGGGCTGTGATGAGCTGTATTGATGGGTCTGCTGTTTTGGCTTCCCTGGCACCCTGGAGGGCTGGGAGTGGACCAGATGTGGTTCATCTTGGAGCTCGAGTGCCTAGCAGCGGACCTAACATCTGGAAGATGCTCTAAATATTTGTGGAGGGAAGCCATGCTGTATCGGAGCGCTTTCCTCTCTCTAATAGTGCTGGAGAGGTACTATTGGAGCACTAAGGAGGCTGACAAGCTCTCTGACCAGTTCAGAGCTGATCATCCACCTAGCCACAATCTCAGACACTGAGGCAAACTCTTGCAAGAAGAATGAAGCAGTGCCGTTCTGTAAACAAGAGAGAGATGTTTTCGAACGGAGGGTGGGCTTAGTTGCTCATATATGTACATACATACATATTTTGGAGCAAACTATTATATAATCACTCCTTTCCTATATTATCTCACTTAATATTGACATCCACTTTGCCGGGTGGTTATTTTTTACTTCCCAGGCTAGGGAAGAAGAAACAGAGACTCAGAAAGAGTAAGTAACTTGTTCAAGGTCAAGCGGCAGAGCCAGAATTCATACTCGGGCTTGCCGGATCCAAGACCAGCGCCTACTGCTCTGTCACCGGCATGAGAAAAATAACGCTTGAGAGATCAGTGGAGGTGCTGCTCTCCTCGGTCGCCCGCTGGTCCCGCTTTGTTCCCGCAGTTGTCTTTCTCTCCTTGCTTTGCAGCAGTCGCCGTCACCGCTGCCTTCTCCGCTGAACTGGTGGCTCTTTGCTCTATGTTTGGGAAGATGGAGGTCACAGCACACCCCATGATCAAGGCAGCTGGCTCTCGACTGTGCTTAGAATGGCTTAGAGTGGTTTTCCATATACAGCACCAGGGCAGACAAAGCCTTAGAGCTGTGTTATCTGGCAAAGACCCTGAGCAGCTGGGTGCAAGGAATGGGGGTGGATGGGCACCTCCAAACCAGTTCCTGGGGAACACTTCCCTCTGAGGCGCTGACCCCTAAAGAGAGCGGAGTCACAGGTGAGAGCTGCAGATCGAAATCCAGAGGATCCCTGCAGATTTTAGCCTTGGTTCCTGCTCTTCGGCTCATGTAAGTTCCCAAGCCACCCAAATGAAGTGAGCTGTGCCAGGAAACTTCCAAAGCCTAGGAATTTCTGGGAAAATTCATGCCCAGATTCTTCTTTGCTCCCTCTCAGCCGCCTCTCTCCATCTCATGCACTCTCTTGCCCTCCTGAGGATGGGGCTAATGGACTTTGACTGTTAGCACCTGGGATGTTGGGCACCAACCTTGCTGTGGGTCTCTCGAGCTTCCTCTGGCCCCCTTGGTTCCCAAGAATAGTTTTGGAATGGGGCGTGCTGTGCTAATGGGGGTTAATGGTAACCTCAGAATCAATTTTCCCTCCCAGAAGAAAATTCTCCAGGCTTAGGCGGCTCAGACTGTAATAGTGAAAATGGCTCTAGATTTGAAAAATTGGCACGTTGTAGTCCAACAAGGCAATTTTTGAATTGTTCCATGCAGCTGTGTGCCTCTGGATGCTATGCTGCTTGCGTCCTAAAGCTACGGGATAGAGAGCAACTTTCCAGCCAAAAACAGCTCTGATGCGGTTTTTTTCTTTTCTCACCCCAGCCTGAATTCACTGTTTTGTTCACCTGCGCTCAGTCCTTGGAACTTTGGTGTCTGCCTTAGCAGCTGTCAGGGCTATTGGGTGAAAGAGAGAGACACGGCCTTCTGTAGAACCTCATTCCTCAGGGCAATGGCCTTGGGAAGAGAGTTTCCTGAAGACCAGGGAACTGTGCATAGGCTGTGAGAAGAAGCCTCGACATTCAGAACCACAGCTCCCAAGCAGCCTTTCCTAGACCTTATCAATGCTGGATCTCTTGGACCCAGAAGAGGAAATGTCTGCTGCACATGATACTTGATCTTGATGTACTGTGTTTCCTGTATTATAGCATGCAAACCATTTTGTCTTGTTTTTATAAACATTCAAATGCAAAGCAAGCCTTCTTAGAATAAAAATATATGATCTATATTTTAAGTAATAGAACAACAGAATGGGAGAACTGCAAGGCAGCTTACCACTTACTTAGTGAATGTCCTCATTGTACAGATGGGGAAATGGAGGTGGCCCAAGGTCACATATTTGGTTGGTGGGGAAGAACTTGCTCTCACTGTTGGATGCTCCAGGCTTTGGATCATGGTCCAAGTGGCCAGGGAAACCTGTTGTTTGATTTCTCTCTTCCTATGGCCAGAGCTGTTTACTTTCAGCTTATTCCCCCTCCCATGAGTTCTCCTAATGGTGGACCTTGTTTGGTGACTCAAGATTAGAACCACATAATGGTTGAAGGGCTTCCCAGGTGGCACTAGTGGTGAAGAACCTGTCTGCCAATGCAGAAGACATCGGGTTTCATCCCTGGGTTGGGAAGATCCCCCAGAGGAGGGAGGCAACCCACTCCAGTAGTCTTGCCTGGAGAATCACGTGGACAGAGGAGCCTGGTGGGCTATAGTCCATGGGATCTCAAAGAGTCGGACATGACTGAAGTGACTTAGCATGCTTGCAGGCATGCAGTGGGTTGAAATGAAACTTGGAACAAGTGCTAAACTGGGCCTTGACCTGCTAAGTGGTCTTCTGGCTCTGCTCCACCCATACCCACCCACCACCACCCCCCAAGCCCATTTCCCCTGTGACCTCCGCATGCCCGTAGATCCTGTCATCCCTGACTCCTCCAGCCCAGGCTCCTTCCTGTGGCTCCTCATGTGATCGTGGGATGACTTGTGCCTGCGTCTCCAGTCTCACGTCTCACAGCCATTGGCCTCCCTCCCTGTACCACCCTGTCTTCACCCCATCTGTTGCAGGAAGGGGGACCCCTTCCAGGGCCCGAGAATGAGCTCTTGTCTGACATTCAGAAATGAATTGTCCGAGGAGACACACGTGCAGACAAGTAAGAGACTCTATTGAGAAGGGGCACCTGGGTGGAGAGCAGCAGGGTAGGGAAATCCAGGAGAACTACTCTGCCATGTGGCGCTTAGTCTCAGGTTTTATGTTGATGGGATTAGTTTCCGGGTTTTCTTTGGCCAATTACTCTGACCCAGGGTCTTTCCCAGTGGTGAACGCGTTGCTCAGTCAAGATGGATGCCAGCAAGAAGGATTCTGGGAGGTGGTCGGACACGTGGCTTCTCCTTTTGACCTTCCCCGAATTTTTCCGGTTGGTGGTGGCTTGTTAGTTCTGTGTTCCTTACTGGGACATCCTGTCATAAAATAACTCAAGCAAATGGTTACTATGGTTGGCTGGCCAGGGTGGGCGGTTTCAGCCGGTGTGCTTCCCCTAATGCATCCAAGTCAGTTATCCTGTCGCATCTTGCCCTCATGTACCTTTACATTCCTTATTTGCCTTTGCACGTTCAATCACAACTCAATTATACCCTCCTCCTAGAAGTCTCTGTTTTCTCCAACCTGGCTCTCTCCTTCCCACCTCCCTTCACCTGGCCAGATCCAACTCCTCCTTCCCTTTCAGCCGAGACACCAGATTCTCTTCCCAAGCCTGCGTGGGGAGCTCTCGCTGCGCACCCTGAAGGCATCCTTTACTTCCTCTGTCTGTCACTCTCCACTGTACACCACTAGACACTATATAATTGTCTGAGTCTTTTCAATTTGACTCTTCCATGAGAGTGGAAGCTCCAGAAGGGCAGGGCTGTGTTCCTTTTACTGTCTGTGCTCAGCACCCTAAGACTGTCTGGCTCATGATGAGCCCTCCTTGAGTAGTTGAAGGACGTATAAAAATCCTGCTACTACTACAACGAATAACAACCAATGTTTGTCGAGCACTTTTTCCTGTGCCGGAAACTATGCAAAGCGCCTTCTGTGCATCTCCTAATTTATATTAGTTCTTGTATGAATTGGTCGAGGCGAGAAACAAGAGATTCTAATCCTGGCTTTGTCTCCAGCTGCCTATGTGATTTTCAGCAATCCCCATGGTTTCCTCCTCTTCAGAATGAAGGCGAGAGAAAGGGGCAAGCAGGCTTCATTTCTCAGTTCTTTTTCCTAGGCAAAAAGGGAATCAAGAGTCAGTCTACGTGGGCCTGGGGGAATCAACACTCAGGATTCAGAGAACCGGCAGACACAGAGGGTCAACTTTCTAGTGCGGGAGCAGGAGAGGGATCTGGCCGCGTGGCTGGGAAGGGCAGCGGGTTGCTCTGCCATGCTGTGGTAGAGCTTCCACATAGAGAAGCCCGCTGCTAGCTGAGTCATTAACGCTGGTCTCCTCGCCGTCACCTCGGGCATTGTCTGATTTAAGTGTAATAGCTTGTTTGGTGGATTTCGCCTTCTATAGAAATCCCCCCAAGAGTGAAGTGCGCATTCAGCCGGGAGAGCACAGGCCTTTGTGCGCTGATGGCCCGGCCTCGACTCAATGTGTTTGGAGTTGGTTATCAAAGGGGAGGATAAATTAGAGCACAGGGCTGAGGAGAGAGGAAGAGGGGGCCCTTTCATGAGCAGGGCTGAGCACTTAGGCAGCTGACTTGGGGCTGGGCAGCCCCTGAGGCCGGCCCTCTTGCCTTTTGGCAGTGGCGGTGCTACAAGCAGGCCTGGTTGTACCCTGGAGGAGCCTAGATTCTGATATCCCACCAAGCCTTGGGCGGTGGGGGTGGGAGCCGGGCAGGAGGAGGGGCTGAGAGTGATGCTGTTAACAGAATAGGCTCCAGGGCTTGGAGGAGGGTTTCTGGGGGGCTGGTGAGCCCAGCACCTTCCCTCCTTGCCCCATTTTCTGCCCACTGCCCCGCCTCCTCCCTGGATTTATTGAAATCATGTTCTGATGGCACTGAAAACTCCAAGGGGCCTCTTAGTCTTGCGGATGCTGCTTAGGGATTCCAGCACCATCTGCCTCCCTCCGGTCCCCAACACACACTTGCTAGCTGGCTCTCAGGACAGTTTTATGGAGTGCAGTGGCCAGCCAGAGCTATGGAGCTCCCAAAATAGGAGATCCCGGGCACTCGACCCTCTCTCTGGTCTTGGCTTCTGGTGTCCAGATTTGGAGGCCGAGCTGGGCCCAGCTGTCAGCTGAGCCACAGGCACGGATGCCGAAATAGTAAATTACACCGGGGCCCAGTTTTTGCCTGCGAGAACGCTTCCCTCTGTACTTCAGTGGGTCTTCCCCCATCAGTGTCCCTGGGCCCCTCACTGACAGCTTGTCGCCATGTGGGATCTTGATCAACAAGCTCGCCGCTCAAGGAACCAGAGCACTTTTGTTCGCCCCTTAGCTCCTAACCCTCAGCAACATCTTAGGTACACATCATTTTCCAGTTGGAAGGAGCCCACAACATAAGGTGTAGACATATTATGAGAACCTGTTTAGAGTTGCAGATATTTTAAAGAATTGTCTGAAACTGACCCCTCGGCCTTCCCTGGTGGCTCAGCTGGTAAAGAATCTGCCTACAGTATGGGAGACCTGGGTTTGGTCCCTGGGTTGGGAAGATTCCCCTGGAGAAGGGAACAGCTACCCACTCCAGTATCTGGCTTGGAGAATTCCGTGGACAGTATAGTCCATGGGGTCGCAAAAAGTCGGACACAACTGAGTGACTTTCACTATGACGTTTTACTCTAGAAACACACACCTGTATTCTCACGCATATACAAGTTTAGCTGCCATTTCTGGGGGTTACACCCTCCGAATCAATGTGTACCTTCCACCCCGGCTGCACATTTGAATCCTCTGGGAGCTTCTATAAAATTCTGAGGCCTGGGCCTTACACCCAGACACTCTGATTTACATGGTCCAGGGTGGGATCTGGGCATCTGTTTTTTCTATAACATGTTAGGAGATTCTAATGCAGTCAGGATTGAGAATCATTGCCCCAGGGCCTCTTAGACTGTCCTCCTCCCTCTGATTAAGAGCCCTAACTGTGGACAGTCAGAGTCTGTACAGAGAGACACGTCGGAAGACACATGCTGGGTCGCTTGTAGGGATGGGTTAGATGCCATGAACGGATTTATTATTTTGCCCACTGCGTTTAAAATCCTTTCCTTCTTTCCTTGCCCCTTGAGGGGTGCTTCCTTGGTGTTCATTTAAAATAATTTTAGCACACCACAGTGGGAAGGGAGCCTGGTTGCCTTGATGTGCTTCTGTCATTTCAAGGAGCTCAATAAAAATTTCGTTTCGGTGTTCATTCAAGGCAACTTCCACATAGAGGTCTTATGTTGCAAACCAGAGTTCTCTTTTCATCTGGTCACCCCTGGGGGAAATTGTGTATTTGAAATTCAAACAATATTTGGGCAAAAAGCAGTTCTCATTATATGTGGTGGAGAAGGCCAATGAGAGGAAAAGCATGGGGAAATGATTGAGTGACATTTCTATTTGCTGGTTTGACTTTTCCGCCAGGGGCCGCCGTGCTTTGGGCCGCCGGAGAACCTCAGCTTCCTGGGATGGACTGGAAATGCCAGAACCCTGGAAAAAAGAATTTGGAGGAGAAAAAGGATGAGTGGGCTGGAAATGGATTTGAGGAGTCAATGTGACCTCATGCTGATGTCTTGATGAGATAGGGAGAGAATTTTATGTTTTGCACAAATTCTCATTAGAAAGAGGTTGTTGAAGAGCGCTCAGAGATCATCTGGATCTATCTCCTTTGGTAGGTGGGTCCCTTTTCTAACATTTAAATTGACCCTGGTCAAGCAGTTAGATGAATTCGTACCTTTATTCATTCATTGATGGAGCACCAGCAATGTTGGGCACTTGGCAAGTAGTGCAGGGGAATGCAGAGACCGATGGGTTATCCTTGCCCTTAGATAACTTACTGTTTCCTGAGGATTTGAACAGCTGAAATGCCAGGGAGACATGATGAAAACTGTGAGGGCAAGAAGCTGGGAGGGTGGGGGGTGGATGTTAACCTTGACTGAGGGTCCACTAGGAGCCAGACGCTTTCCCAAATCACTTCCTTTAGCCATTGCAACTCTGGAAAATAAAATACTCTTATCATTACTCCCATTTTATAGACAAGGAAACTGACACTCAGAGAGGTGAATTTGCTTTCTTAAGGTGATGAAACCATTAAGGAGATTTAAGTATTTTAACCTGGTAGGTCCCAGGCCAATCCTCTTACCACTGTAACAATCTAAGAAGAGTTCAAAAAGGGCAAAGACTGACTTTTGGCTGGGCTGGAGGATGAGAAGGGAGGGATTTGGGCAAGCAGAAACTGAATGATAGAAGGTACACTGAGAACATGGTTTCGCGGGCTCAACAGCACCTGGGGAAGAAGATGTAGCAGCTTGGGCTGGAATGTGGGGGTTGAGAATGAGACTAGGAAGGTAGGTTAGGACAGGGTTTTGAAGGCATAGAAGCTAAGGAGATGGATTTGGGGTGGGATAGAGAGTGAGAAAACCCTGAAAGTTTGCTGAGTAAAAAAGGAGTGTAATGTGACCATTGCTACTCTTAGGAGAAAGAGTGGAGATTTTGATTCCTGGCCGTATTGTTGCTTAGCTATGCACCTTTGGGCAGGTTATTTAATATCTCTGTGTTTCAGTTCCTTCATCTGTAAAAAAAGAATGATAAACAGTACTTACCTCCATGAAGTTATTGTAATGATCAAATAAATCATGTCTGTGGAGTGCTTAGAATAATGCCTGGCACATAGTCAGCTCTTTGTAAATGGTGAACATATAATAACTTTACCCTTTGTGAATTTAATTCTGATAATGGTATAGATAGAAGGGGGTGAAGTGGGGGAGAGATAGAAATCCCAGAGGTGAGCAAGGGGGTCTTTGTGACAGTCTGGGCAAGATGGTCTAAGGGCTTCTCCTTGACTGGTACCCATGGAGTGTAGGGAGACGTGGGGAAGGGGAATCAGTGTTACTCAGCTTCCGATTGGCTGCAGGGGCGCATCAGGAGTCTCTCAGCGGGAACGGCAGTGTCAGTTCTAGACCTCAGGCACCGGGAGAAGCTACAGGTGAGCAGAGGAAGATGAGAATGTTGATTTAAACCCATATAAACCTAGAGTGAAAAGCAACCCCAGAGCCAATAGAGGAGCTGGAGTGGGGGGTGGGTAGCCCTGCCCCTGCCTTATTTCACATGGCTGCTCTGCCCCTTTGTCCCCCACCTGGGTCCTACGAAGCTCTGCCTCCATGCCACCTTTGATTCGGGTGTTCCCGTCTCCTCTGGGCCCTTCCCGAGCCCCTCACCTGAACCTCTCCAGCTACTTCTCCAAATGGTCAGGCATGGTGATCCCAGGATCACTTGTTAAGCAGACCATGTTTCCTGCTGTTGCCTTGGGAGACTGAGTCTGAGGGTTGGGTGGGCAGAATGCCCAGGCTGTGCAGACCAGGAGGAAGAAGGAAGGATTTGGGGGATGGTGGTAAGTAGCAGCAGAAAATAAGTGTTCAACCCCAGGAGGAGGACACTGATGAGTGACCAGCTCTGGGGGCTTTCGAGGGCTTCCTGCTGCTGCAAGAAGCCCTTGATGGGAACCCAGTGCCCTTCTGAATCCCCCACGCCTGTCTTGCTGCTTCCAGCTCAACCTGGAAAGGATGCTGAAGGAGGCTGGAGGGCCTCTGGTGGGTGTGGGGCCTCAGCCTGGACCCCTCACCCCTGAGCCCTCCATCCACCATTCAGTCCCATCCTGCCTGTGGGCACAGGAATTCAGACAAAAGGAGGCTTGCAAACGGAAGGGGGGAGTCTTATAACAAAATTACCAGCCTGCTGTCAGCCAGGCTCTCCGCCTCGCAGAACAGACTCCAGACAGGCTGCAGCATATCAGGTCCGGGCCTGCCTGGCTTGGCAGGGGGTCCTATGGGCAGACAGAGTCAATTACCCAGAAAGGTTCCACTTAACTTCCCTTGCTGTTTGCACACCCTGCCCCGGCCTCTGTGGCCTCACTGGCCTCGGCCAAAGCCCCATCGGCCTGTGCTGGAGCCGGCCGCCCCCCAGCTCTGTCCTCGGACGTGTCGGGGGGCCACCCATCCAGGAGTCCAGGCTCCTGCCCTCTTTGGCCCTAGGGCTGCCTGCTCTGGCCCTGGGCCAGTGGATTTCCTTTGTCCCTCTGCAGACCCTGCAGGAGCCTCAGGTGGGAGGGGCATCGAGGAGCTGCCTCCTCTCCCGTCCCTCTGCTGAGGCTCAGCACCCCACCTGTCCTCCCCCTCAGTCACCTGTCCGAGTTCAGTGGGTGGTGACCATCTGCCTTCTGGAGTCGGACTGACATGGGTTTGCGGCTGGGATCAGCACCCTCTGCTGCGGGACCTGGCACGTTGATTTAACTTCTTTAAACTACAGTTCCACCATCCGTGAAATGAAAATAATAATAATAATCTATATCTCGTAGGATTACTGTGAGGATCAAAGAAGAGAGTGGGTGTCAAATGCCTGAAATGCTGGCCCGGGATAAATGCTCACTGATTTTCTTTCCTTCCCCGCCCCACCCCCCACCTCTTCGTCATCCTCTCCCTTTTCCCTTCCTCCTCCTCCCCCTCTTCTTCCTACTTTTCACTGAAGAGTCTCACTTAACAGGAAGTTTGTTATTTTGGTTCCTCCTTTCTGCTACAGAATCCTGAACTGGGAGAAAAATCCAGCTTTTAGCCCAGGCTTATGTATCAATTTTCGTCATATAGAATCAAGTCTATAACACCAAAATACATCATGAAATTAGAGTATGTTTTTTTTTTTTTTCCCAATGCCATTTAACCAAGGTCAAGGACTTTGGGTTAAATCCTAACCATCCCTGGCTTCTGCCCGAAGTTTTAGATTTCACAGACATTTCCCCTCTGTGCAAACCCTCGACCAACCCAATCATCTTCCACATGTTTACCATTAATTAGAAATGCCCACACAATGCAGTTTAGAGCACCTGCAGGTATGGGGTTTCAGCTTCCGACATGTGCCCAATGGATGGAAGGCAGAACACTGTCATTTGGTCATTAAGTCATTCAACAAATATTCCCAGACAGCCTACTGTGTGCCCGGGGACTGAGGGCAAAGAGACAAGGCAAAAGCAAATAGACATTCCAGCCCTTCAATAGGTGAGCAGAGGCTGGGGAGGGGGATGAGAAACAGATAATTACAGTCAGATGTACTGGGTGCGGAGACAGGAGTAAGGCAACGTGACGGAAGATGGGTTGGAGAGGTTTCTGGGAGGAAACGGGAGCTACTTTCTGCAGCACAGCTAGGACTGATATGGAAATGTGGACACCTATACTGGTCCCTCCAGCTCTCAGGAGGAGAGTGGTGTTTCAGGATGCAAGCGACCGCTTCTCGTGGGCTCCTCTCCAGCTGCCAGCCCTCTTTCTCGAGTTGGACTCTTGTGTTGCAATCCACTCACAAGGCCCTCTGTCTTGAGGGGCCGCAGCTGGAACCTCTGAGGTCTAGGGCAGCGCCCCCCCCATCCATCCCCTCTGCCACACAGGTGGGTGGGTGGGTGAGGTGGGCCTGACGGATTCTGTGAGCAGTGACTGCACCCTGGCACTGCCATAATTGTGCTAGACAGGACTGTTTAAATACCACCAGACAGAATATTACTCAAATTAAAAATGAGGCCTTAAATGTCATTATTTGTGTCATTATTAATAGCCCCTAATTGTGTTCTCTAATCATCATGAAATTATGTTAGTATTAATATTCACGTCAAAGCTGCCTAGGGAACTCAGAAGATTTAAAAAAAAATTATACCATATGTCAGTTCCCATGAATGTGAAGCAGAGGCTGGTTTTAGTGCTTTAGTTCCAACTGGAGTGGAGATGGTGGTCAGGGGACAGGGGTATCCCCTGACTGTAAGGGCCTCCTTAATTTCCACCCCCTGAGTCACTGACTACTGGACTCCTCCGCCTGGCAAGACCCTTAGAGGCGTGAGTAGGACCTGTCTTCATGGAATACTCTGCGGGTCTCCTGCCAGCTGCCCTCGCTGGTGAGGGGATTGGAGTCTGCTCAGACTGGAAAGTGTTTGGTGCTCTGGAAAGTGTTTGACACCTCTGGTCTCCTGCAGCCTTGAGACCCGCCTGTGTCTAGACACCATAATAAGAAACACGTGGCGGGCCTGCCTGTCCTCACTCTCCATCTACTTGGAGACGCCACCTCCGTGCATTTGGGATTCCGCCCAAACTGCCCTTCCTGGCTCAGGGAAGTGATGCCAAAAAAACCCCCAAAACCCAAAGTTGGAGTCTCCCAGAGAAATGTGTTGTATAATGTAAGACACAAAGAA
Organism: Cervus canadensis; assembly: GCF_019320065.1. Lineage (NCBI taxonomy): Eukaryota > Metazoa > Chordata > Mammalia > Artiodactyla > Cervidae > Cervus > Cervus canadensis. The sequence continues at coordinate 23,355,417 of NC_057396.1, forward strand.
CTTTTGGAAAATATACTTAGAGATTCAGAATTTAAAAGTACCTCCAGGGTGTCCATACAATCTGGAAACAGGTGAATCTAGGTCTTCAGGAATATCTTTGTCTTGGAAGGAAGCTGTATGTCTACAGTTTTTGGACTGCCCTGGATTTTGCCTTGTGGTGGTGGCACCAGTAGTAAAGAACCCGCCAGCCAATGCAGGAGACGTAAGAGATGCAGGTTCGATCCCTGGGTCGGGAAGATCCCCTGGAGGATGGCAACCTCCACTCCAGGATTCTTGCCTGGAGAATCCCATGGACATAGGAGCCTGATGGGCTAAGACAATAGGGTCACACAGAGTTGGACACGACAAGTGACTGAGCACACACACACGCAGCCTTGCTGGGGCTTCTTTGGGGGGAAACCCTGACCCCCCAGGATGAGGATGGGTTCCCTCTGCATGTTTCCTTTTCTTATCAGAGGCATCGGGAATGAGAGCCTCTGTGGCTGATGAGCTGAGCGTGCTGCTCACGTCACCTGGGACTTGATTCTGCCTCCCCCTCAGACTGACATCAGCTGTAAGAGGTGGGGTGGTTGACAAGGCGGGCGCTATTGCCAATTAAGAGATTCCCTCCCTGTGGGGATGTGTGGGGCGAGTGCCCTGGGACCCCCAGAGGCATCAGCCTCCTGCTGACATCACTCACTGACTCCTCTTCATCGTTTCTACAACATTCCTTTAGGCTGCCTGCTCACTGCCTCAGTCATCCGCTAATGGAGTCCACGTGACCGCGATGTGTCAGACAAATCTGGGGCAGCCGCCTCACTCTCTTCCTGGAGCCCTTCGAATTCTCTGGAACCGAGAATATTCAAATGCCTTTCTTGGTGAAACAGCAGGCTTCCAACCGTACCATCCCCCCCACCTCCAAATATTATGACTTGAGTTAAATATAACCCAGAGCATGAAAATAACGGCACAACACGGGGATCGGAGAAGCCGTGGAGTGAGCATCTCAGTCACACTGTCACCCTGGGGGTGGCGGGGCATCCGCAGACCCCACAGCCACTCAGGCAAAAAGCCCACAGAGCCACGCAGGGGTCTGGTCCCTCCTGGGCCGGTAAGTAGCTATGTTGGCCTGGGTGGGCCTTCACGCTGCTGGTTTCTGCGCACAGTCTCCTTTTCCTAATCAGATGTGGTGTGACTTCAAGGGTTGGGGAGGATCTCTCTTAACTGATGTGCGGAAAGGGAGACTTGCCTGCTTTTTCAGATGTGAAGGGAGGATCAAGGTGGGAGGGGGACCCTCAGGCAGCGGCAGTTGTGGCTGGCATGCTGATGTGGATATCCAAGGGAACACACATGCGCCCCTAGTCACGGCGCGTGCATGCTCCGTCGTGTCCGACTCTGGGACCCCATGGATTGTACCCCACTGGGCTCCTCCGTCCATGGGATTTTCTAGGCAGGAATACTGGAGTGGGGTGCTGTTTCCTTCTCCAGGGAATCTTCCCAGCCCAGGGATCAAACCCATGTCTCCTGCATTGCAGGTGGATCCTTTATCACTGAGCCACCTGGGAAGTCACTGGACCACCTTTTACAATAATCGAGAAGGAGAAGCTTGATCTGCGGAGGGGAGGGAGGGTTAGATGCACATTTGGGCCCATGAACCAGGTTCTCCAGACTCTCTCATAACCTCATGCATGAGTGTATGGTGAAAATTCAGTGGGTAGTAGATAAGCCAAATGGCTTCTGAAAGTCAGACTCTCTGAATTCCAAACCCAATGATTACCATAGTGGTTGGGCTAGGGCTGGGTTCAAACCAGTGAACCTAGAGCAGAATAGTTGAATAGGCCTTCTCTCAGAGCCCTTCTGCCACCGAGTTACCCAGCAACCACCACGTGGCTGCCCCTCTCTTGTCTGCTTTGGACCAAACAGCAAATAGCTCAGGTCAGACCAAAAAAGCAGATACATGGGCATCTTTGCATTACAAATGCTTTATGCATGTAGGAGAACTTAGAGTGTTTGTGACGTGCTTCTACTTAAACTGCCTTTGGGATTTGCTAATTTGGGGAGGGTCTGGGAGAATGATGAGGAGGAGGAGGTGGCGTTCTTTGATTCCCATAAGGTAAGTAGGACAGCTGTAATTACCCCCCACTTTACAGATGAGAAAATTGAGCCTCAGGGCGGGTATTGGCCAAAAGCTACATGGCTTACAAGTGATGGTGGGGTTGGCTCCAAGTCTTCTGGTTGTCAGGGCTACAAAAGAATAGGCCCCTCCCCTCAAATACACGACTCTCTGCACCCCCTCTCTCAGGCAGCTTAGAAATTGTGAGAAAAATCAAGGGGCTAGCTAGACCATGAATTCTATAAAGACAGCAGCAACAATATTATTAAGTTCTCTGCGCTTCCCCAAATCATTTCTTTTTTTCAGCCGTATCTCATGTGTGTTGAGATGGGGTCCAGAGAGATGCATGGGAAGGTGTGAAAGGAAGGTGGTGAGAAAGATTTTACCCTCAGAGTTTTCGCTTCTTCTCTGTGGTCCTTCCTCCAAGATGAGTCAGCAGAAAGAGCCCCCAGTCCTCCCGGATCTGAAACCGAAACCACAGAATGCCTCCCCCTCCTCATTCTCCCAGACCCTCCCCAAATTAGCAAATCCCAAGATGCCTTTTTTGAGAGCTTGGGTCGAGGAAGAGGGTTCCAGCTTCACTTGGTGCTTCATGTGAGGGTCTTAGGAAGATAGAAGAGCCATACTGACACCTACTCTGGACTCCCACCCGAGCTGCCTACCTGAATCTGCTTGAAGAAAAGAGGCATAAAGCCTTGTTGGCGGGACTCTCGATTCTGCAGCCTTTTCCGTCTTGTGAGCCACTGTCCAGCTTTCCACTTCTGTGCCCCCTGATCCTTCCTCCACCCCCACCTTCCGCTCTACAAAGCCCCTGCTAGAAGTTGACAAAGCTGACTGGCTGCTTAATGTGCTACAGGTGTTGTTGCTAGGCAACCACCCCACTCTGCGGCTCAGGCTCTGTCAGCCCAGCTCAAACCCCTGGTAGCACTTAACCCTATAACTGCTTGCCACAAACGCTAATTACCCAGGCCCACCGAACAGCACATTTATACCCCGTGATCAAGGAGTGGAAGGACTGGTTCTCAGCACCTTCAGGCCTTCAACCAACACGGCTCACCAGGTCGGGCTGCCCCAAACATGATGTGGAGGTCTTTTGTCTGTAAGCATCCATTCCTCCTTTCTGGTCACATGCAGTGGATGCTGAATGTAGTGTTGGCCATCTCCCTTCAGTGGATGGGCTTCTCCCAAAGTCAGCCAAACACCTTGACGGCTCTCGGTCTCCAGGAAAGAGGTGGCAGACTTGTTTCTGCACTTTAAGCTATGTTCAGGTTGACATTTTTGACCCCGAACCTCACAGTGATGAATGACGTTCATTCTTTGATGTCTGTACCCAGTTGAACTGGGGATGATGAAAAATTTTGGACAGTTCTTCCAACTCTTGGGTGTTGCATTCCTGTTCTTGGCCTTTGCCTCCCCAAATGGACGAACTCATAGTCCTTTAGGTTGATCAGGAGTTACAGGAAGCTTTAAACATGCGTAGATGGATACTTATATTAGCACATTAACTATACTCCAGAATTGATCTGTTCCTGAGTTGGCCTTCCCCATTCCCATGTGATCATACTGCTTGACTCAGGCCAAGTCCTCAACAACTATCTGTGAACGCATGAACACGCCATGTTTCTACGTCTCTTTTCTAAACCACAGAATAGGGTTGACAGTGATGGAGAGACCACTAAATACCAAAGCAAATTCTCCCTTCCCTTTTAGGAAATTCTAACAAATTTCTAGCAAATTCTCCCTCCCTTCCTTTTTTTCTCATGAGACTAAACTCGGCCTATGAGCCAGATTATAGGAGATTTCCATGTGGGGTCGAATCGCCTTTCTGCTGGTGAGGTGCCTGATTGTGAGGGGCAGGTCTAGGCTTGCTGGGTGATGACAGTGGAGATTCTCACCCATTCCTGAAAGCCAACTCCTCCTGGGCTGTCTGGGCACCACCCCGCGATGCCAGATCCCTGGAAGGGGTTTCCAGGGGTTACTTCTGCTTTCTGTTCTAGGTGGGGAAAGCCCTTAACCCTTCCGCTCCTGGCAGTTATGTACTTATTCACAGGTGTAGGAGCTGAGAGACCTTACTGCCATTGATCATTTACATTCATTGTGTATTTCGGAGCAAGTATTTCAGACCCAGGGCTCCACTGCAGATTGAGTACGCTGCTCCCTGTGGATGGGATGCATCAGGTGCTGGGCCAGTGCTTCTGTGCACATTCTCATCTAACCTTCATCATAGCTTCAGCATATGGACAGAACTATTTCTATCCTATGTGCGAAAAGCTGAGGTTCAGAGAGGTGGAATAACTTTCTCAAGTTTGCACAATTAGTAAGTGGTCCAGCTGGCATTCTAAGCTATGCTGTATCCTGGGAGATTTGAGAACCATGGCTCCGAGAGGTTCGGCGACTCGCCTGAGATCCCACTGCCAGTTGTGGGGTTGGAATTCTCATTGAGCTTTCTCTTAAGCCCTTTTCATGTTTGGTCCTCTACATCACACTGTTTTTGAAGAGTCATCCCTCCAGTTTCTGTGTTGATGGCGCCTCCACAATGGTGAGAAATCTGTGTCCAGCATGGAGAAGAAGTGGGTTCTAGGGAACAGAAAAGACAGCATCATGAACAGGCAGTATTTTGAAATGAGAGTCCCTGTGTCTATTTTTTGTTTCTTTGAAAGGACAACATTGGAGAGAGAGAGTGAGAGAAGGAGGAGGAGGATGGAGGGAAGGAGGAAGAGAGAGAGAGGAAGATAGAAAGACACACACACAGAAACAGAGACAGAGAGAGGGAGATGGATAAAGAGAGAGAGACAGACACAAAGACAAAGAGAAAGGTGTGTACACACAGACACATACACGCACTCATAGCCATCTTGTTCCTGCAGCCCGACGACCCTCAGCTTCCCTCCCTCATCCCGAGACAGCGATGGCTTGGCTTCAGGTTAAGCCACTTGTTGCCAGCTGGTGGCATTAAGAATTGGGAGTGCTAGTCTGGTCACAGGTGACAGGATTTGGAACATCACTGTGGCCCTGGCTCCTTCCCAGTAGACCCAGTGGGTCATGGAAATGGGATTCCCCAGTTGGAGAATTCAATGGGGGTGAAAAGAGATGGCGGATGGTGGGTCCTAGTGGGGAGGGGAGGGGTGAAGGGCTCGCCCCATGAGTTTAACACTTTCATGCAAGTGGTTTCTCCATAAAGTATTAATAATGTTCCTATAATTGATACTTCAGGGCAATAACCTCTGACAAAATGGCCCTGATTAGCAGATAATTGAGTGTGTTGGATTGTGTCCTGAGAGAACTGAACGCCAGGCAAGGCCCATTAGCCCATCATAATGACCCCTTTTGTCAGGTATTAGTGTCATTAAGAGCCTGCTCTCTGAAATCAGTCCCTTTATTTAACTCTTTTCCCTAATTATATGGATCATTTTACAAATCAAAGCAAATGTTTGCATACAGCCCCATCACGCAGTGGAGTGAGGAGCTCGAGGAGCAGGCTGGAGAGTTCTGAGTGGAGAGTCCTTGGTAAGGGAGGCACTTGTGGTCTCTGAGAGATGGGTCCCTTGGAAAGTGCCCAGTGAGAATGTGGTGCGCCCAGGTACCTGCCAGGGGGAGCATCTTGATGCGGATGCCTCGTCGCGAGAGCCCGCAGGCCACGCACAGGTCACCACTTGTGCCCCTGAATCCATCTCGGCAAAACATCTGGCCTCCTGGTCTCAGAGTAGTTGGACCGGTGACACAGAGGATGCCAGCATGGAGCAGGTCAGCACCTGAGCCCCCCGCAGAGCCCCAGAAGACACCGAACGCCTCAGCTCATCATCTGGGTTTTGCCCAGAGCCGACTCACATCTCTGTCAGGACGCAGGGGCCTCTGGGAGTGGCTGCAGAGGCTAAGTAGGGCCCAAATCCCCCAGATCTGGGAAAAGGTAACCACCATGGCCACACATCCGTACTTAGGGCTGGCGGCTAGGTGAGCAGCCAGGGCTGCTGGGACTCCAGGGGACTTGGAGCCTGATCAGCCCCCAGGCCACACACACAGAAGTTGACACAACAGGAAGCTCAAGGGGACAGAAGGCTGCTTCTGTCCTGTTCTCCCAAGCACCTTCTCACTCATTAAAAAGTAGAGGCAGTTTCCCATTTCTTCGAATCCACTCGCTGCCTGACACCTTTTCCACCCTCCCAGCTCCATACAAAGCCTTTTATTCCAGGGCAGGTTCAGTGTGGGTGAATCAGAAGGAGGCCTCAGTCTCTAGAATGAATTGCTTAGAGATGAGGGACTGATAGCTTGTTGGCAGCTACGAAGGGTATATTTTTATAGATACCAAAGATGAAGCTGAAAGGATATCATCTATTACAGGAAAGGCCCAGAGGTTGCTGAGCTGGGGATAATTTATTTATTTGGCAAAGTGATGGGTGAATTTCCCAAGAAGAGTTAGGACCTGCGCTGGGTCCTGGGGTGGAGTGGCTGGACCGTACCTCCTGTTCCTGCCCCGTTTCTGCAAAGGGAATAAGGCCTTTTGACTCTGCTTTCCCTTGTTTGAATCACAGAGGAGTTGTGCTCCCGTGATTTGCGTTGGGCCTGGTGAATTTCCCAGCATTGGCCTTGGGTGGAGAGCTGCCAGCCGTGCAGAGAAACTGCCAGGGTTTCTGCCGAGGAAGCAGAATTTTGGTGGTAGAGTGTGACATTCTCTTCTCAAAAATAATACCTTTCATTTAAGGTAGGAGAGGAGGTTTGACATCCCGTGAAAATATGATTTTCAGCCCTGTTCTGCCTGGGGCAGACTTTTTCTGCAGGGCATAGTTGCTGAAGCAGGGAAGCCCCAAAGCTGCAGGTAGGAGCGATGGTCAGGGACGCTGTGCCCCGGAGGGTTCCTCTCAGAGTGGGGCCAGACAGGCAGGAACCCTCCTTTCTGGCTGCAGTTCCCTCGGGGGTCCAGTTCTGTTCACATGCCAAGGAATGCTGCTCCCGGGGAACGAAGTGTGCACCTCACCTACTGGAATATGAATAGAGTGATATTAGGTATGTTTAGGGGCTTCCCAAGTGGCCCTAGTGGTAGAGAACCCGCCTGCCAATTCAGGAGACGAAGGAATATTGGGTTCCAACCCTGGGTCAGGAAGATCCTCCGGAGGAGGGCATGGCAACCCACTCCAGTATTCTTGCCTGGAAAATCCCATGACAGAGGAGCCTGGTGGGCTATAGTCCATGGGGTCACAAAGAGTTGGACGTGACTGAAGCGACCTAACACACACACACATGTATGTTTAGACACATAGATTAGCAAGCATTTTATGTTATGGCAATTTCTAATCAGTAACCTAGAATTTTGTTTGTTCAGTCAATAGACATCCCTTTTTAATATTTGTATGTGTTTATCTATTATTTGGCCATGCTAGGTCTTGGTTGCAGCATGTGGGATCTTAGACCTTTGTTGTGGCATGAGGGATCTTTAGTTGGAGCATGTGGGACATTTTTAGCTGTGGCATGTGGATTCTAGTTCCCTGACCAGAGATCTAACCTGGACCCCCTGCATGGGGAGCACAGAGTCTTAGCCACTGGACCACCAATATTGCCGAGGGCCTGAAGTGGGCACCGCGTATATGCCGATGAATGGGGCCTGGAATCTACTTTCAAGTAGCTCAGCCTCCAGCACTTGTGGTGGTGGTGGAGTGGGGTGTACACAGACACTAAATCAATCTAGTATACTGATGCTGTAATAGACACGTGGGCTGGGTGTTGTAGGAATACACAGGGAAATAACTAACTACCTCTGGCTGGGAGAGACAGAGAAGGCTTTCCTGAAGATGTAATACTTAAGCTGAGATTTGAGAGTTTGTTAGATAAAGGAATGAAATAAAGTGCCATCACAACAAAGAACAGCTACAATTTATTAGGGATTCTGGTGTAATAATCATAATACCCAATCTTATAGAGCAATTACTATATGCCAAAACACTTTGCATAATTTATCTCATTTGATCCTCACTGCACCCTCTAAGATAGGTATTATTGATACCCTGTCTTTACAATTAAGGAAATAGAGGTTTCAAGGGAATTTACAGAGATTAAATACTCTGTTGGGGTCATGTAAGTCTTAAGTGTTGGAAAGCAAAATTGTAACCCAGACTTCTGAAGTCAGAACATAAGCTTTTTTTTTTTTTTTAATTCACTGTCCTGACTTCCTAGGTAGTGTATAAATGTTAATGCATTTAATCCTCACATGACCCAGAGAAGCAGGCATCTTTCTCCTTATTTTCAGGTGAGAAAATTTGAAGTGGGAGATGATGACCCACAGTAGGAAGAGGTAAAAGAAGCAGAGGATATTAGAGAAATCTTCAGAGATAATTTGTGTGGTTTTCTGTAGATCCTCATTCCTGAAACCCTGGCTCTTCAGAACAATGGCTCCAAGTCTCGAATTCTTTGTGGTTAAAATATAGCGAGGACCCTATTCTGTGCTCTGTAGTGACCTAGATGGGAAGGAAATAAAAAAAAGGGGGATTCCATGTATAAATATAACTGATTTACTTTGCTATACAGTGGAAACTAACCCAACATTGTAAAACAACTGTAGTCCAATAAAAAAATGTTTTTTAAATGTTGAGGTCGGAATAAGAGGTAGAGAGAAGTGAGATTGATGGTAGGCAGAATAGTTGTTCGCCAAGGGTATCAGTGTGCTAGTCCCTAGAACCTATGGATAAACTGGGTTATGTGGCTAAGGGGTTGCAGATGGAGTTAAGGCTGCTAATCGATTGACCTTGGGGTGGGAGATTATCCTGGCTTGTCTAGCTGGACCCAATGGAATCACAAGGGTACCTATAAGTGGAAAGAGGAGACAGAAGAGAGAGAAGCAGAGAGAAGGCAGTATGAGAAGGACTCGACCACCAGGCTTTGACATGACCACATCATCACATCGTCCTGGCTTTGATGGAAGAATGGGGCTTGACACAAAATATGCGAGTGGCCTCTAACAGCTGGAAAAGGCAAGGAGATAGAGTCTTCCCTTGAGCCTCCAGAAGGGAATGTGGCCCTGCCAACATCTTGATTTTAGCCCGGTAAGATCCATTTTGGACTTCTGAACTCTGGAAACTCTGTGCTGTGCTTAGTCACTCAGTTGTGTCTGACTCTTTATGATCCTATGTCCATGGGGATTTTCCAGGCAGGAATACTGGAGTGGGTTGCCATGCCCTCCTCCCTCATTGCAGGTGGACTCTTTACTGTTTGAACCACCAGAGAAGCCCAAGAATACTGGAGTGGGTAGCCTATCCCTTACCCAGGGGATCTTCCTGAGCCAGGAATTGAACCAGGGTCTCGCATTGCAGATGGATTCTTAACCATCTGAGCTACCAGGGAAGCCCAATGTTTCTCTATAAGACAATCAATTTGTGTTGTTCTAAGTCACTACATTTGTAGCAACTATTTATAGGAGCAGTGGAGTTGGAAAGCAGAATGGGTCAGCTTGTGAAAGCCTTTACATATTTGACTGAATTCGCTTATTAATCAATTAAAAAATTAATAAAAAGACTGCAACCCTGCTATCTGTCTGTGGCCCAGAGCAGGTCAATCTTAGAGATGCTACCCAAACTCCCCTGGGAGCCAGGCTCAGGCAGCCCATTCTAGGTGGTCAAGATTTGCAAGTTCTTCTGAGAATTCAGAAGCAAAAGATCATTGTTAGTTGGTCATAACCACATCAAATAGGAATGAGGGGATAGGGAGATGGTAAGCCAGTTTGCTGCAGACTGCATCTGCTGATCTTGATGTTATATTCTGGGGAAAGTGGTTATTTTTTCATTGGATTGTTCATTTAACGATTATCCACAGTTGATGTATTAAAGGCCAGATGCTGTGTGCAGGAGATACAATGGTGAGTGGTGGTGTACTCCTCCATGGCTGTCGTAGAGCTTATGGTTCTGTGGGAGTGAGATATTAAACAAAAGTCAAAGGAGATGTATATTTACAAACTGTTGGAAGTGCTACAAAACAAAATAGCAGAGTGTGATAAGATAATACCACAGGAGGACCTCAATTACATTGAGGGGTTTCATGGAAGGTCCCTTGGGAGGTGACATTTAGGCTTGGACCCATGTGTAAGAAAGAGTGTGAAAAGAACATTCTAAGTAATGGGAACATCACGTCGGAAGGCCTGCATCTGGTAAGAGTGTGGCGCAGTCCGGGACCTCCGAGAAGACCTGTGGGGCTGGGAAGTGGTGCGTGAGCAGGGTGCTGCCGGGGAGGTTGGCAAGGGCTGGACTGCAGGGGGCGTTGTACACACCCGGAGCTCCATGGGCGTCTTCATGGAGGAAACGGAGTGGCATGTCCGAATGGGCCTTTGTAAAGATGTTCCGGAAGAAGATAAGGAAGGGAATAATGAGAACAGAAAGGAGGCTATGGTAGAAGTCTAGGCAAGAGATGACAGTGGCTTAGAGAAAAGTGACAGCATTGGTGATAACCGAGTAGATTTAACATTATCTTGGAAACAGACTCATCCAGACTTGACCATAGGTTGGATATGGGAAGCAAGGGAGGGAGCAGGAGTAATTTCTGATTCCTGACAGAAGTGACAACATGGATGAAATGAGACAGGTTGGAGGAGGAGAGATATCGTGGTGGGGGAAGAGCTCCAGGGGGTTTGTTTTGAGTATATTAAATTGAAGAAGCTTTAAAAATATATTTTTTAATTTTTTCAGTATATTTTTTCTTAAGAATGTATGTGTATATATATGTACATGTATATAAAACTGAATCACTTTGCTGTAGAGCAAAAATTCATACAATTTTGTACATCAACTACATTTCAATAAAATAAAATTTTAAAACATTTTTTCTGTTGAATGAAAGAGTCTTTAAATTCTACAGGGCTTCATATACACATGATTTCGTATAATCCCATAATAACCCCTTTTTAAAGTCCTCTACCCTGATTTTGCCCCTCCCCCTCCCCTCTCCCCGCTGGTAATCACTAGTTTGCTCTCTGTATCTGTGATTCTGCTTCTTTTTTGTTTTACTCACTAATTTGTTTTATTTTTTAGATACCACATGTAAGTGCTGCCATACAGTGTTTGTCTTTCTCTGCTGACTTATTTCACTTCATATAATGCCCTGCAAGTCCATCTATGTTGCTACAAGTGGCAAAATTTCCCTCTTTTAATGGCTGAGTAGTGTTGTACTGTATATATATACGTGTGTATATATATGCAGTATGTATATATGTATATATGTAGAAAATATATATACAGTATAGTATATATACAATATATGTGTGTATATATATACAGTATGTATATATATACAGTACAATACTACTCAGCCATAAAAAGAATGAAATTTTGATACTTGTAGCAACATATATATATATAGTAGAATATATACATACATATATATATCATATACATATATATACACACCATATCTTCTTTATCCATTCATCCATTAATGGACATTTTGGTTGCTTCCATACCTTGGCTGTTGTAAATTACACTACTGTGAACAATGGGGTGTGTGAACAAATGTGAACACATTTTGAATTTGTGTTGTGGGGTTTTTTTGGTATATATATCCAGAAATGGAATTGCTGGGTCATATGGTACTTCTATTTTTAGTTTTTTGAGAAATCTCCATACCATTTTCCATAGTGGCTGCACCAATTTACATTCCCACCAACAGTGCAGGAGAGTTCTCTTTTCTCCACATCCTTGACAACATGTGTTATTTGTAGTCTTTTTGATGATAGCCATTCTGACAGGTGTGAGGTGATATTTCATTGTGATTAATTTGTATTTCCTTAATGATTAGTTGGCCATCTGCATTTCCTCTTTTTGAAGAAGATTTTGAGGTACAGTTTTAAACAATGTCAAGTAAGCAGATAGATAAGTTTGCAGCTCAGAAATGAGGCTGGGGTCTGGGCTGAAACATCCATTTGGGAAGTCTCAGTATGGAGGTAACCAAAGCCATGGGAACAGATGAGTAGAGTGAAGAAAGATTAGGCCCTAAGACTGAAGCTGGAGAAACTCCAACATTTAAAGTTTATGATTGCAAGTAGAGTTATCTCAGTAAATATGCCATTTGCTCCCCAATATTTCCCATCCCCTCACAGTTAAGTGGGACCCTGTGACTGATTCTATTCAAGGCAATATGCGTAGAAATTATGGAGGAAGCCCCAAATACGATTCCCCAGTCTTTTCCTTTCCTTCCTGCAGTTATAAGATGGCGGAACTTTTATCACCTGCTCCCTATGCCTGCGTGGAGCAGATCCTTCACAGATGTCTTGGATAAATACCATGAGATGGAAATAAACCCTTGTTCCTTTAAGCTACTGAAATCTTGAGGTGGTTTATTGTTGTAGCCTATTCTACCTGTCCTTATTAATATCATCAGTTAAAGAGACAGCATGATGTAGAGACCAATAACACAAATCAGGTCCTAACTGTCTATTCAAACCTTGTCTTTTGCAATACTAGCTAAGTAAGCTAGGGGAAAGTTTCTCTGTGTATCTTGGTTTTCTCATCTAGAAAAAAGGGGAAAAACTATCCATCTCATAGTATTGTTGGGAGGATTAAAGAAGTTAAAATATAAAGTGTTTGGAATTGTGTAAATAATAGGAAGTCATGTTTGTTCAAGAAAAGGAAGGCTGCAAAAAGCAATAGCATTAGGAGGAAATCCAGGGGAATGAATATGACATCACAGGAACTGAAAGCAGAGTGTTTCTTGAAGGAGGGAGGGATTCATGGGTTAGATGCTATTGCAGAGTCAAGAGGATGCAGGTGCCAGAAACTGCATGGGGTTTACCCACCCGGGGGTCACTAGTGGCACTGGTGGTAAAGAACCTGCCTGCCAGTGCAGGAGACATAAGAGACGGGGGTTTGACCCCTGGGTTGGGAAGATTCTCTGGAGGAGAGCGCAGCAATCTGCTTGATATCCTTGCCTGGAGAATCCCATGGACACAGGAGCCTGGCGGGCAACAGTCCATGGGGTTGCAAGGAGTCGGACATGACTGAAGCTTGCAGCTTGCAAGTCACTGGTTCAGTTCAGTTCAGTTGCTCAGTCGTGTCCGACTCTTTGCGACCCCATGAATCGCAGCACGCCAGGTCTCCCTGTCCATCACCAACTCCCGGAGTTTACTCAAACTCATGTCCATCGAGTCGGTGTTGCCATCCAGCCATCTCATCCTCCGTCGTCCCCTTCTCCTCCTGCCCCCAACCCCTCCCAGCATCAGGGTCTTTTCCAATGAGTCAACTCTTCGCATGAGGTGGCAGAAGGTCACTGGTAGTCCTAGCAAAAGCAGTTTCTGAGGCATGTGTGTTGTGTGGTGTGTGGGAGGGAGTGTGGAGGACACAGTGGGAGGGAGGGTGAAGTGAGACAATGGGAGAAGCATCTGGATCTGAGCCTTTGGGGGCAGTTTGGCTGTGAAGGGAGTAAATACAGAGATAGGACAATAGAGGTGGATGTAGTGTCAATGAAGGATTTGATTTAAAAATGGGCGATTCTAGAGCATATTTGAATAGTGATGGGAAAGTTTGAGTAGGGAAGGGAAATTGACAATTCGAGGGTGAGAAAGCGTAATCAGAGCAACAGATCCCTCACTCAAAATCAGTGTTTTGAGTGGGATCTGAAACAGAGAGGGCTGGCCTCTACCTCCACTGGGAGGCGAGGGAGGCAGGGAGGGTGCAGATGCCAGGGAGCTGCTGGGCTGCGGGCAGGAAGAAGAGGCAGGGCTCTACTGGAAGTGTGGAAATGTGGTGAACGGGAAAGCTTGCTCCTGCCATCCTTAGATGCTGGGCATGAAGCTCCAGGCAAGGCGGAGGCTGAACAGAGCCCTGTGGCCCATGGGTGGGCAGCCACCTGGGGGGATCTGCCACTAATTCCCATCTGAGCCTCATCCGGTAACTCAAACCCAAGGTCCCTTTGTCATTACTAGGAAGTGGGTTTCCAATAGGACAGAGTTCAGCCTGGGGCTCTCTAGCGGTATTTGGCCCTCAGTTTACATTTGCAAACAGATTTTGCCTAAGCTCTTCTTTCCAGCCAAATGGTTCTTTTCAGTGGCTCTTGAACTCTTTCTGGGTTTTTCTGACCAGATCTCCTGTCTTAGGGGATTTTACTCACTGCAATATCTTCTGCACCCATCTCCTACCAACTACACCAAATCATCCCAAATCAACCTTCTAAGCTACACTCAAGCCCCATAGCTTTGGTGAAAGTTTCCCATCTCTTCACCCCACAGTCACCCCCTCCTATTCTTACGGCTCTTGGTGGCTTCTCCTGTTGTAACACTGTCAGGGGGTCATGGGCATGGGCATCACCCCCAGAACAGCTCTGCTGTGCTCCATGTGAATGGATCCCCCAGTGTGTACCTGAGTAGCCACCAGTGTCGGAGAAGGCAATGGCACCCCACTCCAGTACTCTCGCCTGGAAAATCCCATGGATGGAGGAGCCTGGTGGGCTGCCGTCTATGGGGTCGCACAGAGTCGGACAGGACTGAAGCTACTTAACAGCTGCAGCAGCCACCAGTGTGCCCTGGTTATATCTCCTCAAAAAAAAGTGTAAATTTCTTTAAGTGAGAAGGGGTGTCTCATCTTAGACATCTGTGAGTCTCTGGTGATGCCTCATTCATTTGTAATAGGTGCTCATTAAATACTAGTTGATGGATTTGCTGCAGTCAGTAGGTGTGAGAAAAGCTCAAAGATGAGGATGTCAAGACTCCACTTGGATTTATTCTCTCACTGGCAGCATTTTCCCTAAGCTCTGAGCCCTGGTTGCAACATCTTCCATTTGGGAGAGGAGCAACTCCATTCATACCTGCCCCACCCAGAGGAGAGGGGCAGAAGAGGATCTTGCCTATGAGGCATATGGTGATCTTGGGCAGAAAGCCTGGGATGATGGAAGATGTTATCAGTCCTAATAAAGTTCTTGCATGTTGGTCAGGGATTGCTAATTGCCAGCAAAGCATGGTAATGGGAAGACAATTCCAGGCAGGAAAAGAAACATGTTCATTCAGGGTCAGGGGCAAGATGTGGGTCTCTCTGGCTGTCAGGCTGAAATCTTCGTCTCTGCCAGTCTTCCTGCCAAGATGCTCCTAGGAGCACTGTGTAGGCATGCAGTTTAAAATAACAGTGTGTTTGTTTGGCTTTGAAAGCAAAACAAGAGATGTGTGGCAAGCATACCCACCTGGAGCTGGTCTGGAGCCTGGTGTCATCACCGGTTGACTGAGGACATGCAAGTGAGCTGGGGGAGGCCATCCAGGTCTTCCAGAGCTTAGCCTTCACCTTCAGGGATGCTCAAGGTCACCCAAGGCAGAAGAACCCTCAGAGATAGGCTAATGCTGGGGACAAAACTGATTCAGGCAAGAATCTGAACACCAGTTAAGACATGGTGTCCATTACTCCTCTTCTTTGCTTCCATTTCTGCTCTTCCCTTTGCTTCCCCATCCACAGCCCCACTCCCACTTCACTCTCCAGAGCCATTTTTCTCCAGAAGTGGAATCCTATTGTGTGTGTATGTTAGTTACTAAGTTGTATGTGACCCCATGGACTGTAGCCTCCTCCTCTGTCCATGGAATTCTCCAGGCAAAAATACTGGAGTAGGTTTCCATGCCCTCCTCCAGGGAATCTTCCTGACCCAGGGGTTGAACCTGGGTCTCCTGCATCACAGGTAGATGCATCTGAGCATCTGAGCCACCAGGGAAGCCCGGAATCCTATTAAAAAAGAAAGAGACATTGTTCTAGCAAGGGAAGAGGTCCTTGGTTGCAGTGAAGAAGAAGAAAGCCCAGAGCAGTTGCCCCATGACTTTATTGAAATGAATTGAAAAAAGGCAGGAGTGCTGGGCTCCGGCAAGAGAGGGGCACTGGCTGGTTCCTTTAGCAGATACCCTGCTCTCAGAAAGGAGTTCCTTAAGACAGAGATAAAAGGAATTGCTGATTGGGAGTTGTAAAACCTCTCTGTCAGTTCTTTTAAAAAGAGAATTTCTTTCTTTTACGGAGTGAGAAGGCCAGTGTGCAAGGTTCTGGGCTCTGTCTGTCCCTGGCCCTTCCCTGGCCGATGACCTCATAGCCTGCCTCGCCACACGCTACCTTCTTGCGGTGCACGCGCCTCTCTTGCCTTGTGCTCCAGAAGGTCAGCAGGTTGTCTCTTCCATTCTTGTCCGTTTCTGCTAACAGGGCTCTGACAGGCAGGGTCCTTCCTTTCCAGGAAGACTGCTGTGTCCACAGCGAGGCTGCCTCGGTTCTGCTTGGAGAGTCCTGAACTCCCGAATTGGAGTTAGGTCTAAGGATAATGTGACCACACCCCAGGGTGTAGCTGCTAGGGGACCTGCTCAGACTTGGAAGGAACAGTTTGGATCACAGATGGAAATTGCTTAACTTTCTGTCCTTCTTGATCCCTTGTGTGCATGCTAAGTTGCTTGTCATGTCTGACTCTTTGCAACCCTGTGGACCATAGCCCGCCAGGTTCCTCTGTCCATGGGATTCTCCAGGCAAGAATACTGGAGTAGGAGCCATACCTTCCTCCAGGGGATCTCCCTGATGCAGGGATGGAAGGTGAGTCTAGCTGAGTCTTCTGCAGTGAAGGTGGAATCTTTACCACTGAGCCACTGGGGAAGCCCTCTTGATCCCTCACTTATATGAAAGAAACAACAAATTTGGAACTGGTCTTTCCTAAGAAGTGAACTGGCTCCCAGAGTGAGAATCAGAGTTCATTTGAGGCTTGGAATTCAATTGCCCCAACAGTGAGGGGCCTTGGGGAAAGCTGGGAGAATTCTCTGGGGATTTGTAGCCAATGCTTTTCCCTGATTTGCGGTCGCTGCCAATCTGGGAGTCTGAAATGTGTTTTGACAGCAGACATCCTTTGTGTCCTGACTATAAGTAGTGATTTGTGGGTCCTCTGACTTTGTCTCTTCCACTGGCAGCTTGAAGAGTGAAGCAGACAGCAGAGGAGACGCGAGGGAAGGTAAGAAGGGGTTGATGGGTGTGTCAGAGTGAGGCCTGAAGTCCCTTTTTTCTCTGTTCCTCCTGCGATGACCTTATTTATTATGGAAAAGGTTTAACTGATATTGAGTCATAACTTGCAAGGAGGAGAAACAGCCCAATCGATACCTCTCAGAGCACCTGGGGAGGCGGATCACTGGAGGTAGGGCTAGGAGGAAGCAGAGAGGGAGGCGAGGAGAGTAGTTAGAAGATGATCTGGCTTAAGAAGTGGCTTTGGACCATCTGCGCTTTTGCTAACCATGGAACATGCGCATCTAATCCCAATTAACTTCTGCCACCATCTCCAATCTCAGCTTCTCTGTTCACGCCAGTGACAAGAATTTAGCTGTGGGTTGAGAGTCTAGGAAGACCTCACATTACCTAGATATGAAGAACCAGATGGGCCCTACCTGCTGGGGCACTGGTGGTAATGGAGACCAGGCAGAAGCAATCACTGGGTTCTTGCCAGTTCTACCCAAAATCTTGCCCTGTTCTCTGGCAGATTTATCCGGGGAACTGAAGAGAATCTTTTTGGCAGTGGTCCTTAGGTCTTGGTCCTTAGGTCTTGCAAAGAGACTCTATCAATGTTCCCAGGAGTGAAGCCCCCTGACAGGCATTCTGTTTATGTACCCAGAAATCTGTACAGGATGGAGTCTTTTTTTTTTTTTTCTTGCCATAGCACTAGGCATGTGGGATCTTAGTTCCCCAACCAGGGATGGAACCCACGCTCCTGCATTGGAAGGGTGGAGTCTTAACCATTGCCAGGGAAGTCCCAGAATGGAGTTTTAACGCACTGCCTGTGAAGGCCATTGCATGAGCTTGGGTGACGTCCAAGGGCTACTTCTCTGGTCCTCAGTTTCCTCTGCTGGACCAAGAGAGAATTTGATTAGGTGATCTACAACTGCACTGACCAATATGGTAGCCACTGGCAACATGTGGCTATTTGAATTGAAATGAATTGATATTAAATACAAAATTCAGGTGCTCAGTCACTCAAGTCTTTTCAAATGCTTAATAGTAAGATGTGGCCACTGACTAGTGTATCAGACAGTATAGATATGGAACATCTCTGTCACTGCTAAAAGTTCTACTCGGGTCTCTGGCAATTCTGCTATTCTGTTATTCTAGAATTATCTGCTATCAAGAGTCCTGCAGCATTAGTTCCATTGGCCCCTTGGCCAGCTGCTGTCATCTGTCACCACTTACACTGCACACAACTCATAGCAATGTGCACACAGACATGCACACACAAGGCGCACACCCAGAGCACACGATACTTTCTTCCACGAAGCAGCGTTGAGAAATTTGATATCCTGACTTGAGAATAACTGATTAATCAGGTGCACTCCTGACTTCTCCTTACATTTCAGGGGCTTTCTTTGTCATGTAATTACTCACTGCACATCATTTCCTGGATGCCTACTACATGCTGGGTACTGTTCAAGAGTACCAGTGGAAGGTGGAGTCTGGGGATGATCCTTTATGACACCAAATTCCTTTGCGGTGGAAGAGGCATGACCACCGTGAGCATCAACTCCTCTCTGTGTCCGCTCGTGGTTTTGCCCCTGAAGGGCTTGCATCGCACAAACAGCCCTTGCTTTGTAGAGACTTGATATAAGCAGATGGGGGCTGGGAGGAGGTAAGGAACATGCTTGTGATCAGTACTTGATCAGAGGCCTGGACAGCATGTTATAGGGACAGAGGAGAGACAGTCACATTCCCCCCGTCCCTGGGGCCTCGATTTCCCCAGTTGAACAGAGAGCAGGCCTGGCCCTCTCTGAGGTCTCCTCATAGCCGATACCTATCTGCAGGAGTTGAGATCTCTGAGCACTCTTTGAAGGGAAAGCCTCACTGGGTGCAAAATTCAGGTAGCACAGGTTTTTCTCGATTTCCCATCAGTGCTGCCCTTTATTCTTTTAAATCCTGAGGTTGACTGAGGCGCCTTCCCTCTCCCCACAGCCCTCCCTCCTTCCAGGCTGCACAACCCCAGCCCAGTTCTTGTCATATTTCCTACTGGATCGGGTGTTTAATTAAAATCATAATTAAAATTGATCTCCTCATTAGCATGCACCTGCTCTGCCTCTCACATCCTTGCGTTCCATTATCCACTGAAGATGTCAGGGCTGACAGGCGAGAGCCAGACCCCAGGCCGGCCCCGCCTGATGGGGTTGACCGACGACAACATCTGGACAGAGAGGACTTTGGGGGAGAAGCTGCCTTGGCTGCAGAACAACAAATAATTAGCGGCAGGTGGGCTCTCTGGGGAGTGGCCAGGCTGCTGGAGGCCTGCAGGCCGCTGGCTATATCTGTGGTCCTACTGGAAGGACCCCTCCCTCTTCCACCTTTCCACCCCTACCTTGTGTGTGTGCACACACATACACACCCCTCGAGTGCTTGTGACGAGCCAACAAACTCCTGGTCCCAAGAGTCTGGAGGGGTGAGAACAAGAAGATTTCCAGAGGTGAACTCGAGCTGTGCCTTTAAGGCTCCTCCAGCAGGGCTGTGATGACCACTATCCTCCAGGATAGTGGAGGTGATAACTGACTGTAATAACTCTCCTCCAGGGGTCGCCAGTGAGGGTGAGCAAACAACAGGGGGTCAGGAGAGGAGCTGGCCTGGCCCTCCAGTCTATTGAGACCTGGTGGCGCTAGTGGTAAAGAACTCTCCTGTCAATTCAGGAGACTTAAGAGACGAGGGTTCGATCCCTGGGTTGGGAAGATCCCCTGGAGGAGGGCATGGCAACCTGCTCCAGTATTCTTGCCGTGAGAATCCCATGGACAGAGGAGCCTGGTGAGCTATAGTCCATGGGATGGCAAAGAGTCAGACACAACTGAAGTGACTTAGCACACATGAACACAAAGAATGTGGGGGTATCAAGTGTGAGTGTGCAGGGCAGGGCTGTGAACCCTGATGGCTACTTAACTTCCTGCCTGACCTCTCCCACTCATGACGGGGAATGGAAGGGAGAGGTCTGGGAGGAGAAAGCAGCAGGGCATGCACTCAGTGCAGAAATGGAAGCTCCATGAGAGCAGGGGATTCTTTAAAATTAAAAAAAAGTTTTTTTTTTTTAACTGTGTAAAGGACACATAAAATTTACGATCATTACTGTCCCTAAGTTTACAGTTTAGTAGTGTCAAATATATTCACACTGTGGTACAACCAATCTTTATAAATTTTTCATCTGGTAAAACTGATGCTCTATATTCATTAAGCAATAACTCTGCATCCCTTCCTCCCCCAGCCCCAGGCATTCATCACTCTACTTTCTGTCTCTATGAAGTTGACTACTCTAGGTGCCTCATGTAAGTATAATCATATACAGTATTTGACTTTTTGTGACTTGCTTATTTCACTTAGCATAATATCCTCAAGGGTCATCCATATTGTAATATGAATCATACTTTCCTGCCTTTTTTAGGACTGAATAATATTCCATTGTATGTAAATTCCACCTTTTGTTTATTTACAGATGGATGACACTTGGGTTGCTTCCACCTCTTGGCTCTTGTGAATAATACTGCTGTGAGCATGTGTATGCAGATGATATCACCTCAAGATTCTGCTTTCAGTTCTTTTGGATAAATACCCAGAAGTGGAATTGATGGATCATGTGATAATTCTGTAATAGAGAACAAACCTGACTCCATGTTGGATTTATTGCTTTAGCTCTAACCCTTGTGCTTTGTTGCTGGTGCTTAGTCTTGCTGGCTCTGCACCTTTGTAGAAGAATGTTGCCTATAGCCTGAAATGTACAGGGTAGCCTATTCTCAGGGCTCTGACCTTGAAAGGTATAACCCTTTCTCATTCATACAGAGAGAAAAAGTTGCAGAAAAGAGAATAACGTTTGTCCCGATTGAGGAACGTTATGACCAGATCTACGTGGATCGTTGCAAGAACAAAGGATTCTGGCACCAAGAAATTGTCACCAACCAACCACACCCCCTACCCTTGTAGTATAAAAGAAGCCTGAATTCTGACTCAGGTGAGATGGTGTTTGGGGTTGCTAGTCCATCATCTTCTCTGTCTGCTGGGTTTCCAAATAAAGTCATTATTCCTTGCCCCCCAAATTTATCTCTTAATTTATTGGCCTGGCCTGTGGCTTGGACTCAGTAACAATTCTATTTTTAATTTTTGAGGAACTGCCACACTGTGTTCTGTAGGGGTTGTACCATTTTACATTCCCACCAGCAGGACACAAGGGTTCTAATTTCTCCACATCCTCATCTGTTTTTGTTTTTTGTTGGTTGGTTTATTTAGTAATAGCCATCCTAATGGGCGTAAAGTGATTTCTCATTGTGGTTTTGATTTGCATTTCCCTAATGATTAGTGATGTTGAGCATCTTTTCATGTGCTTATTGGCCATTTGTATTTCCTCCTTGAAGAAATATCTATTCAAGTTCTTTGCCCATTTTTTAATCAGGTTATTTGTTTTGTTGTTGTTGAGAGAGTAGGGCATTTTATCTGTCTTGTTCACTGCTGTATTCCTGGCACCTACAGCAGAACCTGGCGTACTGTATGCACTCAGTTTACTTACTGAACATTTGGTGAATTACCTTTCACTTTCAGAAATCACTAAGTGAAATGGGATTCTTCCAAAGGGGTGGTGAGGCTATGGATGTGATATGAAATGTGATATCTCGCTTGTTTCACATTTTTGTAAATCCTGTGTGAGGTCTATAACAGGAGACTAGGTCAAGTCAGGGCTTTCTGGGTGGCTCAGTGGTAAAGAATCTGCCTGATGCAGGAGACTCCAGCTCGATCCTTGGGTCGGGAAGACCCCCTGGAGAAGGAAATGGCAACCCACTCCAGTATTCATGCCTGGGAAATCTCATGGTCAGAGCAGCCTCGTGGGCTGCAACCATGGGGTTGCAAAGAGTCAAGCACAACTTAGTGACTGAACAATAAGAAGTTCAAGTTAACCTCACATCTAAGGGAGTTTGGACTAAGGTGGACATCCCATAGTGAAGGAAATTTAGGCTTTTGGGTTAGGCCTCAATTCATATCCCAGAACTCTGTTACTTACTACTGGTTATGTGACCCTGGGAAAATTACCTCTCTAAGCCTCAGTTTGCAAATACATCAAAGTGAAACTGAACGTGAAAGTTGCTCAGTTGAGTCAGACTCTTTGCAACTCCATGGAATTCTCCATGCAACTCCAGGGAATTCTCCAGGCCAGGATATTGGAGTGGGTAACTTTTGCCTTCTTCACGGGATCTTCCCAACCCAGGGATCTAATCCAGGTCTCCCGCATTGCAGGCGGATTCTTTACCAGCTGAGACACAAAGGAAGCCCAAGAATACTGGAGTGGGTAGCTTATCCCTTCTCCAGCAGATCTTCCCAACATGGGAATCAAACTGGGGTCTCCTGCATTGCAGGCGGATTCTTTACCAACTGAGCTATCAGGGAAGCCCATCAACGGGAATAATAATGCCTACCCAATAGGGTGCTCACAAGGAAGATGTGAGGTAATAAAGTCTTGTCACTGATCATTCCCTTTCTTGCTCTCCTCCCATGTGATTCTAAAACTCCAGAACATCCTACAAATGACCAGAACACCAGGACTCACACACACCCTCATATTAAGCACAGGGTATCTATCAATCATGTTCTCTGTGTGAGATACTGCTCTTAGGAGGGAGGAGGCTCAGAGATGTGTGAAGCATGGGTCCTACCCTGGGAACATGGCTGGGGGGCAGATGAACTTGAGGCCAGAAGAACGCTGGAGTGATCCTGAGCGGTCTCTGCAGGAAGGGTGGGCCTTAGATCAGCCAAAAGAGTGCCCTGAAGTGACAATGACAAGGGCATGGCTACATAGGTTTAAGTTCCTGCCGTTGGACTTCCTCTCACTGACTGGAGGCCACCCAGGAGGTCCGAGCAGGGGAAAAGCCAGGTGAAAACTGGTGAGGGCTCACTGGGCTGCAGAAGGAGGCACGGAAATTATCTAGGGATGCAAATCCTCCTCACAATGAGGAAGTCATTCCCCTGGGTTACTTAAATTCCTTCTGCTGGAACTGAAGTTTGTTTTTCTCTTCTGCAGTCTTTGGGGGAAGGAGAGAATTGCTAATGACCTTCCTCCATTACCCAACATTGATCTGTGGGAGGGGAGCTTGGCCGTCGCCTGGTCTTCCTGCCTTTCCCTGTGTGTATCCCTCTGGATGTACTAACAAGGGCTTAACCAGAGATGAATAAGTGCCAAGGCATTTTCAGCTTACAGCACTTCTCCAAAACCCCTCCTCCCTCTCCTTCCTCCCTTCCCTTTCCTCCCCACCCCTCTGTGTCCCCAGCCCTGGTCCTTGGGGGCTCCGGGCAAAGGTCATCCTCCTGGAGGAGATGATCCTGCAGTCCTGCCCAGGTGGGCTCACCTCTGCTTCTCCCTGGGAGCTGTCAGCAGGCAGCCTGGGAGCCCAGGGATGTCAGGTCAAATGCAGCCGATGTAGGAGCAGGAGCTGGGGGGAGGCGGGGTGTCCACCAGGGAGGTGATTAGCTTTGCGGTGCCTCTAATAATAATCTGTGAGGCTAACAAACAGCACAGCGGAGGCGGCGAGGGCAGGCTGCGCGCTGGCTGTCTCTGTCCTTCTTAAGGTTAGACCAGGAGGGAGACCTTGTTAATTGCAGACTTATCCTGATTACTACCAGCTCTCAGCCAATGAGCCACAGGAGGCAAAGCCAAGGCTTAGTGGAGAGATTTGGAGCAGCTGGAGTCTGCTGGGGTATGGTTTCCTCCCAACCCTGGGGACCCAACTTGCGAGAAAGCCCTGGGATTCAAAAACTCAGTTCATCTATCGGTCAGTATTGGCTGGCTGCAGTGCATTTTACAGAACATTCAAAGGAGTCCTGAATTTCAGTTTTTGAAAGATATGAGTTGAACCAACAAAGGTAAGTCTCCATCTATCCCCTCAGAGAATCCCTCAACACACACACGCGCGCGCGCGCGCACACACACACACACACACACACACACACACACACACACACTTACAGATTCTGAGCCTTCTGGTGTTAGATGCTCTATAAATATCCATTGCATTGAATTAAACTTGAAATTGGACGCAGAGACTAGGGGCGTGGCTGATCTCCCTCTGGCTTCCCTGGCTTCTTTGCTGCTTGACCTTGTAGCTGCTTGGGAAAAAGGACAACGCAGAGTGAGGTGGGGACACCTGCCACGGCTAGGAGGTGGCTGAGGCCATGAGGGGGCAGCAGCAAAGGCAAGATAGGGGCCGGGCAAGCAGACAGAGGACCCTAAACCTAGCTGTCCAGCAAATGCAGGGTGGGATCGTGGCCACAGCAGGAAAGTGAAAGTGAAGTCACTCAGTCATTTCCGACTCTTTGTGACCCCGTGGACTGTAGCACCCCAGGCTCCTCTGTCCATGGGATTCTCCAAGCAAGAATACTGGAGTGGGTTGCCATTTCCTTCTCCAGGGAATCTTCCTGACCCAGGGATCGAACCCAGGTCTCCCACATCGCAGGCAGACGCTTTAACCTCTGAGCCACCAGGGAAGCACCCTGGTTAGCAGAACACGCCCGGGCTGAGCCTCATGAACTGAAGCCAAGAGGACAGAGAAGGGAGATGAGCCATGGGCAGGCGGTTTGCCGAAGGTCAATGCCAGAAAATCTTTAAAAATGCAGTTTTCTGAGGCTAGCCTCTGTCAGAGAACAAGTGGCTCTTACCCCAAGACCACAAAGGAGCTCCTGGAAATAAGCTTTATGGAGGATGCTGGGCTTCCCTGGTGGCTCAGCTGGTAAAGAACCCGCCTGCAATGCAGGAGACCTGGGTTCCATCCCTGGGTCGGGAAGATCCCCTGGAGAAGGGCATGGCAAGCCACTCCAGTATTCTTGCCTGGGGCATCCCCTGGACAGAGGAGCCTGGCGGGCTACAGTCCATAGAGTTGCAAAGAGTCGGACACGACTGAGTGACTAAGCACAGCACATGGAGGATGCTGGAAAGAAGAGGGTAGAATTTCCTCCCTGTTGGGTGGAAGCTTGCCTTCTGCAGAGAGGTCCCAGTCCATCTCTCCTATCTGGGCAATGCATGGGAACAGCAGGCCTGGCTCTGAACTGCCCCATCTTCCGCAACTGTTAGAATTTTCTTCACTCCTGTCTCTTCCTGGTTGCCCCCTCCCCTCTCCTCTGAAGACCTCATGGCTTAGTGCAGTGGCCTGGAACCCACCCCTTCCCAAGGCACCCACTCCTGACACCCCTCTAAGATCTGATCTACGGCGGCAGGACTAGTCATGGCACCGTGAAATAATAGCGATAGCAATAATGAAGGAATGGATGGCCATGTGTTAGGTTCTTTGATGCACCAGGGCCCTGAGGTCAGTGAGTTATTTCATGGAATCCTTTTGTCAATCTCATGAAAGATTGTTTAATCATTTTATAAGACCTGATTTATAAAAGAAGAAACTGAGGCTCGGAGAGGTCACATAACTTGCCCCGGGTCACTGAGATAGCAAGTTGCTGTGGTGGGATTCAAACTCTGCAGGAGTTGCTCTTTCTCCTCCAGAGAGGACTGGGGAGTGGGGAGAGCAAAGCCCCTGACTCCTCCTTCTCCTGCTGTCACAAGGGCTCAGGGTGTCCAGGCCCATCTAGTACTTCCTCCCCCACCTCCGTCCCATCTGAGATGGCCAGAAACAGGGTTTCATCCCCTCGGTGGACACCCAAAGACCCACTGTTAGTGCTTAGACTTGGTCTTTGTCTGTTTTATATGCAACAAATGAATAGAGACATTGGAGGAAGTCACTTTAATCCCTTGATCCCCTGTGTTGATGGGAAAAAAAGAAGGATCAACTCGAGAAGTGTTTCTTTCCTTCAAGGATGTCAGAGCGGGACCCTGTGCCCTTTCCTGGTTTCTCTGGAGCATCCGGTCAGCAGGAAGTCCCTCCCACAGGGCGCCATGGCACTGCCCCTGGGGACCAGGGTCCTTTTATGACCCTTCTCACCTTTTCCCAGCCTCCCGCCCTGCTGGTCCTCCCCCGGCTCCTGAGTCCTCATCAGCTCAGAGCTGGTGGGGTGGAAGGGGCGCTTTCCCCCTGCCCTTCTTCTCTGGGTTGGCTTCTGTAGTTCCTGCTTATTAGCCCTTGGTGTTGTTCTGAATGCCTTATGGCTATCAATTCATTTAATCCTCCCAGCATTCTGGCAGGGTGTGTACCATTCCCATTTTACTGATAGCAAACAGAGGCCAGACAAGATGAGTGACTTGTTCAGGGGCACAGCCTAGAAGTGCTGGAGACAGATGTGAACCTCCACAACCTGAGTCCATGGCTCAAACTCCTCCTTCTTGTTACAGGATGCTGGGGACACGTAAAGTGATTTTTTTTTTTTTTTTTTGGTGGGGAGGCTGGACTAGAATACTTTCTACTGTGCATAACACTGCTCTACGTGCCAAGTTCCAAGCAGCTGACGTATTAATGAGCATAGCTGTGGCCTGCCTGCTCTCTCGTGTCCCCCTCAGAGCTTGAACAAAAGGCACGCTCGCCAGGCATTGGGTGGGTGGTTGATTGATTGGAGTTGTAGCAGCAGGAAGCTCCATTGGCTCTCACAGATGCTGGGGTTGGAGAAGGAAAGGAGGGAGGGGGAGTGGTGGTCCAAGGGAATGGGTCCCCCCGTGAGATACTCAGTCCTGGGGTGCTTGCTATGCCTCTTCCTTGGGTAGAGTACCAAGCAGACACAGTGGGTCCCCGTGAAGGTGGCAAAGCGGATGTGTTCCCATCTCCCTCTCCTCCTAGGGGACTCTTCACTCCTCTTCTTCAGCCTGAGAAGTGGGGGGCCCCAGGAGCCTGCAGCATGAGCTGAGCTGGACTTTGCTTATAGGAGGATAATCAGGAGGGCCAGCCGTGCTTGCTTTTCCCAGGCTGCCTTAGGATGAGGGCATGGATCTCCCAGAGGAGGCTTGACTCCTGCCCCCAAACCTGGGAGGGAGGTCGGGCTGTACATGGAGACACACAGGTTAGTTCTAGAAGGCATCAGCTTTTCGCCTCCAGCTCAGGGTGCCCACATCTGCTGCTATGTGTCCAGGTACCCCACCTGCTTGATCCCCAGTGGGGGAGGCTTGGGGCAAGAAGACCAGGGAAGAGCTGGGAGGAGGGGAAGAAGATGTAACCTACCGAGCTGAGAGTACTCGGGGAAATAAAGGATCTATTTTTTTTCCATTTGTTCTCAGCAAACATTTGTCATTTAATTTCTTTCTAATTACACAATTACGTAATTATGTAGTATTAGTAAAATAAAGCCTAAAGACGTTTGAGTAAAGAATTACTTAAGTAAATAATGTCTGACTAAAGTAATTATTTCCCGGGTTTTCTTTTTTAAAGTAGAATTGGATGAAATTAGTTCAGGCATTGTTGCGGAGCTGAGTGGGGGGAGGGGGGCTGCACAGGCAAGGGCAGAGATAAGGGCCCCCTGGTCCCCCTGGGCTTCAGCTCCCAACATCTTGGAACTTTCCTGTCTCTGTGGATGAGTCTCTGATGGCAAATTCCAGCCCTGCTACTGGCTAGTGGCTTGGGAACTGGCTTCTGTTTTGAGCTTCACCGGGTCCCTTAGAAGGGCTAATTCTTACTTCAGTGGGAGGGGAGGAAGCCCAGCGCAGACGAAGTACTTAGTTACTGAGGGCTGTTCCTCGGGTCTCTCCAGGTTTGCGAAGAGGCAGCCAATCCTGAGACCACCAGGTCCATAAAGAAACCAGCCCTGAGGGCTTCCCTGGGGGCTCTGTGGTAGGGAGTCTGCCTGCCAAGTGCAGATCCGTGGAGATCCTACATGCCAAGGAGCACGTGCGCCCGTGTGCCGCAACTGCTGAGCCTGTGCTCGAGGGCTCCGGAGCAGCAACTACGGAAGCCAGAGCGCCCAGAGCCCACGCTCTGCAACAAGAGAATGCACCACAATGAGAAGCCCACACACGGCAGCTAGAGATTAGCCCCCACTAGCTGCAACTAGAGAAAAGCCCCATGCAGCAGTGCAGACCCAGCATAGCCAAAAAATAAATTAAAAAAAAAAAAAGAAAGAAAGAAACCACTCCCCAGCCCCAGCTGCAGGCTGAGGGATTAGGTCCTATGAGAGGCTGGGTGGTGATGTGGTGGCAGAGGTAGAGCGTGGATCTCGGGGCTGCGGAGCTACCAGGAGGCCTAATGTGGCAGGCCCCTGGGGTCAGGTGCAGCTCACTCTGGGAGTTTCCGTCTTGGCCTGAAAGGTTGCAGAGAGAGCAGGCTCCTTCAAGGTTGGCAGTCAGCTCCCCAAAGCCCTGGTGGACTTGGACTTGGCCGTGTGCTTGAGCGGGGAGGAAGTTGCCTTCCCAGAGGGGGCTGGCAGACCTGGGAGGAAGGGAACCCCCGGATGGGGCTGGTGGTGAGGCTGCTGGAGTACCTCCTGGCTGCCTGAGCCCATCGGCCCTTGATAAGACCAGAGGACAGTTCTCCAGACATGAGCCCCTTTCCCGGTGCTTCAGGGTTTAGGGAGGGACTGACCCAGCCGCTTAGTACAGAAGGTGATTCCTGGGGGAGCAGGCTGCCCTGTGCTCCCTCCATCTCTCTTCTACTCCCATCCTCACAGTGCTCATCCATCCCTCAGGAGAGAGTCACTTGTTCCTTTGATCTGGAGGGCTTGTCACCCTCTGAGATCCCCCTACCACAACGAGGCCCCGGACAAGTTAAGTCCTTAAGACTTTTCGACTCTCCTTAGGATAGTAGAAGCAATATATTCCTCCCCTGGAGCTATTTTCGAGTTACCTGAGGACTCACAGCCCCTGCTGAGGCCCCGGGGAAGCTGAGGTACATGTCGCTGATCGTCTGTGCTCCTGGTGGCGGTGGGTGTCAGGCCGAGTGGCTTATCACGCCCTCCTGCCTGCTGCACATCTCCGAGAGCTCAAAAGTGATCTGCTTGAACATGAAGCGGGTAAGACTTCTTAGCCTTCTCATTGGAACCTGGCTTTGGGCCTTTGATTGATGGCTCACTGTCACCAGCACTCTTTGAGAAAGGAAACAAAAGAGGTTTCTGGAAAGTTACCGGAGCCACAGGAGAGTATGCTGACACAGTCCTTCAGGCCAAAAACAATAAGGTGGGTTAAAAACATTAGTTTTTCTTGAGTGGATTATCTGTTGCCATTGAGCTACAAATGTTTGGAAGTATTTGGTAAAGTTAAAGATACGTTGCCCTACAGTTGGGCAACTGTACTCTAGGCGTATGCTGTAGAGAAACATACAGGTGCATAAAGAGACATATCAGAGAAATCATAGTACTATTGTTTGTAATAGCAAAACAGGCAAACAAAAAACACAAAAGATGGAGCAACCAAAATTTCTAACAACAGGAGAATGAAATGAGTAAGTTGAGTAAGTTGTGAAGCACTCATTCAATGAAGTTCTTTTCAGCAGTAAAAATGAAGTGGAGTTACATGTATCAACATGGATGATTCTATGAAACATCACAGAGCTAAAGAAGCATGCTGCAGAAGAGTATATCCACTGTGATATCACTTATAAAAGCTGTAAGCTATGCAGAACCAAGCCAGGTACTGTGTATGAATAATGCATAGGAATACAGACACCAAAGTCAAAGATGGCCAAACTCAAGAGCCTGGAAATAGGGAGTGAGAGGGAGGGTGGGCAGGAATGGGAGGCAGTACAGGGGCATCCAGCCTTATTGGTCATGTTTTATTAATGACACTGAGATGTGGGCATAAGGGTGCTTATCATATTATTCCTTAATTTTTTTTGAGTGGTTGAAATATTTTAAGAAATTTTTTTTTTAAATATATATTTATTTATTTATTTGACTGCATGAGGTCTTAGTTACAGAGACTTAGTTACAGCACATGGGATCTTGTTCCCTGACCAGGGTATGAACCCGGGCCCCCTGCATTGGAAGCAGAGAGTCTTAGCCACTGAACCACCAGGGAAGTCCCTTAAGAAATGTTTTATTAAGAAAGAAAAATGTAGAAATCCAAACAAAAATTAAAGGCCCCCTTGGTTTTTCATAGAAGTGCCAGAACATGGAATGCATGTGTGTGTGTGGGTGGGTGTGTGTCCATGCATGTGTGTGAGTCTCAGATGGTGGAGGCAGGTGGTGAATAGTTGGGTTAGAGAGCGGTGGAGAAGACCTCGGATAGACTAGGTCATATAGCTGGCTCCTGGGAAGTTTTCTGGGTTGAATACTTATTCAGGAAAGTTCCCCTCATCACATAATATTTGCCTATGTAAGAAGCTAAATATTCATTGAGTAATTAGCCAGTTCAAATGTGTGGTATGAAAAGACAATTCCTTCTAATTATAGGGATGTCAGTTAAAAGATGTCATGCCAGGATGCCATTCACTGCCAAGACAGCTTTAATAAAATTCTCGCTGTGATTTAGATTCAAAAAGGTAAAAAAAAAAAAAAAAAAGACACTATTATTTTTGATAATTAAATATTTACCAGAGTTGAGAAAATAAGTCACGCTAATGTTTCAGGCTAATCAAAAGCTCTTTTTAAAGGTTCCAATAAAGATATTGTTGCTCTCACAGCTCCACTGCCAGGTTCAAAGGTTCTCTGGACTGACTCTCCTGGAGGGTCCCCAGGCCAGCTCTGACTATTCCTAACTTCACATGTGGGCATCCATTCCTCCTGGAGACATTATTTAACTTGTTGTTCAGTCGCTCAGTCATGTTGGACTCTTTGCGACCCCGTGGACTGCAGCATGCCTGGCTTCTTTGTCCTTCACTAATCTCCTGGAGTTTGCTTTAACTCATGTCCATCGAGTTGGTTGGTGCCATCCAACCATTTCATCCTCTGTTACCGCTTCTCCTACCCTCAGTATTTCCCAGCCTCAGGGTCTTTTCCAATGAGTCGGCTCTTCACATCAGGAGGCCAAAGTATTGTCCCACAGTTGTCTGCTCCCTCCCCGCCAGTTCGATTCTAAGTGTCATGACTACAGAGCTGTGCCTTTTTTATGGGGTGGAGGTAGGGATGGGAGAGAAGATATGTCATTTCTAATTCAGTTTTCTCTATAATAAGGGAAGCTCAATAATGAATTGAGCTTGACAAAAAGTTAATGCAATAAAAATTGCACCCAATTTAGGTCCGATACTCCCTGGTTATGTGCTATTGGGGAAGTGATTAATTTCTCTCAGTGTCAGTTTTGCTTCTGTAAAATGGGGATATTACATAAATACCTTATAGGACTCTTTTTTGTTTTTGTTGCAGTATAATTGACTTACAATGTTCTGTTCATTTCTGCGATACAGCAAAGTGATTCAGTTATGTGTATGTGTGTGTGTGTGTGTGTATACACATTCTTTTTTTTTAACATTCTTTTCCATTATAGTTTACCTTAGGATATTGAATATAGTTCTCTGTGCTATACAGGAGGACCGTGCTGTTTATCCATTCTATATATAAAATTTACATCTGCTAACCCCAACTTCCCATTCCATCCCTCCCCCAGTCCCTTCCCCTCTTAGCAACCACAAGTCTGTTCTCTGTGTCCATGAATCTCTTCCTGTTTCATAGACAGGTTCCTCTGTGTCATATTTTAGATTCCTTATATAAGTGATTTCATATAGTATTTGTCTTCCTCTTACTCATTTACTTCACTTAGTATGATTATCTCTCGGTCCATTCCAAGATTAGGGTAATTTAAACCCATGTCTTCTTATAGTAGACTTGCGGACATTGTCTACTCGTTTCTGTCTTTACCCCTGCGACCTGCTGGCCCTCCCTCTGTGGGCAGAGGTCAGCATGGGACCCATCTTGTCTCCCCCCAGCTCCTGGTTTTCTCAGAATATGCTCCCACGACCACAACTGCTCATGGTACGGGGATGGTATCTGACCCAGGTTAGACTGATCTGAGGACTTTCCCAGGATTTTCAATGAAGAGCTGAAAAACTAGTCAGATCATCTCTGCTTAAAGTGAAAAGTGAAAGCAAAGTCGCTCAGTTGTGTCCAACTCTTTGTGACCCCATGGACTGTAGCCTACCATGCTCCTCCGTCCATGGGCTTTTCCAGGCAAAAGTACTGGAGTGGGGTGCCATTGCCTTCTCCAGAGGATCTTCCCAACCCAGGGATCGAACCCAGGTTTCCTGCATTGTAGGCAGATGCTTTACTATCTGAGCCACCAGGGAAGATATCTCTGCTTAAAGATACTGTAAATAGGAAACACCCTAATTGTGGTATAAGTTAAGATTGGATTTTGCTGCATTTAAAACCTCCACCATCCATGCCACACACACACACACACAAAAAAAAAAACTAAACAAAAATAGTAATTAAATAAAATAGACATATATATTGCTCTTCTGCAAAAGCAGTCCAGAAATAGATTGTGCATGACCAACTGAGAGCTCCCAGGTCAGGCTCTGATCTTTCTGCTTCTCCATCCTCAGAACAATTTCCAGCCTCCAAGTAATCTCCTGTTCCATTACGTGTGCAGGAACTTCAGCAACTTTATTTCAATTCCATGCAGTTGGAAGGACAAAAGGGAGAAAAAGGCCCTCCTTTTTTAGAAGGCCTAACCCTTCTGCTTACATCTCATTGGCCTGAACCTAGTCACATGGCCAAACCTAGCTGCAAAGATAGTTGGGAAATGTAGTCTTTTGGCTGGTAACCATGGCTGCCCAATGAAACCAGGATTCTGTCACTAAGGAGGAAAGGAAAAAATGCACGTAGGACTAGGCTATCAGTAATCTCTGCTCCGTGGAGTAATTCTGTCACATGGAGAAATCTGGTCTGCTATCACATCTCTATATTTCCCATGGCTTGGTTATTTAATCTTAGCTCTGATTATGGGAGATTCTTTTAATAAACTCCTTCTTTTCTTCCTTTCATTAGAAAAAGTGTCAGTCACAGCCATGAGGGTCCTAATATTCCTCTCCTTTACGATCCCTTTACAGCTCCCTGTGACGCTGGAGGGACTCTAATAGCCCTTGCAGGTTTCGTGATTACTTTAACTAGAGGCTCCCATGTGCATTCATTTGTGAAAATGTTGTGGTGCTTTGCCTTCTCAGTTACTCTCTGCCTCTTTGGTCCTAAATCCGAGATTCTCTGGCTCTCTCCTGGGTTCTGGCTCCCAGAACATTACAGGGAACTTAGAGTTGGTTTCTGCTTTCTTGTTTCTTCCAGTGTTGTCTGAAATTACTTTTATTTCTCTTCTCCACTCAGAAGTACTAGAAGAGAATTTGAGCTCCAGTGACTCAAGCTATAAAACCTCTTCCTCTCCTCCTGCCTGGCAGGACCCCAGAAGAGATCTCCAAGACATTTGTCTGTCTGCCTGGCTTGTGGACTCAGCACACCCTCTTAGTTTGGCAGAGAGCAAGGTAGGAATAAGGAGAAGAGTCTATCCTCGGCCCTTCTCTGGAGAGTCACTTGTGCCATAATTCTGGTGACATCCAACCATGGGGTTCAGTTGACCTTGGGAGACCCTGGAAGTATATTTTAAGAGGAAGGCTAGGCATCCTGAAGATTATTTTTTGACAAACTCAGTAATTGCATAAAAACAGGAACCATTTCACCCCACCCCCACGCCCTATCCCAGAGAGGCTGGAGGTGGAGCTCAGAGCTGATCATCGGATTTGCAAGGGCAGGTCATTGTGGTTAGCTGATGGGCATTTGAGAATGCATTTTGTGCTGAGTCTATGGGTAAAAAATACTTCTCTATGAGCTGGTTTTATTGCTGCAATGAACCTCATCCCTGTGAGTCAGAAGGTCGTCCTCTGCAGCAACCATGTGACTGGGAGTCAGAGAAAAGAGGAATCAAAGGGCCTCCAGAAGTATTTTATACACCTCTTGCCTCTATTCCATTAAATCCAATTGCCTAATAGCTAACAATGACTGAGCGCTCATTATCTGTAAGTACCACGCTAAGAGTATGTATAATCTTATGTAGTCGCCCCATAACCCTCTGAATTCAGTAATGTTAACACTCCAGTTTAGCAGATGGGAAAACTGAGGCCCAGAGTCATTCATAAAGTTGTCAGAGCTGGGATTCAAATTCAGGGATAGTTGGATTCCCAAGCGTATCCTCCTACACACCACACTTCACTACCTTCTGAAACGTTTACTGAAGGTCTCCACCGTGCCTAAACTGGTTCCTAGATGCCACAGGCAGGACAAGATCAAGATGGAGGCTCCCATTACCATCTCCTATTTCCTGCTTCCCTTACCATTAAGTGCCCATCTGTCATCATCATGCAGAGCTACTGCTAAACAATTCAGTGGAAATATAATGCGAGCCACATATGTATTTTACATGTTTTACGAGGTATATTAAATGAGATAAAAAGAAACAGGAATCACTGAAACTCATGCCATCTGTAAAAAATAGTTTAAAAAAATCACATTACAGTGGTATATCAGTGCATAGAAAACAAAATCATTCCAAGTAAATCATCCATTGACACTGACAGCATTGTTTTTCTTTATGTTTATCTCTATCTTCATTTTCAATTGAAGTATAGTTGATCTACAATATTGTGTTAGTTTCAGGCATACAGCAAAGTGATTCAGTTATACACACATATGTATGTGTATAATACCTTATAAAAACCTAGAATGGAAAAGAATGTGAAAGAGAATATGTATATATATAGATATATCTATTTATAGGTATATAAAGATATACATATACATATATCTCTACATATATCTGTATATATAGAAAATTATGTATATATATACATAATTTGAAAAAGAATATGTATACATATACATATTCTTTTTCAAATTTTTTTCCAATATAGGTTATTATAAGATATTGAGTGTATTTCCCTGTGCTATACAGTAAGTCCTTGCTGTATATCTAATTTATATTTAGTAGTTTGTACATGTTAATCCCAAACTCCTAATTTATCCCTTCCCCTTTTGTGTTGTGTTTTTAATACTAGAAATGATTCATGTTGCTGATCCATGTACTACAGTACAACAATAATATGTTATGGAATATAATGGTTAAAGTGAAATGTGCTTCTACTAAACTTTACAATAAAAGTGTGTCTAATGTCAAAATATTTTATACTAATGCTTCTGCCTTTTAGTTTAATCTAAATTAAATTAAAAATTCAGTTTCTCAGTGGCATTTGCCATATTTCAATTGTTCAATAGCCATGTGTGGCTAGTGGCTACCATTTCAGGCACTTTAGGTCTAGCATCTAATTGAAGTTTTTCGTGAAGCAAGTGCAGTTCAAGCATCCTGGCCAGAGAGAAGACAAATCAGGCTGGAGCAGGGCATCTGTAAGAGAAGCAGAGAATGAGGCTGGGATGCCATGTGGGTCCACGGGAAACAGAAACCACCATCAGTTTTTGAAACATAATAATACAATGGGAATGGTGCTTTAAAAAGATTCATCTGGATGCACTGGACAGAATGGGGTGTGAGG
Source organism: Cervus canadensis (assembly GCF_019320065.1). Lineage (NCBI taxonomy): Eukaryota > Metazoa > Chordata > Mammalia > Artiodactyla > Cervidae > Cervus > Cervus canadensis. Next base: position 23,390,774 of record NC_057396.1, read on the forward strand.
ACACAGATTAGAGGCAGACAGATTACATTATGGGGAGGGGAGATGGTGGAGCTGTGAACTACAGTGAAAGTTGCCAGAAAATGAAAAAATATCTCTGAGAAACATTATGAAGAGTTACTATGAAAAGACAGCCTCTTCAATAAATAGTGCTGGGAAAACTGGGCAGCTACATGCAAAAGAGTCAAACTGGATTGCTTTCTCATAACATATATAAAAATAAACTCAAAATGGAATAAAAACGTAAATGTAAGACTTGAAAACATAAAAGTTCTAGAAGAAAACACAAGCAATATGCTCATTGACAGTGATTTTAGCTGTTTTTTTTTTTTTCCTGATTTGTCTCCTTAGGCAAGGAAAACAAAAGAAACAAATGGGATTATATCAAACCAAAAGGCTTTTGCACAGTAGTGGAAACTGTCAACAAAATGAAAAACAGCCTGCTGAATGGGAAAAGGTATTTGCAAACAATACATTTGATAAGGGGTTAATATACAAAATATACAAAGAACCCATACAACCCCAACATCAAAAAAACAAATAACCTGATTAAAAAATTGTCAGAGGACCTGAATAGAAAGTTTTCCAAAGATGACATACAGATGACCAATAGGCATCTGAAAGAAGTGTTTAACATCACAAATTATCAGCAAATGTAAATCAAAATAACACTGAGATACAAATTCACATCTGTCAGAATGGCTATGATAAAAAATACAACACCTAACAAGGGTTGGCAAGGATGTCTTCCCAGAAGAGAACCCTTGTGCACTATTGGTGGGATTGTAAATCAGTGTAGCCACTATGGAAAAGAGTATGGAGTTTCCTAAAAACAGAAAACATTAAAAATGGAATTACCCTCCTCTGTCCATGCACAAGCAGCAAAGAAGGATCTTGACAGCACACAGCAAGAAGACAGCTAGCTGTTTGCAAGCCAGGGAGAGGGCCTTCAGCAGAAACCCAAACTGCCCACACCTTGCTCTTGGACTTTCCAGCCTCCAGAACTGTGAGAAATTAATGTCTGTTGTTTAAGGCACCCAGACCATGGGATTTTGTTACAGCAGCCTGAGCTGACTAAGACATCCTATCACAGGGGTGCCTTGGCTCTCTAACTCTTTCTGAAGGACTGGCTCTTCACAAAGTGGGTGGCTCCCGCGAAGCCTCTGAGAGGTTTTTCCTTTCACAGATGGGGCAGGGGACCAGCGAAGGGCTGACTGCCTTCCTCCTCCCGGCCGGCTGAGTGAGAGGCCAGATGGAGGGTGCTCTCCTCCCGCACCTCTCCTCATTGTTAATTGAGCGACTGCTCCCAGGGATCTGTTTTTCTGCTCTAAATGCTGTGTTTTGATGGTGTTGTTCTAATATAGTTACCCACCTGCAAGAACATACCAGAAAAAAAAAGAGTTGGGGGGGGGTGCTTTCAAATGGAATAGGAGCCGGAGGAGGCCATGGAGGGGGAGGAAATGGGAAATATTGCCCTGCTCCTGTATAGCAGCTCAAGGGATTTACTCTAGGCTTTCAGAGCCAAGTGAATATTGCTTATTCATGTGCAATCTAATCCTCTACGCGGCCTGGGGCTGAGGGCAGCAGGGATGACCTGGTTACAGAGGGGCAAGGGGGAGGGGGGGCTGGAGCGCCCGTCCCTGGGCATTGTGGGATGAACCAGGCATCCAGTGCTCTGGGAGGGCTGGCATCGGAAGTAGGTCCTTGAATGGCTCTGATACAGGGGCAATGACTGGGAGGGAGTGAGTACGGGCTGGAGGTGGGATTGGTGATCAGACTCAGGATTCCTTGGTGGATCCAAGGTACAGAGTATGCGGCACAAACATCCAGGGAGAGGAAATGCCTGGCACCCTCTGCCATGCCCCCTGGAAAGAACAGCTGAGCGGCAGATTGATGCACACTCCCGGGCAGAGGATATCTTAATCACCCACTCGGTGGCTGATGGATCATCAGAGGAGGAGCAGCAGAGCCGGGCCACCCCGAAGCTCTGACTTGATAACAAGTGATAATTCACTTAGGGGCACAGAGAAGGAAAAGCTTTCCCAACTGTGGCTCACCAGCACTGAAGACCTGAAAACAGCCACTTGGGATGGCTTTTATGTTCAACTGTCAGCTTAGAAGCAGATGTCTAAGCGAACCTGGACACGGATCAAACAAATATGCTGGGAACCGCATGCAATGCACAGATCTGCTCTTATATCCTGCTGAGGGCCTGTGTGCCCAGCCTGCGCCCCTCCAGCCACACAGAAGGACAGACACAGGAGAAGGCAAGACCTCTCTGTGACATCTGATGAGGTGTGGGGGGCGATTCTAGTACAGAGCCATCATGAAGCAGCAGGCAGTCGCCTCTGCAGGGCACAGGGTTGGAGTGGGGAAGATAAAGTGGTCCTCTTTTGACCAGTCGAAGCTAAGGGGCTGGTGACCAGAGACCTGCTCTCTGGCCACAGGGGCTTATGACAGTTCAGAGTCTGGCTACAGGAGAGCCCTGTTTTCCAAAGGGAAGGAAAACATTCCCTGGGAGCCACTGGGTGGAGGACAAAGACGGCTTCTCGACTTACCCATCTGTTCTCACTCTCTCTCCACTTCCTGCCAAAGAAATAACCTGCAGTGGTTTTGTTTCAACCAAAAACTGAGTTCCCTTGGGGGGTGGAATCCTGTAGTTAGTTATTCTCATCATGGGAAGAGGTAATGCCACCTCAACTGTGTCCCACCTAAGGGGCAGAATCATAGGTGTTTTTCACCAGGAATACCTGTGCTGTCTTTTAACTGAACAGGTGTAATAATAATAGAAATACCAGCAGATATCACTATGCACTGCTTGCCCTGCATTCAGCCCCTGGGCTAAATACTCCATGAACAGAGTCACTTCTTCTAATCCCATGTTAACTCTTCCTGCTGTCCTTCTCCTCTGACCTCACAAACCTTCACAACCACATTCCCCAGGATTGAAGCATCTGGGAACTCAGACTGAAAATAAATCCCAGGTAATCTCTGAGCAAGTGTGTGTTACCTTGGGTTGGCTCCAGGTAAATGATTAATTGGCTGATACCTTTATTGGCTGGATCGTGGCAGGTGGGGATAAGAAGCAAAAAAGTAACGGGACAGGTCAGAGGTGATGAGACATCTGACAGTGAGTTTAGAACTGTAGCCACACTATGTAGTTTGTAAAAAGTGCTTGTCCTTGTGGAAATATTCTGGGGCAGCAAAAGCACATGAGGAGGGAAATGTTCTTAGTCTTCATTTTACATATGAAGGAACTGAGGCTGGAAGATGAGGAGCGATTATTCCGAAGTCAAACAGCAAGTAAGTTGCACAATCAGGATTTGAACCTATGTCTGTCTCACACCAAAACCACACATATCCCTTTTAAGACCAAATCCCAGCTCAGAGTAAGACATGAATAAGACCATGATGAATACAGAGGAGACATCCAGCCTAGCACAGTTCATATGCGTGCATTTGTGCTAAGTCACTTCAGTCAAGTCCAACTCTTTGCAACCCTATGGACTGTAGCCTGCCAGGCTCCTCTGTCCATGGAATTCTCCAGGTAAGAATATAGGAGTTGGTGGCCATGCCCTCCTCCAGAGGATCTTCCCAACCCAGGGATTGAACCCAGGTCCCCTGCTTGGCAGGCGAATTCTTTACCTCTAGTGCAACCTGGGAAACCCAGAGTTCATATCTTTGAATAGCTATTGCATGGGGATAAATAAGGATAGAAAGTTCTATTGTTCTAATAAAAAACACCTTTATAGACTGGAAAGGCATTTCCTACACCAATTTCTCTTTCTCTTGGAGACTCTCAGAGATAGAAGGGACAATGGAAGACATCTGGTTCCATCTCCTTCTTTTACAGAAGAAGGAAAATGGATCCAGACAGAGGAACCAGGCTTTCAAGGTCACACAACTAGTGAATGACATGATTGAGCTTAGAATTCAGGAATTCTCGCTCTTATTCCCAAGCTCTTCCCATCACTCTCTGAAATTTCATACATCTTTGGTTCTTCTCACCATGAATAACACAGGACAACTTGCCCCAATCTCATTAGTCTGAAGATGAAACTTTTATAACACATTTTTCTATTCTCTCCCTATTCCTTTTCCTCTTCCCACCCAACTAACTGGAAGGATGACTTAGCACCAGCACAATCTACCTGAGACAAGGGAGGGGGCACAGATTTCCTGGGTTGGAAAGATATTGGTATTGGTTTCTTTAAAAGTATCTTTAAGACTCACCTAAAACTGTAATAATAAAGATAGTGTTCTACAGGTGAAATGATAGAGAACTAGACTGTTTGAACATGGCATAGTCTAGAATCAGACCCTCACACATACTCAGTCACCTCATTTATGATAAGGGTGACTGTCATGCCATGGGGGCAAGGATGAGTTTTTTCAATAAGTGATGCTAAGTTAACTGGATATCCTTATTTGAAAAAAAAAAATTAAATCCCTACCTCACGCCAGACAGATAAATTATAATTCTAAATGAAAAAGGTAAAATGAAAGCTTTTAGGGAAAAAAAAAAGCATGGAAGGATATCTTCTGGATCCAGGCTAAATAAAGATTTCTTCAACAGGACACAAAATGCCTAACCATAAGGGGAAAAAAAAATCTGATGTATTAAACTACATTAAAACTAATAACATCAATTGATAATAAAAAGTAAAACCACACAGCTAAGAAAGCAAAAAGGCAAGCTACAGAGTTGGAGAAGATATTTGCAAAATACATATCTCTCAAAGGACTCATATTCAGAATATGTAAAGACCCCTATAAATCAATAGGAAAAAGCCAGATAATTCAATAAAAAAAAAGGAACAGAAGATTTGAACTGGGCTTTCTGAAAAGAAGATCTCCAAGTGACCAATAAACATATTAAACAGTGCTTAACTCTTTTGTTAATCAGGGGTATGTAAATTAAAATCACTGTGAAATATCACTACATTTTCAGCAGAGTGCTTAAAAGGAAAAAGAGACAATACCAGTATTTGGTGAAGATATGGAACAATCAGAACTCCAACACTACTAGTAGGAGTGAGAATTGGAACAACAATTTTGGAAAACAGCTTGGCAGTTTCTACTGATGCAAAACATACATTTCTTAGAACTAACAGAAAAACATGTAAGTTTATCAAAAGACACACAGGAGAATGTTCAGAGCAGTATTTTAGTAAAAGCAAAACACTAGAAACAAAACATATTTATCAACAATGGAATGGATAAATAAATTGGGTATATTCACACTCTGGGAAACTATATAGAAACAAGAGAACAAACTATAACCAATGCAGCATCATGGATGAATCTCATAAATATGGTGAATGAAAGCAAGCAGACACAATGGAGAATATACTAGATGATTCCATTTATTTAAGTCAGAAGCAGGTAAAATGGATCTACAGTGTTAGAAGTTAGAATAATGATTACCTTTGAAAGGACATGGTGACTGGAAAGGGAGGGTAAGGGGGGCCCTGGGTGGGATGAGTGGAAATGTTCTTTTGTCTGATTTCAGGGTACATTTTGTGAAAACCATTGTGTTGTACAATTATGTTAAGCTACCATAAAACATATCTTCAGTTTATTTTTCTCTTGTAAAATGGAAGAAAGTCAAGAAAAAGGGAAGTAACATCAATTTATACCTACTTCAAGCCTGCTATCTTGCTAAATTTTACAGGCATTAACTCATGTAATCCTCCCAACCACCCCATGAGAGAGGTGTTAGGTCCTCCATTTCACAGAGGAGGAAACTGAGACCCCAGAAGGGTAACTGTCCGAGGCCATGCCATTAGCGAGTGCTGGAACAAGATGTGACCTAGGATTTGAATCTAGATTTGCCTGGGCCAGGAGCCCACCTTTCCTCCACATCACAGTGCTTTCAAGGAAAGAACACGAGTGCTGGGGTTAGAGAACTTAGTTTTGAGTCCTACTGCCGTAACTCACATGTCGTGGGCTGGCTGCGGTTGTAGTTTAGTAAACAGGTGGTACCCAACTCTTGCGACCCCACGGACTGTAACCCGCCAGGCACTTCCTGGGAATGCCGAGGAGTTTTCCAGGCAAGAATACTGGAGTGAGTAGTGATGAGTTCCTTCTCCAGGGGATCTTCCTGACCTGGGGGTCCAACCTGTGTGTCCTGCCTTGGCATGTAGATTCTTTACCACTGAGCCGCCAGCAAAACCCCACATGTTGTGTGACCTTGGTTAAATCAATCTAGCTGGTTCTTGAAGTTTGCATCTGTGTTTTGGGGAATTTGGGCAGGGGTGGGGAGGTGATACTGGTTGAAGGCTCTGGTAATGTACATAAAATCACATTACAGAGCCCCACACTCAGCAGATGCAGAATCCTTTTGGCTTCATCTAAACCCTATGAGGCATTCATGCCCTTCCTGGCAGGGGTGTGGAGCTCAAAGCAAAATTCACCGTGCCCCTCTCCGTTGTCACTGTTCTAGTAAATTCAGATGAAAGTGAACATCAAGGGCAAGGTTGGTGGGAAAAAGGAGCCATGTTCAGCCTGAGGGTATATGTGAAAGTGGGCAGAAGGCCTTGCTCCGGTGTTGAGGGAGTTTGCTGGCAACCTTATGAAAATGAGCTTCAGGTCTGTGGTTTTAACACCTGCCGGCAGAGCTGAGTCCACTGTCTCCCCTTGAGTCGCCTCCTTGATAGGAGAGGTTGGAAGCGTGGAGAAGGATCTTCCCAAACCTGCTAGCTTTGCTCTCTTAAACACAGCAGATTCCGCAACCTCCTTTCACAGCAGAACTGAGTTAAGCTTTTTTTTTTTTGAGTCCCCCTAAGAATAGTCAGAAAAATGGATAGAGGGTAAATAGCACCTGTATTTGTTCAACACGATGTCACCTGTCCCCACATTGTTCAATGTCTGCTGAGGAATCGGAAACTCCTTGGGCTGGGAGGGGGAGTGGGGACCCGAGCTCTGTGGGGTGCCCGGCAGGGCAGGACATATGGATGGATTTCCTATGAACTTACAATCACGGTCCTGTACTCCACGTGAGGCACAGGAAAAGATGCTAGTTCTGGGTAACGTGAAAGAGCTGTCCTTCTGTGTTCATGCCCCAAAGACCTTCTCTCCCTTTTAAAGACTCAGAGATCAGTGCTATGGGGTGGGTGGGGATAGAGGGGGAAAGCGAGAGTTTTAAGAGGGAGGGATGGGGGGCAGTGAGCGGGAGCCAAGCGCCACCCCTCTCCCCCAGCCTGCCCCCTCCCTACCCGGCTCATCTTCACCGAAGTCTTCATTTCTTTGTTCCTAAATTGCACACATTGATCTGCTGTGTACAAAGTTGCAAAGCAAGTTGGCAGGAGCACTGGAGTGTATCAGGTCTATGAGGGAATAAATATACTTGGGTTTTTAGTTTAAATGAGTGGAGAGCCAGGGAATGGCTTGACAGTCATGGGGAGACCAAGTGTCTGCTTCCCACCGTGTAAGGCCCTCTGTAGGTTGCAGCTGTCAGTCAAACACTGCCCCAGGGGTCCCTGCCCTTGGGGGCAGATGTCCCCCACCCACGCTGGCCTGTCGCTGCAGAGAAGAGGCGTGGGTGGGAGAGAGGCCAGAGCGGCCAGTGGCTGGTGGCTGGGAGGGGTGTCTTTTGAAGGCTGCCTTGAACTCTCTCCAGTCAAGGTCTTGTCCCTAGTGCAGGAGCTTTTCTGAAGGGGAGGGGATGGGCTGAGAAGGTCCCCAGGCTCTGCGTTCTTGACGCCCAGCCACCTGGGTACAGCCTGTCTGCTCTGCCACCTTTTCTAATATTAATATCTTGATTAATTCCAGACCAATTGTTCTTCTTTTTCCCCCCCTTATTTTCTAGCCTTTTCAAACCACCTACTCCTCTGTAAGAGTGACTTTGATTGAAGTTTGAAGTTTTCAGGTTCAGCTGTTTTCTAGTTACTTGTTATTAGAAAATGTAGCAATTTCCCCACCCCCACCCCCCAGAAAAGAGGGAAAAGGTCCTTCTCCCTTCCCCCACGCCCCTCCCGGCATCTCCTATTGTGTCATAACTTCAAAAAAGGCCTGCAAGATATAGTTATTTATTCTTCTCCATCCTTCCCTCCACTCGATTTTGGTCTGAGGCCAAAGCGTGGGGGAAACAAAGGAGCAGCCGTCCGGAGTCTCCTTCAAGGCAGAAGTGCTTGTTCCTGTGACCGCTGCCCTCCGGATGCTGCCGTCTGGGGAGGGGGTGGGACGGGACGGGGGCAGATAAGGCGGGTCAGGGGTGCGCTCAGCACCCGCCCCTGCACGGGCCGGCCCTGAGGGTTATGAAAGACCCTCTTGTGTTGGATACAGTCAGCGCAGAGGGAGCCTCCTCAGAAGGTCACTGCCTCCTCCCAGGGTCGGCCTTGCTGAAACATATAGCTCCCCTCAATAAATCTATTGTGCGGCTCCTTAGGAAGCCGTGGGGGTGGGTTAATGCTTGAGGACCTGGGGAGGTGGAACCCAGGTGGGGAACAGGGGACAGGGAGAGAAGGCTGCAATCCCTTCCCGCCCCCTCCAGGATGGGCCTCGTTTTGGAAGGAGGACGTGGCTACCTGCACACCCTCAGGGATGCTCAGAAGCTTGGCTCTGAATCTCTGCTCCAAATGAGATGAGGGGGCCCCAGAAGGGAGGTTTTGCCTGGAGAGACCCTGTGCAAGGTGCTGCTCCCCCAAAGACAGCAGGGATTCTTTCTCCCAAATGAGCCGCACCTCATTAATGAGTCAAGCCAGAGGTTCTTTCCTGTCCACTGTTACTGGGGCTTTTTTTTTCCCTCCTAATTTATTTTATTGCTATTCTGAGAAAGAACACACACACACACCAGCAACTCAAAGGCATAATGAAAAAAAAGATTAGTTTCAAAAAGCTGGGAAGGTCTGATCACAGGCCCCAAACCTAACCTAGAATTTCCCTGTGGGGCAGATGGGAACCGTGGAGCGCCCACCCTCACCGCCCCCACCCCCACCCCCCAGCTCACCTGGCTGATCCCAGCCTTCGGCCCCCCTCAGCCTTGCTCCAGTCTTTCTGGGAGAGTCTGAGTAGGCTCCGGGAGTTGGTGATGGACAGGGAAGCCTGGTGTGCTGCAGTCTGTGGGGTTGCAAAGAGTCGGACATGACTGAGCGACTGAGCTGAGCTGAACTGAGGCTGAGGTCAGGAGGCGCTGCCAGAAGCAAGCAGCTGAAAAGGCAGGCCGGGCCCTGCTGGGGGAGGGTGGGGGCCCAGGATGACTGCAGGCTTGGGCGAGGAGGCTGGAGGGGAGAAGGGCCTATAGAGTGGGGTGTTTGAGCAGGGGACGGGGAGACTGAGTTTAGACGGAGGGTGGTTGAAAGGCTCAGTCCAAGCTCCAGGCTGCAAGATCCCTGCTCAGAGAGGTCCCTGGGCTGGGGGTGGGAGGGACTGACCAAGGGGACCCAGACCCTTCAGAGAAGCTCCTGGAGGCCCGGAGATGGACAGGTGCTCAGCCTCTCTTCTGCCCTGCCGTGATCAACACGTCTTTGTCCTCTGCCTCAACAAGGCTCAAATTAATCACTCCTGCCTCAAAATTAAAAAGGAAAAACTATAAACAGTCCCATGGAGACAAGAGTTCAGCTCACAGCCTCTGCAGCAGCTGCCAAAGGGAAGTCACAGTGCATTCCCAGCTGGGGTTTAGGCAGAAGTGGCCTATGCGTGTAAATGCTGTGTCCCATGGCCGATTTTGGTGTTCTAAGGGGTATATTTGTTAAATTCTTGTCGATATCCAAGGGGCCCTGTGTTTACTCCATTAGGAAACCAGATGGAGCTAATCAATGCTGGAAGGACTGTAGTTAACTCCTGAGGGAAGGCAAATATAAACAGCAGCATTCAAATCGATGTAAAATCCACCCCCACCCCCACCACATTTGGTTGGGGGTGGCTGCCAGCAGGCCTCTGCAGCAAGTCTGGGCTGTCAGGGGGGACAGGCTCCACCTCCCTGGAAGGCAGGAGTGGACAGGGGACCTCTTGGGAGTCAGTGACTGGCTAACTTTTAATGTGGGCCAGGTTTAATGTTAGCTGTGGGCCTCGGGCAGGTCAGAGAGCTTCTTTGGCCCTCGGTCTCTTCATCAGAAGGGAAGTCACTGATGTTGACATGCACTTCACAGCTCATCAAGGGCTTTCATCATCTTACTTGATATTCTTCACCCTTGGAGGTGGGCATCATTATTTCTATTTCACAGGTAAAAACAGTACAGCTCAGAGACATTAAATGACTTCACTCAGGCCACGGTCAGATAGAACAATAGAGCCATAAATCCAGGCTTTCTGGCAAGTCCTATATGCTTTCTTCCCTCTAGGCCATACCATTCTGGAAGGACTTTACACAGTATTACCTCATATGATCTCTCTAACCCCATATGGTGGTTACCATTGTGACCACTACATTATCAATTACGAAGTAAAACCTCCAGATTCAGAGAAATAAGAGACTGATCCAAGGTCTTATAGATTATGTAAGTCCCCACAGCCAACACCCCTGCTTGTTCAGACTGCCCCAGCCTTGGGGAGGATTGGGAGGAGTTGAGATCTGAGGTCTGTTCTTTGTAAAACATGTTGTGTGACTTTCACCTTCTTTTCCAAGCTCACCTGCTTAGAGAATTCCTTTCTTTATGTACCACCAATTAGCCTGGTGCCTCCAGATGAAAAAGCATTGGGAATGAGATACGGAGAGGCTGGGTCTGGGGGTGGGGGGGCCACTGAGAATAACCAGAGTCTCTTCTACCAGCTCCCTGGAACCTTATTTGAACGACAGATCCAGGGCTTTGTGAGGCCAGGGTTACATATCTCACCAGTAGCCAAAGAGTCCATCTTAGGGTGGCGTGAGTGCTAAGTCACTTAAGTCATGTCTGACTCTTTGAGACCCTATGGGGTTAAACTCTGACTTCCTGGTAGCTCAGTCAGTAAAGTGTCTACCTGTAATGCAGGAGACCTGGGTTCAATCCCTGGGTTGGGAAGATCCCCTGGAGAAGGAAACGGCAACCCACTCCAGTACTCTTGCCTGGAAAATTCCATGGATGGAGGAGACTGGTAGTCCATGGGGTCGCAAAGAGTCAGACACGACTGAGCAACTTCACTTGTTTTATTCTTCCAGTTGTGACTGAGCTTATCTGTGCAGTGCTGGTTGGTTTGACCCAAGTCTCAGGAGAGACCCTACAAGATTTACTGGAGAGAAGATTTTTCTACCTTTTTTGAAAAGGGGTAAGCCAATAGGGGTAGACCTCCTTCCCCAGCATCACATCCTCATGTCCATTTGTTTTCAAAAATTGATCTTTAAAAATTTATTTATTTACTTTTGGCTGCGCTGGGTCTTCATTGCGGTGCCCTGGCTTTCTCTAGTTGTGGTGAGTGGAGGCTACTCTTTGCTGCAGTGCATGCGCTTCTCATCACGGTGGTTTCTCTTGTTTCAGAGCACGGGATCTAGGCATGGGAGCTTTAGTAGTTGTGGTGCACAGGCTTGGTTGCTCCTTGGCGTGTGGGATCTTCCTGGACCAGAGATCAAACCCAAGTCACCTGCATTGACAGGCAGATTCTTAACCACTAGACCAATGGGAAGCCCCCTAATGTTCATTTTTTTGCCTTGCAAAAACTGGAAGAGATAGCTAGGACTCTGGGATTACTATTAATAGTGATTTCTTATATACACAGATTGCTTCACATGTATGTAGTTCACAGAGAGTGTTTACCTACATTATCTTATCTAATTTTCAAAATCAATGTAGGTCCAAGAGTACTTTGATTCCTATCCTATAAATAAAGAAACTGGACTTGAGAGAGTCTAGGTGATTTGTTCAAGGTCATGAACTAGAAAAGAAGCCAAGCAGGGTCTTCCCAACTCTTGGTCTGGACCTTTATTCACTTAAGTGAAGTTGTTCCTCCAGCTGTCTGTGAAATATGGTGACAGTGATTCTTGGAAGGCAGTGTTGGTGGGGACTGTGGGGTCCTGGTGGTCCACGTCCATGGGATAAGGAACAGGCTGTGGTCTGGGAAGAGAAAAGGTCTAGGAGGCAGTGGTCTCTCTGCTCCCAGGATGCAGGCAATGCTTCTCATGGAGAAGCCCCCATCAATGTTTGATGTCTAAATGAATGAATGAATAATTGAGTGACTGGGTCTCAGCTTTCCCGATTCCTAGTCAAACGTGCCTCCCCGGACACCACTCTCATTCCAGTACTTTCATTGATCTGAAAGTCTAAAAATCAGTTTTCATACCTTAAAAAAAAAAACCTACCCATGGGCCTTTTGCTGAGGGGAAACACAAGAAGAAGTTTGGGAAGAGGGGAGAGGAAAGAGATTTTTGAAGTGGAGAAAATGAGGCAGGGGCTTGCCTGGGCTTGTGATTAAAGGGTACCCAGCACAAGGAGCTACCTTTGACGTTTTCCTGACAGCCTCATCTCTGGGGTCTGGGAGACAACAGCGAACCCCATCCTTGCTGTTGGGCCCTCTGGACACATAGCCTTGGCCTCCAGCCAGAGCCCAGGCTTCACAGTGGAGGAAGACCACAAAGCAGGAAATGTGGCCGCCTCGTTCCAGACCTCTTCTGAATTTCATTTGTGACAAACCACTCTTCATAAACCCCAGAACTGCCCATCGTCACTGGGGTGAGGGAAGCGATGCTGCTGAGAGGGAAAAACAATTAGAAATACAATTAGTGTTATAAAAGCAGGTCATAAATATTTGAGTTCTCTCTCTGGAGGGGAGGGACAAGATGACAGCTCACAATTCCTTGTATTGACAAAAGAGGAAGCAGTCCATGAAACTGGTCATTTGCCTGGGCATTTTTATCTATCAGATCCAAGAGTCGGAACAAGGGAAGCATGAATGATTGGATTAGCTGCCCAGCCTTTATGTGCTTCTGCAGTATCAGCAATATGCAATGACTGCAACCCTCAGATGTGGGCATGCACATGCGCGCACGTGCACACACACACACACACACACACACACACACAAGCCAACGTGGTGGACACACTCCCACACAGCCAGGCAGAGGTGACCACTGGCCCAGACACTCTCATCCAACCGCAGAGGAGGGTGAACTTCTCCGCTAAGGGCAGATGTAGAACAACATGAGGCTCCTCCCCCAGAGTTCCTCCTCTGCATTCCTGGAGGAGAATGACAGAGCCCAGGGCATCCTCTGTCACCCTGTGTCGCTCTCTCGGGCCTGACCCTGTGTGATGCCCTCTGAGTTGGTGTCATTTGCGCCTCGGCCTTTCCTTCCAAGCGTCCATTTGGCTGTTCCTTGGGTGGTCTTGGCTCCATGGCCTGCTGGATGCGGCAAGGCCTGTTCACTTGGCAGCCCCAGCCCCTCCAGCGCCTAGCTTCTGGGTTAAACTCTCCGTAGCTTTGGGGCACCCCCACACCCCAGGTGGGAGAAGGTGGGGGGTGAGTGGGATAGAGGGTGAGCATGGAGACTGCAAGTGTCCTGTGCTGTGTGGGACCCAGGCCCCCTCCGCAGGCATATGCAACCACCTGGCACCTACACCCACCAGCAGGAAGCAGAGCTCCCGTTGCTGGGGGCACTGTGCCAGCGTGGCAGATGGGCATGTGTGTCAGCTGCCAAGGGACCTCAGCTAGGATCCAAATAGGTCTGCATTTTTGGAGGGCAGGACATTCTCTCCTTAGCTCCCCTTCTTAATGCAAGGCCAGCTGATGAAACCATCTCTCTGTGTATTGCCTTGGTTCCTGGTGCATGTAACTCCACTTACCCCCATTATTGGGGAGGGTGAAAGGATGGATGGGGCACACGGGCCCTTTCCACGTTCATGTACACCTACATGCGTTCTGAGGAGGTGCACTTGTGTGTACTTGTGAAGCACGTATACTGAGAAGCATGGGATCCCGAAATCGACTTACTGGGGGTTTTCTTTGGCTTTCTGACAAATGACTGCACAGCTTGATCAACCTGAAGTACTGGGAAGCCCACTGCCTCATGGGCAGCTCCTCCTTTGCTGGCTAAGAGTGCTTGTTGGACAATTTTATTCCATAATACAAAATCTGCATCCAGATTAATTCCGGTTCTGCCCTGCAGCAACTGAGAACAAATCTACCTTCTCTTCCTATATGACAGCTCTTCAGATATTTTAAACCAATGTTCACATCCCTGAAGAATCTTCGCTTCTCTAGGCTGTGTATTTCCCATCCCGTCACTTCCTACGGTCATGCCTTGAGTGACAGAGGACCCAGATCGCTTGTTAGGATTGAGTAGTGGATTGTTAAAAAAAAAAACAGGTGCTGAAATCAGACCTAGCTGAGTGTGAATCACCCTCACTCAGTAGAGTCGACTGAACAGAGACCTGGTATTTGCAGCTAAATTGCAGTTGCCATCTTGCAATCCAATTACCCACCCATTTGGATTAAACATCATTGACTGAGCTGTTACTAGGTGATAAGGGATCTATCCTTATTAAACATAGGTATTATTACTTCTGTTTTAGAAATGTAAAAAACTGGTACATAGAGGTGCCCTACCGTCCCTTGGGTCATACAACTAGTCTATAAAAGCAAGGATACGAACCTATTATGTTTTTTGTTTCCAAGTCAAGTATGTGTCCATATTTGGAGACAGACTGGGATACTCGAGATGCAAATGATTTGCATATGTAAGTATATCTGGGGATTCCCTGATAGCTCAGTTGGTAAGAATCCACCTGCAATACAGGAGACCCCGGTTCGATTCCTGGGTTGGGAAGATCCACTGGAGAAGGGATAGGCTACCCACTCCAGCATTCTTGGGCTTCCCTGGTGGCTCAGCTGGTAAAGAATCCGCCTGCAACGTGGGAGACCTGGGTTTGATCCCTGGGTTGGGAAGATCCCCTAGAGAAGAGAAAGGCTACTCATTCCAATATTCTGGCCTAGAGAATTCCATGGACTGTGTAGTCCATGGAGTCACAAAGGTCACACACCTTTGACTGTTTGGATCACAACAAACTGTGGGAAATTCTTCAAGAGATGGGTATACCAGACCACCTTACCTGCCTCCTGAGAAATCTGTATGCAGGTCAAGAAGCAACAGTTAGAACTGGACATGAAACAACAGACTGGTTTCAAATTGGGAAAGGAGTACATCAAGGCTGTATATTGTCACGCTGCTTATTGAACTTATATGCAGAGTACATTATGCGAAATGCCGGGCTGGATGAAGCACAAGCTGGAATCAAGATTGCCAGGAGAAATATCAATAACCTTAGATATGCAGATGACACCACCCTTATGGCAGAAAGTGAAGAGGAACTGAAGAGCCTCTTGATGAAAGTGAAATAGGAGAGTGAAAAAGCTGGCTTAAAACTCAACATTCAGAAAACTGAAATCATGGCATCTGGTCCCATCACCTCAGGGCAAATAGACGGGGAAACAGTGGAAACTATGACAGACTTTATTTTCTTGGGCTCCAAAATCATTGCAGATGGTGACTGTAGCCATGAAATTAAAAGATGCATACTTCTTGGGCAAAAAGTTATGACCAATCTAGACAGCATATTAAAAAGCAGAGATGTTACTTTGCCAACAAAGATCCGTCTACACAAGGCTATGGTTTTTCCAGTAGTCATGTATGGATGTGAGAGTTGGACTATAAAGAAAGCTGAGCCCAAAGAATTGATACTTTTGCACTGTGGTATTGGAGAATACTCTTGAGAGTCCCTTGGAATGCAAGGAGATCCAACCAGTCCATCCTAAAGGAGATCAGTCCTGGGTGTTCACTGGAAGGACTGATGCTGAAGCTGATGCTCCAATACTTTGGCCACCTGATGCAAAGAACTGACTCCTGGGAAAAGCCCCCGATGCTGGGAAAGACTGAAAGCAGGAGGAGAAGAGGACGACAAAGGATGAGATGGTTGGATGGCATCACCTACTCGATGGACATGAGTTTGAGCAAGCTCTGGGAGCTGGTGATGTACAGTGAGGTCTGGTGTGCTGCAGTCCATGGGTTGCAAAGAGTTAGACATGACTGAGCAACTGAACTGAAGTATATCCACCATGGTGGAAGGCCATCTTCTCAACAAGAACATTCCTGGAGAAGGGGTTTGGGTAGGGCTTCCCCTCTGCACTCTGCTTCTGTTTGAATGTTTTAAAGATGACAGTATTCTCAAAGTATTCTCATGTACTTGAAACACAAATAAGGTGATTTAGACTGTATCTTCAGGTTGGTTAAAATCCAGTGGGTGGGGCAAAATATGCATGCATGTGTGCTAATTCACTTCAGTTGTGTTCAACTCTTTGCCACCCTATGGACTGTAGCCTGCGAGGTTCCTCTGTCCATGGGATTCTCTAGACAAGAGTGCAGGAGTGGGTTGCCATGCCCTCCTCCAGGGGATCTTCCCGACCCAGGGATTGAACCTGCATCTCTCATGTCTCCTCCATTGGCAGTCAGGTTCTTTTCTACTAGTGCCACCTGGGAAGATCGAGGCAAAACATGCTTAAGTATAAATTCCCAAGTGTCGGAGGCAGAATGGCCTGATGGCTAAGAGAATGGGTCCTGGTGCTCTAGAGCCTGGATCCCAATCACAACTCTACCACTTATTGGCTCTGTGACCTTCAACAAGTTAAATAATCTTTTTATTCCTCCATTTTCTCATCTGTAAAGTAAAGATAATAATTTTTAGTACGTATCTCATAAGTTATTTGTCAAGAACAAAGAGTTCCTTCAACTTTTTTTGGACCGAGGTGTACCCTCAGCGTTTCACTGAGGGTACAACTTTTCACCATGGAGTTTTATGAATTTTGACAGATGCATGAAAGTGTTAGTCTCCCCATCATGTCCGACTCTTTGCAACCCCATGGACTGTAGCCTGCCAGGCTCCTCTGTCCATGGGATTCTCCAGGCAGGAAGCCATTCCCTTCTCCAGGGGATCTTCCCGAACCAGGGATGGAACCTAGGTCTCCTGCACTGCAGGCAGATTCTTACCATCTGAGTCACCAGTAAAGCCCTGACAAATACATAAAGTCATGTAATCACTGCAACAATAAAGATACAGAACAATTCCAGCAACCCTCCATATTTCCCTCGAGTACCTTTTCATTCTACTGCTCTCCCATCCTCAGCCCCCTGGCAACTACTGATCTGCTTTTTGTTCCTAAAGCTTGCCTTTCTCAGAGTATCCTATGAATATAATTGTACGGTATGTAGTCTGAGTCTGGCTGTTTCACTTAACATAATATTTGAGACTCAACCATGTTGTTGTGTATGTCAATAATTCATTTTTTCTCACTGTTGAGTAGGACTACTGTATGGATATACTACAGTTGGTACACCCATCCTCTAGACCTTGAGTTGTTTCCAATTTTTGGTGATCGTGAAAAAACTTTCTTTAAACATTCATATACAAGCTTTGGATACATGTCAGTTCATTTCATATGGTAAATACTTAGATTGGAATTGTGAGGTCATATGACAAATATATATTTAACTTTATAAGAAATTGCCAAACTGTTTTCCAAATTGGCTGCATCATTTCACATTCTCATCCACAATTATAGAGCATCCTCGTTGTCCTATATCCTCCATAGCCCTTGGCATCATTCATTCATTCATTCATTCATTTGTAACTTTAGCCACTCTAAGAGACATGCAGAGTCATCTCACTTTAGATCACAGAGCATCTTTTCATGTGATTGTTTGCCATCTATGTATCTTTTTTTGGTGAAATGCCTGTTACTCATTTTTTAAAAAACTGGGTAGTTTATGTTGTTATTGTTAGTTTTGAAAGCTATTTATGTAGTCCTGATTCAAGTTCTTTGGCAGATATGTGTTTTGGAAATAGTTTTTTGTCTGTGACTTGTCTTTTAAGTCTTTCAAGACTGTCTTTTGAAGAGAAGTTTTTAGTGGTGATAAAATCCAATCTGTCAATTTTTGCCTTTACAGGTCCTAATTTTGGTGTTACTTGAAGTCACAAAAGTTTTCTATTTCTTTCTCAAGGTTTTATAACTTTTAAGTTTTACTTTCGCTTTTTAAGTTCCGTGTGGTGTGACATCTTGTATATGGTGTGAGGTAAGGTTGAGGCCTCTGATGCGACAACTGCTGTTGGGCTCTTGAATCTTCCATCTTCCCTTCAGTAGGCTGTTTGCATCCTTTAGAGACCTTTCACATAATGTCTGAGCTAGTATTTATAACTCTGCCTAACTAGGCTGGCTGCTGCTGCCCTGAGCATTTCTTAAGACTCGAGAAGGATGCAGTTGCCATCTTTCCAAGCCATTCAGTAATTATTTTCCACTCAGAGCACAAAGCATGTTAAGAGTTGGAGATTGCTTAGCGTGCAGGCTGCCTGAGGGTTGGGATATGTCCTGTGAGAGATGTGCTGGGTCTAGCTTAGTCACACATAAGTCATAGACTGTAGTCCTGAGAGCTGGTTAGTCACATTGCGTTCCGGGCTGGGGCTGGATGACTCATCTCTCCTTCCACCTTGGGCCTTTGGGTGTGACCCTGATCTGAGCAGAGCTGCCCACCAAACAATGCTGAGGTTCTGAGAAGTGGCTGGGGAGTGTGGGAGGTGAGTGCAGACCAAGTCTCTGGTTTTCACTTTCTCCTTTTCCTGATGTAAAGACAAACAGCCGTTCTGGAGCACCTGGGAAATGCCTGTGTGTGAACTCAGCAAAGGCTCCAGATGATCACATTTCTACCCAAGGCACCAAAATAAGTCTCAGCTACCTACACTTGGACAAAAGAAAATAGAACCATTGGAGTCCCTAGCCTGAAAACATGCCTGGAAAATTCCTTTGTCCCTATCCTCCTACCTCTGACCAGGATCTCACTTAAACTGACCCAGAAAGAAGAGTCCCTCAAAGATGGTGCAATCTCCTTTGGTTACTAGCTCAAATGTTGACCTAGACTTTGGCATTTTGGTATCAGTATTGGTATTTAGGCAAGCGGGGTCTACAGAGAGGGAGTTAGTTGGTGGGCAGAGGCAGGCTGCTGTGGGATCTGGAAGAGACCAGAGACAGGGTGGAGGTAAGGAAGGAGGGATCCGGGAGATCCAAGTGCTGCTGCTCTAACACTCCAGGGATTCAAGGAGAGAAGGTCTCACTTTGGAGCAGACAGCTCAGGGGTTCTGCTAGTTTCCTTGGCCAGATACTACATTCTCCTGAGCTGCTGTTCTTCATTTGTAAAATAGGGAAATTACCACTCTTCCCCCTCAACTACAATACCGCCACTAAGGGTCCTTACACCGAACTAGCTCTAAGTGATCCAGGAACTAGATTTGGCCTCTCTAGGCTTCATTTGCATTCTGTGGTCCTTGCCTTCTATGATTTTATTTTTTAAACAAAAATTTTTTAATTGAAACATAGTTGATTTATACTTTCCATGATTTTATAATTCTTATTTTTTTAAAAAAATTCTATGCCTTCAAATTCCTGAAAAGAGAGGAGATTGGGTAAAATTACTGGAGATTCACCGGTGCTGAGAGAAGGCTGAGAAGATGCAGTCTTTGGTTATAGTGAAGGGACAGAATTTGGACTGTGGCTACTTCCCCACTTCTTTGTGCTTCTCTATATCTTATACATCTTTCAAGACTCTTAGTTAAGGCCCATATGGTCTGGGAAGCTTTCCAGTATCAGCTTGGTAAATGCACTTGTTTGTAAATGTAATCTGTGTGTGTAGCACCATTTGAACTGTATTAATTAGTTCATTAACATACTTACTTATACCTGCCTTGAACCAAAGTGCAGTTATGGCAGCTTACACAGATATGTGAAACAGAGTGAGATAACATATATTAGAAGCAAAGGGGAAAAGAAAATATGACAGGAAAGGAAGGACTGTCACGGGGAAAGGAAAGAGGATACTGTGAGCATGAAGAGTTTGAAACCCTAATAACCTAATTAGTCTCACAATTATAGTGCCTCTAAGATGGGAGAACAAGAAAGGAAGGAAGGAAGGCAGAGAAGGAGGGAAAGGGAAAGAAGGAACAAAAGAAGGGAGGGAGGGAGGAAAGAAGGGAGAAGAGGAGGCAAAAAGAGAGGAGATTATTTAGGAGAAACCCACCTCTGCCAGTGCTGACCCCGGAAGGTGCTTCCCTGGTGTCCTTCCTGAAGGGAACTCTATATGACCAGACGATCAAGGGCCTCAACAACAGCCTCACAGCAGACACAGTTCCTCATTTCTTTAGTCTGCTCCTTATAGCATCATCCTTCCACACAGGCCAAACTTCAGCTCAGGAAAACAGGGGGCCAGAAGGACATGGCCCTCTGCTGACATGGCTTAATCCTGAGGCCCTCTGTTTTCATGTTTCCAGAGCAAGGAGTGACTACACATCCTTCAGGCACTTTGATTCATTTTCTTTCTCTCGTCTAGGCTTTTGATGGACAGTATGTGGCACTGAGTTTGAGATCATATTCCCTGCCAAATACCTAAGAGCAGCTATTGGGTTGCCAATTAAGGACAAACCCATACGCCTTACATATACACATACACGGTTAGAATCTCAACCCGGGGGTAGGGCTGTCATTCTCTTATGAAAATTGATGCAGCTACCCACGATCTGGGCTGGCTCATAGGGCCACCCTCAGCTCTGAGCTGGGTTGAAAGGGTTTGCAGGGTGACTGATCCCCTCCCAGGCCAAGCATGTCTGCACTATAGGATGGAGTGATTTCTCTAGGAGTGGAGACGCTTGGATTCTGTCCTTCCTAAAATGAGAGGCTTTGTCTATATGATTTCCAAGTTCCCTTCTGGCACAAACATTGCTAATTCCAGAAGGAAAATGCTTTGTGAGAGAAGGCTGTTAAACACTGGAGTGGTCTACCATTGGAAAGGCAAAATTGCCTGCCTCAGAGATGTGGAGTCCCATGCTGTCTGGGGTAAATTGGAACAGATCTGCCTGGAGGCAGGGGGCTGGACAGGATGGCCTCTGGAATGTTTATCAAGGTGTCCCAGCAGTGGGTATTCAGCTGGCTTATCCATCTCATCTCAGATGTGTGTAGGACCTGCTTGAGTCATTTATGTTCTCTGGGCTCATGCCTCCCTCCTTATGGGTGGGGGGTGGGGGGGACACGTGTGAGCTCTGGTCCACGCTGATCTTGCTCCTCCCCCTCCTCCCCCGTTAGCAGCTGCGGTCCCGGAGCCCCCTCCACAGAATCTTTCCTGGGAAATGTATTAGGCAGCACAGCACTCCACTCATAAAAATACAATAAACGGCCCGGCAAGCGGTCGGCAGAGTAATGACTCTAACCCAGTGGCATTCTTGGAAGGGCCTCTTCAGAAGCAAAGCTGAATAGACCTAAGAAAAATCTTGGGGGGTAATTAGGTTTCTGGAGTGGGGGAACTTCTTAAATCATGAGACACAGAGAGGACCTGGTCTCTAAATCATACATCAGGCTAGACTGAGCCCTGAGGACCCCCTCCACAGCCCCCCACCCCTTTCCTCAAATGGGGAGCAGCCCCTCTTTTCTTGTTCGTATGTCACATCCAGTCCTCTGGAGACCCACATGAGAAAAAAATTCCTGGTCCTGGAGGGGTTTGGGGAGGCCGAGGTAGGAAGTGGTCTTACTGCCTGGAGTGGGGCCCTACCAGCTGAATAACTGCTTTTTGTCTGGGTGGTGCATAGGTGAGGTATGCAGGGCAGCAGAAGAAGGATGGTGGGGATAACTGAACAAAAATGCCTTTCAGCCTCGTGATCCCTTGTCAGGGACTGAAAGGAAAACTTCTAACCGACTTCCTTCCAATTCCCGAAGGCCTGGCTGGTACAGAGTGTAAATAGTTGGAGCAATAAGTTAGCTTACCTTCTTTTCTGGTGTGGTCCTCCGGCCCCGCCCACGAGCCCTTCCCCACTTCCTCTTAGATGGAGCGGGACGTGAACTCACCTCTGTTCTCTGGGCTCCTGGAGTCCCAGCTCCCCTGCCACTCCTGCCCTTGGGGGGTTCTGTGGGGGGCCAGAGCTGAAAGGCCTATTCCTACCAGCACCGCCTGCCTTCGAGTTGGGTCAGGCAGCAGGGAAGAAGTAAAAAGTAACTGGGGAATTCTGGGGCCTCTGTGGCATGCAGACCTTCAGGGCATTTAGGGAAAGTAGATTAAGAAATCTTTTTCCAGATAAGAGAGGCCTGTAAAGAGGTCAAAGAAAAGGAACGCTCCCCCCCCCACCCCTTTGATCACAGGGGATTGTAATTACTCAGATATTGATTGGGATAATAAGTTTGCCAAAACTCCAGAGAAGGAGAGATATTCCTCCAGGTATTTTGCTTTTGCAGGATTTGCTGAGCTCTCCTGTGAAGTCAAAGTCAATTTGAAGGCCTGGCCCTGACCCGGAAGCCAGCAAAATGGGCGTTGGAGGCCTTTTCCTCCAGTAGAGGGCGCAGTGCATGGTGCACCGCCCGACGCACCGCCCTCCCTCCCAGGGCTCATCCCTTTGGTGTCATTAGCATGACGTGAAGTGAAGTCGCTCAGTCGTGTCTGACTCTTTGCGACCCCATGGACTATAGCCTACCAGGTTCTTCCGTCCATGGAATTTTCCAGGCAAGAATACTGGAGTGGGTAGCCATTTCCTTCTCCAGGGGATCTTCCCGACCCAGGGATTGAACCCGCGTCTCCCGCATTGTAGGCAGACGCTTTACCATCTGAGCCACCAGGGAAGAATAGGTTATTAGCATGATGGGGTATTAATAGGGCTGCTGTTAATACCCTCCCCCCCACCCCCGGGGAGGGGGTTGGCTTAAGGCAAAGCAGAGATAAGAGCTGAAGCGCCTCCTCCATCTAGACTCCAGAATCTTCTTCAGTAGTTTCCTACTTCTCTTCTTCAAACTTCCCCTTTCAGATTTACCCCTGCACTAAGGGCCCGGCAAGCACACACATGCCTACTTGGCAGACCTACACTTCAGCCACATTGGTCTTCCTCTCAGTCCCACGTGTCCCCACCAGGCACACACAGTGTGGGATTATGAGCTCTGGTTTTGGGGTCAGGATGATCTGAATTCAAGTTCTGCTTGGCTACTTCTAGCCCTGTAATCCTGAGCATGTCCTTTTACCTTTTGGAGCCTCAGGATTGTTGATGGAAGGGAAATGTTAGTAGCACCTCTCTCCCCAGAGCTGTTGAGAGGGTTAAGTGAGATAATGTGAAACACTGGAGGAAGCAATTAATGAAAATAGAAGCCATTGCTATTGTTTTTATCCAGTTTCTCTCTGAGATTTTGCAGGAATATTTGCTTCTGCAAGATGTTATCATGTCAGAGTCAAGGCTCCTCTCAATCTCACAGGCTCAGCCTGCACCCTAGTTTTGCTCCACCCCAGTGCCACACACCCTCTCCCTTTTGCTCCTGCTGCAGCTGCCTGTATCTCTTAGAGCTGCTATCATGCTCCCTTTGAGTTCTGATTTTGAACTGGAAGAAGGCAGGGATTATATCTTCTTTATCTTTTCATCTTCTTTAATATCAGAGTTTAGTACTCTACATACCTTACATATAGTAGGTGTGCAATACAATTTTGTCTATCTTTTAAAACAATAGATACCATTTAGTGAGCAATTACTATGTGCCCCTTTCTTTTCCTGCTCCCATTTAATCTTCACGCCAACCCTATGTAATACTGTGATTGTGTTTTTTTTTTTTTTTTTTTACAGATGCGGAAAGTAATGATCTGGAGAGATTAAATTATTGGCTGGTCACAGGGCTGATAAGTGGCTGAGCATTGCTGTAGCTCTGGACTGTTTCCAAAGCCCCTCTTTATATCTAGGCTAGGCTAAACCTGTGGCTTCCCAGGTGGTGCCCTGGTAAAGAATCTGCCTGCCAGTGCAGGAGGTACAAGAGATGTGGGCTCGATCCCAGGGTCAGGAGGATCCTCTGGAGTAGGAAATGGCAACACACTCCAGTGTTCTTGCCTGGAGAATCCCATGGACAGAGGAGCCTGGTGGGCTACAGTCCATGGGGTTGCAAAGAGTTGGACACGACTGAACAAGCACACACACAGGCTAAACCTAGCCCAACTTTCATTGGATGTAACCCAACCCTCAGGCAGCCTGCGCACTGAGCAACGTCCAGCTCCTAGCAGGCTTTGTGCTCTGGGTGGGAAAAGAGCTACTGAAGAGCTTGGAAAGATTGCAACTCCTTCCTGCATGAGTCTAAGAAATGCCCAGGGCAGCAGAGGCCAGCCTAGTTAAGCAGGGATGTAAATGTTAGCACAAGCATTACAAGAAAGGTCTTTAAAGAATACAAACAGCCTGGCCAAGGGAAAGATGGAGACTCCAAGGAGTCCAACAGCAGCCGTTGCATCACATGTACTTTGAAGAATATGTGCCAGGAAGTCTGTCTGTCAAGGAAGGGTGCCTCAAATTTATCCAGGCTGACAGAAGGCAGGGGAGAAGATTGGTTCCATTACAAGGAAGTGCTGGTGGGGAGGTGAGCAGCCAATGGAGGCTTGGCATTAGGACTGTAGAAGACAGGAAGGATGGAGAGGAGGGGACACCTCCATAAAAGATTGTCATCCATAAGGAATTGGCAGTGTGAATACTGATGCTGATGACCATGCATGGTGATGATATTGATTGAAGATGTGCTAGCTATATGCCCAGTACAGTGTGATGTACAAAGCAACCAGCTATCTAGTCTCAACTACATAAACGTGATTCTTTCAGAACACAAGGGCACTCCTTTTTTAATCTTTCTCTACTGCTGACACCCCAGAGGTGTCCAACCTTTTCTTATTCTCTCAATGGGCATTTATTCTATGCTGCATCTGTGTTTGCCACTAGGATGGACTCTGGGGAGATGAATGAAACTTGTGCTCCAACCTGAAGGACCTCACAGTCTGATGAGGGATAGGACACACAAATAACTATGATGCAGAGGGATGTCTGTCATTAAGAGGTATATTCAAGTGTTTTGGGAAATGGAGCCAGAATCCAGAGAAGAGGCAGTATTTGAGCTGGCAAGACTTAAGGATGGGAGGATTCAGGTAGGTATAGTGTGAGGGAGGACATGAGTAGAAGCAGCAGGCTGGTGAAACCTTGGCGGTGTGAGACCGTACGGTGTGTCCAAGGTGGGCTTAATGCAGACCCCTGTGTGACTAGGGTTGGATATGTGAGAACTTGCAGTAGATGAGGTCGAAGGATATGGTGGGTGGATTGTTAATCCACCCAAGATGGCTATTCTCATGCTCTCTGTACATACCCTGCTCTACCAGTGCGTGCTTCACCTATACCTTACTCACATGACTGACCTTCCTACCTACTTGGCCTACCCTTTCACTCCCATTACTATTGTTCTAGTCTTTAGATCCAAATGTCTCCACTGTGATAGCTTATCAAAGGGACAGTGAGGGGCGTGCCCCTCTGCTAGTTTCCCTGGTAACCGATGAGCCAATCTGCTGTCGACCCTGTCCTGTAACTGGTAACATCCCTCCCCCCAGGAGGGAAGACCACTGCCATGTCCTCCAGCCTTCTGCTGCACACAGCGTGGGGTGGGGGTTGTCGCTCCAGGACCTTGCCTCAGACACGTAAGCTCTCCCAGCCATTAACCATTAATATCCCTGGCGCTGACTCTGGGCTCTTTCTTTGGTCTTGAAGCTGTGCTTGCAGACCTTGTAGGCTTGTGGGGTGCAACCCAACAGGGGGACACAATTGTGAGAGATCTTCAAAGGACATGTTGCTGAATCAATCAGCAGATTGGTTTATTGAGCACCTCCTACGTGCCAAGTATGGGACTTGGCCCTGGGACTCTAACGGCAAGAAAACCAGAGTCAGTCTCTGTTGTCTACACAGGATGGCCATGTGTCCCAGTTTTGTTCTTGTCCTGGAATAATTATGACTAGCATCTCTTTTGAGTTTCAAAAGTGTTTCTGTTTACAGTATAGACTATATGGTCATGCTACCTATACAGCTTCAGTTTGGTGCAGAAAGACAGATACTAATCAAACAATCATCTAAATACAATATTTAACTTCAAATTGTGCTAGGTGCTATGAAGAAAAGCTACAGAATGCTGTTACAGCAGGCATTGGGGAGCAGCTCCAGTCTCCAAAGGAATTTAGACTGCTCTTCAGGCAAAACGAAGACATAGAAGGTTTTTAAGTTGGAGATCAGATCTCAGTTTCAGAAGTCATGGGATTTCTATGTTTGTTGAAGATTTCTCTCTTTTTTTTTTTATATCTCCCAGTTATTAACAATAAGGATTGAAACAGAAATAACACTTTCATCACATAGTATTTCACGTTATAAATGAGTTTTCACAGGTATGTTTTCTCATCAGAGGGGCAGAGTGGAAAGTGCAAAGAGTCAGACAAAGTGAACTTTCTGGCTTTGCTCTGTCTCCCACCAGCTGCCTGCCTGTGCCTCACCTGGCTGTCCCTCAGTTTTCACAACTTTAATCAGGGTGTGTGCGCTTAGCTGCTCAGGCGTGTCTGACTCTTTGCGACCCCACGGACTGTAGCCCGCCAGGCTCCTCTGTCCTTGGGATTCTCCAGGCAAGAGTACTGGAGTAGGTTGCCATTCCCTTCTCCAGGGGATCTTCCTGACCCAGGGATTGAACCTGGGACTTCAGGTTCAATCCACTTGCATTGCAGGTGGATTCTTTACCATCTGAGCCACCAGGGAAACCCTCTTTAAGCGGGGATGCTTTAATTCCAAGAGATACATGAACCCCGGTATTCAGAGCAGCACGATTTACAATATCCAAGACATGGAAACAACCCAAGTCAATCAACAGATGACTGACTTAAGAAGATGTGGTGTATACATGTATATGTCTCCAATGGAATATTACTCAGTTATAAAAAGAATGAAGTATTGTCATTTCCAGCAGTGTAGATGGACCTGGAGAATATTATAATTAGTGAAATAAGTCAGACAAAGACTAATACCATATGATACTACTTATATGTGGAATCTGAAAAATAATACCAATTAATATATATACAAAACAGAACAGACAGACTTAGAAAACAAACTTATGGTTACCAAATCGACAGGGAGGCAGGAGGGACAAATTAGGAGTGTGGGATTAGCAGATACAAACTATTATACATAAAATAGAAAAGCAGCAAGGATAGACTGTATAACACAGGGAATTATACTCTATATCTTAACAATAACCTAGTGTTGTTCAGTCACTAAGTTGTGTCTTTCTCTTTGCGACCCCATAACATAGCAGACTTCCGTGTCTTTCACTATCTTCCGGAGGTTGCTCAAACTCAAGTTCATTGAGTCAGACGTATAATGGGATATAATCTTTAAAAAAGAGACACAGATAAAAACAAGAGTCACTATGCCGTACACCTAAAACTAACACAATATTGTAAATCAACTCTACTTCAAGAACTATTCATAGATGTGCACACCAGAAAACGTTCAGTTTGAATGGTTGACAATTATTTTAATAAAATAAAATGTTTTTAATTAAAAAATATTTTTGGTCTCTCTGAGGATCTTAGTTTCCCCAGGATAGAGCCTGTGCCCCTTGCAGTGGAAGCAAGGATTGTTAACCACTGGCCCACCAGGGAAGTCCTAAAATAAATATTTTTAAAATAAAAAAGCAAAGCAGAGAGTGCTCTTTCCCATATACAAGGATGACTGAGAATCAGAAGTCCTGTAAATAAATGGCTAGCACAGTGTCTGGCACATTGTCGGCTGTTGAAAAATGCTACCAACTATTACAGGTTTTCTGAGCTCGAGGACACTTAAAGGAAGGGGAAAGACTGATGGTGTTTTAACCAGCAGAAGTAAACTGGGCGGGGAAATCCCTGGAGGTCCAATGTTAGGATTCAGTGCTTTCACTGCCATGGGCCATGGGTCAGTCCCTGGTCGGGAATCCAAGATCCTATAAGCCATGTGGCCTGCCAAAAAAAAAGGAAATTGAGCTGAAATACAAGGGAGGTTATGCACATGGGGTGGCAGAGTGTATGGGAAATTTCTGCATGGTCCCCTCAATTTTGCTTTGAACCCGAAACTGCTCATAAAATGTCAATGAAACAAACACACACACACGCACAAACGAACAGCTCCTCTTTTCAGCCGGACTCTCCTTGTCCCTTAAGGACAAGAACCTGCTTGCCTGGCAGGATAAGAAGAGGGGGAGAGAGGAGTAAATTTCCACACCCAAGCTGTGCTGCCTTCAGCTGTCTTGAATGTCTGGGAAACCAGACAGTGTGGCCTAGACAAGCGTTTCCTTGGTCTCCTCTTTTCTCCTTCTCTGGATGGCACGGGACCCCCTCAGTGGCTGGAGGATGGCTTCTAGGAACAGGGATGCTGGCAGATGCTGTGCCGAGGCAGGGGGCGATGGAGGGGCAGGCCAGCTGGGTTGATCAAAGAAGGAACCAGGGGCCTGTGTGAGAGCCAGGTGGGGGTGAGCCCTGCAGCCCAGGCGCTGATTCCGAGCTGGAAGTATTTTGACCACGTCCATCCACGTCTGCCTGTTTGTTTGACTGGGAAGCCAAACTCCTGGAGTCTGTATCTCATTTTCCTTCCTATTTGCCCCCGGTGCTGTTCTGCTGTGTATTTGCTGGGACCGCCTTAACAAAGCACCACAGGCTGGGTGCCTTAAACAATAAAAATTTCCTTACTCACAGTCCCGGAGGCTGGAAGTCTGAGATCTAAGTGTCAGCAGGTGTCTTTCTTCTGCAGCCTCTCTCCTTGGCTGGTAGGTGGCCGTCTTCTCTGTGTGTCTTCACGCGGTCTCCGCTCTGCGTCTGGGTTCTGATGTCCTCTTTGTATAAGGACACCAGTCTATCTGGATTAATGCTCACCCTAATGACCTCATTTAACCTCATCACCTCTTTAGAGACCCCCAGATCTCTAACCACACTCACATTCTGAGCTGCTGGAAGGAGGGTGGGGATTGGCCTTCAGCTTATGCATTTGCAGGGCTGGGGTGGGTGGAATTCAGGCTCAAGCATACAACTTGGCAAGTTGCACCTTCGGTCGTAGCCCCTGGGGAGAAAGAAAAGTGGGTTGGACGGCCTTCTGGCCATCGTCCCTCGTGGAAGAGTGAAACTGGGAACCTGCTAGGTTTTTGAAGCAGTGCAACCCTCTCTAAATACTCTTGTCTTTACCCGGAGTCACTGGGTAATCCACCACCAGCTCTGGGGTTCCTGAACCCCTGCCTCTCATCTCCTGAAGGCTGCCTTTAGGATGGGGATCTGTTTCTGTTTCTGGCTGAGAAATAGGTGTCTGTCCTGAGGTTTCCTCTCATCCGGAACTGTTACGATGTGTGTGTCTTTTGTAGACTTCCTTTACCTGGAAAGAGCTGTCAGATTCTGAGGATCCCGCCCAGAAAGCTCACTGACTGCAGGATGAGGGGGCTGAGGAAAGCGACTGTTCTTACTTTCCTTCCACCCCTTCTTCACTCTGTAGGGGAAGGCAGGAGACCATACCTGTGCCTGTGATATTGCAGATCTTCTGGGATCTGCAAATGTGTCGTTAGCCCACCAGGTAGCACAGAATGACTGCATCTGAAGGTGATTTAACAAAGGTAGACTCCCACTTACAGATGGGCAGGGTTCCAAAGATTTGCCTGGAAATTAGTTTCGATGAATTGGAAACACTATTCTCTCATAGAAAAAATGTTAAATGGAGGGAGCGGTTTTCCGGGAACTCCTTGAAAGTCTATTTAACTCACATGTAACTAATGTACTGACTATGGTCATTTCTATCCCCAGCAACCAAATCCCATGCATTCTAGCCTTTCAATGGGAGAATATGTTGTGAGTTCCAACTTTGTGTGTCAAGACAAATGCTTCTTCTTCACTGATGTAGCTCCCCTGACAGTGGCCTTGTGGAAAGGAGGTGTTATTGGGTCAAGTAATTCAGAACACCCGTAATGTGTGAAGAGTGTAAAATATTCACATTTTAAAATTCATGCTCACATAATTGATTACATTTAAGTCTCATAGTAGCCCTACAAGGCAAATGTTACGAGGTCTACTCCAGAGAAATGGGAGTATGGGACTCAGAGATATCAAGTGATTTCTTTAGGGTCACACAGCAAAGACAGTTGCGGTTCTCAGAATGCGATGCGTCTGATACCTGGGTGACCGCCTCTCCAGCTCAGCTGTGTTGCGAACACAGGCTCTGGCTTTTAATGAGTCTGGTGTTCCCTGGATGGTCCATCCTGGCCGAGGGCATAGGCACACCCTTCGCCAGGAGTGACCATGACCTTGGGCGGAGGTGCTGGAACAGGGGAGTTGACGCTGCTATGTGAGGACCAGGCAGGGGTTCGGAGATGGTGGCAGCCCGTGCAGATGGCAGAGTTGTTTGGATAAATGGTGATTTTCTTCCTAGGTGATTTCCCAAGGCCACTGAGGCCTGACAATTCTGGCAGGAAAACCAAATTTAAATGAGTCTCTTTTCAAGTCCGCCTGAGGGGGAGGCATTAGTCAGAGAACTAACCGCCTCACCTGACTGTTTCCTGTGTTTTGCACACATAGACGGAGGTCGTGAAGAAGCACAGTCGTCCATTCAGAGCTGCTTTCTATTTTGACAGGAGAAGACAAACAAGGAAGCACAAATCTTGTGCAAACCGATGGGAAACGAAGAGTAAATTCCTCTCCCTGTGAGAACTTCAGAGGACGCCTGTGGACCTCAGGGTCGGGGACAGCCTCACTCAGGAAACTTCAGGATGGTCATGAGACGCGTGATAGAACGTGAGAACTGGAGCGGTGTTTTGAATTTTAATTCACGCCATATATTTTCAGACAGAACACTCAGGCCCAGGGAGGCTCTAGGCTGGCCTGCAGTTCTAAACTCTCGAACCAGAGAGTTAGGAGTAGAATCCAGGTTCCCTCCCTCTGCGTCCAGTGGCTCTTATTATTACACCCGAAGGAGAGTGGGAAAGGACCAACTGAAAACAATGTCAGAGGCAGGGAGTAGGCAGAGTGGACTTTATGGATGGGGTCCATGTTGAGGAGGAGAAGTGAAAAATCAAGCAGAAAGGTTGAGGAGGGCAGGTGGCCAAAGACCTTGGAGGATGAGGGGACAATTTTTTTTTTTCCATAAATGGCAACATGGGACAGAGGGATAGACTTTCTCTATCTCTCATGGGTTTTTGCTAATATTATTAGCAAAATGGATTATTCTACAAATACCCTACCTTTTAATTAGAAGCCCAGAATGTTTCAGCTTGTTGAGTTCACCCAGTTGTGAGCTCCCTGCTCCACATTGAAAGGTAAGGCATAGGGTCCCAGACTTTGTGAACTCTGCAAATAGAGCCTCTTGTTTTGTAGCCTGGCCAGAGCTGAGGACTCTTGCACAGAATTGAGTTCCCATTGGCCTGGTCTCAGCCTGCCCTTCTTTTCCCCTATATCATGGTTAGGACCACACAGGGTCCCTTGAAGCTGCAGCCTTGTGTATGTGGATGCTGGACAGGCACAGAGAGGAAGGGAGAGGGTGAGGAGCCTGCTAAGAGGCCAGGAGGATACAAAGCCTGCAGCTGACCCGCTGGTGGCTGCCACTGGCTTGTTGGTATTGCAGAAACAGGGCTCCAGCACCAGGGGAGGATGTCAGGGTCAAGAACTGCAAATTGTAAACCACAGTGAAGTGAGATGAATCAATCTGCAGTGACCTAATAGGAGGAAAGCCTGCTAACAGGAGGCTTAAAAAAGGCTCCTAGGATGTGCAGGACTGCAGGAGATCACAGCCAAGCCAGCTCTGTTCACTTGGACAACTAGGTTCTGGTCTTATGATTGTCAGGGTGGACCAGGCCAGTCAGGACCAGAAAGCGTCTTTGAAGCCACACTCTAAGAGGTCAGAGTTGATGAGGGTTTCCTGGTGCAAGTCTGTCTTTTTTTTTTTTTTTTTTACTATCCTGGACCCTGGAGAGGAAAGCATCACTTTAATTTTTGTGATTTTCATTCTTTTTCACCTATAATACATGTTTGCTATTGGAAATACGGAAAACACACTGAAGAAAGTAGGCTCTATCACTCACAATCACATCACCAAAGATAAACTGCTGTTAATATTTATCTTTGGAGGAGAGAGAATTTCCCCTCCTGTCTGTTTTCTTCTGTGTGTACAAATTTCAAATTAAAATTGGAATGACACATTATATTTGCATTTTTATAATCTTTTTTTCCCTTAAGATTATATTATGAGCCTATTCCCATCCTATTAAATATTATTCTAATAGGTTCATAGTATTTAATTCTGTGGATGATTTAATTCTGTGGATAAATGATTAAATATATTTAATCACTTATCATTGATAGCTTGCAAATTGGCACTATTATAAATACTGCTGCAGTGAACATCTTTGTATCACAATAATATTTGACCACATTTCTGTCAATGTTCTTAGGGTACCTTCCTAGAAGTGGAGTCAATGTTTCAAAGACTCTTGTTATACATTGGCTAATTGCCTCCCTCACTCCCTCCGGCTCCCCATCCACGGAAATGTTATACCAATTTGTACATCCATTAATCAGTGGCTATGACAGTGCTGTCGTTTCACTGCCCACTTGCCACAAGTGTGAGTTATTATATTCTTTCAAGTGGAAGGTCATCTTTCCAGAGCCACGCTCAGCTTACTGATGAGCTTCAAACATGGCAGCTGACGCCTTTGTGTTTATTGACAGAATTCAGCCCATGCACATGTGTGGGGAGTCAGAAAACTTGGGAAGAAAAGAACATTTGATCCACAAGCAGCATTAAGTGCTGGGGAGGGAAAGAGGGGCCCCCTGTGTGAGGTGGGGCTTGATTCCTGCTTTTCCGAAACTCAGAGCCTGTTGAACTGCCCCTCCTCCCAGAGCCCCCGCCAGGGAATGCTCCCTGGCTGATCAGGAAATGAGAGAACAAAGCAAGTCAGACAAAGGCAGGCTTAGTGGTCTGGAAGGCCAGCGACGGGCAAAGCCCCTGATGCTAAGCAGAAATGAAAACGTTAATGGTGAGACACCCAAAGAAAATGTATTCCATATGCACAAGCCTCTGGCAGCAAAGGAATACAAATGCACCTGGACTTCAGCCAGAGGAGAGGGAGCAGCCGCCGGTAACTTTGGACTTGCTTTCTCACACCCTTAGGTCTGTTTCAGCTGAAGGTACTTGAGGTGCTGACTTTGACCTTTTTCCTGACTCCAGTGACAGATAAATCTATCACTATTGTAGCTTATTTTAAATAATCGCCAGAGCCACCATTTATTGTGTGAGCCTGATAGAACAGCAGCCCCCAACCTTTTTGGCACCAGGGACCGATTTCGTGGAAGACAACTTTTCCATGGACCGGGATGTGCAGGGTGGTTTTGGGATGATTCAAATGCATTATATTTATTGTGCACTTTATTATTATTACATCGGCTCCATCTCAGATCAGGCCTTAGTTTCCAGAGGTTGGGGACCCCTGCTAGAGGATCAGGTGTCTACTTTCCACACATGCAAGTGGCTTTTTTAGAACATATTTAAGCCTCAGACTGGTTTTCTGCAGCAGGAATCATTATCCCCATATCCCAGATGAGAAAACTGACGCACAATGAGATTAAGTCGCTTGCCTAATTCATCCCAGTGGCAGAACCTGGATCTTAAATCAGGCTTCACTGGCTCACTGCCTGTGTTCTGGCCACTCTGTGTCTGAGTGGGGCCTGACTTCCAGATTCTTCGGTGTGGAGATGGGGGAAGACGAGCCCTTGCAGTCCACAAGCCAGAAAGGCGAGGCCTGGCAGTCTTCGGGAAGGCTGGCTGCCCAGGCTGGTATGAAGGGACAGGCTTCTTAGGCAGTTTGCCACACCCTGCCCGTAGTGATGTGGCAGAAGTAAGAGTGAGTGTCCTTAGGGTGATAAATGGCCAACGGGTCCTTCCCGTGACTGTTGAGCCAAGTGTCTTTGGGCAGGACATTCCCAGAAATCACCTTGGTGGTGGGGTGGGTGGCTGGTGAGATAACCCCCACTTTTCCTGCGGTGGAAAGCCACATGTACGGAATTTCTGGAAGACAGGCTGGCAACCAGTGTCCACGGAAGGGCTGCAACTTGCCTGTCCTCACACTCCAGGCTGCGGCCGGGACAACCAGTTTTTCTGGATCTGATTTCTCTCAAGTCCTCTGGCCTGCTTTTTTTTACAGATGGATTCTGTGGGTGGCAGGGAGCAGAGTCAATGCAGAAGGAAAGAGAAGGAATTATTTCTAAGGAATCTCTGGGACACCTAGCAATTGGCTAGTTTCCTAGCCAGTTCTTGACTTCCCTTCTCATTAGGGCCCCCCTCCAACTCCCCCAAATTCCCCCACTGAAACATATGTTTTGCTGACCAAGGAGAATTCTTAGTGCTGACTCGTGCTTTTGCTGGAAAAACACTGGACAGACAAGAATAGGATTTTTTTTTCTATTAAAAAAAAAAAACCAAGACAAAAAACAAAGCAGAAAGCTTTTAAGTTAAGTGCTGGGGGACTGAATGCTCAGGGCAAAATGGGGGATGGTTATTGTTTAGCTGAGAAAATCCAGGGTTTGCTAAGTCCAGTGTGAGAACAGTCATGGGGTGAAAGTTTTGTATCCATGGTTTTGCTCAATCTCTGTACCTAAATGTCGAGGCTCCAAGGTTTGGGGCACCTAATGTTAGCATTTACTGAGTCCTTTACAGGTCTTAGGGCTGGCTTCCCAAGTGGCGCTAGTGGTAAATAACCTGTATGCCAATACAGGAGATTTAAGAGACCCAGGTTCGGTCCCTGTGTCAGGAAAATCCCCTGAAGGAGGGCATGGCAACCCACTCCAGTATTCTTGCCTGGTTCCAGGGACAGAGGAGCCTGGCGGGTTACAGTCCATAGGGTTGCAAAGAGTCGGACATGACTGAAGTGACTTAACACACAGGCATGCCTAGGTGTTAAGCTCATTTAATTCTCTAGGCATTGTCCTGGGGTATATGCCCATTTAGCAGATGGAGACACTGAGGTTTAGAGAGGTGTGGTGCTTGTTTATGTTTTGTCAGGGCCAGAGGTGGGATTCAAACCAGGCACTCCTGGACCAGAGTGCACACTCTCAACCTCTATCCTGTTGTACTGCGTCCCAGGGATCAAGGGCTTATGCTCCAGAAAGGAATACATGTTTGTTTGTTTTCTCCTCTTGGTCCTTGAGTATTACAAATAAATACTCATGACAAAGCCCCTGGGAGTGGCTCTCGGTTCAGCTTGATGTGCTTGATAAGGATCTACAGGACAGTTGGTCCAAGGCAGGGTACTGCTTTGTCTGCTTCTGTTCTTGATGAAGAAACAGCCTCAAGAAGGGTAATTCCAGTGGATACCACATCCACCCTCCCCCTACTGCAGAGTCTAACGATGAGTAGGTTTGAGAGGGAAATCCTTGTTTGGCTGAAGTAGGAGGAATCATGAAAACACACTGGGCTTTAGAAATGTAAATATCTGCACAGTTCGATAGATGAGGACGATGGATAGATGCCAGAGGAAGCCTGGATGTGAGAATCTGGCAGACAGAGATGGATGTGAAGAAACACAGGGAGTGAGAGAAAAGCAAAAGGCAAAAAGCCACATGCATGGGTGGAGAGAGATGCTTCAGAGTGGCCGGGAGATGGGAAAGCGGCAGGAGCTGGGCCGCCGCCAATTCAGAGGAAAGGGGGAGGCAAGGCTGATTGGCTTCTGTGACTGGAGCAGAGGGAAGCACGGCCCCTTAAGGTGCCTCAAGGGTGAGATGCATCCAATATAGAGAGAAACTTGCTTCCATCATGCCCCAGACTGCTTGGAGAGGAGTAGGTAAGATGCATGCATGTAGAGTGGTGGTTCTCAAGGTGTGGTTCCTTGACCAGAAGCATCAGCATCACCTGGAAGCTTGTTAGAAATGCAGACTTCAGGTCCTACATCAGACTCTCTGAATCAGAGACTGTGGCTCAGTCCAACACTGTGTGTTTTCACAAACCCTTTGGGTGATACACGCTTGGGTGATATAAGTCTTTAGGCTTCCCTGGTGGCTCAGATAGTAATGAATCTGCCTTTAATGCAGGAGACTTGGGTTCGATCCCTGGGTTGGGAAGATCCCCTGGAGAAGGAAATGGCCACCGACTCCAGTGTTCTTGCCTGGAGAATTCCATGGACAGAGGCTCCTGGTGGGCTATAGTCCAAGGGGTCGCAAAGAGTTGGACAAGACTGAGCGGTTCACACACAGAGGTTGAGAATCAAGATGGTGTAGAGGGGTAGGGAGAATGAGGAGGTGAGATCAAGATGGCATAGAAGTCTGGAGGCAAGTTCAGTGTCAAAGGGAGCTAAAGACAGAGGACAACAGTTGTGTGCTAGCAGAACAGGTGGATGGTGCATGGGGATGGTAGCGGTTCATCAGAAGAGACTGAAACACTGGGAGGAGGTTGGAACATGGAAGAAGAGAAGGCAGCCTAGCAGGAGACAACACGAGCCAACCCAGGATCAAAATAGCCCATTAAAGAGCCAGTGAAGGGTTTTGATGGTGCCGGATCTCTTACCATCCTCCCCAGAAACTGGATGTCAAGCTTGCATCAAGCTGGGGGAGAGCATGAGTGCACAGAGACGACATCACAGGAGGGCAGTGCAGAGATTTAGGGTCCCCCACAGGGTCTCCACTCCCTTTTTCCTGTTGCCACGGTAGAAATCCAACCAAAGGTCAACATGCCCAAAGATCCGTTTGTGTGGATGTCAACTCTTCCTTCTTCCCTCAGCAAGGGAGGCTCTGGTAAGCTCTAATTATGAGGGTCTGGGAGCCCAGAGTTACAGCGTACACAGTGAAGCGCCCCTGAGCTCAGGGCTTTGTGTTGGTGCCAACAAGAGCAGGAGGAGGAGCCGGCTCAGGGGAGGGAGGTGGGCTGGTGAGCCCGGCCTTCCAGGTCTCTGCATCTACGTAACCAGTGGGTGAAAGCCTCCTCCATCTTCATTGATTTTTATTTTATTTTACTTCTTTGTCCATCCTGACATTGGAAGGAGATGGATGGACTGGCAGCTGGAGACATTTCTCTCTGAACCCTGACATTTGGTTGCCTTACTTACAGCCGATGCCTCGACACTCTGCACAGACAGGGTTCCCAGAGACCCCAGACCTCAGGGCAGCACTGAAAGGCCCAGCTGTGGGCATCTCCTTGCACTCACTGCTACAAAAAAAAAAACCAAAAACCTTATAATGGTCCAGGGAAACCTTTGCCTATAGTAAGTAACCATTACTATACTTACAATTTTGAAAATGTTCATTTTGGGCCCTTTGAATAGAGATTCAAATCTGCTCTGGAGATTGCACTTGAAGAAAAGGCATTTTCTATGACTTTCCATTTGAATTAGCAGGCAGACCGCCTGGAGGCCTTTTAAGGCCACACTTGGAGACCCTCTGTGCTGGCAGACAGCATGGGTGGAGGTAATGCTGCTGCTCCTGCTAATAGATCAGGAGAAACTAGCTAATGATTTTGAGGAGAAAAAAAAAACAAAACACTCAGTTGAAAGCAATCTCCATTAGCATAACACACGCAACACAACCATGAATTATTGTGTTGATTGGAGGAGACAAGCCATAAATTTCTCCCATTAAAGTTCTTGACTCACAATATCAGGCAGAGATTAATGACTTAAAAATAATATGTGCAAATGTCATCAGAATGCAGATGACCTGGGCTGTGGCCCCAGCAGGGGAAGCTGGTCTGATGTCCTGGACAAAGAAGAGAGAGTCCGTTTAGGGGCTGGGGCAGGATACTTTCTGTTCATAGTGGGAATGATTTCTTTACAATCAAAGGGAGGGACTCCAAAGACATGTGAAGAGACAGTATTTGCTCATGGGGGCAGTTTGAAATTAAAGCTGAAGCCCCAGGAAAGGAAATACAAGGAGACCCTCAGTGGAGGGTTCTGGTTCCCACCTGCTCTGAGTTGGCATCACTCGCAGGAAGGGTTCCAGCCAGGCAAGACCCTGGTGGGAAGGCAGTGAGCACAGCCTGGACTCTGGAGGGGTCCTGTCCTTCCCACTTGGCGCCTTCTAGGGGGAAGAACTTTACTTTCTCTGTCCTCGTTCTTCTCTGTGGCCTCTTCGTCTACTTCAGAAGACTCTGACCAGGCTCTGGAGCGGTCCTCGCTGCCTCTCTTTGGACTACTTTTTGTTTCTCTGTTAATAAGCTCCTGCATCAGATCCTCTATCCTTTATCATTTAGGCAGCCCTTTAAGCCTCACCAAGATTCCCTGGTGGCTCAGATGGTAAAGAATCTGCCTACAATGCAAGAGACCTGGGCTCAATTCTTGGGTTGGGAAGATCCCCTGGAGAAGGGAATGGCAACCCACTCCAGTAGTCTTGCCTGGAGAATCCCATGGACAGAGGAGTCTGGTGGGCTACAGTCCATGGGGTCACAAAGAGATGACTGGGTGACTAACCCTTTCACGCTTTAAACCTCACCTGCTCAGCCTGCCTCAATTAGCAGCCAAGAAGTGTTGCTTTTCCTTACCCCAACCGTCCATGTCCACACATGAAATCTGGTGCCTCCTCACTCACCCTCCTGTCAACTCACCAAGGCACTTACCCCCGGATGGGAACCAACTTAACCACACGGTGTTCTATTTGTATATTTGGAAGAATTAATATTTACTACAGAACAGCTTCTGCATATTCTTCCTGCCAGCATGGCTTTAATTTTCTAATGGGAATTCTCACCCCTGTGTTTCTTGGCTTCCTCTGCTCTTTGCTTCACCCCTGCCCCAGTCACTCTTGTGACTCACGGAGGGCCATTAACTAATTTGAGAGAGGGGATGAAGGAACCCTTGGTACTGTCTTTGAGAGAAAGAATGAATGTAACTTCTAGGGATTTGGGGCCCATGCTGGAGAAAAAAATAGCCTTTGATATGTCCCAGATTCATATTTCCTAAGCAACACAGCTACCTGGAGCGACATCTGGCTCTTAGAAGACTGGGCTTGACTCTCTGAATTCCAAACTTGCCTCCTTCATGCCCCATCCTCTCACCCCTTGATACTCTCCAGGGGGCAGTATCCAGCTGGCCTTGAGGGAGCGCTGTCCACTACTATGCAATCAATAGGGTTTAAGGGAAAAACCATACTTGAGTCTATACTTACCTAAGCTTCCTTCCCTGGGCTTCCCTGGTGGTTCTGTGGTAAAGAATCCTTCTCCCAGTGCAGGAGGCATGGGTTTGATCCCTGGGTGGGGAAAATCCCCTGGAGAAGGGAATGGCCACCTGCTCATTGTTCTTGCCTGGAGAATCCCATGGACAGAGGAGCTTGGCAGGCTGCAGTCCATGGGGTCGCAAAAGAGTCAGTGTCTTAGCGATTACACAACAGCAGCAAAGCTGGTTACAGGTGCCACAGTGGAAGATTAGCCCGGGTTTTTGTGCTATTCCCATTCCGTTCCTCAAGGAAGTGGGGCCTTGACTCAGATCCTGACACTGGAGGACACATCCCTCCTTTTCACCTCTCTGCCCCAGGGCTCAGAGGCCTCTTGCTGGAGAAGGAGCATCTAGAAACAGTCTCTCGAGGTTCTATGAGATCATTTTTCTCTATTTCCTCCCTCCCCGCCCCCTCCCCACTTTTTTATTTTTTATTAACAAGGATGAAAGTAAATGTGAACTCGAAACAATAAGGCATGGAAAATCACAGAAATAACTTAATTAAGTTTTTAAAGATTTCCATGCTTGAATAAATTAGCCTTCCTGCAAATGTCACAACATTCAGAAAAAAAAATTGTAATCAATGGAGCACAATGCTTGCCTGCTCTTTATTTAAAGGAAAGCTTCATTGGTGCGTTTCCCGTACCCCTGCTCCTCCCCGGCAGCTGTGGCTCTGGGCCCCAGGCTGCTGGGCTGAGGGCAAGGGCACAACCCTCACACCAGCATATTCTGACTGAGGCTTCAAACAAAGGAGAGGATTGACAGTGGGGAGGAGGGGGGAGGAGGGGGGAGGAGTGGGAGGAGTGGGAGGGCTGGGAGGGGCAGACTGTTCTTGGCCAGAGTCAGGGCTTGTGGTGGTTCTGGTTCTCCTTTGAAAGGTAGCAAAACCTAATCTCTCTTTGTGGGCTGGGAGTGTTCATGAAGGTCTTCCCTGATGGCTCAGATGGTTAAGAATCTGCCTGCAGCGCAGGAGACCCGGGTTTGATCCCTGGGTCAGGAAGATCCCCTGGAGAAGAGAATAGCAACCTGCTCCAGTACTTTTGCCCCCAGAATTCCGTGGACAGGGAAGCCTGGCAAGCTACAATCCGTGGGGTCGCAAAGAGTCGGACACGACTAAGCAACTAACACGCCCAAGGTTGTTAGGAAAGCTGGATTAGGGAGCTTGGGCTTCCCTGGTGGCTCAGACGGTAAAGAATCTGCCTGCAATGTGGGAGACCTGGGTTCGATCCTTGGGTTGGGAAGACCCCCTGCAGCAGGGCATGGCAACCCACTCCAGTATTCTTACCTGGAGAATCCCTATAGACAGAGGAGCCTGGCCGGCTACAGTCCATGGGGTCACAAAGA
Source organism: Cervus canadensis (assembly GCF_019320065.1). Classification (NCBI taxonomy): domain Eukaryota; kingdom Metazoa; phylum Chordata; class Mammalia; order Artiodactyla; family Cervidae; genus Cervus; species Cervus canadensis. The sequence continues at coordinate 23,431,037 of NC_057396.1, forward strand.
GTTGGACACGACTGAGCAACTAAACACAATTCCCTGTAAAGCCAGGAAGGGAGTGTTGATGGGGGTCAGACCACAGGGCCGGGGGTAGAGGCTAGTCCCCTGCCATTCCCTCCAGTGATCCCCTCACCCCCGAGTCCTTTTCTCATAGCCAGAACTGCCAGAGACTGTAAGGGGCTGGAGAGAGGCAGGGAAAGAGAAAGAGAAGGATGGAGGGGGAAGGCAAGGGCCCAGGTGTCCTGCCCGCGGCCACACAGACAGCTTTCTATGGCCATCAAGATTCAGGCTGATCGCTGAGCTAATGAGTACGTGCCCGCTGCTTCACTGCTGCCTAGGACTTGAGTAGTGAGTGATGTCATGCTGGCTACCCGGCCGGCCCTGCTATAATGCAGCTGTCAGGGCCCCATGGGGAAAACTTGGGGAGAAATACGAGAAGCCTAAAAAGCAGCAAAAGGCCCAGTCAAGTGAAGGGAAATGGAATTACAGTAATGCTGAAAGCCGGCACACTGGAGAATTAAAACACTTTGTTTTGGAACCAGATTCGACTCAACCCAGGTTATTAAATTATTTATTGTTTGCATCTCCAGTAATGGGAGAGAGTAATGGGGAAATGCAGTCAGCCAGGGCAGAACTTGTTTTAATTATCAGGCCTGTTTGGGGGCCAACCTGGATCTAGCCTGGTGCCCCCATGAGTATGGAGCTGAGTGAGGTGGAAATGGAATGTTCCATGTTTAATCAGATTAATCAGATCTATCGGCTGTAATAACCCAGAGGCGGGTTGTGTGTGTGTATCCTTCAGAGTTGCCATGGGGGATGTCAGCCCATTGACAGGGACGTTCTGTGACCCTCAACTGCTCTGCTTTGGTGAGAATTGGTGTGTCCATTCATTGCTGCCCTTACTGCCGCAATAACTAGCATCCAGTCAGCACCCTTGGGTGTGGAGTGAGAGTGGTGACAGGCCTACAGGAGGCAGGAAGTCTCCCTCGGTCCATCCTGGCCACTCTTCACCTTTTGGCCATCTGGGGTAATGCGATGATGATGATTTCTGATGCCTGGTATGAGTCAAGGCTTGTGATGAGCATTTTGCGCTCATTCTTTTGTTTGATCTTCACAATAACCCTTTTAAATAGGGTGACCATGCATCATGATCTGAACAGGGTCATCCTGTGCCTGTTGTTTCTGAGTCAATTTTAAGCCCCTTTCCTTTTACTGTTAAACAAGTTCTTGTTTGGACCATTAATGATTGAATCCATTTTGTAGATGAGGAGTTGAGGCTTGGAGCTTTGCCTAACTGCCCCCAGCTGGTCAGGGGCAGATCAGGTTTCACACTGGCTCTGTTTGGAATCTGAACTCTTGATGCTCCTTCTTCTGGGCTGGTAGGGAAGAAGAAAGCCAGGGGACTGAAGCCGAAGGGGAGGCTGAAGCAGTTCTGGTGCTCATCTGATAGGTAGCAAAATGGAATCTCTCTGTAGAGGCTGGAAGTCAAAAGCTGGGGGCACCCAGCTTAGGAAGTAGTTTGAAGATGTCTGTTGACTGACTGATCAACCTGATCTCTGGGGGCCTTGGCCTGCAGTGGCTCTAAAGCAGGGTTTTGGCTCCAAGCCAGAGATTGAGGCCAGGTTGCAGCAGTGAGGACCGAATCCTAGCCACTAGACCAGTGGTCAGTGACAAGGCCCTGGCCCTTCGGATCTGCTGAAAAGAATTCCCACAAAGAAGAAAAGTAGTGAAACAAATAAAATATTCATTAGGAGGGAAAAAGAATACAGTATGTGTGGATAGACACACAGGCAGACTCAGAGAGAGAGCTGCGCCTTTAGTTTTCATCACTTATATGGGACATTTCTTTCAGGTTTCCTTTGGACCATCCTTTTGATTTGCCTAATTCAGAGTCTGTATTTGGTATATCTCAGGATCCTCCCATGTGCATACACGCATCTCTCAGCCAAGATGGGTTCCATGGAGAAGGCCTATGGGCAGCCTTGACACCACTCCCTTTTTGACTTCCAAGGGACTCTCGAGTCAAGAAGGTCTCCTTGACTTCAAGAATGAGAAATATGTGGTCTCGTATCTTTTATCTGGGCAGGGCCCAGCCTCCTCTCTCAATTGTCCTGCTATTTTCGTCTTAGAGTTTCCGTCCACAGGGAATGAACTCCAACTGTTCACCATGGAGTGGTGGGGGGCAGGGGTTGGCATCTACCTCCTGCATCAAACCTATGGCAGCTGAGAAAGACAGCCTGCCCTCTGAAATCCAACTCCTGGATAAACTTGTTCAAGGCAGGTGCCTGGAGAACTTAGACGGGGACTAAGTGTTGTTCTTTGCCAAGAGGTGACCCACGTGCGCCTGGCTCTTCTTAAAGTCCAGATGTCTGGGCACAGAGCCAAGAATCTGAGTCTCTGTTTCTAGTCTTTGGCCTCTGATCTGAAGCCACAAGAAGCAACAATAAGAAAATCCCCCTCCAGTTGGCTGCCTTTAACACACACGTCCTGTCCCATCCCATTTGTGGAGGAGGGAACGGCTTGGTGAGCCCGGCTACTGTTCTTGGAGGCTATAAAGTCGGTGCCTGAGAAAAGAAAATTGTTGTTATTACCATGCAAACTGTTGATGTAAAGGGCTGGTCTGGAGTACTTTGCTCCCTTAATTAGAGCTGATCTTTCTTTTCCTGCAAATTTGGGGACTATCCTGTTATTAATGACCTTTTTGGATCCATGCCCAGGACTTAGAGATATTGTCTTTGGATCCAGGTAATGAGGTTGCTACTGATCCTGAACAAATGGGGAAGTGATTTAATAATTACTCTGCACTGTCTGTGGGTGACCTTTCATTTGTCGAGATGAGAGGCATCTGTTTATCATCACCCCCATGTGGAAGATTTTGATTTGGGGGGATTAGTTCTCCTGGACAGAATCCATTTCGCTCTCTGCCTTTGTAGAAGTTTGCCTGGAAAGGTACCACGTGCCACAGCATGTGCAAGAGCTGCAGTGGCAGAGACAGAAGTGGGCCAGAGGGGCTGACCACATGAGTTCTGCTCAGTCTACAGTGAAGGACTGACTCCCAGGGCATGCGCACTTGTGCATTGGTGAGGTGGGTCAGTGGTTTAAGAAGGGATGGTGTGTATCCTCTTTTTTGCACTTTCACTGTAAAAGTTTTGATACTTAATTCCTGTGTGTGTGTGTGTGTGTGTGTGTGTGTGTGTGTGTTGGGGGTGGTTCCCACTCACCAGGCAATTAGCACAATTCTGACACTGTCTACCTGGGGACAGTGTCAGATCCCACACGTTGAGGGCTCAGTCTCAGTCTCACAAGTCTCTATCCCCCACTCCAGACACCAGTCCCAAGTCCAGGTTGTCACCTGTGCTTCTGATGGACCAGAGTAGACAGATTCCGAGGACTCCCGCCCTGAGTTCAATCAGTGGCTAGAATAGCTCTCAAACTAAGAAACATTTGACTTGCTAGACTACCGGTTTATTATAAAAGGATTCAGGAACAGCCAGATGGAAGAGATGCATGGGTCAAAGAATGGGAAAAGAGTGCTGAGTATCCACGCCCCCTCCAAGTGTCCTCCTCTCCTCAAATCTCCACATGTTCACCAACCCAGAAACTCTCATCCTTTTGGGTTTTTATGGATGTTTTGCCACATAGACATGATTGATAAAATCATCGGCCATTGGTGATTAAACTCAACCTCTAGCCCTCCCCCTTCCCTGTGGGTCAGGGAGGTGGGACTGAAAGCCCCAACCTTCTAATTACGTGATTGGTTCCACTGGCAACCAGCCCCCACCCTTAGGTGTTGTAGGGGTTTTCCAAGAGTCAACTCATGAACCTAACTTTTCTGGCATTTGTCACTTAGGAAATTCCAAGGGTTTTAGAAGCTTGGTGCCAGAAGGGGACCAAGACCAAAAGTCTATTTCTTATTGTAAATCACATTGCACAGTGCAATGGGAGAGAGGGCCCTGTGTGCCTGGGTGAGATGTGGTGGGTCTAACCGGGGGGGAACTGAGCATGATCAGGGAGCTTGTGCTGCAGGAGGGACCAGGTCCGCTCAGCGCTCAGGGAGGCTGAGTCCATCCAGGCAGAAATCCCTCTATTACCGGATCTTGAGGGACCTCTGGAGGGCTTGACAGAGAGTCAGGGAGAGGAATGACAAGGACTGAAGGCTGGGGAAAGAAGGCAGAATAATTTGTGATGCACAGGAAGTCAGGCAATGTCAAGTGTGGGCAGTGTCTCAAAGATCTTGGGGCTTGCTCTTCACTCATTTCTCCATGGCTACTAAGTCCATGCTTACATGTCTTCCTTGGGGAACTCACCCGTCCTTCATGTCCTAAAGGCCTCCATTCCATGTCCAGTCATTTAAAAATAAAATTCCTTTAAAAAAATCAAGACAAGGATATCTGTTCTTGACCATTTTCCCATTGACTTTTGTTCTTATTTTTGGGGCATCAGTTTGTATAGGTCCTCTTCCTTAGGACAATTCTTTAAACTTTGGAAAAGAGAGCTCTTATTCACCCTGCATCTTCTGCTTAAACATCCCATTTCTTTATATGTTCTTCATGAGTTATGGTTTCAAGTATGCCCTCCACCCTAGTCACCTGCCTATGACCAAGGCTTGTTTTATATATCTCTGAATATGTGATGGAATAGGTCCATCTCCTTTCTTTCAAAAAATATTGTTTTATAATGCAACCTAAGAAATAGAAATTTTTTAAAGGAATGGAAGAAAGCCTTGCGGTTCCCTCTGAAGAAGAGGTGGAAGGGATCACAGAGAAACAATGTTTTGGGGAGCAGCTCTGGGTGAGAGGACACGGGCCACCACCGATGTGGGAGGGACTCTCAACCTCATTGTGTTGATCTCAGAACAAGTCTTGAGGGGAGAAGTTCCCCCGTGCTTCTTGGTGAGTCAGCACAACTTCATCACACCCCAGAATGTTCTGCATCTCCACGCTTCTCCCTTGCATCCTACACATAACCATGTGCTCAGCTCCTGACTTCCTCATGGGCTTTGAAGGCAGGGCCCATGTGTATCCCATGTGCTCAGCCCCTGACTTCCTCATGGGCTTTGAAGGAAGGGTCCATGTGTATCTTTCTCATGATCCTTCATGCACAGAGCCTAGTACAGAGGAGGCACAAGTGCAGCCACGTGGACTGGATGAATGAACCGAGAAAGCATCACTGGATTCAAGTCCTGCCTGCCCTGAGGTCTCTGTTGATGGGTTCCATTCATTGGCCTGTTTGGAAACTCCTGTTACTCCTTTTCTTAGTTGTGACTGCCTTTCTCCTACTGAAGCAACGAACTCCCCATGGATGAAGTTTGTCCCCATGGACGAACTCTCCAGCCATGTTAAGCAATAGGAAAGAATCACAGACACATAACATGATTCTAGCGGAAGAGAGCTTTAGAAATCTCCCCAGTTTATTGAAGAGAAAAAAACTTTTATTTTCTCTGCATTCCCACTCCAATAAATTCCTTCCTTTTCTTTCCTTCTTTCCATAACCCAGCTCTATAAAGCAATTCCCTTGCAAATACCCCTAACTTCCATTGTCCTCCCTCCCTCCACTGCACCCACCAGAAAACCCCACCCACCTGCTTACTTTACATCTTCTCTAAAGTGGTGCAGCTGGAATGCATCTTCCTCCCCTTGAAATAGATCAACTGAACTCCGAGGAACACATCCTTGGCCCCACCTCATACCGTGATCTCTAGTAATGTGGCTTCTGCAATCTGTAGGTCCTGTCCTATTTCTGTTGCCCATTTTAAAAGAATATGTTTTGGAGGACATCCACCTGGGTGAGTTTTCTGCATATTTACTCTCTAGGCTTGGGCTGGAGAGCATCTTAGGGATCAGCTGATCTTGTACATTTCAAGGTGTTGTTACCCTGAAGTGGGAAACCTTTTACATAAAACCATTGGGGGCTTCCCTCTTGGCTCAGACAGTAAAGAATCCACAAGCAAGGCAGGAGACTTCGATTTGATCCTTGGGTTGAGAAGGGGATGGCTACCCACTCTGGTATTCTTGTCTGGAGAATTCTGTGGACAGAGGAGCTTGGCGGACTATAGTCCGTGGGGTCACAAAGTGTCAGACATGATTGAGTTACTTAACGCTTTCACTTCTCATTATTTATGAAAGAGATGAGTGTGAGGTCTTGCTGAAGAGGTGCTGAGAGCCAGGGTCCTTCAGCTTGGACCATCCATTGCTCCTGAAGCTCGATCGTTTGAAATCACTGATTTATCCTCAGAGGCTTGTTGTCAAGGTGAGTGGACCAAGGTCCAGAGAGGCAAACCACTTACCTGAAGTTACACAATAGACCCAAGACTAGGAATGTTTACTTTGGGGCTCTTTTCACCAGAGCAGGGTGCCTCTTGCTCTGACAGCTATGCTTTTTAGCCTTCCAAGCCTGACTCTGGCCCATGGTGAGCTGTGCTGTGGCCACCCTCGCCTCCTATTTGAACCCTGAAGGTCAGTTGCTCCGGCAGACAGATGGGCTGGCCGTCCTGGGGCCATGTTCCCCAGCTCAGGGGTACTGCCACCCTCCCAACTCCGTCCTTTCTAGGGATTGCAGCCAAAGCCTCTTACAAAACTGTCTTCTGAGGGCCCCTTGGCTGTCCTGTTTGTAAAACCATTCACAGTCAGCCTTGCCTTTCATTTCCTTAATCTTAAATTGCATCAAAAAGGGAGAGATTAGAGGTAAAACCTCAATAAAGGACTGAACAAAAGCCCGCTCCCACATTGGATTCTCACACCTAGCTTTGCCTTTTTTCCCCTCCCTCTTGTCTGACAGACAGAGTGTATGAACCTCTATTTTTTTTAAAACTTAGATTAAAACACTATTTAGAAAAGGCCCGCGAGTTTGAAGTCACCTCTGGTTCATACATTAAACATCAAATGTACATTAGCTGTGAATTATGGTCACGAAAAGTAAATCCTTTAATGCCGTTTTCTGTGTTCCACTGCTGAAGCTTAGCATTAATGGCCTCTTAGCAACTCTGTCAATGGGCGGACTTCTTATTTTCCAGCTCTCACCACCCCGAAGACTTCCCTCTCTGTGTACCTGTAAACAGACAACCGTGGGAAAAGATCCTAGGGTAGGCTAAGCTCAGGAGCAAATCACCTGGGTGGTATGAGCCATCACTCTCCCAAGGGCAGGTGGTCACACCTTGGATGGGCAGGTGGCCACACCTTGGATGGGCAGGTGGTCACACCTTGGATGGGCAGGTGGCCACACCTTGGATGGGCAGGTGGCCACACCTTGCATAGGGCACCGCGACAGCTCCTTTACAACTGTCCTGGGCTTAGTTCAATTCTGTTTGCAACATTAAGTTCTGGGGCTGTAATTGTTAGGAAGGTGTCTAACCAGTACGGAGATCAAGTTATTGATCAGAAATCCTGGCCATAGAGAAACAGAAGTTGTACACAAAGAGCTTCTCTTTCTGTAGAAGAGGCAGATGCAGAAGTCAGGTGTGGGTCTCGGTGTGGAAGTCACACTCTTGCCTTTCTGAGCCATCTGTCATTTTCTGCAGGACCAGGGTGAGCCAGACCAGGCAAAGAGTGGGGTGATATATATTCAAAATTCTTACCCTTAGGAGAAGGACCTTTCCCCTCTAAAACTGTAGGAGCACTCCCTGTAGGAGCAAAGATGCAAGCCACCTGCAAAGGCTTTTTCTCTAATCTGACCTAAAGCCTGGGAGGCCAGAAACCTGCTGGAGTTGTGGACAAGCCTTAGCAGGTTTTGAGACAAAATTAGGAAAGTCAAAATGAATTACTTCTCCCAACCTACGTTGCAACCAGATTAGATAAAGTCAAGATAATGATAGAAAATGATTTAAAAAGGCATTGAATTGCATTTCAGTGTTTATGCACCTTTAAAGCTTGCACTAAATTGTATAAGTTATTTAAATACATTCTTTAATATTTATGCTTTGTTGTTTTAATAAAGACTTCTATTTTTAAATAAAATGCATAATTAAGTGGAACGGAATATTTTCCTCTCTGACATGCTTAATCACGCCTCTGGGAAGCTTAAGTTGTTCCAATTATAAAGTCCAGACACTACCATCTACCATGGAGCACCCTGTGCTCAGTAGGTTTTCAATAAATATTTAATTATCAGCTATTATGTGCCTGACACTGTGTTACATTCTGGAGACACAAAAAGAGAAAAAAAATGATATGGTTCCTACTTTAATGGAGCTTGTATTGTAATACAATGACAGAGTCAGACATTAGTTATACAAATGTGGGGAAAGCTTATAAGATGAGATCGTCTCAAGAAGCATGGGAACGCTGTCTGATGAGAGCTTATCCCAAAGGAACTTGTCCTGGTGAGTTGGACAGGTGGAGAGATCAAGCAGGCTTCCTTGAGGATGTGATGGCTGAGCTGGGATTCTGGGGGAGAAGTTGGAGATCACTGGGTAAAGAGAGAAGGCAGGAGAATCCCAAGCAGAAGGAGTGGCATGAGCAAAGCCTACTGGTAGGAGGCAGCATGGTGGATTTTGGGGGAACTCAAAAGGCAAGGATGACTGGCCCGGCAGATCAAGGCTATGCTGTGGACAGAGGTGAATAGCTGGGCTGAGGAAGGTGTGTAGGGAGCTGACATCCGGCCCTGCTCCGCTTGCCAAGCTAGAGTCTCATGAGCAGCTGTGTCAGCCCACAGGAAAGGGCATCTTTTTTTCCAGTGGGGCTGCCCAGAAGGAGAACCTTTATCTTATCCCCTCCAAAGTGCCCTGAGTGCTTTCAGCCTGGTCTGGACTACAGTAATAGAGAGGAAGAGAGAGACCAGGTAAAGCTGGAAAGGCAGCCAGACTTGAAGTCCCCTTCTGTGGGCCTTTATCCAAAGGACAATGAGAAGCTAATGGGTTTTGAGTGTGTATGTGTGTGATGAACAGATTTGCATTTTGAAAAGATCACTCTAGTTGCAGCGTGGAAAACTGATTACAGGGGCATCAGAGTGGAAGGGGGGTTTGGTTTTGGGCAGAAGATCATGAGTTTGGTCTTGGACTATTGAGTTTGATGTGCTTTGCAAGCACCCTAGTGGAGCCGTCAGGTAGGCGGAAAGCTCAGACAAATTGCACGTATAAAACTTAGTTTGCAGTTGTCATAATATCCAGGCATTGGCCACAGGGCATGTAGCAACTTAATCTATGGGTCAACAGGGAAGGAAAGAGAAAGAAACTAACTCCAGGCAGGGTAGCGAGTAGTGGAATCTGCCTCCGTGGTAAGGCAGGCTCTTAAGCATAAGCTCAGCACGGGGAGACTCCAGGCAAAGTGATGGTCATGGTAAGGTTGGTGTCGACACAGTTCATCTCCTGCTGCAGGTGATCGTGGCCCTGTGGACACTTTAGTGATGATCCAGGCCAAGAACTATGGCGTGGTTGGGTACTGACATAGAGTTCAGTTTATCTGGAAAAAGGACTGGCATAAGATGGATAAATTGGAAGGTTCTAGAACAGAGATTTAGGGGCAAGGTGACAGTTCCAGAAAAGGCTGTTGTTGTTTAGTCATTAAGTTATGACTGACTCTTGCGACCCCATGGACTGTAACCTGCCAGGCTACTCTGTCCATGGGATTTTTCCAGGCAAGAATATCGGAGTGGGTAGCCATTTCCTTCTCCAGAGAATCTTCCTTACCCAGGGATTGAACCTGCGCTTCCTGCACTGCAGATTCTTTACCACTGAGCCACCTGAGGATCAGAGTGTAAATTTAGAAGTGGACAGAATCCAGCCATGCTTGCTGGGAGGACAAAGTGAGCACTAGTGGGAATGATGAAGCTCATTGGGCTTTAAAAGCCTCATGAGCTGAGCTTTGGGACCACTGGGTGCCTGACTTAATGAAACGAGATCAGTTATCTCCTCTCAACTGCAGGTGGAGTTGGTTCCCTAATAAACAACTGGGCTTGGTCCAGACAGGGTTAGGGACAGGGCAGGTCTGAGTCTGCCAGTTGAAAATTTTCAGTATCTCTAGGTAGGCAGGGCTGGAGATGGCAGAAGCTCACGGGGATAAGATCAGGAGCTTTGCGAACATAAACCTATAAATTATGATAAACACTGTTTCCTCTCTCTTTTGGGTTAGTTGCCAGGTATTCTAGTGGCCTTATCAATTCTGTGTGGAGGAGCAATTCCTTACCAGCCTGGGAGAAATGTTGCATGGGTTAAAAAAAAAGTTGGGTCAACTAGTCCAGAAAAGAGAAGACCAGGATGTAGAATCTCCTTCTCAGCTGGCAGGAATTAAACTAAACATATTCTTATTAATAATAATGTCAGGCACTCTTCTAAACAATTTATGTGGATCAACTAATTTAATTAACTCAATAACCTCACAATACTTCTGGGAGGTCGGCTATCGTTCACCACACTTTGCAGATAAGGAAACTGACACACAGCTGAGAGGTTAAGCTTCCTGCCCAAGGTCCCATAACTAGTAAGTGTTCTGACCAAGAGTCAAATCCAGATAGTCTATTCCAGACCTTCATGCTTAATGTCTACATCATATTGAACATGATGAGAAAATCACTGAGTCCTCAAGGGCTGTTTCATAGAAGTGGCTTAAAAAAAATGCTTGAAATTCTGGAGCCTAGAATTCAGTGGGATCATTCCTGACTTCCTTTCTTCCTAGAAAGCCATGTAGACCAGGTAAGGGATAGCTGAAGATGGAGGACGGCTGGAATAATTATTCTGATGTCTAAGAAGTGAGTTTCTAAGGGGATCTAAACTGGAGAAGGGTGGCAGAGTAGGGGGTGAGTGTGGCCATGAAATTAGGGCTCCCTGGGACAAATCTTACAGCAGATCTTGGAAGCATGGCAGTTTCTATTTCTGAATCTCCACCCTTGCTAGTCCCCAAGAAACAGATGTAGCCATGGTATCTGCATTGATTGCTCAGAAGCTATCTGTTGGTGGTGTTCCACTCATCTCTTAAAATAACAGCCTTGGACCTGTAGCACTGTGTCTACTCTTCTCAGAAACCTCTCTCCATAGTGGACCACAGAATACTGACATTTGTCACAAGCTGTTTGGAGTGAATGAATGAACTAGTTGGTGCAAAGTCCTGTGTTGTAACTCCCACACAGTTTACAGGTTTTCTCCTCTGGCCAGTCCCCTGGGCAGACAGCCTCCAGGTATAGCTCAGCTGATGGATTTTCCTTTGTGCCCAATCCCTGTGTTTCCCAAACACTTACCTTCCTCGAGAAACCTAGCCACAGAACAGCAGCATCAGTGATCGAGAACAAACAGGCCTGCAATCAAGGCAAACATAAGATCTGAGAGAGGAGTCAATTTCTGCGAGGCCCTGTTGAGGAACTGAGTCTGTTGTTTGTGAGGGCTTTTGCTCAGATGGTATTTCTTTTTATTTTGAATTTTCTCCCTTGTTAGAAGGTTGGAATGGGAGGTGTATTGAAAGCACCTGGCTAGACCCAACCCTCATTTTCCTTATGATATACTTGCCCATGAAACATCATGTTTCAAGGGACAGATGAGATCTGCCTGGCTACTGTGAAGCCCTTTAGTAAAGTCAAGAGCAAGAAGTCCAGAATAGAAAACAAGACTATGATCACTCGCTGAAAATCTTAATCGAGTTGGAAATTTCAGACTGTGATGGGAACCTGGATGATCATTCTCTTCCAAACTCCCATTTCCATTTGTCCTTCATCTTCTCTCTTAGATGATAGCCTCCATCAAAGATGAAGAATGATGAGCTGGGATTACATATCATTTGGGATACAGCTGAAGAGTTTGATGCTGCCAATTTCATTTCTACTGCCAATAAAAATCAAAGGAAATCCCTTGGGATAGGAAGGAATTCATTCGTCCCTTACATGAACAAAACACTGTGGAGAAAGTGAAGAAAAGAACTCTGAGAAGATCCACTCTGGAGGGGCCCCATAAGTAGCACCGGAAATATTTCTCTGAGCATCTCCCTTCTGTCCCTGTCAGGCCCAACACACAGTGGTCCATTTGGGCTCAAGAAAGAAACAAAGAGAATTCTACTTCCTCTTCTAAGTCCTTTATGAAAGAAAGGCTCTGCATTTTTTAAAAAGGACCTATTCTAAAACTGAAAGAAGCTAAAAGGGAACTGAAAAAAGTACAAAAATGCACAGTGGATGAGATGGCTGGATGGTATCATCAACTCAATGAACATGAGTTTGAGCAAACTTCGGGAAATAGTGAAGGACAGGGAAGCCTGGCGCGCTGCAGTCCATGGGTTGCAAACAGTCGGACATGACTGAGCGCCTCAACACCAACAACAACAAAAATGCAGAGTGTACGCAGACTTCCCTGATGGCTCAGCAGGTAAAGAATTTGCCTGCACTGCAGGAGACACAGGAGGTTTGGGTTCAATCTCTGGGTCAGGATGATCCCCTGCAGGAGGAAAATGGCAACCCACTCCAGTGTTCTCACCTGAAAAATCCCATGGACAGAGGAGCCTGGCAGGCTACAGTCGATAGGGTTGCAAAGAGCTGGACATAACTGAGTGACTGATGCACTCATGCAAGCTTAAAATACAAGCATTTGTGCAATAAATCATACTTGTTACTAGGCAGGAACGTCCAGCTTCACTCCATACCCAATTTTAGGAGTCTCTCTTTTTCGGTACTAGAGCCATTTCTCCTCCTGTTCTGGGATGATGTTCTAGTTAGGTCAGTGTCTGGAAGGCTCTCATAACTAAAAGTGGGAAAGTGACCTGTCAGCCCTTCTCCAAGGAATAGGGCACCCCTTAACTTTCTCTAGGACCCCACTTACACGGAGCAGATGTGAACAGTCTGGACACACCATCTGCTAACCACAGGGAAGGGCCAAAGCGCTCCTTTTTTTCATAGGGACCCTCCACAAATTCCAGCCAAGTGTCCACAGCACTGTAGACCACAGCGGTGTAAACCACACAAGAGCAAGTCCCAGCTCACGCCAGCAGTTCTGTTCATTTCAGCACCTCCTTTTCTGCAGGCATCAGGTACACTGCAGACAGGGAAACTGGGTTTCAGAAATAGCACCTGTCAGAGAGCGGCAGGCACCGCCTCCCACCCCCGTCACCACCAAATGGTCTTAATTAACTTTGGACACTTCCTCGCCTCACACTTTATTTCTGAATGTTATTGAAAGTTGTCAGAACTTGTCTCACTCTTTTCTTTTATTATTAATGTGTAAATACAATGCCTCAGGAGTGTTACTAAAACACAGAATCTAATCCCAGGAGATTAATTTATGAACGCAGCATAGGGTGAAGTTGCATCCTGGTGACTGCAAATTGATGTTGGTAAGAGCCACAAGCATCGGCCTCTCTAAACCCACCGGGATCCAGAGGGCCAAGGCGGCTGGAGGCAAGCAGGGACAAGGGGAGGGCTGGGCTTTGCTGATTTTTGAGACAGCCCGAGGACACATGACCTTAGTTTACTCCTGGCATGGAAGAGAGGAGTAAGGTCATCTTTTTCTCTCGATGGGACAGTGCCCCCTTTGCAAGTCTGTCCATCTATTAGCCAAGTCCATGGGCATTTATTGAGTGCTTACGCTAGCTACATCAGGGAAGTGTTTAAGCTTCCCTGGTGGCTCAGAGGGTAAAGCATCTGCCTGCGAGGAAGGAGATCTGGGTTTGATCCCTGGGCTGGGAAGATTCCCTGGAGAAGGAAATGGCAACCCACTCGGTACTTTTGCCTGGGAAATCCCATGGACAGAGAAACCTGGTGCTGGCTACAGTCCATGGGGTCGCAAAGAGTTGGACACTACTGAGCGACTTTACTTTCACTTTCACTTTACGCTACATCAATCTAAGTTCAGCTTCATGGGAATCAAAACAAGCAAAGCAGTAGTTACTGCTTGTGAGGACCTTCTCTTTCCCCGGGGGAGTCAAACACAGGCACTTGAGACTCCTGGAGAACAAGGAGTTCTTGTTCTCCAAGCAAGCATGGCCTTGGGTGCAGCTGAGCCTCAGTGCTAGGTGAGGGGAGTCCCTGCGGACTGCAGTGACCAGGTAAGTCCTCCAGGCAGGGGAGCTGCTGGGGTGGGAAGGGCCGACTGCAAGAATAAGGTAGTGTCCTTAAAGATGGGTGCCCCGGGGCCTTCCTCAAGAGCGGGTAGACCTGGCTAATATCGCAGTGGTGCCTTTATTTCTTCAGAGCACCTGAGGCCAGGCAATCTGGTGGGAAGGTGGAAAGAGGCGTTTAGGTAGAAGCTGTGCTTAACACAAGCTTGAGAGCATCTGTCTGTCCTTGTCAAGAACCGTGTGGGACATCACTGATCTGCACCCCTTGGGAACTCTGAGCACGGACGCCAGCCTTCGGAATTTGGGGCTCAAGAGGCCATAGCTGCTCATAGCCAAGGGGAGGAGCAGGACGCAGGGGGTCCAACACGGTTAGCGAGCTGGGAGCCGGGAGAGAGGAGAGCTGCCTTCCGTTCTGGGCTGCCGATAATCGGCTGTCTTTTCAGCGACCGGGAGCAGATGGGGATGCCGGACTAGACGCGGGAGTTAGTTCCTGTCCCCTCCCGAGGATGCCGAGGGACCTCCCTCCGGTTTCCCTGTGCCCCTTTCCCCAGCTCGCTTCCCACCTGCTCTTTGGGCTTCGACTCGCCGCTGCGGCCGCTCCCTGCTCCTCCCGGGAGCCGATCTGTGTGTGTGACGGCAGGATGGGGCGCAGACCCCGAGGGGAGGCCTGAGGTCGCACGGGGCTCCCCCTCCCAGAGCGGAGGCGGGGGAAGAAGGCGGGTGAAGGGAGCAGATGGGCTGGGCGCGCGGGGTGGCAACGGGCTCTCCGCGCGCCTCCCTGGTCGCGGCGCCGGGACGGATGCGGCGTCCGCCGGGCGCTCACTACGGCAGGAGGCAGCCGGGGACCGCGGCCGCGGCAGGAGCTGCCCCGGGAGCCGGCGGGCGGGCCCGCACGCCTGTCCGAGAGCCGTCAGTGTCCGCGAGCTGACCAAGGTCCCCGGGACTGGTTGCGGGGCGCGGCGAGCTGCCCGAGCCGCGGCCGGTGATTAGAAGCGCCGGCGGAGCCGCCTGCCGGTTCGAGAGGAACAGACCCGCCGCGGCTGCTCGCCCGTTCGCGCCAGCGCCCGTTCTCCCCTTTCCCTCTGCGGCGCTTCTCTCCCTCCCTCCGGGAGGTCCTCGGGGACAGCGGCGCCCAGGCAGCCCCTCCTCGCTACCCACCCGGCCCCTTACTACCTTTCCTGCCCACACCCCCTCCCAGGGCTGCTCCGGGCCTTTGCGGAGACGTGCTGGGGGTCCTCACAAGGGACCCACCAGGCAAGGGCTGGCGTGGCGGTGGGTGTCGAGGGATGGGGGCCGTGCGGCCTGTCAAAGGAGACCCCCCCCCCTTCCTTTTAGAAATCGGGCACCCAGAGAAACCAGAGCTTGGTCCTGTGCTTGAGCAAATGGTAAATTTCAATCTCAGCTTCCATCCCTGCCCTGGGGCTCTTGGCTCTGTGTGTGTGTGTGTGTGTGTGTGTGTGTGTGGTGTGTGTGGTCTTTCAAATGGGACGGGAACTGCTCAGATTCCGCGCTCCTTGTGTTCCCAAGCAGGTAGAGACAGACTGCAGTATTTTTGCCTGGAGAATCCTATGGACAGAGGAGCCTGGCGGGCCACCCTCCATAGGGTCACAAAGATCGTGCCCGGCTGAAGCCACTTAGCACCCACGCACAGGGCCTCAGGGCTTAGGAGAAAGGGTAGACTGTGTCTTGTCTCTCCTCTCTCTTGTCTCTCCGCTCACCACTGGGCACCCTACTTCACAGCACCGCCACCATGCATAGAATCTATAGCCCAAATCACTGGCTGGACAAAGGGCTGACTGAGCCTGGCGCCCCACCCCTTCACCCTGGGGCTGGTCAGAGTGGCGGGAGGCAGGGGAGTGAGGAGGTAGGATGCTGTGTCCATGGTGGGTGCTGAGAAAACATGCAAGGCGTCAGCCCCATAGACTAGGTGGAGTCCGGGGTCCAGTGGTTGCTGGGGAACTGAGATTCAGAGCAGCAAACCATCACCATCAGCTGGGAGACAGAGGAGGTGGCCTCCACAGCTCAGCCCCATTAGCTGGGCTGGTGGGAGGCGGCTGGCGCGTTTGAGGGCTCAGACAAGCCCGGCGATTGAAGGGCCGGCCTTTGGAGCTGCTGCCAGGCTAATCTCAGGCCGGCAGCCCGTGCTTTTCCTTTAGTTTCAGCCCACTCGCTGGCTCTGCCCTGCAGAGGAGGCCCCCACCTCCTCCTGGGGCTGTGGATTAACCCCTAAAAACTGAGTTTTGTTTGCAGAGCTTTCTCCAAAGCCGAGGGAGCCTCTGGAGCCTCCTGTTTTTGCTCCTTGTTGACTAGGGGGATCGTGAGGTCAGATGCTGCTGGCAGTGGCTCAGTCCCTGGCCTTGGACACACACTCAGCCTGGGAGTCTGCCAGGAAGCCTTTCTCACACGGGCCAGCCTGTCAGTCCCGCCTTCCCCAGCCCCGCAGGGCGCAGTCACCCAGGCCTTCTTCTAAGGTGCATCATGCCTTAACTGGGCTTGGGGTGGGGGGTCGGGGGGTCGGGTACCAGCATCTCCATCTTACCGGCAGGGGCACTGCTGTGCTCAGATGTCTGCCCACAGGACCAGGATCCAGTTCACTGGGGAGCAAACACCCTTCCCTTGACTGTTACTAAAGTGTCCGATTCATACCACTGGGATTCTGCTTAGTTTCCCTCTCAGCTCTCCTGCCCCAGAGCTTCAGTCTCATCCGACAGGTGCTAGGACTGACCTCCTCTCTGACCCTTTACCACCCCCATCCCAGGGAGCTGAGCCTGTTCCTCTCAGCTTCCTGACGCCACTGGGGTCCTGTTCTGACCAGGATGATCATCCAAACCCATAGCCGTGTTATCCATCTGTCTTTGAGGGTTTCTACTGCCAGCTCCTCACTAATTATTTGGCCTCCCACCTCCCCATGGATCCCAACCTGATCAGGAATCAAGTCACACCCCCCCTACCTCACCCACTTTCCCGTTAGCTCAGTTTACATCCTATGGCCTGTTGGGCTCCTTGTACCCTCTCTGTGTCTGCTCCAGCTTGACAGAGAACAGGAATGAGTCCTACTGCCTATTCGGTTTCCGTGGTTTGTGTGTTCCTCCAGCTCTGTAACCCCTCACCTGGACGGGTACCTGCCTTTTCTGTAGCTCTGACCAGGAAGCTCTTCTTGAGAGTCTGGGGGTGATGGTGAGTGAGATCTGGGGTAGCTACACCACTTACCAGGGCGGTTTCTTTGTGCCGGATGCTGTTCCAGGTACCAAGGATAGAGAAAATGGAAAGATAAGATCCTGTCTGCTCCCAGAGAGTTTTCTTTGTAGTGGGGAATCTAGAAAACCATCTGAGCTACAGTATGAGAGAAACTGTAGTAGAAGCACATTCTAGCAGAAGAGGGGGCTTCAGGGTGCATTTTGCCTTGAGTTCAGGGCCTTTAGTCTCTATGAGTCTCCCCCCACACAGAGGCAATGATCGGGGAGGGGAAAGAAGAGAACTGAGCCAGACACTGGGAGCCAGTGTGGGTCTGAAATCATCTCCTATGTGAGTGGATGTCCCCTTATGCTCTTGGTGCTGTGAGGGGTATGGAGGTGAATAAGACCTAGTCCTTTATCTCGAGAGGCTCTGTTGTGATGGAGCAGATAGATGCTTGGAGTAAGAATAGAAGGCAGATTGAGAAAAGTGCCATGAAGGGTGCAATCAATATATTACTAGTATATGGAGAAGGAGATTCTTTGCTGAATACTTTTTTTTTCAGGGGGAGGGGGAGAACCTCATGGAGCTCTCCTTTAGTACACATTTCTATCAAATAATCCTTTTCTTGCACACAGAGCAGGATGGAAAATTATTATTTGCGGTGAATAATTCTATATTTGGACCCCTCATGTCCTCCCTGCCTGCTGCTGCTGCTTCTTTTTTTTTTTTTTTTTTTTGGTAATGATATAAATTTCCTTTGGGAAAACATCTTTTATGCAACTCTCAGTGCTTTGACATAGGTAGGGCTCCCTCCCACCCCCATTCTTCCCCTCCAGGTGGAGTTTACCAGTGATCACATTCCAAGCCCAAGGGCAAGGTGATTGGCTCAGGAATGACTCAACTCACACGACGTGTGTCCAGCTCGGGACTCAGGTGAGTCCTTAAGGGGAAGAGCAGCTCCTTCTCTGTTGGGCTTGGGATCCTGAGGGTGCCATTCTGAAGCAGCTGCTGCCATCTTGCTGCCACCAGGTCTTGCATGACATGGAACGAGGACAGAGGAAGGGAATATTGAGTGAGAAACTCTGTCCTGGGGACAGCCCCCAAGTGCCCCTCTGTGTATCTGAAGCCAGGCTCAGCTTTGGGCTTGTCAGGTACACCACCCAATACATCCCCTTTTTGTTTAGGCACTTTGGTTGGGGATTTGATCCTTTGTAACATGTCGCCAAAAGAGATATAACTAATAGAGGTTTAGCTCTGTGCTCAATGTTTTTAATTACCTCTATTTTAATTAGCCTCTATTTTGATAGGTGGCAGTTACTGTTTCCATCTTTCCGATGGAGAATCTGAGGCTCAAGAGGTCAGGACTCCAGGAGTTGGGAAGGGGGGCAAAGATTTAAGAAGCTCAGGCAGGGTCTGAAAGGCTCCTTACCTTCAGGGGAAAAAAAAAATTAAGTCTCAGTAAAAAAGAGAAAGTTCAATCAAATGACAAGTTCCTCTTCTAGAGTCTCACCCCTTCCTTCCTGCAGTTCTTGGCATGGGCTTTTGGGCCCGTCAGTGCATGGCAAAAGGCATGATTCATTTTGTGGGTAGATATGCAAATTCCATGGGCCAGTGCATTTGTGGCTCTGTTTGCAAAGCTGTGATATTTCTGCAAGAGGTCAGGGTAAGGAGACACCAGGTCATTCAAACAGGATGAGGGGTAGGTGCATAAAGATGGAGAGCTGCTTGGAGTAATCCTGCCAGCCCTAGGAGCCTCCTGCAGGCTCGGCTGATGGTGGGCAAGCTTTCTAATTCTGCTCTCAACCTGCCCTGGCCATGCCAGGGGACGCTCTGGGCAGCGGAGGGTTAATGACCAACCTCCTTCAGAAAAGAAAAAGGCTCCGGTAACAAAACCCAACAGCACGGAGGGAAGAGACACAAGTTACCAGCCACAGAAGCTTAAAAAGGAACCCACCCACAGCTCCCGCTACAAATGCTTTTAGCCGCACGTTAAATCTTCTCTCTAATGGCACCCCCTGTTAAACGAGATATGTCACCCGACCTGAGGAGGCTGACTTGAAAGGCAAATAGTTGGAAGTGATTCCACACGTTATTAGTGAGAGCTATTCTCACATTTCCGGCAAAAATAATGGAGCCGAGGTCTGAAGGGATGACTAATACCTCCCCATTACTGACCCGAGGCCTGGCATTACATTGTAATCCTGGCCACTCAGTGACCCTTCAAGCCTCTTTTTTCAGTGCTTGTCCTCTGGGTTCTTTCTGCTGGTGGCCCTGGTCATGCTAACCTGGGCTCCAGTCTATTGAAATGAAAAGGCTCCCCTTCACATCTCCTTGGGGGCAGGGGAGGAAGCAGGGGGCCACCTAGAGAAGAACTGACCTGTCTTGAGATTTGGATTTGTCCTCTGCTTCAAGAAAGGGCTGTGTCCAACCAGTCCCAGACATGCAGGAATCTGTTTTGATCCTAATTTCATCCAGGATTCTATCATCTTCTTTAACAGCTTTTATGGGTGTTTTACAGGCCTTCCTGTCGGGAAATTCTTTGGGTTTAATCTTAAAGCTCTCCTGTTAAAATGTTAGCCTATGTCTCCTCCTACCCTGCCTCCCACCCCCCACTTCAATAGAATAGGAGAATATTAGATTTCAAGACCTGAGAGAGGGAATTTAACAAGAGCCAAGATTTATAGAGGGAAGGTTATGTGCCCGTCCGGCTTCCCTTGTGCCTCTGCTGGTGAAGAATCCACCTGTGGTGCAGGAGACCTGGGTTTGATCCTGGGTTGGGGGGATCCCCTGGAGAAGGGAAAGGCTACCCACTCCAGTACTATAGTCCATGGGGTCACAAAGAGTTGGACATGACTGAGCAACTAAGCACACTTATGTATGTGCCTGACACTGTGTTGAATGCCTTGATACACAGCAGATTAGGCCATGGCCTGAGTCACTGGTTGGTGTTGTTGTATTGTCTAATGGATTTCTTTTTGCCCCTTGTTTCCCTTGACCTCTTGGTGATAGTTCACCCCCTTGATCACTCTCTCTAGTTGAAGCACACACTGCTCCTCTTCCCTGTGATGCTGTGTTCACTTGGATTCTTTCTCCTTCTTAGGGGCTTTGCCATCTCTTCTTTGGGCTCATCCTTCCCAGCCATCCCTACTCTTCAAGACTTGGCCCTTGTTTCTTCTGATTCCATACTCTATCCAAAGTTGATTTCCTGTGGGATTGGCCTCAGTCATCATCTCTGTGCACTGTCTCCCTCGTGGGCCTCCAATCCAGACCTCTCTGTCTTCCCCGCAGCTGTCTTTCCAATGGTGTACTTGGAATTTCCACTTTGCTATCTCAGAGCTGCCTCTAACTCAACATTTTCAAAATTGGAATCCCTGTCTTCAGTCTTGGCTTCCCTCACTGTTCTCTTTCTGCACGTGCAGAAAGGCTGGGATTCTGTCCACACAGGCTGGAAAACTGGGGCCCTCCTCCCCCTCTGAAACCGTCATCCAGTTGATCACCATGTCCTTGCTGATTTGACTCCCACGTTATTTCTTTGTTTTCCTTTTCCCTTGGCCAACACCTTTGGTGATGTAACCGCTGGTTACAGCTTCTGTACTTACCTCACATGGGCTGACCCTCCAGTCTGTTCTCCATCCTGTGGTCCAAGAGCAATTTTTTTGGCCATGCTGTCCTTCTAGGTTGAAATCTTGCACTGGTTTCCCATTGCTCCTAAATTGTAGGTCATAACCCTTACCAAGGCTGTGTGCAAGCTGGTCAGACTATTTCCTTGGTCTTATCATGCACTGTTCTCCCCTCACCTCTCAAGCCACGGCATATGCTCTTCCCTCAGTTCCTTAATCCAGTCTTCCTCTTGCCCCAGGATTTTTGCACAGGCTGCTATTCTCTTGTTTGCCAAGCTAACCTTCTACTCCAGCTCTTGACCTTCATCAAATTTCCATGATCTCTCAGATCAGATGAGGTCTGTGCCATTCAGCCAGGTTTCTCCCAGTGCGTAGAACCACTCTGGCCCCTGTATTCCATTTGTTGGGTGACCTACCCCTTCATCATGCACTCAACCATCAGCCGTGAGGGTCACACCTCGGGTCCTCTCATGATGCCCCTATTTTCCTGGCTAGAAACGGGGAAGAGGCTACCCTATCAGTGATCAGGTGAAAGCTCAGGCAAGTTCGGCATTTTCAGTCCCTATTTTGCACCTAGGGTGTGGGGCAATTTTCCCCTCTACAATTTTCCCTGCTGCCTGAATTCTTTCTTGAGTCTTGTGATCAGGCCTGGCTGTTCCCAACCAGTGCTTCTAGCACCCTCGATGCAGATGTTCAGATCCGTCCTATTGGAGTAAGAAAGGCTCGGAGGCTCGCCCTGCCTGGGGAGGCCACACATGCTCCCCCCGCTCTTCTGTATCTGTCACCAGGACCTTTTGTCATCATGGGGCCACTGGCTGGTAGGTCCTCCAAGGACTATGCTGGCAGCCAAATTCTCCTTCTTGGCAAATTCTAGGCTCTTTTTGCAGAATCTAAGTTGATTTATTTGTTCTCTTTAGAGCATTTACTTTCTTGTATATAAATATTAGGCTGTGGGGTTGGAACTCACGCTCTGCAGACAAGAGTGGTGACAGCCGCGACAGTGGGTTTATTTTTAAACAAAAATTGGGAAGTTACAAGGCTCCTGAGGTTTTCTGCATTTTTATTTTTCATTCAGAAGAAAAAAAAAGGCAGGGGAGGAGAAGAGGATGGGGGTGGGGGTGGGGAAACATGGCCTGCGTCTCTGCTTCCATTCTTCAAGGCTTCCTGTTTTCATCTCTTTTTCCTGTCTCTGTTCCCTGGCATTTGGCGTCTCCATAAAGAAAGGGAAGGAGTGATTACTTCTGAGAAGGGAGTGGGGGATCTGTTCAAGCTGAGCATTAGGCATGCAGCCCCTGAGCAAGTCGCATGCATGGTAAAATATTACCTTAATAACACACTCGCAGAGAGCTATGTGTAAATGGTAACAGCTGCTTTTGTGATGACCGTGTTATAAATGATTGCAGCCCTGGTCATTAATAATGCATTTGAACAATAACAACTTGATTCCAAGGAGGAAGTACAGCCTTTCATTTTTCCCTGGCATGCGAATTCACTCTTGCTGTTGTGCAAAGTAACTGGACCCAAGGATTGAAGGCCCACACTGGGGCTTCAGAACCAAGAGGTTTTCAGCCTATTCCTGGCTCCCAGCCAGGGAAAACAGGGCTTCTGGACCCCACCCTACATTCTGCTACATTCACAGTGTTAACCCTGCAGCTGGCCTGCTCCCTTTCAAGCCTCTCTGCCTCTCCTTGGACCTCAGGCATGTAGAGCCTGCCACTCTGATGATAGCTCCAGGGTGGACCCCCGCCATGAGATATCAGGATTCTGGAAATTTCCCAGCAGGTGATGCTGATTACTCGAGGGTCACTTTTTTTTTTCTTCTTTTTTCAAACATGTCTGAGATTACTGTTCTGCCTGAAAGACAGTCTAAACTCTCGGATATCATGTTAGGAAACATCACAGCCCATCTCCAAAATTGGTCACGTCTCCTGCTACTCTTATTCCACACTATTCTAATCGTTTCAAACTTCTCAGAGTTTCAAAAACATCCCCTTCTTTTTCAGGCCTTTGTACCTTGATGTTTGCTGTTCCCTCTCTTCTATCTGTACAACTCCTACTCATCCTTCAAAACCCTGGATAAATATGCCCCCTTCTCTACCTTCCCAGGGCAGGGTTAGTTGTTTCATCCTCTGTGATCTTATCTATTCTGTAGCATTTTGCATAACTATGGCGTTAATCATACCACACACTGTAGTACTTTGTTTACACGTAGATTTTCTCCCTGAGCTTGGAGCTTATTAAGGGCAAGAAGTATGTGTTAGTATCTTTTATATCTCCATTCCCTACTGCAGTGCTCAGTAATCATTAAATATTCAATAAGTATTGAATGAAAAAAAGGAACAACCATTCAATAAATATTTTTCTCTTTTCTTATGTTTGATGATATTTTGGGGCCCTAGATTGTGAGCTGGAATCAGACACGCTTATGAAGACTAGTTTATACCCACTGAGGTGCCTGCTTGACGCATTGTGATCCTGAGTTGGGGCAGCCCAAAGGTGTTTAGCAGTTACCAGCATCTGTGGGAGTGTAGGCCATGGGCCCAGGCATCTTCCATGCTACACAGATGATAGTCTGACACTCTCTGCCCTTCTGAAGTCAAGACTTTCTCCTAAGAAAGGGAGAAGGAGGGATAAATTAGGAGTATGGGATTAACAAACTACTATACATAAAATAAACAAGCAACAAGGAATTACTGTACAGCACAGGGAACTAGAGTCAATATCTTATAATAACTTATAAAGGAAAATAATCTGCAAAATATGTGTATAATGCAGGAGACGCGGTTTTAACCCCTAGGTCAGGAAGATCCCATGGAGGAGGAAAATGACAACCCACTCCAGTATTCTTGCCGGGGAAATCCCATGGACAGAGGAGCCTGGTGGGCTACAGTCCAAAGGATCACAAATAGTCAGAAATGACTGACTCAGCATGGCATATTGAGATATATATATATATATACACACACACACATATATATATCAATGAATTGTTTCACTGGTACACCTGAAACTAACACAGTATTGTAAATCAACTATACTTCAATTAAAAAAACAGTTTCTCCTATAATTGCTTTGCTCCCTCTCTCCACCTCAACTCTAGTACTTAAACTGCACACAGTTTATAACTATACTGAGATGGACCTCAATATACCAAAGTTGCAGGCACACATATTCAATTCATCTGGCATGCCTTCAATGTGGGACAGATTTCTATTATTGTTTCTGACTCTCCTTCTTGTTTACTCTTATTTCAACCTCCAATTCTAGCCCAGAGGCATTTCTTTAGTTTTCTTAATCATGGGAAAGGTAAGGTCTTTTTTCCCTGGACCCTAAGTTCATTCCTCCACACAGCCTTCTGAACCCACCAGGAGTCCTTCTGTACTGGAGCCTCAGAACTACAATGCATTAGGACCTCCGTTCTCTGGGTATAAAGACCCCACGGTTAGTTCTCTGTAACTGTCCCTGTTTTAACTACTTCTTCCTGCTCTAAAAGCTTTTCCTTGCTTTCTGCCTTTTATGACTATACTCTAAAACCACTCTCTTTTCTTCCTGTTCTAAAACTTCATCATCCTTTCTGAATCCATGTTTTCTCTGCAAGTCCTAATTTTTTACAACTCTGACCTTAGAGCATCACTTACTCCATATGTTCTTTCTGGCCCTGCTTTCTGTCAGAAGTGCCAATCCAAGGACTCATCGTTCAACCCAATTTCTCTCCTCATCTTAAAAAAAAAAATCAGAAAGCATTTGCACATCCATAGATTCAGGAATTTATCTTATTTATTTATAACTGTCTTCTTACCAAAGGATTTAAAACAGTTTGCAAAGATGCAAATGATATGGCAAGATAAAGTAAAAAATTGGTTTGAAAAAAGAAGAAGATGCAAAAGTAAAACAAGGTTAGGAGAAGGTGATGAGACAAATGTGAGGCTCCCTGTGGGATAATAAAGTCCCATCCGTCTGCTGGTGGTGGCCATGGATTTTACCACGGGTATCCCATGGTCAACACAAAAAGGGAATGAGATCAATTACAGAATTCGGTATCCAGGAGACAAAAATGAATCTAAGTTTCTCATGAAAATGACAAACATTTAAGGTACCAATATTAGAGACAGATTTCTTCTGAGTCTTGAGCTAGGTTCTCCTAATAAAGTAGGGTCTCCGCAGTGATCAGACTAAACACTGATGAATGTTCTTTGTGAAAACTTGGGCTATTAGAAAAATTTAGTAAATTTTAACTTATTAGGGATGTTGAGAGGATAGTCAAGCACTGGACTGGTGTTTGAACTCAGTGATCTCGGAGCTTCCCTTCCACTTGAGTTTCCAGGTGTGTTGATGTTTATGAAGCCAGGTAAGATGTGGTCCCTACCCTTGGGAAAATTACAGTCTCACAGGGCTGCTGCTGTCAGATCTGAATGCACAAGAATATCATTGGGGTACATGCTGAGAATGTGGGTTCTCTGGGCATGGTGCCAGAGCCTGTTTTGTCTTTTTGCCATGCCACACGGCGTGTGGGATCTTAGCTTCCCTGACCAGGGATCAAACCTGTACCCCCTGCACTAGAAACACAGGGTCTTAACCACTAGACCCTCAGGAAGTCCCCAGAGCCTGTTATTTCTAGCAAGCCCCTTTGTGATTCTCATACAGATGCTTCAGGTAAGAACTCTGATGATGGGGAATCAGAACACAGGTCACTGATCCACAATGCAAAGCATCAAATCCAAATGCTAAAAACAGGATTCTAAAGGGTGGAACAATCACTTCTGGCAGATGTGTTAAGAGGAGATGGTGATCATGTTTGAACTGAGCTCTGAGACATGAATAAGAGCAGACACAGGACAAGTGGGGGGCACTTTCATGCAGAGGAAATGGAATAGGCAAAAACTCAGAAGTGGAAAATTGCAATGCTTGTTTAAAGAAAAATAAATAGATCAGGTTGACTGGAATATAAGGCCTATGTAGAGGAAATAGTAGGGAATAAGTCCAGAAAGGTAGGTTGGGGACAAATTATGGAGGACTTTGAATGACAGGCTGATGAATGGGGGCTGTACTCAGTGGGCAATGGGGAGCCACTGAAGGCTTTAGCGCCCCAGGATGATGTGATCAAAGTAGTACTTGACGAAGATGAATTTGGTTGTAGTGTCTGGAATGAATTAGAGAATGTGAAGATTGCACAGGGTTTGGTCGATAAAAGGCACCCTGTACTGTAAATGCTTGTTGAATAAAATGTTTGACTAGAGCAAAGAAAAGATTGTTGCAAAAGTCTAGGTACAAGGTGATAAAGACATTAAGGAACTAACAGTGAGAAATAAAGAGCCTGGGAAGAAGGTTGTGACATTCATAGACGAAATTACAGACCAGGATGACCTGCTGTGCAGGTCGGAGGGAAGAAAAGAGTCTTTGCTGGCTCTCAAGTTTGGAACCTGAGTTACTGGGGGAACTGTGGGTCCACTCCCTGAACCAAGAAATTCAGGGAATGCCCTGGATGTGATAAAAGGTGATGAGTCTTTGAATTAGGAGTGGGAATTGGAGCTTTCGAGAGGGATCAGGGCTAACGATTCTGGCCCAGGAGGAACAGTTTCTGCAGAAACGTAGGCTGGAAGGGAGGATCTGGAGCAGTGCCTATACTTTAGTGTTGGGAGAAGAAAAACCAGCCATCCTTAGAGACACAAGAATGGTCCTGGCACTATGGGGATTAGGTTAGCACAGAGTCTGGAATTCAAGGGAGAAGGGCATTTAAAGAAGGAAATACTAGAATTTCCCTGGTGGTCCAGAGGTTAAGACTCCCTATTCCCAATTCAGGGGGTCCAGGTTCGATCCCCGAACAGGGACCTAGATCCCACATGCCACAGCTAAAGATCTCACAGGTTGCAACTGAAATCAAAGATCTTGAATGCCACAACGAAGAATTCTTATGTCACAATTAGAGATCCCACATGTTGCAACTAAGACCAAATAAATAAACAAATATGTGTGTGTGTGTGTTACTCACTCAGTCGTGTCCGACTCTGTGACCCATGGACTGCAGCCCGCCAGGCTCCTCTGTCCATGGGATTCTCCAGGCAAGGATACTGGAGTGGGTTGCCATGCCTTCTTCCAGGGGATCTTTCCGATCCAGGGATTGAACTCAGGTCTCTTGCATTGCAGGCAGTTTCCTTACCATCTGAGCCACCAGGGAAATAAATAAATATTTTTTAAAATAAGAAAGAAAGCACTAAGAATTGTGCTCTAGGATTGTAGACAGGTGGGGACACATTGCAACTGAGGTTGTGCTGTAGGATTTAGCAGTTAGATTGTCATTGTTGACCTTGGAGAGAATAGTTTCAGTGAGCAGCAGAGTGTTGTTTCAGTTCCATTCATCAGGCCTCAAATTAGAGTAGGGGTTTTCAATCTGTATGCACCATTTTTGAAGATTTCTCTCTCCCCCCTCCCCTTTTTTTTTGCTCTAACTCTACCTGTTCCTTCCATGGCTGGCTCTTGGCTAGACTTACCCACTCCCTCTTCCAATTCCATAGGGTACAAGAGAGCCCTTAGGGCTACTGCCCTTTGGTAAAACCTCAAGGAGCAAGAAATCCCATCACCCAAGTCATAAAAGTGGGGGCAGCTCAGAGTCAGTTTCTTCTAGGCCTGCTGCCTGCTGTCCTCTGTGGTCAGCGTTCAATGCCAACTTAAACAGCTTGTTTTATGGTTGACAGTTGGCCCTATGGTTCTCTCCATTTATTAGGACTGTTTGGATGCAAGTAACGAAAACTCAGCTTGAATTATCTTATTTTAACAAAGGGAATTTACTGGCACATGTGTCTGCGAACTTCAGCTTCTACTGGATTAAGGAACTCGGACGGTGTCACCAGGATTCTTTTTCTCTGCATCTACACCCTACCTGTCTCTGCTTGGCTTCGTTATTTCCTTCTGCAGAGAGGTCTTTCTCAGGTGTCAGGGAAGGTTCCCATCTCTAGCTACACCCTCCTCGCAATACTTGGACTGGAAGAAATCCCAGGGAAGAACAGTGATTGGCCAGACATGGTCCAAGGTCCGTCCTTGAACCATCGCTATGCCCAAGGGCATGAGGAGCAGTAATTGGCTGGACCTGGACTGCACACCATCTCTGCTCTTTGGGGTTATCAACATCCTGTTAGAATCACACAGCCGATGTGACAGGGAAGCAGTTTCTCAAAAGGAGGAGGAGTGATGGCCGTAGGTGACGGTGCTGGGGGGTCAGTTCCAAACAACAGGCTGTCCAATGACACCCCATCTGCTGGGCTTACAGCTGCCCTGTCATCCTAGTGAGACTCTGCCTGTATTTCTCACATTCCCATCACTGCCCCAATTAGTGGGCTGAGAAGTAAAGATGAAACCGGATACTGCGGCTTCCCCTCTTCCTCCTCCTCCTCTCTGGGCTCGCTTCGTGACAGCCGTCACCTACCTGGGCAGGTGTCTCCTGATTTCCAGAGGCCCCAGGCTGGGGGTGGCAGGGGAGGCTTAGATCAGGGTGGTGACGGGCTGGCTGAGCCGTGTGGGAGCAGTGGCAGAGCCAGCCCAGGCTGCTGAGGCAGGCAAGATGAAGGTGCCGTGAGGCAGATGCCCGAGGGCATGTTGCCCACTCGCTGCCTAAATCCGCAGGAGGAGCTGGTGCTTTCTGAGGGCCTGCGCTGACTTGCTCCGTGACCTTAGGCTAGACACTTAATTGCTCAGGGCCGCTTCCCCTCCCCTCCATCTGGAAAGCAGAATAATGACACGATGGAGCGGGCAGGAGCTGCCCCTTTGCGGGTGGGGGTCATGCAGGCTCTGGCTTGGAGGTTGGTGCTCTGGAAAAACCGCTCTCCAGCCACACCGCACCCCTGAGTGTGGGCCCCTTGGGTCTGCCCACCCCCCTGCCCCCCGCCCCCCGGCCTGCTCCAGAGAGAGCAGGTCTCTGAAGAACTTTGGTTTGAGGTTCTTTGATTTCAACCTCCTGAACTATTTGCTCTTGCAGCTGGTCTGGGAAATGGATGAGCCTTTTCACACTAGGAGTTGGGAGTGGGCATGTAGATTTCAAGGTGCTTTAAAAACATGTGCTTGCAGAGCCTGTGGTGTCTAGTGCCACAGAGGCCCTAAGCAGTGGTGTGGGTTTAAGGGGTTGGTGGGGTTTTTATAACTGCTGTTCCCTCTGCTCCCTGCCTCTCCAGGTTCAGCACCACGAACAGTTACATGAGGCCCCAGAACACAGACGCACCAGAGTGCGTGGTAGGGAGGTGAGTAACACAGGTCAGGATACAGTCAAGCCAAGGGAAGGATTTACCTGCCAATCAGGTATGCATCTGTTTTTACCCTCTGTCCTGCCAAGCCCTGGAGCATGATGATCAACCTTCCGTGCGCTTTGCCAACCACCAAGAGTGGTACAAAGAAATGCATATTCCAGGACACCACCTCTGCAGGATATGAATCAGTGGGTCTGGTGAAGGGTTCTAGAAGCCTGCATTTTCAACAAGCAGCTCAGGTGATCCTGATATTAATGGGACTAAATACTGAGTGAAGGGAGAGGGTAGGTCTCTGGGTCTTCCATCTGTTTGATTGGAATAGTTTCACATTTATCTACTTTGTACATTGAGGCTCTGGACAAAAGTACATTAGAACAAATGGTCTCATGATCTCAAAGTAACTTGAAAGCCACTGAGCAAAAGCTACCTAATCACCTTGGCAAATTTTGAGTCCAGGCTTCTTAGCCTTGCGTTCAAGGCCTTCCATGACCTTAACTTCTCTCAGGGAGGTTTTAGCCATGAGCAGCTCAAAATCTCCCAAACATGCTTCCTACATCCTTCCCACACAGCCCTCTTCTTACAGGAAGTCTTCTAGGACTATACTAGAAAGCCAGGGTCCCTGAGAGTTCTGGGAAGCACATCTGGAGGGGGAGGGATGAAGGGGGTGCCCTCTCAGCGCATCCTTCTAAAATGTTACCTTTTAGTGAAATTCGCCAAGGTATCTTGACATGATGGCAGTCTAGAGGAAATGGTGAAAGTAAGGAACAGGGAGAATGGAAGTTAAATGGTGTAGAAAGACCCTCCCTTCCCAACACCCTTTCCCTGGGTCTCTCCTGGGGACCTCATGATGATTCCAGGCAGGGGGAGTCAAGTGTTTGCCCGATCAAACCATCCAGTAGGGTAGAGCGGGTAGACGCCCCCTCCCTCTGCCCAGCTTTCACACCATGCCACTTCTCCCAGGCACAAGCCTGGTCTCTGCACGCTGGCCTTCCCCCAGCAGCGTGAACTTAGGCTGGGCTGGGCACCAGTGAGTGAGGCTGGAGGGGCTACCTGCCCCAGTGCTGGGAGAGCTGGGTTTCTGGATTCTGTGCCCCTTTATTTGGGGAGGAAGCAAGGAACGGGAGCTGTGAGCATGGGTTCTCTCGTCCTGAGAGCTGTCAGCCTGACCAGAGCAGGCATTCATTTTCAGAATAAATAATCAACTCAAAAAATGTACCAAATTCATTTTCAAATTGGCTTGTCAGATGCACGTTTGCCCAGGACGAGTCGGTTGAATAAAATGTATCTTGGGGAGCAAGGTGAGCCAGCCTGTCTCATTCCCTCAGGGACATCTTGTAAATAAGGGCCATTCTGGAGGCCGGAAGCAGAGAATTCCCCAGAACAGATTGAATTCTGGCTTTGTCTTAATGAACGTCAATATTTATTACCAAAGGCGTTGTGCTCCTTGGAGTGATAGAGCATTTCACCATTTCAGCTCTCGCCGGTTGCCTTCCCAGGTACCAAATGCTATGTAATTGCTGCTCATAAAGGCAGCAGACAATATTGCCAGGGAAACTCACTTCTGGCTGTAAATCTTCATCATCAAAACCAGCAGAGCTTTGCTTGCCGTTTGGACAGAGTGTCCCTGAGGGCAGGGACCACCCAGGCTTTCCAGTAGTCCTGCTTCAGCAGGGGGACTCCTGAACCCCTCTGGGGAGAAGGGGGGGCTCTTCCTGGGGTCAGACCGAGGGCATCAGCCCGCAGGCTGGGAAGGCTGAGAGGTGATGGAAGCTCCAGCCCCCACCCCTACCCAGCATCGAAGGAGAGACTGTCACTCGTCACATAGTTGGAAGGGCCTGTTAGGCTGTCCCGTCAACACTCTCCTCTGCAGTGAGGGTGCTGAGGCTCAGAGGTGGTTTTTGTTAAGGTCACACATCTCCCAGACCAGTGCCCTTCGCATTCGGCCACACCATCTCCTGGGGATTAAACATGGACTGCCAAAAGACTCCCTGGGCCAGCGGCTGCCTGCCGGGGTCCGTGGCTCCCAGTTGGAGATTCTCCTTGACTCCTGGTAGGTCTGGGGCTTGGCTTCCTGGGGCCTTGTGCAGGCGAGTTGCTTTCCCTAGTTGATATATGACTACAACCTGCCCTCGCCTGCCCTGGAGAAACCCATGGAAACCAACTCCAAGCTCTGCCCCTCAGCCAAATTGTTCTTTTGAGCCACAGTCCCACATGGAGAATTTGTACAGGGAAGCAGAGATTAGCTTCAGCTTTTCCTCAGTGAATAATCCAATTGTTTCCTACTAAGGGTAGAGGCATGTGCCTCTCCAAAATGGGGTTTGGAAGGGCCAAGGAGAGCCTGAAATGCGTGAACTCAGGACACCAGGCTGGGCCAGGGTGCAGCTTCTGGTTCTGCTTCCTTTCCTCTTGCCAACTTGCTTAGGACAGAGAGGGCCTGGGGCAGAGACACTAAATGGGTTTTAGAAAGTGATGTCATGTGGTTCCCAGACACCAGATCGCTCTGCAGAAACTGCCTAGCTGCTGTTATGGGAGTTGTGTTGGAGAGAATTATAACTTTTGACAATGGACATCTCATCTTGCACAGATGCGTCCTTTATAGAATCTGCCAGCAAGATTACAGAGGCATCACAGTGTAATGGGAAGAGGAGTCAATAATTCTGTGGTTATTGATTGTAACCAGACCCATTCTTCTTTTTTAATTTATATTTTATCCACTTTTTTCAATCTGCTTTTTTTTTTTTTAAACTCATACTCACAAAAGCACCTGCTGGATCAAATGCAGTTGATTACATTTTAAAAATGATAGGAGTAATTTGCTGTCCTTAGGAGAGTCTGGGACATGGCAGTATGTAGCCGGAAGGGGAGGGAAATGCATGCGGGGAGCAGGGTTGGGGGAGGAGTAGAAAAGAAGGAGGAAGGCATGGTCGAGGAGGGCACAGAGCAGAACAGGGGACCCCCCCACCCCCCCACTGCTATCTGCTGACCCTGAACTCCTGAGGCCAAGATCTGGCGAAGACTTCATCAGATGCTTGGCTCTCCCGCAGCTTCGGGCCTCACTGGGGGTTAGTGCATCCCAGAGGATAAATTCTCATCTCGCAGGGCTTTCTTCCTCCAGGAGATTATCGTGATAAGGCAAGGGGAGATACTGGGTGAGTCAGGGCAGGAGGACTGTGCACATAAACCTCCAAGTACATGCACTCACATGTGCACCCTCATGTACATCTTTTTAAAATTTTATTGAGGTATAGTTGACTTACAATGTAGTGTTAATTTCAGCTATACAGCAAAGTGACTCAGTTGTGTATGTATAATACATCCTATATATATATACACAAAATATATATTATACATATGTATATATATGCACCTTTTTTCATAGTCTTTTTCATTATGGTTTATCACATGATATTGAATATATATTTATATTGATATTCCCTGTGCTATATAGCATATGAAAGGGTTAGTCATTCAGTCCTGTCTGACTCTTTGCAACCCCATAAACAGTAGCCCACCAGGATCCTCTGTCCATAGAGTTCTCCAGGCAAGAATACTGGAGTGGGATGCCGTTCTTTCCTCCAGGGGATCTTCCCAACCCAGGGATCAAACCTGGATCTCCTACATTGTAGGTGAATTATTTACCATCTGAGCCACCAGGGGAAGCCCTGTGTCATATAGTAGGACCTTGTTGTTTATCCATTCTATATATAACAGTTTACTTCTCCAATCCCAAACTCCCAATCCTTCCCTCCCTGACCCTCACGTACATCTTCATTATAAAATATTTACATATAGGACATAGCAGACAGTTTGATATTTGTGATTCTTGGGTTGGATTGTATAGGGGGAGCTTATAAGCTCTTAAAAAATTGATTATGCCTTTTCGATGTCCCCAATACCCATTTTGTCTCCAATCCTCTATGCAGTGTAGCATGATAAAGCCAGTGGGCATTTGCTGAATAATCTGTGGTGAGTTTCATGGTTACTTGAACATTTTCTTCTTGTAGAGAAGGGACCAGGGACTTTCCAACTCATCAAAATAAGCACATCATGACTTTGATTCAGTGTGTCTATCACCCTCTGATTGCATTTTCATCGGCTTCTCTTCCCGTCAAGGAGAGCCCAGCCTAATCAGCAGAATGAGATCTGTGATCCTGAGCTAGGCCACAGAAGGCCCAAGTTCAGGGGCAGCTTAGAGATTGGCTCCTCCAGATCTGTCATTGTCCAGAAGAGGAAATTGGGTCACAGAGAGATGAAAATGACCTGTCCCAAGGCCAACTGGTTTGGATTTGGGTTAAAATCAGGAGCATTTCAGTGTATTTGCCTCACATACAATCAGTCTCTTTTCTTCCTCTTACATCATTTTCTTCTGAGTGCAATAGCAGGGCCTAGTCACCAATGTCTCTCTCTATGTCTCCAAACTTGCTTATGGCTGAGTCTCTCCTGTTTGCTTCTAGATGGATTAGAAAACAGCAGGGGCTGGAGGAAAGTATAAGAAGCAGAAATGGAGCTAGATTTAGGGTCCTGATTGCCCTTTGACTCATTTTGTGCAAACCTGGACCACATCTTTTCTACACTGGGGCTGTTACTGACATTCTGTGGGATGAGGTTTAGAGGTCCAAGTAAAGAGAAAAAGGATGAAAGGTCATCATGTCAGTTTGTTTTTTGAGTCAACAAAAATACTTCCACAAGAATTCTGGATTGTGTTTCCATATGTAGGATGTGGGGGAGGTTTGGGAAAGGATGAGAATGAAAAAGGTTGATTTTTTTTTTGATTGATTTTTTTTCTCACTCTAAGGTTTCATAATATGAGACCTATAAGAATGACCGTGAACTCCTGGCTGACCTTGACCTTGACCTCTCATCTGTCCCTATCAACAGCCCCTACTGCCAACTGCTCTGGCTGTTAGACAGAAACCTGCACTGTCTTTTTTCTTTATCCTTGTTCTCTCTGAGATGATAACATTCATTTTAAGTTGAAAAGCCTGAGAATGAAACTAATCTCTTACACTTAATAGCTATGTGATCATAGGCAAGTCACTTAATTTCTCTAAATCTCAGTTATTTCATTTGTAAAGGAAAGGTAAAGATGCCTATTCTCCCTACCTTACTAAGGCATTGAGGACCAACACTGATAGTTTGAACAATAACATGGCATAGGTTCTACTGTATCATGTATAACAAGAGAGTTATAAAATCCAGCTGTTTATTTTAGAGCAGTTTTAGATTTATAGAAAAAGATGGTTCAGGGAGATCTCACATAACCCACACCTGGTTACTTCTATTATTAGCATCTTCTATTAGTATGGTGCATTTGTTACAATTAATGGCCCAATATTAACAAATTTTTATTATGGAGTTCACAGTTTATTTGAATTTCCCTAGCCTTTATCTGATGTCCTTCTGTTCCAGGATCGCAGCCAAATACATTATTACCGGTAGTCAACATATCTCTTGGTTTTGGCCATTTCTCAGACTTCCCTTGTTTTTAATGACCTTGACAGTTCTGAGGTGGACTGGTCAGATATTTTGCAGAATGACCCTCAGATGTGATTTGTTCATGATTAGACTGGGGTCCTGTGTGTTGGGGAAGAAGACTGCAGAGGTAACATGCCATTTCTATCACATCCTATCAAGGGGAGATCATGTCTGAGACTTTATTTAGAGTAATTTAACATTTATTTAATATTATTTAGGAGGGTTTCCCAGGTGGCTCAGTAGTAAAGAATCTGCCTGCAGATGCAATAAGTGCAGGACATGCAGGTTCCATTTCTGGGTTGGAAAGAGCTCCTGGAGAAGGAATGGCAACCCACTCCAGTATTCTTGCCTGAAGAATCCCATGGACAGAGGAGCCTGGCAGGCTACAGTCTATGGTGTTGCAAACAGTCAGACACGACTGAGTGACGGAGCGTGCATGCACGCAATGCTATTTGGAGTTATACTTTGTCATTAAGAAAGGGACCTCCTCATTTAGAACCCTTCCCAGCCGTGTCTGGGTCACACCAGCCCCTTCTTGGCCCTGGAATAAGACTCTTGATAGGGTTTTCTTTGAAATGCAAGAGGCTCTTTCCCTCTGGTCCACTGAGTCTGTCTTTCTGGTCACCTGGGCCTGACACTAATGAGCTGTTAATAACATGACCATTACCTATGCAAATGAAGGAGCTAGACTGGGGCAGGAGGTACTGCTGTGACAGCCAGTTCCTTTCGAGTGCTAAGTAATAAATCATGTTGCTGTGGTTATTAACCGCCTTAACTAAAGTGTCCCAGGAGCTGACCCCCCAAGGGCCCCTGGGTTCCTGGTTTATTTACGTCAGCAGCCTGTCTCCCAGGAGATGTTAAGCATGTGGGGGGTTAAACACCTCAGCTCTGTATTAAGGGAGCTATGTGGTATCAGGAGCTACAAACAAACAAGTCCAACTTTCCGCTTGGGTGCCGACTCCTGTGTGTCTTGAGACAGTTACTCAACTTCTCTGTGCCTCAGTTTCTCTTTAGGATGCTTCTATGTGGTGACTCTTGTGAATTTGCTTCTTCCTTGTTGGGGAATGGTGATGCAGGTTTAGAGTCTGGACTGCCTCATTCTCAATTAACCTGTCCCTGACTCGTGGGACAGGGTGATGTGTTGAGATTTGTGGCCCCAGGAAACGTTGGAGGGTATTGGAGTTGTGACAGACACAGGCATGCTTGTGGATGGCATGCTCATGGCCACACACAGCCTAGTCCTCCCTATTGTCAGAAGAGGTAGAGGGGTCAAAAACAAACACACAAACAGACAGAGATGGAGGGAGTTTATGGTTGGATGGGATATGGAGGAAAGGCCTTCGTACATTAATAAATACTCTAGTTGTTTGCTGTAGCAGCTATACCCTTTCCAAAATCAGGGTGCAAATGAGGTGTAGAGGAGCCTTTAAATCTCCAAGACAAGTGACACGCTTTGTACTTTTCCTCCCTTATATTAAAGTGTCATAAGTGTCAGGTGCCTGCAACTACCAAAACCAGTTTTCCATTCCCTCTACATCTGAGTTGTCAGGGCATAGGGGAGGTACATCTTAGGGTGGCTGTCTAACTGAGAATGGTCATGACTTTGGTGCCAGACCTCAGAATACCAAGTGGCATTCGAGATTCTAATAAATCAGAGCTCTCCTCTCTGAGTTCTGAAACAACTGGAAAGGAATCAGGGATCAATATATCGGTTTTGTGGGTGGCAAAGTTGAATAGGAAAATAAAGTTTGGATCTGAGGCTTAATGAAGTTTGGAACATGAATTTTCTTTCCTTCCCTCCTGAATGGAAATTTCCTCGTCATAGGTAGAAAATGGAGCGACTGCTGGCCTGCCCTGGTGAGCTTACTACATGGAGGAGACAAGAAATCTTGTGACCTGTGTGTAGGAAGATGAGAAAAGGTGAGATGTGAGAGAATATGCATGTCAAGAGGAGATCAAAGCCTTACTCCCTGTCCATCTCATTGGTTCCAAGTCCCTGGGCAGATACACACTAAGGTGGCCCTGTGATACCCACCCCTTCAGGCTTATGCTCTGTATGATCCTCTCCCCTTAAACGTGAGCGGGACCTGTGACTTGCTTCTGGTCAGTGGAACATGATAAAGGTGAAGGGATTTTGCAGAAGTAATTAAGCTTACAAATCAGTGGATTGGGAGTTAATCAGAAGGGAGTGGTCCTAACTTCAATAGGTAAAAGCTCTTAGAGGCTAAGCTGTCCCCAGGGAAGAAAAGCTATGGCAAACCTAGACAGTGTATTAGAAAGCAGAGACACCACTTTGCTGACACAGGTCTGTATAGTCAAAGCTGTGGTTTTTCCAGTAATCATGTATGGATGTGATAGTTGGATCATAAAGAAGGCTGAGTGCCAAAGAATTGATGCTTTCAAATTGTGGTGCTGTAGAAGACTCTTGAGAGTCCCTTGGACAGCAAGGAGATCAAACAAGTCAATCCTAGAGGAAATCAACCCTGAGTATTCATTGGAAGGACTGATGCTGAATCTGAACTCCAATACTTTGGCCACCTGATGCAAAGAGCTGACTCATTGGGAAAGACCCTGATGCTGGCAAAGATTGAGGGCAGGAGGAAAAGAGGGTGACAGCAGATGAGATGGTTGGGTGGCATCACCAACTCAATGGACATGAGTTTGAGCAAACTCTGGGAGATTGTGAAGGACAGGGAAGCCTGGCATGCTGTAGTCCATGGGGCCACAAAGAGTTAGACATGACTGAGCGACTGAACGACAACAATAAGCTGTCCCCTGGGAGAGAGATATCCCTTGCTGACTCGATGGAGGAAGCCACTACACTGAAGGAAGCTCACAGGGCAAGGTAGTGGGATGGCCTTTACGATACATGGGCAACTGACAACAGCAAAAATTCAGGGTCCCCTGTCCTACAGCCACAAAGACATAAATTCTGCCAACAACGTGAATGAGCTTGGAAGCTTTTTTGTCCCCACTTGAACATTCAGATGAAAACACATCTCAGCTGACACTTTGCTGCCTATGAATGAGATCACGAGCTGAGGACTCAGTGGAGCTGTGTCTCCTGACCAACAGAAACATGGTAATTAACACATGCACTTTGAGGTCACTAAGTCTCTGATTATTTGTTCTACAATAGAAAACTAATAGTGTCTTCTTGGAGAGAAGTGAGAGGGGTCACAGTAAATGGTGGAGAACACATGTTGATATTCCTATTATGGAAACAGTTCTTATTTAATGGGCCCAAACAGTGTGGGAAGAGTGAAGATATTCTTCCTCTAGTTATACATAGGGATAACTAGTTACACATATGGGTAGGTCTCTACTGACCCTCAAGCCATTCTGATTCTTTTTGAATTGGATTTTTTGAAACAAAAAGAAACAGAATTTGATTGGAAATCAGAAACTAGCCACATTAATGTCTGCACCTTGCATAAGCTTCCATCAACTCATATAGTTGAGAATCTTGAGTTTTGATTGCCTAATTTTACCTTCTGTTCAGTGAGATGTCCCGACTATCCTTCTAATATATCTTCCATCCTGTCTTTTAAAGGAAAAAATTTAAATTAGCCAGAGCTGATTGTTCTCACTTGCAACCAAGAGAGTTTTAATACCTGGTAGGATTTCCCGCTAGCCTAATTGCCCCAAATTAGTCCCATCAAAGTGGCCATCCACACAATTTCTCTTCTGGAATAAGAACTTCAAAATATTCTCTGGTCTCTTTAGTCCACTAATCTTCCTGCCCTCCTACTGTCCCTATTGCTGATGATCGCACAGAGATCATTGCCTGTCTAGTCCTAAATTTTTGGCTGAAGGCTGTTGTCACTGTTAACTCCAAACTGGCTTAAGTGAGAGGGACATCCAGGCTTCTCTTGGCTTCTTCTTAACCATGGGGCTTAGCTTTTCCTAATTCCCATCAGCCCAACTGAGGTCAGACTATGACTTTTAATAAGCATTAATTAAAGCATTCAATATAATAGCAGTTCATTGCTTCTAGCATTGGTTGTCCTCAGAATCCATGAGCATGAACCCAACTTCATAGCCCTATTCTCAGCTAGATCCCGGCCCAGCTGCTGTTCTGTTTCCATGGCAGGTGCCTGTCTTCCCCATCTTTCCTGATTCCAGACCAACTGATTCTGATTTTCCAAATGGTAAAGGATGGATTTTTCTCTTCCACTTCATTCTTTTTTTTTTTCATCCCAAGATTGACTTTCAGAGGAAATTGCCAAGGTTGCATCTGTCTACATAATCCCAAACCTCAATACAATGGTTCCACAAGGCAATAACCAAAGTCCATTTTGTTCGGTATCATATAATGTCATATGTTGACACAACCAGTTTAGTCTAAGTTGTATTTTATCAAATTTAGTCCAATTTTATCCTTCACTTCAAAGTGGAAGTCTATGCTTTCCTACTTTCAGTCTCCATGCTTGATCTTTGGGGAGCAAATCATTCCATAAGGACACAAACAAGAATTTTCAGGCATTTCTCCTCTGAAATTTAGATTTAGACAAAGAAAATTTTTCCAGCAAAAGATGTAGGGAAATGGTTGCGATAAATTAAATTACTATAAATGGAATCATATTAAATAAGAAACTTGAAAACTCAATTGGAAGCATCAACATTTTGGGTTACTTTATAGCTCCCAGTTCTTCTTCAAGCATCTTAAGAAAACCTAGCTGCACTATTTGCAATAGGCAAGACATGAAAACAACCTCAGCGTCCATCAAGAGATGAACAGGTGAAGACGTAAGATATTATATACATTTCTGTATGTATATATAATATATGTATAATATACACACACAATGGAATACTACTCAGCCATAAAAAAGAATGAAATGCTGTCATTTGTAGCAACATGGATGGACTCAGAGATTGTCATACAAGTGAAGTTAGACAGAAAAAGACAAATAGCATGTGATATCACTTATATGTGGAATCTAAAAAGATACACATGAATTTGTTTACAAAACACAAATATACTCGCAAACATAAAAAACAAGCTTATGGTTATCAGGGAAAAGGAGGGGGAGGGATAAATTAACAGTACAGGATTAACAGATACGATGACTGTACATAAACTATGTAAACAATAAGGACTTGCCGTAAAGCACAGGGGCCTATATTCAATGTCTTGTAGTAACCAGATAGTGGAAAATAATCTGAAAGAAATTAATATATAACTGAATCACTTTACTGTATACTTGAAACTAAGACAGCATTGTTAATCAACTATGCGGCAATAAAATAATAAAAAGAAAAAATAGCACAAATTTAAAAAGAAAACCCAGCTGCTTTCTCCAGCTGGGATGCAGTAGGAATCAGAATCCTCTTATGCCAGTTGCTCTGCTGACGCCTGTGGGTCTGAGTGGAGGCTGACACGCCCACTCATCGGGATGTTTATATACGGTGGGACCTACCCTCATGGGTGAAGGCACTGCCATTTCTCTTGTTCAGTCCAGTGCCTTTAAATCATCGCTATCCAAGCAGGGCTTGTCTGTTTTGCAAAAAAAGGCTGGAAGACTCAGCATCAACTGTAGCTAAGTATCCTCCATCCCATTTCAGCCCACCAAATTCTGCATTTGGATTGTTTGTTTGCCAAACACTCCATGTTACACATGGGTTCTCTCTGCTCTTAGGGTTGTCTGGTCTTCCTGTTTTTTCCCTGTTTTTGGGCCCTGGGCTGTGTCCTTTTAGTTTCTTTCTCCACTGTTGGAACTCTCTGAACACTGCTGCCTGGCTCATGGGGCCATTCCAGCCTGATCCAACCCTTCTACCTCCATGGCCTGCTTTCCCAGCTGGCACTTCTTACTTTACCCCACATTGTTCCCCAGGCAGCAACTCCTAGTGGGGGCAGGTCCAGCTGTGTCAGGGCCAGAAACTGGGGGTCCAAGATCAGCTACTGTCACTCATGGGCCTGCTTCTCAGTCCTTCTGTCACAGGTGGGGTCCCTCGGTGTCATGCTGGCAGAGGACACTTACGAGGGCGTGTCCTCCCTACCGGCCTGTCCAGCTGTGTTTGCGTGACACATGATACAGTGCCAGACAAGCAAGTTCAGAGTCACTTTGGGAGATGATCAGACATCTCAGTGAGCTTGTTTGAGTCTATCAGGGATGACAATATCAAACAGAGGGGTTTTTGCCCCAACCACAGGCCTTGGCATCTATCCAGGTCAGTAAAAGAACAAACTGATTCATTGGAAAAGCCCCTGATGTTGGGAGGGGTTGGGGGCAGGAGGAGAAGGGGGCAACAGAGGATGAGATGGCTGGAGGGCATCACCGACTCAATGGACATGAGTTTGAGTAAACTCCAGGAGTTGATGATGGACAGGGAGGCCTGGCGTGCTGCAGTCCATGGGGTTGCAAAGAGTTGGACACGACCGAGTGACTGAACTGAAATGGAAAGAAATGAGATGGTGGACATGTAAGGGACACACTATTTCTTCCTATTCTCCAGCTGTTAGACTCCCACAAGGAAGGGAGAATTGAATGCCTACTATGTGTTGGGTTCTTTACTACACTATTTTTGGTCTAACATTTCTTCTCTCCTCTATGGTACCTTCATTCACCCAAGTCATTATAGAAATTTCAGCTTCGTCTCAAACACCCCTTGTTTCCTCATTTCCCTAATAGTTATTCATTTCCTAAGTCATATTTATTTTCTTTCTACCATGCTCATAGGTTGTAGATATCATTTACACTTATGGATAAGGAATGAAGCTCAGAGACACAGAAATCTTGCTGAGGCTACAGAGAGACGGTAGAGCAATGTCTTAATCTGGTTTCTCTTCTTCCACTGTCCCTGGTGATTTCCTGATCAGTGCAATGCAGGAGACCCCGATTCGATTCCTGGGTTGGGAAGATCCCCTGGAGAAGGGAAAGGCAAACACTCCAGTGTTCTTGCCTGGAGAAGTCCATGGGGTCACAAAGAGTCGGACACCACTGAGTGACTTTCTCTTTCAGACACTCGCCGGCCCCTGAGCCAACGATGGTGCTAGTTGCTGGAAGGCAAGCCATGATCTTTACTTAGGGACCCTGTAGTCCAAGAGCAAGGGGATATATATCCCTCAAAGTCAGAAATCAGTGGAGGAGTTGCACGGTTCTGTGAGAACACAAAGAGGAGCTTGGCTAACTGCTAGAGGAAGGTTAGGAAACAATTGGTGAAGGAGGTGACTTTGGAGCTGAATCTCAAAGGTTGGGAGAAGTTGATCAGCTAGACTAGAAAGGAAGCAGAGAGAACTTGGTTTGGGGAACAAACACAGACAAAGCTGTGGACATAAGACAGACCATGTGAGGAAAACTACTAACTCCGCCGTCTGGTGATGGCACGTGGGTGTCAGGAAATCACATGCTGGGTGAGGAGTCTTAGCTTTTTCCTGAAGTCTGTGGGAAGGAGATGCAATCATAAGGTGCCTTAAAAGCAAACTGGAAGGAGTGTGGAGTGTATGCATGTGTATTTGTATTCTGTCCTGGGCTTAGTTGTGTCCGACTCTTTGTGACCCTATGGGCTGTGGCCTGCCAAGCTCCTCTGTCCGTGAGATTCCCCAGGCAAGAATACTGGAGTGGGTTGCCATTTCCTCCTCCAAGGGATCTTCCCGATCCAGGGATCGAACCTGTGTGTCCTGTGTCTCCTGCATTGGCAAGCAGATTCATTACTGCACCACCTGGGAAGCCCCGAGTATTTGCGTATTTGTGAGGAAACACTAAAGCCATGGAGACCAATTAAGAGACTTTTCCCACAGGTTACAGAAGAGATGATAAGGGTCTGGACCAGGAAACAGCAGCGGGGATGGTGAGGAGGGGCTGGAGTTGACAAATCACTGTGTTAGACAACAGGACAGGCTCAGAGATGAGTGCATGGGTGGTGGGACATGAGGAAAAGGGAGGTGTTTGGGGTTATGATGAAGTTTCTAGTTAAATAACTTGGGTGAATAATGGTACCATTAAGTTGGATAAGGAAAGTGAGAGAAAAATAATGAGGTCAATTTGAGAGATTTTGGTGAAGAGCTTCATGTGGGTGATGCTGCTTTCTGAGCATAACGAGAGGGAGGAAGGATAGAGTTGGGGCAGTGGTCAGAAGTGGGTGGGGGGCTCCCAGGACATGGTCAGGGCCCGGACTAGTATTCTGGGCCAGGAAGTCAAGGTTTGGATTGGAAGAAGCTGAAAGGCCATCTGCAAGACCGTTC
This sequence comes from Cervus canadensis, assembly GCF_019320065.1. NCBI lineage: Eukaryota > Metazoa > Chordata > Mammalia > Artiodactyla > Cervidae > Cervus > Cervus canadensis. Next base: position 23,473,686 of record NC_057396.1, read on the forward strand.
TATGTTCCCGGTCCTCCGGTCACGTTGACGCCCTCCTCTGCTTGTCATGAGTCAGGCCCTGACAGTCTCAATGGTGCGGGCGATTTATCAGTGAGTGGAAAAAGATAATTGACCATCATCTCACCTCGCCTCAGTTGATAGAGAGAAATTTAACTGCTTTATCCCACCATAATTTTATATAATTCTCCATCTTTTTCTTCCGAGTTTTTACTTAGAAGTTTACACAGGTGATGGATGATTCGCTATCAAATAAAAAAAAGAAGAAGCTAAAATATCATTGGACAGTTTAACAGCCTTTAAAATATAATGGTCTCTCAGGCTGGACATCCAGAGTAGCCAGAGAAGCCCAGAAGGTCAAGCTTTAATGAACTGATGAGAATTAGAGGAGGAAAGTGGAAGTGATCAACGCTCAGAGCCTGCTCCAGAGTCCGCTGACCTTGGGGGAAGAGGAGACCTCGGAATGTATGGACCCCCCCACTTCCTGCCCCCACCCCTGACTCAAAAATGTTCATAGAGTTGTCAGATACCACAGGGGAGGGTGGTGGGCTTAACTAGTGATAGGGAGTCAGGGGTCCTGATCATGAGGCTGTTTGCTCTTAGTCTGGTCCTTGTTTATAAACCCTCACCATCATCCAGGCTTTGAGGTCTCAGCCACCTTAGCCAGACTCCCTCTGAACATCTGCCTTGGAGAAGGCTTGCCTCTGACCCATCCAGAGAACTCAAATGCTTCCCTTGCCTTCAGTTTTGTTTCCTGGGACCCTCTGACTTGCTCACTGCATCCCTTTGCTTCATCCTTGGAAGTGGAGACTTTGTAGCCTTCTTTGCACATAAATCTCTAAATGTATCATTGGGACATGACAGGCTGAGGAGAGGCGGGGCAGTTAACTTCTGGAAGTCACTGACAGTGTGCCCTGCATTCTTCTAAGCGCTGATCTCAACACTGTGTTATTTGGTTCTTTCTCCTTACCTTGAGGGAGCTATTACAGTGCTCCCTTACAGATGAAGAAACCGTGGTTCAGAAGCTCCTGTGGGTAGGTGCCCCAGTGGCTCCCCAGGGCCCCTGCTCCCCGGCACTCATGTCCGTGTATAACACCTGTCCCTGGAGTGTGGACTGTACCTTGAGACTTGCTTCTAACAAACAGAATATGGCAGAAGTGACGGGGTGTCACTTCTGAGATTAAGCCACGAAAAGACTGTCACCTCCATCTGTCTCCTGCTGGTCCGTCCTGATGGAAGCCTGCCTCCATGTTGTGAGCTGCTTTATGGGAAAGTCCACACAGCAAGGAATGGAGGGAGGCCTCCAGGCAATAGCTTGGGAGGAGCTGCATCCCGACAATAATCACGTGAGTGAGCTTGGATTCACGTCCTCTTTGCTGGAGCCTCGAGAGATGACATGCTGATTGCAGCCTGGGGGACTCTGAGCAGAGGCCCAGCTAAGCTGCATCTAAATTCCTGACCCACAGAAATGGAAAGATAATAAAAGCATGTTGTCTTCATCCACTGAAGTTTTGGAGTATTTTGTTATGCGACAGTAGATAAATAATACGAAATGGTCAAATGAAAGTTAATAAGTGGTAGAATTCTGACTCAAACTTGGAACTGCTTGATGCTGAAATATTGCAACCTTTTCATGATACTATATTGGCTAAAAAAAAAAAAAAGAAAAAAAGAATGACATATGCCTGCAGCTCCAGAAGGAGCTAGAATAGGGAGGCAAATTACATCTGTTGGCCAGGTGGATCCTGAGGTATGCAGAGGGCCAGGCTCTCATGAAGGAAATGTGTATTGTCTTTAGCTATTGGTGGGCCTGCGCAGGGTTGCTGCAGAGTGACAGACAGCCCTTCCCCAGAAAGCTCTTTCCCATTAGACAGATTGCACTTAGGAATGTCTGCCCAGAAGCCCTCCAGTTGATTTAAGCATCTTTGCTTTTAATTTTTGGTAGCTCTCTGAGGGAAAGAGAAAAATAAGGTTAGTTTCCTGAAGTGTAATTGTTTCGGGCAGTTATTTATTAATGAGAAAGAACAACATGCCAAGGAGGCCGGGTTTGGCTGTACAACATGTTAGCCAAGGTGCAGCTTAGAGGGAAGGTAAGCCCGCCGTCAGTCTGCATTTGTCCAACTCCGCGATCCCTGTTAATTACCCTGTGCTCCAGGCCCTGGAGCGGGGACAGGCTTTGCTTCCTTCCCACTGAGGGCTGCTGAGCTCCATGGGGCAGGGGAATCCCCCTCTCCGACATGATGCTTCCCATGGGGTTCTATGGTCCTTGGAGCTTCCTCTAAGGTTCTAGAAATTCTGAGCCTTAGCCCCAGCACAGGGAAAAGGTAAAGCTGGCAGCTTCCATTGTTGATGATATGGGGTGCACAATTTTAACCTGAGTTGCCACTGAGTTATGTAAAAGTATTTTCTTTGTGACCCCATGAACTATAGGCTGCCAGGCTCCTCTGTCCAGGGAGGAATACTGGAGTGGGTTGCCATTTCCTTCTCCAGGGGAATCTTCCCTACCCAGGGATAGAACTTGTGTCTCTTGAGTCTCCTGCATTGGCAGGCAGATTCTTTACCACTAGTGCTGCCTGGGAAGCCCATTGCATTTGAGTGAGATCATGGGAACTCACTTTAAGTTTCCTCATGTACAAAACAGGGGAAATTATAGAACAACAAATCTCACAGGACTGATAGAGGAATCAAATGTGATAATGTACGTGGAAATTTGTGTGATATAAAGCACTCTGCAAATTGTGTGTGGGAGTGTGTGTGTGTGTATGTGTTCCTGTGAACTTGGTCAAGTTGGAGTTATACTCGTGGAGAGGACCCAAAGGAATAAAGTGATTTATCTGATGAACCCACTTGACTAGAAATTAGATTGGTATGTGTCAGAGAGGCTTTCAGCAAAACTTTCAGCAAAATTCCTGCCTAAATGGGAATTTAAATTCTTGAAGGCACAAGAGATTCCTTCACTGAGATGATCCCACAGCTTTATATTGTTCTGAAATATTGTTCCTAAGAATGTGCATGTGTTACTTTTCAATTAAAAAAAACTAGTTAGAAGTGTGTCACAATGTAAATATACTAGTCATATGCAGGTCTGGACCATAGCTGTACATTCAAAATAATGTAAAGAATTAAGGCAGTTCAGTTTTTAATTTGGTATTATCATTTAATTAGCTATTTCTGTGTCTATGTGTTAACAAGGAATTAGGCACACCGCTGTCCTTGATATGTTGATGTTTCATCCTCATTCTTGCCTCTTCATTATCATTATACAGCTAACAACTCCTCACTCAAGACAGGACAAAGAAAGAAAGGACATCATATCTGTCCATTTTACCTTGGAAAGCAAAAAAAAAAAAAAAAATTCCCCAGAAGCCCCTGTTGAGAATTTGTCACATGGCTGTTCATATTGTGTGAGCACCTGAGAGAATAAATATAGGTCTTTTTTTCCCCCCCATCAATAGCAAGGCAATAACAAGGCAACAGAGGGCAAGAGAGAAAGGAGTTAGAAATGTCTGTGTTGCTAACCAACCAGGTCTTCCACAGGGTATCAGAGGCAACTGCTATTGGAACAGGAAGGTGATGATCTTGGAGAGGATCTGGTTTAACCTCATAAAAAGAGACAGGAGGCCCAGCGAGGCTATTGCTTGTCCAAAGTCACAAATGAAGTGAGTGATACCTTCCATGCTTGAAGGAGGTATCAGTGGGTTTCACATGGGTGATGAGGCATTTGAGGAAAGCTCCCTTATACAGAATGCCTGGAAATCTTGAGTTTCAAAACACATGTGTATTTTCTTTTCAGATAGTTATGTGGTTTCTAGAATATAGAAGTAAATTAAGTTATAGAGATAAGAGGGGAAATAGAAGCTATTGACTACTCAAGGTTGTCTACTTGGTAGGTGGCCAGAAAGGTTTGGTAGGGTAAGTAAGCTCATGCGTGCACATTCAGTCACTTCAGTTATGTCTGACTCTTTGCAACCCTGTGGACCACAGTCCGCCGGGCTCCTCTGTCCGTGGGATTCTCCAGGTAAGAATACCGGGTTGGGCTGCCATGCCCTCCTCCAGGGGATCTTCCTGATCCAGGAATCAAACTCATGTCTCTTGTGTCTCCTGCATTGCAGGCAGATTCTTTACCACCAGGGAAGTCCAAGTAAGCTTACTGAAGCCCAGAAAACCGTGTGCTTCTTCATTATAAAGTCATGTAACTTTGGCATGGTGTGAAGGGGCTGAATGGGGGATTGAGGGGTTTAATTCAGGCCCAGCAGCAAATAATTGGTGTGTGCCCACACTTTGCCCAGTATCAAATTCGGTCCTGTGATGGAAAAAAACAAGTGCAGTTCAATTCAATTCAGTTCACCATGACCCAACAAACGCGGATTGAATGTGCTTGTTCCAGGCATGATAAATATATAAAGATAAATAAATGATGCTTTCCCTCCAAGTGCTCATGAATAGAATGGACAACAACTGAATAACTCACTAAAGCACTCTAAAATACTTGCTGAAATATGACATGAATGAAAGATAGTGAGAGTTCAGTGGACCCAACCAGAGAGGCACTTATAATGACCATTCCAGTGTCCAACGAGATGGAAAAGAGATTTATATCACAATGCTGTCAAATTCTCCAGAATGAATAAACGTATAGACTGACCAATCTGGAGTAGTTGGGTATGGAAATTTCAAGGAATACTGTGGAGGTTAAGAGGAAAAAATGTCACCCAAGACTCGGCTCCCTCAAAGAGGACTTCCTGGGATTGTGGACCTTGTGTTGAACTTGGTAGATGGTACTTGAAAGATACAAGGAAGAATAAGGGGTCTGTGGGAAGTGAGCTGAGTTAAAGAGGTGGGAATAAGCATGATGTGTTTGGAAGCCTTGCCTGGTTATGAAAAGCCCTGGGCAGCCTCTTTTCTACTTCCTTCAAGATCCCTGGGTTCCATCCCTGCGTTGGGAAGATCCTCTGGAGAAGGGAATGGCTACCCACTCCAATGTTCTGACAAGGAGAATTCCATGGACTCTACAGTCCATGGGGTTGCAAAGAGTTGGACACAGTTGGAAAGTGGAAACTTTCACTCTCACTTTCAAGCTCCAAGTCACTGAATTCTAAAGTTTTCTCACATAGTCCTAAGTCAAATGATTTCATTGGACCTTTGAGTAAAGGAGATCCTTATGTTCATGCCTTAGAAAAAGGCAGAGGTGTCAGAGACCCTGTGGAGTGGCTCAGATCCTTGGAGGTGACTCACTTTAACCCTGATCTCAAATCTGGAAATCACTTACAAGTGATTCTTAGCTTCTTCACTCCACACACACCCAGAAGGATAGATTAGAAACCAGAAAATTAAGACTCTTGCCAATATGGGGAATACGCCTGTGTCATTCCATACAGAAATCTGCCTCCAAAGACTTTTTCAGAATTCAGTGTTCATATCCTACTCTGCGTAATCCTTAGGTTTCTTCTTTCAGGGTATCTCAAGGTATTGAAAGTTCATGACAAGTCCCAGAAAAAGATACAGAATGTTGAAGAATCAATAACATTTATTGAGTGCTTACTAAGTGCCAGGCACTGTTCTCAATACTTTCCATGTACAACTCATTTAACAGGGAGAAGACACTGTTGATGAAAATCTTGAGCCCTCATTGCCTGCAGCTTAGAAATGGTGGGCTGATAAAAAAAGAAGGAAATCATGCCATTGGCAGCAACATGGATGGATCTAGAGATGATCATACTAAGTGAAGCAAGTCAAACAGAGAAAGACAAACACCCTATGATATTACTTATACATGAAATTAAAATATGACACAAATGAACCTATCCATGAAACAGAAATAGACTACAGACATAGAGAACAGACTGGTGGTTGCCAAACAGGCGGTGGGGTAGTGCAGGGAAGGAATGGGAGTTTCCGGTTAGCAGATGCAAACTATTGTGTATAGAATGGATAAACAACAAGGTCCTACTATATAGTGCAGGGAACTGTAGTCAGTATCCTGTGATAAACCATCATGGAAAAGAATATGAAAAACAATGTACGTATACATATAACTAAATAACTTGGTTGTACAGCAGAAATCAACACAACATTGTAAATCAACTATACTTCAATAAAAGAAATTAAAAAAAAACAACAACAGTGGGCTGGCAAAATGCAAGAAGCTATCTGCGCAAACATAGCTCTTAATAATGGTAAGGAAGAGACATGACCATTGGGCCTATTTCAAAGACTTTATTGATTTCACCCAACATTTTCTTCCTGCCCCTGTAGCATTTTTGTTTTCTTTCATGTATAAGCTGAAGCTTTCCTGTTCCCATGAACCATTTAGGCTGCAGCTTGATAAACCATCACTCACACCCACTTCCTAGAAAGCTCTTCCCTGGGCAAGTGGCGCTGTTTGCTGAGTTTCTGAGCAGAGCATACTGAGGCCAAGGTATGGCCCAGGGTCAAGGGCAGGATGGGAGTCAACAGAACAATGTCTGATTGTCACGATGGCATGTTGGAGTAAAGATACCCTCACTCTGCCAAAGGAGAACGTTCTTCCTGTCTCTAGTAATCACGCAAACTAGACTCTTAAAACAAGATTAGGCTGAAGTAGGACCAAAGTTGGAGTCCCAGTTGCTCTATGACTTCATTGAAAGCTCCAATGCCAGCAGGAAGAAAAAAGAAATCAATACTACATTTTCTTCATCATCAATTTTTGCTTTTTGCTAAATGAAAATGCTTTTATTCCCTTTCTTGTTCCCTCTGCCATCGAAGATGTTTTCTCTGCACATGTACTATCTTTACCCCATACTGTCATGTCAGTTGTGCTCATTCAAAGAGCTCTATGGAGGATGGTGTCATAGGTATGCCTTTCTGTAATAAGCATTTAAACTGCAGAGGATGCCATCTCAATGCCCCAAAGATTTCCTAGTACAATGGTCCTTGCTCGGCAGGACTTTCTGCCACTGCAGCAGGGCCCTAACATGTACTGCTCCATGAAACTATTGGCTGCTCCAATTTTTCTGGAGTCAATAGCGGCACACTTACTCTAAGCAGCTCTCAAGGCCCCAGGGTCCCATCCCAACCCTATGCACTGTGCCAGGCTGTAGCACTGTGTCTTGTAGAAGGGAATACGATTGGTGAGGCGGGCCTGTCTTGAACTCATTCATGGGCTTTGGTTACAGAAGCAGCAAAGGGACCTCATTATAAGCTGTTCTCACCTGTTCGGTTACAGAAGAGCTGAAAGGGTTTTGCTGAACAATGCCGTGAACTGGCTTGCGATGCAGTTCCAAAGTAGTGACCTTTATGAGCTCTCAATGAGCTCCCGTTGCTATTGGCTCCAAGACGGTCCCCATCCAAGACTTGACACACTTGGTGAGATTTGGAAAGAAAGAAAGAAAAATTTGCAATAGAGGATAAAAAAAAACTACAGCTTCACGGGCTGAAAACTCATTTCCTGAGGAGCCAGGGGCACATCGAAAGCTCTCTGGGACTCGCCGAGCTCCAGGAAGCTCGACCAGTCACTTAATAAGTCATTGAGGACGTGTGGTTTAATTAACTCGCCCAAAATTCCTCCTTTCCCTTTCTCACTTTTGCTATTAATATTTTTCGATATCTGATAATGCATTGTAGTTAATTCTTTCTGGCTCTATAATGAACACTGCCATAATGAAAAAGGTTAGCAGTGCTTCAGGCAGCTTTTAATTATCCAGCCGAGCAGGTAAAAGCACTTTATTCTTCTCTTTTTTCCCCCCCTTACTTAGCAATTAATGGAGGAGCTCAGTGGCACTTACTGTACCTTTTTTGTTTTCTAATGGATGATGCTGCACGGAACAGGGAGGCCTTCCTGTACCCTTGCTCCTACCAGCTGGGAATGTTGCGGGAGGTATGGCTATATCTCAGGCCTCTGGTTTGTGCCATGTAAGTGCTTCTGCTGCTGGCTGAAAGTTTATCTAATTTAAAAAATCAAGTTAACTAGACTTGTCATTGTTCAGTCCCTCAGTGGTGTCTGACTCTTTGCGACCCCATGGACTGCATCATGTCAGGCTCCTTTGTCCTTCTCCATCTCCCGGAGCTCACTCAAACTCATGTCCATTGAGTTGGTGATGCCATCCAACCATCTCATCTTCTGTCATCCCCTTCCCCTCCCGCCTCCAATCTTTCTCAGCATCAGGGTCTTTTCCAATGAGTCGGCTCTTTGTGTCAGGTAGCCAAAGTATTGGAGCTTCAGCTTCAGCATCAGTCCTTTCAATGAATATTCAGGGTTAATTTCCTTTAGGATTGACTGCTTTGATCTCTCAAGAGTCTTCTCCAGCACCACAGTTTGAAAGCATCAATTTTTCGGCATTCAGCCTTTCTTTATGATCCAACTCTCACATCCGTACATGACTCCTGGAAAAACTATAGCTGTGACTATATGGACCTTTGTTGTTACCAGTTCCTTGTCTTGCTGTCTTCTGCCTTTGCATCTGTGCCCAGAGAGCACCCCACTTCCACCAAATACTTTGATAGCTCAGTTGGCTTAGCTTTATGGTAGACGTTTTCCTGGTTCTATAATGGGGCCATCTTTCTTCTTCCCATGATAACAGCAGACTTGACATTGCTCTCCTTACTTTACAGACAGGGAAACTGAGGCCCAAATTCAAAGCAACAGAGGTTACCTCTCTCTTTAAAGCAGTGTTTCTCAACTAGAGGTAGTTGTGCTTTCGGGGGATCTTGATAACACCTGGAAAAACTTTTGTCATCATAACTGGGTGACGGGGGGACACAGTGCTACCAGCATCTGGCGGGTGGAGGCTAGAGATGTCACTAAACTTCCTATAACTGAAGAGACTGTCTCCCAAGACACAGAATTACTTAAAGTGTTAAAGTGTGGAGGTTGAGAAAACTCTGATTCAAGGATATCATTCTTAGGAGGAGCTGGTGATTTTTAAAATTGATGTCACGCTACTATTCATGGTAACATCTGCTACTTGTTGAATATTTACTGAGTACAGTTCTAAGTCATCACACTCATTGACTCAGTTCTCAAAACAACCCTGAGTGGCAAGAATTATTACTCTAACTCAAAATGAGGAAACTGAAACTCAGGAGGTGCTGAAATTTGCCAAAGGGCTCCTGGCAGAGGACATTCCTATAGCTCAATAGGTAAAGAATCTGCCTGCAATGCAGGAGATCTGGGTCGGGAAGATCCCCTGGAGAAGGAAATGGCAATGCACTCCAGTATTCTTGCCTGGAAAATCCCATGAACAGAGGAGCCTGGTGGGCTACAGTCTGTGAGGTCTCAAGAGTTGGATGGCTTAATAATTAAACCATCACCACACCGGGCTTCCCTTGTGGCTCAGCTGGTAAAGAATCTGCCTACAATGTGGGAGACCTGGGTTTGATCCCTGCATTGGGAAGATCCCCTGGAGAAGGGAAAGGCTACCCACTCCAGTATTCTGGCCTGGAAAATTCCATGGACTGTATGGTCAATGGGGTCGCAAAGAGTCGAACACAACTGAGTTCACTTTCACTTTCACCCTGGCAGAGTGAGTGATGGGGCCCGTGTCAGCTCAGTCCTGGGCTTCTCCTGCACCCCCCTCTCCGCACGGCTCCCTGCAGCCCCGCTGGACAGGAAACTGTCTTGCCTGGATAGCACCGAGCACAGAACAAGGAACTGCTTACTCTTTAGATGGGCAGAAGCCTCGGGTTCCAGAGTTGCCAAAGAAAAGTAGTTTCCAAAATCCTGCCCTTTGTGACAACATGAATGACTCTTCAGGGCATTATGCAAGGTGAAATAAGTCAGAGAAAGACAAATATTGTATGATCTCACTTATATGTGGAATCTAAGAAACCAAACTTGTAGAGACAGAGAAGAGAATGGTAGTTGCCAGGGGCAGGGGTAGAAGGTGGGCAGAATGGGTAGAAGTTGTCAAAAGTTGTGTGTGTGTGTGTGTGTAGAGTAGCTTCAGTTGTGTCCAACTCTTTGCGACCCTATGGACTGTAATTTGCCAGGCTCCTTTGTCCATGCAATGCTTCAGGCAAGAATACTGGATGGGGCTGCCATGCCTTCCTCCAGGGGATCTCCCCGACCCAGGAGTCGAATCTGTGTGTCCTGGTTCTCCTGAATTAGCAGGCAGATTCTTTACTGGTAGCGCCACCTGGGAAGCAGATTGTACAGACTTCTAGTTATAAAATAAAAAATATCCTAGGGATGTAATGTACAGCATGGTTATTATAGTTAATAATCTCTATTGTATATTGGAAAGTTGCTAAGAGAATAGATCTTAAGAGTTCTCACCATAAGGAAAAAAATTGTAACCATATGGGGTGATGCATGTTAACTGAACTTACTGTGGTGATCATTTTGCAATATATATGTACATCAAATCATTATGTTGTACAGCTTAGGATAAAACAATGTGATACATCAACTATGTCTTCAATAAAACTGAAAAAAATAATCTTGCTTCCTTCTTGATCTCTCCAGGGTTAAATTCAAGATTCAAGGAGTCCAATGGCTTCAAAAATTTCTATTCATTGACATAGATCTTTCTCCCCTCTTATACCTATGGAACAATCTCTGACATGCACACACACCATTCATTCATTTATTCATACAGTCACTCAAAAATATTCATCAAGGGTTGAAGATACAAAGGGGAGAGAAATATATATAGTCTCTATTCCCGAGTTACTAACAGTCTATTAGGTCAGAAAAGCCTAAAAAAATAATCATTCTATTACAGTGTGCTTAGTTTAATGATGGAGATGTGACCAGGCTATTAGAGAGGTGCAGAAAAGGGGCCCCTAGTCAGCTTCTAGGGGCCTGGGAGTCATGCATGTCTCCCAGAAGATGGTAACTGTGTGGAGTCTGAAAGGCTGAGATGGAATTGGTCAAATGGAGAGATAAAGAAGGGATCATATGAAAATACAGTCTCAGAGGCCTAGGCTTCATGGTGAAAGAGCATCTGGAGAAAGTGCAGTAGTCCTGTGTTATCGAAAGGCAAAGCACACAGTGGGGGGCAAGAAGGTAGAGGAGTAGGCTGAAGCCTGAAAGGGGAGCTTATAAATGCTAGGGAGACACTGATGAGGGGAGTGGGTTTTAATGTTCAGGTTATAACCCTTAGGGAAAGCTGTGCTTAAACCCTCGTGGAAGACAGACCTGAGGGACTCGAGGCTGGAGCCAGAGAGCTGGGCCGCAATGCTGTTGCAGGAGTCCAGGTCAAGAGCTTAAACTGTTTTGGAGTTAAAGTCAGCAGACATAGGTATTTAGATCTAAGAGCTAAAGGAAAAGGATATGTTATGTTGGGACTGGTTGCATGAGTTATCACCTGGCACACATCGGATAGATCTCTCTGTCCAGTGAACCATTGGACAAAAATGAACTTGTAGGGAGAGAGATGGGATGGAGATACAGATTTTGGAATCATCAGCAGAGAAGTGGGATTTGCAACAATGGGGCACAGTTGAGTGAATTGGCCCAGTGTCCTCTTCAGTCCAATGGTCTGTGACCAAAGCACTGGGCTGATGTAAAACAAGGCAGTGGGAGGCCCCCCCATAGAGATGACAGGAGGGCATTCAGAGAACTCAGTGAAAGCTGGCAAGCTGAACGAACAGCACCCCAATAAAGCAAGTACATGTGGCAATGTAGCTTGCTATGCTCTGGATGATCACTGTAGAGGCTCAGTGGGAAGCTGCCATTTGCCCTCCTAAGGTGAAGGGAATGGCTGTTCGTTGCAACACAAGGTCAACGGTTTGCCAACTTTACAGTGCTCATGGCTTGGACTTGAACTACTCTTAATCGGAATATTTACTGTGGGGCTGTGAACCATGGGAAGCTCTATCTGGCATCTACAGTCCTGTCCCAGGATGGAAAGTTGTTGGATTTTCCACATCACCCTTCTTTCTACAATGTCCTGGTCCTTCCTAAATGGCAGAATGTGGTGTTCACAGTCACATGCTCAAGCATGATTGTGATCATGTAAACACATACATCCCCACATCCCCGCTAACATACGCACAAGCTTTGAGTTAGAAAAACATGCCCTTCCCTATTAACACCTGGCACCTGGTATAATATAAACCCAGCCTTAGTAATTATTCAAGGACTTTTCAGCAGCTTTCTTCTGACCAGTGTTGATGGCTGGTGCCAGTCACCATAACGAGGTGTGAATTAACGCAACAGCATTCATGCCGCACAGCCTCCTGGGCTTGTGTTTGAAACACAGGGCTGTGTTTTAGAGCCTTGGATAAAGTTCATTAATAGGTGCGAGCACAGTTCTCAAAGGGCAGTTCTGCCATATTTCCAGTCACTGTTCAGAATTCTCATTAGCCAATTACCCTGCTCCTGTCTTCCCAGCTCCTGCAGTAATGTGTATTTTAAAGCCTCTGATAAGACACAGCATGTTTTAAATATACCTTAATGTATTGGAAATGCACGAGCCCCCTTCGGGTTTATATATCTTAACCACAGCCAATTTTGTAAAGTTATAAATAAATGTTACAGGCATCGGCTGCAGTAGTAGAATCAGCTGGGGATATTTAAAAGCCAGTCTAAAGTCTAACTTACCTCTAATCTGAGGTATAAAGCATGGTGAGCAAAGCAGGTAGGAATATGCAGATGGTTTCCTGGTAATAAAATCGACAACCTTGACACATGAAGTGAGATTGAGTGGGAATAGGCTTGGTGGGGGCAGCAGCTTGGTTGAACTATCAAGCATTTATGTATTGTGGGGATAAAAATGAAGAGAACCACGGTTCTGACTGGTTTATAAACATGACAGGAGGATTGAGGTGAATGGTCCTGCAGGAGGACAAAATGTTATGGGGGACAAATTGGGAGGATTCAGATGACTCTCTGAAGAGGTAGCAATTGAGGTGGACTTTGAAAAATGGGTCAGATTTCATAGGCAGAGATTGGAAACAAAGTGGTGGGAGATAGGGAAACATAGGACGTTTCAGTGCAGGGTAGACAGTTCAGTTGGGTGGGAGGAAGTATCAGGTACATGCAGCGGAGCAATGGAAAAATAAGTCTGAAAGGGTGGGTTTGGGATCAAATTGTATAAGGTCTTGAACTTCTTGAAAGAAGTTGTGGATGAATTCACTAGGAAATGGAGAGATAATTCAAAGCTTTTAATCAGAGGAAGAATAAGGTAAGAGTTACATTTCAGGGGAACTAAGCTGGCAGCAGAGTTTACAAAGGACAAAAATGGAGTCACGCAGGAATTGAGAAGACCAGTTGGGGAGCTTTTGAAATAAAACACGAGAGAGAGAAGGAAGGTCTGAATTAGGGATTCTAGCAGTGGGACTGCAGAGAAAAAAGCACCTCTGAGAGATATTAGGAGGGAAGATAAACGTGCAGGACCACGGGCTTCTGATTGGATATGATGCATGAATACTGAGGGCCGCTAACGCAGGCGGAGCATCAAAGATGGCGCCCACGTTGTTAGCCCTGGTAACTGGTACCATGAGCTAAGCCTTGAACAGACTAGAAGTAACACTGCCACAAAGATAGACTGACTTGAGAGTGGGCCATGGGGGTGGAGGATGAATGAAATGTTCCAGTCTTGAAAGACCTACAACTTCTGCAAGGGCCTGAGTCTACAGATAGGTACTTGTGAGACTGGAGAGCAGATAAGACCAATAAGGGGCAGAGGGTAAAGCAAAATGAGAAGAAGGCTAAGACAGAGATGCCATTATTCAGGAGGTGCCCTGCCTTTTTGCCTCACTGTAGCTCCTATAAATGGTGAGTTCTTAACCAGCACTGGGACTATCTAGTCATTTTCAAGATCTGAGTTTGCCATTGTTATCCTCTGTAGGACAAGAGAAGACAGGAAACAAGGGAGCCAGAGTCCACAGAGAGGTCAAGACAGACTCCAGAATGGAAGCTACAGTTTGTCCAGGAGGTGGTGAGTGGGGAAGCAATGGAAGAGGGAAGGGATGAAGCAATATTGCTCTCTGAGAATTTCTTCTGCGGGGCCCTAGGAATCAGTCTGAAGATATTCCCCACCCCCAGGGGAGGAGAGAGGTATATTAGTAGACATGGCTGCTATGTGAAAGAAGATTCTTGAAGATGATGGTTAGCCAGAGAAGTAGACCATTAAGAGGGGTGTGTGTGTGTGTGCATATACATGCATTTATGTATGCGCTTATGTACATGCATATACATGTACTTGTATATACACAGATATATGCACATATATACATATATATGCATTTATATCTACACATCTCTATCTCTCCATCTATTTATGTACCTATCAACCTGCATGTCTAAGTGATTTGTTACGAGAGTAGGACCTTACACAATTGTGGGAACTGCTTAGTCTCTGTAAGGCTGCTAAATTTCATCTGATGCTGGAGCCTCATGTCCATAGGAAGGCAGTCATGAAGGGAAAGAAAGTGAAAGTAGCTTGGTCATATCTGACTCTTTGCAACCCCAAGGACTTAACCTTCCAGGCTCCTCATTCCATGGAATTCTCCAGGCAAGAATACTGGAGTGGGTTGTCATTTCTTTCTCCAGGGGATCTTCCTGACCCAAGGATCAAACCTGTGTCTCCTGCACTGCACGTGGACTCTTTACCATCTGAGGCACCAGGGAAGCCATGAAGGGAAGAAAGACATAACGTGGGGAAAGAAGGACAAATTGAACTTCCAAGAAAAGCTAGAATCTGCAAGGATGGACCAGCTGGAATCTGTGCCCATTCTCGCCACCTCCAGGCATGAAGAAACAGGGAACCCACAGTGAAGGTGATTACTCTCACGATGGGGTGAAAAATTACCAGACCCAGTCACTGGAGGAGCTGAGGGAGGGCCCAGAGGAAGGTGCCCAGCATCAAAGAGAGGTGAGAGCTGATAAGTGAGTGAACCCAAAGACCTCCTGTCCCAGCTTCTGAATGTCAAAACCGCCATGGCTGTGGCTCCATGTCCGCCCACCAAAGCTTTAAGGAAAATCTGTCTCGTGGCTTGTCTAACCAGAAACATACAGAGAGGGGTTCTGGGAAATGAAGCTCATTTGATCTAGCTGATCTGACACATGCAGAGCCACCATGGCCAAGAGGATAAGGGGAGAGCCTGAGAGATGAGTAGACTAGCGTTCTGTCTTCTCTAGTCGTCAGGATCCAACTCGCCAGTTTGGATCTGGAGTTTGACTCAAAGCTTCCTAAGTCAAGGTTTACATCCCATCTTCCTAGTTCTCTTCCACAGCATGTAAGGACAGGCTCGTGAGTACTGTTAGTCTCCAGGGACTGTACTATTTTATATGCATATATATTTTCTTTGGCAATAAGGAGTTCATGATCTGAGCCACAGTCAGTTCCAGGTCTTGTTTTTGCTGGGTGTATAGAGTTTCTCCATCTTTGGCTGCAAAGAATATAATCAATCTGATTTCGGGGTTGACCATCTGGTGATGTCCATGTGTAGAGTCTTCTCTTGTGTTGTTGGAAGAGGGTGTTTGCTATGACCAGTGCGTTCTCTTGGCAAAACTCTATTAGCCTTTGCCCTGCTCATTCTGTACTCCAAGGCCAAATCTGCCTGTTACTCCAGGTGCTTCTTGATTTCCTACTTTTGCATTCCAGTCCCCTAGTTGAAAAGGACATCTTTTTTGGATGTTATTTCTAAAAGGTTCTTGTAGGTCCTTCATAGAACCGTCACTTCAGCTTTCTTCTTCAGCAATTATCTGGTTGGGGCATAGGCTTGGATTCCATGATATTGAATGGTTTTGCCTTGGAAATGAATAGAGATTCATTCTGGTCATTTTTTTGACGATCACATCCAAGTCGCATTTCAGACTCTTTTGATGACTCATGATGGCTACTTCCATTTCTTCTACAGGGGATTCCTGTCCACGTAGTAGATATAATGTCATCTGAGTTAATTCACTCCATCTCAGTCCACTTTAGTTCACTGATTCCTAGAATGTCGACATTCATCTTGCCCATCTCCTGTTTGAACCACTTCCATCGTTTGCCTTGATTCATGCCTAACGTTCAGGTTCCTATGCCTTTGCCTTTTTACAGCATCGGACCTTGCTTCTATCCCAGTCACACCAACAATGGTATTGTTTTGCTTTGGCTCCATCCCTTCATTACTTCTGGAGTTATTTCTCCACTGATCTTCGTAGCATATTGGGCACTACGACCTGGGGAGTTCCTCTTATCAGTATACTATCATTTTGCCTTTTCATACTGTTCATGGGGTTCTCAAGGCAAGAATACTGAAGTGGTTTGCCATTCCCTTCTCCAGTGGACCACATTCTGTCAGACCTCTCCACCATGACCTGTCAGTCTTGGGTGGCCCCACACGGCATGGCTTAGTTTCATTGAGTTAGACAAGGCTGTGGTCCTGTGATCAGATTGGCTGGTTTCCTGTAATTATGGTTTTAGTGCGTCTGCCATCTGATGCCCTCTCGCAACAACTACTGTCTTACTTGGGTTTTTCTTACCTTGGACATGGGGTATTTCTTCACGGCTGCTCCAGCAAAGTGCAGCCGCTGCTCCTTACCTTGGATGAGGGGTATCTCCTCATGGCTGCCCCTCCTGACCTTGAACGTGGAGTAGCTCCTCTCCGCCCTCCTGCGCCCATGCAGCCGCCGCTCCTTGGACGTGGGGTAGCTCCTCTCGGCCGCTGCCCCTGACCTCGGACATGGGGTAGCTTCTCTTGGCCTTAAGTCCTTCAGACTTAAATTGGAGAAAGTAGGGAAAACCACTAGACCATTCAGGTATGACCTAAATCAAATCCCTTACAGTGGAAGTGAGAAATAGGTTTAAGGGACTAGATCTGATAGACAGAGTGCCTGATGAACTATGGACGGAGGTTCATGACATTGTACATGAGACCGGGATCAAGACCATCCCCGTGGAAAAGAATGCAAAAAGGCACAATGGTTGTCTGAGGAGGCGTTACAAATAGCTGTGAAAAGAAGAGAAGCAAAAAGCAAAGGAGAAAAGGAAGGATATTCCCATTTGAATGCAGAGTTCCAAAAATAGCAAGGAGAGATAAGAAAACCTTCCTCAGCAATCAAGGCAAAAAAATAGAGGAAAACAACACAATGGGAAAGACTAGAGATCTCTTCAAGAAAGTTAGAGATACCAAGGGAACATTTGATGCAAAGATGGGCTCAATAAAGGACAGAAATGGTATGGACATAACAGAAGCAGAAGATATTAAGAAGAGGTGGCGAGAATACACAGAAGAACTGTACAAAACAGATCTTCATGACCCAGATAATCATGATGGTGTGATCACTCACCTAGAGCCAGACATCCTGGAATGGGAAGTTAAGTGGGCCTTAGAAAGCATCACTATGAACAAAGCTAGTGGAGGTGATGGAAGTCCAGTTGAGCTATTTCAAATCCTGAAAGATGACACTGTGAAAGTGCTGCACTCAATATGCCAGCAAATTTGGAAAACTCAGCAGTGGCCACAGGACTGGAAAAGGTCTGTTTTCATTTCAATCCCCAAAAAAGGCAATGCCAAAGAATGTTCAAACTACTGCATGATTGAAATCATCTCACACACTAGTAAAGTAATGCTCAAAATTCTGCAAGCCAGGCTTCAGCAATACGTGAACCGTGAACTTCCCGATGTTCAAGCTGGTTTTAGAAAAGGCAGAGGAACCAGAGATCAAATTGCCAACATCTGCTGGATCATCGAAAAAGCAAGAGAGTTCCAGAAAAACATCTATTTCTGCTTTATTGACTATGCCAAAGCCTCTGACTGTGTGGATCACAATAAACTGTGGAAAATTCTGAAAGAGAGGGAAATACCAGACCACCTGACCTGCCTCTTGAGAAAACTGTATGCAGGTCAGGAAGCAACAGTTAGAACTGGACATGGAACAACAGACTGGTTCCAAATAGGAAAAGGAGTACGTCAAGGCTGTATATTGTCACCCTGCTTATTTAACTTATATGCAGAGTACATCATGAGAAACACTGGGCTGGAAGAAGCAGAAGCTGGAATCAAGATTGCCAGGAGAAATATCAATAACCTCAGATATGCAGATGACACCACCCTTATGGCAGAAAGTGAAGGGGAACTGAAAAGCCTCTTGATGAAAGTGAAAGAGGAGAGTGAAAAAGATGGCTTAAAGCTCAACATTCAGAAAACTAAGATCATGGCATCTGGTCCTATCACCGCATGGGAAATAGATGGGGAAACAGTGGAAACAGTGTCAGACTTTATTTTTCTGGGCTCCAAAATCAGTGCAGATGGTGATTGCAGCCATGAAATTAAAAGACGCTTACTCCTTGGGAGGATAGTTATGACCAACCTAGACAGCATATTAAAAAGCAGAGACATTACTTTGCCAACAAAGGTCCGTCTGGTCAAGGTTATGGTTTTTCCATTGGTCATATATGGATGTGAGAGTTGGACTGTGAAGAAAGCTGAGCACTGAAGAATTGATGCTTTTGAACTGTGGTGTTGGAGAATACTCTTGAGAGTCCCTTGAACTGCAAGAAGATCCAACCATTCCATCCTAAAAGAGATTGGTCCTGAGTTTTCGTTGGAAGGACTGATGCTGACTGAAACTCCAATACTTTGGCCACCTCATGAGAAGAGTTGACTCATTGGAAAAGACCCTGATGCTGGGAGGGATTGGGGGCAGGAGGAGAAGGGGACAACAGAGGATGAGATGACTGGATGGCATCACCGACTCGATGGACATGAGTTTGAGTAAACTCCGGAAGTTCGTGATGGACAGGGAGGCCTGGTGTGCTGTGATTCATGGGGTCGCAAAGAGTCGGACACGACTGAGCGACTGAGCTGAACTGAACTGATATTTTCTTTGCACATGTGCTCAGTCACTCAGTTGTGTCCATTTCTTTGCAGCCCCGTGGCTTGTAGCCCTCCAAGCTCCTACATCCATGGAATTTTCCAGGCAAGAATAATGGAGTGGATTGCCATTTCTTATTTCAGGGGATCTTCCTGACCCAGGGATTGAACCCACATCTCTTCCATCTCCTGTATTGATGGGTATATTCTTTACCACCATGACACCTGGGAAGCCCTGTATTTTCTTTACTATTCAGCATAACGTTAAACAGAGAGTAGTATTACTCCCATTTTACAGGTGGGGAAACCAAGACTTTGGGTGGTCAAGTAAAGGGTTAAGGACCACACAGCTAGAAAGCTGATAGAGTCTGTATTGCAACCTCAGTTAATCTGACTCCAGGGTTTCTGGTTTTAGCACTACAAAATCTAAAGCATCCCAAGTTTCCAACAGAATTTCTGATGGTAGGATTTCAATAAATTGTAATTAAATGAATGGGTGGGTTTATGGATGAGTGATGGGCAAATGAAGGGATGAGTGGACAAGTGGTGGGTGGATGGATAGATGGTAGAACTAAGGTATCTGGGAGAAATGGAGATTGCAGGAGAGAGACAGGCTCAGGGGAGAATCTGTGTGGCATTTACAAAAGCTCGTCTTTGATTAGGTAGGGGAGAGAACCAGAGGAAAAGCCAGACAACTGCTGAGCCCAGCTTTCCTTTTGCCACCAAATTAATCCATAGACTCTTCCATGAAAAACTATGCTTCCAGTGGGTCATCATTCGTATTGAATATTATTTACCAGGGTCCATGTAAGTGGTGAACCACGGATCAAAGGCCTGATTCCTAAATCTGCCTTCATAAGCAACTTGCTGTGAACTCGAGCATCTAATTCTGCCTCTGTTCCAAGTGTTAATGGTGCTTGCCAGGCCATTTTGCTGGGTTCTGTTTTTGACTCTGCGTCCTGAGACTTGACCTGAGGAAAATTAACCCATCTTTTTATTTCTCAGTTACTTCAGAATGACAAGCCATTAATGTAGGAGCTGTACCCCTTAAAATAGGAGTAGACCCTGGGCCCATCTAGATTGCTTCCGGAAATGTGTCCAGTCTGTAGGACAGGTCTCACCAGAGCCCTTCCTTGGCACCAGCCTCTCCCAGCTGGGGAAGTGATGCCTTCACATGGGAGCTCATTGCAGAGAGGGTTAGTCTTCCCTCTTTTAGAAGCTTCCTGTGTATGGGAAGTGAACAGCTCCCATCCACATCCTCCTTCCTCCTTGGCAGGTTGCTGTCTCCTGCCATTGTGAGGTCCCAGGAGCCTGTGACATTATCTGCTCTCTCCCAGGAGAGACTCCGGACTACAGTTGTGAGCCCTGAGATTGATAAACATGCAGGGAGGGCTCCTGTGCCAGACACGGGGGCCACTGAGCTAGGATGGGCTGGGCTGGACGGGTGTTGCAGGGCGGGGTTAGCCAGGGTCTGGACTGGGGGGATTTTTCCCAGGGTCTGAGCACCCTGGGAGAGAAGCCCAGCACAGGGAGACCTGGTAGCTATCCTTAGGAGTGAGGAGCTGTCATTGGTATGTCTGCATTCTCCAGCAGTGTGGACTCCAGAGTCTTAGAAATTCCCCTGGCAGCTGAACATCCCACTGGCCGCAATTAACCTGCTCAAGACTAGGTCAGCAACTTTGCAGGGAATGTTTGCTGATGGCATTCTACTGGGTGTACTGGTACTACTGACTCTGGTCCCCAGAAAGCCTGGCATGTCTTTAGTGGCAGAAGAAAGCTAGGAGCAAATTCTGCCAGCATCACAGTATCCTTAGGCTGAATGTGACATTTAGAGGTCACCTGGTCCAGCCATTTGCCTGCAGGCATACCTGGACATAAACCAGCAGAGACAGATGAGAATCTGTTCTCTCTCCCTGCCTTCAAAAACCTTCACACACAGAAGGACATTTCATGTATAGCCTTAGTATCTAATATTCCTCAACCCTGAGACAGTTGTTTCTGAGCTCTCATCTGTATTCCACTTGCTCCCAAATGATTCTCTCTTTGATTTATATCTCGATAGAGATGGAAGGAAGAACCCTTTGCATGTTGTATGCAGTAGGCATTGGAGCTTGCTCACGCAGACATCTCCAGAATTCACTGTGCGTCTTCTAACTCTGCGTTCAGTGACGTCACTTTGGTAAGCTTGAAATCAGCCATGGTGGACTTCTCAGGTGACTCAGTGGGAAAGAATCTGCCTGCCAATGCAGGAGATGCAGGATACACAGGTTTGACCCCTGGGTTGGGAAGATCTCCTGGGAAGGAAATGGCAACCCACTCCAGTATTCTTGCCTGGGAAATCCCATGGACAGAGGAGCCTGGTGGGCTACAGTCCATGGGGTCACAAAAAAGTCAGACGTGATTTTGTGACTAAACAACAATCAGCCGTGGTGAGAGTATTTACACCATGGAAATGGGCAAACGCCACAGATTAGGGCTTTCTTTCCTCCCAGGAACAAATAGCTGTTTAACATTTCCCAGCACACAACTAGTAATGGAGAGCAGTACTCCCCGGAACTTGGGCGTCAATGCTTCTCCGTACACATCACCGTAGTGCTATCAGGTAACCACTTTAGTGCTTTCAGGTGAAGCTCACTCTCAGGCAGGACTATAATTTCGCAGCGAGCAGAGGCTGTGACTTGCAGTCACAGCAGCTGCACGTCTACTGTATGCCAGAGGAATGAAGGACACATATCAAATCATCAGGCTGAATGACTCTAGTTTTCATCGTCTTAGTCCTAATGCGATCCCACGGTTGGAGTCAGATTTGCCAAGCAGGAGATATGTTTATCTCAGTTGACTTCAGAGTCGTGCAATTCCATTCAAGCAGGATTTGAGAGACACCTTCTCCGTGTTCACCGGGTTCTAGGCTCAGGAGGAGGGCATGTCTGTGAGCTGCTGCAGCCCATCACTTCTATGCTCAAATAAATTACAATTTGATTTGTAAGTTATGCATACCAGCAGAGAGTGAGGGATCAATATTAATATTCTGGAAGACTTGTGCTTGAGGGATTTTTAGTGGTCATAAAGCATGGTGGTAAGAGTATGGGGCACTGGGGTCAGATTGCCTATGTTCTGACTTCAGATCACCACTTAGTAGCTGCGCAACCCTGGAAGAGGTGCCTGCCATTCTGCAGCCTACCCCACCCCAACGCAGATTCCTCATTCTAAGAGTACAATGAAATCTAGCTCACACAGTCATTATCAGTCAGTGAATTAATGCTTATAAAGCACATAGTACATGGCCTGGGATATAGCAAGTGTGAAATATACAGCAGTTGACATTTTAACGGCCTCTCTTTAAAAAAGTGAATAAACTGAGGCCCAGAGGTGGAAAAATGACTGTTCACTAGTGGCGGAACTGGGGTTAGCAGCAATAACTAATTTAATCAGTATAGGAAGGTACATCCTTCAGTGACGAACCCCCAAATCTCAATGGCTTGGCATGAGAAATGTTGTTGATTGTTTACGTAAAGTCAGATGGGGACCGGGGGACTCTGCTGCATTCTGGGGCTGCATCTTCTGTTGCTCATGGTCTCCAAGGCTACCACAGGGAGGCAGGTAGAGCTGGGGGAGGTGTGCCAGCTCCTATTGCCTTGGCCAGTCCATTGGCGAGAACCGGTTACATGGCCCCATCCAAGAGGGGCAGGGATCATTGGCTGGCACGGGTCAGTTGGTAAGCACAGTGCCCGGCATACCCATGAGACAAAAGCCAACACATAGGGGGACCTGGTGAAGCACTTAATTGCAGGACAGATACTATGTGTGATAGTGATTAAGTGTCTACTGAGGGGTAGAGACAAATGCTGTCAGAGATTAAAGGAGGGCAGATAAGAAAGGACGAAAGGGCAAAACAATGCTTGTTGAGGGGGTAATACTATCTCAGGACCTGGGGCAAGAGCAAGTCCGAGAACGATGCGTAGGTCAGGAGTTGTGGAGGGGAGGGAGGCCCCGTGAAATCAGGATGGACAAATGGGGGAGCCTTTCTGCAATGATGATTGTGATTCCCAGCTTTGGTCCCAGCGGTCACGGTGCAGGCAGAGGAGGACATCACTGTGAACAATGACAGTTCCCCAAAGCTCAGGCTCCTGCCCCCTACTCTGGCACTCATCTGGGGAAACTTCCAGGGAGCTCAGCTTCCTTCATGAAAGTGCAAGTGAAAGTCGCTTACTCGTGTCCTACTCTTTGCAACTCCATGGACTATACAGTCCACAGAATTCTCTAGGCCAGAATACTAGAGTGGGTAGTCTTTCCCTTCTCCTGGGGATCTTCCCAACCCAGGGATTGAACCCAGGTCTCCCACATTGCAGGAGGATCCTTTACCAGCTGAGTCACAAGGGAAGCTCAAGAATACTGGAGTGGGTAGCCTATCCCTTCTCCAGCAGATCTTCCCAACCCAGGAATTGAACCGGGATCTCCTGCATTGCAGGCAGATTATTTACCAACTGAGATATAAGGGAAGCTTCCTTCATAGACCCTGAAGTAAGTGCTCTCTGGTGAAGCTCAGTGTGGTGGGAAGAGGGCTGGACATGGCATCAACAAATGCACATCCCACCTTTTTCTGTTCCCACTTTGGCCCCTGACTGCTGTGTGACTCTGATCAGTCCCTCCACATCTCTGAGCTGTGGTCCCCCTTGTTGAAAAGAGGAGTTCCTGCTGGCCTTTTACAGATCTGATTTTCTGGGGCTCTCAGCCTCCCATAGCCATCACTGATAGGATATTTTGGTGGTAAAAAATTTTGGAGGGCCAATCTGGAACTCTCCTCTGGGAGGAAGTTCAGAGGAGGCGAAGATTTGACCAGGAGATTCAGAGGAGGTGATGATTTGACCAGAAATACAGCAATTTAGACGGTGAACAAGATGGAACATGGCATATGCAAATCTTTGGTGAGGGGCCAAGCTTACATCAGAAAAGACTCGGGATAAGGAGACAGCCCTGGAAGCTGGGCCCGGCCTCATAAATCTCAGCACTGACATATCAATCAGTCAGTTCAATCAGTTGCAACATTTTTTTCTTTTGGAAATAAATAAAGATGAAGGCAAGAGATACCACCCAAAGAGGAAACCCTGGAGCAGCTTGCAGAGTCTTACTGCCACTGAATCCTGGAGCTGGGCTCTGATGAATGGAGCAGGCTGCATTTGATAAATCATGTCCCTCAATCCAGCGGGTTTAGGCTCTTGTTTCCTAAATGGGAACTTAATGCTGTTCACTCATTCATAGGTAGGAGGCTGCATCAGAAAGTTAATATATAAAGCTGTTATTTACAAGGGTCTCCATGTTTGCTTTTTAAAAAATAAACTTATAAATCACTTGCATCTCAGATAGAAACTTTTCTGGTATAAATTGTCTCCCTCTTCCTATAAATCTCACATTTACAATCCTTCCTGATCAATCAGACCTCACATGTCTAGGAAGGGAGAGCTGGAAATAAAGAAGGGGGACTGTGACTGGGAGGCCAGGAAGGGTGGTGTAGAGGGGCTGGAAGCACAGGGCTAATTTGTTCCTGGATTTGCCTTGGAGTCTTTTTATTTATTTATTTTATAGTCTATCTGGCTCTGGGAGTCCACTGATTAAAAAAAAAAAATTTCAAGTCAATAAAATATGCAACAGGAGATGGATTCTGGGCTGGTTTATTAGGCAGTTTCCTGTAGAGCTCCCAGGGTGGGGAACACGTAGACCTCCACACCCCGCCTGGTTCTTATCCCACATTAACCCTTGGGGTGCCGCCAGCTGACCTCACGGGGCACAGGAGCCTCTAGCATCCCCAGGTCCCTGCTGTAGTCCCCACCGGCTCCTCCTTCCCGCACCAGAGGTGTCCACAGACTTCCCCTCTGCTGCAGTCCCCTCCCTTCCTGCCTCTATTCCTTTAGGAAGCCACCTCCTCCAAGAAGTCGTCTCTAACTGACATCACGTATAAGGATTTATATTAGGTCGGCGAAAATGTGCATTCAGGTTTTTCTGTGACAGCCTCGGGGAACCTGAACGAACTTTTGGGCCAAGCAATATTAGCAAGTGGCAACAGTGAGAAACCAAGCAGGTACTTTATCAGGGGATGAGCTAATAAAGGAGTGGCTTGTGTTCTTAGGAGTAACTTCCTGCTCATATGCAGACAGATCAGGTCTTTGTGGATGAGGAGGGACCTGGGACATTGGTGTTTCTCCTGGGGTGGGCTCCCCTGGGGTTCCCCTGGGCTCTATCCTCTGTCCCAGGCGCCAGACCCTCCAAGGTCCTCGTTGTTCAAAAGGGTTTTTATCTACTTCTGCCCCACCTGCCCCTGTGCCATCCACCTCTCTCTAAGCCACCAGCCCTGAGGAGTTCACACTTTTTCTGTCTGTCCTGGCTGACTTTTTCAAGAGGGAATTTGTTTCAAAGAATGTCTTCATTGAGGAATTGAAGTGGTGTCATTTTAACTAGGGGGGTGCCTCACTTAACGCACTGAATAGATTTCTGAAATGTAAGTAAAATGAAAAAAAAAAATCCTTTTAAAAGCCCAGAGATGTTCTACTTAAAGCAATCTTATGATGAATCCTTTCACGAAGAGATGCTGTAGTCCAGAGCAGCAGATTTGCAGTTCTGTCATTCTGCGGGACATGTCCACCTGCCTAACAACAATACTAACAGTACTGGCAGATGGGCTGTTGTGTGCCAGGCACATGCATGGGTGGGTGTGCATGTGTGCAATTTTCCCACCACAAGCTTGTGTATAAATCCTATATTATCCCTTCTTAACAGATACAGGGGGCTTTTCTGGTGGCTCAGTGGTAAAGAATCTTCCTACCAGTGCAGGAGACATGGGTTAGCCCCCTGAGTCCGAAACACCCCCTGGATAAGGAAATGGCAACCCATTACAGTATTCTTGCCTGGATAAACCCACGGACAGAGGAGCCTGGCAAGCTGCAGTCCATGGGGTCACAGAGTCAGACACGACTTGGCGTATAAGCAACAACAACAACAGCTAAAGAGACTGAGACAAAGAGAAATTCGCACGGGTCACAAGTGATGAATTAAGATGTAGTTTGACAGCTCAAAGTCAAGGTGCATAAAATCAGATGTGTCCTATCCCACCTTAGTCTATGTAAACTTGCCTTTTTCTTACCTGTTTGTCTAGCACAGTTCTCCCGCTTGTGGGCAGGGCCAAACCTTAGAGCATGTTTCTTCTCACTTCTTCTCCTGCCTTGCCCGCTCAGTCAGTTGTCAAGTCTGTTGATGTGACCACAGTCCCACTCCTGTCACTTCCACGTCCTTTGTCCCTCCTCTCCTCCCTGCAAGGACCTCTCTTGTTTTCTTTTGCAGTAGCTTACCAACCAGCAGCCCTACCCAGTCTCCTTGTGCTGTGCCCACCCTGCCCACTGTTTGCAGAGTGACCTTCCTAAACCATCAAGACTCCCGTGCCGTGTTCCCTCTTCAAAACCATTCAGGATCCCCTGCCACAGGTAAAGCCCTGCCTTCTTGCTGTGGCCTGCAAGGTCCTCCAGTCTGTCCTCCATGACCACCCCATGCAATCCTCACCCTACGTACTCCCACCACACTCTGCTTTCACCATTCTTTTTGCTCAAATAGTGGCAATCATGGCTCTCCCCGTCTCCCACTGTTAACATTGTCCCTGGACTTCCAGGGAATGCTCTAGTTCTCTGGAAGACCCATCACTTTCTGCCCAGCATATAAACTTGATCCATGTTTTGTCTCTCTGTGTTAGCTCCCTGGGGGCTGAGATCTGACTTATCCAATTCAACCGATGCTTTGTGCAATGTGCACGGTAGGTCCTGGGATACTGAGGTGTGTAAGATTGTGACTTGGCTCTGAAGGAGGAAGCATTTTGTGGGGAAGAGAGGCCAAAAAGGCACAATTACAATCCAGCACATTGGAGTAGAGCCAGAGGTCTTCACATGGAGTTGCAGGAAGCACAGGAAGGGAGGTTGCTGTGGCCTCAGCCCTTTGTATCCTGTGCGTGCATGCTAAGTCACTTCAGCCGTGCCCCATTCTTTGCAACGCCATGGACTGTAGCCCAGCAAGCTCCTATGTCCATGAGATTCTCCAGAAAAGAATACTGGAGTGGGTTGCCAAGCCTTCCTCCAGGGGATCTTCCTGACACAGGGATCAAACCTCCGCCTCCTACTGCTCCCGCCTTGTAGGCAGAGTCTTTACCACTGAGCCACCGGGTAAGCCCCTTTGTGTCTTGTAATACAGACCAAAGTGCCCTGCCTTTATTGGGGCTGCAGGAAATGTTTATTTAATTGAATAAGTCCTCAGTGACTCATTTGTTAAAAGTGATTTTTAAATATTTGGTTGCATTAACTGAACTGGGGTGTATATATATCAGGCGCTCCTGCATTCTATTGTGAGCTAATGAGTGACTGTTGGTATATTCTGGAAATCTTCTCAAGACTGCTAGGTGTGTTCCATATGTACCTTATGAACCCCTCAACGATTTCTCTGTTCCACTTCTTTATTCTCCAGAGAGCAGTGAGTGACAGATTAAAATCCCACCCATATTCTTATATCCGAGTAAGGGGGCCAACCTTTATCCTAGAGCAAGCGGGCGGGCTAAGTCACTTCAGTTGTGTGCAACCTTTTGTGGCCCCGTGGGCTGTAGCCAGCCCACCAGGCTCTTCTGTTCATGGAATTCTCCAGGCAGGACTTTTGGAGTGGGTTGCCATGCCCTCAACCAGGGGATTTTCCCAACCCAGGGGTCAAACCTGCACCTCTTATGTCTCCTGCATTGGCAGGCAGGTCCTTTACCACCAGCCTTTACCCTAGACTCTCACCTAAACATGGGCCACTTTGGCCTTATTTTCTACTTTGGAAAATAGGAGAATGTAGAGATAATTAAATCCTACTCTTTAACACCTTTCAAAAGCCAAGATGTAGATGATGATATTGTTTATTCATTGGTGACCTTGGGTAGGTCCATTCAAGCTTTCTGAACACAGTCTCTTTATCTATAAAATAATACCTACCCTCAAGGGTTTGTGTAAGAAGTAGGTGAAACAGTGAGTGTTATTTGCCTGCTACAGTTCCTAGAATATGGTATAAATTTAACAGATAATAGGTTTTATGGCAGAAATACTGTTATTGAGTATAACCATGGACAGAGGAGGCTGGCGGGCTTTGGTCCATAGAGTTGCAGAGAGTCAGACACGACTGAAGTGACTGAGCACATAAGCACATAGCAATCACTGGGCTAGGTGGGCAGTGATAATTAAGACAGATTTATTTTTTGCTCTCAAAACAATCACAGTCGAGTATAGGAGAACTAAAGATAAATGTGATTTGAGTGCAATGTATGGGGGAAGAAGCCCAGGGAGCACCCAGAAGGCCATCCTGTAGGAAGTGGCAGTTATACTGAGTTGGAGAGTTCAGTTCAGTTCACTCAGTCGTGTCCGACTCTTTGCGACCCCATGAACCGCAGCACGCCAGGCCTCCCTGTCCATCACCAACTCCCAGAGTCCACCCAAACCCATGTCCATTCAGTCGGTGATGCCATCCAACCATCTCATCCTCTGTCGTCCCCTTCTCCTCCTGCCCTCAATCTTTCCCAGCATCAGGGGCTTTTCCAATGAGTCAGCTCTTTGTATCAGGTGACCAAAGTATTGGAGTTGCAGCTTCAAAATCAGTCCTACCATAGAACACCCAGGACTGATCTCCTTTAGGATGGACTCGTTGGATCTCCTTGCAGTCCAAGGGACTCTCAAGAGTCTTCTCCAACACCACAATGCAAAAGCATCAGTTCTTGGGTGCTCAGCTTTCTTTATAGTCCAACTCTCACATCCATATATGACCACTGGAAAAACCATAGCCTTGACTAGATGGACCTTTGTCGACAAAGCAATGTCTCTGCTTTTTAATATGCTGTCTAGGTTGGTCATAGCTTTCCTTCCAAGGAGGAAGCGTCTTTTAATTTCATGGCTGCAATCACCATCTGCAGTGATTTTGGAGCCCAGAAAAATAAAGTCTGACACTGTTTCCGCTGTTTCCCCATCTATTTGCCATGAAGTGATGGAACCGGATGCCATAATCTTAGTTTTCTGAATGTTGAGCTTTAAGTTGGAGAGTGACTGTAAGTTAGCCAGTGAAGATGGGAGGAAGGGATCCACAGGAAGGGTTCCAGACAAAAGCAATGGCAGTTTTCCAGCAAATTTTAGTGTTCTTGTAGCAGGAAAGACTTAGGCTAAACTTTCGACCAGGCAGAAAAATAATGAATTAATGGCAAAGGGAAGTTAAGACATTTCTCCCTTTAGGACTCTCAACCAAAGGGATGAGTAGGTTAAGCATGGCACTGCTTTGATGTGGTAGGAGTGGTTGGGTGAGAAAAGGATGTAACATGAATACATAGTTCAGTAGTTTTCAAGCTATTTTAAAAAATCCATCATAACTATCTCTTCAGATGAAAACTTTCACAGAAAAAGAAAACGCAAAGTAGTGCTTCTCTGGACAGAAGACAGCACTGCTTCCAAACTGTTGCAGAGGGGCTCCCTTGAGGCCTCCTCTTATACTACAATGGCACTTGGGACACTTCTAATGGGTCCTCTGGATTTCTAAAACCAGAGTCTGAAAAGCCTTACTTGAAAGACAAAGAGTTGGCTGGCCAGAGAGTGAAATGATGTTCTCCACGTCCAAGAACCAATTCTGGCATGAAAGCCAGTGATACTCTGGCAACTGCATAGTTCTCTACTAATGTGCCTGTGTGCCAAGTCGCTTCAGTCATGTCAGACTTTTTGTGATGCCTATGGACTGTAGCCTGCCAGGCTCCTCTGTCCATGGGATTCTCAAGGCAAGAATACTGGAGTGGGTCACCATGCCCTCCTCCAGGGGATCTTCCCCACCCAGGAACTGAACCCACATCTCCTTCATCTCTTGCATTGGGAGGTGGGTTCTTTACACTAGGGCCACCTGGGAAGCCCCCTCTACTACACAAAGCTTCCTAAAGTGTTTTCCATCCATCACAAGATTGTCTATACCTTTCTAAGATGCTACAGGAGCATCAGTCTTCTTGTTGCTATGGTTCAGTAATTTTTGTTCAGTTCAGTCCAGTCCAGTCACTCAGTCGTGTCCGACTCTTTTTGACCCGATGGACTGCAGCATGCCAGGCTCTCCTGTCCATCACCAACTCCTGGAGCTTGCTGAAACTCATGTACATCTAGTTGGTGATGCCATTCAACAATTTCATCCTCTGTTGTCCCCTTCTCTTCCTGCCTTCAATCTTTCCCATCATCAGGGTCTTTTCCAGTGAGTCAGTTCTTCCTATCAGGTGGCCGTTGGAGCTTCAACTTCAGCATCAGTCCTTCCAGTGAACACCCAGGACTGGTCTCCTTTAGGATGGACTGGTTGGATCTCCTTGCAGTCCAAGGGACTCTCAAGAGTCTTGTCCAACACCACAGTTCAAAAGCAGCAATTCTTTGATGCTCAGCTTTCTTGACGGTCTGACTCTCACATCCATACATGACTACTGGAAAAATAATAGCTTTGCCTTGAGCACCCCATGAACAGAACAGTATGAAACGACAATTTTTGCTCAGGGTCTGTTTTTAGCTCAACAGGAGAGACAAGTAGATTGTTCAGGGATGTTTCCTGAAGCTCAAATCTCCTGGGAATGGACCAACAACAAGAGCTCCCATCTTCTAATAGGAGAGATTGGGTTTTAACTCAACCTCCTATGGGACTGGAGTCCCCGTTCTCCCAGCAGCCCGAATACACCTTTTCACCAAGTTTCCAGGTGCTAACAGCCAGCACTCTTAGATAACTCCCTACTCAGCTGGCATTTACACGCAGTCTGCCTGGCACCTGGGTTGGCCTGTTTATCCTGTTACCATGCTGCTCTGCTTGTACTGTAAGTAGCATCCTTTCCTTAGAGCATGACTCTGTAGTCTGATCCACAGTGCCTTGACCCATGGGAACCGCAGGCCTTCTTTTGCTGGCTTTGACTTGTAAGTTTTTCCAAAAAAAGTTGATCCTTCACCTCTATGATGTGATTATAATGTTTACCTTCTCCCACCCTGACCTCACATCCCATTTCATTTTCTAGCCTTTCCAGTTGGCATTTCCAGTAGAGACTGGGGGTGAGGCTGTGGGGAGATGCAATCAGGAGGTTCTCCACTGGAAAAGTCTTCAGAGTCAGACAGACCTCTCTGTCTCCCTCTTTCTTTGGCCTTGTCCGTCTTCAGAAACACCATTTGCCTTCTAAGAGGTCTCCTTCAGATCCACGCCCCCCCTTTTTTGGATCAATACCATAGTTTATTTGTAAACATATTGTATGTGTCAGTAATAAAATTAACAATGCTTTATACATTTTCTAGTATAATATTAACATCATACCAGAAACAAATTCCACTGTACTCAGTTACAGCTTTGGTATTTTAAAATCTTTCAAAATAAATGGTATTTGAAACACTGAACATAAAAGAGAAATACAAATGATAGAGAAAACTGGAAACAACTAAAAGAAATTGATATTCCCCCCAAAACAAATAAAATAATTTGATTACATATTTTATTTTTTAATTTTTAAAAAAGATTTAATATGAATAATTTCTTTTTTTTCACTTTTTCCTTATTCACATACAGCACTTTTACAGCATAATGATTTAACTTAAGTATATCACAAAATGACTATCACAATAAGTTTAGTAAACACCCATCTTCTCATACAGGTACAAAAATTAAGAAAAAGTTTTTTCTAGTGATTAGAACTCAGGATTTTCTCTCTTAACAATTTTCATATATAACATAGAGCAGTGTTAATTTTATTAATCATGTTGTACATTCATGGTATTTACTCTTATAAAGTTACTGGTATTTACTCTTATAACTGGAATTTGTACCTTTTGACCATCTTCATGATTACAGATTTTAAAAGCAGAAAAGCAATCAAGGAAATCAGAGGATCACATATTTTTTAACAACATAAAGTTACATTTCTTTAGACCAATGTGAGGGGTGAAATTGTACCACATTAAATCCTATGTCTGTTTTTATATTTTTTGTTCCTCAAGTTTGTCAGTGGTTTAAACTACATTAAGGGCCGAAAGGGGCTTCCCATTTGGCACTAGTGGTAAAGAACCTGATTGACAATGCAGGAGACATAAGAGATGTGGGTTTGATCCCTGGGTCGGGAAGATTCCCTAGAGGAGGGCTTGGCAACCCACTTCAGTATTCTTGCCTGGTGAATCCCGTGGACTGAGGAGCCTGGAAGCCTATGGTCCATGCAGTTGCAAAGAAGCAGACACGACTGAAGAGGCTTACCTTGTACACGCAAGGGCAGAAAAGAGGGGAGGTCAGACGCTTTTCTGAGTTATGCCTTCAAATAACCAGACTCTCAGGAGAAAGGTATCCAGGATGGAGGGCTGGAAGAAGTCTCTTGCTGACTTACCCATCACTCCTACAGTACCCCTCCCTCACTTATGACATTTCTCACACTGTACATAGTTTGTTGGCTGCTTACAGCTTCAGCATTATACATAGTTTCTGAAAAAGCTGGGGTGGCATTTGTTTCATCCGTCGCTGTACAACAGACCTAAGATAGTCCCAAGTCTTGACAGAGGCCCACGAGACCCTATCAGTGTGGCCATCCCATCCCCCATCCCCTCTCTGATCTTGCTCCTGCATGTCACTATCCCTTGCTCATCCTCATTCTGCTACATTTCAACTCTTTTCTGAAGGTTTGGGTCCACTGCTGCCTCAGAGTCTCTGTACTCGTTCCAACTGCTTCCATGTGCTTCTCTCCCACAAGTATCTCCAGGGTTGGCTGTCTGTCTCACTTTTTACTGGGCTTTTTGTCGAATGTCACTCTTTCCAGAAGGCCATATCTGACTACCCATTAAAAAGAAAAGGTACAATCTGTTTGCAGGAGGTATATTAAGTTAATCTTAAAATGCACTCCAATATACAGTAGGTACAGACCAACACTTTGATTCCATTTATACAAGGTGCCTAGAATAGTCAAATTCATAAAGTCAGAAAGTACCCTGATAGACACCAGAGGCCAAGTGGGGGGTGGAGTATTGGGGAGGGGAGATTGGGAGTTAATATTTTGTGGGGACAGATTTTCAGTGAAGGAAGGTGAAAAATTTGGGAAGTGGGTGATGTTAAGAGTTGCACAACAATGTACTTAGTGTTACTGAACTGTAGAGTTAAACATGGTTAAAATAGTATGTTTATATTATGTGATTTTCACCACAATAAAAAAATAAAAAAAATCAGTACCACATTCCGTCCCCTGCTGACTAAACTGATTTTTCTCTAAAGCACTTACCCACTAGTGTGCTATATATTTCACTTGTTGATTTTGTCTTCTTGTTACTAGAATGCGGGCTTTCATGAAGATGGCAGGGATTTTTGTCTGCTTTCTTCTCTGTCCTACCCCTGATGCCCAGAACCATGCCTGGCACATAGCACATAGCAGTCTGTTGATCAAGTGCATGGATTCTTCTGAGAATTAGAGTCACTTCAGGTCTCCTTTCTGTCTCTTTTTTTGTTTGTTTGTTTTATTTTTTCTGGGGTTTAGGGAACTATATGTACAAGACTTGCCGTGGAAGCCCAGAGCCAGCCTGTTTGTTCTTCTTCACTTTGGTTTCCTTTCATTTCTCACTAAAACACCCAAATAGGCTTTATGTTTAAGAAGTGCCTTCCCTCCCAGCATCACTTAGTGGAGAAAAATATTTATTTGGGTTTGAGGTTGGCAATACATCAAAATCCAATAATCGTACCCTAGCGCAATTGCACTGAAGGGTGTGAGATCCATAATGTAATAACATGTAATCTGCACATCAGGATCACAAAGGCGAATGTATAATTTCATTTTATTTATTTCTTAAAATGTGACAATCCCACATGTTGCTTGAAATGATGGAAGTTGGGACAAACAGCAATGTGGGAGATTTATGAGCTATGTCAACTTGGTCTTAGGGATTCCTCCCTGGTCCGTGCTTGGAAGATAGGACTGAACAATTTCCCCTTTTACTGCAGCATATCTCGTCTGCATTTGGGAGAAAGACCCCCGACCTGTAAACATATTAGCAGACCTGTCTGTTTATGAGCGTGTAAATTTCTCACAGTGTGCGCCTCCTGGGTCTCGGGGGTCTGTTTATTGGTGTGAGCTGCTCGGAGCCTCGGGTGTACAGCCTGTGTAGGAGAAATCTTCATTGTGGACTGGACTTGTGCAAAGTGGAGAGAGGGAGATGGTCTGGAAATTTTAAAAAGCAGCAGACTTTTTTCCCCTGAACATGAGGCAGGAACCTGCTCAGATGAAATAACACAAAACAAATTCAAAGGCCTGAGAGCTGTGGTCCCAGGTTCAGGGTTGGACAGATTGGCTCTACCAAAGCTGTCTGAGAAGGTCTTCACCCCCCCAGGGGAGACGTCACCTGCCTCTCCCGACTCTCCTTCATTCCTTCCCCCAAGGATGCGGCTCCGTCTTCTCACTGTTCTAAGCTTCCTGTCCCTTGCTGAGTGACTTTATGTTAAAGGTAGCAATAACCATTGTTCATTGGAAGGCTGATATTTGGCAGAAATGTAACA
Organism: Cervus canadensis; assembly: GCF_019320065.1. Classification (NCBI taxonomy): domain Eukaryota; kingdom Metazoa; phylum Chordata; class Mammalia; order Artiodactyla; family Cervidae; genus Cervus; species Cervus canadensis. Next base: position 23,507,964 of record NC_057396.1, read on the forward strand.
CTGTCTCATTAAACACTCCGCAAGGCAGGTGTGCACTCTCAGATTTGTCTAGGAGGAGTCTATGACTGTAAGAGTTTAATTGACTAAGAAAGCAGTGTTAAAGCTAGGATTTGAGGCTAGGACTGTGTGGTTGGCTTCTATTTCAGTGTTTTAGGGTCATCAGACCTTCATCGGTACTGTCATTGGTCCTATGCCACCAGGGCTCTGGGGTCCATGCTCAGAGGGCCCAGCCCTGGCTTTTATTACAGAACATGACACACCCCTGAATCTCACACCCCTTCTTCAAGACCAACTTTCAGAGCCTTAAGGCCAAGGACTGGAATTTAGATATGTGGTCTGGGATATTCACATACTTTCATGAGGGCCTCTTGTTTTATCAGTTCAGTTCAGTTGCTCAGTCATATCTCTTTGTGTATCTTGATCGCTCTTTGTGATCCCATGGACTGCAGCACACCAGGCCTCCCTGTCCATCACCAACTCCCAGAGTTTACTCAAACTCACATCCATTAAGTCGGTGATGCCATCCAACCATCTCGTCCTCTGTGGTCCCCTTCTCCTCCCACCTTCAATCTTTCCCAGCATCAGGGTCTTTTCAAATGAGTCAGTTCTTCACCTCAGGTGGCAAAAGTATTGGAGTTTCAGCTTCAACATCAGTCCTTCCAATGAGTATTCAGGACTGATACCTTTAGGATGGAGTGGTTGGATCTCCTTGCAGTCCAAGGGACTCTCAAGAGTCTTCTCCAACACCACAATGCAAAAGCATCAGTTCTTTGGTGCTCAGCTTTCTTTATAGTCCAACTCTCACATCCATACATGACTACTGGAAAAACCATAGCTTCGACTAGATGGACCTTTGTCGGCAAAGTAATGTCTCTGCTTTTTAATAAGCTATCTAGTTTGGTCATAACTTTTCTTCCAAGGAGCAAGCATCTTTTAATTTCATGGCTGCAGTTACCATCTGCAGTGATTTTGGAGCCCATAAAACTAAAGTCTGTCACTGTTTCCCTATCTATTTGCCATGAAGTGATGGGACCGGATGCCATGATCTTAGTTTTCTGAATTCTGAGTTTTAAGCCAACTTTTTCACTCTCCTCTTTAACTTTCATCAAGAGGCTCTTGAGTTCTTCGTTTTCTGCCATAAGGGTGGTGTCATGTGCATATCTGAGGTTATTGATATTTCTCCCAGCAAACTTGATTCCAGCTTGTGCTTCATCCAGTCCAGCATTTCTCATGATGTACTCTGCATATAAGTTAAATAAACAGGGTGACAATATACAGCCTTGACTTACAGAGTGAACCAAGTGTTGAAAGAGGAGATGGGTGGGCAACTCAGTCAGGCTCCTTCCTTAGGACTCTTGCTGCAGGGCCCACAGATGCCAGGCTTGCATTTTCATCATCATGACATCCTGAGTATGTGGAGCCTCTGAACCATTTCCATTGCATCCATCCACCGTGTGATATTCACTCCAACTCAATGAGACTGGAAGAATATGAGGATGAGGGAGGATTCTACCCCCAGACTTGTCCTCCAACACCCTCTGATCTCTCTCCAGTGCCTGCTCAGGCCTCTCATGTTGTTTGTGGTCCCTCCTCCTTTCTAGCATCCTCCTTGCACAAGCCATGAAATTGACCTGTATCTCAGGGATAAGATCTTTGAAACTTGTCGCTGCTAATCAGCTCCAGTTTGACTAAACTGATAGACATATTCCCCAAGAACATGGAGACCTCAGGGGGTCTTTCTCCACAGGTCAGCTGTATATTGTCTATAATTTGCTGGTCAGATCACAGAGAAAGTTGGAAGCTGGGGGAAAAGCCATCTTCAGTAACTAGATACCCAGCATCTTCTCATGGCTGTCTTCTCTCTGGTCTTCCCCCTATTGAGTCCACAATGGCCTGGGCTCTCATGAAGCAATAGGACCTGATTACAAAAAGACTCTCTTAATCTCAGAGCAGGCTCCTCTTAGAATGACTGAGATTGTTCAGTGTTGGGCATGTGGAGTCTACAATTCAGGCTTTCCCCAGGGAACCTGCCTCCTACCACTCCTCCTGCACCTCTTGCCAACTCCCCAGTTAAACTCAGCCCTAGATAGGTGGATTTCTTCATAGCCAGTCTATGTACTTGGTCTCTCTCAAAATCTATGTCTTGCTTGTACCATTTTCCTTGCTGAGCATGTCCATTCCCCTGTCTCTCATTTTGTGTGAGCTTTGCCCATTTTTGAAGCCCTTGGCAGTTGGAAGTCATGCCATTTTAGGTCAACTGAAGAATCTATAGTTGTTTTGGCAAGAAAAGAAGGACAATTCAGAAGAAATATGTGAAAGCTGATGCGAAATATGGGAAGGAAATCATCTGGTAGAAGAGGTAGAGGATCTAGTATATATGATCTCAGAAGGCAAGTCAGAGCCACCAGAGGTTCACTTCAGCTCAATATGGGAGAGAACCTCCAGGCAATATTAGAAATCCAAACATGGATCAGACTGACTTGGACAGTATCAAGTCTCTGGTCAGATACTGACTGTGTTCACCAGGGGATCATTTCCTGGGACTGATGAAGATGAAATATAGGGTCGGTTTACAAGTCCCTATATTTCAATGACTGTAGTTCAATGACTCCCACAGCCCCTTGGACCCTGAGATCCAGTTTTCTAGTGTCACTTATTCTGGAAGATCTTCTTTATCCTTTGCTACCTTCAGAGATATTTATTTCTCCAGACCACTTGGAACCGAGAGCTCAGTCTTTAGTCCTGATTATTAGTTACCTTGTCTACTATTAGTTACCCTAGGTAGAGCAAAAATTCCTTGAAGCTAAGGACACTTCCTGAGATGATTGTTTTTCTAGAATATAGTAGAGGGCTCAATATACGTGTCTCTTTAACTTTTTTGGATGATAAAATATATTTCTGCTTATTAAAAAGAGTCTAGAAACTGCAAAGCATGCAGAATAATATAAAAATGATCCATCATCCCAACATCCAGAAATAACCACTGACAAACATGTTCATGCATTTCCTTCCAGTCCTCAACACACATTTATTTTTTGAAATGATGAAGATAAACTTGTGGGGGAATTTTGTGTTTTTCAAACTCAAAAGCTAGTGGTAACCAAGAAGCTCAGTCAGCCTTCTGGGATGGTGCAGTTCAGTCCAGAACTTTCTGTTGGTTCTTCCTTGGAAGCAGGGTAAGGAGTAGGAGGGACTCTCTAATCACTATGGGCTGCTGGCTATTCCAGGTGAAGTGCCCGAGTCTATAGGAAGGTGTATTTTTTGGTGCAGACAGAGTTTGCCTTCCAACCCTAGGATATTCCTCGTGGTCAAATGTGCTGTCATTCTCCACAATTACCAGGGGGCCTCCACAGGGAGGATTAGCCTGGCTGGAGATGTCTCTGTGTGTGCGTGTGTGTGTTTTCCTTTCTCCCTAACTCACTGAGAGCTTGGCAAGGCCAGGAGAGAGGCGGCTGATTATTTTTAGCCCCTTGTTCCTCAGAATGGATTGTGCATAACAAAAGAATGCTAATGCTCAGTGTCTTTATGAAAGCACTGGAGTTCATCAGCTTTGCAAAGAAGTGAAATTAAATCAAGATTTAATTGGGATATGCATGTTTTATTCATGCTACTAACCACAGGAGAAGCCAGCAAGCTGAAGGTAAAAAAGAGGGGAAAAAATCTTTTGAAAAGTTGTTTCTCTCTGATTAAATAGAGATAGTTTCCAACTTCAAAGGCAGCAGGCCTTTAATGTATTTTAAATGCTCAACTATGCTTGGTCTGGCCAGTTCTGTTGCTGGTGGGTGATAGCAACCCAGGCATGCCTGGCTCCTGGCTTCTGATTCTGGCACCAATGCAAATATGTGGCCCCTTGTCCTACCATCTATGCTTCAGTATGGGCCCTACAAACAGCTGTCCCAGGACTCTGGGGAGAAGTGAGCACAACTCAGGGGATCTAGAGTTACCCCTCAGAATATGAGTAGCCTCAATTGCCCAAGTCTTAAGAACAAGTAATACTGAAGAATAAGGCTTTTCTTCTTCATCAGAAATTTCTCTTCCGGAAGGAGATACTTGAGGTATCAAGCAATGTTAGGTACAAAGATAAGGCAGTCCCAGCTTGAATCTCTTGCACCTAACAACATAGGACAAGAGATTAAAGAAAGAGCCAAATAGAAAAAGAGAAAGGCAAAGTTAGCTGGAAAGGTTTCCAAAGCTCTGAGAGATCAAAGGAAGGAGCAATCCAGTAGGAAGACCAAGAAGAACTTAACGGAGGAGGTGAGATTTGAGCTAAGTTTGAAGAATATCTAGAATTTCTACGTGTATAATTGGGAGCAAGTGTTCCAACCAGTGAGACTCGGAGTCAAGTTGCTGGAGATGGAAAGCTTGAAAGATGTTCAGGGGAGGACAAGAGTCTGATTGACTAAGACTTGTGGTGCATATGGTGTAGCAGCGGGAGAGTCTGGCAGTATGGGTTGGGACAAGACCAGGGAGAGAGTCTTAAAATCAGGCTGAGCAGTTTATAAAATGAGAGGATTAGCTGAAGTTTAGGGGAAAATGGACCTTTATATTAATTAACTCAGAGGGCCATAGAATTGGAAGAGGTTTTCAGAATTATCTGGCTCAAGGATTTCTCCTGCTGTGGCTAACCACCTCCTGTGACCATGGTAGACATCACTCATCCATATTGGCACTCGTCTTCTGGGCTCAGAAGGAAGCTTGAAGTCTTTTTGAACAAAGCAAACTAATATCCACTGCTAGATTCTGGCTAACTCAATTCTTTCCCCAACACTCATGAATATATCATATGTCAAAATATCTGCATGAAATGAGTGGAACTGGTACTCTTAATTCTCTATAATAATGGGCTAGGTTATTTGGTTCTAATTACCTGTTGAGAGAAAACTACAAGTCCTCTTAAAAGTATCAAGTAGGTAAGAAGTTGTATGAAACTACTGGGAAAATTAGTTAAAGGAAAATGTGATAGGTAAAGCCAACACAGAAGACATTTTTTGCCTTGAGAGCATTGGCCAGTCTGGTGAATTCTGAACTTTTCTTTTGAATTCATTATGAAAAGAAGGGGAAAGAAGAGAAAATCCAATATCTGCACAAGATTTGAAGTTTAATAGGTGATATGTTCTTCAACAAGCTGGATATATATAAATGTGAATCAGAAGGAATCCAGCCCACCTACAGTTCTGCAATCTTGTTTCAAATCTCCTAGATGGTTCAAGGAGCCTTTGGGCATAGAATCAGCATAGGATGGCATATACCCATGGCACTTGAAAGAAGCAATGCAAATTGGCTCCAAAGAAGAGCAACTACTTCCCTTTGTCCTCAAATATTACAAGTAATTATTTCAAGTGTGATGGGTATCATAAAGTCAAAGACAGCCAAGTTGTAAAGAGCAAAACAAGTGTAGAAAAACAGAAAACAAACAAACAAACAAAAAAATAGAAACATATCAACAAATAATTCAGTATCTTGACCAGACAGAAGTTATAAAACAACTATGTTTAATCTGGATTGCAGCCTCAATTCTCAGGGACTTAGACTCTGAGATGGATATTAAAGTTAGAAAGCTTATTAGGGATCAACATCTGTGGGGGAAGAAAAGAAAGTAGGATTGAGAAGAGGAAGAAACCAGACTGAAATTCTATCTCATTAGACCTCAGCCAACACTAGGAGAAACTCTGAAGGTAGGATGGCTCTTCAGAGATACCCTGAATTGGAGGGAGGGATTTAGGTTATTAATTCCCATTACAACCAACCCTTGGATATGACTCAGCTGTAGGAAGGACCTCTTTTTAACTGAGATAAGGAATCTCTTTTCAATCAAGGCAAGTTCCAATGAGATTGTCAGACAACAACATTCTCATCAGCTGGGTAAGAAATCTCTTATTCCTGAAAGGTAAGTGTAGCATAACATCCATAATGCTCTGTTTAAGGAAATAAAAAAGAAGTGTGAATGTATTTGTATGAGAAGGAAGCTATAAAGATTGACAGAGTAGGTCTTTTTTAAAAATAGAGTTTCTAAAACTGTAAAATCTAACCATTACAATGAAGAAATGGGCTTAATTATAGATTAAACACAAGTGAAGAAAAAAATTAGTAAACTGGAAGATATGTCAGAAGAAAGTAGCCTATGTTTGACATGAAGAGACAAAAAGGTAGAAAATAAAGTAGTCAGATGATACACAGGATAAAGTGAGGCTAACATGTGTTTAATCAGAATCCCAGGAGAGAAGAGAGAAAATAGGACAGAAGCCATGTTTGAAGAGATAGTGGCTAAGGATTTTTCAGGACCAATGAATGTCATAAATCATACATTCAAGGAGTCTTATAAATCTACAAAACACTTAAACACAAAGTAGAACAACACAAAGAGAAAATCTTAATAGAAGATTTAAAGAAATACAGGTTATTTTCAAATGAATCAGAGTTAGATTAAGTACTGACTTCTCAACAATATTAAAGGAAACTAGATGGCAAAGGAATAATGTCTTAAATATGCTGACAAAATTAATAGCTAGTGAACAATTCTACACTTAGTAAAATATCTTTTAATAATGAGGAAAGCAGCTCCTTGAGAATCATGATGGGATCCGGGCATGGCCGCAGTGCCTCCTGTGCAGATCCATGCATGCTCCATGTTCAAAACGTCTGAGACACTTTAAACTCGTGTGACTTCTTCGGCAAAGGGATGCCCCTGCCCCCCCCACCCCACCCCCCAAGCCCAGGGCACTCGTGGTGATCTCTCTTCTTGGCAGACTCCCATTCCTATCTCAGAAGGACCCCAAATGTAAAGCTGAGTCCTCGGAGACCCTCGAGATGAAGCAAACCTTTCAGGATGGCTGAGTGACGAGCTGAGGAAGGTGCCCTTATTCCAGACCCAAGAAGTTGTCCAACCATCTCTTGGATGCCTTTTACCCAGACTATTGTATATCAAGCCCTGAGCCTTTGGAGTGGGAGCATTGACTCCAAGACCCTAGACTACCAGAGAACTAACCCTAGGGAGTATCAAATAGTGAGAACTCACAGAAAGGAAGCCACTTGAATACAAGACCTGGCATCATCCAACCACCAGTAGCACCCTATGCAGGATGCCTCATCTAAACAACAAACAACATAAAAATACAAACCCAATCATCAGCAGACAGGATTACCACCTCACTCAGCCTTGCCCATCACAGGCAAACAAACAAACAAACAAAAACTCAGCACAAATATCACCCCATGCAAAGCTTACACAAACCACTGAATCAACCTTAGGAGGGCAGAAACCAAAAGGAAGAAAGAATTCAACCTTGAAGCTTGGGAAAAGGAGACCTCAAATACCATAAGTTTAAAAAAATTAATGAAAATGTAGAGAAATACTACAAAAATGAAAGAACAAACAAAAAACACAGAAGTCCAAATAAATGAGGAGGAAATAGGCAAACTATCTGAAAAAGAATTCAGAATAATTTGATAGTAAAGATGATCAAAAACCTTGAAAACAAAATGGAAAAAATGCAAGAATCAATTAACAAAGACCTAGAAGAATTAAAGAACAAACATACAGAGACAAAAAACACAATTACTGAAATTAAAATTACTCTAGAAGGAATCAATAACAGAATATCTGAAGCAGAACGACTCAGTGAGCTGGAAGATAAAATGGTGGAAAAAGCTTCTGAAGAGCAGAATAAAGTAAAAAGAAGGACAGTCTCTGAGGACAGTCTCAGAGACCTCTGGGATAATATCAAATGCACCAATGTTCACATTATAGGAATCCCAAAAGAAGAAGAGAAAAAGAAAGGGTATGAGAAAATTTTTGACGAGATTATAGTTGAAAATTTCCCCAACATGGAAAAGGAAATAGTCAATCAAGTCCAAGAGGCACAAAGAGTCCCATAAAGGATAAACCCAAGGAGAAGCATGCCAAAACACATACTAATCAAACTAATACAGACTAAACACAAAGAAAGAATATTAAAAGCAGCAAGGGAGAAGCAACAAGTAACATACAAGGGAAACCCCATATGCTTAATAGCTTGATCTTTTGGTGGAAACTCTGCAGGCTGGAAGGGGATGGCAGGATATATTTAAAGTACTGAAAGAGAAAAATCTACAATCAAGATTACTGTACCTGGCAAGGATCTCATTCAAAACTGATGGAGAAATAAAAAGCTTTTCAGACTATCAAAAGTTAAGAGAATTCAGTACCACCAAACCCAGCTTTACAACAAATGTTTAAGGGATTTATATAGGCAAGAAATACAAGAGAAGAAAAAAGATCCACAAAACCAACCCCAAACAATTAAGAAAATGGCAATAGGGACAATATATCAATAATTACTTTAAATGTAAATGGATTAAATGCTCCAACCAAAAGACACAGACTGGCTGAATGGATACAAAAACAAGACCCATATATATGCTGTCTGCAAGACACCCACTTCAGACCTAAAGACACATATAGACTGAAAGTGTGACGATGGAAAAATATATTCCATGCAAATAGGAGGCAAAGGAAAGCTGGAGTAGCAATCCTCATATCAGATGAAGTAGACCTTAAAATAAAGAAGATTGCAAGAGATAAGGAAGGACACTACATAATGATCAAGGGATCAATCCAAGAGGAAGACATAACAATTGTAAATATCTATGCACCCAACATAGGAGCACCTCCATACATGAGACAAATACTAACAGACGTAAGAGGAGAAATTGACAGAAACACAGTAATAGTAGGAGAATTTAACACCCCACTCACACCAATGGACAGATCATCGAAACAGAAAATTAATAAGGAAGCATAAGTCTTAAATGGTACATTAGATGAGATGGATCTCACTGATATCTTCAGGACATTCCATCCAAATACATAAGAATTCACCTTCTTCTCAAATGCACATGGAACATTCTCCAGGACAGACCACATCCTGGGTTACACACCAAACCTCAGTAAATTTAAGAAAATTGAAATCATTTTAAGCATCTTCCAACTAAGAAAAGGAATACATCAAGGCTTTATATTGTCACCCTGCTTATTTAACTTATATGCAGAGTACATCATGAGAAATGCTGGGTTGGAAGAAGCAGAAGCTGGAATCAAGATTGCTGGGAGAAATATCAATAACCTTAGATATGCAGATGACACCATCCTTATGGCAGAAAGTGATGAGGAACTAAAAAGCCTCTTGATGAAAGTGAATGAGGAGAGTGAAAAAGTTGCTTAAAGCTCAACATTCAGAAAACTAAGATCATGGCATTTGGTCACATCACTTCATGGGAAATAGATGGGGAAACAGTGGAAGCAGTGTCAGACTTTATTTTTTGGGACTCCAAAATCACTGCAGATGGTGATTGCAGCCAAGAAATTAAAAGACACTTCCTCCTTGGAAGGAAAGTTATGATCAACTTAGATAACATATTAAAAAGCAGAGACAGTACTTTGCTAACAAAGGTCCATCTAGTCAAGGCTATGATTTTTCCAGTGGTCATGTATGGATGTGAGAGTTGGACTATAAAGAAAGCTGAGCACCGAAGAATTGATGGTTTTGAACTGAGGTGTTGGAGAAGACTCTTGAGAGTCCCTTGAACTGCAAGGAGATCTAACCAGTCCATCCTAAAGGAGATCAGTCCTGGGTGTTCATTGGAGGGACTGACGCTGAAGCTGAAACTCCAATACTTTGGCCACCTCATGCGAAGAGTTGACTCATTGGAAAAGACCCTGACGTTGGGAGGGATTGAGGACAGGAGGAGAAGGGGATGACAGAGGATGAGATGGCTGAATGGCATCACTGACTCGATGGACTTGAGTTTGAGTGGACTCTGGGAGTTGGTGATGGACAGGGAGGCCTGGCGTGCTGTGATTCAAGGGGTCGCAAAGAGTTGGACACAATTGAGTGACTGAACTGAATTGAACTGAACAAGCATTTTCTCTGACCACAATGCTATGAGACTAGATATCAATTACAAGGAAAAAACTGTAAGAAACACAAACACACGGAGATTAAACAACCCATTTCTAAATAACCAACAGGTTACTGAAGAAATCAAAAGTGAAATAAAAAAATTTCTAGAAACAAGTGATAATGAAAAAACGACAACTCAAAACCTATGGGATGCAGCAAAAGCAGTTCTAAGAGGGACGTTTATAGCAATACAATCCCACCTCAAGAAACAAGAAAAACATCAAATACACAACCTAACTTTACACCTAAAGCAACTGGAAAATGAAGAACAAAAAATCCCAAAATTAGTAGAAGGAAAGAAATCATAAAGATCCGAGCAGAAATAGATGAAAAAGAAAGAAACAGTAGTAAAGATTAATAAAACTAAAAGCTGGTTCTTTGAGAAGATAAACAAAAGTGACAAACCTTTAGCCAGACTCATCAAGAAAAAAAGAGAGAAAAATTAAATCAACACAATTAGAGATGAAAAAGGAGAGGTTACAACAGCCAATGCAGAAATACAAAGGATTATAAGAGACTATTATGAACAACTATGTGGCAGTAATATGGAAACCTGGAAGAAATGGACAGATTCTTAGAAAGTTCAATCTTCCAAGACAGAACCAGGAATAAATAGAAATTATGAACAACCCAATTACAAGCACTGAAATTGAAGCTGTGATAAAAAAATCTCCCAAAAAACAAAAGCCCAGGACCAGATGGTTTCACAGGAGAATTCTATCAAACATTTAGAGAAGAGCTAGTACTTATCCTTCTAAAACTCTTTAAAAAAATTGCAGAGGAAGGAACACTTCCAAACTCATTCTACGAGGCCACCATCACCAAAACCAGACAAAGACAACACACAAAAAGAAAACAACAGTCCAATATCACTGATGAACGTAGATGCAAAATCCCTCAACAAAATTTTAGCAAACAGAATTCAGCAACACATCAAAAAGCTCATACACCATGATCAAGTTGGGTTTATTCCAGGAAAGCAAGGATTCTTTAATATATGTAAATCAATCAATGTGATACACCATATTAAATTGAAAGATAAAAACCATATGATAATCTCAATAGATGAAGAAAAATCCTTTGACAAAACTCAGCACCCATTTCTGGTTAAAAGTCTTCAAAAAATGGGCATAGAAAGAACCTACCTCAACATAGTAAAGGACATATATGATAAGCCTACAGCAAACATTATTCTCAATGGTGAAAAACTGAAAGTATTCCCCCTAAGATCAGGAACAAGACAAGGGTGTCCACTTTCACCACTATTAGTCAACATAGTTCTGGAAGTCCTAGCTACAGCAATCAGAGAAGAAAAAGAAGTAAAAGGAATCCAGATCAGAAAAGCAGAAATAAAGCTCTCACTGTTTGCAGATGACATGATACTGTACATAGAAAACCCTAAAGATAGTATTGGACAATTACTGAAGCTAATCAGTGAATTTAGCCAAGTTGCAGGATATAAAATCAATATACAGAAGTTACTTGCATATCTATATACTAACAATGAAAAATCAGAAAGAGAAATTAAGGAATCAATCCCATTCACCATTGCAACAAAAGAGTTAAATATCTAGGAATAAACTTACCTAAGGAGACAAAAGTATTGTACACAGAAAATCATAAGACACTAATGAATGAAATCAAAGACAACATAAATAGATGGAGAGATATTCCATGTTCCTGGGTAGGAAGAATCAATGTTGTGAAAACAACTATACTACCAAATGCAATCTACAGATTTAATGCAATCCCTATCAAATTACCAATGGCATTTTTCACAGAACTAGAACAAAAAAATTCACAATTCATATGGAAACACAAAGGACCCCAAATGACCAAAGCTGTCTTGAGAAAGAAGAATGGAGCTGGAGGAATCAACCTTCCTGACTTCAGATTATACCACAAAGCTACAGTCATCTAGACAGTATGGTACTGGCACAAAAACAGATGTATAGACCAATGGAACAAGACAGAAAGCCCAGAAATAAACCCATGCACCTATGGGTACCTTATTTTTGACAAAGGAGGCAAGAATATACAATGGGGCAAAGACAGCCTCTTCAATAGATGGTGCTGAGAGAACTGACAGCTACATGTAAAAGAATGAAATTAGAATACTTCCTAACACTATACACAAAGACAAACTCAAAATGGATGAAAGACCTAAATGTAAGACCAGAAACTATAAAACTCTTAAAGGAAAACATAGGCAGAACTCTTGATGACATAAATCAAAGCAAGATCCTCTATGACCCAGCTCCTAGAGTAATGGAAAGAAAAACAAAATTTAACAAGTGGGACCTGATTAAACTTAAAAGATTTTGCACACCAAAAGAAACTACAAGCAAGGTGAAAAGACAACCCTCAGAATAGGAGAAATTAATAGCAAATGAAACAACTGACAAAGGATTAATTTCCAAATTATGCCAGCAGCTCATATGACTCAATGTCAGGAAAACAAACAACCCAATCAAAAAGTGGGAAAAAGACCTAAACAGACATTTCTCCAAAGAGGACATACAGATGGCTAACAAACACTTGAATAGATGCTCAACATTGCTCATTATTAGAGAAATGCAAATCAAAACTACAATGAGATATCACCCTCACACCAGCCAGAATGGCCATCATCAAAAAGTCTACAAGCAATAAATTCTGGAGAGGATGTGGAGTAAAGGGAACTCTCTTGAATGGTTGGTGGGAATATAAATTGATACAGCCACTATGGAAGATGGTATTGAGATTCCTTAAAAAACTAGGAATAAAACCACCACATGACCCAGCAATCCCACTCCTAGGCTTATACCCTGAGAAAACCAAAATTGAAAAAGATACATGCATTCCATTGTTCATTGCAGCACTATTTACAATAGCTAGAACATGGAAGCAATCTAGATGTCCATTGACAGATGAATGGATAAATAAGTTATGGTACATATACACAATGGAATATTACTCAGCCATAAAAAGGAACGCATTTGAGTCAGTTCTGATGAGGTGGATGAAAACAGAACCTATTATACAGAGTGAAGTGAGTCAGAAAGAGAAATATAAATATTGTATTCTAACACATATATACAGAATCTAGATAAATGGTACTGAAGGACTTATTTACAGGGCAGCAATGGAGAAACAGACATAGAGAATAGACTTATGGACATGGGGAGAGAGGAGGAGAGGGTGAGATGTATGGAAAGAGTAACGTGGAAACTTACATTACCGTATGTTAAATAGATAGCCAACAGAAATTTGCTGTATGGCTCCAGAAACTGAAATGTGCTCTGTATCAACCTAGAGGGGTGGAATGGGGAAGGAGATGGGAGGAAGGTTCAAAAGGGAGGGGATATATGTATACCTATCACTGACTCATGTTGAAGTTTGGCAGAAAACAACAAAATTCTGTAAAGCAATTATCCTTCAATAAAAAAATAAACTAAAAAAATGAGGAAAAAATAAAGACATTTTAGGTAAACTAAACAGAGTTGTTTTCAACAAGCCCTCAGTAAAATAAATTCTAAATGATGTCTTTCAGGCAAAAAGAAAATTATTCCAGATAGAAGATATAAAATGCAGAAAGGAATCAAGAGAAAGGAAAGTTGTAAATAAGTGGATAATCCACATGAACAGTGAATATACAAAAGAATAAGTATAAAAATCTTGCAACTTAATTTTAGAAATAACAAATTAATGGAGTTAGTGTTGTAAGATCTTTGGGTTATGTGATATGAGGACTAGGTTATTCACATTTGGTTTTGATAACTTAAACATATATCTTATTCATTTTAGAATATATTGTTCATGATTCAGCACAGGAAAACAGAAACAAAATATTTCAATAAGCTAAAATATAAATTCAAGGAATTAGGAGTTTATTAAATCATTGGAATGATTGAGAACAAAAGTTAGAATGGCAGTGAAAAAGTATCCAGCTGCTGCAAACTTCAAGGTTTTTACAACCTGTACATCAGCCATCACCACTGTCAAAGAAAGAAAGGTCTTTTCCTCAGTCTTGCTCTCCAGATTATATATATTTATTGGCAGAACATAAGTTGCATTTCAAAATCCAGTGTTAAAGAGTTTGAGAGATGTAGGTTATAGGTTTCCAGCCCCTGAGATCTAGAGACAGGCACAGAAGAAGATAGAAATGAAAGATGATTACCACTAAACATTATTCAGCACCAAAAGAATAAAAAGAGTGTATTTATGTCGGAGAGTGTTTTGCCTATGTTCTCCTCTAGGAGTTTTATAGTTTCTGGTCTTACATTTAGATCTTTAATCCATTTTGAGTTTATTTTTGTGTATGGTGTTAGAAAGTGTTCTAGTTTCATTCTTTTACAAGTGGTTTGACCCGAATAATCACAGCAGATCCTTATGACCCACCTCCAGGGAATATTGGAAATAAAAGCAAAACTAAACAAATGGGACCTAATGAAACTTAAAAGCTTTTGCACAACAAAGGAAACTATAAGTAAGGTGAAAAGACAGCCCTCAGATTGGGAGAAAATAATAGCAAATGAAGAAACAGACAAAGGATTAATCTCAAAAATATACAAGCAACTCCTGCAGCTCAATTCCAGAAAAATAAATGACCCAATCAAAAAATGGGCCAAAGAACTAAACAGACATTTCTCCAAAGAAGACATAGAGATGGCTAACAAACACATGAAAAGATGCTCAACATCACTCATTATCAGAGAAATGCAAATCAAAACCACAATGAGGTACCATCTCACGCCAGTCAGGAATGGCTGCTATCCAAAAGTCTACAAGCAATAAATGCTGGAGAGGGTGTGGAGAAAAAGGAACCCTCTTACACTGTTGGTGGGAATGCAAACTAGTACAGCCACTATGGAAAACAGTGTGGAGATTCCTTTAAAAACTGGAAATAGAACTGCCATATGACCCAGCAATCCCACTTCTGGGCATACACACTGAGGAAACCAGATCTAAAAGAGACACGTGCACCCCAATGTTCATCGCAGCACTGTTTATAATAGCCAGGACATGGAAGCAACCTAGATGCCCATCAGCAGATGAATGGATAAGGAAGCTGTGGTACATATACACCATGGAATATTACTCAGCCATTAAAAAGAATTCATTTGAATCAGTTCTAATGAGATGGATGAAACTGGAGCCCATTATACAGAGTGAAGTAAGCCAGAAAGATAAAGAACATTACAGCATACTAACACATATATATGGAATTAGAAAGATGGTAATGATAACCCTATATGCAAAACAGAAAAAGAGACACAGAAATACAGAACAGACTTTTTTGTACTTAGTGGGAGAATGTCGAGGGTGGGATATTTCAAAAGAACAGCATGTATACTATTTTATGGTGAAACAGAGATCACAGCCAGGTGCGGATGCATGGACAAGTGCTCCGGTCCTGGTGCACTTGGGAAGACCCAGAGGAATCGGGTGGGAGAGGGGAGGTGGGAGGGGATCGGGATTGGGAATACATGTAAATTCCATGTGATTCAATCAATGTATGACAACCCCACTTGGAAAAAAAAAAAAAAAAAAAAGGAAAAAAAAAAAAAAAAAGAATAAAAAGAGTGTATAATATCCAAAGAAGTAGATTTGCTACTATGTTTTTATACTAGAATCATCATAGTTTTTACTTTTACATTTATGTATATATCGTATACTATATTTAGGTATATGTTATCTATTTCAAGTTATTTTTTGCATATTGATTGGAATTCTTTTTTTCTGTTTTTTTTTTTTTGCACTGTGGATATCCAATTGTTCCAGTACCATAAGTCAAAAGAGACTATGCTTCTCCACTGAATTGCCTTTGGTATGTGTGTGCGCTCAATTGCTCAGTTGTGTCCAGCTCTTAGAGGCCCTATGGACTGCAGCCCGCCAAGTTCCTCTGTCCATGGGATTTTTCCAGACAAGAATACCGAAGTAGGTTGTCATTTCTTCTCCAGGGGATTTTCTTGACCCAGGGATTGAACACATGTGTCCTGCATTGGCAGGCAGGTTCTTTACTGCTAGTGCCACTTGGGAAGCCCCCTTGCCCTTTTGTTAAAAATCAATGTGTGTGTATGTGTGCGTGTGTGTAACTTTTAGATTCTCCATTCTGTTCCATTGATATGTCAGTCTATCTGATGCCAACATCACATTATCTTAATTACTGTACCCTTATATTAATTCTAAAAACAGGTAGAGTTAGTTCTCTGTTTTGCACTTCCTTTTAAAGTTTATTTTGGCTAGTCTACCTTTACAACTCAATATAACTTTTAGAGTCAACTTGTCTAAATCTATAAAAAGAAGAAAAACCTTATGGCATTTTCAATAGAGATTCTTGGAACCTACTTAAGGACAATTGTCATTTTAACAATATTGAGCCTTTGAACCTATGAATAAGCTATTTCTCTCCATTTGTTCAGGTCTTCCAGTTCTTTTGGCATTATTTTTTTGCAGTTTTCAGTGACAGATTTTGCATATATTCTGCCAGTTTTATACCTAGTCACTTCATATTTTGGTGATATTATCTTTTAAAAATATTTCAATTTATGATTGTTCATTGTCAATATTTAGAAATACAGTTGAATTTTGTATATTGGTCTTGCAACCTGCAGTTCTGCTAAACTTACATATTAGTCTCAGTAACTTTTTTTTAGATTGCATCCAATTTTTTTGATGTACAATCTTATTGTATGTGAATCATATGTATATGTATGTGAAAATATTTCTACTTCTTCTTTATCAGTCTAGATGCCTTTTATTTCTTTTTCTCGCCTTATTGCAATAGTTAGAAATTCCAACATAATGAATAAAAATAATGAGACTGGATATCCTTATCTTGTTCTTGATCTGAGGGGGGAAAAGAAGTTTTCTAAGAGTTTTTTTTTTTAATGAAAAATAGAAGTTGGATTTTCTCAAATGCTTTTTCTTCATCTATTGAGATAATTATGTGGTTATTCTCTTTCAGTTTGGTAATATGGTGACTTATATTAATTCTTTTAAAACATTAAAGCAACTTTAACACTGATTCATGGAATAATTCATGTGATAAATCCTATTTGGTCAAGATATGTTATTATTGATTTGGTTTTCTAAAATATTATTTATAATTATAGTATCTAGGTTTATGGGAAATATTGTTTTGTAGTTTTTCTTTTTTTTGTAATGTCTTTGCATTGTTATCATTGTATCAACTGTACTAAGTTTCAGATGAGTTGGTGCATATTCCCTTTTTCAATTTTTTGAAAGAGTTTGAGTAGAATCATTTTAATGTTTTCATTCAGTATTTGGCAGAATTCACAGATGAAGCCACTTGAGCCTGGAGTTTTCTTTGTTGGAAGGTTTTTATTTACAAATTCAATATCTGTAATAGATGTAAGACTATTCAGGCTATTTCTTCTTGAATGAGCTTTGATAGCTTGTGGTTTTCAAGGAATTTTACATTTCATTTAAGTTAATAAATTTATTGGCATAAAATTGTTCATAATAATTCCCTCTGACCTTTTTAATATCTGTAGAATCTGTAGTGACATCCATTTTCATATCTGATATTAGTCTCTTGTGTCCTCTCTTTTTTCCCCCTTGATTAGTGTGGTTACAGGCTTATCAGTTTTGTCATTATTAAACAATATTTATTGTTTATTACTACCTTATACATATACATATATTTATTTTAAAAGCTGCTAAGTTTTTTTTTTTACTGTGATGCTTTGATCTGTATTATTTCTTTTCTTCTATTTGCTTTAGGTTTATTTTTTTACCAGTTTGTGAAGGTGAAAACTGAGGTTATGTGTTTGAGATATTTTATTTTTACTAAAATAGATATTTACAGATATAAATTTGTTTCTAAGTACTGCTTTAATAATCCCACAAATTCTGATACATTGTGTTTTCATTCAGTTCAAAATGTTTTTGATTTTGTCTTTTGGTTTCTTCCTTGGTTCATAGGTTATTCAGAAATGTGTTATTTGGTTTCCTAATTTTTAGAATTTTCCTTATATTTTTCTGTTTTTGATTTCTATTTACTTCCATTGGGCTTCCCTGGTGGCTCAGATGCACTCAATGTAGGAGACTCAGGTTCAATCTCTGGTTTGGGAAAATCCCCTGGAGAAGGGAATGGCAGCCCACTCCAGTATTCTTGCCTGGAGAATTCCATGAACAGAGGAGTTTGGAGGGCCAGAGTCCACAGAGTTGCAAAGAGCTGGACATGACTGAATGACTAACACCTTCACACTTACTTCCATTTTGGTCAAAGAATATACATTATATGGCTTGAATCCCTTTAAATTTATCTAGATTTACTTTTTTGGCTTTTGGGCTGAATTTGGTCTACTTTGACAATTGTTCTGTTTACATTTATAAGCAATGTGTAATTTATTCTTGTTGGATGGAATATATTATGGATATCAGTTAGGTCAAGTTGTTTGATAGTGTGTTTAAGTCTTTTATATCATTGTTGGTTTCATGTTACTTGTTTTCTCAAGTATTTAAAGAGGAAAAATTTCCAAGAGTAATCCCTAGCTATACCTGTGGATTTGTCTATTTCTCTTCTTAGGTTTATTTTTCTTTGTTTCATGTATTTTGAAACTCTATTATTATATTCTAAACATAAATGTTTAGAATTGTTATACTGTGGATAGATTAGGGGGTCCCTGGTAGCTCAGATGGTAAAGAATCTGCCTGCAATGCCGGAGACCCGGGCTTGATCCCTGGGTCAGGAAGATCCCCCAGAGAAAGGAATGGCTATCCACTTTAGTGTTCTTGCCTGGAGAATTCCATGGACAGAGGAGCCTGGCAGGCTACAGTCCATGAAGTCACAAAGAGTTGGACATGACCGAGCAATTCACACAGGCATATACACACACACATTGATAGATCAACCCCGTTAATCATTAAGACTTAAAGGTCTTTATCTATTATAGTATTCTTTGCTATGATTCCAGTTGTCTAATTATAATATAAGCACTCCAGCCTTCTTTTAACTAGTGTTAATATTTTTCCTTTTGATTACCTTATTTTTTTTAATAAAATTTGCTATCCATTCATGATAAAGAAAACATTTATCAAAGTAGAAATGGAGGGGAAACTTCTTTGTTTTGATAAAACATATCTACATCATACTTAGCAAACATAGCAAGTACCATACTTAATGGTAAAGCTCCGTATGCTTTCCTCTTGAAAGCAAGAACAAGACAAGGAATTCTATTAACCCCAGCTCCAGAAAATGATTGAAAAGGAAAAAAAAGTCATCACTTAAATATAACTGTGCATGTAGAAAATTGAAAAAATTTCCATAGATAAATTTTTAAATGTAAGAAGAAAAATCTAACAAGTTTGTTGGGTACAAAATAAATATAAAAACAACATTTGTTAGAATATTTACACCACCATATATCAAGCCCTACTATAAATAATATGTTAATTAGGTTGGTGTTGCACTGATGCAGCGATAGCAAAAGGGAGCAATGCCATGGAATAGCAAGCCAAGCAATAGACTCTTGATACAGTGCAGAGGTGATCCTGCAGAGAATTAGATAAAAGACAGACTTTTCAAAAATGGTGCCAAGAAAATTGGATATCCATATGGGAGAAAAAGAAATTAGATATCTGTCTCACATCATACACTAAAATCAATTTCAGATGGATTAAAGACCTGATTATGAAGTCAAAATTATATTGCTTTCTGGAATTTCAGTTCCAGAACAAGATACTATAGACTGACATTTTCTTGCTTCTTCTCTCTCTAAATATAGCTAAATACCCAGGAATTTTTAAACAGACAACGATAAAAGGACTCTGAAAGCTGGAAAGAAAAAGTCAGACTGGCTAGAGACCTCAGGACTTGAGGAATAACAATGTGATGAGTTTCCTTGCTGGGGGTGGGGGGCTGGGTTGGTTTGTTTTTGTCTGTTTTGTTTTATATCTCTCATATATCCTTGTACTGGGCACTGGAGAAGGCTGCAACCCAGAACCACTGACAGGCATAAACAGAGGGGAAAAAGAAGATCTTCTCTCTACTGCCAAGGGACCAAAAAGAGGCAAAGCCAACGGAGATCTAGTGAGGAATCTCAACCCCTGCTACATCACTAGGAAACTAGCAGTGGCAGCAAAGAAGGTCAGCCCCCTCAACCCTGCTCCACGACCAGGATGCTGGTGGGTGGTCTACTCTGCTCACAGCAGCAGCAGAAAGTCCCCAGGCCACCCAGCCCTTGCTCCATAGGCCAGGCCCAGTGGGTGACCTAATCCACGGGAAACAGTGAAGCTCTGAGCTGTCTAAGCCACCACTGAACAACTGGAACACTGGCAGCTTATCCCATCTGTCAACAGCGGCAACAACCATGAAGATCTGTGTCTCCCTGCTTTCCCCCTAGAGGTATAGGGAGGCCCCGGCCCAGGGATTTTCTTCTCCTCTGTCAAAGGTCTCTCAGTAACAGGTGGCCTAAGGGAATACCTTCTGCCACTGCAGACAGTGGGGCAGGCATTGAGCAAATATTTCAATAGCACCAAGAACAAAGCAAGTGAAAACAACATTGTAAGGACCCAGAAAACTGAACTTTTACTAGAACTAACACCACAAAAGTAGGGCAGAACCTATATGTTAAACTTAAAAAGGGTAACTTTCTGCAAAAGTAGATTTAGATGAGATCAAAATTTCTTAATTTAATAACCAAAGTATCCAGGATACAATAAAAAAAATCATCCTTTATAAGAACAGAAGAACCACAACTTGGAAAAGAAAAGACAGTCAACAGACACCAATCCTGAGATGCTGAATTATTTGACAAGACTTGTAAAGCAACTCAGACAAAATGCCCCATAATCAATTACAGATTCTGTTGAAACAATGAAACATATAGAAGATCTCAGCAAAAAAATAGAAGTCATAAAAAAGAACCAAAGAGAAATAAACTCAAAAATACAATAACTTAAATGAAAAGCTTGCCGAATGGAATCAATAGCAGAGTGGATATGACAGAGCACTAGATCCATGAACTTGAAGTCAAATCAATAGACTTTATTCAATCTGAACAATAAAGAGAAAATAGACTAAAGAAAAAATAAAAGTATCAGGGATTTATACAACAAATATCTAACATGTATATCAATGGAGTCCCAGAAGAAATAATAGCTGAAAACTTTCCAAACTGGTGAAAAGCAAAAACCTATGGAACCAAGAATCTGAGTGAATCCCAAATAGGATAAACCAAAAGAAATATATACTGAGAAATATCACAAACTTCTGAAAACTAATGGTGAAGGGAAAAAACTTAAAAACAGCCAGAGATAAGTGACACATTATTAAAAATCACCAATTTGAATGACAGAGGATGTCTTATCTGAACCCATGAAGCAGACAGAAATGGCATAACATTTTTCAGTTCTTAAAGAAATGGTAAGCTTGAATCAGCTGAAACAGATATCAGGGCTTTTTGTTTTCTTTTGTTCGTAGAAACAAACAAGTTTACTTTATTGTATTTTTTGGTTTTATCTTTAAAAATTTATTTTCATTGGAGTATAGTTAATTTACAATGTGTGCTAATTTCTACTGTGCAGCAAAATGAATCAGATACACACTCACATGCGCACACACACACACACACTCTTTTTTAGATTCTTCTCCCATATAAGTCATTACAGAATATTGAGTAGAGTTCCCTGTGCTATATAGTGAGTTCTTATTAGTTACCTGTTTTATAATAGTAGTCAGTTAGTAAGTTCAGTTGCTCAGTTGTGTCTGATTCTTTGTGACCCCATGGACTGTAGCACGCCAGGTTTCCCTGTCCATCACCAACTCCTGGAGCTTGCTTAAACTCATGTCCATCGAGTCAGTGATGCCATCCAACCATCTCATCCTCTGTCGTCTCTTCTCCTCCTGCCTTCAATCCTTCCCAGCATCAGGGTCTTTTCTAAGGAGTCAGCTCTTCACATCAGGTGGCCTTGTCAATCCCCATCTCCCAATTTATCCCCTTATCCCTCTTGGTAACCATAAGTCTGTTTTCTACACCGTGACTCTATTTCTGTTTTGTAAATCAGCTTATTTTTAAATTTATGAAAAGAGAAAAGCTCTAGAATGGCCAAAACAATTTTGAAAAAGAAGAACTAAGTGCTTGAAACCACTTTTCCCAATGTTAAGTCTTACTATATTGCTAGGGTATTCAATGGGCTTCCCAGGTGGTGTGAGTGGTAAAGATCACACCTGTCAATGCAGGAGACAAAAGAAATGTAGGTTCGATCCCTGGATTGGGAAGATTCCCCTGGAGGAGGACATGGCAACCCACTCCAATATTCTTGCCTGGAGAATCCCATGGACAGAGGAGCTTGGCGGGCCACAGTCCAAAGGGTCACAAAGAGTCAGATTCGACTGAAGTGACTGAGCACGCACACGGTGTATTCAATTAAATGTAATATTAATAGGGGGATAGACATATAGATCAGTGCCATAGAACAGAGAACTCAGCAATAGATCCACACAAAAATACCCAACACATTTTTGATAAAAGGGCAAAAATAACTAAAGGAGAAGAGAGGGCTTTTTCACTAAGTGGTACTAGAGCTATCCATAAGCATAAAATGGACTTTGATTCTAAACCATGCATTTTATGTACAAATAAATCAAAATGAATCATGGGCCAAATCTTAGGGAAAAAAGCATAAGAGAAAACCTTTGGGTTCCAAGATTAGGCAGAAAGTTCCTAGACCTGACACCAAAAACACAATCCATAAAGGAAAAATTAAAAAGCTCTTCTCTCAAAAGATCCTCTTAAGTGGACAAAAAGACAAATCATGCTGAAAGAAAGTGTTTGCAATGTTGCAAAGAATTTATATCTAGACTACATAGAGAACTATAATAATTCAACATAAAAAAACAAAAATCCAATTAGATAGTGGGCAAAAGACATGCACAGACATTTTATCAAAGAGCATATGCAGATGACAGATAAGCACATGATGTCCAACATCGTTAACAATTAGGGAAATGCAAATTAAAACTACAGTGAGACAGTACTACACACCTATCAGAATAGTTGACGCAAAAAATCACACCAAATACTAGCAAGGATGGGAAGAAACTGGTTCACCTATATATTTCTAGTGGCAATGTAAAATGGTACAACCACTTCAGAAGATAATTTGATATTTCCTTTACAATTAAAAATTCACCCAACAATCATACAATTAGGCATTTATTCCAGAGAATTTAAAACTTATTTTCACACAGAAGCTTGTACAAAAATATTTATAACAGCTTTATTTGCAATTTCTCCAAAACAGAAACTATCCACTGTCCTTAATTAGCTGAAAGATTAAATAGGCTGTGGTGCATTTATATTCTGGATTACTACTCAGCAGCAAAAAGGAATAAACTCGATAACTGCAACAACTTGGATGAACCTCGAGGAAATTATGCCGAGTTTAAAAAGTTATGGTTGAAAGTGTATATGCTACATGATTCCACTTATACAGCATTCATGAAATAGCATAATTACAGAGATGGAGAACAGATTAATGCTTCCCAGAGACAGGGGTAGAGAGAGGAGGAAGTAGCTATTGGGGTGTAGCATGAAGGGAGTCTTGTGATAACTATACACTTATGTATAGGGATTGTGGCAGTGATTCTATGAAGCTACGCTTGTAATAAAATTGCTTAGAGTGATACAAATACACACTCATGTATGTACAGGTACATATATATGAGTGCAGTGAAATCTGAATATGCTCTGTAAATTGCAGAGATGTCAATTTCTTTATCCTGGTATTTCACCCCAGTTCTAACGCTGGGTGAAGGATGCATGTATGGAGATTCCCCATATATATATATATATATATATATATATTTAAAAACACACTTTGTTGTTGATTTTCAGTTGCTAAGTTGTATTACTTTGTTATTAATATAATGGTTTTTATCTTTACCCTTTCTCATGTTTAAGAGGCAGAAACATCTACCTGATGGCCATGACTATGGGATAGAAGGGGAGAATGTTCTTTTTGACCCTCTCTTGCTTACAGAGATGGTTGGTGAGGAGGTTCCTCCTGAAGTTTGTACTGGTAGCAGAGGAAGAAATATCCTTTATGCCCTGTAATTTCTAAACTCCTGCTGTTTTTTAAAATTTATTTTTAATTGGAGCATAAGTGCTTTACAATGTTGCATGGGCTTCTGCCGTACAACAGTGTGAATCAGCCATGAGTATACGCATGTCCCCTCCCTCTGGAGCCTTCCTCCCCCACTCCCACCCCATCCCACCCCTCTAGGTTGTCACAGAGCACTGGGTTGAGCTGTCTGTGTCATTCAGCATCTTCCCACTGG
The DNA here is from genome assembly GCF_019320065.1 of Cervus canadensis. Taxonomy (NCBI): domain Eukaryota; kingdom Metazoa; phylum Chordata; class Mammalia; order Artiodactyla; family Cervidae; genus Cervus; species Cervus canadensis. Next base: position 23,532,192 of record NC_057396.1, read on the forward strand.
CTTAAAGTGGAAAGCCACTCTATTTTACACATGGTAATGCATACGTTTCAATGTTACTCTCTCAATTCATCCCACCTTCTCCTTACCCTGTTGTGTCCACATACATTTTTTAGCACCTCTTGTGACTCTACAATTATTTCAAAATAAAAAATAAAGATTTTAAAAATTATTTTGTTTTTAGATGACAAAATAGAATAACCTCATTGCTTCAAGGTAGGGAAGAATTTCTTAAACAAAATACAAAATGTACTACATACAAAAGACATTTCCTCATTTTTCAATCTTACTCAAACTTCTTGAAGCACTTTATATTATTCAATATTATTTATCTTGAAATCTAGCTATGATTATTTTCTAGCTTGGCTTCTATGGAACTTAAACTTATCTAAATTTTCCTTTTACTTCTCAGAATTTATTCACCTTGTTAAATGACTGTTGAACACCTATCATGCACCAAGAATTGTTTTATGCTCATTCAGTCATGTCTAACTCTTTGCCACCCCATGGACAGTAGCCTGCCAGGATCCTCTCTCCATGGAATTTTCCATGCAAGAACACTGGAGCAGGTTGCCATTTCCTCTTTCAGGGGATCTTCCTGACCCAGGGATGGAACCCACTTCTCTTGTATCTCTTGCATTGGCAAAAGAATTCTTTACCACTGCATCACCTGGGAAGCAGGCTATAGTGGTGAACAAAAGAGGTTTTTCAAAAAGATAAGCTTCCTATCCTGATGGGGCTTACAGTTTAGTGCTAGCTGGTGGTTGAGAAGACAAAAAAGAAAAGTATAAATAAGTAAAATATAGTAGTATGTCAGCTGGTGATAAATGTTATGGAAAAACTATAAATCATAAAAAGGGAATAAAGATGCTGGAGAGAGATGAAGTGTGCAGTTTTAAATAGGATGATTAGGGAGGTCCTCATGGAGGTGCCTTCTGAGCAGGGAATTAAAGGAGGTGAAGAATGTGCTGTGAAACTACCTGGGGGAAAGTGTTCAGAAAAGAGGTTTGAGCAGGAAGGCGTACGCTTGGCTCAAGAATGGGTAAGGGGGCCATGGAGTCCAGAACAGACTAAAGAAAAAAGTAACAGGAACTGAGGTCAGGGTGGTGATGACACCAGACCCCCATGGCCAGATCCCAGTGTAAGGCCTTAGCTTTCGCTCTACATCGGTGGCCTTGAAGCCACTTGGGTCCCCACCCAGCAACAGCAGCATCTCCTGGGATGGTGTTAGAAATGCTCAACATCGCTAGTCATCAGAGAAGTGCAAATCAATGCTACAGTGAGATATCACCTCACACCAGCCAGAACCGCTATCATCAAACAAGTCTACAAATAATGAACGCTACAGAGGTTGTGGAGAAAAAGGAACCCTCCTACACTGTAGGTAGGAATGTAAATTGGTACAGCCACTATGGAGAAAGCTATGGAGGGTCCTTAAAAAACTAAAAATAGAGCTACCATATGAACCAGCAAGCCTACTCCTGGGCTTATATCAGGAGAAAACTTTTGAAGAGGTATGTGCAACCCAAGGTTCGTTGCAGAAATATTTACAATAGCCAAGATGTGGAAGCAACCTACATGTCCATTGGCAGAGGAGTGATAAAGAAGATGTGACACATGCATACAATCAAATAGTATTCATAAAAGAAGGAAATCATGCCATTTGCAACAACACAGATGGGTCTAGAAATTATCATAATAAGTTAGGTAAGGCAGACGAAGCCAAATATGATATCATTAAGATGTAGAATCTAAAAAAACTGACACAGCTGGCGTGGAGGTTGCCATAGCCAGGCATCCCTGGGGAGGAGGCCGCAGCTCCTCCCTGGAGCTCAGGCCTCAGCCGCCTATATTCCCGCCGGGAGTCGCCCGGAGGGCGCGGCCGCCCAGGGCCTCCAGGTGGGCGGGAGCGGGCAGGCCGGGTGTGTGAGGGCGGCCGGCCTCTGGGCGTCCCCAGCCCCGCGCCCGCCCAGCGTCCCAAGGGCCGCAACTAGAGAGGCGCCCCCCAGCCGTTCACTTTCCTTGCTCCGGTCCTGGCGACGCCCGCTAGTCCTCGCCCGTTGGTGGCTTCCTGGGCCCTGGGGCCTGCCGGGCCTCCCTCCGCCAGTCTGGCCTGGGGAGGGTCCGCGGACATCCCAGCGGCCTGATTGACGCCCCAGTTCAGTTCAGTTCAAATCAGGGTCTGACTCTGCGAACCCATGGACTGCAGCACGCCAGGCCTCCCTGCCCATCACCAACTCCCCGAGCTGACTCAAACTTATGTCCATTGAGTCGGTGATGCCATCCAACCATCTCATCCTCGGTCGTCCCCTTCTCCTGCCTTTAATCTTTCCCAGCATTAGGGTCTTTTCCAATGTGTCAGTTCTTGGCATCAAATGGCCAAAGTATTGGAGTTTAGTCTCCCCAGGGAGACCGTTAACCCCCCCACCTTGCCGGGGCACCTCGGGCAGGAGACCACCGCCCTGCAGTTGACACTGCGTGGTCAGAAATTTTTTTTATTAAAAAAAAAAGTGATACAGATGAACTTATAAACAAAAAACAGAAATAGATGTATGGGTATAGAAAACAAACTTTCGATTACCAAATGAGAAAGGGAGTGAAAGATAAACTGTGAGTTTGAGATTAATATATATATACTAGTATATATAACAGATAATCAACAAGAACCCACTATATAGCACTGAGAACTATACTTAATATTTCGTAATAACCTATAAAGTAAAACAACCTGGAAAAGTATATATATATATAAAATATAATATAATATGGAGAAGGAAATGGGAACCCACTCCAGTATTCTTGCCTGGAAAATTCCATGGACAGAGGAGTCTGACGGGGTATAGTCCATGTGGTCGCAAAGAGTGGGACATGACTGAGCACACACATACACATAATATAATAATAGATATATAGAATATATTGAATAATATATAATTGAATCTCTTTGCTGTACACTTAAAACTAACACATTATAAATCAATATACTTCACTTAAAAAAATATATTCCCAGGCTTTTCCCATTACCTGATAAATTAGAAACTCTAGAAATGGGGCCAGTAATCTGTGTTGTAACAGCCTCTTGGCTGATTTCTTTTTTCTGAGCCCCCGTGGTGATTTTCTTTAAACTTATTTTTTAAAATTAATTTTGATTGAAGTATACTTGGCTGACAGTGTTAGCTTCTGCTGTACAGTGAAGTGAATCAGTTATATATATAAATATATATTTATAAAAAGTCAGTTATACATATACATATAGACCTATATATCTATATCTATATCCACCCTTTTTTAGATTCTTTTCCCATCTAGGTCATTACAGGGCATGGAGTAGAGTTCTCTATGCTATAAATAGCTTCTCATACACTTTTTATAGTATATGTCAATTCTAATCTCCAGATTTATCTCTTCCCCCTTCCGCCTTGGTAACCATAAATTTGTTTTCTACATTTGTGATTCTATTTCTGTCTTGTAAATAAGTTCATTTATACCTTTTTTCTAGATTCCACATATAAGAATGTCATATGATATTTGTCTTTCTCTGTCTGACTTCACTCAATATGACAGTCTCTAGGTCCATCCATGTCACTGGAAATGACCTTATTTCATTCTTTTTTTACGGTTGAGTAATACACCATTGTATATATGTATCACATTTTCTTTATTCATTCGTCCATTGATGGACATTTAGGTTGCTTCCATGTCTTTGCTATTGTAAATAGTGCTTCTGGGAACAGCGAGGTGCATATATCTTTTCAAATTATGGTTTCCTTTGGATATATGCCTTGGAGTGGGATAGCTCTACTTTTAGTTTTTTAAGGAACCTTTATACTGTTCTCCAACCTAGATGGCATATTAAAAATCAGAGACATTACTTTGCCAACAAAGGTCCATCTATAGGTCAAGGCTATGGTTTTTCCAGTAGTCATGTATGGATGTGAGAGTTGGACTCTAAAGAAAGCTGAGAGCTGAAGAATTGATGCTTTTGAACTGTGGTCTTAGAGAAGACTCTTGAGAGTCCCTTGGACTGCAAGGAGACCCAACCAGTCCATCCTAAAGGAAATCAGCCCTGTGCTGAAACTGCAATATTTTTGCCCCCTGATGCGAAGAACTGACTCATTTGAATAGACCCTGATGCTAGAAGTTGGGAGGAGAAGGGGATGACAGAGGCTGAGATGGTTGGATGGCATTACCCACTCAATGGACATGAGTTTGAGTAAGCTCTGGGAGTTGGTGATGGACAGGGAAGCCTGGTGTGCTGCAGTCCATGGGGTTGCAAAGAATCAGACACAACTGAGCAACTGAAGTGATTGATTGATATTGTTCTCCATAGTGACTGTACCAATTTACATTCCCACCAACACTGTAGGAGGGTTCCCTTTTCTCTACACCCTCTCCAGTGTTTATTGTTTGTAGTCTTTAATGATGGCCATTCTGACCAGTGTGAGGTGATAACCTCATTGTAGTTTTAATTCATGCAGCTCAACATAAACAACAACAACAACAAACCAATTAAAAAATGGGCAGAAGATTTAAATAGAGATTTCACCAAAGAAGATATATGGATGTTGAAAAGGTGCTTGAAAAGATGCTCAACATCACTGATTATTAGAGTAGATGCAAAGCTTGATGGGTGATTCTGATGCACATTAGAGTTTGAGAAACACTGCTCTAAATCATATGGAAACCATCTGAGAGCCTTGAGCAGAAGACTGGGATGGTCTGATTTACCTTCTGGCTTCTATGTTGAAAATATTTCACAGGAGTGGACACAAGGAGGCCAGCAAGGAGACTACTGCAAAGATCTATGGGAGAGTTGATGGCGGCTTGTTCTAAAGTCATAGTGGTGAAGATGGAGAGGGGGTTATCATCACTGATATCTCAAAGATTGTTTTTCCATGAGTTATTTTCTTTTGAGTTTGGTTACAAGATTTCATATGTAATTTGCATAAAAAGATGCTCAGATCCGTATATTCCTGGGCACCTGCAGAGCTCTCTATCCCCTATATTCAGCTCCTTTTAGGATATTTTAAAGAAAATATCACCAAGCCTTCACTTAGTGGAACTACTCTTCTTGTTTTGGTATCTGCAGTACATGTGTTTACACTGATAAATTCACTTCTGGGCTTTATTAACCCCCATAGGACTGAGGTCCTCTCGCACCTATGAATTAGGTTACTCTGTCTCCAAAGCCCATTAAAAATATTTGACACCTGTGCTTGTGTGTGCTCAGTCACTCAGTCACGTCTGACTCATTGCAAACCCGTGGACTGTAGCCTGCTGGGCTCCTCTATTCGTGGGATTTTCCAGGCAAGAATATTTGAGTGGGTTGCCATTTCCTCCTCCAGGGGATCTTCCCCACCCAGAGAATCAAACCCCCATCTCCTATGTCTCCTGCCCTGCAGGCGGATTCTTTGCCACTGAGACATTGGGGAAACCCATTCTGTCACCTAATGTTCCCAAGAACTGATGTCTAGTCCAGGATGACAATTCTGTCATTTTGCAAGTTTTGGAGTTTATGTTCCCAAATGTTTTTGGGCTGGTTCTTGTGGGATCACTACAGCCAAGGAATCTGTAAGCCTCTAGTTGGTTCAGTTCTAAATGTTGACAGTGACAAATGATAAGAATGAGATGAATGCAAGAATTGCCTGCATCTCTGAGTGTTTGTTTATTTGATCTTTTAAAAATTAATCTTAGAATTTGTACTACATGTAATGCTAAACACATGTCACTGATTCCAAACTTAATACGGTGCATGGAAATGTTAACAGGAATTAGAGGTACTTCAGAGCCTGTCACGGGGACAGACTATTGACACAATCTGCTTATGCCTTCTGAAACCTATATTTAGTCACGGACAACTTTATGTAACTCTTTTAAGAGTTCAATGGCTAAAATCATTCTTGTGTCTAAGAAGAATGAGATTGTTAATTGTGTTTACAATGAAAGATGTGAATAAATAAACAGAGTATGTTAATAGTTTATTATAACTGTTAGGATTTGCTAGAACAGCATTTAATACATTGAGTACAACTAGTAGATTTTATTTCTCATGCCAGGTCCTATTGATTGCTAATGACTGCTTGGAGCTTTGTGCGAAGAGTTCTGAGGCTGAGTCTGGTTACCTCAAGAAAGAGGGTCACGTTTGATATAAATTGTCTGCTGTTGGTGTGGGTCATGGGCAAGGGGGTGGGGGTGGCTTTAGAGCCTCATATTGCCTGACTCTTCCGCAGAAGCAAAAACTGTCAACTTTATTTGGATAAATTCAACATTTGGATAAATTCAACATCCCAGCCTGGATGGGAACTCCCCACTCCTCAACTCTCCACTTTGAATGTACTTATCTTTCTCATCTTTGCATTTTTCTCAAGAGCCCACTGCTCATCCAGCTGCTATTCTATCCAGCATGAAATCCTCTGTTTGGCTTTGAGGGTTCTTATGATCTCCTTCCACCCATCCTATCATCCTCCTAAGGTCCTTTATACATAACCTTCTTTCTGGTTAGCCTGGCTTCCTTATTGTCACAAGTGGAAAAATATTGATAATCTGGTCTCTGCGCATTTGCTTAAACATTCCATTTTAGTTTGAAATGTCCACTTTCCTCTCTATTTAATTTACATCTGTCTCTCAAGATGTGTTATAAGTCCTTTGTAGACTGTGGAGTCTTCCCTCATTGCCCTGACCCCTCTCCCCTGACACTGCAGTTCTTGATCTAGTAGAAACCTGGGATAAGCTACAGAAACCATGATATCTTTCTTAAAGCAAAAAAAATAAATAAATAAAAATAAAAAATAAAAAAAGATGAATTACAGAGAATTGGGTAGCCTTGAAAAGTTTGGAAGAGCATGCTCTAGACTGCGCTTTTAGAAAGACTTGAAAAATATCAAGAGTTCATCCTCTTGGGAAGCTGCTTCCTAGATCCAAGAGGAAAGGTTAGGGATTAGGAATAAAAACCCTAGAAAACTTGGTTTTAGGTAAAGTCCAGGAATCAGAGTATTGCCAGTATTGTAACTGTTGGCTTAAGAGCCACATCAGTCCTGCCAGAGTACACTGGGAAAAAGGATGCCTTATGCCCAATGTTTTGGCATCTGAGAATCGAATGACTGGATGATGGAACACAGTGCACAAATGCCCTACTTCATGGTCATGCTTGCCAGCAGAAGACAGCAGATGCCTGAAAGGATGCCCACCTCTACCTTCTAGATCTTGCGTGAGTAGATGTGATTGCTTTAAGCTAAATCTTGAAATCCAGCTGAAAAAGCCTAGGTCCTGCAGTTCCTGGCATTCTACCATCCACAATACAGAAAGGCACAGTAGAAAGAGAGTGGGATTGATCTCGGTGAGGCAGCAGTGAGCGGTGGCGTGAAGCAAGATCTTAATTCCCTGCCCGGGAATTGAACCTGGGTAGCTTGGATGAGAACCAGGAATCCTAGCCACCAGACCAGCAAGGCTACAGGCTAGAAGCTATTTTTCCCTGGATCTTTGCCCCCAGTGAAAATGTATTTATCACAGAGGCAGAAGCTGTAAATGCAGGTACAAAGTTTATTATTAGAGACAAAGCACAATAAGAAGCAGGACAGCGCATAAACAGTTTGTTTAGATGAGAGAGAAGCAAGACAGGACGCACACCGGGAGAGGAAGGGTGTGGCCGTCCCCCTAGTGAGGAGGAGGGCAGTAAAGAGGCTGTTAAGTCATTTATATAAGGCAGTTCTTCTGGGTCTTTGTATTCCTTCAGGCATAATATCTGGTTTCTTTTTCTACACCTGACCTTTCCGGGGACCTCCCCTGGGTGTGTATGCACCCCTCAGCCAATATAAATCTTGAAGTGAAGGCTTCTGGGAGGAGCAAGGCTCATTATGGTATGGAATTATCCCCTCGCTTTTGACCCACAAGGATCTGTGCATGTGTAGTGTCTGCCTTGTCCCCAAAAGAAAGGAGAACAAAGATTCCTTAATCCTTTCCTCAAACAGGGTTTTGCCCCTCTTTGTCCTTGCCATGATTATTACCTTAGAGACAAACACTGGCTATTTACCCTGTTTCTGTTGTTACTTCCATTTTGGAGGGCAAACAGGAGGCTGATTGTAAATGCCTTAACAAGAGCCCATCTATCTTTTGTCTCAGGAAGTGCAAACGGTTATAAGTATCCAGCCTGAGGCCCACTTCTTCAAGCCCCATGAAATGCAAACAGGAGGCCAGTTGTAAATGTCTAACCTGGAGCCCATCTATCTCCTACATCAGGATGGGTATGGACAATCTGCCATGTTTGCCATAGGTATCACAAATTGCTTTCTCTTTTTTAAAAATTTAATTTATTTTAAATTGGAGGATAATTGCTTTACAATGTTGAGCTGGTTTCTGCCATATATCAACATGAATCAGTCATAGGTATATGTATGACCCCTCCTTCTTGAACCTTTCTCCCTCCTCCCATCGCACCCCACCCCTCTAGGTTATCACAGAGCCCCAGATTTGAGCTCCCTGCATTATACAGTAAATTTTCACTGGGTATCTAATTTTACATATAGTAGTGTATGTTTCCAACCTTCTCTCTCAATTCATCCTACCCCACTTCTTCTCCCACTGTGTCTACAAGTTTGTTATCTATGTCTGCATCTCCATTGCTGCCCTGCAAAGAGGTTCATCAGTACCATCTTTCTAGAGTCGATATAACCCATTAATATATGGTATTTGTTTTTCTCTTTCTGACTTACTTCACTCTGTATAATAGGCTCCAGGTTCACCCACCTTATTAGGACTAAGTTAAATGTGCTCCTTATTATGGCTGAGTAATATTCCATTGTATATATGTATCACAACTTATTTATCTATTCATCTGTCAAAGGGCATCTAGGTTGCTTCCATGTCCTAGCTATTGTAAATAGTGTTATGATGAATATTGGGGCATGTGTGTCTTTTTCAATTATGGTTTCCTCAGGGTATTTGCCCAGTAGTGGAATTGTTGGGTCATACGGTGGTTTTATCACTATTTTTTTTGTTTTTGTTTTTTTTTTAAGAAATCATACTGTTCTCCATAATGGCTGTATCAATTTACATTCCCACCAACAATGCAAGAAGATTCCCTCTCTCTGCATCCTCTCCAGCATGTATTATTTATAGATTTTTTAATGTAAACTTAAAAGATTTTGCACAGTGAAGGAAACTATAAACAAGGTGAAAAGACAGTCCTCAGAATGGGAGAAAATAATAGCAAACAAAAGAACTGACAAAGGATTAATTTCCAAAATATACAAGCAGCTCATTCAGCTCAATACCAGAAAAACAAACAACTCAATCAAAAGTGGGCAGAAGATCTAAACAGACATTTCTCCAAAGAAGACACACAGATGACAAATAGACACATGAAAAGATGCCCAACATTGCCCATTATTAGAGAAATGCTAATCAAAACTGCAACGAGGTATCATCTCACATGGTCAGAATGGTCATTAACAAATTGCTATCTTGAAACATTTCAAATCCTGTCCTGCTATTTCTGTCTTTAAAACCACCCACTGCCTCTTAATAGCCTGAAGCTGTACCCCTTAGCGTGGCCATAGGTTTTCTTCTGTGCCCAGGAGGCTGCTGCTGCTGCTGCTAAGTCGCTTCAGTCGTGTCTGGCTCTGTGCGACCCCATAGATGGCAGCCCACCAGGCTCCCCCGTCCCTGGGATTCTCCAGGCAAGAACACCAGAGTGGGTTGCCTTCTCCAATGCAAGAAAGTGGAAAGTGAAAACTGAAAGTGAAGTCGCTCAGTCGTGTCCGACTCTCCTCCGTCCGTGGGATTTTCCAGGCAAGAGTACTGGAGTGGGGTGCCATTGCCTTCTCCAGCCCAGGAGGCTAGGAGAGTACAAACGGAAAACAGAGTTAATTAGGGGAAGGTGGCTTGGACAGCTTTTCCAGCTTCTGGGCACTAGTGTTCTCTCCTCTGCTCTTTTGCAAACTCATTGAAAACATGGCTTTTGTTTGGATTTCATATTTCTCAAAATACGACTGTTCCAACCGCTCCCTTACTTTTCTTTTAAAAAATTGGGGATATATTTGCTTTACAATGTTATGTCAGTTTCTGCTGTACAACACAATGAATCAGCTGCAAGTGTGTGTACACACACACACACACACACACACACACACACAGATATGTACATATGTATATCCCCTCCCTCCTGAGCCTCTCTCCAACATTGCCCCATACCGCTGCCCCCCATCTAGGTTATCACAGGGCACCAAGCTGAACTCCCTGCGTGTACAGCAGCTTCCCACTAGCTGTCTATTCTATACTTAGTAATGGATATGCCACCCAGTCTGGGAGTAATTGACTGGGAGTCAAGTCCAGTCTCCCAGTTCATCCTGCCCTCTTCTCTTCTCCTCTCCCAAGTCCACCCTTACTTTTATTTGAAGCTTCCTCTTCTTATGCCTCTATAGTCCTTTTCTGCACAGTTTGGATTTCTACTCCCAGAAGTTTCTTGGCGTGATGCTTTGCCTCAGAAGCAAGATTTAGTTGGTTAGCTCCAGGTTTTAGGGTCCAGACTGGTTCAGCACCATCTGTCATGATTGTACTCACCCACGTTGCACAGCCAATACTGCATTGTCTCTTTGCATGCACCCACAAATTGGCTCCTGTAGAATTCTTCCCCACTTTTGGCCTCTGTTCTCAGACTGGGCCTCCAGAATGCAAATCCTTTTGGCATCTTAAAGTTCTCATATCCTTGGGGCCATGAGAGCTCAACTGCCTTTCCTTTTTTCCTTCAGCACAGATGTTAATATCACTTGTTCTGATGATATTAGACTATTCTTTGATGGTTTGTTCCTACATACTGGGTATATATCCGGATTTCATGATTTCTCCTTTTATTATAGATGTTTTCCATGATTCTTTGATTTTGATATTCCAGTTGCTATGTCTTTTTTTTTTAATGGGAAAATTAATGGAAAAAATGAAGATCATTCCATTTTTGTCATCATCTTCTTTTAAAAATATTAAATGAATAGTTAGAAATCACTGATGACTCTGAATTCACCCCTACTTTTGTTAGAAAAAAAAGGATCTTAGTGAAGTCTTGATGTCATGAAGAAGGATGGATTTGCAGGGATCTCCTCAGCAACAAGCCAGCACTCTTACTAAGTTGGCAGTTTTGGCGTGGGTCCACCCAAAGTTTCCTTAGTTGGGCCCAACACAGCCTCTTTCTACTCATTGCTCTTTTCCTGTGGAAACAGATGCCACTTCTGATGCTCTTGAAAAAATTGTAGGTGCTTCCTGTGACATTACTAAGAACAGAGGCTGGGCTTTGTCATTGACGGTGTAGATGAATTCTAACTATCTTTCATTTTCTTGTCACTTACTCAAGAGTTAAAATCTGGGGTGGGGAGGTTAGGTGCACCTTACTGGCAAAGTCTAGGCTTGTTCCTGTGATTTCCTTGCTAGGGAATGGAGGATGAAACTGATATTTCAGTGTCAGTAGTATAGGAGGTTAAGACTGCATAATAGGTGATTCCTTTACAATGAGAAAGGAGTTTGATGTCGGAGAGCAGTGGGAAAAGCTGAATCTCTATTGCAGTCCATCCCTTTGGTTGGTGAAAATCCATTTACTGTTCCTTAAATCTTAAAATTTTATCAGGAACAATAAAAATAAACAAAGGAGGGAAAGAAGAAAGGAAGAGAAGCAACTCAATAAAAGACACCTATCTTTTATACAAATGAAATGTCTACCTTTGATCAAAGATAGACAGACTACGGTCTTGCAGCTCTTGCTCCAGTTTTGGGTACAGGATTTTGGTGATGCTGTCTTAGGGTTGGCTCACCAAGTTGTGAAGTTCACCACCACCAATGCACATTATACCAACTCATGAAAAAAAGGAAAGAAAAAGAAAGTGAAATATATCACACCACAAATAAAGAAATAAAGATAAAGGCTATGTCTGTTTTTTCCAAAGCTGATTATGACATTGTAGTTAATTTTTATGACTTCCTTTCTCTATTACCAATTCCTGTTTCCATGGTCTTTAATTAGCACCTTAACTAGTTGGAATTCCTTCCTGAGTGAGGTGGTGCATAGGACATTCATTTCTGAGGGAAGTGAGCTCTTGATAATCCTGAGCGTAGAGCCTCCTATGAATTTTCACCATTGCAAACAATGGTACTGGGAGGAGTACTAGAAGAGCCTCTGAATTTACTTCCTTCTCTTTCTTCCTCCCCTTTTATAAGTCACTCAGTTGTGTCCAACTCTTTGTCATTCCATGGACTGTAGCCTTCCAGGCTCCTCTGTCCATGGAATTCTCCAGGCAAGAATACTGGGGTGGGTTGCCATTCCCTTCTCCACCCCTTTTATAGTAGAAACCTTATTTATTTCATCTTGATACTGAGAATTAGCCATCTTATCTAACACTACAAAATTATTATTTTTTTGCATGTTGTCTCAGGACCATGAGAAACCCAAAACATCCAGGAGACAATGACAACTTCCAACTTGATTAAATAATTGTATTTCCTCAGGGGAACATTCCTCTATTGAGAGGTATTGTAGCATAGTGGTTAAGGGCCTGAGCACTCAAACTCCAGTTCCACCATTTACCACTTCACTGCATTCAATTTCCTAATGTGCAAAATGTGGACAATATAGTACTTCAATGGAGTCATTATGATGACTAAATGAGATATTCCATATAAGTCACATAGGACAGTGCCCCTCACATGAGTGTTTTTAAAATATAAACTGTTACCATGGAGGTGCTAAACACACAGAGCACAGTTACAAGAAAGGGAAACAAACAAAATCAAGATTATGGGTGTAACTGTGAACCTTGAACAGCCCCTCACCACTCTATGTACATACATTGTCACATCTTCATTTCTTCAATAGGTTAATAGTAGAAATAGCACAATATATTTGTTGCCTACTCAAAGCACCCAATTCACCCTAGACCACATGCTCTAATCTCCCAAGATTCCCCCACAACTGGCACTGATTTTTATAAAGGTCCATATTCTTTTTCCATAAAGTCACCTATTTCTGGGTGATGTGCATATGTTGTGATCAATGAATCCCATGGGTATCGATCCACTGTCAATTCTTTTCTGTACAAATATCAATTATTAATACTAGTATTTGAATTATTTGATAAGAAATAGTAATGTGTGACTGTCATTATGATGCATAAGGCAACAATTAGATCATAGATGACATGTTAAGAAGGAAAGAAACTCTTAATCCAGAATAACTTTCTCTTCCAAAGGGGTAAATCATTGCCCCTTCATAACATAAATGTTCATTGTAATCAACCTGCCAACAGGAGGCTAACTGGTCCTTTGATATATCATATTGGGGGATAGGGATATTGGTTGCTGCTCTACAAATTATTGAGGATACATCCTTATTCTTAGTCTGTGTTTCTGTCAGCTCTTGGTCCCATGTTTGTATGGATCTGGTGTTCCATGTGTGGAATAGCACTCCATATTGTCCACTTATTCAGATCATCAGAATGTACTCTGAAGAATAGAATCCCAATAACAACTTTGCTTTGTTCATAAAAATAATAAGCAATATTTAATTTTCTAATGATGTCATAAAAATTACCACAGATTTAATGGCTTGAAACAACACAACTTTTTAATCTCACAATTCTGTAGGTCAGAACTCTGACATGGGTCTCTTGTATCTAAAACCAAAGTGTCAGCATGTCTGTATTTCTTTCTAGAGGCTCTAAGAAAAATCTGTTTTAATGCTCATTCAAGGAGTCAATAGAATTCAATTCCTTGAGGTTGTAGGACTGAGGCCCCTACTTCCTTGCTGGTTGTCAGTTGAAGGTTGTTCTCAGCATTTAGAGGCCCCTGTATTGCCTCCTCTATCCATCTTCAAATCTAGTAATTGTGAGTTGAATTCCTTTCACACTTTGAATCTCTCCTGGCTTTTTTATTACATCCCTCATACTCTTCTTTTAGGAAAGGTTCTTTACTTTTAAGGACTTAAGTTATTTGATTGGGTCCAGTAGGATACTACAGGATAATCTTCCAGGCTCAAGATCCAAAGCCTTAACCACATCTGAAAAATTCCTTTTGCTAAGTAGCAAAACATAATAAGGTCCAGGGATCAGGGCATGGCCACCCATGAAGAGCCATTAGTTTGTCTACCACAAGCAAGCATTGTAGAAGAAAGCTAATACCATCTGACTCTCTGCAGTAGGAAACTTTGATGATTATTCACAAGAGACAATATCATCCTTCCAATCCCCAAATGTTGATCCTTCTAACTTATAAATAATTTTGCTAAACCATTAGCAAACACCTAGTTCCTTAACTCAGCTTATCACTCTTTCCAGGCAAAGTGGAAAAAGAGATGTCCTAGTCAAGGAGAGTTGAGACATCTCTGAGAAAGTCATAAAGGTGTACATTTGTCCCATCAAGTAAAAGAAAATTGCTTCTAGTGTCCTCCATTTGTTGGAAATTGAGGAGAAAAAAAGCATTTGTCAGATTAATAACTTCATACTCAATATCAAGGGCTATACTGATTTGTTCTAATAAGGAGACCATGAAAGGAAAAGTACCTTCAGTTAGAGTCATACATTATTAAACTGACAATAATCCACTGCCATTCTCCAAGGTTCATCTACCCTTGGCAGGATAAACCAAAGAACCAAATGGGCCTGTGAATTGAAGTGCTTTTCGAGTATTTTATGGTGACACTGATTTCCATGATTCTCCTAAGGATGTGGTTTGTGTTTTGGCTTATTTTTTTGGTAGGAAGCACAAAGTGTAGAGGCTTCCTCTTGTCTCTTTCTTTCATGATCTCCCTCCCTCCATTGGTAAAGGGTACTGATAGAGGACCATTTCTGTGTATATTTATTTCATTTATTGACATGTGTTTTGATAACCATTGGCCCACTACCATGCTTTAGATCAAAACTCCACTTGTCACCTGTCTTGTGTAAGCTTCCATTCTGGGTATTAGATCACTGTGGAGTTCTGAGAACATAAGCAGTAGTGTCAGTTTAGACCTGATGGGTAATGTACATAAAAAGTTTAGATACCTATCTTTTTCTGAGGATAAATATCCATATCTACCTTTGGAGAAGAATAAGGGGAAGATTCTAAGTGTACACTTGGATATTTTTACAGGATAGTCCCTCAAGCGTACCCAGTCTTCATTTGCAAGTTTCTGTTTCTTTGAACTTGAGTCTAGGAATTGCATGAAGGATCAGGATCATCATAACATGCTGGTAGTTGAGGTCAGGCCTCCAGTTATTCAGTAATATCCATAATGTAGGACTTCAGTAGGTATGGCAGAAAAAGTAATGTTCACAAGCATTCTATATGGTCTATCCATTTCCCTTTCCCCTTGTAGTTAAGTGCTGCCATGTGATTAGCTCTGCTCAATGGGCCGTGAGCAGAAGTGACATGTGAAACTTCTGGCTGGAGCCCAGAAAAGCAGGCATAAGCTCTTGATGCAGTCTCTTCCTCTACCATGGAAGCTAAGAGATCAGATCACAACATGAAACAAGCTTGGCCTCTAGTCACTCTATGATCAAAAGCCCAAGGGAGTCACTCAGACCTATAGCAGACTTATGTACAAGAGAAATAAACTTTTAACTGCTAAACCACTGACACCTGGGGGTCATTTTTATTAGCATAGCATTTCCTTATTCATTCTTCATTGGGGAACCAGTCCTTACAGTCAAAAGATCCCATGAGCAATCAACCATCATCAATGATCTTGTGGGTTAGACCATTTTATCTACCATAATGATACTTCCTTCCGTTAATGGTAATCAAGCTCATTCTGCCTCTGCCAGTTAAGTGTCTCTGCTTTTTTTTTCCCCCTTCTGAAATCCTCACATCACACTGAAACCTGGGGGCCTATTTTAACTGTAGCATCTTCCTCAACATCTTTGGACTACACAGAACAGTCATCAGAGTGTTTCTCAAAGATGCTCATACTTCTTTTACCAATATTGATCTCAAGGTTTCATTGAGGAGAGATTTTTTTCCTGGGTCCTTCCTAGGGACTTAGGAAGTGGGTTGGTTGCATTGTGATTAATTTCAGACTTCCTACATCCCTCCAAATTAAACTTCCTTTATATACATTAGATCAAAATATTTTTGGTATTTGGATTTTATTTAGTGAGGATCAGTTAAGAACACAGATGCAAATGTTCATTAAAAAGATATACAAATTATTACAACACGAACCAGCAAGAACACAAAAACTAGGCTGTCTAGTAAGTCCATTCATACTGATAACTTGAGTCCAATCTAAAGCTATGCTTCTTCCAATTTGGTGTGTGTGTGTTCAGCTGCTCAGTCATGGCCGACTCTTTGCAACTCCCTGGACTGTAGCCAGCCAGACTCCTCTGTCCATGGAACTTTCCAGGCAAGAATACTGGAGTGGATTGCCATTTCCTACTCCAGGGGATCTTCCCAACTCTGGGATAGAACCTGCATCTTTTGCTTTGCCTACACTGGCAGACAGATTCTTAACCACTGCGCCATCTGGGAAGCCTCCTTCCAGTTTGGTGAGAACCCCATAAATTCGTTCCCACACACATTCCAAAGACCTTTGCAAATAAAATGGAAGTCCTGCAATTCTTTGAAATAGATTTTTCTCTTTGATTTTATTTATCATTTCCTCCTTAGGGTATGCTGTGATCTAATTTAATTGTGACTTTGGAGAAAAGAAGGGTGTGTGAGGGGTTAGAGAGGGTAGGCTGAAAGATAAAATGGTTTGTTGTTGTCAGGTAGCTCTTTCATTCATGGCACAGGAAGATTATTTCCAAGAGCATGGGAAGTTCAGTGATGGGTAAGGGTTCTATATACCAAGACATCTCCTAATCCTGCGACATACATCTAATCCAGTGTTTCAGTGTTCTCTTTTTTCCTGATACACGGCCCTACTGAAGAGACATTACAAGCTGGTTAATTCAACAGATGCCACAATTTGGCAGTCCGCAGGGGAAAAAAATAATCTCTGATAAATTTGGTATTCACTTATCTCAGTCCTAAAGATGCAACTAAAAATTTATTCTTTCACAGTGTTCGTAGAAAGCCTGAGAATTTAGAAATTTAAATGCTTCATTTTCTTTTTAAAAAATTGTCAAATGCCAAGATAAGTAATTCCTTTACCCTGTAGTCTTTGCATTAGCAACAACAATCTCCCAAGCTTTGCCCTCCATGAACACTTTATTCCGATAACTCTGGGTAATCTTTAACTATTTTGCTGCTGTGTGCCATAAACTAAGATTCCATCTTGGAATTGTGATAGGATGTTCATTGCTTTCTGCTATATCTAGGCTAGATACCCAATCCCAGCTTTTCTATACTTTATTGGAGACGTATTAATTACAATGTGCTTACTTTGTGCCAGGCGCTGTTCCGAGTCATTCTCACACATTAACTCTTTAAGCATTAAAACAAGCCAGTGAGATTGGCACTGTTATTATCCACACTTAAAAAGGAGACACTGATACATCTACAGGTTAGTTCACAGAGCTTGTAAGTGGCAAAGCTGGAGATTTAAATCCAGGCAGTCTGACGCCTCCCTGTGCTTTGCTGCTTCTCAATTTGAAAGTGAATTCTTATCAGTTAGTTTGCTGTCATTTTGTGAGAAATAGAAACTAATTTTTGCTATCTTAACAAAATGATGTTTTATTGGAATGTCGTCAGAATTGACAGAAAAAACTACAAGAGCAGCCTTGGGTAATAAACAAGATGGAGCTGAGGTCTCTATAGTGGGCCAAAGAAAAGGAAGGCAGTAACTATTCTGCTGAGAAAACAGTCTGGCCAGGACACCACTCTTTTCACTACATCTGCCATCACTGCTAACTTCATGACAGAATTCTAATCACTTCATCATCGTATTGCCACTCACACGCGTGCCAAACTTCAGGGCAGAAGCCTCTGATGTGCTGAGCTTATTCACCTGCCTATACTGGGGCTGCCAAAGAATGAAGAGAAGGAGGATTGAAAGTTTTTGGCTTCCTTAGTGGGAAAGAGATGAAGCCTAGCTTCACAATGAGACTAAATACAATGAAGAAATCTTATAAATCGTAAAGAGGTTGCTTAACAGACATCAAAATACTAACTGATCATTGTGATTTGTAAAGATCTAAAAGGATCGGTACC
This sequence comes from Cervus canadensis, assembly GCF_019320065.1. Classification (NCBI taxonomy): domain Eukaryota; kingdom Metazoa; phylum Chordata; class Mammalia; order Artiodactyla; family Cervidae; genus Cervus; species Cervus canadensis. The sequence continues at coordinate 23,550,294 of NC_057396.1, forward strand.
CTATAATCTCATTTGTGTCTGAAAACCAAGAAACCAAGCAACAGATACTGCTCAGCCTTCCCGCTCTCCAAATCTCTCCCAGCTCCACTGTATAGTTGGATAGACTTCACTGAAAAGAAGTAAACCAGCTCTCCCTAACCCCATCCCTGAAACACAGCAAGCTAGATTCAGATTCTAGGCTCAGACCATTTAATAGGAGGCTATTTTTTTTTTTCCAAAAATTTTGCAAACCCAAGACACACCCTTGTCTATTCTGAGCTTGGGGCTGTTTCTCACATTTCTTTGTAGAAATGATTACCCACAATCTCAGTAGTCCCAGACCAAGCCCCAAACCACTGAATTCAGCCCATCAGACTTTCAGATAAAATTTGGTAGAAACAGCCCTAAGTGGTCCAATTTATCAAAATAGGTAGGTCCCTTACACTTTCTTTGCTCAACCCCAATCTCCCAGGAAATACTGTAAAAGGAAGCAAGAAGACATAAACTTGATAGGTGAGGCTGTAGATAGACATAAAAAGAAAATAAGGAGTGAGTGAGAAGAAAGAATGTAGCTCCATTCAAAAGAAAAATGCTTCCCAAATTACTCCATCTCCAGAATGCTGCCCTCTTATTTTGGAAAATTTCACTATTCCTAGCCCGCCTGCTTCCGAGAAGGCAATGGCAACCCACTCCACTATTCTTGCCTGGAGAATCCCAGGGACGGGGGAGCCTGGTGGGCTGCTGTCTGTGGGGTCGCACAGAGTCGGACAGGACTGAAGCGACTTAGTAGCAGCAGCCTGCCTGCTTGCCTAGTCTTTACCCAGAAGCCTGCAGATAACTGCCTATCAACATTTGCAGTAAATCTTCCCCATGTGCAGTTGCAAACATAAGGATTGGGCTCATGAAACCTACATCAGCTTACTAAACAAATGAATGGGGCTCTTCATTCATAAGTATTAATAAACAACCACTAGATATATGACTAAAACCTATGATAGGAAGTAAATGTGCAAGGTGAACAAGAAGAGCTGACCACAGATGAAAGAGAGATGATAATGGAGCAGAAGAGAACTTGATATATACTTGAGAGGTCATTGCAGCCATAAAAGGATGCAATCAAAAAGCAACAAAGAGTTAGCAAATCTGTTATTAGTGTTAACTATGAAGGGAAATCAACGAACCAGTAAATAATAAAATGGACAAAGTAAGTTGGGTACTTCTGGACAAAAATTGAGAAAATCAATGATAATATAATAAATGGATTATATTATGTTACAACAAAGTTGAGACTTGGTAAATAGAATTCTGTTCTGAATAAAAGAATTTCTGGGGGAAAAAAGAGTGGAGAAAATATCAAAGATAAACAGAAAAATAGTTTCCAGAAAAAAACAAAGACATACACTAGCAATAATTTTGATTTTTCCATGTTTTCTTTTTTTTCTTATTGTGAATGTATCCCATTCCTATTTCTGTCCCTTTAATTATCTGTTTCTTCTGTGGTTGGTTCTGTTTACTTTGTAAGTGTGAGCAAAACTGATTTTAAAAGACTACACCTGAAACTCTGGTTCCAATCAGATTGCAGTACCTTCCATAAACAACTCTAAAAGCTAGATAAAAAATATAAAAACTTTTTTTCTAGGCATTAGAGAACGATTATAGCAGAAGTATAATATAGGAAGTGAACACTTCATTTATACTCACTTTGTCCCCAAAGGCATTTTCTAAACTGAGGTGCAGAGAACCCACACAGAGAGTGGTGGTTTATTTAAGCAGAAGAGACATTCATTGTTTAGATCTGCCAAGAGAAACTTTAACTGAAAGATTATAACAGTAAAGGAAAGACCTGCAGTTGAGTCTCCCAAATCTATGATATTTTCCTAGTTCTTTGAATAATTTCTAAATTATTTGTGCATAAGGAGAACCTCTGGAAAAAGAACCACAATTTGGGAGGTAAAGATTAGAATTTTGACATAAATAAAATGGAAATATCTTGGTGAACCCCATAGACTTTCAGTCAAGAGCTAAGAAAGGTCATATCCTAATAAGCGGCAAATGTTAGGAGTCCTAGCTACATCCTCAGAGTAGTACAAAACTGAAGTAAACCTGCTTAACAAATCCTAAAAGGCCTCTACAGGATAAAAGTGATCTTCCAGTAAATTTTTCTCTTTTATATTTAAAATAATTTTACTGACATTTAATTTACATACAATAATGCATTTTAGCAACTGGTTTGAATTGTAAAACTTCATGGCAAATGCTTACAACCATATAATCACTACTCCAAAAAAGATATACATGTTTTCTATCACCCCAATTTTCTTTTTTTAAAAAAATTTTATGGATATATAGTTGATTTACAATGTTGGGTTAATTTCTTCTGTTTAGCAGTGTTTTGATTATACATATATATTTAATATGTATGTATATTCTTGCTCATATTCCTTTCCATTGTGGTTCGTCATGGGATATTGAATATAATTCCCTGCACTATACAATAGGACCTTACTGTTTATCCATCCTATATATAATAGTTTGCTTCTACTAATCCAAAACTTCTAATCCTTCCCTGTCCTACCACTGCTTCCCCTTGGCAACCACAAATCTGTTCTCTGTATCCATGAGTCTGTTTTGGTTTCATAGATATTGCTTCAGTGGTTTGTATTATATTTTAGATTCCACATATAAGAAAGTCTTTCTCTTTCTGATTTACGATAATCTCTAGTTCCATCCATCTCGCTGTAAATGGCATCAAAAAGAATGAAATAATGACATTTGTATCACCCTAAATTTTCTTTGTGACTTTTTGCAGACAATGACCCCTCTGATTCCTCTAGATTTCTCTAGAATACTACTAATATGCTTTTTATTAGTAGATAAATTTTGCCTTTTGAAAAAGAACATCTTTTTGTGTCTGGCTTATTTCACTCAGCATAATGTTTTGAAATCATATATATTGTTGTGTGTATTAGAAGTTTGGCCCTTTTGCTTTCTGAACAGTGTTGCATTATATAAATATACTATAATAACTTACCTATTGGTAGGCATTTAGGTTATTTTCATTTTTTGCTATAGTAAATAAAGCAGCTATAAACATTTATGTATAGACTTTTCTTATGAGCCTTTTCATACTAGTCAAAGCTATGGTTTTTCCAGTAGTCATGTATGGATGTGAGAGTTGAACTATGAAGAAAGCTGAGCACCAAAGAATTGATGCTTTTGAACTGTGGTGTTGGAGAAGACTCTTGAGTCCCTTGGGCTGCAAGGAGATCCAACCAGTCCATCCTAAAGGAAATCAGTCCTGGGTGTTCATTGGAAGGACTGAGGCTAAAGCTGAAGCTCCAAAACTTTGGCCACCTGATGTGAAGAGCTGACTCCTTGGAAAAGACCCTGATGCTGGGAAAGATTGAAGGCAGGAGGAGAAGGGGACGACAGAGGATGAGATGGTTGGATGGCATCTCCGACTCAATGGACATGAGTTTGGGCAAGCTCTAGGAGTTGGTGATTGACAGGGAAGCCTGGCATGCTACAGTCTGTGGGGTCACAAAGAGTTGGATAAGACTGAGCAACTGAACTGAACTTTCTTGTGCGCATATCTTTTCATTTCTTTTATATACTTAGCAGAGCAGTTCCTTGGTTAAATGGTAGGTGTAGATTTAACTAAACAAGAAAATGTTGAATGTTTATCAAAATGGTGTCATTTTACACTCCCACTTGCAATGTGTTAGAATTCCAGTTGTTTTACATCCTTGTCAAGGCTTAGCATTGTCAGAGTTTTAAATTTTAACCACTCTAATAGCCATGAAATTAAAAGACACTTGCTCCTTGGAAGAAAAGCTATGACCAAACTAGACAGCTTATTCAAAAGCAGACATTACTTTGCCAACAAAGGTCCATCTAGTCAAAGTTATGGTTTTTCCAGTAGCCATGTATGGTTGTGAGAGTTGGACTATAAAGAAAGCTGAGCACCAAGAATTGATTCTTTTGAACTGTGGTGTTGGAGAAGACTCTTGAGAGTCTCTTGGACAGCAAGGAGATCCAACCAGTCCATCCTAAAGGAAATCAGTCCTAAATATTCATTGGAAGGATTGATGCTGAAGATGAAACTCCAATACTTTGGCCACCTGATGCAAAGAACTGACTCATTTGAAAAGACCCTGATGCTGGGAAAGATTGAAGGAGGGAGGAGAGGGAACTACAGAGGATGAGATGGTTGGATGGCATCACTGACTCAATGGACATGAGTTTGAGTAAACTCCAGGAGTTGGTGATGGACAGGGAGGCCTGGCGTGCTGCAGTCCATGGGGTCACAAAGAGTTGGACATGACTGAGTGACTGAACTGAGCTGAACTGAATGGGTATGGAATACTTTTCTATTTGGTTTTTAATTTGCATTTCCCTGGTGACTAATAATATTAAGTATGTTTCAGGTGGTATTGGTTATTGCATATCTTCTTTTGTGAGGCTCTGTTCAAATATTTTGCCCGTGTTTTAAAATGCAGCTGTTTGTGCTTTTATTATTGAGCTATAATGCTTCTTTATATGTCCTAGATGCAAGTTCTTTATCAGATAAATATATATAGTGTGTGTGTTGTGTGCTTAGCCGCTCAGTTGTGTCCGATTCTTTGTGACCCCCAGGCTCCTCTGTCAATGGGGATTCTCCAGATGAGAATACTGGAGTGGGTTGCCATGCCCTCCTCCACGGGATCTTCCCAACCCAGGATCGAACTCAGGTCTCCCACATTGCAGGCAGATTCTTTACCATCTGAGCCACCAGGGAAGCCCAAGAATACTGGAGTGGGTAGCCTATCCCTTCTCCAGGGGATCTTCCTGCCTCAGGAATTGAACCAGGGCCTCTTGCCTTGCCATTATATATATATATATATATATATATATATATATATATATATATGTATATACACGTAAAATATATTCTCTGAGTGTATAGATTGTCTTTTAACTTTCTTACTGAAATCTTTTGAAGAGTAGAAATTTAAAATTTTGCTGAAGTTATATTTATAATTTTTTATTTTCTCATTTGTGTTCCATCTAAGAAACTTTTGCCTATACTCAGGTCACAAACATTTTCTCCTCTTTTGTTTCAGAGGTCCATAATTTTATCTTTTACAGAGGTTCATGATCCATTTTGAGTAAATATGTGTTCATGTTGAGACTTAAGAAATGAAGTTCATTCTATCCAAACAGATATCCAGTTGTTTCAACACCATTTCCCCATTGGATTGCCTTGTTGAAAATCAGTTGAACATGTATATTTTTTTCCCAGTGAACTTTTGATGTTTCATTTGTTTCTATTTTAGAATTGCAATTAATATAATTATTATGATTATAGTTTCTATAAATTCTTGAGTTTTTTAAATAAAAAAGTGTTTTAAATTATTTGCTAGTTACATCATTTTTCTTATTCCTGACTATGCTTTGCTAACTGATTTTCTCCTGATTATGAGTTGTATTCTCCTACTTCTTGATATGTCTATAAATTATGACTGTATACTAGACGTTGTGAATGTTACACTGTTGAATGACTGGATTTTGTTAATGTGCTTAAAGAGCATTTATTTGGGGCTGGGGGGGAGGGTGGAAGTAGCTAAATTATTTGTTGTTCAGCTTGATCCTTTTGAGATGTTTCAAAGACTTTTGCATGTACACACCTTTAATTTACCTACTAACAAATGATTCTATTGGGATCTCTATTCAATATCCTGAGTATTCAGTAAATTCTCTCTACTGTGATTGACTGGAATATAGATGTCTCCCAGTTCTATATGAATTCTAAAGTGTTTTTTTTTAACTTGTAGCAAACTAAAGATTGTAATTTTTGCAGCATCAAGGAATTTCACTTGATAATATATAATAAATACTCAGCTAAGAATCAAGAATACTCCTAGGTAGATTTCTGAAGCTCTCCATCTGCATAGTTCTCTCCTCTACAGTACTATGACCTGCAAATCCCAGTCACATTAGCCTCCGACAAATTCTGCTTATGTCTTCCCAAGTCAGCAAAACCCCTTTTGTCTGCTTGAGTTTCTTTTCCTTTGAAAAAGTCTAGAAGTCTCTTCCCTGGAAGAAGGCTAGACTGAATAGAGCTTAAGAGACACAAAGGTGTCTAAAATCACATATGTACTTGATTCACCAGAAGTGAGGATATATAATGAAATGAGGCAATATTTGAAGAAATAGCACTGAGAAATTTCCAAATCTGATGAAAGTCATCAACCTATAGATTCAAAAAAACTCAGAATATAATTTTAAAAAACTTCATCTAAGCATGTACTAGTCAAAATGCTGAAAACCAAAAATGAGGAGAATATCTTAAAATATTCAGAAAAAAAAGACAAGCAAAAATAACAATAAACTGATAAATTTTCAACGTATATTATAAAAGCCAGAAGGCACTCAGTTCAGTTCAGTTCAGTTCAGTCGCTCAGTCATGTCTGGCTCTTTGTGACCCAGTGAATTGCAGCACGCCAGGCCTCCCTGTCCATCACCAACTCCTGGAGTTTACTCAAACTCATGTCCATCAAGTCGGTGATGCCATCCAACCATCTCATCCTCTGTCGTCCCCCTCTCCTCCTGCCCCCAATCCTTCCCAGCATCAGGGTCTTTTCCAGTGAGTCAACTCTTCGCATGAGGTGGCCAAAGTTTTGGAGCTTCAGTTTTATCATCAGTCCTTCCAATGAATATTCAGGACTGATTTCCTTTAGGATGGACTGGTTGGATCTCCTTGCTGTTCAAGAGACTCTCAAGAGTCTTCTCCAACACCACAGTTCAAAAGCATCAATTCTTTGGCACTCAGCATTCTTTATGGTCCAACTCTTACATCCATACATGACTACTGGAAAAACCATAGCTTTGACTATATGAACCTTTGTTGGTAATGCCTCTGCTTTTTAATATGTTGTCTAGATTGGTCATAGCTTTTCTTCCAAGGAGCAAGTGTCTTTTAATTTCATGGCTGCAGTCACCATCTGCAGAGATTTTGGAGCCCAAGAAAATAAAATCTGTCATTGTTTCCATCGTTTCCCTATCTATCTGCCATGAAGCAACAGGACTGGATGCCATGACCTTCATTTTTTGAAAGCTGAGTTTTAAACCAGCTTTTTCAGTCTCCTCTTTCATTTTCATCAAGAAGCTCTTTAGCTCTTCTTTGCTTTCTGCCATAAGGATGGGGTCATCTGCATATCTGATATTATTGATATTTCTCCCAGCTATCTTGATTCCAGCTTGTGCTTGCTTCATCCCACCCGGCATTTTGCATGATGTACTCTGCATACAAGTTAAATAAGCAAGGTGACAATATTCAGCCTTAAGGTGTTCCTTTCCCAATTAGGAACCACTCCGTTGTTCCATGCCTGGTTCTAACTGTTGCTTCTTGACCTGCATACAGTTTTCTCAGGAGGCAGGTAAGGTGGTCTGGCATTCTCATCTCTAGAAGAATTTTCCACATTTTGTTATCATCCACACAATCAAAGGGCTTCCCCAGTGGCAGGTAAAGAATTCGCTGGCAGTGTGGGAGACCTGGGTTTGAACCCTGGGTTGGGAAGATTCCCTGGAAAAGGGAATGGCTACTCACTCCAGTGTTCTGGCCTGGAGAATCTCATAGACTGTATAGTCCAAGGAGTCACAAAGAGGCACACATGACTGAGAAACTTTCACTCACACAGTCAAAGGCTTTAGCCTAGTTAGTGAAACAGAATAAGATGTTTTTCTGGAATTCTTTTGCTTTTTCTATGATCCAATGGATGTTGACAGTTTGATCTCTGGTTTCTCTGCCTTTTCTAAATCCAGCTTGAACATCTGGAAGGTCATGGCTCATGTACTGTTAAAGCCTAGCTTGGGGAATTTTGAGCATTATTTTGCTAGCGTGTGAGATGAGTGCATTTGTGCAGTAGTTTGAACATTCTTTGGCATTGCCTTTCTTTGGGATTGGAATGAAAATTGACCTTTTGCAGTCCTGTGGCCCCTGCTGAGTTTTCCAAATTTGCTGGCATATTGAGTGCAGCACTTTAACAGCATCATCTTTTAAGATTTGAAACAGCTCAGTTGGAATTCCATCACCTCCAATAGCTTTGTTTGTAGTGATGCTTTCTAAGGCCCACTTGACTTTGCACTCCAGGATGTCTGGCTCTAGGTGAGTGATCACACCATCGTGATTATCTGGGTCATGAAGATCTTTTTTGTATAGATCTGTGTATTCTTGCCATCTGTTTTTAATATCTTCTGCTTCTGTTAGGTCCATACCATTTCTGCCCGTTATTGTGCCCATCTTTGCATGAAATGTTCCCTTGGTATCTCTAATTTTCTTGAAGAGATCACTAGTCTTTCTCCTATTGTTTTCCTCTATTTCTTTGCATTGATCACTGAGGAAACCTTTCTTATCTCTACTTGCTATTCTTTGGAACTCTGCATTTAGATGGGTATATCTTTCCTTTTCTCCTTTGCCTTTTGCTTCTCTTCTTTGCTCAGTTATTTTTTAGGCCTCCTCAGACAACCTTTTTGCATTTCTTCATCTTGGGGATGGTTTTGATCATCACCTCCTGTGTGATGTTATGAACCTTCATCCATAGTTCTTCAGGCATTCTATCTATCAGATCTAATCCCTTCAATCTGCTTGTCACTTCCACTATATAATCATAAGGGATTTGATTTAGGTCATCCCTGAATGGTCTACTACTTTCTTCAATTTAAGTCTGAATTTTGCAGTAAGGTAGTTAAATATAGTCATATTAATTTTTTTAAAGAATTTTTTAATGAGGACCATTTTTAAAGCCTTTATTGAATTTGTTCCAATATTGATTCTATTTTATGTTTCAGTTTTTTGGCTGCAAGGCATGTGGGATCTTGGCTCCCAGATCAGGGATTGAACCTGCACCCTCTGCATTGAAAGGCAAATTTAAAACACATGTCAGATTTAAAACATATAGAACTAAACTACTGGGCAACAATAGCACAAAGAGAATGAAGGGAATCTCATTAAATTAAACTGTTGTAAGAGTATTGCATTGTTTAAAAATTAATGTAAGCATTAATTTAAATGCACTGTAATAAATTAAGGATAAATACTGAAATATTCAGTATTTAAAAGAATATAAAATCATTTTTTAAATCTCCATATAAAAGAGCAACAAAAGAATATACAAATAAAAGAACAAAAAGAGAGAAAAATTGAAATATGAATAAACTTGATTGATTATAAATAAACTTGATTGATTTAGAAGGGAGCAAGAAATTAAGAATAAAAAACAAATAAAAACATGAAACAGAACACAAAAACCAAAATGAAAGACAGTGCTGACTAGATTGGTAAGCTATACTAGGGATAAATAATTTAAAGAGTTACATTATAAATGAAATCATTAAGTAGTATAATTAAAACTGAGCTTGTAAGAACGGATAAACAAATAAACTTCAGCTACATGCTATTTATAAATGGTATTCTTCATTAAAAGCCACTGAAAATTAAAAACAGAAATATAGAAAAGGATATTCTAAGTAATCACTAACTCAAATAAAGCTGGTGTAGTTAACTATATAAACATCAAGTAAAGTAGACTTTAAGGCAAGACATTACAAATACACAATATCATATGTAGTGGTGATAGTTCAGTCGCTAAGTCATCTCCAACTCTTGGGACCCCATGGACTGTAGCTCACCAGACTCCTCTGTCCATGGGATTTTCCAGGCAAGAATACTGGAGTATGTAGTATATATAATTAATGTCATTTCATTTTGTAACAGTAAAAAGTCCACATCAAAAAAAGATGGAAAATATTGCATAATTTGTGTGCAATCCATAACAGTTTCAAAATATTGTGTTGGCCAAAAACTTCATTTGAGTTTTTCTGCAACACCTGAATTTTTAAAAATGTTATTTGATCTAAATGGAAGACCAGAAACTATAAAATTCCTAGAGGAAAACATAGGCAAAACACTCTCTGACATAAATCACAGCAAGATCCTCTATGACCCACCTCCCAGAGTGATGGAAATAAAAGCAAAAATAAACAAATGGGACCTAATTAAACTTAAAAGCTTTTGCACAACGAAGGAAACTATAAGCAAGGTGAAAAGACTGCCTTCAGAGTGGGAGAAAATAGTAGCAAATGAAGCAACTGACAAAGAATTAATCTCAAAAATATACAAACAGCTTATCCAGCTCAATACCAGAAAAATAAACGACCCAATCAAAAAATGGGCCAAAGAACTAAACAGACATTTCTCCAAAGAAGACCTACAGATGGCTAACAAACACAAGAAAAAATGCACAACATCACTCACTATCAGAGAAATGCAAATCAAAACCACAATGAGGTACTGTCTCACGCTGGTCAGAATGGCTGCTATCAAAAAATCTACAAACAATAAATGCTGGAGAGGGTGTGGAGAAAAGGGAACCCTCTTACACTGTTGGTGGGAATGCAAACTAGTACAGCCACTATGGAAAACAGTGTGGAGATTCCTTAAAAAACTGGAAATAGAACTGCCATATGACCCAGCAATTCCACTCCTGGGCATACACACTGAGGAAACCAGAATTGAAAGAGACACGTGTACCCCAATGTTCATCGCAGCACTGTTTATAATGGCCAGGACATGGAAGCAACCTAGATGTCCACCAGCAGACGAATGGATAAGGAAGCTGTGGTACATATACATCATGGAATATTACTCAGCTATTAAAAAGAACACATTTGAATCAGATCTAATGAGGTGGATGAAACTGGAGCCTATTATACAGAGTGAAGTAAGTCAGAAAGAAAAACACCAATACAGTATATTAATGCATATATATGGAATTTAGGATGGTAACGACGACCCTATGTGCAAGACAGCAAAGGAGACACAGATATAAAGAACTGACTTTTGGACTCCGTGGGACAAGGTGAGGGTGGGATGATTTGAGAGAATAGCATTGAAACATGTATATTACCATATGTGAAACAGATCACTAGTCCAAGTTAGAGGCATGAAACAGGGCACTCAAAGCTGGTGCACTGGGACAACCCAGAGGGATGGGGTGGGGAGGGAGGTGGGAGGGGGGTTCAGGATGGGGGACACATGTCCACCCATGGCTGATTCAGGTCAATGTATGGCAAAAACCACCACAATATTGTAAAGTAATTACCCTCTAATTAAATAAATTAATTTTTTAAAAGTTGTTTATTTTTAATTGAAGGGTAATTGATTTTCAATATTGTGTTGGGTTTTGCCATCATCAATATGAATCACCAGTAGGTATACATATAACCCCTCTCTCCTAAACCTCCCTCCCACCATCCCTTGGATGAACTTTTTGGTAAACTCAGTATATAAAGCCAAAGTTGACAGAACTAGGAGGAGGCAGATGAACATACAACCAGCTCTCAGTGGGAGAGATTATAATCAACAACCTAGTGGGTGAATAAGTACACTTCAGAGGGTAGCACCACGGCTGGCCACAGACCAGAGGCTCTATGCGTATCATGATTGCCCTGTGAACCCCGGAATGTAGACAAGGTTGTGGGAGAAGGGTTCAAAAGGAAGAAATCTAGAGTTACTGACCTTAAACCTGAATTACTGAGTGAATCCTAAAATGAGATTACTAGAATTGACGAGGTTATCTTTCCAGTTGCCACACAAAATAAGGAATTGAAATACAGATTACTTAAAGAGTTACAGAAAAGAGTAGAGTCACTATTTTTTGCATAATCCATTTTGTGGCTGTAAAATTCAAACCCCATATAGTTCTCTAATTAAAAATGATAGGTTATGATACACTGACAAAAGGGATTACCATATTGAAGTTTAAAGAATAAAACATATCTGTAGGCACTATCATAGGAGAGATGTTGACAAGATATTAAATTTTGAAAAGTTTGTATAATGGTATAATATACTAGGATACCAATTATGTAAAAACATACATAGATGTATATTCATGTCTTTATATGTACACACACATATGCAAGCTTTTAACTGTGCTTAATTAACCGTGTTGATTCCTGAGGAGAGGTATTTGAGTGGGCCTTAGAAAGCATCACTACGAACAAAGCTAGTGGAGGTGATGGAAGTCCAGTTGAGCTATTTCAAATCCTGAAAGATGATGCTGTGAAAGTGCTGCACTCAATATGTCAGCAAATTTGGAAGACTCAGCAGTGGCCACAGGACTGGAAAATGTCAGTTTTCATTCCAATCCCAAAGAAAGGCAATCCCAAAGAATGTTCAAACTACTGCATGATTGAAATCATCTCACACACTAGTAAAGTAATGCTCAAAATTCTCCAAGCCAGGCTTCAGCAATACTTGAACTGAGAACTTCTAGATGTTCAAGCTGGTTTTAGAAAAGGCAGAGGAACCAGAGATCAAATTGCCAATATCTGATGGATCATCGAAAAAGCAAGAGAGTTCCAGAAAAACATCCATTTCTGCTTTATTGACTATGCCAAAGCCTTCGACTGTGTGGATCACAATAAACTGTGGAAAATTCTGAAAGAGATGGGAATACCAGACCACCTGACCTGCCTCTTGAGAAAACTGTATGCAGGTCAAGAAGCAACAGTTAGAACCAGACATGGAACAACAGACTGGTTCCAAATAGGAAAAGGAGTACGTCAAGGCTGTATATTGTCACCCTGCTTATTTAACTTATATGCAGAGTACATCATGAGAAATGCTGGGCTGGAAGAAGCACAAGCTGGAATCAAGATTGTCGGGAGAAATATCAATAGCCTCAGATATGCAGATGACACCACCCTTATGGCAGAGAGTGAAGAGGAACTAAAAAGCCTCTTGATGAAAGTGAAAGAGGAGAGTGAAAAAGTTGGCTTAAAGCTTAACATTCAGAAAACTAAGATCATGGCATCTGGTCCAATCACCTCATGGGAAATAGATGGGGAGACAGTAGAAACAGTGTCAGACTTTATTTTTCTGGGCTCCAAAATCAGCACAGATGGTGATTGCAGCCATGAAATTAAAAGACGCTTACTCCTTGGAAGGAAAGTTATGACCTACCTAGACAGCATATTAAAAAGCAGAGACATTACTTTGCCAACCAAGGTCCATCTGGTCAAGGCTATGGTTTTTCCAGTGGTCAAGTATGGATGTGAGAGTTGGACTGTGAAGAAAGTTGAGCACCAAAAAATTGATGCTTTTGAACTGAGGTGTTGGAGAAGACTCTTGAGAGTCCCTTGGACTGCAAGGAGATCCAACCAGTCCATCCTAAAGATCAGTCCTGGGTGTTCATTGGAAGGACTGATGCTGACACTGAAACTCCAGTACTTTGACCACCTCATGCGAAGAGTTGACTCATTGGAAAAGACCCTGATGCTTGGAGCAATTGGGGGCAGGAGGAGGAGGGGACGACAGAGGATGAGATGGCTGGATGGCATCACCAACTCGATGGGCATGAATTTGAGTAAACTCTGGGAGTTGGTCATGGACAGGGAGGCCTGGCGTGCTGCAATTCATGGGGTCACAAAGAGTCGGACACGACTGAGCGACTGAACTGACTGAACTGAACTGATGCCAAGACAGGGTATCTTTACTATTTAATAATTAATTTCTGTACTGTCAGACATTTTCTTTTTTAATAGCTACTTGTGGCTCAGCTTGTAAAGAATCCACCTGCAATGTGGGAGACTTGGGTTCAACCCCTGGGCTGGGATGATTCCCTGGAGAAGGGAAAGGCTACCTACTCCAGTATTCTGGCCTGGAGAATTTCATGGACTGTATAGTCCACAGGGTCACAAAGAGTTGGACCTGACTGGGTGAGCATTTACTAGCATTTACTAGCAAGCATTACTTAGATGTACTTTTTTTGTTGTTGTTGATTAATCAGTGTGGATGACACAGGGTGGTGGTGGTGGTTTAGTCATTAAGTTGCGTCTGACTTTTTTGCTAACCAGGCTCCTCTGTCCATGGGATTTCCCAGGCAAGAATACTGGAGTGGGTTGACATTTTCTTCTGTGGGGGATCTTTTGGTCCCAAGGATTGAACCCTCGTCTCCTGCATTGCCAGGTGGATTCTTTACCACTGAGCCACCAGGGAAGCCTGCACCACACAGAGTTGGCAGTCAATATATGATAGTTATTAGTTAAAGAGGGTAACTTTTACCCAGCTTACTATGTGTCAGGAATTGGATAAATAACTTGTATATAAACTATGTCCTCTAACCCTTTCTAATAGCTAATTGTGAGAACTGACACCAGGATTCCAGTTCCAGGCCCTCAGCTGATTTCTTCCTATTACATCTTCTTCAACCACAGGCAAACCCCAGATTTCTGTGGCTGCTCTAACTCTGCAAAGAGTCACTTTGACATGACACTGGCCTCTTCCAGGGAGAGTGGAAACCAGAGGAGCACTGGCACTGCCTGGGAAGGGGGGTGGGGGGGCGGTGCAGAGGTGTGCAGGCAGCATGCCCAGGACAATTAGAAGCGGATTAAGAGGGAAACAGTGTGGGGGCCAGGCATGATGTGTTTTTGCCGTCTTGTCTGGGATTAGTAGTAATATATCTGCTGGTGTGATGGACACATCTGCTTTCGTTTATTCTGAGCCCTGTCAAGCTCACAGGCCTGGATTAAAGCAAAATCACGCAGAGTGAACATTGCTAATTTAGCTACTTTTTTTTTCCCCCTCTCTTTTTCTTCCTCATCTTCAAATTTTAATGTGAATGCTGCAAGAAGCCATTTCTTTCCGACCAAATGATTTGGGAAAGGAGCCTCAAATTCATAGATCCTGAAGGGGAGAGGGATGAGGAGATCTGGACCAGAAGGTGGAGATGGGGGAATCATGACCATATCCAGAGGAAAAGGGGAGAAAGGAGAGACAGTAGGATGGGAGGGGAGTAGAGGAAATGTGAATTTCCACAGTACTTCCTGGGATGAATAGATTTGGAACACTTCCCCTTAAAGCAAAAAACAAGCATCTCCTCTTGCAGTGAAGAAGAAAGCCCATGTGTATTTCAGTTCACAGTTCTCTTCCACCTCCCAGAGAATCAGACTTTCCCTCTCTCTAGCCCTGTCCTTGAGGCTGGCTCCTACTTTCTCAGTCTCTTCCTTGCTGGATACATGCATGCATGCTCAGTCGCTTCAGTCATGTCTGACTCTTTGCAACCCCAGGGACTGTAGCCGGCCAGGCTCCTCTATCCATGGGCTTTTCCAGACATGGAGTGGGTTGCCATGCCCTCCTCCAGGGGATCTTCCTGACCCAGAAATAGAACTCTCTTACGTCTCCTGCATTGGCAGCTGGGTTCTTTACCACTAATGCCACGTGGGAAGCCCTTGCCTGATACTTCCCTGCAAAAGAATTTCACTGCAGTGTGAGCTGCTCATGGTACCTCAGTTACAGGTCCACTGTCTCATTTCTGAAGCTCAGTTCTCAACAAATTTGCATTTCTTACTGGCTGCCCAAATTCTGCTTCTAAATGCTGAGTCAAAGAACTCCCTTCACAACTTTCAGAATCTGATCTTAGAGATTCTTTTCTTAGTTTCTGCCCAGAACGTCTACATCAAAGTCGTCTTCATGTACTTTTTGTTGGTCTAGAAAAGATCTTGGGGTTTCCCCTCTCTCCACCCTAGTTAGGTTTCTTTCATAGACAAGTAAGCTCCTTTCTGCTTTTCCTTTCTGCTATCTTTGGGTGTCTGATTTGCATCAATTCATTCGGCCAATTCCTCTTCAGTTTCTTGTAACTTTCTCAACTTCCCTTTCCTTTTAACATCTTTGAGACAGCAACATCTTTATTTACCAAGAAGAAACATTATAGGAAAACATATTTCTGGCTTTGAAATGTGATAGCCAGATGCAGAAATAGTAAATAAGCTCTAAGAATAAATGCCAGGATGCCAGATAAAGGGGATTAAGGTATGAACAGTCTTTAAAAGCGTAATAAAATCAAACTGAAAGTCAGCATGGTATCTTGGGACAAAAGGAAGGAATGTCAGGGATTAGGCTAAGATTAGGGGTGCAGAAGGAGACACAGTTGATCTCAAATCAGGAAGTGGAGGGGAGAGACAGGAGGCAGGGCTGCAGCCTATCTCTCCAGGAGTCAGACAGGCTTTGGGTCAAAGATAGTAACTGAGGGATTGGCTCTCTTTTACCCTCTGCAAGACTTGGGACATCGACAGCCCGAGTGCTGTTTGTCTATTCTCCAACCCTATCTAGGAGGGCAGGGACCGTTTAGTAGGGCAGTCCCTCTGGCTACTGCTCCATGCCATTTCCAGCAAAACAAAAGGCACTTGAAAAGGGCTAAATCAAACTCACCTTCAGAACCAGCAGAATCTGGCTAATGTGATTTCAAGCTCCCCCTCCCTTCCCCTAGAGCTCACCACCTTCTTGCTGAAGTCTCAAATTCTTTTTAACAAGAGAAAAAGTCTTTCATGCCACAATTAGGGATAAAAGACATAAAATGCAAACGCCTGGCTGAGCTCCAGTTGGAGAATAATCAATCAATCCTTGGAATATAAATGACTAATATCAGATTCTTTCCTGGTATGACAGAGGGAGGAGGGTTAAAGGCCAGGATGATAGTGACACCTGAAAAGGAGGTTGCCAAGGAGATGGGAGCCAAGGAGGAGGGGGCAATCCCTTCTAGGTACACAACACCTTAAGATTTGAAGAGTGTGTGTGTGTGTGTGTGTTTTGAATCACTACTGCTCACAGCCCTGGGAGGCAAGCATGTGTGTCCTTTTCATCAAGCATAAGAGGAAACTGAGGCTCAGAGTTGTCCAGAAACCATTGCCAGGACCAAAGGTTGCCAAACTAGAGATCTTTATCTTATATTTGAACCTAAGTTTCTGATTGCAAGCCCAGTGATCTTTAAAATATATCAAAGCTGCAGAATGAAACTGACAACAGAAGAAATATCCTACCAACTTTTAGAATTCTGGCTGAGACTTGTTGACTTTCAAATGGGTGAGGACACATGACTCTGTGTGTTGAGTAATTTTAGGATGGAGCTGCCAAGGCAAGTAGCCTGCTTTGCATGATTTATGAAGACTTTAAAAAAAAGAGAAAGAGGTTGTGTGTTGACTTTGTTAAAAAGGAGCTTCATTTTCTGGGAATTTACTATTTGAAGTACACCCACATTTTCATGAATTTATCCTCTCCTCACAAAACTCCATTGACCTTTTCTTTCCCATCCATGGAGGTAGTCCAGAACTTAAACTATTTCTAGTTTAGTATGGATATTCATGCTTGTTTTTCTTAATTTTTAAAAATAAGCATGTGAAGTATAATACTCATACAGAAATATGTATACAACATGAAACTATAGCTCTATAATTATCATAAAACAAATCTCAGTGAAGCTATTACCCAGATAGGAAAATAAAACACCTGTAGTACCTCAGAAACCTTCTTCTTAATCCCTCCTCATCACTAGTCTCTCTTCTCCCTAAAGGTTACTCTTATCCTCACTTCTGAGATCACAGGCTGGTATTGCTTGTTTTGGGGACTTTAAATGGAATCATACTAAGTATATTAGATGCATATGACTTATTTTGATCCATATCATACACATGAGGGGCTTCCGGCACTAGTGGTAAAGAACCCACCTGCCAATGCAGGAGAGGTAAGAGACACGAGTTTGATTCTTGGGTTGGGAAGATCCCTTGGAGAAGGGTATGGCAACCCACTCCAGTATTCTTCCCTGGAGAATCCCATGAACAGAGGAGCCTGTCAGGCTGCAGTCTATAGGGCTGCAAAGATTTGAACACAACTGAAGTGACAGCACATGCACATACATGGGAGATTCATTCTCATTGTTGAATACACTTGTAGTTTATTTTCATTGCTGGGTAGTATACCATTGTACAAATATACAACATTCATTTACCTATTCTATTGTTGGTGGAATTTGAATTGCTTCAGTTTATACTATTATGAGCAATGTCACTATGAATATCCTTGTGCATGTATTTTTATGCATATATGCATTATTCTACTCTACACATACCTTGGATTGAAACTGCTGGATCACAAAGTATGCATAAGTTTAAGTTTAGTAGTAAGCTGTTTTCCAAATAATTCTACCAAAGTACAGTCCCATCAGCAAAGTATGAGTGTTCCAGTTGCTCCACACCCTTGCCAACACTTGTTACTTATTACCAATCTGTGTAATTTTAGCTGTTCTGGCGGGTATGTAGTGGTATTTCACTGTGGTTTTAGTCTTCATTTCCTTAATTACTAATGAGTTTAATTATTTTCATTTGTTAACTGGTCATTAAAATATTCTCATTTACTAAGTATCTTTCTCATCCTTTTTAAATAATTGTACTTTCCTTATTGATTTATAAGTTCTTTACATATTTTGGATTGAGTCCTTTGTCAGTTTATGTGGCTTGCAAATAATGTTTCTGACTCTGTACCTGCTTTTTCTCTCTTAATAGTATCTTTTGATGAATAGAAGGTCCAATTTATGCAGTCCAATTTATTCATCTTTTCCTTTATGTTTAACACTTTTGTGTCCTTTCAAATAATCCTTTTTTTTTTGTTTCTTGCTCCTGGGTCAGGAAGATCCCCTGGAGAAGGAAATGACAGCCCACTCCTGTATTCTTGCCTGGAAAATCCCATGGATGGTGGAGCCTGGCGGGCTACAGTCCATAGTATGGCAAAGAGTCAGACATGACTGAGTGACTAACATTTTCATAGAGATGGTATCTTAGATTGTCTTGTAGAAACTTTATGGTGTTGCCTTTTACTTTTAGATAAATAAGCCATCTGAAATTGATTTCTATATATGTTATATTATAAAAATCAAGTTTTATTTTGTTCTATATGGATATCCAAGGGTTTAGCACCGTTAAAGAAAAGATTGCGTTATCTCTACTATTCTGCAATGTCAGACCCAATGATCATTTATGCATAGTAGTTTCTGGATTCTCTTCTGTTCCATTGGTCTATTTGTCTATCTTTGTGCTAATACTATGCTGTCTTAATTATTGTCACTTAATGATATGTTCTACTTTTTTGTTCTTTTTCAAGAATGTCTTAACTTCTTGACCTTTTGCACTTCCATATGGATTGTAGAATAATATTTTCAATTTCAAAAAGAAAACAGGAAAGAAGGGAGAATTCACTGGCATTTTGATTAGGATTAAATTGAATATATAGCTAAACTTGGAGATGATATCATTGCACAATTTGGTTTTTAATCCTTGAAAATTTTTTGTATCTCTTTGAATTTAGGGGAGCTTCTCTGGTGGCTCAGCACTAAAGAATCCACCTGCAGTCCTGGAGATAGGGAGATGTAGGTTCAATCCCTGGGTCAGGAAGATGCCCTGGAGTTGGAAATGGCAATCCACTCCAGTATTCTTGCGTGGGAAATCCCATGGACAGAGGAGACTGGTGGGCTACAGCCCAGGGGGTCTCAAAGAGTCAGACATGACTGAGTGACTGAGCATGCATGCATGCATGCATTGGATCTAGACCCATTTTTCCAATAACATTTTATAGGGATTTCTTTTGGTATGTTTTTTGCTTGTTGTTTTGTTGTTGAAGGTGGTGGAATTACATGTATATGTAGAAGTCTTTCATATCTTTCATTAGTTTTAATCGTAGGTATTTTGTTTGCTGATGCTGTTATGAATGTCTTATAATTATCTGAAAAACAATTCATACTCTAACTCTTTGTTTATATTATACAAGCATATAATTGATTTTTGTATGTTGTCCTCATATCCAGCCACTTGCTAAATAATTTTAGAATTCTGATTATTTATCTGTATACTCTTTCAGATTATCTATGTACAAAACAGTATTATATGCAAATGTTATCTCTTTATAGGTTTAGTTATCACTTTATAATTGTGATCTTTTTTCCAAAAATTTTCACATTGGCTATTGTCTAGCCATTGGATATTGTCTAACCAATTCTATTACAATTTTGAATCGAAGCAAACCCTTGCTTTATTCCCCCTTTCAAAGGGTCAAAAGGATATCTTCAGTATTTTCCATTAAGAATGGTGCTTGCTATTTCTGCCTTGCAAATAAGTCAATCTGTATCATTTTTCCAGATTTCGCATATAAACAATATTTTATGATACTCTTTCCTTTTTCTGATTTGCTTCACCCTATATGACAGTCTCTAGGTCCATCCACATCTCTGCAAATGGCACAATTTTGTTCCTTTTTATGAGATACAGATATAGAAAATGGATGTGTGGATACCAAGGTGGGAGAAGAAAGGGTGGAATGAATCGGGAAACTAGGATTAGCATATGTGCACCATTGTGTATAAAATAGATAACTAATGAGAACCTATTGTGTAGCACAGGGAACTCTACTTGGTGCTCTGTGGTGACCTAAACGGAAAGGAAATCCAAAAAAGAGAGAATGCATGTGTACATACAACTGACTCACTTTGCTCTACAGCAGAAACTAACACAACAGTTTAAAGCAACTATCTCCAATAAAAATTAATTTAAAAAAGGATGGTGATTGCTATTTTATAGTTATTTTTTCTCATAAAATAATTTTATTCTATTTCTGTTTTGCTTAGAGCTTTTATCATCAATATGTGTTAGATTTTATTAATAATCGTTCTTGCTTCTATTGAGAGGGCTGTATAAAATTTCTTCTTTTTCCTATCATTATTGTGAACTAGAATTGTTTTCAAATATTAAATCAGCTTTTCATTTTTACAGTAAATATTCCTTGGTCTTAATAGTCTTCTTTTCACATATTCCTGAATTCTGTTTGATGATGCTACTCAGGATTTTTATATCTGTGTTTGTGAGTCAGATTAATTTAGACTTCCTCTTTCGTAATATCCTTGTCAGCTTTTAATATCAAGGTTTGCTACTCTTAAATGAGTTAGGAAGTATTCCCTCTTTTTAGGGACTTCCCTGGTGGCTCAGGCAGTAAAGAATCTGCCTACAATATAGGAGACCTGGGTTCGCTCTTTGGGTCAGGAAGATCCCCTGATGGGAAGAAGGGAATGGCTCCCCACTTCAGTATTCTTGCCTGGAGAATCCCATGGACAGAGGAGCCTGGTGGGCTACAATCCTTGGGTCGCAAAGAATTAAACTTGACTAAGCACACACACACACCCTCTTTTTAAAGTTTCTGAAAAAGCTTTTGTAAAATTGTTGCTTTAAATTTGTAGATTTCAATACAGAAGCGACCTAGGTCTGAAGTGTGTGTGTGTCAATGTTTTTAACTGTAGATTTGACTTCTGATTAGATGTGGAACTATCATATTCTCTTTCTTTTGGTGTTAGTTTTAATAAGTTATGTTTTTAAGGAATATATTCATTACCTCTATAGTTTCAAATGTATTGGTATAAAGTTTTTATATTAGCTTCATGTTTTTAGTCCTGTAGAATCTGTAATAATACCACCTTTTCAGATACTGTTCTTTTATCAGAAGGAGAGGATTTTTTCAGAGCCTAGGCCTTAATAAACGAAGAAATGTTGACTTTGTGTTACTATTCCCAGCACCAGTTCTGATCTCCTAACATCATCTTCAGATACCAACTCCAGGCTGAAAAAGGTAGACGGAGTCTTCCTTAGTATTGATGCTACAGGCCATCATCAACAATCCCTTCAATTCTAGTATTTTTAGATGAAAATTTATGAAAGCATAACATATGTACACAAAAGTATATATATCACCTAACTCAATGAATTCTGAGAAATACATCTGTATAAGTGATTATTCATCTATATAATCAGTGCACATATTAAAAAATAAAACATTACTAGCATCCAGAAATCCTTCCCATGCTTCCTTCAAATTACACTTACTACAATCCAGACTTCAAACATCATGAACTGGTTTTGTTTTCATATAAATATCTGTTGTCTTTTATTCAAAATTATGAGAATTTTGAATTCTCATAATCTTGAGAATTATTCCTATTGTTACATACATACAGTAGTAGAAGGTTTATTCTCTTTACTGTATAGTATTCCATTGTCTTAATATACCATAATTTATTTATCTATTGTACTATTGGTGGATATTGGTATACTATCCAGATTGGTAACATAGTTCTACGATAAAAACTCTTGTACATATTTTTTGCTGAATATATGTACACATTTTTCTTGGTTCTATACTTAGGAGTGGAATTACTAAATCATGGTTTGCATATGTTCCACAATAGTATAAATACCATAACTACCAAAAAGTTTTAAAAAGTGATTCTATGAATTGACTCCTTACTATCAATGGTCAAGAGTTACATTTGTTCTTCATCCATGACAACACTTGATATTTTCCATCTTCTTCATTTTACCATTTGGCTACCTGTCTAGTGGAATTGCAATGTGAGTTTTAAAAGGTGTTCTCTTGATTTCTAATTAGGTCAAACATCTTTTTGTATGTCTATTGGCTACTTGGAGATCTTTTTTGGTGTTTATTCAAGTGTTTTGCTCATATTTCTATTGGGTTGATATTTGTTTTATAATTATAAATAATGATATTTTATAACATTTATGTTCATGATAGAAAATTTGGAAAACACAGAATATCAAAGCAACATTAAAAAAAGCCTATAATTCCAATAATATTTAAATAACTCAATATTATAATTTTACCACATTATATCATACAATATAGTAGTTATAGTTGTAAAGTAGTTATAAAATAATATAGCAATGTTCATACTCCTTGAAACAATTACATTGACTCCTGTTTTATCTAAGGCTCTCCAAAGTACACAAATGGGACATGAAGGGAGGCACTCTTTTTCTCTCAGCCTTAAAAGGGTTGAGGATATTAACCCCTTAACCTCATCCCTAATCAGAGGAACATCATTAGCTGATCACAAGGTCACTCCTATTCCCAGTGTCTCTGATGTCTGAAAAATAAAACACATTTGGGGGAAAAAAATTTGGGGATCATTTATGTCAAGTTTGTTTCCTCTCTGAGTTCATGGGATCACCACCCTCCCTCTTTCCTGAGTCAGACACCCAAGTCAACTCTTATTCCTTTATTTCACAAAGCTGAATTTTCACTGAGTCCAAAACCTCTTCTTCCCCGCTGCTAGTTCCCTAATTTGAGCCCTATCTGTCCCCCGAATCACTTCTATCCCACTTGCCTCTTGTTCTGGTTCTTGCCTCTAGTCTTACCCTACTGCTTGCCTCCCCTTCCTCTCCAGGCCATTCTTCAGATGCTAGGCAGCTTTTCTAAATGCAAATCTGACCATGTCACTTCCCTGCTTATACCCTCTAAGAGGCTTCCCAATGCCCTCTGATAAGGTCCAATGTCTCTGCATCGATTGCTTGCACGCTTCTAGTCTGGTTTTTGCTTTCTTTAGCCTCATCTCCTGCCACTGACAGATCATACACTTCTAGGCATCAGAGCCTTTGTTCAAAATCTCGCTGCTGAAATGCCCTCTCCTGGTGTCTCTGCCTTGGAGACATCCTGGGCACATTTTCAAGGCCAGGGTCAAGTGCCATCTGAGCTCCTAGACAGGATTCATCTGTCCCTCTCAGTTGGTTGTATAAACCACTTAGCCCATTGAATTGCTATAGTATCTTTCCCATCCTTGCCACACAATGCATTTCTCAAATCTTTATCTCTTGACTTTCAAGTGTTTGGCACAAGATCCAGCTTATAAAAGATGTTCAATAAACATTGAAAGAATACCCAAAGGAATTAATCAAAGGTAAAAAGAAAAAGGAACAGCATTTGTTAGAAACTTTCCACATAGCAGACACTTTTCCTATGTTCTCTCTTTTAAACTCCCCCAACAGTCTTATTAATTAGATGGTCTTATGCCCATTTTTAGGAATAAGGAGATTAAGGCATAGAAAAATTTAATAATCTTTTGCTCAAAGTTACACAGCTAATATATAGCAGAGCCAAGATTTAAATCTAAGTCTGAAAACAAAACTGGTTGTTTACCCTTAAACAGGTTATTATAATAATAATCATGATTATTTTAATGAGGTACTAAGAAATGGTCAGAGCACTTTACATGCATTTCTCAGTGGTTAGTTCATAGATCACTTTCCTATCCATTATTGTTATTGAGTCCCATCACAAACAGATGAAATCAGAATTAGCCTCCAACTCTGATAAAGACAGTAAGTATGAGGGTTTAAAGTGCCTCATCTGACTTACTTCACTTAGCATGATAATCTCTAGGTCATGTTTCTGCAAATGGCATTATTTCACTCTTTTTAATGGCTAAGTAACATTCCATTGTGTATATATACCGCATATTCTTTATCCATCCTTCTGTCGATGGACATTTAGGTTGCTTCCATGACTTGGTTAGTGTAAACAACACTGCAGTGAACATGGGGTGCATGTATCCTACTGTTAGCACAAAGAACTCTGCTCAGTATTCTGTAACAAGCTTATGAGAAAAAATTTTTGAAAAAGGATAGATAGATACATGTAAATGTATAACTGAATCACTTTGTTGTACACCCAATATCCAACCTTGTTAATCAACTATACTCCAATGTAAGATAGCAAGTTAAAAAAAGATAAATCAATTGCCTCACCTAAGGTCACACAGTCTTAGTAAGCAGTGTGGCTGGATCTCAAATCCAGGTCTTCCAGCTCTAAGTCCAGTGGGGACTGGCGAGGAGGACAGAATCTCAAAGGAGGGAGCGCTTTGAAATAATAAGCTGGCTGCTCACTCTGGCACATATCCTGTCCGTTTCCCTTTGCAAGTCTGCTGGAGCCATGGCAGCTTCTAGAAGGTGGAAAAAAAAAAAAAAATCTCAGGCTGAAGCGGTCTACCATTTCGGGAGGACTGGGAATTCTTTGCATGAAAGTCATTGTTTGACTTGGCAAGAAAAAAAAAATTTTTTTTTTTAATGAAGAGAAGAGAAACCAGTATATATAAACATTCTAAAAAGCTGCATGGAGCCCGGACCAGTACAGCAAGAAGAAAAGCTCTCTTGGGCTGCTGCCCTGCGTGAACCACCCCCAGGTAACCCCCGGTAGGCACTGCCCACCAGGCCTGCCTAGGGAATCTCCAATCTCGGGGAAGAAAAGGATAAAACAACATGAATTCTCCAGGAGCCTCATTATTCAAACAGTTCCAGAGGCAGTGAGAGGACAGCGGTGACTTTGGGAGAAGCACAATCTTATCTCCAGGGTGAATAGGACCATTTGTTGTTTATGTCCAGGAAAGCGGGCCCCGCACAAAAAGAATGGGGGAGAACTCGGAGGAGAAGGGTGCCAAAAGCCAGTGGCTGATCTAAAAATCCTCTGCAGAAACAATGGCTCCTCCCGGGATGAGCCGCAGCCCCTTCAGAAAACAAAAGCTCTCGTGGAGGAAACTGGTCTTTTGTGGCTCTGGCAAGAAGCGACCCAGATAAAGCTAACCTAGCCTGACCCTCTCTCCCTTCCAGCAGAGGAGACACAGAACTTGTCGGGAAGTGGGGACACTTTGGCGGAGCGTCCTGACTTCTATCTGCTCTTCCAGCTTCCTGGGTCCTCCACAGAGACCTCCACTCTTTTCGCAGTAAGGCCCCAGGACATCCTGGTCACCCGCCCCCCAGCCCCCTTTCTGTGTCCCTCTGAGGCATGTGGTTTCTGTCCCTCTCATTCCAGCCAAAACCAAAAGCTGCTGTTGGCCCTGGAGCCCTTGCAAGTTTTTCTGACAATTTTTTGAGCTTGTGCTAAAAATACACCCTGGCCTGGGACTTCGAAGCCAGCCCAACCTTGCCCTAACTTGAACCCGTTTGGCCCTTTTCAGCCGGCCAGCAGAAGCCCCCAAATTTCAAAGGGAGCCCAGCTAGGACACGGAACACGCTGCCAGCCAGCATCTCCCCCCTCCTCCTGGGTCACCAGGGTCCCTCGGATGGCCCAAGTTCCCCTTTGTACCCTGAGCCCTGGCCCTGGGGTGGCCTTTGAGCTGACTCTGCAGAATTGTTTTTTATGATACTTCCCACATTTGGGTTTAGATAGGGCTTGGGAGAAGTAATCTGTTAAGAAGAGCGTCCTGAGGACCTTGTCTTGAGATGATGTTTGCCTTACAAGGGAGTGGTTTTTTATTTAGATTGCTGGTCTAATTGGGGAGATTGCTGGGGGAGGAAGGCCAGCAGAGGTTTCCAAGCCACCCCTCTGCAGTTGTTTCTATTAATGACCACATCAGTGGCAGGGAGGGGAAACCACACCCAGGAGCAGAGCAGAATTCATTCCACCCATAGTCTGGGGGAGGGTCAGGGGAAACCAGGCTATTCCTAAGGCTTCTATGGGGAAGCGCTCAGGCACCTATGATGCCTTAGGCCAGCTTTGGAGAAGGGAGAAAGAATCATTTCCTCAGGGAAAAGCTGAGGCTCCTTCTCTGCCCTGGGAAAGGGCAGGAGAGAAGCCATGATGGGTGCTGCCTCTGGGCACACAGGGCAGTGACCAGACTGAATCAACCAGTGTTTGTCAA
Source organism: Cervus canadensis (assembly GCF_019320065.1). Lineage (NCBI taxonomy): Eukaryota > Metazoa > Chordata > Mammalia > Artiodactyla > Cervidae > Cervus > Cervus canadensis. The sequence goes on from NC_057396.1 coordinate 23,576,612, forward strand.
TAATAGCAACCAGCTTGCACCTTATTCTTTGGAGCTAGTGAAGTACTTCCTCATACTTTATCTTATAAAGTTCTTCCATAGAGAACATGAGGTAGTAGGACTATAATCAAAGCTGTCTCTTATTGAGTACCTACTATGTACTGGGCAGTGTTCAGTGCTTACAAAAGCAGGAGATTTTAGCATAGTGAGTGATAGACTCCCCCAACAGAGCTAGAATGGACTTTAGGGTCTCCGTAAAGAGTTGAAATTCCAGGAACAATCTTGCATTTAAGCAAAAATGACTGAACTCATTTCTGGAGTGAAAGGCCATGACTTCCAGCCTGTTCTTAAAGGCATTGAGGAATAATAAATGATGAGAACCACTGCTTTAGAAACAAGATTTCAGGTTCTATGTTGGTTTGATACCAGGGTCAGTCCCTCTTCTGACAGGTTGATAAACCTTTTTTCTGTTCTCTCATTGCACTTTGCACGTGCCTTCATTGGAGCAATTATAAATGTTTATTGTATTTTTGAATCCTCACCTTTTATTCATTAGACTACAAATTTTTGAAGTCAGGAACTGCATCTTTTCAAAAAGTCTTTATTGAATTTGTTACAGTACTGTTCCTGTTTTATGTTTTGATTTTTTGGCCTCAAAGCATGTGCAATTTTAGCTCCCCAGGAACCGAACCCACACCCCCTGCTTTGGAAGGTGAAGTCTTGACCAATGGACTGCCAGGGAAGTCTCCAAGTATTGTATTTTATTCACAATTTTATCTTTGATGCCTAAAGTAAGTTCAGGTACTTAGTAAATGCTCAATAAGATTTCAATGCATTAACTTAACACAACATTGTATCTTGACTATATTTCAATTAAAAAAAAAAGATTTTGATGCATGAAGGACTGAATGACTATAAAGGCCCCGGTAGAGAAGCTGCTGTCTTTTAAATATGTGAATGTGTAGGAGAGTGTATTGTGGGTGGGGAACGTTGGGTCCTCTCAGACATGGTGACAGAAGGTGTGTGTGTGTGGAATGACTGGGGCTAGTTTGCAGGAAACCACAGGCAGCCTCAGTGTTGGGCACAGAGCCAAGGGAAGCTGTGTCCGTGCATCCCGGTGGCACTTGGATTTGGCTCCAGACCGGAACATCTCAAGCGCGCTTCTCCCTGCCAGCACCCCTGTGCCTTCACTTTCCTCGGCATCTATTAATGATAAAAGTCCCTGTGGTTTATAATTACCAGTTTGACAAGTTCAGGAGTTCTCTGTTAATTATTATAATTAGCTTTCACTCAGTGTGACTTCGGGAGTTTAACAACAATATTAACAACAGGAGGATGATGATCAGGAATTGACTACAAAGAATTGACTAGAAAGACTTCCTTCTGCTGTCAGGGAAACTTATTAATGAAGGCAGAACCTACGCAGCAGCTCGCCTCTGTCTGCCTTAACTCAGTGATCAGATCTAAATCTGCTTTGGGGAACTGAAAACAATGGTAGTGGCCAGCGCTTGCAAACCCCAAGTTTAAAATTAACCAGGGAAGAAAGAAGAAGCCACTGAACTGACAGCTGTGGGCTACTCCTTGAGCAGAAATCCAGCAAAGGCGGCGGCCAGAGAGGAAAGCACGAAGCAAAGCAGCCGGCCGTGGCTCCAGATCTGGTTGGTAGGGACTGCAAACGTGTCCAGGGTATTACGAGGGGAAAGGAGGGCAGGGCTGGGCATTCCTGGGGCAGCCAACTTACCCTGACACTGTGACAGCGAAGGCCACTTTTTCTGCCCATCTCTCAATGCTATTTATTCCCACGGCTATTCCCTGAGTTATGACCCTCAGTCTCTTTCTCCTCGATGTTACTGGACTTAATTGGTTTCCACTCCATTTTCTAAATCTGCTTCAAGCTCACAGACTTATCAGATTCCTCATCCTTAAAGATGGCTTTGGTGACTTCAACTTCGCACCACCAAAGTCTTGGACGGGTTCTAATTGCTCATCAAATACAGCCCAGAGTCCTCATTTTGGCACCAAAGTATGGGTCCAACTTGTCTTTTTCCAATACTGCATGTGTGTTAATCGCTCAGTTGTGCCTGACTCTTTGCAACCCCATGGACTGTGAAGCCCGCCAGGCTCCTCTGTCCACGGAATTCTCCAGGCAAGAATACTGAAGTGAGTAGTCAATCCCTTCTCCAGGGGATCTTCCCAACCCAGGGATCAAACTCAGGTCTCCTGCATTGCAGGCAGATTCTTACCATTTGAGCCACCAGGGAAGCCCCTTTCCAATACTATCTTCTAATTATTCTCTTAGTCTGTCACTCAGACAATAAACACCTACTCAATATCAGACAGTGTTCCAGATGCTGCAGCCTCAGTGGACAACAAGACAGATGAGTACTTGCCTCAATGGCTTTTTAACTCTAGTGCAGGACATCAGAAAATAAACAAATACACTCATAAATAGCATCATCCAAGGAGGTGATAAGTCCTCCGTTGTCATTTTAATCAAAAAGCTAAAGGCACTGAGCCTGAAGCAGGGAGTTCTAAAGAAACTAACATTTGTTCAGCCTCTATCATAGGCCAGATGTGATGATAGCCCTTTGAGGAAGCTATTCCCCTTTAGGTTAAACAGGTATTTTTCTACCTGCTGTTTTCCAGCCTCCTCCCTGCCATGCTCCAATGACCATCAAGGAATAGATAAAGAAGAAATCCATGGCAACAAAGGGATCAGACAAGTAGGATGGTAGAGCAAAGAATGAAAGATATCAACAATTTTTTGACAATGGATAGCAGGCTGGAGTGTTAATGATGCAGCAGACTGAAGAGCTGACATCTGAGAGCCAGCAGAGAGGTTTGCCAATGAGAAGTGAGAGGCAGTCCCTGGAAGCCTTAGGTGATCAGGAGTACCAGAGTCCTGAGGGCATGGATCAGGAGTGAGGTGCACACAGGGAGATGAGTTAAGGAGCATTTGGACCCCCAGATCTTCTTCATTCTCTGCAGCCAAATGACTATACCTCTCCAACCTGGCAAAAAGCTTTGTCTTCTGGAGAAATTAAGTGAGGGAAGTTCTATATTAGGGACAAGAGGTGAGGGTGAAGGTAAAGAGATGCACTGTGGAAAAAAGATATTATGATAAAGTACACTCTGAATTCTTCCAGTGGCTACTCCTCTTCTCTATTCCCTCAACTCTGTCAGGAGGTAGGAGGTCTGTGCTCTGGGAAAGACTATTCCCAGAAAAAAGCCCTGTGGACACTGATGTTTGAGAATCTCAAAGATGTGGGTACTGCCCTGTAGACTAGTGGACCCAAGAGGTTGACAACCTCACACACATGGAATTTCCAGTCAGATTTTAGTGCCTCATCCTAAGGACCACCAAGGATCACCACACATTTGGGGAAAACTTAAAAGCAGTGCCCAAACTATCAGGGAAAGAAATTCAGAGGAAAAAAAGCAACATAGGGAGCAGAAGAGAAATACGAGGAAAAAGAATCCCTGTAAAATCTGTGGAAAGAGAATACTTCTTGTTTCTTGTATTCCAGAAACAAGAACAGGATACTATTTTTTTTCTAAGGAACAATATCATAACAGGAAAGAACTCTTGAAAGATAAAGTTATTGTGACCAAAATTTAAAAAAGATAAATTGAAGATTTGTGAAATAAAAAAAGAATGTACTTCCTAGAAAGTGTGAAAGCAGAAGACAGAAGAAAGTGAAATGGAAGGGAAAAGACAAACATATTTGAAGTAAGTGACTGTATTTTATTGAACCACTAGAATAGCTGTATAGTTAGGTGTAATTTCTTCTATTTTGTCAAAGAGAAACTGAGGCTTCAGGGAGCTTTAGTAGTAATCTTCCCAAGATCACACATAGTGAAATGGCAGAGCTGGAATGTGGTGCAAGTCTTAGGACTCCAAAGCCCTATGTGTCTGCTCAGCTGTCCCATCAGAAAAGCAGACTCAGCAGAGACCTGGAAGGTGGGTTGGGAACTGAGACAGCAGTTTTAGTGAAAGCCATAATATTTGCACCTTTCTGCTCCATGGTAAATCTAAGACCCATGCTTCTCCGAAGCTTTTTGTGATTATTTAACAGGGATATCACACATAGTGTACAGGGCCTCAAAATATGGTTCTTCTCTTTTCTTATCTGCTGCTTAGCTAGAATTCCAGTAACTCTTTGTTCTGGGATTTTATCTGATAAAGTTATGAGCATTCAAAACACACAGTTGTCCTTTGATCAGACTTAGTGGGGGCATTTTCATAAAGTGACAGTGGGATCTAGAAGATGGTTCTATATCAGACCTTTCATCCAGGTGGATTAGGCATGTATTCATGCCTTGACATGTATTTCAAGTCAGGGGGAAATGTAGTGTCAGAGGAAGCATAATCAATGACAACTGGGACTGGCATGTCTTCTGATTTATGGGCCCCAGTTCAGCTGCTGATCATGGACAGTGGAAGGAGATAAGACCCTCAGCAGAACTGTCTCTTATTTCCTGGGAGAAATGAGAATGGAAGAGAAAACTTAGGCTTCTTATGGATCAAATGAGGCCTAATAAGATAGATGGTGTGAGGTTCTACAGTCCATAGAAGTTTCTAATCTTTTGCCTTCCTATCCTCTGTCTCCCTTCCTTTATTCCCTCCCTCCCTCCCTCCCTCCCTTCTTCCCTTCTTCCTTCCTTCACTTTTTATTTCTTCTTTCCTTTTTTCCTACCTCCTTCCCTCTTTTCTTAAAGGGGGCAGAAGACAGAGCTCAACACAATCACCTTGGTTATCAACACAGATTAGTTTGAGGACATGACTTAAATATGTGAAAACAATGGGCTTCCAGACACTGACCTAGAAGAGAGAGGTGAGATGGATGTCAGAAGAGTTGGCTGACTGATGCTTCAGTCAGTCAGTTCCTGGGGCAGAGATGTTATCCACCCCTCCTGTCTAGGGAAGAGGGGGTAAGGAAAGGAGAAGGAGTGCTATGCTAATCAGTGCTCCTCCATAGAAGAAAGCCTCAGAAGTGAGGACTATGCTCCCTCTAGGTTACAAGTAAACACTGGCATGAAAGATATTTCATGGGGTAGGGTGGAACATTGTGAAGTACCAGGGAGACAGGGCTTTTGCAGAGGGGTGTGTAAGAGCACTGGTGTTTTTGTTTTCTTTTCTTTCCCTTCCTGGGGTACGTTTTGATAAATGCTTGGCAACTCTGAAATGATTAATTTCTACTTCTTTCTACTAGTAGCTGGGAATCTTGTAGATATCACTATACCACCCCTGCCATTTATTCTATCATCTTGGGTTCCGTGTGGCCTGTCTGGAAGTTGGGCATAGCTCTGGCTGCCTTGTTCACCTTCCAGGGTTGCTGTGGGGATCAAAATGCAATGTTGCTGTGAAAAAGCATCACAAACACTTAACAATGCCGAGGATTGTCCCAGTGGTGTCCAGTATGGCTCCAGACTTCTCCTCCACAGCTCTGTCCGTGGATACTTCAGCATATGTGCTTCCTGTGTCTGGTCCACAGAGACTCTCAGGAGAATACCCTCCATGGCCATCCATGGCCATCCAAGGCCGTCCATGGCCGTCCATGGCCACGGAATAGGCATCCTCTCATCCATGGCCACGGAATAGGCATCCTCTCATCCATGGCCACAGAATAGGCATCCTCTCATCCATGGCCACGGAATAGGCATCCTCTCATCCATGGCCACGGAATAGGCATCCTCTCATCCATGGCCACGGAATAGGCATCCTCTCATCCATGGCCACGGAAAAGGCATCCTCTGTTCTCCATCCTGCCCCTGCTCTGAATACTTTGTGCTTTGGCAACAGGGAGCAACCTGCCCAGCTACAACCAAAAGGAAAGAAAGAAGAAAAAAGATAAGAAAAATACACAAAAACAAACAAAAAAACCCCATATTCTGTACCTCTTGCTCAGAAATGGCACAGAGAGGGAGGTCTTAAGACAGAGAGATTAACTTTCTCCAAAAGCCAGCACACCTGGGAATACACAGCAAGACGCAATAGGCTGAGCAAATATTAGACAAATATTCCTTTTCTGCATGGCCCACTTTGCTGTAGATGAATGGATTGACTTCTCAAACACTCTCAGAGTGAACCCAGCCTGCCTGGCTTCAAGATCAACATCACTTGTCTTTCTTCCCTTCCCACCCCTCCCTCCTTTTCTAATTTCTGAAGCAAATGTATACAAAATATTTCTCTAGAATAGAGGCACTTAGAAAAGCAAACTGTGCAGAGCTGATGATCTGAGACCCCAGTCTCTGTTTTTCTGTGTGCTGGTACCTGTCTGGGCTCCAACCTGGACTTGCAAGGCAGAAATACCTGGGGAAGGCTCGTGGCACTGAGCTGTTTCCAAGATGATTCTCTTTGGAGCCGTTTGACTCCTCCAGACAGAGGTGGGGAGGATGGGGTTGGGTAAGGAGCTGTGGACTCTGACAAGCAAAGAGCAGAGATGTGCTCTATGAAAGAGCTTAGTGGATTTAGGTTGAATGTGAGAAAATGTTGTCCAGTGGATACTGCTTGAATCTGAAATAAAGTGAAATGTGAAGGAAGGCTGTAGAATGACTTTCTGAGGTCCAACAAGCGCAGGGGGAGGGGAAGATTCATGGGTGAGAGATGGTGCCTATAAATAAATGAAGACAGGATTGTCTTGGGGCAGGGATACATCCACTGTGACCTTTAGATGTCCCTGTCTGCTGGAACCAGATTGTAAGAAGCCATCACTGGGTGGTCCTTTATGGTCGTGGTGCTTTATCAACAGTTGAGGAAAAAAGGCTCAGAGATATAAAGGGGGTTTTCCGGTGTCACACAGCAAGGATGAGGCTAGGATTGCAGGCTTGCTCTGAGCCATAGCCTGCCCAGCTGAGCCCTAACTGCCTGTGCCTTCCCCTTCTGGGCCCAGTTGTCTTTGAGCTCCCAGCATAGGCTGGTTCTGCCCTGAAAAGATTGGTCCCCTGGGTCAGGAGCTACCATTCTCTAACTTGGAGCATCCCTTGACTGCAAAGGAATGTCTAAGTTAGAGCATCCCTATGCATCACCCCAGCCCAACAACACGCTGTGTGTTACACGTCCTCATGTATTGAGGTGCTAGTCTCTTCCAAATAGGCTCTCTCTGCCCCAATCCTGGTCTTTCATGGTCCCAGCTTCTTTTCTTTACCCACTGCCTAAGGCAAAGGTCCCAGCATGCCTTTCTGATGAGTCTGTTTGCATTAAGGCAAAAATGGGTGGAAGTAACATTTTCTCATGGCTCCAGGCCTCATAGGACAGTGGTCGCTAGGATGTGACATTCGCATTTTTCCTGCAGGAGGAAGAGGGATTTTCATCTTCTCCCTGGAAGAGGAAATGACAGGAAAGCCACAGCAGCCAGGGCTGGAAGACAGACTGTGGTTTCTCATCATTAGAAAAATTAAAGTATACAGACAGAAATGTGGTTTTGCTCCATAACTGTATCCTGTCAACTAAATATTTCATTTAGACCTAATGCCTGAGCCAAATGAGAATCTCGAGCAAAACTGCACTATTAGAATACACTTAATTATTGATTCAGCCAGGCAAAAAATAAAAAATAAAGAAACCGGGCGGTACTCTAATTCCTCTTATCAAGCATCTCGAGTGCTAATATGCACTTGAACAGCTGCTATTATCCTGGGGAGCCCACTGCCTTCAGCTGCAAAATGTACAACTTCACACCAGCCACATGGAGCCAGACTGAAGGCGACAATGGAAACACATCCTTTTTTTCCAGGCTCAGTTCCTCTCTCAGGGAGAGGAGGGGGCAGAGGTCCTATGGTCAGCACCAAAAGGGGAGCCTCCCCTTTCACTTCTTTCTGACTTGCTATCTCATATGTGTAGAAAATACCATATTATTTCAGTGGTTCCCAACTCGGAATTTATAGACGTGCCCCAAAATACTGCTCCTGTGCTATGTAAATGTCCTCTCTTTCACTTTATTAAAATTAAGAGAAGACAATGGTTTATGATCCTAGCACTAAAAGGGACTGTGGGCACCATCTGATTCAACCCTCTCATTGATGCAGATGGAGTTAATGAGGCTAGGAGGTGGAGGTGATGAGTCCAAGGACCCATCATGTTAGTGGGAGTAATAGAACTAATTTAGTTTTATCTAAAACATTTTGTTGGTGATGGCAGAGGAAAGAGAGTAGAGAGGAGTTGGAAGGGGAACATGGAGGTATTGTTAGCTGTGATGTGTGTGTGTGGCTGGGTAATGTTGTGTTATATAATGTGTCTGTAAAAAGATATTGCTGGCATGTCAGTCTCAAAAACTTGAAAATGCAACTTTGTTTTATACTTTTTTTTTCTAGCCATATTATATAACTTCTTATAGTTTTATTATTTTAGCCACTATAATTCCTCTATTTATCCATTCACTCATCCATCATTCCATTCACAAAGCTGCATTCAATTTCACCTCTTTTCTCTCTCCCTCCCTCTCTCCCTCCGGTCCTTCCTTCCTTCCCTTCTCCCTCCCTCCCTTCCATCTGTCTGTCCATCCATCCAGCTACCCATCCATTTATTTATCCCAGAAGCACCTATTGAAGTCCTACCAAGTACAAGATATTGAAACATAATTCTTCACAAGTAATACTACTTTGTTAAGAGTGTCTTCCTATGAGCACCCTGGGGGAAGACACTGTGTTCTAAGTCACTTAACAGAACCAAAATACGGAGTTTTCTGATGGATATGTGGCCAGTGAGACATTTATGACCAAAGCTGAGGAAATTTAAACGTCTCCTGAAGACAGAGGTGGTAGAACTAACAAGTCGAAAGGAGCCTGCAAAGACCATCCTGTTCCTACCTCAGCTTTCAGGGTCGCTTTTGACCTAAATCCTACCATCTTGTCAAAATGGCCTCTTTAATGTTCCCATGGATGCTGTGAATTCAAGTTTCCCTTGCTTTGGGGTGATCGATGCTGTCAGTTTGCCCAGGACTGAGGAGACTTCCCAACAAATGAGAGCGGCACCTGCTTCCTTTGTTAAAACAGTTCCTGTATTTATAGGAGGAGCTGTTTTCTTGCTTTTATTTATACACGTCCTTCTTAACTCAAGTCCTGCCACCTCCACAGAGATTTACGTAGCTCCTTTTCCTTCTTTAAAATTTCATTGCAATTAGACTCCTTGCCAGACCATTCACATTTGTACAGTGAAGTTACAGTGGCCAGTCCTTTTCACTAGTGTATGAACATCATTGTGGAATCTCTAGCTACACTGGAAACTTCTCAGGTGAAGGGACTTGCCTAAATTCTGTCTTGTGTCCTGTTTACTGCAGCTCTTGCAGAAGAAAATTCTCCATTCTGTCTAACCTAATTCCTTCCTGCTGAATTTGGTCTTGAATTTCCTACTTGTTCGTCAGAAAAGATAGCCAGGAAGTCACTGTCCCACTGATGCTAGTCTTTCTAAAACATTGAGTCAATGACTAAAATCCTTCCTGTCCTTTCACTCTATCTTCTTCATGAGTATGTTTCCTTTGGTCTGTCCTCCGAGGCACCATTTCTTTCTCACGTTGTCTCTTGTTTTCCTTTGCATTCCTTAAATGAGGAGTCCAGGCTGGACATGGTGTCTAAAGGGAGACTGGCCAAGGGATGTGGCTGCTATGAGCCTTGGGGGCCAACTGGCCAGGTGCTGACGAGCTCTGTCACACAGTCTTGTGGAGGATGGAGCGGGGGAAAAGGCCTGGGGAGCTCTAAGCCACGGCACTCTGCCTCTCAGAAGGGTTGGCATGCAAGGACCCAGCTTTCCCTGGGAAATCCCCACCTCCTGTCACCAGTAGAGCCTGTGATTGTTGGTCTTGCCCTGACACTCACTTTGGCTGCCTGGGGCAGTGATGCTTCTTCTTTGTGTGCTGATGTAAAAGAAAATGCCTACAGAGGCCTGAGGGACACAGGAAACAACAGACAGTTTGTGGTGTGAGGAAAATAACACTGGAGATGCAGAGGATGGGAAAAAGAAAATCGATGGCTTGTGAAGACTAGGCAGAGCAATTAGGACTGGGAGCCTGGCCCTTGCCTGTGGCTGGTTGGTTGCTGTGAGTTGTGGCTGGATTTGTGTTATTTTATGGCTCCTGAAAAGTAGTGTGTTTCTGAACCCCCTCCCATTTCAAACCAGGAGGAAACTATGGAGGCTGTTAGGGCTCTTACAGGAGTGTGGTAGGTCAATTGCAAAAATGGCTGCATTTTTTGTATTCATGCCTTTTGCAATGTGACTTTGCAATTCTATCAGTTCTTCTATCCCTTAAATCTGGACTGAACTTTAAAGAAACTCATTTGCCAATAAAATGCAGAAGTGACAGGGTACCAGTTCTAAGTCTAGAACCCAAGAGCTTTCGTGTGCTTCTGCTCTCCTGTGAAGATGGCATTGCCATGTATAAAGCCTGAGCTAGCTTGCTGAATGATGAGAGGTATGTGGCCCTGTCACTCCAATACTACAGCCAATAGCCAACCAGCAGACACAAATGTGGCATCCTGGACAAGCTGTCTCCCAGCCTACCCACCAGCTGACCACAATTTCATTAGTGAACCCAGCCAAGATCAGCTAAGCCTGGCCCAAATCAGAACTACCCAGTGGACTTATGGGTTTTGAGAGGAATAATAAAGGTTTGTTGTTTCAACTCACTGAGTTTGGGGCAGTTTGCTATGTAGCAAGAGCGAAGTGATGCAGGGATTGAGAGGGTGAAGGGGAAATAGGTATTGTCTTTTATAACAGATCCTAAAGGAATTAGAAAAAAATCTAGTTCTTAACTGCACACAGGAATCTCCATGATGTGGACTCCTTAGATCTTTGACTTTACTTCTCACTACTAATATACCCTTCCCTCCTTATTTGCCTAGCTCCTCCCTCCCCCATACACACACCAAGCTTCAGCCTTCCTGGGCTCCTTGTAACAGTTTGAGCTCTGCTTTCAATTCTACTCTTTCCCCTTCCTGGTACATTGTCCCATTTTCACCTTCTTTCCTTTGCCTGTCTGATTCCTGCTCAGTCCTCAGGCCTCAGTTCCATACATCATTACCCTTTCTCTGTTCCTTGGTTCTCTTTAATGATGTCTCTTTCAACACTTACCACATTATATTGAGGTCTGAATGCCCCTCTTTCCTTCAAAGACCATTGTTCTCTGATTCAGAAAGTATTGATGCTAAGGTCCTAACTCTGAAAAATTAAATCATGAGGTTGAGCATTCACATATTTGAAAGCACCAGGTGATTCTGATATGCAGTCAGGGCTGAGAACTACTGTAGGTCTAGTCTGTTTGTGAAAAGGTGTGTGTGAAGGGAGTGGTCCCTGTCATCCATGTCTGAAGCTACTCCTCCATTTCTCTTTGGTTCTGTTTGGAGTTTCATCTGTGACCAACCGTGGTCTGGAATTTCAGTGTTCTTTACTTTCTCAGCGCCATGTTCTGCTACCATCCTGGTCTCAACAGAGAAGTGATGTGAAGAAGGTGAGGTTTCTCTTTGTTGTCCTGTCCAATAATTTACACAAAGCCACAAACAGAGGCTACTTTGGTATCACATATTCTACTGACGGGCTAAATGGCAAGGCAGAGGGGTAGCACACAGCGAAGAACTTAGAACAAATTCTAGCTTGGCTTGAGAAGTTCCTGGAATTTTCCCACCACCATCACCTTCTCTGACTTTTGTCTCTTCTTGGTGTTGGGTTCTTTTCCCAAATGTGCTTGGCTTTCCCAATTTATATTCCTTCTAGCATCTTTACTCTTCCTGCTTGGGCTACCTAAATGGATTAAAACTCCTCTTTAAAATACAGAGCAGGGGGACTTCCCTGGTGGTCCAGGGGTTAAAAATTCACCTTACAATGCAGCAAACACAGGCTTGATCCCTGAGGGGAACGAAGAATCCACTAAGGACCCACTAGCAACTGTTGGATTCTCTCCTCCTGGCAGGTCAGGATCTGGGCCTGACTTTTTTCCACATATGACCCATCAAGGTATATTACTAAACAGAAGAGAGCTCTTTACTTTTCATGAATTCTGCCTCGAGCTTTAACAGAAAAGTTATTGTTTTCTCTGCTACCTATAATCTTTGCCTGACTACTTATCTGTCTCCCCAGTGAACAGTGAGCCACTTAGGGGTTGGTTCAGATGGTCGTGTTCACCAATGGGTTCTTAGAACCAAGTTCAGATCAGAGGAGGCCTTCAAGCAATATTTGTCGCGTGAATGATGCTTGAATGAAAGAAGGCAAGGGGTTGTATGAACCAATCCAAAGCTCAGCCAAGGAGTGTGTCTGAGCCTGTTAGAGGGGAAACACTTGATGGGGGGATCCATGAAGACTACCAAGGGTCAGAAACTGGGGAAGTGCAGTTCAGCTGTCAGATCTATTAGGAAAAAGTTGGGTTTGAAATAAGCCAAGCTAAAGTGTCCTAAAATTAATAGCTTAGAATGAAGGAGGGGACAAAAGCAAGGGTGAGAGTGGGAAAAAGTGAGAGACAGACTCAGGGGCTGAAGGATCTATAAGTCATCCCTTTTGCTACAGGGATAGAGGGCAGGAGGACTAGCTGGGGAGGGCAATGGGTACTTCATCCCCCAAACCACTATTTCAGAATCATTTCCCTTTTCTCTAGTACAAACTTAGATGTGTGTATTTGCACATACACACAATCACACATACTTATGTATGGATCCCTTGGATCAGATTTTTAAGATCAGGTGTGAAAATGCATCTGACAGAGCAATTGTTTTCCCTTTTCAGAAGGAGCATGATGGAGTGCTTAAGAGAACTGAGTTTTGGAGTCAGTACCTAGTGCCAGCTCCACCTCTCAGCAATTGTAGTACTCTAGGATGGGAAACTGCTGGACCCTTAGTTTCTACAAGTCTTAGCCAAATCACATCATCTCCTGCACAGGTTTGCTAGGAACCTTAGCCAGAAGAAAATCTGTAAGGCATTTAGCATCATCCTTGCACTCAATAAATAAAGCTATATTTAACAAATGCTCTGACTGCTATCTCTGTGTTTGATGCTTTGCTAGGCTGGATGCACATGAAGAATAAAGCTGTAGTCAGAGTTGTTGATGGGCAAAGACATCCCTTATATATTTCTCTTGTGCATACCATCTGAGGCCAGGAGGTAGCCATTAGGGTTTACCCTGAGTCTTGCATCCAAGTATTTAAAAACTTGGCTTTGGAAGACATTGGTGACCCTGGACCCAGAAAAGAAAAAGGGACCTCTTTCCAGGAGAGATAGTCGTCTATGGGATAGCCCATTCAGTCACATCCTAGGTTTTCCTAGGAGATTTCCCCACCGTCCAAAAACCAATGAGGTCTGACCTTGCAAGATGGGCTGAGCTCCCAGCCCAGAGCAGTGTGACTGCTGCTGAGGATGGGCCCATTCATAACCAGGCACAGACAGACCCGTTAGCGACATTGCTGCAGGCCGGCTATTACTTACAATATAGTTAGTGTCGCTTAACCAAAATGGATGGGATTCAGTGTTTGGGAGAAGAGTCTTGAATCTGACCAAGAGGAAAATAAGTTACCGCAGTGGTGGGCTGGTCTAGGGAATCAGAGGGCAGGGGCTGGGGTTGCCATTGAAGTTGGGTGCTCCCTATGCAATGTAATTGTTTTCCTTTTTTGATAAATGTCCAAGTTTGAAGTTTCCAGGGAAGGATCTGATGCAAGATTCAATATTTGCTTGGGGAAAAAGCGGACAGGGCTGCAGTGAAAGCAAGAATCATACAGGAGAAAGAGCACTGGAGGTTAGAGACAATGGTGGCATGGCCATGAGGAGCAGGTGGTGCAAGCTGTAACTGGAAACTTCTCAAAGTCCTTCTGTCTACATAGCTAGTCTATATCTGCCACCTTAAGGGTATAGAGGAGAGTGAAAAAGTTGGCTTAAAACTCAACATTCAGAAAACAAAGATCATGGCAGCTGGTCCCATCACTTCATGGCAAATAGATGGGGAAACAGTGGAAACAGTGAGAGACTTTATTTTTGGGGGACTCCAAAATTGCTGTATGCAGATGACACCACCCTTATGACAGAAAGTGAAGATGAACTAAAAAGCCTCTTGATGAAAGTGAAAGAGGAGAGTGAAAAAGTTGGCTTAAAGCTCAACATTCAGAAAACTAAGATCATGGCATCTGGTCCCATCACTTCATGGGAAATAGATGGGGAGACAGTGGAAACAGTGTCAGACTTTATTTTTCTGGGCTCCAAAATCAGTGCAGATGGTGATTGCAGCCATGAAATTAAAAGACGCTCACTCCTTGGATGGAAAGTTATGACCAACCTAGATAGCATATTAAAAAGCAGAGACAGTACTTTGCCAACAAAGGTCCACCTAGTTAAGGCTATGGTTTTTCCAGTGGTCAAGTATGGATGTGAGAGTTGGACTGTGAAGAAAGCTGAGCACTGAAAAATTGATGCTTTTGAGCTATGGTGTTGGAGAAGACTCTTGAGAGTCCCTTGGACTGCGAGGAGATCCGACCAGTCCACCCTAAAGGAGATCAGTCCTGGGTGTTCATTGGAAGGACTGATGCTGAAGCTGAAACTCCAATACGTTGGCCACCTCACACGATGAGTTGACTCATTGGAAAAGACCCTGATGCTTGGAGCAATTGGGGGCAGGAGGAGGAGGGGATGACAGAGGATGAGATGGCTGGATGGCATCACCGACTCGATGGGCATGAGTTTGAGTAAACTCTGGGAGTTGGTGATGGACAGGGAGGCCTGGTGTGCTGCGATTCATGGGGTTGGAAAGAGTTGGACGCAACTGAGGGACTGAACTGAACCGAACTGAAAATTGCTGTAGATGGTGACTGCAGCCATGAAATTGGAAGACGCTTACTCCTTGGAAGGGAGGTTATGACCAACCTAGACAGCATATTAAAAAGCAGCGACATCACTTTGTCAACAAAGGTCCGTCTAGTCAAGGCTGTGGTTTTTCCAGTGGTCATGTATGGATGTGAGAGTTGGACTATAAAGAAAGCTGAGTACTGAAGAATTGATGCTTTTGAACTGAGGTGTTGGAGAAGACTCTTGAGAGTCCCTTGGGCTGCAAGGAGATCCAGCCAGTCCATCCTAAAGGAGATTAGTCCTGGATGTTCATTGGAAGGACTGATGTTGAAGCTGACACTCCAATACTTTGGCTACCTCATGTAAAAAGTTGACTCATTTGAAAAGACCCTGATGCTGGGAAAGATTGAGCGCAGGAGGAGAAGGGGACGACAGAGGATGAGATGGTTAGATGGCATCACTGACTCAATCAACATGAATTTGAGTAGACTCCAGGTGGTGATGATGGACAGGGAGGCCTGGCGTGCTGTAGTTCATGGGGTCACAAAGAGTCAGACATGACTGAGTGAGTGAACTGAACTGAACTGAAGGGTCTACTCAGCAGTGTTCAAAGGTCAGAATAGCTACCCCCCTGCAAAACCATCAAAAGCAACTCTGGGTTCTCTGCTGACTTTTTAAACTCTCAAGTTCTAAACCCAATTGTGATTTCTTTTCACTCAGGGAGTTCTTTCCCACCATGGGAACCAAGCCAGTCAATCCTAAAGGAAATTAACCCAGAATACTCATTGGAAGGTCTGATGCTGAAACTGAATTTCCAATACTTTGCCATCTGATGCAAAGAGTCAACTATTGGGAAAGAGCCTGATGCTGGGAAAAGGAGGCAAAAGGAGATTGAAGGATTGAAGGCAAAAGGAGAAGGGAGTAGCAGAGGATAAGTTGGTTAGATAGCATCATTGACTCAATGGACACAAATTTGAGCAAACTCCAGGAGATAGTGAAGAACAGTGGAGCCTGGCATGCTGTGGTACATGGGGCTGTAAGGAGTTGAACATGACTTAACAACTGAAAAACAACACACCATCTAAAAATTCTAGAAAGGTATAAGTAGATGGATTCCCATTCTCCTCCAACCTTGTCCTCATTCTAGGTTCCTTGGAGATCATCAGGAACTTCAAAGGCACAAGAAATATATGTGAACTCTTGCTCCTAAGAAATATTTTGTGGCCAATTCCTGGATAGGCTAAAACTCTAGTGACTAGTTTGAGTCCCACCTCCCCAGTGAAGTCTTCCATGAACTCCCAAGAAGGTGGTAGTTGTGGAGCTTAAGAGTATAGGCCTGGGTGAGACAAATGGGTTCCAACCTAAGGTCTACAATCTTTGAGCTGTGTAAGCTTACTTATTCTTTTAGGCTTTACATGCTCCCTATAAAACAGATTAATCATAGTGTGTTTTTCACAAAGTGGTTATGATTATTGAGAAAGTGTGTGTAGCATTCTTAGCACTGTAAGCACTCAATAAAGGGTGCTATTTTTCTCTATTTCTTTATTTTCAGAATTAGGAAGCATCTGACAACTCTGTCCCAGGGATTAAGTGACTGAAGTTTTAGCTCCAGCTTCATCATTGAAAAGCAGGGTGACCTTGGATCGGTCATTAACCTTTCAATTTTTAAACTTATAAAAGAGAGATGATAATTTCCCAGATTTGTTATGAGGATCAAAAGATAAAATGGATGGTTGAGTGGTTTGAAAGGTATTGAGATGGAGGATATTAAACATTGGAAAGCATCTGCTGAGAGATTATCTAGCCCAGCCTTCCAACATTCTTTGAGACTTGGTATGGAACTTTCATTAATGGGAAAATCACTCTCAAGCCACACTGTTTTGTTGTTGGCAAATGCACAGATTTTTAAACATTATTTTTAGAATTTTATTTAGCTAATATTATGGAGTATCATTCCCTTCTCCAGTGGACCACATTCTGTCAGACCTCTCCACCATGACCCAGCCCCACATGGCATGGCTTAGTTTCACTGAGTTAGACAAGGCTGTGGTCCTGTGATCAGATTGGCTGGTTTTCTGTGATTATGGTTTCAGTGTGTCTGCCCTCTGATGCTCTCTCGCAACACCTACCATCTTACTTGGGTTTTTCTTACCTTGGACGTGGGATATTTCTTAATGGCTGCTCCAGCAAAGCACAGCCACTGCTCCTTACCTTGGATGAGCGGTATCTCCTCACGGCCGCCCCTCCTGACCTTGAATGTAGAGTAGCTCCTCTCGGCCCTCCTGCGCCCTCGCAGCCCCTGCTCCTTGGACGCGGGGTTGCTCCTCTCAGTCACCGCCCCTGACCTCAGGCGTGGGGTAGCTCCTCTCGGCCGCTCCATCGCAGTCACCGTGCTTGGCAAACTACTTCAGTATTCTTGCCTTGAGAACCCCATGAACAGTATGAAAAGGCAAAATGATAGGATACTGAAAGAGGAACTCCCCAGGTCAGTAGGTGCCCAATATGCTACTGGAGATCAGTGGAGAATAACTCCAGAAAGAATGAAGGGATGGAGCCAAAGCAAAAACAATACCCAGTTGTGGTTGTGACAGGTGATTGAAGCAAGGTCCAATGCTGTAAAGAGCAATATTGCATAGGAACCTGGAATGTTAGGTCCATGAATCAAGGCAAATTGGAAGTGGTCAAACAGGAGATGGCAAGAGTGAACGTTGACATTCTAGGAATCAGCAAACCAAAATGAAGTGGAATGGGTGAATTTAACTCAGATGACCATTATATCTACTACTGTGGGCAGGAATCCCTTAGAAGAAATGGAGTAGCCATCATGGTCAACAAAAGAGTCCCAAATGCAGTACTTGGATGCAATCTCAAAAACGACACAATGATCTCTGTTCATTTCCAAGGCAAACCATTCAATATCACGGTAATCTAAGATGGGGTATTCTTATGCCCCAACCAGTAATGCTGAAGAAGCTGAAGTTGAACAGTTCCATGAAAACCTACAAGATCTTTTAGAACTAACACCCCAAAAAGATGTCCTTTTCATTTTGGGGACTGGAATACAAAAGTAGGAAGTGGAGTAACAGGCAAATTTGACCTTAGAGTATGGAATGAAGCAGGGCAAAGGCTAATAGAGTTTTGCCAAGAGAATGCACTGGTCATAGCAAATACCCTCTTCCAACAACACAAGAGAAGACTCTACACATGGATGTCACCAGATGGTCAACACCAAAATCAAATTGATTGTATTCTTTGCAGCCAAAGATGGAGAAGCTCCATACAGTCAGCAAGAACAAGACAGGGAGCTGACTGTGGCTCAGATCATGAACTCCTTATTGACTCAAAGTGAAGAAAGTAGGGAAAACCACTAGACCATTCAGGTATGACCTAAATCAAATCCCTTATGATTATTCAGTAGAAGTGAGAAATAGATTTGAGGGACTAGATCTGAGAGACAGAGTGCCTGATCAACTATGGACAGAGGTTCATGACATTGTATAGGAGACAGGGATCAAGACCATCCCCAAGAAAAAGAAATGCAAAAAAGCAAAATGGCTATCTGAGGAGGCCTTATAAATAGCTGTGAAAAGAAGAGAAGCAAAAAACAAAGGAGAAAAGGAAAGATATACCCATTTGAATGCAGAGATCCAAAGAATAGCAAGGAGAGATAAGAAAGCCTTCCTCAGCAATCAATGCAAAGAAATAGAGAAAAACAACAGAATGGGAAAGACTAGAGATCTCTTCAAGAAAATTAGAGACACCAAGGGAACATTTGATGCAAAGATGGGCTCAATAAAGGACAGAAATGGTATGGACCTAACAGACGCAGAATATATTAAGAAGAGGTGGCAAGAATACACAGAAGAACTGTACAAAACAGACCTTCATGACCCAGATAATCACAATGGTGTGATCACTCACCTAGAGTCAGACATTCTGGAATGTGAAGTCAGGTGGGCCTTAGGAAGCATCACTACGAACAAAGCTAGTGGAGGTGATGGAATTCTAGTTGAGCTATTTCAAATCCTGAAAGATGATGTTGTGAAAGTGCTGCACTCAATTGCCAGCAAATTTGGAAAACTCAGCAGTGTCCACAGGACTGGAAAATGTCTGTTTTCATTCCAATCCCAAAGAAAGGCAATCCTAAAGGACGCTCAAAATACCACACAATTGCACTCATCTCACACACTAGTAAAATAATGCTCAAAATTCTCCAAGCCAGGCTTCAGCAATACATGAACCATGAACTTCCAGATGTTCAAGCTGGTTTTAGAAAAGGCAGAGGAACCAGAGATCAAATTGTCAACATCTGCTGGATCATAAGAAAAGCAAGAGAATTCCATAAAAACATCTATTCCTTCTTTATTGACTAGGCCAAAGCCTTTGACTGCATGGATCACAATAAACAGTGGAGAATTCTGAAAGAGATGGGAATACCAGACCACCTGACTGGTGCTTGAGAAACTGTTATGCAGGAAAGGGAAGCAAGTTAGAGTATGGACATGGAACAGCAGACTGGTTCCAAATAGGAAAAGGGACATCAAGCTGTAATATTGTCACCCTGCTTATTTAACTTACATGCAGAGTAAATCATGAGAAACTGGGCTGGAGGAAGCACAAGCTGGAATCAAGATTGCTGGGAGAAATATCAGTAACCTCAGATATGCAGATGACACCACCCTTATGGCAGAAAGTGAAGAAGAACTAAAAAGCCTCTTGATGAAAGTGAAAGAGGAGAGTGAAAAAGTTGGCTTAAAGCTCAACATTCAGAAAACTAAGATCATGGCATCTGGTCCCATCACTTCATGGGAAATGATGGGAAAACAGCAGAAACAGTGGCTGACTTTATTTTTCTGGGCTCCAAAATCAGTGCAGATGGTGATTGCAGCCATGAAATTAAAAGACACTTACTCCTTGGAAGGAAAGTTATGACCTACCTAGACAGCATATTAAAAAGCAGAGACATCACTTTGCCAACAAAGGTCCGTCTGGTCAAGGCTATGGTTTTTCCAGTGGTCATGTATGGATCTGAGAGTTGGACTGTGAAGAAAGCTGAGCACTGAAAAATTGATGCTTTTGAACTGAGGTGTTGGAGAAGACTCTTGAGAGTCCCTTGGACAGCAAGGAGATCCAACCAGTCCATCCTAAAGGAGATCAGTCCTGGGTGTTCATTGGAAGGACTGATGCTGAAGCTGAAACTCCAACATTTTGGCCACCTCATGTGAAGAGTTGACTCATTGGAAAAGACCCTGATGCTGGGAGGGATTGGGGGCAGGAAGAGAAGGGGATGATAGAGGATAAGATGGCTGGATGGCATCACTGACTCGATGGGCATGAATTTGAGTTAACCCCGGGAAGTTGGTGATGGACAGGGAGGCCTGGCGTGCTGCTATTCATGGGGTCGCAAAGAGTAAGACCCAACTGAGTGACTGAACTGAACTGAACTGACGGAGTATCAACTTTTGGGCCAGCTATTATGATTTCTCTGAGAGCACAGCAGTGAACCAGGTAAATATGATGCCTGTTTCATGGAGCATGCATATGGTGCCATTTGGGGAAGATATTCCATTCATTGAAGGTAATTGGGTTTCCTGTAACTTCCAATAACTGATTAATCCTTCCCTATCAATTAATAATCACCACCATCTCCCCAAACACACAAGGCTTCTGAGTTTCAGCTTTCTTCAACTGTTCCTCATGACTTATGAGTTAGGATGAGCACCATCCCCCTCTGTCTTCCACCACCAGAGATTAGAGTGATAAGAAATTGGCATTTGGTTCCACAGTTATTTTTCCAAAGAAATAATATATTAGTTAAAGTAACTCTTGCTTCTGTAACAAATAAGTCCCCCAAATCCGGCTTAGTACAAGAGAAATTTGTCTTCTTATTCACTTAACAAGTTAATTCTGGAAGCCATTGCTGATGGTATTTAGAGTTCAAAGTCCTTTAGTATGTTTCTGTTCATGTCTAGGGACTTGGAAACCCTCTGCATTTGGCTGATGGATTAGAAAAAAGAGACTGGGGGATGTACATTCGCTTTTTAAGCTCCAAGATTTAAAGGTGTTGCTATCACTTCTGTTTGCATTCCAGTGGTAAGAACTTTTGTCATATGGTCCTTCCTAGCTTCAAGTGAGGCTAAGAAATTATAACTCCTAACTGGCAAAACTGTTTGCCAGTATCAAATCTCCAGGTCAGAAGCCAGCTATCTCTGCAACAAATAAGGTCAAATTTATGTCAATAAGAGCCATATGCTTTTGATGGTTGATGGGTCGTCTTTGGAAAGGAACTGTCATTGTGACAAACTTAATTTGAGGATCTTCTCCAAGCCTTCTTCCACCATATTAGCAGCATAGGGCTTATCTTTCTCCCCCATTGTGGAGCCACTAAGAACCTGAGCAGAGGAGAATGTCTAAGGCTGCAGAACATAAAAGTCAGTGAACTGTAGACGGGCCCTTTTTTAATTTAGTCTCCAGAATAGGCACATGGGACAGAAATACCAGTTCAGGGAGGAATTAGAGGGCAAGGACTATGAGAAAGAAGATGAGCAAAGAGGCGAATGTAGGAGAGTTAGAGCACTTATGTTGGATGCCTTCTGAAGGCCTAGGTCCCCATCCTTTTATGTGGTATTAGAGACGAGTAAGCTTAAACCATGCTCTATTTTCCCTTTCCTCTCTACTTTTTCCTTTTCTTCTTTGGGGATGATCACTTAAATCTTTTACAAAAGAACTGTTTACATGTCCATGGGATCCAATGTATTTTGATTAAGACAAGTAGGCTATGTGGTATTCAGAATGGGTAAAAGGTAGACCTACTCTTCGGTCTGAGGACAAGCATCAGCCCACACCCTCGGCTTGAAGTAATCAAAAGTGAGGAATAACTAAGAGCAGATCATCAACTTGAGAGATATAAAGTCAGTTCTCTCAGTGCTCATCTCCCCAAAGCAATCACTATAGATAGGTTCTGAAAGCCATGCGAGTTTCCAGCCCATTATATTCTGACCATTATTCTGTTGCTTCTTGCTATTATTTCAGTGAAGACATTGGATGTGTGTGTTTAGTTGTTCAGTTGTGTCCAACTCTTTTGCAACCACATGGACTGTAGTGGTCTCCTCTGTCCATGGGATTCTCCAGGCAAGAATACTGGAGTGGGTAGTCATTCCCTTCTCCATGGGATCTTTCTTACTCAGGGATCAAACCCAGATTTCCTAAATTGCAGGCATATTCTTTACCATCTGATCCACCAGGGAAGCCCATGGCACTGGAAAAGAGCACAATTAGCCCTATGTGTGTGGACAGTTCAGTGCACAGTAGGATGAGATTATCAACTTCATTACTCAGGATACTACATTTCTATTAATGTTACATTGGTTTTGTTGAAAGTCATGTACCATACTATTACATAATGAGCTTACCATCAACTAATCACCCATTACTTTGTTTTATATGAATTTCTGAAAAACTAAGGCTTCTCATTATAGTAGACTAGAATGCAAAAGTAGGAAGTCAAGAAGCACCTGGAGTAACAGGCAAATTTGGCCTTGGAGTACAGAATGAAGCAGGGCAAAGGCTAATAGAGTTTTGCCAAGAGAATGCACTGGTCATAACAAACACCCTCTTCCAACAACATAAGAAAAGACTCTACACATGGACATCACCAGATGGCCAACACCAAAATCAGATCGATTATATTCTTTGCAGCCAAAGATGGAGAAGCTCCATACAGTCAGCAAGAACAAGACAGGGAGCTGACTGTGGCTCATATCAAGAACTCCTTATTGCCAAATTCAGACGTAAATTGAAGAAGTTTGGGAAACCACTACCATTCAGGTAATGACCTAAATCAATGGCCTTTATGATTAACAGTGGGAAGTGAGAATAGATTTTGAGGGACTAGTCTAGAGACAGAGTGCTGATCAACTATGGGACAGGGTTAATGACCATTGTATCGGAGACAGGGGATAAGACATACCAAGAAAGAATTCAAAAAGCAAAATGGATTTGTCTGAGGAGTGCCTTACATAATAGCTGTGAAAAGAGAGAAGCAACAAAAAAGAGAAAGAAGATAATACCTTTTGATGCAGAATCCAAAGAAATGAGTAAGGAGAGATAAGAAGCTTCTCAGCATCAATGCAAGAATGAGAAAACAACAGAATGGGAAAGACTAGAGATCTCTTCAAGAAAATTAGAGATACCAAGGGAACATTTGATGCAAAGATGGGCTCAATAAAGGACAGAAATGGTATGGACCTAACAGACGCAGAATATATTAAGAAGAGGTGGCAAGAATACACAGAAGAACTGTACAAAACAGACCTTCATGACCCAGATAATCACAATGGTGTGATCACTCACCTAGAGTCAGACATTCTGGAATGTGAAGTCAGGTGGGCCTTAGGAAGCATCACTACGAACAAAGCTAGTGGAGGTGATGGAATTCTAGTTGAGCTATTTCAAATCCTGAAAGATGATGTTGTGAAAGTGCTGCACTCAATATGTCAGCAAATTTGGAAAACTCAGCAGTGTCCACAGGACTGGAAATTGTCTGTTTTCATTCCAATCCCAAAGAAAGGCAATCCTAAAGAATGCTCAAAATACCACACAATTGCACTCATCTCACACGCTAGTAAAGTAATGCTCAAAATTCTCCAAGCCAGGCTTCAGCAATACATGAACCATGAACTTCCAGATGTTCAAGCTGGTTTTAGAAAAGGCAGAGGACAGATATAATTGCTTACTCTGCCTAGAATGATCAGACAAAGCAAGAGTTCCAGAAAAACATCTTTCTTCTTTATTTGCCAGGCCAACCTTGGTGAATCACATAACAGTGGAGAATCTCTGAAGAGATCGGAATACAGACACTGACCTGCTCCTTGAGAAACCTGTATGCAGGAAAGGAAACGTTAGAACTGGACAATGGAATCAACCAGACGGTTAAATAGGAAAAGGAGTAGCATCAAGGCTGTATATTGTCACACCTGCTTATTTAACTTACATGCAGAGTACATCATGAGAAACGCTGGGCTGGAAGAAGCACAAGCTGGAATCAAGATTGTCGGGAGAAATATCAATAACCTCAGATATGCAGATGACACCACCCTTTTGGCAGAAAGTGAAGAGGAACTAAAGAGCCTGTTGATAAAAGTGAAAGAGGAGAGTGAAAAAGTTGGCTTAAAGCTCAACATTCAGACAAGTAAGATCATGGCATCTGGTCCCATCACTTCACGGCAGATAGATGGGGAGACAGTGGAAACAGTGTCAGACTTTATTTTTCTGGGCTCCAAAATCAGTGCAGATGGTGATTGCAGCTATGAAATTAAAAGACGTTTACTTCTTGTAAAGAAATTTATGACCAACCTAGATAGCATATTAAAAAGCAGAGACATTACTTTGTCAACAAAGGTCCGTCTAGTCAAGGCTATGGTTTTCCCAGTGGTCATGTATGAATGTGAGAGTTGGACTATAAAGAAAGTTGAGCGCCGAAGAATTGATGCTTTTGAACTGTGGCGTTGGAGAAGACTCTTTAAGAGTCCCTTCGACTGCAGGGAGATCCAACCAGTCGATCCTAAAGGAGATCAGTCCTGGGTGTTCATTGGAAGGACTGATGCTGAAGCTGAAACTCCAATACTTTGGCCACCTCATGTGAAGAGCTGATGCATTTGAAAAGACCCTGAGGCTGGGAAAGATTGAGGGCAGGAGGAGAAGGTGATGACAGAGGATAAGATGGTTGGATGGCTTCATCGACTCAATGGAGATGAGTTTGAATAAAATCCAGAAGTTGGTGATGGACAGGGAGGCCTGGCGTGCTGCAGTCCATGGGGTCGCAGAGAGTTGGACATGACTGAGCGACTGAACTGACTGACTGAGGCTTCTCCCATTGCACAAATAGTTTTGGATCTAAGGGTGGGATCTTAAGTGTCATTCTGATTAATTTCATCTTGTATATTCTATCCTTCCCTGTTAGTCTGCCTTTTGAATCTAGATTTTGTCATCAGAGTTATTAGCTATCCCTCCCAGCTGAGTGCTGTGTATAACTTTGATAAGCAAGCTTCCTGTAGGCTTTAGACAGACTTTGTGATGGTCAAGTTTCAGCAGACCTCTTTTCTTCATAGAATGTTGCTAAAATGAGCTTGCATTCCTCTGCATATGTTACTCAATAAAAAGAAAATTAGTATGCCGAATTCAAATCAGCTTGTGCATGAGCTACTACTTGCAGACAAGTTACCTGCAAATTGACTCTATTTTACTTTTTGTGTTTCTCCTGAAAGATGGAAGGGAATATATATATATAAAACTTTTTGGTGCTCGTTTAATTTTTTTGTTATTTGAAGGCTGGTAGCTGTCTCATGGCATATTAACTTTCGAACATCCAAAGCAAGGGCTTCCCAAGTGGTGCTAGTGGTAAAGAAACTGCCTGCCAATGCAGGAGATGTAAGAGTCACAGGTTCGATCCCTGGGTTGGGAAGGTCCCCTGGAGGACGGCAAGGTAACCCATTCCAATATTCTTGCCTAGAGAATCCCATGGACAGAGAAGCCTGGTAGGCTACAGTCCCTGGGGTTGCAAAGAGTTGGACATGACTGAATCGACTTAGCACAGCACAGCACATCCGAAGCAAAGCCCTCATTTTGCTACTTAAGTCAGCTCTTCCCTTAGTCTTCCTTATTTCAGAAAATGATGCTTCCAGCCTTCCAATTGCCCAGGCCATAAAATTTTGGCATAATCTCTGACTTGTCATTTGTTTTCCCACCCCAAATTCAAGTCAACAGCAAATCATTTTGGTTCAATCTTTAGAAGATATCCAGGGCCTAATGACTTAACTGCTACCACCCCGTCCAAGCTGCCATGATCTTTTGCCCGGGTTACTGAAAAAACCTCTTCACTTGGACCCTATTTCCATCCCTGCCCCACTATAGCCAATTCTTCAATTAGCAGCCAAAGTGATCCTTCAGCAAAACTGAGTCAGATCATGTCACTTCTTTGCTTAAAATCCTCCAAAGTCTCCCAGCTCGCTCAGAATAAGGTCCAAATGGCTTGCTATGGTCTATTGGTTGTTGTTCAGTCACTCAGTCATGTCTGACTCTTTGCCACCCCATGGACTGCAGCACACCAGGCTTCCCTATCCTCCACTATCTCCCAGAGTTTGCTCAAATTCATGTCCATTGAGTCAGAGATGCTATTTAACCATCTCATCCTCCGTTGCCATCTTCTCCTTTTGTCTTCAATCTTTCCCAGCAAGGGTCTACAGCATCCCAAATGATCAGGCCCCTCTGATGTCTGAGAGCCCTTTTCAAGGCCTCCCCCTTGCTCACTACTCTTCAGCCACAGCTCTGGTTGTTCCTAGAACATTCCAGGCAGGAGCCTTTTCTGCCAGTGTTTCCCTGCTGGAATGCTCCTTTTCTAGTTATCTGCATTACCCACTTCCTCACTTCCTTCAGGTCTTTTTATGCTACCTTACACAAAGGTCTTCTCTGATCAACCCATGTAAAAGCATATCCCATCTGAAGCACATATTTATTTACTTTTAATTTTTATTTTTTGCCCCACATATTTTTCCTCCTCTTATTATATTTTAATTTTTTGTAACAGTCAGCACTACCTGACAGAGTATATATTTGGGCTTCCCAGGTGGCTCAGTGGTAAAGAATCTGCCCGCCAATGCAGGAGACAGAGGAGATGCAGATTTGATCCCTGGTTGGGAAGATTCCCTGGAGGAGGAAATGGCAACCCACTCCAGTATTCTTGCCTGGAGAGTCCCATGGACAGAGGAGACTTGTGGGCTATAGTCCATGGGGTCACAAAGAATTGGACAGAACTTAACAACTGAGCACACACAAACAGGACAAAGTGTATCGTGATATCTGGTTCATTGTCTGTCACCTCCCATTAAAATGGAAGCTCTCTGAGGATAAAGACTTGGTTTAGTTCACTGCTGTACTGCAGTACCTAGAACACGCCTAGCACAAGTGGCTCCCCCCAGATATTTGTGGGCTAAATGAGCAGATAGCTTTGGCAGAGACTTAAAGTTCTCTCTCTGGTCTCAGTTTCCCAAGTTATAATATAATGTATGTTCAGTAGACTTCAAACTCTGTCCACCTTTCCAAGCTGGGGAACTCCTGCTTTAAGTGAACTCTTGAGCAAAAATCAAACAGACAATTTCAACCAGAAGAACTTCACTTTTAATTGTGTTAATTAATTGTACTGAGTTCCATGTGACCCAGCAATTCTACTCATGGATATATCTGGAAAAAATCAAAACACTAATTCCAAAAGACACATGCACCCCAATGTTTATAGCAGCGCTATTTATGGTAGCCAAGCAAACCAAGTGCTCATCAGTAGATGTGATGAGATAGATAAGATGAGATTAAATGCGATTAGATTAGATGAAAATATGGTATATACTATGGAATATTACCTAGCCATAAAAAGAATGCTATTTGCAGCAATATGAATGAACCTAGAGAATATTATGCATGGTGAACTAAATCAGAAAGAGAAAGACAAATACTGTAAGATATCACTTATATGTGGCATCTGAAAAATAATGCAAATGAAAGTATATGCAGAACAGAGGTAGAGAGATACAGGAAACAAAATTGTGGTTATTAAAGGGAAGAGGGAAGGGGGGAGTGACAAACCAGAAGTAGGAGATTAACAGATATAAACTGAAAGTATAAAATAGATAAGCAACAAAGAAATACTATATAGCACAAGGAATCATAGCCATTATCTTGTAATAACTTTTAATAGAGTACAATCTGAAAAAATACTGAGTCACTATGCTGTACATCTGAAAATAATATAATATTTTTAATCAACTATACCTTGATTAAAAAATAGAATTCTTCTGGTTCAAATGAGGGAAGAAAATAAGACACTCCTCCTTCCCCGTTCCATCTTTGTGTACACTCCAGAGCTTCCTCAGGGAGAAAGCTTGAAAAACCATGAAACCAAAACATCCTATAACTCTACTACTATTAGGACTGTCAGTCACTTGAATTTATTTCCAAGAATAATTGTGATGTACTATCATTTACAATTTTTTAAAGGGAATAAATTATTTTTTAAACATAATTTGAGCTTAGTTTTCCTTTCTTACTCCCCCGGCCCCCCCATTACTGAGGCAGCGGCGGGTGGATTGAATCTCTGAAGGTCTTGTTTCAGGATGAAGATTGTATGAACAGCTGGTGCTACCATAATGAATACTCCCAATTGAGAGAGGAAAAAAGGAGCTGTTGAATTCAGGGGAAGGTGAAACTGAAATTTCCAATGTGACTCAACCCATTGCTGAAATGGAGAAACATCAAGTCTTCAAAGTTAAATGCAGATTCAATTAGAAATTTCACTGAAATTTCAAATTACAACCATTTTTCCCCCCCTTAAACGACAGAATTATATGGCGTCGCAGAGAAACTGACAGGTAATTTGGGAAACTAAAGGTTCCTTGGACTCTGTAGTTAATGGAGAGTTTAGCACCAATTCCTGTGTAATTTGCACTTCTGAGAAGCAGAATTATTATAAAGTCAGACATCTCTAGCACTTTCAACTCTTGGATCCGCCAGGCTCTAAGATGACCAGGAATGTAGAAGGGCTGAGGTCAGAGGTTGCCATTTCAATATCTGAGGCTGCCCGGCTCCCCCAAACTGGCATTTGAACTGAAGAGTCGAAAATTGGAGGTGACATTCAGAAGTCTCTGAAAATTATAACCCTGACTTCCTCCTTGAAAAGCTTATCTGAATCCTAGCTTATCCTTTGATGAGGTTACTGAAAAAGCACTCCGCTCTGAGCTCTTGAAAGATAACAGTCAGCCTAGGGAGGCCCGGCTGTGTCCCTTGGGGAGAAACAGTGGCAGATGTAATAAGCTGGGGACACTAATTAAATCGTCCGGGCAACTTTCTGGGGATAAGGGAGTCTGCCCCTTAAACCTTTCTCCCTGGGCTCCTCCTGGCAGTGGTGCCCTAAGGGCCTGGGGCCCCAGTTAATAGAGGCAGTCCCCCACTGCGGCCCCAGGAAGAAGGGCTTTTGTGCCTAAAATGGGGTTGCTCAGGAGAGCATGGCTTTCCCCCTGCTCCTCTGGTGGCCGCTCCGCTTGTCTTTGCCAAACAGGGATGAAAGGGAAATGAAGAACTTCAGCGCCAAAGATAGTCCTTCTCCATGCATGCGGGCTCAGTTGCTTCAGTCACGTCTGACTCTTTGCGACCCTATAGACTGTAGCCCTCCAGGCTCCTCTGTCCATGGGATTCTCCAGGCAAGAATACTGGAGTGGCCTCCTCCAGGGGGTCTTCCCCAACCAGGGATCAGAACCGCATCTCCTGCAGCATCTGCCCTGCAGGCAGATTCTTTACTGCTGAACTTCTGGGGAAGCCCAGTCCTTCTCTGGGCATCGTTCAAGTCAGCGGTCCTGAAGGCAGAACCACCGCCAGTGTCAGAACAAGTGCTCCTGACTCCTTCTAGAACTCAGCTGGAATCGTCCCTGATTACTGCGCCTGCGCTGGTCTACCCTTTTCTGAACTCCATGCTGCTTAGGGTCTTAGCTGTTTATTTTGGCCCTTCTCATGATTATTTAATTACTTGCTCGTGGATAACAAGACTCTCCAGCTAGGTGCTAAGCTCCATGAAAGCAGTGACTGTGTTTTACATTTCTACTGCTCCATAGCTCCTTGTATGTTGCTGAGTACAAAATAGATCCTCAATAAATACTTTGTTGATTCAGCAAGTATTTAGTGAGTGCCTTCTTTTCAGAAGACATGATATGGTAAGTAGACGTCCCCCTGGGCTACATTCCGGTCTCCTCTGCTTCTTACTGGCTGTGTGACCTTGAATAAATGAGTTTATCCTTGTAATCTCAGTTTCTTTATCCTTTGAGCCTCAGTCATGAGAGGATAGAAAAACTAGGCTTGACTATTTTATTAGTGTCATAATAAACATGTAAGAGGGCTTCCCAGCTAACTATAGTGGTAGAGAATCTGCCTGCCAATCAGGAGATGTAAGGGACACAGGTTTGATCATTGGGTTAGGAAGATCCCCTGGAGAAGGGAATGGTAACCCACTCTAGTATTCTTGCCTGGAGAATCCCCATAGACAGAAGAACCTGGCAGGACAAGACTAAAGCGACTTAGCAACAGCAGCAAACATGTAAGGCCCTAAGCAGTATGGATGTCAGAAAAGAGGTAGACCAACCCGAGGGCAGTAATCAGGGGTGATTCTAGTTGCTAAGTTGTAACCAACTCTTTGCAACCCCATGGGGTGTAGCCCACCAAGCTCTTCTGTCCATGGGATTTTCCAGGCAAGAATACTGGAGTGGGTTGCCATTACCTTCTCTAGGGGACATTTCTGACCCAGGAATCAGATTGGGGTCTCATGCATGTCCTGCATTGTAGGCAGGTTCTTTACTGACTGAGCTACCAGGGAAGCCCTTACTTTATTAGTGCAGTTGTCATAAATATTAAAGGATTAAATTAAGGCCTTTAGTTTCATGTTATTATTTTTGTATATAAATAGGATTTAGATTAGACTTTTAGACACCTCTCTGATCCTCAGTTTTTTTAAACTAGTATTTATAATAATTTATACTTTTAAAACTCCAGTACTTTGTCCACCTGATGCAAAGAACTGACTCATTTGAAAAGACCCTGATGCTAGGAAAGATTGAAGGCAGGAGAAGGGGACGACAGAGGATGAGATGGTTGGATGGCATCATCGACTCAGTGGACATGAGTTTAAGTAGGCTCTGGGAGTTGGTGATGGACAGGGAAGTCTGGCGTGCTGCAGTCCATGGGGTCGCAAAGAGTCGGACACGACTGAGAGACTGAACTGAACTGATAGTTCTAAAAATTTATTCATTGTTCAATAAATATGCAATGAGTACCCACTGTGTGCATTAATATAGTGCTATTAGGAATAAAAGTCTGAATCTAAGCCATGGGATGTGCTGTGAGATCTTATCCTTCAGTGAGAGATAAGGTTGGCAGACAGCTAACAGATGAAATAAATGCTTCCTTATGTAAAAGAAGATATATATTCCATGATAAACACATGTATATAATATATATGACATAAATTAATCAATTATTGTTATGCATTATATTCAAGTTGCATTAATTCTGCAAATGTATACCTATATAATTTCAAAGCATCAAATAAACAATAAAAATGTGTCTCCTTACCTTGTAAAACACAAATCAACTTGATTTGTAGGTGGTTTTTTAATATTAAAGTAAGCTATTGTTTTGGGAATAAAGAGAAGCACCTTTGTTGTCTACCATATGTGTATCTCTATGGGGTAAGGATGGTGTTAGAAGACCCACAGACAAGTTCACAGATAAAGGGGTTAGTGGACAGTTCAATTGATACCACAGACCCAACTCCAATTTTTATTCCAATCCTGAAACAGAACCACTGGCAACTGAGAAGGGGTCACATCAGATGAGCCACCATTTGGCCTTAGAAGGTTCCATGTGAAGGAAGGGAGGAGGCAGTGGGAGACACCACTCTTCTGGAGCAAAGACTCCTCCAACCTGGGTCCCAGTCAAGGAGTAAGCAATCATTGACCTTGCAAACAGTGCTTTCTTTTCCAACCAAAGAATAATCTTACTGTGTGCACATTGTGGAAAGGACAGTTGGTCCCAGGGAGATCTTGTCAGCTATGGCCAGACACACAGATAAGAGTTATTGTCAGTTCTACCATCCTCTAAAATAAATGACAGACGAATGCAAATCTGCATAGCACACACTGTGATGTATGAACTCCATAAAGTCCTTGGGGAATATAAACATTTAATAGCCCAGATCACTGGTGTGGTAGGAAGAATCAAATGAACTAAAGTTTGTGGTACCTGTATTATTTATTCACATTGCCTAAATATTAATTTCTTTATGTATGCTATCAATCTATCCTTTCCCAAAATGCCCAGAAGAGTGTCTAGAAACAGTAGGTGTCAACAAATTAATTTTATGATATTGTACCCAAATGTTGTGAAAACTAAATCAGCAGTGAGAAATTCAGTCTATCTTATTCTGTTAAAAGTCAATCAACTGGATCAGCCATTTGTTTATCTTTCATTAGAAAATTGTTTCATGAGAGTAGGCTTTTTTCTGTGTTATCCACTGATGTATTCTGAGTGCCTACAACTGTGTTTGGCATATAGTAGGTACTCAGTAAATATTTATGATTTATGAATGATTGAGTGAATAAACATTTACTGAGTGAGTAAATTGATTTCAAGTCATGGTCAACCAGTAAGGCAGCTCATGTACTAGCTGAACTGAAAGGCACATTAGCTATGCAAGTAAAGTTCATTTCTTTATTCATTTATTCTCTATTAACTTACTCACTCATTCAAAAAATAACTTTTTAGCATTGCTTATGTTCAACTTACTGTGATGGGAGACACAAAGATGGACCAGAAGCATTTTCCACCTTTAGAGAAGTTATAATTATGTTTGTGTCATGAAGAGAGGCATAACCATATAGAGTAATTGCATAAGGGTTGAATTAGAAAGATAACCTCTCTGGTTTCTTATTCTGAGATTTCATGATTCCTTGAGGTCAGTGCTGATTTCAGATAGTTTATATGATATATAATACCTGAAGCTACTGAGATTTAAAATTGTAACACTTTTAATGGCAAGGACTTTATGGAAAAGTGCATTTTAAGTGAATTGCTATCCAAAGCTAGATAACCATTGGGCTATTCTGGGTTCTGCATGGCTTCCAGATCATGAGGTCAGATGCTGCCTTCTGCATTTTTTTTTCTTTTTCAATGTACAAGAGGTTTAATACATTAGCATTTACAAAATAAAAACTGTATTCCACATTTTTCATTTTCAGTATATATCACATGCAGTACATTAACATTTATAAAACAAAAACTTGAAAATTTTCTTGGGACTTCCCTGGTGGTCCAGTGGTTAAGAATCTTCCTTCCAATGTAGGAGATGTGGGTTCAATACCTGGTCAGGAAACTAAAATCCCACATGCCTTGGTGCAATGAAGAACAGACATAGTCAAATAAATAAAATATATAAACAATAAAAAGAGACTTACCTGGTGGTCGAGTGGCTAAGACTCTGTGCTCTCAATGCAGGGGGCCTGGGTTTGAGCCCTGGTCAGGGAACTAGATCCTTCACGCCGAAACTAAGGATTCCACGTGCCACAACCAAGACATAGCACAGCTAAATAAAAAAATATTAAAGAAAAAAAACTTGAAATTTTTCTTGTGCCTCCCCTTTGTCACTAAACTTGAAAGACCCGAAAAGTATGATACTTAAGGAAACTGCTCAGTGGATTTAACCATGCAATCTGTGGGGCCCTGAAAGAGAAATAAATGCTTGTTGCAGAAGTATGGTATCTTTAAAATTTGTTGCTTTTTAAAGTCTACGAAGTTGAACTGTAAGACACACACACAAACCACCACCCCCATAAAATTTCTCAAGATAGACTAGAATACAAGAAATGTTTCATAAAAACTACTGAGATACTAATCAGTTCTATGACTAATATAAAAAACTGAAAAATCCTTTTGACTCATACTTATGCTGTTTCTACACATGATAGTCCAAAGAGCGGGCCGAGTACAGGATGGCCTTGGCCCCAGCAAGTCGTCATCTTATAGAGCAGGTTGAGTCATCATGGTTCCGCGGCTAGAACATGGAAGAGATGTGTAAAAGTCACGGACAGGCTAAGCTGGGGGAAGATGACAGACACAAATGGAAAGTTTGTAAAAGTCACCTTTAGCAGGATGATCGCTTCCACTTTTATGGACCTTAGTTTCCAAAGCTCTTTTCTTATACATCATCTCACTGGTCTTTTAAAATTTTTTTAATTTCAATTTTTATTTCTTTATTGAGATACAGTCAATTTATGATATTATATAAGTTTCAGGTGCACAGCATGGTGATTCACAATTTTTAAAGGTTATGCTTCATTTATACTCAATATGAAATATCTGCTATATTCCCCGGGCGGTACAATATCCTTGTAGCTTACTTATTTTATACATAGTACTTTGTACCTCTTATTCACCTAGCCCCATCTTGTCCCTCCCCACTTCCCTCTCCTCACAGGTAAACACTGGGTTGTTCTCTATATCTGTGAGTGTGCTTATTTTTTTTTATTATAATCACTAGCTTGTTTTATTTGTAGATTCCACTTATAAGCGATAATATATAGTATTTGTCTTTTTGTTTCTGATTTATTTCATTAAGCATAATACCCTCCAAGTCCATCCATGATGCTGCAAATGGCAAACTTTCATTCTCTTCATTCTTTCTTGTTGCTGAGTAATATTTCATTATACACACCCCATATATATATGCATGTGTATATACATATTGGGCTTCCCTGGTGGCTCAGAGGTTAAAGCGTCTGCCTGCAAAGTGGCAGACCCGGGTTCAATCCCTGGGTCGGGAAGATCCCCTGGAGAAGGAAATGGCAACCCACTGCAGTATTCTTGCCTGGAGAATCCCATGGACAGAGGAGTCTGGTGGGCTACAGTCCATGGGGTCGCAAAGAGTTGGACACGACTGAGCGACTTCACTTTACACTATATATACATATTATATATGTATATATATATCACATATTTTTTAACCATTCATCTCTTGATGGATACTTAGGCTGTTTCCATTTCTTGGTTATCATAAATAATGCTGCACTGAACATGGGGGTGCATGTATGCCTTCAAATTAGTGTTTTTCTTACCTCAGATAAATACCTAGGAGTGGAATTCCACTACATATAGTGTTTCTATTTTCAGTTTATTGAGGAACCTCCCTACTATTTCACCAATTTACCTTCCCACCAACAGTATACAAGGGTTCACTTTTCCCCATCTTCACTGATATGGCTCTTTTGGAGTAGCTCTTTTTTTTCTCCACCCATTTGATGGAAGAGGTCACTGAGTCTCTAAGTGGGAATGTCACTTGCTCAAGGCAACTTGATTTATCAGCGGTCAAACTGGAGTCTGCTTTTCCCTCTACACTGTGAAGACCACTGTCTCAGATACTATGAGTCTGTGGGAGGGTGTAGAGTCCTTTCTCTGCACGGAGTGAGGTTTACTCTCCCCAAAACTGAGGCTGTAAAATAATTCAATCACAAGTCCCTCCCTCCGTGCCAGCACTAGACAACATTTCTTCTGGCCACCAGTGTGGTGTGCATCCACCCTAGCGGTCCAGTCAGCTGACAGTTAGAGGAGATATGCTCCATCTTTTATGCCTGTCAACCCCATGAATGGATTAAGGTATCAAGAGAAGACAGCATCAGAGAGACTTTGGGCCACAGCCAAGACCAAAGGCATAAATTGAAGGGGCAGATGGGATTGGAAGGTAAGTGCTCTTCTTCAGTTACCTAGTGGGATGGCAAGGGCAGCATTTCTGCCCCAAATCAGGCCAGGATGAGCTACTTTGGGGTACCTATGTCTATCTCTGCCATTTATCTTTTGAAGCCACCACTATGAAGGGCGACTTTAAAGGACATGGCAGGGCAGTGTGGGTGTGTGCGTATATGCAGAAATATACACGCGTATATATCAGAAATCCTGGATTCAAATTCCACTTCTGCCTTTGGTATTGTGTGTGGCCTTGGGCAGGACCTCTTCCAAAATTTATCTGCAAATTTTGCAGGTAAAGTGATATACCTGGCTTTTAAAGAGGATAAAATAAAACAGCATTTCTGCAAACTCCTTGTAAACATTTATATTCCGTACAAACATGAGTATTTTCCCCAAGGCAGAAGGGCGCCCTGAGTTGTCAACTTACCCTCCCACTTCCCACAGGACCTAGTGTCCCCACTGCAGTCACTGCTCAGAAATCGGACAGGAGCTCAGCTAGGTTACTGCTGAGAGAAGCAGTTTTAGGCTTTCCAACACTGGCTCATAACCCAAGGGATAGAACTAGGACCAGTAGGTACAAATTACAGGGAGACCGATCTTGACTTCCCATTAATTATTATAATAATACTAATAACAACCAGTATATATTGGATGCCGACTCTCTGTAAAGTCCTCTGCTAAGTTCTTTGTCTATATAAACTTATTTAATATGCTAAACAATGTTGCAGTCAATCAGTCACTCAATAAATGCTTATAAATACAACCTATCAGCCTCTGACACAGGAACAAAGCCACAGAGGTGAAAAGATATAGCTTCTGTCTTCAAGAAGCTCATGATATGTGAAGAGAGAAATATACAAATGTAATGCAATGTGATAAAAAATATAATGAGAATATGTGAAAATAAAGTCAGGGGGTTGGAGGACCCAGGCTTGCCTGGAGAGGTCAAGCAAGGTCAAAGGAGGTAGCCCTTTTAGAAGGACACATTTGTGACCAAGGCTAGACCTGCTTATATGTGTGACATAGTCAGAATAAATATTGCTCTGTATCATGTGGGCTAAATTAGTTGCTCCAGGGGCCAGATAATGACACAAATATGATTGCACAAAGCGAGATATTATAATGTATTTCATAAGCTGCAGTGATATTTTTGCAGCTCATGAAAAACAAGATAATGTCCATAAAAATAAGATATTATGGTAAAATCGGTATTAATTACTAGGAGCCAAAGTGCACTGCTTGAGGCTGTAAAACTTTTAATATTCCAGAAGAAAGCAGTTCAAGTAACAGGCTAACCACGATCCTTAACCGCTTGGCAGCTTCCCAGCCTATCTTAGTGAACAAGAGAGCGCAAACAGCAGCTTCAGCCCCAAACAAACAGTCCCGTGAAGCGTTGCTAATTTGGCTGAGATGACTGGGTGGGGTGAGGAGGGCTGAGAGGCGGAAAGTGCCCTCCTTGCAATTTACCTTCTTACTGCCAATGGATGAGGCTCAGTAGAAAGCCTCTGGGTTAGCCTCCATGGGGACTTCTGAGATGCAATGGGCTCTTGGTACCTTCAGATGGACTTTTCTAATTGCTAGTGATACGGCTGAACTATAGGGGTCCTTGGTGGGGTCAGAAATTTTTCTCCTCTTCCCTCCTCCACCTCCTTTGAGGCCCTAAACACACGCACACATGCACAGACACACACCAGGACACAGGTGGGCACACACTCGATCTCAGGGCACCGAGCGCCTACCTTATATAAGGTCAGGATCTCACTTCAGGCTTCTATTCCTACACTTGGCATGCAAGACCGATTTAGCGACAGCCTCCCATGTGCCATAAACGAAATAGAAACATATGCACATGCAGTAATAAAACAGATCTGAAGCGACATTCCTGCCGCCTGTTGGGTGGCAGCTGAACTCAGACATCTTAATGTATGATATTATGGGAATTACCCACATTAAGATAAAATATCTGGATTTAAG
The DNA here is from genome assembly GCF_019320065.1 of Cervus canadensis. NCBI lineage: Eukaryota > Metazoa > Chordata > Mammalia > Artiodactyla > Cervidae > Cervus > Cervus canadensis. The sequence continues at coordinate 23,613,642 of NC_057396.1, forward strand.
TAACTGTCTTTTGCTCTGAATTAACTTGGAGACTGAACTCAAAAGAAAAAAAAAAGGCAAATGAGTTGTAGCTAAGGAGTCTATTTCACAGCCACTGTGCCCACTGCCATCCTGGGCATGGCACTGTGCCGGAAAGCCGATAGGAGCAGCGCTGCTTCAACCCTGAGTCTCCAACACATCGCAGAGGCCCCAGGACACAGTAGGTCCTTTACAAATATTTGTTGAGTGAATGATGAGGTATGGCAAGTTGTTTCTCAACCACCAAGTACATCCCATTGCTACTTCCCGCTTCCTGTCCCCTGACATTTACATCAGTGTGAACCTCTACTTCCCCCACCTGGTTGGAACCTGTATTGCAGAGCAATTCACAGTAGCCAGTGGCAGGAAGATTCCTTCTCCTTAGGGCTTTCGCAAGACTAGATTGTGTTCCTAGTTGCTAGGAGTCCTTTTTTTGGCAGTCTTCTTTGTGGCCTAAAGATGCAGGTCTGAATAGGAAGACTGAGGTGGTTTTGTAAGCTGGTGTGGGGGCAGCAAGTACAAGAGTTTCCAAGGATTCTCTCTGTTGTTTGGCAAAGAACTTGAGTCTCCTGGGCTGGCAATCTGGCACCTGGGGATTCAGGATGGCACCAGGACCACCTCCAACCCTGTAGAGGTTGGCTCTTGCAGCATGTGCCCCCGTGCTCCTGGCTCTCCTTGATTTCTTTGGGGAAGATGGGTAGCTGGTTTCTGCTCCTGAGCAGAGTTTCTTCAGCCTCACTAGCTCCACTGTGTTTACTTAGGTCAGAAAAAGATAATTTGTGGTTAAGATGTGTAGTTCATCTTGAAGGGCCCAAGTGATTTTTTTTTTTTTCAGGGTGGACGAGTCCATTGAGATTTGAAGATCTAAGCTGAGACTGCTCTTTGAATCTTTTTAATAGGTATTCATGACATCTACTGGGGATCTGGTACTGAGTGAAGTGTTGGGGGTGGGGTGGGAGCAGGGACCACATGATGCTATTTAATAAATTGTAAACAAATGTAGGGGCTTCCCTGGTGACTCAACGGTAAAAGAATCCACCTGCAATGCAGGAGACATGGGTCCAAGGGGTCAGTCTCTGGGTCTGGAAGATCCCCTAGAGAAGGAAATGGCAACCCACTCCAGTATTCTTGCATGGAAAAGTCCATGGACAGAGGAGCCTGGCAGGCTACAGAGTGGAGTGTAGCATGCATGTAGCATCCATGGGGTGGCAGAGTCAGATATGACTTAGCGACTAAACCGCCACCACCACAAGCAAACGTAGAAGTAAGAGATTGAGGGCGAGGAAGAGGCAGGAAGAACTGAGGCAATCTGAGAAGAGGTGAAGGAGCAGGTGAGTCTTGATGATTAGATTGGATCAAAGTGTCACTGGGGAGGGGCAGAATGAGCAGAAGGAGATTTTCATGTGATTTTAAGATATTGTGCTATCAATACAAGAGTAGAAGAATTGACCCATGAATCAGAGAGCTGGCAATGGGCCCATTCCTATAGGTAAACTTAATGTATGACAAATGGCCTTGCAGCTCCCAAGGGAGAGGAGAGACAACTTAACATTGGGGCTGGGATGACTGCCTGTATTTACTAAAAACAAGTGAAATTGGAAGCTGATACATAAATCATAAAAATAACTTCCTCATACACTGAAGACTTAAATGTGAAAGGCCAACCTTTAAAGCTTTTAAAAGTAAATAAAGGAGGCTATCTTTGTGACGCTGAGGCAGGGAAGATTTCTTAAACAAAACACAAAATGCATTAATAATGAATTAAAGGACTGATAAATTTAACTACATTAAAATTAAGAATGTGTGTTCACCGTAACAATGGCATAAAGAAAGCGAAAACACAAAGTACAGATGGAAAGGGTACATTTGCAACAAATTGATTCAATAAAGGATTAGCATCCAAAATACAAAGAATTCAGAAAAACCATTAAGAAAAAGACAAACAAGCCAACAGCTAAATGAGGGTGGGGCGATGTGTGAAAAGACATTCCATAGTTAAGAAAATAAGGATCAGCAAGGGGTCAAGAATTGCGTGGAAAATTTTCAGGTTGGGAAAGAGGTCAAGGTATAGATGTTTAGCTAGAGATTCTACTTTGAAGATGGGCACATAGGTGCAGAAATTAACATCATCCTCTATCTTTTGAAATTCCCTCCAGTAGCCTTGTATTAAAAGCATGATTTTAGTCTGCCACTGGGAGGTCATTGAGGAAGCCTGGAGCATGAAAAAAATACGTTATAGACAATATGCAAAATTGTATGCCAGGAAGCCCATACTTAGGCACCCACATCTTGGGCATCTTCTGTGATATTAATAGATCTGCAGTGTGTGAGATTTGTGGAGGTGGGGTATGAAATTTGAAACTGGAGACTGGCTGAAGAAGCCTTCTTCTCTGGCTCCAGCAGCCAGCATCACTAGGCAGTAGCCATTCTTCAGGAAAATCCTACAGAGGCCCCAACACCTTGAAATGCTGTGCACTATTTCTGTGGGCTTTTAAAGAGAATAATTCATTAGTCAGTGAAGAACGATCAATATCGTACTCCGACAATTACACACTGACTCTGTTTACCCAGTGGACCCTCTCTGATAATATTATTTATGATCCTAAATAACTCCATCGGTGTTCAATAGAGCTGGGGATGCCTCTGGGACCAGGACACAAATCATAAAGACATATGGTTTGCTCAGCCCTGGAAATGTTCAGATGCATTTCATTGTTAGTCTCAAAGTCCTACCTTTCCCCGTCAGCTCCACAAGCTTCCTGATTGTGCCTGCAGGAGGGGTCTCCTTTTTGGGGAGGGGACTCTTTGTAGTCATATGAGAGAAATGTGGCTGCCAAGGGAATTTTACTCTGGCTATTTCAGGATTCTCCAAAGTGAAGGACATGTCAAACAGTTCAGTGAATTCCAGACCAGAGTAGCAACTGGGATGTTGATCAGCTTTGCCTATAGAGGAGTGAGGAACAAATATGTCTGAGAGAGATTAGTGGGGCTGCAGAGAGAGGGGAGATGAGGAAGTGGTGTGCATGCGTGTGCGTGTGTATAGGAGTCTCTAATAGGGTTGAAGGGTTAGGTAGAAGCAGAGGATTGTGAGGGCTGAGGGTCAAGGACACTGGGGTTTCAGGAAAAGGTGATATGATTTACTGAATAACATCTCTATTATTTGACTTGTTACAATGAGTGTGTATTATTCATGTGATTAAAAATATATAGAGATGGAAAAACTCCCTCGCCCATCTTCCTCTCCCCATCTCCTTCTTTCTCCCCCGCCACCTCCAACCTTCTCTTTCTCTCTTTCTCTCTCACACACACACCAGATTAGAGAAATAACACCAAGAGAGGCTTTGATGCCACTTCATCACAGTCGCAGGCCAGAGTAACGTGAAAATGGTGTGCCTCTCAGTACCCACTCTGAGCCCATTTGACAGAAAGGAGTGTGAAGGCAGAGGGTAAAGGAGGGCAATGAGCAGGGTTCTGAAGGGGAAAGTGTTGAAATCCCACTTTTCTGTTTCAACTAATTGACCTTCCTCTCCTTAAAAGTGTAGGCTGTGAGGAAAGGGAGGGCAGGGTCTTCTAGGCCATCTACATTGCCATCTGATCCCAACCTGGTAGGGAAATCTCCAGAAGCAAGAGAAAGAGACTAACTTCTCTGGCCTTGCAAGGGCAGCTGAAGTGTGGGCAGTTGCCAGCACCTGACAGTCACATTGGAGACCTGCCCTTTCCACGGTCTCTTTGTAACAGCCCGGAGAAGACAACACCATCCCCTCTTATAGGTTCTAGGCGTGCATCCCTGGGCCCAGCACTAGGACCACAGGACACCCCATCCCAAGATCTCTCCACTGGCGCTGTAGCATTTCTACTGATCTGACCTAATGACCAGGGACCAGAAGTGAGTCTGCACCAAAGGGTCATCTTGGGAAAGGATTCAAAGACTATTGATGCATTCCAAAAGAAGGGAAACTGCCCCGTCAGTTTTATGATAACTTCATGCTTCTCTGGTTCCATTGAAGGCCAATGATCTTTGCTGCAAGAGAATCTCATGGATGCTTTACTACCTTTAATCTCCTTTCCTTTACTTTATCCTCAGATATTTATTGAGCACTCTGGTAGGACTTATAAGAGACAGATAAAGAAGACACCTGCCTCAAGAGGCTTCCAGCCTACTGACCAGAGAACAGATGTGCCCACAAATGAACACACTACAGGTTAGAGAAGCATCCATAGGGAGGTACAGATCACGTGCTAGGGGGATGTCACATGGATTTTGAGAAAGTTTCACATGGCCTTCCCTGGTGGCTAAGACGGTAAAGAATTTGCCTGCAATGTAGGAAACCTGGGTTTGATCCTTGGGTCAGGAAGATGCCCTAGAGGACAGAGTGGCTACCCACTCCACTGTTTTTGCCTAGAGAATCCCATGAACAGAGGACCCTGCTGGGCTACAGTCCATGAGGTCCCAAAGAGTAGGACAGGATTGAGTGAGTAACACTTTCACTTTTTTTCACATGTGGTATGAAATCACAAAGCACTGAGATTTCCATTGTTTCCCACTGTCCACTGGCATTTATTCAAAAGGGATGTTATTCTACTACCCCTGATCTATGCTTAGACAGATCCATGACTTTGATAAACAATTTCCAGCTTTAAAAGTCCAATGACACTTTAAATAACATTTAGACTCGACTCTTACTTAGACTGAGGAGGCCTTGCAAATAGCTGTGAAAAGAAGGGAAGTGAAAAGCAAAGGAGAAAAGGAACGATATACCCATTTGAATGCAGAGTTCCAAAGAATAGCAAGGAGAGATAAGAGAGTCTTCCTCAGTGATCAATGCAAAGAGATAGAGAAAAATAATAGAATGGGAAAGACTAGAGATCTTTTCAAGAAAATTAGAGATACCAAGGGGACATTTCATGCAAAGATGTGCTCAATAAAGGACAGAAATGGTATGGACCTAACAGAAGCAGAAGATATTAAGAAGAGGTGGCAAGAATACACAGAAGAAAATAAAAAAGAATACAAAAAAGATCTTCACGACCCAGATAATCACGATGGTGTGATCACTCACCTAGAGCCAGACATCCTGGAATGGGAAGTTAAGTGGGCCTTAGAAAGCGTCACTATGAACAAAGCTAGTGGAGGTGATGGAATTCCAGTTGAGCCATTTGAAATCCTAAAAGATGATGCTGTGAAAGTGCTGCACTCAATATGCCAGCAAATTTGGAAAACTCAACAGTGTCCACAGGACTGGAAAAGGTCAGTTTTCATTCCAATCCCAAAGAAAGGAAATGCTAAAGAATGCTCAAACTACTGCACAATTGCATTCATCTCACACACTAGTAAAGTAATGCTCAAAATTATCCAAGCCAGGCTTCAGCAATACATGAACCGAGAACTTCCAGATGTTCAAGCTGGTTTTAGAAAAGGCAGAGGAACCAGAGATCAAATTGCCACCATCTGCTGGATCATCAAAAAAGCAAGAGAGTTCCAGAAAAACATCTATTTCTGCTTTATTGACTATGCCAAAGCATTTGACTGTGCAGATCACAATAAACTGTGGAAAATTCTGAAAGAGATGGGCATACCAGACCACCTGACCTGCCTCTTGAGAAACCTGTATGCAGGTCAGGAAGCAACAGTTAGAACTGGACATGGAACAACAGACTGGTTCCAAATAGGAAAAGGAGTACATCAAGGCTGTATATTGTCACCCCTGCTTATTTAACTTATATGCAGAGTACATCATGAGAAATGCTGGGCTGGAAGAAACACAAGCTGGAATCAAGATTTCCAGGAGAAATATCAATAACCTCAGATATGCAGATGACATCACCCTTATGGCAGAAAGTGAAGAAGAACTAAAGAGCCTCTTGATGAAAGTGAAAGAGGAGAGTGAAAAAGTTGGCTTAAAGCTCAACATTCAGAAAACTAAGATCATGGCATCTGGTCCCATCACTTCAGGGGAAATAGATGGGGAAACAGTGGAAACAGTGGCTGATTTTATTTTTCTGGGCTCCAAAATCAGTGCAGATGGTGATTGCAGCCATGAAATTAAAAGACACTTACTCCTTGGAAGGAAATTTATGACCAACCTAGACAGCATATTAAAAAGCAGAGACATTACTTTGCCAACAAAGGTCCATCTAGTCAAGGCTATGGTTTTTCCAGTGGTCATGTATGGATGTGAGAGTTGGACTATAAAGCTGAGTGCTGAAGAACTGATGCTTTTGAACTGTGGTGTTGGAGAAGACCCTTGAGAGTCCCTCAGACTGCAAGGAGATCCAACCAGTCCATCCTAAAGGCGATCAGTCCTGGGTGTTCATTGGAAGGACTGATGTTGAAGCTGCAACTCCAATACTTTGGCCACCTGTTGCGAAGAACTGATTCATTTGAAAACACCCTCAAGCTGGGAAAGGTTGAGGGCAGGAGGAGAAGGGGATGACAGGATGAGATGGTTGGATGGCATCACCGACTTGATGGACATGGGTTTGGATGGATTCTGGGAGTTGGTGGTAGACAGGGAGGCCTGGTGTGCTGCGGTTCATGGGGTCGCAAAGAGTCGGACATGATTGAGCGACTGAACTGAACTGAACTCAACCTGCTTAGACTGCCCAATCCTGTGTCGTGGTCAAGGCACCCAGCTTCAGTTAGAGTTGCATCTATTTGCCCTCTCCCTGGGTAAGACCTGCTGCAGTGTCTTCCCTGCCTGCTGTTATCTGGAACAGAGGAATGTGGAGGGTTTCTCTCCCTCTCTCCTTCTGCCAGTTCTCTGTTTGTGACCCACTAGGACTCGGTAGGAGTGGACGGAAGAGAGGTGAGTGGAACCGGAAAGTCTATGCTGTTGGACCCATCTTGGCTCAGGTGAGGATACAATACTGTGACTCTCCAGATTCTGGTCCCGGTTTGGAGGGTTAGAGCAGGGAAGGGTTAACTCTGACTGAGGAAACTCAGAGATGCAACCAGTGAGGATGTGTGGCCTCCCAGCCGGAGGGAAGAGTGGAGCATCCCTGGAAGAGTGCCAGGATTAACCCTGTGCAGTGGAGGCAAAGGTCATGAACTCTGGGCTGCAGGCACGCGCCGTTGGGACTTGTGCAGAGGCTGGACCAGAACCCTCTCTGGCTGTCCGCCTTCTCACGAGCACCATGATGCTCTGCTATGGGCGTTGGCAACCTGAGCACTGGTGCTGGGAACATAATTCTGCCTGGGCCACTGTACTGAGGACTTGACATCATCTTACCTTCTAAACTGTATTGGTCTGGGGTCAGAGTTTGATCATTTTTAATGTGCTATTAGTTCTTTGGGCTCTTAAAAATAGAGGGCATAAAAGACTTGGGGTTAAAAACTGTTAAAATGAAAAAAAAGACTTGGGGTTGAACTACTTCTCCGAGGAGCTGCGGAGGCAGCTCAGGATCTAGCCACTTAAGGAATCCCCATTCTGCTCAGACACCAAGAGCACTTGTCTGAGATGGAGCTAAGTGAGAAAATGGAAAGGGCCTCCATTGCCTTGAACTTGATTTAAACTTGGGCAGCTTGGGCTCCCTTTGGACTTTAATTCACAGGGGCTAAATACTTTGATTTTGGACTTTAATCTCTTTGGGACTCTACTCTCTAAATTGTTCCCTAGGAATTTGATAATGGGAAGGGTTTACATACAAATTTGGGGCATCTTATTTTGGCATTTATTATTGAAGAATCTTTATGCATTTTTTATTAGCTCTTTATGCATTTTATTATTGAAGTATCTTCATGTTGCTATTAAATCTCATTACAGAACCTCTGATGAGTATATTGGGCCATGCAACTGGACATAAATTTGGGATGGAAAGAGAACAGGCTCTGAACTTTCAGCCTTGGGTGCAGGAGAGCTTTGGAGGAGATTTGATTAACGTAGTGTTCTGACCCATTTCGGGGCCTCCTGGGAGCAAAGCCATCCCTGTTTTACTATGGAACCAGGAAGATACATGAGAGAGCAGACCCTGATGCTGGAGAAGCAGCCTTAAGAAGGCAGAGCAGGTGACTGGCACATTCCCTCTCTTGGACAGGACAACCATACACATGGCTGACCAGAGGCTTAAAAGTTCAGCCCATAGAGACCTCTCCAAGTCACTGGTCGTGGGCTGGGGATTCCTGAGCCACGGGTACTGCACTGAGATGCTTCAAACCCTTATTAAGAATGTTTGGATATCCATGAAGCCCTACTGTACTCAGGTTTCCCAGGAAATTTGGGTAGGAATGTGATTGACGGGGGCCTTCTCCAGTGGCTCAGTGGTAAAGAATCCACCTGAGACGCAAGTTTGATCCCTGGGTTGGGAAGATCCTTTGGAGCAGTGCATGGCAACCCACTCCAGTATTCTTGCCTGGAGAATTCCATGGACAGAGGAACCTGACTGGCTACAGTCCATGGGGTCACAAAGAGTTGGACATGACTGAAGTAACTGAGCATGCATGAACATGGTTGATGGGAATTCATTGTTTATAAAATCAGGAGTACTGAGCACCTGCTCATGGTCATCATTAACCAGCTGTATGTGGATGGGACATTGGTCTGGCTATGTTGTGGGAACGCAGGATATCGTGTACATTTGTAGCAGGACCGCTGTCCCCAGGCATGAACAGATATACCTGTGAGACTCCCCCGACCCCCTAAAAAATGTTCAGCCCAATTGGTTAATTGTCTAGGAAACAAAAATCTGGGCAGTGCTTGTCCCTTCATTTTCTGGCTTCCACATGGAGGGCCCTCCCTGGAGTAACACCCCTGGCCCCCTGCTGTCCCCTTCCTCACCCAGCAGAGTGATTTGTCACTTTCAGGTTTATGTGTGACCTACTCTCTTCCTCCTCCTCTTCCCTTTTGGAATTGGTTTGTCTACAGAGGACACAGAATCTCAGCTGTCAGCATTGAGGTGAGATTCAAGGGGGGCAGACTCTGATCCAACCAGGGAATCCTGATGTTTGAGGGGATCAGATCAGTTCAGGGGTGCGGTGGCAAGTCATCTTGGCCAGACCTGAGCCACGCCATCTCATTTAACAGGATCAGAAATAAAGGTGAGGTTTGGATCCCCATTTCTCTGGCTCTTAGTCTGTCCTTGGTTCTGGATTCAGAGAGGGAGAAAGTGCGGTTGCCCCCCTCACACCTGCCAAGTAACCCTTTGGACCAAAAGCCTGAGTGATTTCTCATCTGTGAACTCACCGTTTTCTTTGGGAATGAATCGTGCGTTTTCAATTTTCCACTTCAAAAACACACAGTTCAGCAGAAATCACTTTATAGCAAATGAAAGAAGGAATTTCCTGGGGGTGCGAGGAGGGAGGGGTTTGACCCCCAGCCCAGGGCAGAGGGTATGACTTAGGGGCAGGTATTTTTCCCAACTCTGAAGTCACCCTGAGGTCTTTTTGATATCATTGCCTTTACAGCCAATAAGGCAGTGGTTTGCAAAATGCTGAAAAGCAGCGCTCTGACTGGCAGAATTGCATCCCGCTGTCCAACCTGGTGTGGTTAGGGAGCATCTGACTCACAAGGGAGGTAGGGGGATTGGGTGGGTTTCATTGTGGAATAAAAGGATCACCATCTAAGAGGGTCTTCTCTTTAGAGTCTCAGAGAGGAGCACAGCTAGTACGGTGGTATTTGCTCTGGCTGGACCCACCGAGATCCCTCCTTACTAAATGCCTCCCTGCGAGCTCTGTCTTCCTCCTCCTCCTCACCTGAGCATCTCTACTGCTTTTACCTCATCGCTTTTGTTACTTGCTGAGCACTTCACAAAACGCTGGGCTCTGTGCTTAGCCCTATTCATGCACCATCTGCTCACAGCCACCCCAGGAGATGATTGAAGCCATTATTAACCCCCATTGCTGATGGGTAAACGGAGGGTGGAGGAAGTTAAGCCAGTGAACAGTGGAGCCAGAATTCCAACTCAGACCAGTGTCATTCTAGAGTCTGTGTCCTTTGCAAGTACACTAGGCTGTGCAGATGACCATCTGATGACTTCTTGGATGCTGCCAGTGACAGGGTGCTCACTACCTCCCAGGTTCCCATCGAGCTGTCAGATAGAGCCCATGTCTCCCTCCCAGGGTCTTTGACCTTCTCCTGTGGTCACCCAGGATGCATTTCGAATGCTAGGACTGCATGTCTGATTGGGGCCAGGCCTGATTAAAGCTCTGTAGTCAAGTGGGAACGTGGGCTGTTGAGATGGGAAAGGCTGACCCATGGAGACAGCATTTCACTGCAGGCAGCGAGGCTTGAAATGGGTGTGCTGTGTACAGTTTGGCCTTGCACTCCTGGGGGGTGGAGTGGAGCCCGAAGGACCACCTAGGCAGCCCAGCGCATGCCTGTCCTCTCTCTGGCCTTGGTGGGGGCTGCGAGCTACATGCTGAGGTCATGCTTCCTGCTCGCGGAGGCTCGCCGCCCCCACATGCTGTGTGCAGTGTCTTACATCTACCTCTGCAAACCTGCCTGGCTTTCTGGCTGGCCATGCTGATAGCATTCCGAAAGCTTGTGTTTACCCACCTCTCCACTGAACAAATTTACAAGGTAAACATTTTGGGACATCTCAAAGATTAAAAAAAAAAAAATCACAACACAAAACCAACACAACTATGTTGTCCTCCCCAACCCCTTGTTTGTAACTAATAAATCATAGGATGGAATTAACTGAGATTCAAGCTCTCGGCACTGGATCAGTTTTGAGATGCCGTCTCCACTCATTCTTATCCTTAGTCTTCCCCTTAACTCTTACTAGAAGCCTTGCTGCCCTGAAATGTGAAGGCACATAGAACACAGGATGGTGGGTTACCGAGACCTGGCTTGAAATTCCAGCTCAGCCTCTAGAGAACTGTGATGATGGGCAGGTTACTTAACCTCTCTGAGCTTGTTTTCCCATGGGAAACCGACACCCAGTTTGCACTGTTGTGATGAGCTTTAGGCAAAATGTCTGGGTCATGGTTTAGTTTTGGTTGTTGGTTGGTCATTCCAGAACTCCATCCTTTCAACTTTGATCAGTTCCACGGTGAGTGATTTTCATCAGTTAAGTCTGGATGAAGGAAAGACGGATGAGATGTTGGACAGGACAGTTGGACTCAAACCAGACTGAGCTACCATGGGCCAGTCCCTGAAATCTCCGTGCTCTCTTGCATCCATCTGTTGAGCAGAGATCATGTTGCTGCTTCCTTAGCAGGAGGTGCAGCTGAGAAGGAAAGAGGAAGGGGGGAGCTTAGGTCTGTTGAAAGGTAAACAGCCTCTTATAAGCCCCAAGCATTGCTGCCCACTCTTGACAACTGATCTGTGGCCCTAGTGGGGAGACAGCCTAGTTCAGCTGCCTAACTCCCTCTTGGTTCCTCTCCAGACTTCTCCCTCTTCTCTGCTCCCACGACACTCAGCAGAGCCTCGCACTGTGCAGTAATTGCCTATTTACGCGGCGGCCTCCCCAGCCGGATTTAGGACAGGACCACGGTTATTCTTTCCCTGTGTCCCCATTGCCCAGGCCAGCGCCACACAAATAATAAACACTTGATGTCGAATGGAGCTCAGAGCTGCTCACCCCCAGCTCTCATCCCCCATCTCCCTTCCCACGGCACACTTGCATTCTTCCTTCTCCTCTTACTTTGTCCTCCTGTTTTCTCCCGCTTGTCCCATCACTGTCCCTGCGGCCCCCCTAATTCAACCTTTCTGGGCAGTAAGAAGGTCAGTGATACCCCACAAAGTCAATACACCTCCTGTAAGTAATCACAGTCACCACCATTCTTTCAGGCAAGCACTATTTGGGGGGATACCCTTTACCTCCCCTTCTTGTGGCATGGCCAGCCCTGGGGAGGGTCGTGGAGGGGACAAAGCAAGCTCCTCTAATTAGGGGGCATCCAGTCCCGAGCCAAGCAGCCAACCTCCCTTCTCCCCCACTTCCTCCCACCTCTGCAGGCAGCTCTGGGCAAACAGTCAGTCTTCATTAAGACAAGGCACACCTGTTACCTGGGTGAACTCTGCCCTTCTCCCTGGGGGCGATTAGCGTGTTCTGGCTGATGGAAAGGCGTTTGCTTCCCTGCTTTCTCCGTGAGTTTCTTCGTGGATGGGGCTATCAAAACTGCCCGCCCAGGGGTCCGGCTGTCTGGTTGGTATTAGATCGCTGCCCCTGCCATGCGTGCCTCTAAAGCACCCCTTGGAGAGGCATTTTAATACATGCTGAAAACAGCAGCCAGAGTGGGAGGGGGCCTGGAGAGGCGATGACCCGGGTTTCTGGGCAGGGGAGAGGGGCCTGTTTTAAACTCCAAAGAGACAGTTGCAGGAGCCCTGCCTTGATTTATTCCCTACCGCCAGCAAATGAGAGGATGGAGGGATGCACCCAATTTGAACGGGCCAGTCTGTGGCAGAACAGAGCTGGGGGAGCCTGGTGGGCTGCTGTCTATGGGGTCGCACAGAGTCGGACACGACTGAAGCGACTTAGCAGCAGCAGCAGCATGTGGTGGGGGTGGAGCAGGCCAGGGAGAGGGAAGGCGATGTGTTTTGTGAAGTCATTGGGTCCATCCCCCTGCCTCCTACAGGCCTTCCCTTTCTCTCCAGTAGGGATGGAGGCATGGCAGGACTAACTCGGCCACTCGCATGTGCCACTAGCTATGCTTAGGACCAGGAAGGTATTTTTTTTTCCTCCCTTTCCAAGCCCGTGCCAGCCAGTGACTCTCGGCTTGCAGTGTTTCCCAGAAGTGGAGAAAGAAAAGCTAGAGCGTGAAATGGCCTGTCTAGGGGCACTCATGTATATTTGCGCACCTCTAGGGGCTAGACAATATGTCTGATCACTTAGAAACACAATTGCATTTACTCCTCATGATAACTCAAGACAATAGTTGTGGTTCCCCCATCTTACAGGCCCTGCTACAGCTAGCTCGATTCCCTTGGACATGTTTTGTTGGTGGTCGTAGTGGTGTAGGTGCTGGTATTTTTCTCTAGGTCTTTCTTTTTGAAAAAATACTATTGATAGTGTTTATTTTAAAAAACTCTCCTTTTTATAAATTTATTTTATTGCAGACTCATGTGTTGCTACAGAAGACATGGAAAACTTATAAACTCATATTCTAATACACACAAACATGCTCTGTTACTACTTTGGAGGGAAGATGTTCAGTTATGGTTGTGTGTGTGTGTATAGAAACACTCATAGCTGTGTGTCTAAATCACATTTTACAAGTAGGATGAAACACATATCTTTTAAATATTTGTGATAAATGCACATACCATAAAATTCACCACCTTGACTGTTTTAAGTGTACAGTTCAGTGGTGTTAAGTATATTCCTATTGTTGTGCACACAGACCTCCAGAACATTTCATCTAGCAAATGATGAACTCTGAACCCATGAACAACCCCTATCTCCCCTTCTCCCAGCTGCCCTGATAAACTTCATTCTACTTTCTGTCTCTATGAATTTGCCTGTTCTAGGTACCTCCTACAAGCAGCATTGTACAGTATTTGTACTTTTGTGTCTGGCTTATTTCATGTAGCGTAGTGTTTTCAAGGGTCATTTATGTAACACCATGTGTCCAAATTTCTTTCCTTTTTCAGGCCGAATAATATTCCACCATATGTAGTTGGGCAGAGTTTTTCAACTTCTCACCTCAGCTTGTCCATCTGTGAAATGGAGCAAATAATAGCAGCAACCTCACAGGGCTGTTGTTAGAATTCACTTAGTTAATACATGTAAAATCCTTAGAGGACCGCCTCGAGCGTTGTAAGCCCTTCACAATTGTTACCATTTATCGTTACAATTTGAATTTCATCCCCTCACTCCCAAATGACAGTATTCTGGGCTTCATAATAATGACTATTTATTGAGCACCTTTTATGTGCTATTAGAATTGTGGGATTATGTGTGTGCTCAGTCGTGTCTGACAGTTTGTGACCCCATAGACTGTAGTCCGCCAGGCTCCTCTATCCATGGAATTTTCCAGGCAAGAATACTGGAGTGGGTTGCCATTTCCTACTCCGGGGGAGCTTCCCAACACTGGGACTGAACTTGCATCTCTCATGTCTCCTGCATTAGCAGGCAGATTTTTGACCACTGCACTGCCTGGGAAGCCTTTATGTTCTAAGCATGTGCCAAATATTTTACATCGTCTTATTTAATCCTGAGCAACCTTATGAGGCTGGGGGTGGTGGCGGTGTTATCTCCAGGTTTCAGAGGACCTAACTGAGGCTCAGAGGATTTAATTAGCCTCAGGTTATAGAGCTCTGTGAAAGGTGAGTCTGGCATTCAAAGCCAGGGTGCTCTGACTCCCAAACCCACTCATCACTGCCCTGTACCGCCTCCCAGAGGAACTTGGTGGGCAGGATGTGTCTGCTTTCAGACAACCCATCTTGGCTTCCTACCATGTGAAGAAGCAGCCTCTCCTTCCAGGGCTACACACTTCCCCAGTTCCAGCTTTGAAAGACAGAGAGTGAGCAGAAAGGAACTCCTTCTCCTTCGTCCCCACCTCCTCTCCCCTCTCCTTTCTTCACCTCCACTTCCTCTGCCCACATCCTGAAGGGGCCATAAGGAGGTGATGACTGAGATGCACTAAAGGAGAGCAGGCCCTGTGGGATTTCTAGTAACCAAACTGGCTGCGAGACAACTGGGGGCTAAAGGACTCTGGGCTCCCCTCGTATCACAGAACGCCGAGTTGACAGTTGTCTGTCCCACATGCCTACCCATTGGTCAGCGGTGTTAGAGAAAAATGAAGCAAAGAGGGCCCCTCTCCTGAGGGGTTTAAACAGTCTGTCACGGTCTATGCTGAGATGGAAAGAGTTGCTGTGGTTTAAGCAGATGGGAAGGGAGCCAAGGGGACACAGAGCCCCATGGATGCCTGGAGGGACTCCCGCCGGGGCCACAGGGATTTGCAGCCAATCCACACACCACTGACATCCACCCTCAAAGCCCATGCCTGCTCTTCCTAGGAGATCAGGCTGAACGGATTATCCTTTTCCTGGAGGTTGGAACTTTTATTCCCCCTCTTGGGTCTTTCTCACACACACATTTTATTGACCCAAATCAACAAGAACAGAAAAAGACAGAAGAGAATCACGAGTTTTCCCAGCTAACCATGGTGTGTGGGTGTGTGTGTGTGTGTACAAGCATGTGCTAGAGGGAAAGGATGGCTCTTGGCTGCCTCCCCTGGCCCTTCAAGCCCCTTGCTCTGAATGACCTGGCTTCAAGGCGGCTGGCTTTGTCCCAACTTTGGACAAAATCCAGCTTCTACAATTTTGAAAATCCAAAGAGAGGTTCACTGGCTTGTGAGCCAAAGAGAGACCAGGGCAGATTGGTGGTGTCCCTGACTTCGGGGTTCCTTCTCAGGCAACGCCCAGCTCAGCCACTCTCTGGTCTTAGGTGTCTGAGCAGGCCCCTTCAACTCAGTGCCCTGAGTTTTCCTGAGGCCTGGAGTAATAACAGTATAAACCAATATAAAACAATAGTATAAAACAAATACTATAAATAAACTATAACAATAAAACCACAATAGGACCAATTCTGCAAAGACACGCAGGACAGCTGAAGGGGGGATGTGAAGCCCTGATAGACTATACACGCCTTGCTTTGGGGAGGGTTACTTTCTTTAATCAGGAACCCTCAGCCAGGAGCCCTGGAGACCAGCATGGAGGGGTGGGCTCAGGAAGACCCCTGTGGGATGCCCTGCCCAGCCCCTACACACTATGGGCCTGACCAGTGGACTCCTCAGGGATCAGGAGAAGAGATTGGGACAGCTGTGAGAAGTTAATGCAGAGTATTTGGTGATCAGTAACCGGCCATGCTCTGCCCGTCTCACATTGGTGGGAGTCACAGTGAACCACCAGTCATAACCCCACAGCATCTTAATTTCCTTCATTGAGAAATGGAGTGGCAGTAATGCCCCATTGAGCTCAGAGGATCAAATTGACTTGAAGAGCCTGAAATGTTACCTGGAGATGCACTTTTAGGCTCACCCAGGTGAGATTATGCGTGTTGGCCACATGGGTTTCCCAGGTGGCGCTAGCAGTAACGAACCTGCCTGCCAGTACAGGAGACATAAGAGATGTGAGTTTGATCCCTGGGTTGGGAAGATCCCCTGGATAAGCGCACGGCAACTCACTCCAGTATTCTTGCCTGGAGAATTCCATGGACAGAGGAGCCTGACTGGCTACAGTCCTTAGGGTCGCAGAGTCAGACACGACTGAGTAACTAAGCCTGCACGCACACTCACGTGCCTCTGTGGCCTGGCCAGCCTCAGTTCCTCTGCTGAGCCTTGCGCCCTGCACTCCCAGCCTGTGGGTCCTAGAGAATGCGGTTTCTCACTGAGCGAGAAACAAATCCCCTCTCAGGGGAGAACAAGCGTCAGGATGCTCAGGAGCCCAACCCCTCCTGCCTTCCTCCCTTCAGATGGATGGGGGGGTGAGACCCGCCACCTCACTCATGGCCCTATTCTTTAAACAGCTCTGTTTTGGGTTTATGGAGTTTGCTGTTTGTCTTCTCAGGATTTGGGAATGGAAAGCAGGGTGCCTCTTCAGCTTGGGGGTTTGCTCTTGCGCTGGACCCCAGAGACTCACCTCACCTCCTTTCCTTCCTTGGTGACAGAGAGAGGGCACAGGCCTCAAGGGCCTTGGGAAGGGCTCACATGCCCTCTGCAGGCTTCCACGGAGGGACAGCGGCAGAGGATGAAAAAGAGGGGCTGAAGAAGCAGAGAAAGGAAGAAGAAAGCCAGGAGATGACGCGCGATCAAGAAGAGGCTATCTAAGCACGAGGCAACTTACACAGGGGCTGGGCTCTGGAGCCCATGTGGGGCTGGAGGCTTCATGGCAGTGGATGCTGAAAAGAAGCTGCATATTCTAGAAGCCAAAAGAAGGTGTCCTTCCAGCAGGGCCCTCAGGGACTCCAGGCAATCCTCAGCTTCCAGAGGGCAGGTCTGGGCCTGGTGGCAATAGACGTTTATCTGAAGCACTTCTGTTGGAGCAGGGGTCTGAAGGCTGCTGTGTGTATGTGAGTGCATGTGTGGACATGTGTGTGAGCCACACTTATCAGTGCACAGATTGCATGCATTCATATCTGCGTGTGTCTGAGTGTGTGTGAGTGTATTCACCTGCCCGAAAGGCAGACAGGCAAATTGAAGCCCCCACCAGCTGACCTCCCCAGGACACATCATCCAAAGTGATGGTCTTCCATCTCCATGTCAGGGCTGACCTGTCCACTCCCCAGCTTAATATGGACTCTGAAGTGGGGTGATAGTTCAAGGCAGACACCTCATCCTCTGCTGGGCTGAATTCATAACCGACACGTGGCCAGGACTTGGGTGTTCACTGGGAGCTTTATCACCCTCAGGCTCTCGCAACAAACTAATGGTGGACAGAGCCGTAGCCTTTACAGAGCTGGAAATCAAGATGCAGAGACTCAGAAATGCCTGCCTTTTGTAGTCAGATCCTGGGTGGTTTCCCCAGTCCTTGAATGCCACAAGGTGCTCTTTCTGCTATTTATGGACCGTCTCCTCATATCTCTACCTTCTCAACCCGTAAGGTCAGACATGTACAGGGCAGGCCAAGTTGGGAGCCTGGCTCCCCCCATCCATGGCCATGCAGCTTGACTAATATGGTCAGAATCAAGAGGGGTCACAAGTCCAGGGTAGGACCTTCTGCAAAGTTCTGGGGGCCCAAATTCCGAATCCCCATACATAAAGGAATCTTAATGTTAGGAAAGATTCTCATGGGGAAGAAGGAAAAAGTGCTGCTATCAGGGACTCAGGGAGGCTTTTTGGCTTTGGAGTCTATTGGGGTTATGTTCAAATCCTAGTTACATGACAGAGGCTGATCATTACCCTCTTGGCACCTCAATTTTCTCATCTATAAAATGGGAATAATAATAATAATAGCTGCTAATACTTGTAGAATGCCAACAATATGACAGGTTCTGTTTTAAGTTATTGCATACGTTCTAAGTCGCTCAGTAATGTCTGACTCTTTGTGACCCTGTGGATTGTAGTCTACCAGGCTCCTCTGTCCATTGGATTCTCCAGGCAGGAATACTGGAGTAGGTTGCTGTGTCCTTCTCCAGGGGATCATCTTGACCCAGGGATCAAAATCGCATCTCTTACATATCACGTTGGCAGGAGGGTCTACCACTAGTGCCACCTGGGAAGCCCTAAATTCTTAATATATGTTAATTTAATCCTTGCAACAATCTTGTGAGTGAAGAATTATTTAACCTCAGTTAACAGATGAGGAAACCAAGACTCAGAATATTAAGTAACTTGCCCAACATCACGTGGCTAATCCACAAAGCTTGAGTGACCTGAGCCCAGGCAGTTCAGTTGCAGTACCTGCATTGAAACACTGCAGTACCTCTGGACAGGGCTAGATAACCCTCTGAACCTAAGAAACAGTTTAACAATAGACGACGGTCTCTAGGCATGGCCGCAAACTCCTTGACACTCTTCTGTCAAAACGTAGAGTCTAGGTCTCCTCCCCTTGGACGTCCTGAAAGGACCCTGTACCTGCCTTCGAGAGTTAGGATGCAGCCAGAACGATGCTGTGTGGTGTGCAAGGCTGTATTAGAAAAGGCCTTTTGGATTCTGCTGCTCTCTCTTGGGATGCTCGCTCTGGGAGTCTTCAGCAGCCTTGTAAGAACTCTGGCCTCCTAGAAGCTATGTGGGAGGACCACAGAGGAGAGACAAGATCCCTGAGAGCTCCGGTGGTTTGTGTCTCTCCCAGCCCAGACTCCAAACACGCGGAATGAAGAGCCTGCAGGATGCCCCCAGTCCTAGCTACCTCCTAATTGTAACTGTGAGAGCTTCCCTCACCCAGGAAGAACTAGGGATGCATAAACTTTGAAATCAGGCTGCCCTGGGTTTAAATCCTGGAGTTCCTACTTTCTTGCTCTGTGATCCAGGACAGATTTCCTAACCTCTCTGAGCTTCAGATTCCCTGTCTGTGATATGGGTACAGTAACCTCCACCTCCCTGCATGATTAGGAGAATTAAGGGAAGATTAGAACAAGCAGCATTCGGCTCATGTCGACTCAATGGACATGAGTTTGAGCCAACTCCGGGATATAATGAAGGACAGGGAAGCCTCGCGGGCTACAGTCCGTGAGATGGCAAAGAGTCAGACACGAGTGAGCAACTGAACAACAACAAAGGACAAGCAGCAGTGAGAACTGTTGCCCTGAGCCCAGGCAACTCCCAGATCTGTGAACAAAAGGAATAATCATTGTTCTCTTAAGCTCCTGCTTGGGGTGGCCAATACATAACCCTTGGATCAAGGTAGTTAATGTGGAGAATAATTGACAATGTATCACCAGGTCCCTGGCAGTGAAGGCCACCTCCTTTAGCCTCATCTGTCAACCCTCCTTGGGTCCCCTCTTCACTTATCTTTAAAATAAAAGCCATTTCTATACAAGCTGAGTAGACACCTCATTAAAACTATGAAAACCAGTGCAGGGGAGTCTCAGCTTTTTCATATATAACCGTGATCTTCAGGGCCCTTTCAAAACCAGAAATGCTGCCCAGTGATGCTAGGATCTGGAGGACCCTGGCCTGTATGTCATTCAAGAAATCCCTGTGGAACTTAGGCTGGGCATGCTCTGTTACCACGCTCCATTCCTTTACTGGCAAATACCCTTGAGGATCACACTGTGAGAAGTTCTCCTTAGTCTGGAAGTTTTGTGAAGGTAGAGGCTTAGCTTTCTTTTATTCTTCTATAAATTTGTGAGTAAATTTGTGAATTTCCTCACTGTCTCCACAAGAGAGAACAAGGCAGATTAAAGTATGATGAGGACTCCAAAGGCCTGTCCAAGAGAAGAGAAGCAGGAAATGATAACAGGAAGGGGAAGGAAGAGGAAGGAAGGAAGAGAGAAAATAAGGAAAAAGAAAGTGATAGAAGGGAGAGGGAAGAGAATCAGAGACAAGGAAAAGGAAGGAGAAATGGAAGAAAGGAGAGGAAGGGGCTTAAGATGAAAGGCGACACATAACCCCAGTCTTGTTACGATCGCTCTGCCCTGACTCGTGGAAGGGGGCGGCTCCAGTCCCAGACTGTGCCCGCCTCGCTCCGTGCCAGCACTGGCCTCACACACACAGCTCTTGCCTGCAGCTCAATACCCTGAGCTCCTTAAATAGCTCTGAACCTCACTGAGTGGTGGATAAACATTTGTTTCACAGCTCACAAAGCAGAGCTGCTGGCGACCGGCAGGTTTGATGTAATGAGTTCCATTCTGGACCCCAGGGAGCATTTAGAATGGGCTCTTCTTTGCCCAGGCTGCCAGTCAAGCTGGGACCAGGGAGAAGGGTGGGGGGAAGCAGCACTGATCTCTTCCCCACTATCCTGTCCTGATCTAGAAACTATTCCTGATCTAGAAACAGAATCAGACTATTACATTTTCCTGGGATGGAATGAGGGTGAGAGTGCCCGGGGCACCTTGGGTGGGAGTACCCGAAAGACTGGCTGGATCGCCTCCTTCCTCTGCCTTCTCAGGAAGTCACCTGGGCTCGTGAGCTGTCCAGAAGACAGCCCTTCTCGGAAGCAGAAAATTGCAGGCAGCCTACGGTCCTTTCTCCCCTCCGATTGCCCCGCAGAATCTTGAGCAGCTGTGGAGCTTCTGAATCAGCAGCCAACCTCCTTGACCACTGCTCTCCACCATCTAGAACTTGCCCAGGGCACCCTACTTGCCTTGGTACTCTAGCCACAGGGCCTTCCCAGGACCCGCAGCGCCTATGGGCTGCCCAACATCCCCATCACAGGATGGTAGGGCAGTGGGTGGGGAAAAGCTAGCTGATTCTCTTAATTCCCCTTTTCTCCCAGACTCCCCACTTCAGGATAGCATGACACACTGCTAGAAGAAGCTGAGGACCAGCTGAATATGCTGAATAAGTGGTAATTAGGTTGTTGGCCTTTCAGCATTTCTTCTGGGGATATTAATGGCCATCAGTGCCCCGCTGTTTTGCACTCACTGGAACCTGCCTGCCAGAGCACCAGGGTGGGTCCCTGCCCAGGCCCCCTCACTCATTGCCCCCCTCCTCACTGCCATTGCCTCATTTGCTTCAGAATTTCAGGAAGGAAATGAACTAGCACAGACGGTAGGTGGGAAAATTAGAAACGGAGAAAACAAATCCAAGGGGAAGTGATTTAGTCTTCCGGCCAAATTGATTGTTGTGTTGGCTTCGTGGGCTCTTCTGATTGGGATCTCCTAAGGGTCATCTTGTTCCTTCCCCAGATTCCAGGCAAGAGTCACCATGGAAGTTTACATCCTTTTCCTGAAATTTACTGGGGCTAGAGATTGACAAATAAGTTCAGAGGCAGACCTGAATTTCCCCACTAGCGTAAGTGAGGTGGCAACAATGGGAAGAATCGGGCTGAAACGATGAAAATTTAGATGTAAAGTGCATGTCCTTGGATTCTACCCTTTCTTGTAGCAGCAGCCTGCTGCCTCAAAAGACCTTGGAATCAGAGACCAGCCTTAACAAGCTGGCTCCATGCCCTGGACTACAGATAATGAAAAGAGTGCAACCCTTGGGTAAGAAGATTCAACTTCTTTACAGCTCTGTGACCTTGGGTAGGCTACATACCTTCTCTGAGCCCCAATATCCTTATCAGAAAAAAACGTTGCTGGAACAAGATGGTAAGTGTAAGTAATACACACTAGTCACTATCTTGTGCTGAAGCCAGTTTGCACCAGCTTATGAGCCATCTCTTCCCAAATCTGTGTTCAGGAACATGGCATTGCTAGCTTGAAAGCAGTGATAGTGGGAGTATTTACACTATAGAAATTGGCAAGTGCTACCAACTAGGCCTTGTACTTTTTCCTTAAGAGAGCTGACTGTCACAATTCACCAGCACATCATTGTTCCTGCCGCATTTCAGCTGTCTGGACTCGTGAGGTCTTAGGGCAAATCCTCAGGCTCCTGGAAGCTGCAAGCCAGCCCTTTGGATGATCTATCTGCCTCCCATTCACTGCAACAAACTGCTCACTTCTAGCAGGGATTGTCAAAATCTCCTTGAGGCCCTATTAGAAAGCTGTGGCTCCTTGATCTATTCAGTACCAAGAGGCAATTGTCGAGGAAGTTGATTGTAGTCCAAATCCGGGTATCAATTCAAAATGTTTTTGCCTCAGACAACGGTGTACGATCAATCAGTAATGTAATCCTCTGCTGGTAGAACACAAAAACACAGCCCCACCTTGCCTCTTAAATACAGCATCATTAGTCTTAGGATAAACTATAAACTGATGCATAGAGCAAACAGCCAGAGCTGCGTCCCGGGGAATGGGAGCAGATGAAATAGCAGTACTTTATGGTGAATGACAAATCATGGCTCGTTCCATTCCCTATCAAGTGGAACATCATCCATCACATGGTGGACTCGTTGGGTTCCAAGACAGATAGGACACTATGAACAGATGCTACGGCTGGGATGGCTGGCCTGGGCAGAGCTCTGCTTTTTGCTTTTCCTGGGAGGGAGAGATGAGACCAATCTACTTTCTGTATGGTCCTGTCCTTCATTCTGGTTTATAAGGGTGAGTGAGGCAAGGAATCCCATCAGTTATAATGTCCTTGAGGATGGGGAACTTTATCTTTTTCATGTTTCACACAGAGTCCTGTCTGAGTGGTAAGAGAAGGGCCCTGCCTCTGAGCAAGAGAGAAAGAGAAGATGACTGATCTGTTCCTGTTTTGATTTTTGAAGTCCTGAAGTCCTATATGCCCCACACAATCACCCCTCCTCCTTGGGCCTGCCAGGGTACCCATAATCCCAACCCTTTGGCTCATGCCTTTATTATTTTTAAAAATTTTTTATTTATTTATTGGCTGCAGTGGGTATCCGTTGCTGTGTGTGGGCTTTCTCTAATTGCAGCGAGTGGGGGATACTGTTTGTTGTGGTGTGTGGGCTTCTCATTGCAGCGGTTTCTCCTTTTATTGCAAAAACAGAAGATGGGCTCTAGAGGCATGTGGAATGTAGTGGTTGTGGTGCTTGGGCTCAATAGTTGTGGTCCACTGCCTTAACTGCCCTGGGGCATATGGAATCTTCTTGGACCAGGGATCAAACCCTTGTCTCCTGAATTGGTAGGTAGGCTGATTATTAACCACTGGAAGACCCAAGGAAGTTCCTGGCTCACTCCCTTAAATGAAGGTATTACGTACAAAACTCTCCTGTGATTGAGACTGTCCTAACAGGATGGGGAACCGTCTGAGCCCATCAGAGGTGCCCCACATCTATTTGTTGAATGGATAAATGAGTTGGCAGGTGCACAATAACACAGGGTAGGTAAATAAACATTATTGCAGGTGACCCTGCTTTGGGGGGAGAGGGGACTGACACAAATGACTCAAATGAAGGATAACCTCATTGGAGGGAAAGGTAGGAGGTCCCAAAGTTTATCTCCACATCCTTTCTAATTTATCCCCGGCCCTCACTAGTTTTTAATCAAAGTATGTGGAGAGCAATAAGCATCATGATCTGTCTCTGGGCTAATGGGCACATGAGGCAAGGAGGAAAAGTTAGTTGGTTGTGATTCACCACAGCTCATGAATAATCCCACGGGCCCTATTCCTGGCCCTCTGCCATTCATGCGGCCAGGAACTGAGGAGCAATGGAATCTTCCTGACTGCTGATTTAATTAAGTGTGGCTAGCCTGTGACGGAGGCTGGCTCGGCACACAGCCAAACTCACAGGTGAATTGGCCATGTCATTGATGAGCGAGTCAGGCCTCTTGTTTGACCAAAACCACCAGTCATTTGGGATATCTGAAGACTTCTGGAGAGCAACTGACTCTACTAAGGTGCAGAAAGACACTGGCTATCTGGTTAAATCCCATCAATAGAGTGACAAATATACTGGTGCATTCAGTCCATCTGACAGCCTTGTGTAGGTACAGCATTTGTGATACCAAGTATTTGACATAATGTAGTCAAAGCAATGTCTGACGGACTGATTTTTCTTTTTTTAATTTCCCCTGGTTGTTGTGGACATAATGCTGACACAGCTTAGGGGTAGTGTGAAAACAGTTGGCATGCTTCCTTTATGTATTTTTCACCTTTGCCATCTGGAATTAGCAAAAGATCTTTCTTCTGCCAGCTCCGCCACTGCCCCCCCACCCCCGCCCCCAGCTGAAATCTACACAACCTTTACCCAGACATCAGGAACAGCTGTCTCCGGCAGAAGGAGGTTGACTCCAGGGGGGCACT
Organism: Cervus canadensis; assembly: GCF_019320065.1. Taxonomy (NCBI): domain Eukaryota; kingdom Metazoa; phylum Chordata; class Mammalia; order Artiodactyla; family Cervidae; genus Cervus; species Cervus canadensis. The sequence continues at coordinate 23,637,793 of NC_057396.1, forward strand.
CAGCGGCAAGGGCAGGTGAGATAATGAGCAACAATAAAGTCCTTTTCAAGGAGGTGGGAGTCTGTTGGAGAGGTGGGTGGGTTGGCATATGCCAGACCTTACTTCGCTTGTAACATTTGCTCTACTGTGCAGTCTGTTTCTCAGTGGGGGATCAGATTTACTGCCCTCTCTTCCCCTTCTCCTGACTTCCTTTCTCCCTTCATTGACTGTGCATCACACCATGCTTCATGCTGTAGAAGAATCAGAGACGATGTAGTTACACCCCCCACCCCCTGCCACCCTGCCACCAAGGACCTGGTCACACTCAACTTGAGAAGCAAGGCAAGCTGAAAATCACTGCACTGTGAAAAGATAAAAGGGAAATCAGATGTAAACTAGAAGAGATTAAGTGTTTGAGGGTTTAGAGAGAGGGGAAGTGGACTTCCCTTGTCTTCAAGGAGGATTAAGGAGCATTTGTGGGCCAGGAAGGACAGATGAGACTGGAACCGTTACAGTGTATGGGGCTGTGGGGGAATCTAACAAATTATGGGCAGGGAGAAAGAGGAGAAGACATAGATGAAGAAATCAGGGCAGTGGGGTTGAAGAAGTCAAAGAACCTCCTGGACAGAAGGTACAGGAAGAAGAGTAATAAGAATGACATTTTAGCCCTGTTGATGTAGTCTCAGAGCAAAAATGGCATTGAACTCCGGGTTTATGAGGTTGAACATATTTTGGCAATTCATTGAGGCTATTGAAGACTTATTAGCAGGTTACTGATGTCAAATTTCATCTTTAGGAAGAAGAATCTAGCAAGAGGTGTAAGGAAGTTTGGGAAAGTGGAAGCTAGGCAATGTAGATGAATGTTGATATAATATGAGACAGTCTGAGGGATGGGACTGCTGGTGAGAAAGCAATGCGGGAACACTGTTGAGAAGCAGGTCTGGTTAGAATCAAGGGGATGAGGTTCTGATAACTGCTAAGTAAAAGGGAGAGGAAGAATTGAAAGTTTCACAGTTTTGTACTTGATTCTTGGCTGAGCTGACTTGGGAGAGGTCTGCCTCTGATCACAGTACATTTGGGATATTTACTGTAATAGAGAGATCCACATGGCCTCAATCACCTTGCACATTGCCTGCATCTCCCCTCAAGGGCCCCCTGGGCGTCTCTCTACTTTGTGCCACACAGCCATCTCCAAACCCTAGGAGTCTTCTTGCCCTGCTCATAGGAGCAACCCGAGAATAAGGGGAAAAGGATCCCCTGGACAATTGCCAACCAACGGGGAAGGGAATCAATGCTCCACCTTCGGTCCTTCGGGAGCACAGTGTGGAGAGCCCTCTGACCACTTCTCAGGAGGTCCCAGAGGGATGGAGGCTGCATTGCTCAGAGCACTCATCCTGAGGATGCTCCCTTCTCTGGATGCTCCCTTACCCCTGCCTCCCCTGTCCTTGCTACCTTGCTCCGGCCTCCTGGACCACCTCTCACATAGACTCCCTGCACCCATTCCTTGTCGCAAGCTTTGCTTTTGGGATGATCCAAAACAGACCTATCATGGGTAAAGTGAGTGTTGGACATTCAGGTGGACCCTTCCTAAGAAAAGTGTAAATGTGAACCAAGAACTCTAGTGAGGCCGAGGTTTGAGATCTAGACTCAGAAATCATCTGTAGAACCAAAGCGCTTGAAATTAGAAAAGTGAATAGAATCATTCAAGAAGAAAATGAGGAGGGGAAAAAGAAAAAGGGAAGATACCAGTCCTTGGGGAATTCTCCATCTGGCACATGGGAGAAGGACAAGCAGCAGCCCTTGTGGATGGGGAATAGGAGAGGTCCAGGAGGGGGTTGTAGCAAGACTGAAGGGGTCATGCACTCACCAGAGGTCTGAGTTCACACAGAGGCCCCAGGAGAAGATGGAACTTCTGAAATTCCTGAAGACCTCCAGAGAGTGGTTTTGGCGATGACAGTGAAAGTTGTTTTTTTTAAGGGATAACTATGTAAGAAAGTGGAAGCCCAGAGCTTAGATTCCAAGCTCTTACACCTGGTATCTAGAAAGACTTTAAAATATACCAGCATCTCAAAATAGACCCACTGAGTTATAATCTGCATGGATGGGGGCGGGTCTTCTCTCTCAGTTAGATTGTAGGGAAAAGGAGGAACTATGATCGTTTGAAACCCCAGTGCAGCGAGGCAGGAAGAAAAAAATGTCCTTTCAAGCAGAAGAGATGTATACCAGGTAGAAGGAATTAAGCCAGTGGAAAGGAAGATATTAAAGATGCAAAAGAAAAGGAATAATACATGGAGAAGGGCTCAGAGAAGGAGAGGGGATCAAGAACTTAAGTGGGGTCAAGAGAGTTTAGTTTTTACAAAGAGGATTCATTCATTCGATCATTCAACAGGCCTGGATTAGGTTCCTTCTGTGTGCCAGGTTTCACTCCAGGGTGCTAGGCATAAAGAGGAGGGCCGGGCATAGCTACTCTCTCTAGAAGAGAAGGAGATGGAAAGAAACAATCCCTAGAAACTTGCCAGGTTCTGTAATAGAAACATTTACGGTGTAAAGGAAAGAAATACTCCTTTAAGGGAAAGAAAGAATATAGTGGCTGAGTGGCTGGCATAGCAATGGGCATGTAGTAGGCCTTCTAGAAAGCTTAGTTTTTTTTCCTTCTGAGACAAAATACAATGGCATTGTAGATGAAGAAAGGATTTACCCTGCCCAGAGGACCCAGTAAATCTTCCCAGAGAAACTATTATTCAAATGAATGTAGGGACTTGACTGGCGATCCAATGGTTAATAATTCACCCTCCAATGCAGAGAATGCAGGTTCGATCCCTCGTGGGGGAATTAAGATCCCACATGCCATAGGGCAACTAAGCCTTCATGCCACAATGAAGAAGTGAAAGTCGCTCAGCTGTTTCCGACTCTTTGCAATCTCATGGACTATACAGTCCATGGAGTTCTAAAGGCCAGAATATTGAAGTGGGTAGTCGTTCCCTTCTCCAGGGGATCTTCCCAACCCAGGGATGGAACCCAGTTCTTCCTCATTGCAGGCAAATTCTTTACCAGTTGACCACCAGGGAAGACCTCATGCCACAGTGAAGAAGCTCAGCTGGAAAAAAGTAAAAACAAACAAAAAAACCCCTCAGAGCTGAGAGAAAGAAATGGGAAATGTGTGAAGACAGGGAATAATTGGAGTCCAAAGCAGGGCAGTTGAGGAAAAAGTCAGCGGTTCTGATGTCCCAACAAACAGAAAGCAAATTCGTCTGTTGGGGGTAGGTGTTGTGGGTTGAATTGTGTCTCACCAAAATCCACAGTTGAAGTCTTAAATCCAATACTTATGAATGTGACTATTTGACAACAGGCCTTTAAAGAGGTAATTAAGATAAAATGAGGGCAGGTGGGTGAGCCCTAATCTGGTGTCCTTATAAGAAGAGGAGATTAAAACACAGACTCACACTGGAAGAAGAGGGCCATGTGCAAGCCAAGGAGAAGCCTCTGAAGAAACAACCTACAAACACCTTGATCTTGGACCTTTTGTGTCCATAACCGTGAAGAAACAAATTTCTGTTGTTTAAAACTCTTTGTTGTTGTTGTTGAGTGGTGTCCAAGTCTGTGTGACCCCAGGGACTGTAGCCTGCCAGACTCATCTGTCCAAACTTCTCCAGGTAAGAATACTGGACAGGGCTGCCACTTCCCTCCTGACCCAGGGATCCAGCCCACGTCCCCTGCACTGGCAGGTGGGTTCTTGACCGCTGAACTACCAGGGAAGCTTATCCTACTAAGTGAAAATTGTTACCGCAGCCCTTACACATTAAAGGTGAGGGGAAAGTACAGGTTTGGGAGGATGCAAATATTTCAGAAGAGTCACAGTGGGGAAGTCAATAAAAGCTGGATGAATGGGTTCCTGAAGAGAAGATGGTCCAGCTAACTAATGATGAATGCATGGTTGTCTTCCATGCATTTGGTCGGACAGCATGTAACACTTGGCTGAGTTTGGGTTCTGGCACCAGGGGACTGATGGGTTAGGAGTGTGGAGACTCCTAAAGTGACTGTGAGCTTATGAAGTGGCTGGCCTGGGGCACAGGGTCAAGGGAAGCAAATGTGGCTAGAGTGGACAAATGGATGGAAGGCTAGGGAAGATTCTGGAATGGGAGAAAAATTGGTCAATTAAAGGGGAGAGAGTGGGAGGTAGGAAAGGACAGAGCTTGTGTTCACAGACAGCAGTGGGCTTGGAGGTGTGTTCAGGGCTTAAAAACAGTGAACAGAGTTTTGTCGCATCATGTGAGGACTGAGTAGGCCTGAACAGTGGCCAAGCATTATATAGATGCTAGGGAAAGATGTTTTCTAGTTCCCAGGGGTCCATGTTTTAACAGCAATATTCTTCTAAAAAAATGCAAAGTCCTGACTTGCAGATCCTCCTTGTTGACCCTGGGAATATAGCTCCTTTATAATGATGGAAGTGTGACACCTTGGACCCTCAATGTCTTCCTTAAATTATTATGCTCTGATGGCGTTAAAACCTATGTCTCTTAATTCCTCATTTGGGAGCTTCTATAACCTGTTCACATTAGCAGGGGCATGGTGGTAAGGGTATAGGAGGGACACTGTTTAAAAGTCAGTGTCCCAACATCTCTCCAGAATGAAACCTGTGGGTTAGCAAGACACCATGACCAGGTGAAGGCAGGTGAGTGCATGAACCAGTGGTAGGTTTCCCTCTTAGACTCTCACATTCTCCAATCCTGGGACTAAGGTCACAAAATCATCTGTAAATGCTTGGAATGGAATGGAAGGAAACAGGAATGAAATATCTTGGAACGTCTTTATCCCTGCCTGTCTTCTGCCCATCTCTGCTTAGATGATTTTTTAAACTATTCTTAAATCCAGACTTTCAGTTGAGGAAGGTGAAAAATTTTGGAGGTGGATCACGGTGAGAGTTGCACAACAATGTGAATGTCCTTAGTGCCACTGAGCTGTACTGTTAGATATGGTTAAAAATGTTTATATTATGTGACTTATACCACAGTTTAAAAAAAAGGTAGTGGAAAACTCCATTACCCTTGCAAAATAAGCCAATCATGCCCTCTACCTAGGAGACAGCCTACACCAAGTAGGTGCTCATTAAATGTTTGCTGCGTTATTGAATGCTCAATAAGTCTTCCTTCCGAGAAATTCTTTCATCCTTCTCTCCTGCTACTCCTGTATTCCTTATCGTGTGGTTAGCTGTGGGTTTCTGTGTTCCCCGGCCGCACTTCTCAGCCTAGGTGTCAAAACACACTGGCTTGTTTTATCTGCCAGGAGGTACACTGCAAGTAATTTGTTAGCGATAATAAAGCATCAAGTCAGGGAAGGTTTTATTTGTGAAATAGAGAAGATCTAAAAGAGCACTTTTCATAATGTCCTTTTACTGGCCTTTCAGTTTCCTTCCTTAGTGGGAAAGCAAGGAGTCAGAGGTGGATTACAGAGGACTCTGTGCAACCCCAGGGGCTGTAGCCCACCAGGCTCCTCTGCCCATGGGAATTTTTCTGGCAAGAATACTGGGTGGGTTGCCATTTCCTCCTCGAGGGGATCTTCCCAACCCAGGGATCGAGGGTGTCGAGGGCACCGTATAGAACCTCTGTGAAGGCAGTGGGTGTGTTTTGAATAGGTAACTTTCATCCAAGCACCTTAATTTGTGGGGGCTACAAGTATGAGATTCACAGTTAGAACATTCATTCACCGTGGAATAGTTGACCAGATCTTCAGCTTTCTCCTCCCCAGACTTCATATTCACAGATCTGCCCAGTGACTGGATACAGACACTCCTGAAGAGCGTTTTAATTGGTTGTGTGGGTCTCTGAGGACCTGCCCCCATTAACATGAGAGTGATTCCGGAAAGTTGCCCAAACATAGCAAATGCAGCCGTGTCCTAACAACACAGCGCTGGGGACCTCTGAACCGTGTCTCTCTCCATAGCCTCGGCTATTTCAAAGAGATCATTAACAAGGTGGAATTGGGTGCCCCCAGGGTCACCGCACAATATACATTGTTACTGTATTTTAATGGACTTTTCCCAGACACGGTGATTCTTAAACTGCATCGTCGGCAGCTGCTAAAACCAGGCTGAGCCCTGCCGTCTGCAAGGAAAGCCGGCCTGCCAGTCCTGCCAGAGACGATCTGAGCTCAGGCAGATGGATCGGGCTGGGAGAGGGGAGGAGGGGAAGTGGGCTTCAGGGGAGGGGGGGCACGAGCCAAGAAGCGAGGCAGCCCTTGGAGGTCCTTGTTATTGATTTAGCGTGAGGACCGAAAGTGGCAGGTAGGCAGGTGGCTGGGGGCTGGCGGGCGGGGAAGACAGGTGTAGGCAATCGTGGGCAGTGATTAGCCGGGGTGCTGCAGATGTGGCTGGGGGTGTCAGCTGGTGGTGATTAGCGTGGGCACTTCTGAGGGGCGTGGCATCAGATGGTGGTTTCAGAGTCCAGATGTGAGAGGCCATGGGCCCCCTTCCCAGCTTGCAACCCCTTGCTAGTCTTTCCCCTCTCCTGAGCAGGTGCATTCACCTTCACCCTCTCCTACTGTCCCCTCCATGTGCCTTCTTCCATACATTCCTCTGTAGGTGAAGGGCATGGATACGCAGATTGCGCCTCCCCCCATTCTTCAGTCTCTTTGCCAATTTCTGAGATGATCACACAGACCAAGCACCTTCAGACACCAGGCAAGACAAAACCTGCAGGATCCATAGGTGTGATCCTGCTCATTCATGTGAGAAAGGTACTTGGTTGCAGAGGGTGTTTATAGCATTCTGTCAACTTTTCTTGCCCTCCTTTTTATAACCTGCCTAAAATTTTTATAAAGATTTGTATTAGAGTCTAATACACACAGAAAGTAGACATACTAGTGTAACTCTCCCACCCAGATGAAGTATTCGAAAATTCACAGCACTCCAGAAGCTTTCCTTAGTCCCCATTCTAGTCACTAATACCCTGCTTCCTCTCCAAAAGGGACCTCCCGACTGTAATCACCATAGATTCATTGCTATTGTTTTGGAATTTTTGTGTAACTAGGCTCACACACAAGGCCTTTGTTCAATAATATGTTTGTATACAGTTTGTTATTTTTCATTGTTGTATACTATCCCACTGCATGAGTAATTCACAATAATCTGTTTCACTGGTAATAGACATTTGGGTTTGTTCCATATTTTGATTACTATGAACAATGCTATTCTAATTATTTTAACAGGGATTGTGTTGTATAATATGTGCACTTCTATATATTTGGGAATGGAATTATTAGAATTACAAGATGGCTATGTTCAACTAGAGTCAAAACAGTTTAGTAGAAATGGTTTTGTAAAATAACTATGCCATGCCACAGCTCTGATGTCACGAGACTAGCCTGCCCACACCACAAAGGCTGGGAGCTCTTGGTAAATTAGCCAGCATCCTGGCTGCCTGTCCTGCGCATTCTGCTGGCCTACTTTTCTGGTTACTCATGTCAGCATATGGTGCCCTATATCCATCCTCTCTATGTCTTGGTTCTTATGAGCTCTATTTCCCTATAACCATTTCAGGTCTTCCCTGCTTCAGTGATCCCTTTGGATATGCTTCTGTAACTTACTGACCAGTTCTTCTTCCCAATTAAACTCTTGACTGCATTTCCACCCCCATCCCCTGGAGCTCTGCCTTGGGCTTCCTAGAACTCATCCAGGCCAGCCCCAGCTTCTGGCCTGTGCATTAGAGAAGGTAAGGCGATCAGAGGTAGAGTTTGTCATCCTGAGAAGAAGAGCAAGTGGACTGTAAGACAGGTAAATCAATGAGATTGGCATTTTCCATTATTAATGGGCCTGATTTGTCTTGGGTTAGTGGCTATTTACAAAATTTCAGGAGGCCCAGTCCTTTGAGCTTCACCGTATCCTAACCACACTTGCCTGATACGGTGTGCATGTCTGTGTGTCTCTCTGTGTGTCTGTCTCCCAGCATCTGTTATTTCCATGTCAGCAGCAGAGTGTTCTGCACCCAGAGGCGGGTGTGATGAAGCCCCGTCACAAGGCTGGTAGTGTGTGGTGAGTCAGCCGGACTCCTCTCTGGATTGCAGGGAACAGGAACCACCGTACTTGGCAACTTGGGCTGTGTCCGCATGATTGGAAACAATCTGTGAAGTGAGTCAGATCCGTTGAGAAAACAATTAAGTCAGTGGGAAAAGAAAATCAGTGACACTGGAGATTTGGCAAGGTGGAAAAGAAAGCAGCCCGTTGTTTGGTTACATGTTTCACTTCCCAGCTGGTCATTACGACACTGAGGCTGGGCTTACCCCCCAGAGGCTTTCAGCAATTCCATCCACGCACTGTCTACACAGCTTTAAAACTCTGCAGCAAGCTACTTAATAGAATCAAACCATCAACTATCCCCCTCACTAGTTAGCGTGTCCTCTGTGTGAGCCCCATAGGAAATAATGGTAGATGGGAGAGACAGGACTTTGGGGGAACCAGACCACTTCTGTTAAATTCCAAGTCTGGGGAGCATCTTGGATACTATCTGCTGTCCAGAGGTAGGAGGCAGAGACAGCAGTCAGACAGAGTTCAAAGCTATGAAATCCAGAGGTAATCCTCCAAAATCATGCTGACCCAAAGTTTTGCTTTCATCCAAGACTGTTGAGTGACCCCAAGTAAACAAACTGATCCTAGTCTTTTGGAGATCATGAACCCAACTCCCAGATTTTAAAGAAGAGACAAGGGAGGCCAGGAAGGTAGGAGGACACACCCAGAATTAGGAGAGTAGGAAGCAAGTGTCTACTTGCCTAAATTCTCGTGTGCTCTGCTGTCTGTGGGTGCTGGCGAACTGGGAGAGCTGGATCCAGTGGAGGAATTTGTGATGGGGGATATTCAGAAGGAACGGGCTGTGAAGGAGAATTCTCTACTGAGAACTGGGGAGTTGCTCCTCTCCTTTTCTGGGCACCTCCCCTGTATCCCAGATGCTCATGACCTGCCACAGTTCTCATCAATCTCCAAAGAACAGCGGTGTCCCAAAGCAGGGGGACGTGGACGATGTGGCTTTGGCTGGAGCATATTTATGACCTGAAGTGTGCTCTAATTGTGCAGACATTCCCATAAATGTTATTTTATTAAGTTGAGCTACAGTAAATCTGTCATCTCCATAAGTAACGCCACAGCGAACCTGTAGGTAAGCTCAGAACACTGCCGTGAGCCATGCTGGGCTATTAGCTTTCTTGCTCGACGTTGTTATCTGTGCAGTCACAGCCTCTCAGGGGCACAACTCAGGCGCCAGGTTTATGGGATTTGGTTCCCCACAGGTGTGCCTAGCTCCCAAAGACAACAGGAATTGTTATAAAAGATGGAGGCAGGAAGACCAGAGGACCCTAGAAGTGGACTCCCTCTAACCTGTTTAGAAACAGCTTGGGGCCAGTGTGTTGAGAGCTGGAACAGGGAATGAAGAGTCTTGGCTTCTGTTCTGACTCTTACAAACTATTCAGCCTAAGGAAAATCACTTAGTGTGTTTGGCCTCACTCCTGCCATCTTTAAAATGGTGACACACAGGCATGCCCACGTGCGTGCCCCTTCATGGTAAACATGGCGGTCTGCAAGTTGGGATGTTGAACCCTTAGGATGAAAGCCATGACTACCAAGTGTATTCTACCAACTGGTCTGATATCTTATGGCCATTCTGCAAGGTGCAGCACCACCTGCTGAGGGGCCATAATCTACCATCTCCTTTTTCTGGGAAAAGAGAAAAAAAGATTTAAAGATAGCTCTGACCCAAGAGAAACTGGAAACAAATTGATATCTACATGCATTGTTGATGAACCTGGACGACTCACTATCTACTTGTGATGTAGAAGCCAGACTATTGTAAATACAGTACTTCTTAGTATATGAGGAAGTTTCCAGCACTGACAATATTTAAGAACAGTCAGATTCATCCCTAGTCATTGCACCCCAAAACTGATCATGGACTACCATGTTGGGGGCAGAGCTGAGTGTTCAAAGGAAGCTGTCTCTGAAGAGACAAAATTGGGAGTATTTGCTTCAGCATATAGGGTTGAACTAGCTGTTATGCACTATAGAAAACATTTCATAGTTCCTAGGAAACAAGGCAAACTTTTTTAAGATTTGATTCCATATTCAGCACAGTCTCTCTCCACAGCTTTTGCAGAGCGTCACTGTAAAGTTTTCTCCAATTTTTAAAAATTAACTTGAGAAGAAAATGAACTGAGTTTGGAAAAGGCTGTCAGGGGGGGTGTAAGTGAGGGTTTACAGACCCAAGAAAAACATGCTTGAAGAAAAAGCCCCACAAACTGGGGTCAGCAGACATTAAATTACAGACATGTCCATGGTTTGTCCAGATTGGTTAGAGCATGTTTCTCTGCAGCAATAAAAAACTAGAGACTTTAACAAGCAATGATGTTAGATGGAATTAAGTAACGTTCAAATGATGAAAGGGAAAATTAAGGAGCTAACCTTCCACCACCAGGGCAGTTCACCCAGTCAGTAAAAATAACAATCCTGTCTTTCCTGCCATCCCTGCCATCAGTGGGAGAAAGTAATTCAGATGGTCCGGTGTCCAGTGGCGCCATATGCCCTTGTGCAGCCGTCCTTTCAGGACCCTCCTGTTAGCTTTGGGTGACTAACTGGCGAGCTCAGTGCAATATATTTTGAGCCTGCCTCTTGCCTCTCTGGGTGGTCCCTGATGTGTCCTGAGGCAGGCACTGCCATATATCCTCGTCTTTCTGCAAGCGTGCCACCCAGACACCATCCATAGGATTGTAAACAGAATGATTCATAAACTGGTGGCAGAAGCTAAAAGCAGTGCAGTTCGCGACCCTAAGCATGACGCCAGGATTCTAAATGGACTGTTGCAACAACAAAGCTGCCTGAAGATTCTAAAATACAATTGTGTCAACTGGGCATTTGTAAGGTGGCATAACCTGTAACCGACAAGCACACCCGTGGCGATTTTTTGCTGGGCACAGCATCCATACGCTCTACTGGGCCTCCTGTCATGTGGCCACCATTTATTTGCATCCACAGGCACGGGGCAGGGATTCTGCAGAAAGAACCCCAGAGTGGTGTCTGATTTCCATGGGGCTTTGCAGCCAGCTTTAATGAAGTGATTTCCGATATTCAGTTTCTGAGAATTCTGACCATGCGTATGTAGACCATGACACACCTTAATGACAATAATATCATCTCACAGTTTAATCAGCATTTAACAGTTTAGAAATTTAATCCCTGTGAGATGGGTGGTCTCATCTCCATTCTAATGGCAGCTCAATGTAGAGGAAAGAGCTCTGAAGCCAGATAGACTTAAGTTCAAATCCTGACAATGACCCCCTTACGTCCACTAGCTCTCCAACTGCAATTTACTTCATTTCTCCCAGTTTCTTTTTTCTTGCCTATAAGATGAAGAATCATCTCTCTGACTTATAAGATGAGGTGTGTGGTAAGAATTAAATAACGTATTTAAAGACGCATAGAAGCACTGGATAATCATTAGTTTCTATCCACTTACAGATGAAGAAAATGAGGCTTGAGAGGTTCAGGGAATTGCTCAAAGTAACAGCCAGTAAATGGCAGAACTGAGACTTCATTTATTTTACAAACATTATTGAACACCTACTATATGCCAGTGCCCCAGGCAGAGGAAAGTGGATAAGACATAATTCTGGCTCTTGAACGGTTCACGGTAGAGTGCCAGAGTCTGAAATGCAAATAATCAATTACAATTTAGTGTGATCTGAGAGGCAATGTGTATTGAGGGAATGTCCTGAAGTCATGGGTGCACCCAGGTATCTACACAGGAAATGCTTCTGAAGAAGAGCACCCTACAGGGGAAGTGGCAATGGGGTTCAACCTGAAATAGGACTTCAGCAGGTGGATCTGAAGCTTGGTGGGGGCGGGGTGGACACGCAAGAACAGGCAAGAGGGGAGGTTCTCGGGAGGTGAAAGAATTGGAGGGGCTCACAAGGAATGCCGAAAAGCATGGATCTTTGTCTAGTCCACACTCCAGTGAAGCCACAGGCTGATTTTACATAAAGAACCGGTGTGGTCAGATTTGCATTTTTGAAATCGGGGCAGCAGTGTGGAAGATTGACTGGAGGAGAGAGAATGGAGTTCAATGAGAGATAATGAGGCTGTGAACTAAGAAAGTGGCAGAGCAGACAATTTGGAGAGTTGTAGAGGAGGCGGAATTGACGGCACAGGGCAATTGATTAGATGTTGAGGCGGGAGAGGAAGAAAGGAGTCAAGAAGGGCTCCCAGGTCATTAGCCTGGATGACTGGGTGAATGGGAGTGTCCCTACTGACACAGGGGGAGGAGAGTGAATTTGAAGGGACAATAATGGGTTCATTTGGATACGTTGGTTCTGAGAGACATGTGGACACTGTCTAGGAGGAGATGTACAGTAGAGTTCAAAACATGAGTCGGAAACCTGGGAGGTGACTGAGGGTGAGATGCATGAATCAACGGTTATATCGGCTTTTATTTGATGGTCAAATCTGAACTTGCGCTGAGATGACAGAACAGGAAGAAAAAAAGGGTCATGAAGAACTCTCGAAAATAACAAAATGTAAGTGCTAAAGTGAGGACTGTCAGAAAGATGGAGGTACCAGGAAAAAGCGGGATTTAAAGGGCCAAGGGAGACAAGTGCTTCATGATGCTAAAAATAGAGGAAGGAACCATATTCTACCAAGAGTCAGAGAAGACAGGGACAGAAACTCATATCATATTTGGCAATAGAGGGTCACTGTGGCAATTTAGTTTTAGATAAGGTTGTTAAAAAAAAAACATTCAACCTGTTTCCTTTTTTAAAAAAAAAACTGTAACTCAGAGTAAGAAGAATATCTTATACTATAACCTGGGACAAAAGTTTCATAAACAATACTCACTTTCTGATATTTCATACTTTTATCAGATCTTATCCATCCCTTCCCATTCCATTCTGAATGCTGCTTTATTGTTGTTCAGTCACTAAGTTGTGTCTGATTCTTTGCAACCCCATGGACGGCAGCATACCAGGCTCCCCTGTCTTTCACCATCTCCCGGAGTTTGCTCAGATTCATGTCCATTTAGTCAGTGATGCTATCTAACCAAGTCATTCTCTGCCACCCCCTTCTCCTGCCCTCAGTCTTTCTCAGAATCAGGGTCTTTTCCAAGGAGTCAGCTCTTAGTATCAGGTGGCCAAAGTGTTGGAGCTTTAGTTTCAGCATCAGTTCTTCCAGTGAATATTCAGGGTTGATTTCCTTTAGTATTGACTGGTTAGGTCTCCTTGCAGTTCAATGGATTTTTTGGTATGCACTAAATTTATTTGATGACTAAGTAATGGTTTGCAAGCTGTGGTTTGAAAAAGTGTTGGTTTGGAATTCCCTGGCAGTCCAGTGATAGGACTCCATGCTTTCACTACCAGAACCACAATGGATCCCTGGTCGAGGAACTAAGATCTTGAAAAAGCACTGGTTTATGTAAATACAATTTTCCCACAGGAAAATCATGTGAAATGTGAGATAGAGGAAGGAACACTGGATTTTGAGTGAAGACACATAATTCACAGCATGACTCAGTGACTTACTGACTTTGCGACCTTAGATATGCCCATTAACCTCTTCACGTCTCTTTTATTATCTGTAAAATTCAAATAGTCCATCAGCAGCAAAGGGATCTTCTGGGGATCAAACCAGATAAAATGTGTGAATGCAGAAACAGTATGTCTAGAATAGTCCTGGTCAATCTAGGACTTATTTTGGTCCCATGCGAAGAAAGAGCAAAATGGTGCATTCTGTGTCCCAGTTGGTTTGGGTTCTCTTACCTGAATCCTAGAGCCAGAATATACCAAGAAGCAAAATGGAACAAAGATCTGATCACGTAGAATTGATGCTGCTGCCACAACACTTATAAAACACTCTTGTTCCAGTACTATCATAGCCATCTTGGTTTTCTGATTCATACCAAGAGTCCTCTCTTATAAGGACTTTCAATAAAGTCTACTGGGAGAAGAGCCAATCCAGGCAGGTTTTCTCACCATAGTGTGAAATGACAGCAGACAGGCTGCAGGAAAACATAGAAAATGGGATCCTTCAATATAGGCAGTAATCCACATGAACTTCAGTAGGGCTGGTAGTATCACTGTATTAAGGCATAATACAATCATTGATTTTTATGATTCATTTGACCAACTCTATACTTGATTACCTAATATATGTACCAACTTAGGTACAAGGAAGACAAAGATGACCAAAGTATGGTTCCTGACCTCAAAAAGTGTAAAAACAAATGGATTAGCAGACACACACAAATAGATAATTTTCAATTAAGTGGTACATCTAAGAAAGATTTGGATCTGGGCATGACAAGATATGAACAAACTAGGTGAGAAAATGAGCCAGCCTGATATGGAGTTCTTAAAGGTCATCTATGGATGGAGGTTCATGGCATTGTACAGGAGGCAGTGATCAAGACCATCCCCAAGAAAAGGAAAGGCAAAATGGTTGTCTGAGGAGGCCTTACAAATAGCTGTGAAAAGGAGAAGCGAAAGGCAAAAGAGAAAAGGAAAGATATACCCATTTGAATGCAGAGTTCCAAAGAATAGCAAGGAGAGATAAGAAAGCCTTCCTCAGTGATCAATGCAAAGAGGTGGAGGAAAAAAAAAAAGAATGGGAAAGCCTAGAGATCTCTTCAAGAAAATTAGAGATACCAAGGGAACATTTGATGCAAAGATGGGCTCAATAAAGGACAGAAATGGTATGGACCTAACAGAAGCAGAAGATATTAAGAAGAGGTGGCAAGAATACACAGAAGAACTATACAACAAAGATCTTAATGACCCAGATAACCATGATGGTGTGATCACTCACCTAGAGCCAGACATCCTGGAATGTGAAGTCAAGTGGGCCTTAAGGGGTATCACTACAAACAAAGCTAGTGGATGTGATGGAATTCCAGTTTAGCTATTTCAAATCCTAAAAGATGATGCTGTGAAAGTGCTGCACTCAATATGCCAGCAAATTTGGAAAACTCAGCAGTGGCCACAGGACTGGAAAAGGTCAGTTTTCATTCCCATCCCAAAGAAAGGCAGTGACAAAGAATGCTCAAACTACTGCACAATTGCACTCATCTCACATGCTAGTAAAGTAATGCTCAAAATTCTCCAAGTCAGGCTTCAACAGTACATGAACCGTGAACTTTCAGATGTTCAGGCTGGATTTAGAAAAGGCAGAGAAACCAGAGATCAAGTTGTCCACTGGATCATCAAAAAAGCAAGAGAGTTCAAGAAAGTTCAAAGTTCTGCTTTGTTGACTACACCTAAATCTTTGACTGTGGATCACCACAAACTGTGGAAAATTCTGAAAGAGATGGGAATACCAGACCACCTGACTTGCCTCTTGAGAAATCTGTATGCAGGTCAAGAAGCAACCTGGACATGGAACAACAGACTGGTTCCAAATCTGGAAAGGAGTACATCAAGGCTGTATATTGTCACCCTCTTATTTAACTTATATGCAGAGTACATCATGAGAAATGTTGGACTGGATGAAGCACAAACTGGAATCAAGATTTCTGGGAGAAGTATCAATAACCTCAGATATGCAGATGACACCACCCTTATGGCACAAAGCAGAAAAGAACTAAAGAGCCTCTTGATGAAAGTGAAAGAGGAGAGTGACAAAGTTGGCTTAAAACTCAGCGTTCAGAAAACTAAGATCATGGCATCTGGTCCCATCACTTCATGGCAAATAGATGGGGAAACAATAGAAACAGTGACAGACTTCATTTATTTGGGCTCCAAAATCACTGCAGATGGTGACTGCAGCCATGAAATTAAAAGATGCTTGCTCCTTGGAAGAAAAGCTATGGCCAACCTAGACAGCATATTAAAAAGCAGTGACATTACTTTGCCAAAAAAGGTCCGTCTATTCAAAGTTATGGTTTTTCCAGTAGTCATGTATGGATGTGAGAGTTGGACTATAAAGAAAGCTGAGTACTGGAAAATTGATGCTTTTGAACTGTGGTGTTGGAGAAGACTCTTGAGAGTCCCTTGGACTGCAAGGAGATCCAACCAGTCCATCCTAAAGATCAGTCCTGGGTGTTCATTGGAAGGACTGATGCTGAAGCTGAAACTCCAATACTTTGGCCACTTGATGCGAAGAGGTGACTCATTTGAAAAGCCCCTGATGCTGGGAAAGTTTGAAGGCAGGAGGAGAAGCGGACGACAGATGGTTGGATGGCATCACAAACTCCATGGACATGAGTTTGAATAAGCTTCCGGAGTTGGTGATGGACAGTTAAGCCTGGCACGTTGAAGTCCATGGGGCTGCAATGAGTCAGACACAACTGAGTGACTGAACTGAACTGAAAGGTCATCTTGACCAAGGTGAGTCTTGAAGTAAGAGTTAACAAAGAGAAATGGGAAAGAACTTTTCTGAAAGGCAGAACAGTCTGAGAAAGCCATGAAAGTGTGAAACCTTTTACGTGTGCACAATATTTCTAGAGCATAAGAAAGGGCAAGTACAACCCAGACAATAGAGACAAGCACGGTCCACATCCTTGAGAGTTGTGCTAATCTTATAGAGGTTAGGGTGCTTAGAGTACATTGCATTCAGTCTGGAAGCCTGTGATGAGGACTGATTGCTCTGACAGCTGTATGGAGGGGATAATAAGAGTAGGACACCCAGGAATAATTGCAATGATATAGGACAGACATGTAAAAGGACCTGAACAAGTGAAGCAGTGTTAGGAATGGGAAAGGAGAGTTTGATTTGAGAAATATTTTGGATGCTGTATTTATATGTGGGGGTTGAGCTTAAGTAATAAATGCTCTACTTCAGACACAAAAAAGTGAATAAAACTGCTCTATCCTGCCCAATAATATTGTTGTCCTCAGGTTCAGTGTCTAGTATGAAAAAATTAAGATATATCTACAGACACTATAATGTGAAGTAGGAGATGCCAAATGTTGAAAGAGAGGCACAGATACCTAGCTGTAGGAATCAGAGGGAAGAGACAAAAGTTCCACCTGGGTGATTGAAGGAAGACTTCATGGAAGAAGTGGCATTAAGATAGGCTTTGAAAATGGATAAGATTTTGCCGTAAGTTGATAAGAGGAAAGGGCATTTCTAGTTGAAGGAGCATCCTGAGCAGTGACTCGGGTGGGAGAGGGTCTAGGCTAGGAACACAGGCTCTGGAGTCACACAGGCTTGGGCTCAAACTTCTGTTCTGTCACATTCTAATCAAATAATTAAGAGCAATCTACTTTGCTTCTCTGAGCCTCTGCTCCTTGTTTGTAAAACAGTTTATTTCTTTACCTTCCGGAGTTGTGAGATTTAATGAGATAACATATTTAGCTGGACTCAATACAAGTGATCAATACAGTTAGCTGTTATCCTATTAGTAAGACAAAGTAACAGGGAGTGAGACTTGAGGTAGGATTTGCCATATAAAGGAAATGCATATGGTGCAGAACAAAATGGAGAGAATGAAGGTAAGGCAGAGAGTCTGGGAGGGATTGTGGAAGGTCTTGAGTGATAGATTTAGGGCATTTGAACTTTTCTGAGATGGCAATGTTTTTGTTGTTGCTCAGTCTCTAAGTTGTGTGTCCCATTCTTTTCAACCCCATGGATTGCAGCACAACAGATTTCCCTGTCCTTCACTTTCTCCCAGAGTTTGCTCAGATTCATGTCCATTGAGTGGGTGATGCTATCTAACCATCTCATCCTCTGGGCCCCCTTCTCCTTTTGCCTTCAATCTTTCCCAGAATTAGAATCTTTTCAAATGTGTTGGCTCTTCACATCACATGGCCAGAGTACTGGAGTATCAGCGTCAGTTCTTCCAATGAATATTCAGGGTTGATTTCCTTCAGGATTGACTGATTTGATCTCCTTGCAGTCCAGGGGACTCTCAAGAGTCTTCTCCAATACCACAGTTCTGGATTTAGGCAATAGGGAGCCACAGAAAATGTATGAATGGGGTGAGGAGTTGAGCTATGTTATCTGAGATTAACCAGTAGCTATACTGAAGATGGTTTGGAGAAACAAGAAACTGAACACATGAAGATTGTTTATGAAATGATTACAAGAGCTCAAAAGAGAGGTAGTGAAAGCCTGAATTTGTACAGTGTTAGTAAGAATGAATAAATGATCTTGAACATGAGAGAAGTTTCTAAGGGGAAATCAGGAGAACTCTCAGAGCTACCCAAGTTTCCAATTGTCGTTCCTGAAATGAGCACCCATAAGTATAAATATAATAACAAATACTAAGAAGATGCTGATGCTGAAACTCCAATACTTTGGCCACCTGATGCAAAGAGCTAACTCATTGGAAGAGACCCTGATCCTAGGAAAGACTGAAGGCGAAAGGAGAAGGGGTGGCAGAGGATGAGATGATTAGATAGCATCACCAACGCAATGGATTTTTTGAGCAAATTTCAGGAGATAGTGAAGGACCGCTGCCTGGTGTGCTGCAGTCCATGGGGTCAAAAGAGTCAGACACAGTTTAACAACTGAACAACAACAAATTAAGACAATAAGAGGAGAAGTAGGCCAGGAGTTATAGGAGTCAGAAAATAAAGCAAAATGGTGGCTTCAGTTCCGGAGATTGTATATGACACCAATATCTATTCTATTCTCTGTTGTGCAGTTAGAGACTTCATTTCCCATCCTACCTTGCAACTGGGTATTGCCATGTGATTAAGTTTTGACTGATGAGTTCTGAGCAGAGTGATGTGTATCTCTTCCAGATCATTCCCTTTTAAAAATATACTTGTCTTCCACTCTTTAGTCCTTGTTCCTGAAGGTCTGTATAGAAACACAGCAGCAAGGAGCCAGCTTCCGCTATGCAGGCGAGGGTACCACCAAAACATTATGTTAAAACAACACGAGGCCCCGCCAGAACTGCTTGTCTCCTCTCAGACCTCTACCAGCTCAGATTTGCACATAAGTGAGAAATAAACCTTCCACATTGTTTAGACCACTGTTACAGATTCTGTTAAAACAGCTGAGACCGTCCCCTAACTGTGGAGAGATGATGAGCTTGAGCTAGAGGAAAATGTGGGTGGAGACGGTCAGAAGGGAGTTGAGACTGGGGCACGGTAGCCATAGAGATAGGGCTAGGGGTGAATATTGATGTGGGAGTCCTGTGAATAATGTTCATAACTGAAGCCAGCTAGGGAACAGGATTGCTAAGGGGAACATTGGAGAGAGAGAGAAGTGAGGACCACAGAAGGCCCGAAGAGTACAACTACTGGGGTGGGGGAAGGGAGGAAAGGAGCAGAGATTGAGACTGAAATGAGACAGATTTGGAATGGTGATGAGTTCAGACGGAAGAAGAGAAAGCAAAAGAGAATAATGGCAAGGCAATTGGGAGAAATTTTCTTTTTTTTTCCATAGTAAGAGGGCTAACCATGTCAAATTCTACAGAGAGGTCAAGGAGGGTAAGAGCTGAACACATTTGGAGAGGGAGGGATTAGAGTATACTTAGAATAGGAAATGACCAAGAAAAAGTCAAATCATGTTCAAAATAATGTGTTTAAGAAGGCAGGGAATTTTATAATAAAATTTAAAGAGTTCAATGTAAAATTAATTTTTGATAAGTGTAAGGCAAATAATATATGTAGAAACTTCCCCCTCTGGGAAGTAGAACTTAATCCTCCCCACCTCTCAGCCTGGGCTGGATTTAGTGTCTGGTTTCCAAAGAATAGAATGCAGAAAGGGGGAAAAAAAATAGTAACTTTAGAATGGAGAAACTAGACAAATACCATCCTCCTTACCCAAGCGATCAAGGTCAGCGATGCTAGCGATAAGTCACACGGATATAATGTACCCCCTGTATGATGTGATGAGAAGGGCAATTCCACTCTGTGGTGGTCTTTCCCAAAACCCAGACCCCAACCAAAATGTGAGGAAAACATCAGAGCAACTCAAATTGAGAGACATTCTACAAAATACCTGACCAGTACCCTTCAAAACTGTCAAGGTCATGAAATACCATCACAGAACAGCAATGCAGGAGATGTGATGACTCAATGCAATGTGGGATCCTGCTTAGAATCTTGGAACAGAAAAAAAAGACATTAAAGAAAAA
Source organism: Cervus canadensis (assembly GCF_019320065.1). Lineage (NCBI taxonomy): Eukaryota > Metazoa > Chordata > Mammalia > Artiodactyla > Cervidae > Cervus > Cervus canadensis. Next base: position 23,657,820 of record NC_057396.1, read on the forward strand.
ACTGGTGAAATCCTAATAAAGTCTGGAGTTTAATTAACAGTACTATACTGTGTTAATTTCTTTGTTTTGACAAATAGGCCACAGTTACATAAGATGGTAAAATATAGGGAAAATGAATGATATATAATACTCTCTTTACTTTGTAAATTCCTGTAAATCTAAAATTATTCCAATATAAAACCCCTTTTTTTTTTTTTTTTTAAATTGGAAGGCAAGAGCAGAATTTGGGGATGGTTCTTGCAAGGCCTAGGCAAGTTTGAAATATAGAGCATCTGGTCCCCCACTGCCTTACCCTTACCCCTCCCTCCCCCCACTAAATTTTTTTTCCATTAGTCCATTATTAGAGTACAATGGAGTGTTCAATTTCACACTGTGTGTGGCATTCCATGCCAACTAGAATAGTTAATGCAACTTTACATTTATGACTCTGCTTGGGTGTGAATTATTGTGTTTATGAAAATCTCCATATTAATGTCTGATTGTAAATCATTCTGCTGACTCCCTTTATTAATAGCTCAATTCCCACGACTCGCTGCTGCAAGCCATTCAGATTACTGCAACCGTACAGGAAAGGGGCTGCTTCCCATTTGTTTACCGTTTAATTCTAACCACCTTGGGCTTTGCTCTAAAGCCACCATCCTCTAAATTGCCCAAGCCAGAGACTTTGACTGTGTTTCTTTGTTGGTGAGGAACTTCTCTGGGGAGTAGCATTTACGACTCTGTCCACACATTTCCTGCTTTGCAGAAATACCTGCAAGAAAGTGATTCTGGCATGGATTCTGGAGTTGGCTCCAGCCCTGACTCTGTCCCATACTGGCCGCATGATCTTGGTAAGTTATTTAGTCTCCCTCTGGGTTTCAATTTCTTCATCTAAAGTGGAAATCATAACACGTATTTTCTCAAGATAGTATGACAGTTAAACAAGACGGTGTTCGTACAGGTAGTATGGCTCCTGGCACATAGGAAACCCTCAGTGGTCTTTTTGTGATGGTAATTTACTAACAATAATGATAACATTAATAGTGGATATAGATCAAAGAATTTTGGAATGGGGTATGGTTTCAGTTTCTCTACAAATGAGAGTGCTGATCTTGGAAAAGTCACTTCCTATTTCTTAAGTATCTCTTCCAGGGCTAGTTTTCTATACCCTATGCAGAGACCAAGTAGTCACCCCTAAAATGAGTATCCATTTTTATTCCTTTTTCCATCCTCTCCAGCCCAGCCCCTTCTCCTTGGGTCAGAGAGTGCCTTAACTGGAGCTTACAGAATATTCAGAAAGGGGCCAGCCTTGGCTTGGCTTTTTCACGCTTCCGCACATGACAGCTCGAATCAGACCCCCTGCCCCAGCCCCCTTACTGGCAGGAGGGGAAATATGAAATCTCAGCAGGCGAGGAGGTTTTCTATGCTTCTGTAAATCATTAAAGTGGCCAATATTTTCCTTTGCTGCACCTCTCTCACCTCACAATATTTTTTTTTTTCCCTGCAGTGAAATCCATTCCCCCAGCCTGGAAATGTGGGCACTTTATAGAAAATCTTTAGCTTGTACCAGCACAAATGGATGGGTCTTATTTCCTGTCTGCAGTTCATGGTATTGCAAAGGCATTGCCAAAAACTATTGACTGAGACATAAAAGCAAAAAATGGATGGACATGAACGTGGCCTCGTTCACATGTACATTTACAAACACACAGACACGAACATGATCGTGTCTACACTTACAGGAAGAGACTCCGCAAAGGGACCTCCTAATTCATAGCCTTACTTCCCACCCCTACCCGTGCCTAGTACCTGCCTTAGGATCTGGAGGAGAGGAAGAGAGGAGGTTAGACCAGCAGATGGGATCTGAGGGATTGGGAAAGATCCCCAGTAGGCCTCCGTGATCTCTGTGTCGTGATGCTGGCAACAATACTCTTAAAGATCCATCCATGATGTTATTTGAAAAATAGAAAGAAGACTTCCCTGGTGGTCTGGTGGTTAAGAATCTGCCTGCCAATGCACGGGACACAGGTTCAATTTCTGGTCCGGGAAGATCACATATGCCACAGGGCAACTAAGCCCATGCACCACAATGACTCAACCCACACTCCCTAGAGCCCTTGCTCTGCAACAAGCAAGAGAAGCCACCGCAATGAGAAGCCCATGCACCGCAGCTAGAGAGTAGCCCCCATTAACCATAACTAGAGAAAGTCTGCACACAGTAACGAAGACCCAGCACGGCCAAAGGTAAATAAATAGATAAAATTTAAAGAAATAGAAAATTATATTCTGAATCTTTCTGGGCTACCATTTTTCTAATATGATACTTCCGAAGGCTATCTATTGTACTTTTCCTCATTTTACAGATGATGAAACTGAGCTCCAGAGGGATGAGGTGATTCATTCAGTATCACACTGTCAGGAAGTGGGGCAGCTGAGACTCGAGCACAAGTGCTTGAATTCAATTCCAACGTGTTTTCTGTTCTAGCACATTCTATCCTAGCTCAGGATTCTGAAATAGAGGGGTAATCAACCTCCGGATCTTGGCTTCTTTCTGATCAGAAGGCTCCTAGTACGTGGGAGAAAAGGCAATGGGGCCTGAGAAGCAGAGAGGAGGAGTCGCAGATACATCGGTGGGACACACAGCGTGCTCACGGTGTATCTCCATCTGCAGAGCCCAGGGAATCCTCGGGCGTGGGTGCCCAGCACTGTGCAGTCTGCCGGTACGACTCCTGGGTACACAATGCATGGCCCATTTCCTTAGCTTTGCAACAGGGGTGAAAAGCCTGGTTTCACAAATGTACCTGAGGACTGCTGAGGCATGTCCACGTTTGAGTAAAATACACAGATATTTTTCAGTGATTAGAATGCAGCCAAGGGCAGAAATTTCAAACACACCTGAAGTCTTTTTTTACTCATTAAATTTTCTTATTAAAGAATCATTGAGGTACATGATTTCTATACATACTGGCTGTTCTACACTTACAAAGCCAACCAGCCTACTCAGGTACCTGGCTACCTGTGTTCACGTGATACGGTCGGGAACAGGTGGTAAATAAAAGATCTTACTGAAAACCAGGGGGGAAAGAAGAGAGAAGCATTTAATTACTACATCTTTCCTTCCTTCCTTCTTTCTTCCTCCTTCCCTCCTTTCACCCATTTTTCTTCCTCCCTTCCAACATTGCTTCCTTGCCTCTCTTTTCACTATTTGGTAGCTTTGACCCCAAGTAACCTGAATTAATTCATTCGAGGAGCCTGAATTGTCCAATTGTCCCTTGACCCTCACCCACCTCCCCTTCCTCCAGAGGAAGTACCACGGGTGATATCTTCCATGGGACCATAGGCATCTGCTTGCTGTGCTTAGCCTGCTGTCAGGGAGGCCTTCTGACCGAGTTCAGTGGGACCAACAATGGCTCCCTGGCTTTGCTCGCACCAGAACTGTGACCTGTCCAGAAAAGGAGCTGTGAGCAGGGTGAGGAAGACCCCTGGAGAGAGAGGCAGGGCTCAGAGTCAGCCCTCTGAGGGGGTGACAAGATTCCCTTTGCAGAGAGGAAGGGGCAGCTCAGCCCCCAGCTCTCTGACACCCCTGATGCAGCCTGGATGCCACCTCGGCCCCTTGCCCTGCAGGGAATCCCTGGTTTAAATGATGCTGATGCTCTCCTGAGAGCATCCTCACCCCAAGTCCCATCCTGCCCTCAGAACTTCTCCTGCCCCATCGCCTCCCCTTCCCTGGGCTGCATGGACTCTCCGGAGGTTAGGGGAGAGAGGCTGTTTTCTTTTTGTTCCTTCTTAGATGTTCTGTTTGTTGAGCGAATTGTTTTCTTCCTGGCTCCGAGCTGGCGGCTGACACGGGCTCACCCGCGCTAATTAGCTAAGCCAGCTGGTGTGTTGGGAAGGTTTTTTTCTGGGCTCCTCTGTGTGTGTTGCTTTTTTTAAACATGATCAATACCCTCTCCGGCTGGGCTCCCTCACACACTCCCTATTGTTCTCCTGTTTGCATTGTACCGGAGTCCTGGTCAAGGACTCAGGGAGCCTCAGAAGACATGCTTTTCCCAAGGCTGGCGTGCAGCCTGGAGCTGGGGAGATCGCTGGGCAGATGGGGCTCGACCTTCCCTGGCGCCTGCGTCCGAGGCTTGGAGCCAGGTCAGTAGCAGGAGACAGTGCTCTGGGGGGCCTGAGGGGACCCAGACAGTGGGGTAAAGATGAGAGACTGCTGTGTGGCTCCAAGGCAGATGCCTTTCCCTCTCTGGGCCTCTGCGTTTTTGTTTGTAAAAGGAGGGGTCAGTTGCTAGTTCTGGTGTGAGTAGCCTAGCCCTCTGATCTGGTCTCAAAGGAGCATCCTGAGAGTCAGACTCTCTTAGCAGGAGGAGTACAGGGAAAATGCATTCACAAATAGGACGTCACCCGCTCTTGCTTTAGTACTGAAGATGGACAATGCACACCTTCCCCAAGTGGCACCCACAGAAGCCACACCCAGACAGGGCAGGCGTCCTGCCTGACACCTGATCACCTATAGGTGGTCCTGCCCTCCTCTCAGCCCACTGCGATCCATCTGCTTATTTCACACAAGAAAAACAAGAAGTTTCTCTGATGCCCTCTCTTCTCTCATTGGTACCCAGCTGTAGTCACTGGGGATGTCCCCAGGTGCAGATTGAGAAAATATCTTCAACGTATTTTTGTGTTTTATATATATATATATATATGTGTGTGTGTGTGTGTGTGTGTGTGTGAGCTCAGTCACTTTAGTTGTGTCCAACTCTTTGCGACCCTATGGACTGTAGCCTGCCAGGTTCCTCTGTCCATGGGATTCTCCAGGCAAGAATAGTGGAGTGAGCAGCCATTCCCTCCTCCAGGGGATCTTCCAAACCCAGGGATTGAACCCAGGTCTCCCATACTGCAGGCAGATTCTTTACTGCTAAGCCACCAGGGAAGCCCTTATAAACAGATGCTAGTTCAAATTCGGTTCCATTGACAGCTCATTCTAGGGTTTAGATTTTTATTGCTGCCTCCTTCAGATTAACAGCATCTTCTGAAAATCTCTGATGGACATGGTGCTATAGAGATTTTCTCTTTCCTGTCCAAGCAAGTGGAAACTATTTTCCTCTCAAAATGAAACTACTTTCTCAATAAAGATGAGATATTTAATATCTCATTTTTATTGAGAAAGTAGTGTGTGTCAGATACAGTGCTAAGCACATAATATAAGCTATTTTGTTCATTCACATGGTGTACTTAGGTCATCCCCATTTTACAAAAGCTCAGAGAAGTTAGGGAACTTGTCCAAGGTCACACAGGTAGCCCGTGGGGGAATCCAGAAACAGGCTGACTCTGAGCCCGTTGAGCTTTCAGACCTTGAAGCCCCTCCTCTCCTGGATCTGCTCCTGGACCTGCTCCTGGACCCTCTGTTTCAACATCAAGAGCCTTGACTGCTAAGATAGTCATCACATCTGATGACAGCATGAAAGGGTGAAGAGGACACTGACCTCAATGCCAAGCCCAGGTTCCCAGCCCTGACTCTAGAGTCCAGTAGCAAAAAAAAAAAAAAACAACCACAATGAACTCTCCAAGCCTTTATATCCCTACTTCATGAAATTAGCATAAAGATTAAATAAGATGATGTTTATGGAAATGCTTTGGAAAACGTAAAGCACTCTAGGAATATTGAGCGTGGTCTTTTGTTCTGACACTGTCTAAGACCAAGAACTATGTTAACTCTGTGAATGGAAAAAGTCCCCCTTGTCCTTAGTAATGCCTGCATTTTCCCACCCTCAGGCCAGCCCATGGAGGTGTGAGCCTTAAGTCCTCCCTGGCCCTGGTCTCTGCAGTAATCTCCATTCCTTTACTCCTGAGGCTCCCTCTGGACCAGAGGAGGCTGGAATGGCTGAGTCAGCTGCATTCCCCCTGCCTCGTCTCAGGGCTCCCTTAAACCTGTTACTGAAATTGGCTCCGTGGTATGGCACGTTTGCTTGCCATCCAGCAAGTCCCCTGGGGTGGCCCCATTAATCACATTTGCTCTCTCTCCTCAGTCTGGCTGGCTCGGAGGACAGCAGGTAGGTGCGTGGAGCCTCCATGTGTTGGTGAGTGTGTGAGTGTGTCTGTCCCCTGGGAGCAGCCGGGGACTAAGTTCTCCTGCAATAAAAGTGAGTTAGTTGCTGCCTTTCCATAACTGTAATCCATCCCACTTCTTCCAAGGAGGTGACAGGCCCCGGGGTGATGCATCTCCATGACGGGGAGAAATTGGCTATTTTTGTCCTCCTCTAACAGGAGCAAGCTCTTTGAGCTGTCCTGCAGCAGTCTGCCAGGCCCCTCTGCTGTTGAGAACACCCTCTTCTAGTTCATTCCATGGTTCTGGGGCTCCCACACAGTCATCCCGGTGGGCTTTGGAGCCCAAGGGACACCCCGCTCTGCTCTGTGGGGAAGGCTGCCCTCTCTCAGAGGTGGGATACACCTGATCCTTTCAGATGCTCCCACCCATCCAAGTTCCTCCTGGCAGAGGAGTTGAGAACAGCCCCACCCCCCAGGGGGTCTGGGGGCAGAGCCCGAAGCAGCCTGCCACCAGAGTGACGTTTCTTTGAAGTCTTATGCTTTATTTCAGGAATTCATGTGAATTTTGCATTCCATGCCACAGTACATATCTGTTTGTTCTAATATAAAAATGTTTAACCCCGTATCTTCAAGCAAAACTGATGCCCTGGGAAGATACATTTGTTTATTCTGTGCCTTTATATCGCCTCGTTTGCCACCGCATACCCCCAGGGGTACAAGCGCTCTAGTTAGAGCAGCATCTGCAGTCGTAACAGCAACAAAAAGCATGTGTGTTCACAGCTTCCCCTCCTCTGTCTTCTTTAAAAGATGCTGTCTGTCTGCTAAGCTCTCTCATCTGAGGCGCTGGACACCAGGATACCAGGGAGAGGCAAAGAACTTGGGAAGCAGCAAAGGCTAACCTGATCCACAATGTCCGGCTGATCTCAGTTGTTTGTTGAATGAATATTCTCCTTTCCTGCCTTAGCTCAACCTCACCATGGATGTGGACCATTTTTTGAAATTCTTCACTGAATTTGTTACAATACTGCTTCTGTTTTATGTTTTGGCTTTTTTGGCCAGGAGGCACGAGGGATCTTAGATCCCTGAGCAGGAATCAAACCATACCCCCTGCGTTGGAAGGGGAGGTCTTAACCACTGGACCACCAGGGAAGTCCCAACATTACCATGGAGGATCCAATCCTCATCAGGCAGAGATAGTCTTTTTTCCCAGCAACGCTTCCCTGACTTGAGTGGGCCAGGAAGGTACCAGCACAGGCATCTTTGTTATTTACCTGCTTATTATTTGCACCTGTCTCAAAGAGTGACAAGTAGCTTCTTTGTAAGTTATGAAGTTCTGAGAGGATAGGACCCTGAGAAGTACTGGAGGGGGGGCGGTGTGAGGAGAAAGGGGCAACACAGTTCTTTTTCCAATTTGAACTGTCTCCAGGGGAAGACCAGTTAAGAAGAAAACTAACATTAGAGTTGAGTAGATGAAAGAAGGGGCTTCCCAGGTGGGACTAGTGGTAAAGAACCCATCTGCCATTACAAGAGACATAAGAGACTTGGGTTTGATTCCTAGGTCAGGAGGGTCCCCTTCATGGCAACCCACTCTAGTAATTTTGCCTGGAGAATCCCATGAACAGAGGAGCCTGGTGGGCTACAGTCCATAGGGTCGCAAAGAGTCAGACACAACTGAAGCGACTTAACACGCAGATGAAAGAAGAGAAGACTTGGAACCTTAGAAAACAGAAATGCAACTGCTTGATTTGGCCAAGAGGAAGACTTTTAGATGATCAAGGGGATTCCGCTTGGATTGGGCAAATAGGACCCGTCAGTCCCTGGCGGAAGTCCCCAGAGGCCAGGCTACTCTAGTTAGAACAAGGTAGAGGCAGGTCCTTGCTCAGAGGCAGGGGGCTGGGCCAGGTGATGTGCTCCAACCTCCCTGTAGCTCCTCTCTCCTTCTCTACCATCTTCTATGGTCCCCAAAAGGTACAGCTATAAGTGAGGTGAATCACGGCACCCAAAGGGGCCACCTAATATAATATACGCAGTATTTCTTAGACAAGGAGAACATTCAGCTCTGTGATTTCACTTGATACAACAAAGCCAAACCTTTATCACACTAGCGGACACAGAAGCCAAGAGGGAGAGAGCCGTAAACATCTCAGTGCCGCTCTGCAGACAGCCCTGTATGGAGACACATTTCAGTGGCAGGGGTGGGGAGGAAAGATGAAGCTTGCCAAGTCGCAGCGCTCTGATTTGCAGGGAGCGTGGCATGGATATTTCAAATCATTTCCTTTTCGTTAGTACCTAATCTCCCAGCTGTTCGCTGAGCATGGGCTCAAACGCTGCGAAGCAGTCGGCCTCAAATGTACAAGCCACAGGGCTCCTTTAAATTATGTTGTCTTGCTGCATTGGTGTGTCGTGTCAACCCAAACTCCTGTACAGCTTCTGGGAGAAGGGAGTGTTGTCTGATGATGAATTTAAAGGAAAATGAGACTTTTTTTTTTTTTTAATCAAGGCCACTCAGCATTAAGTATAGCTTTGGCTCTGGTCTTATTTGAGGATGCTGAAGTACTTGAGGGGAGCTATTTTGGAGCCACCGTCTCTAATTCCTCCTGCATTTCCAGGCTGTGGGGTCTCAAGTGATGCATATGAACATCAGGGGAATTGAACCAGTATCTGACATCAGAGGCCCAGATGGAACTTTGTTCTATTCGTATTAATTGAATGTTGTGCTATAAACGGGTCGATGCCTATTCACACGGATTAACTCATTCATCCCTGTGGAGCACAGGGATGCTCCATGGGCCCCAATTTTGTCCAGTGGGGAACACAATTGGAAGCAACTTGCCCAAGGAACTCGGATTAAAAAGTCATACAACCAGGGTTTGAACAGAGATGTCTAATGTCAGAACTTGGGCTCTTTCTACTCCACCACTCCAAAAGGAAGACTCATTCCACATTCATGTTATTCCCTTGACTGACTGACAAGTGCTCAGTCGTGTCTGACTCTTTACATCTCCATGGACTGTAGCTTGCCAGGCTCCTCTGTCCATGGGATTTTTTCCAAGCAAGAGTATTGGAGTGGGTTGCCATTTCCTTCTCCAGGGGAGCTTCCTGACCCAGGGATCGAGTCTGGATTTCTTGCATCTGCTGCATTCCAAGTGGATTCTTTACCAGTAGCGCCTTATACACTCAACAAATATGCATTGGGCATCAACCATGTGCTAGGCACTGGGGACACAGAGATGACTTTTGGACAAACCCCCTGCACTGAAAGCTTGTAGAAGGTAGGGAACTCACTGTCTAGCCCTGAAATGTTTAATGTTTAGTCAAACAAACAGTTGGCCTGATTGCACACATTCCCGGGCAGTTGTTTCCAAGTCTTGCAGTTGTTACTGCTCTTGTTTTAGGAGCGGTTGACATCCTCTGGTACCCACACTCAAGAGGCAAGACTAACTCTTGGTCCAGACCTTGGGGAGGCTTCATCTTGGATTTACTAGGGCTGGAGTGAGGCCCAGATATTGTTTTTTTTTTTCCAGAAGTTCTGCAGGTGAACCATCTGATTGCCATCCTGAGGATAACTGGAGCCCAAAGATGGGAGGAAATACATTCCTTTGACAATCTAAATGTGATTCTGCTTTTCTGATTTTTATTCTTTCATGTGGGCCCCTCCTTAGTTTGGGGGAACTTAATGAAGAAGAGTTTTTGCTTTTAGTGTATGATTTCTCGAATTAGCAAATTAAACAGACCATCAGTCTTGGGCCAGACATTAGCTGGTTAACTCTGAAAGTTGGCCAGTGGCCGAGAGTTACTTGTCCAAAACCGGTGTCTTTGAACTGGCTTGATTTTCAACTGAACTCCTCCCCTGTGCACACCTTTCTGAAGATACTGTCTGGAAGACCTCAGCGTTTGCCTCCCATCGCTTTTGAAACTCTCACTGGTGCTGACCCGCCCCCCACCTCCTCCGGCTGCCTGGTCCATTTAGTGGCGCAGAACCCGTGCTTTGGCTCTGATGCCTGCTCGTCATCCACTGCCTCTTTCATCCTCGTGCTTCACAGGCCCGCTCCCACCTGCTGGACACACTCCAGTGCCGGGACCTGTGGAAACTTGGGGCCGTGTGAGGCCCTTTTCACTTGGTCCTGCTTCTTTGAACACCAGGCACAGCTTTGCTCATGGGAGGTCAGAAAACTTTCTAAGACTAGAATAATGATGACAAGGAAAGAAAGGAAAGGAAAAGACAGGAGGATCGTGGTAAAAATCTCTTTTCTCACCCCGTACACACATGTTTTGGTGATTAAAACTAAGAATTCACTCCAGCCTTTAGCATCCTTCTTCTCATCCCTCCTCCTCCCCTTCTTCCTCTTCTCCCAGTCCTCCTCCTTTTCTTCTTTCCTATCACCTTGCTTTTTTAGATCTAATTTAATCCAAGACAGACAACTATCCGGAAAAAAAAAATAGAATCAGTTCATCTGACACTAAGTACGCAGTCCAATCCTTCTATTTTGTGTACAACAAAAATGAAGCCCAGAAGAGGGGCGTCCCTTCTGCAAAGGCACACAGCCTCCCAGTGCTGTTAGTATCTGAGTATCTGAGACACCTTTCTAAGGTGTAAAGGAGAAGGCCATGTATTCTTGTCAAGTCTCATCCTTCCTGAATACACAGCTCCAGATGGCCAGAGATGCCAACTCCCTTCTAGAATGTCCCTCATTCCAGGACAACTTCTCTGGCAGAACCAAGAAGACCACACGTTTCACAGTGGGTCAGGCCTGCAGCACAGCCAGGCAACCAGCAGGGTGTCACTCAGCCTGAGAAGGGGTCATTGACATTCAGGAGATATGACAAGCCTCTGCTCCCTGTCCTCTGCATGCATCATGCAATGCATTATGTGACAGAAGTGCCCCTGACTGGAGACGGGAATCAAAGGCAGGGCCATCGCCACAGCTGCAGGTTAATAGTGGACGAATTACACACTTGGAAAACAGTCTTCCCCTTGATGCATTATCTGGACCGTTTCAAAAGCCCTTTGTCTGGGATAAGCTGGCTGCGGGTGATGTTTGCAGGCTAGGGACTTGCAGGAAAGATGTATTTTCTGACAGGGAGAAGGTCACCCGGGCAAAGGCCATTACAACGTGCTGTGGTCAGGTCAGAATTTCCTGGATCCCGATCGATGTGGTCTCAGGGCATTACTCAAGCACTGGGATTAGAGCGCTGGCCAAGAAAACGCTCTTCAAATTGGTCGACAAGTCACATGTCATGGAAAGTCACTCTCTCACTTACCCTCAATCCCTCCATGCTAAAGCTGGGGCCCTGGGGGTCAGTGAGACTTCAGGAGGTCAGATTAAGGAGCTCAGCGGACGTGGGTCCATGGAGGAGTAGTTGGCCCCAGGAAGCTGAGCCCAGGCTCGTGGTGGGAGATGGGGTCTCAGCCCCAGTTTTGCCCTTAACTCACTGAAAAGCCCTGAGTAGGTCACTTGGTGCTCTGAGTCTCAGTCTGCTGCTGTTGTTCAGTCGCTAAGTCATGTCCAGCTCTCTGTGACCTCATGAACTGCAGCACACCAGGCTTCCCTGTCCTTCACTGTCTCCCAGAGTTTGCTCAGATGCATGTCCATTGAGTTGGTGATGCCACCTTACATTATGCCATCTCAGTCTGTCTACTCATCTATAAATTGGGACAAATGAAACTGACTCTTATACAGCTTCAGTATTTCACTTATTAGACACAACAGACATAGAACCCTGAAAACGTAAGTGTGATTACCTTTCAGACACATTTCAGAAACAAAATTCCTTCTTCAGCAAGCCTCTCAGATGCGTGTAGCTGGGAACAGATGGGTTGTAATTGGTCCTCGCAGCAACCTCACCAAATTTAATGTTAGTAAAGCCAATTCACACCCAGCACAGTACTCTGAGCCTTGCTTCCAGGCAGTCGTTCCCAGGACATCAGCCCAGTCTTGGGAAAGGGTCCATCTTGCCCATTCCATCTGCTTTGAGCTGAGTGTTCCAAATGCAAACCGACCCTAAAAGCCGGCCTTGATTTTAGGCAGTAGCAAAGTTGGGCTACTGTAAGGTTTCTTGGTTCCAAAATGCTGCCAACTTGTGCTTTTGTGGTTCACAATTAGACTCTTGATCATATGGATGTAATGAACTGCTTCTGCTCCAAAAGATTTGGAACCGACTGGCTCATTTAACATTTTAAGAAACACACTTAGGCCTCAGAGAACGCTTTGTGCCATCCTGGGTTTTTATCCACAGGGATGTGGGGATGGTGGGGCACAAATCAGGATCCCATATCCCTACATTGAACACATGGTACTCCTGCCCATAAAAGTGAGGCAGAGGAACTTCCCTGATGGTACGTTGGTTAAGATTTCACCTGCCAATGCAGGGAATGAGGGTTCGATCCCTGGTCAAGGAGCTTAAGATCAAACATGCTTCATGGCCAAAACACCAAAACATAAAACAGAAGCAATACTTCAACAAATTCAATAAAGACTTTAAAAATGGTCCCCATCAAAAAAGTTCTTAAAAAAAAAAAAGGCAAGGCAGATGTCACGATGTTCACAACATGGTCCTATGCCCTGCCTGCTCTGTCTTGGGCAGCCACCGCTTTGATTCAGATTCCAGTTCCCATCCAGTTTCTGTGATTCCGATCATTCACTGGGTGATGTGCCCTTTGTCCTTGATGGTCAGGTCTGGCCTCCCCAGCCTCAGACTCTCTGCTCTCTTTCACCATTTCTATCTCTGACTCGTCCTACCAGCTCTGTCCTCCCAGTGCAGATCCGCTCGAGTAATGAGAGGGATGCAGACTCTCCTTGCCCAGCAGAGAGCTGTTTACCCAGCATAAGTCATTTCTTCTGGGACGCTAAGCCCCTCAGACAGCAAATGAGCTCCTTGGGTTCTGGAAGTCATGGCACCATCACAGTACAGAATGTTCTAGCAGGAAAAGCCTTTAGATCCCACCCCATTAACACTAGAACTCTTCTTTCTGATGAATTACCCTGCAGAACCATGATACAGAAACTAGATTTTTTTTTAAGAGGTTGAGAATTTTCTGGTAGAAACAGATTCCTGAGATCCACCCATTTTCCAGCAACCCCTGAGAGTCCTTAGAGTCCCAGTGACTCCTCTGAGCCCAGTGTGAACGCCATTCATCTAGTCCCAACCTCTTTACTTCACAGGGAAGGAAGCGGAGGCACAGAGAGGTGAAGTAACTCTTGGATGAGTCACACAGCTGGAAGCAAGGGGACTGAGTTGAGTCCTGGAGCACTCACCTTCTAAGTCAACACTCTGCCCCATCCTTCATTATTACCTTTATCAATTTCATCTTCATTATTTTTATCAATCATAATGTCCTCCAGCCTTTAATAAACATTGTCTGCAAGCCAGTTTCCTTTTGTGGCAGTGGGTAACTTCGCACATTATCTGTTGACCCCACCGTGATGTCTCTTCCCATGATAGATAATATAATAGTCCAGGTTCAAAAACAGAAATGGATAGGGTTAGGAAGAGACCTGAATTGAGAAACAGGAATCAACTAGCTGCCCAGTTTTGCTATTTAATGACTCCATTCTCTCTTTGGGTCTCCCTTTCCTCATCTGTGAAGTAGGAGGAGCTACATCTACTTCAAAGATTTTTTAAGTTTTTTATTTTATATTGGCATATAGCAGGTCAACAGTGTTGTGATAGTTGCAAGTACACAGCAGAGCAACTCATGCATGCTAAGTCACTTCAGTCACGTCCACGTCTTTGTGACCCGATGGGCACCTCTGTCCATGGGATTCTCCAGGCAAGAATACTGGAGGAGGGTTGCCTTACCCTCCTACAGAGAATCTTCCTGACCCAGGGATCGAACCAGTGTCTCTTATGTCTCCTGCATTGGCAGGTGAGTTCTTTACCACTAGCACCACCTGGAAGCCTGAGTGACTCAGCCATTCATGTACATGTATCCATTCTCTCTCCAACTCCCCTCCCATCCAGGTTGCCACGTAACATTGAGCAGAGTTCCCTGTGCTATACAGTAGATCCTTGGTTATCTATTTTATTTTTGTTTTTTATTTTTGGCTGCACAGGCTCTTCATTGCTGTGTGTGGGCTTTCACTAGTTGCAGTAAGCGGGGGCTACTCTCTAGTTGCAGTGCAAGGGCTTCTCGTTGCAGTGGCTTCTCCTGTTGCAGAGCATGGGCTCCACGGTGTGAGGGCGTCAGTAGTTGCAGCTTGTGGGCTCTAGAATGTGCGCTCAGTAGTTGTGGCACATGGGCTCAGTTGCCCCACAGCATGTGGAATCTTCCTGGATCAGGGAGTGAACCCATGTCCCCTGCATTAACAGGTGGATTCCTAACCACAGGACTACCAGGGAAGTCCTGGTTATCCATTTTAAGTATAGCAGTATGTTCATGTTGATCACAAACTCCCTAACTATCCTTTCACCCCATCCTTCCCCTCTAGTAACCATAAGTTTGTTCTCTGTATACAGAGGAATATTACTCAGCCATGAAAAAGAATGAAGTAATGCCATTTGCAGCAACGTGGATGGATCTAGAGAGTGTCATACCAAGTGAGATCAGTCAGACAGAGAGAGAAAAACATCATCTGATACTCCTTACGTGAGGAATCTAAAAAGAAACGATGCTAATGAACTTATTTGAAAAACAGAAACAGTAGATCCTCTTTGATTATCACAGACTCAGAGATCAAAGATTTGTTTGGAGAATCTAGAGAGGAGGCATTCCTTAAAGTGATGGGCGCTGTGTCTCCACAGGTAGTGGGTGCTGCATCCTTCAGTTCAGATCAGAGGCCCGCAGGGAAGCAGTTGCAGAAGCTTCTGCTTTGCCTGAGCAGAGCGGGCATTTCCATCGAAATAAATTGGCTCCTTTCCTCTGCATTCATGTTGCCTTCTTTGGCTGTTTCTGTGGTCTTAACTGAGAAATAAATAAATAAACACGAGATGGGGTGAGAGGTTGGGGAAAGGATGTGGCAAAAGACAAAGAAAGAAAGAGAGAGGGAGATTGATTTCTGGGCAGAATTTATACCTTTTTGGCTTTTTCAAAGGTAAATGAATAGATTGTTGTTGTTTTTCTGCCTGCCGCTGAGAGTGTATGTGCCTCTCTGTTATGTATAGACCCTTTTAAAGGCTTCTGGAAGCAATCCCTAACATTTTCTATAGGTGCAGACAGATAATTGAATGCTTTCAAAGACCACGGTGAGGCAGGGAAAGTTCAATTTTGCCGTGTACTGGTGCCTGCATTGACTGAGCGTGCCGTGTGTGTTTTCCTGGGGAACTTGGATTTCCTTTTTGCTTTTCTGCCTACTATTGCCCCTTCACCCTTGTCCCCCACCCCCCTATCTCTGATGAAGCACTTAGACAGAGGACAAGAAACAATATATAATCACCCCAAAGTCGCATTGAATAAACACAGCCAAAGCTCCCAGCCACTTCTCTGGCTGCCAATGAAAAGCGCTGCCTCTTCGCTCCAGGACCTGAAGGACGGGGGGAGCCTCTCTGCTCAGCTATTATTAGAGCCGTTGTGGCAGAAGCCCAGGCAGCTCTGGGCGATGGGGGGTTCTTGTTTTAATTTGTTGCCTGTGCAGGCAGAACAAAGTGACATGAGGAGAAAGGATGTGGGGAATTCCTCCTGCTGCTATTTCTCTCCATGACAGCCATTGGTGGACGTGCGTGCACGCATGTGTGTGTTGGGTGGGGGGGGAGGGTGTGTGTGTGTGTGTGTGTGTGTGTGTGTGTGTGTGATATGCCGGGGCTGAGGCCTGAGTGTGCCTGCTGAGCAGAACAAGAATATGCTGCACCCACTGGGGCAGGAAAAGGTCCCCATTAGGGAATAAAGGGGAGATGCATAGGGGTTTGGGGCTTTCCAGGTGGCCCTGGTGGTAAAGAACCCTCCTGTCATGCAAGAGACGTAAGAGACGCAGTTTCAATCCCTAGGTCTGGAAGATCCCCTGGAGGAGGGCATGGCAACCCACTCAGGTATTCTTGCCTAGAGAAACTCATGGACGGAGGAGCCTGGCAGGATGCAGTTCATGGGGTCACAAAGAGTCAGACACGACTGAGCGCCTAAGCACGCATTCATGCGTAGGGATTTGAGGTTAGGCAGTAAAGAAAGCCCACCCCCCAGATTCATGGCAAACTCTATGAACACTGGCCATCAGTTTTTACAGAGGATGCCTAGTTTAGTTCTCACAACTACACTTTCAGATATAGCCCTTCTCTCTTTACAGATAAACAGCAGCAGCAACAACGAACTGAGGTTCAGAGCTGTTGAGTAAATCACTGAAAGTCTAGTCCAACTGACTCTCATTTCAGCACACTTTCTACTATAGTGGTTCAGTCCCAAGTCGGGGGAGAGAGGAAAGAGACTTTCTTAGGGTTTCAGATCCAGGGACTGAGGAAGATTCAGCAAGGTCATTCCTTCTGGTAGAAGAGGGCAAGGCGGCAGACACAGTGCCCTTCCTGGAAGTTTAAGAAGAGGATGTTCCAAACATTCCCATGGCATCACTGTATGTCTCCAATACTAATCACCCCTTAGGGACTGTGTGCCGGGCCCTGGACCAAGAGCCCTGTATATTTTTTTTCCTGTGCTCATCCTGTAAGTCAGAGAATATAACTCCACCTGCTCAAGGTCACCAACCGGTGAGGGACAAGGCCAGGATTCTAACTCAGGTCCCTCCCTCCCTTAAGCTCAGTGGTTCTGTCTTCCCTAGGGGTTCGGGCAGGGAAGCACCCATCCTGAGTTCCAGGCACACACACACGGTATCTTAATTCCTGCCTGATCCCATGGGTACCCCTCCCAAATGGAACAAGGACGGTATTCGTTCCAAACTGCGTTTACATCCTAAGGAGCCCATTAGAACACTCTTTCGCTGGCTTTGCTGTGGTCTGTCTCGTCTCCCCCCTTGGAAAGCAAACTCCCCCCAAACAAAACCCCAGGGACAAGAAGTTTTAATTTGCATTTAACTCATGACCCAATCTAAGAGCTTTAGCAACCACATAGAGTGAACTCATCATGCCCTATACTCTGCCAGGACTCCATGTTGTTACAATCCTCGTGGTAGACCCAGGAGGGAGGGATTACTGCTCCCGCCATTTTGCAGATGGAGCCCTTGAGCTCAGCAATGTTAAGTAACTTAACTGAGGTCAAACGCACAGTAACTATTTGAGCCTTATTTGAAGGCAAAGCAGCATGCACCGCTTCCTGTTTTATGCTTTGTGGTGTGTGTGGTTTAAGTGCCTTTCCTTTTTCTTTTCACCCTGCCTCCCACTGCTCCCCACCTCAACTCAGGGAGGCACTTGGTGTTATACTGTCATCCCACAGAGCCCTGGCCCTCACTGGCAGGATTTGTCCAATCTGCAAGGAGCCTCATCTATATAAACTGTCTGGAGAGCTCTGAAGAGAACATCCCTTTGTCTGCTCCTTGTCAAAGGCAGTGGGAGCTTAGAGCTTGGGCTCTGGCACCAGAAGATCTGTGTTGGAATCCCAGATTTACCACTTATGAGGGTGTGACCTTGGGCAAGGTCATTAACTCTTCATGACTTGGTTTCCTTATCTGTAGAATGGGGCTAATAATAGTATGTGCTTCATATGGTTATTAAAATGAGCTATATATGCAAAATGCTTAGAACAGTGCCTGAAACCTAGCAAACATAATAAAAGTTAGCTAATATGTCTTTTAATGTTGCTGTTTTCTATAGAATCATAGATTTTAGCTCTAGAAGGAAACTTACAAGGCACTTGTTAAGTTTTATTATTTTCAATCAAAGTTGATCTGAGCTTTCTATAAACTAAGTCAAAATATCCTCAGTGGTTTTCTTCTTAGGGCTCTAGCATAAGATCTTGGTGGTGAGGAGTGAACAAATGGCAATCTGAAATTCACCCATATGAACTACCTCTCATTTCTGGACTCTGCTTTGACACTTCACCTCTCCTCCCCGCACCACCCCCCTCCCGCCCAACCCCACATCATTTGTCTCTTCTCTCAAACTGACTCCTATGGTTTGGGTGGTCAGCCTCCATGGATACCCAGTCACATTTGCATTCACAGGACATACACATCTCAGTCTTCAGAGAACTGAGCTGAGATAAAGTAAGAGTTGCTCTAGCCCTTTGCTCTTCTTGTAAAGTCTTGCATATAGACCTCTCAATAATTTTGAGGTTCTTGGACACAAGCCCACTTTGCTTCTGCTCTATGATGGTCCCCAGCCCCCACCTTTATGAGTTAGCAATCATCCTCTTTACCCACCATCTCACTCTAATGAGACATAGTCTTGGGAAGTAATGAATATGTTTTATGCTAAGAGGTAAATACACTTTAGTGCAGTAATTTTCACTCAGGGTATTAGGGAAGGGAGATGATTGATATGTTTAAAACTTCTGGTGGATGCCAACTATTATAGAATGCATGAACAGCAAGGTCCTACTGTATAGCAAAGGAAACTATATTCAATATCCTGTAATAAACCATAATGGAAAAGAATATGAAAAAGAATGTACATATATGTGTAACTGAATCACTTTGCTGCACAGCAGAAATTAACATAACATTATAAACCAACTATGTGTGAAAGTATTAGTCGCTCAGTCATGTCTGACTCTTTGTGACCATATGGACTTTAGCCCACCAGGCTCCTCTGTCCATAGAATTCTCTAGGCAAGAGTACTGGAATGGGTAGCCATTCCTTTCTCCAGGGAATCTTCCCGACCCAGGGATTGAACCCATGTCTCTTGCAATTGCAGCCAGGTTCTTTACCATCTGAGCCACCAGGAAAGCCTCTATAAATCCACTATACTTAAGTAATACATCAAAAAAATAAGAAAATAAAAATTTCTGGTGGGCATGTTTTTGCATAGTTGGAAAACGTATATGCAATACATCAATTGTTTTCATAATATAAAACATGGAAAAAGCTTAGTGTGGTAGTGTTACATGGTTTTGGACATGCAGAAGGTAGAATGCATGTGCAATAAGGCACAGACTTTGATGCAAAAAGATTGGGTATCCTGCCACGTTTTCTTCACCATTTTGAATAAGATATAGCTTACAAGATTACAGATAATAAGGGTACATCTGTAGTGAATGTTTACCTGTGTCTACACCTATGTAACCAACCACTGGCAAGATCAAGAAAATTTCCAATACCCTAGAAGACTTCCTTATATTTCCTCCCAATCAATAGCCATCATGTCCTCCCACCTCTCAAAGATAACCATTATTCTGACCTGTATTCGAATCAATATATGCTGTTTTGTGTCTTCTTTTGTGTGAGATTCACCCATATTGTCGTGTGACTAGGACCTCATTCTTTTTCATTGCTACATAGCACAGGGGTCATGGGATCCTTGTGTAAATACACAACAATTTACTTGCCCATCTCACTGTGAATGGACCTATGGGTTGCCTTTAGTTTGGTTCTGTTTGGAATAAGCTTCCATGAAGAGTCCTGTGCATGTCTTTGGGCAGACAGATGCACACTCATTTCTGTGGGATACATGTCCAGTTGAGCCACAGAGCGTGTGTATGTTTGGCTTCAGTTGTTGTTTAGTTGCTAAATCGTGTCTGACTCTTTGGCAACCCCGCCAGGCTCCTCTGTCCATAGTCTTCTCCAGGCAAGAATACTGGAGTGGGTTGACATTCCCTCCTCCAGGGAATCTTCTTGACCCAGGGATCAAACCTGTGTCTCTTGTGTCTCCTGTATTGGCAGGCGGATTCTTTACCACTGAGCCACCAGAGAAGCCCTTGGCTTTAGTAGATACTGCCAAATAGTTTTCCAAAGAGAATGTAACCACTGCCCAATTTAGAATTTGAGTTCATCCAACAGTCTCTGAGCACCTATGATGGGCCAGCAGCCCCACTAGGCACTGGGAACAGAGAGAGAGTGAGCGCCATCCACGGCCAGAAGAGCTAGCAGCCCAGGCACCACACCAGCAGCTGACTTTCCTGTTAAATAGTCAGTGCTGGATCAGAGGTGTGCCTTGGGGCTCCAGGGCTGGCGACCCCAATGTCAGATGGCCTAACAGAGGCTTAGGCAGGTAAGAAAAGGCCAAAGGAGTCTCCTCCAGCGCCTGCCAGAGTAGACCCTGCAGGCCCTTCCAGCTGGGAGTCCCATGGATGGAGCAGCCAGGCCCAGGCCAGGCTGTCAGGAGCGAGCAAGCGGCTGCCAGCATGAGCAATGATTTAAAGGAGAAGGTTGAGACATAGCTGAGATGAATACCACTGACTCTGCTGCCATCCTGGAAGCGATCCATCAAGGCGGCTTGGCAAAGAGGGGCATAAATCCCCAGCCAGTGAAGCCAAGCAGGGTTCTGGGAGGAGGAGCGGGATGTGACGGCCGGTTCCAGGGTTGCCTCCGGCTGGGCAGGAGCCAGCATCGTGAAAGGTGTGGGTTTGGCGGAATCCCCAGAGGAGGGTTTTGTAGGGAGGGTCCCTGCTCTCCTGAGATGTGCTTCCTCAAGGAGGATGCCTGCTGGTCACGGCCCTGCTTCGTGCCCATCCTGTGTCCCTGTAGGGGGCTTTTCTCAAACAAGGATCTGATTTCTCTTCCCCTTTCCAGGCTGGATCTTGCCACATCTGGGGTTTAGCTCAACCAATTTATTTTTCAAATGAAAGGGGGGAAGATTTAGAAGTGAGTATGAAATGCACATGTACCCCTGTCCTCTGATTCTCTCTACCAGCACCCCTTCCCTCCCAGCAGCCTGGGGCCCAGAGGGATGGAGACCTGGGACGTGAACAGGAACAGAATGTGGAGTGGGAATGGCAAAGCAAGTGAGTGAATGGGAGATTTTTATGAGTGAAATTTGCTCCCGAGCTCCTTTAATAATGTTATTCATCTTTCTGTCAAAGTCGTCACATTAATGTAGCGGGGAGAGATTTAGAGGAGATGAATTAAGACTTAAATACACAAAATGACTTGGGGAATATTTAAATACAATACATTTTATTTTGGTGCCGCATCCTTTGTTGCGGATGTCGCTCATGACTCTTGCCAGCGCACACAGCCTGGGAATCAACAAGTCCCCCCCTTCCCCCGCCTCGCATTCTTTCCCTCCCTCCCAAAGCTTCAGTCACCCACTGTTTGCTGGGCACGCAGCACAGTGAATTAATACAGTCTAAATGGAGCACATGAAAAATTGTCTGGGGGTCGGGAGACCAGGGTGCTTGTTCTAGCTTAGACAAGCCACTTTTCCTTTGGGGACCTGTTTCTTCACTGGGAAAATGAGAATAGTTTCACATGGAATTTCAAAATATGCAGAGAATCCCTAGGAAACTGATGCAGAGAAACATGGAGGAGCCCAGGATGCAGAGGTTTGGACCCTCTCCTCTCCCTCCATAACAGTTCATGACTTTGCTCTTACATATTAGCAGCTGCATACTATTTCATATAGATTAAAGATACTTTGGCTTAAAAAAAAAAAAAAAGAAGAGTATATTCAATCACGCATCCATTTGTTTATTCATTTAATCAGTGACCACTAATCGGGCCCCTTCTCTGGGCTGGGCGCTGTGTTAATTAAGCATTCCGCATGTATCAGTGAACAAGGCTGACATGGCTGCTGTCCTCCTGGTGCTCCCAGTCAGCCAGTCCAGCTCTCACATTCCCTGGATAACTCAAAATAAAGAGTTTGTCCAGCTGGGATTAAGCAGAGAAGGCTTCCTGAAGAAGGCAGGCTTCAAAAGCCATCTTCCTCTCTCTTTACCATGGTTACTGAGCTTCCGGGCACACAAAGCTAGATTTTCCCCCACGGGTCAGGGAGGCTCAGCTCTGGCTGCAAAGAGGGTGAAGTGAGGACATCAGACACGAAGCCAAAATTAGAGCAAGGAGGACGGCCCAGACACTGGGCGTCCACTTCATCCATCTCCCCACTGTCTGACTGGGTCTGAGCCAGGAGCTGAAGCCTGGGGAGACTGGGATCCTAGGAGCAGAAGACTATTCCTTTATCCCATCCCCCAATCCCACCCTATCCTCACCGCCATCCTCATCTCACTGTCTCAACTCTCCCCTTCCTCTGCTCAGAGTATCTGCAGAACAGGAAAGGGACCCCTTCTTAGGTCAGAGCTTTTCCCATCTCAACAGCCTTGCTTGTCCCTCTCTGAGCCCCTTCTCTCAAATCATCTTCACCCAGAACCCTCCAATCCCCCAGGGTGCATCACTCCCAGTGGCAGGGCCAGAGATACATCTCAGCCTGACCCGGGTGAGCAAGTTGATGGGGGTCCAAGGAACCTCTGGTCAATTGTTTTGTTCTGCCTTTTAAATTCAGGCCTCTCAAGTATGTGTTCTGTACAACTTATATTCTTTCAGGTTCTATAAAAAGAAATAGAATTGGGTTACTGAGATTGTTGCAAGAATACAGGAAAGCAGTATTATGAAAAGACAAGCCTGGGGGTCCTTGAGGTGCCACCCTAGCCTTTGTGCCTGGGTCACTGGTCACGCCTGCAGGAGAAGGCATTCCACCCACCAGCACCCCCTCTTCCCCCCACGGAGAGTGAGCTACTGCTGGTTTTTGGTGTCTTTGGATCCTACCACCCCCACTTTAATCACCAGCCCATTCTCTGTACCTCTAACATTCAACTTCTGAAGCAGAATCTGCCAGATTTGGCCAGTCATCTGGAACTGGCCAGTTCCAAAGGTTTTAAAGCAAGCCCACCACCCAGGCTGATGGCAGGCTACAGTTGGCTGCCCTTGGGTCCAAGGCCCACTCTTGTCTCTTAGCTGTGGTGAGAGGCATGGACACTGTGTATAAGATGCCCTCCAAAGAGGGCTAGGGCTGTGGGAGGGCAGGGTTGAGACCACCTCCCTTCCCAGAAGGGGACAGTCAACCAGGCAGCCACGGCCTTACATCCCAGGACAGGAGTGGACAAGAAGGCAGGCTAGGGTAGGGATCAGAATATAGGGCCTGGGACCTTCTGAGGCACTCAGAAACCAGGTCTTGTATGATTCCTCACTTGACCTTGAAGCAGCTTTCACAGAGAGGGAATCAGAATGTCTCAAAGAAAGTAACTCTTTTCTTCCAGTATGGCAGTCTGGTCCAGGTTGCAGATGGCCAGATGTAGATGTCAGTAAGATGAGGTTAGGAGGTAAGTACAGTCAGAACCTCACCTTTCCCCAGGCATAGAAAGGTGCAGAAAAGTTGAGGACAGGACTTGTAGCTTTGTACACAGCCAACAGACCTGTGATTTCTTCAGCCCTTCAGCATCACTCTAGGGAAGGGAAGCACCCCAGACAGCATACTGATGCAGAAAACTCTCTGCAAGAGCAAAATGGCCCACAGTGCCCCTTAAGTAGGCCTGGCCATTGCCAAGTTCCCAAGCCCTTCCATCCAAGGAACCTGAGGCCAGACTCAAGGAGAACTTGCACTCTTCACAGGGAGATGCCCTTCCATCTCATGGCTGTGCCTTGGCTCTTTAGTGGTAGACATGGATGTATACTGAGCCATCTGCGTCCTCTTGCTGGTACTTCTTTGCTCCTGAGGAAATATATCTGTGATTCAGATGCTGGGGAGAAAGTAGTGGATCTCACAAAAGCTGCTTCCTAGAGTGGAAATTGTGAGTGTGTGTGTGTTAGTCTCTCAGTTGTGTCTGACTCTCATGCGATGAGAGTCCATGTGATCCCATGGACTGTAGCCCACCAGTCTCCTCTGTCCACGGGGATTCTTCAGGCAAGAACACTGGAGTGGTTAGCCACTCCCTTCTTTAGGGGATCTTCCTGACCCAGGGATCAAACCTGGGTCTCCCACATTGAAGGCAGATTCTTTATCATCTGAGACATCAGGGAAGTGTTGTATGGAAGCCAAATAAAGGCAAACTGGAAACTCCTATCTTTTCTCCTCATCTCCCCATAAGAAGCCAAGGTCACCCAGCAAGTCTATAGTCCAGTCAATTAAAGGTACAAGGATAGGAAGGGGTCTCTCTCAGCGGCTGCCAGGTTTCCCAGACCATCAAGTGTCTGTTCTTTCTGGAGGCAGAAAGGCAGGAGGTGATGGATGGAGCCCGGCCAGGCCTGGACACATGCACTATTGAGCCCCAGACAGATGGTAGCTAGCAGTGAAGACAGGGTCAATCCAAGTGGCTCTTGGAAGCCTTCTCAGACAGCAGACAGATAATTTATATGAAAGCCTTGTGCAAAATACTTATTGACACTGAAGCTATTATTTAATTATTAATATTATTATTATTGTTTTGTCCACAATACGAGTCTTGCTACTCTCAGATAATTAACAGTAGGAAAGAATGTTCTTTAAAGACTGCAGCCCCCTTGGAGACCAACTCTCTTGCAGAGGTATATATTTTTAATTCCACTAATGCGTCTCTTCTAAGAGGACACAGAAGTACCTCCCCCAAAAGGACCATTACCTCCCTAGAGTTCAGAGGCTCCTAGCTTGTTGAATTTTTCATTCTAGGGATATAATATACGTGAATTTATGTCTGGGAATAAAATAAATTGAAATAAAAATGTATGAAGTATAAGAAGCCTTAGCTTCTGGCCCATCTCCCTATAACAGTCTGTGTACCTGTATCTCTGAGCTCCTGGCAGATTAGATCCTAGATGGTAACCTCATATAGAACATGTGCAATCCATGGATCTTGGGATAGTAAAGAGAGAGCCCTGGGTCAAGAAGGAAAAAACCTGAGTTAAATTATGATTTGATTCTTACCAGTTTTGTGCCCTTGGAAAACCCTTTGGACCTCTGATTCCCTCAAAAGGTGCATAACAATTATCTTAGTCAATTCTGACTACTCTAGGTACTCTAGGTAGGCCAGGTGGCTTACAAACCACAGAAATTCATTTCTCAAAGTTTTGAAGGCTGAGAATTCCAAGGTCAAGTTGAACATAGATTTGGTGTTTGGTGAGAGCCCACTTTCTGGTTCACAGATGGCCATCTTCTCACTGTGTCCTCACATGGAAGAAGGGATGAAGGAGTCCTCTGAAGTCTCTTTCATAAGGGCACTAATTCTGTTCATGAGGGCTCCACCCTATAACCTAAGTACCTCCCAAATGCCCCACCCTCTAAGACCATCACAGTCGGGGTTAGGTTTCAATATATGAATGTAGGGGGACACATTCAGTCTATAGCAGCAATATTACCTATTGTTAAAGAATTGTTGGGAAGGCCAAATGAAGTAATGGATGTATACTCTCATGGCCTTAGGCAGAGTAAAGGCTTAGACAATACGTATTAAGTCAGAGTTGAAGGACGGCTGTCCACATAAAGTTAGTATGATTCTGGAGAGGGTTGGTGAAAGTGTTCTCAATGGTTCAGGGCAGAGAATGGACAACCACACACTCTGTTTAGACCTAGTCAACCATAAATGAAGGGAAATTCAGTTAGAAGTCCAGCCATAGGACTTGTCAAATTATAATATGTGGATTCTGTAAAAGTCAACATTCTTCCATGGATTCATTAAAACAAACAACCCCTCTTATTTATCAATGCTATTCACCCCAAGTGAAGATGACAACAATCAATTAAATAAACAAATCAAGTTTAAAAAAGCTTAACTCAAGGCAGACATGATTAATTTCCTCATCATTGATTGACATCAACTATATTAGCCAGCTTTGCCATGGTAACAAACGCCCCCTAAAATCTAAGTGGCTCAGAACCACAAGCATTTCTTTCTGTTCACAGAGTATATTGGCAGTTGCAGATATTCTCCATGTGTCTTCTCATTCCTGGACTTAGGCTGAACCTAATTTGGGACCTGCTATTCTGACAGAAGGAAAGAAGCAAGAGAACTGAAGAGAACCGGTGAAAGCACCATATTTCTTAGAGCAACACTGTCCAACATTCCATTGGCCCAAGTAAGTCACATGATCAAACCTGACAATGCAGAGGGGTGGGACTAAAATACACTCCCTCTTTTCAGGGCCTCAGTAAGTCACGGGTAAATAGGCAAGGGAGCATAATGATCTTATGGGAAGTGGATGCGTAACTGAGATTAGACTACAATCCTCCCCGGTGGACCCTCTCCACCCCCTCACCCACCATATTTCAATTCTGTAGCTATCTCATTTAGCAGATATTCTGTATTCTTTAATTTCATGCAGCTTGTGCATTTAGAGGCTGTGATATGGGTATGGGCCATCTCTCTGGGGGACTTTGGTGCAGTTGGCAGTTCTTCCAGTCACGTAGTTTGCACAATCTCTCCTTCATTCCTGCCATCTGCCCTACCCCTCAAGACCTCCCTCCCTCTCAGACTGGGGTAACTGACCTAACCGTTCCTGTGACTGGGCAGCAGATACAAACTACTTCAATGACCTCATGGGATCCAGCACCAAAGCTGGACCCTCCTCTGCTCCCAAAGCACCCACTGGCTGCTGGGCAGGCCATCCGGCTCTACTTCAGTCCTCCCTCCAGACTGGTACCTGAAAAACAGAATTTCTGCTTCAGGTAATGCAGCTGCTCCTCTCTGAATAATGCATGCCGTGTACCACACCGGACCAAGGACAAGCGCTTGAGAAATTGGGGAGCTTTCATTTGATTTCATTATTTTGCTTTTAGACCCAAGCATTTGCTGCTGTCAGGCATTTCAAAGAGGACAAGACAACAAGGTGTTCTGAGACAAACAGGGAAGGTCAATCATTCCTGGGGCCTTAAAGGACTGCAGTGGAGAAGGCAGGGCAGGGACAGCCCTCCCCTCAGGCACAGGGCCCTAAAGGGGCTGCCACGGGGGCTCCAGGGGGATCTGGAGAGACTGAGAATCTGAGGAAACAGACTTCTAGGAGATGCTTCCATGGAGGTAGGGGACTTCCACACGCATAAATTAGTGGCAGGGCCGAGCAGGGCACATGGGAGCTGTGACATGGTAACCAGGATTCGGACTCAGAGTCCAGAGCAAAAGTCAGTAGAGCAAATGGACCTTGATGCTAGAAGTTTGGCTCCTCAATCAAGTACGGTTCAAGGCAATGAATTAGTCCAACTAGAGTCAAACAGCAAAGCCAGGGTAACTACCCTCAGGACCACTCCCAGCCAGCTCCTTCCTGGTGTAGGCTTCCCAAAGCGGCCACTGTATAAGACCCTACCCTGTATCATCATTCATTTGCCTAAAGAAGCAGCTTAAACCACCCCATGCTCCCTTGTCCACGTCAAACACATGGTCATCTCTAACCAGGTGGGTTCTCCCCCGGCCCTGCCCTGTGGAGCACAGGTACCATCTCATGTCCACGACCCCGCCTGGAGTCCCCACCCCACAGCCTCTGTCCCAGCCAGACACCTGCCTTCCTTTAAGGATCAGTGCATGTCCTACTGTTATTTGAACACTTAAGCCCATATTGATCTCTCCCTTCTCTCAATTCCTACAGTCACCTGTACTAATGGCCAGTTTGTATGATCATTAATAAAAATAATACACAGTTTCAAACCATTATCTCACTGGCCTTCAAGTTACACTTCTCAGAGGTATAGAGTGCTCACGGGTGCCCCAGAAGCCACTCTGGGGGCAAGGAAAGACTGAGTAGGTGGTGAGCCCCATGCCTCTACCCCTCCCAAATCAACAGCTCAGCTCTTATCTGCGTTTTCACTTACAGTTTCATATATAATTTTTCTTTTGAAAAAGGATAGCACTATTGACCTGAAAACCACTGCATTTTTTATTTCCTCCTCACAAGAAGCTATGGGACATACAGGATTAGTATCAGCAGAGGAAGTTGAAGTCTTAGAGCAGCCAACTGTCTTCCCAAGGGAACATGGCAGATCCCATCTTCTGTCTCTTGAGTTCGGAATCCAGGGCACTTACCTCCCACAACTGCGTGTGGCTTACCTCTAGCTGCCTTGCTCACTTCTTTCAAAAGCAAAAATGGTATTTTAGCATTTATTTATTCTGTTTCCTTCCTATTCAGAGGATGGCTATGGGAAGGCAGTAGGCATTTGCCACTTACTTAGTCCAGGCTGTGATGCCCTTGTCTTTGCTGAAGATGCAGGACCTGCCATTCTCTTAGTCCTTTATCGGGCAGCACGTGCCTGCGTGTGTGTGCTCGGTCACTAGACGTATCTGACTCTTTGTGACCCCATGGACTGTAGCGCGCCAGGCTTCTCTGTCCATGGGATTTCCCAGGCAAGAGTACTGGAATGGGTTGCAATTTCCTTCTCCAGGCAATCTTCCCAACCCAGCGATTGAACCCATGTCTCTTGCATCTCCTGCACTGGCAGGTGAGTTCTTTACCGCTGAGTCACCTGGAAAGGGCGTACATGCCTAAGAGTTGAGTGATTTCTTCAGCTGTACCGGTACCTGGGCATTTTGTAAACAAAGGGATACTTCTTTGCTCCCCTTTTCTCACTGTTGACACGGTTGTGTGCTAAGTCGTTTCAGTTGTGTCTGACTGTGCGACCCTATGGACTGTAGCCCACCAGGTTCCTCTGTCTGTGGGATTCTCCAGGCAAGAATACTGGAGTGGGTTGCCATGCCCTTCTCCAGGGGCTCTTCCCAACTCAGAGATCAGACCTGGGTCTCTTGTGTCTCCTGTGTTGACAGGCGGGGTTCTTTACCACTAGCACCACCTGGGAAGCCCTGATGTGGTTACCCAATCTTATTGTTAGCCCAGAGGATGGGGTAATGCAGGGCCACATCCATGTTGACACTGTTTAAAGAGCAGCAGTCAGCTCCTGGAGAGTCATCTGTGTATGGTAGC
The DNA here is from genome assembly GCF_019320065.1 of Cervus canadensis. Taxonomy (NCBI): domain Eukaryota; kingdom Metazoa; phylum Chordata; class Mammalia; order Artiodactyla; family Cervidae; genus Cervus; species Cervus canadensis. Next base: position 23,686,455 of record NC_057396.1, read on the forward strand.
AATAACACCACCGCTGATCAGATGCACCTTCTGTTCTCTGCCTCCCTCACCAGCCTTCCTCTGTTCTGGGAATGAAGTGTTTTCCACCAGGAGGAAAGATGCGGTGTTCTCCAAGGAGTTAAAATAGTGCTGTAGGTCAACTATACCTCAAAAACAAACAAGTAAACTCATAGAAAAGGAGATCAGACTTGTAGTTACCAGAGGTGAAGAGGGGTTGGGCAGAATTGAATGAAGATGAAGGCAATCAAAAATTGCAAACTTCTAGTTATAAGATAGAAAACATTTAAGGGTATAATGTACTACATGATTAATATAATTAATACTGCTGTATGTTATATGAGAGATTTTAAGAGAGAAAACCCTCAGAGTTCTCATCACAAGGAAAAAATATATATATTTTTTCTTTTGTATTTACATGATGTTGGATGTTCACTAAACTTATTGTGGTAATTATTTCATGATGTATGTGAGTCAAGCCATCATGTACACCTAAAAGGTATGTAGTGCTGTATATTAAATCTCAATCAAACTGGAAGAAAAAAAACACAAAAACAAAACAACAAAAAGACAGGGTGTCCTCCTTGGTCTCCCCCGGGCCACATGTTGGGGATATAGCATCATTCTTGTCATCATGGTGCCCCCAGGAGGGAGAGTGGAGAGGACTGCCACCAGGTAGGGAAGGAAGAGAAACAGTGGGCTGACTCACAAATGAAAAAAAAAAAAAAAAAGATAGATCGAGGTAAAATTGTTTCCAAATTGAATGTTTTTCACTATTTTCAGTGTGGTGTCTGCAGTGTTCTGAGATGATTCCCTCTCGGGGGCTTCAGAAAAGCTGTAAATAGAATGAATTGCTTTTAGGGACATACTCTGATAGTTCACTTCTCAAGAAAATATATGCTAATGCATGTAGACTATCATTATTGGGGAGACCTATGTACTGACTCTTTTATGTCTATGAAGAGCGGATTTCTGATTGCTAGCATTTTGCCAAAGTCTTTGTCATGCGTGGGCTGAATATCTAGCAGGAAGAGGTGGATTCAGGCCCGGCTACATGCTGGGTCTCTCATAGGCCAGGGTTGGAGGGGGGGTCTTGGTTTACCCAAGAAAAGTTTCTTATGAAACCAGAAGCGGAGAAAGAACATCTTTGTCTAAGGACCTAAATAAAAAAAAACAAAAAAAACAAGCCAGTCTGAATTCATCTACAATTCTGGGATTTCAGGGTAGTTTAGAAGCAGAAAGGCCCTCAAGGAGGGGAGAGGGGTACCAACGTGGTCCAGCAGGTGTGATGCTACACCCAGCCAGAGGGTGGCAGCACCTTCCACAGGCCCTGTGAGCATCTCTTCTGACCGTTCCAGGGCGTTTTTATGGGACGGCCTTCCCTTGCTCACCCAGCCTCTTCTGCATTTTCTTCTGCTATGTGAAAGTGGGTTAAACAGCACTCAGCTTTGTGAGGAACACAGCCAACAAATGAGATATCAAACGCAGCTTCCTGTGTAAGAGATCAGACTCCGCCGGGCACACACGCCGGGCTCTGCTGGAGCTCCGGGGCTCTGCAGCCTGCTTCATTTAGGATTCAAAAATACTTTTGCGCACTCCCGCACATACAGCCGCCAAAGGAATTTCATTCTGTATCGTCTGCTTTCAAATGCAACAAGATGAGAAAATGTGGCCATTTAAAAGAAGAAAAAGAAGAAGGAGGAAGAGAGGCTAAAGACAGTCTGAGACTCTGAGTGGCAGGCATTTGATGGTTGATGACTTCATGAAGGATGCTTCCATCTTTATGTTCCTGCAGAGAACCCTTCCCCTGGCTCCTGTCCATCTGGAGCCAGGTGGGTGAATGCAGCCTGGCTGGTGTAGGGCACTTTGGTCAATGACGCTTTAAAAATGCTAAACTGGGTGCCTGTCAAGGTGGGCCTCAACTTTAGATGTGAGTTGTCTCTAAGGTCCCTTGTTTGAAGCTTCTGGGGAGCTGGGACATTTTGAACTCTTCAACTTGGTTTTTAGGTATAAAATTCAAATGTCTTTGGGAACCAGGCTGAGGAATCCAAATGTGCAAACGGGTCAGATATAACAGAGACGTGGCTGCCCTTTCTGAAGAGGGCAACGGTTGTTTGGTTCCAGTGGATTATGGCCAAATGGGAATTGTTACCAACTCTCCTAATTTATCAAAAAAAGACAGAAATCTATATATATTTTTAAAATATATAATCTCCTGAATTTCAGCTAGTTTTAAAAATTAATTACTGTGCTGTATGTAAAAGAAAATCCAGCAGGGTATACCCTATTTCAATTCTATCCTAAACACCTTAGTCTATCAAATACTTCCCTTCTGTGATTGTTTGAAATGGTATGATCTGTGCCCCATAAATTGCCAGGTTTGATTTTTCTGACTTGTTCTCTAGCTTTGCATTGTTTGCTCAGCAAGACTCTGCACATTTCAAGGGCAAAGGCATGTCTTTTTTTCCCCCAATAGTTCCCAGTCGACAGTAGATGCTCAGCAATTTTTCGTGAGTTATAACCTATTCCATTCCATGAAGGATTTGAAGAATCCTACGTAAATAGATGCTACAGAAAAAGAAAACAAATAAACGAGAGCATCAGGCTAAATATTTAGAACTTGACCTATTGACTGGGTGCCTGTAAGGTATGGAGCTGTTAGTTTCCTCTGGATAGCACCCAAATGTCTTCTTTAGATTACACGCAGAACCCAGAGGGATGAGAGGGTGCCTGGCACATGTGGAGAGGTCATTGATTCTTGGTGGAGTGAACGAAGGACAAAGCAAGTGAAACGGCCCTAGAGAAGGAGACCTGTGCACTATGAGGCAGAGAGACCAGAATGTATGATCTAAGTTCAGCCTGGAGCTGGGAGCCTGAATAATGAACTGCGATTTCTTTATTGAGCCTCTTTTGGTTGTAAGTGACAGAAATAACAAAAACTGGCTTAGGCAAAAAAGAGGAATGTACTGGAAGGATATTGATGGAATATCCTTTCAAGCCATGAAGGAGAAGGGTTTCTTTTGGACCCACAGGAAAATCTGAACGAGATAGATCTCTTTCTGTATTTCATCTCTCCTTTGAGTCCTGGCTCTATTTTCTCCCTCAGCAGTCAGACTTCCTTCACGCATTAGGGAACAAAGCTACGACAATCTCCATGCCTCACATCCAATAGCTTCTACCCCAGGGGAAACTGCTTCATAATCTTTCTCTTAGCAAGATTAAAACCCATGGGGAGGGGCTCGCAGTGCCTCACTGGGGTTTCATGCTCCCCCACCAGGGCCATCCCAGTCAACCATGACAGCCACAGAGAGGGTTGCCATGACTGGCTGGATCTGGGCAGATATCCACATAGAGTAACAACTTGGCAGATTTTTTTCGTTTGTTTTTTTTTTTTAATTTTTTAAGCATTTAATTTGTTGGAATATAGTTGATTTACAATGTTGTGTTCGTTTCAGGCAGCAAAGTGATTCAGTTTTACGTATACATATATTTAATCTTTTTTTTGATTATTTTTCTCATATTGGTTATCACAGACTATTGAGTAGAGTTCCTTTTACTAAACAGTAGGCCCTTGTTGGTTATCTATCTGATATACAGTAGTGTGTTTGATTCAAATCACAAGGCTTGTTTTGGGGAAGTTTCCTAGTGATGGAAGCTCTGTTCTTAGAAGAAGGGAAGGGTCCTGGCATATCAAAGATTCCCTGGAGTTCATGCAGCACTTGGCTACAAGTGTCTCTTTTATGTATCATCTCATTTACTTGTCCCTCTTCACTCTGTTAGGAGTGCAGAGTCTTTATACTTGCTCTTATTTCACTGTTGGAAAAAAATGAGGTTCAGAAAGATTAAGCAACTTAAGCAAGGTTACACAGCTTCTAAATGACCAGTCCAGGCCTCAGGTATTTTTTTTTTTTTTTCACTTTAACACCAGTGCTTATGCCCTTATAAGGGAGGTGACTTGGTAAGACTCTGAGCTTTCTAGAAAAGGAGTCTCTTATGACAAGATCATGATTTTCTGAAATATGTAAATCCTCAGCTTACAGTACCCTAAATTGGTTGCTGTTCCTTAGCTTCTCCTGGAAGTTTGCTGGGATCCCCTGAGATACATGAATCTGACCTCAATGGCCATTCCCACGTGGTGCAGGAATTTTGCTGTCTAACCAGGATTCATATTCACAGACTCCAGCCCCTTCAGCCACTCAGCTCTTAACTAATTTGGGATACCTAGAGGTACTTCTGCTTTGTGGATTGTCTGGAGTCCTCTGGACCAGAAGTACTACTGCCCACAGGAAAAGAGGAACTGGAAAAGGGGAGAAAACCTACCTAGGAGATGCGGTGCTGACTGAGACAAAGTGGATCGTTTCCATTTCTGAAGTGGAGAGCAACTCCAGCTCATGACGGTGAGTACCAAGAACATGGCAGCAGGGTATTTGGCATCTTCCACCCAAAGATGATGAAGAGAAAAGACCTCCTCAGCTTGTATTCACTTACTGGACTCCCGAGTCTCATGCCTTCTTGTGTTTTTAAGGCAAATTGTGAATATGCATCTTTCCTTCTGCGTGTCAATGCCCAGAGAAATACTGGATTGAATTGATTTGAGTTGGATCAGCCAGACCCTGTGTCCAAGCTGCCTTGCCTGAGTGTAGTCAGCACAGTCTAATAGAAAGAAAGAATTACTCTTGACACCAGGATTATATCGCTGCCAAAGGCATCAATAACCTATTAAAGATGTGGGATAATATAACACTAATTATCAATTGAGGGAAACCATCACGAGGAGAAGGCAAGTAAAGTTTCGATTTTCCTTTCTGCATGAACCCTGCCCCTCCATCCCACAATGATTTGCTGTTCCTTGGGTTTGCCCTCATGCATAATGCAGTGATCCGTGTGGCAGGAAAACATTTCAAAAACTTCTTTCACCTTCTCCAGGAGGCTGGGGCAAAGGTGACTCACAGCCATTCAGTCATGTAAGCACAGCTATCTCTGAGGCAGCCCGCTGGCTGGAAGAGATGGGACCACGGACCCTCTCATCCCCATTTGGTGTCTTGCCTAAGGGTGACATAATGAATTGCTGTGACCTAGTCAGAGAAGAAAAACACAGATATTTTTACAGATACAGAGATAAATTGATGCCACCTCTGGCTTTCTAGCACTCCTAGTGGTGAGGAACTCTTCCTGCCTTGGAGATTTTGCTTTCTCAGAAGGAAATAGTTGTGCTTTATGTTGCTGATGAAGGCAAAGGAATGGAGTTCTCCATGGTATTATGTGAGTGTGTGCTCGGTTGCTCAGTCATGTCCGACTCTTCGTGACCCCATGGACTGTAGCCTCAGGCTCCTTTGTCCACGGGATTCTCCAGGCAGGAATACTGGAGTGGGTTGCCACTTCATTCTCCAGGGGATCTCCTCAACCTTGGGATGGAACTTGCACCTCCTGTTTCTCCTGTATCAGTAGGTGGATTCTTTGCCACTGAGGCCATCTGGGAAGCCCCTGGGGTGTTATATGGAAAGTTAAATGAATTAGATAATCCCCAGTTTTATCCATTCTGAAAATTCTGGGCACTGTGCTTGGTCCTGGGCATACAATGAAAAACACTCTCTAAATGCTCAGGAAGAGAGATACTGTTTCTAGCAAAATCTTGGTGTTCTTATTACCAGCTGCAAGTAGTAAAACCTTCCTTCACTGCCCTCACCCCTCCAAAAAAAGCAGTCAGGATGTACTATAAAGTACAAACACATAGATGCTTTGCTTTTCTAATGCCTGAACTGTTGGAACCATTTATTCTTTTTATTCATTCATCAGAGATATTTTGTGAGCACCAACCATGTGTCTGGCCCTTCACTAGATGTTGGGGAGACAAAAGTAAACAAGACAAAGCAAGATTTCTAGTGGGTAAGCTGGGCTACAGACCAGTCCATAACATACACACACGAGGTAGTTATATACTGATATAAGTGCTCTGAAGAAAAAGTTGATGATACAATAGAAGGTGGCTGGGGTGGGGGATAAGATCAGATAGAAAGGTCTCTCTGAAGAGGTGATATCTGAGCCGAAATGTGTGGATTAGAAGAAGCCAGTTATTCCAAGAGATAAATAGGAAGAGGGTTGGGTTGGCATCAGTGGTGTGCTGGTGAGTGTTTTACAGCAGGCTCTCTGGGGGAGAAAAAAGCCCTGATTTGTAGTGTTTGCCAGTTTCCATAGTGTAAATACTTCTACACTGCCAATTTCAAGCTGCCAGCATGATATTGCTGAACACAGAACTGGGGAACGATGTGTAAAATGGATTCCCACTATCCTGCATGAATGGCCTCCAACACACGGCTGGTTCAGGGTTACCCAGCCACACAAGTAGGAAATGGGTCCTGGTCAACGTTAAGGGATCGGATAGCGAGACTGATGGGACTAGAGAGAAAATTTATGGGGCAATAGGCTGAGGATTCTGGTTGCTACATTCAGATGCAACTACTAAACATTAGCACACCCCACAATTCAATGCAAGAGGCACTGTACCTGATTCCTCATGATCCCATTTTAAATCCAGATGTTCCCATATCACTAACCTAGATATTTTCTACTTAAAAACCGTAGATGTTTTGCTGATAGCCATTCTGACCCATGTGAGGTGACACCTCATTGTAGTTTTGATTTGCATTCCTCTACTAATGGGGGATGTTCAGCACCTTTCCATGTGTTTGTTGGTTATCTGTGTATCTTCTTTAGAGAAATGTCTGTTTAGGTCTTCCACCCATTTACCCATTTTTTTGATGGAGTTGTTTGTTTTCTGATATTGAGCTGCAAGAGCTGCTTGTTACTCACATACATTGCCACGTGTAAAATACTAACAGATAGGAGTGGGAACTCGCTGCGTAACACAGGGAGCTCAGTCTGGCGCTCTGTGACAACTGGAGGAGTTGGGTTGAGGATGAGGTGGGAGGGAGGCTCAAAAGAAGGGGATATATGTATACGAGTTGATTCACAGTTGTGGTGTGGCAGAAACCAGCACAACATTGTAAAGCAATTATCCTCCAAGTAAACTTTTTTTAAAATCTTGAAAAATATAATGTTCCATTTAATATGTGCTTGTATGTGGATGGATAGGTGGACAGGCTTGGTGTTGTGGGTACAGAAAATGAGAAACGCAGAGTCCCTGCTCTCATGGCACTTCTAGACTGAGAGCAGAAAGGGAAACAGGGACAGAAAACTAACATTTATTAAACACATACCGTTAATAAAAATTAGCCAGGCTAGGAGGAGGGAAATATGGGAAGATCACACATTTTTCTGTAATATAAAGAATAGATTTTTGCACTTTGATATGATTCAGAATTTCCCAGAAGGACAGAATATCTGAGCCAGATGGAGGAGTTAAGTGGTTTTCTTTGGTTCAGGCCAGGAAAATGTCATCTGATGATAACTGTGCTAATTATTCTTCTAGTAAACACATTGTTTATCCATCAAGGAAACTTTGAGGAGGACCCAGGAGTTCAGTTTATAGAATTTGGTCCCAGTCACCCTCAAGAATCTAGAACCTAGGACCCAGAGAGATGGGTTACAATACATCAAGGAATTGTCAACCCATAAGATGCCTTGACAATTCAAAACTTCTTTGGGAGCAGATATCACCACCTAATGCTTGAATGCAGATGCTATAATTTATGGCATGAAGTTTATGTAAAAGATATTGTTTTCTCTGATTGGCATTTTGGGGGTAGTCCCTGATGGTAAGTACAGTCTTCTGCAGGGCTGACGAATAATCATTCAGTGTCTGGCCTTTTCAAACTGCTTTGTCAGGAGAATCTACAAAGATGTATTGATTTACCCTGTGTCAACAATGAAGAGCTGGAGAGTCTGGCAGGAAAACCAGACGGAGAAACCCAGCAGAACTGCAAAGCTGGGGCCAAGGCCTGGAACTGGTTACAGACCTGGAGTAGATAGACACTTAGGAAAGAAATTGCTCCTTTAATTCTAATTGAAGGCGTAACAGTAGAACATGGAAAAGCCTTAATAAGAATGACGCTGTGAGGGGCAGGAAGAGGATTCAGAAAGGTAACTGGGTAACAAATGTCAATTTCCTAGAAACAAACGAAGAAAAAATCATGAGAATAAAGAGCTTCACAAAGAAGGACACAGTCAGCCAATTTAAATGTAGCCAAGAAGTTATGAGATTGAGACCTGAGGAAAGGCCACTGAAACAAGTGATTGGGATGCCATTAGCCATCTTGTGACAGTGGTTTCCGTGGACACTAGCATTTTGCATAATGCTCTTCAGTGTGTGTGTTGCGGGGGTCTTCCTTATCTATTAGTTCATCTGATATTCATAAAACTACGATGAAGAAAGTGAGGCTCAGAGAGTAAATAGTTGATCCAGACTCTGAACCCACATTTTCTGATTCCAGATCTCATCCTCATTCTGTTACTTTGCACAGACAGTATTCCTCAAGAGAGCAGCTTGGAGCCAAAGCTAGGCTGCAAGGAAGGAGTGAGCTGCCAGGAGAGGGTCAGTGTTCAGGGTGCCGAGAGTAAAGCACCATCTTTGAAAGTCTGGGTGGTGAAGAGAAACAGAGTGATCATCAGAGGGAATATGTGTTCTAGCATAAAAAACAACCTTAAATGCTTTGGGCCAGACAAGGAAGGATTTGGTATCGAGAGAAATGGAACAGTCGCAAGATAATGGGAGAAGGGAAATGGGATCAAGAACATTTGTGGAGGGCAATCATGGCGTATCTCTGGGAGAGTGAAAGAGCAGAGGAAATTCTGAGCTGAGGATCTCATTGGATGAAGACCTCATGAGATCATCTTTAAGGCTGAGAAGGGGCACCTGTGTAGTTGGGAGAATGAGAAGAGGGGTCAGGGAGAAGGAAAGCTGCTGTGGGTGTTTTCTTGATGACACCCTGACACCCTCTCATAGCCTCTTCATGTCTCCCTGGGGCTAGGGAGGATCCAAGATTTCTTTTAACCTGGAGTTGCCACTAGTTTGGGGCCCGAGGAGTCCTTCTTTGTGGTAACTGTGGTATAACACAAACAGCCGGGGGCGTGGACAGCCAACACTGGCCTCAAGTTTTCTCTGGCTTTTTGTCCAGGAACTCCAACTGCTGGACAAGATACCTGCAGGTCACACTGTTTCCTCAAACTCACCAGGACTAAAACCTTCCTAAAGTAACAGAATTTCAAGCGCTGGAAAGGTAGCCTGGTCTAATCCTTGAGTTCCCTTTATGACAGCGGCACAGAGTGTTCCACTTCATCGTTTCGTGTGATAAGGAACTCACCACTTCTCTGGGTGCCCTGTTCCTCTTCATGTTTGTCTCAGATCTGACTTCTAGGCAAAACAGAACACAGAAGTAAATTGGCCAATTCCTGCTCCCCTGGGAGTGGTCATCAAGGACTTTAAGAGAACCGTCATGTTGCTTATGTTTTCTATGCCTCAGAAAAGCAAATAAAATCCTTCCTGTTTTTTTTGTTTTTTTTTTTCCCTGGGAAAAAAAACATGATTCTGACAATCATGTTCACTTTCTAGGTGCACTTCAGGATGCTAGTGGCTGTAGGTGTGCCTCAACTGAGCCCACATTCTGCCTCTTTACCTTTTTGCCTGAGGCTCTGATCTCCTTGGATCTGACCACAGACTATCTGCCTCCAGTTTCTCTTCTCTCGGGTTCATTCTGCACGCTGCTGTCAGACTAACCATCCTAAAACATGTTTTTTTTTACAGGTCACTTCCCTTGTCAGAGAAATTGCAGCCATTCTCTGTTTACTATGAGATGAAGTTCAAATCTGGCATCAAATACCCTCCCAAACAAGCACCTCAGTATTTCTCAAGTTCTTCTCTGTTCTGAATATTCCCCTCCAATGAGGGGTTGCTCATTTATCTTCCCACTTTTCATCTATTTATTCATTAAAGAAACAATTATTGAATGTCAGCTGTATGCCAGGCGTTCTGACAGGTAATGGGAATACAAATGTGATAGAGACATGATCCTTGACGTGAAGGAGTTCACAGTCTGGTGAGGAAGAAAACTACACATGTACATAAACAACTTGTGTTATCAAATGTGGTTAAAAAACCAAATAATCCTTAGCTATCATAGCAATAGAGTGCAGTGCTAACAGGGAAGGAAGCGATCTTCTCTGCTCAGAATGGGTAAGAAAGGATTCAGGGAGAGGGTACTGTTTAAGTTGAGACTGGAATAATAGGTAGAAGTGTGAATAATTAGTAAGGAAAGACAAAAAATGTTATAAGCAGAAGAAATAGCATCTGAAAGACCATATTCTAGAAATTTCAAGTTGTCTGATGATTCAGTAGAGTATGGGTATGTGGAAAAGGTGGGAGAAAGCAGCAGTGAGCTCCTAAATGTTTAATAATAAGCCCTTTGGAGTTGGGGGATTTTTATAGTATTTGCCTATTTCTATGATGTAAATGTTTCTGTCATAGCTGATTGCAAACGACTGCTGTGACACCATTGAACACTGAGTTGGAAAAAATTGTGTTCAAATGGTTCTCACAAGCCAGTAGGAAGTAGAAAAAGATATAATCAGGAAAGGATTTTATAGGTTAAGGAACTGGGATTTTTGTCCTATGGGGTTCTGAGGACTCAATGAAGGACTTAAAGCTAAATAACGACATGACTAGCTTTGCCTTAATAAAGAAACCCATGAATTTGAAAGGATACACGTACTCCAATGTTCTTAGCAGTATTGTTTATAATTGCAAAGATAATGGAAGCAACCAAGTGTACATCAACAGATGAATGGTTAAGAAACAAAGATGTGAATATATACACAGTGAAATATGATTCAGCTGTAAAAAAAAAAGAATAAAATTTTGCAATTTGCAACAACATAGATAGAGCTTGGGGGGCATTAAGCTAAGTGAAATAAGTCAGAAAGATAAAGACAGATACTGTATGATATTATTATTATGTGGAATCTAAAAAATACAACAACCTAGTGAATAAAGAAACAGACTAACAGATATAGAGAACAATTTGGTGGTTACCAGTGAAAAGAGAGAAGCAGGGAGGGGCAATATAGGAGTGGGGCAATAAGGGGTACAAGCTATTAGGTATAAGATACAGTTTAAGGATATATCGTACAACATGGGGAATATAGCCAATATTTAATAATAGTTATAAATAAAATTATGACTTTTAAAATTGTGAATTACTATATTGTACACCTGTAGCATAAAATTGTACAACAAATTATACTTCAATTAAAAAATTAAAAATAATTTAAAATTTTTTGTAAAGGAAAACAAGTAAAAACTACACATGAGTGTAACTATGGGTGGGTATGGTGTGAAAGCCTGGAGGAGGACATGGCAACCCAGTCCAGAATTCTTTCCTGGAGAATCCCATGGACAGAGGAGCCTGGCAGGCTACAGTCCATGGAGTCACGAAGAGTCAGACACGACTGAGCAGCTAAGCACACATGCACGCATGGTGTGAGAGAAGTAAATGATGCAAATTAGGGGAGTAGTTAAAAGATAGTTGTTCTAAACCCTACCTGTATGCTACACATTAGAATTGCCTGTGGAAATAAAAAATAATAATAATATTGTGACTTTAATCCCACGATTCTAATTAAAACTATCTGGAGCAGTATCTCGGCTTCTGTATGATTTAAGTGCTTCCCAGGTGATAATAATACAGATCATGGATTGCAAAATGCTGGGTTAGGAAGCTATTGCTCTGAAATCTGTTTTCTCTTTATCCAATCTCATGTTATGCCTGGACTGTTCCAGTGCCACCTCCATTTTTCATCTGGCTCATCTGTTCCCAGTAGCCAGTTCTTCCCTTCAAACCCAGTTCTTCCCATTTTTCTCTCTTGAGGTCTTCTAGACTTTTTTTTTTTTGCTCCCAACCTGGCCTCACTCAGAAATCGAATAACCAGTGACCCCCAGTTTCATGCCTGGTTGCTATGAGCCAGTCCTGACGACTCTCAGAGCAAACCCCAACACAGGATCCTAATCACTGAAAAAAAAAAAAAGAAAGAGAGAAGAGACAAAGGCCTTTGTAGGACAAGATGAACAGCTGAGCAGTGCTAAGGCTGTGGAGATGGTGAGGAATGAATGCTGTTGTAACAGTGACCGTGGGTGAACAGTTACTGAATGCTTATTGCAGGCTACTTTTTAGGTGCTTTCCATATATTCATTTAAATCTCCCAACAGTTCTATGAAGTAGGTAATATTATTAGCCTTCCTCCTTTGATATGAGGAAATTGATAAGACACAAAATAAGCAACTTCATCAAAGTCAACAGCTGGTAAGTGGTAAAACCAACCTTTAGACTTATGTTGTTTGGCTCAAAGACTCATGCTCCAATCATCACCTGACTCTACCTCTTCTGAGTAATGCTTGGGTCTACCGGAGAGAGGTAGACCTCAGGTTATGGCTGGTGTCTATGGAGGTTATGGCTGATGTCTGTGGAGGTTATCACTGATGTCTATGGAGGTTATTGCTGGTGTCTATGGAGGTTACGGCTGATGTCTATGGAGGTTATGGCTGAGGTCTATGGAGGTTATGGCTGATGTCTATGGAGGTTACGGCTGATGTCTATGGAGGTTATTGCTGGTGTCTATGGAGGTTATGGCTGAGGTCTATGGAGGTTATGGCTGAGGTCTATGGAGGTTATGGCTGATGTCTATGGAGGTTATTGCTGGTGTCTATGGAGGTTATGGCTGGTGTCTATGGAGGTTACGGCTGGTGTCTATGGAGGTTATGGCTGGTGTCTATGGAGGTTATGGCTGATGTCTATGGTAGGTATCTATGGAGGTTATGGCTGATGTCTATGGTAGGTATCTATGGAGGTTATTGCTGGTGTCTATGGAGGTTATGGCTGGTGTCTGTGGAGGTTATGGCTGATGTCTATGGAGGTTACTGCTGATGTCTACGGAGGTTACGTCTGGTGTCTGTGGAGGTTATTGCTGGTGTCTATGGAGGTTATGGCTGAGGTCTATGGAGGTTATGGCTGATGTCTATGGAGGTTATGGCTGAGGTCTATGGAGGTTATGGCTGATGTCTACGGAGGTTATTGCTGGTGTCTATGGAGGTTATGGCTGGTGTCTATGGAGGTTATGGCTGAGGTCTATGGAGGTTATGGCTGAGGTCTATGGAGGTTATGGCTGAGGTCTATGGAGGTTATCGCTGGTGTCTATGGAGGTTATCGCTGGTGTCTATGGAGGTTACGGCTGGTGTCTATGGAGGTTATGGAGGTTATGGCTGATGTCTATGGAGGTTATGGCTGAGGTCTATGGAGGTTATGGCTGAGGTCTATGGAGGTTATGGCTGATGTCTATGGAGGTTATTGCTGGTCTATGGAGGTTATGGCTGGTGTCTATGGAGGTTACGGCTGGTGTCTATGGAGGTTATTGCTGGTGTCTATGGAGGTTATGGCTGATGTCTATGGAGGTTATCGCTGATGTCTATGGAGGTTATCGCTGGTGTCTATGGAGGTTATGGCTGGGTCTATGGAGGTTACCGCTGATGTCTATGGAGGTTACGGCTGGTGTCTATGGAGGTCTATGGTTAGGTTATGGCTGGTGTCTATGGAGGTTATGGCTGAGGTCTATGGAGGTTATGGCTGAGGTCTATGGAGGTTATGGCTGAGGTCTATGGAGGTTATCGCTGGTGTCTATGGAGGTTATCGCTGGTGTCTATGGAGGTTACGGCTGGTGTCTATGGAGGTTACGTCTGGTGTCTGTGGAGGTTATGGCTGATGTCTATGGAGGTTATGGCTGAGGTCTATGGAGGTTATGGCTGAGGTCTATGGAGGTTATCACTGATGTCTATGGAGGTTATTGCTGGTCTATGGAGGTTATGGCTGGTGTCTATGGAGGTTACGGCTGGTGTCTATGGAGGTTATTGCTGGTGTCTATGGAGGTTATGGCTGATGTCTATGGAGGTTATCGCTGATGTCTATGGAGGTTATCGCTGGTGTCTATGGAGGTTATGGCTGGTGTCTATGGAGGTTACCGCTGATGTCTATGGAGGTTACGGCTGGTGTCTATGGAGGTTACTGCTGATGTCTACGGAGGTTACGGCTGGTGTCTACGGAGGTTACGGCTGGTGTCTGTGGAGGTTACGTCTGGTGTCTGTGGAGGTTACGGCTGGTGTCTATGGAGGTTAACGCTGATGTCTATGGAGGTTATCGCTGGTGTCTATGGAGGTTACTGCTGGTGTCTATGGAGGTTATCGCTGATGTCTATGAAGGTTATGGCTGATGTCTATGGAGGTTGTTGCTGATGTTTACGGAGGGAGCCATAGGAGTTAAATTCCAGGTTGATTGTACAGACTTTTGAGAAGACAGGGCTTCCACCAATCAAAACAGAGCAACAGGAAGAAGAGGCATTTTGCAAGATATGAGTTTGAACGTGTTGCTTTTGAAGTCTTGTGGGAGATCACCTGCAAATTGTTGTGTATGAGGATGTGGCGCTCAGGAAAGGAAGTTTGAGTTGGAAATATAGATTTTGGTAGTTGTCAGGACTGAGGTGGTAGTTAAAGCCATGGGAATGGGGACATCACTGCAGTCACCCAGGAAGAGTTTGCTGGCTGAGAAGGGAAGAGGGTCAAAGTCAAGCAGTAAGGAGACGGGTAGTTAATGAGACTTGGTGAGTACACAGAATGCAAAGAGAGAGGAGAGCAGAAGGATCAGGGAGCTTAACACAGAGGAAGCCAGGGCAGTGGATTCCTCCCTGAAGGAAGGGATTCAGAAGCAGAATCCAATTCTGCAGGAACACAGGTAAAGGGCAGAAAGCAGCCACTGGACTTGAACATAGAAGGTCATGGGTGCCCTTGCTAGAGTAGTTTTAGTGAAATAGTGAAAGCAGTGAGTTCTGGAAATATTTATATGTGTATATATATTATGTTTTTTGTTTTCTCTCTTTAGCTTAGACATTTCTTTTTATGATCTTAGAAATTTAAGAGATCCTAAAAGAGGAGAGCAATAATAATGATAAGCCTTGAACAGAAAAATGACATGATTATACAGATTAGCAAGTATTCCTCTTGTGGATTTAGACATAGGCAGAGTTCACTCACACCCAATGACCTTCATATTTTTTATGAAGTAGAAAGTAACTGCATAGAACAGTGTGCTTGAGTGCAGATCAGTTGGGAATGCCTTCTAAGGGAATATTGGGTATGAGTTGGCTAAGACCCAAAAGGAAAGTGCTAAACAGAATTAAAGCTTTGATTCCTTTTGGAAACCCCAAATTTCTAATGATATCAGCCTGCGTGGCTATATGATTTTCTTCAGCTCTCCTCGGCCCTACAGTCTAGGGGCAGAGAATACAGATTGTAGAATGGTTTTAGAAAGGGCTGTTGTTGTTCAGTCACTAAGTCACGTCTGACTCTTTTGTGATCCTACGGACTATAACCCACCAGGCTCCTCTGCCCTCCCAGGCAAGAATACTGGAGTGGGTTGTCTTTTCCTTCTCCAGGGGATCTTCTTGGCCCAGTGATCGAACCCACGTTTCCTGCATTAGGAGAAATATTCTTTGCCATTGAGCCACCTGGGAAGCCCCTTTAGAAAGGGTACTATGTAAGAAAATGGGAACAAAAGTTTACAAGTGAATAACTCAAGGAATCAACTGTGGTTTTTATGGATAACAAGAATGAAATTAAAAAATAGTTAATAGATGATAGGAAAATGGAGGATTCAAGGGTCTTAGAGACATCAGCAGGATCGAAGGACAAGTGCAATGGGAATTAGAAAGTAAAAGAACTGGAATTAAGGCTTTGGCAGAGCAGGGGACACCACATTTGAGGTGTTCACACTAAGGGAAGAACTAGGTGATAGAATGTAGGCAGACTGCAACTACATAGGATTGGAAGCAATGTTAGCTGGGATTGAGAAGGTCAAAGAACTTATAAACTATTGTGCTGAGTCATCTCTTCAAGAATGCAGAAATATCCCAAAGGGTAGGATGCAAGGAAACACCAAGTGCTGATGGAAAGTGGGTATGTTAGGGCATCTCAGGAGTCTGTGTAGAATTATAGCCTCTTTCGGGCTTCATCCAGTACACCTCTTCTTTCCCACACCAAGGTACACTCTGCCTCCCTTGCTTCTTTATCTCATGCCACACCCATTTTTGTGCAAGCTACCATACAACTGCACTCATTTCACATGCTAGCAAGGTAATTTTCTAAATCCTTCAAGCTAGGCTTGAACAGTATGTGAACTGAGAACTTCCAGATGTACAAGCTAGATTTAGAAAAGGCAGAGGAACCAGAGATCAAATAGCCAACATCCATTGGATCAGAAAAAGCAAGGGAATTTCAAAGAAATATCTGCTTCATTGACTACATGAAAGCCCTTGTGTGGGTCACAACAAACTATGGAAAATTCTTAAAGAGATGGGAATACCAGACCACCTTACCTGTTTCCTGAGAAACCTGTATATTGTCACCCTTCTTACTTAATTTATATACAGAGTACATCATGCAAAATGCCAGGCTGGTTGACTCACAAGCTGGTATCAAGGTTGATGGGGAGAAATAACAACAACCTCAGATATGCAGATGATACCACCCTAATGGCAGAAAGCAAAGAAAACTAAAAAGACTTGATGAGGGTGAAAGAGCAGAGTGAAAAAACTGGCTTGGAACTCAACATTCAAAAAACTAAGATCATGGCATCCAGTCCCATCACTTCATGGCAAACAGATGGAGAAAAAGTGGAAATGGTGACAGATTTTCTTTTCTTGGGCTCCAAAATCAGTGCGGACAGTGACTGCAACCATGAAATTAAGACACTTGATCCTTGAAAGAAAAAGCTACGACAAACCTAGACACCATATTAAAAGGCAGAGACATCACTTTGCCAACAAAGTTCCATATAAAGCTATGGTTTTACCAGCAGTCATATACGGATGTGGGAGTTGGACCATAAAGAAGGCTGAGCACTGAATAATTTATGCTTTCAAATTATGGTGCTGGAGAAGACTCTTGAGAGTCCCTTAGACTACAAGGTGATCAAACCAGTCAATCACAAAGGAATTAAATCCTGGATATTCACTGGAAGAAGTGATGTTGAAGCTGAAGCTCCAATCCTTTGGCCACCTGATGCAAAGAACTGATTCACTGGAAAAGACCCTGATGCTGAGAAAGATTGAAGACAGGAGGAGAAGGAAATGACAGAGGACAAGATGGTTGGACTTGGTTGGACTCAATGGACATGAATTTGAGCACACTCCAGGAGACAGTGAAGGCAAGGGAAGCCTGGTGTGCTACAGTCCATGGGGTCTCAAAGAATCAGACATGACTTAGAGACTGAAAAACAACTTCAACAACACCCATTCTATTACTTAAGACTTCTCCCCAAATCTGGGTACAAGATTAACCCATTTCTTCCCATTTCTCATCCCCTGCTTCTCCTAAAGACAAGCTTATAGGTCCTTTTGGTTTTGAGAAATTCAGCTCCTGTTCAAGACTGCAAATTGCTGTCAGGAACTGAAGTAGAAGTGACAGATACCAAATATAGGAACTGAACAGCTTCCAGAATCTCACACCATTCTCTCAGGCATGGTCTCTGGGGTGTGTTTTCTCACTCCTCTTTAGGAGACACAATGGAAGCCTCAAGAAACTTGCTTTTCCTATATTCCTGAGAGTGGGGCTCAACAAACGAAATCCCTTTGATGAGGGCAGGCCAATCCCTTCCTGCTTATGTTATTTAAGATAAAAACTAGAAATTTTCAAAATATAATAAACACTAATGTTCCCACAACTGAAATTAAACATAAATTAACACATTGCCATATTTGCTTCCAATGTTTACTTTTTAAAGAAATAAAACACTGTGAATACAGGTCAGGCTTCATCTGCATCCTTGCCCATCTCTCCATATCAGATTATCCGCTAATCTGAAGTTAGTGTAATTTCCATTCATCTTTTGTGTTTTTACTATGTAGTTGTCTATAAATAATACACATCTTTGGGTAACTCATTTTTTCATCACTTTTATGTTTTAGAGACTTATGGATTTGGTTATATATGAATCAGGTGCATTCACTGAAATATTTTATTGTACAGCATTTCACTGTGTGAATAAATCAGTTTATTAGTCCCCTGGTGAGGGATGGTTTGTTTCTATTTATTCACTTTTGCAAAGCAGTGCTGCAGTGAGAATCCTTGCACATTGCTTTGTGCTTATTTGTCAGACATGCCAGTCTAGCAGGTCTATAGGATACTTGCAAGAAAGGCTATTTCTGTTTCTTATGTATGGTACATGCACACATGCTCAGTTGAGTCCGACTCTTGGCTCATGGAAAAGAGGATGATTTCTTTTCTTCCTTCCCACAAGTTTAGGTACAAATGTTACCTTCAGAACCATGGACAGAATCCATCCTGTGTTGTTTGTTGTTGTGTAGTCGCTCAATCGTGTCTGATTCTTTGCAATCCTGTGGACTGTAGCTTGCCAGTCTCCTCTGTCCATGGGATTTCCCAGGCAAGAATACTGGAGTGGGTTGCCGTGTCCTTCTCCAGGGGAATCTTCCTAACCCAGGGATCAAATCTGCATCTCCTGAGGCTCCTGTATTGGCAGGCAGATTCTTTACCACTGAGCCACCTGGGAAGCCCATACATTACTAACACAAAGAAATATAATTGATTTCTGTATATATTTTGTATCCTTCAATATTTCCAAACTCACTAATGAGTTCTAGTAGCTTTTTTAGTAGATGCCATCAGAGTCTCTACATAGGTGATAACATGGTATATAAATATAGATAACCTTGTTTCTTCTTTCCAACTTGGATGTCTTTTTTTTTTTTTCTCTCTCTCTTGCTGTATTATCCTGTCTAGGACTTCTAGTTGAATAGAGGTAAAGTGAGTAAGCATCCTTGTGTTGTTCCCATTCTTAGAAGAATAATGTCCAGCCTTTTGCCATTAAACACCATGCTAGTTGGGCTTCTCTGGAGGCTCAGATAGTAAAGAATCTGCCTGCAATGTAGGAGACCCAGGTTTGATCCCTAGGTTGGTAAGATCCCCTGGAGAAGAGAATGGCTACCCACTCAAGTATTCTTGCTTGAAGAATCCCCTGTAGCCTAGCAGGCTACAGTCCATAAAGGCTCACAAAGAGTAGGACATGACTGAGCACATGTACCATGTTAGCTATGAGTCTTTCATGGATGTTTGATGTCAGGTTGACTAATTTTCCTTCTGTTTCCATATGTTGTATGCATTCTTGCCAGAAGTGAATATTGTTGTTGTTCAGTCACTCAGTTTTGTCCAGCTCTTTGCAACCCGATGGACTGCAGCACACCAGGCTTCCCTGTCCCAATATTGGACTTTGTCAAATGCTTTTAGTGTATCTTTTGAGATGATCATATGGCTTTTTTTAGTTTGTTAACATAAATGTATACTGATTGATGTTCAAATCTTAATTTCACCTTGCATGCATGAGATAAAACTTACTTGGTTATAATATGTTTTGCTTTTTATAAATTATTGCGCTTAACTTGCTAAAGTATAAAGAAATTTTTACTTCATGTTCATAAAGCTGATACCAAGATGTAGTTTTCTTTGTATTATCTTTACGCAGTTTTGGTATCATGTTAATGCTGAACTTGCAGAATGAATTGAGAAATATTCCCTTCTCTTCCACTTTTAAAAATATTTTATGTAGAACAGGTATTCTTAAATGTTTGATAGAAGGAAACCAATGCAGTCACCTAGGACTGAAGTTTTCTTTGTGGGCAGGTTTTTAATTGAATAACTTTAATAAGTACAGAGCTAGTCACATTTTCTATTTCATCTTGAGTGAGCATTGATAGTTCTCATCTTTAATTATTTTTTTCATTTCATCTAAGTCATATAATGTATTAGCATAAAGTTATTAATAATATCTCCTTATTATCTTTTTAATATCTGCAATATATCTTATTTCTAATATTGCTAAATTTGAGTCTACTCCCATTTTTGTCTGTTCAGTCTGCTTCATTGATTTCTTCTCTGATCTTTATTATTTGCTTTTCTTTCTTTTGTATGAGTTTAATTTGCTATTATTGTTTCTAGTTTCTTAAGGTGAAAGATGAGATCATTGACTTGATACCTTCTCCTTTTCTAACATAGGCATTTAGTGCTATAAATTTCCCTATAGGCACTGCTTTAGCAGCATCCTACAAATGTCAGCTCTCATGTTTTCATTTTTATTCAAGATATTTTCTAATTCTTTTTTTAATTTCCTCTTTGACCCATGGGTTATTTAGAAGTAACCAAATATCTGGTGATTTTTCCAGATACATTTCTGTTGATTTTATTGTAAAGTTACTTTGAACAGAGACTATATTTTGTATATGGTGAACTCTTTTATATTTCTGTGCTTTTATGGCCTAGAATATGGTCTATCTTGTGAATTACCCCTTGGACATTTCAAAAGAATCTATGTTTTTTTGTTTGAGGGCAATGTGTTCTATAATTGTCAATAAGGTCAATTTGATTGATGTAGTTATTCAAGTCTTTCATATTTTTACTGAGTTTCTGTCTATTTGATCTATTAATTATCAAGAGAGTGGTATAAAAAACTTTTGAGTGCTCTCTGTGTAGATCTCTCCTCTTTAATGCTCTTTCTTGCCAACCCTAGTCTCTCTGGTCTCAAATTCTCAGCTCCATCTTCTCAGGGAATAACCTCTCCTCCTGGATACTCTCAAAGCAGTAAGCTAGTGCAACATGCGACCACAGGGCTCAGGTTGTTTCTTTCCTATTTCTTTGAGATCGCTGTTATTTGTTGCCTGATGTCTAGTGTTTTGAAAATGGATGTTTCATATATTTTGTCAGTTTTTTGATTGTTTCAGGTGGGAGGGTGAATGCAGTTTCTAGTATTCCACTTTGACAAAATGCAGACGACCTATATGCTATGCCATTCCTTTGTTTCTGCTTGCCTTATTGCAGTGGCTGAGACATTCAGTATAATGTAAAATAGAGGTGGCAATTGTGGTTATGTTTATTTCATCCCCAACTGAAAGGGAGAAGGATTCAGTATTTCACCATTAAGAAACATGTTAGCTATAAAATTTTCACAGATGACTTTTGGAGGTAGAGGAAGATTTCTTCTATTTTTAGTATGCAGAGAGTTATTAATTTTTCATAAATGGCTGCTGAATTTTATCAGATGCATTTTCCTGCATGTATTGAGGTGATTTTTTCTCAGTCTGTTATTTTAGTGAATTATGTTCATTAATTATCAAATGATAAACCAATTCTGTATTCATGATTTATTATTCTTGTTATCTATTGCTAGGTTCAATTTGCTAATATTTTATTAATGACTCCTATTGGTCTGTAGGGTTTTTTTCTCTTGAAGTCTTGACTGGTTTTCTGTATCAGGATTATTCTGCCTTGTAAAATGAATTGGGAAGTTTTCCCTCTTATATTTTCTGAGTCTTGGAGTATTGGCATTACTTTTCCTTAAATATTTGTTTAAATTCGCCTGTGAAATATCTGGGCTTGGGAGTATTATTTGTGGGAAAACTTTTAATTACAAGTTTAATTTCTTTAGTAAATGACTATTTATTAAATATAATTAATTTATTTAAAAATAACAGATTTTCTATTCCATATTGGGTCAATCTGGTAATTTTTATCTTTTAAATACTTTTCATTCATCTAAGTATTCAGTTAATTAATAATTTTCCTTTCAGCATCTGTAAGACCTGTATTGTTGTCCTTTCTTTCATGCCTAATATTGTTAATTTGTGTCTTTTCTTATTTTCTCATTTTGTCTAGCTAAAGATTTGTCTATTGTATTGGTGTTTTAAAAGAACCAATGTTCTGTTTCTTTGATTTTTATCTTTTGTTTATCCATTTCCTATTTCATTGATTTCTACTCTTATTTTTAATATTTCCTTTCTTCTCCCCACTGTAGGGCTAATTTGGTCACTTTCTCCCTTGATTCTTTCAGCTAGAAGCTGAAATAATTTATTTCAGACTTTCCTTCTTTACCCTAATGTAAGTATTTAAAGATATATTTCCCACAAAGGACACTTAAGCAGTATTCCACATTTGTAAATGTTATTTTATTGAGGTATCATTTATACACAACAAAATCAATACTTTATTGGTATACAGTTCTATGAATTTAAAAAATTTATATGGTCATGTAACATCATCTGATCAATATATAAAATGTTTCAGTCACCTCAGAAATTTCCCTTGTGCCCGTTTATAATTAATCTTCCTTCTCTACCCCCAGCCCCTGACAAGCACTGATCTGTTTTCTGTCTCTGTAATTTTTTTTTTCCAGAATATCTTAAAAAATTATAGAGCATGCATCTTTTTGAGGTTACTCTCTTTCACCTAGCATAATGCCTGAGAAATTCTCCCATATTAACACATGTGTCAGTACTTGATTTTTACTTTAAGAAGTGCTGCATTATAGGACTATACCACAATTTATTTATGCATTGACCAGTTGGACACTTGTGTTGCTTCTGGGTTTTGTTAATTGTTAATAAAGCTGTTGCAAACATTTAGATACAAGTTTTTATATGAACTATAATTTTTAATGTATTTGGGTAATACTTAGCAGTGAAATTACTGGCTTGTATGCTAAGTGTTGTTGTTTTTCAGTGACCCAGTCATGGCTGACTCTTTGCAACCCCATGGACAGCAGCACGCCAGGCCTCTCTGTCCCTCACCATCTCCTGAAGTTTGCCCAAGTTTGTGTCCATTGCGTCAGTGATGTCATCCAGCCGTCTCATCCTCTGACGCCCTCTTCTCCTTTGGCCCTCAATCTTTCCCAGCATCAGGGACTTTCCCCATGAGTCAGCTGTTCGCATCAGATGACCAAAATACTGGAGTTTCAGCTTAAGTCCTTCTAGTGAGTATTCAGGGTTGATTTTCCTGAAGATGGACTGACTTGATCTCCTTGCTATCCAATGGACTCTCAGGAGTCTTCTCCAGCACCATAGTTCAAAAGCATCAATTTTTGGATGCTCTGCCTTCTTTATGATCCAGCTCTCACAACTGTATGTGACCACTGAGAAGACCATAGCCTTGACTATGTGGACTTCGTTGGCAGAGTAATGTCTCTGCTTTTCAACACACTGTCTGGGTTTGTCATAGCTTTCCTGCCAAGAAGTAAATGTCTTTCGATTTCATGGCTGCAGTCATCATCTGCAGTGATTTTAGAGCCCAAGAAGAGGAACTCTATCACTACTTCCACATTTTCCCCCTCTATTTGCCATGAAGTAATGATAAGTGTACATTTAACTTAATACCAAAATGGAAACTATTTTCCAAAGTTGCAATACCATTTTGCCTTCCTAACCAATGTATGAGAGATCCAGTTGCTCCATATCCTCCTCAATAGCACTTGGTATTGTCAGATTTTATTCCTTCTTAATGAAGGCCATTCTAATAGGTAGTGGTATCGCTGTGGTTTTAAATTGCCTTCCTGTTATGTTGAGCATATTCAGGTTCTTATTTTTTTTTGCCATCTGTGGGCTTCACTGGTATCTCAGTTGCTCAATGGTAAAGAACCCACCTTCCAGTGCAGGAGATGCAGATTTGATCCCCCAATCAGGAAGATCCCCTGGAGAAGGAAATGGCAACCCACTCCAGTATTTTTGCCTGGTAAATCCCAGGGACAGAGGAGCCTGGAAGGCTATAGTCCATGGGGTCGCAGAAGAGTCAGACACAACTGAGCGACTAAACAACAGCAACATTTGCCATCTGTATCTCATCTTTGGTGATTTTGTTATGTCGCTAAGTCATGTCAGACTCTTTTGTGACCCCATGGACCAAGGTGTAGGTTGAGATGTTTCTGGTTTTGTTCTTCATGTGGATATTCAATTGTTCCAGTAACATTTATTGAGAATACTATCTTTGTTTCTATAAATGGCATTGGCACTTTGTCAAAATCTGTTGGCTGTAAATTTCGAGTCTATTTCTGGACTCCCCAACCTGATTCATTGATCTGTATTTCTATATTTTTTACTTATATGGATCAAGACCACATGGTCTTGATTACTTAGCTCTTTATAGTAAGCCTTATAAAAAGTCTTTTGTAAGTCCTGCAATTTTGTTCTTTTTCAAAATTGTTTTTATTACTCTAAGGATATTATTTGTTCATGACTGCATAACAGTTTATCCAAAATGTAAAAGTTAAAAAAAAGTAAACAGTTATTATCTCACAATTTCTTTGAGTCAAAAATTCAGAGAAGCTTAGTCGGATTTTTCCAGATAAGGTTCTCTTATAGGTTGCAGTCAAGATGTTACCCAGAGCTACAATCATCTGAAGGCCTGGCTGAATTAGAAGGGTCCTTTTCAAGTTCAGTTACATGGCTGTTGGTTAGAGACTCCAGTGAGGGTCTCACCACAAGGGATTCTTCGTAAGTCTGCCCACACATGGCTGCTGATTTTCCCCAAGGTCAATGGAGAGAAAGGGAATGTGTGAGGGAGAAAAGAAAGAAAGTGACATGATGCCTTTTGTAACCTACTCTCAGAAGTAACATACAACTATTTCTGCCGCATTCTATTGGTCATACAGACTACTCTGAATACCAGAATCATTGGAGGTCATTTTGGAGGCTAGTTACCACAACAGGTCCTTTGCCTATATATACAAACTTGCTGATTTCTCAGTCCAGTTCAGTCGCTCAGTCGTGTCCAACTCTGCAACCCCATGGACTGCAGCTTGCCAGGCTTCCCTGTCCATCACCAACTCCCAGAGCTTGCTCAAATTCATGTCCATTGAGTCGGTGATGCCATTAACAAGCAAACAAAAACAAAACCCCTTAGCAGTTTTGATTGAAATTCCATTGTATAGATTAATTTGGGGAGAACTCACTTCTTCCCAATGTTAACAATATTGAATCTTCCAAAGTATGAACATAATATCTCTCCATTTATTTATGTCTCCCCTAATTCTTCTCATCATTGTCATGATGACAACATTGTTTTACAGTTTTCAGCACAGAAATCTTACATACATATAATAAGATTTTAGATTTGTGTTGTTAATATGTATGATATTCCTTTTGTAAGTTTAAACTTCCATTGGTGCATTGTTAGGATATAGAATACAACTGATTTTTTTAAATTATGCTACAAACTATTGAATTTACTTATTAATTCTAATAGAGTGTAGATTTTATAGATTTCTTTAGGATTTTCTGCATAATCATGTTATCTGCAAAGTACAAGATTTTTACTTCTTTCCTTCTAATACCTTTTGTTTCTCTTTCTTGCTTTATTGCACTGATGAAGACCTCCAGTACAATGTTTAGTAGGAGCAATATCCTGTAATATTCTATTTTGTCAAATATATTATCATTTGACTACAGGATGCTGTGATCACTCACCTAGAGCCAGGCATCCTTTAATGTGAAGTCAAATGGGCCTTAGGAAGCACTGCTGCCAATAAAGCTAGTGGAGGTGATGGAATTCCAGCAGAGCTATTTCAAATCCTAAAAGATGATGCCGTGAGAGTGCTGCACTCAACATGCCAGCAGATTTGGAAAATATAGCAGTGGCCACAGTACCAGAAAAGGTCAATCTTCACCCCAATTCCCAAGAAGGGCAGTACTAGTCCAGTTCAAACTACTGGACAACTGCCCTCACTTCCCATGCTAGTAAGGTTATGCTCAAATCCTTCAAGCCAGGCTTCAGAAGTACTTGAATCGAGAACTTCCAGATGTACAAGCTAGGTTTAGAAAAAGCAAAGGAACCAGAGATCAAACTGCCAACATTTGTTGGATCATAGAGAAAGCAAGGGAATTTCAGAAAAACATCTAATTCTGTTTCATTGATCATGCTATAGCCTTTGACTGTGTGGATGCTATCCAACCATCTCGTCCTCTGTCGTCCCCTTCTCCTCCTGCCTTCAATCTTTCCCAGCATCAAGATCTCTTCTAATGAGTCAAATCTTCACATCAGGTAGCAAAAGTATTGGAATTTCAGCTTCATCATCAGTCCTTCCAATGAATATTCAGGGTTGATTTCCTTTAGGATTGACAGGTTTGATCTTGCAGTCCAAGGGATTCTCAAAAGTCTTTTCCAACACCACAGTTCAAAAGCATCATTTCAAGGCTGATTCATGTCAATGTACGACAAAAAAGCACTACAATATTGTAATGTAATTAGCCTCCAACTAATGAAAATAAATGGAAAAAAAAAGCATCATTTCTTCAGTGCTCAACCTTCTTAATGGTCCAACTCTCACATCCATAGTTGACTACTTGAAAAACCATAGCTTTGACTAGATGGACCTTTGTTGGCAAAGTAATGTCTCTGCTTTTTAATGTGCTGTCTAGGTTTGTCATAACTTTTCTTCCAAGGAGCAAGAGTCTTTTAATTTCATGGTTGCAGTCACAATCTGCAGAGGTTTTGGAACCTAAGGAAATAGTCTGTCACTGTTTCCATTGTTTCCCGATCTATTTGCCATGAAGTGATGGGACCGGATGCCATCATCTTCATCTTTTGAATGTTGAATTTCAAAAATGTTAGTCAGTCCTGAAGGAAATCAACCCTGAATAGTCACTGGAAGGACTGATGCTGAAGCTGAAGCTTCAGTACTTCGGCCACCTGATGCAAAGAGCCGACTCCTTGGAAAAGATCCTGGTGCTGGGAAAGCTTGAAGGAAGAAGAAGAGGGCATCAGTGGATGAGATGGTTGGATGGCATCACCGATTCAATGGACATGAACTTGGGCAAACTCCAGGAGATGGTGAGAGACGGAGAGGTCTGGCGTGTTGCAATCCATGGGGTTGCAAAGAGTTGGACATGACTTGGCGACTGAACAGCAACAACAAATTATCATTTTTATGTTATTGCTGAATCAATGCTACTATTTTATTAAGGGGCTTTATATCCATGTTCATGAGGAGTATTAATCTATAGGTTATTTTTTTCTTTTTTGGTTTTTCTTTGTTTGGTTTCTTTTTTCTTTCTTTGGTTTCAGTATCAGGGAACTGCTGACCTCATAAAATTATTTGTAAAGTGTTCTCTCCTTTCATCTTCTAGAGGAGTTTTTGCAGAATTTGTACTTTTTTCCCCTTCAAAGTTCAGTATGAATTCATCAGTAAAATCATCTGGGTCTAGACTTTTCTTTTGGGAGGGGGGTGGTTTATAAACAAATTCTACTTCTTTAATAAATATAGAGCTATTCAGGTTGTCTGTTTTTTCTTGAGTGAACTTTGCTAAATTTGGGTCTTTCATGGAATGTGTCAATTTCTTTTATGTTTCCAAATTTATTTTCATAACAGTTCAAAGATTCCTTTATTATCATTTTAAGGTCTGTAGGATCTGCATGATGTTTCCTCTTTCATTTACGATGTTGTTCTTTTGTATCTTTCTTTAGTCCTCGGTCAGGTTTGGCTAGAAGTTTATCAATCATATTGGTTTTTACAAAGAACCATCTTTTGCATCTTTTGATTTCATTGTTGTTTTTTTTCCCCCTCTATTGCTTTCTGTTTTAAATTTTATTTATTCCTGGTCTTATTATTTTCTTTCTCCTTTTTGCTTTGTTTAATTTTATATTCTAATTTGGCTTCTTAAAGTGAACCCTAGGGTAATTTAGTTGAGATTTTTATTATTTAATATAAACATTTAATGCTATAAATTTCCCTCTAAGCATTTGCTTTATCTGCAAGTTACATTTAAATTTTTATTAAATAAAAAATGTTTACTAATTTCCCTTATGGCTTTCTTTTGATGCAACTAAATATCCAATATATTTGAAAGTGTATTGTTTAAAAGTTTATTATGTGGGGATTTTCCAGATATCATTCTATTATTGAATTCTATTTTAATTTCATTATGGACAGAGAACATACTTCTAATGATTTTAATTCTTTTATATTATTTGCTTTTATCGCTTTTGTGGTCTAGTTTAATGAACATTCCAGGTACACTTGTAAAACACGTGTATTCTGTTGTTGGGAAGGATGTTGTATAAATACCAAATTAATAATTAGATAGTTAAAATAGACTGTGCTAGTTAATAATGCTGTCCAGAGCATCTATTCTTGCTGATTTTTTTGATTATTCATTCTATTAATAATGAGAGAGTAGTTAAAGTTTTTGAGTATAATTTTTGACTTCTTTCTCCTTTCAGTTCTATCAGTTTTGCTTTATGTGTTTTGAAACATATTATTAGACATGTAAACATTTAGAACTATTATGTCCTCTTGATAAATTGATCTCTTCACCATTATTTAATGGCTCTATTCCCTGTAATATTCTATGTTCTGAAGTCTCTTTGGTATCAGTATAACCACTTCAGCTTTTATATAATTATTTTCATAATACCACATTTTCATTGTTGAATTTCAACTTGCTGTTGTTGCTTTGGTTGCTAAGTTGTGTCTGATTCTTTTGCAACTCCATGTACTATAGCCCACCAGGCCTCTGTCCATGGGATTTCCCAAAAAGAGAATACTGGAATGAATTGCCATTTCCTTCTCCAGGGAATTTTCCTGACCCAGGGATCAAACTAGCATCTCCTGCGTTGGCAGGCAGATTTTTTACCACTGAGACACCTGGGAAACCCAAACTTTAACTATTCTATATCTTTGTAGTTAAGTTGGATTTCTTATAAATCTTAATCATCTATTTTTTAATCCAGTTTGAGAATCTCTGCCTTTCAGTTGGAGAGTTTACTCCTAATGTATTTATTAGGTTGAGTTTAGATTTACCTGATGGCTCAGATGGCAAAGCGTGTGCCTGGAATGCAGGAGACCTGGGTTCGATCCCTGGGTGGGGAAGACCCTCTGGAGAAGAAAATGGCACCCCACTCCAGTACTCTTGCCTGGAGAATCCCATGGACGGAGGATCCTGGTGGGCTACAGTCCTTGGGGGTCTCACAGAGTCAGACACGACTGAGCGACTTCACTTCACTTACTATGTTGCTCTTTGTTATCTATTTGCTCTATCCATTCTTTGTTATTTCTTCCATTATATGGACCTTTCAAAATTTTTAACTTTTTATTAATTGAGTACTCTTTATGTTTTCATTTTATCTCCTGTTGTGGAGAATTGGTTATATTTTTATCTTTTTTAATGATTGCATCATGGTTTGCAGCATACATTTTTATTAATAGCTTATCACAATCTATCTACAGTCATATCACATTATGTCACATATAAGTAAGAATCTTGAATCATTAACAACATATAAGTAAAAATCCCATTTTTTCTCCTCCATTCTTTATGTTTTTGTTGCTACATATTTTAATCAGAGACAATCCTTTGTCAACAAAGGTCCATCTAGTCAAGGCTATGGTTTTTCCAGTGGTCATGTATGGATGTGAGAGTTGGACTGTGAAGAAAGCTGAGCACCGAAGAATTGATGCTTTTGAACTGTGGTATTGGAGAAGACTCTTGAGAGTCCCTTGGACTGCGAGGAGATCCAACCAGTCCATCCCTAAAGGAGATCAGTCCTGGGTGTTCATTGGAAGGACTGATGTTGAAGCTTAAACTCCAATACTTTGGCCACCTGATGCGAAGAGCTGACTCATTTGAAAAGACCCTGATGCTGGGAAAGATTGAGGGCAGGAGGAGAAGGGGATGACAGAGGATGAGATGGTTGGATGGCATCACCAACTCAGTGGATATGAGTTTGGGTAAACTCCAGGAGTTGGTGATGGAAAGGGAGGCCTGGCGTGCTGAGGTTCATGGGGTCGCAAAGAGTCAGACATGACGGAGCAACTGAACTGATAACTGAGTTTAATCTTACATGTTACAAATCCCAAAATAAAGCATTATGTTTCTTTATACAATCAATGATAGAACAGATTAAGTGAATAAAAATATTATATTTAGCTCCATAATTGCTATGTCCAGCACTCTACATTCCTTTATGTAAATCTGTTTCATTTACTGTCATTTTTCTTTTCAGCTTTTTCTCTTGACTCATTTTTCACATGTCTACTAGTTTTTAATTCAATATTAGAAGTGGTGAACCTTATATTGTTCAGCTCTGGATTTTGTTGTATTCTTGTAAAATTATTGGGTTTTATTTGACAGACAATGAAGTTACTTGTGAATCAGTTTGATTTCTTTACAGCTTGTTTTGGAATATTTTTTTAAAGACAGAGGAATGTCAGTGAGGGGAAAGAAACTCTTAAACATTCTTAGGAGGGTACAGATTGAAAGTAAAGTAAATGGGCAATACACATTGTAAAGTGAAATGTGAAAACACTTTAGACTGAGAAAATACCTGTACATTTAATTTATTCCCCTAGTCAACCATGACCCTTTTGGTGTCCTTACTAAGTTTTCTGTGTAAGCAACAAAGTCTCTCCATTCTGGCTAGTGGGAACTCAGATGATTCCTGGACTGTGTGAACTCTGTAAATTGTTCTTGGCTTGTAATTGTCCCCTGCCCCCCACCTCTCAGGAGCTGATCTTTGTCCAGTCTTCAGGAGTTTCATCCTGTACATGTGAGGAATGGTTTTCAGTCAACTATTCAAGGGAATTCCTATGCTGATTCATGGGGTTCTTTATCTGTGTATCTTCCCCTCTCCAATACTCTGCCTCAGGAATTCTTGCCACTTCAGTTTTGCGGGACTCTGACATCTAACTTCTCAACTTATTGGGACCATCAGGTCATTTTTGTCCCCATCCCCTGTAATATCTAGAAACTGCATCAAGGCAGAAAGGATGGTGGGGTTCACTTGTTTGTTTTCCTTCTTTCAGGGATTGCAGTACAGCATGCCTCTTGTTCAAGATCAGAAAAGTGTTGGTTCACTTATCTGTCCAGTTTTCTATTTGTTCACCTTAGGAAGCCAAGTCTGGACTCTCTTACTCCTTTAAAGCCAGAGTGGTTGTTGCTTGATTATATGTTCACATTTTACTTTACAATGTGTATTGCCCATTTACTTTCAATCTGTACCCTCCTTAGGAATGTTTCAGGGTTTCTTTACCCCCGACTAACATTTATCTTTGTAAATCAAATAGATTTCAAGTTACATCTTATTTTTAAAGTTTGTATTTCATGATTACTAGTGAGGATAAGCACCTTTGCTTCATATGATTTTTTAAATATAATTTTTCGCTGTTTATATGGTTTCTCAATGGTGACCATGGACTCTTGTTTATCTGACACAGTCCTAGTGTATATGTAAGATGCATAAACAGCATTCAATGTAGAATATTTATTGTGCTTACTGATTTTTGCGTTGAATTGTCCCTTTCATTGTTCTATTTCTAGATTCATTGTTTTAAATCCTAGATTTTCCTGCTTTCTCTTGCTTTTATTTGATTAATTACATCTCTTTTAATTTTACTTCTTTTATGTACTATTTTTCTCTGTGTGTGTGTGTGTGTGGTTAGCTTTAAATTTGTAACATGCTTGCTGACTTGGAAAATGTAAAGTTAATCAATATTTCTACCCTCTTCCTGAACAAAACAAGAATGTTTGAACATTTCAGCTTCCAACTATTATACTTTATTTTACTTGATATTATTGTCCACTATTTTATTTTCCACCTTGTTTTTCAAATCCCAAGTCAAATATTTTCATTATATTTATTTTATACAGTCAAGTTTTGCTTTATGTCACCCATATGTTCACCAGTTTCTTTGTTCACCATTACATTTTCTGTCTTATTCTTTCTTTATGGGCTCAATTCCTTTCTACAATTTTTCTCTCAGTGGGATTCCATGAGTTATAAACTCTTAATCTTTGAGTTTTTTAAAGTTATCTTTATTTTTCCTTCACTTTTGAATGATAGTTTAGATCAGGATGGAAGCTGGGGTTGGGAGTTATTTTTCCTCAGCATTTTGAAGACTTGTTCCATTATCCTTTGGGTTAAATATTGCCATTGAGAAGTCTGCTGCCCAAGTAACTATTGTTTGTCTACAGAAAACCATCTTCTCTATTTTGTCTTTGACTTTTGTATTCACCAGGGGGCTTCCCTGGTGGCTCAGAGGTTAAAGCGTCTGCCCACAATGTGGGTGACCTGGGTTCGATCCCTGGGTCGGGAAGATCCCCTAGAGAAGGAAATGGCAACCCACTCCAGTATTCTTGCCTGGAGAATCCCATAGACGGAGGAGCCTGGTGGGCTACAGTCTACGGGGTCGCAAAGAGTTGGACAAGACTGAGCGACTTCACTTTCTTTCACTTTTATATTCAGCAGTTTCACTATAATATGTTTAGTTATAGATTTTTTAATTTATTCTACCTGAACAGTATGCCTTTTTAAAAACATAATTAATCAAGTTTGTCCAGTACTGGACAGCTTTCCTTTTATGCATACTCAGTTTTTTTCTTCTAAAAATTCTATTAGGCATTTATCGTGGCTCCAATTCCATTCTCTATTTTGACACTTTTCATATTTTCCATCATTTTCTCACATCATATTCTACTTTGGTTAAAGTCTCCTGATCAACTTCTAATTCATCTTTTCTCTTGTTTTCAAAATACTTCCATTGAACCTTTAGTTCCAAAGGCTGTATTTTTAAAATTTTTATTTGGTTCATTTTAATACTTTTTTCTGTCTTCATAGTGACTTATGCATGTACTAGAATCTACATTACTTTTTAAAAGTCTGCAACATACTTGGTTTGTATTATCTTTCAGATTGCTAGCCTGTCAACTTTCTGATGCTCAAATGTTCCTGTTTTTGGTGTTTGCAGATTCTCACTCATGGTAGACCATTTCCACGTGTCTTCCTCTGATTTCCCTAGGTCTTGGTTTCTTCTTTCATTTATTCCTTTTCTTTTCTTAAGACTTTAATTTGTGCCTTTACAAGATTGTTTTTATATAAATATCAAACATTTATAGCTGCTTTTAGTGGCATAAGACTTTTAGGTTGTAATGATTTACCATCTTGCCAAAACCATAATCTTGTCTCTTCTTTCTTATTGACCATGCTTTCTATCATAATGGTAATCAAATGAAATAAAGGGTGCCACTTTGTCTTAACTGGGTCATTTCTATCTTTGCAAACTTCAATACAAGATGACAGCCATTTCCATTGACATCTGATTTTACTTTTAGCAATGTTGTTTTGATTGTGGACTTTAAAAACAAGCAAAATATGGAAACAAAAGCTATGAAGTTTGGCAGGGGGTGGGGATTATTCCAAAGGCACAGGGGCATCTTCAACACTGAGGAGAAGGAGGAGCTGAGCCTCAGGATGGACTAGAAAGTTGTCAAGTGCCTAAGCAGGGTTTTTCTGGATGTTTGGCCTCACTTCTCTCTGTGCATCTGCCTTAGTCTTCTCTACTTTCTTTCAGATTGGATTTTCCTGCCTCACATGTACGTAGCCAAATGTGGCTATCAGCTTCCTGACAACCCAGCTCACCAGTTTACTACTTTCTGTTCAAAGGACTAGCATGGGCTGAAACTAGTCTTTTAGTCTTCTTTCTCAACTCCTGGAGAGAGAAGATCAGATTAACCCTGCTGGGTCATGAGTCTGTGTTGGTCCTCTCAAGTATGGACAATGAATGAGCACCATGTAATACAAACATAGCTTCTGGACCACACTCCTATGTCAGGCAGTAGCCAAAGAACTGGGAGACTGTGAATTGGTAAGACACCCCCTAGAAGATGCTTACTACATCCCTAAACAGAACTGTCCTCCTTTGCATCATTTCTCACAAACTGACCTGGAGGCTCATAGATAATAACAATGAAGAGAAGTAGAAAGGGGTCTTAGCAGATGCTATGAGTCTCAAGTTGTCATGGGGCTTTTCCACATGAGAGGAAGAATAATGATCTAGCAACAGAAATGGGGAAGTAGCGGATTCTTTCAATCTCTACATTTTCTAGATGCTATAGAGTGAGTGGAGGATAAAAGTCTCCCATTTAAAGGACTCCGGAGGAAGCCATGACCTCTGGGGTATCTGGGTTTTTATCAGAAGACAGAGAGCATTGGTGATGAATCTGAGCACACAAGATTTTTTTTTTTTTTTTTTTACAATACAATAAGACTGAATGGGTTACAGAGGAAAAGACGAAGGGAGAAGTAAATAGTGAAAGATCATCTGGCAAGTGGAGGCGGGAGGTACAGAGCAGTACAGGCACAGGAAGAATTGCCAGGCGCACGTGAGCTGACGCTAAGCAAGGAAGCAGGGATGAGCATGAGTGTAACTGATGAGCGTTTGTCACCTGTTGAACCTGGGGCTCAGGGGTCACTGGATTTCACGGTCTTTGAGTGTATTTTGCATGTTCTTCCCCTTTCCTTTTAACTGTTCTGTTCATTCAGCTTTCATAAGCTCATCCTTTAAGATGCAGCCCAGTTCCCACTTCCCTTGGCAGACCTTCCTGGGGGCTCTTTAACCTATGGCCACCTCTCCTACCTCCTGTGTTCCTTCATGTGTTGACTCCCTGGGGACCACCTTGTGCTATTGTCCCAAGCTGCCACCTATTCCTATGCTATCATTTAACTACCCATGGTTTCTGGTGTTTGGATTTACCAGTGAGACTCACAGAGCCATGAGCGAGGAGCTTTTCTTGCTCTTCTTTGTAGCAGCTGTGCATGGCAGGTAGTGACCATAACAAAGTAGATGAGCAGATGTTTAAGATGTGTTTATACTAACTCTCTGGGTTCTTGTTTATGACCTATGGCACATCACTCTGTGATGTTCAGTTTACTTTATTATAAAGCAGAGATCATAACCTCCTCTCTCCATTCTTCTGTCTCTCAGTTGGTATTTCTTGAGCACCTACTCTGCATGAGGGTGAATGTGTGGAGTGAAAGCTTATTAACAGGACCGCTAGAAGCATCAGATAAGATGTTGGACATGAAAAATGCCGTGAAAGGCAAGAAGCACTTACAAAGGAAAGGCATTATTTAAACACTCAGATTTAGACATTGGAACATTAACTAAATAATTTTCTAAGCTCCCTCCTGAGTTTCTATAGCACTCTGAGCCTACAGTACCTGTATTACAGTACTTATTGCATTGTGTGATAGTTATTTGTGTATATCTCTGTCTCTGCCTCAGACTGAGTTTCAACATCGAATCCCCAGTACTTAGCACATTGCCTGCCACATAATAGGTCTCAATAAATATTTTAAATAAATTAATGAGTGAAAGAAAATCAGCCTGCAAGCATGCTCAGCCTATAAAAATGTATTCAGACAGTAAGCATACTGACAAGAAGTCTGTCCTAAGAATCTTGTGGAGAGGGTTACAAAGGAAAAGAAAAAGTATAGATTTTGCCCTGAAGGAGCTTATAAATGGAATAGAGAAGCAGAGAACATGCATCTGAAAATGCCTTAGATGATTTATCAAATTACCCAAAAGTAGCTGTATTTTTCAACTAGGACACAGACGATGATGGATTTCAGAATAAAAGGCAAGAGGGGTTAATCAGGAGGAGCTTTTGTGAGAAACAGGGAATTATATAGAGAGGCACTGACAATATAAACAAAATTTACAGTCTACTACTTCTTGGATGGAGAGATTACGAGGACCACTGGTGATTTGCAAGGGTATTTAAGAACTCTAGAGTCATAGTGTTTGTGGGAGATGCTCTGTCTCTCTGTTGGACACACATGCATGCACACACACACACACGCATGCACACACATGCACCTCTGTGGCTACAGTGGTGCGGTGATGGGCTTGGAGTGCTTGCTTTCTCTGGAGGGAAATCCTCTGCCCTCAAGTGCTTCTTTCTTTGCTTTGCTGTAGACCCTTTGAAGGCAGCAGCTTTGCAGTTCTCAAGAGCTCTCTCAGGACAGGGCCTTCTCTGCAAGTGCCCCCATTTCCAGGATGGAACACAGAACTCATTGGTGATGATTCTTTGTTTCAGTGCCTTTGATCATCTTAGGAACAGGTAATTTGAGTAAGTCAGCAAAGGGCAGAGCCAGGATGACAATTGTTTCTCTCTCAAGGTAGGAGGTGGAAGGCACCCTGCTTTTTGAGGGTGTAACTTATTGTCTGGTTCAGTCTTCCCTCTCCAAACAACATCCAGAGATATGGCCTCAGAGCTCACCCTACAATAACTGTTCTATGTTCATTGACTCAACAAATGCTTATTGTACTGCTATGATGCATTATCTATTATTCTAGGTGCTGAGGATGGAGCTGCAAGCATGCGGTAAAAGTTTACTAGTTTCATATAGAGACTATATTTAAGTGAGAGAAAAGGAAAATCAGCAAGTTGATTTTATACCAGACTATATACATATATATATATAAAATTAATTAAGAAATTAATTATAATTAATTAAGAAAATAAGCAATCATATCCTAGAGAAGTCTCCAGGAAAATCTCCCTGAAGTTGCAATATTTGAGCCACAAGCTTGACAATAATGAGGAACAGGACTTCTTATCTGGTGGTACAGTGGATAAGAATCCAGCCGCCAATGCAGGGGACATGGCTTTGGTCCCTGGTCTGGGAAGGTCCCACATGCCTTGGGAAAATTAAGCCCATGTACCGCAACTACTGAACCCAAACTCTAGAGCCTGTGCTCCACAATAAGAGAAATCACTGCAATGAGAAGCCTGAGCACTGCAACGAAGAGTAGCTCCTGCTTGCTGCAACTAGAGGGAGAGCCTGCAAGCAGCAGTGAAGACCCAGCACAGCCAAAAACAGTAAATAATTTTTTAAAAAAGAATAATGATGAACCAGCAATACAAAGAACTAAGGCAAGGCCACTCCAGACAAAGTGTAAAGTATAGATACAGAAGCTTCTGTGGAGCTTCAAGTTGTGTGCATGTGCTCACTCACACACCTGAGCACACACACGCACATGTGTGCCCATGTACACACTCAAACATGCACTGGAAGAAGAGCTTTTCAGGAATCAAGATAGAAGACAGTGAAGGCCAGATCATGAAGGTTCAGTGCCCCATAGTGATGCGCTGGGATTTTATTCCAGGGGCAATAGGAAGCCATGGACCCAATGGAAGCTGAGAGTGATGTGACCCCATGAGAAAGACTTCGTACCCAGCCTGTGTCATGGGAGATGGCAGCTGCTGTGCAAAGCCTTAGTTGTGGCACAACTTCCCATACGACCCTAGCCTTTCATCTCTCCCAAACCATGGAAATTGCCATGTGGAGAGATGGTCCATGATCGTCAAAGGCTGCCTTAAGATATGTCAAACTGCAAAGCCCAGAAATTTGAAACTTCTCCTCTTTTGTGGGTGCCTTAAAAAAGGCCAATGAGTGGATGGAAGATGGATCAAAACTCTTTGTCTCGCTAAGGATCACCAAAAATCATTAAGGTCATTTCAGACATACCAGCGCCCCTTCTCCATTGAAATATTCCTGAGAAGCATCTTGTTTGTTAGCATATTCCATTATTTTCCTCTCTGGGAACTTTCTATTATCCCATACTCTTCCCCTGATGACTTAGCCCAGCTCTTTCCTCATAAGCAAGAATGTTGGATCAAGAACGCATCTTAGAGAATGTCTCATTCAATCCACTTGGTTTGTAAATGAGTAAGCGGAGAGTCAGAGTAGGTGAGTGACTTGATAAAAACCATAAAATCCATGTCTTCAGGTTTTAGTCTTTTCCCCTTCCAGTATACTTGGCTAGCATGAAAGAAGACACCTTGATTCAGAAAAAGGGCTCCCCCATTCAACAACCAATTCAGTTTGCCAGCACAAAGGGTCTGGGAAGTGAAAACAGAATAGCCGTGATTCACCAGTTATCTCCTTAAGCTCCAGATTCTATAACTCAGAACCTCCAAAATAAGCAGGAAGAGTGAGCCTGGGGGCTAAAAATCTCATCAGTGTTTTCATATCTTCAGGAGGCTGAGGTTTTAGGTAAAGGATCTTGGTGGTGGTAGGGGTAGGGGTTGTTGACAGCAAGGGCTTGCTCTTAATTCATGGGTGCCAAGTGGCCCACCTTGGGTACTGGGAAGACAGGTGCAGGGCAGGGGAGGGCCAGCTCTGTTTGAGGGGTGAAGGGGATGGGCCCTGGTAATCCAATATCCTCTTGGAGCCACTCAGTGCTCCAGTCCAAATCCATCACTGCAAATGAACCAGGTGACAGGATTAAATATCCCCTAATTGCATTCCCCTGGGAGGGGCTGTGCCAGCTGTCTCTTCCACATGCCTAGCCCAGCAGATGGGAGATCAGATATCAAAGGGTCACTTTCTGATGGCCCACAAGGAAGCCTGGGTCCTGGCCACCTGAGCCGAATGGAAGGAGGAGCGGAGGGCAGACTGGTGTGCTGTAATGGGTCTGAAAAACAGAATACTTAGTACCATCTGCCCCTCAGCATCTATGTAGCCAGGTCTGCACTACTCCGTGGCTGCTGCTGTTTGGTCCTCTTCATTCACCAGGACAAGATTTGAGTCACTGCACCTTCTCCTCCTGCCCTCTGAAATTCACTGCAAGAAATGGACTTCTACCTCAGAAAAGCTGATACAGTCAAGAGCATGAGGAAGTCCACCTGCCCGGCCCCTGTTCCCAACTTGATCCTCACTGCCTCAGAGGCCAAGATTTCTCACCATTCCTTCCAGACTTCTTGGAAGAGAGATTCTATAGGGTTGCTAAGTTATGCGTTTTAGCATCCTGGGCTTCAGTGAAGGGCAGGTTCTCCATATTCCCTTGAGGACCAGGAGAGAGGAAGAGGGACTTACATTTGGGCTCAAGAAATGGACTTGAGCAGCAAGCGAAGCTCCAGGCCACTGGAGGCTCTCTCGGTGCAGTTGACCAGACTTAGAAAACGTGGAGCCAGGGAAGAGCAGTGTGACTTTTTGACAGGCTCTAGACTCTTTTCTTCTGAGACCTTTCCACTTGGGAGGCTCTGCTGTTGTCTCTCCTCCAGACTGTTGTCACCCAAATCAGCTCCCATCTAAGGGTGCTGGGCAGTTCTGTATGAGTAAGATGCACTTTCATTGAGCTGAAATCATGATATTGTAAAATCAGCAGGAGTCAGGTACAAGCCAAGAATAGCTCTCCATCCAGGGATGGAGAGGCCACAGGCAGAAAGAAGGCTTGTGTTCTGGGGTTCCAGCAAAAGCTAGAAACAGACATCGAAAGCAGTTCTTGGCTGATGACGAGAGGGCTGCAAAAGACTCCAGTGACCTTTGAAACAATGTGATTGTTGAGAAAGACAAGACCTTCACAGATGGATCAAGACTCAAGTCAGTTTTCTCTGGGGCAGCGGGAGAGCTCTGGGTATTCAGCCCCCGGACTTAGAAGAAGGTCTGATGCTGATCTAGTTCTAACTGGTCTTTTTTTTTTTTTAAGGATAGTCTTTTATATAGTCTTAGAAATATGCTAAGAGCAAAGGTGACTAAGATAAATACTCTCTTCAACCCCAGGGATCATGCACCTGTTTGACTTAGGAAAGTCACTGCATTGCTCTGAACTTCAACTGCATCATGCATCAAGTGGAAGTTATCACATCTACCCTAGGTCCTTCGAAGTGTTGCTGAGAAGCTCACAGGAGATGACCGAGGGAAAACTGCTCTGGAAAATCTCTTTGGCAGGTGCTATAAAAGTGAGCAGTGTTTGGGAGTCATGCTTCAGCTCAGAGAACAATGTAGCTGAATTGCCAGGGAGCTGAGTCCTCCTTCCCTTTCTCCCCAGCCTACCCCCACCCCACTCTAAACAGAGACTTAGTCCAAAGAGAACCATCCCATGTTTGATGATAAAAGGGACAATGGGATTTCTAAGTGGTCCTCTGGGCCCACAGACAGGAGGCCTGCAGTCCAGGATGCCAAACAAACCAGGTGACTTTGGAGCGAGGCGGCAGCTGAGCTATAGGCTAAGAACAAAGCACTTGGCCCATTTCCACATCTCTGCAGTGGTCACACACCAGCTGAGCATGTCAGTGTCTACTTGTGTCCCAGTTTTAGGAAAACCAGAAACTTGGAGTCTCGACAGAACTCTCCACCCCCTAAAAATGACAGAGGAGGAGGATTCCTGATAATGATGTTTGAGAGCTAGCAGTGTGTTCTCATGTAGGCCAGTGGGCCCAAATGCTGGAATTACCTGGGAAATTAGTCGACATACAGATATCCAAATTCTACCATGAGAGATTCTGATTTTGAAAGTTTTGTTGATATGACCTCAGAAAGGATTCTGATCCACCAGAAAGCTTGAGAGCCTCATATATAGATAGTCTACCCACATATTGTTCATTTTTATTATATGCTCAGGACAGAGCACAGAATAGATCCTCAGTAAGTGTTTGTTTACTAAGTAAATAAATTCATTAAAATGTATCCAAATACACTCAAGTAAAAAGCAATGCATGGCGAAAACAAACTTTTTTTTATGGTTTGGAAGTCTTCTAGAACCCACCTGTGTCTAACTTTCTGACTCTCAGTTCTTAGGATACAAAATTGAGAAACCTTCATTTAACTTCTTTGTGCTTCCTGTTAGGTTTGTTCTGAATAAATGGAACTTTGCTCCCATTAGCGTAAGATAGAACTTGATGTAAGAATGGTTTATCCTGTTCCTTCTTCCAATATATTTTACTATTTTATTAATTTGTTATCAGTAATAATAATAATAATGTTGCTGTTCAGCTGCCCAGTTGTGTCCGACTCTTTGCAACGCCATGGACCATAGCACGGAAGGCCTCCCTGTCCCTCACCATCTCCTGGAGTTTGCCCAAGTTCATGTCCATTGCATTGGTGATGCCATCCAGCCGTCTCATACATTGATGCCCTCTTCTCCTTCTGCCCTCAATCTTTCCCAGCATCAAGGACTTTTCCAATGACCTGGCTGTTCACATCAGGTGACCAAAATACTGGAACTTCAGCTTCATCATTAGTCCTTCCAATGAGTATTCAGAGTTAATTTCCTTTAAGATTGACTGGTTTGATCTCCTCACTGTCCGAGGGACTCTCAGGAGTCTTCTCCAGCACCACAGTTCGAAGGCATCAATTCCTTGGTTCTCTGCCTTCTTTATGGTCCAACTCTCACAATTGTATATGACCACTGGGAAGACCATAGCCTTGACTATACAGACCTTTGTCAGCAGAGTGCTGTCTCTGCTTTTCAACATACTATAGTAAATGCTTTGCTTGCATCATCTCATTTCCTCATAAGAGATCTTATGAAAGAGATAAGGAAATATTACCCCACTTAATGAGTGAAAAAGCTAATGCATTAAGAGGCCATATAGCTCATCTCTGCACTCACCCAATTGGAAAACAGCAGGATCAGACTCTTGACTCGAAATCTGATATTCTTCATGCTCTAACAAGCTTCCCCCAAAACACTGAAGATCTGAATGCAGTGACCTCCCACGTATGTCACTCCAAATGTGCAAACCAGGATGAATGTAAGCATCCACAAAGCACCAGGATATGTTCCCTTACCAAAGAATTCCTTTCAACAAAACTCTTCATTTTATGTAGGATCATTAAGAGGTTAAGACAGATAATGTAAAGAATCACTCACTGCTAATTGAAATGCAGGGAAATCATCTCTGAAATGATAATGTAAGTTATTAGGAAAGGGGAACTCATTCTTTTTAACAAAATCTGGCTTATATGTGACCTTTTAGGAGTATACCTGTCATAGGGAAGACAGGTGAATATAAACACTTATATAAGAGACTTGCATAGGAAATCCAGTCCTGAACTGAAAATAAATTGACAAATAAGCTGCTTTTCCTTTTTCTCCCAGAGCTAGGTCCTCATGCCTCAGAATGTTCTAGTACCCCAGCCACTGCAATCAGTCAGACCACAGGCTCATGTATTTTCTTCTGGGCAGCTTGGGCTGAAAGAAGCTTTTGATGGAGTCCAACAAAATCAGCAGAGCCTTAGACTGCATCCAGATGTAGCCCAAAGAATGAAAATGATGGCAATTTTCTGAATACTCTGCTGCTGCTGCTGCTGCTAAGTCGCTTCAGTCATGTCCCACTCTGTGCGACCCCATAGACGGCAGCCCACAAGGCTCCCCTGTCCCTGGGGTTCTCCAGGCAAGAACACTGGAGTGGGTTGCCATTTCCTTCTCCAATGCATGAAAGTGAAAAGTGAAAGGGAAGTCGCTCAGTCATGTCCAACCCTTAGCGACCCCATGGACTGCAGCCTACCAGGTTCCTCTGTCCATGGGATCTTCCAGGCAAGAGTACTGGAGTGGGGTGCCATTGCCTTCTCCGTCTGAATACTCTAGAATTCTGGATTTTGAAAATGTCATTTGTTTCAGATACAAAGATAATGACTGAATATTTAATCCGACCCATTATCTTAAACACTTTCAGCAATGCCTACCAAATCCATGACTTTCTTTAACTCCTGGCTTTGGCCATTTTGAGCAGAACTGATCCATTAATTTATCCTAAAGTCAATTTGATTAAATAGTCAATCAATTCAGTTTAACATCTGGCTATTCCAATGAATGGGCTAACTGACAAAATAGACCAATAACCTTGACAATGGATCTTGGAGCCTGTAAGAAGTAGGAAGTCACCAGCTTCTCAATATGAGGCCACTTGCTATAAAGCAAGGGCTGAGGCAGGCATGACTGGAATAAAGATGCTCTTTATCCTCCATAGATGTCTCTGGGACCCAGAAAGATGTAGTTATTCCTTTGGAGAATCCTGGTTGCCATATGGAGTAGCCTGGCTCCCCACCAGCTCTCCCATCCACGCCCCGCCCCCACCTCCAACCAGCTCACAGGCATCTAGGTCCTCTGACAGAGGGTGGGGATTGGTCAGGCCATTCATTGGTTCTGAAGTTTCTTCTACTTAAACCAATTTGTTAGGTGCTTCGTGATTTACGGCCACAGTGGAAAATGGGGCTGGGTATTGATTCTTGGCCTTTTCTATTGCAAATGGGTGTAATGTTTTATA
Source organism: Cervus canadensis (assembly GCF_019320065.1). NCBI lineage: Eukaryota > Metazoa > Chordata > Mammalia > Artiodactyla > Cervidae > Cervus > Cervus canadensis. Next base: position 23,729,103 of record NC_057396.1, read on the forward strand.
GTATGTCAGAATAATAGCAGTGGGCACTCTATCAATGTCAAATGTTAAAAATGATCAGCTATTGTGATGTAGGAGATTAAATATGAAAGCTTGATGGGTATATAAAAGTGAAATGGCAATAATAAAGGGATTTTTATGTTCGGCTCATTGCTCTCTGGAATCCACCCGGGGAGCTATTAGAACCAATTGTGCTGATCAGTAACATATCACCATAGGTTAAAGGACAAGACAGGTGTGCCACTCCCCGAGTGCTGCTGAGCCTGGCACAGTGGAACGGGAGGGCCCAAGTGGAGAGATCAGAGTTCATCGGGCCCTTTCTTCAGGAGCTTGAGTGCAACTACTAGAATGACTGGGATGGGAAGGCACAAGGTAACCAAAAACCAGTCAGAAATGCAGGAGGTCACTACAACCCTTCTTATTTTCTCCTGCAACGATGGCTAAGTCTTCAAAGCCAGCCAGGCGCATTTGTCCTCTTCTTTCAGGTCTCTGGAGAGATGGCAATCCCATTCAGTGCAACCACAGAAAGTTACAACTGGAATCACTCTCATAGGTCACTTTGTGGAGTCAATCTTCCCTATTAAAATCCAGGGAATTGAGGCCCAGAGAAAGAAAACTATGCCCAAGGTCACACAGGACTTCCCAAGCGGCACTAGTAAAGAACCTGCCTGCCAATGCAGGAGACATTAAGAGATGTGGGTTCAATCCCTGGATCAGGAAGATCCCCTGGAGAAGGAAATTGCAACCAACTCCAGTATTCTTGCCTGGAGAATCCCACTGACAGAGGAGCCTAATGGGCCACAGTCCATGGGATTACAGAGTCGGACATGACTGAAGCAACTTAGCACTCACACAAGGTCACGCAGGCAGTAAGTGACAGAGTTGGACCAAACCCAGGTCCAGGCTGGAAATCTCCTCAGTGTCTGTTCTCATCTGCCATAGGTGTCTGATGCCCTTGTGCCCTCCAGATCAGCACTACCCAATGGAAATATGATGAAAATGCTATACATGCCTTAAAATAATCTAGTAGCCACATGAAAAAAAGGGATAAGAAATAGGTGAGATTTAATCTTAAGGCATTTTATTTAACCTAACAGAGTCAAAATATTATCCTTTCAACATGTAATCCATGTAAAAATTATTGAGGGGACGTCTCTGGGGGTCCGGTGGCTAAGAATCCACCTGCCAACGCAGGGGACACGGGTTTGATCCCTGGTTCAGGAACACTCCACTTGCAATGGGGCAACTACTGAGCCCATGCCCTAGGGCACATGCCCTGCAAAGAATAGCCCCCACTTGCTGCAGCTAGAGAAAGCCTGCACACAGCAGCAAAGACCCAGTGCAGCCAAATATAAATAAATAAAATTTTTAAAATATATTGAGATATTTTACACTCATTTTTCATACTAAGTACCTGGATGTATTTTACCATCCTGGCACATGTCCTTTGGACTAGCACATCCAGTGCTCCATAGCCGTATGGGCTAGTGGCCTCAGCTGTAAACTGAGATGCATGGAGCCCTGGGGAACGTACCCATATCCCCTAGGGTGGTATGTAGGGCTTAGAGGAAGGCATACGTACTTTGAAAAAGAAAATAAATACTATTATTATAATACATTTGGAATTTTTTTTAATTTCTTTTGTAAGCACAGACAGTAAACCTTGACAAAATCAAGCACATTAAAGACAGACCATCAGTCACATATGAGACTTTTCAAGAGGGTTGGAAACTATATTAGAATTTCTGGGCATTGTAAGGCACCTGGGGAATGTTTATATATATGCTAAAAAAGAATACAAATTTACAAAGACTAAGAAACTGACTAACCTTTGGGGCAGAGCAATTTCCCAGGTGATGTTGTCATCCTAAGTTACTAAACTCATTTTCCGAGAGAAGAACCAAGTTGGAGAACTGTAGAGTCTCATGTGGAGGTTGCATTAAGTCTTTGACTTTATGTCAGAGACCAGGGAACCTTTGAGGATTTGCCTGAGTCACCAATGCCCTTTTCTCAAACACGCAGTGGAATGGCAACCTTGCAAGGATGCCATTTGCAGATAGGTCCATCCATGCCCTGGAACATCCACTGGGTACCCCTAGGGTGGGGGAAGGAGAAGTCATAGTGCTCAGTTCCTACCTGGAGATCAGCGCACAGCCAGAGGGTGGGGAAGCAGGAGCTGGGGCAGAGTAGCCATCAGGGTACCACACAGCCACCTCTGTGTTACCATTCCTGGGAGCAAGCCAGCCAAGTAATGCACACGGAGCCAGCCTGAGAACTAACACCAGGTCCCTTTCAGCCAGAGACAGGTTGTCATTCTGACAGCTATCAAGCCAATCAGAAGGGTAAATTAAGGTGTCCTTCTTTTTTTTCTGGAGGGGTAAGGGGTAGTTAAAATGCTGATCTCCGAGTGACAGGTTTCTGAGCTGGGAGTGAACTGTCACTGCTGCCATCCTCACTCTGGAGGTTCTCAGGAAGAGCATGTCAGGGAAACCAGCAGGTTCCTTACAGACCCGCTTGCTCCCTAAGGGCATCCAGGCACAAGTCACGCTGTCTGATCTGCCCCTGGGGACCCAGAGGACGAAAATGCCAGTCTCCACCCATTTCCAATGCACTGGGAGCCAAGGATCAACTTTCCACTTTTGGGGGAGAAACTCCTTTTTCTCGTCTTAATTGCAGCATTAATAATTAAGTGGGTGCTTTAATGGTGCAGGCATCTCGGGCGTTCCAGAGTGACATTGGAAATGCACACACACAAATGTATGCACCTTTGTATACTTACGTGAATTCTGGAAGCCAGTCATCAAATCACTTAAAAAATTATCGTAAGCAAAAACTTTAAATAAAAAACAACAAGGGATGGATGTGTACTTAATTACAAGAGGACTTTATTAGCTGGCGCTAATTAAAGCGTGTTATGAAGTCTGACAAATGTCTAAAATTACTCACTTTGGTAAATAGTTTTGACGCAAGTAATTTGTTTACAACTAGAACTTGGTGGAAAAGTTCAAGTAATTTTCTTTTTGCCTGGGTAGCACATTATGTGATGTCTAGGGGGGTAATTAACGATTAGTGGTTTAATGACAGAGGCACATTCATTATCCTGTTTTCTGATTCCCGCCAGGACTTTCGTGCTGAGCAATCAAGCCATGCGCCTTTCCACCTGCTTGCAAATTGACCTCCTGCTGATGAGCCCATTTCACAGATGGGATTTCCTGAGGCCAAATGACAGGTCTACCCAAGCTCTCAGATGTGTGTGACATGGACACTTCCCACTCTTTACAAAAGAGGGAATCCTCTAGTCGATATGTTCCTCATACGCCCTTCATTATGTGGGTGCCTCTGGGCTGTGGGCAGGCACTACTATGAATCTGCTGCTTTGACTTTCTTCCAGGAGCTCAAGGCTGACCCAGAAAACAGCAATTCCATTCTCCATTCCCGAGCTGGAAGGCCTTCACTGGCCCCCTCAACGGTCCTTGCCTGGTGGCCACCTTTTCTGTTCTTCCTTCTCCTCACCCCACCAGGGCAAGGGCAGAACTGTGCCGTTATCCACACACACTGCACTGCCTACATATACAATCCAAAAAGCCTCAAATCATCTTTTTTTTTTTTAAGTTGAAGTATGGTTTTGGGCTTCCCAGGTGGCACTGATGGTAAAGAACCCGCCTGCCAGTGCAGGAAACATGAGACTCAGCTTCGATCCCTGGAAATGGCAACCCAGTCCAGTATTCCTGTCTGGAGAATCCTATGGAGAGAGGAGCCTGTCAGGCTACTGTCCACGGGGTCACAAAGGCTCAGACACGACTGAAGTGATTTAGCACTCAGATAGTCAATTTCCAACGTGTCAGGTATAGTGCAAAGTTAGTTTCAGGTGTTAGTTCCAGGTGTAGCACAAAGTATCCCTTTTCAGATACTTTTCCACAACAGGTTATTACAAGATATTGAACATAGTTCTCTGGGCTATACAGTAGGCCCTTGTTGTTTATCTATTTTATATATAGTGATGTGTATCTGTTAATCTCAAACTCCTAATTTATCCCTCTCCCCAACCCCAAATCATTTTAATTGTCTGTGTGACTAGGAATATATGCTCCTAATACTGCTCTTTGCCTTGGTTTTTATGTCTACCTTAGAATGGTTCTGTGCCCTGCTCTAAGCAATGTGATTGGGGGACAGGGGATTGGACTAATTGACCTCCTGGGGCTCCATCTAGTCTGTAAATCTGAGACAACGAAAGGTCACTTTAGTCTACTCTGAGGCTTGCCTCCCACTGTTTGTAACCTAGGCATACTTCCTGGAGGCAAGAAGACAGACTTGGAAGAAGACAGCACTCAGGAACATTCTCTACTTCGTCATACAGACCCTCAGAGGATTCCCCCTCCTTCTCCTTTTTTTTTTTTTTTCTTTTTCTTAAACCAAAGTTTGAAGCTAAATCCACTGTGGGCTCAAGGAGGCACTTTAAACTTCACTCGCTTCGAAGTTTAAATGGGAAGACTTGACAGGTATGCTAATGCTCTTCTATTAAGTCTGCAGAAAATGACATTAAAGGTATTGGTTAAAGACACGGCTCAGTGTTTGAGCAATTTAATGAAGTGTTACACACAAGCTGACCTTGTAGAGGGAGAAGCTCGCGGCTCTCTCTGCGTTTCGGGAGGCCCTGGCCACTCTGTTTGACATCTGAGCTTAACACCAACCCCAGACTCATTACTGTCTGCGAGGTTCCGGGAACTGCCGAAGGGGAGACCAGCCTTTGCTTGTAAAGTCCAGTGACAGCGAGGAGAGCTAAAAATAGTGACTCCTGGTCCTCGGCGGCGTAAAGCCAGAGGTGCCGATTTGAATGACATGTTCGCTTTTCATAAACATGGGCTGTGGTCCCCTGGGGGAGCTGGAACAGGAGGGGCTCCTAGGGCGGGCAAGGTGGACAGGGTCAGCCGAGTGTGAAGGCCAGAGCTTCCTGCTGGCATCTGAGCGCCAGGTGAGCTGGTGGAGCTCACAGGGGGGTCTCTGCCAGTAGAGTGGGCAGCCCCACAGAGAGTCCAGAATGGGGTCCCTCGAGACTGCAGCAGCACGGGAAAGATGTGAACCCCTAGAAAAGGATGGGATCCCAAGACCCCAATGGAAGCCTCATTCCTTCACCATCTTGTTCATTCATTCACTATGTGTTTTTGAGCACCTGTTGTGTATCACTTCTCTCTCCAATGCCCCTGATTCACTGTGCTGCAGACATACTATGGTTTGCAAGTTCCTAGAACGTTCAAAGGCTCCTCCCTACCACAGGGCCTTTGCACATCCTTTCCCCTCTGCCTGTAGTTCTCTTCTGAGATTGTTTTAAAGATAGCCACTTTCAGCTTTCTGATACCAGCTTACACATACTCTTAGCAGAGGGGCAGATGGGCAAGCATTATAGAAGTATAAGGTCCACAGGTCTTGCTTGGTACATAACAATAACTGTTATTTATTTAAATATAATTGTTACTATATTCATTAAGAGTCCCTTGGACTGCAAGGAGATCAAATCAGTCAATCCTAAAGGAAACCAGCCCCAGATATTCATTGGAAGGACTGATGCTGAAGCTGAAGCTCTAATACTTTGGCCATCTAATGCAAAAAGGCTCTGATGCTGAGAAAGATTGAAAGCAAAAGAAAAGAAGGGGGTGCCAGAGGATGAGATGGTTAGATAGCATCACCAATTCAATGGACATGAATTTGAGCAAACTCCTCGAGATAGTGGAGGACAGAGGAACCTGGCATGCTGCAGTCCGTGGGGTTGTAGAGTGGGACATGACTTGGCGTCTGAACAACAAAAAATTACATATATTAGGCTTATGATCCTTCCCTTTTGTTTCCAAGTGGCTCCTTATACCTCCCAAAGTTCCCTCATATGTTATCCCATTTGGGGTTTCCAGTAACCTCCTCAGGCAGGCAGAGGATTTGCTAGCTGTTCTTGCGTCGAGACAAGTAGCCCGAGGCCAGCAGAAGCAGTGAGGATCCGAGCAGACCTGCTGGACTCACGTCAGGATCCAAGATACCCGAATCCCCAAGCAGAGCATGTCCATCACTGCAAATACTCCCCGTTGCTCTCTGTCAATGAAGTGGATACACACTCGAGGCCTGGAAAGCGGCTCAGAGCCCCTCCTCGTGGGGAGACGTGACATGTGCATGGGCAGCCGCGTCACCAAGAGCTGGGATTCCTGGGTCAGGCACCGTGCTGGCAGGGCAGACGCAGAGGGCAGCCTTGCCCTCTGGAAGCCTGTGCCCACAGCCTGAGGGGCACCGAGAGGAGCCTTGGACACATGTCTTTTTGTCCTCTCCCTTCCCTTCTCCTGCCTCCTCAGCCTGTGCTCAGAGCTGCCCCTGCTATAGTCAGCTGGCTTGTTCAAGCAGAATGCCTTGGAGGAGGAACCCCATCCAGGCTTTCTAGGGGAGAAATTCATCCATCAGTGGACATCTGTTGAGCACAACCTCTGTGCCCTCCCCTCTGTTCAGACTCTGAAAATAATGCCTGATGTTATTTGAGCTCCTGCCCACGCAGGTTTTGCACTTAGTCACTGAAACATACTACCTCCCTCCACCCTCCCCTCACAGCAACCCTAGGAGAGTGGAGTCCCCTCTATCCCCATCTTGCAGGTGAGAAAACTGGGATTAGAGAGGTAAATAAGGTGTCTAAGATCACAGGGTGATAACAGCCTGGCTGTGAACTCAGGGTTGTTTGACTCAGGGTCACCCGGAGTCAGGGCCCCAGAGGACTCTGTGCAGTTGTAGTTGGTGAGAGTGGCGCCCCCTGGAGGTGTCGGCGGCCAAGCCGGGCAGGGGCACAGAGGGGTCCTGGGCCACACCAGAGACAGAGGGCTTAGCCATCACAAGGTCTGTCCCCTTCCGGAAGCCCCTCCACTTAGGAATCCCTTACAAAACTACCAGAGGACAATGTGAGGGCACACGTTTTCTCTATGGCTGGGCCGTGTGACACCTTCAGACCAGAGGAATCTTTGGGCTTGGAGCTGTCTCAGAGGGCTTCATGGAGAAAGCAGAGTTTGAGATACCAGATCTCAGATGGATAGGACTCACCCTGAACTTCACAGTGGCCTAATTGAAAAGTAATTCCAGTCATTGCCATGGATAATTTTGTGCCACACCCTATTGTAGATATGTTGCATTTTTATCACATTTCATGTTTTAACAGACAGCACTGTATAAGTTTAAAGTGTACAACATAATGATTTGACTTTCATCCATCATGAAATGATTACCACAATAGGTTTGGTGAACTTCCACCATCTCATATAGATACAGCATTAAAGAAATAGAAAAGTGTTATCTGTTTTCTCCTTGTGAAGAACACTCTTAGTTACTCTCTTAACTTTCATGTATAACATACAGCAGTTTCTTAATTATATTTATCATGTTGTGCGTTATATCTCTAGTACTTATTTATCTTACAACTAGAAGTTTTTACCTTTTGACTGCCTTTATCCAATTCCCCCTCTCCCAAACCCCACCTCTGGTGACCACAAATCTGATCTCTTTTTCTGTTAGTTTGTTTGTATATCTGTTTGTTTGTTGTTGAAGCACAATTAACCTACAACACTATTTAGGTCCTGGTATGCAACATAGTGATTCAATATTTCTATACATTTCAAAATGATCACCATGATAATCTGGTTACCATCTGCCACCATACATAGATATTACATAATTATGGTCTATATTCTCCACACTGTACATTTTACCCCCACAATTCATTTATTTTGTTCATAATGACCCTGTGAGGTAGGTGAGTGAAGACTTGAGACTCTGATCCTCCCTCTGATGTTCTGACCCCCGTCCATTGTGATCTGGTGGAAAGAATAAGGATTTTGGGTCTTGCAGAGCCACCTCTGAAGCCTGCGGGATGCTCAGCTGTGTAATTCTAGGGACGGTGTGGGGGAAGGTGGGTATAAGGAAACCCCAGTATAAACATGGTCAAAGCACACACACATACATAAGGCTAATGAATAGTCTTAGAGTTGGACTATTGAACATAATAAAATGTTGACTCAGTTGTTCTAGCTGATGACCCTAATTAGCTAGTGAGGCTTTTGAGGACTTTGTGTAGTGATCAAAACAAGAAGGTTTCAGTCCCGATGCCAGTTCAAATCCTGGTTTAAAGCTGCATGACCTTGGGCAAGTCCAAGTTCAACCCCAGTAGCCCAGTAGGCTCATACCTGAAAGGAAGATGACGCAGCATCTCCTCCTGGGGTTGTTGTGAGGATTAGCAGTAACACCATCAAAGGCTACGGAGCACTGCCTGTCTTCCCGTGGCTCAGGACGTGTTGGGGCACTTAGCAAATCCGCAAGTCTTCCTGTTGAACACCCAGCCTGCACCAAACCCTGTGGGAAATACAAGAAGGAAGTAGACCTAGCCTTCACCTTGGGTGTGTATTCAAATAACTAACTGAGCCCAGAAGGGGATCAGACCCCATTTCTGAAGTGTGAGTAAAGCATTTCTAGGAAGAGGTCAGTCCTCACTGGGCAAGAGAAAAACTGGTGAGCAGGAGCTTGAGGAACGGGCAGGGTTTTAATAGATGGGGCCCGGGGACAGGAGGGCAGCAGGCAAGTTACTGTTTTCACCACGTCTGTCAGGCATCAGCTGGTGGGATGTCTGATGTACCCAGGTAACACCTGCTATGGAGAAAAAGAAGTCAGTCAAACTAACATTGCCTGGAATGTGGCGTCACTCCCCATCCTAGTCCCTGTAAAGATCTCTCCAGTGGGTTCATGAACACAAGTCCATCTCTGTTTACTTTTCATTTTGGAGTCACTGTGCAGACTCAGCCTTACTTCCCTCCATCCAGACCCTTCTGCACAGGGAAGGGCTAAACCAACACTGAATGGTACCCACGCCCTTGGCATTGAGTCTACAGCTCAGGCATGGTTAGGATGGGACTGAAGGGGAAAGGTTCCTGGAAAGAAAGCATGAGTTGAAAACCTGGGGCCCAGCCGTTATTCCCACATTGCTCCTTAGACTAGGACACTCTTTCCCTTTCCCCCTCAACTGTTCTTTTTTTTATTGAAATATAGTTGATTTACAATGTTGTGTTAGTCTCAGGTGAATAGCAAAGTGATTCAGTTATATATACATACATACATATATATATATATATATAAATTTTTTAGATTCTTTTCATTATGGGTTATTGCAAGATATTGAATATAGTTTCCTGTGTTGTTTAGTAGGTCCTTGCTGTTTATCTATTTTATATATAGGGATCCCAGATCCCTAATTTATCCCTCCCTGATCTTGCCCCTTTGGTAAGCGTAAGTTTGTTTTCTATGTCTGTGAGTCAATTTCTGTTTTGTAAACAAGTTCATTTGTATTATTTTTTTAGATTCCACGTAGAAGTGATATCATATGGTATTTGTCTTTCTCTGTCTAATTTACTTTACTAAGTATGATCATCTCAGGGTCCATCCCTGTTGCTACAAATGGCATTATTTCATTCCCCCTCCAACCATTTTTTCCTTTTTCTTCTTGTTTTCTTGTCTTCTTCCTTCCTTTGCTTTCCTTCCCTCCCTCCACCCCTCTCTCTCTTCTTCCCTTCCTTCTTGCTGACTGAGTGCTATTTTTGGAATTTCATTAAGAACCCCTCCAGTCTCCTACAAATACACACGTCAGCCTCTCTGTCCCCCACCCACATCACAAGGCTGAGACTCAGCTTCGCTTTTGCCTGCAAAGTGGACAGGTGATTCACCTGAGGGCAGAGAAGAGAGGGAAGAAGCAGCAGAAATAATTCTCGGGCCATGAGACAGGCTTGTCTCCTAAGGAGGAAAATAAAGGCAGGAAAGAATTCACTCACAAACAAACCTTTTGAAGGGACATGGAGGAAAGTGGAGAGATTTCTCCCACCCCCTCTCTTTCAGGAAAAAAGCTTTTAAAATAAATAGCTGACAGCGTCTCTTATTTGAGTAATTCTTCGTTGGTTATAAATGTGCCACTCTAGAGTGCTTTATTTAGAAGTTTTATAAAAAATGTATTCTCCAGAAGAGAGCTCAGCATCACCCAGGAGAGCAAGGCTCACCCTTCCCTGCCCCTCTCGATGCCCAGCTTCAGACATTCATATACTTGCCTATAATCTGGTCTAGTTTATACATTAAAAAAAAAAAAAAAAACCAGGAGAGACAGCTGGTTCTCCCACACACATCTGACATTTTCCTTTATGCCTGGTTTAACTTTTTTATGACAGCCTGGGTTCACTCCATTGGAGAATTTGTCTCTTCAAATGAGCTTTGTGTTTTATGTTTGAAATTTTTTCTTTAGACAAACCTGGTAATTTTTCAAGCGAAAATGTGTACACTTGAAGCACTTAGGAAATTTCAGGATCCATCTGATCTGCACAGAAATCTGAGGTTATTCAAGCTAAAGTTTCCATATCTAACTGCACTCTTAAAAAAATAATCAAAACAAGTGACATATTTTTACTTGTTTTAAGCAAAAACTTCCAGACTGTCAATTTCCTATGTAATTGATGAGTATCTCTGCACACTCCCCATTTTTTTCCTATGACATACAGGTATGAAGCCACACTTGGTTCTTGCCAGGTACTCATCTTGAAGTAGGAAAGGCAGAGAGGCCAACTTGGGGTCCTTTCTCTTCCCAGTGGGGAGATAAATTTTTCCTCTGGCAGCTAGTGTCTGCTGCTTCCCAAGCCGGAGGCTCCTTGCTGGGCCTGTGTCCAGACCTCATCGGGTGTCCTAGAAACACGTAGACTTTGGGAGTCCAGCACCCGACTCTGAACTTGATTTACCCATGACTGACTAAATCACCTTAGGATGCCTGCTTGACCTCTCTGTGCCTCTGTTTTTTACATCTATAAAAGGGAGTTAGCCAAAAGCATTACGCTACACGTTGTACCAAGTAGGGTCATACATGTGCTTGGTAAATAAGCCATCCCTGTGTGATTTTATTTGTTGGTTTAAATTGGAGGGAAACCAGAGTGCTTAACAGTCCGTCTTCTTTAGATTCTTATGTGGTCCAGCCAGAGGCAGAATGTAAAGTTCAACCCTTCATTCCTACCTCATCATACCCTCATCCCAGGGTTAAAGTAAATATGCAGCGATAACAAAGACCCCCCATCTTCATGCTTGACCCTGCTCCGAACCCACCTGCTCTGAGGTTCAGGCACATCTATGACGCATAGTACTGTATTCCTTGCTCAGACTCTAACTTTCGATTTGGGCACAGCGGTACCATGAAAGGAAACCGATCATCAGTGTGGTATGGGTCCCCTTATTGCTGGTTGGGCTCAGACCATAGCAGCAACACTGGTATCACCTGAGAGGTTGTTAGAGGTGCAGGATCTCAGACTCCACCCCAGACCTACCAAATGATAATTTCCATATTAACAAAACCCCAGGGAATTTGTATGCACTTCAGAGTTTGAGGAACATGGCCCTGGATCACAGCACTATTGCAGGGGCACAAGCTTCAGCCAAGGAAGGACCTTCCCATCCCTTGTGTTCCCCTGCTGGGGATCTGGAGCACCTAACCCATAAATGTTGTCAGACAGACACCAGCTCCTATAGTGGTTGTCTGGTCATTGGAGACTCCTCAGCCTCTTTCCCTTTTTTTTTCCCCTCTAACACTTGCTACCACAAGGCACAAGGTTTGGGTAGAATCAGATATTCAAGGCCTGAGACTAAAGATGGGAAATTTCAGCTGAGTTCTGAACTGATAGTCTAAGACTACTGCTATAATTCCTTCCATCTCTACTGCACTTAATGGTTTGCATATATGACATCTTTGATCCTCTGAATACCAGGATGGGGAAAGGGGCAGGTAGATCTTCAGAGACAGGAAAAAATCTGCTCAGTCCCACTCATGAGTCAATGATAGGATAGGGGCTAGAGATCTGGTCTGCATAGTGATTTATAAATTTGTGTCCCTTAGATGAAGCCTGGATAGAATTTAAAGGGTTTCTGCAAGCAAGGGATTTGTGGATTCTAGAGATATCAGACAGAGGTTTGCAGCCCAATCAGTACTAAATCGATTAATTTAGCCTTCCAAATAGCCCTGTCCACTCACCCAGGACTAGAGACTCAACTCCTGGTGTGGAGTCAAAACGGCATGCCACTCACCAATCAGCCAGAAGCATTGATTGAACGCCCACTGTGGGCAGCACCTCCTGCTGGTGCCGTGGTGGAGGGGGCAAGGAGCACAGCCAAGAAATGTGTTTTGGGAGCCTCGAAGGAGGCTGGTGTCCAAATGCTATTCAGTGTTCTGTAGAGAGAGAGATGTCCAGTAAACATTTACTCGAGTTTTATGCCAGCAAAAATAAATTCTCTCCACAGTTGAGTTTGCATGCTTTCTTTTGTTAGAAAATTAAAAACAAAAACAAAAACAAAAAATGCTGTCAACTCAATGAATATCCCTCTTTTGCCTCAGCTGCCAGAAAACCCGGAGTAATTCTACCCAAGTCATGTAATCGACTCATTTCAGAAGCCTGTGAGCACCTACCACTTCTGCATCCCTTCCACAGTCTCTCTTCCTTTTTGTTTTGTGATTTGGTGTGAAAATCACTTTGAAACATTTTCTGATAATAGATAGGGCACAAACACTCACACACAACTTTGAGGAATTTTCCACTTCATTTCTGGGGGTGGGGGAAAGGTGGCTGATGTGGAGGCTAGATGCCGGACTTGGAATTAAGAGTCTGGGGTCTCAGATCTTCAGTGGTTGGAAGGCTGATGTTGCACAAATCATTTTACCCCTCTGGGCCACAATTTCCTCATTCACCAAATGGGGAGGTGAGAGTGGTTCCAAAATTCTGCCAAGAGATAAAAGGAAATTGCAAAAGAACAGGCACAAGTTAGTAAAAATGCAGAGAATAAATGGCATGCATGTTGTTGAGTGCTGTGTTCCAGAAGGAAGCTCTGCTGAAGCTTCGAGCCAGGTGCAGAAGTCAAACGTGGATGTGTGTGTCTCTGCAGGGGTTGGGGGGTTGAGGGGACAGAGGCAAGAGGCTATTCTGATAAAAGGAAAAATGGCCACAAATTCCTCTCCTCTGGCCTCATGTGCAATAGTGGAACTCAGGAGTCTATTTCTCTACTCCTGGACCTGAGCAAGCCCTATGATTTTCTTTGTTCAATGGGACATGAGCAAATATGACTCAAACAGGACCAGATCTGTGCTTTTGGTGTTGCCTTCTTGGGGCTTTGAACCTGGCCTCTGAGCTAGCTGCTCGATTATGAGAAGCACCTGGCCTTCACCTTCATAACCAGTCATCAGAGGTGTGCATGGGCCACCAAGCCGTTCCCCAACAACCCGTCTGCATGTCAGTGAACCCAGCTGAGATCAGCCCAGACCAACCCAGGTTAGAATTATCCAGAAGAATTGTGATCTTAAAAACTGATGATTGCTTCAAGTGGCTAACTCTTGTGGTATTTTCTTTATTACACAGCAAAGGTTAACTAGTAACACCAAATGAGAGGGCAGGTCTATGCGAAGACATTAGAACTGGGACCAGTAACTCCCAGTTGGGGAACCTGCTGAGGACAGAGGAGAGCTAGGGCCTTTTTCTCTACATTTGCAAAGCTGGGAGACTTCACACCCTCCCCACCCTTATATCCCTGTCACCACTCTGCTTTTCTCTCTTTATCCATCATGCTTCCAGCAGAGGCAGGAAGCAGGCGTTCTCATTCTTGGCTCCACACACCTGCTAAAGGGAGAGAGGATTAGCTGTGGTAGACCAGACAGGGAAGCAGGATGCCTGATAATTAACCCATCCTCCTACATATCCTGGCTTCCAACAAAAGAGCTGTACAAATCGACCCAATAAAATTATCGGTGCTAATCTCCCGGCCCCTCCTTAATGCTGTCCCTCTCTTGGCCAGCACCTGGCAAGGGCTCTTAAGCCATCACTTCTACCCCCTCCACCTCCAGCTCTGTCCCCACTCTCCTTTTCTCTCTTTCTCGAGTTGTTACCGCACAAGCATCACGAAAGGAATCAAACAGGGACAGGTCCTATTGTTCAGCAAAGAGGCAAGAAAAAAAAATAATCAAAAAAGCAGGGGACTTAAAAAAAGACCAGAATTATTTCTCAAATAGAATGGGAAAATCTAACATGCCTTATCACTGCAGAGAACAAGCACTGTGCAAACGCCCAGGCCTCTGACTGGCATGCCGGTTGTTTTGAATAGACGCATGACATTGTCAAAGAACCTGCCATTGTGTTGTTGAAAGGCACTTGCAACATTGCATAAAAATCAGGTATTCGTGTCACCCTCAGACTACTCAAAGCTGCTGTTTTTTCTTTCTTTCTTTCTTTTTGAAAGAAGAAAGAGGGAAAATAAGAAATGTCCCTAGAATAAGACCTTCAAAGCCAGATAAACGTTATTTCTGAAAGACATCGGAAACTGGGCACCCAAGCAAAGCCATCAACTAAAGAGGTATTCTATTTGGAAAAGATGCCTTTAGGGCAACAAGGAAGCTGGTATGGGGCTACAGTCAAAGATTTTTTCAGAGACTGAATTCCTCAAGCTTGACTTGCTGTCCAATCCTTCTGGAACTGGCCAATCCTCTTGCTGGCATCTCTGCTCTCTGTTACTTCCATTGTGAGCTGTTACGTAATTTACACGTGTTGTTTTCCAAGACCCCTACAGTATCTTTCTCATCTCTTTCCTTTCTCAGTGAGGACATGAAATTTCAGATCCTTAGAATTCCAAAGGGATCTGAATTCATCTCCAGGTGCTATGCTTATCTCCAGCCACTCTTAGACCACACCGGCAAACCTGGAGAGAGCTGACCAGGGCTCTTCTCAGATTCAACTCCTTATGGCAAATAGCCTGCAGCTTTCACAGTTTGCCTGGAGCAATCAACAATGACCATAGGTAAAGGGTCTGATGTTCTCTGGGTAAAATAGATAAATTCTCTTCCACAGACTAGAGATACTGGAACATGGAAAAGTCAGCAGAGAGGGCCATGGTCATTGAGTTGAGGGACAACTTTTCCAGTTTCCTTCCCACAGGAGAAGGCACGATTCAGGAGTCTACGGAGAAGGTAAGAGATTTGTACATGCACATAAAGCCTGTACTGTGTTTTACTCGACTGCTGTCCCTTACAGTTCCACAGGTTCAACCTTCAAGAAGAGAGAAGAATTGAACTCTAATATTAATATTGATTTGACTTTCTTTGCACCCATGGGAAGGGGGCAGTCTGGAAAACTAGTTCTGGGTGGGCGTCTGGCTCATGGATGCTCCTTAATTGCAGGCTTTGATTAGTTCAAGATTTCTACCTGCTAACAAATGGCCCTTAGCCTGTGCCTGCTTCTTCATACCCAAGGACTGCCCCTACAGGCTGCTGGCTTCCTCTCATGAAGGGCTAGGTACAGGAAAAGAACCTGGGATGGGAAGGGCAGTTCTCAGGTCTGCCCTCAGCATAACACATGCTCCCAGGTTGGTCACTTACCCACTTGGAGACTCGGCTTTTTCATAGGTAAAATTTACTTTATTTTATTTATTTATTAGTGGCCCACTTGTTCCAGAACAGATTTAAGGTGGCTTATCTGTAAAATGAAGGGATTAGACTAGATGATCCTTTCTAAGTTACCTCCCAGCTCTTAGGAGGCTCTGACAGTCTTGCTTGCCACTTGACTTTACAGACTCCGTAGTTCAATTCCAAGTCAGAGGGATGCCAGATGCCCCTCGAATGTGAGTGGTTCATAGTTACAGAGGGGCTGTGGGTCCGATTGGAGAGACATGCGCTTCGTGCTATGATAATGCTTTAAAATTAATGCATTCACACCAGCAAACTAAATTCTAGGTACTAACAAAATTCATACTCACACACCTTTAATAGCAAAGCATTTCTATACTGAAGCCATTTCCAAACAGTTTCTTACAAAGGATAATTCATTTTTAAATACTCAGCAAAGTAATCCAGACCCTGACCAATTCTCAGTTCTGTGGCGTCCCTTCATGACATCCTGCAACTCTGCCTCATTCACAATTCACAGGAGTTTGAAGCCTGAAGAGTCTATTTGGGGCACTTCACTCTAAGAGAGACCCTGACAAATGGGAGTTTGTGCTGAGGAGTATGATCAGGGAAATACCAATACGAATGTCTGGGTTTCCCAGGTGGCACAGCAGTAAAGAATCCACCTGCCAATGTAGGAGGTGCCAGTTCAATCCCTGGGTTGGGAAGATCCCCTGGAGAAGGAAATGGCAACCCACTCCAGTATTCTTGCCTGGAGAATCCCATGGACAGAGGAGCCTGATGGGCTACAGTCCATGGGGTCACAAAGAGTTGGACATGACTGAATATCTGAGCATGCACAGACAAAAAATAGAGATGTTTAGTTCAGAAAAGAGAAGACTTCCCAAGTTTACAGAGTTGCCATGATGAAGAAGGGCCCATGGAGCTGCCCTTAGTTGCGATGGGGAGTCTTCGGGGTTGGTGAGCTTGTACCACAGCAAGTGTCAACCAGAGGCTGAATCAGGGTCCCGGGGAGGATTGGATGCCTCATTTGATCCAATTTTGCAAATGCTTGCTGAGTGTTTACTAAGAAGCAAGCTCTGAAATGAGGTAGGTACAGTGAGAGATACAAAAGCGAACAACCCTTCACTATTAATTAGAATTCTCCTGGCTATAAGCAGCACAAATCAACTGGGAATCTTAGTTAAAAATGGGCATTTATTATAAAGATGCAGACTTGACCTTTATACAAAGATACAGAGGTGTTGCTAAAGCCAGAATCAGGTCCTCAAACACCAGCAAGATTCCTGTCTGTCCTCCTTTCTGCAGGTCTTTTCACTCTTCTTCTCTCTCCTTCTCTGAGGAACCAGCGTTGTCTGCTTCTCCTGTTCTTCATATCGAAAATATGGCAGTTGACAGGTCCCAGGTCTAACTTCCTGTCTCTCCCAGGTCCTCATTTTTGACAAAAGTACACTAATTGGTCCAACTCGGGTCAGCTGCCCAGGCGCTCACTGTTGACAAGTGTGGTTCCTGGAGGGCACTACTGACACCAGGGGCTGGACTTAAGCCGGAGAGTTGCCAGAAAGGAGTAAAGATTAGAAAAGAAAGTAAGGAATGCCCACTATAATGGCGCAGTTCTCGGGCTTAAGGAGACTGCAGTCCAGAAGGGAAAGCAGACACATCAACCGTGAACTCTAGTCTAATATCGACTGTGGCACATGCTGGAAGAAAGATGTCTGTTCCAGATAGTGCTCAGGAGGGGAGAATCTGACAGACGAGCCAGAAGGCTTCATGGCAGAGAGAGCTTTCCAGGAAGGCTAATGGTCTTCTTGTGTTGCTGTTGGTGGTAATGAATTTTTTTCTTGAGTAGTAAGTAAATAAATACATTCTTCTTATTTTAAAAACTTTACCATTTCCTCATGGTTAATCATGAGATATATCCTTTTAAATTATATCCATAAATTTACATTGATGTAGACATCGTGTATAAAAATATATGATTTACATATGTTTTACATATGTAAATAAAATACCATGCGTATTACGTTATGACTCCCATTTTTCACTCAGTAATGCTTCTTGAAGAAGTACCCATAATAATACCTACTAGAATCTATTCTATTCTTTTAAAATAATTCATATTCTTCTATCATATGACTACAATAACTTATTTGACTATAACATGATTTTTTCTTTTTACTTTAAAAAAATTTTTTAAACTTTTGATTTTAAATTGGCATATAGCTGATAAGCAATGTTGTGATAATTTCAGGTGAACAGTAAAGAGACTCAGGCTTCATATATGTGTATCCATTCTCCCCAAAACTCCCCTCCCATCCAGGCTGCCACATAACATTGAGCAGAGTTCCCTGTGCTATATAGTAAGTCCTTGTTGGTTATCCACTTTAAATTTAACAGCGTGTACATGTTCATCCCTAACTGTCCCTTCCACTCATCCTTCCCTGCTTGGCAACCCCAAGTTTATTCTCTAAGTTCGTGAGTCTGTTTCTATTTAGTAAATAAGTTCATTTGTATCATTTCATTTTAGATTCCACATTTAAGGGACTATGATCTATCCAGAAAAAAACATGGTCCAAGAAGATACATGCACCCCAGTGTTCAGCACTGTTTACAACAGCCAAGACATGGAAGCAACCTAAATGTCCATTGACAGAGGAATGGATAAAGAAGATATGGTACATATATACAATGGAATATTACTAAACCATTTAAAAAGATCAAACCTAAATCAAATCACTTACAATTATACAGTGGAAGTGACAAATAGTTTCAAGGGATTAGATCTGATAGAGTGCCTGAAGAACTATGGGCAGAGGTTCATGACATTGTAGAGGAGGCAATGATCAAGACCATCCCCAAGAAAAACAAAGGCAAAATGGCTGTCTGAGGAGGCATTACAAATAACTGAGAAAAGAAGAGAAGTGAAAGGCAAAGGAAAAAAGGAACGCTATACCCATCTGAATGCAGAGTTCCAAAGAATAGCAAGGAGAGATAAGAAAGCCTTCTTCAGTGATCAATGCAAAGAAATCAAGGAAAACAACAGAATGACAAAGACTAGAGATCTCTTTAAGAAAATTAGAGATACTAAAGGAATATTTCATGCAAAGATGGGCACAATAATGGACAGAAACTAGTATGGACCTAACAGAAGCAGAAGATATTAAGAAGAGGTGGCAAGAACACACAGAAGAGCTGTACAAAAAAGATCTCCATGACCCAGATAATCACGATGGTGTGATCACTCACCTAGAGCCAGACATCCTGGAATGTGAAGTCAGGTGGGCCTTAGGAAGCGTCACTACAAACAAAGCTAGTGGTGGTGATGGAATTCCAGCTGAGCTCTTTCAAGTCCTTAAAGATGATGCCGTGAAAGTGCTACACTTAAAAAAAAAAAAGAAAAAGAAAGTGCTACACTCAATGTGCCAGCAAATTTGGAAAGCCCAGCAGTGGCTACAGGACTGGAAAAGGTCAGTTTTCATTCCAATCCCAAAGAAGGGCAATCCCAAAGAATGTTCAAACTACCGCACAATTGCACTCATCTCAAACACTAGCAAAGGAATGCTCAAAATTCTCCAAGCAAGGCTTCAACAGTACATGAACCAAAAACATCCAGATGTTTAAGCTGGATTTAGAAAAGGCAGAGGAACCAGAGATCAAATTGCTAACATCCATTTGATCATAGAAAAAGCAAGAGAGTTCTAGAAAAATGTCTACTTCTGCTTTATTGACTACCCAAAGCCTTTGACTGTGTGGATCACCACAAACTGTGGAAAATTCTTAAAGAGATGGGATACCAGACCACCTGACCTGCCTCCTGAGAAATCTGTATGCAGGTCAATAAGAACAGTTAGAACCAGACATGGAGAAGGCAATGGCAACCCACTCCGGTACTCTTGCTTGGAAAATCCCCATGGATGGAGGAGCCTTGTAGGGTTCATGGGGTCCTGGTAGGGTCCATGGGGTTGCTAAGAGTTGGACATGACTGAGCAACTTCACTTTCACTTTTCACTTTCATGCATTGAAGAAGGAAATGGCAACCCACCCCAGTGTTCTTGCCTGGAGAATCCCAGGGACGGGGGATCCTGGTAGGCTGCCATCTATGGGGTCTCACAGAGTCAGATGCAACTAAAGTGACTTAGCAGCAGCAGCAGAACCAGACATATTCTGTTCCAGACTGGCTCCAAATTGGGAAAGGAGTATGTCAAGGTGTGTATTTTCACCCTGCTTATTTAACTTATATGCAGAGTACATCATGCTAAATGCCAGGCTGGATGAAGCACAAGCTGGAGTCAAGATTGCCAGGAGAAATATCAATAACCTCAGATATGCAGATGACAACACCCTTATGGCAGAAAATGAAGAGGAACTGAAGAGCCTCTTGATGAAAGTGAAAGAGGAGAATGAAAGCCAGTGGAAAAACTGGCTTGAAACTCAACATTCAAAAAACTAAGATCATGGCATCCAGTCCTATCACTTCATGGCAAATAGATGGAGAAACAATGGAGACAGTGACAGACTTTATTTTCTTGGGCTCCAAAATCACTGCAGATGGTGACTGCAGCCATGAAATTAAAAGAAGCTTGCTCCTTGGAAGAAAAGCTATGACAAACCTAGACAGCATATTAAAAAGCAGAGATATCACTTTGCCAACAAAGGTCCGTCTAGTCAAAGCTATGGTTTTTCCAGTAGTCATGTATGGGTGTGAGAGTTGTACCATAAAGAAAGCTGAGCACTGAAGAATTGATGATTTTGAACTGTGGTGTTGGAGAAGACTCTTGAGAGTCCCTTGGACTGCAAGGAGATTAAAGCAGTTCATCCTAAAGGAAATCAGTCCTGAATCCTCGTTGGAAGGACAGATGCTGAAGCTGAAGCTCCAATACTTTGGCTACCTGATGAGAAGAACTGACTCATTGGAAAAGACCCTGATGCTGGGAAAGACTGAAGGCAGGAGAAAGGGTCGACAGAGGATGAGATGAATGAGTGGCATCACCAACTCAATGGACATGAGTTTGAGCAAGCTCCAGGAGTAGGTGATGGACAAAGAAGCCTGGCATGCTGTCCACGCTCTGGCATGTCCATTCCAGAGAAGCCTGTCCATGGGGTCGCAAAGAGTCAGACACGACTGAGCGACTGAACTGAACTGATTAAAAAAAAAAATGAAATAATGCCATTTGCAACAACATGAATAGACCTAGGGATTGTCATACAGAGTTAAGTAAGTTAGACAGAGTATAATACAGTTTATGTATTTCTCCACCTATAGGAATCTAGGATTTTTTTCATTTCTCACTTAAAAAATGCTGTAATGGGCATCTTTCTACATACCTCTTTATCTAATAGCACAAGTGTGTCCATAGATACAGAGAGGTAAAATTGCTGGGACATAATATATGCACACTGAAAACTGAATGGTGATTGAAAAATTAGATTCCAAAGTCTCTGTCCTAATTTATCCTCCATCATCTGTATATAGGAGTATGTTTCACCACACCACACTTTATGAGTATGTACCCCTCTTGTGGGTGACAATGTTGTTTTGATATTCAACTCCTTGATTTCTGGTCTGCTGAAAGTCTTCAGTTTGCCCTTCCAGGTCCACTCTCGACAGTTCTCCACTCTTTCTCTAGGAAGTTGACTTGTAAGAACTGTATCAACAAGCCCCTTGCCCACAGAAGATCCAGAGGACATAGGAGAATGAAGCTGGGGAGCTTATTTACTCCCTCTCGCTCCCCGCCAGTTCCCAACGGGACAGTGCATGCCTGTACCCAAGGTCACAGTTCCTGTCACCAACCCTCCCCATACAATTCTCCCAGGTTTCTATCCTTTCTCTTGTACCTGCAGATACAAGCTGTGATCGTAGTTGCCTATTTATCCAACTACCCAACTATTTTGCTACTTGTTCTATCACAATTGCTAAGGAAAACTTGTTAAAGACTCTTCTTGTGGATTTTTCTATTTCTCCCTTTAGATTTGTCAACTTTTACTTTCTGTATTTGAAACTCTGTTATTAGGTACAGAGTTTAAAGACATTTAAGTTTATTCAGTTTTTTTCTGTTGTTGGTGGTATATTGACTCATTATTTAATTTTTTTATTTCTGGTAATATTTTAGCTTTAGGATCTATTTTTTTCTGATAGAAAATGTAGCTACACCAGCTTTTTTATGCTTATTCTTTGCAGTTTACAACTTTTATTTTTAATCTTTCTATGCTTTTATATTGAATATTTTAAAACACCATATAGTTGATTTTTTAATGCCTTTTTGGAGGGGGAGGATGTGTGTATTATTTATTGTGGTAAATATACATATATAACACATCATCTATGTAATGTAAAATTACTAGCCCATCCCTTGAGCCAGTACCACCCCTTGTTTGTTTATTGAAGTGCAGGTCACACTTTGTGAATAGTTCCTTCATTAAACTTTCCTCAAATTGACTAGCTTTATCCTCTGTTTCATGCTGGGCCCTTGAGTGATAAAAATCAGTGAGACTGAGCATCTCCCTAGGCCTCTTTTGGCCAAATCAATGTCTTCTGTGAATTTTCTGCCCTCTGTCTTTGTTGTTAGAGTGATTTCTTGATCTGCAAACAGTCTTCATATTAATATTACCTCAATACTAGTAATCTATTGTCTGTTAACACAGGTTGAAAACATTTTTAAGTCTGTATTTTGCCTTTCAAACTTTGTTCTTGGCATTTTTGTAACCAATAAGTTTCCATCTTTGATATAGTTATATTTAGCAATATTTTCCGTCTGTGTCAATGGTCAGCCATTTCTGTAAATGGGCAGATAGTAAATGTTTTCAGTTTTGCAAATTATGTGATCTCTGTACTCAACACCATCACTGTAGCACCAACATAGCCAGAGACATACATAAACAATGTGTCCCAATAAAATTCTTGTTTATAAAAATAGGTGGTGAGCCAACCCCTGTTCTAATCTTTTGCATATTTTCATTTATTTAAGAACACTCTTCCTACTGTAAGGTCATAAACAAATTATTCTATAGTCTCTTCTAAATACTGAGGATATTTTTATGTTAAGATTTTTAAGCTATTTTGAATTGACTTTTGTGACTGGTAGAATCTAGTTCTATTTTTTTTTCCTCAATGAATAGTCAATTTTCCCAGTCCAATTGATGTGAAATGCCACCTTTGTTTATTTACTCAACAAATATTTATTGAGTGTCTACTATGTGCCAACAAATATATGTATTTATTTCTGGACTTGGTATTCTAGTCTGTCAAGATTTTTCTCTATTTATGAGTCAATAGCACAGAATTTTACTGTTTTAAATACCATACATTTATAATATGTTTTGATGTCTGAGAGAGCAAATCCCTTTTTCTTTCTTTTAATTATCTTGTTTTTCTTGATATTAATATTTCAATCTGGATTTCATGATTAGCTTGTCAACTTCTATGAAAAATTTTGTTGGGGTCTTGACTGGGAGTGCATTAAATATTTATAAAACCATTTGGGCAGAGTTGACATCTTTGTAATGTTGAATCTTATCAGGAATGTGGTAAATGTCTCCATTTTCCAGGTTTCCTTTTAAGGCACTAATGCCTAAAATATTCTTAGGAGGAAGACTGGATTCTCTGTCTTGTCTGCCCACTGTGTGTCAGAGTGACCCCAGACTGACAGGTGGGCTTTGCGCCATCTCAGACTTCCCTTCCCTTTTTCTGGGACCCTCTAGGAAGTTAGTGTGAAGTTTACTGATGTGTCAGGAGAGACTTCCTTATTCTAGGATCATTCTGCATCTCCAAGAAACAAAGGTTCCAAAGGTAATTTTACAACTCCAGGCCAGTTGGTCAAATGCTTCTTTATATGTTCAGTGTTAGGAATCATACAAAATCTTGGAAGTTAGTTATTCAGGAAGATATGTCCATATATTTGTGTCATCAGCTAAACACAGTGATTTAAAGACCTTTAATGGATAGTTAATGAGCGATAACCATGAGCCAGGAAATGTGTTAGCTGCTAAGGCAGGGTGAAAATGATGTATTTTCTATGTAATGTATTTCCATTCCAGGACTGGAGGGCAGAGTTTGAAGCCTAAGATGTGTGAACAAGGAATTGTCCTCAGGAGTGTACCCAGGGGGCTGTGAATCTCAGGACAGGAGACTTAGCCTACCTGAGATTCAGCAAAAGCTTTCCGGAGACATTGATGCCTAGGCTGAGTCTTAATGAAAAATTAAGCTTAAGTCTAACAAAGAAAAGTGGGGAGGGCACTTCAGGGAGAAGGAGAAGCTTGCATGAAAGCACTGAGATGGGAAATCTCCTGGTATTTGCATTAAAGGAGTTATAAGCAGTTTAGCATAACTATGCAATATAATGCAAGGGGAAGGGTAGGATCTAGAGCTCAGGAGATAAGCAGGAGTCACAGAAGACCAGTGATCCATAGAGAGTGTTGTTGTTGTTGTTGTTTTGTTTTTTTTTTGTGGGTAGTTCGGAATTATTGAGTTTTCTTTGGAGCCTGGGAATGGCTTTGTCAGAGATGTTTATTAAGTCACTCACTGGCTGAGTGTAAAGGACAGATTTAATGGACGTAAGTCCCAAATCAAGGAGACCATTAAGGAGAGAGTTCAACAGTCCATTTCAAAGATGAGGTTGACCTGAACTAGGAGAGAAGAAAAGAAGGGACCATATTCCTGGCTGACCTTGGGGAACAGTGGTTCAAAACACAGGCTCTACAGTTGGGGGAGCCTGAGTTCTAGTCCTTGCTGGAAGTAGACACTTGGAGGGGAGTGGGTTTTGCTCCATTAAGCCCCAAAATAAAAAAAAATAATTTCTATTCCCTAAAATAGAAATATTAACAGCCATTTCAGTCATTTATTGTAAGGACCAAATGAGATACAAATTCCTGGCCCATAACAGGCACTTAATATACATTCATTGTGGGACTGCTGATGAGGGAGACAAAAGTCACTACCATATTTCCTGAGTAGGCCTAAGAAATGAATCTCTTCAGCTTTATTTTAAAGTAAGGGCCAGGAAAATGAAAGTTGTTTTGTCTGTCCTACAGGGAAAAAGTTTGGTAGACCAATGAAAGAAATAAACTCTTGAGAGTATCCAAAATAATCTTGGTTTGCTGGTGGTTAACAGTTCTGAAACTGTGGCTTTGGTTTATGGTAAAGGGCAGAATGGGCTTCCCTGGTGGCTCAGATGGTAAAGAATCTGCCTGTCAATGCAGGAGATGTGGGTTCGATCCCTGGGTTGGGAAGACCCCCTGGAGAAGGAAATGGCAACCCACTCCAGTCTTCTTGCCTGGAGAATCCCATGGACTGGTGGGCTACAGTCCATGGGGTCACAGAGTCAGACATGACTTAGTGACTAAACAACAAACAAGACAGGATGGCTTCTGTCGATGGTTCTGGAGATCACACTTATGCCTAAACTTGTGGGAGGGAGAAAAAGGAATCATCCTCTTTTCCATGAGCCATAGGAAACCTGAAGATCCAAGCCCATGTGGTAGTTAGGGTGGGCAGGAAATGGGAGTCAGGTCAGGTTGCAAAGAAAACATGTAATGTGTCTCAGAAAACCTGGATCTTGTCCTGCCACGATTATCTGTTCCATTGCCCTGAGTATATCTTATAATCGTCACGTACCTCAGTCTCCTCATTTGTAGAAAGGGAATGATAAATAACGATATATAGCAGCTTAATGATAAATACTAGTAGTATACAATCACTTACTCCACCTAGTTGTAAAATTCAAAGGAGATGGGGGTGGTAGAGGCACCATTAGCCAGAAAGTGGGGTTTAAATATTAGCTCTCATCTTGCTAAGTGAAGGTGGGGCTTGGGGGCAAGGTTGAGTGTCTGGAAACTGCTCCACACCACAGCCCAGCAAGCGTCCAGTCCAGGAAAGAATTCAATTATTGCAGCGTGTAATTTTCTGTTTGCAAAGCTCATATTGTGTATGTAATTGAATCAGAATAAAGAGATCCAAAGGCTGCGGGCTCGGATAAGGCTTTCAAGCTGGACTCCAGTGAAGCCAGGCTGGAGGGGGCTCAGCTGCGGGGTGGGTGGGGGGACCTCGGGGGACATAGCTGACAGGGGGCCCAGCAGGTCTGGGAGCAGGGGAGCTGCCCCTTCTTCTGTTTGGTTCCCCTCAGCTTCCTTTTCCCCCACGGACACAGAGCCCCTTTGGTGGGGGAGGCATCTCTAGGTGCAACTCCCCCTTGGCTGGACAGCTCTTTTCTCGTTTGCCAGATTAGAAGGCCATGTTGTTTCAATCTGAAGACCCTTGTTTCTCACCTCAACCCACCCTCGCATCCTCCTCACTGCCCACTGCCTATTTCAACAGGGTGCATCTAAAGCCAGGAAGGTACCTATTAAGAAAGGGACATTGGAAGTTAGGTCAGGACTCATGGAGTGAGTTGGGTGGGATGACTCAGAGTCCCAGTTTGCCCAGGACTGTCCCATGTTAGCCTCAATCCCAGGCATATTGGGTGTTCAGTCCTCCTAATCTGGGGTGAAGATGGATTTCAGAGCAATGAGCTGCGAGAGTCAGAGAACCAGGTAGGGAATCAAACAGCCTCCTCTTGGATGCAGTGGTCCAGCCTCCTCCCTGAGGCCTGGGAACAGCACCAGACCCTGTGCAGGCTATGGAAGAGGAGGCTGAGAGTTTTCTGAAGTCAGTGCTGCCGGAAGGACAGAAGAGGGGAAGCACAGAGGGAGGAAGCTCTGTTCTTGTTCTCTGGACATCCCAGGCACTTGTCCATCCCAGGCCTGGTCCTTTGTCCCAGCTGGCTCTGACCACTCCCAATGTGCCTGCGGCAGCCAGCACCCCAGTACCCCCTTCCCCATTCCAGCCTCTCACCCTCTCTATCTCCTCTGCCAGCTTGCTCTAGCCCTTCCTTTCCTCTCCATCCCTGGGGGAAGTGATTTGGACTTGGCAGTTGGACCAAGCCAGGGAGACTAAGAGACTGAATTCCAGCAAAGAGCCAAGAGCAGGTCGGAGTCCAGCTGCCTAATGACATTTTCTGAGCGCTAACAAATCCAACTCCAAGACAAACAGCCTGGAGCACCTAGGAGAGAAGGAGGCTGGCGGCTAGCGGAGGGGGAGGCAGGGGAGAGAGGAGGAAATGGGGACTGGGAGAAAGACAAAGTGAGAAAAAAAAAAACAGAAAAAAAAAACGGAGCACACCCAACCCAATGGCTCCGAATCTCTCCCACATCTGCAGAATCAGAAACACTTATTAATAGCCAGCGAAAGGCAAAGAGGAAGTGTCTCATTGTCTGCCGCTGTCATCCCTCACTCTGACGAGCACTTAAAATGTCAAGACCCCTTTCAGCAGCTATGCACAAGCAATCAGGCCCTCTCATCGGTCACTGCGATTTCGCAGCCGCTGCATCTCAGTCCTTACGACTTATTTCCACGCTGCGTTTGGAGACAAGGCGAGTGTGAGCACATAAACAAGCACTGTCTTTTGGAAGGACAGCTGGGGAGGAGGGGGCCGGGGAGGCAGGAGAGGGCTGGAGATGGAGGAGGAGACCAGATCTTGTCTAGCCCGCTCTGGGAGGTGGGAGAAAAGGTCATCACACGCGGACATTTGGAGGATTGAGTCTGGACAGGGGGCGGGCGCTGAGCACAGAAGGTTTACCTTGTTTCAGAGGGTGAGAGCCCTCAGCTGTTACAGCTGGAAAGGAGATTCCACGTGTAACTTTTAGGCAACAAAGGACTGTTTTCGGGAGGTGGGGGCTCTGGTTACTCAGTGTCCCTTCTGAGGGGGAGATAAGACAAAGGGGTTGCAGCAGGTGGGAGTTAGATGGGATAGAAGGAAGGACCTCCTGACCCGTAGCATCAGTTAGAAAGACAAACGGGCCTGACAAATCACTTTCCCTGAGCATACCCCCCTGTGCTTCCAGGCCACCCACCCATACTTGGCCGGAGGCCTGGGGTAGGGCTGGGGGGTGTAGAGGAGGGAATGGGAGACACAAGGCTTTCTCCGGCAGCTGTATCTCCGGCTGTGTAAGTTTGCAAGGGCTGCTGTAACCAAGCGCCACAGGCTGGGTGGCCTAACAACAGGAATGGATTGTCTCCCAGTGTTGAAGGCTGAATGTCCAAGATCAAGCAGGATTGGTGTTGAGAATCTGTTCCATGTCTCTGCCCTAGCTTCTGATAGTTGCTGGCCATCTCTGGGGGTCCTTGGCTTGCAGAAGCATTATTCCAAGTCTGCCTTCACCTTCTTCTGATGTTCCCCTTCTGAGAGTGTCCGTGTTTAAGTTTCTCTCTTTTATAAAGATACTAGTCATGTGGGATCAGTGGTCTATCCAACTTCAGAATAGCCTCACCCTAACTAATTATATCAGCAATAACCCTATTTCCAAAAAGGTCCTGGGGTGAAGACCTCAACATATGCATTTTAAGGTGACACATTTAACCTGTAACTCTTATCAGTTAGAAATAAAAGATTATCAAGAGGGTCAGTGGGCTTCCCTAGTGGTGGACTGGATAAGAATCTGCCTGCCAATGCAGGAGACATGGGTTCTATCCCTGGTCCAGAGAGATCCCACACGCCGCAGAGCAATGAAGCCCATGTGCCACAACTACTGAGAGTTCTACAGCCCATTCTCCACAATAAGAGAAGCCACTGCAATGAGAAGCCAGCACCTTCATGCTGCAGTGAGAGAAAGCCCATGCAAAGCAACAAAGACAATAAATTTTAAAAAATTAAAATAAAAAAGTGGGTGGGTGACCCAAGAAGTCACAAGTTGGAGAAAGATTTCCAGCCTCTATGGCCTTTGGCTCCACATAGGTTCCTCCATGTTATTTCTGTTGGAGTAGCCTGGATCTGCTTCTCAAACTCAGATCTTTTCTTTTCCTTGACTTTTACTCCCCAATGCAGCAGACGGTCCTGACGTTACAAATAAAGGCAGCTCGTGGGCGCCTTAGCTTAAAGGGCCGGTTGGTGTCCAAAGTATCCTAACCCCAAGAAACTCCTGACAGCACAGGCAGCTCAGCTCCCAATTGCCTTCCCACAGGCTTCAGAACAGATCCGATGAATCTGCTCACTTCGGAAAGGGGAGAAGGTAACATTTTTTCACATCTGGCTTTATACTGACCTGACGATGACACCGCCCAGGGATCCGGTTAACGTTCAAAGAAAAATGACCTGTTGTTCAACATTCTCTATAATGTCCATCCAATTCAATTAGTTAATAGAATCATGAAATGTCAGTGCTGGAAGTGTAGAGATAATTCAATCTAAGCTCCTCATTTTTTAGTTGAAGAAAGCAACGCTGAGGAAACGCAAAGCGTTGCCCGCACGTGTCATTAGGGCCCTGTGCAGGAACACTCGGTTTTGAGGGCTCCCGGCCCAAGGTTCTGAATTCACTGTGCATTTCCTGGGCACCTGCCATAACCAGAGTCCAGTGCAGGGCTCTGTCCTGGGGGAGACAGGGATGGGCATAGACCGAAAGTACACAGCAGCTGTCCCCGGGGCCCGGTCTGATGCGGAAGCCAGGGGCATGCTCTTCCCCTCTGGTGGAGGTGCCCAGCATATGCCCTTCGCTTGTTGGCATTACCTATGCCCCTCCCACCTAAAGGCTGCAGCTGCAGGTTCAGCGAGAGACTTGGGATATCTGAAGTTGACTAGCTGAGGGACAAAGGGACCCATGGCTTGGACCTCACTGACCCTGCCTTTAAAGAAAAAAACTATCACAACAGAACACCTGTGAGCAGATACCAGCACCCACAGCCTGGCCCGTCTTTCTGCTCTCTCTTGGCAGTTCCCAGGTCCTCCAGCCTGCCCCTCACTCACTTACAAACTGGGCAAGGGGCCGAGAGTGCTGTTTGAGGTAGCATGAAGGCCTCTGCCCGATACAGCCTGGGACCATGGTCTGTTGTCTCCAGAGCTTTCCAGCGTGGGCTGGCAGGGCAGTTCTTGGGAATCTGCAGTTTCCACTCCTGGCCTCATCCTTAGCCTTCCCCTCCCAGACCCTGGCAGCCAGTTAATCAGAGGCTGAGACAGAAAATCAGACACGGAGACAAGCAGGAGGCCGTGCATCTTCCCAGGGTGCTCTGGTTTCCCGGTAGGGTCCTGAGCCACTCTCAAACGTACCTGGAATTTAGGGAGGCTGATTTCCTCCTACATTCTGACTGGAGACTGGGAGGGAAATGGACTCTCATCCCCTGATCTACAGGGAAGAAAGTGCCAAGGGAACGGGGTTTGAGTTTCAGAAGGGGATGTCGCAGAGATGGAGACTTAAAAACAAACAGGCACCAGCAGCGTGGTTCTAGTGATAGTCATGGTAACGGACACCGCCGGAATCGTAGCCGGCATGGGGCCTGCTCCCAAGGCTCCAAAGTGGATGCGGTGTTTGCTGTTTTCCATTCCTCTTTGTCATTATTGTTGCTGTTTGAAATTCTTGGGGTTGTGAACACAGCAAGCCCCAATGCACAATGGCACCACACACATGCACCCTGAAATTCTCACATGCACACACAGATCCTTCTTTTCCTGGGTTCTCGATACATATGTTCTCCTGGAGCCCCAGGTGCACTCAGGAACATACAAATGTGTGCCAGACACAAAGACACACCCTGGGGTGCTCACGCGGAGACACAAGCGTCCTTTGCACACTCCTACATCTGCTTAAAAATATGGGACTACTATAGTCAGAGGTCAGCTGGGGACTTGTACCCGGGTCTCCTGCTGTTTTATTTGTGCTGCATAATCATGTTAACACCCTTACAGTTTTATCTTTACATCTGCACGTGTGTTTCCTTGCTCACTGGCAAGAATATGGTCCATGGAGGTCCTCATACCCAACATCTCACCCAGGTGTGCCACACTCCTGGATGCCAAGTACATACAACTGACATATGTCTCCTTACTTGACATGATAGAGCACTCACATAACTGTGTGCATCATCTGCTTCCGTAAATGTATGCTCTTGACCACAAACGAATGCCTGTTTGCCCACCCTGTCTAACGCTTCCCTGGTGGCTCAGAGGGTAAAGAACTGCTTGCGGTGCGGGAGACCTGGGTTTGATCCCTGGGTTGGGAAGATCCCCTGGAGAAGGGAACAACCACCCACTCCAGTATTTTGGCCTGGAGAATCCCATGGACAGAGAAGGCTGGCAGGCTACAGTCCATAGGGTCACGAAGAGTCGGACATGACTGAGCAGCTTTCACTTCCTTTCACTTTCTTGTGTCCCCAAAAGGATGAAATGGTTAGATAGCATCACTGACTCCGTGGACGTGAATTTAAACAAACTCCGGGAGACAGTGAAGGATAGGGAAGTCTGGCATGCTGTAGTCCACGGGGTTGCAAAAAGTTGGACACAACTTAGCAACTAAACAACAATAACAAAAGGTCTCTCGGTGCTATGAGGGCAGGCTGGGATGATCAAGCAGAGTTGCTCCAACAAAAACTAACCAAGACACACTCCAGAGTTGCCCTCCTTACCTGGCCTCTCTCTCTCTCTCTCTCTCTCCATCAGCAAAACACAGAGTACAGTTTCACATGCCCCATGCAAGGGGGGAGAGGGAACGCAAACAGTCAGAGATGGGGCTTTGAGACCTGTGGGCTCCATAGCAGGCAAAAACGGGCAGCAATGTTGTACTAGAGCCAGTGTGTTTTTAAAAAATCGCGCACATCTCCCAAGGAGGCAGAAAAAATCAAAGCCTCGTCATTTAAAATCCCCACACAACAGAAGGAGAAATAAACACAGAGCTCTCAGAAAAGGCTGAGGCTCCCCCATGCCTCCCTCCCTCCCCAGAAGAAAAGACAAACAGAAAACAAATCAAAAAACAAATCTGGACTGAAAGGAGCAATTGTCGGATGAATAGCTCCGGGCTTGCTTCTCGCCCTGGGAAACTCGCTCCCCTACCAGCAGGGCAGGAATGAGAAGCACTTGGGTGGGAGCTGGTTGGAGGGGCTGCCTGGGTTAGGCTGATCCAGGTGGTGGGGGTCATGATTCCTGGGGAACCAGGTGGAAAGGTCACAGGCTTCAGAGGGAAACAGACTTGTAGATGTGGTCATGGTCTGTTGTTTGATGGTATGTGAACTCGGACAGGGCACTTGGTCTTGGAGCCTCAGTTTTCTCACCTGTAAAACAGGGATAATGCAGGGTCCTTATGCCCAAGCTTGGCTGCAAGGGTCAAATGCCCTCAGGATTCTAGAACAGGGGAGGTCTCCAGACTCCTGCCTCCAATCACAAATGCTTGCTTGTGTGCATGCTCAGGCACTTCAGTCGGGTCCTACTCTGCGACCCCATGGACTGCAGCCCACCAGGCTCCTCTGTCCATGGGATTCTCCAGGGAAGAATACTGGCATGGGTAGCCAGGCCCTCCTCCAGGGGATCTTCCCAACCCAGGGATCAAACCCGCATCTCTATGTCTTCTGCATTGGCAACTGAATTCTTTACCGCTAGCACCACCTGGGAAGCCCTAGACGCCTTTAAAGTACAAAGTTTGCCTTCACTCCTGGGCGAGAAAAATGTCTAAGGGGAGGGGAGAGTGACCGTAAGGGGCTCCCTCCTCCACACTATTGGTGGTCTTATCTGAAGACCCTCCGCTCCTCCTCCTGCTGGTGGGGGTCTCCTCACCTAATTTCTCCTGCCAAGAAGTGAATAGATCTTTCTTGTTCACCTCCTCCATGCTTAGGAAGTGAAAGTCGCTCGGTCGTGTCCAACTCTTTGCAACCCCATGGACTATAAAGTCCATGGAATTCTCCAGGCCAGAATACTAGAGTGGGTAGCCTTTCCCTTCTCCAGGGGATCTTCCCAACCCGGGGATTGAACCTAGGTCTCCCTCATTGCAGGTGGATTCTTTACCAGCTGAGCCACGAGGGAAGCCCCAGGATGCTGGAGTGGGTAGCCTATCCTTTCTCCAGCAGATATTCCTGACCTAGGAATCGCACCAGAGTCTCCTGCATGACAGGAGGATTCTTCACTAACTGAGCTCTCCTGGCCCCATATGTAAGTCCCATGAGACCCATAGGTCTAAGACAGAATCTCTGCTCCTTGGTGCTGCAGTTTAACTGGGGAGAGCAGACCCTCGTCTGAGAAATATTAAAGCATCCTTGTATCAGTCATCTTGGGCTGCTGGAATAAACTCCCACTGGCTGGGTGCCTAAACAACAGAAGTTTATCTTCCCACAGTTTTGGAGACGAGAGTCCAATATCAAGCTGCTGGCAAGTTCAAGTCCCGGTCAGGGCTACTCCTGGCTGGCAGACAGCCACCTTCTCCCTGTGTCCTCGTGGGGCTCCTTCTCTGTGAGCTCACAGGGAGAAAGAAAGGGATTTCTGATATCTCATCCTCTTCTTAAGGATGCTAGTCTTATGGGATTGGGGCCTCATATCTGTGACCTCACTGAACCTACATTTACCTTTTCATAAGCCCTCCCTGGTGGCTCAGACAGTAAAGAATATGCCTGCAATGCAGGAGACCCGGGTTCAATCCCTGCGTCGGGAGGGTCCCCTGGAGAAGAGAATGGCTACCCACTCCAGTATTCTTGCCTGGAGAATTCCATGAACAGAGGAACCTGGTGGGCTACAGTCCATGGAGTCGCAAAGAGTCAGACACGACTGAACGACTAACACTAACTAACTAAGCCCTCTCTCCAAACATGTGTTTGGACATATATGGACACAATTCAGTCCATAACATGCCCTGTCCTTGATTCCATATGTCCTTGAAGGTAGATATCAGAAAACTGGCCACTCCATGAGAGGGTACCCCGTGGCATGTGCTTTGATATGAAAAAGCATAGAGCCTGGCGAGGAGAAAGCACTCAGATTTAATTCTCAGGTAATGTATGCCTGGCTAGCAAATGTGACCAGAGACAGGGGCTAATACCCGGACTCCTTCCCCTTCCAAGAAGACTAGACCTCAGTGAGCAGATGACGGAAAAAGCCAGCCACTGGCTTATACAAAGAAGGGTGCCAGAAACCGAGCAGGAACATGAACTTTCCCTTGAAGAACTGAATGTGCAACCACACATAGATTGACACCAAACATAGATAAACACCAAAAGGTGGCTATGAGCAAGCCCCCTCATCTATTAGGAGAGCTCCTACAGTCCTTCCACTGCCCAGCTCAAATGCAATTCATCTACAGACCATTGTTGTCGTTGTTCTGTCGCTCAGCTGTGTCTGACTCTTTGTGACCCCATGGACTGAAGCATGCCAGGTTTCCCTGTCCTTTGCTATCTCCCGGAATTTGGTCAAACTCATCTCCATTGAGTCAGTGATGCCATTCAACCATCTCGTCCTCTGTCACCCACTTCTCCTCCTGCCTTCAATCTTTCCCAGTATCAGGGTCTTTTCCAATGAGTTGGCTCTTCCCATCAGGAGGCCAAAGTTTTGGAACTTCAGCTTCAGCATCAGTGCTTCCAATGAGTATTCAGGATTGATTTCCTTTAGGATTGACTGGTTTGATCCTCTTGCTGTCCCAGGAATTCTCAAGAGTCTACTCCAGCACCACAGTTTGAAAGCATCAGTTCTCTGGTGCTCAGCCTTCTTTATAGTTCAACTCTCACATCCATACAAGACTACTGGAAAAACCACAGCTTTAGCTATATGGACCTTTGTCAGCAAATGATGTCTCTGCTTTTTAATACACTGTCTAGGTTTGTCATAGCTTTTCTTCCAAGGAGTAAGCGTCCTAATTTCCTGACTGCAATCATCATCCATAGTGATTTTGGAGCACAAGAAAATAGTCTGTCACTGTTTTCACTTTTTCCCCATCTATTTGCCCTGAAGTAATGGGACTGGATGCCATGATCCCAGTTATTTGAATGCTGCATTTTAAGACAGTTTTTTCCTCTCCTCTTTCACCCTCATCAAGAGGCGCTTTAGTTCCTGTTCACGTTCTGCCATTAGAGTGGTATCATCTGCATATCTGAGGTTGTTGATATTTCTCCCAGCAATCTTGACTCCAGCTTGTGATTCATCCAACCCAGCATTTCGCATGATGTACTCTGCATATAAGTTAAATAAGTAGGGTAACAATATACAGCCTTGACGTATTCCTTTCCCAATGTTGAACTGGTCCGTTATTCCCTGTTCAGTTCTAACTATTGCTTCTTGGCCTGCATACAGATTTCTCAGAAGACAGGTAAAGTGGTCTGGTATTCCCATCTCTTTAAGAACTTTCCACAGTTTGTTGTGATCCACACAAAGACTTTAGTATAGTCAATGAAGCAGAAGTAAATGCTTTTCTGGAATTCCCTTGCTTCTTCTATGATCCAACAGATGTTGGCAATCTGATCTCTGATTCCTCTGCCTTTTCTAAACCCAGCTTGTACATGTAGAAGTTCTTAGTTCACGTACTGCTAAAGTCTAGCTTGAAAGATTTTGAGCATTATCTTGGCATGTGAAATGAGGGCAACTGAATGGTAATTTGAACATTTATTGGCATCACCTTTCTTGGGACTGGAATGAAAACTGATTTTTTCCAGTCCTGTGGCCATTGCTGAGTTTTCCAAATTTGCTGGCATACTGAGTGCAGCACTTTAACAGCATCGTCTTTTAGGATTTGAAATAGCTCAGCTGGACTTTTATCACTCCCAGTAATTTTATTCATAGTAACACTTCCAAGGCCCACTTGACTTCACAATCCAGGATGTCTGGCTCTAGGTGAGTGACGACATGAACAGAAGAGCCTGGCAGGCTATAGTCCATGGGGTAGCAAATGGGGTAGTCAGACATGACTGAGTGACTAACAGTTTCATTTTCTACAGGCCATCCTCTGCCCCAAACACACACACACACACACACATACACACCAATCATTCATTGTTTTGTATTCTGTGCATTCATGGTGGTTGGTGCCAATCTTTTAACAGCATGCTCAAGTTGCTTTTTTGGTCATTCTCACTTTATAGGGTGTAAGCTCCTTGAGGGAAAGAGCTTGTTCATCTGATTCACAAATTTCACTGCAGTATATAACAAGTGGAGCCTAGTAATAAGGTGACCAACCATCCTGATTTGCCAGGAACTGAATGGTTTCCTAGGACAATGGACTTTCAGTTAAAGCCAAGAGTGAGTGAAGTCACTCAGTCGTGTCTGACTCTTTGCGACCCCATGGACTATAGCCTACCATGCTCCTCCATCCACAGGATTCTCCAGGCAAGAGTACTAGAGTGGGTTGCCATTTCCTTCTCCAGAGGATCTTCCCGACCCAGGGACCAAACCTGGGTCTCCAGCACTGTAGGCAGACACTTTACCATCTGAGCCACCAGGGAAGTCAAGAGAGTACCAGGCAAATGGGAATGATCAGTCATCCTACCTGGCACATGGTAAGCATTTGGCAAATAGCTAATATGCAAATACTACAGTAAAGAAGGAAACGACCCAGGAAATAGTTATAAAATGATGAAAGGGATGAGGGTGGTAATGGGAAGCACCCAAAAAGACTCCCCAGAGATAAGGCTTTATTGGCCTGGGAAGGAAGATGCTAAAAGTAGATTTAATCCAAATCTTTAAGATCATCAGCTGGAAACACAAGAAGCTTTAAGAACATTGAATACATTATGGTTCACAGGGACAAGCCAAAGTGTTTGGGTCTATCTATAACTTTTTTAAGACTGATGTATAAAATGACTATATATTCCCCAAAACCCCTCATAGAGACAGACCCTTGGATTGCCTGGCTCATGAGTTGAATTGCTGTTTCCATTCAGCACATAAATATTATCATAACAGCATTAAAAAGGAATTTTAAGGAAGGAAAATAAATTGCTCCTGTTGACTAAAGCCAGTCCAACAACTAATTTTCTTTTTATATATTCTCTTTTAGTCCTTGCTTACAATTCTACATAATTATAATCAGAGTGAACATACAAATTTGTATACCATTTTTTAAAAAACTATAGATTATGCAGCAAACATTTTCTATGTTGTTACATTGTCTCCATGGTTAGTTTTTTAATGGCAGTAGAATAGTCTAT
The DNA here is from genome assembly GCF_019320065.1 of Cervus canadensis. NCBI lineage: Eukaryota > Metazoa > Chordata > Mammalia > Artiodactyla > Cervidae > Cervus > Cervus canadensis. The sequence continues at coordinate 23,765,471 of NC_057396.1, forward strand.
AACTCACTTAACACATTATTGACCAGAGACGACGTATTAGGGTCACAGGAGTTAGTTTCTGCGAAAATCCCTCTGTCAATAATGTGTTAACAAATCCCCATGGTTGACATTTAGATTGCTTCCAGTTTTCTACTAATAAAGACAATCCTGCAGTGAATATCTATGTGCACATTTCTTGTTCCTTCTTTTGTAATATTTCCTGAGGTTAAATTCCTACAAGTGAGATTACTAAGTCAAGGGATAGAATAATTTTAAGGCTTATCCTGTCTTTCACGAAATATTTATTGAACAGGGTCTATGGGCCAGAGACTGTGCCAGGCACCGAGGATCCAAAGGTGAAAGAAGGAGCCAGTGTCTGCCATCCTGGGGGTCACAGGCAAGTGGGAACACAATCACTTAAGTGATACAGTTGGATACCTGCTGTCCTTGTGATAGAAACAGACCTACTGACCCTGGGGAATGACTTAAGTGCTGAGAAAGAAGGGCCTGATCAGGGTGGAATTTACTTGCAAATTACGTGGAACTCTTAGGAAATGTCAACCTGGTGGACAGGCTGGGGATGGAAATTCTGAATAAGAACAGCAAGATCCAAATGAGAACGGCATGAGAAAATGTCTTCTAGGACTTACTGGTGGCTTGACAATGCTGGGGTCTAGGTGCGGTCATGGAGAGGGTTCCCAGGGGCTGATGAGGGGACAGGAGACCCAACAGGTAGGCAGGCAGCCTGTACCCTGCCAAGGAGTTTGTATTTTACCCTTAAGGTAGGGAGAAGTCAGTAATGGATTTTAAGCAGACTCTTGATACATTTTTACAAATTGTTCTCTAAAGTGTTTTGTACGCAGTGACATCAAGAAAAGCTTTTCTAAAGCTGTCCTGTCCTGATTCTTCAGGGGATTCCTCGGGTCTCTATTTCTGCCATAGGAAGCGGGTGGGGCAGGGAGGGAGGGGACCATGGCCTCTGGCCTGAGGCTGTAGCTGAATGGCTGTTACAGTTGAATGGAGATGAGCTTTACCCCAGCAGGAAGAGATGGAATTGCTGAAGGTCTTCCAGGACTAGAAAAAGAAGCAAAGAGGGGGTTAGAATGAGCTGTACTACTTCTGTCACCTCCCGCAAAATGAAGCTAACCAAAAATTCAGGCTCACTCTAAAGCCTCTTAAGCAGAGGCCTCCTGGTCCCCTTACACTGCTCTAGAACCTTACCGTGGGTGGCTTAGTCACATTGACCAATGTGGGGAGATGGATGTGACTCCTTTATCTCAGAAGCCTGGAAGCTACTTGAACTTGCTGCCACTTGTTGACTGGGGCCCTGGAGAGAGCATCAGCCGCTGGCCTTTCCTAGTGATCCCTTCTGCTCTCACAGCCCTCATTGTCCCCTAAACGCACAATGCCCGTTAGTGACTCTGGGGCTCTGAACAATGCTCTTCTTTCTACTGTTACCCTCTGTCTGGCTAACTCTGCCTTGATCTTCTGGATCTGAAGCCAGGCTCCATGAAACCCTCTGAGCCCTCTAAGAGTCCAGCCAGCCCTGGACCCTGCGCTTACAGCTTTCACTGCACTTGTCAACTAGGGCATCCTCGGGTGGGCGTCTTGATCTCCCAGAAGCTTGTGAACATCCTGTAGGCATGGACCAAGCATTACTCATCTCCGATTCCAGTGCCCGCCCAGAGTCTGGTACCTGCAGGTTCCAATTGAATTCTTAACTAATATTAGGTCATGTGACAAGCTGACTATGAGAAAGAGGAAAAGGGGAGGAGGCACAAGCACTCTCAGCTACAAAGGCCCCTGCGCTATGTCATTTCACTGGGATGCATAAGAGATACTTGGAGCCCCTGAGGATGCTGTTTGTCCCTTTTTCTCTTGGCTACATCTTCTCTCTGCCTCCTGTTACCTTCCCCTTAGCTCCTAAAGACGCGATTAGGCACCCACCCCAGGTTCCTGTCTGCTCACCTTTCTCTCCACCCTGGGGCTGGAGCAGGGAGTGAAGAAGCTGGGCCAGCAGCACAGTTTCCCTGCCGACTCTAATTCCTGTCCCTTATTAAATTCAAGGCTGATTTGGGCTGTGTGAGCTTTCCTGGACCACCTGCTGTCTGACCAATTCCTTTTCTTTTTCTCCCCCTGGTGACTAATAGCTGCTCTTTCCTCCCTTCGGAGTCTCAGAATCTCCTCTCCCTACTCCTCCCTACCTGTTCAGACCCCCATGGCTCCCCAAAGCAAGGATCTGCAAAGCCAGGCCATGCCCTCCAGGCAGCTCCTTTGGGGCCTGGGGTTCCTCTCTCCAGGGAGGGGCTGCTGAGAAAGGAGAGCATGGCTGGGAGGGGGATGGAGGCCAAGGGAAGGAGTAGGGGGGATAGAGAGGCTGGGGCTGCCAAGCAACCAGGGGAAGCTTCTGGAAAGGGAGGTAGAGCCTGAGAAGGATGAAAGCCCATGACAGATAATAGAGCCCCAGAGCAAGAAAGGTTGGAAGATGGGAGATGAGACAACAGTGTAAGCAAAGGGCACTGATGGCAGAGAAGGAGGCAGTTTGGTGAGGCTGGGAGCCTGAGACAGCAGAACTGCAACAAAACAAATGTTCACACTTGAGGACGTGCAACCTCCTGTCGTTTGCAGAGGCGTAGAAGCACCTTGGAATGAGCACAGAAAGCCCCTGCTACGTGGGTGAGCAGGGTGAGCCTTCGACCTGGGCTTCAACCACAGAACCCAGCTCTGGGTGCTCCCTGAAGGCTGAGTGTGCTGCACACACATATGCGTGTGCCCATGAGCCCACGGCTAGCTGGGGGTTAGATCCCAACACTACCAGGGTCCAGGTTTCAGGCGGGCAACTGAGGAAACATAGATGGTGCTAATACCTTGGGCGCCGGTCCGGGGCATAGGCACACCCACCTCACAGGGAGCTGAGTATCACACCAGGTGTCAGAAGCTACGTGTTCGAATCCCACCCCTAGCCCTGGCCCTGGAACTAGTCACTGGGTGTCACTGAGCCTCTGCCCTCAGCCGGGTTCACAGCCCCAGCTCTGCGGCTTGTCATAACTGGTGAAAAACAGGTATAGAAACGTTTCCCAAATGGAAAAGCACTCCAGAAAACAGGAAGGTGATTTTCCTCTTTCCGGCCAGGCCATCACAGGACGGGGCCAAGGGAGACCTCGGACACCCCAGGCTGCCTGCTAACTCCGTGTGGGTGGGTCTCCCCCCATTTTTGCTCCAGTCAATCCGAATTTCTCTCCATTCCACACCCCCCCCACTCCCCCCCTCATCTCTCTCTCTCTTACCCCTGGACCTTGGCACATTGCTCCCTCTGTCTGGAATGTTTTCTCGCCTTCTCTTTGCTCAGCTGAAACAATGACTGCCTTCTGGTCTCTGCTGACCTGTGGCTTCTTCCAAGAAGCCTTCCCAAACTCGCCAGTGCTCATGAGTTCAGCGTGGCTGCTGCATTCATGGAACCCTGTGTTTCTAGGAGTGTGTGAGAGAGAGACAGTGTCTGCATGAGGGGGAGGTGGCTGAGTCTCTCAGTCCCAATTATAGCCGACTCCAGGCCCCGGGACCAGCGTGGAGGATGGCCACAGCCGCGCGTGGGTGCCCGGCCACCTGGCTACCAGCTGCCACTCTCTCCACGCTCTTGGGGAGAAGCCACAGGAGTCTGAAATGTTTTCTGGGTCACCGCCTAGCACCTGGTCTCTCCCTGAGTGAGCCCCGAGACCCGCCTTCGCCTATTCACAAGGAACGGTTGCCATGGTGGTGACTCAGCCTTCCGGGCCCCCTGAGGGGGAGGCCCTGGGCTTTGGGGACCCCAGGTGCCCTGGCAGGGGCACCTCTGCCTTTCTGAGCAGGGCTCTGGGTGACTCATAGGGGTGGGGGGACGCGCCTGCATCCAGCTCTGCCTTCAGACACGCAGGACACGCTGAGAACTTGCCTTCCCCTGGGTCCACCTCGCTTTCCCAAGTGAGGTACTCTGTCCCCCGGAACAGGGTTGCCAGGCCCTTCCACAGGACCAGGACCGGTTTATCGCCTCATTTAGGCCTCTGCAGATGTCACCTCCTCAGAGCAACCCCCCTCCTGTACCCACCCCCCATCATTCTGTTTGAAACAGGTCCCCTTCCACTTCTAAATCTCCACCTGCTGTTTTTCTCATATCACTCAGTGTGACTGGGTCATAACCCTTTTTTGGTTTTGTGGGGGGGGGTTTGGTGTATCCAGTGTCTGTCTTCCTGCAGAATGAAAGCTAGAGGAAGGCAGAGATTTTGTTGACCTTGCTCCCACTATGCTGGTTGGTCTCCAGGAACTCCTGCCCCTCCTCTGGTCCCTTCTCTGCCTGGCTCTGGCCTCAGGAGACTGATCTCTGGGCATTGTACCTCCCAGATTCTCTTGATGACCAGCTCCTGGCTGGGTTGTGGCCAATGCGGGCACCAGAGAGAGATCAGAAGGCAGGGGATTCCTTCCCTTTGACAACAGGGATCTGGCAGGTTCGTCCCTCCACACTGTGGCTCTCACCAGACAGCCTCTCCCCTGTGATTCCAGGCTCCCAAGCTACACTCAGTAACTCTACCACTTCTGGCTGGCCTGTTGTTTGGTTTCAGAGCCCTCACCAAGCTTCGGGGGCCCCCTTGACCCACTCACACCTCTGTAAGCAGTCCTTCCACTGCAGCTTCTTCATTTGAACTACCTGCACTGAAACCATCTGCTGGGACTCAGACCCAACTCTGGTCCAGTGGAACAAATATTGTTGAATGGATGATTTCAGGGCTTCCCTGCTGGCTCATTGGTAAAGAATCCACCTGCCAATGCAGGAGACGTGGGTTCGATCCCTGGGTCAGGAAGATCCCCTGGAGAGAGAAATGGCAACGCACTCCAGTATTCTTGCCTGGGAAATCCCATGGACAGAGGAGCCTGGCGGGCTACAGTCCATGGGGTCACAAAGAGTTGGACATGACTTAGTGACTAAACAAACAAACAGAAAGATTGATTCCATGAATGGCAGGTGCCTCAGGCTGAGCCTCTCAGAAGCCCAGGCTCTGGTATGGAAGAACAGAATAGTAGGTGATAAGTTCAAGGCAGACATGGGCTCTCTGCATAGAATAGCCCTCCAAATCATTCCCAGACCAAGAGCACCATTCACATTTTTAAAGGTTATGAGTAAGAAAATTCCAGAGTCTCCCTCAGTGGCCTGTTCTTATGACATATAACTCTCCCTGGCAGAAATATCTTCCTCATGTCTAACCCAAATCCCTTTTATTATAGTTGGAAACGCCTTCTTCTTGATCTAAAGATAAAGGTTGCATCTCTATGATATTATTCTAGGAAATCATTCCACTACATTTGCATGCATCCTTCTAGTATGTTAATATATTAAATGAGAAAGGCAAAGAACACAAAATTTGAGTCCAGAAAAGCTGAAGTATTGGTTCTGGCACATTATGCTGAACAACTTCTGGCAACTCATTTAAGCTCCCAAATATCTTTTTGTCATCTATCAGTTGGGAATAATGGTGAGCCTGGCCCAGCCTACTCCTGCCTTGCATTTATGAGCATCAGATGCAAAGACTGTGTCAATAACAAAGAATCCTATATTCAAATGTTAACTGATGCTCTCATCCTCTTCAGAATATTTAATCCCAGGATCTGCAATTGTGCTTCCATAGTGGCTCAGTGGTAAAGAATCTGCCTGCCAGTGTAGAAGGCATGGGTTTGATCCCCGGAGAAAGAAATGGCAACCCACTCCAGTATTCTTGCCTGGAAAATTCCATGAACAGAGCAGCCTGGAGGGCTACAGTCCATGGGGTAGCAAAGAGTTGGGCATGACTTAGAGACTGAACAACTACAATCTGGGATTGTCTTAATGTTATCTTTTTCAAACCCTCCTGAAACTGAGCCACACTTTCCACATGGCTCTTCCTGGTATTGTCTGTACCTGGGGCATGGGATGGGGTGGGGGAATCACAGTTTCTCTTCCATGACATTGTTGTATTTGTGGTCCATCTGAGTGTGGTGGGAGAGACAGCAGTCTGACCAGGCAAAAACCTTGGTTAGGATGTTTGATTTCCTAAGAGAATGCCAATTCTGCCACCTACTTGGTTGATTTCTGAAGGAGGTCTGCTACCTTGTGTTGACATCACAGAATGCCAACACTCTACACCTTCACTGGAAAACAAACTCAAATCGTCTACTGCTGGCTGTTATGAAGGGCCCAGTGCAAGAAATAATCATCATGTGAGATTATCTGAAGGACATGCCGCCCAGCTACTCCTCTAGATATTCTAGAGTTTTATCCCTGGATCAAGTCAGACGATCCAAGAACTGCATTTCTGGACCAAATGGCTTTGGCTCCTTGTGGAAGCAGATTTATTGACTTGGGTTTAGTCATACGGTTTGAAGTTAGCACCGAAGCAATGCTTGAAGGGAAAGCTCTGAGTCTAGCTATTATATTTAACGGAAGAAGGGTATTTTTCAAATTGCCTGTGTGATTTCTCTGTTCCTTTTTGAAGTCCCATATGGGAAATCCTCAGTTTCAGCTTCTCCAGGGAAACTGGTCTAATTTTGACTACCGGACAATGCAAAATTCATCACCGATGAATTTTTGGCTTTCCTTTTGTCTTTGGTTGTTAGGAAGCTCAGTCCTTAGGGCATGAATTTCTGTGTTCTAGCTTTTCCTCAGTCTCATATTTCTTTTTCTCCTCATCTTCACTTTACCCCAACCATTTATCTATGTTTTTTCTTATTATGGTGTATCATTGATTTTTGTAACGCTTAAAAAAACAGACTGGTGGTTCAGAGTACTATGAAAATTTGGCAAAGGGATCAGACTAGTGTAGACAAAAGCAAAATAAAGATTAAGCATCCATTGAGAGATGGACAGTAGCATGCATTTTTTTTTTCATTAACTTTTCTGTATCCTTTGTGATTTACTGAATGCTTTCTATAACATTAGGTCCAACGGTTATAAAAGAAAATAATATTCATTAATTTAGCAAATATTTATTAGGATCTGCCAGGTGATAGACATATAATAGGAAACAACATGACTTCAGCCTTTGCCTTCATGAAGCTTTACAGATGGCAGAGAATGCAAGTAATTTCGCCAAAAACTACCTTCAGGTGTGAGGATGGTGTTCACTGGAGAAAGTACCAAGTGGGGAATCTAATTCTATCTGGATTCTGAAGGGTCTGCCTAGGGAAGGAATGTTTAACCTATCTGAAGAGGGATAAGGAATTAGAGAAGCAAACAGGAGGAAGAAGGGAGGGAAGGATGTCCCCAGAAGAATGAACAACATGTACAAAAGTCAGGAGACAAAAGGAGTCATGTCCTCAGGTGAGCAGATAGGCAAACCTATTTTCATCTGTGAAATGGAATACTACTCAGCCATTAAAAAGAAAAACCTACTGATACACACAACTTGGGTAGATCACAAAGATAATACTGAGTGAAAGAGGTTGTTCTCAGAAGGTTATATACTATATGTATGATTCCATAGGTATCCCGAAGAAAACCACAGTGATGGAGAACAGATTAGTGCATGTTAGGACTTAAAGAAAGGGAAGAGTATGATCACTACATATGAAGAGGTAGATTTTATGTAATGTAAAAAGGTAAATTTTACAGGAGTGATGGGATTCTTTTTATTCTGATTGTGATGGTGGTATAGACCACTACCCATGTGTTATAATTTATAGAGCTGTAAAGCCTTTGACTATGTTCACAATAAACTGTGGAAAATTCTGAAAGAGATGGGAATACCAGACCACCTGACCTGCCTCTTGAGAAACCTGTATTCACGTCAGGAAGCAATAGTTAGAACTGGACATGGAACAACAGACTGGTTCCAAATAGGAAAAGGAGTATGTCAAGGCTATATATTGTCACCTGCTTATTTAACGTATATGCTGTGTACATCATGAGAAATGTGGGGGGGATGAAGCACAAGCTGGAATTAAGATTGCCGGGAGAAATATCAATAACCTCAGATAGGCAGATGATATCACACTTATGGCAGAAAGTTAAGAAGAACTAAAGAGGAGAGTGAAAAAGTTGGCTTAAAGCTTAACATTCAGAAAATGAAGATCATGGCATCTGGTCCCATCCCTTCATGACAAATAGATGGGGAGACAGTGGAAACAGTGGCTGACTTTGTTTTGGGGGGCTCCAAAATCACTGCAGATGGTGACTGCAGCCATGAAATTAAAAGACGCTTACTCCTTGGAAGGAAAGTTATGACCAACCTGGATAGCATATTAAAAAGCAGAGACACTACTTTGTAAACAAACATCTGTCTAGTCAAGGCTATGGTTTTTCCAGTGGTCATGTATGGATGTGAGAGTTGGACTATAAAGAAAGCTGAGTGCAGAAGAATTGATGCTTTTGAACTGTGGTGTTGGAGAAGACTCTTGAGAGTCCTTTGGACTACAAGATCTAACCAGTCCATCCTAAAGGAAATCAGTCCTGGGTGTTCATTGGAAGGACTGATGTTGAAGTTAAAACTCCAATATTTTGGCTACCTGATGTGGAGAGTTGACTCATTTGAAAAGACCCTGATGTTGGGAAAGATTGAAGGCAGGAGGAGAAGGGGACGACAGAGGATGAGATGGTTAGATGGCATCACCAACTCAATGGACATGAGTTTGGGTAAACTCTGGAAGTTGGTGATGGACAGGGAGGCCTAGCGTGCTGTGGTTCATGGGGTTGCAAAGAGCTGGACATGACTGAGGAACTGAACTGAACCAAGCTAAACCAAAAATAAAAGTCAATGTTCCTGTTAGCTTATTTAAACAGTAAAAGTTTAAGTCACAAAAGAAAAGTTCACAGCTAAAGACCTCAACAAGGAAAAAGGGGGCTAGAGGATGGTAGACAGTGAATCTCGACAGTATCGGCAATGTTTTGTTTCTTACAGGATATGAAGGAAAACACAAATCAGCTTCACCAAGGCCATGTTTGCACATTATCCTGATGGCGGCGGGGAGCTATTGAGCAGTTTTGAGCAGGGACAGACACAACTGGATTTGCTCATTAACACAGTTCCTCCAACTACGGTACATAGAGTGGATTAAAGGGAGCCCCAAGGGGCTGTGGGGAGGCTAGTGAGGGATGGTCGGGAGGTCCCGGTGGGTGAAAGTGGCTTGGAGTAGTAAGATGAAGACAAACAGGTTCATATACAGCAACAGCCTCTGCACAGGTCCAAAGGGAAGGGGAGGGAAGGAGAACAGAGATGCTAGTGCTCTGGACGGCGTGGAGGTGACCATGGACCATGGGCCTCTCTTAGCAGAGTCCCGTGGCATGGCCAGTCTATCAGGATGGGGTGTATAGCCCCCTTTCTAGTCTGGTCACTCGGGTCAGAAACCTGTGGCTCTGCTAGTCACTCGGTCCCCTCTCCCCAGCTTTGGATAATAGCCACCTTCTTAGGGCTGATGGAAAGACTGGTGGAGGCAGTGGGCTTGGCCCTGGGAGACGAGCAGCTGATCACTCCAGGGTCTTTTCCATCTCATCCCATCTCCTTCCTCTCCTGGGCCTGTTTAAATTTGGGAAAGGCAGGGGTGGGAGTCCAAGGGCAGGAAGGGGAGGAGGAAAGGCAGGTTGTAGTGCTGCTCCCCCCACCCCCAAGTCCTGCTAAGAAATGGCTTCACAGTGATTTATCTTCCCTGGATATCGGCTGCCAGGATCTTATCAAACTGTAATTACCCTGCCTGGGTCTGTGCTAATTGGTTCTCTGGAGCAAAGTTACCTCCAATTCGTGTGTTATGGGTGCACAGCGGGAAATGATTTGAGCCAAGAAGGTTGTCTGTGATGACATGTCAGGGAATCACTGTGGTGGCTGCAAGAACGTGGGGCTGGAACCCGGTTTAGAGGGAAGCAACTGTTCCGTGGGTTCCAATTCTAACCTGAAATGACCAGCCTCCCACTTTTGTCATCTGACTTCTGTCTCAGTCTGGGACAGATTGAGATTGAAATTCCATTTTCAAAAGCCTCCAAAAACCTGGGATGAAGGAATCTGAGGACTGAAGAGGATCTTAAAAATCACCCAGTCCAACATGTATCTTCCCTTTGACAGCCTCACCAAGGGGGTACCAGTTCCCACATGGTGCCCTGGATGAGAGATCATTACCCCTTGAGTAGCCCCTGCCATACTCAGAATGATTCTAATTATTAAAAAGATTTTTGTTGATTTTTTTTTTTAATATTGAGCTCAAACCTGTCTCCTTACAATTTTGTCTGCCCCTGTGGTGGCACCGAGCTAGCACAATACTTCTTTCTCCTAAAACACTTCAGCTATTTTCCCCTAAAATATTAGAACCCAATACCACAATGCACCCTGCACCTCAAGACAAGATCCTGCATGTCACACACAATATCCTTTCATCACCTCCTACAAGCATGACACACCATGTCAGCTGTCTGCCTCCAGAAATGTCTTTAATTTGGCCATATCTCTCCACTGCTGCTGGCGCCACTCTGATCCAACAAGGCACCATCATCTCTGCAGGACCATGTAAGACCCTCTCCCCCAACCCTGCTGGTCTTCTGCTTGTTCCCACTCTCTCCACCCCGCAAGCCACCCCACAATCTATTCTCCACACAATAGCTAGAGTAATTCATTGGCCATTTTTTAACTGTGGTTAAGATTTATACAACATAAGATTTGCCATTTTAGCCATTTTAACATGTGCAGTTCAGTGGCATTAAGTACATTTCCAATGTTGCACAATCATCAGTACTGTCCATCTCCAGAACTTTTTCATGACCCCAAACAAAATTTCTGTCCCCATTAAACAATGACCTCCCATTCCTCTCCCCTAGCCCCTGGGAGTCTCTGGTCCACTTTGTGTCTGTGAATTTGCCTACTTCCAGTACGACAAAAGTGAATCATGTAATGTCTGTTCTTTACTACTGTTCTTTTGTGTCTGGCTTATCTCACTTAACACCAGGTTTTCAAAGCTTATCCTCATTATAGCATGTATCAAAATTTTATTCCTTTTTAAGGTTAAATAATATTCCATTGTGCATATCCACATTGTGTTTATCCATGCAGCTGTTGATCTGTGTGGTCTTAGGATGGTTACCTGATCCCTCTGAGTCTTAATTTCCTCAAATGCAAAATAAAATGAATAGTATCTTCTTTTTAAGATGGTTGTAAGAAAACAAAGAATCTGATTTTACAAACTGCCAGAAGACCTGAATAGACATTTTTTCCAAAGAAGACATACAGATGGCCAACAGGCACTTGAAAAGATCCTCAACATCTTTAATCATCAGAGAAATGCAAATTAAAACCACAATGAGATATCATCTCACACCTGACAGAATAGCTATCATCAAAGAGACCACAAGTAACAAATGTTGGTGAGGATGCGGAGAAAAGGGAACACTTATGCACCGTTGGTGGCAATGTAAATTGTTACAGCCACTGTGGAAAACAGTGCGGAGGTTTCTCAAAAAACTAAAAATAGAACCACCATACCATCTAACAATTCTACCTGAGTATATATCCAAAAAAGCCAAAACACTAATTCAAAAGGTACATGCACCCCAGTGTTCATAGAAGTATTATGTACAATTACCAGGATATGGAAGCAAAGTGTCTACCAACAGATGACTGGATAAAGATGTTTTATACACACACACACACACACACACACACACACACACATATATGTATGGAAAACTACTCAGCCATAAAGAAGAATAAAATTTGCAACAACATATATAAACTTAGAGCACATTATGGTAAGTGAAATGTCAGACAGAGAAAGACAAATGCTGTGATATTACTTACATGTAAAATCTAAGAAATACAACAAACTAGTGAGTACAACAAAAAAGGAACTGACTCACTGATACAGAGAACAAACTAGTCGTTACCAGTGGTAAGAGAGAAGAGGGGAGGGACAAGATAGGGGTAGGGGAATAAGAGGAACAAACTACTATGTATAAAATAAATAAGCTACAAGGATATATTGTACAACACAGGGATTGTAGTCAATATTTTATAATAACTATAAATGGACTATAACCTTTAAAAATTGTGAATTACTATGTTGCATACCTGTAAGTTACACATCAATTATATCTCAATTTTTAAAAAGTAAAAAAAGTGGGCTTCCCCAGTGGCTCAGAGGTACAGAATCTGCCTGCAATGCAGGAGATGCAGCAGTAGCCATGGGTTCAATCCTTAGGTTGGGAACATTCCCTGGAGAGGGAAATGGCAACCCACTCCAGCATTCTTGCCTGGAAAATCCCATGGATAGAGGAGCCTGGCAGCAACAGTCAACAGAGTTGCAAATAGTCAAACACGACTGAGCGACTAAATAACAAGATCTAAACAAGATAGAGTAACAAATACAGATTGTCTACAGTAGGAGCTTAACAGATGGAAGTATCATTATAATTTATTGAGTATTCTGTTATCATCTTCAATGTTTTAACACCCTGAATTCTTCCTGGTATCCATCTAGCACTGTTCTTGGCATATGGTAGGCAGTCAATAAATATTTGCTAAATGAATAAGTGAAATTCAACTTGCCCCTAAGTGAGCAGTTTCCTGACCCTACCCAGCTTCCCTGTCACATTTCCTGATTTTTCTGTAACTATTTCCATTCTTCCAGTTCAGTTCAGTTCAGTCGCTCAGTCGTGTCCGACTCTTTGAGACCCCATGAATCACAGCACGCCAGGTCTCCCTGTCCATCACCAACTCCCAGAGTTTACTCAAACTCATGTCCATCGAGTCGGTGATGCCATCCAGCCATCTCATCCTCTGTTGTCCCCTTCTCCTCATGCCCCCAATCCCTCCCAGCATCAGGGTCTTTTCCAACAAGTCAACTCTTTGCATGAGGTGGCCAGAGTATTGGAGTTTCAACTTCAGCATCAGTCCTTCCAATGAACACCCAGGACTGATCTCCTTTAGGATGGACTGGTTGGATCTCCTTGCAGTTCAAGGGACTCTCAATAGTCTTCTCCAACACCACAGTTCAAAAGCATCAATTCTTTGGTGCTCAACTTTCTTCACAGTTCAACTCTCACATCCATACATGACCACTGGAAAAACCATAGCCTTGACTAGACGGACCTTTGTCAGCAAAGTAATGTCTCTGCTTTTTAATATACTATCTAGGTTCGTCATAACTTTCCTTCCAAGGAGTAAGCGTCTTTTAATTTCATGGCTGCAATCACCATCTGCACTGATTTTGGAACCCCGAAAAAATAAAGTCAGCCACTGTTTCCACTGTCTCCCCGTCTATTTGCCATGAAGTGATGGGATCAGATGCCATGATCTTCGTTTTCTGAATGTTGAGCTTTAAGCCAACTTTTTCACTCTCCTCTTTCACTTTCATCAAGAGGCTTTTTAGTTCCTCTTCACTTTCTGCCATAAGGGTGGTGTCAACTGCGCATCTGAGGTTATTGATATTTCTCCCGGCAATCTTAATTCCAGCTTGTGCTTCTTCTAGCCCAGAGTTTCTCATGATGTACTTTGCATCAGATGATCATTATATCTACCACTGTGGGCAGGAATCCCTTAGAAGAAATGGAGTAGCCATCATGGTCAACAAAAGGGTCTGAAATGCAGTGCTTGGATGCAATCTCAAAAATGATAGAATGATTTCTGTTAGTTTCCAAGGCAAACCATTCAGCATCATGGTAATCCAAGCCTATGCCCCAACCAGTAATGCTGAAGAAGCTGAAGTTAAACAGTTCTATGAAGACCTACAAGACCTTTTAGAACTAACACCCAAAAAAGATGTCCTTTTCATTATAGGGGACTGGAATGCAAAAGTAGGAAGTCAAGAAACACCTGGATTAACAGGCGAATTTGGCCTTCGAGTACGAAATGAAGCAGGGCAAAGGCTAATAGAGTTTTGCCAAGAGAACGCACTGGTCATAACAAACATCCTCTCCCAACAACACAAGAGAAGACTCTACACATGGACATCACCAGATGGTCCACACCAAAATCAGATTCTTCCAGTTAGCCAGCCTCATAAACCTTTATCACTTTTGACCCCATCATTATCTTTATCCTTTAAATCCAAAGAATGTGTAAAGAGATAATGGTCATGATACCTCCCCATCGATAACTCTTTCTAAGGCTCTGCCTGCAGTACCTGGGCTGTTCTTTTAGACAGGTGACCCAGATTCTGATCTCACCCTACCTCTACCTACCATGCTTATCAGACTGTTAGCTGATTGGACCAGGAGTGGGCATCACCTGAGATGGCTGACAACCTACAATATTATAATGTAACAGGTATGGGAAGCTCAATCAGACCTTTGGAAGTTTGAAGGCATAGATATTAAGCAGCTGAGTCACTTAGCAGTGGGAGGACTGGAGGGTCATGATGCCTCAGAAAAGCTGAAGTTGCTGAGGGAAAGGAAAAAGTGAATGATCAGAGGAAGCCAGTGGGTAGAAAGAAGAGAGTGGAGAAGCCATGTAGGAAGAAGGATTGATTCTAAGATTCAGAGAGAGACAAACCAAAACCCCAAAGGAAGGCCCAAGAGGGAAAGAGACAAAGATGGAAAGAGGAGCTGGCTCCGTCTGTCTTCCTGGGTTTCTCTGTGACTTCTGGGTTCAGCTCTAATTCCACTATCCCACTGCGGGTCTTAATTCCAGATGCCTTAGACTCTGTGGTTTATACTCTCTAGTATCTGGTATCAAGGGGCTTCCCAGATGGCTCAGTGGTAAAGAATCTGCCTGCCAATGCAGGAGACTTGGGTTTGATCCCTAGGTCAGGAAGATGCCCTGGAGGAGGAAATGGCAACCCACTCCAGTATTCTTGTCTGGAGAATCCCATGGAGAGAGGAGCCTGGCAGGCTACAGTCCATGGTGTCGCAAAGAGTTGGATATGACTGAGGAAATGAGAACACACGCATGCACATCTGGCATCAAACTACATCCTCACTCAAAAGTGTGTTGGGTAAAGCCTAAAAACTTTAGTGCTTGTTGGATAAAGTCTAAACTCAACAGAGATTCTAGGTCCTATATCTCTCGATTCTCAGATAAGTCTATACTGTTAACTTCCAACACAAAAACTCCCCCCACCAGTCAAGATGCCTCCCCATCACCCTGCTCCCTCCTCACACTCTGGTCTTCCCTATCGGTTCCACATCCTTCCCTTTGTGTCCTACAATTACCTTTACCCCCCTCTTTATGTTTCTTCCTGTCTATTCTCCTATGCTCCTCGATTTCCCTCTTTTCTCTTTTCATCTCTCAAGGCTAAGATCAAGTATTCCCTAACTACACCCAGACCACTTACATACATTTCAAATATATTCATCTTGTCCTTCCAGGTTTCTTGAAGTTACAGACTCTGTATTCTACTGCTTCTCTCTCCCATGGTACCTAGCAGTGTTCCATGTGCTTAGAAGATATTGGAAACATTCTTATTCAATTAATTTCAATTACAAAATTGATGAATGTGGGTATAAATAGAGACTTTATTTGAAGAAGTGAATAATGTTGGATGCCAAGCAAATCACTGTGTGTGTGAGAGAGGGAGTAAAATTCCACCTTTAGGCATCCTACTGAGCATACTAAGAATTCTGTTGTCTACTACTCCTCTGCACATCAACAGTTTCAGCTAATGCTATTCTGCATACTCTTCAGTAGAATCTAACTTCAGGACTCAATTTTTTAAAAAGAACTCTTTAGATTAAGGAACTGTATCACCTTCTAGTCCTACAAATTCAATTAAAATTCAAAAAGCATTTATTAAGTACACTGTGGGAAATACAAAATTGATTAATAAGACCTAATCTCTTCCTTCAAGATGCTCACAGTCTGGTTGAGGGATAGGGCAAGAGCATCGATGACTAAAGTCAAGGCTGGATAAGATATGTGCCTTAAGAGAGGTGAAAGCACTCTCAGAGGGAGAGGTGGTCTTAAGGAAAGGAAGGGTCTGCAGAAGAGCTGGAGGAAGGACTATTTGAGACAGGCAAAAGCATGGATGTGAAGGCAACACAGTCACATTGGGGAAACTTGAATGGTCCAATTGGGGATTTTTTTTTTTAATTTATTTTTTGTTCATTTATTCGTTTGTTTTGGCCACACCATGCAGCATACAAGATCTTAGTTCTCTGACCAGGGATTGAACCTCTGCCCCCTACAGTGGAAGCCTGGAGTCTTAACCACTAGACCCCCAAGGAAGTCCCTTGAATGGTCCCGTTGGTACGCAGTGCCTGATTATCAGATCTCTGCCATTTGTGAAAGAGGAAACTTCCCATGGCCAGGAGGTCTCATCAATACACAGCCACTAAGCATTTGTTGAGCCTGAACTTGGGCATGACAGATGGAGAGAAGGTACTTTGTCCATCTGTCCCTTGTCAAACTCGCTCAACATGGAATAAATTGTCCACCTTCTCCTTCACATAGGCACAAAAGCAGGGAAGAGTGTTTTTGTTCAAGGAGAGTTTGAATATTTTACTACATTTTATTAATAAATGTTATTCCATATTCATTAAACACTGATATGAATAATGAAAAGAATTGTATTTTACTTTTACCTTATGTTTAAAATACTGTTCCCTTTATTCCTACCCCACCTCTGAGACAGGCAGAAGCTAGATGTTTTTCCTGTTACTTGCCATCTGGTTTTAGCTTTAGGAACTAAGGATATGTGTTTGCCCAGACAGGGAGAGATTGAATGCATTCTGCCTGGCTAACACATTATTATTTGACTTGATGACGGAAGAGAGCTCAACCAGAGCTGGAACCATCTCACGCCAGTTCAGGAGAGTGGGTCATGGGCGTTTCTTCCCAATTCCTTATTCAATGTCCGTTTGGCAGCTTGAAATCTGTCATGGTGGGCATATTTACACCACGGGAATTGGCAAAAGCTGTAAATAAGGTCTTTTCCTCCTGGAGAGCTGGCTACATATTTACTGGCACACCCCTGGATCTCACTGCACAGAAGAGGAACTGGAGGCGGAGAGCTAAGGTAACTTGTCCAAGATCATATAACCAGTTGTGGTTGGGAAGCTGGTACCAGTCAGGCCACCACCATGCCTACGTATCATCACTCTTTCTGCTGGAAGCTGCAGAACCGATTAGTATTTAGAAGGTGCCTCTAAATAAGAAAGTAGACAACAGCACAGATTATTATACAAAAGAAACAGATGCCATGGTCTTCAAGTTAATAGTTTGCCAGGGCTAAAAGAGGAACATCCCAACTTCTCTCCCCAGATGGCTGATTCTTACCCCTCTCCTCACACTCCTACCTTCCTGGTGGGAGAGGTTCTAGGAGTGGAGAAGCAGGAGGGGAAACTTCCATTTTTTCCAGCTTTGCATTGGAGTGAGTGGCGGAAGGCATTTCTCAGCCAAGTGCCTAGATGCTTTGGACTCCACTTGCTCTGTGTAATTAGTGTCTATTTGTCTCCTTAAGTTAAACTGGTTTTTAGCAATTTAGAGCCAGGGAGCCCATGTTATTTCAGTGAAGTGATAAAAAAAAATGGATATGTAATTGAAATCCCGTTCTACTCCTCTGGGAACCTGGGATGTTGCTTCACTCCGCTGAATGATAAAGATTCAGGACCCTGATCACAGGCGGATAAGTAGGCTGGTTGATTAGGACGAATCCCACAGGCAATTCCTAATCTACTAGTCTGTTTGTTAACTATCTGTCTTTTTAGAATATTTGGTTTGCATAATATGATAATATAATAATGCACACTCTCTTTAAAGGTGGAAATGAACCCAAATTGAGGACAAAACAGCCGCAGCTGGCATCTCTCCTCTCTGCTGCAACAGATCAATTATCAGTTAGCCACAGGTTTTTATTGAGTGCTTATTGTTTGCATGGCACTAAAGGAAGAAGGGGTGTCAAATGTCCAGTTCCTGGCCTTTAGAATCTCCAAAGGCAACAAGGCACACCCACGGGAAATTCATAAATACTATAAAAATAGTGAGCGCTTTGGTCCTAAATGTGTGAATTAAAGCAAAGGAGCGGGTGTAACAGGAAATTTGACTCTTGGCTGAAGAGCCATGGGAAACTGCAGAACCTCACAAACCCCTGGTCCTCGCTTATAAAAAGCATTGAAGTATCTGGTTCAATGTCAACCTTTGTGGTTAAATGGTGTCTATACAGACGTGCAGCACCCCTGGATCCAGGGAGTTCCAGCACATCCAGAGCCTAGCCTGGCTCCTCCCTCCCTCTGAGATGAGGCTGGAGGAAGTGGTTTGATGGGTGACTCTTCTGCCTTCTGTGTTTCTCCTGCACTTCAATAAACATATGGAGGATGGCCACCACCCCCCGAGCTCCTATGCCAGGCCAGACTCTGTGCCGGCTGCTTTACCCGCTCTGTTCCAATGTCACTCCTGCCGCAAATGCATGAACATGTTCAATAAAGAAGCTAAGTGAGAGAAACAAACATTGCATGGTCCCACTTACATGTGGACTCTAAAAGAAAATTTTAAGCTCCGAGAAATAGAGTAGAATGACTGCCCAGGGCTAAAGAGTTGGGAAAAATGGAAGAGGTTCCTAACAGTAGACAAACTCTCAACTATAAGATGCATACGGTCTGAGGATGAATGTAAATTATGGTGACTACAATTGATAACAATGGATCATATAATTGAAATTTGCTAGGAGAGCAGAACTTAAACGTTTTCACCAAAAAGAAAGAGATAAATAGGTGAGATGATGGATGTGTTAATTAACTAAATGGGGAAATCCTTTCATGATGTGTACATATATCAAATCATCACGTGGCACCCTTTAAATATCTTACAATTTTGTCAATTGTGCTTCAATACAGCCGGGGGAAACAAGCAGAGGCTAAGGCTTGGAGTGAGGAATGGCTTGTCCAGGGTCAGCCAGCCAGCATCCTGACCTTAGAGTGCAAGCTTTTCCCACCAGCCCTATCCACGTAAGTCAGTAATCTCTCAGTTTCATCACACACCATAGTACAGAGATGCCTGGGCATCAGCTCCTAAATTCTGACTCTCAAAATCTAGGCCTGAAGAGAGGCATCTGAATTTTTAACTGACTTTCCAGTTAAAAAGGGCACAGGTGGTGTACGGGTGACACTGTACACCAAGTCTGGAACCTAGGTACTGTTATCTGGTGACATGCTGTCTGTCATCCTGTCCCTCTCTTAGCCCAAGGGCACCTCAAGGTCAGGGAGTGGCTCTGAGTCATCCCAGGGTCTCCAGCCTCAGGGCAATGCATGGCACAGTTGGAGCACCCAGGGCATTTTGTGTGGTCATGCTCAGTCACGTTGTGTGGCTCTGCTGTCTTCGTGGTTCTTCTACAAGTAGGGGCTGGCTTATCACACCCCCTGCTGGTTCCAGAGACCCAACTCACAGAGTGCCCAAGGGTGGGTGTGCGTGGCTACTTTGCAGCATGTGCATCCTGCCAGCACCTGTGTGCATGCGTGCTAAGTCACTTCAGTTGAGTCAGACTCTTTGCAACACTATGAACAGTAGCCTGCCAGGCTCCTCTGTCCATGGGATTCTCCAGGAAAGAATACTGAAGTGGGTTGCCATTTCCTTCTCCAGGGGATCTTCCTGACCCAGGGATCGAACCTGCATCTCTTACATCTCTTGCCTTGGCAGGTAAATTCTTTACCACTAGTGCCACCTGGGAAGCCCTACCAGCACCAGCAGGCACCCCCAGTTACCTTCTCGGGGCTTCCTATCTACTGGATACTGTCCCCCTGCCTCTCCCTCTGTTGGGTGTTTCTGCTCAGAGAAAGCTGGCTGAAAGTCACTTGATCAGAAAAGCATAATTGGGAAGAAGGAGATGGCAGACAAACTCTATAGGACATTCTGAAACAGCACAGTGTGACCACTGGCCAATCCTTGGTGTGAAGTTGGATGCCCCCCAATCCCCGCTGCTCCCACTTGCGTGTGAAATTGCCTTGTGAGAGTCACAGAGACAGAAAAATCCAATGAGGAAAAACCCAAGAGATTCCTTTGTCACATGCCTCCAGCAGCATGTGCCCACAAGAATCAATGTCATAGGACGTTATAAGCGTTCTGCAAAATTTGAGCCAAGACAGGTTGAATAGAAACAGTTCTCCTGATTAGAGACTTATGTTCATCTGCCTGCTGATTATCTTTACAGATATTAGGCAGCATTTCTCAAACATTTTCTTGAATTTTTTCTTTCTGGAACTGTTTTTTGAAATTTTTCATATTCTGAAGGATACTTTGAAAAATGATGATCTGGAATAATGATCTTTGCTCCAACTCCTAATGTCCATTTTGCAGATTAAGAAACAGAGTAAAGAATGAAAAGGGAGTTGCCAAGACCTTGCAGCTGGTCATGCTGGATGTAGGCCTTGGTCTCAGGGATGCTGAGTTGCTTCTGCTCCCGGGATCTCACCTGAGATCACCCCATGCCCACAGGATGGGCCTTGTATCCAAGGTCAATGTCAGCAACTTTAGACTGTAAGCTTCTGGTGAACAGCCTCTCTCTAAAACCAACCTTTAACTACACCCAAAGGTGAGCAACAAGGTGAGTGGGCAGGGAACTCAGTCCTTCACATCCTATAGCTTGACCAGCTCCACTGCAGCCCCTGTCCACAGCCCAGGGAGGAGAAACACACAGGACTCGCGGGTTTCTGGAACTCACAGGCTGAGAGGTTAAGGAATACATCGGAATCGTTCAGCTGGAGCAAGGATAGGACTTGAATCCAGGGCTCCTGACTTATTCTTCATCCACCCTTTGATGACAAGTCTGTCACTGGTGCCAGGAAGCTAACTCTCAGCTCACTATGTGGTAAGTGAGTACAGGACCTGGCCGGGGCCCCTTAATAGGCTGAGAAGCTCTTTGCTACCCGGCTCAGGGCAGGGTTCACTCACCTCACCCTCCAGGGATGGAGAGGCAGTGTGAGTGATACATTCCCCCTGGTGTGATCGTACGTGTCTAATTCCTTCTCGGGGCCTTCTTAAGCCCTTGGCCTCAATTATGTTCTATGACTAGCAAGTGACACAAATTAATTATCTGCTGAGAAAAGAAGGGCTTTCTTTTATCTATTTGAAAGTAGTCACCTTCTCATTTCAAGGATTGGCCTCATAAATTCCAAGGAAGGACAAAGAAGATGGCTGCCAGTGTGATGGGGGGAGAGAGAGCAGGAGGAGAAAAGACAGGCAGAGAGGGAGAGGGCGAAGAGGAGGGTGGGGCCAAGCATGGAAAGCCGCCTGCAATTCAGGAGACCCGGCTTTGATCCCTGGGTTGGGAAGATTCCCTGCAGAAGGGAATGGCAACCCACTCCAGTATTTTTGCCTAGAGAATCCCATGGGCAGAGGAGCCTGGCGGGCTACAGTCCCTGAGGTCACAAAGAGTCGGACAGGACAGAAGAGACTTTCACTTTCAAAGACATTATGCTAGAAGAATGTCAGTGAGGTACAAAGGAGGAGGTGCTGAAGTCTGCTAAGGGAGGATGGATATCACAGTAGGCTGTAATATTTAATCTGAGTGTTCCATCATTCAGAAAATATAAGCTCCGGAAGGAAAAGGACCATCTTTGTTTAGTTCACCATCGTGTCCCCAGTGCCTGTCACAGTGATTGGCACACAGTGGATGCTCAACAAACATCCATCTGTTGAATGGATGGACAATCCGTAGGCATTGGCCAAACAATGGGGCAGGAAAAGCCATCCAGAGAAGAGCGGCAGTGGGAGTGAAGACAGCTGTAATGAGCAGCCATTCCCTAGGTCCAGAGCAACACATGTTGTGTTGAGGGGTGGAGAGGTAGACGCAAGGTTGGACAGGCAGCCAGGAACTGAAGTTCTGTGCCGGGGGCCCTTGATCATCATGAAATGACAGCAAATTCCTTTTACATAGAAAATCCCATTTCATCCTCACGGTCACTCTGTGAAGGATACAAGGAGGCTCAGAAGGCTTACAAGATCACAGAGCGGGAACCAGTACCTAATTTTGAACCCAAACCCTGTGATCTTTCTGTGACAGGGGCTCATCCCTCAGGGATCTGCCTGGGATGATTCACACACTTTAGTGATCTCCTTCTGGCCACTGATTATCCTCTGGGCTGGGTTCAGAGCACGGACATGTGTTTTCATGGCAAATAAAGATGACAAATATGCTAAAAAGAAAATCCATATGACCCATTCCAAAGGCAAGTAGGTGGTCATTTGCTTCATCAGACACTCTTTGCAATTCCCTGTATCTCTGTAACTGCCTTTTTTTTTTTTTCTCAAAGGTGGGTTGTCCAAGGGTAGCTGTAGACAAGGGGATGAGAGCTTCGTGTCATTTCCTAGTCGCCCCAGGTCAAAGGGAGAAAGAGAGAGAAGCGTTGTCGGTAAGTCCACAGACAGGCCCCAAGGGTTGGTACTGACCTGGGCATGGCCCACCAGAAAGTGTGTTGAGGATAGGATGCAAAAGGCATAGAAGACACCATTTCTGGCCCCAAGAGAGCTGTATGCACGTGAGGGAAGAGACTAAGTGATGTTAGAAGAATGGATGACGTGGGAACAAACTGGTCTTCATGGATGCTTCCCGCTTGGGCAATGGGAGTCAGTGACATGGGCTGTGAGCCAGACAAATCTGGGTTTCATCCTAGACCTGCCGCTTGCTGGCCAGATGATCTCGGCTATCAGAATAATACCAAATGCACATGGGCAGCTGTACCGGTCAATGCATGATCTCATTCGAATGACAAGTACTGGGAAACAGTGTAGGACGAAGTACTTTTTGCAAATCCCATTTTCTAGATGAGGAAACTGAGGATCAGAGTGTGATTTAGCTAAAGTCACCCTGAAAACCATGATCTGAGACTTCTATACCCCAGATCCCAGGGCCTCCCACAGTGCTACACTGAGGAGGAAAAGCCAAGTTCCCCTGAGCAACACCGACAAGGCATCTTAGCAAGAATCAGACAAAAGCAGGGTATGGATCTTAGATCCCCAAGGTCTTGGGCCAAGGGGTCTGGGGAAGGAAAACTGGAGTCTCATTAACATAGAGGTGGGGACCCAGGACTTCTGGGCTGTCTTCCTAGCTTCCTCCATCCTTTGCCCACTGCCCTTTTCTCCCAGGTTGCTGCCTAATTATAGAGCTGTTGATGCAAATTATTCTAATAACGGTGCTAATTTATACACATTTACATATAATCTGCAATTCATTTCCTGTCCACATTTAGTCAAACTTCACTAATTCAGACAGAAGTGGGGAAGCCTGGTCTGAAATGAAGAGTCTAAATTATAGAATAATTCAATAGTTTCTCACAGGAGAGTCTGCTTCAAAATCAAGCATGCGAAGTAAAAAGGAGGTATTGTCAAAATTTTCTTTGCAAATCCTTAAAATCTCCAAAACACGGACTCTCAGAAACTCAAAAGCCAAAAATTAATTCCTTTTATTTCTCTTTGAATTTAAGCTATGGAAGAAAAGACAATGGGTAAATAAAAGCTCTCTTTCTTCGCTTTCTCTCTGAATTTCTATAATGGAATTCAGGAAGTTCAAGTTCAGTTATGTGATATGATTCCACCTACTAACTTAGTCTGAACTAGTAAACTTCTCTGAGTGCAACATTCTCCATCCCTCAAAATATGCAGATTGGAATTACTTAACTGAGACATGGGAAATCATAAAGTAAATTGGTCTTTGATATATGTGGGTCATATAGTTAATAAACATAATTCAGAAAGTGCAAAATGACAACTGGGTTTGTGCAGTATACCCTGAACGATGGCATTGGAAAAGAGTCTGCTTTAAAAGTAATAATAAATGCACACAATGTGTACAAAATTAATATACACACTGGCTTTGGTTGTGTAGTAGAAGCACATGTGAGTAGGAATTCTTGCTCAACTGATTTTTTGGGGGGAGCACTCTTAGGAGTGAGGAAGGCCCGAGAGGGCGGGGGCCTGGAGAAGCAGAGTAGGAAGCAGGAAGTAGCTTCAGGCTGATCTCACGGGAAGGCTCGGCTCTAGAGCACTGAACGCACCAGTCAGTCCCACCTAAAGGACACTTGGTCTCCCCGCACCAGTCAGCCACTGGCTGAGATCAGCTCTTAGGTTGGAGGGGCATTGTCGGCTCCCAAGTCAGCTGCCCAGCACTCACGGTGTGTAAAGCGTACCTGGGTAGGGCGCTAAGAACATCTTCTGTAGTCCACCTTTGCACAGCTCTGACCCCCTCACTTCTCCCATTGTTGACTCCATCCAGACAGTGTCTCCAAAATCCTGAAGGGTCCCAGTTTCCTGGAAAACATTGTGAAGGAGGGTGACTAGAATGAACCACAGCCCTGATATTTGCTCCCGAGGCAACGTCACTGCTCGGTACTTCCCCCTCCACCACCCGTTTTAGATCTCACATTTTAGCACTTCCATTGGTCTAAGTAACTCATCTAGGGGTTGACCTACCTGGCACTGTCCAAACTAGGGATCTGCTACCATCACCTGATAAATGGGATATAGCAAAATTCCCCAGAGTGGAATATGCTGCCTCCAAAACCCTAAGAAGCCCACTAAGTGTTATCTGTCTTGACAATAAGACGTACAAGGAGCAATATCTTATCTTGAGGAGGGGCCACATCTAGGCTATTAATCCTCTAAAAGCATCAATGACATGGAATTCTCTAGGACCTAAATCTCCAGGGTTTCTCGACAACCCTCTGGAATGCGTGGATCTTACCAAGACACCCAAGGTATTTGTTACTTCTCATTGAGTTCAACTAACATGATGGCATTAATACCATAGACCATTCTGACATTTTATCCAATATCCAGATGGTATAGGACATTTTGGACCATATAAGAAGCAGAGAATTCACATTCCCCCTGAGACAAGAAGGTGAATATACACTGTTGTCTGTTTCATATGAATGCCAACTGCTTTTGATCATCCTTGCTTATGGATATTTAAAAAAAAAAGAATGTATTCATCAGATCAATAGCTACATACCATTTATCCAAGGCCATGTTAACCTCCCCTAGTAAATAAGGATGACTGATAAAGCAGCTACAATTGGGACTACCTTGCAGTAATCCACTGTCATTTGTCACAATCCACTTGTGTTTTGCAGGGGCCAGACTGGTCAATTACATGGGACCATGACAAGGAACCACCACCTCAGCATCCTGTAAGTTACTTAGGGCGGCACTAATCTTTGCCATCCTCCCTGGAATGTGATATCGTTGTTGGTCTTCTAGTGGAGGGAAAGAACATTCATGGGGGGTCCTACTTGTCTTTCCCATTCAATAGTTCTTACACTATAGGTCAAGGAACCAAGGTATACCTTCTACTAACTATGTCCATTCCAATTTTATTTCAGTAACCAGAAAAGTAGGCTTCCCTGGTAGCTCAGCTGGTAAAGAATCCACCTGCAATGCAGGAGACCCCGGTTCAGTTGTTGGGTCGGGAAGATCTGCTGAAGGTGGTCATGGCAACCCACTCCAGTATTCTTGCCTGGAGAATCCCATGGACAGAGGACTCTGGCGGGCTGCAGTCCATGGGGTCACAAAGAGTCAGACATAACTGATGAGCTAAGCACAGCACAGCAACCAGAGAAATGACCACTTGGTGGATATCTTGAGACACTTGGAAGCCAAAATTTCATTTATTATCTGGCCTTCTCTAACCTCACGGAAGTGTCATAACCATGCTTTGTGTCCCCAGGTGTCGGAGTCAACTCAGACCTTGTCTTCAACAAACCTTACAAGGCTATGAGTGTTAATTTTCCCAGTGCCTGGTTATGCAAGTAAATGACTATAGGTGCTTTGTGGGGTAACTTGGGTAATCAGTTACCCTGCAAAGTATACAGGTGTATACAGTTTTCTGCTATATACACTTATCATAGTGTTGCAGGCCGCTTTTTATGAGAACTTGGCCTCTCCTTTAGTCAATGAGTTTTGGGTTTGAGAACTGGTTCACTTCTGAAAGCTAGACAAGGGATCATGTTTTTCTATTAGAGAAGCTGAACTTGGCCTTATGTTCATCCATCCTTGATCTCTTTCTATTATTATCTATTAAGCAGTATACCTGCTGGCTGCCCATCTATTTTGCCTCTAGGAACACCATGATCCACGTACCATTTTCAAAAATCCCTGCAGGCCAGGCTCTTCTGATTGCCACCTCAACCTTGTTACCTGTTTCAGTAATCATGTCCACCTTGCCTCTGACAACTGGGTGCTATCATCAGGTCTCTGCTGCTCTGGAACATTCTAACTTTTAATAGGGAGCCCGGAGTGTCACAGGATCTCCACCAGTCCTAATGCTGAGCCCTCTGGGGTTGTCAGTGCCCCTTATCACCTTGGTAATCAGAGTGACATCCAGCCACCTCCCCTGCCCCCTGAAAACCACAGTTAGCTGGTGGATTTTCCAGATTATATAACAGACCCACTGTAGGATGCCTCTTTCTCTGAGCCTTTTGATCCCTCCCTATCCAGTTCAACATGGCAATTCTGGCAACTCTGTTTTGTTTAATGTGGGCTATCACTTTAGCCAAGCTTCCAAGAGCCATCTTAGCAGTGATTTAAAATAGAAACTCAGGGGCCTTGCCAGGGTTTGTGTGCTGTGTCATGGGAGAGTGCCCTGTATTGGAAAACCCTCTGTAACAGCTTTGTATTCTGGCCCCCACCCCAGTGCAGGCCCTTCTGGGTCCACTCCTGTTTCCTGCCACTATATTAAAGCCAGGTACTCCTGTAGCTCTGGATTCCTCTGACCCCTTAGCCAGGCCAAGCAATTCCCTAGTCTGGCTATGCTGAGATTTGGCCCCAATCTATGGTTCTGATGACCAGAGGGCAGAGGGGGTGGGGAAATCTGAGGAAGGCAAGCATTGTCCTTCCTTAATGCCTCACTTGAAGCCTCTATATCACCTTCAAGCAAGTCTTTTACAAGGAAGAGAAGGCCATTTGTGCAGGCCCAAATGATTCAGGGAACTCTGGGGAATCAACCTTAAGTACGTTGATACAGATATTCCCACTCCAAGAATCAAGGTCCCACAACTTCCCTATTAGGGCTCTGGTCTCAGCACAGATGACTTACCTTGGCTGATACTTGAGTCTCCTTTGAAGTTTTGCCACCCTACAATTAAGTCCTATGCCTGCCTGGCTTTTAGCTCTGTCTGCTTCTGGCTACAGGTGTAAAAATTCTCTTTAGATGCCACAACTCGGCTTTAAATTGTTTATAGATTTGAGCTTATCATTTCCTCTCTCCAGCAAATCAGTGGAGCAAAAGTCACCCAATTCTGTAGTCTTTCTGTTGTTATTACCCTCATCCCTTCTGTTATGGATTGAATTGTGTCTCCTCAAAAGTCCGTTGAAACTCTAACCCCCGATGTGACTGTATTTAGAGATAGGGCCTTTGAAAGAAATGAATGAGATTAAATGTGGTCATAAGGATGGGGCCCTAATCCAATAGGATTGTGCCTTTTTATAAGAAGAGAAAGACACCAGAGACATGTAAGTACAGAGAAAAGGTCATGTGAAGACACCACAAGGTGGCCATCTACAAGGCAAGGAGAACAGCTTCAGGTGAAATCAAATCTGCCAACACCTTGATCTTGGATTTCCAGATCACAAAATTATGAGAGAGGAATTTCTGTTATACAAGCCACCCAGTCTGCGGCAACCCAAATAGGCTAAGAAACCTTTCAAATTCCCAAGACACTAAACCAGATAGTGCATCCATTTCCCAGTTCACCGTGTTAAAAATCTTAGCACTCTGTGCTGCAGCCTGCCAGAGATCATTAAAACTCCATCCACCACCAGCAATGGGGGCTCCATCGCAATCCAATCCTAGAATCCCATGCTTAGCATCTGCTTTTTGTTTGTTTGCTTGCATGCTTTTTCAGGATTACTCTTGATACAAAATGGCTTAGGTTGGGATCTCCAAAAAGCAGAGGCTTAGATGAGGATTTTCATTGATTTATTGAATTCACTTGCTAATGCAGGAGACCTAGGTTCAATCCCTGGGTCGGGAAGATCCCCTGGAGTAGAAAATGCAACCTACTCCAATATTCTTGCCTGGGAAATCTCATGGACAGAGGAGCCTGGAAGGCTACAGTCCATGGGGTGGCGAAAGAGTCAGACATGACTTAAAAACTAAAGAACAACAAGCTCAAGAGAGGGAAATGGAGGAAAACAAAACAGCATGTGGGGACAAAGTTAAGCAGGAATGTGCCCTTGTCTGAAAACTAGCTTCAGTCTGATCTCATTAGGAGGTCTTCAGTCAATTCTAACATAGAAATTGTCCCACTCTGAAGCAAGAGGGCTGCCCTTTTATGCTGTGCCAGTCATTCCCTGATGTCTGTCACTGGGGAAGAGAAGATGGGTGCAGAGCCTCTAAGGTGAAACAGCTCCTGTTAGACCAAGAGAAATTCTCTGCAAAGAAGTTGGTACATGTTATAAGCCAACCGTTACAGCAGCTGGGAGATGGGAGCACCAGCCAGTGAAAGTTATCTGAATGGGTACCAACATCATCAACATCTACAAAGAGATAGATGGATGGAGGTGGATAGATAGATGATAGATAGATAGAGATAAATAGGGATGGATGAATAGGTAGATGGAATGGATGGGTAGATAGAGAGATGAGGTGGATAGATAGATTGATAGATAAAGGAAGGAAGGAAAATAGAAACATAGATGATAGATTGTAGGTAAGTAGACAGGTGTGTTGGTAGGTGGTAGACAGTGTTTTGTAGGAATTAATAGAGTAAGAGAAGTCTGGAAAGACTCAAACCAACATATGTCTGCCAGATGAAAAAACACAAATGGTCTCATTGCATTCTATCCTTCCTAACATATCTCTTTGGAATCCAGGATACCAGTGCACACTGCTAATGATGACACAGATGAGGTTCTCTTGTTCCAGGTCAAGTTGCCCAGCAATCAGACCCTGAGATGGAGATTAGTGGGCAGGAAGATAATTTTGGAGCATTTATGGGATCAACTCCTGTGGGAAAGGAAAGAAGCAAGACGGGGCAGAGGGAGGAGCTGGGCTGAAAGGCAGCCGCTTTAAAGGCTGCAGTGACATCACAGGGACTTAAAACTAGAATGGCATCTCAGAGCTGAACCAAGCTGAAGTAGTGACCAGGCCTTAACATCTTTACATGGGCCAATCATCAGATGCAGGCCACCCCACAAAAAGGCCAAGACGTTGGTGAGATGACTGTCTTCAATGACAGCAATTCCTCAGGAGGGTTAACAGGTAAGAGCTGTCAGCTGACAACCCTCCAAACAGCCAGCAGAATGCCTCCTTCAGTCCTTCAGAAGGTTTGGGGTTGCACCGCACAGCATCCAGCATAATCACCTAACCTAGTCCCGGGGAGAGGGGAGGTCTCTGTGATGAGATGGCGCATCAGCTGGACCTTGACAGAGAGTGAGAGTTAGATGGGGGGCCAGGTACCACCTTGCTCCCCTCTTTAATGCCAGATCAGGAAGCCCTCAATTAGGCCGTTTCACTCCGAAGACTTTGGGGGAAAGAAACAATTAGGAGCCATTAAGTAGGATACCTGTTCTCTCTCTTTTGTTTTCTCTTTTAAAAACAAGCTGGAAAATATGCCTTAATTAACCTGCTTTTCATTTGGAAGACAGCAGCAGAGCTTCTGAACATGTCAGGGGCTTGAAGATGAAATGGAAGAGAGCTTGTCAAACCTCTCCCTAAAAGGGCAGGAAAGCAAAATTGGGAGGTGAAAGGTTGGGTGGGCGGATTGCTCAGACTCAAGAAACTCTCCACCAGGCACTAATTGGACTGCCAAGATGCACTGGGGCAAAGAGGAGAGATGCAGAGAAACAGCTTTGCAGTCAGGGGTCAATGATGAAGCCAGAGAGAGGCACAACCAGGACCCTCCACAGAGCAAATGCCTGAGGACCAAGCAGGGTTTCCAACTGAAGCTGGAGCAGTTGATGGGGGCTGATGCCCATTGAACTCCTGATTTTAGGCTCTAGACCACATTTCTCCCCCTCGCCACCCCTGTCCTGCCTGCACCCTGCCCATCTGCAGCCTCACTGGGGGGATTGCTGGTGGGGAATAGGGGGAGGATTTCTGAGCACAGCATTTCCAAGGAGGAGGCTGAGGAGAAAGACCAGGGAGGGCGGGCTCCTGGAGGATCTCCAGAGGGCAAGGGTAGGGTGATGGAAGAAGGAGAGGGATGAAGATGAACCCTGCTAGGGCCAAGCAAGGAAATTCACTCACAGCTTCAGGACAGAAGAGAAAGCTTAGTGTAGGAAATGGGGTATGTTCATGCATGCGTGTTAAATCACTTCAGTCATGTCAGACTCTTTGTGACCCTATGGACTGCAGCCCACCAGGCTCCTCTGTCCTTGGGATTCTCCAGGCAGGAATACTGGAGTGGATTGCCATACCCTTCTCCAGGGGATCTTCCCTGCCCAAGGGTCGAACCTGAGTCTCTTTTGTCTCCTGTATTGGCACCACCTGTAAAGTCCTGGGGGGTATGTGAAGGTAAAGATAGGAGCTTGTTTGCCCAGCTCCTTCTCCATTCTCTGTTCCTCTACTTCCCACTTCTCAGCAGAGCTTTCTTAGCAAGTTAGGTGGGCCATGCAATGGACTCCCATCCTGATTACCCAGTTCTACTGCTCCCCACTGTTGCCCTGACCTCTACCCAGAGTGTGTCCCCAGAGGATGGAAGGTAAAGCTGCAGATCCATCAAGCCTCCCTGGTTAATTTTATTGTCATTCTCCTCCTCCCTGGTTCTTTTTTTTTTTTTTTTAAGGGAACGCTTTGGAATCCAGAGTGTATTTCCTTGATAGCTTGAACATTTTTGTAGAAAGAAGCTCTGTTCGGGAGCATGGTGTCATTCATTCATTTATGTATTCAATCATCCTCTTCTGTGTATTTACTAATTTCTTAAAGGTTATTTAAGCACCTAGAATGCCAAATATCAGGCTTCTCAGATGGTGCTGAAAATTCAGGAGATATAAGAGATGCGGGTTTAATTCTTGGGTCAGGAAGACCTGCTGGAGGAGGGTATGGCAACCCACTCCAGTATTCTTGCCTGGAGAATCCCGTGGACAGAGGAGTCTGACAGGCCACCCTCTGTAGGGTCACAAAGAATTTGACATGACTGAACTTAGCACCCTTGCACACATGACAGATATCATAGTGCTCAAAATGAACACTATGCAATTCCTACCCCTTTGAACTCATGTGTAGTGGAAAGGAGAAAGTCATAAGCCAGTATGCATGCTGTTATAGAACCATCCTGCAAAATGAATGGAGAAAGAACTTCTGCCTAGGACTAAAGTATGGGGAAGGTTTGATGGGAACTGGGGTGTTAAGGGTTAAGTGAGCACTGACCAGACATAAAAGGAGAGAGAAGGCTTTAAAGGTGAACCTAATCATTTTAGATGCTATCTGACTCTGCCAGGATGCCATAACAAAACACCAAACCCTGGGGAGCTTAAACAACAGAATTTTATTTACCCAAGTTCTGGAAGCTCAAGTCTGAAATCAAAGTGCTAGAATGACCAGGTTCTTGCAAGACCTCTCTTCCTAGCTGACAGGTTGTCACCATCAACTGGGTCTGTACATGGTCTTTCCTTGGCATGGGCAGGAGGAAAATGAGAACAAACTCTCTTATAAAGGCACTAATCCCATCATGGGGCCCCACCCTCATGATCTCATCTCAACCTAATTGCATCCTAAAGGTCCCACCTCCAAATCCTGTCACACTGGGATTAGGGCTTCAGTGGGTGAATTTTGGAAGTGCACATTCAGTCCATAACAAATGTGGAAAACCAGTGAAGATTTTTAGGCAGATTTTTAGGAAGTGGTATAGTTAGATTTAAAATTTTAGAAATACCCATCTGTTAGCAGAAGGAATCATGAAATGAAAGGGCAGGAGTGAAGACAAAGAGACAAGGCAGGAGGCTGCTGAAACAGTCAAAGCAAGAGGTGATGAGGGTTTGGCAGCAAATTCCAACAGTGAACAAATAGTTGTCAAATAAGCACAGAGTGGGATTGGAGAGATTTTTGTGGCTGTCCTCAAGTTGGGTGATGGGTAAGGATGGTCATAATATTAATGTTGCAGTCAAAAAGAAATGTTCAGCTTGTGAGGGTCCCCTTTCCTTGCATTCATTGTTTGGTTATTCTCCCTCCAGGAGGTGAGGGGATTTAGGATTTGGGAGCACAAATGGCAAGACATGCTATGGTCTGGATTGCAGTCATATTAGATGACTCCTGATAAACCCCTCTCAAATTTTGGCAAGATGTGAAATGATGAGCTTGCCCATTGGGTAAGCGAATGAGAAGCAAAGTCCTCATAGGAGTCCTAGAAATAAGTCAGAGCTGACATATTCATTGCAGACTGGCAACCTCCACCCAGATACCCAGATCATACTTGATTACTTAATTTAGATGACCGTATATCCTGGTTCATGAGGAACAGTCCGATTTATACTTGTTGTTCAGTTATAGTTAGTAATATAATCCCTTTCACTCTCAAAAGTGTCCCAGGTTGGATGCTAAAATTTAAGTTTACCTTCCACATTAACTGCAGCCTTCTTTCCCACTGAGCCCAGATGCAATCTGAAAAATCCTTCTCAACTCTGCCTACTTTCTAAGCAATAGCTATCCATCAATCAATCAGGTACTGAAATCTACTTGCCACCTTCAACAAAAGAAAGGACAGAGGTCCAGTATTAGCTGGGCAATCCCGGGCATGCCACTTGTCCTCTGGGAGCCTTCGTCTCTTCATCTGACAATTGTAATAATAGCATTACCTACCCTCAGGGCTAGTGTGAGCTGCAAATGAGATAGTGCACAACAAAGGACCACACAGACGATGGAGTCTTTATGATTATTCAAGGGCGAAACAGTTGGCATTGTGGTCTCAGAGGTCTTGGCATCTCCCTTGCTTCTGCTATAGGAGGAAACTAGGATCCTCCTTGGGAAGAAGGCTGCTCATGCCAGCAACTCTTCCTGGAGCTTAAGCCTCTCCTCCCCTAATCCTCTTCTCCTTTGGAGACAAACAACAAACCCCTCCATCACCCCCGCCCCTCAGATCAACTCCATCAAGAAGCAAGGCTTCTCTTTGTACTAGAGCAAACACATGTCTCTTATTGATGCTCCCCTGGGACCCTCTGCAGCAACACACACAGAGCTTTGAAGTTGCGAGTGTGTTTAATGCGCCAGGGTCCCGTCTCAGTTCAAGGACAGTATTTTAAGTCCCTGAGAAGATGGGAATAAAGTTTTGAATGCAGAAAGAAATAGATTCTTAACAGACTTAAATGATAAAACATCACAGTCCCCATCCAATTGCAGCAGCCAGCTCTGAAGAGAGACCAAAGGAAGAAACAATTGATTGGGAAGCCTGACTTCTTTCCTAGCCATGAGCCAGGCGCCTGCCCTAACTTGGCACCATCTCCTTGACTTGTGACAGGCGTGGATTAAGCTTGAGGATGTCGGCTGCTGAGGAAGGGAGACAGGGAGTTGAACCTAATTGAGATATGGAGGACAAAGACATCGTGTGGGGACATGACCCTTGAAAGATTCCTGCCTGAAGGAAGTGTCACCTAGCCAAATCAAAAATACCTAAAGTGGGGAAGTGCATTGCCTGACCTAGAGTCATCCATTAGAGCAAAGGCATCTCCCCACCCCCCATCAAATGAACTACCTTATATCAGAAACAAACTATAAACTTGACTGCTGGTGCAAAAGGAGCCCAGGCTTCAGGAGGGAAGAACAGAGCCAGCCTCCTGAGAGCTCCTACAAGATAGAGATATGAGGCAGATGACTCCTGAGATGGTGGTCCCCTCGAGAATTCTGGAAAGACCTGGCCCAGAGCCTGGGTGAAGAACAGGCTGAGCATCAGGAAACCAACTCCCTCATCTGTGCTGCAGACAGAGGGATGTAGGAGATGCCTGGGCAGGGTAGGGGCCACATCGGGAGGCCAGGGTGAGCTTGGTGGTACCCAAGATTTGGGAAGGACCAATTATTCTGAAGGAGTAAGGCCAACAGTCCATGTTCACCATCAAGGGGTAAATGGGGAGACCATTTCACAGTCTCATCAAGAAGTTCAGGTCTTATCCAACTTAACTTGGCAAAATCAGGGGTATAATCCCCCTACTTCTCTCCCAGGAGCAATCTGATGCAAGGGGGATGTTTTACATTAAGCTAAGGGCATCTTAGTCAACTTTTCTGGAAGCAAGCACAATGCTCGACATACACCAGGTCAATATTTCAGTCTCCTCCTCTCATTAGAGCAACCCGAGTTGCTTTATAAAAAATATCAGTGTCTGGGAGTCACTCCCAGTATCTCTGATTTAATTGGTCTGGGAAAGAATCTGGGAATTTTTTATAACTCTCCAGAAGATCTGAAGTAGAGTCAAGGCCATGAACCGTTGCACTAGTTCATCTGTGAACATGAACTGAATGAGTGAAAGAGCCAGTGAAGGAATGGAAGAATTGAAGGTGAATGCCGGCCCTCACTCACAATGGCGGCATCCGCTGCAGGACCGCTGGCATTGGCATGGGACAGTGGATGGGTCTGCTCAGGGGGCCAAGTTATCCATCCCAAGGCTCTTGGGTAAACTCAGCATCAAAGCAAAGGGAAGCTGACTGGTGCTGAAAGGATCTTCCCAATAAACCACCGTAGCCGGGTGTGTTATCCTCTTCCCTGCCAAATTCTATTTAGGGTACTGTTATGCGTCTCTCTCCATTTCATTTGCATAACAAACCAGGGTCATCAGAAAAGTGTTTTTATATATATTATAGAATATAGATATATCTATAATATAGAAAAGAGTTTTTAATCTCTATTTCATGAGTGAATAAAATGAAGTGCCCCCTCTCCAGAGAAGATACATATTGTCCCAGGTCACTCATTTCTCTGGTGTGGAAACAAAGACTCTGTGTTCTGGACTGGGTTCACCTGGAAGCTGAAGGTTAAACTGGGAGTCTGACCTCTTCTTCCCAACATCTATATATACTACCTTGTTCCCCAACACACAAAGGGTGGGGCAGCACAATCAGGCATCCAATTGGGCAGAAATCAAACTCAAGAGGGTCCAATTACTGCCACTGTGACTTTGTAGTGATGATGAGGATATTCAGGATCCTGAAGGTTGAGTCACAGTTTAATAAACATCTCCACCATTGTGTGGAGCCTGATTTCTGTTGAGGCCCAATGTCTTCTTGAACTAACTTGTTGAGCGATTGCAAATTTCTTTGAGCATCTCATGGAGACGGTACTCAATGCAGGTTGAGCAAGATGCAAACACAGGCGTCTTAGACGGATACCCTACCTCCTTTCCATTCTCTCCCTCCCTCCCTCCCTGTCTCTCTCCTGTGTGCACATGTACACGTCCTCCTCACAATGCCATAATGTCTATGTAAATTGGATCTTTAATATCCTTCAGATAAATGGCTTCAGAAAGAACATGGATACAATAGTCTGTCTCTGAGTTAACATGATAGGCTCTGCCTCCCAAATTGGCTCAGAGAAATTAGCAGGAAGGAAAGAAGGATCAGACGAAATAATAACCTGCTTACCTGCTCATTAATTTAATCTCCGCCCCCCCCCCACCCTCTTATCGCCTTGTGGTTTCACTACCCATAAAATAACTAGATAACTTCCAAGTCCTAGATGAAAGGGAAACTAGGTCTGGAAGCTCTAAGATTAAAGGAGAATTTTTAGGATTAGTGTTTGATTTTCTCCTCTCTCTCTTTTTCCCTCTCTCTTATTTTGTTCTTTTTATCTTAGAGGTGACTGCAGAGGCATCTGCTTCTGTCCTTCTCTCTGCTGAGCTGGTCAACCCAGAGCCTCCTTTGGAAGAGCACACCAGAAACTTGGGACCTAGGATGGAAAGCGGAGGGTGGGACCACTTTCTGGGAAATTGCCCACCAAGGCTCACTGGAGTGTGTCTGTGGTTTGGGTGATGTACAAGTGCAGGAAACTTCCCTCCTCAGAGTGTAAGTGGGACCCCTTCTTGCAGATTCTTGGGTACCCTTCTCTATACCTCTCTTTCTTCATAGCTCTAGTGCTGAGGCAGGAAAGACCTCAACCCATCTAGTCTACAGAAATCTTAGGAGATTTTGATGATGTCATGATGCCTGCACCAACATGGGAGCAGGACTTCGATTAGCTACAACAGGGCTCAACATGTATGCATCAAACAAGTTTTACGTGTATCACAAGGACCCCTCCCAAGGTCAATGCCTTCCCCTTGATATGATCAGGAAAGATGAGACAGCCTGCTTCTATACTTTAGATCCCATTCAACGAGTTTGCTTTTGGATTGCTCCATTCTTTCTGAAAGCTTCTGGCAGCTCAAGTGGCAAGCCCCTGTCTGGATGTCCTGAGTAACCAGGTCTCCATTCATTACTCTGGCTCCAAGGGTATCTCTTGCATCCTCCCCAAAGTCTAGTGAGAAGAAATCAGACAAGATACACAGATACTACATTCAGTTAGTGGAAGGTGAAGTCAAAACCTTTTGAAACAGAAGACATTACTGATCGTCGTCGTCAGACTCTGCTCAGTAGGTAGAAAGCCCAGAGTGATGAAGGTAGAAATATACCAAGCAGGAGTTTGCCCTGATGCACACACAGGGTTTCATTAGAATGGCTCCTTCAATTCTACCAAAACCCTTTCATACAAGGGGTTTTGTATCTGAAACTTCCTCTTAGGTCAGACTTCTTCAAAACAACAAGAACTTCTCCACTGTAAGTGCTAAGGTTCAGCAAAGGCACAAGCACATGAAAACATTAACAGAGGCAAGATTCCAGGGAATTTTGCTCGGCTGGACTGTTCTATAAGAAATGAAACAGAAGACATTTCTCTGCTTCTTTCTGAAGCCTGTTTAGGGATCTGGATGCAAATATTTATGACGTTTTAAACTTGTGGCTAATATGACACAAGATCTAACCTGTTCTTCACTTTCAAGACCATGGACCTCACATCTGGAAGGAAAGTTACTCTAATCTAGAGCAGCAGATTTTTAATCTGCTTTATAATCTTGAAAAAATTATGAAGCTGTTTATGTAGGTTATATCTATTGATATTTACTATACTAGAAATTATTTATATGCTAGAAAAATCTTAAATGTTTACTAATACATTTAAATATACAATAATAAACCCATTACATGTGAACATAAATAATGTATTTTATTTAAAAATTTTTCCAAAACAAATTTAATGAGACCAGTGGCATTGTTTTACATTTTCATAAGTCTCTTTAATGTCTGGCAAATTCAAAATCAGCTGGATTCTCTTGTCTGCTTCTGAATATATCCTGGTATGACATATTGTTTTGTTAAAGTATATGAAGAAACTATGGCTTCACACAGATATGTAATTGGAAAAGGGAGGAATATTTTGTTAGCCTTTCTAATGATTGTGGATATCCTTGGAATTATATCAAAACTCAATAAACAGTATTTTCTTAAAAATTAGTTGCAGTTTGAGATAGAAAACTTTCCACCCTCTGTTATATTAAAATCCATTGGTCTATCCTACACTATGAATGGAACTTCTACATCATGCATTGATCATTTGGAAATATTGGTTCACTGAGTTATTCAAATCTTGTAAATGTCCATATATATCATTATGCAATTTTGGAAAGTCTTATTCATTAATATAGTACTTCCCTGGTGGCTCAGTCAGTAAATTGGACTGCAATGCAACAGTTCAATCCCTGGGTCAGAAAGATTCCCTGGAGACTGAAATGGCAACCTACTCCAGTATTCTTGCCTGGGAAATCCTATGGACAGAGCCTGGTGGGCTATAGTCCATGGGTTACAAGAGTTGGACCCAACTTAGCGACTAAACCACCACCACCACCATTCATTAATACCATTGTTCATCTCATCAGAAAAATTTTAAAACATTTGGAAGTTCACAATGCAAGAGCCCCTGTGATTCAGACCTCATTGGAGAATGTATGCCTACAGCATACATTCCCTAAATTCTTCCTTTTCTTCTTTAGTCTTCTGAGAAAAAGGATACTCCATAACAATGAGTATTATTGTTGTCATTCCCGGTTATTTAGCTGGTAAATAATCTGCCTGCCAATGGAGGAGACACAAGAGACATGGGTTCGATCCCTGGCTCAGGAAGATTCCCTGGAGAAGGAAATGGTAGCCCACTCCAGTATTCTTTCCTGGAAAATTCCATGGACAGAGGAGCCTGGCTGACTACAGTTCATGCAGTTACAAAGAGTTGGACATGACTGAGCACACATGCCTAATCCCTAATAACACATTCGATAGATAACATCTATCGAGAACTTGCTCCATTCTTGGCATTATGCTTAGTGCTGCATGTATTAGTTGATCAAAAAGTTCATTCAGGTTTTTCTGTAACATCTTAAGGAAAATCTCAAAAAAATTTTTGGTCAACCCAATGTATTATTTCATTTCACCACCCCCTCCCCAAACCACCATGAAGTGGGTACAATTTGAGCTCATCTCAAAGATAAAGGAATTGAGTTACACATCAAATTTGCACAACTGATACATCACTTTGCCATCAAAAGTCTGTCTAGTCAAAGCTTTGGTTTTTCCACTAGTCATGTATGGATGTGAGAGTTGGACCATAAAGAAGGCTGAGCTCCAAAGAAGTGTTGCCTTGAACAGTGGTACTGGAGAACGCTCTTAAGAGTCCCTCAGACAGCAAGGAGATCAAACCGGTCAATCCTAAAGGAAATCAACTCTGAATATTCATTGGAAGGACTGATGTTGAAGCAGAAGCTTCAATACTTTGGCCACCTGATGCAAAGAGCTGACTCGTTAGAAAAGACCATGATGATGGGAAAGACTGAAGGTAGCAGGAGAAGAGGATGACAGTGGACAAGAAGGTTGGATGGCATCATCCATCATCCAAGATGACTCAATGGACATGAGTCTGAGCAAACTCCGGGAGATAATGAACGACGGGAAGCCTGGCATGCTGCAGCCCATGGGGTGGCAAACAGTCAGACACAACTGAGCGACTGAACGAACGTCAAGTCATGTGTTTATCTGTCCCCAGAGGCTGTACTGGCACCACTTAAAAGTGAATTTTCCAGTAGCTGAGTGAATTTGCTTCTCCTTTATGGTGGTATTTTGGATCCCAATCTTCTTGGCTAGTTTACCTTGCTTCCAGTACCATCCCCAAACTGAAAGGTTTTGGTCAGTGCCCCTGGTTGCTCGTGAAAGATAGCTTTTTCTGTATTCCTCAAATCCAGTCTGACTCCAGAGTCTTTGGAATTCCTCTTCTCTGCTCATTGGCTCTCCAGACTTCACCTCCTTCTCTTGCAAGGCTCGCTCCATGCCGCTGCCCTCACAGCCTTTCTAAACACACATCTTTCCTTGGCTCAAATGCCCTCAGGGCTGCCCCATTTCCCACTGGATAAAGACTAAATTCTCCAGAATGTTCAAGGCACTTTGCCATTTGCCTCCAGTTGCCATCTCCAAGCTCGTTGCTTTTTCTCCCGGCCTTGTTCCCTATGCTTCAGAGGCCAGGATGGTTCCCACAGCCTCCACAACAAGGACTATGGTATTTTTTCTCTGTGTGTCTCTGGTGCCTGACACTGTTTTTGGCACACAGTTGCTGTAAAGAGCATGTTTTTGAAGAAATGAATGATGTATAGGTGCCCCTTCAATAACTCTTCCCTTATGCATCCTTGAACCCTGCTCATTGAACATTTTCTGAATGCCAACCTTCAAAAATGTTGGGTTCACTTTATCTGAGCCCCTATTTCCAGATGTTAATAGCTAGGACCCCCTAGACATTTTTATTCTTTCCAGCTTTCCTAAGAAATGGGCCACTACCCTCTCTCTCATCAAGATCAGCTTTTCATGGGCTCTTCCCTGGGCTTCAAATTTCCCTGTCCCACGAAAATTTTCAGTCCTTTATACTCAGACCGTAGAAGGCCAGATCTGTAGAATGATTATAGCTTTCAAATTCTCTGCCATTGGCTTTTCCATAGAGCTCCCTGCCAGAGATTCCCAAGCTTCCCTCTCTTCAGAGACACTTCTTTCTGAGCTACCATCATTCTGAAGGCAGTTTTAACACAGTTCACATCCCCAGCTTAACTCTACTCCAATCCCCCTGGCTCTAGCTAGGCTGGGATTGCTCCCAGGTCCACTTAGAAATTTTGTCTTAGGTTGCATGCAAGGAAGAAGCAGAGAGGTGTTACTGAAAGGAAAGACCAAGCCAAAGTAGCAGAGAAGCAGGAAGCAGGCAAATCACTTAACATCACATGTGTTTCTTTGCGGAGTCTTGCACAAGTGCCTTATCTAGAGGCACCGTGGCTAGGGCATCTCCAACCAAGAAGGTTTGCTAGAGCCCTTCAAAATCCCCTGGAATGGATGCCTGTCTATCAATCTAGCAACAGTCACCAGCGAAGACTGGTACTAGCCTGGGTGGAGATGGACAAAGATGCAAAATTCGTGCTTAAGGACTATTTTACACAAAGTGAACACATCCTACCAGACATGAGACAGTGAGTCATGCAATGGGCATGATTCTGGAAAGAGAGAGACCACTGTGAGCTTTGGTATTCCCGATAGGGAATCAGAGAAAGGGAGTGGCATGAAGGAACTTGCAGGTAGAGAGGGGGACAGTCTGGTCTAGGCCTTGAGCATGCGCCAATGATAGAAGGTCAGCGTACACAATAATCACAGCTGTCAAATTCTCTTTAGATAGATGGTCTTATCCAGTCTCACTGGCCAAGATGCAGCCTTGGAATCCCTCTCAACAGAGCCCTTGAGGATGTCACTAGCAGGCACTGTGAATTCCAGCCTGAGATTAAATTTATTTACAATCCTTGAACCCATAGCAACAAGAATAGGGGGGAAAAGAGAGAGTGTTTGTGAGTTATCCCAAGAGGGGAATAAAGGTGAGTGAGAAAGTGCATTTGGGAGGTAACAGAGTACATAAAACAGATCACTGCTTCTTTTATACCCCAAGTATTCAGTACATTTGCCAAGCAAAACATTTTAACTGTTTGCTCTAGGTAGTGGCTTGCTGTCTCACTTAAACATAAGTCCTTAGAGGGTGAAAGTATTAGTCACTCAGTCATGTCTGACTCTTTGTGACCCCATGGACTATAGCCTGCCAGGCTCCTCTGTCTGTGGAATTCTCCAGGAAAGAACACTGGAGTGGGTGAGGGTGAGGAGTGTCTTATTTTTCCTTCTCTCCATGGTATTTCATTCAACATCAGTATCAACAAACAAATATCAATAAGCATGTATTGAATGAATGAGTGAAGGAATAAATGAATTAATAGTTGATAGTCTTGAAAAAAAGTAGTGATGCCACTGAGAGAAATAGAAGATAATGGGGCCAGAGTAACAAAGAAGTTGTTTTAAAACAAAAACAGTTTTCATCTCAATATAAAGAAGAACTTTATTATAGAGACCAAGGCTTCTAAAGATGAGCTCTGCTTCATCGAGGAGATGATGGTGAGGATACAGATAGTTATCATTGACATCATGCTCATCTCATGCAAGCCTCACTGCAGCCAGGTGATGTGGGAGTCATCCTCATTTGACAGGTGAGAGAGCCAGGTCTCAAAGAGTTCATGTAATTCACCCAAACAACAAAGCTAGGAGAGGTAGAGACAGACTTTAATACCCAGATTCTCATGATTTCTGGAATCTTGATGCA
The DNA here is from genome assembly GCF_019320065.1 of Cervus canadensis. Lineage (NCBI taxonomy): Eukaryota > Metazoa > Chordata > Mammalia > Artiodactyla > Cervidae > Cervus > Cervus canadensis. The sequence goes on from NC_057396.1 coordinate 23,806,953, forward strand.
TTTACTGCCTGTCAAAACAGCAAAACCCCATTCCCTGGGGACACATATTTGACCAGCTCCAAGCTCTTTATCCCATCACTCCTCACCTGGATGTGTGTACACTCTCAAACCATAATCAGCTTCCTCCCTCAGACTTCCTCTTTGGAGTTTAGCCCATCCCCAGGAAGAGAGGTCACTCTAAGCTGTTTCTAGGCTCAGATGCTGGTGTTTTCTATGAGGAAATGAGGGGGGGAGAGGGGGTTGGTTTCCTCCCAGGCAGGCCTAGACCTCCGGGCTGTCTGGAGTCACCTGCTCTCATAGTACATCCTCAGCATCTTCTCCGGGTATCTTTCCAGGTGGGCAAAGACTAGCTTTGCCCTAAGAAATGTTTAGCTCTTACCCAGCTCCTGGAAGGTAACCTCTAAGCCCTTGGAATATATGCCTGATAGGAGTGTCCTTCTTTACCGGGAGGCCTTGGGCTACTCAGCATCAGTGAGACCTCTAGGGTGGCTGGAGACTAAGGTTCATAATATCAGTTCTCTATGCATCCATGTGCAAACTAGGATGATGCCCAGTACAAGCTAGACCCAGGGGCTCAGGCAAGCTCCCCTGGGTCCCCTGACTGCCACCCAAGGTTGCTGGGGCAAATGGGAGCTGTCTGCTGACTCCCCTGGGAGAGGATATAGGGAAGCTCACACCTTGAACTCTCCTGGCCCTGCCTGTGTACTGTTCCCTGCTGCTGATTGTAATCTGTGTCCCTTTTCTGTAATAAACTGTAACTGTGAGTTTAATAGTCTTGCTGAGTTCTGGGGTTCCAGTGAATTATTGAACCCGAGTATGGTCATGGGGACCCTTGCGGTGCAGTCCTCTTGGTTTCCATTGCTCCTGCCTGCTCCCTCTCATCACCTCTGCTTCAGACCTGGGCCTGACTCTCTACATGTTCTCTTCTACCTACCCCTTTGGACATCCTTGTCTCCAAGTTGGCATTGTCCAAGGACTGCATATGCAGCATCCCGACCATGCCTATGGCTCAGTCTTGCTTCTAGAGAATGCTAGCCCAGGCTGGAGCACTCACTCAACTCTTCTTTCCCCAAGGAAAGGAGGTCAGCAATACCTCACCAAAGCTGAAGAGCTGCTTGGAGACTCCCTGAAGACAATGGAGAGGAAGGGTCAAGAGATGGACCAGATGACCTTTAAGCTCCTCTCAAACCTTAACATGCTGATTGCTAGTTATGCCCATTTGGTTCATGAGCTTTCAACTTGAAGCAATAACAAGATTTTCAAGTGGAAATGTCCTCTTGAATGTCCACAGACAGAATTGGTTAGACAGATGTGGGTGAGAGAGGGAATAATCTCAGGTCTGGGCACTGCTTGGAAGGGGAGAGGCAAGCATAGAGCTCAGACTTCAGGCAAAAACATAGGAGTCCAGGAAACCAAATAATCAGGCTTCTTTTCAAAGCTCAGTTTTTGCTTTCCAGAACTTGCTAGGGAAGGCTCCCCTTTCCTCTCTGCCAACTTCTCTTCCCCACCTGGCACCAAAGGGCCTAGCCTCAAAGTCACAATTATGAAAGCTCTGCAAGGATGCTAATTGCTATATCTGACCTCCCTTCAGATAACAAGGGAATCGCTCTCCCTAATTAGCCCTGCCGCCGGTAGACCAGCAAAGCCAAATGTTTATTATGGGATGAATGCACTTACTGTAAATTTTGACATATGCTGTGGAAAGATGTTGGATAAATAAGACTTCAGAGGCATGGGTTGTTTAAATAATGAATACTCATTGCTGTGGGTGACAAGGGCGGCGGAGAGCAAGGCAAAAAAAAAAAAAGGAAAAAATCCTGGAGCAGTGCTCAGAGTCTAGGAACAGACTGCGCCGGTCAGAAGAGTAGAGGGAGGAACTCTGGAAATGAGAGCAGAAGGGCTAAGGGAGGGGAGAGAAGGTAGGCTGACATCCTAGCTTCACCAACTGGAGCCTCTATGCTCCTGCTTTCATGCGAGAAACTCCCTCAGTGCCCATCCCCACTCACCTACTCATAGTCCCTTGGAAAGGTTCTTGGGAGACAAGGACACATGTTCATAAGACAAAGACAGTGAAAGGGTCAGGAGAAAAGTGTCCCCCTCCCCCCATGGACTCTATGTGGGAAGATCCTTATCTATTGTTGATGTCTTGCTTCTTTCCAGCAAATGGGAGGGTGAGACTATGGGAGCCCAATCCTTTTCCTGGGCTTCCTGGCCTGGGCAGAAATATCAGAGGGAATTATTCTGTAACAGAAGAGAAAGGGCCAGGGCACAACTTTTGAAAGAATAACATAGTCCAAGGATACAACATAAATTGATTAGAATCAAATGTGTCACAGATAGCAGACATCTTTTGCCTGAGCCCTTGCTCAGAGGGCTCAAAAAAAACCTTGTGTGCACCAGGACCCAGAGACCCCACAGAGACTGAGCCAGACCTGCCTCTGAGTGTTTGAGTGTCTCCTGCAGAGGCATGGGTCAGCAGTAGCCTGCTGCAGGGGCAGGGACTCTGGCTGCAGCAGACTTGGGACACACAGCCTGTGGCATAAGCCCTCTTGGAGGAGGTCACCATTAACCCCACCATAGAGTCACCAAACAGACGACCCACAAACTGCAGAACAATTATACCAAATAAATTCTCATACTGTTAAGAAAGTTCTAGGACCCACAAAAGATTTCTCAACCCGCAGATCTGGCAAAGGGACTGAGAACACCCAGGGAATTTGACTTTGGAGGCCAGTGGGATTTGATTACAGAGCTTACACATGACTGTGGAAACAGATTCTTGGAAGGCACAAACAAAATCTGTGTGCACCAGGACCCAGGAGAAAAGAGCAGTGACCCCACAAGAGAATGACCAGACTTGCCTGTGAGTATCCAGGAGTCTCCAGTGGAGGTGTGAGTTGACAGTGGCCTGCTGCAAGGTCTGAGGCACTGAATACAAGAGTGCATGCACAAGTCCTTTTGAAGGAGACTGCCATTGTCTTCATTACCCTTACCATAGTTTTGTTTCAGGTCACACAACAGGGAGGGAATAGATCAAAAGAAAAATGGATTAAAGATTAACTGAGCATGGCCCCACCCACCAGAACAAGACCCAGTTTCTCCCAGAGTCAGTCTTTCCCATCAGGAAGCTTCCATAAGCCTCTTATCCTTACCAATCAGAGGGTAGACAGAATGAAAACCACAATCACAGAAAACTAATCAAACTGATCACATGGACCACAGCCTTGTCTAACTCAGCGAAACTATAAGCCATGCCATGTAGGGCCACCCAAGACAGACAGGTCATAGTGGAGATACGGACAAAATGTGGTCCCCTGGAGAAGGGAATGGTAAACCACTTCAGTATTCTTGCCTTGAGAACTCCATGAACAGTATGAAAAGGCAAAAAGATATGACACTGAAAGATGAAATCCCAGGTCGGTAGGTGACAATATGCTGTTGGAGAAGAGTGGAGAAATAACTTCAGAAAGAATGAAGAGACAGAGCCAAAGTGAAAACAACACCCAGCTGTGGATGTGACTGGTGATGGAAGTAAAGCTCAATGTTGTAAAGAACAATATTGCATAGGAACCTGGAATGTTAGATCCATGAATTAAGGTAAAGTGGAAGTGGTCAAACAGGAGATGGCAGAGTGAACATCGACATTTTAGGGATCAGTGAATTAAAATGGACTGGAATGGGCAAATTCGATTCAGATTACTATTGTATCGACTACTGGGCAAAAATCCCTTAGCAGAAATGGAATAGCCCTCATAGTCAACAAAAGAGTATGAAATGCAGTACTGGGGTGCAATCTCAAAAGGGACAGAATGATCTCTGTTTGTTTCCCAAGGCAAACCATTCAATATCACAGTAATCCAAGTCTATGCCCCAACAACTAATGCTGAAGAAGCTGAGGTTGAATGGTTTTATAAAGGCCTTTTCATTATAGGGGACTGGAATGCAAAAGTAGGAGGTCAAGACACACTTGAAGTAACAGTCAAGTTTGGCCTTGGAGTACAAAATGAAGCAGGGCAAAGGCTAACAGAGTTTTGTCAAGAGAACACACTGGTTACAGCAAACACCCTCTTCCAACAACACAAGAGCCAACTCTACACATGGGCATCACCAGATGGTCAATAACAAAATCAGATTGATTATATTCTCTGCAGCTGAAGATGGAGAAGCCCTCTACAGTCAGCAAAAACAAGACTGGGAGCTGACTATGGCTCAGAACATAAATTCCTTATTGCAAAATTCAGACTTAAACTGAAGTAGGGAAAACCACTAGGCCATTCAGGTATGACCTAAACCAAATCCCTTATGATTATACAGTGGAAGTGACAAATAGATTTGAGGAATTAGATCTGATAGAGGGCCTGAAGAACCGTGGATGGAGGTTCGTGACATTGTAAAGGAAGTGGTGATCAAAACCATTCACCCAAAAAAGCATGCTAAAATGCAAAACAGTTGCCTGAGGAGGCCAAAGAAATAGCTGAGAAAAGAAGAGAAGAGAAAGGCAAAGGAGAAAAGGAAAGATATACCCATCTGAATGCAGAGTTCCAAAGAGTAGCAAGGAGAGATAAGAAAGCCTTCCTTAGCGATCAATGCAAAGAAATAGAGGAAAACAATAGAATGGGAAAGACTAGAGATCTCTTCTAGAAAATTAGAGATATCAAGGGAATATTTCATGCAAAGATCAGCAGAATAAAGGACAGAAAAACTATGGATCTAACAGAAGCAGAAGATATTAAGAAGAGATGGCAAAAATACACAGAAGAACTATACAAAAAAAAAAAAAGATTTTTAATGACCTAGGTAACCATGATGGTGTGATCACTCACCTAGAGCCAGACAACCTGGAATGTGAAGTCAGGGCCTTAAGTAGCATCATAACAAACAAAGTTAGAGGAGGTGATGAAACTCCAGTTGAGCTATTTCAAATCCTAAAAGATGATGCTGTGAAAGTGCTATACTCAATATGTATGTCAGCAAATTTGGAAAACTCAGCAGTGGCCACAGGACTGGAAAAGGTCAGTTTTCCTTCTAATCCCAAAGAAATGCAATGCCAAAGAAGGTTCAAACTACTATACCATTGCACTCATCTCACACGCTAGGAAAGTAATGTTCACAAAATTCTCCAAGCTAGGCTTCAACAGTATGTGAAACAAGAACTTCCAGATGTTCAATCTGGATTTAGAAAAGACAGAGGAACCAGACATCAAATTGCCAACATCTGTTGGATCATAGAAAAAGGAAGAGAGTTCCAGAAAAATGTCTACTTCTGCTTTATTGACTACCCAGAGGCTTTTGACTGTGTGGATCACAACAAACTCTGGAAAATTCTTCAAGAGTTTGGAATACCAAACCACCTTACCTGCCTCCTAAGAAATCTTTATGCAGGCGAAGAAGCAACAGTTAGAACCGGACATGAAACAATGGACTGGTTCCAAATTGGGAAGGGAGTACATCAAGGCTGTATATTGTCACCCTGCTTGCTTAACTTATATGCAGAGTACATCATGAGAAATGCTGGGCTGGAAGAAGTACAAGCTGGAATCAAGATTGTGGGGAGAAATATCAATAACCTCAGATATGCAGACGACACCACCTTTATGGCAGAAAGTGAAGAAGAACTAAAGAGCCTCTTGATGAGAGTGAAAGAGGAGAGTGAAAAAGTTGGCTTAAAACTCAACATTCAGAAAACTAAGATCATGGCATCGGGTCCCATCACTTCACGGCAAATAGATGGGGAAACAGTGGAAACAGTGACAGACTTTATGTTTTGGGGCTCCATAATCACTGCAGATGGTGACTGCAGCCATGAAATTAAAAGATGCTTTCTCCTTGGAAAGAAAGTTATGACCAACCTAGACAGCATATTAAAAAGCAGAGACATTACTTTGCCAACAAATGTTCGTCTTGTCAAAGCTATGGTTTTTCCAGTAGTCATGTATGGATGTGAGAGTTGGACTATAAAGAAAGCTGAGCACTGAAGAATTGATGCTTTTGAACTGTGGTGTTGGAGAAGACTCTTGAGAGTCCCTTGGACTGCAAGGAGATCAAACCAGGCCATCCTAAAGGAGATCAGTCCTGAATATTCATTGGAAGGACTGATGTTGAAGCTGAAACTCCAATACTTGGGCCACCTGATGCGAAGAGCTGACTCATTGGAAAAGATCCTGATCCTGGGAAAGATTGAAGGCAGGAGGAGAAGGGAATGACAGAGTATGAGATGGTTAGATGGCATCACTGACTCAATGGACATGAGTTTGAGTGAACTCCAGGAGTTGGAGTTCAGGGAAGCTGGGCAGGCTGCAGTCCATGGGGTTTTAAAGAGTCAGACATGACTGAGTGATTGAACTGAACTGAAGTGAAGAAGACAGACAAGTCGATTTTGATTAGACCTTGATCCTTAATTAGCAAACTAAATGACGCACCCAGAGATGCCATGACAGTTCCAAGGCACTGTCAAAAGACCAATTTCGTTGGTGGCCCAAATCCTGGAAATCTCCACCCTTTCCCAAAAATAGTTGGAATAACCCTCCCACTCATTAACATATGAAATTACCCAGCCTATAAAAACTAACCATGCCACACTCACCCTCTGGGATGGCCCATACTGTGTCTGTGGAGTGTGCCTCTCTCTGAATCTGAATAGATCCTCTTCTTACCTATCACTTTAATTCTTTCTGCAATGAGACATCAAGAACCTGAGATCCATTAGATCCTGAAACCAGGTACCATGCGTTTTGGCTGGGTTTAAGTCCTAGCCACGTGGGTTTAAGCGTTGAAGTAAGTAGTTTCAACTCTACCCAGTCAGGAATCCCAGGCCCATGATATTCTGATGCCTTTTGGAAGGGAGCATGCTGATATTAAGGGTTCCCTTTAGTTCCTGCAGGCTTAGTCCTGGGAGAGCAGACCACATACTGTGAAAGAAAGATATTCACTTCTCAATGAGAAAAGACCGCCCCCCACCCCACCATCCCAAGGGGCTTAGGTCCAGAGGGCTGATCCACTAGCAGATCTCACGTGGTTGCTAACTTCATTTCTTTCAGCTCATCAGGTTCCAACTGACCCAGTAGAGAAACATCCTCTCATCTCAGTGGATGGGGATTTTTTGGACAAATATGCATGAATTAAGAGAAAGCAGAGAGGGAATCTCAGTAACTGCATAGACAGTCAGGTCCCATAGAGACCATGTCTATTTAAGATACAGAGCCTGCTTGTCATGTCTATAACTCAGCCCCTGCAAGGGTGCTAAGTTGCTTCAGTCTTTGCAACCCTACGAACCACTGCCTGGCTCCTCTGTCCATGGGGTTCTCCAAGTAAGAATACTGGAGCAGGTTGCCATGCCCTCCTCCAAGGTATCTTCTTGACCCAGGAATCAAACCTGCATCTCTTATGGCTCCTGCATTGGCAGGTGGGTTCTTTACCACTAGCGCCACCTGGGAAACCCACACCTCAGCCCCTGGGTTGAGGGTGCAGATAGGGTGACTTGCGACCCTCCCCTCTGCTTCTCTTTCTCTTTCACTCCCAAAGAAATGACTCTCAGTATAGGCCTTAAATATGAACCTGAAAGTTCTTTAAGCAGTACTGAAAGGAGTTTTTTTTTCACCCATCAGCAGGCACTGGAGAACCACCAAGGATATGTGAATCAGGATGGACATACGGGATCAGTCTACCAGTAGTAATGAGGCAACTGAGTCAGAAAGGGTGACTCTGGTGATGCAAGTGCCCTTTAAGGAAGCTGTTACAATTGGGCTTCCCTGGTCAAATGGTCAAGAATCTGCCTGCAATGCAGGAGACTCGGGTTCAATTCCTGGGTTGGGAAGATTCCCTGGAGAAGGGAATAGCAACCCACTCCAGTATTCTTGCCTGGAAAATTCTATGGACAGAGGAACCCGGAGGACCACAGTCCATGGGGCTGCAAACAGTCGGATATGACTGAAGTGACTAACACTTTCACTTTCACAGGTGTCTAAACTTTGTTCACAAGTCAGAATAGACTATGGGCTTCCCTGGTGGCTCAGCTGGTAAAGAATTCGCCTGCAGTGCAGGAGACCTGGGTTCAATTCCTGGGTTGGGAAGATCTGCTGGAGAAGGGAAAGGCTACCCACTCCAGTATTCTGGCCAGGAGTTGCAAAGAGTCGGACAAAAGTGAGCGACTTTCACTTTCACTTTCTTTCTTTCAGGGGCCTAAACTTAGTCTGTTCACAAGTCAGAACAGACTAGGTTATGTTTACATGGTAAACAATTCCAAACCAAAACAAGCTACTGAAAAAGAAAGCTACAGAGAAACGGAATATTTTTATCAGTAAACAGAAGATGTCACAGTCATCTGTGATTGAAGCCCTCCAACAAGAGCCAGTGAGCCCTGAGGAAACTCAGGTTACAAAAACACAGGATTTGGCCCAGATTACTACGGTGCATGTCAAAGGAATGATTTCAGTGAGCCCAGACTCTTACATCTTCCCATATATAGGAAAGTGCTAAATTCCTTAACTTGGGATATCTGGTTTTCTTTAATTAACAGTAATCTTTTGATGTTTTGACTACCTGCCCTTTGTTGCAAAACTCCCCCTTGCCTCCTCAGAGCAGTTCTCTCAGGGTTACTTGAGTTGCTGCCTCCCAGGCTTGAAGTCCTAAAACTTCCCACTGAATAAAATATAACTCTCAACTTTCAGGCTGTGAATGTGTTTTTTTTTAAGTTGACACTGCCAACAATAAAACATTTCTTATCCATCCCACGTGGGTCAACTGGGGCCTCTATTCCACTTAGTGACTCAGGGACCCAGGCTGTGGAATTTTTGTGTCAGGGAGGAGACAGCTGGAAGGCCATTCATCATCTCTTGTACACTTCAGCTTTGAAATGACCCATGAGCTGCTCACAACTCATATTGGCCAAATCTAGCCATGCAGCTCTGAAACAGAAGAGGACCCTGTGGGGCTTCTGGGCACAGAAGTCTTTCAAATATTTGCTAATCAGGGAAGGGAGGGGATGCAGAGACAAAGGAGGAGCAGCCAAGGAAAAGTAGTGTGGCCTTGGGACAGGGTCCCCTCAAGGAATGCTCATAGCAGTGCTTTGAGCTCTTTTATAGAACGAAAAACCCCAACAAATGGAAGATGCTAGTATTCGTCTTTCCATAGGTCACAGTTTGCTAACCTGGAGAAGCTCTTCAGGAGACCACCTGCAGGTCCTACACACCCTGTCCTTATCAGCAACTCCACCCTTGAATCATTGCTATAAGACTCCTCCCAAAACCCTCCTGGGTTGGGCCAAATAGTTTTTGAGGTGTAAGCCCGCTGTGTCCTCCTTTGCCGGTCTAAGCAACAAAGCTATTCTTTTCTACTTCACCCAAAACTCTGTCTCCAAGATTGAATTTGGTACCAGCACACAGAGACCAAGGTTTCGACATCAGCTCCACCTCAGAGCAAGAACATGTGGAGGGATGTTTGGGAAGCAGCTCTATTTATGCCCCAGATTGTCTCAGAGGGGATGGCAGAAATCAGCAATCCTGAAGAGCAATCAGGGAAGGGAAGGGATGCAGAGACAAAGAAGGAACAGCCAAGGAATAATAGTGTGGCCTTGGGGCATGATCCTGATTGCCCTCAATGGATGCTCATAACAATATCTTCCCACACCTATGCAAACACAGACTCACAGAGAGGGTGTCAGGTCTGCAGAGCCCCTCCATTTATGGATGGGGCAACGGAGGCCGAGAGCAGGCTGGTGACCAGCTGAGGGTGCACAGGTGGCCCCGGCAAGGGTGTTCTGCCAGCATCTCCCCAGCTCAGCCCTGAGCCCCCAGAAAGCTCCCCCTAGGTCTCTTCTGTTTTGTTCACGGGTTCCTTCTCCCTTGTAATTTTTATTTCATTATCTTCCTCCCCTCATTCCAAGGAATTTCCAAATGTCATTCTTTCTTTAGTTTTTCACCTCCGCAGAGCCCTCCTTTTCTCTGTCAGCCTCCCTTGGGCAGGCTCTTTCGCTGTGAAGGGCTCTTTCTTCTCCTCCCACGGAGCACGCTGACCTTTTCCTCATCCGTAGGACAAAGCCTGGCCTGGTGCACTCCTAACTGGAATTGGCTCTGCAAGTCCCGGTAATTACTCCATCCTTATTATTGAGTCTGGGAGGCCAATCTTGGCTTGGGTGACCCCTTCCCTTCCCCCACCCCCCACTTCCTAGAATCAGGCTGCAGATGGGCTGCTAACGAGGTGACCAATTAACAAACGCTTAATAACCCTAAAAGAGGTTTTTTCAGTTTTTGTTTTTTTTTTTTCCTGGCCTGATTTCCAGGCCCTTTTGTTTCTCCTTGGGAATCCATCCTCCATGACAGGACCACAATGGGACTTTTCCCAAGCCTGACCCTGGGAGAAGCTGACCCACTTGATCCACGGTCACAAGACCCCATCACTTGACTCCTTTGCTTCTGGGGGCATGAGAGCAAGGGGGGCAGGCATGGTTTCTGCCTCTCAGGAATAAGAATGAAACCACCCCACACCACTGACCACTTACTGTATTATATAACCCTCATGAAGCCTTTCAGTCACTCATTTATTCAAACAAACATGAACTGAGAACCTCTCATGTGCCAGATGCTGTACTGAGAAGTTCTGACCTGAGACTTGGGCAAAAAAGGCTGGTACCTCCTGACTCCATGCTCTGGAGCATATTCCTGTGAATTTTCTAAGTCTCTCTCTGGTGCCTGGTACCTGCTGAGCTGCCAGTGCTGACAGGTGGGGAACCATGAGCCCTTCAAGAGCTCCATCCCTGTTTCTCCCTTCAGGAAGTCCCCAGACTCTTTACCCCACCTCCTCTCCCTCAACACACACACACACACACACACACACACACACACACGGGGTTGACCAGATGCTCTGAGGTCTCCTCCAGGAGTGTGGATTGGCAAGTAGGCCACTTGTTGTCGTTGTTCAGTCCCTCAGGCATGTCTGACTCTTTGTGAACCCATGAACACCAGGCTTCCCTGTCATTCATCATCTCCTGGAGTTTGCTTAAACTCATGTACACTGAGTTGGTGATGCCATCCAACCATCTCATCCTCTGTCGTCCCCTTCTCCTCCTGCCTTCAATCTTTCCTGGCATCAGGGTATTTTCTAATGAGTCAGCTCATTGCATCAGTTGACCAAAGAATTGGAGCTTCAGCATCAGTCCTTCCAATGACTATTAAGGGTTGATTTCCTTTAGGATTGAGTGGTTTGATCTCCTTGCTGTCTGAGGGACTCTCAAGGGTCTTCTCCAGAACCACAGTTCAAAAACATCAATTCTTTGACTCTCAGCCTTTTTAACTGTCCAGCTCTCACATCCATACATGACTACTAGCAAAACCATAGCTTTTACTAGATGGACCTTTGTCAGCAAAGTAATGTCTCTGCTTTTTAATATGCTGTCTAGGTTGGTCATAGCTTTTCTTTCAAGGAGCAAGCCTCTTTTAATTTCATGGCTGCAGTCATCATCCACAGTGATTATGGAGCCCAAGAAAAAAAGTGTGTCACTGTTTCCACTGTTTCCCCATCTATTTGTCATGAAGTGATGGGACCCGATGCCATGATCTTAGTTTTTTGAATGTTGAGTTTTAAGCCAACTTTTTCACTCTCCTCTTTCACTTTCATCAAGATGCTCTTTAATTCCTCTTTGCTTTCTACCATAGGGTGATGTCATCTGCATATCTGAGGTTATTGATATTTCTCCCTGCAATCTTGATTCCAGCTTGTGCTTCATCCAGCCCCACATTTCTCATGATGTACTCTGCATATAAGTTAAATAAGCAGGGTGACAATACAGCCTTGAGGTAGTCCTTTCCCAATTTGGAACCAGTCCATTGTTCCATGTCCAGATCTAACTGTTACTTCTTGACCTGCATACAGATTTTACAGGAGGCAGGTAAGGTGGTCTGGTATTCCCATCTCTTTAAGAATTTTCCACAGCTTGTTGTGATCTACACAAAGGCTTTAGTATCATCAATGAAGCAGAAGTAGATGTTTTTCTGGAATTTTCTAGCTTTTTCTATGATCCAACAGATGTTAGCAATTTGATCTCTGGTTCCTCTGCCTTTTCTAAATCCTGCTTGTACATCTGGAAGTTGTCAGTTCATATACTCCTGAAGTCTAGATTGAAAGATTTTGAGCATTACTTTTCTAGCTTGTGAGATGATGGCAATTGTGCAGTTGTTAGAACATTCTTTGACATTGCCCTTTTTGAGATTGGAATGAAAACTGACCTTTTCCAATCCTATGGCCACTGCTGAGTTTTCCAAATTTGCTGGCATACTGCATGCAGCACTTTAACAGCATCATTGTTTCAGTTCAGTTCAGTTCATTTCAGTCACTCAGTCATGTCCAGTGACTGTTTGTGACCCCATGGACTACAGCACACCAGGCCTCCCTGTCCAAGCATCATTGTTTAGGATTTAAATAGCTCAGCTGGAACTCCATCACCTCCGCTAGCTTTGTTCATCGTGGTGCTACCTAATTAAGGCTCACTTGAGTTCACACTTCCCAATGTCTGGTTCTAGGTGAGTGGTCACACCATCGTGGTTATCTGGGTCATTAAGATCTTTTTTTTGTTTAGTTCTTTTGTGTATTCTTGCCACCTCTTCTTAGTGTCTTCTGCTTCTGTTAGATAAATATCCTTTCTGCCCAATAGTGCCTATCTTTCATGACATGTTCCCTTGGTTTCTCTAATTTTCTTGAAGAGATCTCTAGTCTTTCCCATTCTATTGTTTTCCTCTATTTCTTTGCATTGCTCACTGAGGAAGGCTTTCTTATCTCTCCTTGCTATTCTTTGGAAATCTGCATCCAAATGGGTATATCTTTCCTTTTCTTCTTTGTCTTTATCATCTCTTCTTTTCTTAGCTATTTGTAAGGCCTCCACAGACAACCATTTTACTGTTTAGCATTTCTTTTTTGGGTGGATGATTTTGATCACCACTCCCTATACAATGCTATGAACCTCCATCCATAGTTCTTCAGGGACTTTGCCAATCAGATCTAATCCCTTGAATCTATTTGTCACTTCCACTGTATAATCCTAAGGGATTTTATTTAGGTCATACCTGAATGGCCTAGTGGTTTTCCCTACTTTCTTCAATTTGAGTCTGAATTTTGCAATAAGGAGTTCATGATCTGAGCTACGATTAGCTTTGAGTTTTGTTCTTGCTGACTGTAAAGAGCTTCTCCATCTTTGGCTACAAACAATACAATCAATCTGATTTTGGTATTGACCATCTGGTGATGTCCATGTGTAGAGTTGGCTCTTGAGTTGTTGGAAGAGGGCGTTTGCTATGACCAGTGTGTTTTCTTGGCAATACTCTGTTAGCCTTTGTCCTGCTTCATTTTGTACTCCAAGCCAAATTTTTCTGTTATTCCAGGTGTCTCTTGACTTCCTACTTTTGCATTCCAGTCCCATATGATGAAAAGGACATCTTTTTTGGTGTTAGTTCTAGAAGGTCTTGTAGGTCTTCATAGAACTCTTCAACTTCAGCTTCTTGGCATTAGTGGTTGGGACATAGACTTGGATTACTCTGATATTGAATGGTTTGCCTTGGAAACAAACCAAGGTCATTCTGTCATTTTTTAGACTGTACCCAAGTACTGCATTTCAGACTCTTTTGTTGACTATGAGGGCTATTTCACTCCTTGTAAAGGATTCTTGCCCACAGTAGTAGATACAATGGTCATCTGAATTAAATTCACCCATTCTTGTCCATTTTAGTTCACTGATTCCTAGAATGTTGATGTTCACTCTTGCCATCTCCTGTTTGACCACCTCCAGTTTACCTTGATTCACAGACCTAACATTCCAGGTTCCTATGCAATATTGTTCTTTACAGCACCAGACTTCACTTTCACTACCAGACACATCCACAACTTGGTGTTGTTTCCGCTTTGGCTCAACCTCTTGATTCCTCCTGGAGCTGTTTCTCTGCTCTTCTCCTGTAACATATTAGACACCTACCCACCCGGGGTGTTCATCTTTCAAAGCCGCATCTGTCACCGCAGCAGTGTTGGTCATTGGATCAAGTAGGATTCTGCTTGATCCAATGACCACACGTGACTTAAATTGATCATTATACACAAAGGCCCCACCCCCAATTTCTTCCCCTGGAGTTTACATACCTAAGGGATGGCCCTGACACTAGAGAGATGGTAGGGAGAAAATCAGACACAGTCCTCACTCCCATGGCAGTCATAATCATAAACACTTATCAAATGAGGACCAGAAAGAATAAAATATTTGTGAGCCCAGGTGGTGCTAGTGGTAAAGAACCTGCCTGCCATTGCAGGAGACATAAGAGGTGTGGGTTTGATCCCTGGGTCAGGGGAATCTCTTGGAGCAGGGCAAGTATTCTTGCCTGGAGAATACCATGTACAGAGGAGCCTGGCAGGCTATAGTTCGTAGGGTTCCAAAGAGTCTGACACGACTGAGCGACTTAGCATGCATGCACGAGACTCATATAGAGACATGGTTTGTTGTATGAGGTAGGTATTACTACCAGATTCATTTTACAAATGAGGCAACTGAGGCACAAAGATGTTGAAGTCCTGCTCAAAGGCATGTTCAAGTAGAGCAAGAAGCAGATGGAGGAACTTGCTCGCCTGGGAACCCATAAGGTGTAGGTCTTCCCCCATCTACTCAGGCTGAAGGAAGAATATTCTGGCCTGAACACCAGGGGGTGGTAGTTATAAAGACAGTTGTAGTAGCAAGAGAGAAAAAACCTAGCATAAACTCATTTAAGCTCAAATAAAAGGGAATTAATTGGCTCCTAGGAGGTCCAAGAGTGTTTATCTTCAGGCATGGCTGGATCCAGATGCTCAGATGATATGATAAGATTCATTCATTCCCTTCTCTTCACTATTCCTTTTTTTTTTTTTTTTAAATTGAGGTATAGCTTACACACAGTAAAGTGTACAGACCTCAAGTGTACACATCAATAAATTTTTACATACAAAATTACCACCCAAATCAAGATGTAGAATTTCCAGCCCCCTATGAGGTTCTCTTTTGCACCACTGTGATCAATAACACCTTAAGAGTAGCTTCAGTGCTAGACTTCTATCACCACAGTCTAGTCTTTCCTATCTTGCTTTTGTATAAATCAAATGGTACAGTGGGTATTCTTGAGTGGCTCACTTTACCCCATCAGGATTATAATTGCTGAATTTGTGCTTCTTGTGTGTGATAAGAGCTTGTTCTTTTCCATCACTCTGCAGTATTTTACTATATGAATATATCACAAATTATTGTTGACAAACATATAGATTGTTTCCAGTTTTGGCCACTATGAATAAAGCTGATATGAACACTTTTGTATACATCTTTTGGCAAACAAAAACACTCAATTCTGTTGGGTGTATATGCTCAGAAGGAGAGTTTCCAGAAAATGGAGCATATGTATGTTTAGTTTTAATAGACCCTTCAGAATAGGTTTCTAGAGCAGTTATCTCAATTTACACCCCCACGAGCATTTTTAAATTGGATTATGTGTCTTTTGCTTACTTGTTTGTAGGAGCTCTTTATGTATTCTGAATATTGTAATTCTTTTTCTGATATATGAGTTTCAAATATTTTGTCCCAGTCTTTGGCTTGCTTTTTTTCCTCTCTTAATAGTGTCTTTATATGAATAGAGGTTCTTAATTTTAATAAGGTCCTATTTAACATTCATTTTGATGTTTAATTTTATTTGGGGATGTGTGTGTATATCCTGTTGAAGAATATTCTGCCTCTCTCAAAGGCTTGAATATATTCTCCTTTGTTTTTCTATAGAAACTTGATTGTTTCAGCTTTCATATTTAGACCTATGATCCTTCATGCATTAATTTATTGTGAATGGCATAAGGTGGAGATCAAGGTTCATTTTTTTCCATATGATATCCAATTACCCCAGCACCATTTATTAAAAAGTACATCCTTTACCCCTCAGTGCATCGTAGGAAAGCATTTGTTGTAAACGGGGTGATTGTATATATGTTTCCACTTTACTTCACGCTTCATTAGCCACTAATGTGGTCACTCCATGTGGTATCAAAATAGTCAAGTGAGGCCCTAGTCTTACCTTAATCAATTTAGCAGCACCAGGTAAAGAGAATGCCTCTTCCTCAATCAATAATCTCAGCGTCGCACTTGAGTTTCCATACTAATCTTTGGACAGATCAGTACAGTCAATGATGATTGACCAGCATTTGGTCATATGCCCACCCCTGAAGGTGGAATGGAGGGTATGGAGAGGTGCCTGTCCAAAGCTCTCAACTGGGGTAGGAAACATGGTTCCTCTAAGGAAACTTGGGATTCTGTTAGGACGAAAAAAAAGAAAAAGTGAATGGATGCTAAGGTCAGCAAAACAAGGACAGCTTGGAAAGGCTCTGTGGCCTTTGGAAGGCCGTTTGATCTTTCAAGTTGTCATTGTCCTGATCTGACTTATTCATGGGGCTCTCCTGGGTATCAGGCACTCTGTGAAGCTCTACAAGAGGTACAGAGATGCTTGAAGATTTCCTCCACACCCCACCTCTGATGATAGGTAAGACTAAGGGAGCTTAAAGAAGGATCCAGTGTTACTGGGTCTCTTGGGTTATCCAGGGAAACCTTGGGCAGGGCTGAGCACTGTGAGGCTGCAAAGCAGAGGCAGGTCTTGAGAGCTGCACATCATGCTTCATTTCACCAGGTGTGATTTCCAATGAGACACCGCTCCACTGGGAACTAATGACACGGGGAGAGCCGAGCAGGGAGGCTGTGATTTCCAATATGCACTGGCCAGTCATTACAAGCAGGAAATGGATTTTTGCTGGGTAATCAAAGTCAAATCTCCCCCTTTCCCCACCCCAAAGTGTGACCACCAGCCCCCATCACACAAGGTGCCCTGGCTGTTCGTTGCTCTCTGAGTCCTCAGCAAACCAAAGCCGAGCCATGGTTCTTGCCATGCCCCCTCCCAGGGAGACCAGATGGCATCCTCTCTGGGATACCTGGATTCACATGGGGGAAGGGGGTGCAGGGAGGACAGAGGAATAGGAGGGGTGAGGTCATAGGAGGGAGGTCTTCACCTGGCAAGAAGTGCAGAAGAAATAAAGCAACAATGTCAGAGGTTTAATCAACCTTTGAAGACTTCACAGTGTTTGGACAGAAGTGTGTGAATAATATTCATTTGGATTGGCACCTGTGCACACCGCTGAAAGGAAAATAGCATTTTGTCGCCCTTGTGATGAGGAGCAAGCAGTCTGTGGAGACAGGCCGCGCGTCTCCTGGAAGCTGGGAAGATGGGTTGTTTTCCCCTTTGTTTCCGTCTCAGTGTGACCCTGTGACTCCTTGAAAATCCAGTGGCTCAGAGTCAATGCCTGACATTCCGTTTTCTGCTTCTAAAGACAGGGGAAGAACAAGAAAGTCCCTGGTGGGGACGTTCAGCTGATATGTGAATGGCCAGGTTTCTGATTTCAACCCCGTCGCTGGCTCGCTAAGTGGCCCTGTAATCCAGTGGAATTAGAACTCTGTGCTCAGATGCCCTGCATGCAACGTGCAGGCGACCCGTCTATCCCTCCGTACTTCTGGTTTGGGTGAGGGTCACAGTGGAAGAGGTGACCCTTGAGTCCAGAGGGTTATGTGACGGTGGCCATTCTCCTCCTGAAGGGAGCCTGAGGGCATTCCATTGCCTGTAAACTGCAAGATGGTCAGATGGTGTGTCATCAAGGGACTGAGCCTTTGACAAGCCATTCTCTCTTCCTTCTCAGTATGAGGGCAGCTCTATCTCTTCACATCCTCGTTTCTCTCACCCGGGACCATCCAATCTCAAAGGCAAAGATTCTGCACACCAACCAAGATCACTGAAAGTTGGGACTTCTCATCCGTTGGGCTCCTAGTCCTATTCCCCAGGCACAATGGACTCTGGCAAACCAGGCTGTGCCAGAGCTGCCCCAGACACCCTAATCCTGTCCCCAAGGACACTCCAACTCCTGTGCATGAGAGCCCTACTTTCCACACTTTAGAGACTCCTCCCTGCCATGGCCATGGGGCTGCCTTGGCAAGAGGTGGTGGTGATGAGAACGCCCAGGTGCTTCCACCCCCAGCCCTTGCCTGCCACCCCATCAGGTTCTCTTGGGCCCCTGAATCTCCTCCCCACTCAGCAGCACTCTCTCCTCCCTGATATCTTTCAGGCCCCTCTGTCCTATATTGAGTACCTTCTGTACCCCTCCACCTCCTTCCCTCCCCCACCCCACTCCCTTATCTTCCTTTCTCCTCCCTGCTTTTTCTCCCCTGCCCATGCCTCCCCTCATCTTATCCCTCATTCTCCTTTCTTCCTCCCAACTCTCCTCTTATTCATCTTTCAAGACAGCTCTCCCCAAGGAGCAGGCACACTGCCTACTGCCAGCCAGCTTCCCCAGTAATTCCGGCATGTCGGTCTTTCTGAACTGTTGTCATGGAGTATTTCCTTCACATGGGTCTGACAGCATACACTCAGGAGGTCACACGGCTGGTGGGAACACAGCTCCCTCCCTGCACAAAGGAGCCTCCACACCAGTCACACAGGAGGCGCGTCCCCAGCCCCTGCTTTCCTTGATAGAGCAAAGTGGGGCCACTGACATTTAGAGTAGAAAGGCCCTTGTGCGTGCGTGCTCAGCCACTTCAGGTGTATGTGACTCTGTGTGGCCCTAGGGAGCGTAGCGCGCCAGGCTATTCCGTCCATAGGATTCTCCAGGCAAGAATACTGGAGTGGGTTGTCACGCCCTCCTCCAGGGGAATCTTCCTGAACCAAAGACTGAACCAGAGCCTCTTTACCTCTCCTGAATTGGCAGGTGGGTTCTTTATCACCAGGGCCACCTAGGCATCCTTGAAGGGCCCTTAGAAATCCATTTTCTGGCTCTGGAATCCATTGTGATCCCAGTCAATACCAGTAATAGAGCTTGTTTATTATTCAAAATAATATGGCGTTAGATACTAATGTACACCTAATAGATTTCATTAGGTGTACATTAATATCTAACAAGTAACAATATTTAATGTTATGTATTGTGTATATTACAGAACCATGTACCTGGTATAAATAGTAGAGACAGTATCCACAATACGGTATGTATATTACAGTATTAGATAATATCGAATATTGGGTGTTAATGTCTATATGGGACTTCTCTGGTGGCTCAGACAGTAAAGAATTTGCCTGCAATGCAGGAGACCCGCAATGCAGGAGACCCTGTTTGATTCGTGGTTTGGGAAGAACCCCTGGAGAAGGGAATGGCTACCCACTCCAGCAGTCTTGTCTGGAGAATTCCATGGACAGAGGAGCCTGGTGGGCTACAGTTCATGGGGTCTCAAAGAGTCGGACATGACTGAGCAACTAACACTTTCAATGTCTATCTAGAGAAAGAACAAAACTGAAAGAACCACAAAAACTAAACAAAAAAGAATGAGAGAGAAGAACTGCTCTGGGAGGTACTGAAAATATTTTAATCCTATTATAATTAAAATAGGCCATTATTCTTGTTCAAAGGGAGAGACAGTTCAGTGGGAAAGAATAGAGCCCCGAAATAGGCCTAAATACAAAAAATTCACTTAGCCTCTGTTAGAGGTGGCATTTCAAACCAATGCAGGGAGGGATGGACTTGAAGTTATTGGGGTTACCGTTTAACACTGTACTGTCCCATATGGGCTAGAAGAGGAAATGGCAACCCACACCAGAGCTCTGAGCTGGAAGATCCTATGGACAGAGGAGCCTAGTGGGTTATGGTCCATGGGGTCACAAAGAGCCAGACACAGCTTAGTGACTGAGCACATCCAATATGGGAACCGCTAGCCACATGTTGCTATGTGCACTGGAAATGTGGCCAGTCCAAATACAGTGGATTTTGAAGATTTGGTATGCAAAAAGAAAGACTTGGTTTGCAAAAAGCCACCAGCCACATGTTGCTGTGTGTGCTGAAAATGGGGCGAGTCCAAACTACAGAGGATTTTGAAGACTTGGTATGCAAAAAGAAATGTAAAACACCTAATTTATAATTTTTATATCCATTACATTTTGAAATTATATCCTAGATATGGTATTATAATTACTTCCATTTGCTTCTTTTTATGTATTTTAATGTGGCTAACAGAAAGTTTTAAATTACATGTGTGGCTTACATTATGCTTCTATTGGACATCACGAGTCTGACAATTTGTAAAACAAAGATTGAATCCTCATCCCCAAAATACCAAATATAAAAACCAAATCAATAAATTTAATGAAAACAAAATGGAAAGAAAATATGTGTAATTTTATTATTTTATTTTATGATCCTGGAGTTGGGAAGATCTTTGAAACCACAACAAAATCAGAAGCTATTTTTTTAAAAGATTGATAAATTTAATGTCTTTAAAAAATAAAATTGCATATACACAAAATTACATTTTGTGCCTGTATACAAAAGACAAGTTTAATAGGAAAACATTTGTAATTGATAACAGCAAAAAGTTCATGCAAGAAAGCTCTTAAAAAAGATGAATAAACCTGTAGAATTTGCAAAGCATATAAATAAGCTGTTTAAAGTTTAAAAAGTAATTAAAAATCATCAATACATATAGAAAAGAATTCAACTTCACAATTGAGGTATGAAAACAAAAATAAAACACTGTTTTTTTTTTTAGCATGTTGACAAAACTTAGAAGATTATGAGGGTAGCAAGAAACTAGCCCTCTCACTGGTAGGAGTATAAATTTGGCACCTCTTTGAAAGTCAGCTCTGACTATAACTATCAAAATGTTAAATGCTTATATCTTTGGATCCAAAAATTCTGCTTCTAAGAATTTAACTTACAAATCACTTGTATGAGAGAGCACAAATAAGTCTATAACAACATTCACTGCAATATTACAATAGCAAAAGTCAACCAACCACCAACCAACCTACATAAAACAACTTCAAGATCCATCAGTAGGGAAGAGGAAGTACATTTTGATACCGTCATGCCATGGAATACTACACAGCCATAAAAAGAATGAGGTAGGCTTATATGTGTTGATATGGAAATATCTTCAATCTGTATTAGTACATGATCAAAGAAAATTATAATTCTATGTGGAAGTTTCAAAAGATATAATTATATACAATGTGATCACATAAAACACTTCTGGAAGGATCTTTAATTCATTGCAGGTAGCTATTTCTCAATGGGTGGGAAGTATTCAAAAGTAGGAAAGGAAATTGTTTCATTTCTGTTTTTATCCCTTTGTGTTATTTGAACTCTTTTTGAAAATACCATGTTCACCCACTACTTATAATTTTCTAAAATAAAGATTTAAAAATTGTCTGGTCTAACCTATCATTTCAAAGAAGAAAATCAAGATCCAAGAGAGGAAATGTTTTTGTTATTAGCAAATTACTCTAGAATTTAGCAACTTATAAAATTATTTTCTGCTGCTTATAATTTCGCTGTTTAGGAGTCTGGAAAGGGCTTGGGGGTGAGGCAAGTCCACTCTCCTTGGCCCGCAGTCAGATGTGGGCTGGGCTAGCAGGCACCTGAAGGTTCCACTAGGCTGAATGGATGAGAGGACTCATTCTCATGGCCAGCATTCAGGGCTAACTGTCGGGAACTCAGCTGCACAGTGGCTGAAACACCCCTCCAGAGCCTCAGCCTCAGGGTAATTGAGATTCTTACATAGTGGTTAGCTTCCCCAAAAGTGAACATTCCCAGAAAATCAAGCAGAAGCTGTGTGACCTTTTCTGACCCAGTCTTAAACTTCACATAGCATCAGGGCCACCATTCTGTATTGGTCTGTTGTTTAGTTGCTAAGTCATGTTAGACTCTTTGTGACCCCATGGACTGTAGCCCACCAGGTTCCTCTGTCCATAGGATTTCCCAGGTAAGAATACTGGAGTGGGTTGCCATTTCTTTCTCCAGAGCATTTTTCCGACCCAGGGATTGAACCACGTCTCCTGCATTGGTAGGTGGATTCTTTACCACTGTGCCACCAGGGAAGCCCCTCTGTCTTGGTCTAAGCAGTTGCAAACCCACCTATTCAAGAAGGGACAACATAAAGCTTCCCCATGCCCTGACTACCATCATCACCTTCATTGGAAGGAGGGTTAAAAGAATTTTGTGGCCGTGTTTTAAAACCATTACAGAAAGTAACTTGCCCAACACAATAATAAGAATGTGATTGAGGTCAATGGAGACTAAAGGAGGAATTCTCTGGCTCCATCACTGTTCTGAGCCCATTCTGAATGTGACTTCCTGACCTTCCATACCTGCTTCCCCACCGACTCTCATGCACCAAGGACTCCCACTGCACACAGCTGAGCTCACTTTGCCCCCTTTTGTACAAATGCCTAATTGTTCTCCAGAGGTGTCCTTGGGGGCAGACACAGGAGCACAGTCATGCGACAGCCTCCTAATGTCATCTATCTATCCAGTCTAACTGAGTGAAACTGGGGGCCACGGGGGCCTCCTCTGTTGGCTCACGGTGATAGCTTAATTACTGAACCAATTCCTGTCTTGCCCTCCCCCACTCACTCTTTCCCCCTCCTCTGCTGATCTCCACTCACCCCTCTTCTCCTTCTTCTTCAAGAGCTTTGGCAGAAATTGTCAGGGAGTTGATCAGATTTATTCAATTTAGACTTAACAGACCTGGGACTCCTATTTCTCCTTCAGGTTCATAAGGTTTTTGATTCCATTTACAGGTTTATTCATTTATCAGATATTCATTTCAATTCACTTTAAACACCAGGCTCGGGGAGATGAGTTCAAGGGAGCTGCTCATCATTTACTGCGCTGGCTCCTTTGAGAGCTGCTGGGCTGGCCCCATTTTCAAGCCAGCTGTGGCATCAGGTGGGGAGTGCTTTAAAGGGACAGGAGACCTCAAGAATCCTTTGTTGGGGAAAGCTGAGACTCTAGGATTCACCCCTTTCCTAGGTGGCTTGAGGCACTCTGGGGTGGATACCCTAGGGATGTGCTTCCATTTTCTGACTTAGAGAATACCGCATTTCTAGGCTGGGAGCTTCCTCCTAGTTTCATTTTCTTGGAGCTAAAGGTGAAGGTCCCAAGAGAGACTTCTCACATCATCCCAGTAATAAAGAACTCACTAGGAGGAGGGCAAGGCAACCCACTCCAGTATTCTTGCCTGGAGAATCCCACGGACAGAGGAGCCTGGCGGGCTACAGTCCGTGGGGTCACACAAAGTGGGATGCGACCTAAGCGACTTAGCACCCATGCATGCAAAGAACTCACTCCTTCAGCCACTAGCCGCCTGCCCTCCATCACTATGCCCCTGCCCGTATCTCTGTGAAAGAATGCCGCCCTGGGCCCTTCCAGGGAGCAAACACGCCTCCAAGGGGTCAGGATGGGGCAGGACGTTTCGAGCAGCTTGAGGGTCCTCCCTTATGCCTCACCCACCATCCTACTATCTGCTACCCCAGGCCCAGAAGCCCTCTCACTACCAGGAAAGCCCTTCACACATCTCATCCACATTCTCCTGCTGGGATGTAAGCCCATTTCAGTCTCCATTTGCCATTTGTCTATCATCCTCTGAAAGGAAGAAAGGAAGAAAAAAAAAAATGACCTTTTAGTTATTTAAAAGGCGTTGTTAAGACTCTTTGAGTTTTGTTACTCCCCTTCATTCTCCCAGCAAAGAACCTCCGGATCCCCGCATCTCTCACGTGGACATGTCTTCCTGCTCCCTGTCCATCTCCCACTACGAAAAGCCCACCTTTGGGATGTGGTCTGGGCCCAACCAGTCACCTGCTCCCATCTGGGCCCTAGTTCTCGGTGAGTAAGGAAAGACGGTGACACCCCAGGGCCCTGGGCCCTAGAGATGGGGACACAGGAAAGAAGGCCATCCAGCGGCAGTGGCCACACAGTGTGGCTGAGGCCACGACAGCTTTGCGCGACAGTGGGGCAACATGCCGCCCACTGTTTATAGCAGGCCGGCCACTGTTTTTAACATCTCCTGCTTAAAAACCAAGCATTCTCCCCCTTGTTTTGCTCTCCAGGACCACTCCAGTAGCCGGCCATTCCTCAGCCTAAGTCAGGCAGCCTTCCAAAGGCTTGGTGAGCCCCTGACCTACTTCCAAAAAAAAAAAAAATTCCTTTCTTGCTTACTCCACCCAGAGCCAGTTCTGCCTGCTTGCTACCAAGAACTTGCCCCTTGCTCCACAAGGACAGGAGACAGGGCCATTCTGTCACCAGGGCCTGAGCACGCAGGGGACAGGGTGGCTCCGGAGCTTCTGGGCCTGGCCCGGAGCAGCTCTCCTGAGAGCTGGGCTGCCCCCGGGCACAGGTCGGCGGGCCTGGGCACCAGAGGCCAGCGCCCCTCTCAGCAACCTGGGAAGCACCGTTAGCTTTCCTGTGGCTGCTCCAGCTGCTTGTGGGCCGACACTGTGACCTCATCGGAGAGGGGCCTGGGGCCTAAAGAGCCTCCGGATTTTTGACTAGATGAAACGTACAACGAGAAAGCAGCTACATGGCTCCCCCTCCAACCTTGAACCTGCTTCACATGTCCCCAAACACACACACACGCACACACACACACACACACACACACACACACACGTCTCTCCTCAGAGCAGAGACAGGCAAGAGCCCAAGCTCAAGTAACACCAACCTTCCACTACCACCTCATCTGGCCTCTGGCAGGCCCTTTAACCTCTCTTAGCTTCAGGCTTCCCAGCTAAAAGACGGAGGAAGCGTCTTCCTCCATCTTCTCAGTCTACAAAGAAAGGCTGGGCTGGAGGAAGACGTTCTTGAGTGCTTTGTAAGGCAGATACCATACTCGGCGACTGCCTCACCCACCCCAGGGCTCTGCTGGAGAAAAGGAAAGGCCTTGGAGAGGCTGTCCGTGAATGCATACGACCACTCCGTCTTGCTGACCTGTGGAAACAAGGAAGCCATCTTTTTCCTTCTTGTCCCTGAAGTAATATATATGTGAGCTCAGAAAGACGTGGAAAGTGACCGTTTCTCCGTTGAGACCACTTATTCCAGAGAGGCCAAGAAAAGAGGAAAGGAAGGCGAGATGTGACACAGGAAGAGCTCTCTGGAAAGCAACATATAAGAAGATGGAATAGGAGGGCACATGCAATTGGAATCAGGATGTACCCTCCAGATCTGCCTCTACCTGATTTCCTGACCGGAACCAAGTCAGTGAACCTCACTGGCCCTCAGTTTAAACATCTGCAAAATGGACATAATCATTTGCCATCTGATCCACGGGGGCTGGGACAGGGGATGTACTTTGAAGGCCACCTTCTGTTGTCTTTGCAAAGCCCCCCTCACTCCCCACAGTGCCCACCAAAGCAACTTGCACCCTGTGGACAGTCAGCATGTAAGCATGTATTTATCTAGAAAGTTCTAAAATGGTTTGGAGTGCCTCATGTTTCAGTAAATGTGTACAATAAATGCATCAATTAATGGGCTAATGCATGTGAACGTGCTGTGAAAAATATTTTTTTAAAAAGGCTTTTGTCATCAGAACAGTGATGGAGGAAGGTTAAGTGAGACTTTCCAGAAGCATAAGCCCCCCTAGGAACTCTTTCCTGAGGGGCAAATTCTCTCTTAAGACGAGGTGATGGGCCAACTGATCTGTGAAGGTGACACCCATTCAGCGTTACTTTAAAAAGGGGGTTCCAATATCCAAGTTTTTAAAAACTAGCCCTGAGTCTCCTAGTGATATGCCACCAGTTTTTGTAGGGCATTCAGTCTCCAGACCCAAGCTTCTTCATGCCATACTAAGAAAGGAGATGGATTTTTCTAGGTACCTTCCAGCATCCACTGCAGGGGGTCCTGCCACTCCCAAACATTCTTCGGGGTCACTGCCCATCACCTAGTCCTCTCAGTTCCCTGTGTGAGACAAGCCCACCCTGGTCTCCCACCGAAACCCCAAAGCCACAGCTAGGGAGGGTCTTCTCTGAGAGACTTGAGTCCCGACTCCAGGGATACAGGGCTGGGGTCTGGGGGCACCAGCGGGAGAGGGTTGGGAGGCTGCAGGCAAGGCCCACAGTGAGGGTCAGCTCCTCAGAGCTGGTGTGGTACACAGCAAGGTCGGGCAGACACTGAACCTCAGCAGGGCATCGCAAATGACTTTACAGTCATTGTTCCTCAAATTGGACCCCCCCTCGGAGCTCACACAATATGAGATGAAACAGCCTGCGGGAAGCTGCCGAGAAATGGAACAGCGGTGGGATGGGGGGGCTATTTCCCCCGCTAAGGGAAATGCTGCAGACATCACAACTTCCTTCGCCTTTGCCTCCCCCACCTCCGCTGCTGTCAGCTCGGCTCCAGACATTTTTATCTGGACGGGTTCACAGTGTCTCTAGGATTGAAATGGACTACTTCCCCAGACACCTGCCCGCATAACGGGTGGGGTGAAACCAGCATTGGGGGAAGAAAGGAGGGGTTAATTACAGAGAAAGGAAAGGTTGTTGCTGCCTGAAACTATGTCTGCAGCTGTATCTACCTGGGTGTATGTCCCTGCTCATCCAAACCAGTGTTCATGGGTGTGCATTAATGCTATATATGTGAGCTTGCATATGTGCGTTACACATGCACGCAGATGTGTATGGATACAAATTGTGGGATGCGATGTGTGTGTGTGTGAGAGACAGAGAAAGACAGAGAGACAGAGAGGAGACGGAGCATCTCTCCTGGTACAGTCTGGGTTCTGTCCACAGCTCTGAGCCCCGCTATTGCAGTTCAGCCAGAGTCCAATCATTACCATCAGTTGGAGACATCATTTGGTGTCATTTGGCTTTGTAGCGCTTCTGTGCCAGTGACGAAACCCAGGAGGTGAAGTTCTTTTGGAAAAGAACAAAGGTAAGAGAGAAAACAGAAAGTGCCGGGAGCAGAGGGAAGGGGCGGCAGGCTTCTTGAGAAGAGGCAGAAATGGAATGTGTGGGAGTGATGGGAAGCAGGCAAACTGAGGCAGGTAAACTGAGACCTGAGTGGGTGGGATGAATTTATAACAAGATAGGCCTTCATCTTCCCTCAATAAAAGAGGATTTGTATCATCTTTTGAGCCATTTGAAATCCCTTTCACCTTTTCATTTTACATTTCACAAAACAGTGAACCTTTTGAAAAAGTTCTCCAGAATTTAGGACCAAGGTTGCTGGGGGCACTCTCTTAGAAGAGAGTTCTGGATTTGAATCCCATTGATTCCACTTTTAGCTTTGTTTCAGACCTGCCTCTGTGCATGGGGTTTGGAGGAGCTGAGGGTGAGGAATATGAGGGACTCCTCCTCTCTCGGCATGGGCTTCCCTGGGGGCTCAGACAGTAAAGAATCAAGTAGGAGACCCAGGTCAGGAAGTTCCCCTGGAGAAGGGAACGGCTACCCACTCCAGTATTCTTGCCTGGAGAATCCCGCAGACAGAGGAGCCTGGTGGGCTCAGTCCAGGGGTTGCGAAAAGTCGAACACCACTGAGTGACAAACACTCTTACCCTCTCTAGGTAGACCTCAAACTGAGAAGGTGTAGCAGTCTCCCCTGCGAGTTCTGGGTTTCAGGCCACTGGATTCCCTCCCAACCCTACCACCCCCTGTATCCCCTTAGAGCAAGGAAGAGATGGGTGGATCCAGAGGTTGGATGGAGGACAGACAGGCAGGGATTGGTATCAGTCAAAGCCCACCCACCAGACACAGAGACTGCCGTGCTCTATGATGGATCCAGGGCTAGAAATCATGTCTACATTGCTCTGACTCCAGAAATCTCTCCCATCTTTGTAAATTCCCAGCAATGGAGGCTTCATAACTGCCTCATTAACTTAGCCTTGGCTGCTAGGAATTCTCAAGTCTTACTCAATTAGCTAGCATTAGTAAAGACTCTAAGTAAGATCAGATCTTTACCTTAGTAATACCTAACATCCACAAAACACAGGTATAAAACATGGGGTCAGTTGTGGTCGTTTATAACGTTTGCTGCTCACTTAAGTCCATTCTCAATTTCCTGTTTGCTTTCATTGAAAACAACATGGAATACAGTCCTGCATTAGAAGGAGGAAAATTCATTGAAAATAAAGCAGCTGGGATTAAATCAGAGTTGACTAAGAAGAGCTATTGTACATAAACTGTGGCTTGCATATAATTGGTGCCCTATAAATACTGGACAGATGAATGAATAAATGTAACCCAGAAGAGGTAATCAAGAAAACACACACACACACCCCATTTAAACGCCATGGTGCTGCCTTAGTCCACCTACATCAGAACAAAAAAAGCTCTTGATAAATACATGATGGATTCCCTGCCTCAAAGCCAGACTAATAAAGACAGAATCTAGGTGATCAGGCAGGACTCATAAACGTATTTTCTAACTAGCATCACAGAAGAGACTGATGAGCCACCACGTTTGGGACTCACTGGCTTGGATGTCTTAGGTACCGTGTGAGACCAGCATAGGCACGCTGAGACCATCAGATGGCCCTGACATGGCAGCCAAAGCACTGGACCCAGAGGCAGGTAATCTTGGTTCATAGGTGGCGGTCAACTGTGTGTTCACGGGTGAGGACACACAGACAATTGTTCTTCCTGCATGCGAGTATCCTCTCTACAGAGGTTGATAACAGGACAACAAGGCTCCTTCCAGCACAAAACTCCATATTTTCATAACAAATTAGTGGGAAAAACTAAGATAAGTTCAAGGGCACATGGAGGTGACCTTGAGGCGGTGAAGAAATTCTCCCAGCCTCTCAGCCTCCGCTGCCTACATGAGGAAGGGGGTCAAGAGGTAGCAGGTGCCTGGATGCAGGTCTGCTCAGTCGCATCACTCACACAGCCTCCGGGAAGAAAGCAGGAGGACCAAAAGCCAGATCTCAGGCGGCCCGACCCTCTGACAGTCACCTAGGTTTCCCAGAAATGGCACCAAGGGGAAGCTCTAAATCACGTGCGGATTATAGTCGTTCTGTTTGCCTTTTTCCGCAGTAGATCCGATGATTTAAATTAGGTCTCGATTCTTGTTTAAATTATAGTTTACTGTTCTGCACCCCGCTCAGAAGTGAATTACCTTAAGCAGCGGTATTAATAACATGGTTATAATTAAGCCTCATTACTGCAGGCAGTTTGCTGAAACAAATTGCTTCTTCATTATTATTATAGCACCTTTGGTAAAAAGACATTTCCCCAGAATGCGACCTTGATGCTTTATATAGTAAAAGTCGAGATATGATAGAGATGTAAGGATGAATTAGCATCCTTTGCCTTCTCTATGTGGCTCGTTAGAAGGAAAGGAACGCAAGTCAAATCCAAACAGCCTTGATGGCAATTTTAATCTGTATGAAATGGATAATGAATAGTTTTGAACTTTCTGCGACATTTTTGTAATGGTGTTTTATTTATATGATGCTACTATTAAAACGAATAAATAAATAAAGAAATACAAGCCAAGGAGTAGAGACAGGGATAGCCAGGAAGGTCTCACCAGACAGCCAATGGCATTGAACTTGAGCTTGTCATCATCAATTGGTTTGAGAGTTTCTGGCCCAGAGCCTGTTACACTGGGGGAGGAAAAAAAGGGAAGGCTGGTCTGTCTATTTATTCTAATTCTGCTGCCTTACGCTGACCTCAAGGCCTGGGAAAGAAAGGAGCCTGGAAGGAATGACCTAGAAACTCAGCAAACCACGTTTGAAAGGCAGGCAACCTTCAGAGAATGTGTGGCGCCTTAGGAAAGCTGTAATGCCCACTGGGGCTCTGAGAGCTTTAGCTCCGCACGGCCCCTTCGGGGTCCCCCATGCTCCCCACCCAAGTGGTGCTGAGAAGGAAAGCAGATCTTTGAGAACTAAGGGACTCAGCAGGGTCATTTCCTGTTTCGCTTATTAATTACTCTTTCTGGTGATAATTAAGACTCTGAAACTAATTTTGTTTGGTGATTTACTCTTTTTTTTTTTCCTAATTAGATGCGGTGATTAGAATGTGTTTTGTATCGCATTAGTGCTTTCTTAGAAAGAGGCAAACAGAGGCTCGCCTCCGCGCTCAGGCATCCACACCCACGACAAGCAGTCCCCTCCGGAGCGGACAGACACTGCCCCCAAGACAGGCCAAGCCCCCACCCCGCCCATCCACCTCCCACAGACCAGGGGGCTGAGCTGAGCCTGGCTGCTTACCTCCTTTCTCTGCTGTCCGAGATCCTGACAGGATCTAATCCTTCTCTCCTGACTTTATCTCCAGCTCGAGACTCTCTAGTCCCTATAGCCAGCGGTGCCATTAAGACACTCTTTATTGGCATGCCATGTTTCTGTCACACAGACTGCCCCCCAAAGAATGTGTGGCATAATCAGTAGAATAAATCCTCCCTCTCTCTCCTCTCTCTCTCCCCCATATGCACACGCACACATACTCCCATGCACACACACTCCCATGCACACACATCAGATACCCAAAGAGTGAGAGCAGCCTTCATAAACCAACTGCATATCCACAGCCCTGGGACCAACCTCTAGGTGACAAAGTGTTCCTGAGGGGCAGGCAGAGCTAACAGGACACTGTCCCACCAGAGACTGTAAAATGTAGTTGATGAGGACGTGGACTCTGGGGTCAGAGATCTGGGTCCAAACTCTAGCTCCCTGACTTACTAGCTGTGTGGTCTCGGGCAAGTTACTTAAGCATTCTGAGGGTCCTATTCTTACCCTTCCTAAGTCACCATGGTGCTGTGGGTGTAGACGGGAGAGCTACCTGGAGTGCTGGGCTAAGTGTCTGGCACACGGAAGTGCCCATCAAGTGGAAGCTATTACCATGCTTTTTACTCTTTCTCTAGGGAAGCTTAGCTTGGCTAAGCATGAGGCGATAACTCAGCCTTCAGGAGGCCTGGGGAAAGGTCGGCGGGCCAGTCAGGGGACTCTCCTTATGGCACAGAAAGCCCCCAAGAATAGCTGGACCCATCTGGAACGGGCCTCTAGGTCTCCCACTCTCAGTGGCAGGGTTGCTGAGCTCAGCGTGGCACATGAATAATGTTATTGAAAGAAAAGAGACACCTAGCTCCTCACTGCTTCTCTAGCACCTTGCCCTTTCTGGGGAGCATCCGTGGTTCACTACCGCTCACCTCCAACGAGGGTTTGCTGAGTCACCAAACACTGGGGTCTTGCTCTAAATCTGGCACTGAACTGGGCACCAGGATGCTACCAAACGACTTTTTACATCATTCTCGACCTCCACCAGCTTACAACCTCTTAAGTGTGGCTGTGTCTCCATTGAAGTTTAGAAGGAGCCAGTAATCCTCAACTGAGATCAGGGATGCCTTCACCTGGCACTTGGACTCTGGGCAGAATGTGGATGGGCAAAGAAGAGAAGACAGATGCAGGGAAGGCTGCAGCAGCCAAGGAGGATGGCATGGCAGGAGGGCTCACTCGGAGTGGCAGAGTGTGGGGTGCCTGGGGCTCCAGGTGTGTGGAGGGATGTAACAGGAGCCAAGACTTGAAAGGTGTGTTGAGCCCAGTTCTTAGATGAGTTTAGAGGCAAATCAAAGAGTTTGAACTTATTTTGCAGGCTTCTGAGACTTCCTGAAGGATCTGGGGAAGGCGACATGGCTCCGATTATGTTTCACAAAGGTTACAGGGACAGCGGTGAGAGACAGCGTGGAGCGGGGGAGGGCTGCGCAGGAGCTAGGGCAGGCCCCGCATCACAGCACAAGCCACCGAAGACAGGGACTCGTTCTGCGTCCCCCAGGGATGTCTCTCAGCTCAGCCTGTTTCCCAGGCCGATGTGGTAAGGACCCTGCCATCTGCCTGCCTTGCTATTTTCAGACTTAATACTCAGGAGGAAGCCTGACACTTTCCCTCCTGCTCTCCATTTGTGTTCTGTCTTATGTGGGCCTGTCCCAGGCTCCTCATCCTCTCCTACCTGCCCACAGTCAACCCCTCGGGTGAAGGCATCCCCCACACCCGGACACAGACTGATGGCTGTTTGGGTTCTATTGCCCTTCTGTGGCAGCTGGGCATTGGGCCCGTCCTCAGGGGGCCCACGCGTGCCCTCCCGTCCTTCTCCCCTCCTTGCCACAGCTCTGATCCCCGGCACCCCCACTATCAGGGCATTTAGACTTTGCGGCCATGGTGGCTTGCTCCTCCAGCTGGGGCCTGGGTGGCATTTGAGGCAAAAGCCATAAAGCCAAGCACTGAACTTTCACAGCCCTCAGTCTCCCGTCACTTCCATCCTCTGTAAGAGCTGAATCTCGCTGAAGGACTCCGTGTGTGCATTTAGATCAAAGGTTACTGCAGAGAAGAATCTCTGCCATTGTTAAGTAAGATACAGGCCAGCCAGGGCCCCTTGGTAACCTTTTCCTTGGGAGTTTAATGCCTCATGAACCAAACTGTGTAGAAGACTGGATGATGTTCCTGAGAGGCAGAGAAAAGCCTCTTGCAGGGAAGCACCAGGACCACCAACCTCCCTGACTGCCTGTCCCACCAGCCCCCAGGAGCACCGCCCACACCAAGGGAGAGGGAATGAAGGGAGAAGGGGAACAGACCACTACTCTGGGGTCGTTCTCTGATTTGCAGGAACCCCTGGGCCTTCCTTTCTTATTTGTGGGGCAAAGGCCAAGCTGTGTGGTTGTGGGGAAAGGAGAAGAGGAGGCGGTGATGAACTAGGCCCTCTAGTTGGCTTCCTGTGGGCAGCTCTGCCCCACG
This sequence comes from Cervus canadensis, assembly GCF_019320065.1. Lineage (NCBI taxonomy): Eukaryota > Metazoa > Chordata > Mammalia > Artiodactyla > Cervidae > Cervus > Cervus canadensis. Next base: position 23,839,504 of record NC_057396.1, read on the forward strand.
GTGAGGACTGGGAGCAGGTAGAGAATTGATAGCAACTGAAAACCCTGGCTTTCCCAACATAGCTCTAATTGCAAGCAATGGTACTGTTAAGTATACAGTGAGATGCCATTTAATATGCACCTCATTGCATTTATACATCAGAAAAGAGATCATCTGTTATAGTGAATTATACCACTCAACACACTCTTGGGGGTAGTAGTTACTTACGACTGTCTTCCTCCCTAGGCTCTGAGCTAGTAAAAATCAGGAACTGTCATATTCGTCTTTTATTCCCAGCATCCAGCGTGGTGCTGGTATACATGGTAGGCTCCTAATTAATATTTACGGTACCAATAAATAAATCAAACAGGTTTATCTGTACCATTTTTTTTTTTAGAAAAATAGTATAGATGAAGCTTTTTGCAGGGCAGGAATAGAGATACAGATGTAGGAGCAGACGTGTGGACACAGAGGGTGCCAGAGGGGGTGGGGTGAACTGGGAGATTGGGATTGATGTATGTGCACTGGCTTGTGAATGAGATAGATAGTGGGGACTTTCTGTGTAGCTCAGGGAGCTACGCTTGGAGGTGACCTAGAGAGGTGGGATGGTAGTGGGGTGGCAGGGAGGGGATATACGTACACACATAGCTGATTCACTTCATTATACAGCAGAAACTAACACAACATTGTAAAGCAACTGTACCACAATTAAAAAATACTAAATGAATAAATAGAAGGGCAAGGGAGAAGGAAAACAGACTAACATTTTTGTGTATCTATTCTGTACCAGGTGATAGCAGAGACATTTATTCATTCATGAATCTTACACCACCTCTGTCAACTAGATAGCATCATCTTGTTACTCTCAGGAGGATAATGAAACTCCAAGACATTTAAGACATTTGCCCAAATCATATGTGTATTTGAACCAGTAGCAATAGACTTCAAAGTCTGTTTTTGCTTTGTCTGTCCCACATAGAAATTGCAATGAATGTTTTTCTGAGTATCAGTTCCCTTTTTCAGTAAAAATACTCCATATTTTCTTTCAAGAGACACTCTTCTGAATTCTCATTCTGTATACTAGAGAGGAATCTACTCAACTCCCAGCTTTAGAGGTCTTGCGACTCAGGTGGATCCTTAGAACATGGCAGATCCAGGCCCAGTGCTTTGCTGGGGGTGCTCACCCCATCCAGCCAGAGTCAACAAAACACAATTAACCCATAGCAAGAGAATTATGCAGAGAGGGGCTATTTGTTGATACCCCACTTTTCTGGTGGCTCAGATAGTAAAGAATCTGTCTATAAAGCAGGGGTCCCGGGTCCGACCCCTGGGTCAGGAAGATCCCCTGGAGAAGGGAATGGCTACCCACTCCAGTATTTTTACCTGGAAAATTCCATGGACAGAGGAGCCTGGTGGGCTACAGTCCATGGAGTCACAAAGAGTCAAACATGACAGAGCAACTCACACACACACACACACACACACACACACACACACACAGAGTTACCTTTCTCAGCTCCTTACTGGTCCATAGAACCAAAAGTCAGGAGATTCTTTTTCCCAGACTCCCTCACCACGCTGATCTTTAAAAGTTCACCAGTGAGAGTCCTGTGTACAGGATGTAGAAGGTGAAGAGAAGAAGGAGCCATGTTTTTCTCCAGCTGCATGGAGTTCTGCAGGCTTCCAGGCATCTCAGGTGGCACAGTGGTAAAGAACCTGCCTTCCAATGCAGGAGATGTAAGAGACACTGGTTCGATCTGTTAGGTAGTTAGAATAGGGAAAAAGAGTCCAAAATGGTGGTGGCTAAAAGACCTGGAAGGGAAAGCCCGCAAAAATAGAACAAAGGAAGGTCCAAGGACCGGAGTGAGAATCTCAGGTAAAACAAACAACGCTCCAGCCTAAGCCCAATTTACACAAGGCAGGCCCAGGAACAGAGAAACACATAAAAAGAGGAGCCAAAGCCCCCTTCCCCCCTTTTTTGCCACTCCCTCTCCCCCGCGCGATGGGGCAATCTTCTCTTCACGTCTTTGGATCAACATGCCTTCACACCTCAAAGATGGATTTTCCTGCTATTATCTAAATAAATAGAGCTTTAACACTGAGCTGTAACACTGATTTATTTAAGAGCTATAACATGGTCCGTTCGAGACCTGAGAGCTATAACACGGTCTGTCCTCCGAGAGCTGTGACCCGCCAAGGGGCTTTAATGTCCGTCACTCCAGATTTTTGTTGTGACAAGACAAAGAACCGAGGAACATACACTTGCGTGACAGATCCCTGGGTTGAGACGATCCCCTGGACTAGGAAATAGCAACCCACTCCAGTAGTCTGGAAAATCCCATGGACAGAAGAGCCTGGTGGGTTACAGTCCAGGGAGTTGCAAAGAGCAACTGAGCTTTCAGGCTCCCTTTATGAATCACTCATTTGTGTGCTGACAGACTTAAGACCAGGAGAGCAGCCTCTCCGAGAGATTCCTGCATTCCAGGTCTCCTGGAGGGCAGCAGCTGTCTCCTTGACCTTTGTTCCCCTGTAGTTCCAACGGTTGTATAAACTTTATTTCCTGTATTGAATGCATTGTTCTTCTGTATGCCTAAAGGAGCTTCTGGTATCCTGACCAAACTCTCAGTGACATGTGCAGGGATGCTCCCCTGCTATCACGGGTCTGCAGGTATAATGACCATTTGATCCTGGCCTTGTTGGTAGGTGTCCTGGGGAACATGAGAATAGAGCACAGATCTGAGAGATGAAGATGAAATGAGACTTTGATGACATCATCTGAGCCCCTAGCTCCAGCTCTGCCTGAAGCCAGTGCTAGCCCAGGGCTTCTCAGTGTTTAGTCTAACAAGACTCCCTTTGCAGTCACTTAAACCCATTTCCTCTCGCATTTGACCAGCTAAAGATTCAGACTGAATCACCCTTCATCCTTCTAGCACATTCCTCAGTCTTCCTCAGTAGATGCCTGCTCCAGCTTCAAGCTACCTCTTGAGTGCCTTCCTAGACCTGTGATTATTAAAATCTTCTTCAACTCCAAAGGCCCAAGTACAGCAAATCTTTATCTAGAACCCTGCAGGGGTTCTCAACACCCACCTCCTCAGCCCCCTCTTTTCCTGGTTGAGATTTCATCCTTCTAAATCAGTTTAGAACAAGAAGAGTTTATACTTGTGTGTCAGGATTTCTAAGTGGTCAGATTTTCTTTCCCTCCCTGCTAGACTATCACCCTTCCCCTTCCCCAACTCACTCCTTCTTCCTGCTCACTTCTACCCTTAAGATTTGATCATTAGATATTCCTAGTCTGTGTGTGAACATGGGACCTCTGGTCACTGGTCACCATTAAAACAAAATCTCTTGGGAGAAGCAACACAAGCTCTAGGATAGAGAGAATAGAAATTCTAGACTTCCATGCTGAAAGTTTATTGTTGTTGTTGTTTTAATGTTTCTTTGTTTTTGGCTGCACTGAGTCTTTATTGTGGTGAATAGGCTTCTCTAGTTGTGAAGGTTGGATTTGGGCAGTATTTGGGATCTCAGTTCCCCGATCAGGGATCAAACCCTTATCCCCTGCATTGGAGGGTGGATTCTTAACCACTGGACCATCAGGGAAGTCCCCATGCTAAAGGTTTGACTCCCACTGCTGTTAAGTGTCTTGGGCTAATTTCTCAGAGTCTCAGCTTCTTGGCAATAGGGGCTTCACAATAGGGGCTGAAGACCTCCCTTCACAGGGTCTTGTGAGTATTGTGTCAGGCAACGCCTTTGCTCACTGTGATGTGGGCTTACTGTGTGCTAAATTGTAAATGCTTTCATGCATTATGTAATTTCATTCTGGCCAATCCCTATCCTTGGGTGCTAGAATTGTCTGTATATAACAAATAAGGAGACAACAGCTCCGAGAGGTTTGCTACTTTGCTAAATAGAAGTGAAGATAGTATTTGAACCCTGGTAGGCTGATACAAAGCCCATACTTCATATGGTGCCTTGGTCAAATATCAATATTTTAGTAAAATATTTTTGTTTTTTAGAAGGCAAAAAATAAGTGGTCCTTGGGAACCGGAGAAGGAGACTTAGCTGGGAGAGAGGGGCTAGGAAGATAAGCTACCCCAGGGCTATCTCCTAACCCCCTCTTAACCAGCCCAATGGGCTTGTATATTCCTTTTATGATTTCCACTAAGTGAAAGCTTATTGAACAATTACTGCCCTACATTTTTGTGGGAGACATACATGAAAGTGAAAGTCACTCAGTCATGTCTGACTCTTCGCGACCCCATGGACTGTATAGCCCATGGAATTCTCCAGGCCAGAATACTGGAGTGAGTAGCCTTTCCCTTCTCCATGTGATCTTCCCAACCCAGGGATTGAACCCAGTTCTTCTGCATTGCAGGCAGATCCTTTACCAGCTGAGCCACAAGGGAAGCTCAAGAATACTGGAGTGGGTAGCCTAATCCTTCTCCAGAGGATCTTCCCAACCCAGGAATTGAACTGGGATCTCCTGCATCGCAGGCAGATTCTTTACCCACTGAGCTATCAGAAACATACATATGGCCACATAACAGAAAAGGAAGTTTAATAATATTTTTAGAAGAAGGAAATGTATCTATCATACATGTTTAATAGTTCCTAATTTATTTTTCAGTCTCTGTGTGTGTGTGAACAATCTCATAAAGTACATACAATATACATGGACCATCCTTTGCCATTTTGACCTGTTTCTGAGGGGCAGCCTCCTGAGGAGAAGGGTCACATGGGAAGGAGAAATCCTGGAGATGCTGCTGTCTTTGGGCCCCGGCAGACCAGTCTCCATGTCCTGTTTCTGGTTCAGCCTTCCCAGGGCAGGTCTGGGGCTAGCATGGGAGGATGAAGGGAAGCTGCTCCTTGCATTCATTTCTGGGCCAGCAATGGTTTCAGGCCTCTTCATTTACATTCGTAATTGACAGCTCCTTAGCAGCTCATTAGGAAAGTAGGGCTTTGTGACCAACAAAAAAGAGGAATGAATCCCTGGGGTTGGGATTTGAGAACCTGTTTAAGAATCTCTAAAAGGCAGTGAACAGATTCCCAGGGACCAGGAACACAAGGAGCTTAGCAATCATCAGTGGCAATGAACCTCAGCATTTCAGCCCTCTGCAGTGAGCCTAGAACCCGTGTCTGCACCTGCTGTGGAGGCGAGAGAAGCAGGGACAATGGACTGAGGCAGGCAGGCCAGTGCCGACACTCAGGGGTCAGCTAGTGACCACTCCCTGCCTCCCCTGGACCCAGACTGGGCTCCCAGAGCCTCATGGCATCAGCAAGCAAGGGCTGGCCCCTTAAGCTATCCGAACCCAAGTGCTGGAGAGGCATGGCAAGAGAAAACAATGCGCGCTACAACCATTTATCACGCACCACCCGTTTGTGAACTGTATGCCATATACCAGGTTGTTTTAGTCCTCACGATGGAATTCTAACAGGATAATCACCTGCATTTACTTTACAAAAAAGGAGTCTGTAGAACAAAAAAGGCTTCTTGACACATTAAAATTCACACAAGCCAGATCTTATGAGTCTGGGAATCATTTCCCCGCAGTAGTAAAGTGGACAACCCAAGGATGATGTGCCAAGAGTGAAAGAAGATGCATGGACAACAAATTCTACAGGAATTCAAGGGAGATAGAGGCCCTTCTGAACTAGGAAAGCCAGGGTAGGCTGCCACGCAGGGTGGCCCTTGAGCCAGGTCTTAAAGGCTGGAGCTGGGTTTAGAAAGACAGAAGGAGGGAGAAGAGCCATGAGGTGAGGGTGGAAGGCAAAGGATGGACCATGCAGCAGCTCCATGCAAGAAGTCTCTGCTTGTTCTGGGAGCAGATCCTGGCACACCTGTAGCACAAGATGTAGGTGTGGCCTCAAAGGAGTGCTAGGACAGAGCCTGGACAGCAGCAAATGCCAGCTTAAGGGATGAGGAACACAGCCTCTGGAAATTGGGAGCCATTAAAGATGCTTGAGGTGCTTCAGGAAGGGATAGATACAGAGTTTGGGAAAGACATGTACGCACTGCTCTATTTAAAATGAATAACCAACAAGGACCTACTATAGAGCACACGGAACTCTGCTAAATGGTATATGGCAGCCTGGATGGGAGGGGTGGTTGGGGGAGAATGGATACATGTATATCAATGAGTCCCTTGACTTTCACCTGAAATCACCACAACATTGTTAACTGGCTGTGAAAGTGAAAATGAAGGCACTCAGTCATGTCCAGCTTTTTGCAACCCCACAGACTATAGACCAGAATCCTCCATCCATGGGATTTTCCAGGCAAGAGTACTGCAGTGAGTTGCCATTTCCTTCTCCAGAGGATCTTCCTGACCTAGGGATCAAACCTGGGTCTCCCACATTGTAGGCAGATGCTTTACCATGCCCCAATAAAATATGAAAAGTTCAAAAGGAAACAAAAATATGGTGCTTCAGAAAGATGACTCTGAAAGGAGGGGAACTTCAAATCCTGGGCAGCCTGACCAGGACTGGGGCTGGGCATGAAGCTGCCCCTGGGATGTTGCAATCACTTCACTCTCCTCTCAGACTCCTGCCTGCTTAGGCATCTTTGCCTAGTGGTGCACTCTCTTCTACCTACCACCCTGAGGCAGGAGGGAAGGGGGTAGGGCACAATCATTAAAAGTATGACACAGCCATTGAGCATACACAAAAACTGGTTAAAACCAACTAAGCCCCAGATGACAGAAGATCTGACTTCCCATAGACCTTGAGCCTCATTATTTGCTCATTGTAATACATTAGCATATACTAAATGACACAACTACCAGCCCCAGGACAGTTCTGAAGCTGACCATAAAAGATCAAAAGGTAGGCAATGGCCCATTTCCTGGAAATCCACACCTTTCCCCCAAATAGCTGGAATAATCTTCCCACTTATTAGCCTATAAAATTACCCAGCCCATAAAAACTAACCATCCCATATTTTGGGGCCACTCTCACCTTCTGAGATGGACCCCATTCTGCCTATGGAGTGTGTGTGTGTGTCTGTGTGTGTGTGTGTGTTCTGTCATGTCCAACTCTTTGTGACCCCGTAGACTGTAGCCTGCCAGGCTCCTTTGTCCAGGCTGCTCTGTCCAAGAATACTGGAGTGGGTTGCCATTTCCTCCTCTAGGGGATCTTCCTGACTCAGTGATTGAACTCCCATCTCCTCTGGCTCCTGCATTGGCAGGCAGATTCTTTACCACTGAGCCACCTAGAAAGTCAATTGGAGAGTGTCTCTCTCCAAAGAAGCCTGCTTTCAGTTTACTATGGCTCACTCTTGAATTTCTCACGTCCGATTCTTTGTGACCCCATGGACTGTAGGCTCCTCTGTCCATGGAATTCTCCAGTCCAGAATGCTGGAGTGAGTAGCCGTTCCCTTCGCCAGGGGATCTTCCCAACCCAGGGATTGATCCAGGTCTCCTGCACTGCAGGAAGATTCTTTACCGTCTGAGACACCAGGGGAGCTCAAATTCTCTCTTACTTGAAGTCAAGGACCCTCACTTGGTGGCCTGTCCCTGTGACTTACCTGAGACCTGGGACATGTCCATTCTCTCATGCCCCATTCTCCTGCCACAACTCCACCCTTCCTTTCAGATATGCAGTTTCCAGCATGGCACCCAGACACACCCACCCCAGGCCAGAGTCTGGCTTCACACACCACGTGCCCTCCCAGATGTGCTTCTCTGCCCACCCCTGATGGAGCAAGTTGCTACTCCTCTCTCCACAAACATCGCCCCCTCCCTCCAGGTCCCCTCCCTGCAGCCCTGGGCATCACCATTCCTGAAGGTGGATTTTTCTTTCTTCCTCCACCAGAATTTGTGACTCTATCCACATTTCCTGACAGATTTATTGTTTTAAGTTAGTCCATCATCTTTCATGTATATCTTCCCTCGCCGAGTGATGATTAGCCTGGTGTAAGCACATGCAGAATCTTCCCTCTTCCTTACTAAGTCTTTTCCAACACCCCCTATCACAAGCATCTTTCCTTCCTCAGAACCTCACCTGCCCTTCACATACTGAAGCTAGCTTGCACAGTATTTTTTTTTTCCTATTCATTCCTTCACTCATGTATTCAGTCAGCATGAATCTCACCATCTTGAGCAAATCACTGGACAACTCCAGACTGCAGTTGTGTCTCATGTAGGATCAGGGTGATAAGGACAAATCTTGCAGGGAATTGTATAGACATTAAGTACAAAGATGTTTGGAAACTCATCTAGCACAGACCCAGGTGTCTGGAGCCAGCAGATAAGTGCAGTGATTGTGAATTAGTGAATTCACCTAACGAGCATTCTTTGAGAATCCACGAGGCTGACAGACTCATAAACTCTCATCGTGTAACTAAGCAGGACCCTAGGACCCTCCCAGGACAGACCCTCTCCCCCATATTCTCTAGTTCCTCTCTGAAATACCTAGATAATAGTATCTGATGCACACTTCCTGAGTTGTTCTACAGATGCTAAAATCACCACCAAAAGAAAGACTTTAACTCCTTGATGATCGTGAGCACGTAGCCCCCAGACCTACTGTCACCTAAGGATTGATAATATTAACCTCTGTAACACCACCCTACTACCTCATCAACAACCAATCAGAGAATTGTGCACCAGCTCGTCATATAACCTGGGATGCTCCTCCCTCACCTAGCCTTTAAAAGTACTTTTCTGAAACACACTGGGAAGTTTAAGCTGTTTTTTGAGCACTAACTGTCCTGAATTATTTGCTCGGTTCCCTGCAATAAACATTGCACTTTGTTTTATCACAACCCCGTGTCAGTAGATTTGCTTTACTGCATGCAGGCCAGTGGACCTAAATTTGGTTCAGTGATGATCTTATCTGTTCTTCCTTTTGTTCTCTTTGCCCCCTCACTCCCTTTCTTGCCTGCTGGACTTAGCACATTTTGGGATTACAGGGTAAGCTTCAATAGACTTCAGCCAACTTCATGAAAGCGAATTTGCATTCTCAAGACAGCTCCCGGGGCACTTGATTTATGTTAGTATCAGTTGCGGCCGGGGAGGCACTGGAAGTCCTGACCCAGTTCTCCCTGTTAATGGTCAGTCCCACTCCCTGACTCATCTGTAATCACATGACAGGAAGTGGCCAAAGGCAGGTAGTGACAGATCAGCTTGCCTGGATCCCTATTAGCATTGTCAGCCTCAGTGGCCTGGAGACAAGAGGAACATCCCAACCCTTCAACAAGGCAGCAGTGTTGACACTCTGGCTCTAACCAAACATCTCCACATCAGATGGCCTTACAACCAGCCCTAATCCTCCTCCTATGGTTTACACAAGTCTAGCAAGCTGAGGCCTTTCTCCTGTGTCCCCAAGAAGCTGGTTGTATCCAAGCCACTTGGGGACCTCAGCCAGAAAACTCAGCCGAAGCCCAGCCCAGGAATCTAAAATTAATCCTGGTGGTGGTGGTGTGTTAGGAGATGGAGAAGACTGCACAGAACAGGGATACACAACACCTGGGCTCCACGTCCCATTCTACTGATAATGAGCTGAGCAACTGTAGACAAGTTACTCCCCTTACCAGGCCTCCCTCTTTTCCTCAAGGTACAGAGTTGTACTGACTGCCTTTGATCTTTTTTCCAAGGTCAAAGATGATCTGTCCCAAGATCAACAAGACCTTCCCTCAACCAGCTTCTAGTCAAAAAGTATTCCCCCATAAATAACCTCAAGATTTCCTCTTTCAAATTCAACACTTCCTCTTGGCAGGCCTGGGTCCCCTCTGGAATCCCTAGGAAATCATTCCTTTCCTTTGTATGGAAACCATTTGTATTCCTTGGCTTATGGAACCTTCCTCCATCTTCAAGCCTGCAATATAGCATCCTCAGATCTCTCTCTGAGTATCACCCTTGTTTCCACTGTCACATTCTGACCCTCTTGCTTCCACCTTGTAAGTACATTTGTGATTACATCAATTAATTAAAAGCAACTCAGACTGGCGTACATGTTAGAATTAGTACACAAAAATATTAAACCAGTTATTATGACTGTATTTTGTATGTTGAGAAAATAAACAGAGATATGGAAGACACAAAAAAAAGGATCCCAACTGAATTTGTAGGAATAAAAACTCTAATCATGTTGTTGTTGTTTAGTCACTTAGTCATGTCTGACTCTTTCTGAGCCCATGGACTGTAGCCCACCAGGCCCCTCTGTCCATGGGATGTTGAGAAACTAAACAGAGATAAGACACACACACAAAAATACCAACTGGACTTGTAGGAATAAAAATTACAGTAAGTAAAATAAAAAATACACCAGATATGGTTAGTGACAGATTAGACACTGCAGAAGAAAAGAATAGTGAATTTAAAGACATAGCAATATAAACAAACCAAAATAAACTTTTAAAAATAAACAGAGCATCAGTAAGCTATAGGAGAACTTCAAACACCCTAATATATATGTAATCAGAGTTTCCAAAGGAGGAGTGGTAGTAAAAAATATTTGAATATTTATAAGTAATTTTCACTATTTGATGAAAACTACAAAACCACATATTGACAGATTCAAGAAGCTCAATGAACCCCCACACAAGAGACATGAAGAAAACTATAGCATGACTCATCATAACCAAATTGTTTAAATTATTAGCAGCAGCTAGGGAAAAAAGGCAAGTTATATACAAAGAAACAAAGTTCAGGATGACAGGAGATTTCTTATTAGAACCAAGACAAGTGAGAAAATGGTAGAACAACATCATTAAAGTACTAAAAGAAAATATGGGCAACTAAGAATTCTATGCCCAGTGAAAATATCTTTCAAAAACTAAAATATTACTAGAAGGTAAACTGTGATGAGAAAAAGATATCTAAACCCTAAAGTAATCAATAAAAAAATAAATAAATTTACACCTAAAGACACAAGGGAAATAAAATGGAATTTTAAAATATATTCAATTTATTCAAAAGAAGACAGTAAAAAGGAGAAATATAGATGGGACAAATAGAAAACAAAGTGCAATATGATAGATTTAAACCTAACCATATCAATATCATCACTAAGTAGAAGATATAAAGAGTAGCCAAAGGGACATTTATGAACAGAAAAACACAAAAACTAAAATAAAACTCAATGAACGAACTCAACAGCAGAACAGGAGAGAAAAAAAGATCTATAAACTCCAAGGTAGAACAATAGAAATGACTCAGTCTGAACAACTAAGAGAATATCAATTGAAAGAAAAGGACAAAACAAACAAAAAACAGCAGAGCCTCATGAATATGGGAGATAAAAACAAAAGACCTAGTGTCTGTGTTATCAGAGTTCCAGAAGGAAGGAAAGAGGGTAGGGCAGGAAAAGTGCTCCAAGAAATAGTGACTGAAAACTTACCAAATGTGTCAAACAATATAAATCTGTAGAATCAAAGAGCTAAGAAAATCCTGAACATGATAAACCCAAAGAAATCTGTGATAAGACATCATAATTAAACTACTGAAAATTAAAGACAAAGAAAAGTTCCTGAAAGCAGCCAGAGGAAAATTACACATTGTTTGTTGTAGAGAAACAATTCTAATCACAGCATATTTCTCATCAGGAACTATCAAGATCAGAAGGCAGTGGCACTTTATTATTCAAGTATTGAGAGAGAATTACTATCAATTCAGAGTCCTATTGGCCAACTATATATCCCATATCTGACAAAACTATCTTTTATTTATGAAAGGAAAATAAAGATATTCTCAAAAATAAGAAAAGGCCTAACCTCAAAGAGTGGCTAAAGAAAGTCCACTAAACAGAAAGTGAATGATTTAAAAAAAATTTTTTTGGAAACATCAGGAAGAACATGGTAAGCAAAAATATGAGTAAATTCAAGAGGTTTTCTTTCTCTAAAATGTTCTAAAATATGGTTGACAGTCGAAGCAAAAATTATAACATTATCTGATTTGGTCCTAAATGTATGCAGAGGAACTATTTAAGTCAATTATCTTACAAATAGGGGAAAGTGAAAGCATGTAAAGGAGGGAAAGATTTCTATATTTCACTCAAACTTGTAAAATAATGACATCATAGTTGGTGGTTATGTGTATATAACAATTACTAAAAATGCTATAGAGACAGATACATTGAAAAACACTATTAATAAATCAAAATGAAATTCTAAAAATAAAAGAAGCTCAGGCAGCCCAGATGAAAGCAGGAAAAAGAAAACAGAGACACAAACAAACAAACAAAGAGACCAAAAATAAAACAAAATAACAGATCAATGAATGGTATAAATGGTATAAATATATAAATTAAAAGAGTGGACTAAAAGACTGACCAAACTAAGCACTGTCTACAAGAAATTCACATTCAATATAATGATTTAGGCAGGGTGAAAGTAAAAGAATAAAAAATTACGTACAATGCAAACATTAACATCTATTCAAAGCAAGAATAACTGTATTAATATCAAATAGAATAGACTTCAGAATAAGGAAAATTATCAGAGACAGCAAGAGGCACTCAGGAATGATAGAAGAATCAATCTACTGAGAAGACGTAGCAATCCTAGAAGGTTATGACCCAAACAAACAGGGCTGAAAAATAATGAAGCCAAACAGGGAGTACTCAAGGGAGAAATAGAGAAAAAAGAACACATACACAATTATAGCTGAGGATTTCAACACTCTATTCTCAGCAAATGATAGAACTACTAATAGAGAACCAGCAAGGACATTGAAGAACTTAATAACACCATCAAATAAAATGACCTAATGGACATTTATAGAACACTCCACTCAAGAAGAGTAGAATACACTTTTTTTTTCAAGTGCCCTTGGAACATATACCAAATAGACTATGTCCTAGGATATAAAACAAACCTCAGCAAAATTAAAATAACTAAAATCATACAAACTGTATCTCTAACAACAATGGAATGAAAAAAATCAATCAACATCAATAACAGAAATAGAAACCTCTCTACAGAGTTGGAAACCAAACAACACATTTCCAAATAATCCATGGATTAAAGAGGAAGTCTCAAGGGAAATCTCTAAAAAGTATATAGAACTGAGGGAAAATTAAAATACAGCAAATCAAAATTTGTAGGACACAGCTAAACCAATGCTGATAGGGAAATTTACAGCCCTATATTCATACATTCCAAGGTAATGGCAACCCACTCCAGTACTCTTAACTGGAAAATCCCATGGATGGAGGAGCCTGGTAGGCTGCAGTCCATGGGGTCGCTAAGAGTCAGACACGACTGAGCGACTTCACTTTCACTTTTCACTTTCATGCATTGGAGAAGGAAATGGCAGCCCACTCCAGCGTTCTTGCCTGGAGAATCCCAGGGATGGTGGAGCCTGGTGGGCTGCCGTCTATGGAGTCTCACAGAGTCAGACACGACTGAAGTGACTTAGCAGCAGCAGCAGCATATGCATACATTAGAGAGGAGAAAAAGTCTCAAATTAATAATCTAAGTTTCCATTTAAAAAATCTAGGGAAAAAAGAGCAAATTAAACTCAAAGAAAGTAGAAAGGAGGAAATAATAAAGAGCATAAATCAATGAAATTTAAAACAGAATAATGAAACAAAGAGCCTATACTTTGAAGAGAACAATATAATTGACAAACCTCTAGCAAGACTGACAGAGAGAGAGAGAGAAGACACAAATGACACAAATACAAAGAGTGAAACAGAGGGTATCATTATATACTCTGCAGACATTGACCGTATGATAAAGGGTTACAAACATGTATTTGACAGCTTATATGAAATGGACCGATACATCAGAACAGACTATCACAAGCATAAGGAGTAACTACGGATAATCTACAAACATGTATCTGAACCTAGATAAAATGGACAAATACCTCAGAACACAGACTACCACAACTCATCTAATATAAAGTAGATCATTTGAGTAACCCATAACAGGCTTCCCAGGTGGCACTAACGGTAAACAGCCTGTCTGCCAATGCATGAGATACCTGAGACAAGGGTTCAATCCCTGGGTCGGGAAGATGCCCTGGAGAAGAGCATGGCCATTCACTCCAGTATTCTTGCCTGGAGAATCCCATGGACAGAGGAGCCCAGTGGGCTTACAGTCCACAGGGTGGCAAAGAGTCAGAAATGACTGAATCGACTTACCACAGCATGCACCATTTACACTCTCTAAACACAAAAAATCCTTAGACGTAAGCCTAACAAAACATGTACAGTGCTTATATGCTGAAAACTACATAATGCTGATAAAGGTCATCAAGACAATCTAAATAAATGGAGAGGCATTGGTATTTGTGGACTGAAAGACTCAACAAAGATAATAAAGGTGTTAATTCTTCCCAAATCAATATACAGGTTTAATGGAATTCTTATCAAAATCTCAGACAATTTTTTTGTAGATATGGACAAGATTATTTTGAAATTTCAATGGAAAGACATAGGAACTAGAATACCTAAACAATTTTGAAAAAAATAATATAGTGAGGTGAATCAGCCTACTTGATTTCAAGACATATAGTTACAGTCATCAAAGCTGTGTAGTATTGGCAGAGGAATAGAGATACAAAAATATATGAAACAGAATAGATAATCCAGAAATAGACATACACAAATATGACTAATTGATTTATGACAAAAGTGAAAAAGCAATTCAAGGGAGGAAAAATAGCCTTTTCAAAGAACAGTGCTGGAGCAACTGGACACTGATAGGGTAAAACAACCATAGCAATGACAAAATAAAGCAAAAGATAATCAACAGAAAGCCAACAGCTTCATAACTTATACATAAATCTTAAAGCTATACAAAAAGTAACTCAAAATGGAGTACAAACTTAAATGTAAAACTATGAAACATTTAGGAGAAAATAGAAGAAAATCTAGGGCTAGGCAAAAATTTTGTAGAGTTGATACCAAAGTAAGACTGAAAAAGGAAAAATTGATAAAAATAAGACTTCATTAAAATTGAAATTTTTTTCTCAGTAAAAGACCTTTAAAAAGTTTGAAAAGACAAGTTACAGAGTGGGAAAAAATATTTTGTTAACTACATATCCAGAAAATGACTATATCTAGAATATGTAAATAACCCTCAAAACTCAACTGTTAAAAAAAATCAGATTAAAAAGTGGGCAAAAGACATGGAGAGGCATTTCACCAATGAGGATATATAGATGGAAAATAGCACATAAAAAGTTATCCAACATCACTAGCCTTTAGGGAAATACAAATTTAAACTGCAGAGAAATATCACTACACATATATCAAAATGGCTAAAATTTAAAAATAGTGACAATGCCAAATGCCGGTGATGATGTGGAGAAACTGGATCACTTTCACATTCCTAAAGAGAGTGGCAATGATATAGACACACTAGAAAACTGCTTGACACTTTCTTGAATAACTAAACTTGCAACTACAATATAATGTAGTAATTGTACTCCTGGGCATTTATCCCAGAGAAATGAAGACTAATGTTCACATAAAAAGCTGTACAAAATAAGTACTAGGGATGTAATGTACAATATAATGACTATAGTTAATACTGCTGTATGATATATGGGAAAGTTGTTAAGAGAATATATCCAAAGGGTTCTTATCACAGAAGAATTTTTTTTCTTTTCATTGTATCCATATGAGATTACAGATGTTAATTAAACCTACGGAGGTAATCATTTCATAACATACGTAAATCAAACCATCATGCTGTACACTTTAAACTTATACAGCATTGTACATCAATTATTTCTCAGTAAAATTTTACCTAAATGTTTATAGCAACCTTTAACAATGGCCCAGCACTAGAAACAACCAAGATGTCCTTCAGTGCGTGAATGGTTAAACGGACTGTGGTTCATCTTATCTTGCAATACCGCTGCTGCTGCTGCTAAGTCGCTCCAGTCATGTCCGACTCTGCGCGACCCCATAGACGGCAGCCCACCAGGCTCCCCCGTCCCTGGGGTTCTCCAGGCAAGAACACTGGAGTGGGTTGCCATTTCCTTCTCCACAGCATGAAAGTGAAAAGTGAAAGTGAAGTTGCTCAGCCATGTCTGACTCTTCGCAACCCCATGGACTGCAGCCTACCAGACTCCTCCGTCCACGGGATTTTCAAGGCAAGAGGACTGGAGTGGGGTGCCATCGCCTTCTCCGCTTGCAATACTACTTAGCAATAAAAAGGAACAAATCCATTCCTGCATACAACAACCTACATGCACATCTAGAGAATTATGGTGAGTAAAAAAATCCAATCCCTCTGCCAACCATACATACTGCCTGATTCCATTCATACAATATTTTTGAAATGACAAAATTACAGGAATGGAGAACAGACTGGTGTTGCCAAAAGTTAAGGAGGGAGTGGGGATGGGAGGGAAGATGGTATGACTATAAATGGGCAGCATGTGGGATCCTGGTAGTGATAGAAATGTTCTATACTCTGTGTCAATATACATGTCTTCATTGTGATACAATTTTTTAAGATGGGAAACTGCATGAACTCTCTCTATACCACTTACAATTGCATGTGATCTACCATTATCACAAAATAAAATGTTAATTAACTTCTATGCAAAAGTCACATAGTGTACAATTCTATTTACATGGAATATCCAGAATAAGGAAATCTGTAAGAAGTGAAAACAAAATAAATAAATAAATAAATAAAAATTTTAAAAGAAAAAGAAGAAGTGAAAACAGTTGCCCAAGGCTAAGAGAGCAGAACAGAATGTGGGTAAGTGGTAATGGGTATGAGTTTTCTTTTGGTTAATAAAATGTTCTAAAATTAGATTGTGGTGATAGTAAATCTGTAAATATGCTGAAAACTGTTGAATTGTACTTTTCACATGTGTAAATTTATGTTGTTTAGCTTACATCTCAATAAAACTATAAAAAAAGAAAGAAAGAAAGCTAGAGTGGCTATATTAACGTCATACAAAGTAGATTTCATTCAAAAATGAAATAGTAGATATATTTTAAGTTATTTCATGATGGAAAAGGAGTCAATTCATCAAGACAACATAATCAAAACATTTATGTACCTAACGACAGAGTTTCAAATAATATGAAGCAAAAGCTGATAGAACTTTAAGGCAAAATGGGGCAAATCCTCAGCTACAGTCAGATATTAAAAAACTCCTTTCTTATAATGGATAGAAGAAATAGAAAATTATTAAAGAGAAGATTTGAACAGCACCATCAAAAATTGACCTAATTAACACCAGAGAACACTTCACTCAACAATGGCATAAGGCAAATTTTTTCAAGTGCACAAAGAACATTTCACAAGATGGAACGTATTCTGTACCACAAATAAATGTAAAGAGGTCAAGTTATACAAAATATGTTTCCTCAATTTTCTTGGATTAAGTTAGAGAGTAATAACAGAAATATCTCTGGAAAATCCTCAAATATTTGGAAACAACACACTTTTAAATAACTTGTGAGTCAGAGAAGAAATTGTTGTTCAGTCATTAAGTTGTGTCCAATTCTTTGCAACCCCATGGATTGCAGCACACCAGGCTTCCCTGTCCTTCACTATCTCCCAGAGTTTGCTCAAAATCATGTCCATTCAGTCAGTGATACCATCCAACAATCTCATCCTCTGTCACCCCCTTCTCCTCCTGCCTTCAATCTTTCCCAACATGAGTCTTTTCCAAAGATCAGACTCTTTGCATCAGGTGGCCAAAGCATTGGAGCTTCAGCAGCAGTCCTTCCAATGATATTCAGGGTTGATTTCCTTTAGGATTGACTGGTTTGAGCTCCTTAAAATCTAAGGGACTCTCAAGAGAAGAAATAGGAAAGGAAATTAGAAAATATTTTCAAACAAGTAAATATGAATCACAACCTAATCAAAATTGGGTAAGGCCGCAAAGCAGTATTGGGCTTGTGAGATGCTGGGAGGGAGGATTTAGAACACTGAGTGCCTATATTAGAAAATAAGGAACAAGAAGTGTATCAAATCAAAGACCTAAGCTTATACCTTAAAAAACTTGAAAACAAAGAGCAAATTAAATCCAGAATAAGAAAAGTTTAGAATAGAAGGTTAGAATAGAACCTGATAAAGGTTAGAATAGAAATCAATGAAATTGAAAACAGAAGACAAAACAGAGAGATCAATGAAACCAAAGTTGCTTTTTTGAGAGTATCAATAAAATTGATAAAATTGAACATTTAGCCAGGCTGATCACTAAAAGTGGAGAGAAGACACAAATTACCAATATAAATAATAAGAGATATGGCAACTCTACAGATCACACATATATTAATGAATAATAAGTGAATATTATAAATAACTGTATGTCAATAGATCCATCTTAGAAAAAAATCAATACACTGAAAGATACAAATTACCAACTCTCTCTAAAGAATAAATAGATAACCTGAATAGATTAATATCTACTTAAAGGAACTGAATTTGAAATTAAAATTTGAAGTTAAAATCTTCTGATAAATAAAACTTCAGGCCAAGAAATTTTCCTTGGAGAATGCTACCATCACTCACAATCAATAAACAAATTATCAATTGTTTTTGCACATATACTAACAATGAATATTCAAAAATAAAAATTAAGAAAGCACAGTATCATGTATAATAGTATTAAAAATATGAAATACTTAGGGATAAATGAGCAAAGGTTGTGAAAGATAAGTACACCAAAAAACATGAAATGTTGCTGGAAGAAAATTTTAAATATCTAAATAAATGGAAATATATAATGTGTTCATGAGTTGGAAGAGTCACTATTATTAAAATGTCAGTTCTATCCAAATTCATTGATAGATTCAGGGCAATCCCAATCAACATGGCAATATTGTTTTCAGTAGAAATTGACAAACTGATTTTAAAATTTCAATGGAAATTCAAAGGACCTAGAATAGCCAAAACAACTATGGAAAAGAAGCACCAAGTTGGAGGATAAGCACTATCTGATTTTTTAGTTGTAGTGACCAAGTTTGTATGGTATTGATGTAAAAACCAAAAAAAAACAAAACAAAAACCCAAAACAAAACACCTCAATATAACAGAATAGAGTACAGAAACAGACCCAAACATATAAATATATACATATATATGTATGTATATGAAGACCTACAAGACCTTTTATAACTAATACCCAAAAAAGATGCCCTTTTCATTATAGGGGACTGGAATGCAAAAGTAGGAAGTCAAGAACTACCTGGAGTAACAGGCAAATTTGGCCTTGGAGTACAGAATGAAGCAGGGCAAAGGCTAACAGAGTTTTGCCAAGAGAATGCACTGGTCATAACAAACACCCTCTTCCGACAACACAAGAGAAGACTCCACACATGGACATCACCAGATGGCCAACACCGAAATCAGATTGACTATATTCTTTGCAGTCAAAGATGGAGAACTTCTATACAGTCAGCAGAAACAAGACCAGGAGCTGACTGTGGCTCAGATCATGAACTCCTTATTGCCAAATTCAGACTGAAATTGAAGAAAGTAGGGAAAACCACTAGACCCTTCAGGTATGACCTAAATCAAATCCCTATTGATTATACAGTGGATGTAAGAAATAGATTTAAGGGCCTAGATCTGATAGACACAGTGCCTGATGAACTATGGATGGAGGTTCGTGACATTGTACACAAGGCAGGGATCAAGACCATCTCCAAGAAAAAAGAAATGCAAAAAAGCAAAATGGCTCTCTAAGGAGGCCTTACAAAATAGCAGTGAAAAGAAGAGAAGAGAAAAGGAAAGATATACCCATTTGAATGCAAAGTTCCAAAGAATAGCAAGGAGAGATAAGAGAGATTTCCTCAGTGATCAGTGCAAAGAAATAGAGAAAAACAATAGAATGGGAAAGACTAGAGATCTCTTTAGGAAAATTAGAGATACCAAGGGAACATTTCATGCAAAGATGGGTTCGATAAAGGACAGAAATGGTATGGACCTGACAGAAGCAAAAGATACTAAGAAGAGGTGGCAAGAAAACACAGAAAAACTGTACAAAAAAGATCTTCACGACCCAGATAATCACCATGGTGTGATCACTCACCTAAAGCCAGACATCCTGGAATGGGAAGTCGAGTGGGCCTTAGAATGCATCACTATGAACAAAGCTAGTGGATGTGATGGAATTCCAGTGGAGCTATTTCAAATCCTGAAAGAAGATGCTGTGAAAGTGCTGCACTCAGTATGCCAGCATACTTGGAAAACTCAGCAGTGGCCACAGGATTGGAAAAGGTCAGTTTTCATTCCAGTCACTAAGAAAGGCAATCCCAAAGAATGCTCGAACTACCATACAATTGCACTCATCTGACATGCTAGTAAAGTAATGCTCAAAATTCTCCAAGCCAGGCTTCAGTAATACGTGAACCGTGAAATTCCAGATGTTCAAGCTGGATTTAGAAAAGGCAGAGGAACCAGAGATCAAATTGTCAACATCCACTGGATCATTGAAAAAGCAAGAGAGTTCCAGAAAAACATCTATTTCTGCTTTATTGACTATGCCAAAGCCTTTGAGTCTGTGGATCACAATAAACTGTGGAAAATTCTGAAAGAGATGGGAATACCAGACCACCTGACCTGCCTCTTGAGAAACCTATATGCAGGTCAGGAAGCAACAGTTAGAACTGGATGTGGACCGACAGACTGGTTCCAAATAGGGAAAGGAGTACATCAAGGCTGTATATTGTCACCCTGCTTATTTAACATATGCAGAGTACATCATGAGAAACGCTGGGCTGAATGAAGCACAAGCTGGAATCAAGATTGCTGGGAGAAATATCAATAACCTCAGATAGTCAGATGAAACCACCCTTATGGCAGAAAGTGAAGAACTAAAGAGCCTCTTGATGAAAGTGAAAGAGGAGAGTGAAAACGTTGGCTTAAAGCTCAACATTCAGAAAACGAAGATCATGGCATCTGGTCCCATCACTTCATGGCAGATAGATGGGGAACAGTGGAAACAGTGGCTGACTTTTATTTTTTTTGGCTCCAAAATCACTGCAGATGGTGACTGCAGCCATGAAATTAAAAGACGCTTACTCCTTGGAAGGAAAGTTATGACCAAACCTAGATAGCATAGAAGCAGAGACATTACTTTGTCAACAAAGGTCCGTCTAGTCAAGGCATGGTTTTTCCAGTGGTCATGTATGGATGTGAAAGTTGGACTATAAAGAAAGCTGAGTGCCAAAGAATTGATGCTTTTGAAACTATGTTTTTGGAGAAGACTCTTGAGAGTCCCTAGGACTGCAAGGAGATCCAACCAGTCCATCCTAAAGGAGATCAGTCCTGAGTGTTCATTGGAAGGACTGATGTTGAAGCTGAAACTCCAATACTTTGGCCACCTGATGTGAAGAGCTGACTCATTTGAAAAGACCCTGATGCTGGGAAAGATTGAAGGCAGGAGGAGAAGGGGGCAACAGATGATGAGATGGTTGGATTTCACCACCGACTCAATGGACATGAGTTTGGGTGGACTCCGGGAGTTGGTGATGGACAGGGAGGCCTGGCGTGCTGCTGTTCATGGGGTCGCAAACAGTTGGACACGACTGAGCAACTGAACTAAAGCTGGTGAAGGATCCACCTGCAATGCAGGAGACCCTGATTCAGTTCCTGTGTTAGGAAGATCCCCTGGAAAAAGGATATCCTACCCACTCGAGTATTCATGGGCTTCTCTGGTGGCTCAGATAGTAAAGAATCTGTCTGCAATGTGGGGGAGCTGGGTTCAATCTCTGGGTTGGGAAGATGCCCTGGAGGAGGGTATGGCAACCCACTCTAGTAGTCTTGCCTGGAGAATCCCCATGGACAGAGGAGCCTGGCTGGCTATGGTCATGGGGTCGGACATGACTGAATGACTAAGCACAGCACAGCACAGCACGTGTGTGTGTGTGTGTGTGTGTGTGTGTGTGTGTATAAATGGAAAGTGAAAGTGTTAGTTGCTCAGTCATAGCCGACTCTTTTCAAACCTGTGGATGACAGCAGGCCCCTCTGTCCCTGGACATTTCCAGGAAAGAATACTGGCGTCAGTAGCCATTCACTTCTCCAGGAGAGCTTCCCGAGCCAGGGATCAAACCCAGGTCTCCTGCATTGCCGGCAGATTCTTTATCTTCTGAGCCACCAGGGAAGCCCATACTAATGGAAGTTGGTATCTTCTGAGTCACTAGGGAAGTCCATAGTAATGGAAGTAAGTCAGAAACAGAAAGACAAATACCATATATCACTTATATATGGAATCTAAAATACGGCAGAAATGAACCTAACTACAAATCAGAGACAGACATAGGGAGCAGACTTGTGGTTGCCAAGGGGAAGGACATGGGGAGGGGTGGACTGGGCATTTAGGGTTAGTAGATACAAACTGTTACAAATAGAATAAACAACAGGATAGAATGGGTATAGAATGGATAAACAACAAGGTCCTACTATATAGCACAGAGAACTATATTCAATATCCTAAGGTATACTATAATGGAGAAAGGATGTTTATATGTGTATAACTGAGTCACTTTGTTCTATAGAAGAAATCAACCCAAACATGTACTGAGAACTGATTTTTGACGGATTTGTAAAGGCTGTTCAACAGAGGAAGCATAATATTTTCAACTACTAGTACTTAGAATAAATGGATACCTGCATGAAAAATAGGAATTTTGATCCATTCTTTGTACCATATATAAAAATTAACTCAAAAAGGAATATAGACCCAAATATAAAGACTAAAACTTTAAAAAGTCTAGGAAAGAACCTTTATGACCTTGGGTTCAGCAAAGATTTCTTAGATAAAACCACAAAAAAGAAAAAATTGGTAAACTGGACTTCATCAAAATTAAAAACTGCTCCTCAAAGAAACCATTAGGAGAATGAAAAGATGAACTGTAGACCCCAAGAGAAAATAACAAATCATATATTTGCTGAAGAAATTGTATCCATGGATATGCAAATAACTCCCAAATTCAGTAATAACATAACCCTATTTAAAAATGAGCAAAAGAGTTGGCTTCACTAAAGAAGATATACAGATAGGAAAGAAATATATGAAAAGATGTTCAATGTCATTAGTCATTAGGGAAATGCAAATTAAAACCACAAGGAGATACCCCTGTACCTCTATTGGAATGGCTAAAATTAAGAAGCTTACCATACCAAGTGTTGCCAAGGAAATGAGGCAACTGGGATTCTTATACACTTCTCAAGGGTGGGGGATGAGGAATATAAAATAGCACAACTAATTTGGAAAACAGCATGGCAGTTTCTCAAAAATTTAAACATCCACTTACTATACGGTCTAGTCATTTCTCTCTTATTTGTCCAAGGGAAACGAATGTATATCGCCATACCAAGGCTTTTACATAAATGTTCCCAGCAGTATGATATGGAATAACTCCAAATTGGAAAAAACCCAAATGTCCATTAACCAGTGAACAGGTAAACTGTGGTGTATTCATTTAATGGAAATACCATCAGGAAAGAAAAGGAATAAACTATTGATACATACTACAACACAGATGGATCTCAAAATAATTATGCTGAGTGAAAGAAGGCAGGCCAAAAAAGAGTGCATACTGTATGCTTCCATTTATATAATTCTAGGAAATGCAAATGAATCTATAGTGAAGGAAGATCAGTGGTTGCCTGGGGATTGGGGGTGGGGGGAGGTACAGAAGACAGAGATTATAAAAGGACACAATGAAACTTTGGGGGATGATGAATATATTCATTATCTTTAATATGCATATGTCAAAACTCATCAAATGGTACACTTTAAATATGTTCAGTTTATTGTATGTCAATTATATTTTGATAAAGCTGAAAAAGAAAAGGATCCATAAAGAAGTACAAGAGCCGTAAGGAGGATGATTGTTTTGTCTCTTCCCTTCACCTGATCCTAATTCCTCAGTCAAGGCCTGGAGATGATGGAGGGGGACAGAGAGAGTAAAGATGAAAGGATGTCTGGGCTTGGACCAGTCACAGGGCGTCTAATGGGCCCCTTCACCTCGTACCCTCCCCTGCTCTCTTCCACTCTTTGTTTCTTAAATTGAGTTTCAGAGTCGGTGGCAACCTAAGAGATGATACACAAGAGTCAGCAAATATTTGTTGAACACTGTTTTCAGGTTCTCCAGAGAAATAGAACCAAGAGTATACACACACATATACACAATGTGTGTGATATATATGGAGAGAGAGCCTAGCTGATTTTTAAGGAATTGACTCACATGATTACAGAAGCTGAGATGTCCCAAATCTGCAGTCAAGTCAACTGGAGACCCAAGAGAGGCAATGGTGTAAATTCCATTATGAAGCTGTCAGGCAAGAAAAGAGAACTCATAGGAAAGCCTTTTGGCTCAGTTCAGATCTTCATCTGATTAGATGAGGCCCACCTACATTGTTGCCGTTTTTCTGTTTAGTCACTAGGTCATGTCTGATTCTTTTGCAACCCCATAGACTGTAGCCCACCAGGCTCCTCTGTCCCTGGGATTTCCCAGGCAAGAATACTGGAGTGGGTTGTCATTTCCTTCTCCAGGGGAATCTTCCTGATCCAGGGACTGAACCCACATCTCATGCACCGGTAGGTGGTTTCTTTACTACTGAGCCACAAGGAAAACCCACCTACATTAGAGAGGACAATCTGCTCCACCCAGCCCATGATTCACATGCTCATCTCATCCAGACACATTCACAGACACACCCAGAATAATGTTTGACCAAATGCCTGGGCACCCCATGGCTCAGTCCAGTGGACACGTAAAATTAACTGTCACAGACTCCTACTGTATTTTAGATACCAGAAGCAAAGCAACAACCGAGACAAACTTTCAGTCTCTGCCCTGCTGGGGCATCCATAGAGACAGACATTCAGAACACTGTTATAATAACTCACTTTGGTCAACTGAATTCTAGGACAGCCCCCATGATCTTTCTCCCTTGGCACTATGTCTTGTATATCCTCTCCTCTTTTGAGTGTGGACAGAACTGGTGCATTGCAAAAGTGATGGGATTTCACTCCCTTGATCATATTACTTCAAATGGCAAAAGTGACGAGATTTTTTTCCAGATGTAATTAAGGTCCCAAATCAGTTGATTTTTAATTAATGAAAAGAGAGATTATCCTGAATGGGCCTGGCTTAATCTGAACCCTTAAAAGAGAAGTTGGGCCCTTCTGGAGGAGGACACTTTCCTAGCGGCCTTGAGGAACAAGCCTGTTGCGAATTGTCTACGGTGAGGGACGGCCTCTAGCGGATGACAGCCTCAGTCTTACTGCCGCAGGAACTGAATTCTGCCAACAGCATGAGTGAAGTTCAAAGAGCCCCCTGAGCTCCAGATAAGAATGCTAGATGGCCAGCCCTTTGATTGGAGCTTTGGGAGACTCAAGCAGAAGACCCAGTTAAGTCATGCTGGGACTTCTGATCCGCAGGATATGGGTGTTGTTCTAGGGTACTAAAATTGCGGAAATTTGTATTGGAAAAAATAGAAAAATAACAAATGCACTCACTCCAGAAGTGTTTTAGAGAAGAGATCCCTGAGGCCCAGAAGAGCAAAGTGACTTTCCTAAGGCCACACAGCTGGCTACTGACAAAGTGGTAACCAGTTCAGTTCAGTTCAGTTCAGTCACTCAGTCATGTCCGACTCTTTGCGACCCCATGGACTGCAGCACGCCAGGTTTCACTGTCCATCACCCACTCCCAGAGCTTGCTCAGACTCATGTCCATCAAGTTGGCGATGCCATCCAACCATCTCATCAGTGGTAATAACTCGCATTTCCTAAAGATTTACACTCTGCCACTGCTGTTCTTCAGTCACTCTGTCATGTCCGATTCTTTGCAATTTCAGGGACTACAGCACGCCAGGCTTCCTTGTCCTTCACTATCTCCCTTAGTTTTCTCAAACCCCATTGAGTTTGCTCAAATGTCCACTGAATCGGTGATGTATCCAACCATCTCATCCTCTGTCGCCCCATTCTCCTCCTGCCCTCAATCGTTCCTAGCATAGCGTCCTTTCCAATGAGTCGGCTCTTTGCATCAGGTGGCCTAAGAATTGGAGCTTCAGCTTCAGCATCAGTCCTTCCAATGGATATTCAATGTTGATTTCCTTTAGGATGGACTGGTTTGATCTCCTTGCTGTCTGAGAGACTCTCAAGCGACTTCTCCAGCACATGTATACTGTGCCAAGATCTCAGGTCACCTGAGTGACAATACAGTGCTGTGCACAGAGATAACTATATATATTGGCATCCCTTTTTACAGGTGAGAATCTGAGGCTTCAAGAGGTAAGAGAACTGTCAAATGCCGTGTGGGTAAGAAAAAGAGGAGCTGGGATCTGGGCCCAGACCTTCTGGCCACAAAGTCTGGGCTCCTGACGTCTCTCCCTCCTGCTCTAAATGTGAGCTAAGGGGCAGGGTGGAACCGGTGTGGCAGTGTGGCTAAGCTCATCCCTCACTAACCGTTTATTGGACGACAGTTCCCAGAGATCATTAGTGAAGATGTGCTGAGAGCTGAACTCACATACCTGAGGGTCACGTCCCCAAGCCCTGCCTCAGGGAACAAACAGAAAACTCAACGCTCAGGAGAACATAACTGCAACATTTGTCAGGCCTCAAAACTGTAGAGCACTTGGCAGTTTACAAAGCACCTTCTCAAAGCCTCCTAATGGCCCAGGGAGGTGGGCCGGGCAGGTACAGGTTGAGAGCTGCCAGCAGCAAGCTGGAGAACCAGGTGGAATTCCCAGCAGAAAAGCACAGGCTCAAGATCAGAAACAGCCGATGTTCCTGGTTCAGTCTGAAGGCAGGAAAGGACCGATGTTCCAACTTAAAGGCCCTCAGACAGGATGATTCTCCCTCCACTTGAGGAGGGGCAACATTTTTGCCCTGGTCGGGTCTTCAGCTGATTGGGTGGAGCCCACCCACCCTAGGGAGGGACATGGCTTCACTCGGTATGTGTTCAAATGTTCATCTCATCCAGAAACACCCTCACAGACACACCCAGAGGAAGCTTTGACCAAAGGTCTGGGCACCTGTGGCCCAGTCACACTGACATGTAAAAGTAACTGTCATGTCCACTGAGGGGACTCTTTACAAAGACGTGGGCAGTGTTAAGGGAAACTGACAGGGAAAAGTGATGTACCTCAGAGCTAGAAAGAGCAGAGAGCACTGACACTCCCGGGCTGAGGGGATCTGAGAGGGAACAGTGGCCCGACCTGGATTCAGTAGCTATGGGAGAGGAACAGGAGACAGGAGGTGGGCTTTCAGAGAAGGATGCAGGTGACCCATGGCCCAGCAGGGCAGGAGTGAGGTTAGTAAGTCTCTGCTCCTCAGGCTCCTCCTGCCTCCAGTGTCTGTACTGGAGCCTCCAATCAGCCGCACAGGAGTTGAAGGGGGCCCATCAATGCAGTCCACACAGACCACCCCCCCAGGGCAGAAAAAGGTAGCACGTGTCTCCAGGGGCCAGCAGTGTGCCCACTGCAGGTGGGGATGTGAAGGCTCAGAGCAGAGAATTTCCTAAGGAACAGTTAACGGAGCCAGAACCAGACTGCTCTTTCTGACGCTGAGTCCACGAGTCGCCTCAATTCCTCTTGCAGACAGGTTTGCTCTGCTCCCTCTGGGGTGGGGCGTGGGCTTCTTTAAGACACAAAGCCTGGGTATTGAAGGGCCTGCGCCTCTGTGAATATGGTCAAGACCCCAGGCTCTGCCTCTCCTGCTCAAGGCGACTCCCTGTCGCCCCAAGATCCCCACTTGTGATGCTCACCTATGTCACAGAACTCACCTCGTATCTCCCTTAGTCCAGCCACTTACCTCCTTTCCATTCCTCAAAGGCACCAGTATTTTTCCTGCCCCTGAGCCTTTGAACCTGTGCTTTCCTCTGCCATTAATGCACTTCCTCTCACTCTTCACCCAGTTCACTCCTTTTACTTCTGCTTTTGCGTTTCCCCCCAACCATTTAAATTCAGTTCCCCTACTGTTCTCTCTCATTGGCGCCTGCCCTTTTCCTTTTTAATCCTTATTGAGTATGTAACTATGTTTAATTGGCAGCATGTGTTTAATAATTGCCCCTCCCACTAGCTTTTAAGTTCCTGCTCCCTTGTAGCTCAGCTGGTAGAGATCTGCCTGCAATGCAGGAGACCCTGATTCAATTCCAGGGTCAGGAAGATCCAATGGAGAAGGGATAGGCTACCCACTCCAGTGTTCTTGGGCTTCCCTGGTGGCTCAGCTGGTAAAGAATCCGCCTGCAATGCGGGAGACCAGGGTTCAATCCCTGCATTGGAAGTTCCCCTGGAGAAGGGAATGGCTACCCACTCCAGCATTCTGGCCTGGAGAACTCCAAAGACTGTATATCCGTGGGGTCGCAAAGAGTCAGACACGACTGAGCAAATTTCACTTTCACTTTTCGGGGCAGGAACAGTGTTCTTTTGCCTACAACATGAACTCAATGATTCTCGCAAAGCTTGGCATATAGTAGGTGCTCAGGAAATCTGTGTCAAATGATGAAGCAGCTGGCTCTGTGATAGAGCTTGAATCTGAGATGGACAGTGATGAGAGGCACCAACCATCAGGGTGAATCCCCAGCCCCAACGGTTCTTCTGCAAAGAAGTCATTGCTTTTCAGGTGACATTTTAGGAGTAACTCTCTGCTTTATTGTAGGCTTACAAGATAACTTCCATTAAAGAACCAAACCTTTAGTTTAAGAATAATCAAGCTTTTTATCCCCTTTAGAAAATGAAAGTCTACTCAAGAGAAGTAGAATTTTTAAACTCATCAGTCATTAACACCTCAGGGTGAATGAGTTTATTGGACCCTTGAACAGAAAGCAAGAGAGGAAGGGAGACTGAGAGGATGGGGAGGAAGGCCCACCACTAATGAAAAGAGAATGCAGAGTGAGGAGGAAAGGCCCTTGCCTGGATTCACTGCAGCCAGCCTTGAAGATCCCTGTCACCACTGGTTGAGTATAAATGACGTGGCAGATGTGTAGCTGGTGCCTTGCACACATTACTCCTAATCCCCACCAGCCCCAAGCAGGACAAAGATACTCCCCCCATTTTACCCAAAAGGCACTCAAGGTCCCATGAAGGTAAAGTTGTTGCTAGTACATTTGAGGTTCTTTCTTCATTGAGAAAGAATTCGGAGACAAAGTGATAGGTAATAAGTAGATTTATTTAGAGATACACACTCCACGGAGGATGGGCTATCTCAGAAGGAGAGAGGCCCAAAATACGGAGTGGTTAGTTTTTATGGGCTGGGTAATTTCACAGGCTAATAAGTGGGAGGATTATTCCAATTATTTGGGGGAAGAGGCAGGGATTTCTAGGAATTGGGCCACTGCCCACTTTCTGGCCTTTTATGGTAGGCCTTGGAACTGCCATGGTGCTGGTGGGTTTTTCATTCAGATGCTAATGTGTTAACAATGTGTGTATGAGGTCCAGAGTCTATTGGGAGTCAAATCTTCTGCCATCTTGGACCTAGTTGGTTCACACCCATTTTTATCAAGTTTTATGGCCATGTCATTCCTTTAAAGATTGGTGTCTGCCCGCTTCCCTCCTGTTTCAAAGTGACTTGCCCAAGACCGTACAGTAAGTAAGCAGCCGTACTGGTAGTTGAACTTTGGTCTGACTGCCTCCAAAATGTTAGGTGCTTTTTCCTCCAATGCAATGATTCCTTCCCAAAATTATGGAATAATTTATGGATGAGTCATCAACTTAACCCTCCTCATGGCAAAGGTCAGGATGGAGTCGATCAGATAGTTCCGTCGAGAGCAGGGACAGCCGCAAGCCAGAAGTCTAGCACACCTAAAACCGTCTGCATCTATAGCCGTGGTAATAGCAACAGTAGTAGGGGCCGCTCGTGAAGCACTATGGCTAGGAGCACATTAAACACTTTACACAGATCCCCTCGTGCATTCCTCACCTCAGTCCCAGGAGAGAGGGGCTTCTGTGATCCTTCTCTAAGGGAGCTGAGGTGTAATGATGTTAAGTACTTCCCCCCGGATCACAGAGCGAGTGAGCCAGGAGGCAGGCTCCAGAGTTCACGCTCGCACTCTCTCCACCCTATCTGTGGAGTCCAGCTTCTGAGCTTGCCATGGGCACACTGCTCCTTCTCTGGGTGAGGCGAGCTTCCTCGTGCCTCCCCCAAATAGCTGCCCATCACCTGGGGTGCAGGACGGCCACTGCCCCACTTCCCTGCACCACCCCCCCAGGCCATGTGGGCAAACACCCTGCCTCTCCCCAGGCAGGGGAGGCCCGATTTGCATAACTTAATTAAATTCTGCATTCTAGTTTTCGAAGGAGCAAGCCTATGAAGGATGCTGAGTGCACGGTCTTAAGGCAAATCAACGTAGATGATGAAAGAGCCTATTTCGGTTAAGCAAATTATGAGGAGGCGGGCGATGTCCTCACTCTAATAATTTCCCGTGAATTATTTATATGGAAACTGCAATTACATCGGGCAAAACAGTGTTGTGTGCATAAAGCTCACTTAATTACCCAACCACCTGTTGGGACACTGGGTTCTCCATGAGCCCATTTCTTCACCCAACAGGTCCCACTTCTGGGAGGGCAGGGGACTTGGGGGCCTGAGGCAGGCGGGCCTGGGAGGAAAACCTTGGCTGCTGGCAGAAGAGATGGAACCTGGGGTCTTGTCTCAGACTGAGCCCCATCCTGGCTCCTCTGTTCCAGCCTGGAGCTAGAAGCCCGTTCTCTCTGGGCTCTGCCCAGGCCCATCTCTGCCTCCACTTCATCCCCGAAAAGGAAACAGTGAGAAGTAAGAAAGCAGATGAGAGAAGAAGGAAGAAACCAGCCCCACACCCCTCCCAACAAACCCTTTAACCAAAGCAAACGAGACTCCTTTCATCAGGGCCTGGTTGTTTAACTGGAAATGAGGGTTGCCATGGCAACCATCCTGTCACATAGTATTTCTTACCACTTGCCAGCGGGAGAGGCGTTGATGTGTAGAGTAGAACCCTGGCTGGGTGGGGAAGGTCGGGGAGGTGGGGGTGCGTCGTTGGTGAACCATTTGTTGAAACACAAGTCACATAGGCCTGTCCCTAACCCAGGGTATTTCAAGTTCCTCTCTCCCTTTTCCAGATCATGGGTCGGGGTGTGGAGGTGAACCTCTCCTACTACTCACTCCCCCCGCCCCCGGGAGAAAAACATTGTAAATGTCAGAAATCTGATGGCACTGTCAAAAAATACATGAAATTGGGTATATAAGAAATAGCGAGACATACGTTCTTCTTTGTTCTGTGGCTGTAAAAATCATGAAATTTCTTCAAGAGAAGGTGAAAATAAAGAAGAATGATGACCACTGGCAAGGGTTGGACCGGAGGCTTGGGAGTCTATCCCAAGACTGGGGTAAGTGGCACTCCTTTCACAACAGCGTTTTAACCACTGGCCCAGGGCCCAAGCCACAGACAGAGGTCTGGTGAAGAGGTGAGCATATAAAGTGGGTCAAGGAAGCTCTAGATGTGGGATGGGGAGGAGCAATGGATGCCAAGAGCTGCCTAGTTACAAAGTTGCAGGGGACGGAGAATCCAGGCTTCTCACTCCGTCTGTCACTTAGTACTAGGTAACCTTGAGAAACTGATTAACAGAAAAAAACAGTAGCTATGAAGTTCAAATATGATGATTGTAACACCCTGATTTATTCCACAATTAATGAGAGAAATAGTGAGTGAATTTATTCCACTTGAAAGTGAAAGTCACTCGGTCATGTCCGACTCTTTGCAACCCCATGGACTATATAGTCCATGGAATTCTCCAGGCCAGAATACTGGAGTGGGTTGCCTTTCCCTTCTCCAGGGGATCTTCCCAACCCAGGGATCGAACCCAGGTCTCCCGCATTGCAGGGGGATTCTTTACCAACTGAGCTATCAGGCTATCAGGGAGTTGGTAAAGAATCTACCTGCAATGCGGGAGACCTGGGTTCGATCTCTGGGTTGGGAAGATCCCCTGGAGAAGGGAAGTTCTTCCCACTCCAGTATTCTGGCCTGGAGAATTCCATGGACTGCATCCATGTGGTCGCAAAGAGTCAGACATGACTGAACAACTTTCACTTCACGTAACGAGTGAATACGATAACGGTTGTATTTAATAGTTCCCAACAAGGTAGCTCGCATGTGTGCTTGCTTCTGTTCAGTCACTAAGTCATGTCTGACTCTTTGAGACCCATGGACTGCAGCACACCGGGCTCTTCTGTCCCTCACTATCTCCCAGAGTTGGCCCAAGTTCATGTCCATTGAATCAGTGATGCTATCTAACCATCTCATCCTCTGTCACCCTCTTCTCCTTTTGCCTTCAGTATTTCCCAGCATCAGGGTCTTTTCCAATGAGCAGAGCATGTGTGGAGCCATGACTAAATGCCAGCTAGTATGTTGAGCTTTATACATGTTTATCATGACTCCCATTTCACAGACAAAGAAACTGAGGCTGAGAGTGTAAGTAAGTTGTTCCAGACACAAAGCTAGAAGTCACAAAGTCAGCATTCAAGCCCAGATCTTTCTGACTCAAAACTCACGCTCTTACCACTGGAAAAAAAGTTTGGAGGATCAAAATTCAAGCTGCCTGAGAGTCCAGCTGACGTCACCAATGCCATCCCTCCCCATCTGGTCTAGAACCGGCTGCTAAGCAGGGAAGAAATGGAGTGTTTTTTCTCCGTTAAAGATTTACCATGTATAAATGTATGAGAATATTAAAGGCAACAATTAACTTTATTGGAAACCTTATATTCTCCAGCCTCATTAGAGCTGCCAACAAGATCTATTATTAGTATTACTATGCAGATACTGTAATAAAAAGGGTATTTAAAGTGGATAGTTTGGCAATGAAATAAAATAGCTTTTCTCTCTCTTTCTTTTCCTTTTTAAGATATATGTGTGTATCAGAGAGGGTCTGGAGTGAGGCAAAAGCCTCATGGGATGCAAGAACTGAAGAGCCCATAAAATGTCCCTCTACAGCCATCACAGATGCTGAGAGCGGGTGGGGGCCCCCTGAAGGTCATTGGAGCCCTGTCCACCTCAGTGGGATTGCCCCCAACACCGCACGGAAGAGGATTTCTGCGGGGAAGAAGCCCCCGCTTGTTGGAAAGGTCACATGTGATTGGACCCAGTTGCCACCTTTGAGATTGTGTTTCCCCAATTCTTCATGGGAGCTTCAGCCTCTTCCATCTCGTCCTCTGATCTCAATGATGGCTTAAACTCAGAGAATGTCCACAGCCCCTTCCTCCATCCTCCCCACGCCCCTGCCTTGGGTTATGGAAAGAACAGAAATAAGAGGAGCCTGCCTCCCTGCCTTCTTATTCTGGCTTGTGTCCCCTCACCAGCCTGCCCTTCTCAAGCCCCTGTCTCAATGCAGAAGGCTTCCTGGATGAGGGAAGGATTTCTCCGGGGTCTGTCCCAGAAAAAATGGAACATGGGGAGTGCTTAGGCTTTCTCATTCCTGGACTGGCTCGCTCTTGCAGCACAGAAAAATCACTGCCCTCCCTCCCAACGCCACCTACCAGTTCCCCCTCCCTGCACCAAGCCCAGGATAGATGAGCCAGGAAGGGCAGGAGACACCTGATTCCTGATTCACTAGAAGAATCCCTGGATCTGTTAAATGGAAAATTCTCCACTTAATTAAAGCCTTAGCCCTCCTGTGAGGGCCTAGCTGTGTAAGCCCTCATGCTTATGATTATTACTCCTTTTATTAATAATAGTTACCATTTTATTGTATGCTATGTGTCTACTCATTTAATCTTTGCAATCAGCCTGTAAGGCAGATAATGTTGCTATCTTCTTGTTGTGAGAAAACTGAGGTTCAGAGAGCTGATGGAACTCACCCAACCATCATCCTTGCCAATCCAGACCTTTGCAATAACCTCCTAACCAGTCTCCCAAGTTCCACTCTCGATCCCCTGCAATTTGCTCTACATGGAGCAACAAGTTATAAACCTGGGGAACAAGTCGGCCTTCCTTGTGCCCCAGGTCCTTTGCACTGGCTGTTTCCTGTCTCAGTAGAATGTTCTTGCTCCAGATTTCCTCTTCATCATCATTCAGATTTCAACTCA
Source organism: Cervus canadensis (assembly GCF_019320065.1). Classification (NCBI taxonomy): domain Eukaryota; kingdom Metazoa; phylum Chordata; class Mammalia; order Artiodactyla; family Cervidae; genus Cervus; species Cervus canadensis. Next base: position 23,873,409 of record NC_057396.1, read on the forward strand.
AAGAGGTCTTACCTGACCACTCTTCTAGGCACACACATTCTTGTCCTCTTCTACACCACTACATGCCTAGAATAGTATCTGAAACACAGCAGGTACTATTAAATACACAGTAAACATTCCTTGGGAAGATGTTAGCAAACTTGTCTAAGGCTACACGTTCTGAGTTGTAGCAGGAAGTCAAATTCAGGTCTGTCTGACCCTTAATCATGCAGCAGGTATATGTGTGGTTCAGATGTTCAGGTGAAGGACGAGTGGGCTGGGGGCTGCCCAGGACTCTCAGGGACAACTCATCAGGAGTTCAAATATAAACCCTTCACAGGACCTGGATGGCAACCCCAGCAGTGAGAAGGCCAGGTAAGGACCAATCCACAACATAAGGGGAGAAGCCGCTCCCAGAAGGAAGGAGAGGGGAAGGGTCAAGTGCTAAGTCCCAGGGTGCTGAGAATTCCCTGGCAGTCCAGTGGTTAAGACACGGCACTTCCAAAGCAGGGGGCGTGGTTTCTATCCCTTGTCAGGAAACTAAGATCCCTCATGCCATGCAGCATGACCAAAATATTTTTAAGAAAAGAGTGAGTCCTGGGTGCTGTAAACCATAGCCTGGAGCCCAGGGCCACCTGAGTGAGTACTGCTTGGCTGTTTGAACCCCTCTCCAGGCTCCCAGGACCCACTGATCCCCGACGCCATTCATTGACTTGTTTCTCTCTCCCACGGAGATCCCTGGACGGGGCTGTCTGGCAAACTTCAGTTGTGGGGGGACGGGGCGGGGGGTCTCAGGACCAGTTCTCATCGGCTGTGTACCTGGGGTCAGTTCAGGACTTCCCTGGTGCAACCTCTTACCCTAAAACAACAGAGGTCAGGCTACATGGGGCTTGCTCTGCTGTGCCCCAGTGCCCGTAAGATTTCCCACACTCACCTCCCAGGAGGCCTGACAGAGTTCACCTGTGCCTTCTGTCCGTGACCAGGGCAGGCTGTTCCAACTCTCGCTTTTAGTTTACACGAAAATATCTGGCATGCCGGCAATCACCCTTGAGTGCTTACTACTGAGCCCAGTCCTGAATTGCAGGGAGGTGGAAAGAATGCAGAAAACACAAGCCTCCTCCCTGGACACTGGACATCTAACCAGGAGAGAGGGCCTGCCTGTACATGCGCGTGTGTGCACGCGCATGCACACACACACACACACACACACACATACACACATTGCTTTACAGGCCAAAAGCGTGGGCCGCATCAGACCAACAGGCTCACGTCCAAATCCTGACTCAGCTACTTGCAATTTGGGTGATTATTTCAAACCGCCTAAGTCCCAAGTTTCCCACGTGCAATGAACAGTAGTGCACGCACACCCCACAGTACTGTTGTGAGAGAAGAGCAAAGCCCATCGCAAGGGCCCGGTACCTGCGTGTTGTAAAGACAACAGGGGCAGCAGCTGCAGTCACAGTAGCTGTTATGGGAAACAGCCCACAGGCCACATTTTAAGAAGTACAAATTAACTAATTAATTTCACACTAAAGCAGGTCATAAACGCTAAGATGACTGTGATGGTGATACACCTTTGAATGATGTTTTAGGGGCAGACTTCTCAGAAGAGGTACATTTTGAAGCTCGGAGATGACTCAGAATATTAGAGATATTAACCCAGCAGACTTCGGAGTTGATTTCCTACCTTTGTACATCATGGCACATAGGGAAATGGTAACATTTGTTCTGCATGCTGGAGCACACAGCATCAGCTACTCCCAGCTGAAAGAGAACTGGCCAGGGTCCCAGGGGTCATCCCCACCCACCCAGGCATCTCAGGGCCAAGGGAATCCCCCTCTCAACACATGGGCTACTTATTTGAGCCCCCCACCCCCCACAGTGAGCCACAACACATCTCCTGGGAAACTCAGTTTCAGAATAAGCTCCTCCACTGACAGATGAGAAAACAGATTTGGGGAGCAAAAGTGACTTGGCTGAGGTCACACACTTGGGCCAGCACCAAGTGGAAAACTAAGGTCCCTGGACTATATTGTCTGCTCTTGAAAGATGGGAGGACATCAGCTCAGGGGAGGAGGTCAGGGAGCTCACTTCAGGGCAAGGGAGTTAACCTACATTAACAGAGGAGATCTGACCCAATAAACAATGAGGATGACAGTAGTGAGGCTGAGCTTCTGTGCATCGTGGGCATGTGTGAAGCACTTTACATGCCTTTCCTCATCCGGTGATGGCACCCGGAGACAGTACTGTGATGGCCTGTGAGAGGACATGTGGTCAACCAGGTCATTACACCACAATGGATGAAAGCCTGGGGAGGTCCATCTGCAGACCTATGCCCACCACACTCACCCGGAGCAGGAAGCAGGCTGAGCCTATGGCCTTGGACCTCCACAACCAGGGCCAGAGAAGAGGGCCCCCTAGGAAGGAATGACAGACTCTGTCACTGAACTGAAGGAAGCCCTCAGTCCTCATTCTCCTCTCCTATCTCCCATCCCTGCTGCATGCATGGGAGTGACCTTTGAACCTGGCCCTGCCACCTATCCACAGGCATCTTCTACAGCCCATCTCCCAGGTAAATGGTGTGTCAGTATTGCCAACACTCCACCCATTAGTTAAAATCACCAGTCAGGACAGTTGGGGCACCAGCACATATAGGAAAGTGATTCACAGATCTACAGCTTAATCATAGCCTAAGGCCCAAGTCTGGCCTCTTCCAACAGGAGCTATCAGTCCTCTGATACACCTAGCTCTTTCCAGTTAAACTGCCTTCCCATGGCCCCTGACAGCCTCCTGTGCCAGCCTCAAGGGCCCTCCTCCTCCAGGACCTCTTTGCTTGGGCCCCCTCTTTGGTACTGAATTCAGAAGCAGCTCCCATCAGCAAAAACAATTTTGCTGAATGGAGCTTTAAATGCAGGCAGCCTTGGGACTGGTAGGCCGAGGACCGGGCCCCTGAGGACCCTGTGGGCCTTGTCGGGGTCCAAAGTTGGGGCGTGTAGGGAGAGCCGCCCCCAAGGCCTTCAGAGTCCCATTCAACTGGACTTCCATTCAGCAGAGCTCGGCACCTTGCGGAGAAAACACCCTAGGATTTGGGAGAGGAACAGTGTTTACCATCATAAAAAAGAAGCTATTTAATCTGTATTTTAAATTTTTAAATGACTCCTCCTGAGACTAATTGTCCCTCTCAGCTCCCAATCCAGCACTCAATTCCTTCATTCAAATTTCATTTCTGTCCCCTGGAGCCTGAGTCCATTGCCAGGAGTCCTCCATGTTTATTTCATTTGGGGGCTCTCTCTCCATCTCTGCAAATTTTCTTGGCTCAAAGGCAGCTCTGAATGTGGTATGTTGGGATACCACATTCAGCGTCTGGTAGGGATACTTGGCACTCAATAGGTCAGCTCTCAACCCTGATAAAGCATCTAAGGGTCTTGGAAGCTCTCAGGGCTCCCCAGTCTGAGGTCCCCATTGACCTCAGGTGGCACACGCACCTTTTGTCTCCTCTTTCTGCAGGGATCCCTTTATCGTCCTGATGTTTGGGGCAGACACTAGCTGTGAGGTGTGTGCTAAGCCTAGAGCCCCACGTCATATCACAAACAAAGCCTCCTCCACCTTTCTTCTTCAACACTTGGTCCTGAACGGCTGCAATGGTTCTTTCGGGTGGTTTCACCACCCATCATCTTAGATAGTTTTGACTCTTCAAAGATTGGGCTTAGTGGGAAAGAATCTGCCTGCCAATGCAGGAGATGTGGGTTTGAACCCTGGGTCAAGAAAATCCCCTGGAGAAGGGAATGGCAACCCACTCCAGTATTCTTGCCTGGAGAATGCCATGGACAGAGGAGTCTGGTGGGCTACATTTCATGGGGTCGCAAAGAGTTGGACACGACTGAGCATGCAGGCACTCATGCATACACATGCTTCAAAGATCTCTATTTTTTTCTATATTCAGTTCCCATAGCACCCCAAGCAGCATCCTGCTGTGGCCCCAAAGCCTGGGACCAGATGTTAAGGGTCTGATTCTGCCCCTACTCTCCCACAAGACCTGACAGGTCACAAACTCTGCTCCCTCCTCTGTAGAATAAGGAAGTTGGGCCAGGTCTCTGGGTTCTAATATTCTAGAGAGGCAGAGTAGGTTTTAATAATCCCATTTTACAGATGATGAAACTGAGGTTCAAATCTCAGAATCAATGTACCTGAGATTCCAGATGATTGGCTGAAAAACTAAGCTTGAAATTCCTCTCCAGAATCCTTTTCTTAAATTATTTCCATCAGATCCCATGTCACTGGTGGCTACCGCAGCAGACAGCTCAGGTACAGAACACTTCTGTGATCACAGAAAGTTCTTTGGGCAGTGCTAGTTTGGAAAATATCTTTATCTGCATTTCTCTCTCAATTAAACTGATTGCCTCAAAGGCAGAGGATCAGTATCTGTATCTTCGTTTCACCGGCACCTGGCACGGTGCATGTGTGTGCTCAGTCGTTTCAGTTGTGTCCGACTCTTTACGATTCCATGGACTGTAGCCCTGCAGGCTCCTCTGTCCATGAGATTCTCCAGGTAAGAATACTAGAGTGGGTTACCATGTCCTCCTCCAGGGCACCTTCCTGACCCAGGGATCGAACCTGGGTCTCCATGTCTCCTGCATTGCAGGTGGATTCTTTACTGCTGAGCCACCAGGGATACTTGTTATCAAAACTGCTCAAACATCCATCCAACGGATTTGTTTGCTGGCAGAAAACCTTACCACCCAACTAGGACCTGGGCTTAAAGTTCAGGCTGGGGAAGTGATGGAGAGTGGGACCTGTATAGGATAGGGAGATCCCGTCCTCAAAACGGGAGGCCAGGAGCCCTGCTGCTGGGACAGAAAGTCTCGCTAATCCATCTGTGCTCGGTGGGGACAGGTGAGGGGAGTACCTAGCACCAGTGGGAAAGGAAGTGGACGAGAAGGAGCAGACACTGCCCAGGGCTGGAGCCAACAGAGGGTGCCTACTTGCTCACCACCAAAGAGAGTTCCAGCTGGGCCGCTGCCTCCTAGGCACCAGGAGGCAATTCTGCTAATTATCAAACCCAAACTTGGGATTTGCATTTTTATGAAATGCTCATGCAGGAGGCAAATCATTTCCCTTTAAAAAAAAAAAATCAAGATGGATAGGGGGAGAAAAGGCTCATACCAGTACCTACTAATTCAATCTAATCTTGGTCATTTCAGTTTCCATAAGAAAGTGCTTTCATAAAGCTACAAAGCTAACATCCATAACTCTCCAGTTTCCCCAGACAGGATACCTCTGCATTAAGTTTCCCATTTATCTTCGGAGATGGCAAATCATCCATTTATAATGGGATCTAATAAAGCGAGCTCCCATCGCAGTCCCAGCTTGCTGGAGTGCGCCTCTGATCCAGGGACATTACTCTGGGGCCCGTGATTGCCTCAGTCTTCGTGGGGGCCCCCTGACTAGGTTTATCTGGGTGCACAGTGCCTGGGGCATCAACACACCCCACGGTTGTGGAGGCGCGCGTGTGGTAAGAGGAGGGGGTGTGGCTGTCAGAGAGGCAGGCACCCTACGCCCACCAGCCCGATCACACACATCCCCTCCTTGAGAAGCTGAGATGAAGGCCAGTAAGAAAGGCACTGAACCTGGATCAGTTCTTAAGGTAGCTAGAGCTTGCTGTAGAGATGATAATTCAGGAAGAACAGGGTGTAGCAGACCGATTCCAGAGGCTCAGTTAGGCAGGTAGGGATCAGGTTCCACTGTCATGGGGTGGATTCCTTGGGAAGCAACCTCTCGAGATTGAGTTTAGCCAGCAGGGTCCACACCAGTAGGGAAGAGAAATAGAAAGCAGAGGGAGGAACGCAGCTTTTATGCAGGCCAGCAGCAGCCGTGGCCAGCCCCACAAGGAGTCCTGGAACTCAGGATGGTCCTCTGGAGCTGCCCCCAATCCAGCAGAGATAGGCAGACCTTCTATTCCCTCATCAATCTGTCACTGGATGTGGGCCACCCACCTCGAAAGGGAGGTATCTTAGGCAGGAAGCTTTCTGCAGCTTAAACAATCTCTGATGGGGCCCAATTACTGAAGTCTGTCTGCTGATCACCTCCCCAGCAGCTAGTTCTAGTCCTTCACTGAAGGCGGATCTGGGAGGCACACTAGGGTGTCGACAACTCCTACCATTGCTCTCCCCTCTCCACCAGAAAATGTGCTTTAATCACACTACCCCTGGACCTTTGGTGCCCAGGACCTGTGGGGTAAAAGGCAATGAGCCCCACTACCTGCCTGCTCAGGCATAGGCCCTAGTTTCTCTCAGGCTAAGTGACCTAGAAAAGACGGTTCGCATCAATTCCTTGGCACTTCCCAGCTTGCTGAGTGGGCAGCACAATGGATTCTGGAGAGGGGGCGGGGCGCGGTCAAAGAAACTGTCAGGCAAACAAATGCAGGTGCTGACAGTCAGGAGTTTTCCAGTGTGCACCAAAGAGGTAAGGGAAGGGGGATGTGGGCAGGCGTCTCTAGGGTCTGCTGCACCCCCTCTTCTGTATCCCCAGTTTATGCCCATGGAGCCTCTGCTCAAACTTTTCCAGTGGCAGGGAGCTCATTAGCTAGTATGGTAGCACGCTGCATAGTCAGGCAGGTCTAGTCGCCAGAAAGTTATTTCTTAGGTTAAGCTAAAATCTGGCCATTGCCCAGGCTCGGTTCAGTACATTCCACTAGGACAGGGGCAGGGAAGTCTTTCTGTCCATTTTGTGGCTATACCCTTAGCATCTAGTAGGAACACATGGCACATGTTAAGCTCAGTAAGTATTTCTTAAATGAATGAATGCTGGCATGCATGCGGGCTTCCCCAGTGGCTCAGGAGTAGAGTCCGCCTGCAATGCAGGAACCGCAGGAGAGACTGATTGGATCTCTGCGTTTCCTGGGAAGATCCCCAGGAGGAGGAAATGACAACCCACTGCAGTATTCTTGCCTGGAAAACCCCCTGGACAGAGGAGCTTGCAGGGCTACAGTCCATGGGGTCACAAAGAGTGGGACTGGACTGAAGCAACTTAGCACGCACGGATGCATGCACGGCCCATGCCGCCAAGGAGTTCACAGCCTGTTTCTGTTTCCAACCTGCTTTCCCACGTATTACCTATGTGATCGGATTCTCATGGGCTTAAGGGCATAACCCAGTGCCTGGAATAAAACTGAGCTAAAGTGCTAGTACTCATTCACTCAAGGAGCCCGCAATGAATACCTAATGCATGTCAGAGTCTCTCTAGGTGCTCTGGGTTCTGGTCTTTGGAAGTAGAAAGTGTTAAGATGGTGGGAGAGGGCAAAAAATTACCAGCGATGAGTATGATTTTAGGGAAAGTGTCTAGATGTTTCATCAGGCACAGTGGGCAGATACACACACATTCCTACTCAAAACTCACCGTTCCCTTCAACAGAGCCAGCTCTCCCAATGCAGACCTTGAAACCTGGCCGGGAAGCAAGACCCTCAGGGAAACCCAGCTCCCTCACCCACCTTTCTGTGGGAAAAGGGACACGTCACAGCACCCCCCCCCCCCCGCCCCTGCTGCACACCGTTCCTGCTGCCCCTCAGGTCTGGAGGATCTGGGTTCTCACCACCCCTCCCTCTGCCATTTGTATTTCCTTTGAAATGCTTCTGTGTGCAAGTGGGGAGGGGAGAGCAGATTAGCTTCCCTTCCTGAAACACTGCACTGATGCCAGGAAGAGCGAGCTGGAATCAGCAAGGCGAGTTAAGCTTTCTGCCTGGAGCCCTGGGCTTAGCGGGGCCGATTACAACAGCAGGTGATGAGCCACGTTACCGCCGCTGTGGAGCCTGTGAAAATCCTGTTACAGGGCAAAGGCGTTTTAGCTACAGCTCCAAATTTCAAAGAATGATTGAGCTGGAACGTGGCAGGCAGTAGGCAACCGGGGACCTAAGTTATTTGACTTAAACTGAGAACAAGGCCCGAGGAGGCTGCAGGGGGTAGAGAATTCCAGAGAGGGACCCAGGTGTGCCACCGTCCCCCACCATCCCCTCCCACAAAGAGCCTCTCCCCACCCCCACCGTGCCTGCACACCCTCCCTCCCACCATCCTCCCCTCCCTTCTCCAGCCCATCTTTAAGCAGAAGGAGCCTCCATCTGCCTTGAATCCTGTCTTCCTCACCAATCTGCAAGCTCCTGGAGATCAGAGTGTGAGGTTTCTTCAACCCCGCGGGGTTTAGCACAGCGCCTGGCTCATATAAATGCTCAATAAAGTTTGCCGAATGATGCATTGGTTACAGCCTCAAAGTCACTTCTTCCTTGCCTTGTTCTGCCTGATTTCTAGATCTACCCACCCCCCCTGCAACCACTACCACATACACACATACACATACTCCCACTGAGTGCTTCTGGAAACCCACATCTTTTATGCAGCCCTCCCTGGTTCCTTGGAAAAGAAGTAGTGGCTGGCTAGCAGATCCAAATCTGACTGTAAATGAGACACTTAGGCAGAGGGAAAGACTTTAAAAAACAACCCAAGAAAAGAAAGATCCTTGAGTATTTGCTTTGCCCTATTAGATGGAAAGGGCTTCCCAGGTGGCACTAGTGGTAAAGAATCCACCTGTCAATTCCAGAGATGTAAAGAGACACAGGTTTGATCCCTGGGGTCGGGAAGGACATGGCAACTCACTTCTGTATTCTTGCCTAGAGAATCCCTGAGACAGAGGAGCCCAGTGGGTTACAGTCCATAGGGTCATGCAGAGTTGGACACGACTGAAGCGACTTAGCACACATTAGATGGGAAAGAGTAAAATCACAAGATTGAGAGTCTATTCTGGAGCCTTTGAATCCAAAATCCCCCACCATACTTAACCACCTCCTCAAATTGGTCCTCATTTGCATTTAATGGGAAGAAACCTGATGGGAGAAACAAGGGGATTTAGAAAAGCCATTAGGGGTCTGGGTTCAAATTGTAGTTTTTCAAGTCTCTCAAGATTTCTGACCCTCTCTGGTAAACGACCCACCTTGTAAGTTATACTACCAAGACAGCTTATGTAAAGAATGTCTCAATGGTCAACACACAGTAGAAATTAATCAAATAATAATGGTGTCATCAATGTCAAAATCAAGATGCCCCATAATCTAGACCTGAGCATTGTCCCTCATGACTAAGGAAACCCAGTTTATAGAGGGTCCAGTGAGGTCTTTGATCTGATGTGATCTTCATGACAGCCCTAAAGTGAGTGATTATATGCCCTTTGTTGTTGTTTAGTCACTAGGTCACATCCAGCTATTTGTGACCCCAGGGATTGTAGCCCACCAGGCTCCTCTTTCCTTGGGATTTACCAGGCAAGAATACTGGAGTGGGTTGCCATTTCTTTCTCCAGGGGATTTTCCTGACCCAGGGGCTGAACTTGCATCTCCTGCATTGGTAGTCAGATTCTTCACCACTGATCCACCAGAGGAGCCCATGCCTCTTGTACAGAGAGGAAACTGGGGCTCAGAGGAGTAACTTGTTCAGGGTTGCCTGGCTGGGAAATACAAGGCTGGAACTGGGGTCCAGGTACTGACACCAGAATGTGGAGCTGTTCCCCACAGCAGGCTACCTGCCCTCCGCCCGACCAGACAGGAACAACAAATTGTCATCAGTGTGCACATCTGTTGTCCAGCCAGACAAAAAAATGGGGCAAAGCTCTCTCTCCTCCCTCCTTCTCTACCTCCCTCCCTCTCTACCTCCCTTCCTTCTTTCCACCCTGCAGTGATTAAACATTCTCCATATGCTTAGCCCTCTAGTAATGAATATGTGAGATAAAAAAGATAGAGACGAGCTGTTCCTGCTGAAGGCAGCTTACAGTCCAGCCAAGGAGACAAAATGACCGTCACCGGAAGTAATCTCAGAGTGCATGCCACATTTCCACCGGGATACAATGGCTCTCCAAGCAAAATACACGTGTGTGATCAGAGGATATGCATGGGCAGAGTAGATGAGGGAGACCCCAGAATGATGAATGGAAGCCACCAGGAGACATAGTTCCCAGGCAGGAGCTGGGCAAAGATGAAAAGAGCTGCCCTGGAAGGAGGTATTCAAGGAGTATCTGGGTGATTGACTTCAAGCCCCACCCCAGCCCCAAGATTCTCCAAATTAATGACCGTTCCTTCTAGAGTCCACTGTAAGAGAAGCAAGGGGATCCCAAGAGGTCAGCGTGCATCTTCTCCAGAGAAACTGAAGCTTCCCGGAGTAGGGAGCAGATCAAATGCTCCCCAGCTCAGCTTAACATGGCTTCAGGCTTCTCATCTCACATAAGCCATTCCCCCCCAGCTCCTCGTGCCTGGCTTCTCCAGGCCAAGATTTAGAGTACCCGTGGCAGCTGCCTCTCCCTTCAAGAGAAAACAAAGGAGAAAGCATGCAAAGACCATCTGAAAATCCCTTGTTTGCTCTCCGCTTCCGAGTCACTGCAGAACACTGGCTGGCAGTGTCCCAGACAAACACAGGAAACCGGGCTCTGCTTCTGTTCGGCCCTTTGCAATGGCTCCTATCCACGTCTCTTCCCGCAGCAAGGCCCTGCTCTCACACAACAGGAGAAGGGACAGATACCCTGAGGCACGCATGCACCCAGCGTTCCTCCACCTGTCACTGTCCTCGGTGCCACCAAAATGAAGGAAACTCCAGGCTGCCTGCTCTGGAGGATCCTTCTTGTCAGGGGAAAGCCTTTTATCCTTAGGATCCCAGAACTGGAGAAGGTAGTCCTGAGTGGTCACCTCCTCCAGCTTCCTCATTTACTGTCTACTGCAGATGACACCGCACGGCAACGTCAGACCCGTAGCAACTCCCTTTGTGGACTGACAGCTGAGCTGCCTGGGCACCTGGGCAGAACTACATCTCTATTGTGGGACTTCTGTAAACTGAGTATTGTCTCGCATCCCTTAGGCAGTATTCTTTATGGGGCCTGCTGCTGCTGCTGCTGCTAAGTCACTTCAGTCGTGTCCGACTCTGTGCGATCCCACAGATGGCAGCCCACCAGGCTCCTCTGTCTCTGGGATTCTCTAGGCAAGAACACTGGAGTGGGTTGCCATTTCCTTCTCCAATGCATGAAAGTGAAAATTGAAAGGGAAATTGCTCAGTCATGTCCAACTCCCAGCGACCCCATGGACTGCCGCCCACCAGGCTCCTCCGTCCACACATAACATCCCAAGATGCGGCAGAAAGAGGAGGTTTTGAAACCTTCCAAAGCAGGATTCAAACCCTGACTCCTGCAGTTGGCAGCTATCTGACTCTGAGCTGGTGATATAAAGCCCCCATGCGTCAGTTTCCTTGTGGCTAAAATAGAGATGAGATTTGCCTGTGCTGAGTTTTTATGCAGCTTCAAGGATGCAAGGCATGTAAAGCCTTTGGCATTAAGTAGTAGCTCCCTGCTCCTTCCTCCTTAAGACCCCTGGTTGTGGGGGGACAGAGGTGGAAATGAGCTTTCTAACTTCCTCTCTGCAAAGATTGGTCCCAGCACATAGTTCCTATTAGCCCCAGACACCACTGCCCATGATTCAGCCAGAAGCTAAGAGGGATGAGGTTGGGAGGGGCAGGGAGACAGGCACAGGTATGGCAGTTGTGACTTCTGGCCCAGTGAGGCAAGAGGAACTGGCCACTCCACTGTAGAGAGCGGCAATCTAGTGGGAATAAGAGGCATCTTCCAGGTGGGGGTACCCAGGCCCCTTCACAGGAGCAGTCGACTGGGCTGAACACTCTGAATCCCACTGAGGGGCTGTCCCTTTCCCTTTAAGACCAGATAAGGAGGACCAAGTGAAGGAGGAATGGCAGAAAGTGTGATGATTACTTTTGTATGATCACTTGACTGGGCCATCAGGTGCCAAGACTTTTGGCCAAACATTACTCTGAATGTTTTTCTGAGGGTGTTTCTGAAGGAGATTAACATTTGAATCAATAGATTGAGTAAAGCAGATTGCCCTCCCCCACGAGGGTGGGCCTCCCTCAATCAGTTAAAGGGCTGGATAGAACAAAAAGGCTGACATTCCATGAGTACCAGACAGTATCTCCTGCCTTTGGATTAACATATTGGCTTTTTTATGCCTTTGAACTCAAACCAAAATATTGGCGTTTCTTGAGTCTTGAGCCTTTGGACTGGAACTATACCATTGGTTCCGCAAGTTGTTCACTGACCCTGATTTTAGGACTTATTAGCCTCCATAATTGCATGAGCCAATTCCTTCTAATAAATCCTCTTCCATATGTGTGTGTGTGTGTGTGTTTAAATATATTTTTATATATGCATACACCTGGAATATGAATGTGGAAATGTATATTCACATATATATGGAAACTATAAGTGTATATGGAAATATATATACGTATACACAGTCACACACACACTTTCTATTAGTTTTGTTTCTCTGGGGAGCCCTAATATAGCAGAAATCCTACTCATCACTAGAGAAAATGTTCTAACACTCTGAGCTGCCAACCCCTGGATGTATGAAAGCAGAGCCCCATTCAGCATCCACACACTCAGTAGGAACATGAGTTTGACACTTTCCAAAGCCCCTTCTGTCTCTCAAAGTCTGTGATTTTAAGGTAGAAATGGGGAGGGCGTCAGGCAGCCATTTTTCTCCCCAGAAGTTGGCCAGGGCAGGTGCAAGTGGGATGAAAGGGACCACATGAAATCTATCTCCCCTGTGAGCTTCTCCTTTGAGCCCTCAACACCGCCTGAACCACTTAAATCACACAGTGAGTAAAGAGAGTTCTTCTCACTCCCAGCCCTGTGTTCCCCCTTCACTGTGATGCTGAGAGGGGTGTGGGGATGCTGAGGAGGGAGGCAGAGAAGCAACCCTGGAGAGACCCAGGGCTCATCAAGGGTGGGAACCGAGGTGAGAGCATGTGGTCAGCTTAAGGGGACGGGAGAGGAGCCCCAACTCCCTGACCCAGGCCCCAGCTCAGAAATTGAGGATCACAGAATCATAGCATAGCCTGGGGGCCTCCTGAGAATAGCCGAGGTCTGCCTTCTCTACCTTCAGAAGGAAATAATGGGAGAATGATAAAGGTATGAGGGCTACTTAATCTAGAAAATTCTGATCTTTGTGTACTTTAAATGCAGATTTAAAAGAAAACAGCATTTCTCTTGCTTGAAATGTTTTTGAGATAATCCTATTATGAGGACAAAGTGTGGGGAAAAGATTTTCTCCATGGCTGTGACAGCGAGTTTGGAAGGAAAGAGAATCTAATTCCCACTTCTCTCTTGTCTTACTCTACTTCTCTGATCCTTCCAAAATACCCCATCCACACATCCTCTTCAGATAGGCTCCCTCTAACTCTCTGGCTGATTCAGCCCACATATCCCGAAGGAGACTGAAAGGGCCACCAGGATGCTGTGGTTTCGCACCTTCTGCTGACCCGGAGCTGAGTCAGCCAGGGTGGCAGTGCTGAGCTGACACGTGGGGACCAGCAGCTGTGAGCAGAGCTGTGACCATGAGGGGGGCCGCTCCGCAGAGCCTGGGGCGCCCTAGGTGTCAGCCTCAGAAAAGGGAGCCGATGAGGGGGCTATACTCAACTGTTGGCCCTAGAAAACCAGGCAGACTCTGAAAAGGCAGGGGAACTTTCTTGAGGAGCCATCCGTCTTTTCTGGGATGTACTTCAGAGTGGGATAGCGAGTTGAGTGGAGTCCAAGTGTCACAGGTTGGATTGTGTCCCTTGGAACTCCTGACCCCCCAGGACCTCAGAATGTTACCTTATTTGGCAACAGAGTCTTTACATGATAAGTCGCTTCAGTCATGTCCTACTCTTTGCGGCCCTATGGACTGTAGCCCACCAGGTTCCTCAGTCATGGGATTCTGCAGGCAAGAATACTGGGGTGGGTTGCCATGCCCTCCTCCAGGGGATCTTCCCAGCCCAGGGATCCAACAGCCATCTCTTAGGTCTCCTGCATTGGCAAGCGGGTTCTTTACCACTAGTGCCATCTGGGAAGCCCTCAGTAATCAAATTAAAGATAGCTTCTTAGAGTGGGGCCTAAACCCATATGCTTGGGGATTGATCTGCCTCCCCTCAAAATTCGTAGATTTAAATTCCAACCTTGACTCAGACAGTAAAGAATTCGCCTGCAATGCAGGAGCCCTACGTTCAATCCCTGGGTCAGGAAGATCCCCCTGGAGAAGGGGATGGTTACCCACTCCAGTATTCTTGCCTGAAGAATCCCATGGACAGAGGAGCCTGGTGGGCTACAGTCTACAGGGTTGCAAAGAGTCAGACACGACTGAGCAACCAACACTCCAATGTGAGAGTATTTGGAGATCAGACCTGTGAGAAGGTAGCTAAGAGAAGTAAAGCAGAGGCACTCATCTGATAGAGCTGTGTCCTCATAAGAAGAGACATAGAGCTCTCTGCCTCCACCACAGCACAACGCAGTGAGCAGGAGGTATCTGCAAGCCAAGAAAAGGGTTCGCCCCAGAAACCAGATCTGCCACGTCTAGATACTGAGTTTTCCAGCCTCCAGAATTGTGAGAAAATTAATTTCTGTCATTTAAATCATAGCATCCGTGCTGTTTCATTACGGCAGCCTCACCTGAGCAACACAACTAGTGTCTTTATAAAAGGGAAATTGGGGTGGGGGGTACTTCTCTAGTGGTCCAGCAGTTAAGACTGTGCTCCCAATGCAGGTGGCTCCGGTTAAATCCTTGGTCAGGGAACTAGATCCCACATGCCACAACTAAGAGTTCGCATGCCAAAACTAAAGATCCCGCATGCCACAACTAGACCTGGAGCATCCAAATAAATAAATAAATATAAATTTTTTGTTAAAAAAAAAAAAGAAAATTTGAGCTCCAAGACACTCACAGGGTGAAGATGATACAAAGACACCCAGGAGGACCTGGCCATCTACAAGCCACACAGAGACACCTGCAACAGGTCTCCCTCAGGGCTCGTGGAAGGATCCAGCCCCTGTGACACCTTGATTTTGGACTTCCAGCCTCCAGAACTCTGACACAGTACATTTTTAAAATTGTATTTACGTATTTTAATTGAAAATAGTTACTTTACCATATCGTGATGGCTTTTGCCAGGCACCAGTATGAATCGGCCACAGGTGTACGTGTGGGTCCTCCATCCTGAACCCTCCTCCCGCCTCCCTCCCCACCCCATCCCTCCAGGTTGTACAGAGCACCAGTGTCCTGGGTCACACACCAGACTCGCAGTGGTTGTCTATTTCACATATGGTAAGGTATATGTCTCAATGCTCTTCTCTCAAATCATCCCACCCTCTTCTTCTCCCACTGAGTCTGCAAGTCTGCTCTTTACATGAGGCAGGACATTTCTGTTGTTTAAGTCGCTCAGTCTGTGGTGCTTTATCACAGCAGCCGTAGCAGATGAACACACCGGGCTAGGCAGGTCACCACAGGTCTGAGGCTGGGAGGGTCAGGTCTGCCTTCCACGCGGCCCTCTGCTCTGGAACCTCCTCTCAGCCTGGAGTGGGGATTGGTTCTCAGACTCCGAGGTCCTTCTTTCCTACTGACTGTGTTCTGGACCCCAGGAGCTCCCACTTTCCATTGCATTTAGGGGATGGACTCGACACAAAACCCTGTTTTGCTTTGCAGGAAGGGATCATTTTTCATCAGGCAACAGTGATGCTCAGAGAGAAATCCATGGAGACAGAGCAGGCACAGTGCCAGAGGGAAGGGCAGTTGCCAGAGCCCAGTTCCCCGCTTGAATTCCAAGGTTCTTGGGGGAGGGCCTCTCCACCCCACTGAAGGGTAGGAGAAAGACAGGGGTACTGATCAGCAGAAGAATACACCCTCCCAAAGGCCTGGTAGGTGCCCTTCTCTATCTGGGCTACCCTGGTGTGATGTGACGCTGGGCTGGAAGGAACTGGAGGCAAAGGAAAGCGGAGGCAAAGGAAGATGCTCCACTTCAGACAGGAAAGCTGGTGGCCTGGCACCAACAGACAAGTTGTCTCCGGCCGTCTCACCAGCCGCTCCCCCAGCTCACAGGCAAGGAGTCCCTGCTACGCAGCTGCAGAGAAAGATGAGGGACGGGACACGGAAGGAATCTGGTGGGCATCCAAAGAAGGTTGGCATGAGAACAAGGGACAGAGACAGGAGTGAAACACACACATGCAAAGCGGCCTCCAAAGGCTGCAGAGACGCTTCAGAAAGCAGATCAGACTCGCTTTTCAGTCTTGTCCAGACTGCACCACCAGCCCCTCGGGGATTCTCTCATCACTGGAAATTAGCGACAGCGCGGCAGTCTGTAGCCTGGGCCATCTGCCCCTGCCAGGCTGAAACACTCCTCCAGGCAGCTCTGACTGTGGTCAGTGTAAGAGCAGGAGACAAGAGCCCCTTCCCCCGCATGAGGAGCGAAATGAAGGGGCCACAGCACACATGGATCCCCAAATCAGAGAATGAAAGCTTAAACCAGCATGTGGATGTGGGATCCCGGCAGTCAAGCCAATCTGCAAATAAGGTGCGAGGGCAACTTGACAAAAAAAGTTTGAACCCAAAGAGATTTGCCTTAAAAACAGTTGCTTCCCACAACAGGCTTTCTTAAGAGAGCTTTGAATTCTCAGTGATGAATCCAGAAGACAAACCGCCGTCTCAGCCAGCGGCGGCGGCAGCCCATGTGTTCTCAAGTCAGGCATGTCAGGTTCAGATCCGACAAGTGCACAGAAGAATTTGAAGCTTGGCGTGGTCCTTCTAAGTCATTGTAGGAGGCAGATGAACCTTGGATCAGACAGAGCTGGTTTGGACCCTAGCTCCATCTCTTCCTAGCTGGGTGGCATGGACCAGTTCGATGAATCTCTGAACTTGCTTTCGGTATTCTCAAAACAGGAGTAAGAATGTCTACCTCATGGGTTTTGGTGGGTGGGTTAAATGAGATTATATCCAGTTGGGAACACAGTAAATGCTTGATAAATATTCTTACCACCCCTACCCTTCTTCCATACCGAATACAGCAACCTCCTAGCCTGGACTCACAGGGAAAGGTTCCCAGGCTCTGTTTGAAAATATCCAGTGATGAAAACTCACCCCTTGGGCACAGAGGGCCCTTCCATTTAGACAGCTCTCATGGTCAAAATGCTATTTTGCTTATAGCACGGGAAATCAAAATCAGCCTGGCAGTGATGCCTCATTGGCCCTTATTTGGCCCTGCACCCCATCATAAATGAGACATAAAAAAGAGGAGGCAGATGCTCTTCTCCTCCTGTAATAACAGGTCCTGTCATCATCTGTACCTTATCCATTCATCCATCACTCACTCATTCACTCGTTCCTTCAAGACAGAGCAGTAGGATACAGAGACAAGAGCCTTGAGTTTACTCTGAACCAGCTGATCAATATCTCAGCATAACTCCGTCAACCCTTTCTTTTGTTTGTTTGTTTTTGTTTTTTTTGTTTCCCCTCCAGAGAAAATACAAAAGGAAGGAAAGGAAAGAACTGGCTTTGGGAATGCCTCTGGATGGGAGGTCATGTCCTTGGAGCCTCCAGGGAATCTGAGGATGGAAGCCGAGGAAGCAAGGTGATCCTAATTCCTAGTTCCCAACAGGACCTAAATCCTCCATCCAAGGCTGGAAGCCCCTCTTTACTTTGAGATGATCCAGCTCAGTCTTATTTGCAGAGCTGTCCCTGAAGCCTCCACAGGAAGTATAATCTCACCATAAAGAATTGTTATCTTCCCGGGTGGCTACTTCTCTCTCTTTAAAGAAATAGCCTGAGTTTGCAGTGAGCAAGCTTTCTACTCCCTCCCCCTCCTTTACCTGATATCATTTTGGTTCCTGATAATTACATTAGGTATAGAAAGTGACTTTATGGTGCTAATAATTATACATGCTTACAAAACAGATGGGTCTGGGGATCTGGAGGGGGAGCGTTTATGGACTCGGAAATGAGACATTTTGTTGTAGGAAATGGATAGTTATTTCCAGGTTTTATTGCTGTGTTTTGTAGGACTCTTCTTAAATCTTGTGGATAATGCTTTGCCTGAATTACCTTCGGTTTGCATTTTATAAGATTTAGCTCGTTGGTCCCGCAAGTGCTGGGAAGATGACATGATCTACCTTGAGCAGGAGGGGAAGCCAGAAACCACAGGGGACCAGTGGATGCCGCTGGGCAGAAGAAGAGTACCACACAGGGGATGGGAATTCCCAGAATACTGGAATCAGAAAGAACCTGAGAAATCATCTAGTCAAGCAGATCTCAGAGTGGGCTCCCCAGACCAGCAGTGTAATCATGGTCCGGTTTCCCTGGTGGCTCAGAGGGTAAAGAATCTGCCTGCAATACAGGAGACCTGGGTTTGATCCCTGGGTCGGGAAGATCCCCTGGAGGAGGGCAGGGCAACCCACACCGGTATTCTTGCCTGGAGAATCCCCATGGACAAGAGGAGCCTGGTGGGCTAGAGTCCATGGAGTTGCAAAGAGTTGGACACGACTGAGTGGCTAAGCACACCCAGAGCACGGAACCTCTTAGAAATGCATTTGGGGTGTCCCTGGCGGTCCAGGGGTTAAGACTTTGCCTTCCAACACAAGGGGTGCAAATTCGATTCCTGCTGGGGGACCTAAGATCCCACATGCCTCTCGGCCAAAAAAAAAAAAACATAAAACAGAAGCAATTTTGTGACAAATTCAACAAAGGCTTTTACAAATAATAGTCCACATCGAAAAAAAAAAAAGAGAGAGAAAAGAAAAACTCCTAAAAAATGCAAATTCTCACGACTTCCCTAATGGTCCAGTGGTTAAGACTCGGAGGTCCCAATGCAGGGTGGGTGGATTCGATCCCTGGTTGGAGAACTAAGATCCCATATGCAGTGCAGTGCAGCCAAAAGAAAATACAAGAAATGCACATTTTCAGGCCCTACACAGAAACTCAGGGTGGTACCCAGGAATCAGTCTTTCCTCCTCAGTGCCCCTGATGATGGTTAAAGTTTAAATCACTGATCTGATTCAATCCTTTCATATTAAAAATGAGTAACTATATAAGATAAACTACAAGGACCTACTGTATAGCATGTGGAACTGTATACAATGTCTTATAATAATCTAATGGAAAAGAATCTGAAAAAGATTATATATCTGTGTGTGTGTATATATGTAGGTATAGCTGAATCACTTTGCTATATACCTGCAACTAACACAACACTGTACATCAACTATAGTTCAATCAAAAGGGGAAAAAAAGAAGTAAACAAAGCCCAGAAGGGGCTTAAGTGATTTTCCCCAAGTCCCTCAGTCAGTTAATGAAGAATCACCACGAGAACTTCTAATCCACCACACCCTCTCTAAAACACCATGTGGTCCTCTAAGTACTAGGCACATGATGTAACTGACTTGCTCTTAAATTTGGTATGTCTAGAAATCACATGGGGATCTTGTTAAAATGCATATTTGGATTCAGTAGTTCTGGGGTACCACCTGAGATTCTACATTTCTAACAAGGTCCTGGGTGATAGGATGCAGCTGGCCCAGGGGTCACACCTAGAGCAGCACAATTCTGCTGCTGGCTGTGGGATTCTGGACAAGTCAGCCGCCACTTCCCCTTTCCCCATCTGGGCAGCAGGAAGGGCTGAGAAGAGGTACTAACTCTTCATGTTCTTCTTGGGAGACAAACCTAAGAAGCAGTGACTAGGCATCCTTCTGCTCACTGCCGCTCACTCTCCCTGGAGCTTGGTCAGCGGGCCACTGCCCTGCTGGTCCTTTGCCATCTCTGCCCTGGTGACTTCTCCCCTCCGCAGTCTGCCACACCATCATCTTGGGGAGAGGCATTCTTCTCTCATTTTCTCCAAAATTTGATGTGATACACAGACCATGGGATCCAGGAAAAAATAAATTATGTCTCCCTTTCTTTCAAGGAACTCCTGGGTAAAAATCCCAGAACCTTTCTTAGTCTTTTTGGCTTCTATTTACTCATTGGCAATGGGATCCTAACTATCCCTCTGGCTGCCATAAAAGCCATTTATTTATTCACTCAACAAGCACTTTTTGAGTGCTTCTTAAGTGCAAGCACCAGCATAAACATTAGATAAATGGGCTTCATCCATTCCTTATCTTTTTCCCCCCATCATTTGTAGCTTAAACAGAATGAGTTCCCAGGCTAAAAATCCCACAAGGACCCCTTGTCGGGCACATTTACTGAATTTCTTCTCACTCCTTTTGACTCACCTCTTGTCCTGTCCAGCCAGGTAGACATGCTTCATCCTCCTAATTGCCAACACCCCCATCCCCAGCCCCCAAGCACACCTCTTTGTTAGCTGCCCACGAGCCTGGCCCTGCTGCTTTCATATCCCGTCCCTCTCAGAATTTCATTCGCTCCCCGCCAGTCCCTCTCACAGACAAACATTGATAATGAATAAATCTCTTTCAGGGAAGGGAATGGGGCTGGTGTGTCCATGGGGATGGCCCTGCAGACACAGGCAGGATGGATGGCTGGTGGGAGCAATGCCTTTGGCTCTAATTAACGTATTGTTCTCTGGGCTCTAGCAGGATTATGGATGAGCTCCACAAAGCGGCCCACTTAACCTGAGCACCCTGCTTCCAATCTATTACTTTCTCTGCTGGCTTCAGCCTAAAGTTTGGCCTGGTGCGGAGGGGCCGAGTGTGGGCAGAAAGCCAAGAGAGCTCAATTTGAGATGCTCCCTGAATGCACAGGCCCAGCTCACTTCTACCTGACGGGTCAGCCTGTTTGGAGGACTGGTCTTATCCTTCCAGACTCGTGGGAGGAGAAACTCAACCCAAAGTGCCCCAAGTCTCTGGTTTGAGGTCGCACCGATAGATGCTTGCAGATAAATCTAAAGAGGTTACCAGCTCACCAAGCTGTGGGAGCTACCCCTAAATCCCTGGCTGGTGGAAAACAGTCTGAACAACTTCAATGATGGCTCCTAAGCTACGCCTTTCATTTGCACATCCCTGAAAGTCTTTGCTATCTTTTGATTATTTTTTTATGTATAAACTATTGTCCAAGAGCTGTTAAATGCAAGAGGACAAATTGTACAAGACTTAGTTCTCACTCTGAGGAGGCTCACAATCTGGTGAAGAAGATAAGAAACATTCTCAGAAGACCAAGGCACCAAGGGTACCTCCACACACAGCATTGTCTGAGGGCACAAATCTGATGATATAAGAGTGAAGATTAGATGGGGTGATTTAGGTGGTACTAGTCTGGGGGCTCAGAGGTTAAAGCGTCTGCCCAGAATGTGGGAGACCAGGGTTTCATCCCTGGGTTGGGAAGATCCCCTGGAGAAGGAAATGGCAACCCACTCCAGTATTCTTGCCTGGAGAATCCCATGGACGGAGGAGCCTGGTTGGCTATAGTCCACGGGGTCGCAAAGAGTCAGACACGACTGAGTGACTTCACTTTCACTTCACAGTGGTAAAGAATCCATCTGCCAATGCAGGGGATTCAAGATCAATTCCAGTATTGATCCCTGGATTGAGAAGATCCCCTGGAGGAAGAAATGGCAATCCATTTTGAAATGGCATCTCCAGTATTCTTGCCTGAATAATTGCATGGACAGAGGAACATGGCGGGCTACATACAGGCCATGGGATCACAAAGAGTTAGACACGACAGAGGAACTGAGCTCACAGAGAAGGGAGATATGAGGCAGGCTGGCCATGAAGGTCACCCAGAGAAGGAGATTCAGAGGGAGGGAAAGGTCAGAGTGGCAGAAGCATTGGAGATATTTAGGGTTGTCAAGGGTGCTCCATCTGGACCAGTAATTTCAGAACAGAGTATAAAGAAATGTGAGGGCTGATTAAGGAGTTTGGACTTTATGGCAGTCAGGAAAGCTGCTGAGTAGAAAAAAGACATGCTGAAATGTGTGTGTGACTAAGAAAGTTATTCTGACAGGGATGTGCAGGAAGGATTTGAAGAGAAACTATGCGGTGTTGTGGAAACCACTTAGGAGTCTTGACTTCCTGGAATAGTCTAGAAGGAGAGTGGTGGCTACAATCTTCAATTTGTAAGCGAGGGAGGCTGCTCGTACTAAACCCGAGACTCTACGTGAGATGCCCAAAGTAACACAGTTAACTATGGATAGGTTTCCCTATGAATGTCTTTGACTCCTAACCCACAACACTTTGCTGAAGATCATATAAGCAGAATTCAATTCCCAGTGCCCCTACTATCTCCAGGCATACATTTATCAACTAAATTAAGCTACAAAAGCCCTGGCCCTCACATTTTTCTAGATGCTTCCCAGAGCAGAAAGGCAGCAAGAACTCTGCCCATTCCTGACACCATTTGCATCTTACTTAAGCTTCATCAGGGTGTCTGCCCTGCAGGATAAAGAAGGCTGACACTCTACCCACCCAACCTCCAAGCCCCTGTCTGGTAGGAACAATAGCAGCATGGGAGGAAGATGGAAGACCAAGGCCGGAAAGCCTGAGACTCATGTTCTCACTCTCACACAACCTCACAGAAGCTGCTAAACCTCTCTGAGCTGCAGTATGCTCAGTTAGAAGATAGGGTTATACTATATACTTTATGGGGTGATGATAAGGGTTAAAGGAGATATCATGTGTAATAGGACAGATAGGAATATATTATCGTCATTATCATCATATTCTTATAAATGTAAGGACTTCTAGACCTAGAACAAGGACCAAGGAACAGGGCTCTGTTAGGAAAGCTTAATACCGCAAAGTAAATAATTAGAAGGGACAGGTACAGCACTGGATCAGGAGACCTCAGTCTAAGAACTGACTCCCCCATGGTTAGCTGTGTGATTCTGGGCATGGTGGGGACTGGCAGGGCTCACCAGTATCTCATTCTCTTCTTCCTGGATGCCCAGCTAAACTACATTCCCCAGCCTTCCTGTCATTAGATGTAACCATGGGACTGTGTTCTAGCCTATGGAGTGTGAGCAGAGGTGATGCATGCCACCTCCAGGCCTGGCCCATGAATAGCAGCCCACATGAACCTTTACTGGGTTTTCTATCCACCTGCTAAATCAAGATACTCCAAGTACCTACAGGACAACAGAGCCTGGGTCTGACAAGGAGCCTGGGATCCAGAAATATTGCATCAATGCAATACTGTAAAGCAATTATCCTTCAATTTAAAATAAATTAAAAGAAATATTGCATCAATCAGAGAATCCTTGCCAACTCTCATTGAAGAGGGGCATTTTGACAGACTCTGAGCTAATCCCCTGAGATTTGGGGGCTGTTTGTTACAGCAGTGAGCCTAACCTGACTAACACACTATTCTTATCTCTCCCAGAGAAAAGATTCAATTACTTTACTTACACCCCCATGTCCACACTTCCCCACCTCAAACACATTCATACAGAGATTTCTTATCTCTGCTGCATGGACCCAGGGCAGGTGCCAGACTGAAGTTTCTACTGACGTCATTACATCCCCAGACTGGGGGAAGCCAGGCTCCCTTGATTGGCTTTTGCAGCAAAAAAGTCACAAGATGCTGTCACCCCCTGAATGGTATGTTTATTGGAAAAGTCGATAGGGATACAGACCATCAAGTACCCCACATTTTCAGGTCAAGAAGTAGAAGCTGAGAGTGGACACGGGTGCTTGGAAAGGTCACTGGTGCTGCTCTAAAAAGTAGGCAAAGTGCATGTGCATCTATCTCCGTGTGTGTGTGTTTGAGAGGAATGTGTGTAGGCATTCAAGTCTTGAAGGCTGTGCACACATGGGTTTGCGTGTGTTTGCAGGGTGTGTTTGAGGGTTGAGTGTGTATATAGCAGTGTGGATATGTTTGAGGTGACCACACACACACATCCATGTGTGCGTGTAGTGCATATGTGTGTATATCTGTGGGGATGTGTTTGAGGCATGTATTATACATGTGTGTTCTGAGGGGTGCACATGTGTGTTTGTTTCAGGGCTAGGTGCATATGTGCAGAATGGGTGTGTTTGCAGTGTTCACACATGTGTGTACAACTACAGAAGTGGGTGTCCCAGGGTGGGAGGTGGCAGAGGAGAAGAGGCAGAGGGACTGCCATTAGGTAAGTCCTCCCAGCCTCATAGCTCAGTTGGTAAAGAATCCACCTGCAATGCCGAAGACCCTGGTTCAATTCCTGGGTTGGGAGGATCCACTGGAGAAGGGATAGGCTACCCACTTCAGTATTCTTTGACTTCCCTTGTGGTTCACTTGGTAAAGAATCCACTTGCAATGTGGGAGACCTGGGTTCGATCCCTGGTTTGGGAAGATCCCCTGGAGAAGGGAAAGGCTATCCACTCCAGTATTCTCCTGGAGAATTCCATGGACAGTACAGTCCATGGGGTCACAAAGAGTCGGACACGACTGAGCGACTTTCACCTTCACTTTCACCCAGCCTCATTGTGCTGGAGAATGTCATTGTTAAAAACAGTCTTCATCTCCCCATCTGAAACCTTTCTCCTGAGCAATTTTTGCCCATGCCACATGGCCTGTAGTATCTCAGTTCCCTGATCAGGGATCAAACCCAGGCCACAGCAGTGAAAGCGCCAAATCCTCCCCAGTGGATCACCCTTTCCTGGACATCTCAGAAGGGAGACCTTTTTCCCTCCACACCCTGAAAGAGGCAGAATCATCTGTTGATTCATCTATTTCTTCTTGCATTTGTTAAACATTTGTTCTGCTCCTCTCTGCACCCGGGCCTGCGCTGGGCTCTGGGCTCCAGGACCCTGGGCCCCCCACCCCTGCCTGCCTCTCCTTTCCAGCCCTGATTGAGGGAACCATCTGCAAGAGACTTCTCTGAGGAACAAAGAAGGCCAGGTTCATGCAGAGTTGGGGAGGGAGGAGGCCTGCAGCCTTCTGGGAAGCGAGAGGGAGAGAGCCGAGGGTGGCAGGGCCTAGATTGGGGAGAACGGCAGGGGAGGCTCTCAATTCTCAGCCCCGCAGGGCGCCAGGGAGAAGCAGCTCCCAGCGCGGCTGGGCTGCTGGGTTAGGAACGAGCCCCTGACACAAGGGGTTCGCACAGGCGCACAAATGAAAGAAAATCAGAGAAGATGAAACCATACAAATTTCGGGTAATAGAAAGAGAGGAAAAAGATGTGCGTGTGGCCTGGGTCTCGGCTCAGAAAGGTCGATTCCAAGAAGACGCTGCCCAACTTTATATTACTTTTCAGAAAGCCAGTGAGCTGAAAAATAACTCTCACCTTTTTTTTATATATGATTATTCGTTTCTTGAGAGTTTCTTCTTCACATTGTTTTGTGCATCTCAGTGGTTCCTTTCTCCCCGGCCTGATTTCATTTGGAGATTTGGCCGGGAGCCTGGAGGGAAAGATGGTCCTTCTTCTTAAAATTGTGTTAATTTCAAATCCTCTGCAGCCCCTCTTGGGGGTGGGGGAGGGGGATGGGGTGAGGGCACATGCTCCGCTAGTTCACAGACGTATGCGTGTTGCTCATGGGCAGGCACTGTGTGCACACATATGTGTGAGGAAGCATGAGGGTTAGTGAAGGGGTACACACGTCACTTTGCACGCGTGGGGGATGTACACGGGTGTATGTGTGCCAATGCACATGGGGCCCAGAGCCCCGTCTGGGTGGGTGGGACCCATGGGGCTGGGTTATTCTCTTTCACGTGAATCTGCCGCAGCAGTGACTAGCTCCCTCACCTTTCGCCAGGCTCGTCAAGGCGCAGATGTTGTTTGAACCAAGGAAAATGTCAGCCCCCAGGAGGAGCCCGCCTGTAACTTAGAGTGAGCCCCCAGGAAGCAGGGCAGTGCATTCTGGGTGTTGCACTTCCAATCCATTTGCATTTGCTCTTTTCAGTAAGTAAGGTCTGGTGGGTGGGTGTGAAGGGAGGGGAAACTCTGCCTCAGTGCCCGCTGCCCACCCCCCTCCCCACCAGCTTCCCAGGGCTCCTGGTGAGGCTGGAACCAAAGAGAGCGACAGTGAAGGGAGAGCAGATGCCCTCCTCGAGCCCCGGCTTCTCCTCCATTCCCCTGGCTGCCTGGAAGGATTCTTCTGGCCTGAAGAGCTGACTTCTGGGTTTCAAGTGGGGACGACCTCACCGCAGAAGGCTGGGTGCTCCCGTCTTCATCCTGGTCCTAGGCAGGCGCTTCTAGAAACAGCCCCTGGGGGTTAGACTGCATACTTGCCTGGGATGGGGGCAGGGGGAGGGAGCATGGAGGAGGACTCTGAGCTTTGCTGGAGCCAGAAAAGTGAAGAAAACACATGTCCTTCCCTCCTTCATTGCCAGCAGGAGCCTTCACCAAGCCCCAGAGGTAGGGGCTCTGCGTGCTGCCTTTGCCTCCCCAGGAAGAGTCCAAGTGGCCAAGCAGAAGACACAGCACTCCTAGGGCCCCGTCACCCCTGGGGTCATGGCTCGCTAGGGCTGCCCCTCCATTTAGGGGGACGGGGAAATGTCACCTCAGAGAGATTAAGGGACTTGTCCAGGGCACACAGCCAGCAAGACAGAGAGCTGAGTCCCCTCCCGCCACACAGGCACGTGGCATGCCAGGCTCACTACTGGGACCCTGGGAGGAGACAGAGCCCAAAGCGGAAAAGAAGAAATGCTCTAAGCTTGAGTTCCACCAGGTCACAAGCAGACCCGGGTCCTGCCCCAGGGAAGCCGAGTGCCCCCATGAAACGGGATCTTCTTGGGACTTGGGGTCACTGATGCCTCAGTCTCCGGAGGGCCCAGGGAGCTGCTTTCCTTGTATTTCAGTTGCTGTCATCCAGCTACACCACGGAGAGCCAAGGGAGGCAGCGGGGTATAGTGAGAAGATTCCGTGCTGCCACGGTCAAGTCACTCAGACGATGATGCAGTTGGCTGCCTGACGCACAGGACTGGTGCGAAGTCTGATTAGACCAACAGGTGTGGAAAGACCGCCTGTGTTGCCTGGCGCATGGCAGTGTTCAGATTGGGTCCATTTCCTTTCACTTCAACCGGCCAGAGTCACTTGAAAAGCTTCCCCAGGTGTCCACAGGGGCCTCAGCTCATGGTCACCCCTCTGTTCAGCCCTTGTAGACATTAACACGCCTTCACCACCTTCACCGTGGGAAGCTGGGGTGTGGCAGCCGTGGAGATGATCCCCAGACCTGAGGTGGGTCACTTTCCCTGCCTTCCTGTGTGGAGTCTGTTAGGTTGTAGGATGGGACAAGTTCCACCCTCCCTCTCCACCTTGTTCAGGACAGGAGTAACTGACTGGCAATAGTGGAGAGGTTCTGACTTGCCCTAGAGAAGGCCTTTGACAGAGGACAGCCTAGGAACACGACCTTTTCCTTTGTACCCTGGGCCTCCGACTTGCTGAATATGAGTTTCCCCTTTGGCAGAACTCCAAACAGTCATGGATAATAATAACTAACATTTTCAAGCCCTTTGCAGTGGAAAAGCATCTTTGCAGCCTAGCAGGATGATAAGAATTGGGGGCTTGGTGGCAAAGAACCTGGGCTAGGACTTGCTGCTAGGTTCTGTGTAAAGCACATGCTATGATACCAACCCAGAAGGAAGTAGTAGGATGAAATGAGGTAACAGATGAGTTCAAGTGACCTAGTAGCCTAATTAGCCTAAAGTGAACATAATAGCTCTAGCTATGTGACCTTGTGCAAATTGCTTAAACCGTTTGTCTCTCAGTTTCCTTATCTGCAAAATGAGGCTCATAACAGGATCTACCTTGTAAGGTTAAATGAGTATTAAGTGAGGATTAATGGAGGATTAAGTGAGTTAATATTAATAACATATTTAGAGCAGTACCTGCCTCATGATGAGTGCTCAGTGAAATATAATTGTAAATCCTTATACTAAGATTATTTTGTCATCATGATTGTCTTTTGAAGTCAGGAGTAGAGTTAGTCCATTTCATAGATGAGAAAACTGAGGTCAAAAGGGCAAGAGGCTTGAACTCCAGGCTTTCTGGTTCCAAGTGAGATTTCCTTGCACTCCTCTGCCCCCAGCATCTTTGGTGGCTTTTCATCTATGGAGAGACTGTCCAGGAGGACTCTGGTCCCCCTCAGTGGCCCTTTCAGCCAGCCCAAGACAGCCTCTCCCTCCTGATGGAGCCACCACCTTCCAGAGGCTGGGAGCTTTCCCTCCAGGAGAGGGGATATCTGCCTTCTCCCTAAAGGAGCAGCCTCAGGAGAAATAGGCCATCAGGCTGGGAGAGGACTCTTGAGAGTCCCTTGAACTACAAGGAGATCAAACCAGTCAATCCTAAAGGAAATCAACCCTGAATATTCATTGAAAGAACTGATGCTGAAGCTGAAGTTCCAATACTTTGGCCACCTGATGCCAAGAACCAACTCAACTGGGAAAGATCCTGATGCTGGGAAAGATTAAGGGCAAGAGGAGAAGGGGACAACAGAGGATGAGATGGTTGGACGGCATCATCGACTCAATGGACACGAGTTTGAGCAAACTCCGGGAGACGGTGAAGGCCAGGAAAGCCTGGCATGCTGCAGTTCATGGGGTTGCAAAGAGTCAAACAGGACTTAGCAAGTGAACAACAGGTCCTGCTTTGGGTGTTCCAAAAATTCTGCCATCAGTGGTCCTCCTCTGAGTCTCCAAGGATCTCTGCAGATCTGTGTGGATCTGTGTCAGACTGTGAAGTCACAGATGTCACTATGTGTGTGTGACGGGTGGGGAGGTGGGGAGTGGGGGGCTTTCTTCCCAAACCAGCCCCCAGGCACCCAATGGTCACCAGAGCCACATCGGGGTCTAAATGACAAGAGACTTTTCAGAGGTGCCTCCTGACTAACCTGGGCCCTTTTCAGAGGCCCCTCCCCGCACATGACCCCCCCTCTCCTCCCCCAACAGGTCCCCCTCCCCCCACCCCTCCCAACAAACATGCATGCGCAAGCACACAGCCCTACTCAGAGGAAATGATCAAGTGCAGAGAACTCTCCTGTGCTACTTTTTATGGCAAATAATTGAGCCGTACCCTTGTGGTCTCAGTGAGAAGTTTCATCCATATTCATGCCTCGCATTTCCCGTGGAAACGAACATGCGACATTCCAGCACGAAGGCAGGCGCGAGAAATCTGAAGCACTGATTCAGTCTCTGCACTCCCCAGCCCGGCTCCGGGGAGAGCAGATTTAGCTGGTGTCTAACCAGCCAGGAGGCAGCGTGCTCGCAAGTACTGCTTGTCCCTCTGTGTCTGTCCCATTCTTTCTCTGGCTTCATCTCCTTCTTTCTTCTCCTCTCCTCTCCTCTTCGGACCTGTTGTCTTCTTTCCTGCCTCCCTCTCCATCCCCATCACCTTCCCTCCGTCCTCCCCCACCCCAGCCTTTCCCCTCCCCCTCGCTCCTTCCACCTGTCCCTGTCTTCAAGGCTTCCTGTCCCCTCGCTGTCAAAGTTAAATTCTGTGCTTGGAGTTTCACTTTCCTCCTCTAGTTTGATGGGGGGCTGGAGTTGAGGCGGGTGGCGCCTGGGTGCTGGGAAGCGGGTTGGGAGCATGTCTGTGAATACCAAGCATGTTAATAGGTTAAAGTAAATCTAAAGTAACATTTGAAAGCAGAGAGATGAAAGCAGATCACAGGCCAAAGATCAAACAATCTAGAGCCACTTCTAAGCCTTTTACAGCTGGAGATTATTAGCATTTGAAAGTGAAGAGCATTAGAGGGAGAGAGGGAAAAAAAAAAGTTGGAAGGAATTTTTGTT
This sequence comes from Cervus canadensis, assembly GCF_019320065.1. NCBI lineage: Eukaryota > Metazoa > Chordata > Mammalia > Artiodactyla > Cervidae > Cervus > Cervus canadensis. The sequence continues at coordinate 23,902,875 of NC_057396.1, forward strand.
GTGGAGATAAAAACTGAAATAAATGACAGTGGAAAGGGAGAACTAGAGAGGCTGACTTATTTTAAAAACCACATTAAGACAGTGCGGGAGGGGGGGACACAGCTGGCTGTATTTTTAGCTCATCAGCCAGCTTCTGGGCTGGATGCTGAGGTACGCCGCCCTCCCTGGCCTTCCTCCCCACCTCCTTCCTCCTTTCCTGGCCTTCTAGGGGAGGAGAGGGGTTTCCAGTCCTCCTTGGCTTTCCCTTCCCTCCGGCTGTGAGACACACCTCTGTTCTGGAAGGGGAGGGTGGGGGAGTGGGACTCACACTGGGACTGAAGCCAGTCGCCCCACCCCTCAGGCACCCATCCCTGGGGGTATCCAGCCAGTCCTTATAAGGCTAGAACATCAGAGTCAGTAGAACCAAGAGACCATCACCTGTGATTCTTTTTTCTCCATCCCAATCTTAGTTGCTGCTGCTGCTGCTGCTAAGTCACTTCAGTCGTGTCCGACTCTGTGCGACCCCATAGTCAGCAGCCCACCAGGCTCCCCCATCCCTGGGATTCTCCAGGCAAAAACACTGGAGTGGGTTGCCATTTCCTTCTCGTCTAATCCAATCAGCCTCCTGTTTTCCAGAAAAAACTGGGGATTCCCACCTCCAAGGAACTAGACCTTGCTATATAAGAGAATATATAAAACCTTCCATCTTTCATACTTTCAATTTAATCAGTATTTGTTTTCTAGGAATCTAGTTAGTTATGAACCTAGTTACGAGCTAGGCACTCTGCTAGGAATCTGAATCTTTCTATTCAGTTCAGTCTGTCAGTTGTGTCTCTCTTTGTGACCACATGGACTGCAGCACATCAGGCTTCCCTGTCCATCACCAACTTCCGGAGCTTACTCAAACTCATGTCCATCGAGTTGGTGATGCCATCCAACCATCTCATCCTTTGTCGTCCCCTTCTCCTTTTGTCTTCAATCTTTCCCAGCATCAGGGTCTTTTCATTAAATTAAATTCTGCATACTAAACAGAGAGATCCTCAGCCTTCTTCCCAACTGAGTTTTCGTAATGGTAGCAGCCAAGACATCTCTCACCTCCCATTCCTCAACCCCCAAACCAGATTGGAAGCAGGAAAATTTTCCTCTGGAAAAACTGAATGGCCTAAGGGGATAAGTGGCAAACAGAATTTGGGGCAGAAACCTCCAAAAAAACCCAGTTACTGTCCATCCACCCTACTGTGAAGTCCACCAACCCAGAGAGACTCACCCATACTCAAAGAGGGACAACCAGGTTTTTAAAAATGATTCACACTCTCAAATATAGGCAACTATGGATCACCAGACATTCCAGGAAAGTCTCCAACATTATGACCAAATAAGCAAATAGGGAGAAAGAAGAAACTCAGAAGAAACAGACATAGGTCGTGAAATTTTAAAAAATAAAAGAAAGAAAGAAAAATAATTTAAAAGTAAGCATGGTTAATATCCCCAGATGTATGAAAGCAGATATTTTACCTAAAATAAGAGCAAATATAGATAAGTAGACAGATAAATATAAAAATATAGATTGTCAGGGGCTTCCCTGATTGTACAGTGGTTAAAAATCCACCTTCCAGTGCAGGGGATGTGGGTTTGATCACTGGTCAGGGAACTAATGAGATGGTTGGATGGCATCTTCAATTCAGTGGACATGAGTCTGAGCAAACTCTGGAGATAGTGAAGATAGGGAAGCCCGGCCTGCAGTCCATGGTGTTGCTGAGTCAGACACGACTGAGCAACTGAACATCTGTGAACTAAGCCCAGCATGACTCAGCACACCTAAGCCCGCACACACAACTACTGCAGCTGTGATCTCGGGAGCCCCACAGTTAGAGAGGGGCCTGCGTGCCACAGTGAAGATCCACGTGCCGCAACTAGGACCCGACACGTTAAAATACATAAACAGTGAGAGTGAACGTCGCTCAGTTGTGTCCGACTCTCTGTGACCCCAGGGACCATAGAGCCCGTGGAATTCTCCAGACCAGAATACTGGAGTGGGGAGCAGTTCCCTTCTCCAGGGCATCTTCCCAACCCAGGGATTGAACCCAGGTCTCCCACACTGCAGGAGGATTCTTTACCAGCTGAACCACCAGGGAAGCCCAGATACATAAATAAATATTTTTTAATAAAAAAAACAAAGATATGGATTGCCACATATAAAATCAAGTCATAAGGAAGAGCTCTTAGCTTTTAAAAATGATAGCAAAAATTCAATAAAAGTTCTGAAACAGAAAATAGAAGAAATTTCCCCAAAAGTGGAACAGAATGAAAGAGAAATAGAGATAATGGGAGAGAAAATGAGAATATTAAACAGCCAGCTTAGGAGGTCCAGCATTTAACTGTTTGGAATTCTAGACAGATTCTGAGAAAATGGAGAGTATAATTAGCAAAGAAATACTAGAAGAAAATTTCCCAGAACTGAGTGGTTGATTTTCAGATTGAAGGGTCATTAAAGGCGTAAGGCATATGATCATGATGTTTCAGGTAAAAGAAATAAGAGGTTCCTGAATGCTTCTAGAAAGGAAACAGCAGAGGAGCCACCATCAATGGATTGCAGGCCATCTCCTGGGGAAGAAATTAAGTTATCGATTATTTGATACACTAGCTCATTTGACAAGTAATATTGATAGATGGTCTTCCATTCTGTTGAATCATAAAGAAAACTTGTGAGAAGACCTTAGAAAAGAGGGAAAACCAAAAATGAAGAAAAGTATAAAGTTGCCCAGGAAAGGAAACCACCATCATGGAGTCCTGTTGCAGGTGTGAATGTGTTTTACTTATTGTTGTGGAAATAGAAAATATTGATTTAATTTTCAAAGTTGATATAAGTACATTATGGGGAGGCAAAGCTACGGGCAAAGACTCATGCCATAATAGGAAGTCAGTAGACAAGATCAAAAATTGTTTTGTCAAAAAACAGAGTTAAAAAAAGAGAAAGAAAAAACAGTAGCTGTCTGCCTTATGTGGGCCGCTGTTGGTATTTATTGCAAGGATGCCTAAGGGAACGCCCCAGGGGGATGGTGACGTTCTGATTTGGGGTGGCAGTTTGGTTACATAGTCCCATGCATAGCTCTGAAATCATGGACCGGTGTGCTGTAAAGTTTTCTCAAAAGGAAAAAGAAAAGAACCACAAGCAAATCCTGAACGCTAATGATATGCACGGTGAAGTGTTTAGGGATGACTAAAGTGTCCTGTTATCTACAACTTACTTGGAAATGTACTAAAAGATAAGAGGGAGTGACAGATGGACAGAAGCATGGAAAATCAGAAAGTTATTGATAGAGCAGTGTCACGAAATATTAATTGTAGAATTAGATGGTGGGCATATGAACATCTGCTGTAAATCCAATGTTTTTTATATATTAGAATTTTTTGTAATAAAATGTTATGAAAAAAAGTGGGAGTAGGAGTATGCCGCTTAGATGAAGGGATGTAAACACCAGGAGAAACAGCCTAGAGTTGAAAGTGGTTGACGTTGGAGGATGGGAAAGGATTGTGAGCAGAGCCTGCTGCCTTTCCTGTAAAACCTCTTGATGTGATTTGATCTTTAACTTTTGTGTATCTGTCACTTTGGTCAAAGAAACTAATTTCTAGAGGAAAGAAAGGACATATTTACGGGTAAGTATTTTTAAGATGAGAAGTACACAAAAGTTGCAGGGCACGCGAAAGACAAGAGCAGGGTGCTCTGACAGTAAGACAGGAGGGTGCTGGGGAGGTGGATAGTCACAAAGGCCGGGGGCAGGAGCCCAGAGAAGGTCAGTGGGCCTAGGAGTGTGTGTGTGTGTGGGGGGGGGGGGGGGTGATGGGGAGGGAAGGGGGCAGAGGAAGGAGAGGAGGGGGAGGAGAGGGAGGAAGGAAAAGAAGGGGAGGGGGGCAGGGGGACAGGGAGAGGCAGGATGGGCTGCCCCCACATCTGCAGCCTCCGGTAGAAAGCCCCAGCGACCAGTCACCACCTGGACCTTGGGCAGGAGAGGGCTCATAAGCTGTTTGCTTATTGCAGTTGCTGTTCTCTTGTCTTCCACCAGTTCTTAAAATGCTCTGTGTCATGGAAATCCAGGGAGGGTTTTCAGACCTTATCTTATATTTTCAGGTTACAAAGGTTGGAGACGGGGGCAATGAGACCTTGGTTATGGTACCTGAGGGAGGGGGACCCCCAGAGGAAGCCTCCTGTCTGCACCACAGCCCTGAGGTCTCCTCGACATTTCACCTCGGAGGGTCGGCTATTTGATGTCCACTCGGGCGAATGTTGCCCCGCAAAGCTCCGCCCATGTAGTGAAGACTCATCATCCAGGGGCATTAGGCAGAGAACCCGGGAACATGGGCTCCCCTTACTCTGGAGCAAGACCGAGGTCCTCATCCCTAGCAGCACTTCACAGGTTCCCTCTCTCAACCCAGACAAGACCCTGACAGTGGGGACGGGACATCCTAATCAGAGGGAAAAGGAATTAGAAAAGAGGGGTGTGGAGTACATGGGAAAAATCTGGCTGAGTCATGCTGGAAATGCAGAATCTTCCCATCCGGAAAGCAGAGGGGACCGGGGCCCTCCTCGAGACGGAGCAGCTGGGACAAAGGCAGGGAGGCTCTCTTGCCCCCCCGGGGATGGGGCTCAGGGGTGCCTCGGTGGGCTGCAGGCTTGCTGAGAGAGCTGCCGCGGGAGCCCGGAGAGCAGGAGGTGCTCCGAGTCCGGGAGTCAGGCCTGAGAGACAGCCAGGCACCTCTGGCTGGCAGGTGCCCACCCCAGGTGACAGTGAATGGCACCAGGCAGGGACGCCCAGGGCTCTGGCACGGAGCCGGCAGCTGCCACGGCAAGGTTTTTATGCTAATGCCACTTGTCAGGCTGGCAGCACTCAGGGCAGCTGGACTTGACAGGAAAGCAGCTGGGTCCCCAGGGTTTTGTTTCCCCGGAGCCTCTCCCTGGTCCTCAGAGATGTCCAGCAAGAGCTTGGCACTGACTCCAGGAGGGGGAGGGCCGGCGGCTGCAGGGGGGAGGGGGACCACAGGGCTCCACAAGAGGAAATGCCACCTCCTCGAAATACTGCCCACTCTAAAGCAGGACCCCGACAGCTAGAATGGATGGCACAGCTGGGTTTCCCCAGTGAGGAGGGAGCAGACGATCCATTCTAGGTCGGTTAGTCTGGCCCCGGGGAGCCTGAGAGGAGGCAACTGCTATAGAAGACGGAACACAGGGCACCGGAGATAGAGACCTGGGTCCTCGTCAGGGTCCTGTCACTGTCCCTGTGGGACCTTGGTCAGGTAACGACACCTCCATGCACTTCCCCTTCCTCCTCTGTGAACTGCTGGTGAAGGACAAGGTTTAGATGCACTCGTTAATTCAGCATCTAACCACTGTACTTACTTCTTAGGTACCAAGCCCTAAGTTATATGATATAAAGATGAGTAAGTATATTCCTGACTTCAGCTCGATCGGTGTTCCTATAGGGAGGGTGAGACAGTCCTCAGATCTCATGGTCCAGGACTTGGGTACCAGGTCTCTAGGGGACCCCAGGTGAGGGTGTACCTCGTTGAACTTGAGTCCAGAATGGCCATCCTGACAGTAGACACTAGGCGCTTAACCTGGGCCTGAGGTCTATGAGATTCCTGAGAACCACCTTCAAAGCTAGTAAAGACTCATCATCAGGGGCTTTAGGCACAGAATCCTAACTGGCACGATCTGTGGGGAAAACCTGCATTCTGCCTTTTTCCATGGGAGACTAGTCGTTCAGTCATTCAGTCATGTCTGACTGTTTGCAAGCCCTTGGACTGCAGCATGACAGGCTTCCCTGTCCTTCACAGTCTCCTGGCTTTTGCTCAAACTCAGGCTCATTGAGTCGATTTCATCCAACCATCTCATCCTCTGTCACTCTCTTCTTCTCCTGCCCTCAATCTTTCCCAGCATCAGGGTCTACTCCATTGAGTCAGCTCTTCGCATCAGGTGGCCACAAGTATTGGAGCTTCAGCTTCAGCATCAGTCCTTCCAATGAATATTCAGGGTTGATTTCCTTCAGGATTGACTGCTTTGCCAGGAGCATTGGCAGTCTGAAAAAGCACTGAACTTGGAGTTTGGAGAAGGAAATGGCAAGCCACTCCTGTATTCTTACCTGGATAATTCCATGGACAGAGGAGCCTGGTGGGCTACAGTTCATAGGGTCGCAAAGAGTCGGACACGAATGAGCGACTAACACTTTCACTTTCTGGAGTCTAGAGACCAGTATCTAGTTCCAAGAAGCAATATGACTGCAGGCAAGAAGGGCTCTTCCTGTCTCTGAGTTTCCATTTTTCCAGTGGTAAAATAAACCCCATCCATCTTAAGAATTCATTGCTCTCTAAATGCAGAGCACGCTTCCTGACCCCTTCCGGGAAGTAATCCTGCCCCCAAGTCTGCCTGGCTCCTAAGGACAGAGCCAGCCAGCAAGCCACCAGCAGGTGGGACCCTCAGGAACGCTTGATGGGTACAAATGTATGCTTACTCATCACCCACCCAGCCATCTACAGCATCCTCAAGACACGTGGGGCAGTTTCCTGTAATTGTTTTATGGATGGTTCTCTCAGCATTGTGTCTGGCCATAAAATACACTCCCTTAATAATCTCCAAGGAACTGCCAGGCCTTCCAGGCTATAACTCCGAACCCCCAGCCCCTCCTGCCTGGCCTGACACCTTGTTTGGTGAATCTGATTTGATTTTGATCTTAAATCTGTTCTAACTGCCTCAGAGCAGTAGACGCAGAGAGGCGGGTGGGTGTGGGGGAGAGGAGGATGGTTGCTGAGAATTATGACTCAAGCCCATTAGGAAGGGATGACCGCTCAGCACAGCCCCTTCTAAATCACGCCCGAGGAGACTGTCGCAGAATCCAGAGGAGGCCTGCAGTTGGCAGGCAGGGAAAGTGGCCGGGAGGTGGCAAGGCTGGGGGCTGGCTTAGCCTGGCCTGGCTCCCCTCCACCCTTCAGGGCCCCAGCATTCTTCTTAGGCCTTCCAGTGACTGCTGTGTCCTAGACACTCTCTTTCTCAGCCTTATCTAACAATTTTTCCTCCCTTGTGGAATTTCAAGACGTGTGTGCGTGCTTAGTCTTATCTGACTCTTTGTGACCCTGTGGACTGTAGGCCCCAGGCTCCTCTGCCCAGGGGATTCTCCAGGCAAGAATACTGGAGTGCGTTGCCATGGCATCCTCCAGGGGATCTTCCCCACCCAGGGACTGAACCCACATCTCCTGCATTGCAGGCAGATTCTTTACTACTAAGCCACTGGGGAAGCTGGAATTCCAAGGAGTTGGTAGCAAAAGGTTGCGAGTTGTAGGGGACGAGTGTGACAAGGACCAGGACTCTAGTCCCTCCGTGAGTTTAGAGTCACTGGCTGCTCCTCTGTGACCTCACCTCCTTTTCTTCGATGAAACAGTCACTGAAGAAAGATGGCCAGTGAAAACGCTGCTGGCTCTTCTCACCTGTTGGCTAGTGTGGGGCGCCCAGGTCACTCCCTGCTCCGAGCTCTTACTCATCCTCTCTGCCTCTCCTATAGCAGCCCCTCCTCTAGCAGACCCTTCCCTGCCCTCCTGGGGAAAAGTGATCCTTCCGGCCCCCTCTCTTTTCTCTTAGCATTTAGGCCAAAAGAAAGTTTGGTGCAGCTGACCGAGGGCCTGAACTCTGAAATCAGCCTGCCTAGATTTGAATCAAGATTCTACCATGAGTGACCTTGGATGGTGACCTCACCTCCCTGTGCCTCTGTGTCCTTCACTCTAAGTTGCGAGATAATGAGAGCGCATGTCTCCTGGGATCATTGCGAGAATTAACCATATGTACCTCATATATGTGGTCTATAACCACATAGAGCAGAGCCTGGTACATAGTAGGAGCTTAATAAATGTTAGCTGCTGCTCTTGTCATTTATTAATATTTCCTGGGGTGGGTAGGGGGGTGGGAGTTCATGGGCCCAGGAAGTATGCCACATGTTCAATTTCCGCTAGACCGTGTCTTTCCGTGTGCTGTTCAAGGACTGCGAGGGAAAGAGAGAAGCGGGGAGGGAAGGAGGGTGGGAAGGTCATGGGATTATGAGAGACGCAAAGCCCCCAAGGCAGCTGGCCGCACGGTGCTCCCATTCTGGCTGGGCAGCCAGCACAGCCTTCACAGGGAGAACGTCCAAGTCAAGCTGCAGAAACTTAAAGACTGGATCCTGGGAGGCAGGGGCGGGGCGGGGGTGGCTCACCAGCATCAGGAGTTCTAAGAGGTAGTAACAAGAGATTAGGGAGGGTCCAGACACCCTCAGACCCCACTGCAGGGAGTGCGTGTGGTCCAAAGAACTATTAATGCAAAGGACTAGGTAGTTCCACAATTCACTGAATTTACCCTAAACTAATCTTCCCAAGCTTTGACTCATGCTTAAGATTTCCTAGGTGACTTTGGTCCCTGAGTATTAACCCATCTTTTAGTGTTAGTGTCTAGAGATTTGAAAAAGTCACAAAGTCAAGTTGTTTTTTTTTTCCCTTAGACCAGGAAGGGCCTTAGGAACCAACTCATTTACTCGTTATCTTATAGAAAGAGAAAAGTTTGGAGCGTTGAAATGGCTTCCCTAAGTCCACTAAACTTCTCTTCAAATGTGTCCCTGTGTTTCTTGCCATTGAATCCTTATCCCCACATCGGTGGGGGGATGTGGAAATCATTCTCCCTGTCTTGGGAAATTGAAAGGAAGCATTGAGACCCAGCTGGGTGAAGTGGTTTACCCCAAAGCACACCACAGGTCAGCCACAGAACAACCTGAAACAGGGGTTCTGATCCCCTCCACCAGGCCTTTCCCTTTCCCCTCTCACCCAAACCCAACCAGCCTCACTGTCAAAAAAAAAAAAAAAAAAAAGCCACCTCTGATTGTGTGCCGCTGTGACTTCCCGGAGTGGAGCTGGGCATGGAGCAGCCTGAGATGCTCCACACCTCTGGGATGGAGAGGGGCTGGAGGCCTCCCTCCCTGCCCCCCCGAGCCCCGGGCACTGGCCGAGAGGGGCTGGCCGTCCACACCACCCTTTGTCAGCTGCTCCTCTAAGCAGAACACGCCGCAGCCCAAGAAGGAGCCGCTTGTGCCAGGGAGGCTCCAGGCCTGTATCAGGAGGATTTTCATAAACACAACTGTCTGTGTCTGGGCAGCCATGTGGAAAGTTGCAATATAACCCACTGATGTCATGTGGCAGGGGAAACAAGATTTCCAGAGGAGCTGCGCTGCTCTTTCCAACCTCAGTGTAGAGCAGAATCCCAGACAGGCTTCTGAAAGAAAGGGAAGGGGAAAAAAACACCTGCAACAAATTGCAAAACAAAACCCCGATTCCAAGGTCTCGGAGGGAGAGGAGGGGAAGGGGGCTGGGGGTTGTCGGGGGCTGTAGTTGCTGGGGAGGAACAGCTAAGTGGGGCTTGGGGGCAGTGCAGGGTCACCGCCGGGCTCCCAAGGCCTTCCGGGGATGGCCTGGGCAGCCTGAACCAGGGGAGCTGTGCCATTCTGGGTGCGCTGAGGTCTCCCTACTGTCCATCACCTCAGATCCCTGGACTTCAGAAATCTCCTATCATTCCCCTCACCTCAGGCAGGATCCACTCCTCGCCTCGACAGACACTAGGTCTCCTGGTAATTGCCTTACTCGGCTATGTTACTTTCTGCTGTACAATGAAGTGGATCAGCTCAAAGTGTACACATATCTGGGCTTCCCAGGTGGCGCCAGTGGTAAAGAACCCACTTGCCAACCATGCAGGAGATGTGGGTTTGATCCCTGGGTTGGGAAGATCCCCTGGAGGAGGGCATGGCAATCCACTGCAGTATTCTTGCCTGGAGAATCGCATGGACAGAGGAGCCTGGAGGGCTGCAGTTCATGGCGTCTCAAAGAGTTGGACACGACTAAAGCGACTTCCCGTGCATGGTCCTCTTGGACCTCTCTCCCACCCCTCTGCCATCCCACCCACCTAAGTCATCACAGAGCTTGTAGCCTAGCTCTCCAGTTCTATAGATCTCCAGATTTCTGCAAGCCATTCTACACTAATCCCAGGATAGCATCTAAAGTTGAACTCAGATTCATTCTGCTGCAGTTTAAACATAATCCTAGTACTCCACTAGCCAGGAGCCCCCAGAAGAGAGAGTGGATGAGGGGAGGGGGTGTTCTCACCTTCTCTGTTAGCATTTCATGTAATGTTACCTTCTTCCTCCCCTGCCTCCACTGGCTGGCAGACCTTGGCCAGGTCATTTAACTTCTCTGGGTTGCAGTTTTCTCTTTTCTAAAATGCAGAAGCGGAGAGTATATGATATTTAAATTCCCTTGTAGCTCCAGAAGCCACCATCTGCACAGAAGGAGTCGCGGGGTAGTGCAGACTACCTGAAGGATATTTGCAGCTTTATTAACACTTCCTGGGATTTTTTTCCAATTATAAAAGTAATCATTTTAATTGCAAAAAACTTGAAAACCAAGAGTATGCATTAAAAAAAAAAAAACTGCCTCCCAAGACTTTTGAAAAGTGTTATTTTCATCTTTAGTCTTTGCATCTTCTTATATTAATATTTTTTAATAAAAATACTATACTATAAAAATGCTCTATAGTCTGTACTTTAATCACTTTGGAATGAATTGTAAACATTTTCTTATATTGATATTCTTCTACAACATGACATTTTCTTATATTTGTGGTTTTTCTTATGATTTCTAGTATTGAGGCAAATTGCAAATGAAGAAATACAAAGGGCCAATAAACACATGAAAACAATTTCACTTCAACAATAGTCAAAGAAAAGAAATGAGATGTTATTTTTACACATCATATTAGCATAAGTTTAAAAAAATGGCAAAACCTACTTTGTTAACTGGAGAAAGAAATGGACAGCATTTTAGACAACTGAAAGGGTGAAAATCTATCTGGATTTTTATGTATCAAAATATAAAATATGTCTGATTATTTACTTAGCAATTCTATTTCTAGGAATTTACTCTGAGAGCAATCACCCATGTGAAAAGATATAAGCAGAAGGATGTTTGCTGAAGCACTGTTTATAATAGCAAAATTTTAGTGACAACCTAAACGAAATGTCAATCAATGGGGGAATAGTTCCAATGAATGTGAAACATAGTGTTCGGTCATTAAAAATGATAGTGTAGCTTTATATGGACTGTAGCGCCCCAATCTCCTCTGTCCCTGGGATTTCCTAGGCAAGAATGCTGGAGTGGGCTGCATTTGTTTTTCCAGGGGATCTTCCCAACCCAGGGACTGAACCCACATCTCCCATATTGGCAGGAGGATTCTTTACCACTGAGCCCCCAGGGAAGCTCCAGCTTTATATGTGTTGACTAGGAACGATGTCTGACGTGTTGTGAAGCAAGAAGAAATCACATAACAGAACAGCATGCAAAGTCTGAGTCCATTTATGTAAAGTTACACACACAAATCTGTATGTGTCTTAGATAACCAAATGCCTAAAGCATTGTAGTCTTCAGAGAGGAGGGGCTTAAAGGTTGCAATCTGGTTGGAACAGGGGGATGGGCAAAGGATGAGGGTCTACTTTGAAGCCGCATTTGCTAACCAACCATCAAGCTTTTGTAGTTGTTTATTTGTTTTCTTCTTCTCAGAATGTATGTCCTTTGAGGACGGCAGGGAGAGACAGCGATGGAGATTACAAACTCTGCCATCTGCCAAGTGGTGCTGACCAAAATATTAATAGTGATTATCTCTTGGAGGTGGGATTTGGAATGTTTTAATTTCTTCTTTGAATTTTTACTATTATTCAAACATTTTACAAAAAAAAATATTTTGTAACATTTGCTGCTAGGGGAGGCTCACAAGGGCTGATTTATTTCTTTATTTTGCAGTATCTGATAGCCTGGATTTCTGTGTCCTGACTATCTAAGTCTGCAATCTGATTAACTTTCCTCTCATTCCTCAAAGAACTTCAATCATCTTTTCCAGGTATGGAGTATCCTGGTAGACACAAGCCCATGGGAACTCCATACTCAAAGTCTACCGGCATTGTACCCTAAGCCCGCAGCCCCACCACCATCAGAAGGATGCTGTTCAGATCTCTTCTGTCTGGGCTGACCATGGCCCTCCCACCTTCCTCCACCACTGTTTCTTCAGATTTACCCCTTGGATTCTGATCCCACCACTGAGCCTCATCAGACGTGGAAATCCTCACCATCAACCCTGCTCCTCACCTCAGCTCTGTGCTAACACCTGGCATCTGACCTTGTTCTGTCTTTCATCTTTGACTTTGCTTCCTCCTGGCAGGTTCAAGTTACCCTACCATGCCTCTTTTGCAATCTTATAGATTGTAGCCCACCAGGCTCCTTTGTCCATGGGATTTTCCAGGCAAGAATACTGGAGTGGTTTGCCATTTCCTTCCACAGGGGATCTTCCTGACCCAGGGATTGGACCTGCTAGTGTGAAAATGCCCCAACCTATCTGATTCAGAGTTCCAAAAACATCTACTGAGCATTCATGTGCTCAGCCTGTGGCTGGGGCTTGTGAACACAGAAACCATGAGCATAGTTCCCTACTCTTGAGGGGAGTTCAGAGGATCAGAGGTGACTAAGGAAAAGCTACTGTGATGGTAGCTGGCACTGCAGGCTTGTTACTACTTGGTACAGCTCTGTACGTTTTGTGTGTATCATCTCACTTTACCCTCAGAATAACCCTATGAAGGAAGCACTATTATTGTACCCATTTTAAGGAGGAGGAAACTGAGGCATAGAGGTAGTTTCCTCAAGGTCACAGAGAGCTAAGGAGCAGATCATGTAATCCAACTCCAGAGGCATGAGTCTTAAAAACCATGCTCTATGAAAAAAACAAGGTAGCCAGTTGCTGAGCAATAGACATTCATTAAAAGAGCTGCTGCTCTATGGAAAACAGAATTGAAGTGCCTCAGAAAACTAAAACTGGAATTACCATATGATCTAGCAATCTCACTCCTGGGCATATACATGAACAAAACTATAACTCAAAAAGATACATACACCCCAGTGTTCATAGCAGCAGTATTCACAATAACCAAGACATGGAAACAGCCTAAATGTCCATTGACAGACAAATGGATAAAGCAGACATGGTCCACATATACAATGGAATACTACTCAGCCACAGTAAAAGAACAAAGTAAAGCCATCTGCAGCAACATGGATGCAACTGGAGATCATCATACTAAGTGAAGTAAGTCAGAAAAAAAGACAAATAGCATATGAGATCACTTATACATGAAATCTAGAATACAGCTCAAAGAAACTTATCTACATAACAGAAACAGATGCACAGACATAGAGACATAGAGATTTGTGGTTGCCAAGGGGAAGGAGAGGAGGGAGAGAGATGGACTGGGGATTTGGGGTTGGGAGATGCATGCTATTACCTTTTGAATGGATAAACAGCAAGCTCCTACTGTAGCACAGGGAAGTCTATCCAATCTCCTGGAATAAACCATAAATGAAAAGAATATTTTGAAAAAGAAAGCATAGATGTGTAAAACTGAGTCACTTGCGGTACAGCAGAGATGGGCACAACACTGCAAATCAATGATATTTCACTTAAAAAAATAAAGTATATGGGAGACCTAAAAAATGGAAGGGGCTGTGGGAGTTCAGTAAAAATGAGTCGTGGATTGTTCTGCTCTCAGACTCTTGGCTGGCAGGAGACTGGCATGCGACCAGCTTCCTCTTTGCTGCTCATCTAACCAGAGGTCTGCTTTTATGTCTGCCCGGGTGTGACACCTCGCCTGTGCCTTACACTCGCTGTCTTTCTGAGTGACTGACATCTGCAGGGCTGACCTGCAGCTCTGTGTCCACCAGAACCAGGCTGGCAGGCCCGGACCTTGCTCCATGTCATTTCGGATCCAGCGGGCCAAGTGCCCCATCCCCAGGGCACAGAGACACGGATGGCCCAGAGTTCTCCCATCTGGGGTCTCACCTTCTTCCCAGCGCTCCATGAGCCCTCCAGTGGGGGCTCCAGTGGGGGAAGGACTGATGAACGTCCCTCCATGGCCATTCTACTTGTATAAGTAGGCCACGTTTTCTGTAATGACAATGCTCCAGAAAAGTTTTGTTCAAGCAAAATATTTGTACATTGAATCCCATTTAGAATATATTAGAATAATCAGCTCCAATGCAAAAATCAGACACAGTAGCACTAACCAGCATTAAGTATATACAAAGTGCCAGGTACTTCACTTGTAATATCCAGGTACTGTGCTTGTAATTCTTAGAGCACCCCAGCAAGGAGGCACTACTTTCATTATTGTTGTCGTTGTTCAGTCACCCAGTCATGTCCAACTCTTTGCAACCCTATGGACTGCACGCCTAGCACGCTAGGCCTCCCTGCCCCTCACCATCTCCCAAAGTTTACCCAAGTTTATGTCCATTTCAACAGTGATGCCACCCAGCCGTCTCATCCTCTGACGCTTTTTTCTCCTTTTGCCCTCAATCTTTTTCCGTTATTGGAGAAAGAAATGGCATCCCACTCCAGTACTCTTGCCTGGAAAATCCCATGGGCAGAGGAATCTGAGAGGCTACAGTCCATGGGGTCGCAAAGAGTTGGACACGATTGAGGGACTTCTCTTTCACTTTTTCCATTATACCCAAATGAAAAACACTAGGTCCAGAGAAGACCTTACCCAAGGTCACACAGCTAACGAGCAGCAGAGCTACCACTCTTGGTCACCACTCAGTCTAAACCATCTAAACTGAGTCTAAACTCAGCGAATTCTTAGGCAAACAGTCTCTCGGGGGTGCAAGCTTTCTAAGTTCCAAGTTGTGTTTTGTCACAAGAGGACAAACCTGACTTTCTTGCTCCCACCTTCAGCCACCAGGCTGACGTGAAATATGAGTCGTGCTGGATAGTTCTAGGGCAGACATAATAGAAATTTCTCCCCAGCACTCCCCAGAAGGGGAAGCTCTAGAGCTCCTCTATCTCCACCCTATCTTGTGTGGGCACATGTACACACACACACACATATGCATGCATACACATGTGCACACACTTGCACTTATATATCTGTGTATCTTCCTGGTCCAGCCCATGACTGTCTCCTTTGGCCAGACAGCTGCCTGGGTACACCCAGGGCAGAGCCACTAAGGAGCCAGGGCCATCAAGAGCGAGGGAGCTGAATAAAAGCAGCTCATGCTATACCTATGATATGCAGCTTTGGTTGTAATAAACACTGCAGCTGAGTATTCCCATGGGGATTCCCTAATGGCGAAGATGGATACACTCCAGAGCAACCCCAGGGGTTTTACACGCAGCTCTGACTAAACTCCCTATAAAATCAATCCCGCCTTTTCACCACTTGTGACAGGGTGTTCTAATATTAATCCACTCTCCTTGTCAGTCAGCTCCCCCAACAAAGGCTTTAATGATCTTTAACCAGGCATAATCAACGCTACACACTCAAGCAGAGACTTCCTGGACCCAGGCAGCTCCCCCCACTCAACAACAACTGGCTGGAAGTTTCCAGGGGGACAAAGGCGATCCCCTCAGTCCCTCTGAGCCACCTTCTCTCTCCCCGCAGGATGGAGTATACAGGAGGGCAGCCCCCCATGAGGACAGGGGCGGCAGGCCAGTGGGCTCAGGCTACTCGGCGGGTGGGGGGTGCAGGCCCGGCCCCGCGGGCTCCTCCACAGGCTGCCTGCGGTCCTGAGATGCTGATTGTTCCAGGCAGCACTGACTCTGCAAGTCTGCCTCTAACACTGTCATCAAGGGCGTCTCCTCTGGACTTCTGACAGCTCCCATCTCTCTAGGGGAAGCCGGGCCTGGGTGGAGGACCCCAGCAGCTGGAGAAGGAGCACGGGAGCATGTGGTTTGGCCTCTGTTCCTGATCCCCCCACCACCCCCGACTCAGCCTGCCCAGACCTGGCACCCTCCCCTTCTTCCCCGACCCCGAGCTTTCTCCCTCCTTCTTGTCTCTTTCCTTGGACCCTCCATGCTCCTCGTGGCCCCCCAGAGGAGAGTGGCAGGAATAAAGGCAGATGGGGTGGGAGGGTGAGGGCAGACACACGGAAGCAAAGCCGGAGGCCTGGGCCCCGGGCTGAGGGACTACACCTCCTGGGTAGACCAAGAGGGTCTCCCCCCACAAAGGCCTTAGTCGTTCTATGTCTAAATCCGTCTCTGCATCTTCAAGGCTGCTCAGTGTTTATTGGAGCCACGCAGGAGCCCTGCACCGGCTCTGGGGCAGCTCTGAGGACTTGTGGCGCACAGACAGGCCTGTCAGGGAAGCAGCTGGGCAAGCTGCCTGGCAGCCTCGCCGAAACCTCCCAGCAAAGTCCCTCAGGCGACATCAGAGTCCCTCGGGCGAGTCGGAGCCTGGAGTTTGGCCTCTGACTTCAGGATACAAACTGGCCTGAGCTGCTTAATGCAGCCTCCCTCCTGTTCCAGCCCACAAGGGGCAGCCCTTCCCTGCCTGGTGGTGTATGGCTTATCCGTGGCCCTGAGGATCCCCGAGAGCTGTGTGAAGTTTGGGGGAGCAGAGAGATGCCTTCACTGTTGTCTCATTAGAATTTAGTTTACTTTGTTCACACTACCAGTATATTGGTACAATGTGTGTGTGTGTGTGCTCAGTGGCTTCAGCCATGTCTGACTTTGCAACCCCATGGATTGTAGCCCACCAGGCTCCTCTGTTCATGGAATTCTCCAGGTACAATATATTGTACTTAACTTGAGAAAAATGGGACGATATTAAAAAGCAGAAGAGGAGGCCGTGACCTCCAGCAAGCACTGCTAACATCTGAATGCATTGCCTCCCCAAATTTTTATTTTCTTACAGTTGTTGAAATTGGGTTTGCCCTTGGACTTTGTACCAGAGACCTGCCTGTGCTGTTTTGCCTGTGGGAACCCACCTCCCGCCCCCGCCCCAGCCCTGTATTGAGGAGGGGAGCTTGTGACTCTTGCTCATGATTTATTGGGTGATCAGGGGCCCCTTCATTAACGCTGTGCCTTTGAGTCCTCAATTATAAAAAAGGAGATAATAATAGCACTGCCCTCATAGGGTAGTCATAGGGATTAAATGCTTTTGTGTATGCAAAGTACTTAGAATATGTATCTAGCATAAATGTGAAATATATGTGGTAGTAGCATCACCGATAGGATTGTTATTACTACTGTTGCTATTTGCACTACCTTCCCTGTGAAGTGTGGGGAGTAGGGACCAGCACCCCCTTTTCCCAGCAACTGTGGCTTCCATAGGGGAAGTCCAAGCACCCAGCTGTGTGACAGGTAGGCAGGTAGCCCGAGAGAAAGTCACTCTGGGAGGACAGAAAAGAAACCATCACTGGTCCAGGACTCTGCCTCTCCTGGGGTGACGGGGAGGGGTATGGCTACCACGCCTCATGTGAGATCTTCTCGCCTGCGCAGCTCTGTGCTGGTACCCAAGTGGCCAGCAGGGCTCCTTCCCCGCCCTCACTCAGCGCAGATTGTTAATCCAGCATCTCACGCCTCTCCAGCGAGCCCAGCCCAAGCTGTGGACTATTTCTTACCCCCACAGTCCAGTGGGCTCCTCCCATACACCAGGGCTGGCTTTCCAAAGGATGCCTGCTTTCCAGTCTTCCTATAGACCTGAAAGGCTCCTGACTTTGGCCATGAGAATATAAGAACATCCCTGGAAAGAACCCTTGCTGCTGCTGTTGGTTAGTCACTAAGTCATGTCCGACTCTTTGACATGACCCCATGGACTGTAGCCTACCAGGCTCCTCTGTCCATGGGATTCTCCAGGCAAGAATAGTGGAATGGGCTTGCCATTTCCTTCTCCAGGGCATCTTCCAGACCCAGGGATCAAGCTCATATCTCTTATTTTGCAGGCAGATTCTTTACCACTGAGATGCTAGGGAAGCCCCTCAAATAATAGCTCATGACGATGACGGTTCATATTTGTTCAGCAGTTACTGTGTGTCAGGTGACAGCTGCTCAGTCGTGTCTGACTGTTTGAGACCGCACGGCCTGCAGCCCACCAGGCTCTTCTGTCCATGGGATTCTCCAGGTAAGAGTAATGGAGTAGGTTGCCATTACCTCCTCCAGGGATTCTTTCTGACCTGGGCATTGAACCTGGGTCTCCTGCATTGCGGGCAGATTCTTTACCATTGAGCCACACTGCGTGTCAAGCCCTTGGCTACATAATTTACATGTATTATCTCATTTAATTCTCACAGAAACACATGAGCTAGGAACTATCTTTATCTGTATTTTACAGCTGAAACCTCAGCTTGGAGAGCTTGAGTCGTCTGCCCAGGATTGACGCCCAAAAGCCACCGAAGGGACTTAAGATGACTATGGAGAGACTGCTATTCATTCTGGGGAAATGCTACTATGAACTTCTAAGGTTCCTACAGCTATTCTAAGGGGAAGCCCGATGCTATTGTTAACTTGAATGAATGAAGAGATGGTTTTGATCATGTAAGGTCTATATATACATATATATACACAAATGGAACCCAGAAAGAGTAAATTACTTTGTATGGCCACATGGCTAGAAAGCCATGGAGCCTGAAGCAAGACCCAAAACACCCCAACTTCATGTTCTTTCTAGCCTATCCTGTTCAGCTTTTGTCTCTTCCAGAGAGAACCTGGCCCCGGGCAGACACCAAGTCCCACACTCTGGTATTCCTTGCACTGTACCCAGCACAGCCAGTGCACACAGTAGGTGCTCACTCAATCTCTGGAAGTGAATGGATGTGAACTTTCTGCAGGAGAATCAGCAGCACACACTGAACGGTTCCCCCAGCCTTCTCCTGACAGCTGGCTGTGGGTCATTCATTTGTGAATGGAAACAGGCTTGTGCAGAAGCCATCGATACTGTGGGCCGGGGCCCAGCCTGGGGACTCAACTCTGAAAAACCGAGTATCCCTGGACCCTGTTCTTTCTCTGCCTTCTCCGCCAAGCCCATCCACTCCTTTTCCTTCTTTCCCTCCCTGTCCTCTCCCTAAAAACACAGCACATTCCTGGTCCAAGTCAGTGTCCCTGGAGAAGCAAACATTGTCTGAAAGAATCCGAGAGAGTCTGATTTTTTTTTTTTTTTTTATGGTGAGGATGCCTGATTTCCTCTGGGCACTGCCTAATTTCTCTCATTGCCAGGGTGGTGATGATGTCTTGCCTGTTGCCTGACAGCGGATGTCCCTACAACCCTGGACTAGAGGCAGGCGGCCTGAGCAGGACTCCTCCAGCAGAGCATGTCTGGGTGATGGTAACCATGCATTTTTTATTGAGTAAGCGAGTTAATGGGCATGTAAAACACACACAACTTGTCAGCCCGTTAGCTGCTGCCATTGCCATGGCCACTCTCCCGCCTCAGGCTCAACTAAATTGCTCATCGCCTTGCTCTTTTCTGCCCTCTCCTTCTCCTTGTTTTTTTTTTAACCCCCAAAGTCTCTCTCTCTCCCCAGCCTGTACCTCCCTCCTTCCCTGAACTGCTGAAGAATCCCATTTTTATTTATTTATTTTTAATCACTTTCAAATTGGGCAACCAGTTTGAGAGAAGACCTAACCTTGAAGGCTCGGCTTCATTGCCCCTTCCCAGACAATGCTCTGTCTTCACTTCCTGCCCAGGAAGCTGGGGTTCAAGGACAAAGGCAGCCCAGAGTGAGCTTCCACCCACGGAGGAGGCAGCTAGTCCAGAGCACTTGCCAGATGCGGGGCATGGATGCCCGCGTGGACGTGCCTCCATTTGTGCACACGTGATCAATTGCCCTCATTGCCACACCACCCCCGCTGCGGGTGCC
Organism: Cervus canadensis; assembly: GCF_019320065.1. Classification (NCBI taxonomy): domain Eukaryota; kingdom Metazoa; phylum Chordata; class Mammalia; order Artiodactyla; family Cervidae; genus Cervus; species Cervus canadensis. The sequence continues at coordinate 23,922,582 of NC_057396.1, forward strand.
ACCCTTGGCAGCCTGGGACCTCCACCTGCCCACACCTCCAAAACCCTACCCTGCATGCACACACACTCAGCCATCCGCATCCTCATGTTCAGACCCCAATGGCTTCAAAAATTTCCAAATCCCACACGGGTGCTCCTGTGTATACACATTTTAAAGAGCCCAGAGCTGAGTGCTACAATATAGCCCCCTCTCTGCATCCCTCCCCGAGGGGCAATCTCAAGTCTGGACACAAACTTCTCTCTCTCTCACACACACGTGCACAGTCTCAACCGCACACGTCTTCAGGCGCACCCTCAGGTCCACACATGGACTCACTTCCTTCAGACACTCCATCAAAAGGCCATTATTCATGTGTATCCCCACGCATGTGCACTTTCAGAACTGATGAGAACAGCCACATTCCTATAGGTGCCCTCACAATTGTATTTCTGCACACAGTGCCCCCCGACATTTATATTCCCTACTGTTAGCTGAAGCTGCCTGCACACTTTGAACATGTCTGCACCTCTAATAGTCACATCTGCATGCTCACCCACCAGATAAACAACGTCAACAACCCATACCTGCTGTGTGCCCACCTACACACACACACGGTGGGCAGGTGGTGTCTGCGTGTATACCCCACTCTATACCCCCTGGTCTGTCTTCAAATGCTCATGTCTGTTGCATACACATATAAACCAACACTCCCACCAGCGCATATGCAAGTAGTCCTTTAATGTGTATTTCAGGTATATTTGTACACACTTCATGTACACACATACACATTAAACCCTATTCTGCCTACTTATAACTCATGCAGAGCCGGACACGACTGAGCAACTGAACTGAACTGATAACTCCTGCACATAAACTCTTAATCCCTATGTGTATGTATGTTCCATATAAACATCCCACAGTGTTCATACCATATGTACCTACAGAAGACCCCAGTTCTGCCCATGTTCATACTCCAACTCCCTGTCTGCATGCACATCTCAAGTGTATACTCCCAAATGCCCTATTTTACCCATAGTATTAGTAATGTTAGTCACTTAGTCGTGTCTGACACTTTGCAACCCCACTGTAGCTGGGCTGCACCCCACTGGACTGTAACTCACCAGGCTCCTCTGTCCACGGAATTCTCCAGGCAAGACTACTAGAGTGGGTTGACATTTCCTTCTCCAGGGGATCTTCCTGACCCAGGGATCAACCTGGGTCTCCTGCACTGCAGGCAGATTCTTTTCCCATGCATGCAGGTATCTCCTGCAATGATTCTATATCAGCTTACATAGACCCCAGTCCAAGGACGTACACCCAAACTCGCCATTTCCTCATGCAAAGGCAGCCATGCACAGTCCCTCCTAACACCCATTAACAGCTGTATCAAAAGCTCACCATCAATTCAATTGAATTTAAACTAAACAATCAAGCCCATATCAAAATGCAGATGCAGAAGAACTGCAGTCTTTACCTTCAGGAGCTTCCTGTCTAGGAAGAGATACAGACAAGAAAGCAGCCAGTTAGTCTAGCCAAGGAAGTAAGTGAACACAGGAGCACACACTCTCAGCAGCTCCAAATTTACAGGAAAATTCTACCTGCTCATCTCAGATGCACAAACGTATGTATGTACGCTTAGTCGCTTCAGTTGTGTCTGACTCCTGTGAACTGTAGCCCACCAAGCTCCTCTGGCCATGGGATTCTCCAGGCAAGAATACTAGAGTGGGTAGCCATTCCCTTCTCCAGGGGATCTTCCTGACGCAGGGATTGAACCTGAGTCTTCTGCATTATAGGTGGGATTTGTTTTGTTTTTTGTTTTTTTTTTTTTTGCCATCTGAGCCATAACAGAAACCTCAGATGCACACACAACTTAATGGACACAACTTAATTCACATTACCACATATCCCCATTCTGTGCCCAAATCCCCCAGTCTAAACATGCATGATCAGTCATTTCCATTAACTGTAGTGGCTTCACATGTTCCCAGCAGTCTCCTCCCTAGAGGTAATGTACTTCACACTGTCATTGCTGGGACTAAGTCCTTCTCTCGGGCTGCTGGCTGAGGACCTAGCCCAGCCGTGGCACGGCTTCTGGTGCAGGGAGGGTCCCCCAGCAGTCATGCCACTTCATTGGCCGCCTGACCTCAGATGAGCCACAGGCCTTGCCATTAACCTCTTCCTCTCTGTCCTCTACGGAGGCTGCTGTCCCCACAGTGGGCCCAGGAGCATTTTCCTGCCTACCCCTCCTGTTTGGGTGGCTGGCACCAGTAGTTCGCTGATATGATCATTTAAAAAGTGAATCCGATTCCAGTATGAATTCCTAGGACTTCAGTAAACTGAATTCCAAGAGCTTTGCCTTACGGGCCAAATCTGGCCCACTGTCTATTTTTGTATTACAAGTAAAGTTTTATTAGAATGGTCACATCCATTTGTTTAAGAATTGTCTATGAGGGCTTCCCAGATGGCTCAGTGGTAAAGAATCTGCCTGCAGTGTTGGAGATACTGGTTCGATCCCTGGGTCAGGAAGATCCCCTGGAAAAGGAAATGGTAACCCACTCCAGTATTCTTGTCTGGGAAATCTCATGGACGTCATGCCAGAGATGACTGGCAGGGCTATAGTCCATGGGGTTGCAAAGAATTGGACATAACTTGGTGACTAAACAGCAACAACAACTTGGCTGTTTTAGGGCTCTAATGACAAGAGTTCAGTAGTAACAATAAGACCGTGGCTAGTAAAATATTTACCATTTGACCCTTTATAGAAAAAGCATCAATCTGCCAATCTTGCCCATCTGATGTCAAGCATGGAGGTGGGTGCCACTCTGGTCTTCCCTGGTCGGGACAGCACAAGACACCTTAGAGGTGAATAGAGAAACCACAGAGTGAAGTGTCAGAGATGGAAAGGAAAGGAATTCAAACCACGTCTTCAACTCATCCCACAGATACTGATGGGTGCCTGCTATCTGCTGACTCTATGCTGGGCACGGGGTTACAGCAGAGAATAGAACGTGGCTCCTATCCTCCTGAAGTAAGAAGTCTACTGGGAGACGTTAAACTACAACCTACACACCAACTCCATTGTGAGAATTGTGATAAATATTGACAAGGGAAAACAGGGATCGTTGAAGCCAGGAAGAAGAAACTTAGAGGTACTTTGACAGATGAACTCAAATATGTGAAGGAAGGACAAGGAAGAGGGGCTGGACAAGCCTTCTGGATGCTCAAGGTGGGACCTGGGACGAGGACAACACAGTGAAAACAGGAAGACATGTGGGAAGAGGAGCGTTGTGTGCTCCACAATGGGCCCTGCACACAGGAGGTTGTGTGTTACATTAATATCAGTGATGGATAAGAGGGATAGAGACTCACCATGGCTTCTCAAGACAGCACCATGCTAAGCGTTCCCAGTATTCCCCCCTCCTTCCCAGCATCCTCTGTTCCCCAGTGGCAGGAGTAAGGGACAACCTCCCTTACTCCTTACTCCAGTTGCACTCACAGGGGGCTGTGAGGGTGTCCACCACTCCTCTGGTCATTACAAGTTCATACATTAAACACTATCGGCCCTAAAAGTAAGTTTCCATACCAACTAGCTTCTAGGAAGACCTTCAGAACCTCCTCCTCCCCTTCCCACACTGGACTCCAGCCTTACATCACTTGCTGTCTCCTCCCAAGATCCAGACTTTGAGGCTTCCAGCCCCTCAGGTGAGATCCACAGATTCATGCCTGAGTCCATCTCGCAGAGGGTTCCAAGGAGAATGCCAAAGTTCAGCATCATGCTTAATCCAGGACTCTTGGTGCCCACTCCTTGTTCACTCCATCCCCCCTGGCTCTGTTCCCCACTCTGAACACAGAGGACAGAGATGAGGTCAAGAGAGAAGCAAAGCTGGCAGCAAGAAGGCAGGATCAGGAAGGGGGAGAAAAAAAAAAGGAAGGAAGCAAAATGCAAGAGAAAACACAAGGGCGAATGGGGAGAGCCTTAGGAACCTTGTGTTTAAATGGTCTGATAATTAAATGAAAAGTGTTCGGTAGGGAAGCCCACCTTTCAAAGTCCCCGCTGGTGGTGGAGCATATAAAAACCTGAATAGCAAATATTTACTCAGAATTAACATGGAGCAGATCTCATCAAGCAACCTTGGGGCTGTTTCTGAAGTCTTACCTTAATGTCTTGTGTGGCATGGGGGCCCAGGCGGGCACTAGACCTGGCGTAATACGCTAAACAAATCTAATGGTGTGCTTTATTTCCCCCCACAGCAGAACTCTTAATTATGTATCTTGCAAATGCACAGAGAAAATGGATTAGCCACGGCAGCTGTTACCTGCTGGAGAGGCACCCTCCCCAGAAGCCTTTGCAAGGAGATGGTGGGCCGGCCCCACAGGCTGCACCAGGCAGCTGGCAGGGGTCTGGGGAGCACACAGGTGAGAGGCTAATGAGGATCTGAATCTTCAGCCAGAGACTGTCTGCCCCTTGGCATCCTGATGGGAGAGGAGGGACACGAGTAAGGCTCTGAATGACAGGGGGCCAGTCCAGTCTCTTGGCTGTATGGGATTAAGCAGGCTCTTGGAAAGGCTTCTCTGCTAAGGCCATCTTTCCTTTCCCTCAACCCAGAGCTAAATGACAATTGGTGGTCGGTAGGGTGACTCACTACTGCCCCCTTAGTTCCTCCTAGTAAATTGCAGGGACCAGTGTGTCCGTTTCCTTGCCACGTATCAGGGTCTATGAGAAAAACTGGAACCCAGAACAAGTTCCATGGAGAAAAAGAAGTCAGGAAAGTTCAGATATGGCTTTAACTAGGGACCAACAGAGAAAAATAGAAGGTGATATAAGGATGCTAGGTATAAGGCAGAAACCCTTAACAGTCTGGGGACCTTGTGGCAGAGAAATATTCTGCAAACGGGCAGAACGCTGACATAAGCTGGACACCGGTTAGAGACAGAGTCCCACTGAGGCCACCTGGCCGCTGAACCCAATGGGTCAGAGATGTTAGTTTGTGTGTGTCTTTTTCTAACTTAATTTTCAGTTACAGTTGCTTTATAATGTGTGAGATTCTACTGTACAGCGAAGTGAATTGTGTGTGCGTGTGCATGAGTGCTAAGTTGCTTCAGCCGTGTCTCACTTTTTGTGACGCCATGGACTGTAGTCCAACAGGCTCCCCTGTCCATGGGATTCTCCAGGCAAGAGTACTGGAGTGGCGTGCCATTTTCCTCCTCCAGGGGATCTTTCCCACCCAGGGATCAAGCCCACATCTCTCACACCTCCTGCATTGGCAGGTGGGTTCTTTGCCACTAGCACCACCTGGGAAGCTGTACATACACGCATATGTCCTGTGCGTGTGTTTTGAAGACTCTCTGCCTTGGACATCAAGGTCTTTCTCTGTGACGGCTTTGGCACTGTAATCTTGAACAGCAGGATATCAAACAGACTAACTACAGTGGGATTTAGTCCTGCATTTGAGTCCCATTCTAACACTCATTAACAACTCTTACTTGTAACCTTTCTGGGCATAATTTCCCCATCTGGTTTATGTGAAAAACCAGCATGCTGTCTTAAACTTATCAATAACATTATCTGAATCAGAATGTGTTGGATAGCCGTTTCATCTGTAGTGGATTTCTCCTAGGGTTGAAGGAGGAGTGTTCATTGAAATCTGTGAAACTGCTTTGTGAATCGGAAAGGGCAAGAACCACATTCACTGAGCACTTACTGTGTGCCGAGCACTGCTCCCTGAGTCCTCACTGAAATCCTGAGAATGGGTCCTATTAGAGTCCTGATTATTCGGATGAGGACATTAAGGCACAGAGAGATTGCCGTACATATACTCCCAAAGTTCGCACAGCTAATAAAGTGGGTGGAGCCAGGATTCAAACCCTGATGTCTTCATTCTGTCTACTCTGGAAGTATTAATCAGTGATGGCCATGTTGTAAGACAGTTCTCTAGAACTGGCTGGGCTCAGCGGAGAACAGGAGGGAGCCTGAGCCACCACCCAGCATCACAGGAAATTGAAGACTAAGATGAAGCACTGGGGTCCGGTCACATAAGCAGCAAAATGAAGGGCATAGGACAAATTCAAGACACAGAACGAGGCTACAATGTGTGCTAGGAGTCTGGCTTGAGGAGGATAGGGCAAGAACAAGCCTTGGGAGCAAGGAAGTACTGCTTCATACGACTTCCAGACGTCACTACACAGGGTCTCTCCAGCATCTATCCCATTCCATTCAGCGAGACATGTGGGGGATAAGAGGATTGAAAGGCATGATCCCTGCCCTGTGTAGTTCAGAGTCTACCAAGGAAAGTTGACCTTACCCCAGCAATCGCAAGCATGATGAGTTTAAAATAGAAAGAGTTTTGGGTGTACATTAGCTTGAGTACTGCTAACTGCTAAAACAAATAGACCCCCAAGTGTATAAGAACAGTATGCCTCACTCAGGTGACAGGAAAAAAAATGAATGTTCCTGGTTGACAGGCTAACAGCACCTCCACCATCTCAACACGCATCCTCCAAGGCCTCCCTGGGGTCACCATCATCACAGATGGCGGAGAGAAAAAGGGCAAGAGAGAATGTATGGGATGGTTTTCATGGGCCAGGTGGGGAGGAACACAGATCACCCCCACTTACATTCTAGTGCCGGCACCTCAGCCCCTCGGCACACATAGAGCCCAGGAAAGAACAAGGTGCCCAGGAAGCCTTGGCCTTGGTGAAGAGCTAGCTGACGGCCACAGTGAGCCACAGAGGATCTCTTCCCACCCCTGCCCTCTGCTTGCAATGCTTCTTCCAACCTGACTTCCCCGCTGTCTACTCAGCAAGCTCTGAGGCTTTGTGAACAATGGCATATAATATTCAGCTGTAATATTTTCTTCTCTTCTTGTACCTATAATCCCCCTCTGTTCCCAAAAGCCCTGTGAAAAATTGTCACTCAGAACACGTCTTTACACTCGTAGTGTCTCGGGAAGGGAAGAGGACTTTGATCACGTGTGGGCGAATCGGGGCCGGCAGCAAATAATAGCAGAAAGCAAGACATCAAGAAGGGACTCCAGAACTGAGTCAGGGACAGGCATTCAGAACCACAGTAACCAGCAGAGCACGAGGGCCCCCTGAGCATCCTCAAATTACTGGGGAGAGTGACTCTTCAGAGGGCTGTGGGATGGAGACTCAGATCACTTTATTTCAAAATTAAGAAAAAGGTGAGGGGCTATTCATCAAGATCAAGAGGAAACCTGGGCAAACTAATGAACAGGACATGAAGTGTTTCACAAATGTTCTTAGATCAAAGACTAACAGACACTAGTTACTCCTATGTACCAGCTACTCCGCTTCACAACAACCAACTTAGATAAGGATTGTGTTTAGTCGCTCAGTCGTGTCCGACTCTTTGTGACCCCATGGACTGTAGCCCAGCAGCCTCGTCTGCCCATGGGATTTTCCAGGCAAGAATACTGGAGTGGGCTGCACTTCCTTCTACAGGGTATCTTCCCAACCCAGGAGTCAAACCTGCGTCTCCTACCTTGGCAGGCAGATCCTTTACCACTGAGCCGCCAAGGAAGCCCCTAGATAGGGGTTGTTATGCCCATCTGACAGATGAGAAAATCATCTCAGAGAAAGTCTTGCCCCCAAAATAGGGGAGCTGGATTCAAATTCAGACACTTTTTTAAAAAATTTTATCTAAGTATAGTTGATTTCCAGTGTTGTGTTAATTTCTGCTATACCGCAAAATGATTCTGTTATACATATATTCTTTTTCATATTCTTTTCCATTAAGGTTCACCACAGGATATTGGATATAGTTCCCTATGCTATACATTAGGACCTTGTAGCTTATCCATTCTATATATAATAGTTTGCACCTGCTAATCCCAAAATCCCAACCCATCCCTCCCCCAGCCCACCCCCTTGACAACCACAGATCTGTTCTCTCTGCCAGACATGTGTTTAAGTGCCTCCTGCCTGAAGGGAGGAGTAGAAGAGCAAGAGGGCAGATGTTGGGAGGAGCTTGGGATGGAGGTAGGCAAGCAGGAGATGCTGTTGTAAAGAGGAAGCAAAGGCTGGACCTCTTGGAGAGATGAGGGCAGGCCAAGGAGGACGGAGGGCCACAGGCACGTGTGGAGGGAAGGCCGGTGATGTCCGTCAGCCTCCCCGAAGGATGGAGCGAGGAGTCTCTCACCCAGACAGTGATGGCTGTTCCTCCCTGCTGGGGCAGAAGGAAGGGAGCTCTTGGCAACGCTTGACTTGCTAAGCCTCAGGGGAGAAAAACCAGGGAGCTGGTGAGAGCAGCTCCCTGAGGTGCCTCAGGCGGGACGCAGTGCTTTCCAGCAGGGAGTAAAATCAGGAGGAAGCGAATCAAGGCCAGATGGAGTTAGTGTTCCAGCAAGTGCATGTGGTTTTAGAAATGAAGGAGAAATGTGGATTGAGGCCAAATCCAGTCCTCGGGCTCCCAGCAACCTGCCGTCTCTGGGGAATCACGCAGACAGGATGTTGGGGCTGGGAAGTCTCTTAGAGATCACCGTGCCCGGCTGCTCCTCCTACAATGCTGGAAACTGACACCTGGAGATAGGAGCAGGTGAGTGAAAGGGCTGGGGTCTTGTCCCAGGTCCCCTCCACCACCGCCGCCGAGGCTGAGAAGTGGTGTGAGCGGCAGACACAGGAAGGCCCCCTCCCGCTCCCTTCCTCTGCACCAGTCCTGTGAGGCACACGGCCTAGGGGGGCTTCCCTGATGGCTCAGACAGGAAAGAATCCGCCCGCAATGCAGGAGGCGTGCGTTCGACTCCTGGGTTGGGAAGATCCCCTGGAGAAGGAAATGGCAGCCCACTCCAGTATTCTTGCCTGGAGAATCCCATGGACAGAAGAGCCTGGTGGGCTGCAGTCCGTGAGGGCACAGAGTCAGACATGACTGAGCAACTAACACACGCACTAGCTTGCAGGCACTGGTGGGCTGCTGGGGTGCAGGCGTTTTGTGCAAACTTCCCTCCATCCCTCTCCCTGCCCACTGCCTCCATAGACGGTCCCCCATCCAGGGCCTCGAGTGCTTCAGTAACCATGTGACCTTGTAAAGACACTCTGCCTCTCTCTCTAACTCAATTTCTTTACCAATAACACGACACAGAAGGACAAGAAAATCCTTAAATCCCAATGCTTTTCATGCTAAGGTTTTCAACCATTTGCCAAACCTCTCTGTGCCTTCAAGGTCTCCAATGTCAGGATAAAGGCTTAGATTGGAAGAAGTCAACCAAGATTGTCACAGGGGATGAGCAGAACCTCTCTTAACATTGGGGGAGCCCAGGGCAACAGAGGCCAACAAGCCTTAGGTCCAAATATTTAAAAGGTACAAATAAACTGTTTGATAAAACATGCTTACCCAATTACCTGAACTACGCCTTCATGGTGACAAAATCAAAAATATCAGTGGAAAGGCATGAATTTCTTATCGTATGATTGAAAGTTGACCAATATCAAAGATATGATGAATTTAATTATTGCACATGTTTGAGTGCTGACAATGTTTGTATAAGTAACAGAACAAAGATAAAATAATTTAAAAACTACTGTATATTTATTCCCAAATTATTTTTCTTGCCTTTGTTTAAACAGGATCCCTAATTATGTTGTTATAATCAAGATGTTTATATAATTTGTGTTCTATTGAGATCAATGCCAGTTTAGGCATCTCTTGAGTCACTGTCATTCTTAGATCTTTTTTATTAATTTCAATTTGAAGAAACTTCTCTGCCAAGGCAGGAGAAGTTGGAATCGGCAATAAAATTCTTAAAGCTACACTTCTACATATTCAGAAATGAACAGTGAACTTTACTTATTTTTCAAACTTGATAATGCAGTCACATACAGCAAAGTATCACTTCCAAAATGTTATAAAACAGTTTATTTTCACCACTGCTTCTCATAACAATATCTAGATCCACACAGTAACATAGAGAATCTGTATCACACTGAATGCATGCTACGTCTAGACCTACATACACACAAATTTAAAAGAAATGTAAGTTGTTTAATATTGCAAAATGTTTCTGAGTTTTTACGTGCAGCTACTGCAAATACCACACTAATTAGTGAATACCTCCACGAATTTGATTTTGAACACAAAGAAAACAAGAAAATGGATGCTCAGCACTCCGGATACTTGATTATGAAAGAATCTATCGCACCGTGCTATCTGAGAGGAAGGATTTGACAAGTTAATTAATTGGTCTTATATCTCAGTACTTCCACTGCTTAAATGCCTGTTCCCCCTACCACCCACCCCAAAGCACTGTTCCCTGATGTGGGCAACAGCACGATCCACCAGTCTCGCGGGCATTCTCACATAGCTGCTCTCTGTTTCAAAAACAGAGGGCAGAGGGAGGCTCATGAGGAGGGGACATATGTATACCTGTGGCTGATTCATGTCGCTGTATGGCAGGAACCAACGCAATACTGCAAAGCAATTATCCTCCAATTAAAAATAAATTGTTGCTGTTCAGTCACTGAGTTTGCGACCCCATGAACTGAAGCACAACAGGCTGCTCTGTCCATCACTGTCTCGGGAGTTTGCTCAAACTCATATCCACTGAGTCAGTGATGCCATCCAAACATCTCATCCTCTGCTGTCCCCTTCTCCTCTTGCCCTCAGTCTTTCCTAGCATCAGGCAAGAGACAGGGAGAAGCACTCCCCTGGGGCCTGTGCAGTGATGCTGATGAGAGTGGACGGTTAGGGTTACAGCCAGTGTGGCTCACTGGGACACACGAACAGAGGCACCCAGGCACTCTTTAATAAATTTATGAGTGCAGGTGGTGGAGGGTGGGTAAGTGGGATCTTCAAGGGGCACGGCCCAGGTAACATCCTCCCCTTGCCCAGAGAAGAGTGTTGTTGGAAACTGTGAGCTGGAGGCGATGAGGCTGGCTGGCCATCTGATGCTGCCCAGGGGCCAGAACCTCTCAAATCATTTCTGGGTTCTTTCTGAGAGCAAGTGATAGCCACCCATGCCCCACTCTCTCCTGCCCCATCACTTACCCACCGTCTCTCCAGACCCCTCAGACTCCCCCACTAGGTGCTCACACCCTCTGTGATTTTATTCTTGTGGTTGCCTCTGCCTTGCATGTCCTTCCCCATTTTCTTTGCTTCATTGGTTTATTAAATGGTGTATTAAACAGTTTATACTTGTGCTGTGTGCATGGGTGTTAAGTCCCTCAGTTGTGTCTGACTCTTTGCGACCCCAGGTACTGTAGCCCGCCAGGCTCCTCTGTCCATGGGATTCTCCAGACAAGAACACTAGAGTGGGTTGCCATTTCTTCTTCCAGGGGATCTTCCCAACCCAGGGATCAAACCTGCTTCTCTTACATCTCCTGCATTGGCAGTCAGGTTCTTTACTACTAGCGCCACCTGAGAAGCCCAGTTTATAATCAATGGAGCATAAATACAACTTTTTTTTTTTTCAAGCCATTAACTTTCATCAATTCTCTGGAATCTCTCATTAACAGATACTCTCATTTTCTGGTCACTTTCTGCGATCTGGGTCCTTTGGTGCTAGGGGCAGGGAGCAGGTGGAGGGAGGGCTGGAGCCATCATGCATGACTGGCAGCCTGACCCCATGGGGAGGGCCCTGGTCTCTAACATCTCAGCCTGGTTTCATCTCCTGCTGGTGGCTCCACCCATGTGCAGGTACCATGGTAATCTCAGATGGGTGTTGGCTTCACCACCTTGCTCGGTGCTGAAGACCATGTCAAGAAGGGGGATCCATGGTTTCTTTAGGCCCCCATGAGTGGCCTACCCACCAAGCGCCCCCTCTGGGAGGACTATCTCTTCATGTAGCAGACAGCTCCAGAGCACCTACCTCTCCTCTAGATCTGGCTCTTTCACACCCATGAGATCTGAGTTTTCTTTGGAAGCCTTTGACAGATAGAGAGAATAAGGATGGAGGAGAGATGCCCCCATTTTCTTTCCAGGCTCCCTACACCACAGCTCCTTCTGGCTTTCATCCACAGTTGTTTCAACAAGCCATCCTGTTCCTCACTTTCCATTTCCCCTACCCCAACTTCAGACATCTCCAGAAAAGAAGCAAGAAGAGAACATAAGCCAAGCTCTCCATCCTCAACTCTCTCCAAAGCATGGGGATGTCTTTCAGCCTGGGGGTAAGATGTCCATTCCTCTTCTTGCCAGCCCTCCCATCTCCAGAAACAATGCCCTGAGAGCCACCCTCACCTGGAAGGGGGAAGGGAGAGACGACACAACAGCTTACACTAAACCGGTGGTTTCCCCTTTCCTTCTCCATAGCCTGGGATGCTGGACACTAGGGTGTGATGAGGGGGTGTGACAAGACCAGAGCTGCCCCCTTCACAAGCCCTGAAGAAGCCCATGCATTGCTGTCCCTCTTTTGTGTGGTTTTCTTATCATTTCTTTGTACCTAGCTGTTGATGCCGTTGCCATATCGACTTCCTAATATGCCGGCCTGATGAAAGACCTTGAAGGTCACATAGACATCACCCTTCTGGATAGCTGACCTTAGCCCCCAAAGCTGCCAGCCTCTCCTCAGGCTCCCATAGTGCTTTGGATTAATTTTTTTCCCATTATGTTGTCCTTAACTATTTGTAGCCATTTTCCTTGGCTTGACTGTGTGGGCAGGCAATGGGCTTTGCCACTCTGTACCTGAAAGACCTGCCACTGGGTCAAGCACCGCAAAAGTCCACACTCAAAGCTTGTTGAAGGGAGGAAGGAAATTAATGAATTTAAGAAATAATGAATGAGTCAGTTATTGAGCAAAGGAAGGCAATCCTAAGTGAGTAGAATGGCTGAATGAATGAATGAGCAAACCTGATGCTCCTGCTCCCCAGCCTCCTGGGGGCTCGCAGGAAGCCCACGTGCAGAAGGCCCCTAGCTCATCAGATTCCAGGGGAGCAAGCGGCCCAGCCCACGGTAATGGAACTGTTAGCTCAGGAGGCAACAGCCTCACCGTGTAAAATCACTGTCTATTCTAGTCAAATTAACTAGGTAATACTCTGCATTAGTGTAAAATTCTCCATCAAACCATGAAGGCTGGCATTTAAAACATTCAAGGCCCAGGAAGGGGTGGAGAGGGCAGAGAAAGCAAGAGAGAATCAGTGCTTTATCTTGACGAGTAAAGTTTGAAAGATTTCCCAGCCTCTCCAAGCAGGGAGGAGGCTTCCCAGGTGACACTAGTGGTAAAAGAACCCGCCTGCCAATGCAAGAGACCCAAGGGACGTGGGCTTGATCCCCAGGTCAGGAAGATGCCCTGGAGGAGGAAATGGCAACCCACTCCAGTATTCTTGCCTGGAAAATCCCCTGGACAGAGGAGCCTGGCAGGCTACTGTCCATAGAGTCACCAAGAGTCTGACACGGAGTGAAGCCACTTAGCACAGGCCAAGCAGTCAGGAGCCCACTTGTGGTTGCTCAAAGCCCATGTTGGATGCTTCTGGCTGGGCCTCTTCTTGTAGAGTTTCCAGTCTCCTCTCAAGGTCTCTTTTCTTGGGGTCACTGCCCCTATATCGGGTCCTTCCTGTGAGGGTTCAGTTGGACAGTGTTGAGGTTGTCAGAGGGAGGAACATGATAGACGTTCCCAGGACAAGCATGCGTGTCGTTTCCTGATGCCCTCTGACCTACAAGGAAGCCACAAATCCTTCATCCTTAGAACCCAAAGGTTCAGTCACTGTACTTTCAAGTGGTACCTAGGAGTCCCCCTCCATGCGTGCATGCTAAGTCACTTCAGTCGTATCCGACTGTTTGCAACCCCATGGACTATAGCCCACCAGGCTACTCAGTCTATGTGATTCTCCAGGCAAGAATACCGGAGTGGGTTGCCTCACCCTCCTCTAGGGGCTTTTCCCAACCCAGGGATTGAACTCAGGTCTCTTATGTCTCCTGCATTGCAGGTTCCTTACCACTAGTGCCACCTGGAAAGCCCAGGGGTCCCCCAGCGGATCATAACCAAACTGAACAAAGACCACCCCTAGGTCTGCCTGGATAGTAAGAAGAACATAATAACATTTCTGATAATAACGTTTTTTCTGATAATAACATTTGTTGGACACCTCCCACAGCCAGATGCTAGTAGAAGGGGAAGTTTTTGTGGGGGAGGTCACTGGTCTAGATTCCAGGTAGTCTGTGAGCCTGGGAGAGGGGACTACCTTTCTGACATCCTCAGTGGCACCCAGCCGGTACTTGGTGAATGCTACAACAGACCCTTGCATTCAGAAATGAAAAGTGAAGTAACAGAGCCAGTGATACAAGGTGGCTCTTACATACACCCATCAAACTGTCAGCCCCTCATCCCAGCCCCTCGGGGCTCGGTCCTGGAGCCCCTTAGAAGGAGGAGGAGGAAAAGAGGCAGCTTCCCAGGGGATTGTTCCACGCTGAGGTAGCATACTGGCTGTTGTGCCCTGGGGAACCAGCTCCCTGCATAAATGCACAGATAGACAGATAGATCTGATTAAGCATGCAACATTCAGGGGCTTCATTTGGGAAAGACATTGATTCTAAATGGCTGTTTGCCATTGACAAGCCACAGCACCAAGGCAGACAGCTCTGGGTTATCCGGCTCGAGTCCCCCACACCTCCATCCCCTTCATGGGCCCGCACATTCACCCTGGGGCCCCTCTGCCCTAGCCCCGTACCCAAGCTGATACTGCATTCCAAGCAGCAGACTCGCTTGGCAGAGACCAGATGCCAGCACATCCCTTCCTGTCCCCTGAGGATCTCAGACCCAGCTGTAGCAGCCAGGCAGCCTTGGGACCCTGACGTCCCTACCAGCACCCCCACCCTCAGAGCCTATCGGCACGATTCCCCATCTCCTGGTCCCCTTTCCCACTCCATCCTCCCACCTTACTGCTTATGCCTGTGTAGGCAGGAGGCAAAGCCATGGGAATACATTAACATTTCCTTAATTCTATCTGCGCCTCCAAAACTCTGAGTCACAACTGGGTTGGTTTTTGTGCCTGGTGAACTGTCAGCCTCATTCAGAAATGCCATGTTCTACTTTGCTCCTGGATCAGCAAGGGGACAAGGGGTGGGACTTGTGTGGTGGAAAGTGGCACACGATTCCCTGACTGGTCCTTCACTGATGACAAGACCAGAGCAGGGCCACTTCTAAAAGAAGCCATAGAGGGTTCTACAAAGAATGCTAAGAGCAATGCCCTGCATTTGTATTGCAATTTTTTACATTTTACAAAGTGCATCCACCTTTCTATTTTGTCATTCCCACACCCATTCTGCATGTGTGAAAATTGAGGCACAACGATTTGAAATGCCCATCCCAGATATCATACGACTAGAACCAAGACTAATGCTTGTCTTCTGACTCCAAGTTCATGCTGTGCCACCTGGCCTTGCAGCTGCTGGCGAAACTCCAGCGAAGTCCCAGTTTCCCCAGAGATGGAGAGTTAAGGTTTGACCTTGAAGCAGCAGACAGGCACGGAAGACCTCAGACTTGCTTTTTCAGCCAGAAGTATTTTTGAAAGAAGTGGATCTGGATGTCTTAAGTAGAGCACACCTACCCCAGCTACCCCCATCTTCTTCATCCCCTGCCCTGTTACGCTGACCAGTTTACACATGCATCTTCCTCATCTGGCTCTAGAATTTGCCCCTCACATAAGGCTTCTGTCATCTAAGAACAGTTCTGCATTTATACAGAGAGGGGAGGACCAGTAGTGTGGGGTTCTAGGATGTTAGCGAGCCCCCTCCGCTCTGAAATAGCTCACTCGCTTTTAACACTTATTATACTCTGTGTACAAGGCAGTCTGTTAAGCACTGGGTGGATACAAAGATGAGTAAGTGTGATCCTTTCCCTCTAGCCAGGTAGTCAGTCACAGGAAAGAGATACAATAATTATATCAGATGCTTTCAAACTGTGGTGCTGGAGAAGACTCTTGAGAGTCGCTTGGACTGCAAGGAGATCCAACCAGTCCATCCTAAAGGAAATCAACCCTGAATATTCATTGGAGGGACAGATGCTGAAGCTGAAGTTCCAGTACTTTGGTCACCTGATGCAAAGAGCTGACTCATTGGAAAAGACCCTGATGCTGGGAAAGATTGAAGGCAGGAGGAGAAGGGGGTGACAGAGGATGAGATGGTTAGATGGCATCATTGCAACTCAATGAACATAAGTTCAAGAAAACTCCGCGAGATACTGGATGACAGGGAAGCCTGGTGTGCTGCAATCCATGGGGTCACAAAGAGTCAGAAATAACTGAGCGACTGAACAACACCAGCAACAATGGGTTGGTACAAAGATGCTGTAGAACCATGGCAGTCTAGGGTGTGGCAGGAGAGGGAGACGGACTGTAAAGGGGTGAGGGTGCTGAAAGGGAAGGTGAGAGGAAACTAAAGTGAAATGTAACTTTTCCCCTGCATCCCTACTAACAGTCATCCAGAGCTTCCAACGGGCCCAACACCCTGCTCTAGTCAGTCTACCTGGAGAATCCTTGGGCTTCTGATGTCAAGATGCCAGCACAAAATGGTACCAATGAACTTATTTACAAAAGAGAAATAAAGCTGCAAGTGTAGAAAACAAACCTATGGTTACCGGGGTAGCGGGGAGAGAGAAGGGGGAGGGATAAATTAGGAGTTTGGAATTGACATAGATGCACTACTATATATAAAACAGATAACTAATAAGGACCTAATGTACAGCACAGGGAATCCTACTCAATACTCTATAATGACCTATATGGGAAGAGCTTCTAAAATAAGGTGAATTATACCATATTAATGTGTATGTGTATATATATATATATATATATAATGTAATATATATGTAACCGATTCATACAGTACAATTTACTATAACATGCAACTAACACAATACTCTAAATCAACTATATTCCAATTTTTAAAAAATGTCAGTGCAAGCATTTGACCACAGTGACTGTGCTCAGTGAGTGCCTGTCCTCTCTTCCTTAGCATCAGGGAAACTTGGAGCGAAGTGCCAGATGCTGCCGTGAGTCAGCCCTGCTTGAGTGCGAGGAATGTTGGGACTTTGGCAGCAAAGCCTGGTAGGAAACAGAAACCAGATTGAGCCTGAGCGTGGCCAGACAACAAAAATGTATGGTTTGGTTTGGTTCTCAGAAACTCAGGAGAGCAGGGAAAGCTCACGCCCATCATGCACCCCAACTCAGTAGGTGGAATTGCCTGCAATGGGACATTTCTAAAGGAGACCATCTCAATCCTCAGATCTGCATCAGTTGAGAGATATTTCAGAAGTAATAGATTCCATATCATTAAAAAATTGAATTTTTCAAATAAATTGAGTAAATCAGAGTGGATTCAAGGTGATTCATGAAATTATGCTCATTCATTTATTCATTGGCCATTCATTTCTCTCACAAATACTAAGCCTTGATTACATAAGCCAAGCCTTGCATCTCTCATTCTTCATTATTGCACTAAGTACTTGTAGTCTCCAATGACAAAGGGAAAGATAGACAATCACCTCTGGGAATTGTGCACAACTTGGGCATGCCATAGAATTGTCTCATATGCGCCTGGCATCTGTATGTGTGATAGTGAAACACAGCTGAGAAACCCAGTGCTAAAAGCCATTTGGGTACTTCCTGCACCCGCCCATATTGCTCTGTGGCCACGGGCCTCTGAGGCTTGTGGCTGGGCTGCAGCCCACAGGCTGGGTGCCCTCCCTTGATGAGACTCCAGGGCCAGAAACTACTGCATAACTGATGTCAACAAACTTAAGCTTATTCAAAGCATACTCCTTCCACTGACCTCCGAACAGTCAGTAACTTCATCTCCAAAAACGTCTCATGCATACATGTCACCTCTTCACCATACTCCTTTCCAGAGCCCCGGCACCAATTCCAGCTACTGTTTTTCATCCCAAAGCGGACAATGCTCTTTCCTCCTTACATGTACTATATTTTCTTCTCATCTTGAGAAGAGCTGATAAACTAATTTCCCCTGGTGTGCCCAGTAACAGCCAAGAGTGTCTTACCCAGAGTCCCTCCTGAGGAAATATCAGACTGTTAGATGCAGCCACATGGTATTTGGGAACTTTCTCAAGTTGGAAAAACTTAGGGATCCTCTAATCCCAACTGGTTTTGTAGATTTAGGAGGCTAAAGCTCAGGCAGGAAGAGGGATGTTCCCAAGGACACACAACTGGAAAAAGACTGTCCATTAGTGCTGTTCAACAAAACAGCCCTAAACTTAAGGACCTAAAAGCAACAACCACGTATTTCACTCACAATTCTATGGACTGGAAATTTAGGTGAGCTCAGCTGGGATGACTCACGCAGTCTGGGACCACTTGCAAGTCAGCGAGGTGGCTCTTTTTCTGGGTTTGACAGCCAACTGAGTGGTGCAGACAATTGGGCCATGAATCTTTCACCATCTCAGCCAGCCAGCTGGTCTGGGTGGCAGCAGGGAGGCAGGCAAGCCTTCTGAGGACTAGGCTTGGGGCTGGTACATCATCACTTCTGCCATATTCTATTGGCCCAAGTGAGTCATAGGGGAGCCCATATTTGAGGAAGATGGAAATATACCCCATCACTTGATGAGGAGAGCTAGGATGTCACACTGCAAGGGTTGGGGACACTACAGGGAGGAATAAAGGATTGTGAGCGCTTCTTACAAACTTGAGTCAAGACCGGAACCCAAGCCTGCTGAGTCCTTGCTGAAAATACATCAGCCCCTTCAGATCCCATCTGCATAACTCTTCCCTACTGTCCATGGCAGTCTCCTCCTCTACAATTCAGAAACATCCTCAATTCTAGAAGAAGGAAAAAAAAAAAATCCAGCATTGGACAGAAAGTCAAGCTCTTCTGTGTCCTTGAGGAGAAACCATGGGAGCACAGCTTCTATGTAACTAAACCAACACCCGCCCTGATGCATCCATCACTCCCAACTCCCACCTCCTCCAGGACACAGGCCAGAGTCCCCCTCCCTCTACCCTCAGCAAAGCCTCAGATCCCAGATTTCTTTTTTTTTTTTTTTGCAACTCTCCCACATCACTATAAGCTCTCCACTGTTCCATCATACTGGAGGGGGAGATGGCAGCCAATTTTCCAACACTGTATAAGCTAGCCCCTAGAGTCACTTTTGAACACCAACAAGGTGGTATGCCAACTTCTTTTCTGGGGGAAAACAAAAGCTATATTTTTCTCTTTTCTTCCCTTGATGGAGAGAACCAAGACCCCTTTTTGAATTCAACTTTCTCTTCTCTGGCATTAAAAAAAAAAAATTTTTTAAAACAAATCTGTCAAAATTCCCACCCTGCTTTCCTAGTTATATTTTTTAATTCAGCTGGCTCCATGTGGGGGAGTCTTCTATTAATAGGTATACCAGGAGGCTTAGCAACTCAGGCAGAAGAGTACCTAGGAGAAGGCTGCAGAGGGCTGACGCCAAACAGTGAGCAGGAATCAAACGGGGCTTAATTAGGAAAACATGACTTCCCTATTAACGCCCCTGTCCGTGTGATGCTGCCGCTAGAAAAAAAAAAATGCCAAGAAGCTTATTTGTTTTGCAATTATGGATGAAATAAAAAATTACTTGGTCTAATTGGGCCTCTTTTACTAAAAGAAGCGTGTAAAATAACCTCAGTTTCATTAGCAACTCAAAATGCACTACTCAGTGTGCTACATATGTTTAAGTGAAATGTGGAGGGTCAATTTGCTATGTAAATTTCCACAAATTTGGCTAAACTAAAACGATTAACCTAATGTGTATGCAAATTAACTTAATTGATAACGACTTTTCTCCAGGAACTTTAAAAGTGGGGAAAATATATTCCGATTCTAACAATCCTCCCAAGTGTCCCGTCACCCAATAGCGAAATGATATCTTGACAAATTAAAGAGAATATAATGAAATCAGATTAATTAATGCCAAGACCAATTAGCACATGCAAAGAAACAAATCTCACTAATAGACAAACCCAGCAATCATTTGAATGAGATTTTGAAAGCTTTCCCTATTTGTCAATTTGTGAGTGTGTGTGTGTGTGTGTGTGTGTGTGTGTGTGTGTGTAATTCCACCTCTGAAATGTTCCCTTTTGTTTAGGGTATAGAATGTAAGCTAGAACAGACCACATACCCTGAAAACTCCACTTGGATTAAGAAACTGAGCCTCAAAGAGATGAATTTATTTGTTCAATGTGGAATGGGCACATTGGCATCAGAGCCCCTGTCTTTCTTCTCTAGCACCCTGTCTGCCAGCAACACCCTCAAATGTAAGAAAACATTCCATTGTCCCATCCCAGGAAGGCCTTGCTCTGCAGAAAAGCATTCACACCTTTATTTTCCCCAGGAGATGGTTGGCTTCCCAGGAAAGAAGGCAGGGAAAGCATTCTAGAAGGCCCCTTCAGCTCTGGGATTACCTGATCCTATAGTCTACAGTGGAATGTTTACCATATTAGAATGCAGTCTACATTAGAATATACCTATATATTTAAGAATTGAGGGGATTTTCATCTTGAGTCTCTTTTCCCTGACTCAGGCCACCTTTTTCTCACACCAAAAGCAATCATCATAACAAGCTGCAGAGCTAACCCCAGTTCCCACTGGGCTTGCCTTAAACCCCTGAGCAGTTAACAGTGAATTCTCCAGGCTGGTCATTTAGCTAGGAAAGTTTCAGCCCATCTCTCCCCCTCCCCACTTCCCCATGGTCAAGGACTCTAGGCTAACAGGCAGAGCTCTGACTTGGGTTTATTATTTTTATTTATTTTTTTCTTGTTATTCCAGATGGTTATTTCTGAAAGATTGAAGTCTGAATTACTTCCAGTGGGATCCTCCGACAATGGCAGAGTGGAAGGAGAAGCAACTCAGGATGCTGCTGGCGCGCCAGGGAGCAGTTAAGCCTCTACCAAACAGCCAGAGGCGGCAGGGACAACACCAACGGCGCCCCTGGGCTCGTTCCGTGGACTCGGGCAACGGGCTGCCTCCTTTGGTCAGCTCCCAGGCTTGAGGTTCAGTTCTTGCCCGGACTTAGGCAGGGCGATGGCATGGCAAACCAGAAGATTAAGAGCAAGAGAAGAGAAACGGGCTGGGGAGTCTGTAGACACATCACAGGGCCACTGACCTTGCCCAGGCCATTTCCCCTCTCTGGCTGTCAACTTCTTCCTCTGATAAACAGGAATAGGGAAATGGATGCATAATCTCTTTTGGCTCTGACTCTAAGTACAGCACTAGGCTCAAAAAGGACATCCACCTCATAGAGCTGCTAAGAGGATTCATGACTATACCCATAAAGTGCTTAGGATTGTGCATGGGACATAGTAAGTGATCAATAAATGTTAACTTGCATTATTTTTATCCAGCCAAGCAGTCCTTCCCTCCTTGCTTGAACACTAGTGAAAAGGATTGCTACCACAGTGGTGTGCAGGTAAATACTTAACAACCACTGGAGGCTGTTAGTGGGACTCAACTTCGTCAAGTTTGCCAACTGCCTCAGTGTACATAATCCCACTATGGCTGAATGCTAGCTATCAACATTGAGTTAAACAACTCACAAGATTTCTGCAAATTTAACAGTTTGTTTTTGCACGCCAATTTCCCAGGTGGCACTAGTAATAAAGAACCCACCTGCCAATGCAGGAGACATAAGGGATGCAGGTTCGATCCCTGGGTTGCGAAGATCCCCTAGAGGAGGGCATGGCAACCCAGTTCAGTATTCTTGATGGAGAATCCCATGGACAGAGGAACCTGGCAGGCTGCCGTCCATAGAGTCGCACAGAGTCGGACACGGCTGAAGCGACTTAGCACGCATGCACGCATGAGACAGCTCCAGGGCCCTCCCTGGTGGTTCAGTGGTAAAGAATCCGCCTGCCCTTCTACCTGCCAATCATAAACAATCTGATCCCTGGGTCAGGAAGATCCCTTGGAGGAGGAAATGGCAACCCACTCCAGTATTCTTGTCTGGAGAATCCCATGGACAGAGGAGCCTGGTGGGCTACAGTCTATGGGGAAGCAAAGAGTCAGACACAACTCATGTGTGTGAGCGACTGAGCGCACACACACGCATGAGACAGCTCCAGGGCACTCAGTTCAGTTCAGTTCAGTTCAGTTCAGTTCAGTTCAGTTCAGTCGCTCAGTCGTCTCCGACTCTTTGCGACCCCATGAATCACAGCAGGCCAGGCCTCCCTGTCCATCACCAACTCCCAGAGTTTATCCAAACTCATGTCTATCAAGTCAGTGATGCCATCCAGCCATCTCATCCTCTGTCGTCCCCTTCTCCTCCTGCCCCCAATCCCTCCCAGCATCAGGGTCTTTTCCAATGAGTCAACTCTTCGCATGAGGTGGCCAAAGTACTGGAGTTTCAGCTTCAGCATCAGTCCTTCCAATGAACACCCAGGACTGATCTCCTTTAGGATGGACTGGTTGGATCTCCTTGCAGTCCAAGGGACTCTCAAGAGTCTTCTCCAACATCATAGTTCAAAAGCATCAACTTTTCGGTGCTCAGCTTTCTTCACAGTCCAACTCTCACATCCATACATGACCACTGGAAAAACCATAGCCTTGACCAGACGGACCTTTGTTGGCAAAGTAACATCTCTGCTTTTTAATATGCTCTCTAGGTTGGTCATAACTTTCCTTCCAAGGAGTGAGCGTCTTTGAATTTCATGGCTGCAGTCACCATCTGCAGTGATTCTGGAGCACTACTGAGATGCAATACCTCCCATCCTCTTTCTATTTAAACAATGATCTGACTGTTGCCCATCCTGCTTGTGGAGAGACTAGATGATAATTAAGTAAAAGGTACTGGTAGCTATCCTCCCACACGGCCTTCTTGGGGGCTACCGCAAATTTCCTCCCCATCCACCCACTCCCACCTCCTCCCCTCAACTCTCCAAGCCGAGCAGTCTCTGTGTGTACTCTGGAAGCATAAACTTACATTATCATTAATCTAAGCCAAGCGTCATTGAGAAAGTAAATCTGCTGAAAAGAAACATTTATTCATTTTTAAATTTTGATGATGTACATATTAATCACTGTTGACAATTATCCACTCCACATCCCCTTGGATGAGTCACCTTGTCCCTATCCCCTCTGTCCTCTGCCTTTGACCCCAGCCTCAATGCTCACCGTCATAGCCTCTCTTTGGGGGATGGTTTCACCTAGATCCCAAACTTGACATTCCTCCTGCTCCCAGGAAGTTGGTTATTTACTGACTGAAAATGGAGAATTAAAAGTAGAAAAATAAAACACCTTTCCCAGCGGGGGCCATAAAAGGCTCATGAAGTCATAAAGACAATTACTGGCAGGCCTATATGGAATACCCTCTGCGAGTCATCTGTCTTCTGTTGGCAATAAAGACACGCAGCAAATTAACCATGAGGGAGGCCCGCTCACTTACCCTGTAATTAGACAGAGCTGCAAGATGCTTCCTTTCAAACTTCACGTGGGAGGGTCTGTTCCGGCTCCAGGCAGCCCTCCTCCCAGCCCAGCCAGGCCTGGGCTCCTTTGGCAGCTGCATACACAACTGGGCTTGGAGCGATGGAGGCAAAGGACAAGGCAACAGCCTCCCATCAGGGGGGCCTCCCCTCAAGGCTCTGCCAGTCTATTTATGGAGGTGGGCAGAGTGCAAAGATTCAGAGAGGTGACCTTAAGCCTCTGTAAGTGGCAGAAACACCTTTCTTTCCCACCACAGCTTTCACCATGGACTCTCATGCGATGTGTATTTCAGCCACCTGAAAGGGCCTGTTTCTCAAGTTCACCATCTACCTTCTGGCCTCCAGACTTTTGAATGTCCTGTTCCCTCTGCCTAGAATGCCCCTATCCCTACAAGGTCTCATCTTACAGACAGACAGTGTTAGTCACTCAGTCGTGTCCGACTCTTTGTGACCCCCATGGACTGTAGCCCTCTAGGTTCCTCTGTCCATGGAATTCTCCAGGCAAGAATACTGGAGTGGGTTGCCATACCTTTCTACAGGGGATCTTCCTGACCCAGGGATCGAACCTGGGGCTCCCACATGGCAGGCAGATTCTTGACCCTCTGAGCCACCAGGGTGCCCCCATCTTCCAGAGACTGAATGCAAATCATAAGTCCTCCACAAAGCCTTCCCCGACCCAATCTCTGAGTAGGTTAATGAGCTCTTCCCTCCCTGCCCACCTTTGTGCTAAACTTTTACTTTGTACTTCTCCCATCAATTATAAATCTGTATTTTGCAATCATTTTCCTCACCCCAGACTGTGATTTGGGGGCACGGAGAAGGTTGACAAATGTCTTGAAATCCAATTTGTCATCCTACCCCCAATCCCAGCTCCCAGCCCCATGTTCTCACCCAAGTACATGCCCAACAAATATTAACTGGAAGAATAAAGTACAAAAAAAACCCCTACAAGCTGAGTCTATGATGTATTGAGAAGAAGGGGTAAAAGCAAGTCGAGACCATTGGGGGAGGGTTGGAGTTATAAGCCTGGTCCCTATGTTTGGGGGAGACAGCGTCCATTCCACACCCCGTGTTCTTGGTTTTGAGGTCCTTCCTCTCCACTCCAGACCCGGCTTTTTTGCAATCAACACCTCAATTCTGGCTCTGCATTGAAAAGAGAAAAATGAGAAGTGGTCAGGGAGCATCCTTGCATCTCAGGACAATCACCTAAGACATTCAGCTCCCAAGGGCAGAGTCTGGCATGCAGATGAGCATTGGCCCATGGGCCGTACGCTGAAAATAAATCTGCTGGAAGCAAGATGAGTTATTGGTTAAAAATAAAAGTTAAGGTGGTGCTGATGCTGTGTTTTCCTGAGTCTGGTGCATAGGCAGCCAGAACCTTCTCCCAGGATGCTGGTGAGGGTGCAAAGGGCAAAGAATCATAGGGAAAAGGAAAGAATTTGCATGCTGGTGGCTGGGCTCTTTGAGGAAGGAGGAGAGGAGAGGGGCTGGCAGAAGATCCAGGTGCCCAGGTGAGCACTTCCACCAAGGTGCCTTTGGTGGATTTCCACCATTCCACCACTTTTGCCCTTTCAAAAAGGCTATTGTGACTTAGAGAATGGACTTTCGGACGTCAGGGGGAAGGATGAGAGGAAGGGATTGTTAGCGAGTTTGGGATGGACGTGTACACACTGCTATATTTAAAATCTGCTATATTTAAAATCAACAAGTTCCTTCTGTATAGCACATGGACCTCTGCTCAATGTTATGTGGCAGCCTGGATGGGAGGGGAGTTTGGGGGAGAATGGATACATGTATATGAAAAGCTGAGTCCCTTTGCCCTTCACCTGAAACCATCACAACATTGTTATCAGCTATACTACAACACGAAATAAAAAGTTCTTTTTTAAAAAAGGGCTGTTGCCAAGTCTTGCCCCAAACTTCCTGCTGAATCAGGAATCAGAAGGCCTTTCAGTCCAGCAACGAATACTTATTTATCAAGTGTCCACCACATGCCAGGCCCTGCTCCAAATGCTACAAATACCAAGGTAAACAATATAGTCCCAGCCCTCATGGAGTTCTAGACCAGGCATGAGGTATGCGGGGGGGCAGTGTGGCGGATATACAAGTAACGAATGAAACTGCCTAGAATGACTGTCTGTCACTACAGCGTGTGACAGGGCCCTGTTCCAATCTGAGAGGTCAGGAAAGGTCAGCTTGAGGAGATGACATTTACATGGAGGCCAGTGGTTGGATGGCATCACCAACTCATTGGACATGAGTTTGAGCAAGCTCGAGGAGATGGTGAAGGACAGGGAAGCCTGGTGTGCTGGAGTCCATGGGGTCACAAAGAGTAGGACACAACTGAACAACTGAACAACAACAACAATGGAAACCAATAGGTGTGGGTGGGAGCCAGTACAGAAGGCTCTGGGCCAGCAAGGACCCCCGAATGAACCAGTGTGGACACGGTGGGTGGGAGGGAAGGCTGATGGTGGCTAAAACCCTGTGGTTATAGACCACGCTGAGGAATTGGACTGTCCAAGGGAACTGATGGGGACTGAAGTCCCACCCACTCTCCACTCCCCAAGCCTGCATCCTGGAACAGGGCTGCGTTCCCCAGGGGAGGGTGTCTTTTCCAGCTTCACGAAGACATCATCTGGGACCAAGCCTGCAGCACTGGGACCACCCTGAGGAGTGCTGGCTCAAATCCACACACATGTGCACTGGGCACTGGTGAGTGTTAGACTAGACATCTCTGAGGCCCCTCCCACACTTGCCTTCTGTAAGTCTTTGAAAGAAGGGGGCAATTGTATCACAGGGGAGGGGCCTGTGAGGAAAGAGACCTCAAACCTGAAGAGCTTCAGTGTTCTGTCTGGACCACCCAGCAGACCTCCAACGGTTTCCTCAGTGTCCAAAGCCTTGTGGAGGGGAGGGATCTGAGCGGGACACGGGCTGGGGCTGCTGCAGGAAGGGACACCTTGCCCGAGCGGCCTCTGTGGGTCGAGTCTTGCAGGCTCCGTGCTCTGGCTTCCTTCAGAGGCCAGCCCAGGGAGCAGAGTCCTTGGGGAGAAGGCATTGTTTGCACAGAGTGTCTGTCGTTGCCCGAGGCCTGCACATCCCCTGGACACAGTCTCCAGCTGGCTGGCACTCACTCACCTTCCCTGTGCTGAGAGGACGGAGGGCGCTCTGTCACACGCCATCCATCAGGGTGTCGTGGGGGCACCGCAGGCCCCTCTGGCCCAGGGCTCTGCCTCCAGCCCCGGCGCCTGGGGAGGAGAGGTGGCTTCTTCCCTTTTCCTGCTCGCCGGTCTTGCAGCGGCTGCCACCTGGCTCCTTCCCCTTCCACGTCTCACGCCAGCAGCAGGTACCCAGGCTCAAACTTCTGACATCGTCCCCTCCCCCCAACCTCGCCTCGGCAGGCTGAGCATCTCAAAACCACCCCCTGGATTTGGTTGCTGGCTCTCCAGTAATAATAACTGTGTGCCTCTCTGGACTCTATCAGTGGCACGCCCTGTCCCAGGGGGACAACCAGAGCAGGGGAGGAGTCCATGAACAAACAGATATATCCTTGCCTGCCCCCAGCGTTGTTTAAAAATGATCTGACATCCTACTGTATAGCACAAGGAACTATATTCAATATCCTGGGATAAACCATATGGAATGTGCTGTGCTTAGTCGCTCAGTCATGTCCGACTCTTTGTGACCCCATGGAGTAGAACTCGCCAGGCTCCTCTGTCCCTAGGATTTTCCAGGCAAAAATACTGGAGTGGGTTCCCATGCCCTCCTCCAGGGGGTCTTCCCAACCCAGGGATTGAACCCAGGTTCTGCACTGCATTGCAATCCTGCATTGCAAGTGCATTCTTTACCATCTGAGCCACCAGGGAAGCCCATGTATATATGTATAATGGAATCATTTTACTCTCCAGCAGAAACTAACACAACATTGTAAATCAACTATACTTCAATAAAATAAATCTGAAAAAAAAAACTATGTTACATTTGACAACTATATAACATGCTGAGCCTCAGTTTCCTCATTTGTAAAAAGTGCAAGGGGTTATGGAGAGGAACAGATGAGAGTAACATGGAAATAACTTCATATGGTGCCTCGTGCAAAGTGAATCCTCAATAAATATTAACTATTACCACTGTGCCGTGCTCAGTTGCCCAGTCATGTCCAACTCTTTGCAACCCCATGGACTGTAGCCCGCCAGGCTCCACTCCATGGGATTTCCCAGGCAACAATACTGGAATGGGTCGTCATCTCCTACTCCAGGGGATCTTCACAACCCAAGGATTGAACCTGCATCTCTTGTGCCTTCTGCATTGGCAGGCAGATTCTTTACCACTGTGCCACCTGGGAAACCCCAACTATTACCGTTAGCTACTATTTATTAGGCATCTCTGGTTGCCCAGCTGTGTGCTATAGGATTTACACACATGCCATTTGTTCTGCTTCACAATTGCACCAGGTGTGTGACAGTACCCCACGTCACACAGGTGGAGACAAAAGCACAGGGAGTAGGATTTAATCTCTTCGGTGTCTGTGTGACTCCAGCACACCACTGAGCTATATTACCCATTAGGTCTTAGGACCCCAAGGGCCCCATCTGCTTTCTGGGGTGGCATTTTTTCACTCAAGTTCTCTTAGCAATTCCTGAGAGAGGGCTTCAGTAAGGGGAAAAGAGACCAAGGAACCCCAGGCTTCCCAATCAATACTGAGGGCAAGAACTGTAACTTTGAAGTGTTTGGGGTGGACCTGGGATGCTAATCTTGTCTGCATCTAAACCAATGGGAGGCAAAGAGAGAGGCTGGAAATGGCAAGAAACTGGAATTCAGAGTGCAAAAGCCTAGGCTCACCATTTATTAACCATGTGACCTCGAGCCTCATAAGAAATGTCTCTGATACATGCATCCCCTTCTGTAAGATGGGTTAACGCAACACTTGCCTTCTCAGAGATACTCCGAGGATGAAATGAAACATTAACTGTGAAAGTGATCTTTTTCTACCATAAAGTGATGGTCAGTTATAAAGAACTGCCATTGAGGCACACTGGCTTAGAAGAAATAAGTCAAATTGTAAGAAGACTTTGGTTAAATTTAACAGACAAATACTGAGCTGTATCGAAAGCACCTATTCAAATTCAAAGACGAGACCAAGGAAATGAATATACCGTCTTATAGTGCTCTTTGGGGCTCACAGACCAAGCTCAGAGTAGAGGCAGGATTTCCTGGAGGAACGTTTGCACGCTGAGCTTTTTTTTTTTTTTAATTTTTTTATTAGTTGGAGGCTAATTACTTCACAACATTTCAGTGGGTTTTGTCATACATTGATATGAATCAGCCATAGATTTACACTTATTCCCCATCCCGATCCCCCCTCCCACCTCCCTCTCCACCCGATTCCTCTGGGTCTTCCCAGTGTACCAGGCCCGAGCACTTGTCTCATGCTTTTGAGAGGAGAGTGAGAAGGATGCTGATGCCGAAGGAAGTTGCTCCAGCAGAATACAGATCGATCAAAGGCAGAGGTGGGGAAACCAGAAGCAGGCGGAATCCAGGGTGGCTGGACTGCTGTGTACCCACAAGAGAGCATAGGAGAGAGGCTATGAAGTGGGCACAGTTATTATCCCCATTGAACAGATGAAGAAACTGAGGCTCAGAGCAGTCATAGAATTCACACAGCAAGTGAATGTGGTTGCAGTCGGCCCGGGGTCTGGCTCCATGTTCTTAACTAACTAATCTCAGGGTGGGGCTGTGGGAAGAAAGTGAACAAGGGGCCCTGCAGATGTCTGGGCACTGTGTGGGATGAAAAGATGAAAAAAGAGTTGGGAGGTAGAAGTTATTGGGAAACTCAGGTGAATGAGCTCCTTGATAAGAACCAGTCATCCCAAGTCTGGCCAAACATTGCTGAGGCCTTTTCTAGCCTGCGTATCTAAAGCCCCTCCCAGTGCCTGCTGGGGAGGGGTCAGGAGGGCTGATGATACTGTTACACTCCAGCCCCCAGCGCTAACAGCACCCCTGGGAGGGTCTCATGACCCTGGGCCACAAGGTTTGGTGTCCAGATGCCCTCCTCACTCTAGACCTCTTAGGATGGAAGCGTTCCTCGAGTTCCTGCTCTGCCTTCACTATGCAGGTTGGAGCAGGTGGAGCCTTGCAGCATCTGTGTACTCTATCCACGATGGGCCACATTCCCTCTCCTAAGAGGATACAGCAACCAGGCCTTCTCGTTTACTGAGCACGGGAGGTGCGCAGAGGGGCATCGTGGGGAGAACTTGCGTTTTGGAGGCAGAACAACACAGACTTGATTCCTGGATGTGCAACTCATAAGCTGTGTGACCTGGAGAAAAGTCCCTTAGTCTCTGTGGGCCCCGTTTCCTAGTTTGTAACATGGGGGCAAATAACACCTACCATGCAGAATGGAGAAGCACAGAGGTTAATTAGTGCCTATCCCAAAGAGAACTCTGTAAATGCCAGGCCTCTTTGATAACCACTCTTACAGGCCAGTGTTTAAAGAACCCACTCAGTGGCATTTACTCTTGGCCCAGAGCACCAGCCCAGATAAAGACAGGTAGCTCTAGGCCCTGCCCCCAAAAGGCACAGACAAGCGGAGGGGCCTCCTGGCTACCTCAGAGGATAACTCCATCACCAGCTCCTACAGAA
Source organism: Cervus canadensis (assembly GCF_019320065.1). Taxonomy (NCBI): domain Eukaryota; kingdom Metazoa; phylum Chordata; class Mammalia; order Artiodactyla; family Cervidae; genus Cervus; species Cervus canadensis. The sequence goes on from NC_057396.1 coordinate 23,952,534, forward strand.
GCCCTTTGATGTGGATACAACCCAGGCCTGCAGCCTCATTGCTTATGAAGACGCCGGTGAAAGATTTATGGAGGAGCTCCACGGGGGACACAGCTAGGGGAGGGCAAGCTGGAAAGCAAGAAAGTGCAGGTGCCTGGGGACAGAGCGTCTGAGAGGCGTGATTACAGGCCCGTCCGCGTTAACAGAGACGTGAGCAGGGCTACTGTGCACACCGGCCGGCAGGCTGCTCTCAGGAAGGGGACGGAGCACACTCAAGGTGTGCGAGGCCCCTTCCGCAGGTTGGCTCGTTTGATCCTCAGAGATCCTGCCCTGTAAGCAGGTGAGCAAACTGAGGCCAGAGAGGTTAAATAACTTGCCTGGTGCCACACAGCATCACAGACACCAGAAAGAAGGTGGCGTTTGAGCTAGGCCATGAAACATGTGTAGGCTTTGTACAAACAGGAGGCTGGCCTGGGAGGGGACTGCCCTCTGACAGGGTCACCACATGGGCAGAGGGCGTAAAATGAGCAAAGACAGGAGGCTGACAACAAACGAGGTGTCGCTCAGGACAGGGGCCTTGCTGGGAGCACGTGTCTGGTGGGGAGGCTACACATACTAGGCATTCTTGGGCTCTAAGAAATTTGCTCACGGTCATGCATCTGGTGAGTGATAGAGATGTCAAAATCTACCTCTTTAGGTTTTTTCACTAAGCCAAGATATGACTTACTCTACCTGAAGAAACAAGATATCAATGCAATGCAAAAGATTAAAAAAGAACTAAAAATACCCAGTTTAGAGAAGAGAAGACTGAAGCATGAGATGGTAAGAATTGTCATCAAAGCTGGTGACCAAAGGCTCCCGTCCTTCCTCCCCAGAGACAGGAAGGGGGAGATGGTAAAAGTAGATGGTAGAAGTGGTCCAGGCCTGACTTCACCTCACTGCCCTCTGGCTCAGGCCCGAACTCCATACCCTGACCTTTTCAGCATCTCCATACTCACCAGGCCCCACACTCGCCCCAAGACCTAATTGCCACCTGTTCCCCATCACGCTCTTGCTTTAAGCGGGGTTCTCACCATCCCCCGAATCTCCAAGCCCTTCCTCCAGACACTCTCCATCCCTGGCTAACCCCTCCTTCTCTTCCTTCATTTACAAAATGCAACCAATACCAACTACCTCACAAGACTGTCTCAGGATTCCATGAGATGACTCATTCTCAGAATCCACAGATATTTTTTGAGAACATTGAGCACCGAGACTTCCCTGGCGATCCAGTGGTTAAGAGTCTGTGTTCCCAATGCAGGGAGCTCAGGTTCAATCCCTGGTCAGGGAGCTAAGATCCCACATTTCATGGTCCAAAAAAAAAAAAAAAGCAAAGCTGTGCTTTAAAATATATTTTTAAAAAAAGAATATCAAGCACCTGCTACATGCTAAGCACTAGGCTAAGTGCTGAGGACGCTTGGGGACAACACCTGAGTCTTTGCCCTGGGGTTGCTGGTGATCTGGTGGGGAACAGACCAGTACATCATCCACTTGAGAGCACTGACACTTTGGAAATGCAGTGGTGGGATTAGGGGAGGTTTGCTGGAGAAAGTGACAGCTAAGCTGAGACTTGAAGGATCAGCAGAAGTTGGCAAAGGGCAGGAGTGTAGAAAGCAGAAGGAGCAGCATTTGCAAAGGCTTTCAGGCCATGAAGAGCGTGACATTTGGAGAAAGTGTCTGCAGCTCAGTGTGGAGTCACTGGCAGCAGGTGGCCGGGGGCGGCCAGAGATGAAGCCAAGGGTGAAGCAGGGGCTACATCCAACAGGCTTGAAGACAGCAGAATCTTTTGGGGTATCATGGACCCCTTGGAAAGCCTGGTGAAGCATTTGGACCTCTTCCCAGAATAATATCTTTAAATGCATAAAATAAAATACTTGGGATTACATAGGAAATAAATTATATTGAAGTGCAGTTAAAGAAATATTTTTTAAAAACTAATTTGTAATATAGTAATGTATGAGATTTTTATTAATGCCGTAAATAATCAGTTCTAGTGGCAAGTCTAATTACACAATTTTGAAGTAGTGCTGAAAGAAAACAATATTTCAAGATTAAGTGTAATAACTATAATATGATATAAAAATATCTGTGATTTCCATTGATGACAAAGTCACGGTACTGCCAAAATTGCTATGGATTAGATTCTATGGATGGTGCTTACATGTGTAATTAAAGGAAATGCTAACTTCAGTGAGAGTTTAGTAGAATTAAAGACTTTTTTCTTCTCATCCATGTTTGTAATCCCTTGTCTTTAAAGACTTGTTAAGGAGCATTTCCTTGACCCCTGGCTCTTGAGAAGTCCCTGCCATGGCCATAGTCACTTGTCCAGTCCTCATCTCCTGCCACCTGTCTGATAGACCCCTCCTTTCCAGCTGATCAGACTCCTTGCTGTCCCCTGAACATCCCAAGCAGACAGCTGCCTCAGGGCTTTTGCACATGCTGTCCTCTGCTTGGACTGCTGCCCCCCAAAATATGGACGTGAATCCCTTTCTCCTTTCCTTTAGGACTCCACTCAAATGTCACCTTATCAGAGAAGCCTTCCCTGGCCACCCTATGAAAACAGCAACACCTATTTGCCCCCCATACTCATATCCCCCATTCTCTGCTTTATTTTTCTCAATCATATTTACACTATCTGATGTTTGTAAGGTTTTGTTTCTTGTCTTCTTCACCCCACTAGAATGGAAGCTGCATAATAACACAGGCTCTATTTTGCTCACTGTTGTCTCCCTAGCACTTGGAGCAGTTTACACTAAGAGACTTATAGCCCCCACTCCCTTCTACTTATCTAAATCCTTCAAAGCCCACCAAGGCCCACCAGCAACATGAAGCCCCCATTGCTACTCCAGCCTTCTCTGGATACCCACTCTCAGGGAGACAAGGTTATTGAGGATGGAAACCATGTCTTGTGGTTTCTGCATCTCCCCTACCTAACATGCCCGGGTATGGAACAGGGTTTCAAAAACACATATGCCATAAAGAAAATGTGGTGTGTGTGTGTGTGTGTGTGTGTGTGTGTGTGTGTGTGTAATCGAATATTACTCAGCCATAACAAGGGATGAAATTGAGTCATTTGTAGTGATGTGGGTAAACCTTGAGTCTGTCATACAGAGTGAAGTAAATCAGAAAGAGGAAAACAAATATTGTATATTAATGCATATATATGGAATCTAGGAAAATGATATTAATGAACCTATTTTGGGGGTAGGAATAGAGACGCAGACACAGAGAATGAACTTGGGGGGAACAGGAGGAAGAAGAGGGTGGAAGGAACTGAGAGAGTAGCACTGACATATACACAGCATCATGTGTAAAACACATAGCTAGTGGGAAGCTGCTCTATAGCACAGAGAACTCAGCCTGGTGCTCTGTGATGACCTAAACAGGAGGGATGGGGATGGAGGTGGGAGGGAGGCTCAAGAAGGGAGGATATATGTATACATATAGCTGATTCACCTTGATGTACATTAGAAACCAAACCAGCACAGCATTGTAAAGCGATTATACTCCAATAGTAACAATTAAAAAAAAAAAGAGTGCATGCACCAGCCAGCCTGGGCAGTTCCGTGAATGAATGGAGCTGGCCAGAGGAGACTGTGGAATTCCATCCACAGTGGGCTGAATGGTGGCCCCCAAAGATATATGTTCATGTTATAACCTCCAGAACCTGTGAGTGTTGCCTTATTTAGAAGAGGGGTCTCGGTAGATGTAACTAGGGTAAGGATCCTGAGAAACACAGACCATCTCTGATGATCAGTATGGGCCCTCAGTGTCAGCACAAGTGTCTTCTAAGAAAGAAGCAAAGGGAGATGGCATAGATGCTCAGAGGGGAAGGTGATGTGAGGATGGAGGCAGACAGAGGTTGGAGTGATGCAGCCGCAGGTCTAGGGATGCCAGGGCGGCCACCAGAAGCCAGAAGAGATGAGAGGTGCATTCTCCCCTCAGGCCCCCAGAGAACTGCAGGCTTGCTGGATTTTGGAGTTTGGGCTGCCAGAACTGCAGGGGAAGAGATGTCTGTTGTTTTAAGCCACCCAGGTAGTGGTAACTTACTAGAGCAATCACTGAGGAAACTAATGCCCCATCTATAGGCCTGCTATAGGGAAACACAGACTAACACCAGGTCTCCCCCCTCTCCCCGCCTTCCCCCCAAAGAACCTGAAAATTCAACCTTTAATGTGCAAGCTCCTGGTTTCTAAGTCTGTGTTTTGGTTGCGGAAACCAACTCTGGCTAACATGAGCTAACATAAATGCCGTATTAGAAGGAGTTGGATGAGCTCACAGAACTGAAAAGATGAAACAAAACCTGGAAAATGTGCGGGATCCAAGGGAGACCTGTGGTTTCCAGGCCGAGGTGACATCTTCTCAAGGCACTGATTCACGGCAGTGATTCACGACCACACCACTGGCGACCACCAGGCTCCAACCCTGAGGTCACAAGGAAAACCCCGAGCCCACTCCCTGCGGACCCAGGCAGTTAGACTCCAGAGCTGGCACCCTTCCCCACACACAAGGAGCCCATTGAGGGAAGCTCTGTAAAAGGACAAATATCTGAGAGATGGGCACTCCCAGTGGGAGCAGCTTTTAGACTTGTTGCTTGGGACCCACAAGAAGAAATGCATTTTAGATCACAGACCAGCATAAAAACATACCACATATAAATCTGAAAATATATTTACCTTACTGTGTACAATTCCTGAAGACAGCCTTCTTTCTTCTTCTTTTCACTTCTTTTCTTTTATTTCTTCTTTTCTGTCTCCTCTCTTCCATCTCATCCCACCCCATCCTATCCTCCTCATCCTGTTCTATTTTCATTCCCAGAGTGATGTTCATTTCTGAAAGGAAGAGAAAATATTTCCCATGCACTGAAATACTCAGAACAGATAACCACTTAAAAATTTACTTAGAGATAAATTTTTCCCCAAATCAAAATTTAAGAATGAGCAACTTGGGATCCCTTCTAAGCTGATTTCAAGATCAGCTAAGGGATCATAAACCACAGTTTTAAAAACACTGCACCAGAGCAACTAATTCTACTGAAAAGAAAAATCAAAATACAAACAAACTGAAACAATAAACAACCAACAGTATTGAAAGTGAAAATTGCTCAGTTATATCCGACTCTTTGTGGCCCCATGGACTGTAGAGTCCCATGGAATTCTCCAAGCCAGAATACTGCAGTGGGTAGCCTTTCCCTTCTCCAGAGGAGCTTCCCAACCCAGGGATCAAACCCAGGTCTCCTGCATTGCAGACGGATTCTTTACCAGCTGAGCCACAATGGATGCCCAAGAATACTGAAGCGAGTAGCCTATCCCTTCTCCAGGGGATCTTCCTGACCCAGGAATTGAACTGGGGTCTCCTGCATTGCAGGTGAATTCTTTGCCAACAGGGCTATCAGGGAAGCCTCAAAAGTATTGGGGACAAACAAAAAGTGGTTTTGAGCTGGACACAGTCATGGGCTGCCAGTTTATGCCCCTTTCATTAAAATCTCGATCTGTGATCAATGGATTGATTGACGCAACTGTAGCAAGAGAATGTGGGGAGAGCTCTCTTTGGTTTAGAATTTATAATGACAGCTTTAACTCTAAGCATCTAGCACAAGCCTGGCACACAATAGGTGCTCAATAAATATTAAAGTGCTATAAAGGAAAAGAATTGAATATATACACACACACATGTATAGCCACTTTCCCAGGTGGCACAATGGTAGAGAATCCACCTGCCAGTCTGAAGGAGAAGCGAGAGACCTGGGCTTGATCCCTGGATCAGGAAGATCCCCTGGAAGAGAGCATGCCGCCCACTCCAGTATTCTTGCTTAGAGAATCCCATGCACAGAGGAGCCTGGAGGGCTACAGTCCATGGGGTTGCAAAGAGTCTGACACAACTGAGTGGCTGAGTGCACACACACACACACTCACACACACACACACACACACATATATATAGTTCACTATGATGGACACTTCAAATTAATACAACATTGTAAATCGACTGTACTTAAATTGTTTAAAAGAAAGGGAAAAACAAAATAAATATTTAAGTGCAACTGAAAACAGATCTCAGCTCCCTTGTCATGTAGCAGGCCTGGCTGGAGTTCAGGTGTGGCCGTGGGCAGAAACGGACCCATATCTACAGGTGGCCGCAGAGCCCAGAAGCACCTCCAGGCTTGGTGCCAGCCTGTCGTTCCTTCCCAGGTTCCGTTCGTCACCATCCCCATAAACACCCAGCCAGAGGAGTGCTTTGTTTCACATCAACCAGCATCATCCTCCCCGCCCCCTCTCCTTCTCGCATCTCTCTTTTGGCAGTGCTATTTGTTAAACTGTAAAAAAAACACCTAACGAGGCTCTGTGGTTACAGGGCAGGAGGAGAGCAGGGGATGGGACAGGCAGAGAGGAAAGAAGTGCTTTTTCAACTTTGCCTCTAATGTCTTCGTTAATTGAACTCATCAGCTAAAATCATTTGTAGAAATTTCAAAAAAAAAAAAAGGAGAGACAGAGAAAAGGAACTGATCATATGCAGGAGAAATAACTCAGATGTGAAAATCCTTCAGACTGGGAGATTGCACTATTTATTCACCCAAGTGTCCTGCTGTGTCTCTGAAATGCAGTGATTTAATGAGGTGCTGCAAAGGTATTTGTTATTAAGAAATTCTGTCTCTGCTTATTCTCCTCCGTGTGATTAGGACGGAGCCGGCGGAAGCTCCTCACCGGCACGCTATTAAAGATTTAGGAGGCTGTTGCTCTCCCCCTGCTCCCCTCTTACAAGCGCCTTTTGAAATGGTTCCAAAATTAAATATTGTACAAGCCGATCAGCCTTGTTTAACGCAGATGCTGAGTGAGATTTAAAAAGAAATTAGAAAAGCATTTGTGTTAACAGATGTTCTTCCTTTTCTCTCTTGGAGCTGAGATGATTGGGGCTGGGTCCCTCCCGAGCCACGCAAGAGCCAAGAGGGATAAGCCCCAGTTTGCACAGGGGCAGAGAGGGGACACCTGGGTCCTCGATCCCTCTGTTGGTGAGGACCCAGAGGCTCTGCAGGAAGGAGAAAAGCAAGCCGCTGACCTGGCAGACTCTTCCCCAAAGCTCCTATATCCTCCCAGAGCCTCTTCCAAGGCCAGGTTCAGCAGGTGCTCGCTGGAACTCTGCGGCCATGCAAATACCATAACCCAGAGCTTCAGAAAATCAGCAAGTGGACAGATATCTCTGTCCCCGGACTCATCCAGCTATTGCCTTTGACTCTAGACACAGTCTTCTTAGAGCCTCTGACCCAGACCTTTCATCCAGGCAATACCAGCTCTGGCCAGCCCCTCAGTAGGTTAGACGCCCTGCTTCCTCAGAGTCACGCCGTTTCCTCCCTTGACGTCCAGTTAGATAGACCATACTAACTTGGTAAGCTCTGGCTGGCATCTTAAATCTCTCTTCAACAGACTTTCCGCTCTGTCCTTAGTTAAAACTAATGGGGGCCATCCCTTGAACAAGTAAAACCATCCAAGTAGATGGCAAGCCGAGGCTTCTCCAAGTGCTTACCCCCGCCCTGTAAATTGATCCCCACGCCCTCCCTCGAGGCGTGAGGAAGAGATTCAGTGACTTCAGTGATGGGGGTACTAGTAAGTGGCTGACCTGGATCTAGTGCCAGGCCCCCCAAACTTAGTCAAACATCTCGTCTGATATGCCGCAGAGATGGAGAAACAAACTGTTTCCTTGCAGATTTACATGTTTGTTTATTGTTGTTGGGGAAACACAAGGCATAGAGGCACAGTGACTTGCTCACAATCCCACAGAAGCATCAGGGACAGAATCAAGCAAGACTCTGCCTCCCAAGGTCCAACTGAGTGTTTCCCCATCGGTCAGTCCATTGCACCATCTACAAATGCTTGTTAAGTGACTGCTGCTTGCCAAGCTCTGTGCAAGGCTCTGAAGACATTTAGGGGAGGGAGTGAGGGGAGGAGCAAACCAGAGCCTCAAGAAGAAACAGACATTGAGCAAATTATTGCAGATATGGACAAAAGAATTTGCAAGGAGGATGGGGGCCATGGGACTATAAATGTGGAGAAGTAGAACCAGTCAGAACGCAACGGCTCCCAAGGAAAGACAACGAACAAACCACAGCCAAGAAACCAACTGCAGGTCTGAGGTCACCGCTATCTGTCCATTTAACCCAGGGGCGTCCTTCGCTGCATTCAACTAGCTCCCTATGGCAGGACCCTGTTCAGTCCCTCCTGCCAACTCTCACCGCATTAGTCGTGGAGCACTGCCCCTCTTTCTCCCATCCCCTCTGGCAACAAGGATGGCAGAGTAATAATCTCCACCCCACCATAACTCACCACTTCTTCTATGAAGTCCCAGCCCCGCACACACACCCCAGAAGCAAGATGAAAGACAAGTAAAAATGAGAACCAGGCAACTTCCTAATTAACACTCTCAGAAACAGCCAGACTTCCCCCACATGCAAACGAAGATCCCCATTTAAAAACTGGGATGTGGACATCCACGTGGGGAGTGAAGGTGTCTCTGTGCTGGACTGGCAGTGCCAAGAGAGGGGGTCAGGGGACAAACGCAGTACCTCTGTGACAAACTGGGGGGGGGGGCAGGCCTGGACAAATCTCCCCACTGCTCTGGGTCCCTGTCTCCCCATCAGCAGGGGGCAGGCGGGGAAGGGCTGAGTCCAGTGCAACCTGAGGTCTGGTGGCCTCCTCCTCCTCTTGGAGGTTCTTCTGTGGAACTCAGCCTTTAACACCCCACAACTCCTCCCATCACCCAGGTCAGCACCTCGCTCACCTCCTCCCTTAACTCTGAATGTCCCATTTTACATCTGAGTCACCCAGGGAGCCTTAAGAAGACAGATGCCTAAGAACCACTCCTAGAGATTCTGGCTCAAGACCCAGGCAGTGTCGGGTTTATTTCAGGCACTCGAATGACCAAGGATGCTGCCTAACAAGTTAACTGAAACTAGAGCTCCTCCCTGGAGGCAGAGGAGACCCTTCTAGGATTTCCTTCTTTGGGTCCTACTATCAAGTCCTCCAAATCCCAGTGACAACACCCAGGGCAGGGAGCTTTTAGCTAGTGTTATGACTCTAAGGCTCTGTCTGTGCCCTTCCTGTAATCTAGGTTACCTCTCCCCTCAATCTCTGTCTTCTTCAAAGACCCCCTCCACGGGGTCTTCCACAATCCCCCACCCCAGCCAATCAAGCTGCCCTCCATATCAACATCACTTAGTATCTGTGCAACACTTAGAGCCCAGTGTCCGGCCTTACCATTTGTTGCTGATGCATCTATAGTCCTCTCTAGATGGCAAATTCTTTGTGAGGAACTGTGTTTTATTTATCCTTTTATCCTCCTCACACCAAAGCCTTGCCTAGTGCTTTGAAACATAATAGGGGTTCAGTGTCTTTAGTTGGGGAAACAATAGTAACAAATGAAATGGCTAGAGAAGCGTATTAAATATGTATATTTCAGAGAGGCAAAACAGCCTTAGTCTAAGAGTCAGAAAGGTGGGATCCTGGTTACAGCTCTGTATGTAGGTATGTACGTTAGTCACTCAGTCGTGTCCGACTCTTTGTGGTCACATGGACTATAGCCCACCAGGCTTCTCTGTCCATGGACTTCTCCAAGCAAGAATACAGGAGTGGGTTGCCACTTCCTCCTCCAGGGGATCTTCCCGACCCAGGGATTGTACCTGGGTCTCCTGCATTGCGGGCAGATTCTTTAACCTCTGAGCCACCTGTAACTTTGTCCACAAAAGCAGGTGGTTGGACTCAACCGTCGTCTCTAGGCTGTAAAGAGCCCCTAATTGCCTCCAGAGAGTCACAGAAGCAGCCCTGACTCCTCGTTACTTGAAGAAACAGCACAGAAGCAAAATTGGTATTTCATGTTTTTTCAGTCTGGGACATGATTGGGAAACCACCAGGACACATGACAGTGGAGATTCCTTCCCCTCAAAAAATATGGGTCCATACTTGACACACTCATATACATCCCGTCTTCCTTTATCCTCAACCTCTACCCTCACGTCTTACAAAATCCAGGAAGGCACCAAAGCAATGTTGTGCTTGAAGTGAACCAAAATAGACATGTACTAAAGGCACTAGGCTAAGTGGTATTATATTAAAAAGTCTCATGATGCAAACTCTTCCAGAGCTAAGTGCCCCGGCTTTATCTGGAAGAGGAAGGAGGAAAAACCACTTGTTTTTCTACCAGTCAAGATCTGCTGGTTCAGCTTCCCTCTCAGCTGGGAATTCCTAGAGCTAGAGACTAGGAAGTACAGTGATGGCCTCCAGTTTACAGACTACGCTGCTATAGTAAAGGTTGCTAGCTGCTTCCTGAGAGCCACACCCTCCTGTTTTTTCAGGAATACAGAAAGTCTTTCTGATTTTTCACTAGGCACTCAGCTAAAAGATGACATTTTGCAGCTTCCTATTTAACTAGTGTGACCATCAAGTAAATAGTAGCCAGTGAGACAGAAGTACTGTGTGACACTTCCAGAAAGTCTCCTGAAAGGGAAGGGCCACCTTCTAGCTACTGGGTGTAACGGCTGGAGCTCCAGATGCCATTTTGGACCATGAGGTAAACTTGGGAAAGAAGCCACTCAGTAACAAAGTGTCCAGTAGAGAAAGTCTTGGTCCCTAACTAACACTGTGGATCTGCCATACTTTCTTCTGACTGATTTTACATCTGATTTTCTTGCTTCTGATTTATTTTATATCAAGGAGGGAAGTCACTATTTGCAGTGCTGTCTGTTACAGCCAAACCTAATCCTAATTGATGCTGCAGACAAAGTGGGCAGAACACTGAACTGAAAGGGAGGGGACAGGTTCTTGTCCTGAGTCTGCTGTTAGTCACCTTGGACCAGTCCCCAAATTTTGCAGGCCTAAGCTTAATCTGTAAAATAGATCCAGATGAGAAAGGGAATGAATTACATAGTCTCAAAGGACCATTCAATTTTCAAACCAGATACTTCTGCTAAAATTTCCAGCTGTCCCAGTGACTTAGTATTGACCAGTTGGAGAATCCAGTCAAGAGTCCCCAGTGCACAAGTGAGGGCATCTTTCATCGACGAGACACCACTAAGGCACTCAAAAAACCCAAGACCACAGACTTTGGAATTTGATAAACAACTTCAAATCCCAGTGCCACAATTTCCTAACTCTGAGACCTTGGACAAGTCATCTATCCTCATCCTTAAAATGGACAGACAATATCCAATGCTGCAGGGATGGTTAGTGGATTTGTGGGAATGTGAATGGCAACCCACTCCAGTATTCTTGCCTGGAGAATCCTACGGACAGAGGAGCCTGGTGGGCTATAGTCCATTGGTTCGCAAAAGAGTTGGACATGACCTAGTGACTAAACAACAAAAAACAACAAACATCAAACTTACCCAGGGCACCAGAGTGACACAGTTAATCTCTGTAGATTGTGCCAAAGTTAACTGGATGTCTGGGGAAGAGGCCACACCCTGGGCAAACATCCTCTGTCCTCATGGGTCACCAGCATGGGAACCCCGATCCCCACGAGGCCCATGCTGAGCCACATGAAAGGGGAAAGACAGCCAGGTCTCACTGCTCTCCATGAAGGAAAGAGGGTGGGGATCACAAGAAGAGAAAGAAAGACAAAATTGAGGAGCTGAGATTTGGGTGTGTGAGCACTTCAGCAAGAAAACAAATATCTTTATTGGCTCTGGACAGTCTGCCAATCAGCCACAAAATTACCAGCTTCTCTCTCCTCCCAGAAGGGCCTCCACGGCTGTACACAAAAGCTGCCAAAGGAACTTCGGGACCTGGAGAATAAAAGCCCCTCTCTGCCTGGTGCGGGCTGATTTGCAATGCATTGCTTCAGCATAATTTCCCAACTCTGCAGCCACACAAAGGCATTTCTGTCCCTATCTGTGAGTTTAATAATTTCTATTTCCTACACCTTGCATTCATAATGCATCCACCCAACATAGGTTTGGGCTGGGCACTGGCCTCAGGCCTTGGCCATGTCAGATGCCCTCTCCAGGGCCCCAGGGTGGAAAAACATATATTTATTAGACAATTTAGCATCATCGGAGGATGTAGCAAAGAAGGCAGACTGCCTGACCTCCGTGAAATGTAGCTCAAATGCTGTCACCTGGCCCTTCATGGTCCTTTACTCCACTTCATTAATTTATTTATTCCATGCAGCAACTACTAATAGTAGACATTCTCCCGGACATGCTAAGACCTGGTTTCCTATCACGGATAGCACAGTACTGAGAAGGTATATATACAGGGTAGGCGTGATTTGATATAAGTGCACTTGCCCGTAGGGCTTCCCAGGTGGCACTAGTGGTAAAGAACCTGCCTGCCAACGCAGGAGACATAAGAGATGCAGGTTCGATCCCTGAGTTGGGAAGATCCGCTAGAGAAGGGCCTGGTAACCCACTCCAGTATTCTTGCCTGGAGAATCCCGTGGACAGAGGAACCTGGTGGGTACAGTCCATAGGGTCACACAGAGTCAGACACAACTGAAGCGACTTAGCACACGCACATGCTCTTGACCATAACTCTGGGAAGGTTGGCACCATGTCTGTTCAAGTTCACTCTTGATAGCTTTAGTACTTGACAATATCTGTCCATAATAAGTCCTCAATTCTATCTGATGAATATTGAGTGAAAGTGTAAATGACTATCAAGATCTGTAAGTATAATGAAAAGAGATTTTGTTTTCTAGGTCTTGCTCTGTTTGGCATGACAGGGTAGGGGTCGGGGAACAGGGGGAGGGTACCGGTCACAGGACATCTAAATGCCAGGGTCACTGTGGAGATGGCCCTGGAGGAGAGCAGAAGTGTGATTTCGCAAAAAGAGGCACAGATGAGAGAAGCCGCTCCCTGACGGGGGAAAGAGGCTGCAGAGGCAAGAAGAACATTAGGAGTTTGGGGTGGAATGGCAGGCCGGCCAGCTGAAGGAGTAGGTTGGCCCCAGCGATCTAAGGCCTCACTCAGAGGCCAAATTGGGAATGACATCAGACAAACTCAAGCTTGGGTCCCAGCTTCCTCGTATCAGCAGTGAGATATCCATCATGACCTCTCACCTCGGGCTTCCCCGGTGACTCAGCAGTAAAGAATCCATCTGCCAGTGCAGGAGACCCGGATTCAGTCCCTGATCCAGGAAGATCCCACATGTCTCAGAGCAACTAAGTTTGCGTGCCACATCTATTGAGCCTGTGCTCTAAGAGCCCAGAAACTGCAACTACTGAGTCCACAGGCCACAATGTGAAACCCATGCACCCTAGAGCCTGTGCTCGGTAAGAATAGAAGCCACCACAGTGAGAAGCCTGCGCACCACAACTAGAGAGGAGCCCTCACTTGCTGCAACTAGAGAAAAGCCCGCACAGCAACAGAGACCCAGTGCAGCCAAAAATAATAAATAAACAAATTATGCATACACATATATGCACATACACATATATAAAGACCTCTCACCTCCATGTTCTTTTCTGGTAAGTATGATCACTGCAAATCCCTCCCTTCTATCATCACCATGAAGCTGAAAAGCAGTGGTCCTGCACATAAGGCAGGGAGCATGGCCAGTTCATGAGATTTTGGTGGAAGTCATATCTGTTTCTCACAGGGATGCTGACACTTCTGATTCAGGCAGAATCTGAGCCTCTCATGCACTCCCAAGCCCTCCTCTCCTCTCTGTTTGGGAAACACCGCAAGATCTCTGTGCCCCCTCACCGCAGCGAGAGCTAATTTCATCAAGTAGAGTGAGAAGCACAGAGGGCATGATGGGCTGGAGCAAACTGTCTGCCGCTGACTCAGGTCAGAGAGGGGTTAGTTGAGTGGCTGATGGGGGACCATGTGTCCCCCAGATGCTTCCCGGAACAGGCGGCACCGCTACATGCTCATTCCTGCAGACAGTGAAGGAGAGCCTTCCTCTTCCTCTTGTCCTCCACCAGCCATATCATGGATGCCTTTCTGTCTGACTCTAGCTCTTTGCACCTTCCACTGCAGGATACCTATGCCAGTACTGAGTTCAGAGTAATATCAGAAGGGTTTGATTTGGAATGGATCCTTATCCCCACCCTCATTTCACAGATAAGAAGACAGGCCCAGAAAGGTAATGAGACCTGCCCAAAGTCACACTAAGTCAATAGTGGAGGGAGAGGCAACTGAGTGTACACACGCTGGCTGGCTGTTTCTGCCTATACAAGTTAGAAAACTTCCAGCTGCAAGTAATAAAATGCCTAGCCCCAAAGAGCCTAACAATGAGACTATGTATTACCTGATATAACAATGAAAGTGAAAGTGAAAGTAGCTCAGTTGTGTCTGACTCTTTGCAACCCCATGGACTATACAATCCATGGAATTCTCCAGGCCAGAATACTGGAGTGAGTAGCTAATCCCTTCTCCAGCAGATCTTCCCAACCCAGGAATCAAACCAGGGTCTCCTGCATTGCAGGTGGATTCTTTACCAGCTGAGCTACCAGGGATATAATAGTAGGTACTCTTAATTCAGTTGATCAATATCAAGAGCTGGTTCTTCCCCTCTCTCTGCTCTGCCATGCCCAGCATGTTGGCAGTTGTCCTCCTCAAGCTTATCTCCTCATGGTGATAAAGTGGCTGCAGCAGCTCTCAGCATATGCCCTCACATAATAATAACCCTCCAAAAATAGAATGCCCCTCTTTTGTGCTCAATTCAGGGTGAGAAATCCAAGAATCCCTGCAGGCTCTATTGTGTCTCCTTGGTTAGAACTGCAAGGTGAAGTGAAAGTCACTCAGTCGTGTCCGACTCTTTTCGACCCCATGGACTGTACAGTCCATGGTGATTAGACTGAGTGTAATTGCCTGGCTGCCTGTATGACTGACCCCCAGGGCCTGGGAGTAGCTAGCTTTCCCTGAGGTGCATAGGTACAAGAGACCTAGACAAAGTAAAGGTTCTGCTGGGAAAGAACAATGTGGAGGCTGAACAGAGTGCAGGCAACCAAGATCTGGCCACGTTGCCCACGTGTGATGCTAGTCTTCAGCCTACCAGGGACAGTGAGGAGACAGTTTTCCCAGGAATGCAAGAGTCTGTCAGCATTTGTTGCAGCCTAAGTCTCTGCTTTGCTGCTCTTTAAACTCATGCACAGGGCTAAGCACCCAGGACTGAATCCGTACTAGCCCTCTGAGATAAAACTACCAGCTTATCACTGAAGCCTCAATTCATTCAGCCACTTGAGAGCAGGAGCTGTACTTCTCAACTCTGCACCCCATCATTTACCCTCACACCCTGACACATAGGAGATGCTCACAAAATGTTGCTGAGCAAATGAGTAAAATCTGTAAGTCTAGGATAATTATCTCTTCTACAGGGCTGTAATTGGAATCCAGTGTAAGAACGTAGAAAAAAAAGCATTTTGTTAAAGGTACAAGAAAGTGTTACTATTTTCTTTATTCCCCTCTCCTCTCTTTCTTCTCTACTTTAGAAAAATCTGACTCTATACACAAAGTTCCCCACTGGAAAGCTTGAGGGTAGGTGAAGAGAACATGAGAAAACAAGTCCTAATCCAAGGTCTGTGTTAGTCAGCTCAGGCTCCGAAACAGAGTAGCACAGACTGGGGATCGGGGTGGGTAGAGCAACTGAAATCTACTTCTTACTGTTCTGGAGGCTGGAAGTCCAAGATCAAAATTCCGTCAGGGCTGGGTTCTGGTGAGCGCTGTCTTTCTGACTTGCAGACAGCCACCTTCTCGCTGTGACCTTGCATGGCCTTTTCTCTGTGTTCTTGTGGACACAGAGAGAGCACTGGCATCTCTTCCTCTTCTTATAAGTACACCTGTTTTATTGAATTAGGGTCCCACCCATTTGATCTCATTTAACATTAATTACTGCTAGTGTTAGTCGCTCAGTCATGTCTGACTCTTTGCGATCCCATGGACTGTAGCCCACCAGGTTTGTCTGTCCTGGAATTCTCCAGGCAAGAATATTGGCGTGGATTGCCATTCCCTTCTCCAGGGGATCTTCTCGACCTGGGTCTCCTCCATTGCAGGTGGATTCTTTACCAGCTGAGCCACCAGGGAAGCATTAACATTAGTTACCTACTTTTAAATACTGTAGGTTAAGAGGTTAGGATTCCAACATATGAAATGTGGGGATGGGACACATTTCAGTCTGCAAGTTCTGAGGAATGTTCTGGAATTGTTCCTCTGGTTTTAGGAACCAAACTTAAACATACCCTGCCCTTCATGATCTGTGTCACAGCAGAATGTCAGAGTAACTGTAGCATCTGTTCTGGTACATTCTCAGATCTCATCAGCTGATTCTGCCATTCTTAGTATCACTCTCAGACTCAGCCTGCCCACTGTCACTTCTTTCTCTGCCCAGGCCATAGGCATAAAGGTCTAATGACCCATTCGGACTCCAGTTTCTGGTTTGCTAACCCTGGTCTTCCATTAAAGCTAAAAGACCTGCACACTTGTTTGATTCTGGCATCATTCATCAGGATCAATGAGACCAATTGTTGCCAATAATTCCAAAACCACAATCACTTAACAGATTTATTTCTTACCAATCTATGTGCTCAAGGCTTTTGGGCATTGGACTCTGCTCCACACAGTCACTCAGGGACCCAGGCAGATGTAGGTTCCTCTAGGCTGTGATATCACCACCTCAGGATTTTCTAAAGAGAGAGAGGGAAAAGAAAAAAAAACATGGAGAAAAATGCACACCAACTCTTACATGCTCACAGGCCCTTTCTGGTTACACTCCACTGGCTAAAACTGGTCACATAATAGGGATTAACTCATTCATGCGAAATGGAAAGGGAAGAGATTTTGAAATATTGGTAAGCATGAATAATGTCCGTCAAATTCACTCCCTCAAGTAACCACGACTTCCCCCTAGCCAGGAAAGTCCACACATTCCCTTCTTCCCCTCGAGGGTACAGAATATATGTACTTACATATTCTCAACATATGCACCCAACAATAGGCAAAGGGTCACTCATTATTTCTGAGTTAATAATTTCAACATTTTTCTACTAAACTCCCCAGAAATGGGAAAGGATAACACTCTAGCTTTCATCTGCTCAGAAACTCACAGTCCCTCTGCCCACTCACACAGACTGCCCTGCCCTCTCCTATAGCAAGGTATTCAGGGCTGATATCATCATTAGCCCACCGCTGCTCCCAGCCACCATGCTCGCCTGTGCTGGAGAGCACTCACAAGCACCCAGGGCTTCCCCTCCCCCCAGGGCCCCAGTTCCGCCCAAAGAGAAATAATTCAAGCCAAGACATTCGACCGCGCTGCTTCCGTGCCAGGAATTTAGCGCGTGTGCTCCTTTTGCTGCCACAAGAAAAATTACAAATTGATCCACAGGACCTGACTCCCTGCTCATACTTCTCCTGGGCTGCCACTGACGCTTCTCTCTAGAAGTAATGGCTGGGCTGGTGACAGCAGGATTTAAGTCTGGGGTGGGGGGTGGAGGAGGTGCTGGGGATGGTAAGCTGAGAAGGTGAGGAGGGTGGACCGTGGGAGGAGAGGCTGGGCCTTGACAATGATGAAAACTGCTAGACGTCTTCACCTAGAGCCCCTGTGAGGAAATAAAGACAACTCCTTTGCAACTTGGTGGGCAGGATCTTTGTCTTCTGTCTCCTTAAGGAAGTGGAAGTGAAAGTCACTGAGTCGTGTCCAACTGTTTGCAACCCCATGGACTGTTCATGGAATTCTCCAGGCCAGAATACTGGAGTGGGTGGCCTTTTCCTTCTCCAGGGGATCTTCCCAACCCAGGGATCGAACCCAGGTCTCCCGAATTACAGGCAGATTCTTTACCAGCTGAGCCACAAGAGTAAGGACCAAAAATACTAACACAAGCCACCAGTTCTTGAACCTTTATTATTTGCTAAGCACTAAGTGGACAGGGAGGCCTGGCATGCTGCCATTCATGGGGTCGCAAAGAGTCGGACACGACTGAACTGAACTGAACTGAACTGAAGTGCTTCATCTCCTGTTTGACCACTTCCAATTTACCTTGATTCATGGACCTAACATTCCAGGTTCCTATGCAATATTGCTCTTTACAGCATTGGACCTTGCTTCTCTCACCAGTCACATCCACAGCTGGGTATTGTTTTTGCTTTGGCTCCACCCCTTCATTCTTTCTGGATTTATTTCTCCACTGATCTCCTGTAGCATATTGGGCACCTACTGACCTGGGGAGTTCCTCTTTCAGTATCCTATCATTTTGCCTTTTCATACTGTTCATGGGGTTCTCAGGGCAAGAACACTGAAGTGGTTTGCCATTCCCTTCTCCAGTGGACCACATTCTGTCAGACCTCCCCACCATGACCCGTAGGTCTTGGGTGGCCCCACATGGCATGGCTCAGTTTCATTGAGTTAGACAAGGCTGTGGTCCGTGTGATCAGATTGGCTAGTTTTCTGTGATTATGGTCTTAGTGTGTCTGCCCTCTGATGCCCTCTCGCAATACCTACCGTCTTACTTGGGTTTCTCTTACCTTGGACATGAGGTATCTCTTCACGGCTGCTCCTTACCTTGGATGGGGGCGCTCCTCCTGACCTTGAATGTGAAGTAGCTCCTCTCGGCCCTCCAAGTGGCCACAGGACTGGAAAAGATCAGTTTTCATTCCAATCCCAATGAAAGACAATGCAAAGAATGTTGAAACTACTGCACAATTTCACTCATCTCACACGCTAGTAAACTAATGCTCAAAATTCTCCAAGCCAGGCTTCAGCAATATGTGAACCGTGAACTTCCAGATGTTCAAGCTGGTTTTAGAAAAGGCAGAGGAACCAGAGATCAAATTGCCAACATCCACTGGATCATCGAAAAAGCAAGAGAGTTCCAAAAAAACATCTATTTCTGTTTTATTGACTATGCCAAAGCCTTTGACTGTGTGAATCACAATAAACTGTGGAAGATTCTGAAAGAGGTGGGAATACCAGACCACCTAACCTGTCTCTTGAGAAACCTATATGCAGGTCAGGAAGCAACAGTTAGAACTGGACATGGAACAACAGACTGGTTCCAAATAGGAAAAGGAGTACGTCAAGGCTGTATATTGTCACCCTGCTTATTTAACATATGCAGAGTACATCATGAGAAACGCGGGGCTGGATGAAGCACAAGCTGGAATCAAGATTGCTGGGAGAAATATCAATAACCTCAGATATGCAGATGACACCACCCTTATGGCAGAAAGTGATGAGGAACTAAAAAGCCTCTTGATGAAAGTGAAAGAGGAGAGTGAAAAAGTTGGCTTAAAGCTCAACATTCAGAAAACTAAGATCATGACATCTGGTCCCATCACTTCATGGGAAATAGATGGGGAAAGAGTGGAAACAGTGTCAGACTATTTTTTTGGGGCTCCAAAATCACTGCAGATGGTGACTGCAGCCATGAAATTAAAAGACACTTACTCCTTAGAAGGAAAGTTATGACCAACCTAGATAGCATATTAAAAGCAGAGACATTACTTTGCCAACAAAGGTCTGTCTAGTCAAGGCTATGGTTTTTCCAGTGGTCATGTATGGATGTGAGAGTTGGACTGTGAAGAAAGCTGAGCGCCAGAGAATCGATGCTTTTGAACCGTGGTGTTGGAGAAGACTCTTGAGAGCCCCTTGGACTGCAAGCAGATCCAACCAGTCCATCCTAAAGGAGATCAGTCCTGGGTGTTCATTGGAAGGACTGATATTGAAGCTGAAACTCCAATACTTTGGCCACCTGATGCAAAGAGATGACTCATTTGAAAAGACCCTGATGCTGGGAAAGATTGAGGGCAGGAGGAGAAGGGGATGACAGAAGATGAGACAGTTGGATGGTATCACCTACTCAATGGACATGGGTTTGGGTGGACTCCAGGAGTTGGTGATGGACAGGGAGGTCTGGCGTGCTGCAGTCCATGGGGTCGCAAAGAGTCAGACACTACTGAGCGACTGAACTGAACTGAACTGAACCTTAGTCATGCAAAGGAGGCTGGGAAATGTAGTCTTGATTCCAGGCAGCCATGTGTTCCAGACGGCTTGAGTCTGAGCAAACTCCAGGAGACAGTGAAGGACAGAGAAGCCAGGCGTGTTACAGTCCATGGGTTCACAAAGGATCAGACACGACTGAGCAACTGAACTGAACTGAACTGTACAACTCCCAAATGTTGTTGCTGCTCTTCAGTCACTCAGTCATGTCTGACCCTTTGCGAACCCATGAGCCACAGCACACCAGGCTTCCCTGTCTATCACCAACTCCTGGAGCTTGCTCAAAGTCATATCCATTGAGTTAGTGATACCATCCAACCATCTCATCCTCTGTCATCCCATTCTCCTCCTGCATTCAATCTTTTCCAGCATCAGGGTCTTTCCCAATGAGTCAGTTCTTCGTATCAGATGGCCAAAATATTGTAGTTTCAGCTTCAGCATCAGCCCTTCCAATGATTATTCAGGACTGATTTCTTTTAGGATTGATAGGTTTGATCAATCCTTTTAGGATCAATAGGTTTGATCCCTTTGCTATCCAAGGGACTCTCAAGAGTCTTCTCCAACACCACAGGTCAAAATCTCCAGCACCACAGTTCAAAACCATCAGTCCTTTGGCCCTCAGGTTTCTTTATGATCCAACTCTCACATCCATACATGACTACTGGAAACACCATGGCTTTGACTATATGGACCTTTGTCGGTAATGTCTCTGCTTTTTAACATGCTGTCTAGGTTAGTCATAGCTTTTCTTCAAGGAGGAAGCAAAAAACAAGACCAGGAGCTCAGATCATGAACTTCTTACTGAAAAGTTTAGACTTAAATTGAAGAAAGTAGGGAAAACCATTAGACCATTCAGGTATGTCCTAAATCAAATCCCTTACAATTATACAGTAGAAGTGACAAATAGATTCAAGGGATTAGATCTGATAGACAGAGTGCCTGAAGAACTGTGGGCAGAGGTTTGTAACATTGTATAGGAGGCAGTGATTGAAACCATCCCCCCAAAAAAGAAATGCTAAAAGACAAAATGGTTGTCTGAGGAGGCCTTACAAATAGTTAAAAAAGAAGGGAAGCTAAAGGCAAAGGATAAAAGGAAAGATATATCCATCTGAATGCAGAGTTCCAAAGAATAACAAGGAGAGATAAGAAAGCCTTCCTCGTGATCAATGCAAAGAAATAGAGAAAAACAATAGAATGGGAAAGACTAGAGATCTCTTCAAGAAAATTAGAGATACCAAGGGAACATTTCACGCAAAGATGGGCATGGTAAAGGACAGAAATAGTATGGACCTAACAGAAGCAGAAGATAAGAAGAGGTGGCAAAAACACACAGAAGAACTGTACAAAAAAGATCTTCATGTGAAGTAATTAGCCTCCAACTAATAAAAAAATTAAAAAAAAAAAGATCTTCATGACTCAGATAACCATGATGGTGTGATCACTCACCTAGAGCCAGACATCCTGGAATTTAAAGTCAAGTGGGCCTTAGGAAGCATCACTACAAACAAAACTAGTGAAGGTGATGGAATGGAGGCAATGGAATTCCTGCTGAGCTATTTCAAATCGTAAAAGATGATGCTGTGAAAGTGCTGCACTCAATATGACAGCAAATTTGAAAAAATCAGCAGTGGCCACAGGGCTGGAAAAGGTCAGTTTTCATTCCAATCCCAAAGAAAGGCAATGCCAAGGAATGTTCAAACTACCACACAATTGCACTCATCTCACATGCTAGCATTTGTTGTACAAGAATGAGAGAAAAGTGACTGAGGGACCATTAGCAGCATCTGTCACATCATTCATCTCACATCAATTTCTTGAGGCAGTACTGTTATTAAATGTCTTTTAATAAGGTAACTGGCACACAAAACTTTTGCATGAAACTCCCTGATCAAAATCATTCTTATCCTTCAAGTTTTACCTTGTCAATGACTTTCCACCTCTCATTAAGTGTTTATCGCTCAGGCCACACAAGAGGGGCTGTGTAATACCCTTGAAAGCAGGGCAGTATATTTAATTCATCTCTTTCTCCCTGATGCCTGATACCGTGCCTGGTATAAAGGGGACATTTAAGAAACATTTGTGAAACTGGATCAAATGTAACTCTTTCCTTTGCTCTGTCATGATCAACCTTATTATCAAAAAACAATTAATTCACTGTAACACACAGTTGGCACTCAATTCAAGGTAAACAGATGTGGTATCCACTGCCCAAGAATTAATCATCCAAATTTGGGAGAATTTGAAATAGAAAGAGTAACATCCACCTCTTCCCCCACCCTCTTATCTGGAGGAGAGACCCTGCTCTCCTATTGGAGGAGCCCTCGTGGGCTTTTTGACCAGGAGGACAGAAACTCCTGCCTCCCCAGGGGAGAGAAGCAAGGCTGCACCCAAGGATACGGAAATGCTGATCAGCAGCGTTTGCACACACCCCCACCCCACCCCCGGTGCTGATGAGGCTGAGCAGTTCAGGCAGAGTTCATCTCAAGCAACTCCATCATCGTCCCACTGTCAGCCCACTCTTCGCAGCATTTGCAATTTCTCTGCTCCGGGGGTCAAGTCTCCAGTGTGCCCTCCCTGAGTAATTGTGAAATTATTATGGTTGGTGATTTTAATTTAAATTGGATGGAGAAATGTCATACCGCGGTCGACTCATTTGCTATGGATTTTCACTTAACCAAATTGATTAGTCAACCAACTAGACTTAACTTGAGAGTTGTAATCATTCATTATTAGATCTCATTTTTCCCAACGCACTCAGATGATGTCAAGAAATTAAAACTGCAGCAAAAACTTCAGCAGTGTCTTCTCATCAAGGAGGTGGGGTTTGATTGAAAGTCTCTGGAGATGAAATAGGCTGTGGAAATCTGTGGGGTGCCCCCAGGGCCAAACTCCTCAGTGCTGCCCCAGAAGAATGGCCAGAAGAAATGAATTGGGAATTCACAGGGAAGGAAGTCAGGCTATCAGAAACTGGGCTTCCCTTCTTCCCCCTCCCATGTGTCAAACTTCTAGTCATCCTTCCAGAGTCATCTCAAATACTTCCTCATCTTTGAAGCCTTTCATAACTTCCCAGGTAGAGTAATTTGCCATCTTTTCCACGCCTGTATACATCTCTATTGAAAAAAAAAAACAGTACATTTTCATATAATTATTGTTTAAATATATTTTCTCCTCTAAATTAAAACTCTTTTAAGGCCAGGGTAAAATTTTAGCCAATACTGTATCCTGCCTGAAAAAAAATAGGGATATAGACATGTTTAATGAAATCATTTTGCTACACCCCTAAAATATTGTAAATCAACTATACTTCAATTCTTTAAAAAATATACAGTGTGTAAAATATTGTATTCTGACTCCTATCACTGTACTAAGCACATAGCGGACCCTCAGTAAATATTCCTCTGTGGATTGAACCAGTAAATAAATATACTGCCTAAAGGACAATGCCCATATTCAAGCACAGGGAAAGATCCTTATTTAACTTATATGCAGAGTACATCATGAGAAATGCTGGGCTGGATGAAGCACAAGCTGGAATCAAGATTGTGGGGAGAAATATCAATAACCTCAGATATGCAGATGACACCACCCTTATGGCAGAAAGTGAAGAAGAGCTAAAGAGCCTCTTGATGAAAATGAAAGAGGAGAGAGAAAAAGCTGGCTTAAAACTCAACATTCAGAAAACTAAGATCACGGCATCTGGTCCCATCACTTCATGGCAAATAGATGGGAAACAGTGGAAACAGTGACAGACTTTATTTTTGGGGTCTCCAAAATCACTGCAGATGGTGACTGCAGCCATGAAATTAAAAGACACTTTCTCCTTGGAAGGAAAGTTATGACCAACCTAGACAGCATATTAAAAAGCAGAGACATTACTTTGCCAACAAAGGTTCGTCTAGTCAAAGCTATGGTTTTTCCAGTAGTCAGGTATGGATGTGAGAGTTGGACTATAAAGAAAGCTGAGCACCGAAAAATTTATGCTTTTGAACTGTGGTGTTGGAAAAGACTCTTGAGAGTCCCTTGGACAGCAAGGAGATCCAACAAGACCATCCTAAAGGAAATCAGTCCTGAATATTCATTGGAAGGACTGATACTAAAGCTAAAACTCCAATACTTTGGCCACCTGATGGAAAGAGATGACTCATTTGAAAAGACCCTGATGCTGGGAAAGATTGAAGGCAGGAGGAGAAGGGGATGACAGAGGATGAGATGGTTGGATGGCATCACCGACTCAATGGACATGAGTTTGAGTAAATTCCAGGAGTTGGTGATGGACAGGGAGGCCTGGCGTGCTGCAGTCCATGGGGTCACAAAAGAGTCAGACATGACTGAGCAACTGAACTGAACTCAACTGGGAAGGATCCTGTGTGGGCAAAGCAAAATTCATCACTCTGGATTCTTGCTACTGCCCATGAGTGGGAAGAAGATGGCTCAGCTGCCACAGGTAGGGTTCAAACCTAGAGACTAGAGTGGACATTGCACTGAGTATGACTCATCTGTATGCTCTGACTGCCAATAAAGCTAATGTGATCAATCAATTGCTTCAACAACACTGGAGGATACATCTAGGAAAAAAGTGATAGTTACTATGCTTCTGCCCTGAATAGTCTAGTCCTAGAACATCACTTAGCAGGACACTGCAGATTGATATCTGGAAAAAGAGGTACCATATGTTTTGGGCTGGCTTCATGGGGATATAACCCTGAGCTTGTTTTAACCCTGCCTGCTGTCACCATCTTGAGATTCTTAGTCATTCTTGAACAAAGGGCCCCCCATTTTTACTTTGCACTGGAGACCCAGGCAAAGTATGTAGCTGGTCTTCACATAGGGGAGGAAACTACAGTATATGAAAAATAGCTGAAGAACCTACAGTGTTTTGCCTGGAGGAGGGAAGCCTCTGGGAGTGTAGACATCCTAATTGTCTCCAAATGTCTAAAGACAGTCATGGAGGAGAAGAATGAGACTATTTCTATGCTGACCCAGAGGACGGACTGGGATCACAGGGCTGAGGCTCATTTAGGCTTGGACTTGGGGCTGGCAGGCAAGGGGCAGGGGCACTCTGACTTGACTAGAACTATCTAATGGCAAAAGACTCCTGGGAGATGACAAACAGTTCATGAGTTACTCAACTTGCAACTACATTTGGCATAGATCACTGCAGAGGCAAATGAAGAAGCATCAGGGTGGGGCTGGATGGAAGAATTCATTAAATCCCTCCCAGTGCTTTGATCCTATGCATCCAAGGCTAGGCAATCGCCTCTCTAAAGCAGTGTGGAGAGGAGCAGAAGGGAGTGAAAGAGAGAGAACTGCTCTCTGGGTTCAGTGGATGCAGACCATGACCCTGGACTTGGAAGAGCTGCAACCGCAGGTGAAGAGAGGAGACTTCACAAGTGACCCTCCACGAAGTCCTGGCAGCCTTCCCTCCTGTCACTGGTGGAGGAGGTTTCGCTGCCAGGGGCAGCGTTACCTGGGCAACTGGTCAGCATCCTCTCTCCCCCATTGCCAACAAACACCCTCCCTCTCCCCAAATGGATTTAATTACCCATCCCGGGTGGATCTGAGGGCTGAGAAGGTAGGAGTGACTAATGAGGAGTTAACTTCATGATCAGCCCTCCAAGTGGACCTAAGAGGCTTTGATCTAGAAAGATCCAGTGAGTCTCAACACATGAAAAACAAGTTCCAGGCCAATTGCTTCCTTCCTGGCTCCTGGAATCATTTTTCCAGCCGTGCTGTCTACATACCCCGTGGGAGCTATTCATTAATGAGGGTGAGAAATGCCTAAATTATGCCTCTGGTTCACGTCCAACTCATTCAGAAGGTAAGAAAGTGAGATAACTCACTCCTGCACCATTTCAACCATTATCATCGAGTCATTTCCCTTCAGCACAGAGAGGCCATTGACCAAGAGACCCAAACGGCACACACTCCCCCTCATTTCTGCATCTCACACCGGACCCCAGGGCCCCTCCTTTCCGTTGCTATTTTCTTTATCAATGGAAACTTTGTTTTCCTTTCTCTCTGCCCCTACCTGGACACCTGATCTTATCTGTCTTTGTCTGGTTTTGAAAGCAACCACATCCAACCCTTTCAAGGTTTTCTTCCCTGGAGAGGAGCAGTTTTACTCTCCCACTCGATGCAAGGCATTGGCAAGGCAATGGGTCCCCTGCTCCACTCCCCATCCCACCCGCCCACCACCACCTCCAACTTCAGATGGGCTCTGCAAACTGCCACCGGTTGGGGGAGAGCCATATGCAGAGAGTAAAGGGCGCCGAACAAAGGCTTTATTCAAACTCTTGCATGCTAACATCTCCAAAAAGCTTTTAACAGAGACCATCATTTCCCTCCAAGAATCAATGCATTTTAATTCATACGAAGATATTTGTCTGCTGCTCCGTTCCTTCGAGGCGTAGAGACACGTTTAACAAAACAAGTCAGCCTCGCGTGGAGACGAACGCGCCAGCTTCTCCCTGAAATTACTGGAAGTTCATTTTCAAAAGCCGTCCTGTTTTCTGGGAATCAATGCATATCAACTAAAATCAATAGCTTCTCCGTGCAGATGGGCTGAGACACCAAACTGATCTAGCGTTCCAGTGCATTTGTATCCAAATCTAGACGTTTGCAACAAGTCAATGAATTTAAGCGTCTGCCAGTGTCTTTTCACTTAAAACTAATCTGTTTGCTGATCGGACTGCACATTTCCAGAGCGTGCAGTAATATACTCTGTCTGTTTACCAGATCCAATGTACATTAGCTCAAATAAAAATATTTCCACTTAACTTAAAATCGAGTTTGTCCCAACTTCAGAGGTGCTCATGGGAATGAACTCCAGCCAGTCACCGGGCTCACCCAGCTCTCCTGGAGAACAAAGCTCCCTCTCCTCCACCTGGCACCAAGAATGTGGTCCCTCTGGGGCTGACTGGTGTATTCTGGAATAAAGTCCTTCCTGTTTCTGGGGACCATCAATTCCAGGACTAGGAGGAGCACCAAAGGACTTGCTTGGTCACCCTTTCTCCCAAACTGGAGATTTCCCCTAAGCCACTCTGCAAAAGAGGGTCCCTCTTCGGTCCCTAGAAGTCACCCGACTGTAGCTCTGCACTCACTCATTCCTGCATGGCATGATGCAAAACCAAGGACCAACAGGTTACTCCAGAACGTTGACCTCGCTGTACCCTTGAAACTAACACAACTTTGCACATCAACTATATTCTAATGTAAAATAAGAAATCAACTCAAGGAAAGGATCACGCTCTAACGAGTCACTTATTACTAGACCGAATGGAGGTTCAAAGAAGTGAAAGGATGACTGCAGTCTAGAAACCAACAGCCTTAGATGGAGGGGCTGTGGTCCATGTGCAGATGGTCAGTCAGCAGATGTTTCTGGAGCCCCACACTGTCCAGATTCCATGCTAAGCACAGGGAGACAGTGATGGACGTATCAGACAAAGCCCATTGCCTGCAAACTCCCCAGAAGAAAAATCAAGCAAATCAGTACAAGAAACCAATGATTAGTTATATGTGTGTGCAAAGCACTGCTGGGGAAAACACAGGCTGCTGGGAAGCGAAGAAGGGGACGACAGAGGATGAGATGGCTGGATGGCATCACCGACTCAATGGACATGAGTTTGAGTAGGCTCCGGGAGTTGGTGATGGACAGGGAGGCCTGGCATGCTACAGTTCATGGGGTCGCAAAGAGTCAGACACGACTGAGCGACTGAACTGAACTAGGAAGCAAACAGCAGTATCTAAACCAGTGGTGGGAGAGAGGCAGCGGGGAGTGGCCATGCCTGCTACTCTCTATACCAACACTTCATTTAACTCATTTCATCCTCACAAGTTTATAAGGAGTTACAAGCGTCCCTAGTTTGCAGGTGAAGAAACCGAGGCTCACAGGTTGCTTAGCAGCCCTGTGAGAAGGCTAGGAAGTGACATTCGTCCAATGGGAGAAAATCAGCAAGTGGCAGAAGCAGGATTCAAGCCCAGGACTGTCAGAGGCTGGACCGTTCCTCCCCCACCGCCCTCCCTGCCCCTCACATGCAAAGTGATGAACAACACAAGCCACAATGTGTTCCTAGGAGCAAGCTAGACCCAGAGAGGCAGTGGGTGTCTGGATTTAGAAGAAGGGGAGAGCCCTGTGGGTTGAGGTTTGCATCAGGGAAGGCTTCCCAGAGAAGGTGACTCTGGAACCAAGTCAGAAAATTACCAAGGAAGAGAAAGGTCCCGGAAAAGAGGCACTGCTGGAGAAAATGCTAAGAGGTGGGAATAAATACTGGTTTTTCCGGGGGGAGTGGGGAATGAGGAGACCAGACCAGGCTCATATACCAATTCTGTGTAGAGGAGTCATAGGGGATGAACCTACATGGGGAGCATGAATCCAGATTCTAGGAGACCTTGAATGTGACAATCCAGGTGTGTTCCTTGATTGGATCCCAAGTTCCAAAGCTGCTGCTGGTCTTGAAGAAGCTGAGGGTCAAGAATACACATACCCAGTGTCCAGGCCAACCCCATCTAGACCTCCTTGATCCCACGGGGTCCCTCTCCCCACCCATCTCTGATACTAGCATCTCTGGGAGCGCTGCTGAGGGAGGCTGGTCCCCAGCTCTGAGAAGCCTCAAGGCATCACCATGGAGACGCTACAGGCCGCCAGCCACACAAAAGGAGCTGTGAGCTCCCAGTTCACCTGGGACTTGGAGCTAATGAGGAGGTGGCAAAAGTGTTTCATTTTCTCTCTTCTTCTTGCTCTCTCTCAAAAAGAAGAGGCAATTCACACAGGCAAACAAACCCCACCCTGCATTGGAAGGAGGCTGCTCAGTCCACTCGTCCATGGTGGCTGGCCTCCTTCTGAGAGGGAGGGGGAGCCCTGTATCTGAGGACTGCAGCAGGAGGTCCCTGGGAGAGAAAGATGCTGGAAGGACCAGCAGGAAACCGAGCGCTTCACCTTTTCTCCTACCTAGACAGAGGGGCAACTCAGCCATGTGTGTAAATGTAAGTTGCTATCTTCCATTTCATTGGCTTTGGGGTTCTGAAATGCAGACAATCTCTATACTTGCCTACAAGCCCGGGATCCTCTATTATCAGGGTAACTCAAGGAAATTGGATGCACTGGTATGGTTTCCACAGCACCCCCCACTCAAGAGCTGCATCTTGAATCATACATCCCACTGCACCCTCTCCCCGTTTAGCAGCCCAGGGAATCCCGCCTGTGCACAGAAGGGCAGGAGGACAAGAGACGAGAAGGGATGGCGGTGCTGAGATACCCAAAGCAGGATGGGGAAAGGAAGGCTGTTGCTTCTGAGTTGGGAAGGGAGGAGACCGGAGCGTCTCCAGCCAGGAAGCAATCTTCACACATGCATTGTCGTTTTCTTCTGCAAAGGGGTGAGAAGAGGGGAGGGGGGAAGTGGCAGCAAGAGGGGGAGCAGGCGGGAGAGGTGAGAAATCCAGCATCTTCAGACCTGCCCACACTGCTGGCTTCTCTGCTGTGTGCAGTACCTCATCTCACAGTCATTAGAGAGCCCACGGGAAGGGTGGAAGCCGGATGCCCCGAAGAGTGGGAAAATAGAGAGGAGGGATGCGCACACAGAGACGTGTGCCTGGACCTCTGGAGAGAAGGCCCCCAGCCTGAAGCCGTCCCGGCCCCCAAACTCCCAGAATCCTTAGAACACCAAATGGACCTTAGAGCAGCAAACACTCTGGTCACTCCAAAAGCCCCAGAAGTACCCAGCAAGCAAAGTCCCCATGTCTGATCCACACTGTTCCTCTCTCTTTGCCTTCCTCTGGAGCAAAAAGGGTCCCAGCTTTCCCTCCAGTCTGGCCAAGCCCCTTCCAGTTCACGAGCAGAGAGCAGTAAACTGGAATGCTGGGGAGGGGAGCAGTCCCCAGAATAGCCCTGGCAAGACAGGACAAGCACTTGCTACTGAAAGGACAGGTCAGCTCCTGACAGCCCTCTCCTCAGAGCTTGCCAAGGCTCCCAGCTCCCTCAGGGTAAAAGCTAAAGCTCCTACATAAACACCCTGAGTAATCTCACTCCTCCGACCCATAACCTTTCTGAACTCCCCACGCGCATTGCCTCTTACCTGCTCTGACGGAGTTCACAGCATCTCCTTCTCACTCTCCAAATATATAAGATGCCCTTTGGGCCTCAGGGCCTTTGCACTTGCTGTTTCCCCTGCCCAGAACATTTTCTTTCTTTCTTTTTTCAGTCAAGGGCTCTTTTTTTTTTAAAAAAATTACTTGGCTTTGAAGGGTCTTAGCTGCAGCAAGTGGGATCAAGTTCCTTGACCAGGACTGAACCCAGGCCCCCTGCACTGGGAGCAGAATCTCAATCACAGGACCACTAGGGAAGTCCTACAAAACATTTTCCTTAGATGTGTTCACATCTCACTCTCTCAGGCCTGAATTTCAACATTACTTTCTTAGTGAGTCTTCTTAGTGCCTCTCTCTAAATATCCAGTCACCCCAATACTCCCCACTCCTTTTCCCAGTTTTACGTCATCTCACCTTTTATCTGAAGCTGAAATTCCAGTATTTTGGTCATCTGATGCAAAGAGTTGACTCACTGGAAAAGTCCGTGATGCTGGGAAAGATTGAGGGCAGAAGGAGAAGAGGTCGTCAGAGGATGAGATGGCTGGATAACATCACCAATGCAATGGACATGAACTTAGGTGAACTTCGGGAGATGGTGAGGGCCAAGAGAAGCATGGCATGCTGCAGTCCATGGGGCTGCAAAGAGTTCAGCTGGGCAACTGAACAACAAGACCTTTTATCATCATCTTCCCTGGTGGCTCAGATGGTACAGAATCTGCCTGCAATGTGGGAGAGCTGGGTTCAGTTCCTGGGTCGGAAGGATCCCCTGGAGAAGGGAATGGCAACCCACTCCAGTATTCTTGCCTGAAGAAGTCCATGGACAGAGAAGCCTGGTGGACTACAGTCCATGGGGGTCACAAAGAGTCATCGGACATGACTGAGTGACTAACACTTCCACTTTAATTGCAGTACTAATTCATCTAGTTCATTGCCAGGATCCTTCACAGGAGTGCACATTCCATGAAGGCAGGAAGTTGTGACTGTTTTGTTTTCTGTTGTATCCTCAGCACCTAGAAGCATCTTGGCAGATGGTAGGTCCTCAATAACTATTCACGGAAGGAAGGAGACATCCCTATGCTGTTGGCTCCTTCCAATCCCCCGGAAGTGCCTGCAGCAATGCTTCTTCCAATACCTCTGAAGACACCCACCCTCTTGGAAAATTCCTTGTCCTTTGGACTCAGACTGAGACTACCAGGAGAAGGAAGGCAGGGAAGAACAGAATGGGGATTTCTGCCAGGTTCAGAGTGGGCAGGATATGGGCAAAAGGAGATGGTTCTGGGTGGCAAATGCCCTGATCACCATGGCCCCAGAGCAAAGTCACCATGATCTCTAGCCTCTCCAAGGACACAACACACACACACACACACACACACACACACCCTCATTTCCTCCCCCAGTCATTGAAGTTTGAGAAAAAGATCTCCAGAGACAGAAGATGGATTGCATTCCCCGCTGTCACCATCAGGCTCTGCAGAATCTAGTATCTGCAGTCACCTCACCAAGCTGCTGAGACAGAGTACCCTTCCCTGTTAAACGGGGACCAGAAGTGCTCCTCCTCCTACCTGCTCATCACAAGTGAGGTGAGGGTCTCAGGTGTGGCCACCTTTGTAAATACCATCCTACTGAAAAGCATCCTCAGTGCTCACACAACTTTTGCTGCTTTCTACCTAGAGTTGATGAGGGTGGGGCAGGAGAGGCTGAAGAAACAAAAGCAAAAGGATGAAAATTGATGCCCCTGTCGCAGGCTGTTAGGCAAAGCACCAAACCATTCCAGCCAAGTTGATTTCCCGCTGGAGCAAAGGCCTTTTGCAAGTTTGCTTGCTGAGTCACTTCAGTCGTGTCTGACTCTTTGCAACCCCATGGGCTATAGCCTGTCAGGCTCCTCTGTCCATGGGATTCTCCAGGCAAGAATACTGGAGTGGGTAGTCACTCCCTTCTCCAGGGGATCTTCCCAACCCAGGAATCAAACCTGGGTCTCCTGCATTGCAGGCAGATTCTTTACCATCTGAGCCCCCAGGGAAGCCTATTTGCAAGTTCAGACTAACAGTGAGAATCACAGACAACCCCGTAGCTCTCAGGTACCACAGGATCCCTCCACCCCGATCTGGGCAGGTGGGACCCAGGGCAAAGCATACACTTTTCAGGCAGACCAGCCAGGTGTCCATGACACTGTAAAGGTGGTTTGGGACTGGAAGGCACTGGTCTGGAAGAGGCAGCCTGGCTGTTGCAGCTGGCATCGTGGCCCCAGCTGGGTGAGCCCATCATCATTTATAATTGAACTTATCGCGGGTCGCCCTCACTGTCGCTGTCGCTGTCGCTTGAGCCATTTGATGTCGTTGAGCCTTTGGAAAAAGGAGAGGAGTGGGAGGGAAGAGGCAAAGGCAGGAGAAACAAAAGGAGTTTCGTAACAGGACTTCAAAAAAGCCAAGTGTTTGAAAAGATCTTTGCTAAGGTTCTGACCTACTTTACATGCGGATAAGCCATCTCCTTCGCTTGCAAAGGAAAAAAAAAAAAGTCCCGCACAAAGTGGTCGCAGCTCTGTTCAGAGTCCGGGCTGCATTGCAGAAAGGGGCTCTAGTGCGGTAATCAGAGGCCATTTAGGAGCCGTGATTTGGGTAATTGTATAAGATTTCAACCTCTCTGGTGTAACCCTGGAACAAGGGGCTGCCAGAGAGAGACGGCTGGGGCTGAGAGAGGAGGTATCTGACAAGTACAGCTGCAGGGAGCTAACCTCTTCACTCTGGAACACCGGGTTACACCCTACCCCAGGTGCACACCTGGGCTCTGACCACACCCCTCCCAGCCAGGTAACCTTGGGTTTCCTCCCTGTGGTTACACCTCAGATCATGAGTCAGGGGGCAGCCAAGAGTGAAGGTTCCTGACCCAGCACCTGGCACATAGCAGGCGCTCAGTCATGGTGACTCTCTTCTCTGTTTCTAGAATGAGTTGGGAGGAATCATCCCATCCTGCTCACAGATTCTCGGGACCCACGAATGCCATCTGGGGCCTCCAGCCCCCAGTGATTAGGACATACATATGAAGAGTCAGGCCCACCACATGAGGGGCCGGCTTGAAAGCTGGAGATGCCCAGCCTTCAGAGGGCACCAGGCCATCTGAAATCAGAGCAAAGGGGACACAGAAAGGGCAGGACAAGAGACACGGGATGTGGGGGTGGAGGAACAAGGGATGCTCTGCAGAGAACAGACAGGGACCGTGGCCATGCTCCTTTATCCGCCAACTTGCCCCACGGCTTCAGAGCCCCACTGGTCTAGAGGGTACCATGCCCTGACCTTGGTCCCCAAAAGAGAGAAGAAAGCATGATGTGGGGGACATTCTAGGACAGCTACATTGTTTACGAGAAATGAGATGAGCTAGGAGAGCGATCAGAGGGGAGAGAAGGAGAAACTCGGGAAGTTGGGCTGTTTGTTGTCATTAAAATAACAGATGTTATTAACGATTTTATTATATCATCCTCACATCAGTCCTGTGAGGTTGGTACTTCTGGGGAGCAGGGCTTCCCCAGTGGCTCAGCAGTAAAGAACCTACCTGCAGTGCAAGAGATGCGGGAGACGTGGGTTTCATCCCTGGGTTGGGAAGACCCCCTGGGGGAGGAAATGGCAACCCACTCCAGTATTCTTGCCTGGAGAATCCCCATGGACAGAGGGGCCTGGCAGGCTGCAGTCCATGGAGTCACAAAGAGTCAGACACTGAGCATGCATGCATGCACATACTGTTAGGGAGTATTATGACCCCCATTTTAGAGATGAGATGACTGAAATCCTTTAATATTTATGTATTCATTTAGCTGCTTTGGGTCTTAGCTGTGGCACTTGGAATCTTTCTTGTGGCATGTAGGATTTTTTTTTTTTTTTTTTAGCTGCAGCAGGCATCTAGGTCTCTGACCAGGGATCAAACCTGGGCCCCTTCACTGGGAGCGCAGAGTCTTAGCCACTGGACCACAAGGGAAGTCCTAAGAGAAACTCTACACTGTTTAGAATCTCACAGCTAGTCTGAGAGTCTGTCTGAACCAAAAGTCTGGGCTCTCAAGTTACTTGATATTGCCTCCAAAGCTTTTGTATTCATTCAATAAATATGTAATAAGCACCCGCTGTGGATGTCAGGCTCTGATCCAGGCTCCACAGATACAGCAGTACACACAAACAAGTAAGCCTGCGACCACATAGCACCCACACAGGTCAGCGCTGTGGGTTTCGACACCACACCCCTCCTTTTCCCTGCATGAGAAGGGATACTCCAGGAACATACGCAAGGGAGGAAAATAAACTCTTTTGATCTCAATCAAATTCAAGCATCTAAGGGTAGGTCAGTGTCTATTGAAAATCTAATCATTTTGTGAATTCCAAACAAAGACAAAATTAATTGTGGATTATCCTTTGGCTTCCGGTTGCCCTCTGAACGCAGCTAGCCAGGAAGTGAGCCACTGTTGGCTCCCTGGGCCTCAGTCCTCAGGGCTTTGAGGATTTGAGTGCCCAGTGCCTCCTCCAGCTCCCTCTTTCTCCAGGTCATTGACTGATTGGTCTGGTGGTGGGGGTGGGTATTCTTTGCCTCTCACCCCATTGCTGTTCAAATGTGGGTCATCTAATCCAAGGGCATGAGAAAAAGGCCAGAGCTCAGCCAATCTCTAGCCCTCCCAATTCAGGCAGGACTAAACTCCCAAAGAATGCTCCAACATCTCAGCTCAGGGCAAATGTGCAGAGATCTCATCAGCTAAGAAATGCACATGCTTTTTGGTCTCACGTACCACTCAAGGCAGAGAAGGAAATGGCAACCCACTCCAATATTCTTGCCTAGAGAATCCTGTGGACAGAGGAGCCTGGTGGGCTGCCGTCTATGGGGCCACACAGAGTTGGACACGACCCAAGCGACTTAGCAGCAGCAGCACCACCACCACCACCACCACTCAAGGCATTATCACATATAATCTTTACACATTCCTCACAAAGCCATATGCCTAAGGATGTCTAATTCAGCCTTGTTATGGTAATAAAAATGAAAGCTCATATATATATATACAAACAAAGGAATAATGAAATGCACCGTAGTACAGCCATGCTATAGAATACTATATATCTGGCAAAAGGAATCAAGTGGAGAAATAGACACTGCCATGAAAGATGCAAACACATTCAGTAAAAAGGCAAGCCACAGGGACTTTCACTGTGGTCTAGTGGTTGAGAATCCCCTTTCCAGCGCAGGGAACCCAGGTTCAATCACCGGTTTGGGAAGTAAGATCCCACATGCCTCGGGCGAATCAAGCCCGCACAGAGCAACCACTGAGCCCGCATAACCTGGAGCCCACAAGCCATGACTAGAGAAGCCCACAAGCTGCAGCAAGGGCTCCCACGTGCCACAGCCAAATAGTTTTGTTTTTAAAAAAGGCAAGCTACGGGATGGCGTGTTTGATATTTGTTGTTGTTGTTCAGTCACCCAGTCACGTCCGACTCTTTGCGACCCCATAGACTGCAGCACGCCAGGCCTCCCTGTCCATCACCATCCCCCAGAGCTTGCTCATGTCCATTGAGTCAGTGATGCCATCCAACCATCTCGTCCTCTGTTGTCCCCTTCTCCTCCTGCCTTCAGTCTTTCCCAGCATCAGGGCCTTTTCCAGTGAGTCGGCTCGTCGCATCAGGTGGCCAAAGTATTTAGTCCTATATTTTTTAAAAACCTTGTGCCTGTTGGTGGGGTACATGATTTCAAATAAGATAGTGCATATATAAAACTTTAGCACATTGTCTGGCATATAGCAAGTTCTAAATATATTTGGCTATTATTTCCAGATACAATTTTAAAGGTGGGGCATAAGGAAATATCTACACCAGGCTCCCACCCGGTGCTTGCCTCTGGGGATGGGAGTGAGATGCAGATGGTTCTGAAATGGAGCGTCTTCCATAGGCTATTCTCAACGTATTGTCTGAATGCCTCATATCGGCATGCATAATTTTTGCAACTTTCAAAACATAAAAGGGGGAGGAATGCATTGAGCTTCATTTTCCCAAATACTGTCAGAAGAGGAGTTTTCCTTGATCCCAGGTCCTTTGGTCTTTGAAAGTTCTTTCTGGCGTGCTCTCTGAGTGCCTTCTGAGCAGCTTCAGGCCATGACTTTGCTTCTACCCGCCTTTGCAGAGGAACTGAGAATGCCTCACCACGTCTCAGAGCTTCAGCCACTCAGCGCCCACCCCCGCCGGGATGCTCAGTATCACCCTGGACACTGGACCACAGGGGCCAAGTGGTGAGAGCTCTTCCCTTCCCCCAGTTCAGGCCATCAGTTTGATTGAGAAGCCTTTACTTTGTCTCCAGGTTTCCTGCCTCTGTCCTGACTCTTTTACTTTCTCTCGTCCTCACCCTTCCTTTCAACTCCGGCTTCTCTGCTTCTTCCTGATACATCCACCCTGGCTCATAAACCCACCTCTGCAGAGGAATCCATGCAGAGCCTCTTGACCACCGCTTCCTTGGTCCAGGGGCCTCTTTGCCTAACAATGGTGGAGACGGTCAGGCAGTTCCGAGAGAAGGGGATTACCTGGGTTGTAGCCCTTGACGATGAATGACCCAGTCCTGGTCACTCCAGCCCCCTGACTTCTTCACCTAGAGAGGGTTGAGAATTGGGGAGTGAGGGGAGGGAGAAAGGATGGGAAGGCAGGCAGCCTCCTGCCCACTGGGAAAAGGTCCCTGCCTGAAGGGGTGCTCCCTGCTGCCTTGGAAGCCTCTCCCACCCTTGCAGCCTTGACCCCGCCCAACTCCAAGTATCCATGAGATTCGGGGTGTTTGGGATGACACTCAGCCATTGAGCACAGTCCTCAGGAGCTCAGGGGCTTCCCAGGTGGCACAGTGGTAAAGAATCCACCTGCCAAGCAGGAGACAGGAATTCAGTCCCTGGGTCAGGAAACAGCAACCCACTCCAGTATTCTGGCCTGGAGAATTCCATGGACAGAGGAGTCTGGCAGGCTATAGGTACAGGGTCGCTGAGCGACTAACACTTTCACTTTTCACTTTCAGTCAGCGGCTCAGACCCCCAGGAGATCCAGAAATGGATAAAGCAGATGGATAAGGGATAGATAAATGGATAAATCAGTCACCCTTGGGAGCTGCCTGGAGTGAGGGAGGAGGAGAATCTTGGAAGGTGTCTGCTACGTGCACAGTCCCAGCTTCAGCCCCGGTCCACCAGGGCCCAGTGTGGGTGAGAAGACGCAAGTCCCGGCTCAGGGACATGGCAGGATCCGCTCCTAGATGATCTCCCCAGACAGGGGAGACCCGGGATCTGTGCCAGCCTGTCTCTGCCCACCCTTCCCTTTCCATTTCAGAGTCAAAGGAACAGTGGGCTTTTAGTCACTGTGAACCAAAACAGAATTTTCAACATTTCCAAAACCTTACTATCATCTTCACTGGCTCTGAGTGAGCTATTTCAGGTAAATACAATGTTCCCATTTTACAGAAGAGAAATAGACATCACAGTCGCAGCCACACAAGAGTCAACGGGGGGCCAGTGACCAATTCTCCTGACTCCCAGCCTCCTTCCATCAGACCAAGCTGGCCTGCCTTACCTGACCCCTGAAGCCAGGCCCTCCACCAGGGTTACCTGTACCGTTTTCTGAAAGCACCCAAGGGATCAAATCATAGACACCCACTAGAAAAACTTCTCCAAAGGCTTAGAATCATAGGCTACTAGAGATTTTCTGATCCTCTTATTTTACGTGTGAGGGAAGTGGGATCCAGAGAGGGGAAGTGCTTTGTCCAAGGCCACACAGCAAGGCAGAGCTAGGATTCGCCCTCCAGCTGCACCCAGGGACTCACCAGGCTCAGGGTGCGTCCGTCCTTGCCCGTCTCTCCTGGCAGAGCCTAGGCAGGGCCGGTGTTTTCTTGCATCGTGGTATATGGAAGTTTTTCAAGGGCAAGGCAACTTTGCACTTCCCTTGCTCCTCTCATGTGCATCACAGAGGCCATTAAGGATTTTCATCCAGAAGATTGTAAGCGTCTCCAGCTGCTCTTGTGATGAACCTCGCCTACCCCCACTCCAGGCAGAGCTGCCCCAGGAAAATGCCAGGAGGTGGGGACCCCCGGGAGGTATCACAGCTACTGCCCACAATCTGGGTGCCCTGGAGGTGAGATTGAAACTCAGGGTTTCTACTTCAGCCTCTGTCTCATTGGTTCATCACACATTAGCCTAAACTGAAAACTAAAAGCTTTTCTCTGCCTCCTGGGCAGAGAAAGCTCTGGAGTGGGAGTCCAGAGGCCCGGGTCCAGCCTCAGCTCTGAACCAACTTCCAAGATGCCTTGGGCAAGTCTCCTACACATTCTGGGTGTTGCAGCCCCACCTGTGCAGTGAGGACATCAGGCCAGATTGTCTCTAGCATCCCTCCAGCTCTGCCAGGCCCAGCTCCATGGTTTAGGCAGCAGTAAAGAGTCAAGTAAAGCCATTAGGAGTAGCGAAGAGATGGGGGCTGAATAACAGTCATAATGCAATTTTCCACAAACAGGGACGATGTTCTAGGAACTCACCGGGGCTGCACACCTGTTCCTCCTTTTGATCCTCACAAGGATTTTGGAGATCCTACTAAAATCTTCTTTATTTCACAAGTGAGTCAACTGAGGCTCAGAGATTAGGTAATTGTCTGAAGCCACACAGTCTGTAATCAGCGAGGTCGGACCGTCCGACTTTTCTCCCTCCTTTCCCCCCACCACACAGCCCCCAGGGGGTGATCGCCTCGGTTCTCAGGGCCCTCTCTCCAAATCAGCTCTGGGGTTAGTGGGGCCTCTGTCTCCCTCCTCTGATGTCATCATCACAGCCCTAACCTCCCAGCACTTTCTCAACGTCAGACTCTTGTCAGACCACAAGCCCCAAATTTTGCTCCAGAGAAAATGGCTCTATCCCACCTCATTCAAGCCCTTACGGCTTCTTGCCCCGTTTACCCTCCCCTCCTTGAGGTCCCTGCCCATGACTCATCCCCAGCCCTTTTCCCAGGGACCCCACATTGCCTAATTCCTGTGACTTTAATTCCTCCCAAACTGCTTTTCTCAGCTTTGGGGCTCATGACTTTTGGGGTGGGGGTGTATCTATCCAGCCTGCTTCTTTCCTGTGTATCTTCTCAAAGTTATCTCCTGTCGGGCTGGGTGCAGGAGTGAAGGGAAGGTGCCTGGATGTTCACAGGTGAGACCACGGCAGGAAGGCAGAGGAGACACCCCAATGGGCTCCACCGCAAGAGGTTTGCAATAGCACCAGGTGCCGAGGAGAGGACCTATGGGTCACTGACGCTGCTCAAGGTGGAGGAGAGTAGGCTGGCCCCCCGGGCGTACCCAGGGAACAGAGGGGAAGGAGAATTGGAAGGAAAAAGCCAGAGGACTTGCTGATTCGTTATAACCTGGAAGACTAGAAGAGGGAGCAACAGAGGATGGCACTAAGGTTTAGGGAAAAGGGGGTGATGGGAGAGGTGTGGTGAGCCACCTAGGAATCGAGCTGTTAGGAGAAAAATCTGTGTGTGTGTGTGTGTGTGTGTGGTGGGGCAGGAGAGGGTGGAGGATCTTGTTTCAAACACTGGTTTTGAAATGACAGAGGGATTTTCAAGTGGAAATGCCTATTGAGTGATTAGAAAAACAGGATCCAGAGCAGCAGGGAAGGCAAGGGGTGGGTCATATAATTACTGTGCCCTGAACTCTAAGCTGAGCATGGGGGCCCCAGGCTGCCCACTCCCCGGCCCCACCTGCCCCACCCGGAGCCTGAGTCAGCCAGCCTTGGTGGAAATTTGATGAGTGAAGCCAGGTGACCGAATCCTGAGATAGGGTCATCCTGACTCTATAGAGATGACCGCACCTGGGGGCAGCCAGGGTGTGTGGTGTCCACAGTGGCCAGCACTGCAGAGAACAAAGGGAACAAGGAAAGCCAGGAAATCCGTGGCCGGAAGAGGAGGTGAGCCTGCAGAGGATCAGACGGGCTGGTGGGGGTGGGGGGCAACTCTGGGTTTAGGGGAGAGAGAGAGAGAAAGGCAGGTAAGCTAGAAGAGGGAGTAGGGTAGGTCAAGACTGGTCCTCTGCTCCAGTCAACAGCGTGGATGCTGGGAGGGACTGGGCATGGGTCAAGGCCCTGCCTGAGGAGGTGGAGTGCGGAGGGCGTGGGCAGAGGAGCCGTGGGCCCAGCAGTGACAGCGCCAGGAGGCAGAGGCTTTCACCGAGACAGGGAGGAGTTTCGCTCTTGAAACAGGAATGTATGCACATCGGGGGAGACGGGGGGGGGGGGGGGGGGACTAAAGATGGCCGCGCAGGCCCTGGGAGGCAGGGGTCCCAGCGGTGCCTGGAGACTCAGGTCCCCGGAGACCACAGCCTCCTCCGGCCAGAATCACAGCTTTCAGACAACGCGGCAGCTTCCTAAGGCCTCAGGCATTCAGGAACCCAGGCAGAAGCAGGAGTATGGCCAACGTTCTAGCTGTCTCTTCCGGTTCAGTGAATTCTGGTGTCCCCCCTCACATACACACACAAACAGCAGAGTCCCTTCTGCTTTCAGCAAAGGCCACGCAGCAAGTCACTCTCTGAATCGAGGAGGAGTGGCCAGCATCCCCTTGAGCAGATATTCCCCAGATGGGTAGGGACGAAGGGACCAGATCCCCCGGGGAGCTGCCTTCACTCAGACCCCCCAGAGCCTCCATCCCCTCTCCTAAAGGCACCTTCCCTTCCCTGGCCTTTTCCAAAATCAATCCCGACATCTCCTTAAATCGAAGTCAGCCACAATGAAAGGGTGGTGCGGAATTTTGTTTACCAATCCTGGCATCTAATTAAAATTAGCTGATGGTTCTTCTAGTTGGTTTTTTTGTTCTGACTATTTTTAAGCCAGAGCTGCTAGATCAGTGCAGCCACTAGTAAGCTGTCAAATCAAATTTTCAAAAGCAAATTGCTTTTATAATTAATTTAATTATTATTACGGCTCCCAGTTTTGTGTTGCGTTAATGAACACAAGCAGCTTTCACCCTCTGCTTCTCCCCCACACACTCACTTAGCACCCCCTTGCCTCCCCAGACCCACCTCCCACCTCTCCAATCCGAGTTGGGCAAATGGAAAGGCAAGAAGAAAAGCAGACACACGCGCCCAGTCCCCCTCCGCGACCACCACCCCCCGCAGCAGCTACCTCTCTGATTCACGCCCTCACCCTCAGAGTGAGTAATTAAAGTTCTGCTCCCTGTTATGGAATAAATGGTACATGTTTTAATTACCCCGAGCCTACCCAGGCGTCCTCACACCCCCGCCCAAGACTGTGAATCTGGTGGAGTGGGGGGAAGGGTGGGGGGACAGTTCCGAGAAAGAAAGAGCTTCTGTGACAGTGACAGCGGTCTGTCACCCGGGGTCTGGAATTCGCTGGGGAACCGTCAGTTACTAAGGAAACTAGGAGGAAGAGAAGAAGGGAGAGAGGCGGTTGGATCCAATTTTGGGCGACAAGTGTGAGGCATAAAGATGTTGGACCCTCTGCGCATCCTAGGCTCAGCGGCAGTGTCTTCAGGGGTGCGCGGGGGCATAGAGGGGTCACCTGGAGGCCACAGCCTTCTCAGGAGCCCAAGGCAGGTCAAGGGGATGGAGACACAAAGGCAGGAGCAGCGATGGGCCAGGACAGTGACCAGAAGCTGTGTGTGTGTGTGTGTGTATCCACCCACAAGCACACAACCGTTCACACCCATGTTTGTACATGTCCATGTTTTTATCCTTTTCAGTCTTTTGGGTGTTTTCTTTTTGTTTTCCTCCTTCCCCAGTTTGCAACTTATCTCATTTCCATCTTTTCTCCTTTCTCTGGCAAGCACGGTTCTGCCCCCTTCTTTTCTCTTTCTCTTCTCTCTCCGTCTCTGTCTCTCTGTCTTCATCTCTGTCTTCTCTTCCCCTGCTTCTCCATCTGCCACCCTACCCTGCATCCCCCAATATCTCTTTCTCTGCTTGTCTAGTTAACCCCCCTCCCAGGCCCTCCCTCTCTGCCTCTCTCTTCCTGTCTCTGTGTCTGTCGGGCTCTGGCTCAGACGTGACCCTGTGAACTGTAAGGGCAGGAGACCTGGGGACACTGGAGCACCCCGCCTGCCCTGACTCCCCTCCCATGCCTGGCTGATTCCTCCTGCCCCAAGGAGCCACAGTACCCGGGGCTTCATTGGGTCAGCTCTCAAAATCCAGTGCTGTGGGGAGGGGGGAACTTGGCCCATACAAGTCCCCATTGTTTCTGAAGCAGAAGCAGAGACCAGGAGAGGACAGGGCTCGGGGTGGGCCCCAAACCAGCCCAAACAAGGGGGAGGGGGAGCTTCAGCCAGGTGAGGGAGACAGGGTTTATTTCTGGGCTTTTGCGCTGAAGGACAGACAGGAAGCTGCACAGAATGAAGGGTGTGAGTCACCAGTGCAGTTGGGCTTGGGCCTGGCTGGTGGCCAGGCATTCTGGAAGCCACTCAGGAATCCCATGAGCATGCCAGGTCCTGAGGAGAACCCACCATTCCCCGTAAAAAGCCACTCCAGGTGAGGCTGGGCCCTCCCTCATCCTCCGATGGGCAGGGGGGACCCGTGCCCTTTCTCCAGGAAGCCGGGGCTGGAGCTCCTGCCGCCTCACTCCTGCGGCAGGGCCGGCTCCTTCTCCACCTGTCTTCTCACCTCTTCTCCGTGTGCAGCTGACCCAGGCTTGGATCCTTTCCTGTCCCCACTCCTGGTAAAGAGAGGGCCCAGGTTCCGTGTGGCCTGACCCCTGGCTCCCAGGGTCCCTCGGGGAGAGCCCAGTGCTCTGGAGGGACGGAGCCCCGCACCCCACATCCCCCAAACCCCCACATCGGCTGCTCAGAGGGGCTGGCAGGGGTGCAGGACCACTCAGGCTGCCCTTCCCGGAGCAGGAATAGCCTAAGAGGTGGGTTACCTTTCTCTGCTGAACCAAGATTTTGGGAGGCGTGGGAAGATAAGAGGTCCATTTCTGTCCCACCTACACATCTTTACACACACACACACACACACACACACACACACCCATTTCTGTCCCACCTACACATCTTTACACACACACACACACACACACACACACACACACACACACACACACACACACACACACACCCCCACCCCCACTCATTCAAAGGGTGGCAACTCAGCCCTCCTTACTCTAGGGGGCGCTCTCCAGTCAGATGCCTGACAGCCGCCTGGAGGCACTTCCAGAAGACCAAGGTCCTCTCGGTGCCAGAATCTCAGCAGGAGTTCAAGGCCAAGGTGAGAGGCCTCAGCCCTGCCTCTGAAGCCACCCACAAAGGCCTCGACACCGCAGGCCGCAGGCGGATCTGGCATCCTCGGACACCCCTCGCCATTGCCAGGCAAATGCTCCAGCCAAGGCACGTGTGTAGAGCAAGCCTGCCACCTGGTGGTGAGGCTACTCAACTACAGACCGGGGCTCTGGAGGGGGCTCGGTGGGGCTGGGGCCCCTCCAGGGCTGATCCCTGAGGCAATGCTCTCATGTGCGGGCTGCATGGAGCCCTTCCCAGAACCCATCCAAAGACGCTCATGGGGGCAGAGAGCAGGGGTGGGGTATGGTGGGGCTGGGTTCAAGAGCTAAGGCAGGGGACCCAAGGGCCAGGCCTGAATGAACTCAGAGAAGAGATTTCATGTGTCTCTGCCCTGAGGAAGCAGCAGCCTGCGGCACTGGGAAGCTCAACAATCCAGGTTTCTCTCCTGGGTCTACCAGCACCCAGCTCTGAGGTCGATGGTGGGCCTTTGCTTGGAGGATCCGGCAAGACACAGCCCTGCTCTTGAGGAGCTCGTGGGCTTGAAGCAGTTCACAC
Organism: Cervus canadensis; assembly: GCF_019320065.1. NCBI lineage: Eukaryota > Metazoa > Chordata > Mammalia > Artiodactyla > Cervidae > Cervus > Cervus canadensis. Next base: position 23,996,332 of record NC_057396.1, read on the forward strand.
CGTGAGCCAGGAGCTGATAGTTTGGAGATCAGCTGCGATTAGGACAGGAAGGACCTCAGGGGTCAGCTGGCCCAACAGAGGCTGCAGGACAGGTTTTGTGAGCACCTGCCCCCACGTGCAAAATTGTCCATAATAAAATTGCATTTTATGACTTTGGTATAAAGATGAATATATTTATACTACACAAGTGGCTCAGCAGTAAAGAATCTGCCTGTGAGGCAGGAGCCACAAGAGACCCAAGTTTGATCCCTGGGTCAGGAAGATCTCCTGGAGGAGGGCGTGGTCACCCATTCCAGTATTCCTGCCTGGAGAATCCTATAGACAGATGAAAATGGCGAGCTCCAACCCATGGGGTCGAAAAGAGTCAGAGTCAGACAAGACTGAAGCGACTTAGCACACATGCACGCACACCCTATAACATTTCCACAGCCTAAATTTTGGGGTTTTCTTTCTTCTGACTTTAGAAGAAATTAAAACCTTTCCAGATGCCTAATGGAAACATGAACCTTGAATCCAACCTCTTCATCTTGCTGATGATACAGAAGCCCAGAGGAGGACAAGGTCTGCCCGCCATCACACAGCAGGCACTGGCTGGGCTGGGGGGCCACAAGTAAGCCCTCGGAGCCAGACTAGGGTTCTCTTCATTACCCATTTAACCTCTTTCGGGAGACAGAACAATCCCTGCTACCTACACTGCAAGCCAAGGACGAGCCCCCTCACCCAGCCCCTCCAGGCCCCTGTGGTTGCCCACCACGTGGAGAGAGCTTGGTTGGGTTCCACCCACTCCTCCCCGCCCTCCCAGCAGAAGCTTCCCCTCCCCCAGTCCTGGCCAGGCAGCCAAGTCACCACCACCACCACAGCTCTTTGGCCTGCTGTCTTATTAATTCCTAATTTCCAATTTGCAAGAAGAGAGAGCTTTAAACCTCCATCTCACCAGCCCAGCAATCACACAGATGTACCAAGTATCTCTGGACAGCCTTTAATTTATCTCCCAGCGCACGCGGGCACTGCTGAGAGACTTGATGGCACCAGCTTAAACATAATAAATTACTCAAGTACCAGAGATTAGTTAATAAAGCTCCAGGCTCCCTCCAAGCCCCTGCTGACTTGGTCGATGACACCAAAGGTTCCTTTGATGCTGCCCAGTGCAGGGGAGGGGGCCTGTGATAGGTGTCCTCTACTCTGAGCCAGCTGTCCAGTCCTCCTCAGGACCCTTGTCACCAGGCAGAAGTGGTGACGTGGCAGAGAGGCAGGGGCCCCAAGAAATGCGAGGGCAGACTCAGGCATTTCCCACTCCAGGCCTCAGTATATCAGTGGGGTCATTATCAAATGGTGGCAAGTCTGACCCTTGCTTGGGCACAGCTTGGAAGACCAGGGGTCAGAGGATGCCCAAAAATGAAGCAAGATGTCGGCTACCTTTGGAACCAGGTGAAGGGAATGGAAATGTTTTTCTTGAAGACATAAAGGGCCAGAGATAGTCTTGAAGCATTTGAAGGTCCATCCCTGCCGCTCACTCCAGGTACCTGCCAGGTGTGTCTTCACTGGGCCTCGCATCCGTACCATCTACCATCTTCTATCCCTGACCACAGTTCTGCCTTGTCTGTATGGACCTAGTCCACCCCCTCTCTCCACCAGCATGATCTTTATATAGCCCAGCTCTAGCCACATCACTCCTCGGACTACAGTGTGTGATGCTCTTCCATTGCCTACCTAATAAAACTGGCTCCATACCAGTTTTATTGCATTGTCTTCCCCTGCTGGTCATGAACATTATCAGACTGGGAAAGATGCTCGAGGGAGAGGGTGCAGCTCACCTTCTAGGTGACATTCTCATTTATCAGGTGGTTCCACAAATTCCTACAAGAGACAAAGAAATGGGCAAAAACACTCCGAATTAGTTCCTAGACCAAGACACTGAGAAAAGGGCTTCCAGGGAGGGTGGGGGGTAGGAAAAGGCTATCTGTAAAGTGGTAAGCATTACCAGAATTCTGAGCTATCCTGGAAAACCCCTCTTCCTTAAGAATCTCTCCCATTAGCCTCAGCTCAGGCATCCCAAGCCCCAGATGATATCGAGAAAGATGAACCAAATATTTACATCTTCTTCATTTCTCCTGATACCAAAGCCAGAGCTCCTGGCTCCCAGGCCCCGCCCACCCCAGGCCCCCACTAGGGTCCCCCTTGGTCCCAAGTCAGACCTGAGAGCAGGGAGTGGGACTTCTCCCCAGTCACCTGGCACTGAGGTGCTCTTGAAGCTATTAAAAAAAAAAAAACTTGTGATCCATAGTCATCTTTGTTCCCAGGCACTAATATTACTCATTGTTATCAGCAATAAAAACCTCTTCAGTATCTCTAATTCTTTCCTTCCATAGTGCTCAAAATACTGCCTACACATGCTCTTGTTTAGGCAGAGATGGCCTCCCTCACACAATAGGTGGTGGCTGAATATGGTGCAAATTGAATCACATTGTAAACGTGCAAGGGAATCCTAACATGAATCCTTTAATAAAGAGAATAATCACCCCTTAATTTTTCATTAGTATAAACCCAGGTGTTCCTAGAATGAGTATGTTTGATGTGAACAGAACCTATACGTGTACACACACACACACACACACACACCTGAGAATGCAACCCACCATGCCCAGAATAGCCCCAGGTACAAAGCAATCTTAATATTAATACAAACCTGACAGAGATACTAAGAGTATATTTTTTATAGTGACACTGGTGAACAGGAACACCAAAGATTATATAAGACTGCTTCCCCTTAAGGAAAAAGGAAACTGAGGCCCCGATGGAGCGATGGTTTACTGCTGTCCCCCACCTCCAGAAAGAGGTGTTCCAAGCGTTTATAAAAACTTCTGCGTCCCTACAGCACAGAGAACTCTGCTATGTTATGTGGCAGCCTGGATGGGAGGGGGTTTGGGGGAGAATGGATACATGTATATGTATCGCTGAGCCCCTTCGCTGTTTGCCTGAAACTAGCGCCGCATTGTTAAACAGCTCTGTCACTGTGGCTGTCGTATCCACTCAGTCGTGTCCGACTCTTTGCAAGCCCATGGATTGTAGCCCACCAGGCTCCTCTGTCCATGGAATTCTCCACGCAAAAATACTGGAGTGGGTTGCCATTCCCTTTTTCGGAGGATCTTCAAAACCCAGGGATCAAACCCAGGTCTCCTGCTATACCTCAATACAAAATTAAAAGTTTAATAAAAAATAAAAATGAAAAAAGCATGATGATATTTAAAATTTTTAGAAAAAGCACTTCTGGGTCCCAAGAAGATGGTATATTCTAGAATTAATTTATTAATGCTATCATTATTATGGAACTAGAAAGGAAAAGACTTTTTACTCTCAGCCTGGAGCTTGGGATGAAGAGAACTCTCCCAGACTTCTCCCACCCACATCTGATTCAGATAATTCCAACATTCATCCCACAAACCTAGTGGTTGATGACCTAGATCCTCAAGCCACTGGCCACTGTTTTATGCGTGGCTCAGATGTCAGCCGAAGACTTGCCTCCCCCTCCTCCATATCAGTAAACCGGACCCCAAATCCTCAGCCTGTGGGAATCCAGAGCCTCTGGCTTACACGCGCCCCCCCACATCTGGTTAACCCCCATTCTCACTGTCTTTGGCCTGCATCCACACTGACCACCTCCATCCTGCTCTGTGCCACCCAGGGCACAAAGCTTAGGCTCTGTGGGGGGTTCACAAAAGTACACATGCACCAAGCGCTCCCCGGCTTAGGAGAGTCCTGGGAGTGCGGCTTCCAGGAGAGGGGCCCTGCGGGACAGCACAGCATGTGGGGTCTTGCTGCCTCTCTCGTCCCTCACTTCCCTGTCCTCCTGAGAAAATAGTTCATTCTTCTCCTTGGTCTGCACAAAGCAGTCTCTTTAATACTTAGGTTCCTTAGAGTCTCAGCTTCTCTCCTTTCAGAGCCTAAGAAAATAAAATACCTCAGCGACACAGCTGAGAAAGAGCTCTCAACCCAACCCAACTGTAAGCCCCATGAGGTCAAGGACTGGGTCTTGACATGGACTGTAAGTAGCCCAGAGTTCACTTTAATAAATGCCACCATTACAGCCAATTCTCATGACCCACAGTAGTCATGTTCCATGAAATCAGCTCAAACACTGAATTAGCAAATGCTAAACATTTGTCCCAAAGGGAAATATAGGGGTAGGTTTTGTGAGCCTCTGGTCACATTTTCATCAACTGATCAACATGCCACCTTTTTAAAAACGCATTTCTGTTTAAAGACACTGATTTAACATCACTGTTGATTCATTAACATTGAACTCATGACCAATGGTGCTATAACTCATGCCCGATCAGAGCTTATCTAACACGTGTTTTCTCCATAAGGCACTTCACAGCCTTCTGCGCTCGGGACACCAGACAGCACGGTAGCACTGCATGTGGGGACCATTTTGCAAGATCGCCCAAAAAAAGCACAAAAAAAAAATGTAGAAAAAGGTGGCACAAAAGAGCCCACGAGAAACACTTGTTTACAGGCTGAGAACTGAAACAAGAAGGCAAAGTGTCGCCTTGTGCGACCTCCACTGAGAATGTGCACATCAAGCAATTCCAATTTCTCACCATTCTGCACATGTCTGTGAGTACCCTAGAAAGCACCATGAGGATCCATGGGGGAGTCATGCATTTTAACAAGCAGGTGAATTTGAAAACACGGAATGCACCCATAATGAGGATAGACTGTCCCTATGTGCTGGGGAGTACTACTCAGCCATAAAAAGGAACAAACAGTGGGTGCAGGCAACTGCCTGGAGGGTTCAAAGAGGCCAGTCTCAAAGCTTCCACACCATATGGTTCCACTTATATGATACTATTGAAAATCCAAAACTGTAGCAATAGAGAATGGATCTGTGGGTGCCAGAAGACAGAGGTGGGAGGCAAGTGTGGCTTAAATTAAAGAATAGCTCAAGGGAATTGGGGAGGGGGTGTGATGAAACTATTCTGTATCCTGATGGTAGCGGTGGTAATGCAAATATCTGCATGTATTAAAATTCATGAACTGTACATCAAGAGAAAAAAGGTCATGCTACTGTATGATAATTTAACAAATAAAATAAATATGTAAGCAAATATCATAATAAGGATAACCAGAGAGGCGCCACCGCGGCTGCCTTGCTGCAGGGAATAGGGCCTCAGGAGAAGGTGCATGTGGCCATGTGAGGCCCTTCCTTGTGGCCTTGTTGGAGGAAAGAAAGTGACCACGCGTGCCTGGGTTGTGGTCTCCTGCCCCATGCAGGTGACTCCTACAGCCTGCTAGTCACCAAGAGAGGGTTGCCAGGTCTGGAGGCTTCTCAGCCTCATTCCGTGCATGGGCTCCTCTGCGAGAGGACCCCACTCCTCCAGGGTCCCCAGGGCATTGGCTTTATATCCACATGCAGAGATTCCCCCTCAGAAGTTAGTGTTGCCCCTAGCAACCAGCTCTCTCTCCAAAATGCTTTGAATACAGACTGCCTCAGGAAGACTGCTCCTCAGAACTGATTTCTAAAAGACCTCCTATCACTATGTGAACAAAACATTTTTAAACAGAAAATTTAACAAGGTTTTAAAACAAAGATCATCCTTTTCATCCTCTTCTGACTATGTGGTTGCTGAGTGGCTTGGGGGGGACGGGGGACTTGCTGTTCTTCCCAAAGGAAAAAAGAAGGAACGATGGTGGCAGACAGTCAAATGCTACCTGTTCTGGGAGACCGATGAGAGGTAAAATAGAGGTCGTGTGATACCTGTCCAAAATCTGGTAGTGCAGGTCTTAGCACATAGTAGGTGCTTAGTAAGTCCCAGAAAATCAAGACAAATTCCCAAGACTAAAAGAGCTGTACAGTATAATGGTTAAAACACAGACATGCCTATTGAATATCATCAATAAACATTGCTGGTACCCAGTAAAGAGCTCGCAACAAAGATGGGTTTCAGTGAATAAATAAGATACGGCCCACACTTTCTGAGGTCTCCAGGTCTAGGGGAGAGAAAGATATGCATAAATAATTGCACTATCAGGCAGAGATGCTTGATGCTAGAATAAAATAAAAGAACATGCCACGGGAAAATGGATAGGAGGAGAGTATTAATCAAAGTTCTTTGGTTGCAAGTGACAGTCTCAACTTAAATGAACAGAAACAAAACAGCCAATGCATTGGTTCACATAATTTGAAAAGACCTGAGTGTATCCAGAGACTCAAATGTTGATGTTGATAGAACGATACCATGTTGATAGAAAATTCAGCTCTTCTACAATCCTTTGTCCTCTGCCTTCATGAAAGAGGTCTTAAGTTTAGAAGTGAATCTGGCTTGAATCCCAGCTCTACAATTTACTCGCCTGAGCTTTTCTGAGCTTCAGCTCCCTCATTTGTAAAGTGGGAATAATAATACCTACCTCACAGATGGTAGTTGAGGGTTAAAGGTAAACTATAACTGTAATTTTTGTTGTTGAACAAATCCTATATCCCCTTTTCAGCTCAATGATCTTATCTTCTAATCCCAAGTACCCATCCATCCATGCATCCATTTATCCATGCATCCATTCATCCATCCACTCAGTATGTATTAAACACCTGCTCTGTTCCAGGCAATATGCTATACACTGAGATTAATATGCCTACCCTGCTATTAATAAGGTAGGCTCCCCAACCTCCAGTTACTTACAGGCAAGTAAGACTGATTGATAAGACAAATAAATATGAAACACTAAAGTGTGAGGAAGTGCATAGGATTAGTACAAACAATCCCTAACATCTGTATAGTGCTTTTCCTTCTTAAAGAACACTGCTATATTCAGTATTCCACTAAAGTCTCATAACAATCTCATGAGATATATCATCATTCTATCTTGCTAATGAGAAAGCTGGGGCAAGTTTTCAGTGATATGACTAAAATGTTCATAGTGGGTGGGAGGCAGGAAAAAGTTCTCCTTTCTGTGATGTTATATTCGTGTGGAACATAAAAGGTTTACTGGGAGGAGAGGAAAAAAAAAAAGATTTGTTTTGACATTATTTTGAAATATAGTGACCAATAAAGAAGCCATAACCAGACATCAGAGAACTGAGGACAGAATGGGCCATATGACACAAATACCACCAGCGTGAACAAGGGGGAAAGGGCTGATGCGTGAGCACAAGCAGTTTGCCATCTGGGTAGAAATGTCTCGATCAGAACATGAGAAGTGGAATCACACCACAGTGTTCACATTTTTCTTTTCAATCTTGACAGAAATTTTGCAGGACCATAGAGCTCTAGGCACTAGTAGTAAAAAAAAAAAAAAAAAAACCCACCTGCCAATGCAGGAGACATAAGAGATGCGGGTTTAATCCCTGGGTCAGAAGATCCCCTGGAGGAAGACATGGCAACCCACTCCAGTGTTTTTGCCTGGAGAATCTCACAGACAGAGGAGCCTGGCAGGCTACAGTCCATAGGGTCACAAAGAGTTCAACATGACTGAAGTGACTTAGCATGCAAGCACAGAACTCAGAACTCTAATCTAATACGGACCCTGTGTCTATTGCATCTTCAGATTTCCATGCCATCTTTTAGGGACATTAGGATGATCTTTGGCTTCCATCTTCTCAGTCTCCATACTACCTTTATTGGATGCAGATACGATAAATATTTGCCCAAGGTGACACGGTGAGCAGGCCAAAATCCTGGAAGTTGAACCCAGGATTGAGATGTCAATTCTGGTGGCTAGTCAATCACGTGATGCTGCTCCCCGTACCAGATGCCAGAGGGAGAAAAGGACTCCTGAGCGTCTCGTGTGCCCCACCTGGGTCTGAACTGCCTTGAGGAATTTCCCATCATGATCTGAACCATTTCCCCTTCTTTCCTTTTCTCCCACCAGGGTGAAACTGACCCACTTCTTCAGGTCCCTTAACTCACAGGTGACATATGCCTTCCCACTGTGTTGGATCAGCAAGGGGGAGACTTGGGTGGGGACGTGGATCCCCCAAAAGTCTACCTGCTCCACCTGTAGGCAGAGTGACATCTGCTGGCCATGCCAGGGCACCCTGGCCTTGCCAGGATCAGAACACTTCCTGCCAGCAGGTGAGGCAGCCTCCACCTGGACTGAGGGTGGGGCGTGGAGGGTTGGACTAAAGCAGCACTTTGGAGTCAGTCACCTGGGTTTGATCTCAGCTCTGCAGCTTCCGAGATGTATGATCTAGCAAGTCCCTTAACTATTCTAGACCTCAGTTTTCTCACCCACAAAATGGGGATGCTAAGAGTGATATTAATAATAGCATTTGTGCTACAGGATTGTTGTAAGGCACAGAAGAGTTTATCATGCAAATTTATTTCTTCAGTCTTACATGTGTGCCTGCTGGCTTAGTCATGTCTGACTCTTTGGGACTCTATGGACTGTAGCCTGCCAGGCTCCTCTGTCCATGGAATTTTCCAGGCAAGAATACTGAAGTGGGTTGCCATTTCCTACTCCAGGGGATTTCCCCCGACCCCTTATGGGTATTGAAATTCTTACCTTTGTTTTACTGCTGACAGGTGAGGGTCAGGGAGGAGCATGTGTGTGTCCCCAGACATTCCACTGGGAACTTCCAGAAATTTCCTGGGATACAAAGAGCAGAAAAGCTTTGCACAAAGTAAAATCATAGAGTCCTGTAACCGGGGGCAGCGGAAAATTTTGGTCTTTGGGCTTGCTTTTTTTTTAATCCCAGAAAAAATATAAAATAGTTGTAGAAGAAAGAGTAGATAAAGTGGAAGAATAAATGGGACATTTTCCCAGCTGGGCAAGGGGGTGCTGATTGAGTACAATCAACGCCACCAGCCCGCTAACGAGACCCAATCAGGCGGGGCGATTAGAGATATTCTTCAGGGAAATAAGCCTGACAGCTGCAGGAAAGTTTCTGCTTTTCTAGAAAAGGGGGAGTGGGAGAGACAGGCAGAGTGGTGTGGCAGGAGTGGGTAGGGGGGTGGGGCGGAAGCAAGAAGAGGGAATCAACAAAGCATCGGCACCAGCCAGTCCTTTCTTGAAGTCAAAGAAGAAAGAAGGCCAAGACAAGAGAGGAGGATAAAGGTTTTAGGGGGAATCTGCCACTGCCTCCATTTTCTCAGAGGCTGATTTTCACAGTCTTTCCAACCAACTTCCGTCCTCTTGCTGGACTAAAGAGTCCTGGGCTAAATAACCATGTGCACTGAGATGGGTGTGGCTTGAGTCCCTAGCAAAGATCACAGCTCACATCTGCAAAACCTATTACATGTTACAAAGCTCCCTCATGTACAGAATCTCATTTTGACCTCACAGAAACCTTTGAAGGAGAATTTTTTTAATTAATTAGTTTATTTCTTTTTAGTTTTGGCTGCACTTGGTCTTCATTGCTGTGTGCAGGCTTTCTCTAGTTGTGGTGAGTGGGGGCTACTCTCTAGCTGTGGTGCACAGGCTTCTCATTGCACTGGCTTCTCTAGTTGCAAGGCTCTAGGGTACACAGGCTTCAACGGTTGTGGTGCATGGGCTTAGTTGCCCCAAGGCATGTGGGATCTTCCACGGCCAGGGGTCAAAACCATGTCTTTTGCATTGGCAGGTGGATGGATTGTTAACCACTGGACCACCAGGGAAGCCCCTGAAGGATGTATTTTTAATAAATTCCTCACTTGAAGGGTGACTTTAGTACAGCTCATTTTATATGTGTTTATTGAGCATCTACTTTGCATGCAGTATTCCATTAGCTTGAACACAATAGTGCCTGCTTTCAGGGAGCTCTGAGTCTGGTAAGAGAGACCTATATCATTTCAATAAAGTCTGGCAGCTGTTCTTTGCAGCAGAATGACAACTAATAGATGGAGGAGGAATTGCTTATTTGAAAATCATTATTTTGCAAGTTTCAAAAGAATAATTAAAATTTTAGGCAAGAACCATTGGAATGCTAAAACCACGGAGTAAAAATTTGATGAGGACTAGGATATTGACAATCTTAAAGTATCTCCCCATAGATTACTTATTAATTACAAATGAGGAAATGATAAACTTCCAGTAGAGAAACTTGGAAGGCAGCACTTGGCAAAGTAATCAAATTAAACAAGACCAAAAACAGGACAAAGAGGCACCCTATGCCTCTTGATACAATGCACTGAAATGGATGCAACAGAATTTATGTAACACACTTGCCAGAAATGTTTAATCTGAAGTTAACCAGGAAGAAACCATCACACATATCCAAACAGGACATTCAACACACCAGCTGTCCTGCACTCTCCAAAACTGTCAAGGTCATGAAAGATAAAGAAAGGCTAAAGAACTACTGTTCCAGATTAAAGAAACAGACATGATCTCACAACTGAATGCAATGTGTGATAATGGCTTGGGTCCTGTATCAGAAAAAGAATTCCTCTAAAGGACATTCTGAGTATAATTTGGTGACATTTGAATAGAGCTGTACAAGAGCAGAAGCCTGTTGAGAGCGGGTAGATAAGTGAGTGGCAGAATTCAACTGCCTACTTGACATCCACACAATGATGTCTAAAAGACTTCTCATCATTAGTTCTTGATTCTTCCCACCCTCAAACCTGTAACTATCATATTTTCCATGTGAGTTAGTATCACCAGCATCTACCCAGATGCTCAAGCCAAGCATCTAGAAGACATCTCTGTTTCTTTCTGCTACCTTCACAACCAATCTATCAGCAATTCCTGTTCACTGTACATTCAAAGTATACCCCACACTGACTCACCGCTTCTCACCTCTACTGCTACAACTCTGGTCCAACCCACTACCATCTTACGAGAGGACTACAACAATAACATCTTCATTTTCTCCTACAAGTCATCTTTAACACAGGGGCTAAAGAAATTTTCTTTGCTTATAAGTCAATACATGCTACCACCTTGCCTTAACCTCTCCAAAGTTCCTATTGAGCTTAGAACAAAATCCAAGAACATTCTATCTCCTCCCTGAAAGAAACTCTTATCTCCTATATTCTCCGTGCTGAGCTTTCTGAAAATCAAACCCAGAATGGTATCCTGTGAGTGGCTGAATTACTGCACAAATTGTATTTCCAACCTTGCAGGGCATCCTATGGTAAAACTAAGACATGGATTGAGAAGAAATAAGATCCTGAAAATTGGACTGGGGACATATGAGAAGTTCCCAGTGAAGTTAAGGGTCCCTACATTCTCTGAAGTCTTCCTTGTAGAAGCAATTCTTACATTTCCTCCTTACATTAAGAAAGTTTGCTGCGTTTTTGTCTGAAGAACCCACAATGATCTGTCCTAATGTAGTTGCCTTGCAAGACACTGAAGATTCTCCTTAGGACCCCTGCCAAACCTCTTTTCTTTCAATCCTATAACCAGTCAATCCTAAAGAAAATCAACCCTGAATAATCACTGAAGGACTGATGCTAAAGTTAGCTCAAAATCTTTGGCCACCTGATGTGAAGAGCTGATTCTTTGGAAAAGACCCTGATGCTGGGAGAAATTGAGGGCAGAAGGAGAAGGGGGCAACAGAGGATGAGTGGTTGGATGGTATCACCAACTCAATGGACATGAGTTTGAGCAAACTCTGGGAGATAGTGAAGGACAGGGAAGCCTGCCAAGCTGTAGTCCTTGAGGTCGCAAAGAGTTAGACACGACATAGCAACTGAACCACAGAAATCTGGGGGATATGTGTGGAAGTGAATATTATGTGTGGGAGCAAGGTGAAAGGAACATAAAGTTGGATCTGGCCACATTTATTTATTTGGGCCCACTAAGCAGAGATTCTGGATTCTCTATCAGCTTGAAGGGCCAGGAAGGGCTCTGTCAGCTTGTTTGGTTAGTTGACAGAAACATGAATGCAAACATGGCCTACATTAAATTAAGTTGAAATACCAAAACTGCCTTGGTATACAGTGGAGGAAAGTATCTAAAGACTTAAGGAGATGGGAATATTAAAGTGAATTTATTGAATTGGCAAAAAAAAAAAAATCATTTGGGTTTTTTGGTAAGGTGTAACAGAAAAACCCTAATGAATTTTTTTGCCAACCCAAAATTATGTAGGACCTATTCACCCACCCCAGGAGGGTCTAAAGGACATACAACTATGAGAAATCCATTTATGAGAAAATCCCAGTGTCATTAAAGAGTTCATTAGTCACCCTTCTCTGTGGTTTGGAAATTACAATGAGAACTGGTACTGTTGAACAAGGATCTCTAAATGGAATGGATATCATGGAATACTGGGCAGCAGGGCCCAAGCAGTTATTAACTGCCAGAGTCCAGGCAGGCATGGTTACTGTGATGGACAGCAGAGTCAAAGCAGTAATCAAAATATTTCTGACTCTCAGAGACCCATGGCACTAACTAGTTGATCATGATGCCCCTAGAAGAGAAACAGATATATAGTCCATTAAATTCTTATAAGCAGATGAGTTCTAGGTCTATGAACAGAAGTCCAATATGAAAGACAGAAACATAGTCACAGCCCCTCAGTCAATCCCAGGCTTGAGTCAGTTTATAGACTTAGAATACTTTGAATAAACAGGAGCCTGGGTCCACTTTGCCTCATTGCCAAAAACCTATCCTGTTAGTCTTCCTCTCAGTCTTCTCCAAAGGGGATATATAGACATTTACCTGAGTAATTGTGCTTTGGAGAAAGAGAAATAATTGTAATAATTGTATCTTTTAGAGATTTCTAGGCATTGGCTCTAAACTGACACTAATTCCTAGAGACCCCAAATGTGTGGTCCACCAGTAGAGTAAGAGCTTATCCATGGAAGTTTAGTTCAGGTGCCTCTCATAGTGGGACTTTGAAGGCTCAGTGAGTCCTTGAACCCAGTCTGCAGTTATTTACCCATCTCTGGAATACACAACTGGAATCCAAGGTCAGTAACTGGCAAAACCCCCATATTGGTTCCCCATCCTACAGAGAGAGGGTTTTTCTAGCAGGAAATGCCTGGGGGAAGTCACAAGTACTGCCTATACCTACACAAATAGTGAACCAAATGTAACACAGCATCCCTGAAGGAAATGCCGAGATGAATGCTACCATTAAGGACTTGAACGATGCAGGTGTAGTGATTCCCACCCCATCCCCATTTAACTTACCTAAGCAAAAACAGATGGATCTTGGAGAATGACAGTGGATTATCATAAACTTAGTCAGGTGATGACTCCAATTGCAATTGCTCTTCCAGATGTGGTTTTGTTGCTTGAGAAAATTAATATATCCCCTGGTACCTGGTATGTAGCTATTGAGCTGGCAAAGGCTTTTTTCTCTATACCTGTTAGTAAGGACCACCAGAAGCAATTTTCTTTCAGCTGGTGAGGCCAGTCGTATACCTTTACTGTCCCACCACAGGGGTATAAAAACTCTCCAGGAATATGTCATAATTTAGTTCACAGTGAATTTGATCACCTTTCCCTTCCATAGGACATTAAACTGTCCAATTGCATTGATAATATTAATAGACCTGATGAACAGGAAGTAGCAACTCTCCTAGACATAATGGTAAGATATTTGCAGTCAGAAGATGGGGAATAGGGACTTCCCCAGTGGTGCAGTGGATAAGAATCCTCCTGCCAATGCAGGGGACACGGGTTCAATCCCTGGTCTGGGAAGATTCCACATGCTGTGCAGCCGCTAAGCCCATGTGCCACAACTACTGAAACTGTGCTCTAGGGCCTGCGAGCCACAACTACAGAGCCTGTGCCCCTAAGGCCTGTGCTCCATAATAAGAGAAGCCACCACAGTGAGAAGCCCATGCAACGTTAATGAAGCTCCTGCTCACAGCAACTAGAGAAAGCCTGCATGTAGCAAGGAAGACCAAGCGTGTGTGTGTGTGTGTGTGTGTGTGTGTGTGTGTGTGTGTGTGTGTGTGTGTGTGTGTTGCTTAGTCGTGTCCGACTCTTTGCAATCCCACAGACTGCAGCCCACCAGGTCCCTCCATCCATGGGATTCTCCAGGCAACAACACTGGAGTGGGTTGCCATTTCCTTCTTCAAAAGGAACTATAGAGTAGCCAATAAATAAAATAAAAATTTCAAAAAAGAAATGAGAAATAAATCCCACAAAAATTCAGTTTTTCTACCAGTAAAATTTCTAGCGGTCCAGGACTGTGGGGTATGTCTACACATCCCTTCTGAAGCAAAGGAGAAATTGTTGCATCTGAACCCTCTACCACACATACACACACACACACACACACACACACACAAATTGGCATAACATCTAGCAGGTCTCTTCAAATTTTGGAGCCAAAGTATCCCTCATTTGGGAATGCTTTTCTAACCCTCTAACCAAGTAACCCAAAAATCTACTAGTTTTGAGTGGATCCAGAACAAAGGAAGACTCTACCACAGATACAAGCGCTTCTGTAGATTGAGCCACATGATCCAGAAGAGCCCATGGAAGCTGAAATGTCAGTAGGGGACAGAGATGCTGTTTGAAAACTTTGATGGATATCTGTAAGAGCCTTAAGATTATGGAGCAAAGCCATGACATCTTTTAAGAATAACTACTGTCCTTTTGAGAAATCCCTTTTGGCTTTTTACTGAGCCTCAGTAAAGACTAAGCACCTAACTGTGGGCCACCAGAATAATTGTGGGTTATAATGCATGCCGCCTGAGCTGCCATGATGAACTGGGTGTTACCTGACTCACCAAGCCATACAGTTGGGTATTCCCACTAGCACTCTATTACCAAATAGAAATGGTGTATATGAGATCAGGCTCAAGCAGGTCAGAAAGTCAAAAGTAAGCTGCACGAGGTTGTGTCCCAAGTGCCCATGGCCTCTACTCCTTCTACATTAATTTCTTTCCCTGGGCCTGCATCTTGGCCACATGGGGAATATTCTATGGCCAGCTGAGAAAGAGAAAACGCAACCTAGTCTACAGATGATTTTGCATGATACACAGGCACTGCCTCAGAATAGACAGGTGTAGTATGACATGTTCTTTTCTGGAATATTCCAGAAGGACAGTAGTGAGAAGTCCTCCCAGTGGGCAGAACTTTGCACCTGATTGTTCATGTTGCCTGGAAACAGAAATGGTCAGACGTACAAGTCTACACCCAGTCTTGGGCTGTGGTCAATGATTTGGCTGGGTGGTCAGAGACCTGGAAGTAACACAACTGGAAAATTAATGACAAGGAGGTTTGGGAAATAGGTGTGTGAATAGACCTTTCTGAATGGGAGATAATGTGAAGTTATATCAGTGCTCACCAAAAGGTAACCTTGGCAGAGGACATTTTAATAATTTAGTAGATGGAATGACCTCTCCACAGATACCAGCAAGCTTCTTTCCTTATTGCTAAACAGCCCATGAACCAAGTGGTCATCATTCAGGGATGGAGGTGATGCATGCCCTCAGCAACATGGGCTTCATTCGCTGAGGCTGACAAGACTACAGCCACTGCTGAGTGCCCCATCTGCCATCAGCAAAGACCAACACGAGTCTTTGATATGGCACCATTCACCAGGATAATCAGCCAGCTGCCTGTGGCAGATTAATGACATTGGGCCACTTTCACTATACAAGGTGCACCTTTTGTTCTTACTGGAACAGACCCTTACTCTGGACAAGAATTTACTTTCTCTGCCCCCAATGCTTCTAACAAAACTACCATTCATGGATTTACAAAATTCTTATTTACCATCATGGTACTGTACACAGCATTGCTTCTTATCAAGGAACTCACTTCACAGCAAATGAAGTGCAGTACTGGGGCTGCACTCATGGAATTCACTGGTCTTACCATGTTCTGCATTGTCTTGAAGCATCTGACTCGATAGAACTGTGGAACAGTCATGGTGCCAGCTAAGTGGAAAGACTTTGTGGGGCTGGAGCAAAGGTCTCCAGAAGGCTGTATGTGTTCTAAATCAGCATCTAGTACATCGTGCTGGTCTCCCACAGTGAGGCTTCATGGATCTAGGAAGCAAAAAGCAGAAATAGGACTGGTTCTATTACCTATTACCCCTAATGACAAGACTCCACTAGGAGATGCAACAATGATTCCACTGAAATGGACCACTCAGGCACTTGGGGCTCCTCATGTCTCTGAATCAACAAGCAAAGAAGTGGGTCACCGTACTAGTGGGATGATTGATCCTAATTATTAGGAAGAACTAGGTTGCCACTACAATAATGGAGAAAGTATGTCTGGGATACAAGAAATCCTTTAGGGCTCTCTTAGTACTCCCATGTGCTGTGATTAAATTCAATGGAAAACTGCCACAACTTAGTTCAAGCAGGACTGCTAACGGCCCAGACACTTCAGGGATGAAGATTTGGGTCACCTCATGAGGCAAAGAAGTCAGACCAGCTAAAGTGCTTGTTAAGGACAAAAGGAATGTAAAATGAGTAGGAGAAGGAAGTTAACATACCACCTATGAGCATATGACCAGTTTTAGGAACAAACATTATTAACAGTCATAAGGGTTTCTTCCTTATTTTGTTATGATATATATATCATATTTGCATAAAATGTTAATATAGATATTTAATTTTACATTTAAGTGTATTATATTTATAATAAATTGTTGTTGTTCAGTCACCAAGTCATGTCCAACTCTGCAATCCCATGGACTACAGCATGCCAGGCTTCCTTGTTCTTCACTATCTCTTAAGGCTTGCTCAAATTCATGCCCATTGAGTCAGTGATGTTATCTACATTGCATCAATACATACTACATTGCATCACTGCCTACTACATTGATTCGATTCATACTACACTGAACCTTTTCATCTTCTGCCCTCTCTTCTCCTTTTGCCTTCAATCTTTCCCAACATCAGGGTCTTTTCCAATGAATCAGTCTTCGCATCAGGTGGCCAAGTATTGGAGGTTCAGCTTCAGCAGCAGTCCTTCCAATGAATATTTAGGGTTGATTTCCTTTAGGATTGACTGGTTTGGTCTCCTTGCTGTCCAACAGACTCTCAAGAGTCTTCTCCAGCACAATTCGAAAGCATTCATTCTTCAGCATTTAGCCTTCTTTACAGTCTAGCCCTCACATCCATACATGACTAGTGGAAAACCAAAGCTTTGATTATACAGGCCAGCAAAGTGATATCTCTGCTTTTTAATATGCTATCTACATTTGTCATAGCTTTCCTTCCAAGGAGTAAGTGTCTTTTAATTTCATGGGTGCAGTCACCATCTGCAGTGACTTTGGAGCCCAAGAAAAGAAAATCTGTCACTGTCTTCTACTTTTTCCTCTTCTATTTTCCATAAAGTGATATTTTTATAATGAACTTGGGCAAACACCAGGAGATGGTGAAAGGCAGAGAGGCCTGGCATGATGCAGTCCACAGGGTCACAAAGAGTCAGACACAATAGGGTGACTGAACAACAATATATAATAGGTAATTTATATGTAATGTATATATAATTATAAACAATATATAATATATAAATTATATGTATTTATAATATCATTGTTATGATAAATATAAATAAATATGGATAAAACTACATAAATATGGCATATAATATTTTTCTTCTCTTGTTCCCTTATCTAACAACAGACATAATAATAGTAGTTAACTTTATACCTCAGTATTTAACATACAAGACAAAGAATGGTGAACACCATGCAAGGACTTTGAAATCTCTTCTGTGGAAAATATTGGTATGTTTTTCTTTGTTCTCAGGATAGTTCTTTCATGTTAGACAGAAGTAGGACATCATTATTGTCTTTATTTGGATACTAGGTTTAAGGAGCTATGTATGGGTACCAAGTAGGCAGGGGGTGGTCTGTGGTGATCATTTCAACATGTCAGCATGGCTAGGCTGTAGTCCCCAGTTATCTAGAAGTTGGTGTAAAGATATTTTGTGGATATGATTAAAGTCCATCATCAGTAGCCTTTAAGTAAGAAAGATTATCCTAGATAATCAGAGTAGTTTTAATTTAATCAGTTGAAAGGCTTTAAAAGCAGGTCTAAGGCTTCCCTGAGAGAAGAAGAAATTCTGCTTGTAGACAGCAGCCTTAGTTCATGGCTGAGAGTCCCAGCCTACCTTTCCTGATAGCATCCCTACGGATTCCAGACTTGCCTGGCCAGCCCCCACAATCACGTGAGCCAATTCCTTATAATAAATCTCTTGATATGTATTTCCTCTTATTCAGTTTCTCTGATTGAATCTCCACTAATACAATTAGGGGGTCATAAGATTTTATATGACATAGGACAAGTATCAACACTTAAACATCAACAGCAAAATGAATGTAATTACCAAAAGAATTTGCAAGGTCTGAAGCCATTGGGGTAGGGGAAGTAGTGAGGGGGTTGAGCAGAAGGGATCTGTGGTAATGGTTGACTGATCATGAAGAAAAAGAAAGTTCCCTATGGTACCATGCTGCTTTTATAACTTTTTTTTTAAATCAAGTGTTGGAAAGCAGAAGGCTGCCATCAGCTATCATAGTGGAAATTTCCAGGCCTTCACCCCATTTTAGACTGGGCAGACCCAAACTCACAGATGAAGTGGAGTCTATATTATATTGTGGAAATATCCTACAGTGTCATCACAAGTATATACAGTCTGTACTACACCAATCCTTCCCCAGAGTGACATGAGGCATTGGCCAGGATGATTGCACCCCAAGGAAAAGGAAATATCTTAACTGTTCAAGGACCATTAGAAGCAGGATTTGAGCTGACTCTGATACCAGGGAACTCAAAACGCCATCAAAATCTTGATTAGAGTAGAGATTTTGGGGGTGAGGTGGGGGCCAGGATGGCAGAGTAGGAAGATCATGAGCTCACCTCCTCCCCACGGGCTCACCGAAATTACAACTATTAACAGAGCACCTATTGATGAGAAAGACCTGAAGAGTAGCAGAAAAAAATCGTCTACAACTAAAGATATAAAGAAGGAACCACAACAAGCTGTGTAGAAGGGGCGGAAATGAGGTATAGTCTAGACCCATAGCCTCAGGTTAAAAATCCACAATGGGAGGATAATTATGATTGCAGAGGCTCTCCCCAGCCCAGGGGTCCTGCTGCAGGAAGATGAGCCCTCAGAACCTTTGATTTGAAGGACAGTAGGGCTTACTTTGGGGACAGCCAGGGGACTGCAGGAAAGAAAAGACTCCACTCTTAAAGTGAAGCCACTCAGTTGTGTCCGACTCATTGAGACCCCATGGACTATAGCCTACAAGACTCCTCTGTCCCTCCAACATAAATCACAGCAAGATCCTCTATGACCCACCTCCCAGAATATTGGAAATAAAAGCAAAACTAAACAAATGGGACCTAATGAAACTTAAAAGCTTTTGCACTACAAAGGAAACTATAAGCAAGGTGAAAAGACAGCCCTCAGATTGGGAGAAAATAATAGCAAATGAAGCAACAGACAAAGGATTAATCTCAAAAATATACAAGCAACTCCTGCAGCTCAATTCCAGAAAATTAAATGACCCAATCAAAAACTGGGCCAAAGAACTAAACAGACATTTCTCCAAAGAAGACAAACAGATGGCTAACAAACACATGAAAAGATGCTCAACATCACTCATTATCAGAGAAATGCAAATCAAAACCACAATGAGGTACCATTACACGCCAGTCAGGATGGCTGCTATCCAAAAGTCTACAAGCAATAAATGCTGGAGAGGGTGTGGAGAAAAGGGAACCCTCTTACACTGTTGGTGGGAATGCAAACTAGTACAGCCGCTATGGAGAACAGTGTGGAGATTTCTTAAAAAACTGGAAATAGAACTGCCATATGACCCAGCAATCCCACTTCTGGGCATACACACCGAGGAAACCAGATCTGAAAGAGACACGTGCACCCCAATGTTCATCGCAGCACTGTTTATAATAGCCAGGACATGGAAGCAACCTAGATGCCCATCAGCAGATGAATGGATAAGGAAGCTGTGGTACATATACACCATGGAATATTACTCAGCCATTAAAAAGAATTCATTTGAACCAGTCCTAATGAGATGGATGAAGCTGGAGCCCATTATACAGAGTGAAGTAAGCCAGAAAGATAAAGAACATTACAGCATACTAACACATATATATGGAATTTAGAAAGGTGATAACGATAACCCTATATGCAAAACAGAAAAAGAGACACAGAAATACAGAACAGACTTTTGAACTCTGTGGGAGAATGTGAGGGTGGGATATTTCAAAAGAACAGCATGTATACTATCTATGGTGAAACAGATCACCAGCCCAGGTGGGATGCATGAGACAAGTGCTCGGGCCTGGTGCACTGGGAAGACCCAGAGGAATCGGGTGAAGAGGGAGGTGGGAGGGGGGATCGGGATTGGGAATACATGTAAATCCATGGCTGATTCATATCAATGTATGACAAAACCCACTGGAAAAATAAAAAATAAAAATTAAAAAAAAAAAAAGACTCCTCTGTCCATGAAATTTTCCAGGCAAGAGTACTGGAGTGGGTTTCCATTTCCTTCTCCAGGGGATCTTCCTGACCCAGGGATTGAACCTGGGTCTCCCACATTGCAGGTAGACACTTTACCAACTGAGCCACCAGGGAAAATCTCTCATGTTCTGAGACCCAGGATAGAAGCAGTAACTTGAAAGAAGTCTGGGTCAGACCCACCTGCTGATCTTGGAGAGACTCCCAAGGAGGCAGGAAGTAACTGGCTCACCCTGGGGACATAGACACCGGCTTAAGCCTTTTGGGGGGAGTTTCTTCTACTGTAAGAACACTGGTGCTGGCAAGTACCATTTTGGAATTCTCTTCCAGCTTAATATCACTAGGACTTGGCCCAACCGACCAGCCTACCAGTACCTATCAGCACTAGAACGTCTCATACCAACCAGGTGACTGGGGGGTGGGGAGCACAGCCCCACCCACCAGCAAGCAGGCTGCTTCAGAGAATCTGAATTCCCAACCACCAGTGGGCCAACACCAAATCCAGTACCCCAGGGCCCTGAAACCACAGGCCCCAGAATGCAACTTCACCTACCATTGAGCTGGCACTAGGCCCAGGACCCTTTTGACCCCTCCTCTGCCCACCACTGGGTCAACAGCAGCCCTGGGACCCCCAGGGCCTTGCAACCACCCAGCCCAGGACCCAACTCCACATATTAGAGGGCCAGCAATAGTCCCAGAACACCTGGGGATCTACAGTCAGTTGCCTCATGACCCAGCATTGTCCGTTAGTGGCCAGCAGCCTCAACACAAAACAAAGCCTGGCAACCAATCAGACCAGGAACCAGCCATGCACAGAGTAGTCAGCCCACCACAACAGAAGGGTCCACACAGCCCACATAAAGGGCAATCCTAGAGCATATAGCTAAAGTTGCCAGAGGGGAGTGCACTGCTAGGACCCATAGGACATCTCATACAGAAGCCATTTCTCCAAGATCAGGAAGTATGATCAACTTTCTAAATACCTAGAAATAAAAATAGCTAGTTAGGCAAAATGAGGTGACAGAGGAATATGTTCCAAATGAAGGAACAAGATAAACCACAAAAGAACTAAGTGGAATAAGCAACCTAACTAATAAAGAGTTCAAGAAAATGATCATAAATATGCTTAAGTAATTCAGGAGAAAAATGGATAATAGAGTGAAAAGTTTGAAATTTTTAAGAGGTTGAAATATAAATAGGAACCAAATAGAGCTGAAGAATGCAATAACTAAAATAAAAACTACACTAGAAGGAAAAAACAGTAGATTGGATGATTCAGAGGAACAGATCAACAAAACGAACTGGAAGACAAGTGGTCAAAACCACAGAAGCTGAATGGAGAAATGAACTTTAAAAATTAGGACACTATAAGATATAGTCAAGGACACCATCAGATGTACTATATTTATATTATATAAGTCCCAGAAGGAGAAAAGAGGGGGAAAGGGGAGCAGAAAACATATTTGAAGTGATAATAGCTGAAAACTTCCCTAACCTGGGAGGGGAAACAGGCATCTAGGCCTAGGAAGCACAGACAGTCCCAAACAGGATCAACTCAAAGAGAATCACATCAAGACACAATTGTAATTAAAATGACAAAAATTAAATGTAAATAGGGAATATTAAAAGCAGCAAGGGAAAAGCAACAAATTGTGCACCAAGGAGCTCTCATAATTTTATCAGCTGACTTCTCAAGAGAAGCTCTGCATGCCATAAAGAAGTGACATGATGTATTCAAAGTAATGAAAGGGGAAAACCTACAACCAAGTATATTTTATCTAGTAAGGCTTTCATTCAGATTTGGAGATCCGAAATTTTACACACAAGCATAAGCTAAAAGAATTCAGCACTGCCAAACCAATTTTACATGAAATGTTAAAGAAATTTATCTAAGTAGAAAAGGAAAGGCCACAATTAGAAATAATAAAATTATGAAAGGGAAAAAATCTCACTAAAAATGGCAAATGTACAATAAAAGTAATAAATTAGCCACATATGAAGCTAGTTGGAAGGTTAAAAGACAAAAGTAATAAAAATCATCTTTGTCCACAATAAGTAGTTAAGGGATACACAAAACAAATAAAATGTAAAATATGATGTCAAAAACAATAAACATGAGGTAGAGGGGGAGTAAATATGAAGGGCTGTTAAAATACATTCAAACTTAAGAAATTAGCAACTCAATCATATACATGTAAACTGCTACATATAAATCTCGGGGAAACCACAAACCAAAAATCTATAATACATATAAAAGGGAGAGGAATTCAAACATAATGCTAAAGACAGTCACCAAATCACAAAGGAAGAGAGCAAAATAAGAAGGAACAAAAAAGATACAAAATCAATCCACTAAAATTAACAAACTGGCAACAAGCACATACTTATCAATAATTACATGTAAATGGACTAAGTGCTCCAATCAAAAGATATAGAGGAGCTGAATGGATACAAAAACAAAACCCATATACACGCTGCTTACAAAAGACAGATCTAAAGACACACACAGTCTGAAGATGAGGGGATGGGAAAGAGTATTCCATGCAATCATTTCGTGAAGTATGTAAGTCACATCATTATGCTGTACACCTGAAACTTGTAGAGTGATATGTATCAATTATATAATCAATAAAATAGGAAGAAAAAGAGTAGAGGTTTTAGAAGACAGATGATGAATGGAGTTTAGGCTCAAGTCCACCCACGGTGAGTTCATTGAGCCTATCAAGTCATTCTGTGGTTATTTTGACATCTGGCAGAACCCTTGTATTGTTTCCCTGGCCTATGGATTAAAGGTTATTCAGATGAGGGGAAGAAATCAAGTGGAAACCCATGGCTCTCACCTTTGATAAAGATAGTATATCAGAAATAGTGCTGTAACTGGCGTATTGCAGAAGTTCCCATCACTATCAAAGGTATGAGGGTGATAGTCCACATCCTATTCCTTTTCAATTGCCTATCTCAGCCCCGTGAAAACACGGCTGATCATGACAGATAATGTTGATGACTAAACTTAACCAGGTGGTAGGCCCAATTGCAGCTGATGTGGCAGATATGGTATGTATCCAAGATTAGATCAATCCAGTTTGGACTAGAGGTTTTGGAGGACAAATGATGAATTAGAGTTTAGGCTCAAGTCCACCCACAGTGAATCCACTGAGCCTATCAAGTCATTCTGTGGTTATTTTGGCATCTGGCAGAACGCTTATAGCTAATGATTTGGCAAATGTATTCTTGATCCCCATCAGTAGGAAAGATGAAAAAATAGTGTGCATTTACATGATCAGGGCAGCAATACACAGACGTCATATTTCCAAAGGGTTAGGTTAACTCTTTGCTAAAGTGTAGTGCGCAAGGCCCATGTTCACCTTGACATTCCACAGGCCTTCCTGATGGTCTATATCTTAATTACACTTGGTGAGTTAAAGCAAGTATCCTAGATGTATTCTAGATGCATGCTTTCCAAAAAATCTGTGAAGAGTCATTTTTTTTTTTTTTTTAATTTTTTTTAATTTTTTTATTAGTTGGAGGCTAATTACTTCACAACATTTCAGTGGGTTTTGTCATACATTGATATGAATCAGCCATAGATTTACACTTATTCCCCATCCCGATCCCCCCTACCACCTCCCTCTTCACCCGACTCCTCTGGGTCTTCCCAGTGCACCAGGCCCGAGCACTTGTCTCATGCATCCCACCTGGGCTGGTGATCTGTTTCACCATAGATAGTATACATGCTGTTCTTTTGAAACATCCCACCCTCACATTCTCCCACAGAGTTCAAAAGTCTGTTCTGTATTTCTGTGTCTCTTTTTCTGTTTTGCATATAGGGTTATCATTACCATCTTTCTAAATTCCATATATATGTGTTAGTATGCTGTAATGTTCTTTATCTTTCTGGCTTACTTCACTCTGTATAATGGGCTCCAGTTTCATCCATCTCATTAGGACTGATTCAAATGAATTCTTTTTGACAGCTGAGTAATATTCCATGGTGTATATGTACCACAGCTTCCTTATCCATTCATCTGCTGATGGGCATCTAGGTTGCTTCCATGTCCTAAAGACAGAAATATAGATCAATGGAACAGAATAGAAAGCCCAGAGATAAATCCACGAACCTATGGACACCTTATCTTTTGACAAAGGAGGCAAGGATATACAATGGAAAAAAGACAACCTCTTTAACAAGTGGTGCTGGGAAAACTGGTCAACCACTTGTAAAAGAATGAAACTAGAACACTTTCTAACACCATACACAAAAATAAACTCAAAATGGATTAAAGATCTAAATGTAAGACCAGAAACTATAAAACTCCTAGAGGAGAACATAGGCAAAACACTCTCTGACATAAATCACAGCAAGATCCTCTATGACCCACCTCCCAGAATATTGGAAATAAAAGCAAAACTAAACAAATGGGACCTAATGAAACTTAAAAGCTTTTGCACTACAAAGGAAACTATAAGCAAGGTGAAAAGACAGCCCTCAGATTGGGAGAAAATAATAGCAAATGAAGAAACAGACAAAGGATTAATCTCAAAAATATACAAGCAACTCCTGAAGCTCAATTCCAGAAAAATAAATGACCCAATCAAAAAATGGGCCAAAGAACTAAACAGACATTTCTCCAAAGAAGACATACAGAGTCATTTTTTTTTAATTCATCACATCACACTGAATTTTATAAACTTCAGTAAAAGTGAATTACCAGGAAAACAAAATAAAATACAGACATACAAAAGAGCTTTAATTACTAGATTCAATAGACACAAAAGCACATTTCAATAAATATATAATCAGAAAAATATATAGGGAAAAAGAATTACAAAACCTGTACACATTGCAAGTGTTCATTGAACACTTTCATTGAAAATGAAAGTTCATTGAAAATGCACTTTAGATTATTAAT
Source organism: Cervus canadensis (assembly GCF_019320065.1). Taxonomy (NCBI): domain Eukaryota; kingdom Metazoa; phylum Chordata; class Mammalia; order Artiodactyla; family Cervidae; genus Cervus; species Cervus canadensis. The sequence continues at coordinate 24,021,576 of NC_057396.1, forward strand.
ACAAAAAATTACTGTTACCCTCAAAATTTTTGTCATTCTTCAAATGACAAATTTGCCTTATTTATAACTAAATAAAATGTAAGAGTGAATACTGATTCCCTATATTAAATATGTGTAAGCTTACTTCCTTCTTGCTTGTAAAATTATGTAAACTAGGTTGGGTTGATTATAACCCTGCTTGAAGGAATAAAACATTTCTAAAACATGTCTACCTCTGGTGGCTCAGCAGTAAAGAATCTGCCTGCAATGCAGGAGACACAAGAGACCCAGTTTTGATTCCTGGGTCAGGAAGATCCCCTGGAAAAGGAAATGGCAACCCACTCCAGTATTCTTGCCTGAGAAACCCCATAGACAGAGCAGCCTAGCAGGCTCCTATAAACCATTTCTATAATTTATTTAATTGTACCACTCACAGTAAAGGAACCAATTTTATAGAGGCTTGTGGCCAGAAATGAAAGAAGAGATTTTTAAATCATTTCAAGTAAGCTCAGGGTATTTATTTCTAAATTTTCTTCAAAATGAAACAAGTGATACTATACTTTCAAAATCACTCTTCAGTTCTTCATGATGCAACCCCAATACTCTAATCCCATAAAATTATACTTAAACTGAGATTATATTTTAATAAAAGAAATACATTTATGATTTATACACAGGGATTACAATTGACTAACTTAAAAATTATAAACCATATATACAAGTTTATGTGAGTTCAAAAACACCCACACTGGTCTAACCTGGTAAAATAAAACCACCAATCATGAACTTAGATATCACAGCAATGTCAAATTGTTATAGAATTTTCTAAAAGCAGACCTCTCAATTTCTGCATTTATCTAGTTGCATAGCGGTAATAAACAGCTCACAAACTAGCACAAGTCTACACATTTTCAGTAGCCCTACTGTAGATGGCCTAAGAAAAAAATGAGTGCAATAAATAAGAAATTCCATGAAGATTAAGGATTCTGCCTTAACCCTTATATTAAAGTTTTTAATATTAAAGTTTTTAGGATGCTGGTGGTCTGGGGCAAGTTGAGACATTTTCTCTGAGATAAATGCTATATTCTTGTATCTCATTCCTCCTACCATTTGCTTTGGTATAAGAACTTTGATCCATTATCAGGTGACTTTGAAGGCTTTCAAAAAGAACAGCCTCTGTGGCATATATAGACTATGGGTTCAGGTTGTCACGTCACTTAGACCATATAAACCAGTGGCAGAGAGAGGTATCCATAGTGTATAGGGGTATTTAGTGGAATCTTCCGCAAGCCCCACCTGGTGAGACATCTGACATGCTCTTAGCTTCCCTCATAGCTCAGTTAGTAAAGAATCTGCCTGCAATTCGGGAGACCTGGGTTCAATTCCTAGGTCAGAAGGATCCCCTGGAAAAGAAAATGGCAACCCACTCCAGTATTCTTGCCTGGAGAACCCCATGGACAGAGAAGCCTGGCAGGCTACAGTCTATGGGGTCACAAGAGTCGGACATGACTGAGTGACTAAGCACAGTGGAGACTGAATCCAGATGAAATCAAGGAACTGCGTTACCAGAGTTGCCCATTATGGCATAAGTATTATCAGAGCCACCAAGTTATAAGGTTGAGTGGGCATAACCACAATCTATCATGCAGTGCAAAGGGCACATTTCGATTGAGGCAGAACAGGTCCAGAAAATACAAGTCAGTTATACTAGGTGAGCCAGACTGCCATGTCTCTGGACTGAACGTGTGTTCACTGATTCCTCTACTCTAATTCACATGTATTACTTCATGGGGTAGAAGAGTTCTTCAACCAACCAAGGGAAAAAAATAAAAAGACCTCAGGCTGGTTTGTAAAAACTGTAGTATGATAGTACTAGCCAAAACTTGCTGCTGCATTAAAGCCCTACTCAAGAGTGACTAAAGGAAATTTTCTCAGTGGTAAATACTCCCAGTGGGCAGACAAGAAATACTATGCTTCATCGTTTTCTGTGGGTGAAGGAAAAGAAACCTGGGCTGTATATATACGTGACTCCTGGGTAGCAGATGGCTTGGTTGAAAGGAGCCTGGAAGAAAAATAATTAGAGGATCTGAGACAAGGAGGTCTAGTGAAAAGATACATAAACAGATCCATGAGCATATAGGTGGGCACAAAAGATGCAGATCTTTGTATCTCCTCATGCTCAAAAGGTCATCTGCTATAGAAGCAACCCTTAACAGTCAAGTCCTGTGAAATCAGCCAACCCATCTCCTCATCCAGCCAGTGCTGATGAAATGATCTCATGAACAGAGAGTGTGTGGAGACAATGGAAATGACACAGGGTCCCCAAAGCATAGGGTCCCCAAAGCATAGGCTTCCTCTCATCACGATTGATTTACCGCATCTCAGTGATGCCTGCCTGGCATGCCAGCAACAGAGACCTGTCTGAACCCTTGATATGGCACAGTTTCTTAAGGAGATCAGACAGTTACTTGGAGCCCCTCGATCACATCAGATTCCTTGCACTCTGGAGGCGATAGAAATTTGTCTTCACCAAAATTTGTACTCTTCATATGTGTGCCTCCTGCCTATAAAATCTTCACTGGCACTACTATCCAAGGGCTCACAGTAGGCCTAACCTAACATGGTCTCCCATATAGCACTGCCTTGAATCAAAGCTCCTATTTTATGTCAAACAAGGTGCACCAATGGACAAATTACCATGATCATGGGATATACTGGTTTAACCAGGTACCGCATCACCCAGCCAATTCAATAAAGTAGTAGATTAGTCTTTAATGCTCCAGCTAAGATGCCAGTTAAGGGTCAGTATCTTATGGACTGAGATTAACATATATTATATATGTTAAAATAATGACCTATATGTGTGTGTGCTCAGTCACTAAGTCTATTCTGATTCTTTGCAACTCCATGGACTGTAGCTCACTAGGCTCCTCTATCCATGGGATTTCCCAACCAAGAATACTAGAGTGGGTTGCCATTTCTTCCTCCAGAGGATCTTCCTGACCCAGGGATGGAACCTGCATCTCCTACATGCATTGGCAGGTGGATTCTTTACCACTGAGCCACCAGGGAAGTCTAATGACCTACATAGAGTGCTGTAATAGCTAGAATTTATGGTTTGGGAATCAGGTAGAAGTCACTTTCACTATCACTTCCAGTGATCCACATACAGAATTTTTCCTTCCCGACTCCACATCATTACACTAGCTAAATTAGAGGTCTGGATTCCCAGGGGCAGAAAACCTTTGTCAGGGGTCAAAGTAAGGATTCCACTGAACTGAAAGTCATGAATTTGGCCATTTTGAGTTCCCCATGTCAATGAACTAACAAGCAAAGAAAAGTGTCAGTATGATGGCAAGGAGACTTACCTTGATTATCATGAGAAGTTAGAGTTACTGCCACACAATAAGGGCAGGGAGGAGGATATTTGGTAACCAGGGTATTTGCAGGTATGTCATTTGGTGCTTTTATGCCCAGATAATGCTTAATATGCAATTAAAGAAAATCACAACCCAACAAGGGCCACCAAGGATTAAGACACCTCATGGATGAATGGTTTGGTGTCCTTACCAAGACCAGTAAGAATACTAGGAAAATCTAGAATAGTTAGTAGGAAAGGAAGATGATGAATATCAATTACAACTTTGGGACCAACTAAATAATAGCAGTCTCCTTTACTAACTGCTTGCTTTGAGTCTTTTCAGAGATTGTGACTAGCCTTTATTTTGAAGGGAACTCTGTAACTTATTGGACTTGTATCTCATCTCAGGTAAGAAAGAAGACATCTTTTTTCATTAAAATGGAGAAGGTTCAGAATGAGCAAGGCATAGAACCAATTAACATCAAGCAACTAACTGCATGTTGTTCAAGAAGAATATGTAATGGGGAGTGTGCTAAGACTTATCTAAGGTCACATGGAGAAGAAGCCAAAGAGGAAGCCTCAAACCTAGGGCTTCTCATCTTAAATATCAAACTTTTCCCTGCACCTTTCTATTTACTCCACTGAGTAAAGTCACAGAGTGTGTCTCCGGTGATGTCAAGATGTTCTCACTATGGTTGCTACCCTCAAGTACTAATTTAAACTTGTCTTTAAGCATATATTTTCAAGTAAAGAATAACACAAGGCAGCCAGAGCTAAGTGCCAAAGACATTAATTATACAGTCAGATAGTACTACAGAGACGCTGGGGGAAAAAATACCTCCCCAAAAAGAGCCAGGTAGGCAGACCTCATCTATTGAATCCAGCTTTAACAATTCCCACTTAGACGCAGAGGTTAGGGGAGGGCTTTTCTTGCCAATGCAGTGAACTTTCATTTGGGGTGGCCCTTGTGCTGACTCTAAAGCTAGGATATTTGTATGCTATATCAATAATCACATTTACTCTTCCTTAGTCCCCCTAGGGCTTGCTCAGTGGACCTAGGCACAAAGTGGCCTGGTGGTACGGATAGAGTCTACTCATGGGATTGGCCACATCCACTTTGTGTCACCAAGGCTGACTTGCTTGTCACTTATGCTGTGTCCAAACTGCCAAAATCAAAGACCAACACTGAGCCTCCTGTGTGGCAACATTTCCCAGGGAGATCAGTGGCAGTTTGAACAACTGAACCCCTTCCATCATGGAGGGCACAGAGAGCTGTCCTCACTGGGACAGACACATATTCTGGGTCTGGATTTGTCATCCTTGCTTGTAACACTTCTGCTAGCACCACCATCCGTGTGCTTCTAACATGCCTTATTCACCATCATGGTATTCCTCACAACATTGCTTCTAATCAAGGAATTCATTTCTCAGCAAAAGAAGTGTGGCAATGGACTCAAGCCCATGGAATTCATTCTTATTACATAGCTCATCAGCCAGAAACAACTGATCCTAAAGAATCTTGGAATGAGCTACTGGAGCCTCAGCTGTGGTTCCAGTTGGGAGATGACCCTCTGAAAAAAAATTGGGTCTGTCTTACAGAATACAATATGTACTTTGACTCAGTGACCAATAGATGGTGCTACATAGAAATCAGGGCTTCCCAGGTAAAGCTCAGTGGTAAAGAATTCACCTGCAATGCAGGAGACACAGGTTTGATCCCTGAGTCAGGAAGATCCCCAGAGAAGGAAATGGCAACCCACTTCAGTATTCTTGCCTGGGAAATCCCACGGACAGAGGAACCTGGCAGGCTACAGTCCATGGAGTCCCTAAAGAGTCAGACATGACTTAGTAACTAAAAAACAACAAAAACATAGAAATCTTCTGTAACTAGGATGCTAGGATGTTAGACTTGAGGACAAGAAGTGGGATTAGCTCCTCTCACTCTGACAACTAAAAACTCTCAGAATTTCTGCTTCCTGTCTCTGCAACTTTGAGCTCTGCTAGTTTGAAGTCTTGGTTTCCAAGAGAGCAACACCAATGGCTCCACTGAATTAAAATCTGAGACTCCTCCCTGGCCATTCTGAGGCCCTTGTGCCATGGAAACTCAAAGTGAAGGTCATTCAGTCGTGTCCTACACTTTGTGACCCCACAGACTATACAGTCCATGGAATTCTCCAGGCCAGGATACTGGATTGGGTAGCCTTTCCCTTCTCCAGGCAATCTTCCCAACCCAGGAAACAAACTGGGGTCTCCTGCATTGCAGGTGAATTCTTTACCAACTGAGCTATCAGAGAAGCCCATGGAAACAATGGGCAAAAAATTGGGGAAGTGGAATTACTCTAGTAGTTGGGGTGATTAACACCAAAAGGGAATTTAATGGCAGAGAAGATTGTGTCTGGAGCCTAGGGGCTTCTCAGGGATCCTTCACTACTTTTGTGTCCAAGAGTAAAGAGTAAATGCAAAGTCACAGCAACCACAAAAAGGTAGAATCCCTAAGAATTTGGAATCTTTGGGAATGAAGGTTTGGGTCACTCAAACACTCCATCAGACAGAAAACACTGACTAGATAATACCCTAGATGAGGATGATGAAAACACAAAATATATGAACAGATGGTATATGAAATAATATATATAAATATAATTCATTTATATGTAATGTATTTTTATAATTTACCCAGCCAGACATCCTGGAGTCTGAAGTCAAGTGGGCCTTAGGAAGCATCACTACAAACAAAGCTAGTGGAGGTGATGGAATCCCAGCTGATCTATTTCAAGCCCTAAAAGATGATGCTGTTAAAGTGCTGCACTCAATATGCCAGCAGATTTAGAAAACTCAGCAGTGACCACAGGACTGGAAAAGGTCAGTTTTCATTCCAATCCCAAAGAAAGGCAATGCCAAAGAATGTTCAAACTACCGCACAATTGCACTCATCTCACTTGCTAGCAAAGTAATGCTCAAAATTCTCCAAGCGAGGCTTCAACAGAACATGAATAGAGAACCTCCAGATGTTCAAGCTGGATTTAGAAAAGGCAGAGGAACCAGAGATCAAATTGCCAACATTCGTTGGATCATAGAAAAAGCAATTCCAGAAAAACATCTACTTCTGCTTTATTAACTATGCCAAAGCCTTTGAGTTTGTGGATCACAACAAACTGTGGAAGATTCTTCAAGAGATGGGAATACCAGACCACATTACCTGCATCCTGAGAAACTGTATGCAGGTCAAGAAGCAACAGTTAGAACTGGACATAGAACAATGGACTGGTTCCAAACTGGGAAAGGAGTATGTCAAGGCTGTATACTGTCACCCTGCTTATTTAACTTATATGCAGAGTACATCATGTGAAATGCTGGGCTGGATGAAGCACAAGCTGGAATCAAGATTGCCGGGAGAAATACCAATAACCTCAGATATGCAGATGATACCACCCTTATGACAGAAAGCAAAGAGGAACTAAAGAACCTCTCGATGAAAGTGAAAGAGGAGAGTGAAAAAGCTGGCTTAAAACTCAACATTTAAAAAAAGAATATCATGGCATCTGGTCCCATCACTTCATGGGAAATAGATGAGGAAACAATGGAAACAGTGACAGACTTTATTTTCTTGGGCTCAAAAATCACTGCAGATGGTGACTGCAGTCATGAAACTAAAAGACACTTGCTCCTTGGAAGAAAAACTATCACCAACCTACACAGCATATTAAAAAGCAGAGACATTACTTTGCCAACAAAAGTCCGTCAGTCAAAGCTATGGTTTTTCCAGTAGTCAAGCATGGATGTGAGAGTTCGACCATAAAGTAGGTAAGTGTCAAAGAATTGATGCTTTTGAACTGTGGTGTTGGAGAAGAGTCTTGAGAATCCCTTGGGCTGCAAGGAAATCAAGTCAGTCAATCCTAAAGGAAACCAGTCCTGAATGTTCACTGGAAGGACTGATGCTGGAGCTGAAACTCCAGTATTTTGGCCACCTGATGCGAAGAACTGACACATTGGAAAAGACCCTGATGTTGAGAAGGATTGAAGGCAGAAGGAGAAGGGGACAACAGAGGATAAGATGGTTGGATGGCATCACTGACTTGGTAGACATGAGTTTGAGCAAGCTCTGGGAGTTGGGAAGCCTGGTGTGCTACAGTCCATGGGGTCGCAAGGAGTCAGACACAACTGAGCGGCTGAACTGATACATGCAAACATACTTTATGATCATTTATACAAATAGGGACTATGGCAGTTATGCATATTTTCTTCTTCCTGTGTATGAGTGTGTATGTGTCTATTATTTTACTTTCCATCCTCTTTCCCTTATTATGTCAAATAAGTCATAAGAGGTTAACTTTGCTAATTTACTGTTAAAAGAAGAAAATACTCAGATGATGAAACTCTCCCTTGGAAAGAGTAGTCAACACAGCTGGTAATGGCAAGTGACTGTCCCCCACAGATGGATACAATGACTATTGAAACTGCATCTCCTCATCTGGAGGATAGAATGAGAATGTGTTTGTACAAAGGATGGTTAAATCTTGTTAGGTGAAAGAACAACTCTTCTCATGGTTGTGGGAAGTTCAAATCTGTGTAGAAACGAATATCTAGATGCTGAGGACCAAAGAAATAACCTGAAATAGCCCAATTGTCCGATTTGAACCCTTTCTTACAACTCCACTTTGTGATACTGGAGCTTCTCCTGTGCACTGGCTCCCTGCCCAGTTCTGCCCATTGGAGCCATTGGAGGAAGACTGAAGGGTTACAGGAGGAACGGAGAACTTGGTCCTTCCCATTGATGCCCTGTTTGCTTCATGCTTTGGTCAGATTGGTCTACCTAGTGTTGGCTCAAGGTAGCAGTTAAATACACTTTGAAGTTTTCCCAACACAGCCTCACTGTCACCCCTTACAGAAACCAATTCTAGGCAGCTGAACAGCCCCAACTCCTTAGGATTGAGTCCCAACCCCATGGGCCCCTCTTTCAAACTCAGCCATACCAGTCCCAGACAAGTAGTTTCCTTTCCTTGGCAGTTTGACTTTCAGTTTTGCAGATCCCCTCTCTCAAGATTCTAGGTTTCAGTAACTCCAACCTCTTCTCTTCGTTCTCCTAGTTCTATGGGTGGGGGCTGGTTCCTGCATTTGCTCCTTCCATGACACACTAGTATTCTCTTTTCAGTGAGTGAACAATTCTTCTGAGCTAGTTACAGTCCTTTATGCTAATGCTTCTCTTTGTTTACAATTTTCAAAATACCTGGCATGGCTTTTGTCTCTTGAATAGACCCTGACTAGTACATCTCTCAAGGGGTATCTCTACAACGGCATGGCAGACTAAGATGGAAGCCTCACCGGCTTTCCTGATAGCTCAGTTGGTAAAGAATCTGCTTGCAATGCAGGAGACCCTAGTTCGATTCCTGGGTCAGGAAGATCTGCTGGAGAAGGGATGGGCTACCCACTCCAGTATTCTTGGGCTTCCCTTGTGGCTCAACTGGTAAAGAATCTGCCTGCAATGCAGGAGACCTGGGTTCGATCCCTGGGTTGGGAAGATTCCCTGGAGATGGGAAAGGCTACCCACTGCAGTATTCTAGCCTGGAGAATTCCATGGACTGTATAGTCTATGGGGTTGCAAAGAGCCGGACACAACTGAGCAACTTTCACTTTCACTTTCACCCACACTTCATGCTCTGGCAATATCAGAATTGCCTGCAGCTCCCCATTCATAACATGTTTTCTGCTTCTGGGCTCTCTCCCTATCCTAGGAATCAGGACAAGACCATCTCTTTGGACCAAAGACTAAAATTAAGATGTATACACAACACGAAGTGTTAAGTGCCTAAGAGATAAAGCAGTGTGAGACTATAAAAGACAGAAATTCCAACTAGCAGTAGGTGGGAGGGAGCCAGGAAAAGTTTCATGAAAAATAAGGCATTGGATCTGGGTTTGGAAATGTGTTGGGTTGGCCAAAAAAGTTTGTTCAGGTTTTTCCTTAAGACAGGTAATGTCTTACCAAAAAAACATGAATGAACTTTTTGGCCAAACCAATAGGTAGAATATGTACCTATTGGTAGGGAAGAAAGAAGGAAGGGTATGTAGGCAGGAAATGTGGCATAAGCAAAGGCCCAGAAATGGAAAATCTTGGAGTATGGGTGGAGAAGAGTAAACAGAATTATTGGATGGAGCATCAGGTGACCAAGGGGATCTTCACCCCTCCATCTCCTCCCCGCACAATCTTTCCTCCAGCCTCACCCTTTTTGGGAGCTCAGCTACCACTCCAACTCTTTCATCTCTTGTTACTTCCATTTCCCCATTCCTGCCCCAAGGGAGCCCTCCGTCAGAATGGAAGGATTTATGAGCAGTAACACTCCCTCACTCAGATCAATGGCCGAAGATCAATAGCTATAATGCAGAAAATTAATCCATATTCATTAGAGTTGAATCGAGCAAGTGATATTATAAAAAACTCCCTTGGAAATCTATGGAAGGGAATTAAAGAGAAAGTTGTTCTAATGTCACTACAGTCTGCCAAGTGACAGGTTTAAGAAATCAGGCAAAGGAAGCTCCTGTTAATACTCAAAGGAAGACTGAAGATCACAAAGGGGCATAGCTATATTGGGTACTTGAATGTACAGGGTATGGAGATGGAAGAGATGTTTTCCTTCACATGAAATTGGAGATCTAGGAAGTAAATGAATTCACAGGTCACCTCCAGTCCTAGAAACCTGTAACTCCTAGATTCCTCCGTGATGTGACAAGTAGTCACAGATGACCTTCAGGATTGTCAAGTTCAATCATTAACTTAGACAATAGCCTTGAGAACTTCCCTGGACGTACAGTGGATAAGAATCTGCCTACCAATGCAGGGGACACCAGCTCAATCCCTAGCCCAGGAAGATTCCACATGGGTATATGCTCAGTCATTTAGTTGTGTCCTACTATTTGCAACCCCATGAACTGTAGCCCACCAGTCTCCTCTGTCCATGGAATTTTCCAGGCAAGAATACTGGAGTGGGTTGCCATTTCCTACTCCAGGGGATCTTCCTGACCCTGGAATTGAACCCATGTCTCTTGCCTCTCCTGCACGGGCAGGCAGATTCTTTACCATTTTGCCGCCTGGGAAGCCCAGGAAGCGCAAGCTAAGCTGGTGCGCCAGAGCCTCTGAGCCCTCATGCTGCAGCCCCTGAAGCCTGTGTGCCGAGAGTCTGGGCTCCACAAAAAGAGGGGCCACCACAACAAGCAGCCCAGGCACCACAGCGAAGAGCAGGCCCTGCTCACAGCAACTAGAGAAAGCCCAAACATAGCAGTGAAGACCCAGCAGAACCAAAAAGAAATAAATAAATAATTTAAAAAGAAAATAACCTTGATTCCTAAAGACTAGGCTCCCTCCCGGTCCCCTCTCCTGTCGCAGGGGGTCTCTGGTCATTCCCACAGGCAGACCTCCCCCCCACCGCAGTCTCTACCCACCATACATCTCACAAAAGAAGAACAGGTACAGATTCACAAGAAAATCAGTCAAATGCAGCTGTGGAAAGTGGAGCAATCTCAAAAGGAAAGTACAAGCCTGGCCTGGTTTGCAGAGCTCAGGCAGAAGGACTGGTCTCCAGTTCTTACTAGCTAAGGACTGGAATTCACCTCTTACTAGCTTTTGGAAAATGACAGAATTCTTTGAGGTTCAGTTTCTTTGTCAGCAGAATAAGGACAATAATATAATAATTCCTTCCTCAGCAGGATTACTATGAAGATTAATTAACACAATGCATGGTTAAAGTGCTTTACGAACTGCAAAATGCTATTCAAAAACTTTATTATATTATCCTAAAAGACTAGAGATGTGCTTCTGAGGCAGGTATCTTGTTAATGGAATGTGTCTATGATTCCACAAGGTCCATAAATGCCCTGAAATTGTATGCCAAATTGTCTATGTATGTATGTATGTATTTGGAGGGGGAAGAGGGCCATGGCTTTTAAGAGGTTCTCAAAGAAGTTTGTGACCAACAGAGATTAAGAATTAAGAACCCCCACCCCCCTCCCAGGACTTCCCTTGTGATCCAGTGGTTAAGAATCAGCCTTCCAATGCTAGGCTCTCGGGTTTGATCCCTGGTTGAGAAACTGAAGATTCCACATGCCACGGGGCAACTAGTTAGCCTGCGAGCCACAACTACTGAGCCTGCACACCACAACTAGAGAGAAGCCAGCATGCCACAGTGAAGATCCCACAGGCCACAACTAAGACCCAACACAGCCAAATAAATAAATAAACAGAATTAAGAACTCCTAATAGAAGGAGACTGAGCAGAAGTGCCACATCTCTGTGCAGATGGGACTAGATTTTTTATGCATGACAGCAAGAAAGACCTTACCTTAGCAGGAGTCACTGGAATATGCAGCATCAAAGCTTCATCTTGGTGGTGAGCCACACAAATGGCCAGGGCGCTGGCTTGCCCTGAAGCAGGTGGAATGGTATTAACATTCTTAACAGTTCTTTCACCATCCATGGTGTCCAACTCCAAGGAGCCTCTGTTCAGCTCTTTGTAACTGAAGCCCTTTGGAGGAGATCCCCAGAGTCTGGCAGAGAGGAGCCCTTGCCTCCATCTTACCTCCCTCTACCCTCCTTCCAATCTCAATCGTCACAGCCAGAGAAATCACAGATTCTATGACTGCCCTTCCTGAAACTCTGGTTGCTTCCTTCTCCCCTGGGCATGCTGGGAGATTCCTGGCTGGGGGTGGGAAGGAGGAGAGGAGCATCTAGATTGTATCTTACTTTATAGTGTCTCACGTTTGGAACCCAGACTCAGGTACAGGATGGTCCCATACTCTCTTCTAACTCAGGCTGTTTGAAATCTCCCTGGTGTCTCTGGCATCCTCCAGGGGAAAAATTAAACAGGGTCCCAGGTCACTGAAGGCATGACTGGCCAACTGTTGGGCCTCTGTTTTTATTGTTCACATCATTTTATTCCCCACTGACCCCACTTGAAAATCCTTGGGGCCCCTGACTGATATCTTTTCCAGTGTTTACAGAATGAGGGCATAGAAAATGACCCACCCTGGGAGGAAATAAAGAGGTTATCTTGTCCTTGCCCATAGCCTCCTTCCCTGAAAGCCTCAAAGAGCCAGGGGTGGACTATACAATCTCCCCTCCTCAGAAGACCAGACGCTTCTCCTGGTGTCTCATCTTAGTCCTGTGGATGATGCTGTGTGAAAAAAGGAAAGTGACCCCACATCCAGACTCAGTCTCTTCCTCTCCAACTGTCTGCAAGTCTCAGGGTCCATGAACTACTTTGGGTCTTTTTTCTTCCTCTGAGTTTTATTTCTTTTTTTCTAATAAACTGCCAAACACTTGGGGGATGTAGTGTGGACAGAAATGACCACAGAGCTAGAGGGAATGTTTAAGGAGTCCAACAACCATTCAACACGATTTATTGAGCATCTATCATTTTCCAGGAATGATGCAGTTCACACACAGAGATGGGCTCTGGCCAGGTGAGCTCCTCCAGAAAGCCAGCTTCCTTCCAAGGACAGGGCAGCCACCCCGTAAGTCAGTTCCACAAGTTTGCCTATCTTTGTGGAATTGATTCCAGTCTGTCTAATGGGTATCATGGTGATTTGGATAAATGACCTACTCCCCTACTGGAACACAAATGCCTAAAGGGCAGAGGAGTCCAGACAAGTGTTCTTACCTTGTTTGCTGAATTAAATTAAATTCAAACAGAGTTCATGCCCTGTTTTTATCTCTTTAGGTGGTAGAAAGCAAAAGGAAATAAGAATAGAACACTGAATACACACAGTGCTCCTGAAGAATTCTCCTCTATTAAACACACACACACGCATATACCCACATACACATACGTGCATATGCATGCACACGTGCACATCACATTCAGAGGAGACTCTTGGCTCCCCGCCACTTGCTTGAAAAGCCAGGCTTCAAGAGACAATTAAATATTGATATCTTTACATCTTAGTATCTTCTTTTCAAATCCAAACAGCCCCAACAGGAGCCATCACTGGCACTTATTTAACTCCTTAAAAATAACCACGAGGGGTTTTAGCCTTTTAAAATTAAGTCGTTAAGAGCAGAGAAGACGCAACAGGCTTTAGGGTGGGAATGAGCTAACTCCCCAGAAACAAGGCTCATGGAACCCCAACTCACTCTCTTAGACTCGATCTGGGATCCAGCACTCCCGGATCTGAGGCCCCATCTCCCAGTCCACACCCCGCCCCCCACCATGGTCTGCAAAGGACAAAGTGATGCTCTCTCGCCAGCTTTCCCCAACAGGTACTTGAGTGCCCTGCAATCAGGGCTTGGCAGATTATGCAAATTGTCCATAATGATGTCCTCACTGAATAGCTTAACCCAGCGGGGGCCCTGCACAGGAGCTAGCAGGTGCTGGCTTCCAGGCCCTGAGCACTCAGCCCCAGCCCCAAGCATGGTGATGGTGCTTCTAGACCCAGCTGCCAATGGCCTTCTCACTACCCTACCTCACCACCTGCCACCAGGCTCCATCACACGCACATTCTTGCCTCTTCTCCCTCAGTCTTTCCTTAATGGTCTACCCTGTGGGAACTCCCAGGTCAGGGCTGAGAGGCAAGGGAACAGAGCACTTTCCCAGGAGTTGTTTGAATTAAGGGTAGGCAAAGGCGCTTTCATATGAGCCAAATCTTACCACCTTGAGTCACTGACATAGGTATTCCTGTCTAAGCCCCCATCTGTGGGCAGGAGTTACGTCCCTGTCCTCTCCACAAAGCCCAGTCTAAGACCTGCGACACAATAAGTATTCACTAAATGAATGTTTCTTGGGTAGAACAGAACTCCAAAATCACAGGGCTGGGAAAGCATCTTTGAAATGATTCAAGTAGTCAACAGACATATTCTGATTATGACTCATCTGCTAGGCTCTGTGTAAACACTGGCATAGGAATTTTAGCCTTGCTGCTATGAGTTCCTTGAAATTATAGGCAAATTAAATGATCACACATTTTTCTGTAGGGAGAGGGCACATGGCTTTCACCACATTCTTCATTGGGCCCTGACCCATCCTTTGAAAAATGTTAACCACTGCCTGTCCTCCCTACCCAGGTGGTGCTAGTGGTAAAGAATCTGCCTGCCATTGCAGGAGACTTGAGAGACTAGGGTTCCATCCCTAGGTCGGGAAGATCCACTGGAGGAGGAAATGGCACCCTACTCCAGTCTTCTTGCTTGAAAAATCCCATGGACAGAGGAGCCTGGCGGGCTACAGTCCATGGGGTCACAAAGTGTCAAACACAACTGAGCATCTGAGTACACACTGCCTGTCCACAGGAAGGACAGCCATGAAAGCCAACATTCACAACAGGGTGATAACACCAGGATGGAGATGAGCAAAGGATGGTGTGGGGCAGAGAAGAAGGTCCAACCTGTAGAAGACACAGCCCTGAAACCAGCATCACTCCCTTCTAAAGTAAATATTACAAGTCCCATTTTGCCAGTAAGGAAAATGAGGCTCAGATAGGTTAGGCTACCTGACTAAGGTCACACACCCAAAGAACCAAAAGCCAACCGAAGTCTCTCTGACTCCAAACTCAGTTCTCTTTTGCTCCCTGCAGCTGCCTTGGCATTTGAGAGCCCAGCTTTGAGACCCCTCATGCTCTCCCAGGCATCCAGGGTGGGGTGGGCAGTGCAGAGAAATGGAACCCCTGCGATGTTTGCCTGAATTCTGATCAGCCAAGGTGCAGGCTTGGCGGCAAGGCCTCTGGGTCCCCTGTGTGCACGCCTTTGCATGCCTCAGCGGACTTTGTGGAGTCTATTTACCACATCTAAGACCAATTTCCTTCCCTTCAGTTGCTTTGAAGATAATTGAAGGTACTTGCATTGTCTGCCTGGGAATGTAAAAAGCTAGCTAATGCCGAAATCGATGCTTCCTGCTTAATGCTGGGCCTCCGCCCGCCCGCCCTGAGCAGCCGCTCACACAGCCTTCAATGACGGCTTCTGCAGATCTTCCCGGCCAGCGACTTTGTTAATCAGAAAGGGGCTGGGGGATGTGGGGGCCCTCAGGATAATGGCAGGCAGATTGAGTTGTTAAGTCCAAATGAAATATTTAGTAGCACCATTCGCAGGATTCAGCTGGTTGGAACAGTACTTCAGCCCTGCTTGGGGAAGGGGTAGGGGAGGGTACCCAACGGGGGCTCCCCAAACTAGGGGCGCTGATTAACTTGTTCTAGCCTGCAGTGAGGGATGGGGGAGCAGCACTGGATCAAGCTGAGAAAATGCTGCAGAGACAAGGGAGAGGGGAGGAGAAGACCAGCCCCGCATGACCTCCTGGCTGACTCTGGTCCCCAGGGCAGGCTGGGACCACTCAGAAGAGCAGGTGGCCACATTCTGCCAAACCTGTACCTGCGGCCCCCAGAGAACATGAAATAGGGGGCACCCATCACCAAGGAGTTGGTTCTCAGAATCTCCATTTCTCCACATCCCTTCCAGATGCCAGCCGATCCCCTGCACTGAACCTTCGCTTATCACGGCAAGTTTAACTGGCACTTATAGGGCTGGCATCTTCCCAGGTGGCTCGGTGGTAAAGAATTTGCCTGCCGATGCAGGAAACGCAGGTTTGATCCCTGGGTCAGGAAGATCCCCTAGTGGAGGAAATGGCAACGTGCTCCAGGAGTCTTGCCTGGATAACCCCATGAACAGAGGAGTTTGGTGGGCTACAGTCCCTGGTGTGGCAAAAAGTCAGACATGACTGAGTGACTAAGCGTGCACACACACACACACATAGGGCTAGCTAAAGCTTGAGGCTGGAGAGGAGGAGATAGAAAAGATGGTGTTTTCCATGTCCTTCCTTCCTGAACTCTGTAAGAACAGAGCATTCCAGTCCTATGTGCTCTGTACCACACCATCCTGCTAAGGGCTTCCCAGGTGGTGCGAGTGGTAAAGAGACCACCTGCCAATGCAGGAGACATAAGAGATGTGGGTTTGATCCCTGTGTCAGGAAGATCCCCTGGAGGAGGAAATGCAACCCATTCTAGTATTCTTGTCTGGAGAATCCCATGGACAGAGGAGACTGGCAGGCTACAGTCCATAGGGTTGCAAAAAGTTCGAACATGGCTGAAGCTGCAACACACACACAACAAATCCTGCTAAACTCATGGAACCTTAGGAGAGACTTAGTAGATCATAAGTTCATTGAACATTTATTGAACTCCTCACCTACTATGGTCAGGTATGATATATACCATGCCATCTGCCCATCCCACATTCAATATTTTAATCCCCTCTATAGCATCCCATTCCAACTTGGCCATCCATTCAAATGACTTCATGGATGGGGAATGAGTTAGTTCCTATTGATCTTCACCCCAACCAATCTTTGCTATAAATAACCCCCTTTATTCAAACCAAAATCTGTACCACTTCAGCTTTTATTTATACCTTGGCCCTTGCTCCCCTGACCCACTCTCTAGTCTCCCAGTCTCCCACCCCCAGCATTGCCACAGTGGCGTCCTTCAGATATCTGAACCGTCTCCAGGTTCCTTCCAACCCGGCAGGAGGACCAGAATCTAATTATAATCTGAGGAAGCAGGCGGACTGTAGCAGTGCTAAGTCTTTTGGATGTCAATTTAATCTTTTCATAACTCTTCTCCCTCACGTTTATTTGATTCTTTTTTACTTAATCTCCAGGTCTAGTGCAAAGCAGCAGTCACAAAATTCCTTCATAAAAGCAGGTTACAAGATTTCTGCTCTTGTCTATGGAAGACTGGCTTGTATCAGACAATTTCTCCTGCTAATAAAAACTTTAAAAATCAAAAACAAAAAACAACTCTTTAAAAATCAACAGAGAGCTGCCAAGGCAGCCAGGACTTATGAGCCAAAATTCAAAGAAGGGAAATGAACTGAGAAGTACCCTACTTTCATGATCGCCTTCCCCTGACTCATATGCAGTAGCCCAGAGGCTGAAAGGACAAGCTGAGACTAACAAGACGAGCATAAGGTAGTAGCTAATACACAGTGAAGCCAAGCAGTACCTAGTCAGCCTCATGAGGCTGAAGAGACATAAACGGAGTTCAGAGCTACCAATCAAAGCATCCAGGAAATAAAGGTCAAGATCTGGGAGACAAGAGAAGGTAAAAGTGAGCCCCATATTTAATGGCACTTCCCCTCAAGACATTTGTCATCCACAAGCAATAGCCCAGGGAATGAAAATCCTAAGCAAAAGTGGCTGTGAGGCTAGAAAACTAAAAAGAGCTGTTAGCTCTGGGTCCTCACGGCTGAGATGCAGAATGGGGCTGAGGTTGTCAGTGTTATATGCCCTCCCTAACAGGATCTTCATCCTGATGTAAAACCAAGATGTAAAAATAGTCGTGTCAAAAAAGGGTTATGGCCACATGTAGTCTATATGCTGAACTAATTGCACCCAGTGTGTGCCCAAGGCCGTTGAGAAGTTCATCATTCAAAATATAGTACAAGCCACAGTCATCAGAGACATTTCCAGAATGTCTGTAACATACATGTGCTTCCCAAGCTCTGTGAAACTACATTACCATTCATAGCAAGGCGGTCAGGAACCACTCTCACAAAGCCCAGAAAATCCAAACACCCTCACCTAATTTAGATCTAATGGTGCTGCCCTGTGATCTCTGCCAAAGCCCATGTAAGGAGTTGGGTTCTAAAGACTGAAGGAAAACTGTCCTCGAAAAAAATTAAATGGAAGTTATACTTTAAAAAAAGAGATTTTAATAATCCCATAGTCCTAGGAAGATAAAAATGAAAGGTCACAAACAAGAAGAAGACCTGGTGTACAGTCCAGGATTTCATCTGGGATCCCTGAAGTGCTAAAGTAAAAGAGTAACTATGAGGAGGGAATATACCAACCTTCAGAGAGACTGGAACCCAGCTTCAAATACAGGTGATCTTCCACTACTTTAATTGGTGAAGCAAATCTTAACTGGAAGAAGACATCACCTAGAGACGATGACTTTCATAACAATGCTTGGCATTCAATAAAAAGTGACTAGGCATTCTAAGTGGAGAAGGCAATGGCACCCCACTCCAGTACTCTTGCCTGGGAAATCCCATGAACGGAGGAGCCTGGTAGGCTGCAGTCTATGGGGTCACTACGAGTCAGACACGACTGAGCAACTTCACTTTCACTTTTCACTTTCATGCACTGGAGGAGGAAATGGCAACCCACTCCAGTATTCTTTCCTGGAGAATCCCAGGGACAGGGGAGCCGGGTGGGCTGCCGTCTATGGGGTCACACAGAGTCGGACATGACTGAAGCGACTTACAAGCAGCAGCAGCAGCAGGCATTCTAAGACACAGAATGAAATAACTAAGAACCAAAATAAAAATCAGATTATAGAAACAGCTTCATAGCTGAACCAAATATTAGTGTTTTCAGACACAGATTTTAATATACTATGATGAATATCTTCAAGAAAATAGATCAAAATGGGGAATTGTAACAAAAAAGAAAAGAAAAAAAGAACACCACTCTGGAATATTTAAAATAAGAACCAAAATTCAAGAACTAAAAATATGTAATGCCTAAAATCAATTATTTGGGTTTAATAAGAAATTAGACACCTCTGAAAGAAAAAATGGGTTGGAACGGTAGGTTGAAAGACAATAACCAGGCTGACAAAAAGAGAAAATATTATTTAAAGATGGAAATGTAGAAAAGAGTATAAGACATATGGGACACGGTAAAAAGATCTAACATATGTGAAACTGAAGTACCAGGAGAAAAGGAGAAGAATTTAGCATAAACAATATTTGAAAAATAGTGGCTGTGAATTTTCTAAATTCACATTCTTTTAAACTAAAGAAAGATATTAAGCCACAGATTTTCAGAGAACCTCAAGTAGGATAAATGTGCAGGCATATCATGGCAAAAATATTGAAAACCCAACCCAGAAGAACATTTAAAGCAACCAGAGGGGGAAAAAAACCCACATTACTTTCAAATAAGTAGCAATAAAACAAAGATAATTTCTTAATAAAAATGATAAAAGTAGTAAAAGTAATTATTTCAACTTATTGTAATAAGCCAAAGATTCACATTATAATATCAGTAGTCAATAAAAAATAGAAAAAGACTATATACAGCTCACACCGGAGATGCAGGTTCAATCCCTGGGTTGGGAAGATCCCCTGGAGAAGGAAATGGTAACCCACTCCAGTATTCTTGCCTGAAAAATCCCATGGACAGGGGAGCCTGGAGGGCTACAGTCCAGGGGGTGGCAAAGAGTTGGACAGGACGCAGAGACTGAGCACACTTGCATACAACTAACACAAGAACAGAAATAATAAAGCATATTTAATTAAATCAAAGAAGAAAAATAAAGGAAGGCCAAATCATTATAAATAAGAAAATACACACTATAATGTGTTTAAGCCCAAATAGACCAGTAATTGCACAAAAGGATAAATATACTAAATTCTTCTATTGAAAACAAAACTTGTCAGACAAGTTTTTAATTTGTCAGACAAGTTTTTAGTTTGTCAGATTTTTTAATACCTATTATTTATTATTCTAAAAACAAGCAAATATAATGTTTCTGGATTGAGGCAGACTATTATTACTTAGAGTAATAACTTCATTGGTTCTCCATGCCCAATTCTTCCCCTTAAGGGCGGTATAGCAAGAACCAGATGGTTAGAACTGTACATGCAAAGTGTGTTCTGGCACAGAGGAGAAGAATTCAAAAATCATGAACCTGGGAGTTTATATAGGAACAGTCACACAGTTCCTCCCCGCTCTTCATCCTGAGAGAGGGAGAGGAATCTTATCTTTCTAAAGCAAACTATTTTCTCAGGGAAGAGAAATAACAAAGTCTCTACTCTGGAATGCAAGTATTTGGCTCTGGGGTTGATACATTTACTTACCCTTTGAATGGGAGCAGATGGCTCCATTATAACGCATAAAAGCAGCTCCAGGTTTATCACCCTTAGAATGTGAGGAGCAAATGTGACTGGAGGAAAGAGACATCTTTCTTTGCTCAGAAAGACTTAGAAAACTTTAACCATGAAGAAACATAAAAATATTCATATCTCTTTCCAACAAGTATGATGAACAAAAACAACTATATGCTGCTTATAATCAATGCATCTTAAATACAAAACCAAAGAAAGGGTAAAAGAATAGAAAAAGATACAGTATGCTAACACTAACCAAATCTGGAGCAAGAAGAAATAAAGAATTTCTTATGTTTATCTCAGTAACTGATAGAATGAGCACATAAAAATATAAAGGATATAGAAGATTTGAAATACACACTTAATAAACCTAAACTAATTAAAATTATGTTACACTAATTAAAAATACATGAAAACAGTATATTCAACATCTTTTTAGGGTAACAGATATAACTTCATATCTGAAATAACCAAAATATTGAACAAAATTTATAAAACAATGGTTCATAAGGCTTAGGGCATCAGGTGACAAAGAAGAGTGATCCCTGAGAAATGGGAAATACAGGAGGTGAATGAGCCTTATTGTTCCAGCTTACTGCCTGCAGGAAGGTTCCAGGTTGTGGTGCAGAGAGGCAACCCAAATAGAACTCAGTGCTCTCCCTGAGTTAAGAAAATAAATCCAAAATTCTAGGGACTCCTAGGTTACCAAAATTCACTCATACCACAGTTCAATAATTCCCTTATTATTTTTCAGTCTTTATTTCTATGTTTCTTTTTGGATATTTTCTACTTCATTGTCTTCAAATGTACTAATTTTTTCTTGTACAATATCTAAACTACTGTGATCCTGCCCAGTATCTTTTTCATCTAAAACATTGCATTTTTCCATCTTTAGAAATTCAAATTGGGTCTTTTTCTTTCTGTTTCCATTAATACTTATGCATCGTATAGCTAAATCTTTCCTCCAGCTTTTTGGCCCTATGTAATACAGCTATAATAACTGTTTTCATGCCCTTATCTATTAATCCTACCATTTGGATCAGATTTGATGGAATAAAAATTCTCATTATAGGTATAATTTTCTGCTTTTTATATATCTGATGATTTTTCTATTGGATGATAGTGCTAGTGGTAAAGAATCTGCCCACCAATGCAGGAGATGCAAGAGATGCAATTTTGATCCCTGGGTTGGGAAGACCCCTGGAGTAGGAAATGGTAACCCACTTCATTTTTTTTGCCTGGAAAATTCCATGGACAGAGGAACCCCACAGGCTACAGTCCATGAGGCCACAGAGTCAGAAACAGACTGGGCAACTAAGCGCAGCACAGCACAGGTGCTAAATATATTTGTGTTCCTGTAATGTCCCTTAACTTTGTTCTGGGGTACAGTCAACTTATTTGGAAGTAGATTGGCCTTTTTGAAATTTGGCTTTAGCCTTTATTATGTGGGACCAGAGAAACATTTAACCTAGGGTTAGTTTTTACAACTACTGAGGCATGACCCTTCTAGTTTCTGTCGCTCAGGCTCCATGAATTATGGTTTCTTTTCTGGATAGTGGGAATAGACAATATTCTTAGTTCAATGAATGCAAGAGATTCCATTGATTTTTTTCAGGTGTTTCTTTCCCTGGCCTCAGGTAGTTTCCTCAAATGAATTTTCTCTCTCCCTCTCTTTCTCTCTTCCCTCCTTCCTCTCCTAAAGTTAGGTTACGGTAAGTTTAAAATATATACTTTAAGCCCTTAAGATACCACTAAAATGATAAAGAGTTAGCGTTAAACCCAAGTGGTAAAATGGAATCATAACAAGTACTCAGTATAAATAATAGCAGACATCTTAGGCAAATCTAATACTACAATATATAAAAAGATAATATATCATGACCAGGAATGCAAAATTGATCTAACATTTTTAAACGAATGTTATTAATTGAATAAACAGACCAAAAAAGACAAAGCATATGTAGAAAAGCACTTGACAAAATTCAATGTCGTTCCTTATAAAAACGCTCAGAAAACTACAAATTAAAGAGAACTTCCTCAACTTGATAAAGATTATCTACTAAAACCTACAGAAAATATCACACTTAAATAGAACTTCAAGTACAGATGGTTTTTCCAGTGAATTTTAACATACATTTAAGAAATAAATCTACACAAAATTTTCCAGAGAATAGAAAAACTTTACATTTCACAACTTATGAGACCAGTATAATCTTGATACCAAAACCTGATAATAACATTATAACAAGAAAAATTTCAGATCAATCTCTCTCATGGATGTAAATGCAAAATTCTAAACAAATAATTAACATATGGAATCCAATGATATATAAAAAGAATAATATATCACAATCAGCTTGGGCTTATTCCAGGAAAGCAAAGTTTGTTGACTATTTGAAAAGTAATCAATGCAACTGATTATAATTCACCAGTTAACAGAATGAAGGAGAAAAAAAATTACATGATCTCTTCAATAAATGTAGTAAAGTCATTTAATAAAATTCAACACTCATTCATTTTTAAAATTAGAAAAAGAAAGCTTAACAAATTAACCACAGAAGAAAACTTCCTTAATTTTATAAAGGATAATTATTTTAAAAAACTTGCAACAAACACCACTCTTTTTAATGAATATTGAAAGATTTACTCCTGATATCAGGGATGAGGCAATGATGTCCACTGTCACCCTCCTATACAACATTATATCTTAGGTCCTACCCAATGTAATGAGGAAAAGGAAAAAAGTATATAATGTTTGAAAATAGTCACTTTGCAAAGGATGTGATATGTATTTGAAAATTCAAGAATTTTCAGATAAACTGATAGAGTTAAAAAATTAATTCAGCCAAGTCAAGCAAGGTTACTGTTCAACATGTCAAAATTAATTGTATTTCTATATACAGCCCAAAATATTAAGAAATATTTTTTAAAGAAAGCACTTGCAAAATAATATTTGGATATAGCATCAAATACATCAAATATCTAGAAATAAACCCAACAAAAAAATGCAAAGCCTCAAGGAAAAAACCTACAAATTTTATTAAGATGAACTAAAGAAGACTTAAGTGAGTGAGGAGATATAATATATGTATGGATTGGAAGAACCAATATTGTAAGCAAAATACTGTAAAAAAAAATCAATCCTCTTCAAAATGATATAAAATTCAATATCCTAATCAAAATCTCAGCATGTCTTTTATTTTGTAGAGATTGATAAGTTGAATAAAAAACTTACATGAAAATGTAGAGCATAAAAATAGAAAAGACAATCTTGAAGAAGAGTAACAAATTTGGAGGACATAAACTACACATATTAAGCACCAAATAAGACACGGTTGAGTTGGCATAAGATGAGCAAATGTGCAATAGAACAAAAATAGAGAATACAGTCTCATGCATGCTTCATTTCTAGCAAAGGTGGTATGACAGAATGGTGGGAAATGAACAGTCTTTTCAATAAGTGGAGCTCAACTAATTGGATATTTATATGGGGGAAACAAATGTTGATCCTTACCTCATACTATACACAAAAATCACTTCTAGACTTACTGTAAACAAAAAAGTGAAACAATAAAGCTTCTAGAATATAAGAGAACATATTAATGACCTAGAACTAGGTAAATATTTCATAAATTGGGCACAAAATATACTAACCATAAAGGACAATATTGATAATGGGACCAAGTTAAAACTTAAAGCTTCTGTGTATCAAATGATACCTTAAAAGATTGAAAAGGCAACTCACATAGTGAGAGAAGATATTTTTTTATATATATTTGAACAAAAAACTCATCCAGAATACATAAATGACATGCATGCTTAGTCGCTCAGTTATGTCCAACTCTTTGAAACCCCATAAACTGTAGCCTGCCAGACTCCTCTTTTCATGGAATTGTCCAGGCAAGAATACTGGAGTGGGTTGTCATTTCCTACTCCAGGCCACGGGGGTTCTTCCCAACCCAGGGATCAAACCCATGTCTCTTGTATCTCCTGCCTTGGCAGGCAGATTCTTTAACACTGTGCCACCTGGGAAGCCCATATGTAAATAACTCCTACAATCAATTAAGCACACACACACAGAAAATCCAATAGATAAATAGGAAAAAGATGAACAGGTATTTCACCCCCCAAAAAAGGGGATATCTGTGTGTCCAAGAGGGCATATCAAAAGGCACTAAATTTCATTAGTCATTCAGTTCAGTTCACTTGCTCAGTCATGTTTGACTCTTTGTGACCCCATGAACCGCAGCACGCCAGGCCTCCCTGTCCATCACCAAATCCCAGAGTTTACTCAAACTCATGTCCATCGAGTTGGTGATGCCATCCAGCCATCTCATCTTCTGTTATCCCCTGCACCTCCTGCCCCCAATCCCTCCCAGCATCAGGGTCTTTACCAATGGGTCAACTCTTCGCATGAGGTGGCCAAAGTACTGGAGTTTCAGCTTCAGCATCAGTCCTTCCAATGAACACCCAGGACTGATCTCCTTCAGGATGGAATGGTTGGATCTCCTTGCAGTCCAAGGGACTCTCAACAGTCTTCTCCAACACAGTTCTAAAGCATCAATTTTTC
Source organism: Cervus canadensis (assembly GCF_019320065.1). NCBI lineage: Eukaryota > Metazoa > Chordata > Mammalia > Artiodactyla > Cervidae > Cervus > Cervus canadensis. Next base: position 24,046,347 of record NC_057396.1, read on the forward strand.
GGCACTCAGCTTTCTTCACAGTTCAACTCTCACATCCATACATGACCACTGGAAAAACCATAGCCTTGACTAGACAGACCTTTGTTGGCAAAGTAATGTCTCCGCTTTTTAATATGCTGTCTAGGTTGGTCATAACTTTCCTTCCAAGGAGTAAGCGTCTTTTAATTTCATGGCTGCAATCACCAGCTGCACTGATTTTGGAGCCCAGAAAAATAAAGTCAGCCACTGTTTCCACTGTTTCCCCATCTTATCCCATGAAGTAATGGGACCAGATGCCATGATTTTTGTTTCCTGAATGTTGAGCTTTAGCACAACTTTTTCACTCTCCTCTTTCACTTTCATTAAGAGGCTCTTTAGTTCCTCTTCACTTTCTGCCATAAGGGTGGTATCATCTGCATATCTGAGGTTATTGATATTTCTCCCGGCAATCTTGATTCCAGCTTGTGCTTCTTCCAGCCCAGCGTTTCTCATGATGTACTCTGCATATAAATTAAATAAGCAGGGTGACAATATACAGCCTTGACATACTCCTTTTCCTATTTGGAACCAGCCTGTTGTTCCATGTCCAGTTCTAACTGTTGCTTCCTGGCCTGCATACAGGTTTCTCAAGAGGCAGGTCAGGTGGTCTGGTATTCCCATCTCTTTCAGAATTTTCCACAGTTTATTGTGATCCACACAGTCAAAGGCTTTGGCATAGTCAATAAAGCAGAAATAGATGTTTTTCTGGAACTCTCTTGCTTTTTCAACTATCCAGCGGATATTGGCAATTTGATCTCTGGTTCCTCTGCCTTGTCTAAAACCAACTTGAACTAGTGTGTGAGATGAGTACAATTGTGCAGTAGTTTGAGCATTCTTTGGGATTGCCTTTCTTAGGGATTGGAATGAAAACTGACCTTTTCCAGTCCTGTGGCCACTGCTGAGTTTTCCAAATTTGCTGGCATGTTGAGTGCAACACTTTCACAGCATCATCTTTCAGGATTTGAAATGGCTCAACTGGAATTCCATCACCTCCACTAGCTTTGTTTGTAGTGATGCTTTCTAAGGCCCACTTGACTTCATATTCCAGGATGTCTGGCTCAAGGTGAGTGATCTCATCATCGTGATTATCTGGGTCATGAAGATCTTTTTTGCACAGTTCATCTGTGTATTCTTACCACCTCTTCTTAATATCTTCTGCTTCTGTTAGGTCCATACCATTTCTGTCCTTTATTGAGCCCATCTTTGCATGAAATGTTCCCTTGGTATCTCTAATTTTCTTGAAGAGATCTCTAGTCTCTCCCATTCTGCTGTTTTCCTCTATTTCTTTGCATTGATCACTGAGGAAGGCTTTCTTATCTCTCCTGGCTGTTCTTTGGAACTCTGCATTCAAATGGGAATATCTTTCCTTTTCTCCTTTGCTTTTCGCTTCTCTTCATTTCACAGCTATTTGTAAGGCCTCCTCAGACAACCATTTTGCCTTCTTGCATGTCTTTTCCACGGGGATAGTCTTGTCCCTGTCTCCTATACAATGTCACGAACCTCCGTCCATAGTTCATCAGGCACTCTGTCTATCAGATCTAGTCCCTTAAATCTATTTCTCACTTCCACTGTATAGTCATAAGGGATTTGATTTAGGTCATACCTGAATGGTCTAGTGGTTTTCTCCACTTCAATTTCAGTCTGAATTTGGCTATTAGGAGTTCATGATCTGAGCCACAGTCAGCTCCCAGTCTTGTTTTTGTTGACTGTATAGAGCTTCTCCATCTTTGGCTGCAAAGAATATAATCAATCCGATTTCAGTGTTGACCATCTGGTGATGTCCATGTGTAGAGTCTTCTCTTGTGTTGTTGGAAAAGGGTGTTTGCTATGACCAGTGCACTCTCTTGGCAAAATTCTGTTAGCCTTTGCCCTGCTTCATTCCGTACTCCAAGGCCAAATTTGCCTGTTACTCCAGGTGTTTCTTGACTTCCTACTTTTGCATTCCAGTCCCCTATAATGAAAAGGACATCTTTTTCAGGTGTTAGTTCTAAAAGTCATTAGGGAAACACAAAATAAAACCACAGTAAGTTACTACTATACACTCATCAGAATAGATTAAATTTTAAAGTATTGATAATAATTGTCAGCAAAGATAAAGAGCAAATGAAACACTCACAGACTGATGGTGCAAGTATAAGTTGGTTTACCCACAAGTCTGCTCCTAAGTACATACCTAATAGAAAAGTGTACATAAATGTATTAGAAGACATTTCTAATAACAACATACTGGATTTGGGGGTGTTGGTGGGAGTATATATCAATAGCAAAATGTGTAAGTAAGTTGTAATATAGTCATACAGTGGAACACTATGCAACAAAGAAAATGGATGAATTAATACTACATACAATAGCATGAATGTACTTTACAAATATGATGTGGAAGAAAATTAACACAAAAAAGCATATACTGTATGATTCTATCTGTAAAAAATTCAAAAGCAAGCCACTTCTCTCTAGTGATGAAAGTCAGAATAGTATTTAGTTGTGTTTGGTATGGTTAGTGACTAAGAGAGGCATGGAGAGGTTTTGAGGCACAGGTAATTTCTTGATCTGAACATTAGTTGTTTACATGCTAGTGAAAATTCATTGAACTATACTTATAATTTATGCATTTCTCTGTACATATTTTCAGCTTCAATTTTTGTAATACTTACCAAAAAAATAAGTTTATAAACATCATCTGTAGCATGATTTTATATATGTAAACCTGTATTAAGAATATATGTTAAATATACATAACTACATATGCCAAATGCTAACAGTAATTATGTCTGGGTGTTGGTTTATGAGTAATTTTCATTTACTTCTTTATACCTTTTGATATTGTCTGAATATTTTTGATGAGAATATATTACTTTCATGAAAAACTAAAAATAATAAAGCTTTAAAATTCTAATTTTAAAATGGAAAAAAATGGCATTGTGGCTACATTTAAAGGAGAAAAGAGTTCTAATGTCTTACAAATATATAATTGAAGCATTTACATATGAAATAATAGAATGTCTAGGAGGTTGCAGGGAGAAGTGGGGAGAAAAGATATTTTTAATGGCCGTATATTGGTAATTGTTGAGGCTGAATTATTGTCCACAAAGGTTCATTATACTCTTTTTTTCTACCCACGTGGAAATAATATGTTTGAATAATAAAAGGCTGAAAAACAAACATTCTTTTATAAACATGGAATTTGTGTATGGCAGATATTACCCATAGCAAAAGCTATGCATAATCTGTATACAGGCAGAGAGGATGAATTATTAAAGATTTCCTCAAAGATTAGATGGGGTCTCAGCAGGACTCCAAAAAGAGTTTGACATGAAGACTGCTTTCATGCTACATGGAAGGTCCATCAGGTCCCACACGTTGGTTAAGAGTTCAACTCAAAGAGCTACGGCTTCAAAGGAAGGGATGCCAATCTCCCACCAGCCTAGAGAGATCCAAACCCAAAGGGCACATGGTGACTTAGAAGATAGAGCACCCACGGCTGACCCTCACTCTAGGGCTTCCCTAAAAGGAGGCGAGAAGGTGACTTCTTTCATGAGAATTCAGGACCTAACAGAAACTTCAGAGAAGCTTCTTGCCCTTGCAGCTTAGGAGTAAGGTATTGAAGACAGCAATTGTGGGGGCAGGAGGGAAAAAGGAGAGAGGAAACATAAATTGCCTTAGATGGAAAGGCAGTGGCTGCTGTGAATTCTGGCCAAAGCTGGAGGTGTCTGAGTGCTGTCTGCAGTGGTAGCACAGAGATCCCTTATGGGACACTGTCTGGTGGGCCCTCGCCCTGACTTTTGTCTGCTCCTCACCTAAGCCTGATTAGCCTTGATGTGAGTGTGACCTGCCTCAATCTGTCTTTTTCACCAATCTGGCCTTGACACTCTAGGATGCTAGTCTTTTCTATAATCTCTTTTTTGTTAATGGATAAAACCACCACTAGTTGAATTTTCAGCAAATTTCAAGTACAGGTCAAAGACCTTAATTTTCTTTGGAGAAGGGTGTTCGGTAGGTGTAGTCAACACAACAGCTGAGAAATCTTACAAAAATCAGAAGAATCACACTGCTACTTAAACATGTATGTTTCACTTTGTTTTTTAATCTGAGTGCAACCTAGAACTTGAAGATTGATTAAAGACAACAAACTAAAGCATTCTCTAGAACAACGCTGTCCAATAGAAATACAATGCAAGCCACAAATATGAACCACACATGTAATCTTAAATGTTCTTGTAGCTAATTTTTAAAGGTAAGAAAATAAACATGTAAATAATATACTTTATTAAATTTAATATATTCAAAATATTTTAACATGCAATAAACATTTAAAATATTAATGAGATTTTTACATTTTTATGCTACATATTTGAAATCAAGTGTATATTTTATACTTAGGGCACCTTTCAGTTTGCATGTGTGCTCAGTCATGTCCAACTCTTTGCAACCCCATGGACTCTAGCCCATGAGGTTCCTCTGTCCATGGGATTTTTCCAGGCAAGAATACAGGAGCCAGTTGCCATTTCCTACTCCAGGGGATCTTCCAGATCCAGGGCTTGAACCTGCCTCTCCTGCACTGGTTGACAGATTCTTTACCACTGAGCCACCTGGGAAGCCCTCCTTTCAGTTTAAACTGGTTATATTTCAAGAGCTTGATAGTGACACATGGCCACTTCCTCTCTTATTAGATAAGCACAGTCCTAGAAGCCAAGCCCATCATGACCGCTGAAGACTATTGTAGATGAAGGGCTGCATTTTCAATCATAAGCTGCCCTAACACCCCCAAAGCACCAGCCATGCCCAATTCCTGGAGAACCCATTGTTCTACTCAAGCCCTAGATAAGACTGGCTTTCCTGGTGGCTCAGAGGTTTAAACGTCTGCCTGCAATGCGGGAGACCTGGGTTCGATCCCTGGTTCGGGAAGATCCCCTGGAGAAGGAAATGGCAACCCACTCCAGTACTCTTGCCTGGAGAATCCCATGGACGGAGGAGCCTGGTGGGCTACAGTCCACGGGGTCGCAAAGAGTCTGACATGACTGAGCGACTTCACTTTCACTTTCACTTAGATAAGACTGGTTCTACAAGGAGCAATAACTGACAATAATTATGAAATTGGTAAAAAAAAAAAAAAAAGATATGTTATCATACTTGCTATTCCAATGAAGCTAAATAATTCATATATTTGAAGTATAATCAAAGTGTAAAGGTCTCCTAATCTCTCTCAAAGGTCATTGGAAGCCCAGTGGTTCTAACCACATGACCCTCTGATGGCTGCCACCAAAGCACCCAGAAAAAAGTACAATCACATTCTTTTTTGCTGCAAAACATTCAGTGCCAATCCTGGAAAATAAAAAGAGCTAAGTGAAACACTGAAAAGATACATTTGGGAAAAAAATATAACATGATGTGAATTAACTGCAGTTTTAAAGAAAGAGGGAAGGGAAAGAATGAGGAGATGAAGAGGCATGAACTTGGAGCCACACTGTTTGCTCTGAGAGGTCTTCAGTCTCAATCCACTCCTCGATAACATGGAATAATGGCCCCTACTCCGCAGCAGCTGTAGGGGCTAAATGAGAGAAAACTCAGTGCCTAGCATGTGCCCTGCCCAGAGTAGATGGAAAAGCATGTATTTTTTAATTTTTGTAATCAACAAATATTTGTTCAACAGCCAAATAAATATACAGCAGATGCTGAAAAACCCAAGTCCACAAAGAGGTAGTATTAGTGAACATAGAACAGTGAGTACCACTCAGAGATCTCATCTTTTCTAACGAAAAAAAAAAAAAAAAAAAGGCTTGTACCCAGCTCTGCGGCCCAAGCCTTTGCATCTGTTACTTGTGTCCTGCTCATTTATGAAATCTCTAGGGCAACACACTGGCCTCAGGAGTATTGGCTTTTCCAATCTGTTCACCATTATTCTGATTTTGACAGACATGATACTCAAGGAGAGGGTGGGAAAGTTTCTGGAGGGCCTACCAAGCAGATGTGGGCATGTATACCAATCACCCAAAGGCATGGAATCCAAGGAAACTCAATTACAGAAGTGAAATGATGGCTATAGAGAGTCAGCTACCAAAAATCTTTGCGACTTACCAGATCACCACTACTTCCCTCATCTCCCAATGCTACCGCTTCGGAGGGCCCACCTCTTCCCAAGATGCACAAGGCTGAGCAAGGGACACACTGCCATGATGAGGCAGTAATTCCCAGAGAGTTCTGGTTAAGCAGCCTATCACCCACTGCATCAACAAAAGTGTAAGTCTAGAGAAAGGGAGCAGGTGGTCAGGCTATAGGTGTGTGTGTGTGTGTGCATTGATGCCATGAGGGCTCCACTGTTGCCTACCGATGGAGGGGCCGGTGATGGAGGTGCTGGTGATGGAGGGGCCTGGTGATGGAGGGGGCCGGTGATGGAGGGGCCTGGTGATGGAGGGGCCGGTGATGGAAGGGGCCTAGTGATGGAGGGGCCTGGTGATGAAGGGGCCTGGTGATGGAGGGGCCTGGTGATGGAGGGGGCCTGGTGATAGAGGGGGCCGGTGATGGAAGGGGCCGGTGATGGAAGGGGCCGATGATGGAGGGGCTGGTGATAGAGGGGCTGGTAATACTGCTGCCTAGTAATGGTTGCTAATGTGCACAACCTTTTCTTTTGTCCTTGTCCCAGCCCACTTGGCACAGCATGAGAGCCTCATTCACTCTATTCCCTGGTCTCCTAGGATCTGGATTCTCCCTGTGCTGATCACCTGTGGTCATCTTCCTTCACATATCTGCAGAGGGCAAGCCCCGTCCTGAGCTTCTCCAGGCCTGTCCATCTCCTCCAAGCCATGAGTCAGCACCGCCCCCAGGGTCCTTTCTCTCACACAAAATGGGTACCTGTGACCAGATCACTGATACCAGACACATCATGTAAATGAGACCTAGGAGGGGACAGTCAAGGAAGCTGATGAGAAAGTCTGGAATCAGGGGAGGCAGAACTACCTTTCATTGAGTCCTACCAGGTCTCACCACTGTGCCTGACACACAAAGCCTAATTTAGACTTCAGCCCAGCTCTGTAAGAGAAAAATCATTATCCCCATTTCACAGAAGAGAAAATTAAGCAACTCCCAGAGTGGAAGTAATTTGTCTAAAGTCATCCCTCCAGGATGGCAGAGCCAATATTAGAAACTAGGTCTCTCTGACTTCACTAATTTTTTCACTGCAAATAGTTTCTAAACTTTCTGTGAACATCTACTTGAGTCCTAGACCCCAGCAAGTGAGTGTGCACATGGTCAGATGCTCAGTCATGTCCAACTCTTTGCCACACCATGGACTGTAGCTGGCCAGTCTTCTCTGGCCATGGGATTTTTCAAGTAAGAATACTGGAGCAGGTTGCCATTTCCTCCTCCAGGGGTTCTTCCCAACCCAGGGATTGAACCCCTGTCTCCTGCAATGGCAGGCAGATTCTTTACCAATGAGCCACCTGGGAAGCCCCCAGCAATTGGAAGCACCTGAGTAATTCAATAGGCTGTGAATTGCAAGGGCAGTTCTGGTGGAATTCTCCTCTTTTGAAAAGTCACTCAGCTAAAACCCTCAAACACGGTGATTTGGTGCCCAGTGCTCTGCCTTACTCACAAGGAACATTCCTCTCCTTGAGACCTTGCCCCACTTCTGTCAAGGAGCCTTTGGGAATCCACTGGGCTCAAGAGTGCCCTGCAGGAGCCCCAGCCCAGCCCAGAAGCTAAACCATCCGTGACCCAAATCTTCTCAAAACTGAGAATTTTCTTATTGGAAGGAGCCTCCAAAGTCATTTCATCCAACTCCTCGATTGAAGCTAAGGTCTTCCTGACAGGGACCCCCCTGTCTCTCATGCCCCTCCTTCCTCTTGTAGAGATTCTCCCTACCTCTGCGAGATGGCGGTTGTCCTCCAGTGACCGGAACTCGCCTCCTCCCTAGGGCACCAGCATCTCCCTTGGTCAGCGCCAGCTGGAGAAACCTTTTGTGTTGGGCCCCAGGCCGTCTTCCTGAGGCTTCTACACATGTTCTATTTCTGCCCTTAAGGATGTGAAAAACAGGGTGTGTCCCCTCTCACTCACGTTAGCCCTGGGGAGACAGTCATCATGCTCCTTTGAGTCCTTGGGCCTACAGACCAGACCTCCTTGTTTCCTTCCACTATTTCTCGCGAGGCGCATTTCTCGCGAGGCGCATTTCTCGCGAGACTTTTACCTTCACACCACCTCCATCATCCTGCACTGAATGCACTGCCGCTGACAGGTCTCTGATAGTGAAAATACTGTTAAAAGGGGTCGTTATTTGCCGCAGTTCTCTCATCTCCCCTCTCTGTCTCTCTCCGTTTCTCTTTCTCCCAGGTTCCTAATGAAAAAAAAAAAAAAATCCCAGGTCCTACAGCCTCATCCTCAGCAGCCCCGTGGGGCTCCAGTAGCCAATTTCCTATCACCTGCATCTTGGGCACACCTGGGGCTTCTCACTCCAGCCCCACCACTGCTTCACAGAGACTTCTGCTACCAGCCAGCGCCAGAGGAGATGGGCCCACACAAGCAGAAACTTTCATTCGCCAGGACTTGGCAGGAACTCAGAAAACCTTCACAACTCCTTGGGACTGACTGTGAGACAAACTGTCTCTTCGATCCAACTGAATAATCCAATATCCAAATAGCAGGGGACAATCCAGGGCAAACAAGGGCTTCCATACCAATTCCCCTAGAGCAGGGAGGGGCACACGATTTTTAAGGACATTCCTGAAGCTCCCTGCCACAAAACACCTCCTCTTCCTTGGGACACCATGAATGAGGGAATTGTTAAATGAAGCAGCAGAGACTTGGGCTGGATGTTGAGAAGACACCCTGGATTACAACCTGGGATGCTGAGACACGTAACAGAGTTTTCTGAGGACCCCCAGGGAGGCTGTTCCTTGCTCAGAGTTGAGGGGGCAGCGTGGCACTCCATTCCCCATGCAATTTGTGAAGGTCTCTCAGACACAGAGCGGGTATCATGAAATACAGCCTAGACCCACACATATGTATCATTCCTGTTCCCCACAGTTACACAATTAGCCTGCATAACCGCTTGAGTGGAGGGAGAGGTGCAAGAAGGAGCCAACCTCATGCCTCCTGTAACCTGGCTGTGATATCACCCCAGTTCTGGCTAACTTTGCCGAGAAGCATGCAGGGGACACCAGGAGACTCTCAGTGGGCCGGAGAAGCCCTGGAACCACTGCCTGCCCTATTTGTTTTATATGCTACCTAAGACCTGCCCCTGTCCCCAAGATCTTACAGTCAGTTAGGGGACACCTCATACCTGGCAATAGAATGTTCAGTCACACTGCAGGCAGCAGAGAGCAAGGCATATACAGTCCAGGGAGTTAATCACAATAGCAAAGGCCAGAGGAGGGATCCTGCAGAGAAAGTGGGATCTTCAAGGAGGACACAAGTGGGAGGTCTAATCAATCACTGGGCCAATACATTTGCTCCAGTAATTCCAATTATGTTGTCCTAGATCAGGCTGTAATGGCAAACACCGCCCTGGATGGGCCGCTCAGGTCCAAGCACCGCCTCCCTCACAGCCCAGCCAGCGCATCCCAGCTCCCAGCTCCGGGCTCAGTGGCCCAAAGAACACTGTGCAGTGAGGGCCAGCCCTCTTCCCTAGCTGCTCAGCCCCAGGTTTCTCTTTTACTGTACAGTTCCAAGCGCTATCTATTCATACCCCATCTAAAAGCATCAGGAAAGGCTCTGATAAGTCATTCACACAAATGGATTGCCTTTTAAAGAACAAACACATGAAACATTGAAATGATAGATTCTTGGGCATCAGAACATGGGTAGAGGATATAGTTCTGGTTCAGAAAGCAGGAGGAGGAGCTTCCAAGATTCCACAGTTCCACTGTAGGTGACAGCTTCCTCTGATTCCCAGGAGGCTCTTGCTGCCTCCAGGAGCTGGGAATCTCACTGAATAACAGCAATAGGAGACAGCAGTGTCCACCCCCCACCCCATCCCCATTTCCAGGGTGGTCTGTGGGCAGTGCCCACACTCAGCCATAGGTAACCCCAGGCAGACCCCATCCCTGCCACAGCACGGTTCACTGGGTAACCCTGTGAAGAGACCTGGGAAGGTCTCTTCCCCTCCCTCTCTTTGTTTTCTCACCTGTCAGACACGGGGCTTGAACTGGATGGCTCCTAAGCCCACATCCTCACAGACATTCTGGTCACCTTGGGTCTCTGGGCTGGAGCCGTAGGAAAGATCACACTCATCTTCCCCCTCACCCTCTCTCTCTGGTGACCCACCTTCATCAAGGAAAAAAGATGCAGAAGGTAGGTGCTTAAACAACCCTCTTTTTTTCCTATCCTTTTCCTTGCAGGCACGCAGGAGATGGCTGGAGGGACAAGAAACTGAGTAGGAAGAAAACCTAATAAGTCACTTAGATATTCTTTTCCTGGGCTAGGATAAAGGGGAAGGGGAAAGAAGTACCAGAAATTGAACCCAATGCCCAGTTAGGTCCTAGTTTGAACAAGCATGCAGTCCTGAGTCTACCCTAGGGCAGAACACATGGACAAGAAGAGGCCAGGATCACACTCTCCTTCTCTGCAGACTAGGCTGCACCAAAATAGTTCCCACTGAAAATTTGAGATGGCTTGGCAGGAGGGTTGGCAAAGGGGTTAAAGCTGCAGACAGGCAGCTAGACTTGTGGACCCATAGGGCCCCTTCTGGTTCTGGCATTCTGTGAGAAGTTATACCCGGCCTGGGCCATTAGAGGTCCCTGAAATGTCTGTGATGTCCACCTTGCCTGTCCCTGCTCAGAGCCTCCTGCCAGCAGAGGACCCAGTTTCCAAGGCTGGATGCCCATGCAGGTCATCGTCAGCATTGCCACCCACCCTCTTTGTATACCCCTCCAGATCCCTACTTATAAACATGGCAGAAGCAGGCAAGCTGAGGAAACAGCCGTTTCTATGCTAACTGCCCACAGGTGACCTGAGGGTTAGAAAATGAAACCATAAAACTGTTCAGAAAGCAGGGGAGCTGGAATCCCTGAGCCCTTAAGGCAGAGAAGAGCCCAGCCACCCAGGTCTAACCCGGATTTGAGTCTTGGCCTTGGACACTGAAGGCCCCCATGGCTACAGAAAGGGCCGCTGGCCCTGGAAGCCAGCCACCAGTGTGACTCCACTTAGAACACTGCTGTGCCCAAGTGTGGGGTCAGCACGTGACCCCCTTAGTACAGCCAGGACTGCACTCAGCCAACCTGCCCTTGCCCTCTTCTTTCCAACCCAACCCTGTGGGAGGAGGCAGGGATGCCCAATGGAAGAAACATGACCAGGATTCAGGAGACTGAGTTCTGGCAGCTGTGAACCTGATCGCCTAGCTCATCCCCCTCTCTGAGCCTCAGTTGCCCCGTAACAGTCTATACGACCCCAAAGCCTCTTCCAACACAGTGCCCTTCTAAAAGGAGATCTGGTAGACTCATTCACAGTGAATAGTGTGAAAGTCACTCAGTCGTGTCCAACTCTTTGTGACCCCATGGACTATACTGTCCATGGAATTCTCCAGGCTAGAATACTGGAGTAGGTAGCCTTTCCCTTCTCCAGGGGATCTTCCCAACCCAGGGATCGAACCCAGGTCTCCTGCATTGCAGGTGGATTCTTTACCAGCTGAACCACAAGGGAAGCCCAAGCATATTGCAGTGGGTATCCTATCCCTTCTCCAGCATATCTTCCCGACCCAGGAGTCAAACCAGTGTCTCCTGCATTGCAGGTGGATTCTTTACCAGCTGAGCTATCAAGGAAGCCCCATTCACAGTGAGGTGCATTGTAAATGATAATGTTTAACAATTTCCTCTCCTTACTTAGAAGAAGAACCTCTCTCAGAAGGATGAAGAGACAGCGATAGAATTTCAGATAGAAAAACAAACCAGTCAGGGCACCCTCTAGAGACAGAAAATAGGTAAAGATGTCCTGTGACAAGAAGAAAAGGTTTGGCCTCAATATCTGGCCGCATACATGCTAAGTTGCCTCAGCCATGTCCAACTCTTTGCAACTCTATGAACTGTAGCCCACCAAGCTCCTCTGTCCATGGGATTCCCCAGGCAAGAATACTGGAGTGGCTTACCATACCCTCCTCTGGGGGATCTTCCAGACCCATGGATCAAACTTGCATCTCTTTTGTCTCCCGCATTGGCAGGTGGGTTTTTTACCACTAGAGCCACCTGGGAAGCCCTGAGTTCCTCACAAACATAGGCAGAAAAAAGGAGGTGTCATTAGCCCAAGCCCATACCCTCTTGTAGGCAACTCCAGGACTGGACAAAGCAAGCACCACCAGATGCCTTCCTGCCACTCACCCAAAAACTGTTCTCTGACTATTTGGCAAAAGAGCTGGCTGCTTCTGGCCAGCACCATGCCTTTGGCAGGCGGGTGGAGAAGACATACCTGCATAGATACTAGATTATCAGAGCATCTGGTCCCATCACTTTATGGCAAATAGATGAGGAAACAGTAGAAACAGTGACAGATTTTATTTTCTTGGGCTCCAAAATCACTGCAGATGGTGAATGCAGCCATGAAATCAGAAGCTTGCTCCTTGGAAGAAAACCTATGACAAACCTGAACAGCATCTAAAAAAAGAGAGACATTACTTTGCCAACAAAGGTCCATAGAGTCAAAGCTATGGTTTTTCCAGTACTTGTTTACAGATATGAGAGTTGGACCATAAAAAAGGCTGAGTGCTGAAGAATTGATGCTTTTGAACTGTGGTGTTGGAGGAGACTCTTGAGAGTCCCCTGGACAGCAAGATCAAACCAGTCCATCCTAAAGGAAATCAACCCTGAATATTCATTTGGAAGGATTGATGCTGAAGCAGAAGCTCTAATACTTTGGCCACCTGATGCAAAGAGTCGACTCATTGGAAAAGACCCTGATGCTGGGGAAGATTGAAGGCGGGAGTAGAAGCGGTGACAGAGGATGAGATGGTTGGGTGGCATCACTGACTCAGTAAACATGAGTTTGAGCAACTGCAGGAGACGGTGAAGGACAGGGAAGGCTGGTGTGCTGCAGTCCATGGGGTCGCAAAGAGCTGGACATGACTTGTGACTGAACAAGAAGAAGAACAAGGTGGCTCAGTGGTAAAGAATCTGACCGCCAATGAAGGAGATTCAAGAGAACTGAGTTCAGTCCTTGGGTCAGGAAGATCCCCTGGGGAAGGAAATGGCAACCCACTCCAGTATTCTTGCCTGGAAAATTCCATGAACACAGGAGCATGGTGGGCTACAGTCCAGGGGTTTACAGAGTGGGACACAATTGAGTGACTGAACTCACAAATACAAGGGCAATCTTACAAGATGGAAGTTTAAACAACAGTACATGCGTGCGCAACTGGCATAAGTGGGTAGAAACAAAACCTACCCATGTGCTTCAGTGATTGAGAAAAAAGAACTGCAGCTCATACAACCCAGTAACAAGCCAACAAACAGCTCAGTCCAAAAATAGGCAGAAGACCTAAATAGACACTACTCCAAACAGGACACATAGATGCCCAACAGGCAAATGAAAAGATGATCAACATTGTTAATTATTAGAGAAATGCAGGTCAAAACTCTAGTGAGGTATCACTTCACACCAGTCAGAATGACTATCATTAAAAATCTACAAATAATAAATTCTGGAGTGTGTATAGAAAAAAGAGAACCCTCCTACACTCTTAGGGGGAATGTATATTGGTGCAGCCACTATGAAGAACAGTATAGAGGTTCCTCAAAAAGCCAAAAATAGAGTTATCATATGATCCAGCAATTCCACTCCTGAGCATATATCCAGAGAAAACTCTAATTTGAAAACATATATGCACCTCAGTGTTCATAGCAGCACTATTTACAATAGCCAACATGGAAGCAACCTAAATATCCATTGGCAGATGAAAAGATAAAGAAAATGTGGTCTGTATATGTAATAGAATACTATTCAGCCATAAGAAAGATGGAAATAAGGCCATTTGCAGCAACACGGATGAACCTAGAGATTATCATGCTATATGAAGTAAGTCAGAGAGAGACAAATGCCATATGATATCATTTGCATGTGGAATCTAAAATACAATACAAATGAACTTATTTACAAAACAGAAACAGATTATAGACGTAGAAAACAAATCTATGGTCACCAAAGTGGGAAAGATGTAGGGGAGGGATAAATTAGGAGTTTGGGATTAGTAGATATAAGCTACTGTTTATAAAATAGATAAACAACAAGAACCTACTGTGTAATACAGGCAACTATATTCAATGTCCTGTAATAAATCATAATCAAAAAGAATATATACTACATATAAATATATACATATATATTTGTTACTATTGTTTAATTACTCAGTTGTATCTGACTCTTGGCAACCCCATTGGCTGTACTCTGCCAATGGCTCCTCTGTCCATGTGATTTTCCAGGCAAGAATACGGGAGTGCATTGCCATTTCTTCTTCCAGAGGATCTTCCCAACCCAGGGATCGAACCCAAGTTTCCTACAAGTCTCCAGCATTGGCAAGCGGATTTTTTACTTTTGAGCCACTAGGGAAGCCCACATATATATCACTTTGCTCTACACCAGAAACTAACACCACATTGTAAAACAGCTATACTTCAGTTAAAAAGAAAAAAAAGAAAAGAAAAAAGAAGTACAGACTGATTACACGTGGCACACCAAGTCCTGGTCTTTTTTGCTTCTGGCTGAACCAGCTGGTGGCCCTGCCCAGCTGCTTTCCCTTCATCCTTTCCTCTTTGCTCAGGGTAATAATATTCAACCTAATGAATAGAGACCCCAAATTTCATCCATACCCATTATCTCATTTAAATTTTGTTGCATTTTACTAATGAGAATATTGAGATTCATAAAGGTTAAAAGACTTAGCCAAGATCAGACATTCAATAATTGCACTTGAACCCAGGTCCCCAGAGTCTACAACTGGAACTCTTTGCGTCTTGTAACGGCTGCTGGGCAGGGCTGGGAGGAGTGAGGCCAGCTTGTGAGTGGGCATCAGTCAACTCCCTGGCGGCAGGAGGGCAGCAGGGCCAGCTCTGATGGAAGCCTGGGAGCCCACGGCAGGACGGGAGAGTTTCCCCACAAAATGGAGCAGGCCGCCAGCATGCTCATTACCCAACCTTATTCCATTTCATAATAAATGGAGCCCCTGGAGGGCCAGGCACAATGGGGTGGGGTGAGATGGGGAGTGAAGACTATTACGGGATTTTAACCTTCGTCTTCTCTTTCCGGGCCTCTGAAACAGCTGTTCGACAAAATGGATCTGTGCAGACAATCATTTTTGCTGCATTACTTAATATACAGTTGCTCTCGGCAAGAGATATAATTGACTTGCTTAACTAATCAATCTTTCTATAAGCATAGCTGCTTTTCCTCTCCCAGTGGGGGAGGAAAGCAGGGGGAAGGCGGGGGAGGAAAAAAGAAATTGCAAGAAGCAACCTTTGGCATGAATTACAGAGCTCCAACACCCAACTGAGGTTTCAGAGCTAGGGGGTAAAAACTGCTGCCAAGTCTTTCCATCCAGTCTCCTTCTTGGTCCAATGTGATCTGTGGTTGCCTGGAGTAACGATTGCCCCACTGGAAATAGAGGCAGCAGTTCTGGAGGAAGTCAAAGGGGCTGTGGCCCAAGCCGTCCAAAATTTATCTTCAGTGGTCTTTGGAGTGACTTGCTATATATTTAGAAAAAAATTTAAAAAGTGTGCCTGATGACCTGGGACTTGAAACACTCAAATGCAAGGAAGCCATGGATAAAGGCTCACTGGGGCTAAGTGTGAAAATACCCAGCCTCCCCCATACTCCACCCCCACCCCCGATCCCAGCTCAATTTCTCCATCTCTCCTCTTTTGAGATGAGATCCATCACCCAGCAAGTTCTCCTAAAGCACAGGCCCAGACCACACTGCGCTGTCTCTAATCTCTTCTGCATCTGACTCCCCCTGCCCTCCATTCAAAAGAGGAAACTTCAACCCCTTCCTTTTCTTCTCTTCCCCTCGACCTCTCATCTCCGTCCCTCTCCACACCTACACACACACACACACACTCCCCCAAGTACTACTGAATTGGCCATTCTAAATTTGCAGGAAATGAAGTTGAAGAATGAGTCACAAAGTAGAGAGGGTAACCGAGTTAAATGTGATGACAACACCCAAGAGGCTACATGACAAAATCAAAAATACCCCCTCAGGGCTCATCCCCACCCCCTCCCAGCACTCCAATCCTGGAAAGTCTATCTCCTTCTCTAACTCAAGTATACCAAGCTAAGGGAAGTGTCCCTTGGCTGGCCTCCCACCCCTCTGCATCTAGATGGACTAATCAGATGCTGTTATTATTTGTCTATGTGTTCATCACTCCAGTGCCACAAAGTGCTTTGTGAAGCAAGGATTTTTTTTTTTACTTGACCACTATTTCTTCAATGCCTTGAACTTTACCTGAAAAATCTAGGCATTCAGTGTAGGATTGATATGAAATCCTGAAGCCCAAAAGGACAATGTCTCCATTTCAAGGTCCCTGAATCGAAGATACCTCTTTCTAGAGAAGAGATCCAAGATCCGTCTTTTGTCTCATTCAATGTCTTTATCAATGGCATGGATGAAGTTTGAGAAGGGGTGATTACCTAATTTGTAGATGACAAAGTTTAGAGGAATTAATTGCATGACAGACCTAGACTTGGACACCTGACTGTCTGAGTCAGCTAGAATACAAGCCAAAACCTCACAGATGAAATTCAGGAGTGTTAAGGTTTGCATTTAGGTTCAAAGAATCAATTGCACAAGTCTAAGGTAAAGGAGCTCTGACTTGGCAGAGATCCTTGAGAAAAAGATCTGCGTTTAAGCTGACCACAAGCTCAATATGGTGCCGCAGCTGCTAGGAAGGGAAAGAAATCTTAAAAGTGCCCAATTAAAAGGGAGAAACAAAAGCCACTCGATAGTTTACCCTGATGGAACCCATCTGGCTCATTGGGCTATGTTCTTACTAGGTCATTTTAAAAGGGGCAGTGGAGAGTGATTGGATACCAAGGAGTTTAGGAGCAGTGCAAAGACTCTGGGAGAATTTTACTCAGAACAAATGACAGCTAGTTTCAAACAAGAGACAGGCTGTTCTTGCAAGAGAGAGGAGTCAAGATTTGCCTGGCAATGTAGAGGTTAAAAAAAAAACTGGTTCAGAAGCCAGAGTTTCCTGGGTTCAAATTTACCTGGGCTCTGCTGTTTACCAGGTGAACGAGCTAGGGCAAGTTTCCTAACTTCTCTGAACCCAGGTATCAAATAGGTATAATGGTTCTTAACTCATTTAACCTAGAAGCTCACACACACAGATCTTAGAGAAAGGCACAAGGTCAAGTCTCCATGAACAATGGCATGTTTCTATGCTGTGACTCCACAACACAGACCAGGAGGGAAATGCAGAAGCTGGTTACCAGAGGCTTATTTCACTGGGGTGAGAACCTTTTACAACCAGGACTGCTGCCCATGTGGGATGGAAGTCCTTGTGAGATGGAGAATTTCTGGTTGTTTGACTGCTAGACAGGCTAAGTGCTGTGGATGGGACCTTCTGAACCCAGTAAAGATTCCATTTAAGGTTCCTTAAAAAAAAACAACAACAACTATGTATTTATTTTTTTATGAATTTGGCTGTGCTGCATCTTAGTTGCAGTATGTGGGACCTAGTTCCCTGACCAAGGATTGAACCCTGGCCCCTGGCATCAGCCACTGGACCACCAGGGAAGTCCCTAGTGTCCCTTTCAACTCTAAGACTCTTGGAGTCTCCAGGAAGTCTTCCTCCTTCCTTACCCCTTGGGGGAGCTGATCAAGTTTTTCCCTTTTATGTAAGGAGTATAAGAAATGGAGCATCAATGGGATTTCCTACTCCATAGAGGAAACTTCCAACCCTCCCTTGTCCACCAGAGAGCCCTGGATTCCCACCCCATTGAGACAGACAGTGAAGGCCTCACCCCCAGAGGCCCAGAGCACTGAGCTCCCCCAAGGAAGGAGGAGGTACCTTCCTGATGAGCCCCTGAGCCTCACAGAGCAGGCTTAGATCTTGGCCCCCAAGCCATGAGCAAGCACCAGAAAAGGCCAGGTTCCCAGCAAGACTCAGAGAGGGACTAGAAATGAGATTTAATTACTAGAGCCACCAAGCTGCCCCGGGAACAGAAGCTCTGCAGCCAGGTCCGAGGGTGACATTTGGGGAGGTCCAGGGAAAACAGTTCGCTGTCCCCTTGTGCCTTGCCTCACAGAAGCTGCCAGCATTATTTCATCAAGCAGGCGGCCGTGGCCTGGCCCAGGCCCCAGTAAAAAGGCACTGGTGGGAGGTGTCGATTGAATTACTGACCCAGAAAACGGGGACAGGTGGGAGTGGTCAGCGGTCCTGGTGACTGCAGCAGAGGTTTTGTGCTAAGGAAATGCTGTCTCGGATCCCCCTCTTCTTGAGATCCTGGCTCAGAATTAATAATAACAATGACTTCACCATGTTCTGCCAGGATGAACTTGAACCAAGTACTTCCATCTCTTTGAGCCTCATTTTCCAGATCTACAAGATGAGGACCTGTGCTGGTTGACCTCAAATGCCCCTTCCTAATCAAACACAGTTTGCCAAGAAACCTCACAGTCTTGGATTATTTAACTCTCCCACTGAGGTCAGTAGGCCAAATTCTATAGTCTATACAATAGGACCTTTAAAGAGGTAAGTGACTTACCCAAGGTCACAGAACCAGGAAGCAGGAAAAGTGAGACCTATGCCCACGTCCGGTCTTCCCAGGTGGCACTAGTAGTAAAGAACCCTCCTGTCAATGCAGGAGGCATAAGAGATAGGGATTTGATCCCTGGGGCAGGAAGATTCCCTGGAGAAGGGCATGGCAACGCACTTCAGTATTCTTGCCTGGAGAATCCCATGGACAGAGGTGCCTGGTGGGCTGCAGTCCATGGGGTTGCAGAGTCGGACAAGACTGAAACAACTTAGCATGCACATGACCCCAAAAGGTGGTGCCTTTTTCTCTCTACATCTGGTTTACTCTCTGCACCACACCAGCCCCCGAAATGTGTTTCCATGTCCTATAGGGTCTCCCCTCTGGTGAAGCGATTACAGGGCTGCCCAGTGAGCTGGGTGGGGGCAAGGAAGGGGACTGAGACTCAGGGCCAGTTCATTCCAGACAGAAGCTCAAAATTGATCCTCCCGAGGAGGCCGCTTTCTGGCCCCCAGGAGGAGATTGATCAGGGTTTGATGCTGTAAACGCACATCATTGTTTTGGCACCTTAGCGCTGAGCCTTGCTCTGCAAACGGATGTGATTTTTATGGCAGTGTTTATGGAGCTGAATATTCAGATTGATTCTCTTTTCCCTTTCCCAGGGCTCTTCTGGGAAGAAACAGACAAACACCCCCAACCAAGAGCGGGAAACCGCTCCCCGCCAACCCCACCCCCCTAAGCAGACAATGGGCCTGTCTCCCCACTCCCTGTAGCCCCTTGCACAGGTCCCCAGCCTCATCAGGGCCAATTCCCAGAGCCTCGGATGCCTCTCAGTCCTTATCTGTTTACTCCCCTGAAATCTAGAAGCCTGTGATTAGGGAAACAAGACAAAACAAATACAGCAAAACAGAACAAACAGAACTAGCAGAAGAAAAGGCACCACCCTGAGCCATTTCCAGGTGGCTGGGTCATCCTGACTTCTGCCTCTCCGATCCTCTGTGGAGCGCCTGGTCGCCTGCTAATCTCCGAGCAGGTGTCCTCCCATTAAACCAACACGCCCGGTTGCCTTTCCTTTACTCACTAACATATCAGGGACAAGCTCCTTCCTTCCCTGGGAATGGAAGCCCTGCTCCAGGCCTTGCTTAAAAAGGGGCACAATTAAAGAATCTGCCTGCAATGCAGGCGACCCAAGTTCAATCCCTGGGTTGGGAAGATCCCCTGGAGAAGGAAATGGCAACCCACTCCAATATTCTTCCATGGAGAATCCCATGGACAGAGAAGCCTGGCGGGCTGCAGTCCGTGGGGTCACAGAGTCAGACATGACTCAGTGACCAGCACTTTCACTTTTCACTTCATTCTCACCCCACAGGCAGAGTCTCCCACCTGACCACCCACTATTTCTCTGTAGGAAACTGCATCCCTTCACCCACAGCAGAACCCTTCCCATCCAAAAGCACTGAATAGCCCCTGGGGCTGAGAGAGGGCCTGAAAGGTCACCCCACCCAGTGCTGCCACCAACGAGCCAGACTGGTTCATCCTTTCCCAAACCTTGATCTATGAATGTGCTCATTCCCCTTTACACACAACCAGGAAGGTTCTGGAGCCAAACACATTTTGTTAGGGTTCCCAAAGCATATTAACAATGAAAGGCACCCAAAGACCTACATTTGAAGCAAGGTCTTTTATGCCTTTTATCTCTTATGGCAAAAAAGCGAGGAGGAACTAAAGAGCCTCTTGATGAAAGTGAAAGAGGAGAGTGAAAAAGCTGGCTTAAATCTCAGCATTCAAAAAACTAAGATCATGGCATCCAGTCCCATCACTTCATGGCAAATAGATGGGGAAACAATAGAAACAATGACAGACTTTATTTTCTTGGGCTCCAAATCACTGCAGATGGTGACTGCAGCCATGAATTAAAAGACACTTGCTCCTTGGAAGAAAAGTTATCCATATAGGCTTTTATAAGAAAAAGACAGAATATTAAAATTAATTATTTAATAATTAATTATTAAGAAAAAGACAGCTTATTAAAAAGTAGAGACATTACTTTGCCAACAAAGGTCTGTATAGTCAAAGCTATGGTTTTTTCAGTAGCTGTGTATGGATGTGAGAGCTGGACCATAAAGAAAGCTGAGCGCTGAAGAATTGATGCCTTTGAACTGTGGTGTTGAAGTCCCTTGGACTGCAAGGAGCTCAAACCAGTCAATCCTAGAAAAAAATCAGTCCTGAATATTCATTGGAAGGACTGATGCTGAAGCTGAAGCTCCAATACTTTGGCCACCTGATGTGAAGAACTGACCCATTAGAAAAGACCCTGATGCTGGGAAAGATTGAATGCAGAAGGAGAAGGGGACAACAGAGGATGAGATGCTTGGATGGCACTACTGACTCGATGGACATGAGTTTGAGCAAGCTCCGGGAGTTGGTGATGGACAGGGAAGCCTGGTGTGCTGCAGTCCAAGGAGTTGCAAAGAGTCGGACACAATTGAGCAACTGAACTGAATGGAACTCTTATGCCTTTAAACCAAAGTTCTCTAAATTTTTAAATCATGGATTCCTTTCTCCCTAGGATGGTTATTGACATCTTGGAACTAGAGTTCTGTGAAACACAATTTCTGAAACTATGGACTAGCTGGTTCTCTGGGGGCTCTGTAAGCCCTGATTGTTCAAGATTCTATAACTTAAACCTCTACAGTATCATTTAATGTGGCCCAGAACCCATCCAGCCTTTGGGTCTCTGTGATTTGCCTCTATCATCCTGTCTGAAGTGATGGAAGTTTCCTCTATTCTCAATACCTGCTGAAAAGAGACAGGGTTCAAGGGTTCAAGACACTCCCAAATCTCAACACTTTTCCATTCATCGCCCCTGCAGCAGCACAACTGCCAAGGGCTCTAAGGAACCAGGTTTCACTCCATCTCTGCAGTTTACAGCTGCGGGGCTTTGGACAAGTTACTCAAGTCCTCTGAGCCTCAGTGCAGAATTCTAAGATAGCTCCCTAGGGTCCCATGCCTGACACAAACACCCCTGAACCCCTACCTCCTCTGGAGCATGGGATCTTCTCCATGAGATCAGATCCCTAATCAGGTGACACTGAGCTCATCAAAAGGGAGGTTCTCTTAGGTGGACCTGATCTAGAATAAGGAGGTCTAGAGCTTCACTTCCATTCTTCTTTTCTTTCTTTTGGACTCTCCTTGAGTACCTTGGGATTAAGATGGACTGAATGGAACAAGCCATAACTTTGGATTTGACCACCTGAAAGTTGGTACTACCAACTTTTTCCTAGGTCTCCCAACCTCCACTCACCAGGTCGATTTTCCAACTTTTTGCAACCCCATGGACTTTAGCACGCCAGGCTTCCCTGTCCATCACCAACTCCTAGAGCTTGCTCAAACTTACATCTATCAAGTCATTGATGCCATCTTATCCTCTGTTGTCCCCCTCTCCTCCTGCCTTCAATCTTTCCCAGCATCAGGATTTTTCTAATGGGTCAGTTCTTTGCATCAGGTGGCAGAAGTATTGGAGTTTCAGCTTCAGCATCAGTCCTTCCAATGAATATTCAGGACTGATTTCCTTTAGGATGGACTGGCTTGATTTCCTTGTAATCCAAGGGACTCTCAAGAGTCTTCTCCAATACCACAGTTCAGAAACATCAATTCCTCAGTGCTCAGCTTTCTTCATAGTCCAACTCTCACATCCATACATGACTACTGGAAAAACCATAGCTTTGACAAGATGGAACTTCGTCAGCAAATGATGTCTCTGCTTTTTAATATGCTGCCTAGGTTGGTCATAGCTTTTCTTCCAAGGAGCAGATGTCTTTTAATTTCATGGCTGCAGTTACCATCTTCAGTGATTTTTGAGCCCAAGAAAATAAAGTCTGTCACTGTTTCCATTGTTTCCTCATCTATTTGCCATGAAGTGATGGGACCAGATGCCATGATCTTAGTTTTTTGAATGTTGAGTTTTAAGCCAGCTTTTTCACTCTCCTCTTTCACTTTCACCAAAAGGTTCTTTAGTTCCTCTTCACTTTCTGCCATAAGGGTGGTGTCATCTGTGTATCTGAGGTTATTGATATTTCTCCTGGCGATCTTGATTACAGCGTGTGCTTCATCTAGCCTGGCATGTCACATGATGTACTCTGCATATAAGTTAAATAAGCAGGGTGACAGTATACAGCCTTGACATACTCCTTTCCCAGTTTGGAACCAGCCCACTGTTCTATGTCCAGTTCTAACTGTTGCTTCTTGACCTGCATACAGATTCTCAGGAGGCAGGTAATGTGGTCTGGTATTCCCATCTCTTGAAGAATCTTCCACAGTTTGTTGTGATCTACACACTCAAAGGCTTTGGGTAGTCAATAAAGCAGAAGTAGATGTTTTTCTGGAATTCTCTTGCTTTTTCTATGATCCAACAGATGTTGGCAATTTGATCTCTGGCTCCTATGCCTTTTCTAAATCCAGCTTGAACATCTGGAAGTTCATGGTTCACGTACTCTTGAAACCTGGCTTGGAGAATTTTGAGCATTATTTTGCTGGCGTGTGAGATAAGTGCAATTGTGCAGTAGTTTGAACATTCTTTGGCATTCCCGTTCTTTGGGATTGGAATGAAAACTGACCTTTTCCAGTCCTGTGGCCACTGCTGAGTTTTCCAAATTTGCTGGCATATTGAGTGCAGCACTTTCACAGCATCATCTTTCAGGATCTGAAATAGCTCAACTGGAATTCCATCACCTCCACTAGCTTTGTTCATAGTAATGCTTCCTAAGGCCCACTTGACTTCACATTCCAGGATGTCTGGGTTTAGGTGAGTGATCACACCATCATGGTTATCTGGGCCGTGAAGATCTTTTTTGTATAGTTCTTCTGTGTATTCTTGCCACCTCTTCTTAACCTCTTCTACTTTGGTTAGGTCCATACCATTTCTGTCCTTTATTGTGCCCATCTTTGCTGAAATGTTCCCTTGGTATCTCTAATTTTCTTGAAGAGAGCTCTAGTCTTTCCCATTCTGTTGCTTTCCTCTGTTTCTTTGCATCGATCACTGAGGAAGGCTTTGTTATCTCTCCATGCTATTCTTTGGAACTCTACATTCAAGTGGATATATCTTTCCTTTTCTCCCTTGCCTTTAACTGTCTAGGTTGGTCATAACCTTTCTTCCAGGGAGCAAGTGTCCTTTAATTTCATGGCTGCAGTCACCATCTGCAGTGATTTTGAAGCCCAAGAAAATAAAGTCTGTTACTGTTTCCACTGTTTTCCCAGCTATTTGCCATGAAGTTATGTCATTCTGTCAATTGTCATTGACAGTAGCCAATTGAGCATTCATACAATAACAAGCACTAACTCCGTACCAACCATGTGTGGGCCTAGAAATAAGACAGCATCTTTACACTCAAGGAGTTCCCAGTGTGTTTGAGTTGCAAACAGGTGGTGACATTAAGATTTCCATCAGGGTTCCAGCCTTGGATTAGAGTTCCATAAACCAATTTGGTTGTGAGCATTAAAGGAAAGATAATGACTATTTATTCTGTGGGGGGGTGGGGGGTGGGGAACCTCAGATGCTCACTCATAAGATTTTCAAGCGGTTCTGTTACCAAGTGTGTGTGTGCTAAGCGGCTTCAGTCATGTCCAGCTCTTTGTGACCCTATGGACTGTAGCCCACCAGGCTCCTCTGTCCATGGGATTCTCCAGGAAAGAATACTGGAGTGGGTTGCCATGCCCTCCTTTGGGGGATCTTCCGAAACCAAGGATCAACTACTGTCCTAGGTCTCCTGTGTTGGCAGGTGAGCTCTTTACCACTAGTGCCACCTGGGAAGCCCTCTATTACCAAGGCTATCCCCTAATTTTGAGACAGTGAGCACCCAGTTAGGGGAAGAACATACACTGAATGGCGACCAAATACCTGAATCAGGTGTAGCAGCCGTTCCATAGAGGATGATGGTTGGTGGGGTAAAAAAACATTGAGAGAAGCACTGTGTGTGAGCCTTCACCATCTCCTACCACTTCTAGTCCTGACAAAAGATAATAATAAATAGAAAGGAAAGGCTTGTATAAAAGATTCAGAAAGTCATCCTGGCAAATTCATTCAACAAGCACCAAGAGACTACCTGTGCTTGATCATCGTTCTAGATGCTAGGCATACATCAGAGGACAGATGATAATTCTCCTTTGATATGGCTTACACATTCTAGCAGAGAGAGGTAAACAAGTAATAGACAAATTTTTTTTTAATAAATCATATGTTCTTAATAGAAGGTAATGGGGACTGCAGGTGTAGGACAATTTTGCAATTTTTAAGTAAGTGGTGAGTGTGGTCTCATTGAGAAGGTGAGATTGGAACAAAGACTTGAAAGAAGTGGAAGAGTTAGGCAAGAAGATACCTAGAAAAAGAGTTCTTCAGATGAGGGAAGAACTGAAGCAAAGACCACAGGGCAGGACCTGGGGAGCAGCAAAGTGATCAGTGATGCTAAATCAGCATAAGATGCAGTGAGAGTAGCAGAATGTAAGAAAAGGGGGTGGAGTGAGGTCCTTGTATGACTTCAGCTTTCATTCTGAGAGGGATAGGGAGAGGCTCAGGGATTTGAGCAGAGGAGTGCCATGATCTTTTATAGTCTCTAAAATGATCATTCTGGTTTCCATATGAGCAATTGAGGGAAGAGTAGAATCAGGGGAAACCTGTTAAAAGGCTACTGGAGTGACTCAGGTATGAGATGAAGTTGGTTCCAGGCAGGGTGGGAGCAGTACTGGATGAGAACTGATCAGATTCCATATTATTTTCTATAAGTAAAACCAAAAGTAGAGTATTTCCTGGCAGGTTTTTTGGTCCAAACAACTGGAAGATTGGAGTCATCATCAGCTGACATTGAGAAGGTTATAGATAGAGCAGGCTTCCCAGGTGGCTCAGCTGGTAAAGAATCTGCTTGCAATATGGAAGACCTGGATTCCATCCCCAGAGTGGGAAGATCCCCTGGAGAAAGGAATGGCTACCCACTCGAGTATTCTGGCCTGGAGAATCCCATGGTCTGAATAGTCCATGGGTTTGCAAAGAGTCAGACGTGACTGAGCGACTTTCACTTTCACTTTCATAGATAGAGCAAGTGTGGAGCAGAGAGGGAGTGAGCTGTCCAGAGTTCTGCTTGGGGCATGTTGAATCTGAGAAGTCTATCAGAATTTAATCAAATGCAGGGTGGTTTCATACTTGTAATAGTTCAGAGTAAGTCTGTTGAGGCTATTGGATACATAAGTCTCAAACCCAGGAGAGAGGTCAACATTGGTATCATCAGTAAACAGTCAGTATTTCAAGTCACAGCGCAAGGTAAGATCATCAAAGAAATGAGTATATTGAGAATGGGACCTAGGAGTGAGCTCAGAATAAGCCTGACATTAACTCATTACTGACCATGGCATTTTTGCAGAAAATAATGCCTGTGGCCAGTGATTTTTATTTTGGCCAGCCAAATATTGATTCTGTTATTTCACTAACACTTTATGGGTTATTACATTCAATAGTTACACCTGACACACCTGTAAAGTCTTTTCCAGCACTGTGAGTTTCATTTTCACTCTTCACATCAGAATCAATCACTAAGGTTTCTTTTTATTGGTCTAATATTCACACTGTCTGAATCAGAACTATATTCTGAAGAACTATCATCTTCTAGACGCTAGTATATATGTCACTGAGACAATCAGAGAAAGCATCTGAATAAAATTCGCTGAAAAATTCTTCACTCAAAATTTCACAATGCATCATTTTTGAAAATTTTATGGTAATAAACTTGCATTTATAATAGACACGAAGTTGGAACAAAAACCTAACAGAGTAAAATGTGAATGATAACAGCAATCATAAGTTGCATAATGAACCCTTGATCAATTTCAAGCTCTAACAATTTTGCACAGTGATGCTAATTGTATCACTCTCTAAAAACGTATTGATACATCTCTGGTCAATAACATTTGGGTAACAAAAGACATATTAATATGCCTCTGATCAATAATGTGTAGAAAACTAGAAGAGATGAGAAACCAAAGGGAGTGCAGAAGCACCAGCAGTGAGATAGGAGGAAAACCCAGAGACTGTCATGTGTGGGAATTCAAAGCAGAAAGTGTGACCACCTGAATCAAAGCGTCCCTGACAATGTCCAGTCCACATCTTGCTTGACCTGTCCACTTAGCAATTAGAAGTCATTGTTGGCCTTGGTAAGAGCAGTTTCAGTGCAGTGGTGGGTGAAAGGCCTTCCTGGGTGGTACCAACTCTTCTTAGGAGTTTTGATGCAATAAGAAACAAAACATGGGCAGTAATAAAACAGAAGAGGGGTCAAGACAGGATTCTCTTGAAGAAGAGCATGTTTACATGCAGATGCGAATGGTCTAGTTCAGAGATAAAAATGAATTAAGTGTAAAAGAGGCAAGAATTGCCTCTTGTGCTCATACAGGAGGGGAGAAGGAAAAGGCTCTCATGCACACGCAAGTATAGGAGTTGGCTTTAGCAAGGGGTATGGACTGTTCATCCATGTAACATGTGGGAAAGGCAGAGAAGGAGTGGACAGATGCTGGTAGATGGGTAGATGCCACAGTAGAAGTCTGTGGAACACCTCTCTCAATCGTTTCAATTTTCTCAACAAAGTAGGAAGCAGTCATCATCTGGGAACAAGGATGGGGGAGGTATCACATGAGAAACCTGTCATAATGATACAGTGTTACGACATAAACTTACAGAGCTTTTGCTTCACCCTGTGTACTAAGCTCTTGAAATGCATCATCTTCACAACAACCCTCAGAGGTTAGTCACTATATTAATATATCCTTTAAAGATGAAGAAATGATGCTCAGGCATTCATAGAAATGACTAGGCAAATTACTCATGGTCACCCAGCTGATAAGTGCCAGAAGATGCAAACTTTAGCCCGACTCACTGCAAAGACTTTGCTCCTAACTTGGATGGGAATGGAAGGTGGAAGTAGGGGGTGCTCTGTAGAAGAGATAGCAACACTCTCCCTTCCTCAAGGCAGTGATGGGTCCAGAGGAAAGGGCTGACTTGGCTGCTTCAAGACCCATGAACGAAGGAACTGAGTTTATCAGTGAGGTGCTCAGATGTTCCCCACACCTGCCATGCCCATTATTAGGCTCTTACTGCTTTGCACATACATTTATTAAAGACAACAAGTTCATGGTCTGCTGCTGTTGTTGTTTAGTCATTCAGTTGTGTCCAACTCTTTGAGGCCCCATGGACTGTAGCCCGCCAGGCTCCTCTGTCCATGGGATTTCCCAGGCAAGAATACTGGAGTGGGTTGCCATTTCCTTCTCCTGGGGATCTTCCTGACCCAGGGATCAAACCCATGTCTTCTGCATTGGCAGGCGGGTTCTTTATCCATTGAGCCACCAAGGAAGCCCTTCATGGTCTGTTAAAATCCATTATAATGTACCTCAGGCTTCCCTCCATCACATCAGCCATCTTCAGGACACCTGAGAAACACACACTTCTGTATCCATTTCCTATTTCTGCTGTTAACGCATTACTGCAAACTTGGTAGCTTGAAACAACACACATTTCTTATCTTATAGTTCTGGAGGTCAGAAGTCTGGAAGAGGTCTCACTAACTAAGACCAAAGTGTTGGCCAGACAGTGTTGCCCTCTGGAGACTCTAGGGAATAATCCATTTCCTTGCCTTTTCCCACTATTAGAGGCCACCCAGTAGCATTTCTTGGCTCATGGCCCCTTCCTCCATCTTTAGGGTCAGGAATATAGGCTGAGTCCTTTTCACATGGAATCACTCTGACCTCCTCTTCTGCCTCCCTCATTCACTTTTAAGTCTCCTGTAATTACTTTGGGGCCCCCTGAAGAATTCAGGCTACTCCCCTTAAGGTCAGCTGACTAACTCCATGTTCGCAGGTTCCAGGGATTAGAAGGGACTCGGGTATTATTGTGTCTCAGTTCAGTTCAGTTCAGTCACTCAGTTGTCTCCGACTCTTTGTGACCCCATGAATCACAGCACGCCAGGCCTCCCTGTCCATCACCAAATCCCAGAGTATAACCAAACTCATGCCCATCGAGTCGGTGATACCATCCAGTCATCTCATCCTCTGTTGTCCCCTTCTCCTCCTGCCCCCAATCCCTCCCAGCATCAGGGTCTTTTCCAATAAGTCAACTCTTCGCATGAGGTGGCCAAATTATTGGAGTTTCAGCTTCAGCATCAGTCCTTCCAATGAACACCCAGGACTGATCTCCTTTAGGATGGACTGGTTGGATCTCCTTGCAGTCCAAGGGACTCTCAAAGAGTCTTCTCCAATACCACAGTTCAAAAGCATCAATTCTTTGGTGCTCAGCTTTCTTCACAGTCCAACTCTCACATCCATACATGACCACTGGAAAAACCATAGCCTTGACTAGATAGACCTTTGTTGGCAAAGTAATGTCTCTGCTTTTTAATATGCTATCTAGGTTGGTCATAACTTTCCTTCCAAGGAGTAAGTGTCTTTTAATTTCATGGCTGCAGTCACCATCTGCACTGATTTTGGAGCCCAGAAAAATAAAGTCAGCCACTGTTTCCACTGTCTCCCCATCTATTTCCCATGAAGTGATGGGACCAGATGCCATGAGCTTAGTTTTCTGAATGCTGAGCTTTAAGCCAACTTTTTCACTCTCCTCTTTCACTTTCATCAAGAGGCTCTTTATTTCCTCTTCACTTTCTGCCGTAAGGGTGGTGTCATCTGTGTATCTGAGGTTATTGATATTTCTCCCGGCAATCTTGATTCCAGCTTGTGCTTCCTCCAGCCCAGCGTTTCTCATGATGTACTCTGCATATAAGTTAAATAAGCAAAGTGACAATATACAGCCTCGACGTACTCCTTTTCCTATTTGGAACCAGCCTGTTGTTCCACGTCCAGTTCTAACTGCTGCTTCCTGACCTGCATACAGGTTTCTCAAGAGGCAGGTCAGGTGGTCTGGTATTCCCATCTCTTTCAGAATTCTCCACAGTTTATTGTGATCCACACAGTCAAAGGCTTTGGCATAGTCAATAAAGCAGAAATAGATGTTTTTCTGGAGCTCTCTTGCTTTTTCCATGATCCAGCAGATATTGGCAATTTGATCTCTGGTTCCTCTGCCTTTTCTAAAACCAGCTTGAACATCTGGAAGTTCACGGTTCACGTATTGCTGAAGCCTGGCTTGGAGAATTTTGAGCATTACTTTACTAGCATGTGAGATGAGTGCAATTGTGCGGTAGTTCGTGCATTCTTTGGGATTGCCTTTCTTAGTGACTGGAATGAAAACAGACCTTTTCCAGTCCTGTGGCCACTGCGGAGTTTTCCAAATTTGCTGGCATATTGAGTGCAGCACTTTCACAGCATCATCTTTCAGGATTTGAAATGGCTCAACTGGAATTCCATCACCTCCACTAGCTTTGTTCATGGTGATGCTTCCTAAGGTCCACTTGACATTCCAGAATGTCTGGCTCTAGGTGAGTGATCACACCATCGTGATTATCTGGGTCGTGAAGATCTTTTTTGTACAGTTCTTCTGTATACTCTTGCCACCTCTTCTTAATATCTTCTGCTTCTGTTAGGTCCATACCATTTCTGTCCTTTATTGAGCCCATCTTTGCTGAAATGTCCCCTTGGTATCTCTAATTTTCTTGAAGAGATCTCTAGTCTTTCCCATTCTGTTGTTTTCCTCTATTTCTTTGCATTGATTGTTGAGGAAGGCTTTCTTATCTCTCCTGGCTATTCTTTGGAACTCTGCATTCAAATGGGAATATCTTTCCTTCTCTCCTTTGCTTTTTGCCTCTCTTCTTTTCACAGTTATTTGTAAGGCCTCCTCAGACAGCCATTATGCTTTTTTGCATGTCTTTTCCATGGGGATGGTCTTGATCCCTGTCTCCTATACAATGTCACAAACCTCCGTCCACAGTTCATCAGGCACTCTGTCTTATCAGATCTAGTCCCTTAAATCTATTTCTCACTTCCACTGTGTAATCATAACGAATTTGATTTAGGTCATACCTGAATGGTCTAGTGGTTTTCCCTACTTTCTTCAATTTAAGTCTGAATTTGGCAATGAGGAGTTCATGATCTGAGCCACAGTCAGCTCCCGGTCTTGTTTTTGCTGACTGTATACAGCTTCTCCATCTTTGGCTGCAAAGAATATAATCAATCTGATTTTGGTATTGACCATCTGGTGATGTCCATGTGTAGAGTCTCCTCTTGTGTTGTTGGAAGAAGGTGTTTGCTCTGACCATTGCGTTCTCTTAGCAAAACTCTATTAGCCTTTGCCCTGCTTCATTCTGTACTCCAAGGCCAAATTTGCCTGTTACTCCAGGTGTTTCTTGACCTCCTACTTTTGCATTCCAGTCCCCTATAATTAAAAGGACATCTTATTATTGTGTCTACTACAATGGTAAATTCTGGAACACTAGCCTACAGGTCCTTATTGTCCTCATTCATTCTTTCATTTATTGATTTAGGAATCTGGGCTTTAGGAACCAGCTGTGGTCTGGGAGTCATTCTCCTGACCTCTCTATAATATTTATTTTACTAACAGATATGTTCCTTTGCCAAGAAATACCACAGAAAGTCTGAAATGAAGTTATTTTGTATCTAATCCAACACAATTTCTGTGCTCTATGGGGTTGGGGGTGGGGGTGATGTGGGAGCATTGCTCAGGAGGATGGAGGGAGTTGTTGGGGGACAGGGAGATCCCCTCCATCTCCCCAGTATGTATTTTCCACACCTTCCTTGTTCAGGATGCAATACATGTACTGAGGGAGACTTGATGGGTTATGGGGTTCTTCCTGACAAACTTTGTTAGCAGAGCTATTTAAATCATTCTAATTACTCCAGAAACACTCCATTAGGTTTCCCAGTGAGGGATGCTGCGATAAAGGACTAGGAGAAATCGAGGCGGGACTGAGAAAGGAAAAGAGCAAAACAGCGGCAGACTCATTATTTGGCTCCTGCAACCTCTTCTGCCATTTGTTTCAAATAAGGAAGCAGGAGAGGGAGCCAAGGGCAAGAGAGAAAATAAACAGATACTGTCAGGTCCTGCCATTAGAAATGCAAAATTCATTAGAAAAACATTGATTGCAAAGAATTGATTTGGTAGTGATTTGATTGTCAGGCATACAGTACATCCAAGGAAAATTTTTCATTATGATTCAGAATTCGTTAAAAAGAAGATAAGACCAGAAGGTGGTGAGCAAGGACACACGGGCCGGGCGGCCTATTGTTAAAAACTCAAGCCTGGCCCAGGGGACGGCCCCCCAAGAGGACCATGCCTATTATGTTATGGAGGAACTAGTGATTTACCTGTCACTTTTCCAGAATCTTCAGTCTGGGTACTCTACTGAGGGGCTCAGACTTGTTGGACTTGACCCCACCTCCCAGTTAAGGAAGACCCCATTCCCAGCATCCCCCTACAGTGCCCCCCTGTCTCTCCCATCCCTGCAGTGAGATTGCACAGCTGAGCCTGGGGCAAGTATAGGGGGTTTCAGGGTATCAAGGATGCCCGGCGATGTGGCACCCTGGTCCAACTTCCCAGTCCTCGGAGAACTTTGCTAAGCCTCTCTCAACGCACCCCATGCCTGGTGTTCTGAGCAACGCCCCCCACCCCCCACCTCCTTTTTTCTGACTCTTGCTCTGATGTCGCCGTCTCACAACTTTACTTCCCTGGAAAAGCCAGATACTTTCTGTTCAAGATCCTAATATATTCCTTTTGGCTTCTGGTCTTAACACCATCTTCCTCACCAATGGAATTTCTCTAGGAAAACCTTTACTTTTCTTTGTCCTACCTTTTTGACCCTTGATAGAAGCTGGGGTTCCTCAGCTGATTCTAAAGATGGCTTGCCATCCACTAGAACCACTTTGGCATCTTTTAACTTAGTTACTGAGCTCTTTGTTCTAGCCAGCTGTCTCCATCCTTGCATATTTGCTGTCATCTTCTAGCCTCCTGCCTCTGTTTCTGTTCCTACTCTCTTGTACCCAGTGTTCTTTGCTTTCTCTCTCTCTTTTACCAAATACCAACCACTAGTGTTCTCAGCCCTGCTCCTTTAATCCCCTGGACAATTGGCCAAGTGTAGGATCTTCTCCATCACTCGGCTGAGACATCATATCTCTTTACAAGGTTTCACGACCTCCTAGCCTACACTCTCTTCTGTAAAATGAGCATGATGATAGTAATGAGCCTTCCTGCCTCAGAGGAGCAAATATAATCACATACTGTGTAAGTGCTTTGCAAACTGAAAGGGCTACTTAAATGTAAATTGTTTTACTTTTCCAATTCAGGGATTCACAATATAATTTGCATTCTGAAGGCCACCCTCAATGATTAGCATTAAATATTTAAGAAATACTTTTAGCCAGTGACTCTCAACCCTAGACAAAAAACAATGGTTTCATTGGTCCAGGTTAAAACTCAAACAACGTTTGTTTGTTTGTTTTCTGCTGTGCAGGGTCTTTGTTGCTACAAAGAGGGCTTTCTCTAAGTGCCGCCAGCAGGGGCTACTCTTCCTTGCAGTGCACGGACTTATTGTTCTGGCTTCTCTCGTTGCAGAGCAAGGGCTCTAGGCTCGCAAGCTTCAGTAGCTGTGGCGCACAGGCTTTGTTGTCCCGCGGCATGTGAGATCTTCCTGGACCAATGATCAAATCCATGTCCCCTGCATTGGCAGGCAGATCCTTAACCACTGGACCACCAGGGATATCCCCAAGCAATGTATTCTTGAGAAGTTCCCCCAATAAGGGAAACTGGCTGCCAGGGTTGAAAGCCAATGGTTTGTACTTGACTTTCACATTTCGACACCTGTCACCTATCGACACCTACACCTATCCAGGAGTAAGACTCTCCTTCTCTCCTGCCCACCTTCCCCTCTCCTCTCCTTCCAAAGTAGGTCTCTGGAGAGAGATCTGTAAGAGGGACAAAGAGGCCTAGAATTTGGGAGGCGAACAAGAGACCTGGGAGGTGACTATTGCCCCCATCCAGAGTGTCACTTCCTTCTAGGGGTGCTCCCTGAGTGACAGGAAAGCTCTCCTCCTCCTTCAAAAAAGAAGCACAGCAGGGGCTTTCCTGGTGGTCCAGTGGCTAAGACTCTGTGCTCCCAATGCAGGGAGCCTGGGTTCAGTCCCTGGTCAGGGAACTAGAACCCACATGACACAGCTAAAAATCCCACATGCTGCAATGCAAAGATCCCAGGGCAGCCAAGTAAATAAGTAGATAAACATTTTTAATAAAAAAATAGAAGAAACACAGCAGCAATGAGACCCCAAACTATACCCCTGCTTCCTGTTCCCTCTGAGGCCTCACCCACCTCGTCCTAGTCCTGGATCTGCTTCCTTCTCATCTTCAGGTCTGATGCCAGTGATGACTTTACTTAGCCACCCTTATCTCAGCCCTGGCCTCTGTTTGTAGGTACCTTAATCTCTTTCAGCAAATCTAAGATATGTCCATTGTAACCTGCAATTTCTTTTCCCTAAAAACAATGGCCTTTCATTTTTCATTTTTATAAAAATTTTAAAGATTATTTTTCCCATTTACAGTTATTACAAAATAACTGTATTGGCTGTATCCCCCATGTTGTACAATACACCCTTGAGCCTATCTTATACCCAATCGTTTGTACTTTTCACTTCTTCACCCCTATATTGCCCCCCTCCCCTAGCCCCACTGGTAACCACTAGTTTGATCTATCTGTGAGTCTGCTTCTCTTATGTTATATTCACTAGTTTGTTGTATTTTTCAGATTTCACATATAAGTGATATCATATAGTATTTGTCTTTCTCTGTCTGCCTTATTTCACTTAGCATAAAATGCACTTTGCACTTACCTATAACTAAGAAAGAAAAGCATACTGTCAAATAAACCATGATAGGTTATCCATGGTCAGAACCTTTCTGATTTCAGAGATGCTAACATGAGAACAAATGCAGGAGTGATGAGAAAAAGAGCTTCATCAACTGAATGCATGGGTCACAGATGGAGTGTTCCTGTCACTGACTGATGTTTCCCATCTGGTCTTCTGGGGCTGCCCCTCTTCAGGCCTCTGGTCTCTCACTGTGAAATTCTCACAAGGGCCTGAGGCCATGTGGGGACCTCAGACAAACTCCACTGGGCAGCCTGAGGCCCACCAAGATGAACAAACAGGGCTCATGCAGTTCAAGCAGTATTTATTGGCACATTCATACTAAGCGCCAAGGACGGAGCTCAATTCTGGGGCAGGAGGGTAATGGAGACTTGCTCCCTGACCACAAACATTTCATCTCATTACCTCTCTAGTGAGGTGTGATCTAAATAGGAGGGTAAGAGTCAAGGAAGGCTTCATGAAGGAAGTGACAAAGGGCCAGGTCCACAAGAAAAACAGAGATATTAACAAGTCAATAAGAGGGAAAATTTTTTCCAGGCAGAAGGAAAAACATGAACAAAGAATTCAGACATGAAAAGTCAAAGCATTCTGAGGAGCTGCTGTGTCCCAGGGGCGCTGCTATGAGAGGATGCTTAGACCAGGGAAGGGGTAAAGTGGAGCCTGGTTGTGATAATCCTGTGTGTGTGTTAGTCACTCTGTTGTGTCCAGTTCTTTGTGACCCCATAGACTGTAGCCCACCAAGCTCCTCTGTCCATGGAATTTTCCAGGCAAGAACACTGGAGTGAGCTGTAATTTCCTCCTCCAGGGGATCTTCCCAATCCAGGGATCAAACCCATGTCTCCTACATTGCAGGCAGATTCTTCACTGTCTGAGCCACCAGTGAAAATCCTGGGTGGCAGGCTAATGAATTAAGCCTGACCTCTCTGATGGTCCAATGGTTAAGACCTCACCTTCCAAGGCAGGAGGTGTGGGTTTGATCCCTGGTCAGAGAGCTAGGATCCCACATGCCTTGTAGCCAAAAACCCAAGACATACAAACACAGAAGCAACACTGTAACAAATTCAATAAAGATTTTTTAAATGGGCCACATCAAAAATAAATAATTGGATTTTTTTTTTAAATAAAAGATTTAAGCCTGTGGCCTTAGCAATAGGGAGTCACAGATATTTGAGCAAGAGTATGGCATGTATCTGCAGGGCAGGAGACCCGGGGCCGATCCCTGGGTCTGGAAGATCCCCTGGAGAAGGAAATGGCAACCCACTCTAGTATTCTTGCCTGGAGAGTCCTATAGACAGAGGAGTCTGGTGGGCTACAGTCCATGGGGTTGCAAGAGTCGAACACAATTTAGCACCTAAATCACCACCACTGTGGCATGTCTTCTGTGTATGCTTGCAGGATATTCATTGGCTAAGGACTTCTGCTAAAAGGGCAGGTCTCGGTGATTGTCTGACCTCCGACCTTCTCGCATTACTGTGTGGTGTCATAGGTTCTGTCCCTGCCTCTGACTCTAGCAGAACTGAAATTCCAAGGATGGCATAGATGCCATCTCAGAGGTCTCACCTTGGGGGAAATCTTCAGAGGCATTTAATGAGATCATTGGCACTGACCCAGGTTGCAGCAACAGAACCTATTCCCTTCAACTCATGAGGCTGGGGTTGGGGGAGAACTCTCATCAGGACCATTTGGGAAGAGGAAGGAGTCCTGAACTGAGAGAGGATTTGAAGAGGGAAAATCAAGGGTGAGCTCCTGGTCACTAATGTCATTTTGATCCATCCTCCAAAGGGCAAGGCCATTCGCCCCATGGGCTGAGGTTACAAGGAGATCTGAATCTGTCTACAATTTTAAAGGATAATTCTCAGGCATCACAAGTAAAAGCCAGTGATCCTCCTGAAGAGTGAAATTTGCTCAAAGGACAGCCAGAATTACTGTAATGAGTACATCCATTAATTTTATTATACACTGCAGGAATAGTCGCCATGGAGACTCGGATTTTCCCTCTGGGGCTGGGCTGCTCTGGGTAATCAAAAGGAGCCCCATTTTGTGATTTAAAGACAGTGACAATGAGGAGGAACTTGGAAGGTTTTTCTTAAGGGTCACTTCCTGAAAAAGAAGAGGTAGTGTATTAATCAAGATGATGCTAGCTGCTGTAACAAATAAACATAAAATCTCAATGGTTTAATGAAACAGAAATTGTATTTCTTCCTCTCATGGGGAAGCACTCTGCTTCAAGGAGATATTCAAGGACCCAGACGGACATAAACTGTTCCACCATCAACATGTGGGTACTTCCTGGTCTCCCTGGGCAGTCACTTCCAGCCAGCAAATGGGGGAAGACCAAGAGAATATATG
The DNA here is from genome assembly GCF_019320065.1 of Cervus canadensis. Taxonomy (NCBI): domain Eukaryota; kingdom Metazoa; phylum Chordata; class Mammalia; order Artiodactyla; family Cervidae; genus Cervus; species Cervus canadensis. The sequence goes on from NC_057396.1 coordinate 24,083,223, forward strand.
CCTGGGAGGTCATTGTGAACAAGACCCAGAGCTGGCATATGTCAATCACTTCCATTCATATTCCAAGCTCAGAATTCAGTCACGAGACCCATGTAGATACAAGGGGTGATAGAAATGTGGTCCCTGTATGCATGGGGACTTTTGCATGACAGCTCTCTACACTATAGAAGGGATACACGAATCTTTGGTGGACCACTACCCATTTGGCCCAGGACATCTGGTATAACCAGGGGAAAGACACTGGGCCAGGGGTCCAGCAATCAATGTGTGGACCACAGTGAGTCACCTTTCTCCCTTGGCCTCAGTGTTTTCATCCCTAAAATGGGAGGGTTAGACTTTGTGGTCTCCAGCAGACTTCAACCATAATACTGAAGTTGAAACTGTCCGGTGGGAAATAAGCTGTTCCCTGAGCTCACAGCAAGTTCCACCAGTAAACTGCCCTCCCGGGCATCAAGTCACAGTGCTTTAGGAAGACTGTACCAGGCCACAGTCTCACTCTCAACCTGGCATCACACAAACTGGACCCCAGAGAGGCTGGAAATTGAGCGATCCCCACAGGAGAGGAAACATTAAAGGTTACATGATTTGAGCCTGCACAGGGGTCCAAGTGACCTTTCCTTGAGTGGAAAGATACAGGCTGCCAGTCCAGTGACCAATGAGGCAGACAGCGCCAGGAACTGGGCTGCCCCCAGGAACCACGATTGAGCAGAAGGGCTCACGCTGCCTGAGTCACAAAGGTGAGCGTGCTGAGTGCAGGCAGGAAATGCTGGAGCTCTATGGAAACAAACGCACAATCCATCTGTTACACAAACACATGCAGCATTTACATGGCTGGATACCGAGGTCAGGTACACAACAGAAATGCAAGAAGGAGGACGTGCAAACACGGAGTGAAGTGTAAACGGATACACGGCCAGTGCATACTTGCCCAGGGTAGATAAGGATGTACTGCTCTTCATGAGTGGAGAGACACACTTAGACACACAGAGGTGCATTTGTATAATATACCAGGACCCATGGTGGATACATAATGAGGTGTATGTAGATGCATACATAAGCTCACTTATACACAGAATTCACTTCAGTACATTCATAGCATTCACCTAGAAGTCCACATAGTTTCCCACATGTGGAAACACACCATACCCAGGAGCACATACACAGGAACACACAGCAGCTACCCAGGTACGCAGGTATACACACGTTTATGCACAGAGTCCACACAGATGGGCATCTCACAGCCAACCATCTAACCTCAGAGCTGCACCCAGAGAAGAGGCTGGGTTTGTCTTAGACCCTGGTGACGTGTGTTGACCCTCTAGGCAAATCCTTTCCTCTTGGGCTTCAGTGGGCTACCCCGGTGACTCAGCAGTAAAGAATCTGCCTGCCAATGCAGGAGGCACAGATTCGATCCCTGGGTCAGGAAGATCCCCTGGAGGAGGAAATGGCAACCCACTCCAGTATTCTTGCCTGGAGAATCCCATGGACAGGGGAGCCTGGCGGCTACAGTCCATGGGATCTCAAGAGTCAGGCACGACTTAGCCACTAAACAACAACAAACTCAGTATGATGTGGGGACTGGACTCGGTGATCTCCAAACATCAGTTCTAAACTGGCTGAGAGAGATTCATCATTCAATGAGAAGGCGGGGCCCCTCTTCACGGGGTGCTTCCAGTCTACGGAGAAGTGGGCAAGCACAGTCTGGAAATGCCTGGGAGGCACAGAGAGCTACCAGCGTATGATTAATGATGGCATCTACACAGATAGTCAAGATCTGAGGAAATACAATAAAGGTGGCGCCACGACTTCCTTTAAAGAAGACTTGGTTTCCTCCACTGAACAACACCGAGGTGAACCAGACGGCCTCCAGGACTTCCAGAGGGGGCATGCATGCCAGGGCAGCCTGCAGAGGGCAGTCTCAAGGGGGACAGAGGGCAGCGGGGATGCTTTCTCCCAGGCCTCAGGACCACAGGGGGCAGGCACATCTTCCCGGGAGGCCCCCCCGAAGGCTGAGAGCGCACACTAAGAGGCCCAGACTCAGGTGACCTGCTGTGAGCAGGAAGAAACGACCAAAGTGGCAGGTTGGAAGCCAATCACTCCACCCACACTCAGCCCACACAGCCCTCTGGCTTAAGGAACTCCATAAAGTGGCCTCTGAGCAGATCTGCACATTCTGTCTTCCGCTGTCAAATGGCTTACGGATTCCTGCAGGACGACACTGGCCAAGATCCAGGAAAGAGGGCTACATCCTACGGGCACCTGCATCCAAACTTGCCCACACGTGAAAACCAGCATGCACGCATGTGGGCATAGGTGCTTGAGGTTCCCAGTTTGAACATGCATGCCCGACAGTGGATACCACACAAGCATGATTGTTTACAGGTAATCTCTGCCCACCTGAACCTGCTGTGTATGTACACTTGAATATGCAAATCATTGTATGTGAGGGTGTCTGTATCTCTTCTTTTCCCACTGACCCCATTCATGGTGGGCTTCCCAGGTGGCTCAGGGGTAAAGAATCCACCTATCAATGCTGGAGATGCACATTCAATTCCTGGGTCAGGAAGATCCCCTGGAGTAGGAAATGGCAACCCACTCCAGTATTCTTGCCTGGAGAATCCCATGGACAGAGGAGCCTGGCGGGCTACAGTCCATGGGGTTGCTAAGAGTCGGACACGACTGAGCGACTAAGCACAACACCAGTACCTTGCCTGGGAAGCCCCATGGACAGGGCAGCCTGGCAGGCTACCCATGGGGTCACAGAAGTCAGACGTGACTTAGCCAGTAAACAACAACAGCCATCAACAACCATTCAGGGTACCCAGATGTATCCATCTCAAAGGGAAAACCATTTCCTGTTTTCCTGTCCTGCTCACACAACAGGAAGTTCTGCCCTCCAGGAAACAGTGGGAAGAAATCGCCCTCCTCCCTCCTGCTGCCTCCCTTTCTTGACTGAATTGGCAAGACTGGGGAGAGATCGGAACATGGCGCCTGCATCACATGGTCAGCATGGACCGCATACACCCTCCCCTCCTCAGCAGGGTAAGTTCTGCCCCAAAGCAGGGTCTGCAGCTGTCTGGGTTCTTGTCTTGTGGCTCTGGACCACCGCAACACAGGAGGGAGGGGTGGGAAGTCCATGTGGGCCTCATTTCTTTAAATCGCCTTTGCAAACAATAGAGTTAGTATTCGCAAATCTAACATGTGGCCAATGGTTATAAGGTATAAATGGTTATAATGGTATAAAGGACCATGACAATGGGCCACACCCCAAATTCAGAAATGTGAAACCATGTGTCTTAAATAAAAAAGAGAGGAAAATACGGGAATAATATCTTGGTCACTATTAGTCTATTTTTAACTTGGTCTAGAAATCGATAGAAAGAGGGATGCAATTCATCATCACTCTCAAATCTCTGGACATTTACTCACCCTGGACACCAGGTACCTGTGTGTGGGCCACCATTCTAGCTGGCCTGTGGAGCCTGCCCATCTGTGGTTGCTGACGTGTCCACTGATCACTGAGGCTCTGCATTGACACATTTGATTCACTGAGACTGTAACGGCTGCATGTACAGGTATTTCTATGTGGGTGTGGATGATTTCATAGCTGACTTATGTGTCAGTATTCACCGTCTTTGTGTGTGAATGCGAATCATAACCCCAGACCCGGATTCCCCACCCATCATCCCAGAAGGGTCACAGCTCTGAACCAGGAAAGATGAGAGGATGCCAGGCTGTCTTCCTCACTCCTTCGCTCTCCTTGCGCCGGCTTCTCCCTCTCCAGGAAGAGGTCACCCGGAGGCCCCTCCAGAGACAGGCCCCGCCTTGCCTGTCTGAGAACAACAGGCGCAAAGCAATCTAGCAATTAGTAATAATCGTGTCTCTCTGACAAGCCATTATTTCTCCAGGACAAAGAAGGCACTTGGGGAGGTGATGAGGGCCAGGAACAAGAAGGATGGAGAAATGGCCCCTTCATGTCTCTGGATTGGGCGGGAGTTTGTGACTCCTCAGGGGAAAGTGGGGACCCCACACTGACTCCCCTTGATTTCCTCCCTGGTCCCCCATATCTCCCCTCCATCCTCTCCTGCCCTCTTTCTCTCTCTCTCTCTCTCTTCTCTTCCCCTCTTCCTTCTCCTTCTCTCCCTTGCCCCCGAGTACCCAGGCAGGCCTCACTTCCAGCCTCACAAAGGGAATGAAATGATTCAGGCACAGAGCAACCCAGGCCCAGCCCACAGCTCAGAGAGGAGTGCAGGAATGGCTGATGGGGAGGCCAGGACTGACCAGTGTTTTGCAGGACTTGAGCAGGCGCAGAACTGCCTTAGAAAACCAGCTTAGGGAGGATATGCCTCAGCATCCAGCCACCGCTGGTCTCATGGATGTTCCCTGAAGACAGGTGGTTCTTTATTTTTAATTGTTTATTTGGCTGCATGGGGTCTTAGTTGCAGCGTGTGGGATCTTTTGTTGCTGCACGTGAACTTCTTTCTAGTTGTGGCGAGTGGCCTCTGGAGCACCCAGCTTCCGTAGTTGCTTCACATGGGCCTAGTTGCCCTGGGCATCTGGCACCTCAGTTCCCAACCAGGGATCAAGCCCATGTCCCCTGCATTGGAAATCAGATTCTTAACCATTGGACCGCCAAGGAAGTCCCCAAGACAAGTAGTTCTGCAGTCGCAAAGGCTTCTGGGGTATAAGGAACTTTGACAAAGGCACACAAATGTCCAAACAACATGATCCCTTCCCTGGAGAAACCTAAACCCAGCAGGAAGGAAAGGAAATCTTCACAAATGGCTGTAATACAGAACTCCGTATAAAGGACCATGACAATGAGGTCAGCAAGTGTTGTGAGAGATAGAGACCCTTGGCACCCAGGGAGATCGGGCAAACCTCCTGGGAGAGAAAATACAAACCGAACTATCCAGAATAGAGAAATAAAGGATTCCGAAGGGAGCAGAGGGGCAGAGGGGCACAAGGGCATCTGGCAACCAAGAAGTTATGAAGATGAGGAGGTGGACTCAATGATGTCAAATAACATCAAAACTGTCCTTGTTACTTTCTAGCATGTTCTCCTGGGTCCAGACCCACTCTGCTCATTACTGCCTGACCAAACCCAAGCCTCTTCACCTCTCCAGTGCCTGCCTCCTGGAACTGCTAAAATGCAGAGGTGATCCGATCTGCCCTCCATAACAGACAGAATAGATAGGTCTTTGGTCCAGGTTCAGTCACAGGGCAGTCTGAGAACAGATGAGAGGATAACAAAAGGAAAGAAAAAGACATACTTTGCATCTGAATAATACAGCTTTCAAAGCACTTTGATACACACTATCTCACAATGGCAAAAAAAAAAAAAAAAGGTGATATCGACCACACTGCAAAGATGACAACCAGACTCAGAGAGGTAGGGGGTTAGGAAAGATTGCATAGTTGGCCTGGCTCTATTTGTGGCCACACTGCAGTGCCTGGAAAGGGACCTGTGGACCACTTGGAGCCCATTCAAGAGGAAGCAAGAATATGCTCTAGGATTCATCTCTCCAGCTGTCCAGAAAATGGGAGGAGCCAGATGTCCAGCAAAGCCCGTGGCCAAACAGCCCTTGTACCACACCCAGACACTGTTTAACTCTAACTGGAAACCCACCCCTTGGTCAGCAAACCCTCCAAGAACTGCTGAGAACATAGCCCTGTGCACACATTTGGGAAAAAAGCCACCCCAGAGATGCTCCTCAAAACCAGCAGAGGACTCTCCCCCAAAGCAAAGCTGAGCCTTCCGTGATCTGGCCTAAACCAACCTCTCACTGCTCATCCCTGGCCATCTTTTTCTTTTGTGATACTATTCAGCCCCCACGCTCCCTGCCTCTGCGCCTTTGCTCTTTCAGTCCCTCCACTTAATACACCCCCCACGGCCTCCCTGCCGACCTTCACAAGGTCTTTCTCCTCCTCTCTTTCACATCGGAATCCACCTCTCCCTCCACCAGCACTTTCTACCTCAATAATGCACTTAACCCAGCCCTCCAGGCGGCAGGTTGATTGATGGATGTCTCTGCCTCCCTCCAGAGGGCTGTGGGCCACAGAGAACCACAGGACAGGCCTCCTTTATTTCTGCCCCTCCCCAGTCCCTGCCACACACACACACAAACACACACACAGGAGGCACTTGGGTTAAATGTATTAACATGTTGTTTCATCCAAAGGTCACAGCGACTCTTACCAGTGCCTCTGCTAAACTTAACATAGCAGGACAGGGTCACACCAGGGTGGTCCGGGGTGAAAGTCAGGCTGCCGGAAGTTATCCTGGGCGAGACAGAGACCCAGCTGCACGAGCAATGGAGTGTGGATGAAGAAATGCGCCCAGCCACACAGGGATGCCCCACCTGGGAAACCCCCATTAGCAAGCCCCTCTCTCAATTTGGCTGAACCACACAAAGACAGACCCTGAGGACCATTCAGATCCCCTGGAAATGTCAACACTCCCTGAAAGAGGTCTCCACTGGCCCAGAAATCTCCAGGCTGCCTGCACTTGTGATAAGCACAATAAATAAAACAATGAGACCCATTTGAAGGCACTTGTGAGACAGTAGAGCTTTGAGAACTTGACTTTGATGAGTTTGAAAGGCAGAGGAAAGAAAGAAGAACAAGTTTCCTCTTGGGCCCAGGTTTGTTTATCCTGCTTCTCAGAAGCCAGAGCCTACAAGTGCAAGTGTGATGGTTTTAAATGGCCGGATGTGTTTCTCCTACAGGCCCCAAGGCACTTGTCTGCCCTGGGCCAGGTCCCATGTCAGCCCAGAGGAGGCACAGCCACTGGGGTGGGGGTTGGGGGGAGCAGGCCCAGAAGAGGGCAAGAGTCTAGACTTGAGCCCTCCCTTGGGAGAGCACAGAGGAAGCAGGGGAGCTCCAGTAAGGGGGAATCACAAGGTAGAGGTAGCCGAGAGATGCAGCCAGTGAGGCCCCCCAACCCCACGGGAGTGGAGGACAGAGTCGAGGACCAAGGGTCTGGAGCTCAGAGCTTGGGCCTGGATCTGTGCCTCCCTTGCCTGGTGCCAAGTCTCTTTCTCTCTGTGTACCTTATCTTCAAAAACAGTCCTCGCTGAGGTGCCTCTGGGGCCTGCCTTGATTCCTTGACTCCCTAACCAGGTGGCTCCACAGGGGTCTTCAGCTCCTTCCTGACCCCTCTGCTCCCCAGGTCACACCAGACTCACCTGCACTCCATTCTACAGGGGCCTTGCCCCCTCTCATCTGTCATTACACCCCCACCTAAGACCACCTATTCAACTGAAAAATCTGACTGTGGTACCTTGAGACATTTCCTCTCACTATGGAAACCTGGCACGTGTTCCCCTGGGGCCACAGCCGATACACACCTGTGTGCCCCACCCATCGGTAATAACACTACCAGAGGTGACTATTTCTGTAGTCTTCACTGCAGGTCGGGCACTTTATGTGCCTTATCCTACTGGGTACAACGCTTTCCATGGATGAGAGAAAACCAAAGTTTAAAAAGATTAAGTAACTTGCCCTCCTGCTGCCTTTACAAAGGGCCTCATTCTCACAACAGCATCTGCCAGGTATCCCCGTTTTAGCAAACAGGAAAGAGAGGCTGGGAAAAGTGAAGCCGCTTGCCAAGATCGCAGCTAAGAAGAAGCAGAGCAGAGTGCAAGGGAGGCACCCATGAACCCCGCATGCTGTCGCACCCCGTCCTAGGACGACCAGACACGCTCCCCTCCCCCACCGCCACCCACCATCTCTGTCACAGTAAGACCATCCCCTGCCCTGCCTCCCCCCTAGATCATTCCAGAGTACGGCCAGCCACTAATTGGCTCCGAGAAGTGATTACTTCAAAGATGTTCCCATCGGACCAAGAATTCTCTGAAAACACAAAACAGCATGCGCGCTGGCTGCTCGCAGCCTAGAGCTGCAATTTCTGCGGGCCTGTGGGCTGGGCTGGTGGGCGGGGCTGCTGAGACCGGTAGGGGCGGGGCCAGCAGGCCCTGTCCTGGCCCCGCCCCGCTTCCCCCTCGCCCATCGCCCCGGCCACACCTGACCTGGAAGCATCTGTGCTGGGAGGCACTGAGCAGTGTGGGGCCAGCCCCGTCCAACTAAGGTCGGAGAGGCGACGTGTCCTTTCAGATTAGCAGATCTGGGCTAGACCCCACCCGACTAAGGCGCAACCCCACATCACCCTACTTGCGTGTGTGCTGTCTCTTCAGTCCTGTCGGACTCTTTGCAGCCCCATGGACTGTAGCCCGCCAGGCTTCTCTGTCCATGGGGATTCTCCATGCAAGCATAGTGGAGTGAGTTGGCACTCCTTTCTCCAGGGGATCTTCCAGACCCAGGGACTGAACCCACAACACCCTCACTTCAGTTCAGTGCAGTTGCTCAGTCGTGTCTGACTCTTTGCAACCCCATGGACTGCAGCAGGCCAGGCTTCCCTGTCCATCACCAACTCCCATAGTTTACTCAAACTCATGTCCACTGAGTCGGTGATGCCATCCAACCATCTCATCCTCTGTCGTCCCCTTCTCCTCCCTCCTTCAATCTGTCCCAGCAGAAACTGTTTCTCAGAGCACAGAACCCAACCAGGCAGGATGCCACCTGCCCACAGGTAAGGACAGGGGGAGTGCTGCTCTGCGGGGAGCAGGGGCCAGGGGGGCCAACCAGAGAAATCTGGAGATTCTGATTCCCACCTTTGAGTGATCTGTCCCTTCAACACACGTACTGACCTAACTGTTTCAGCCCCGGTGCTAGACCCCTGGGTCTACAGTGGACAGGAACTGCCCTCCAGAAGGTTACAGTAGCAGTGGTGAAAGCAGACTCTTATGAGTGCTCTCCTCTCCCCACCACCATGCCTTCTGAGCAGGAAGGATCTGTGGACAGACGTCTGGACAGCCTCTGGCCTTGCCCTTCTGTGCTGTTGAAACCAGCACCACAGCACGAAAGTTTGGGCAGAGGTCTTGACATGGGCACCTGGCCATGAGGAAGTACCCACAGTTATAACTCCGATTTCTCTCTAACTTTCAGATTCCTGGCTTCTCTTGATAAGCTCAGGAGACCTGGTAATACCTGGCCCATATTCCTTCATTCATCCATCCGTGGGCCTGGTGCCATCCCCAGTGCTGGGAATATGGAGGTGAACAGGACCATCCAAGTCCCTGCTCTTGAGAAGAACCTCTTCAAAGGGCTACAGTCAGCTGGTGCTGGTCCCTTTGTGGGGCAAGTCCACTCTAGTTCTCTGCAGCCTCCGCCATTCCCTGGACCACTCTTCCCATTGTGATCTTGCTTGGCCAAGACCAGCTGATCAGAAGGGCAGAAAGTGGAAGCAAACATGCTGACCCCACTTTAATCTGCAGTGGGAGCTGGAGTGTTTGTCATACTGTGTTCTGCATTTGTCTGAATATTTGAACTTTTTTTTTAATTGAAAAATAAGAATGAAAGTGAAGAGAGTTACTTGTGAGTGAAAATCTAGAAAGGTGAAGGAAGGGGTGAAAGAGATAAAAGCCAGCTAGGGCTGTGCTTGGGGTGGCTTTGGGAAGGTGGAGGGAGAGGGGAGAGAGAATATGGGGATGTTGCCACACTGGGTGAGAGAGTGTGAGATGGAGAGAGATGGAGGAAGGGTTTTTTTTTAAGTTTTGCTACATGTTAGGGATGAATGTCCCTTTGGCATCTTTCAAGCAACTTCGTGAACATTTAAAATTATTTTTCAATGCGTTTTTGACATCCATCTTCTGCTTGTTTTGAATGTAATGCTGCTGGTTGGGTGTTAAGAAAAGAATCAATAAAACATGGTGAAGTGAAGAGTGTGAAAGTCACTCTTTGTGACCCCATGGACCATACAGCCCATGGAACTTTCCAGGCCAGAATACTGGAGTGAGTAACCTTTCCCTTCTCCAGGGGATCTTCCCAACCCAGGGTTCGAACCCAAGTCTCCCACGTTGCAGGCGGATTCTTTACCAGCTGAGCTACCAGGGAAGCCCAAAGCTTAGTGAGTGCATGATCAGGAAGTAGGGGCTCCTGGGAGGAGCATTGCTCCCGAACTGAGAGTCAAGAACGGCCCCCAGGGAGAAGTTCTTTAAACTGTGGATGAGTAGATGCTATGGCAACACAAGAAGAAGGTAGTGAGACAAGCAAAGTCAGGGAATCTTCCAGGCAGTGGGGATAGCTCTGGGAAGACTCAGATGGCAGACTCTAAGATCTGTGTGTGGGTCGAAATGGGAGGACAGTTGACTGGGGGTAGCATTGAAAGGAGAGATAGGGTGAAGGGGTGGGCAGGAACCCTGCCAGGCCTTCTGAGCTCCGTGGTAGCTCATCGACCTTGGCTGGTGGGCAATCAGGAGCCACTGAGGTCTGTAATCAGTGACTTTAAGATATACTCCTCTGTCTGTTCTGTGGGAAATGAATTGGAATGAGGCAAAGCAGAGGTAGGCAGACCAGGAGGCTATTGGGATAAATCAGACAAGAGCCAAGGGTAGCTTAGGCTGGGTCTCTGGCAAAGAAAATAGGAAGCAGGGTTTGATTCTAAGGACATGCAGAAGATGAAGGAGAGTGATGGTCTAATTCAGCACCATGTCCCTAACAGCCAGCACACTGCCTCACACTCAGCACAAATGAAATGAATATGTATTGAATGCATGGGCAAATGAACCAAAGACATAATAAATTAACAAGCAAATCTGGTAGGTGAATATTAGCTTGCTTAAACCTCATCCCTCCGTTTCATGACGTTCAAAAAAAAAAAAAATGGCTACCACTTCTGAAGGCCTACTATGTTCCAGGCAATGGTACTAGGTACTGCATACACATCCTTTCTGCACAATCTCTAAGCTTCACAGAATTCTTGCATTTAGGTGTTATGATTCCCATTTTGCAGGCAGGAAATAAGAGTGAATGTAGGTTGCTCACATCCAACCGAGAAATAGGAAGCAGAGCTAAATTCTCATCCAGGGATAGTCTTTCTACACCTCACAGATCCTCAGAATGGCCCCCTCCATGAGGATTTGATGCCCAGCTCCCCCTTTTCTCTTCCCCTACTCCCTACAACTTTGTATTACAGGTGAAAGGAAACAGTTACCAAGTGAAATGGAAGGTTGGAAAACATGAACCCCAAGTTCCTGAACATTTAGTTCTCCTCTCCTTCTAGTTATCTTCATCACCACCAACAAACAGTGAGTGCTTGCTGTAGACCAGCTACTGTACTAGACAATAGGGCTATGAAGGGAAATTGGATTTATTCCCTGGATGGAGGGAAATTGTCCAGTATCTGGTGGGGAAGGGCAGTGAGGAGGAATAACTGGGGTTTTGTGAGAGCATGTGCAAAGAAGGCTCAGAGAGGTAAACGTGTTGAGACCAGGGTGCAGGACCCTCAAGGGGAAAAGCTGGCAGATGAGAATGGAAAGGTGGTGGACAAGCGCCTGAATTAGGACAATAACAGCAGGGACTAGGAGAAGAGACAGCAGTAAACGGTGCCTCAGTGATGGGCCAGACAGGATGCTGAGGCTGGGTTAGGAGAATGAATGGCCGCTGCTCTCCTGGAGGTACTGAGAATCTGGGTATTTCAGCCTGAGCAGCTGCCAGCTCCTCCCCCAACCCCAGGGCAGTTGCTGAGACATTTTATTGTCCCCCAGGGTCAGTGCATCAGGAACAGAGAAGAGACTCAATCTCTGCCCCAACTCCCTCTGCAAGCACAGCTTCTGTTTCCAGACACAATGTTGTGACTGGTGCACAGTGAGGCTGATCAAGCCAAAATATAAGAATTTGGAGCCAAGAAAGATATATTGAAGGGCCAAGCAAGGAGGGGTTTCCTAGGTGGCACTAGTGGTAAAGAACCCGCCTGCCAGTGCAGGAGACACGGGAGATGCAGGTTGGATCCCTGGGTCGGGGAGATCCCCTGAGAGCATGACAACCCACTCCAGTATTCTTGCCTGGAGATCCCCACCGACATAGGGTCACAAAGAGTCAGACATGACTGAAGCGACTGAGCACGCAAGCAAGGAGAATGGGTGGCTCATTCCCCAGCCCCTCATCAAAGCATTTTTAAAGGCTACATGAGGGAGCCGGTGGCAGGGTCTGTGATCAGTTCTTGCACAATTCTCTGATGGGTGGATATTGAGATAATGGGGTTAACATTATCAATCCTTAGGCGCCAGCAGGTCTGAAGGCTACGTGCTCTTGATCATCAAGTAGCTAATTTCTTCCACTTGGTGGTGGTTTTAGCTTCTGTAAAACAACTCAGGAAGTATGCATCAGATACTGTTATCTGGGTACTTCGGAGAGGAAACTACAGCAGACGATGTGGGGGAGGGGTCTGTCCAGGGAAGGCCCCAGCGGGTCCTGCTTGGTTATACTCCTGCTTCTCATGCTGCTCTCCTTACCTGTCAAAATTCACAAATCTGATCAACCCACTTGCCCTCAAGCCAAATAACTCCGTCTTTGGCTAAATAGAGAAAAGGAGATCAAGGATTTGAAGAGACACTTATTTATCTCTTTACCAGACAGTCTAATGAATAATTTCATGTTTGCAAAAGCTCATTTTGAAATTTGAAGACAAGAGATATATTGCCAAGGCGGCTCTAATACTGCGACATTAATTTTGCACTGAAAGATTTACTCAAAAATTAGATTTTACAATTTTAATGCCTCCATTCTTTTCTTTAAATAAGCTGTGAAATACAGTTAATTAGACTTAAACCCTGGAAGCTTAGACGTTTGAGCTTTGGTGTAAGCTACAAAAGAATGCAAGCTTTTTCACTTGCAAATTAAATCTAAATTCATTACATGCCTAAACCTATACTACTTGCAGAAATCCTGCTGGGCTGAGGAGGGGTCGTCTTGAAGCTCCAGATGTGGACCCCATTCCGGCTGCAGAAAAGGGTTGTGAAAATGAAAAGAAAGGGACGGGAGGTGGAAAAGACAGAGGCCATATGACAAACTTGGGCAATGTTAGTGTATCCTTTGGAACACCAGCCTCAAGAACTGCTCCTTGGGACATGAAGTTTCCATACTTGAAAAAAATCAGGGAGATGTTGCCGCTGATGCTCCCTTCTTAGACAGTCACAAGGTTCGAGGAAGAGGAACAAACAAGCAAATAAATGAAAAGCTGTTTAATTTTGTTTCATCCAGAATTCCCAAATGTATTTGACAGTGAAGCCTTTTTATCAAAACACCTAACATTAGAGTCTTTCCACTGCTCCACAGAACAGCCTGCTTTGGGCTCCTTAGACCACCAGGACTGCTTTCTCCTCCTTAGACCTGGCCTTGGAGACCCAGCGCAAACCGTCTGCTCTCTTCCACGCTGATCTCCTCACTGGGACCTGTGAAAGCATCAGTTACACAGCCAGCTGAGAAACACAAAACTGAATTTGCAAAGGGCTGAGGAATTTAGGAGCCCAACCTAGATACCGTACTGGTATCCAGCTAGGTGATCGTGTCTTCAATACGCTGCTTAACAGTAGAATCAGAGAAATAATCCAAGGTGTAAGAACACGGGCTTCCCTTGTAGTTCAGTTGGTAAAGAATCTGCCTGCAATGCAGGAGACCTGGGTTCGATTCGTGTGTCGGGAAGATCCCCTGGAGAAGGAAATGGCAAGTCAGTCCAATATTCTTGCCTGGAGAATCCCGTGGACAGAGGCACCTGGCAGGCTACAGTCCATGGGGTCACAAGAGTCAGATACCACTTAGCGGCTAAACCACCACCACCACCTCCCTGTCAGACCCCACGCTGCCTGGAGGTAAACTCATCTAGGACCCTGCCAATAGGCTCCAGATTCACTGGGCTGGGGGCTCCTGCCAGCCCCTAATACTTCCCCATCCGTAACTTCCATTTCTGAGTCAAAGGGACCTTCTTTCCAGCTACCAGCTTGTGCCTGATTCCATGGGCAAGCCCCTTTCCTTTGGCCACTGCCTCCTCACCCTCTGGGGACCATGGATCCCCCTGAGAATCTAATGAAATCAGTGGATCCTCTTCTCAGAATCGTCCAGTATTGAAAGCTTCACAAATGCCTTGAAGCCGGTCCATCAGCTCTGACTGTGACTTCTTGTTAAGAGGCATCTTGATTTGATTTAAGGTGTTAGTGAAATCTAACCAATCCTGATAGACTGCAGGGAATTTTCCAAACATCCACTGTGTGCCTTTCTTTTGTGCCCTTTGCTATTCGGGACATGACCCTTGCTATCCACTGCCTGTTACTCAACTCAGGGCATAATTCATCTTTGGAGGGTAAAAATGATAACAATAACCCACCTTGCTTTTGCAGTTTACAGAATGTGGCATTACCTTAACTTGACCTTCAAGAAAATCTGAGTCATAGGAGTTATGTTTTGCTTTTAACAAAGAGCAAGAACAGGCTCAGAAAGATTGAGTGATGAACCCGGTAACAGAGTGACAGGACAGCTTCCCTAAATCCTAGTTCTGTATCCGTATAAGCTACCCTGCTGTCTCCAAATTATAAACCCTAAACCCCACCTTTTCTTACGGTACCCATAGCTCTTGGTCACAGAGGAGAGGGGAGGCTATTTATTCTTTACATAACAAGTACAAAGACCAACAGATCATTTTGTTTACAACAGGGTTCAGAACAATGCTTTGGATTTTAAAATATTGGGTTCAATACCAGTATTGAACTTGTAGCTCCGTAACTTTGCACAAAGTACTTCAGACCTTTGGAATTAATAGCAAAGTTGAAGCCACAGAGCTACTGGTGGGACAAAATGAGATAACACACACAGAGCGCTTGGCACGTGGTACATGCTCGACAGATGTCAGACTAAAAAGGAATGTGGGCTTGGGAAGCCAAAAAAGTTCTTCCTGAGAGAGGTAGGATTTAAATTGGGCTCAGGAAGTGAGTTGTAGGTATCGGAAGGTAGAATGAGACCTGTGAAGAGGTGTCTAGGGAGGAAATTGCAAAGTGCGTTGGATGGAGGACAGGAGGGCATCATAAATAAGCTCCAGTCTTGGGCAGTCGAGGGTTTGATCCATGGGTTGGGAAGATCCCCTGGAGAAGGAAATGGCAACCCACTCCAGTATTCTTGCCTGGGAAATCCCAGGGACAGAGGAGCCTGGTGGTCTACAGTTCATGGGGTCTCAAAAGAGTTGGACATGACTTAGCAACTAAACAACAACAACAACTTGGGCAGTAAAGTTTGCATGGGGGGAGGGAGCAGAGAGTGGAAAATAAGGTCAATTGGGGCTTTAGAGCTTGGACTTCTTTTTGAAGCCAAGGAGAGTCACAGAAGGTTGTGCACTGGAGAATGATAAAGGATGATGCTTAGGCAACTGAGTGATGGCCACAAGCAGAGAGAGACTAGAGAGCAGGTAACTTGGGAGGTTATTGCAGTGGCCCGGGTGACAGAGATGTAAACCCATTGCTTATATCTTGTGTGACTCTAGCAAGCTGTGCTGCCTTGTCCTCAGTCACCAAGTCCCGCTCCCATCCTACCCTGGAGTACCCAGGTTGAATGACTGGGCCACTGCTGTGGGCCCCGTTCCAGGGTCCTCATTCTAACGGCCTTATTCGTAACACAGTTCTAGCCTTAGTCTGGGATAGTTCTTTTTATTATTATTACTTAAGTATACTTGATTTACAACATTGTTGTAAAACCTGTAGTTTCAGGTGTATGGCACAATGATTCAGATAGATAGATAAATGAATAGTCAATAGATAGACTGATGATTGATAGATAGATATAGAGATCCAGATATATTCTTTTTCAGCTTCTTTTCCCTCATATGTTATTACAAAATATTGAGTGTAATTCCCTGTGCTATACAGTAGGTCTTTGTTGGTTATCTATTTTATAAATACTATTAGTGCTTCCCTGGTGGTGGTAGTGGTAAAGAACCTGCTTGCCAATTCAGGAGACGTAAGAGACCCGGGTTCGATCCTGTAGGGAAGATCTAGATCCCCTGGAGAAAGAAATGGCAACTCACTCCAATATTCTTGCTTGGGAAATCCCATGGTCGGAGCAGGCTGGTGGGCTATAATCCTTGGGGTTGCAAAGAGTGGGACACAACTGAAGCGACTTAACACACACACATTATTATGTATACGTTAATCCCAAATTCCAGACATGAAAAACAACTTTTAGGACAATTCTTAACTGTTGCCTTTCTGGGAAATGGGTCTCTGTCCTCGAAACCCACCCACTCCTCAACCACTCAGTGTGTTGGAAAGAGCAGAATGACACTGGCTTTCCCTTGGTCTCAAACTCACTTGCAGGGAAGCCTGCCTCAGACAAGGGGCTGTGCTGAGTGCTGTGGAGGGTGCAGATTTGGGTCCAGCAAGTTCACAGCCTTTAGGAAGCTTGCCATCCAGTATACAGAAGTTAAGCCAAATATAAAAATGAATATGATATAAGGTCAAGTATGACTCAAAGAGCCTTTTAGAACAGCTCTGGCTGTTCTAAAAAAAATGACCCAGAAAAGCATCATAGTTCTCCATTTATTTGGCCAATATGATAGTTCCCGTCAGAGCTTTATGCCACCCATGCGTGAGGAAGCAGCTGCCATGGGAAGTAGTCAGCATCCCATCCTGACCTGGCCTGTTCCCCTTACTTCCATCTCACTGCATGCTCCGGATTCCTGCGTTGGCTCTTCTTGACTGTGAGATTATGGCTGATACTCCTTCTAGCCATCGAAGCCTATCTCTCCATTTAGGTCTTCAAATACACCCACAGTGCGATTGGAGGGAGGGAAACCTTTCAAGGAAAACAAAGGAAAAATACCAAGGACTATAAAAAGAAACATGTTTGCAGAGTTTTTTTCTGATTGCCAATTGAGCATGTAGCAAAATATTGACTTGGTAGACACAGCCCAGTGAGGACTCCCAGGCCTTGCCCCGGTCTCTTCTTGTCATTTCACCATTTGTTTTTTTTTTTTCCCTAAAGGCTTAAGAGATGCCTGGATCTCTTCTCCCGACAGTTTAGGGCTGGTCCTGCTCCCAGGTCCTGTGGGATTCTCAGTGACTTCCTGAACCTGCTTTGTCTCTGAATTGGGGTTCATTTGTCCCCACTGGGCCAGCGCTGCTGCTCTGACACCTCGGTTCCACTCAACATGGCCCGGTTTGATTGGGGTGCTACCCAGTACCCTACCCCAGCCTGGGCCTCCCTACAATAAGCTAGCAGATCTTTCTTTGCTTCCACTCAAGAATTTCCTGGGACTTCCCTGGTGGTCCAGTGGTTAAGAATTCACCTTGCAATTCAGAAAATGCAAGTTAAATCCCTGCTCAAGGAACTAAGATCCCACATGCCATAGGGCAACTAAGCCCAGGCATCACAGTTAGAGAGCTCCTATGTGCCTCAACTAAGATCTGATGCAGCCAAATAAATAAATAAATATTTTTTTAAAAGTAAAAGAATCTTCTGACTTGGTCTCGAATAGCCTTCTTGCCCACCTACCCTCTCAGCTATGCATGCTTGGTTTGCGGGTCACCAGTTAAAACTTGTTTTGTTCCCAGGATAGCTTCTGCAGCCTTGTTTATCCACACCTCCCTCTCAGCCTTTAGAGCTGACATCGTCTTTCCCTGGCTGAGCCATGCTGCCACCATCAAGGATCAGAAACAGGTACCATGTCCCTTTCTGCCTATAAAGGCCACTCCTCCTCTACCCCCACCATCCCGTCTTCTTGGGTGTGAAGCAGAGTCAGCCTGTCACAATTGTAGCAGCACCGTAGGCATCCTTCCTGCCTCGGCCTTATTCTCCGAGGTCTGTCTGTATTCCATGGTGCAGCAGAGAACGGAGATTTCATCAGTGTCCATTTATGCTGCTCCCTGGCTTCAGACTCACAGTGACTTCCACTATCTTCATATTAAACCCACTTCCTTGGCACCACTGACAGTGCCCTGCATAGTAAGCGCATCACCTGTCTTCTGTGTACCCCCCACCCCATAGCACACCTGCCCTCTAGCCATTTGGATTAGAGGTTACCTAACGTGCCCTGCTCTTCACCATCCTTCTGCTTCCTGCCTAACTCACCCAGTACACCTGCTGCTGCTGCTGCTAAGTCGTTTCAGTTGTGTCTGACTCTGTGTGATCCCATAGGTGGCAGCCCACCATGCTCCGCCGCCCCTGGGATTCTCCATGCAAGAACACTGGAGTGGGTTGCCATTTCCTTCTCCCCCAGTACACCTCAGTTCAGTTCAGTTCAGTTCAGTCACTTAGTTGTGTCCGACTCTTTGCGACCCCATGAATTGCACCATGTCAGGCCTCCCTGTCCATCACCAACTCCTGGAGTTTACTCAAACTCATGTCCAGTACACCTAGAGAATGCCTATTCAACCTCCAGCTCAAACTTTCCCTCCTCCAGGAACTTTCATTGACCAGCTTTGATGGAGGCAGCCCCGCTATTCTCTGTGGATCCCACAGTGTTGTATTTGGACCTATATTATTACAAGATGATGCCATATTATTACAAGATGATGCCATTATTACAAGATGATGCCATTTCTGTAATTATGTACATTCTGTCTCTCGAAGATATAAATCATGGCCAAGAGCTCAGACTCAGAGTCTAACAGAGCAGAAATCAAATTCTACCTACATTTCCTGGGGTTTCTCTAGTAACTCAGATGGTAAAGAATCTGCCTGCAATGCAGGAGACCAGGATTCAATCCCTGGGTCGGGACGATCCCCTGGAGAAGGGATGGAAACCCACTCCAGTATTCTTGCCTGGAGAATTCCATGGACAGAGGAGCCTGGAGGACTACAGTCCATGAGTGAGGTACCCTCATGCAAGAAGAGACTTCATCTCGGTTTCCTCCTGTATAAAATGGTACTGATGATATGAGACCTGCCTTAGAAGGCTGTTGTGAGGATTAAATGAGTTAATGGTCTAAATCACATTGCCTGGTACACAGCGAGCAGCCATCAATGCTGGTTCGTTCTGTTTTAGACTCTGAGACCCTAAGTTCTTACCACACAGAAACAGTAACTACATTTATTTAGCAATTGTTTGTTTTACATGCATCAATCCATTTAACACTTGTACAGCTGTGTCAAGATGGTATTTTTGTTATCCCCATTTTGCAGATGGAGAAACAGAAGTAGAGAGACTACCTAACATGCCTAAGTGAACACACACAGTCAGCAGCAGATACAAACCCAGGAAGTCTAGCTCCAGAGTCTTCCACCCTAAGGACTATACCAGTGGCTCTTTAGATAGTCACTCAGCATTTATTTTTAAAGCTGAGCCAATCAGTCTGTTCAGCTTTGTATCCTTCGTGTCCATCATGGACCCAACATGTCTGAGTTCTCGTAAGTGGCTGCCGACTAATGAGGAGTGGAGATTACAAGGCCGGGAGTGAGGCCCTTCCCTAAGATCAGGTCTCCCCCTGCCCCACGTGCATTGGCGTGGCCTGACTCGGGAGCCCCAGTGCGTGTGTGTTTACCCTCCACCATAAACAAGTACAGTGAATAGAGCAGGCTTCCCACTCACTGGCTCCGGTGGCCACCGGCCCTGGGCCACCCCACACAGACCCCCCGACACCTGCAGCTGTCTCCAGAGAGGCCGAAGGGAAAGAGCCAGCCTGGGACAGGGAGAGAGAGAGCGTTTGACTCACTAGCTGCATATTCCATTCTGACATTTGAACCTGGAGGAATCCGAGTAGAGCTGGAGTAATGAATTAATCCCAGAGAAGAAGACAGGTCTGCAGCTCCTCAGCTATTAGCATCCCGCTGTGACAGGGAACCCTGCTGAGCCGACATGTGCCTTGGAGTTTGTTCCCCACCACCTGGCTCCTTTCAGAACCTCTCTGGTCTAAGCCAGCCAACCTCAGAGAGACCAGCCCATGATAGATGTTTGATATGCACATGCCAATTAAGGGACTGATTGAAGAATGAGTCATTCTCCCCAGGTTCACTAGGGCCAGGACCAACCATCCTATGATTCGGAGGTTCTAGATAGCAGTCCCTATACTCATAGAGGTCAATGAGTCTAGGCCCCCGCCTCTGGGGAGTCTGTTCCCCTTTTCCAGGGTCACAGATCAGGGTATCTCTAATCAACAGTCAAAAAGGAAAAATGGTCATCAGTTTCCCTAGATTTCTTTTCATTCATTCATTCATTTATTCATTTTCTTTTTGAACATTTTTTAAGTCTTTATTGAATTTGTTACAATATTGCTTCTGTTTTTATGTTTTGTTTTTTTGGCCCTGAGGCATATGGGATCTTAGCCCCCTGGACCAGGGATGAACCCCGCACTCTTCATTGGAAGGCCAAGTCTTAAGCACTGGATCTCAGGAAAGTCCCTCATTCAGTGACTTTCTTTCTCTTTCCTTTTCTTCTCCCTGTCTCTCCCTCACACCCACACACACCCTTCTCAAATTCACCACTCTCCCTTCCAGTCTCCCTGGACACCAGGAGGCCACAGGATGGTGCTGGCACAAATCTTCTTCAAAAGAGAAAGACAAGAGAGAAGGAACAACAGAGAGGGAGAGGGACATCAGCGCACCCCCGGCTCTCTTCTCCAGACTCGGCTGTCTCTAACCCCAGGCCACAGAATTCATCGCTCACCCTGATTCAGTGGGACAGTTATTTTATATTATTAAAATAAGAGATTATCATCACCACCGATCTCCATCTCCTTTCCAATCTCATCTGAAAAGCAGGCATTGCCTCCTGCTCCTGGACCCCTAATTCCCTCTGCCTCGGCTGTTAAATCATTTAACCTAGCAAAGTGTCGGGATATGCATTTTACATGAGAGACACGAGGCAGGATAAATCTGGGCTGGCTGCAGAGGCTGAAAAGAAATATCTGAGGTGCGGACAAGGGTCAAAGAAGCCTTGGATGGGATGCAGAGTCTGGCGGGAGGGGGTCTCCTCCCTCTTCTCTCTGGCTTAGGGGATAAGAAAGCCGAAACCTGGTCCCTCTTTGCAGAAAAGCAACAGATACAGTAACAGGGGCCAGCGTATACCATGCAACTGAGTCTCTCCTAGACTTTTAAGATGGGACATTACCACGCATAACCTTACCAGGCTCTGTGACTCAGAGCCAGGATCCAGCATCCAACTTGGTCCATTCAGTCAGACTGCAGAGTTCAGCACGGCTGGAACCATCTCAGAATGTCTGGGCTGTAAAGACCCCAAGCACAACTCCCTTCACTTACAGATGAGGATGCCAGAGTCCAGAGTGGGTGAAGACTTAGCCAAGGGTACAGGATATTAGCCATCACCAGGACTTGTACCCAGGGTTTGAGCCTAGGGATCCTGGCCCCTCATCCAACGCCTGGTCCAGTGGACTTGAGACTGGCTCTGACTCTGGCCGTGTCTGTACACTTAGCTGTTTGTAACTTATAAATGACAAACTCTAGTTACTCAGGAGCCTGGGTGAGAACACAGGGAAGGTTCATTTACTCACGAATCCATTTTATTAACTTATACTGACGGTCTGCCATGTGTTAGCCCTGGGCTGGGTGCTGCGGATACAAATGTGGACCAGGCACATCTGTGTTATCAGGGTGTTCCTGGTTAGATAACCCCGACAGGGTTAAAAGCTAAAAACAATGCCAGGTGGCCAGGTGTGTGCTCTTGGTTGAGAATACAAATTTTCCATGCGTTTTATCAGACACATAGAGATTTTGCAAACGACTGTGTAAGAGGCTTGTAAACACCTATGCATGTGCCCCTGAGTTCAAAGTTGTTTCCTTGATTGACCTAGAAAGAAGAAGCAATGCTCCCTAGGAGATCTGGCAGGTAGATAGGAGACCCAGGCCTCAAACCCAGGAGCCCCACTTCAGCTATGAGGTCAGGCTACTAAAACAGAGGGTGGGGGCAGGGTTGCCAGATTTAGCAATGAAAAATACATAAGGTCTGATTACATTTGAATTTCAGGTAAACAAAAATAAAATGATTTTGTAATATAAGTGTGTCCCAAATACTCCATGAAACAGACATATCAATACTAAAGACAGTATCCACTATTATCTAAAATTTGAATTTGACTGGGCATTCTGTGTTTTATCTGGTAGCTCTGCAGGGATGGGAGAGAAAACCACTTGGAAATTAGATACACCGTGATTCGGATGAGAGATGGTGAGAGATGCTGGGCCTGGGAGCCAGGAGAGGCTACTGGAGCCCATGAGTGTCTCCTCCGCTCCCAGGGGAGGCTGCCCCCACTCCCCCAGCCCAAAGGCAACTTGAGCGGCCTCTGCAGCTGTGCTAACGAGAAGGCTCTTCCCCAAACAACAGATTAATTGATTTAAAACTTTTAATGCCAGATGCTTGGTGGAAGCATTTTAATAATCCTCGAGTCAGAATTAATCATGTCTCCTGATCTTTGAGGAGGGCAGTTATTAAATCCTACAGAGGCAGGGGATGGGCCCAGGAGAGGAGGGGCGGGCGCTGCTTCTCCTGAGTCTTCTCTCCTACTGTGCTCTAACCTTGAGCTCTGGGGCCCCCCTGGTGGGATGGGGTGGGACCGGGAGCAGTGGCAGGCTGTGGTCTGGATCAGCCCCAGAGGGGCAGGAAGTTGGCCCACTGGGCTCAATGGGTAAGAAGTCTGCCTGCCAACACAGGAGGCACAGGAGATGGGAGTCCAATCCCTGGGTTGGGAAGATTCCCCTGGAGGAGGAAATGGCAACCCACTCCAGTATTCTTGCCTGGAGAATCCCATGGATTCTGGTGGAGTCTGGTGTCTGGTGGGCTACAGTCTGGAGGAGTCTGGTGGGCTACAATCTGTAGGGTCACAAAGAGTCAGACATGACTGAACGACTGAGCACACACATATCAAGGCCAAGGTGGACACGTGCAGGGAAGGCCTGCTCCAGAGGTTCCCCCACGACCTGGCCACAGTTAACTGCAGAGCCAGACACACTTGCTCAGGCCCAGGACAGGGCTGTCTTTCTCCCTGAATCCCTCTCCCTCCCTCCCTTCTTACTTCCAAGGAAATTTAAAAGATTCTACTTCTCTGAGTCTAGGGATGAAGAAAAGGAAACCAGGGGCTCCTCTATCCCACTTACTGCAAACTCTCTTCCTGCTTTTCGGCAACCTCTCCCCACACAAACTGCCCCTCCATGGGCTCCGACGCCCTTTCTCCTTTGCCTCTCTGCTCTCTCTGCCTGTGGGCTTGAACCTGTCCCTCCTCCATCCAGAAGCCACTTGAATTCCTCCCCTGTGTCTCCAGACTTCCACCTTCCACCCCTCTCTCCTGTCCATCCAGTTGCTGTTCCCTGCCCCTCATTTCTGCACGCTCAGTTGTGTCCGACTCCTTGCAGCCTCATGGACCGTAGCCCACCAGGCTCCTCTGCCCATGGAATTTTCCCGGCAAGAATATTGGAGTGGGTTGCCATCTCCTACTCCAAGAGGTCTTCCCAACCCAGGGATGGAACCCACATCTCCTGCAGCGCCGCCATTGGCAGGTGGATTCTTTACCACGCAGCCACCTGGGAAGCCCCTCTCTCTGCCCCTAATTTCTCTCAGTTCAGCCTTCTAAACTGACAGTATACTAAGCCCATCCCCAACACATGTTCCAGTCTTTATAATCCCCTATTCAGTAGATTATTACTACCCTTCGTTTGCAGAGGGATAAACTGAGATTGGTTATGTTACGGCCTTGTCCACAGCCACATAGCTGCATTAGCCTTGAGCCCCACTCCACCCAGAAGGCTTCTTGGCCCCCATTTTGCTCTTAGTTTCAGAGTTCTTAACATCGTAAAGGCAGAGGGACCTGATTTTGCATATCATGATGTCAAATGCTTTGCCTATTCAAAGCTCCTAAAGGTTCAAAGCCATCTTGTGTGCTCCTGTGCAGACTGGCGGCATTTCAGCTCACCTGGAAAGACTTGTTCCGTGACAACAGGAAGCTTTAGCCTGGGGGAAGATGTGTGGGCATGGGCTTCCCTGGTGGCTCAGTAGTAAAGAATCTGCTTGCAATGTGGGAGATTTGGGTTCAGTCCTTGGGTCTGGAAGATCCCCTGGAGGAGGAAATGGCAACCCACTCCGGTGTTCTTGCCTGGAGAATCTCATGGACAGAGGAACCCGGTGGGCTACAGTCCTTGGGGTCCCAAAAGAGTCAGATAGGACTTAGCAACTGAACAACAACAATAGCAGGATGTGTGGGCACCTGGGCCTTCCACTAACTGAACCAAACAACTCCACTTCCCGTGAGAGTTATACCGTGGAGGGTAGCCTCACTCCGTCACTCCCCCCTTACCTGAATCCCTCACATGGCCCTCAGCACCATCATGTAGACCCCACGCCCTGAGCCGGCAGGGTCTTGCCAATGGTCTCCCCCATGTGTGAAGTCCAGTCCCAAACAACACAGCCTAGAGGCTGACACAGGCTGCCTCGATTAATGCTGAGCACCCTTGGGCTCCCCGGTCCCCTGCTGGCCCCCTGTCAAAGCTAAATCAATACTCCCTTTTTTCTCTGCAAGAACATCTCAGTAATCCTAATTGGTCACTATGGCAACCCCATCTGCAGCTCCTCGTGGCCTCAATGAAGAGACAGAAGGATGAGAGGGGGTGAGATGGAGGTTAAGCCTACTTATTGTATAATGCTCTGCCTTTGATATCACCTAGATCCACATGCTAAGTACCTGGAAAGAAACAAAATCCCGTGTAAATTAGAATGATACCATCCAATCCCCTGCTTATACCCTCACTAGTAGCAGCCGATAAGGCCATTGTCTGCAGCCGCTGGGCCCGACCTCCTCTGCCTGGCAGCAGATGGGGTTTCCGTGGAGGGTCACATTCATCAGAAAGGGTGGGCGGGGCGGTGAATCCTGCAGGGCAAAACGGCCCTGCCGGCCGCCGCCTGCAGCATCCCCACCGCACCTCCGCCAGGAGGGGGTCCGAGGGCAAAGGGGAGACAGGAAGACCACTGCCCAGAGCCGGGTCCCGAGTCTCTTCCTTGGCAGAATCTTGACCCTGCTACTCCATGGATCCTCCCCTGCTTGACTGGGGTGCCTTCAAAACCCCAATCCTGCCTCAGGCTCTGGGGTGAGGTCTCCCCATCACACACACACGTGCACACACACACATAGACACTCCTGCCTACAAATGTATCTTCCCATCCAGCCACTCTCAGAAAAAGCCTCTGCTCTCCATTCCTCAAGCCTCCCTCCTCCCTCTCCCTTCAGTGTCACTGCCCCACACCAGCCGAGCTTTCCCTCTGTGACCCCGTAATGTCACTCTCACCAGGGTGGGGATTGGCTCTGCAGCTGCCCTCATTCACCAGTGACCTCTGTCCCCCCACCTTGGCCCTCTGAACGGTCTTCTCAGAGCCAGACACCTTCCCCATCCCAGGAGAGGTGGGTTTCAGCTTTCCCTCCTGACACACGTTGGGCTGAATCTCCTCCTGCCCCATGAAACTTCCATCCCATTTCCCATCTGCTTCAACAGAAGACTCTCAGGGTCATAGTCCACCCTGGCTGGGGCCAGAGCCAAATCAATCCTGCGATAAAAGATGGGATGCATTACAGTACAGCTACTTTTCTTGGCCCAGCTGCCCCAGGTCCATTTGAGCAGAACTTTGTGATCCTATCCTGTGGACCCCAGAGAGATCTCTTTTCTGGGAGTTCCTCCGAGTTTTTCTATGATCTGTTTTGGTCCTCTCCCCCTAGGAAACCCGTGGCTGAACACTGGATTTTTTCAAATTAATTATTTGTTTTAATTGGAGGCTAATTACTTTACAATATTATAGTGGTTTTTGCCATACATTGACATGAATCAGCCATGGGTGTACATGTGTTCCCCATCCTGAACACCCCTCCCACCTCCCTCCCCATCCCACCCCTCAGGGTCATCCCAGTGGACACTGGAGTTTTCTTAATGTTAAACAGAAGGAGAGAAAGAAGTCCTGTCCATTCTGCCCTCCTTCTGTCTGCCCCCTTCATAACTTCTCCTCGCTCCGTACATGCATCTGTGATCAACCATCCATATCTGAATTCTGATCAGCACCTATGGCTCTGCCTGCCGCCTGCCAATTCACTCTGTCAACTGTCCATTGTAGGACAATTTAGGGGGCATTTTGCCACATCCCAGGCTCAGTGAGAGACACAGAGAACCCCAGAAGTTCCCATTTTCCAATCCAAAAAGGACTAGAGTGCCCACACCTGTTCATATCTAGTCTGGAGAAGATAAGGCATTTCTCTCTGTATCTGGGAATGAGAGAAAGAACAGCTGTCGTGTGTGGGGAGGAGACACAACTTTGGAATCAGATCTTATTATGGAACCTTGAACAAATTACTCACAGTCTCCGAGCCTAGGACTCATGGAGATCATAATGCCTGGCTTGGAAGGTTACAGTGAGGAATGAATGTGATACAGCCTGGAAAAAGGCTTTGTGGATGATGAAATATGGTACAAATACAAGGAGATATCATTATCATGGCAGTGATATGGGACCAGAGTTCTCTTCACCTCGTATGGGTAATCTCCCCTCATGGAGCCTGTTCTGGGACAGGAGGAATCACAAGTCCATGTCAGGCTGTGACTTCTTGCCCTTCTTGCTCTTCTCCCCCCAGTTTGCTCCAGGATAGATGATTGTTCCTAGAGAATATAAGGGGCTTCCCAGGTGGTGCTAGTGGTAAAGAACCTGCTTGCTAATGCAGGAGATGTGAGAGACACAGGTTCGATCCCTGGGTCAGGAAGATCCCGTGGAGGAGGGCATGACAACCCACTCCAGTATTCTTGCCTGGAGAATCCCATGGACAGAGGAGTCTGGCAGAATACAGTCCGACTCTATGTCAGTCACAAAGAGTCGGACACGACTGATGCAACTTAGCATGCAATCATGTGGGTGTAGACACATTTCAGGCATGCCCCTCGGGCCCCAACACCTCCTGTGACACAGAGTAAGAAAGCACTCTGCTTATCCTCCTTATACCAATGAGAAAACTGAGGCCAGAGAGGTGAAGTGACTTTTCCAAGGCCATGGAACTAGCAAGCTGCCGAACTGAGACGTCTGATTCCCAAATGCAAAACCTGCACTCTCTTCCACTGCACAGCTGGCTGCCTCCTGGAAGCTGCTCCCCATGGCCCGCTCATCTGCTATTCTGGCAGGGTAAACACTTGAAGGAGGCCCTTTGCTCAGAGGGCATGTTGAGTGGAATATCAGGTCAGGGTTCATCTGCATTTTTGGCGACAGAAGGCTGCTGAGATAATAGAAGCCCCTTTGTGCTCTGTGGGCTGGATGGGAGCAAGCGGATGTCTGAAGGAGATTACAAGCAGTTATGGATATTGCTTGTCATGCTACCATCAGCAGACGCCTTTTTCAATTGACTAGTTGCTTGTATTTCCAGAATAGAGAATGCCAGATGTATTTACTGTGCCGAAAGAGAGTGCTGAAGGCCCTTGGAAAGATACCCAGCTGTTGGGTGTCAGTGGAGACCAGGGTAGTTTAACCCCTTGTGGCCAGGTGATCAGAACTCCTGGAACGCCAAGGACAAACAGACAAGACAGCCCACATCTAACAAAAGAATGGAGACTTGAAAGTCCTTTCTAAGTTGCTTGTTTGGAATTCAAATTTTACTTTCCCATGTAAACAGTGTTATGAGAACTAACATTTATTGAGTCCTGTATGCACTACATATGAGGTTCCCTGGTGGCTCAGTGGTAAAGAATCCACTTGCACGCATGTATATTATATGTCAGACTCCAAAGCCAGTAATTCTCCATGCTGCCTGCCACAATAGGTGGCCAGGATCCTAGGCCGTCACAAAAATCTATTTAACCAGTGAAATACCCGATGTACTTGCCAACTACTTTTAGCCATTGCCCATAGCAATTTCTGTGGGACAATGATTCAGGTGCCAAACCTGACTCTGAGAACACATCTCATCACCATCACTTCACCCCCAATAATTTTGGACCACACTTCGGGCCTGCGTAAAATAAGATGCTTCTGTAGATGTGGAAGCTTCTCAGTCAGTTATTCCCTAAAGACTCTGAATTAGAGTAAAAGAGCATGTGTCTCCATGAGAATGAGGGACCCACACTCAACCTTCGCCCATGTATTCCATGTAATCCTTGCTGGGTGTGTGTTGGTAGACGAGGAGTTTGCTTATGACCTAAGACAAGTAGGTCAGCACAGTATACCAGTGCTTAAAGGGTATATTCTGAACTGATACATACATATATATATATATATATATATGTATATATATATATATGTATATTCCTATATTGGTCCTAGAAGCATGGATTCTAGAACCATCTTTTTCTGAGCCTGAGATCCAAATGCATGGTCTAACCAGCTGAGATACAATTATGATGACAAGGGGAAGGAATATTTTAAATTGTAAGTGACCTTGAAACCCTGAGAACTCTGATTGCTGTAGGCACAGGAAAAATGCTTCTTTGCTGACTGGTGCTCAGCCAGAGGAAACAAACCATCTCTGCAGTGTAGCCTGGGTGTGCGGTGTGGCCCACCAAGGTACCAGTCCAAGAGAGGGCAGGAGGGAGAGAGGCAGAGGAGGAACCATGCCTGCCCCGCGAAGGATGATAAACTGACTGGGGAGACCCCGCTGAAGCACAGGAGACAAGCTCTAGGATCTCCCCCCTACCACAGCCAGGGAGAAAACTCTCCAGCCAGTTAATGTTAATCTGCATGTGTTCACACGTGGAGCACAGACCTCTGTCCCTTTCAGCCTTCTCTTCAAACCTCAGATAAATCCAGCTGCATCTAGGTCAGTAGTATGGGATTACTAAGTATTTGGGAGGGAAGATGGAGACTTACTTCACATGCCCTACCAAAACTTTTAAAAATGTTTTCCTAGTTCTTCTCTCTCTTTACCCCAAATCTCCTCTCTTCCTTGCCCACCCTTGGGACCGCTCCTTTCTTACTACCCATATACTTTCTCACTCCTGATCCAAGTTATGCTGGGAAAGACTGAAGGCAGAAGGAGAAGCGGGTGACAGAAGACAAGACAGTTAGATAGCATCACCGACTCAACGGACATGAACTTGAGCAAACTCCAGGAGACAATGAAAGACAGGGAAGCCTGGTGAGCTGCAGTCCGTGGGATCGCATAGTCAAACGTGACTTAGCGACTGAACAATGACAAATCCAATCTAGTTTCTAAATCTCTCACTCCTGCTACACTATGCAGAGAAATGGGACCCTTTCCCAGATCATGGCCTCAAACCTTTACCTTCAAAGATACCCCCCTTGCCCCAGCATTTGCATACTGTCCGGTCTTTAGCTAGTAGTTAACTAGTATTTTCTAGTTATCAGAATATATTCTAGGGGGAGAGGCGAGCATGTTGCAAATAACCCACTCAAAACATTTCTGTACTAACGCGTTCCATTCCAAGAGTGGGTTTGTAAGCCCAATTTGTTCGTAAGTCCAACAAAGTTAGCTTAGGTACTCAAGTAACACACTTGGCTATATAGTCCCACACTGTAATAGGTTTTTTGTAGTACTTTTCACACAAATAACACATAAAAAACAAACACAAAAAATAAAGAAAACATTTTTAATCTTACAGGACAACACCCTGAAAAGTATGGTAGTACGGTATACCAGCTGGCACACAGGGACATCTTAGAAAGTTTGCAACTTAAAAGTTTGTATGTAAGGGACTTACTGTATTCTGCTTGTGGAATTTCACCCTCCAGAATCTCACCCAGGGTTTTGCCTGAAAGTGAGTTTTCTCTCCGTAGTGCTAACCTGGGAGGCTAAAAAAGCAAACCAAAAAAATTCAAAAATAATAATTCTTTTTTGACTCATCATTCAGCCAGAGAATTGGATGGTCTTGCTGTCTGCTCTGAGCCTCACTCCACTCATCTCTAAAATGGGATTATTCACAGCACTTACCACATGCAAAGCATTTAGCATCCTACCTGACACAAAGAGATCCATAAATGGTAGTATTTATTATTGTTGCTATTATTATGTTATTATCCTACTGGCTCTCCTGTATATGCACTGCCACTTCCCGGATATATTCTTTCCTCAAAAACCCAGCAAAATAGAATTTAGATAAGGGATTCCAAACTTTTCTCCCCACACTTTGCTTCAGAATGAACACAGTATTTCCAAGATTTTTTGCTTTCACAGTGAAAGAGAAGCAGCAGTTAATAAAACAACTAACTGGCTTCACTGATTGAAATTTGAGTGGAGCTAACTCCAGAATTTTTTCAGCTTTGATTTTGTCCCTTCATTGATTCATCTCCTGACTCCTCACATGGGAATAAAACCCACTCAAATGCTCCCTTTTTTACTGCTGTTCTTGAAAGCCTGTGTTCCCAAGATTCTCTGTGCTTGCCTCTCTCATAGTTCATCTCATGCTCTGCTGAGATTGCCTCTCTACAAAGATTATGTTATTCACCTTTGTATACTCAACAACTTGCAGAATGCCAGGTACATTGTTTGGATCTGAATGAAAAAATACATTAATAACCAAATAAACAAAAGAACAAAGCGAAGGTGGTGGTTTGCAGTCGTTTGCCCCAATCTTTTGCTCCTCCCTCTATCCACACACCCTTTTTCTTGTGTCTTTGCAATTCTTCCCCCTGAAGGAGTGGAGTAAATAATAATGGGCCAGTTCTAAGCCCAAGCTTTAAGAGGCCTTGCACCTCTAACATCATTATTAAAAAGCATGCCCTGCAGAGCCCATGGTACCAGGAGAAAGATGAGCGATCTGCCAGAGCTGCCACAATCCAAAGCAGAGATGCCTCAGCCACTCATCCAAATGAAGTTCTGAAGTGAAACCACCTAGCTGAGCCCATTCTAAATGAGCCACATCTCAGCTGACCTTCAGAAGCATAAGCAATAATGGTTATAGTTTTAAGCCACTGAGTCTGAGGATTAATTTGTTACATAGCTTTGTTTAGGCAACAGCTAACAATACATAGAGAAAACACACAACGAATTTAAAAAAAAAAACAAAACAGACAATCATAGCTGATGACGTTCAGCAGCTCACCTTCTGCAAGCCTTAATTCTTCTTCTGTGAAGTTTGGATAACAATTTCCGACCAAACTAGCTCACACGATCATGGTTAGTTGAAAATGATATAAGAGTAGGAGACCACAGCGGGGAATTAACAGAACAGAGAAAAAGGAGTGTTATTAGGGGCCGGTTTTCATAATTCTCTTTAATGTCCTGGTACAACCATAGTCGCTAACCCTGGGTCCTGTAAACTCAATTGAAATGAAACACCAGATGGCTAACGACGAGTATCTGGGTCCACAAAAATATTGGTAAAATTAATTCTCTTCCAAGAGGCAACTTGAGACTGCCTCTTTCAAGTTCAACTGGAAATTCAACTGAATTTCTAGATTTTTGCATTGGGAAACTCCCATTCTACCCTACCCAGTGCTTAATGCACTTTGCGATACCCCAACCAAGGTTTCCCAGCCTCCACTTAAATGCTTCAGTCAAAGGAAACTCAGCTGCAAACCACCTATTTCAACTTTGGACAGCTATGGTTATAAGAAATCTTTTCCTTATCTTCCCTAACCCCTAGACTAGGTCAATTTCCCTAGCTTCTCATAGCACTCTACTCCTTCAGAGCATATATTAAAGATTATAATTTGAAAGTTACTTGTATAATAATTTCTTCAGTGCCCATCTCCCACATGACACAGTAAACTTCTCTGCAGGGCAGAGATTATGTCTTCTTTGTTCAGTGCTGTATCTTCAGTGTCTAGCATGATAACAGTAAATTAGTAAGCATTCAATAAACATTTAGTGACTAGATATACAAACAAGTTGTTTTTAATCTTATTTAATACTCGCATGCTTGCGAGCTCAGTTGCTTCAGTCATGTCTGACTCTTTGCGACCCCATGGACTGTAGCCTGCCAAGCTCCTCAGTCCACAGGCTTCTCCAGGCAAGAATACTGAAATGGGTTGCCATGCCCTACTCCAGGGAATCTTTCTGACCCAGGGATCAAACCCACGTCTCCTGTGGCTTCTGCATTGCAAGCAGATTCTTTACTGCTGAGCCATGGGGAAAGGCAATAATCTTATAGAGAACTTACTAATAAGGATTAAGTCAACAATGAAGGAATGAATGTACAGAAAACAGTATCTTCCTAAACTTCCTCCTCACTAAATAATATGAATTCTGTCTCTCAAGGGTCTAACAGAGCAAGTTTATTTCCTGGGTTATCCCCTCACATTTCATGGTAGTAGAGCTGAATCCTGGGAGATTTCTGATTAGAAGAGATAAAGGATTAAGAGTGGAATTTATAATTTATATAACAAATATTTATAATTAATAACAAATATTAAATGCCAAACATACTTATAGGTATTGGAGATACAACAGTAAGAATAACAGATCAAAAAAATTCTTCCTTTATAATTTTATGTCCTAATGGGGGGAGAGAGATAACAAACAAATAAGAAAGTAAAACATATAGCCTACCAGATGGTGATAAGTGCAATGGTGACAAATAAAGCAGAGAAGGAGAATAAGGAACCCAAGGGAAAATTGCTATTTTAAATGAGATGGTCAGGGAAGGTCTTTTGGAGAAGCTACTTGCATAATAGATCCAAAGATGGTGAGGGAGTGAACAATGCAATAAGAAGGCTTTGGGCAGAAAAGAATAGCCAATGGGAAAGGTCCTGAGTGGGGAGCTTGCCTGGCAGGACATGAAAAAAGTATGGAGGTCAATGTACCAAGGGAGAGAACAGCATGAGATGAAGTCTCGAGGGTCATGAGGAGCCTTGTAGCCATTGTAAGGACCTTGGTCCTCACTCTGAAGAAAATAAAAAACGATTGAGTGATTTCGAGCAGAGCATTGAAACATGACTCAAGTCACCTGGCTGGTAAGGTGGGTCTAGAGTGCAGACAAACAAGGGTAGATGCAGGTCACTTAGAAGGATCTGACAGTAATCTGGTTAGATGCTGACAGCCTGGCCCAGGGTGGGATTTCTCCCAGCATCTCACATTTGCATGCTGTGTGCTCAGCCACTCAGTCATGTCTGACTCTTTGCGACCCCATGGACTGTAGCCCACCAGGTTCCTCTGTCTATGAGATTTTCCTGGCAAGAATACTGGAATGAGTTGCCATTTCCTCCTCCAGGGGGACTCCCCAGATGACACAATGGTAAAGAATCTACCTGCCAATGCAGGAGATGCAGATTCGATCCCTGGGTCAGGAAGATGCCCTGGAGGAGGAAATGGCAACCCACTCCAGTATTCTTGTCTGGAGAATCCCATGGACAGAGGAGCCTGGCGGGCTACAGTTCATAGGGTTGCAAAGAGTCAGACATGATTGAGTAACTGAGCACATACAACCTTGCATTTAGATGATGCTGAATAAATCAAAGAAAGATTGGATAGATGGAGAAATAGAATATGCTCTGGTTTTGGAGTCAAAACAACTAGATTTGGGCTCAGTATTCCAGTTAAGTCTTGCCAATGTCATCTGAATAATTATCCCTAGAATCCTGTCTTCAGTCCAAGGATAAGAATTAAAGTTATTAAAGCATGTGTAAAAGTAGCCAGCCCAGCCAGATACAAGAAATCACATCTTATATGATTCCATTTACCTGAAATATCCAGAAGAGGCGAATCGATAGAAAGTAGATCAGTGGCTGAAAGGGGCATGAGAAAGGGAGTCCTGGACAGAAAAAGGACAATAGGCCAAAACTAAGGACATGTGAATAAAGTATAGACCTTAGTTAATAACAGTGTATCAATATTGGTTCATTAACTGTAACAAGTGAACAGACTAATACTGGAGGTGAATAATAGGAGAAACTGGTTATGGGGGTTATGGGAGCTCTCGGTATTATTTTCATAATTTTTTAATAAAATGGAAGTTATCTAAAATAGAAAGCTTAATTTTTAAAAAATGAGTGGCCATTCAGGCCTGGGAAATGGAAGAAAGAGTCTCAGTGGTTTACCTGCCAGGGAGCATGGGGTGTCCCATCCCATGTGCAGAAATGACCCTTCCCTGGAGGCTTGAGGGTTCAGGGAGGCGCCTGCCTTGCCCATTCTTTCATAATCCATTCTTAGAGCTGCTTCCTTTCAGTGCGAGCCCTGGGCAGTCACTGATTGCTTAAAATAATAATAATAAGATAAGAAAAGCTTGATACAGAAAATATTTCTAAATGACTTTAACTAATGTCCTCTGGGCTTCAGGGTGGGTAATCAGGGCCTCTTCTGTGTACAGGCAAATGTGATTACAGCGGGGCCTATATTGGTGGGTCTCTGAGCTCCCAGGCCCCCAGGCCACTGCCTGCCCTAACCACATTAGCAGCACTAGAGCCATCCATCAGACTAATAGGGGGCCTGGGACTGGGCCTGGCCCTCCTGCAAGCAGCTAGGCTCTGCCATCAAGAGACATCTGGCTCCTACTTCTTCCTCACCATTACCAGATCAAGGCTGTGACTATGGGATGGACCTGCCTGTCTTGCCCCTTCCTGCTGCCCATCTTGGCCACACCACTGCATCCTCAGAGCTGTCAGGCGGGGGCTGGGGAGGGGGCTCCTTGCTGCCTGCAGACAGACCAAACCTAGCTGGGGTGAGAGGCCACACTTCTAGCCACCATCTGCCTCCCACCCCCAGTTCAGCAGGCGCCCCCCTCTTCCGCCCCCGCCATCAACTCTCCCAGTCTCCCTGGCCCAAGCCTGTCAAAAATAGAACTCGCTGGCAGCAGGAGCAGGAGAGTGGAAGGGGCAGGGGGTCTTGTTTACCTAACACCGTGCTAGTTGCTACAAAGGTCAAGGCCCATCTGCCAGGCAGCGGGTGCCAGGAAACCAGCTGCCTTCATGGCACGGGCACTAAACATTAGTGAGGGGCAGGTGGACAGACCAAGTAACACACGCACACACACACTTCAGGCCTAGAACTGACTCGGTAAGCCACGTAATGCATTTGCTATATGACTCGTGGCAAATGTTGAGACCTGCGATGGCTTATTGGCTTCTTCCTGTCATTTAAAATGCCCACATGCCTCCATTCCCACTTCTTGGGCAAGCTCAGGGAACCCATTTTAATATGAGACTAAATTCAATGTAAACAAGAAACCTAATCAGCTTTTGTTTGAGGGGAAGATAACCAACCACACTCTGACTCATTTTAAATCTGAACAGAAATAATTTGGGAGCACGTTGGCTTTGGGGATAAACTTCAGTCAACAGAGAGTTGCCTTTTCAGGAGCCCATACGCCCTGACTCCCAGTTCTGCTCTTCTTCCCCCTACTGTGCTGCCTCAGTCCCCGTGGGAAGTCTGCTGAGACAGGTGAAGTTGGGCAAGAATGGAGCCTGCAGAGGGCAGGTAAGGGCGGTGTGAACCAAGAGGAGTGGGCGGTTTCCAGCCTCAGAGTCTCCAACAGAGAAACGGGTGGGATATCCCAGCCTGACCCTAAGAGGAAGAACTGGCTTTGAGGAACTTAAGGATGAATCACCAGCGCGTGTCCCCTGCCAGCCCCCACTCCCCAGGACCTCACCTAAGGGCTCAGGAAGCCAGGAAGTCGAGTGATCTCCCAGCAGGATCGCCCATTTTGGGGGTGTTTTATCTACACTTAGGAAAACTGAAGAGCCTATTGTTTAGTCGCTGAGTTGTATCTGACTCTTTTATGACCCCATGGACTGTAGCCTGCCAGGCTCCTTTGTCCATGGGATTCTCCAGGCAAGAATACTGGAGTGGGTTGCCATGACCTTCTCCAGGGGATTTTCCTGACCCAGGGATAGAACGTGAGTCTCCTGCATCTCCTGCATTGACAGGCAGATTCTTTACCACTGAGCTACCTGGTAAGCCCTGAATGCGCATAGTCCAGGCAAATAGGCCTGGTGTTGACAGCAAGAGTGGTTGCTCACCGCCCTGAAGGAAGTACTTAAAGGTGGACCAAGGCTCACCAGGGTGGACACACAGGTGGGTGCATGCTAGGAGCCCCAAGACCCACTCACATCCGGAAATATTAGCAACCTCAGGGAGAGGGAACGAGGGGCTCTGGGAAGGCTTGTGCCAGCTGTGTGACCCTAACAAGCCTCTTTCCTTCTCTGAATGTGCTTCTAATCTGTAAACTGTCAGACTTTTCCCCTGAGTGTCAACCTTCATGGTGCAGCAGAATCACTTGGAAAGCATTTTAAAAGTATATGTGCCCAAGTAAGCCCAGAGATCTGGGGTTCATTGGTGGTAGGAAGGTCACCAGTAGTTTTTAAAACTCACCACATGACTCTAAAGTTTAACCAGGCCTGAGAAACACCACTTAGCTTGTATTGGCCCAACTGGAGGGCTTATTAAAACACAGATTCCTATGCTTCCCTGGTGGTCTAGTGGTTAGAACCGCCTGCCAATGCTGGGAACACGGGCTCGATCCCTGGCCCAGGAAGACCCCACATGCCATGGGGCAACTAAGCCTGTGAACTGCTACTGTACTGAACACCCAACACCAAAGCCTGAGCCCCACAGCAAGAGAAGCCACCGCAGCGAGAAGTCCATGCACCACAACAAAGAGTAACCCCGCTCATCACCACTGGAGATAGCCCGCGCAAAGCAGCGAAGACCCAAAACCCAATACATAATAAATAAATAAATATTTAAAATAAAATAAAACAATTCCTGGGCTATTCCCTGAGAACTTACATTTCTAACAGATTCCCAGATGATACTGAGGATGCTGGCCCGGGACCATACACTGAGAACCACTATCCTGAACCAACGCCACTCACAGTGTGGTCCCAGAGTGGCAGCAACATTATTCTCTGCAAGTTTATCAGGAACGCAAATTCAGATGCCTTATTACAAATGTTAAGAGAATATGTCCTTCTAGGAT
Organism: Cervus canadensis; assembly: GCF_019320065.1. Lineage (NCBI taxonomy): Eukaryota > Metazoa > Chordata > Mammalia > Artiodactyla > Cervidae > Cervus > Cervus canadensis. The sequence continues at coordinate 24,119,871 of NC_057396.1, forward strand.
GAAGAAGGGCTTCTCTCACAGCTCAGTTGGTAAAGAATCTGCCTGCAATGCAGGAGACCTCAGTTCGATTCCTGGGTTAGGAAGATCCACTGGAGAAGGGATAGGCTACCCACTCCAGTATTCTTGGGCTTCCCTTGTGGCTCAGCTGGTAAAGAATCTGCCTTCATGAGAGACCTGGGCTCGATTCCTAGGTTGGGAAGATCCCTTGAAGTAGGGAAAGGCTACCCACTCCAGTATTTGTTGAAGAAGACTCCTGAGAGTCCCTTGGACTACAAGGAGATCAAACCAGTCAATCCTAAAGGAAATCAGTCCTGAATATTCACTGGAAGTACTGATGCTGAAGCTGAAACTCCAATACTTTGGCCACCAGATGTGAAGAACTGACTCATTAGAAAAGACCCTGATGCTGGAAAGATTGAAGGTAGGAGGAGAAGGGGATGACAGAGGATGAGATGGTTGGATAGCATCACCAACTGGATGGACATGAGTTTGAGCAAGCTCTGGGAGTTGGTGATGGACAGGGAAGCCTAGCATGCTGCAATCCATGGGGTCACAAAGAGTCGGACACAACTGAGCAACTGAACTGAACTGAACTGAGGGTGAAGAAAAGAATGGTGATGATGATGGTGTTGATAAAGGAGCTGCAGAGAGGTCAAGGAGCAGGGAGCCTGGGTGAGAGAAGAGAGCAGCTGATCTGAGCCAGCCCTGTGTTGATGTCGATGGAGTGACTATTGCCCTTCTCAGAGGTCCCTTCTCTCCTCTTGCCTTTTCATACTGTTGTGAAAAGCTTTCATAAGAGCTTCCCCTTGCCCTCAGGTATTAAATTTGCATAAATCACTGCTCAGCCCATACCCCCATCATCAACAATTATATCCAGTCCATCACCTAGCTTGCATTACAAATAAAAAATATATATATACATATATATTTACACACACATATATATGATTGAATGACTGCCCAAAGGCCCCAGGGCAAGGCTTTAATTCACGTTTGATCCTGGTTGGTTGCTCTCTGCTGCAGCAGCAGATCCTCTCCATCAGCAAGGACTGAGTCACAGACTGAGCATGCTGTGACTGACCCTCTTCCTTGGCCTGCTGCCTGATATCTAGCAACAGCCCTTCCTCAAACCCTGAGCTTCATAAATGCTGTGAAATACTAAGAAGAGAAGGAGTACAGGTTGGTTGGGAGAACCCTGGCCTGGGAGACAAGAACCCTCAGGTTGCCTTGGGCATAACTCCAAGCTACTATGATCTTAACCCAGCCTACTCTCTCCAGATCTTAACATCACTCTCAGCAAAGTGGAAAAAGGCCTCCTTGCTGGGTTCCTTCTGATGGGCTTGCAAGCTATCTCCTGTACACCAGACTACCCTTTGTTTGAAGTCTTCCACTCCAGACACTACTGGGTTTCCTGTATTTAAAGAATATAGTGTAGACATCACTTGGAATGCCCCAAAGTTCCATTTCTTGTATCTTCACTCTGTGGAATGAAGCTTGGCCATGTGATTGATCTTGACAACATAAACATCAAAGTGAGAATAAGACCTTCTTCCAAGTGTGGTTCCATTACTTACTACATCACTCCCTTCCCATTCTAGGAACTGCCAGAAGAACCTGTTACATGTTACTTTAAATAGCCTCCTTGGTGGCAAATCTTCATCCTAAGAGGGTGGATCTGCTTGTTGGAAACAGCCCAAAGCTATCCAGAGCCAAGAATGGTGAATAGAGTGAGAGATTAAGGCTGGGAAATATCATTTTAGTCTAAAACAAGGTGTAACTATAATTAAATCGATCCGGGGGTTGGTCTGAATGGCCTCTAATGTCTCTTCCAGCTCCAATACACTGTGATTTTCTTGTATAGATAGAAAATGGATTCTGAAGGCAAATGAAAACATTCCACAGGTGTCCTTCAAAGGAATCTGTATAAAATTACTCCTCCCAAGATGACTCCTTTAAGAGGCAATTCTCCTTTAGATGCATACTTTATTTCATGGATTCAGGGGTAGTTTTATTCTCACATTCTATCTCTGAAATCAGGATACAGAAGATGTTTAGAGGAGGGTCATAGTTAAAAGGGCAGCATTTTTTCTTTCTTATTGGTACATGATTTCTATCAATGGCATCATGGATTCAGTGAAACACTGTAAATCCAGAACTATTCTGATTTTCAGTTAAAGCTGCTTTAGAATCATACTTCTTATATCTTTCTCACTTCTCAGATAGTCTTGATTCTCAACTTTGGATGCACCAAAGACCAATTAAATCAAAATCTCTGGTGACAGAAATCAGGCATTATTAGTTTTTAAAGCTCTCCAGTTGTAAAGGTCTATAACACCTTAAGATAACTACAGCTGTCTTGTAGCTCCATAGGAATCCAGGCTTACAGGGAAGCCAGGATCGTGGCTGGTCAATCAGAGAAATGGAAGGTTTTACGAATAAATAGTGTTGAGCTCCTGGGTTGAGCCATGTCTAAAGTCTTCCGTTAAACTTTGCAGTTTAGTAAGCAATAGATCTTCTGTGTTGTTTAAATTGGTTCAACTTCTATGTATGTCTTTCAACATCCATAAAATGAGGGGTGTGTTAAATGCAATTGATTGGGCTGAGAAAGGAAAGCCCTGGGCAATGAGAGTTCCACTATCCTGGGCCAGGAGGTTGGTAATCTTTGTTCTGATGTTGCAAATAGCTGATTAAATGATGAGCTTTTTTTTCTCCCCCTTAAGACTCTTACCATCTATTTGCCAAGTTGTCAGCACCCCAGAATTTGTTAGCAAAATTTCAAAATGTTATAGACTGAAAGTTGACTTTTGAAGCCTTCATAAAGGTTTACAACTAGCTCATCTGAAAATGGCTCTAGAGAAGAAAATATAGATTTGCTAAAAGAAGCCCTTTTTAGCTTGTGGTCTGCAGTATATATTCCTCAGGAGTCTGGCAATTAACAATTAGTCTTGCAGCATTGCAAAACCACACTGTCTACTTTGAGCTCAATTTCCTACAGGTTGAGGCAGGAAGTAAGAAACTATTCAGCAAAAGACAGATTAGGGCCCCAAAGAAACCTAATCCCCCAGGTGGCTCTCAAACACTCCTGCCAAGTATTTCCCCAAGGAAAGGATTTATCACTTCCCTAGCTAAAATGTAGCTGTAAGCCAGACAACTTAGAGAGACATTCTCACCCCAGTCGGAGGTTTCCAATTGCCCCAAAGTACAGAAAAGTAACGCACTGATGCCAGGGATGGTTGATCGGGGATAGAAATTTACAGAGGCTGTTCTCAAAAATAATTTCTCTCATTTTAATAGTCCATGGTCCAAAGACATCAGAACCTGTTAGGATTGAGTTTAGTTGTCTCTATAAAAGACTGACTAGTGACTTCACCAAAATTTGTGTTTGCTTTTCCTATTATTCCTCTGAAATAAAAGATGCATCCCAGCCACAGAGCAAATGTTTGACATATGATGAATAAATGAGTGAATGAATCAGCCCCAAGGACTGCCAACAGTATACAGCAAATAACACAATGCTTTTGAATTGTGGTGCTGGAGAAGAGTCTTGAGAATCCCTTGCAAGGAGATCAAACCAGTCAATCCTAAAGGAAATCTACCCTGAATATTCATTGGAAGGTCTGTTGCTGAAGCTGAAGCTCCAGTACTTTGGCCACCTGATGTGAAGAACTGACTCATTGGAAAAAACCTTTTGCTATGAAAGATGGAAGGCAAAAGGAGAAGGGAGTGGCAGAGGATGAGATAGTTAGGATAGCATCACCGACCCAATGGACATGAATTTAAGCAAACTCAAAGAGGTAGTGGAGAACAAGGGAGTCTGGCATGCTACAGTCCATGGGCTTACAAAGAATTAGACACAACTTAGCAATTGAACAGCAACAACATAACTCAAAATGAAGCAAAGGGACAGATAATGGGAGCAGAGTTCCTCATTTTAGCTTGTGAAAAAGGAACCCAGGATGAAAGATTTGGGGCTTAATCCTATAGACCTGAGCTGGCCTCTTCTTTATCTCTCACGGGATCTCCATTTTGCCAGGTAACAAACACCAGGGTCTTCCCTGGGGGTGTGGGTCTATGTTGAAGACCAGGACAGAGTCCTATTTTCTAGGAATCTTTAATGTATTGGGTGATGGACAAGATGAATACGTCCAAAGTCATTCTCTATGGGTGATAAAAAGAAACAGGGTCATCAAATTCATATGAAAATCCAAAGGACCCAAAATAGCCAAACCAATCTTGAAAAAGAACAAAGAGGATTTACATTTACCAATTTCAAAACTTCATACGTGACTACAGTAACCAAGATGGTGTGGTACAGGCCCAAAGATAGACATATAGATTTTTGGAATAGAGCTGAGAGTCCAGAAATAAACCTCTACAGTTATGGCCAATTGACTTTGGCAAAGGTGCCAAGATAATTCAATGAGGGAAAGAGTAATTTCTTCAACAAATGGTGTTTGACCAAGTGGATATCCAAGTGTAAAAGTATAAATCTGTACCCTTAACTCACACTGTAGCACAAAAATTAAATCAAAACCCATCATAGATATAAATGTAAGAACTAAAACTATAAAACTCTTAGAAGACAGGAGTAAATCTTTCTGACCTTGAGTTAGACAATGACTTCTTAGATACGACATCAAAAGCACAAATGATAAAATACAAAAATTGGTTAGTTGGACTTCATAAAAATTAAAAACTCTTTCTTTTCAAAAGATACCAAAAGCAGTGATAAGACAAACCATAGATTGGGAGAACATTTGTAAATACATTTGCAAATCACAGGGACTTGTATCTGACAGGGACTTGTATCCCTATGTGGTAGACAGAATTGTGACCAGCCAAAGATGCCCACATCTCAAACCCTAGAATCATGTGTATGTTACCTTACATGGCAAAGGAAGCTTTGCAGATGTGATTAAGGTTAAGGATCTTAGATGGAGAGGTTATCCTGGATTGTCCAGGTGGCCTCACTCTTAATCACATGATTCCTTAACATCAGAGACTATTTCTAGCCTGTGGTCAGAAAAAGATAGAATAATAGAAAAATGACAACAGAAATGACACGTTGCTGGCTTTGAAGATTGAGGAAGCCACCAAAACCCAAAAAATGCAGACCTCTAGAAGCCAGAAAAGACAAGAAATAGATCATCCTCTAGAGCCTGCCAACACAATGATTTTAGCTCAATGAAACCAGTGTCAAACTTTTGACCTTCAGAACTATTAAATGATAAATTTCTGTTGTTTTAAGCCACTGAATCTGTGGTAATTTTTACAGCAGCAATATAAAATTAATACCTCAGAATACACAAAAAATTACTCCAACTCAATACTAAGACTAAAAATCCAATATAAAAATGGGCAAAAGATATAAATAGACACTTCACCAAAGATACACAAATGATCAGTAAGTACAAGGAAGAATTCTCAACATCATTAGCAATTAGAGAAATGCAAATAAATATAGCCATCCCTCTGTATCCATGGAGGGTTGGTTCCAGAACCCCTGTGGATACCAAAATCCAAGGATGCCCAAGTCCTTATATAAAATGGCATAGTACAGTCATCCCTCTGTACCCACAGATAGAGGACCAGCAGAAGCACAGGGCCAACTGTACTGTGATGAGATACTGCTATGCACCCACTAGGATGGCTATACTTAGAAAGACATACAGTAACAAGTCTTGGTGAGGATGTAGAGAAACTGGAAAGCCATACGTTGCTGGTGAGAATGTAAAAGAGGGTGAAATGGATTGGCATTTTCTTAAAATGTTTAATATAGAATATATGATAAATATAAATATAGAGCATACAAATATGTGGACCAGTAATCCCACTCATCAGTATCAACCCATGAGAAATGAAGCCATATGCATGTGAGTATTGTATGTGAACATTTATGACAGTATTATTGTTATTTTTATGGAAGTATAGTTGACTTACAATGTTGAGTTAGTTTCAGGTATACAGCAAGGTGATGCAGATATATATATACATAGTCTTTTTCAAATTCTTTTCCATTCTAGGTTATTACAAGTTATTGAATATAGCTCCCTGTACTGTACAGTAAGTCCTTGTTTTTTTAATCTATTTTATATACAGGAATATAATCTTTAATCTCAAGCTCTTTATTTATCCTCCCCTTCTTCCCCTTTAGTAACACTGTTTGCTTTCTATGTCTGTGAATCTGTTTCTGTTTGATAAGTAAGTTCTTTGTATAACTTTTTTAGATTCCACATATAAGAGATGTCATATGATATTTATCTTTCTCTGTCTGACTTCACTTAGTATGAAAATCTCTAAATTCATCCATGCTGCTGCAAATGGCATTCTTTCATTCTTTTTTATGGCTGAGTAATATCCCACTATGTATATATACCACATCTTCTTTATCCACTCATCTGTTGATGGACGCTTAGGTTGCTTCCATGTTTTTGACTATTGTAAATAGTGCTGTTATGAACACTGGGGTGCATACATCTCTTCAAATTAGAGTTTTCATCTTTCTTCCAGATATATGCCCAGGAATAAGATTGCTGAATCATATGGTAACTCTATTTTTAGTCTTTTAGGACCTCCATACTGTTCTTCATAGTACCTTCACCAGTTTACATTCCCACCAACAGTGTAGGAGGGTTCCCTTTTCTCTACACCCTTCCATTTTCCCTAATAGACAAGAAGTGGAAATAACCCAAATGATAATCAAGAGGTTAATGGATAAACAAAATAAATAAAGATAATAATAATAAATACTAAGGAAAAAGTATTAATACATGTTATAACATAGATGAACCTCAACAATGTTATGTAAATCAAAGAAACCAGTCACAAAGGGCCATATATTATATGGTTTTATTTAAATGAAATACCCAGAGTAGGCAAATCTATAACAACAGAAAGCAGATTAGTGTTTCCTAGAGCTGGGAGGATGGGGGAAGAGGATTTGGAGGTGGTGGCTAAGAGTATAGGGTTTCTTTTGTGGGGTAATTAAAATGTTCTAAAATTAGATTGTGAAGATAGTAGCACAATTCTGTACATAGATTAAAAATCATTGAATTGTACACTCAAAACAAGTGAACTTTATGGCATGTAAATTATGTCTCAATAAAGCTAAGGAGGAAGAGAAGAAGGAACTGAAGTCTACACTGTGGAGCTGCCAAATCCTGGAGGCAGCGGGTGGCGGGGTGGGGGGGTGGGGATTGAGAATTCACATCCATGGAGAATTACCTGTGTTCCTCGTTGTACTGATTAAATATAGAGTTTGATCTTATTTCAGGGGCCTATAGCACTGGGCAGGCTGGCCAGAACTTTCCAGTGAGAGAAAGGTATCTTTTGGTGGGAGCACTCACTGAGAGAGGAGACTGGGGAGTCAATTTGGCCAGAGGGAAGGTTGGCTACAGTATCCACAATTTCCAACCAGAAAATAAGTCATAGGCAAACACATTTAGAAGACATGAGACAAATTTTACAAAACCGGGCTGACCCAGAGGGTCCCCAGCCTCTGGGTAGAGCCATTTTACCCTCGGTCCACAGCCTGTCCCCTGAGGGCACAGGGAAGGAAGGACAGGAGTGGGCTCCAGGGAAAGGATATAGACTTGCAGCCCACGTAATGAATGGCACCAACCGAACAGGCAGGAGACTTGCAGGAATCAGCCTGCTCTAAAAGCAGGACCTGGGCTGCTGCGTTTTGAGTGCATGAAGCCCATCCTCATCCATCTATCTTCACACCTGAGAGAGAGAAGGTGCAATAACAAGCATCTTGATATATATGCGTCTACAATCCGGTTATGAGGTTATCAAGCAAGAAAGACGCCCCCAGAGAATGCATATGCTTTTTTCATGGAGGAATCGGAGAGTAAATAGCTGAAATTTATCTTGAGGGAGATAATAGAAGCACTTTTTTAAATTGTGGAAAAAACAATATTTTTCCCCAGAGCATTCAAGCCTTTCCAGGTTTTGATCATGTTTCTCATTAATGGGCCTCCATGCCAGATTCATCTTAGGTTCACCGGAAAAGAAAGGAAGTGGATCTGCTTTGGCCAATGGTTTGAATCCAAGCCAAGTATGAGGAGGGGAGAGAAGAGAAGCCCAGCCACCCCAAACCAGGCCTCCATTTTGCCCAACCTCGGGGAGTCTAAGAAGGTGGCCCAAGAGCATACACTGCCAGCGAACTCAGGGGCACTGCACATTTCTGGAAGAAGGCATGACTTCTAAGTCTGTCTGTCTGCTGGGATCTCTATATGCCATCACTGCCTTGGTGAGGGACATTGGTCTCTTTGCCTGCGTAAATGTAAATACTAAATGTATTTACTTTACTGACCTATTTGTGTAAGAACTATCTTTGCTGGCTGAAACAGTGAGATCATGAATATGGAAGATTTTATGAACCGAGAAGAACTGGTGGTGGGGGGAGCCAGGGGTGGTGGTTACAAAGGAGATGGTAGGGATAAGCATTTTATTGAATACATTAAGGCATCAAGCTCTTTCCTTTTGTTTGTTTTATAAATAAAAGCTCGCAAGGTAGACATTTCCACTTACACAGGGAGAAACTGAGGCTTAGAAACTGCACATGGCATGTCTGACCCAGTCTATAATTGGCAATGCGAGACTTGAACCCCAAGTCTGTGGGACTCCAAATCCATAGCTGGTCCTGAAGAGTGGCCATGGATGTTATTAGACTAAAAGTACCCTTGGGACCATGACAGGCACTGGACTCCTGTTTGGAGCTTCAAGCAAACCACAGTGCTGCCTGTGATGCAAAAATATCCTCCAAGTCACTAGCACCAGCAGTCCTGTTATCTCTGACTTGTCATTTAGAAATCCTCTTTGATCTCTTCTTCCTCTGTTTAGGGAGCAAGTCCCTAACTTAAAGCACTCAGATGGTCCCTTCCCCAGGAGCGGTAGGAACAGGGTGAAGGGGTGGGGGTGATTCCTGTCCCTGGCTTAGCCATCCCACCTTTTTTCAGGGGTGGCAGATGCTTGTCCAGGCTCAGCATTCAACCTCTCTGAGTCTTGATCTCCAAACTGAAAGGTTGGACCAGGTTGATGCTTTTCAAACTTAGGTCACCACAACTCTCAGTAAGAAATATACATTCTCTGACAACCCAGTTCATGTGCAGGTATTTTTCTTTTCACAAAACAAAGTTAATCCATGCTACACATGCATATGTATATGCACTCTACTATTTTTCTATTTTACTCTATTTTTTTAATCCTGGTCACAGAACATTAATTGGTTTGATTTCACTTCCCGAAGGGATCAAGACCCACAGTTTGGAAGATCCCGTTCTAGACACCCTCTAATGACCATTCCAGCTGTGACACTTGATGAATCTTTACCCAGCCTTCCCTTCCTTCAGAGGGGGGTCCTTCTGAGCTGATGAGCTACTGTGGAGCCAGCCAGGGCTCTGCCCCTCTCCCCGTCCTTGGGAATGTTTCTCCTGCCAACCTGTTTCTTGTGTACATGTTACCTTCATGAATTCCTGAAGGTAAAAAGACTCACTCAAGGTCACAGCACTAGTAGCTGGAGCAAGGACCTGCACAACCTGATCGCATGCCCCAGCCTTTCACACCAATACCTGCCTTCTGACAAGCACCCTGTGGCCTGGCAGCACCCAGGCCTTCCAGGAAGAAGTGCTCTACCCTCGGACTTGCATGCCATCAGACTCCCTTGTGACTCCCACCAGACTCCCTTTGGAAATCACGCGACTCAGATTGAGACTTGAACCTATGGTCTTTTAACTGAGATCACACACCTGGTTCGGGACTTAATGAAGCTTGGGTTCTTGATGTCTTATCACAGAAAGAATTCAGTGAGAGACAAAGTGGTAGGTAATAAGTGGATTTATTTAGAGATACGCACACTGCACGGAGTGTGAGCCATTTTGGAAGATGAGAGCAGCCCCAGGGTACAGGATGGTCAGCTTTTATTGTTGTTCAATTGCTAAATTGTGTCTGACTTTTTGCAACTCCATGGACTGTAGCCTGCCAGGCTCCATGGAGTTCTCCCAGCAAGAATACTAGAGTTGACTGTCATTTCCTTCTCCAGGGGACCTTCCCTGACCGGGCATCAAACCTGTGTCTCCTGCATTGGCAGGTAGATTCTTTACCAATGAGCCACCAAGGAAACTCTTTTTATAGAGATGGGTAATTTCATAGGCTAATGAGTGGAAGGAGTATTCCAGATATGATGGGGAAGGGGTGGGGATTTCCAGGAATTGGGCCACCGCCCACATTTTATCCTTTATGGTTGCCCTTGGAACTGTCATGGTGCCTGTGGGTGTGTTATGAAGAGCATATACTGAGGCTCAAGGTCTAGCAGAAGTTGACTCATCTGCCATCTTGGATCTCTTTGGTTCTAATTAGTTTATGTTCTTGGGCTATGTAATCCTTTTAAAGGCTGTGCCCTGCCCCCTTCCCTCCTGTTCCACTTTTGAATCCAGCTCTGATCCCTGGGTCAGGAAGATCCCCTGGAGAAGGAAATGGCAACCCACTCCAGTACTCTTGCCTGGAAAATTCCATGGACGAAGGAGCCTGGTAGGCTACAATCCATGGGGTCACAAAGAGTCAGACACGACTAAGCAACTTCACATCCTCAGCTTTTTGTTGCCTCTCGGCACACACTCTCCAGCCTGTCTCTGATATCTGTCAGGGTACATCTGGGTTGTGTGTGTGTGTTTAGGGATGAGGGACAGGTAAGTCAGTCCATTTTGATCCATGTTGGCCACGGGCATATTTCTGAATTAGTCCCGTGGGAGAAGACATTCTGCCTTATGCAGGTTTTAATTGGTCAAATAGAATATGTGTCATTAAAGTTGTATCTTCCAGTTCCCAAGTGGACCTTTGACTCCTCTCATCAAAAATCACCCCCATGCCATTTGTGATGTGGCCAGATTTTATTTTCTTGGAGTCCAAAATCAATGTGGACATTGACTACAGCCACAAAATTAAATGATGCTTGCTCCTTGGAAGGAAAGCTATGATAAACCTAGACAGCACATTAAAAAGCAGAGACATCACTTTGCCAACAAAGGTCCCTATAATCAAAGCTATGGTTTTTCTAGTAGTCATGTACAGATGTGAGACTTGAACTATATAGAAGGCTGAGCACCGAAGAATTGATGCTTTCAAATTGTGGTGCTTGAGAAGACTCTTGAGAGCCCCTTGGTCTGCAAAGAGATCAAACCAGTCAATCCTAAAGGAAATCAACCCTGAATAGTCACTGGAAGGACTGATGTTAAAGCTGAAGCTCCAATACTTTGGCCACCTGATGTGAAGAGTCGACTCATTGGAAAAGACTCTGATACTGGGAAAGACTGAAGGCAAAAGAGGAAGGAAGCAGCAGAGGATGAGATGATTAGATAGCATCACCAACTCAATGGACATGAGTTTGAGCAAACTCCGGGAGATGGTGAAGGACACAGAAGCCTATCATGCTGCAGTCCATGTGGTTGCAAAGAGTCAAACATGACTTAGCGACTGAACAGCAATAAGCCAGGAGTCTCACAGAGGCAGAGCTAGGGATGCTGGGAGAGGTGGAGAGATGCCATGTATGGCATCCTGGCTGTGAATACACAGGAGGCCATCATGGACATTGCCACTCCAAACTTCACATGGCAGGGATTTCCCTGATGGTCCAGTGACTAAGACTTTGCACCTCCAATGCAGTGGGCCCAGGATTGATCCCTAGTCAGGGAACTAAATCCCAGATGCTGCAAGTAAGAGTTCACAGAGAGCAACTAAAGATCCCACAAGCCACAGTGAAGATCGAAGATCCGAAGTGTCACAACCAAGACTTGGTACAGTCAAATAAATAAATAAAATACTTTTTAAAAAAGAACTTACATGGCAGACATGAGTCTCTCACCCCAGAAGGACATCTGTAAGCAAAGCTTGGCTTGAGATTTTTAATGGCTATTAATTACTGTGTATGAGAGCTTAGGTATCAAGGACAGATGGAGAATGATAGCTAGATGACAGTTGATGGCTATTAAATAATAGATAGTAGTGGTTAGATTGTAGGTAACTATAGATAGTAGAGAATAAAAAGTAGCTGATAGATTAGAGCACATAGCAGATAATAGATAGTAGCCAATAGTAGATCATAGATAACAAATGGAAGATACTGGATAATGGTTTAAGATAATAGAAGCTGATAGTGGATAATAGTGGATGGTTGATAAGAGTAGCTAATAATGGATAATAGGAGCTGGGGTATAATAGTAGCTAATGGTGGCTAATAGTCGGTAAGTGATAATAGTTGCTAATAGAGGGCAGTGCTAATAGCAGATAATAGTGGCTGGCTGTAGATCACAGCTGATAGCTCACAGGTAGTGGCCTGAAAGATCACTAAACACTGAGCAGCGTGGAGTTCCATTTATTATCCTAAAAGGCTTTAGGACTCTCTTGGACATTCTTGGGTAAGCCTGTTCTGATGTTTCTGTAACTAAGATAGGGGTGGGGTGGTCAGAGATACTCAGCCCAGTTAGTCACAAAAACTGGTTTCCAGTTTAAGTTCCTTCATTAACCAGCTGCAGGATCTTGGACCCACCATGTAACCCCTATGATTTCTCATGTCTCAAGGAGGAGGCAATTCCTATTCCTTGTCTATCCACTGCAGAGGGCAAAATGTGGGCAAATGGTAGCTGTAAGGACACATCATCATTTCATAGTAAGATGCAGAATCAAACGGTTGGCAGAGCTGGCAAAGGCCCAGCTACAAGAGGCCAACCACTGGGCCCCGGTTTGTGGGCAGGAGGATAACAATGTTTTCCATCCTCACAGTGAGCAGGTTCACAGCCAGGGGCAAGGATGGCACATGACTGACAGGCTAACCCAACGGCAGGAGGGCCAGGGATGCCCTTCCCTGGCCTTTCACCAGTGCTAACATTCTGGACGTTCTCCTAACACTGCCCAGTAGTTTCTGTCACTTGCTGATGGCTTTCTCCATTCTACTTCAGACAAAATCCAGACACTTCATCAGGACCTACAAGGTCCTTTCTTTCCTTGTTTTTTTTTTTTGACTGTGCTGAGTCTTCATTGCAGTGCTCAAGCTTCTCTCGTTGCACAGGCTCCAGAGTGCACAGGCTCAGTAATTGCAGCCCATGGCTTAGCTACTCTGAGGCAAGTGGGATCATAGTTCCCCAGTCAGGGATCAAACCCCCATCCCTTGCACTGGAAGGTAGATTCTTAACCACTGGACCAGCAGGGGAGTCCCAGGACCTATCAGGTCCTTTTTGATCTGGTCCTTTCCTGGCCTTCTGACCTCAGTCTAGCCTTCTCCCCCATCACTCACACTAGCTCAAGGGGGTCTACTTGTTCCTCAGACAAGTCAGACTCATTCCCACAGGGCGTTTGCACTTGGTGGTCCCTCCTACTGGAAGGTTCTTCTCTCGCATCCACATCCCTGAGCTCTGAGCATGGCAGGTTCCTTCTCAACTGCTGCCCCTCAGAGAAGACTTCCCACTTGGAATCACACTCCATCACATCACCCCATTTTATTTCCTCTGTAGCACTTAATCTCCATCTCAAATTAAATCCCCATCATCTTCTTTGCTGTTGTTGTTTAGTTGCTAAGTCATGTCTGACTCTTTGCGACCCCATGGACTGTAACCCACCAGGCTCCACTGTCCATGAGATTTCCCAGGCAAGAATACTGGAGTGGAATACTGCCCTTTCCTTCTCCAGGGTATTTTCCCAATCCAGGGATTGAACCCAGGTCTCTTGCACTGCTCCCGCTTTGCAGATTGATTCTTTACTGATGAGTCACCAGGAAAGCCCATCATCTTCTTTATTTACTCGTTAAGTCACTCACTGTCTCTCTACCCCATTCAAATGCAACTTTTAAAGTCAAAGCCCTAGGTATCTCTTCACTGAAATCTCCCAGCACCTAGAACAGTTCCTGGCACAAAGCAGTGTATTAATGAGTATTTATTGAATGAATCAGTGAAGGAAAAAAAGGCCATTGCAACCACAACAAGATGGCGGCTTTGGAGCCAGAGGGGCTGGGGTTCTGAGAGTGCTTCACTTTAAACTGGTGTTGAGATGTTGAACAAGTTACTTAACTCCTCCTATTATCTTCAGTTTACTCAGCTATGAACATCAAGATGATATTGACAATGTTGAACTTGATGTGAGCCCTGTGCTCCCTAAAATTGAGAAATCCTGCCACCCTTCTGTGTTTCTAGACATGACTAACCACAAAGGACCACCCTGCTCTCCTAATTCTGGGATAAGACACACTTCTATCCTTCCTCATGACTCCTGTGAAATTTGCTGATGTCTCCCTTCTTTACCTGCCCCCATAAACCCCTAGGCCCCATGTCATTGCTTTGAAACTCTCCTCGCTAATGCGCATTTTCCCCATTGCAAATAGTCTTAATGCACTTAATTGTCCAGTGCATTCTGTCTTCCACAAAATTTCTTCCCCTTGCAGAGTTAATATGAGGATTAAATGGAATAACATGTGTGAAAGTTGTATTGCACAGCACCTTCAGCAGAATTTTCCCTCAGCGGGATTCAAATGATCTCCAGCCTTCTCTAGATCGAGGCAGAGTATTGGTCCACTCACAGGTCAGAGAAGAATTAACCACAAAGCATATTCAGTTACTCAGGACTCTAATCCTCATTATCTCTGCTCCCGTGAAAAGGACGAGAGCAAAATGCCTACCCTGTTTTATATATATTGTGTTTATATGTCTATACATATACACGTATCAACATATATCCATATATATAATTTCCAAATACATATTTTCATATGCATATACAATGATATGCATTAATATACAAATATAATATATAGTACATATTAAATATTAGGAGCCATTTGGCTCAACTATGTGCTGTGTGACAAGCACTATGTACTAATCATTATTATTCCCATTTTGAGGGTCTGAAAGAAGGTAAGGAATTTGTCCAAGATCTTACAACAAATTAATGACAAAACTGGGAACTGGACCTAGGTCTAGCTAACCCCCAAACTCGCATTTTTCTGCTACATCATCATCATCTATTACTCATTTAACATGTATCTTGAGTGCCTGCTCTGGATTTGTCACAAGTAGAATATAAAAGGGTTGTTCATCCAGGTGTTTCCCTAAGAAAGCTCCTGATCTGCTTCCAAGGCAAGACAGACTCTGGGAACCATGAGACCACACAAGACAGAGATGGCAAGGCTTGAGGGACAGGTCCCGAGAAGAGTGAGATCAGTGTGCAAGGAGGCTGGAGGCATGCCACTTTGTGCGTGTGCTCGGTAAGCAGACTGGAGGAATGAATGATTTAATTAAGGTTAAGGGGCGTGATGGCATTTAATTTGATCTGTAAATATTACTCACCCCAACACCTCTGGTGTTTTCATTGCCATAGAGAGGGGCATGAGGAGAATCATCCTGACCTCGGTGGACTTCTGTGTGTTTTCCACCTGCCAACACTCCCAGGAGGACTGGCTTTGCCTCCCTGGGGAGAAGACTCTCAGTCAGGGACCCCAGTCCTCTAGTGGGCAGCACTGTTCCTCCTAGTTCCCCCACGTGACCATCTCCTAAGAGCCTCCCCCACCCCGCTGAATATTTTTAAGTTATGGAAATGAAGGAACCGGCATATTCTTCAATTCCCTGCATGGCATGGTGGCCATTAACCAATTAATGGCTGGGCAGGTGCCAGCCAGTAGGGTAATTATTAGATGGTAATTACCATATCATTACAAGGTAAATATAGGGTCGGACTGTCATCCACCCCAAAGAGGGCAACTGGGAATTCATTTTATTCCTATTAAGCATAATTATTCCCCAGTCTCTGGGAACCTGTGATTTCCAATATAATTATATAGTGTTTGCCAATTCTATCCACGTGGGAAGGGGGTTCAAAAGCAGACAATGAGGGGCGGCCTGGGGAGGCATGGAGCAGGAGCTGGAAGCTCACAGCAGCATCAGGGTTTAGAAGCTAAATCAGTTGGGCATATCTGAAGACAAAGGGGTGCAGTAAAGAAAGAGAAAAAGAGATTTCATTGAGGTTTAATAGAATGCTCTTCTCTGAACTTCTAGAAAACACATTATAAAGGTCTTTATTACCCCCAATCTCCCATCAATGGGACCATTCACTCATCCTTTCCAGCCAAAGCTGATGAGGGAATATGACCAAATGTCAGAGAAGATGCACAGCCCTGAAGGTAAAGAGGAATATAGAGCAGGAAACCGATTTTTTTTTTTTTTTTTTTGGCTGTTTCAGGTCTTGGGGTACTTGGGATCTTCACTGCCACTCGCAGGCTCAGTAGTTGTGGTGAGTGTGCTTGCCACATGGCATGTGGGATCTTAATTCCCTGACCAGGGGTCGAACCTGCATCCTCTCCATTAGAAAGCAAATTCTTAACCACTGGGGACCAGGGAAGTCCCCAGAAACCTGTTTTGCTTTGTTCTGCTTTGGGTATTCTTTCTTTTTTTTAACATTTTTTAAAATTTATTTTTAATCGGAGGATAATTGCTTTACAATGTTCTGTTGGTTTCTGCTGTACAACATGAATCAGTCATAAGCACACACGTATCGGCCCCCTCTTGAACCTTCCTCCCACACCCCCTGCTCACCCCTCTGCGTTGTCACAGAGCACTAGGCTGAGCTCCTGTTTCACCCAGCAACTTGCCACTAGCTGTTTTACCTACGGTAATGTAGACGTTTCAATGTTACTCTCTCAACTCGCGCCACCCTCTCCTTCCCCCACAGCGTCCATAAGTCCGTTCTCTATGTCTGCATCTCTGTTCCCACCCTGCAGAGAGCTTCATCAGCACCATTTGTCTGGATTCCACATATATGGGTTAATACACTATATTTGCTTTTCTCTTTCTGACCTACTTCACTCCATATAACAGGCTCTAGGTTCATCCACCTCAATTCAACTTGACTCAGATTCATTCCAGGAAGACTGTTTTTAAGGAGCCAGTAGAAGCAGAGCTCATGCTATCTTCATTTCTCAATTGACAGGTAGGGAAACTGAGGTTCCCTGGTTGGCTCCACAGGCTCCGCTCTCTCCTAGAAATAGAATTAAAAATCCAAAGAGCAGAAGGTTGTCTACAATGCCCAAAAGTGCAAACTGAGAACTTTTAATGCTTGACAGGAGCTGCACAGGTGTGACAATTGAGACATAAAGTTGATAAAGCATCCTAGGTCCTGCAGAGTGAGGTGCTGGAGGCCAGGGTTCCCAGGCATGGAAGATGTGAAGCTCTGACCCACAGCAATGTGGGAGCGATCCGGAGACATCACTTTTCATGCTAATGTGGAATAAGGCCATATATCACCTTTAAAGAGAACCTGACTGTAATAAACATTTACACCAAAACTATTTCCTATAAATCAAGCAACAATTCCCTGGTCTATCTGAGACATGCTTTGTGTCTGGGAGTCTTGCTTTTAAATCAAGCGTTATAATTTGCTTCAGAAATGTTTTGCCAAAAGGTTAAAATATACATAGTCATAGCTCATCAATCTCATGGGTGGGTAGGAAAACCTTTCAGGTTTTATTAGTCAAGACTTCTCTTGATTTCCTAACTGGTTACCCTGTAGATTTCTACTGGTTATACTGCAGACTCTAGGGCACCAGATTGGGCAGGATGGGTTGCTGGTTGAGTAGAAGAGGAGGCAGGAGATTTAACTAGATCAAAGACTTTTGAGTACCTACCAGTGATATAACAACAACAGCAACAAAGAATTATAACAGCAACAAAAATATTATGGAGTTGGCCAAAAAGTTCATTTGAGTTTTTCCAAAAGATGTTATAGAAAAAAAGTCTGAATGAACTTTTTGGCCAGCCCAATACAATGATCATTACAGTCATAAACCTATTACAAGTGAGGCATGAAGGTGGCACAAGGAATAAAGTGGAGAACAAGATGGACGGGGTCCTGCCTTCATGGAATCTATAGTTGAGCAATTTACAAGAACATTTACATTTTGTGTCACATTGAATCTCTGCAACCCAGTAGAACTATCCCCATTGTACTGATGAGGCCACGTGAATTGCTCCACTCAGCCAGCTAGAAATGGGCAGAGCAAGGATTTCAACCCAGATCTGTCTGCTTTCAGTGCTTTTCCTAGGCACTTCCTACCCCACCCCACCCCCCAGCACTCTCTGTGTACAGAGAAGCACACACAGTCCTTAGAACACTAAAAACCCCTTCCCCTCCATTCCCAGGTGGCCCTGCAAGTGTGACGTGTTGTCTCCTGTCTACTCCACCTGCCAATAACCGCTCTTCAATTGTGTTTATTAGCTTTGTGGCACACAGTTACCGTAGCAGTAAATTTATCCTCAACAATACAGTACTCCTATGATTTTCAACTACTAATGGAATTACTATTTTTGTTTGTTTTAAAGCTATAGCCGTAAAATAGGCTCCCAACAATACTTCTGCAGTTTTTTTTTTTAATGTCTTTAAAATTTACTGGAAGTGATAACTGTAATAACAGAATGCCTGTAAACACACAAATGGTCTTCTCGGAAAAAGAGGGGTGGGGGGCTTTGGTTTCTATCATAAAAGATGAATGGTTGGGAGCATAGAAAGAAAAGATGGAGGTGCCCTTGGAGGTTTAAAGAGGTCTGTGATGTTTGACGAGCCACCCCTTCTCCCTGCCAGGAGCATCCAAGAGGGTGATTCATAAAGAGAAAGGAAGCTGAACGGCAATTGAATATGCTAGTTCTGGCTCCTCCTTGGGAAGGTGGGTGTGAACAATGCTAGCCACACCCCGTGTAGTTTCTAGGCACTGCACCCTAGTTTTAGTCCAGAGTCTGGGGACAAATTGGAAGGCAAAGGCAGACGAGAGGAGAAACCAAGATGGTAGACCTAATCTGCAACATTCTGTAAGATTAAAGTGTTAGTTGCTCAGTAATATCTGACTCCTTGTGACTCCCATGGCATGTAGCCCTCCAGGCTCCTCTATCCATGGGATTCTCCAGGCAAAAATACTGGAGTGAGTAGCCAATTCCTTCTCCAGGGGATCTTCCCATCCCAGTGATCAAACCTGGGTCTCCTGCATAGCAGGCAGGTTCTTTACCACCTGAGCCACCAAGGAAGCCCCTCTAAGGTTAAAGGCACGTGAAATATGAGTTGTTTCAGAGAGATGTGATTCCCAAGAATCTGAATACATGGCTTTAAAATTTTGGCTGGAGAGCTCACCCACCCATGGGTTAAGTCACAGCTTTAGAAGGGCCATGCCAGGACTTCCCTCATGGCCAACGGTTAAGAATCCACTTTACAATGCAAGGGACATGGATTTGACCCCTGTTTGGGGTTGCTCTGGGATGTCAAGTTTGATCAAGCTGTGCTTGATGTTTTAAGAGTGAGCCATTGGGTCAGCTGCTCAAAAGTGAGTGATTTTGTGCTTGGTCTGCTACAGGCTTCCAAAGAAAACAAGGCCCACAATTCAAAAAGACACACGTACCCCGATGTTCACTGCAGTACTACTACAATAGCCAGGACATGGATGCAACCTAGATGTCCACTGACAGGTGAATCGATGAAGAAGACGTGGTATTTATATACAATGGAATATTACTCAGCCACAAAAAGGAATGGATTTGAGTCAGTTGTAGTGAGGTGGATGAGCCTAGAGCCAGAGTGAAGTAAGTCAGAAAGGTAAAAACAAATATTGCATACTAATGAATACTTACATGGAATCTGGAAAAGCAGTACTGATGAACCTATTTACAGGGAAAGAATGGAGATGCAGATGTAGAGAACAGACTTATGGACACACTGGGCAAAGGAGAGGGTAGGACAAATTGAGAAAGCAGCATTGACTTTATCATGTGTAAAATAGATGAGTAGTGGGGAACTGCTACATAACAGAAGGATCCCCGCCTGGCGCTCTGTGATGACCTAGAGGGGTGGGATGGGAGCAGGGAGGGAGGCTCATGGGGAAGGGGATATATACATAATTATGGCTGATTTATGTTGCCGTACAACAGACACCAATACAATACTGTAAAGCAATTTTCCTCCGATTAAGAAATTAATAATAAAAAAAGAAAATGAGGCAAATTGGGGCCATTGGGTGCATGTCTGAATACACGGGGGTACACATTTGCATCCACTAACGAACTGATTCATGCAAGTAATAGCCAACTCTCTGCAGATCCACATGGAAAATAACCCATAGCCAAGTTTTAACCCCTCCTCCCCCTCCACCACTATTCAGCACATTTCTCAGGCTCTCTCCAGATGGTCCAAGTCCCTGCCAGGATTGCCCACCCACCTTCTGTTTCTTCAAACTCCACCCATTCCTTTAAAGCCTACTCCAAGCCTCCCCACCTTCCATGAAACCGCCTCTAAAGGCCCCAGCGTGGGAAGAAGCCCCTTCTAAACTTAGGCTGCCTGTCTCCATACAAAGTTTTCTTCATGCCCTCCCTCTCCCATCCTTGAGACTGGTTCACTTTTCATGGAATGTTAAGTTCCTTGAGGCCAAAGAAGACCCTATCACGTACTGCTTTAATGTTCCCTACACTCAACAAAAAACTTCCTTTGAATCTATATCAAAAAGAACAGTGACTTCCCTGGTGGTCAGTGATTAAGAATCTGCCTACCAATGCAGGGGACACGGTTCAATCCCTGGTCCAGGAAGACCCCACATGTCTTGAACAGCTACACCCATGTGCCACACCTACTGAGCCCATGCCCTAGAGCCGGTGCTCTGCAACAAGAGAAGCCACCGCAATGAGAAGCCTGCGCACCACAACTGGAAAGTAGTCCCCACACGCCACAACTAGAAAAAGCCAGCACACAGCCACAGAGACCCAGTGCAGCCAAAAGTAAATAAACAAATAAAAAGAACAAAGATCTCCAACAGATTCTTATAGAGAAGCAGTTGATAACAAGTCAAATTCTGGCTCTCTCTTGCTAGGTGAGCTCAGGAAATAGGTTTAGCTTCTCTGAGCCTCCATTTCCCTATGGGGACAATAAGGAAATTAAGCCCTACCTCACAGTGTTTTGAATCCAACGAAATAACGTGTGTTCAGTGTTGAAAACAAAAATGGACGTGTTATAGATACTCAAACAGGGTTTGCCTGGTGCCAACCCCCACCCCAATTTTTGTTCAGTGCATTTAACAAAACTCTTTCTATACAGGGGCTTCTCAGGTGGCACTAGTGGTAAAGAACCACCCTGAAAGAGCAGGAGACATAAGGGATGCTAGTTTGATCCCTGGGTCAGGAGATCTCCTGGAAGAGGACATGGCAACCCACTCCAGTATTCTTGCCTGGAAAATCCCATGGACAGAGGAGCCTGGTGGGCTCCCATCCACAGGGTCGCACAAATTCAGACACTACTAAAGAGACTTAGCACAAA
The DNA here is from genome assembly GCF_019320065.1 of Cervus canadensis. Lineage (NCBI taxonomy): Eukaryota > Metazoa > Chordata > Mammalia > Artiodactyla > Cervidae > Cervus > Cervus canadensis. The sequence continues at coordinate 24,141,192 of NC_057396.1, forward strand.
TGCACACACGCTTCCTATATATCACTTCCAGGAGCCTCGCAACTACCCCACGAAGTAGATTCTATTATATTGCAGTTGTTCAGTCGCTCATTCGTGTTGACTCTCTGTGCCCCCATGGACTGCAGCAGGCCAGGCTTCCCTGCCCTTCACTGTCTCCTGGAGTTTGCTCAGACTCACGTCCATTGAGTCAATGATGCCATATTATATTAGTATGTTTGTTTTACAGATGAAGAAACTGAGGTCAGGGAAGTTTATGTAACTCTAACCCAAGGCAGCACCAGTAATGAATACTAGAAACAGCCTTCTAATTGGGTCCATTTGACTTTAAACTCCAGGCAGCCTGGCTGGGGTAGGGTACCTAGAGGTGATGCCAGTTAGGATGGGAACTCAGGTCAGTGTGCAGTGAAAACAAAGATGGAGAGACTGGTGGGGATCCAGGGGCTGTGATGGGGATCCCTGACCTGCCACCCCATGACAGGAAGGGTACAAGGCCAGAAGGACGCAGGCATGGCAGCACTCTGCATGATCGGCTTTGCCTCCATCAAGATGCCGAGGAATTCAGGTTGTGGGCAGTCACCATGGCAATGGCAGTGGAGAAGGCACCTAGCAGAGAGCTCCTCCTGACCCAGCCTTTCTTTTAGGGAAAGAGCAATAAGATTCTCCAGGTACTTCTTGATCCCCAAGCCTCAGCCCACCCCACCTCATGCCCAGAGTCCAAGCCCTCCTTGGAAGAGCATCATCACAAGACTATGGGAAGGGGGACAAAGTAAGGGAGGAAAATTCAGGAGAGCCAAGAAGGTCTCTGCTGCCCCAGTGTCTCCCCCACCATTATGAATGTCACCAGCAGATGTTCAAGGTAAGGTTTCAAGGAGGTGAGGAGGAGGCAGGGGTGGGGAAGGAAAACTCGCGTTGGTGTCAAGCATTGTACTACACCCTTGAGGTCCATGATTTGCTTTGATTTCACAATATTCCTGATGAGGAAGGTATGAGTATCTCCACTTCTGCTCTTGTTCAGTCGCTTGGTCATGTCCAACTCTTTGCAACCCGATGGACTGCAGCATGCAGTTTCCCTGTCCTTCACCATCTCCTGAAGCTTGCTCAAACTCATGTCCATTGAGCCGGAGATGCCATCCAACCATCTCATCCTCATCCTCCACTTTACAGATAAAGAAACTGAGACTCAGAGAGGTCAAGCATAAGTCAGGGCTTAGCTCTGCCAAACTTTGAGCCCACCAGATCTGATTCAAAGTCTGTGACTTTGAAGGGTATCATGTCCATGTTTGGAGAATGGGTCTATGATGGCTCTTGCCAAAAAACCAGCCTCTGTTCACCAAGGCAGAATATAAACACAGAGTTTTAGGGGAGTAGAAAGGAGTAGCTCTATTACTTTGTCAAGCAAAAGGAGGACCACAGAAAGTTAACGCTTTCAAGACTGTGCCTCCCTTCCTGGGAAGTTGGAAGAGGTCTTATAGTTTTTGGATGGAAAATGGGGCTGAAGGTAAGGATCAGGGTTGATGCGGTCTTGCATTCTTCTTCTCCTGGGGGCACTGAGATCATTAGGGCCTGGCATCAGGTGATTCCAGGACAGGTTCCTCAAGGACATCATCCTATGACATTCTTTCTGGAACAAAGAATGTTGCCAGAGGAAAGGAGTGTTAGAGAGTGTTGTGTTGAAAGGGTAAGCATCAGGTGTAGCTAGAGGGCAATCATTTTCAGAGTGCAATTAAGCCAGAAAGAGAGGGAGAACAAACATCTGTAGGTTAACTGGGTGGAGAGAACAGGGGCTGGATAAGGGCTAACATAATGGGGTGCCTCTATTAGTTTCCGCCACAGCATGGCTGGTTGAGAAGAAGGCAGAGGAAATGGAATATAATTCAGGACAGGGCAGGTGGAAGACGGGTTGCTGGGGTGGGAGTAGGGGAGTCCTAAAGCCAAAACTCGGCTAAAGAAGCCTGTCCTTAAATCTAAAGCCTCTCCTTCTCCTCTCCTCTGTCCCCTGACTCTCCCTATCATATCCCTTCCCTGGGAATATGACAGGAAGAAGGAGGATGGTGAGGGAGTTTAGAACACTGGAGCATATGCCCTGGTACCCACTTGGAGACGGCAGTTGATGGGGGTGAGGCAGGGATGGGAGGGGGAATACCCCCGCAAGCAGAGACTGTCCCTGACCCTCCTGCAGACTTGTATTAAAAAGAATCCAGGAAATAATTACAGAATGGAGAGGATTTATTAAATTGGATAAGTCCTGGCTACAGCCTTCTTTTTAGGCTTTGAGTAGTGTATGCATTTTTTTTTCATTAAGGCTGCATAATAAAATAATTGCATAATTAGTAAGGAATTTGTTTCCTCTCAAGGAAGTCTTTAATCCCCCTAAAGAACACCTCCCCTCCCCCAGGCTCTGCCTTTATGATGACTGAGGAAGACATAGGTGAGAAAGAAGGAGGTTACCCTTCCAGTGAACAACCCCTGGAGGTAAGAAACAAATGTCACTCCCCACCCCTACCCTAACTCCAAACTTGAATCACTGATGGCTCAGGCTGGCAGAACCTCCTGGGGGTCATTATGTCCATCCTCCTTCTCCACCTGGACCACTCCCATGGCCCAGCTCCTGTTCCTCAAATGTGTCGTTCTCCAAAAATGTGTGGTTCTCAGAATCATCGTCAAATGCAGATCCCTGGGTTCCAGTCCTGTAAAACCCAGGAGAGTAGTAGAGTTGCAGATTTCTACATCCAGTGTCACTTAACAATTGCTATTCATATTAGAGTCTGATAACTACCGGTCCATTTGGAACACAGGGAGCGAGGCAGGGAGTCGGGAAGAGGAGGGCTTGATGCTGATGGGAAAGAGCTTGTGGAGGATTGTGTGCCCTCCTTCCTCATTCTCTCTACACCATGACGAGTTAGGGAAAGCCTCGTTTACTGGCAAGTCTAGCTACTGTCCCTTCTCCTACTTGATCCTCACTTTTTCCATCTGTACAATGGGGGATTGTGCCAGATATTTTAAGCTCCCTTCCAACTCTGAGGTTCTTTGACTCAAAGACCTGTTACCAAGCCACACCTTATGATCTGCCCTCTACTCTGATCAATTATCCCTCCCAGGTGCAGGCAGAAGTGACCCTACAATTCCAATGAAAGAAAACAAATGTCAGGACAGTTTAATCCTGGAAAGGACTCTCCTCTTCAGATTCCAAAATTAAAACTCTGGTCCCTAGTTGAACACAAACATCCCTGGGGAGGATTGAGTTGTCAAGAGCTTCTTTATTCCTCACAGCAGGTTTTACTAGGAAGAAAATGGAGAGAAAAAAATATAAGACCGCTCAGCTAAGAAGGAGGTAAGAAGATGGAGAAATGAAGTGACATCAGTGGTCTGGGAGTCCAGGGTCCTGGATTCCAGTCCTAACCCTGCAGTCCTAACTGTGTGATGATAATGTTGGACGTCACCTGAGCCTGTGAGCCTGGAAAGCAGTGAAGGCTAAGATATCCCCCATCCTTTGTGTTCCAAAACAAAGCATGCTGTAAAAACTCCCACTTCCTCATGTGACTTAGAAAAAATTCACAGATGCCCTCTTGTTTCCCTACGACAAGGCCAGACACAGACCCTCCAAATTCCCTTTCTTTGCTCCATCAATGACTATCTGAACTGCTCATTGCACTCATCAATCAGAACTAACTGCTGCTTAACCAAGCTTTGGTTCTGCCTTTAGCTTTCTGCCACACCTTGAACTTGGCCGCAGTCTTTCTGAGACAGCCCCTCCTGAGGACCCAATGGCCTCAGGGTGAGCCACTCCCTGGTCTACTGTCTGCCCACCCCACCGCCACCTCCCCCACCCCCCCAGGCGCATCCCCTGTCATCCCCCTCCCCACACCTGGTTCTTCTAGCTTGGTTGCTGTTGTTGTTGTTTAGTCACTAAGTCGTGCCTGACTCTTTGTAACCCCATGTCAGGCTTTCCTGTCCTTCACTATCTCCCAGAGTTTACTCAAATTCATGTCCATTGAATTGGTGATGCTATCTGACCATCTCATCCTCTGTTATCCCCTTCTCCTCCTACCTTTTGTGAGGCTGCGCCATGACAGGCAGCCTAGATTAGGAGTAGGCCTGGTTTTCCAGGGTAACATGATTATCAGGCCACCTGGAGCCAGCCAATCAACATGCCCCTAGCTAGAAAAAGGGAACCTATCAGGGGAAAGCTGAAAAGCCCGCGAACACCCAAGTTTGAAAAAAGCCCGCGAAGGTTTGAGCCAATAAGATTACTTTGCAAACATGTAACCAATCCACTTAAGCCAGCTACCAACTGCTTATGCACACCCTATAAATTTGGGTAACAGCTTGGGCTCAGCGCTCTCTGACCCCGCACCACTGTGTTGGACACGGCAGGAGCCCTGACTCGAGTCAGCAATAAACTTCCCTTTTTTTGCGAGTTGCATTGTCTTGGAAGCCTTCTGTCTTCCCGCTCGGGGATTCGGACATTGGGCATAACACCTTTGATCTTCCCCAGCATCAGGGTCTTTTCCAATGAGTTGTCTCTTGGCATCAGGTGGCTGAAGTATTTGAGCTCCAGCTTCAGCATCAGTCCTTCCAATGAATATTCAGGGTTGATTTCCTTTAGGATTGACTGGTTTGATCTCCTTGCAGTCCAAGTGACTCTCAAGAGTCTTCTCCAGCACTACAATTCAAAAGCATCAGTTCTTTGTCACTTAGCCTTCTTTATGGTCCAATTCTCCCATCCATTCATGACTACTGAAAAAGCCATAGTTTTGACTACAGATCTTTGTTGGTAAAGTGATGTCTTTGCTTTCTCTCTATTAAAAAAACCCCTGTTTGCCCCCCTTTTGTGGCACTTGCAGATCTCATGGACAGATCACCCTCCTTCTTGCAATGGCCCTCTCCCTGCCTCTCAGTCATCCTTTGGAAAGGCTCCAAACCCTCTCCCTATCAAATGTGGATCTGTTTTCATTTGACTATGATCATGGCAGGCAAGTTATTTCACTGGACTTCTGCAAAGTAAGAAAAATATATCACAAAGTTATAAAATCAAAGACATAATATACGGGGACTTCCCTGGTGGTCCAGTGGCTAAGAGTCCACACTCCCAATGCAAGGGGCCAGGGTTTAGTTCAGGGAATTATATCCTGCAAGATGCTACTAGATCCCACATGCTACAATTAAGACCCAGCACAATCAGATAAATAAATAAACAAGAAATAAGTTGTTTTTTTTTTTAAGGGCATAATGTATGTAAAAGTACTTTTCGCCATAAGAAAAGAAAATACAGGTCAAGGGGTGCTCAAGTCCCCCACTCTGGATTCCCCTCCAAGGATGTCCTCCAGCACCCACTCCCCTTATGCTCCACCCCTGCTCAGCCCGTCTCTGCCCGTGAACCATCCCGGGTTCCTGCCCAAGTTTTCTGGGGCAGTTCAGCTCCTCAGTCTCCATCCAGAAAGCCACCCCTCCCTTCCCCAGGCACAACCATCCCTCATTCATCACTGTCACATCCCACAGAGGGCTTTTATTTAACAACCAATTTATTTCCAATTTAACTAATCTAGGGATGGGCCATCTCTCTTGCACGCAAACCAACGATGCCTGGGTTGTAAATAGACTTACAAACGGGTGTGCTGGATAATAGAAACTCTCATCACAGCTACATCAGGAGAGAAGGGCGAGGAGGGAGGAGGGGTCACGAGATGGCATGGTGATAAAATATGCAAACCCCCAAGGTAAACAACCCTGGCCACCCTCCCTCCTGGCCTCTGCACTCAGAGCCGCCTGGAATTATTTATTTATTTGTCTCACTGATCCCACGGCTCACCTTGAGCCCAGACAAACGCTTCATAAACAATGCATGAGATGCCAACTCGGGGTTGGGTGGGAGCACACAGGTGCTTAAGGAGGTGGCCAGGATGTGGCCCGAAACCAAGCTCCCCTGACCCACCATCACCCCTGCTGGCAAAGCTGCTTGTACTTCGGTGAGACAGCGGCCCCAGATGAGAGGAAACTTGCTCTTGGGATGGGACAGCTCATCAGTAGTCTACAAGGCCCAGCCTGCCCAAGGAACATGTATCGATCCACTGGACATATCTGAGGGCAGAAGGGCTTTGTTTACAAGGCCAATGAGGCTGGATCAAGGCTCGGGCTATCTCCCGGGCTGGGTGGGCTGCAGTAGGTCACCCAACAGGCCTGAGGCTGCCTCCATGCCTCGGCTCCGCTGCCCTCCTGCTCTGCCTCTCTCCAGATTCTCAGCTTGTGTGCAGACCCCTGAAGTCCCATCCAGGACTAGCCCTAGCTGGGGGAAGAGGCATTAGGCCAGGAAACTGGATCTCAGAAAGAGTGGAGCCACTTTCTAGCTTGGCAATTTGGGGTAAATTATCTCACCTCCCACGTCAGTTCCCTTCCCTGAAATGAAGGCCTTGAACCAGACCATCTCCGAGGTCTTTCCAGCTCACCCTCTAAGAGGTGGAGACACAGAGAGGGTGGCTAGGCTGTGAGAACGATTCATCCTCCACCTGGGAGACCGTCCAACGCATCTCTAAACTACACCTCCTAAGACTCTGCCTAACTGAGCACTTCCCAGAGCTACCTTGGAGGACTGAGCGAGTTTATGCTAAACAAACAGCACTTGGTCATTAGGAACATTTATATAGTGGTTGTACCACTGCGGGAATGGAGAGTCCGTCCCAGACTGGGCCTTTCAGGAGGATGTCCCCACTGAGCAGCCTCTCCAGCCCCCAGGACAGACCCCCTTGCCCATCCCAACCCTGAGTTCTTCTCTCTGCAACTGCCATAATTCCCTGCCTATATCATGCTCCCAGTGTCTCGGGAAAACCGACTGGCAGGCCTACTGATTCCATTTAAAAGGATGATGCATGTGAAAATGATTTTTAGCTGGGTGTCCAACTCAATCCTAAAGCAATTAGGAGAGGGTGTGTTTATTAGGAGAGCCAGGGGCATCTGTTTGCGAGCTGACTTCAGGATGCTGTTTGTGTGTTAGAGATACAGGGGTGTGCCAGGTGGGAACCCTCTGTCTCGAGAGCAGGGAAAACCTGGGCACAACAGAGCAGGGAGAAGGCCCTTCCAGCAGAGCCACCGTTCTCTGAGAAGGGATGCTGAGGACCAAAAGGAGAAGGAAGCAGTAAGGCTTCCTTCCCCTCCCTTTACCCACATCCCACTGTTACATGGCTGGATGCCTCTAGCGGCCAGAGATATTTAATCGAATACTTTTGTTTGGATCTTGCATCCCTGGTAACCTGAAGATGTTACCATGGCAATCACTGAGTAATGCATCTCGATTATTTATGGCCTTGCAAATAGGGTGGGGAACCACTCCAGGCCCCACAGAAACAGCAGGGAGTTAGAGCCTCATTTCCTCCTTTCTCTTTTCCCCATCAGCCCCAGAGAAAGGGGAAAAAGAAGATGCCAGCTTGGTTGGTTGGAAATAGCTCAAGGCAGTTTGGCATGGCAGATCTCTACCACCACCCCGACACCATTTCCCTTTTATGGCCCTTAGAACTTTCCTGTTCCCCAGCCCTTTCATTCTGGAGTTCCCACAGCTCTTCCAGGTCACCCACTCCCCAGGGAATAGCCAAAGATGGAGGAGAGTAGTTAGGAGTATCTAGTGACTTGGGCCCCCAGTGCTAGCAGAAGCTGGGCTAAAATTCTAGTCACACCACCTATTACATCTCTGACCTCAGACACAGAACATGGCCTTCCAAAGCTTCTGGTTCTTCAAGTGTCAAATGAAGGTAGGGATGGGTCTTATACTCACACAGTTATTGAAAGGGTTAAACAAAATAATGCATAAAGCTCTTGGTACAGCACTTGGCATTTAGTAAGGGCTCAATAAATCACAGCTGTTCTATAGCCATTACAATCAACCATCCTAGCACACATGTGTTCGTGGATAGACGTTGGGGCCATCAAGAGGGCAACAAGGGCAAGAGGATAAAGCTGGGAGCTGACAGGTATTGGGGTGGGGTGGGGGAAAACAATTTTCTTCTCTTGTCTGGAAAGAGGAACAGTAGGAGTCTCAGTGGCCAAATTAAACCTGGACCCCCTCAGCCCAGGTCTCAGCAGGCCATCACTCTACTCCTAACAACCAAATCCCTCTTCTTACAAGGTCAACCCCGTATGGGGTTGAATTGTGTCCCAACACAATCCATGTCCGCTCTGCCAACAGAACCTTATTTAAAAGTAGGGTCTCTCTTTGCTGTCTACCTGATGCCGTCACAACATTGTTAATCATGGGCTTCCCTGGTGGTTCAGTGGCAAAGAATGTGCCTGCTAATGTAGGAGACTCTGGTTCAATCCCTGGGTCAGGAAGATCCCCTGGAGAAGGAAATGGCAACCCACTCCAGTGCTCTTGCCTGGGAAATTCCATTGACAGAGGAGCCTGGTGGGCTACAGTCCATGGGGTCGCAAAGAGTCAGACACGACTTAGCAACTAAACAAAAAATACTCCAATACAAAATAAAAAGTTAAATAAAAATTAAAAAGTGGGGTCTTTGCAGGTTAGGATGAGATCATACTGGTTCATACTGACTCATTGGAAAAAACCCTGATGCTGGGAAAGATTGAGGGCAAGAGGAGAGGATGAGATGGTTGGATGGCACCACCAACTCAATGGACATGAGTATGAGCAAACTTCAAGAGACAGTGAAGGACAGGGAAGCCTGGCGTGCCGCAGTTCATGGGGTCGAAGAGAGTTGGATACCACTTAGCAACTGAACAACAACAACAATACTGGGTTAGAGGACACCCACCCTAATCCAGTGACCGGTATCCTTACGAGAAGAGGGAACTTGGGACACAGGCACACTACGTATTACACAGTGTGACAAGAGACAGAGGCTGGAGTGATGCTGGAAGGAGACTATTTATGAGATCACATCCCTGATGGTGCTGGTGGTACAGTGGTCGTGAAGAGTTATGTGTGCACGCACGTGTAACTGAGTTCATGTGTGTGTGTGTGTGTGTGTGTGTGTGTGTGTGTGTGTGTGCCCTGGAGGACTGGAGGGAGTGTCATGCTACTTATTCTGTCCCTGGCAGTGGTGGAGCTTGTGGGCAGAGGGGTGTCTGCAGCCCCCTCAGTGGAGGAAAGCTACCTGAGAAGGTCACAGAGACACCAAGGCCTGAGCAGAGCAGATAAGCAGAGTCTGCAAGATCCAGACCAGTGGCCCCCAATCTGCCATCCTCAAACCCCTACAGGTTCCCACAGGTAGTAATGGGGCCTCAGGAGCTATTTTTAATATTTCTGTATGCCTAGCAGAAACGACACATTTACCAAAGATAAGGCTGCACAGACTGCTAACTGAGACATCATTTCTTTGCTTTTGGCTGGAATCATATCAACTCAGTGTGATAACACTGCTAATCTCACACTGATCTGAACCCCTGATTGGCAGTCATACATGGCTTTGATTAATAAAAAATGGGAAAACAAATTATTACTTGATAAATGCAGTTTGTTTGGTAGACATAAATCTTTAAAAAATACAGGGTGCATGGTACAGAGGCAGGGAGAGATGATGTGACTGTTAAGAATACAGGCTCTGGAGCCAGATGCTCAGAATCAAATCCTGGCTCAATCACCTGTCACAGCAAGTTGTCTTTGAACTCTCTAATCCTGGCTCAATCACCTGTCACAGCAAGTTGTCTTTGAACTCTCTAAGCCTCAGTTTCCTCATCTACAAAATAGGAGTCATAATAATATCCATCTTCTAGGATTAGTGTGCAGATTAAATGAGATAATATAGAGATGGCGCTTAGGTCCTTATTTGGCATGTGGCAAGTATTCATGAAATATCAGGTCTTTTTTTGTAATCACTATTACTAGTCTTACTATTAGTAGGGGACATCCCTGGTGGCTTTAGACAGTAAAGAATCTGCCTGCAATGCAAGAGCCTAGGATGGAGCCCTGGGTTGAAAAGCTCCCCTGGAACAGGAAATGGCTACCCACTCCAGTATTCTTGCCTAGAGAATTCCATGGACAGAGGAGGCAGATGGGCTACAGTCCATGGGATCGCCAAGAGTCAGACATGACTGAGTGACTAGCATTTCACTTTAACTATTAGTGGGGAGAAAAAGTTGGGAACCACTAGGCTAGGTTTTTCTTGAGATTCAAGACACATCTGTCATCAGTGTTCCCACAAAAAGGGAAGAACTGGAGGAAATGGACCCTCAATTCATAGGTCAGAACTCACTCTGAGTGTAGGAAGTCTCTCGGGGACTAAGAGATTTGAAGAGGATGGGCACCCAGTTGACCTGTTCCCCACTGATAGGGAATCAGATTTTATCTGCCACCTAAGGCCTGAAATTAGGAAAGATGGAGTCTAGGCCAGGATGGACTTACTGTATTATTTTGTGTTGCTGGATAACAAATTGCCACACATTTAGTGACTTAGAAGCACACCACATTTACTACTGTCTCACAGCCTGTGGGTCCAAACTCCAGACAGGCTCAACTGAGTTCACCAGTCAGAATCTCTCAAAGCTGAAATCAAAATGTTGGCCAGCCTGTTCCCTTATCTGGAGGCTCTGGGGAAGAACTCACCTGCAAGTTTCTTCAGGTTGTTGGCCAAATTCAGCTCCTGTGGTTGTAGGACTGAGGTCTCAGCTCCCCTTCTGGCCACCAGTCAGGGCTGGTCTCCATTCCTACAGGCTGCCCACAACCCTCCTCCAGGGGCCCCTCCATCTTCAAACTGGCATACTTATAAATTCTTCTCTCAACTTTCACTTCCGCCACCAGCCAGAGAACACTCTACTTTTAAAGGAATTGCTTGATTAGATGGGGCCCACCCCAATCATCTCCCAATCTTAAGGTCAAATGTGTTATAACATAATCATAGGAGTGATAGCACGTTCACAGGTGAGAGTAAGGGTCTCTGGGGGTCTCGGGGGGTCATCCGTAGAATTCTATCCACTTTACACAGGATGCCAGACAGAGGGCAGCTGGCTTAGGATAAGGCACTGTTTGCATCATGGAGGGACTGTGTATTTCTTTCCACTCAAGGGCAGCATAGCCATCATGAAGGAATATTATTAACACAGGCGAGCACCCACCATTGCCAGTTTGCTCCAACAACTGCTGGGTGCCTAGGGTTTCAGGGATCAGGGCTAGTTTGTGTTCATGTCACCCAGAACCACATGCACTGAAAGCAAGTGCACATTTGCCTCCTGACTTCATTCTCCTCCCTTTGTCTTCCCCCAGCTTGGGCTGAGCCACTCTGGTCAGCTCCCTTTCTCACCTGGAGGAGGAAGACCTTTTGTAATTCAGCCAGGTTCTTCCTCTCCTCTGCCTGCTTCTGTTCAAAACCTGATGACTCTGAGGCCATGACTCCACCTCTGTCTTAGGAGAGTACTTTTGTCCCCTTAACCTGTGGAGTGAGCCTCACATCAACCCTTAGTGGGTCCAAGACCCCCACCTTTGGCTGGTCAATCTTGTTCTAGGGCCTTTGTCCCCAGTGTGCAGCTCCATCCCACCTGGACCCCATGTGCTCAGCCAAGCGATAGGCCTTCCACACGGGGACCTCTGACGGGTGCTCCGACCCCCCACAGCCCCCCGGGCCAGGTGTTTCCTATATAGTCAGTGTCACCTACACAGCAACCAGTCACCTCCCAGCGCCTGTTCTGCAGGTCCCCAGCACTTGGAAATGACCCGCTCCATCACACGCCACCTTACTCTCTGCATCTGTAACACAGAGGTATGGACAGTTAGACCAGCAGTCTGAATTCTGGCTAGGTAGAAAATCACCTGTGGAACTGTTGAAATACAGATTTCTGAGCCTAACTTCTGAGGGGTGATGTGAAGCTCTGGAGTGGGCCCAGGGCATCCCCCTAGGCCATTCTCGGTGACCAGTTCAGGAGCCCTGGTCCCTCCAGGTCTGACTTCCTGAGCTTCTGAAAACTTCCAGGCCACACATGAGCTAGACAGCTCCCAGCCCTCCCTCTGCAAGGCCCTTCAGCAGGGCAGAAGCCCTCTTGAGGAAGAGGCGGGGGCATTCTACAACATTTTAGGTCACTTTCAATTGGCTGTTCGATCGGGGCGACGAGAATGCCTGAGTATAGAAACATCCTCATCGGTCTCAGTATAAAAGAAAGGGTCCTGCACCATCCTTGATGGGGTAGTGTGTGTGTGCGCTTGGTCGCCCAGTCATGTCTGACTCTTTGCAACCCAGTGGACTATAGCCCACCAGGCTCCTCTGTCCATGGGCTTCTCCAGGCAAGAATACTGGAGCGGGTTGCCGTTTCCTCCTCCAGGGGATCTTCCCAACCCAGGGATGGAACCCATGTCTCCTGCACTGGCAGGCATGTTCTTTACCATCAGAGCCATCAGGGAAACCCTGATGGGGAGGGGCAGGGGCCATTCCACTGGAGCCAGCCCCCAGGACCAGCCCCCTTCCTGTTCCCAGGGTTCTGGGAAGCAGCGACTTGCCGCCAAAGTGCTCAGAGCAGCGATTGTCTCGTTCACCCGGTTGTTATGGAGAGAACCGACACACAGGCAATCAAACCCCTTAGCTCACCTGCCAGAGGAAGAGAGAGAGCGACAAGTGTAACGGGGGGAGAGAACAGATCTCCCGTGTCACTCGGCTCACATTATCCCCCGTAATGAGCTCTGCCCGACAGACAGCTGCTCACACGGCGCACACAGGTACAGCGCTCACTCGCGGCTGCGTGGTGCCAAGGAACCCAGAGAAGGCTTCTCGGCACCCCTGCAAGTCTGGGGGGCTGTGCCAGGCTCCCTGCGGGGCCTCAGCCTCCCCTCCCCGCACCCCCCATCCCAGCTCGCTGAGCGGGCAGGAAACCAAACCCTCCTCAGGCTCAGCTCCCCGTGGCAGCAGACGGCTCACCAGAACCTTCTGTCTGTGAGTTTCCATGGGGTGGGGAGGGAGGGTGATAATCAAGCTCCCTGACCTTACAGCCCCAGATGAACAATACACCTACCGTGACGGGCTAAACCATCGGGCAGGACCAAGGCCTGGGTGGAGGCTGCAGGGAGGAAATGAGAGTTATGCTAGGCTCTGGAGGAGAGGCCGGAGGAAGCGACAGGTGTTAGGAGAGGTCAGAAGCGCATGGGGAAATAAAGGGACCCTGGGCCTCCCCTCTGGCTGGGGAAGGGGCAGCCCGGGGCTCCTTGACAAGCTGTTCCCCCACTTAGGACAGGTGAGGGGAGGGAGCAAGATGGACGTGGAATCAGGTCTCTAAGTTCTTGGAGACCTTGAGATTTTCTAAAAGCCTAGTTGATGGAGTCAGGAGGGGCAGGTTCCAGGCCCAGCTTCTGACCAGGACGTGGCAGTGGGCAACCCACTCAGCCTCTCTCCTCTAGTTCTTTCTAAGCCTTAACTGTGTGGGGCTGGGTATGAGCCAAGAGTGAGGAAGCAGGTGGGGAGAGGCAGGAGAGCGTCCCTCCTGCATTAATACAGGCTGGACTCAGGAGGATTTTGTGTCCCGGAGAAGAGAAACCTCAGCTCACACACAGGGTTTCCCCCAAAAGACCTCCCCAGGAGCCTGCAGGCAGCAAAATAAAACAAAACTATCAATTCTTTCTTTGTTTTTTTTTCTCCCCAGGGCATAATAACCCCATTCTCAGTTAACATTGGGCCTGCTTCCCGCCTCCCTCTCTCTCTGTTGCTGGGGGCAGCCTGAGAAGCCTAGACGTCTGAGCGATGCTCGGGAGAATGTAGGCAGGAAGGGTCGGGCGTGGAAGGGAAGCCAGCCTCCAATTCTTCCCAGCAGCGGCTCCAGATCTGCCCGCTGCCCTCTCGTCATTGGCTCCTCTCTCTCCTACAGCCAATGGGTGGGCTCCTCGGGCCAGGCTGGACCCAATGAGGCTGAGCCGCCGTCCGGCAGCCTGTCCAGCCCAACCAGTGGCAGGATGCAGGGAGGGGAGAGGGAGGGAAGGAAACAACCTGGGGAGAGCAAGAAGCCGGGGACTTGGAAGAAACCTCAGTGGCTCCTGAGCAGTAAATGAGTTGGTGTTTAAATGAGATGCAAATGACATGCAAATGAGCCTCTTGTACTTTTGAAGAGAGGCATCGCAGTTTGGCTAAGAGAATAGCAGTTAATCTCGCAGCCCACCAGAGACATCCAGAGTGACCCCCTCCTCTCCTGGGGACTCTCCACTGACTTTAGGAGCTGCCTGAGCTTCCCAAAGCGGTCCTCACCGAATTAGGGCTGCCCACCTCCTCGGTGCTGGGTGCCCCCGACACAGCATCTGCCGGTGACTCGGCTTTCTTCCTTTTTCACAAGCTAAACGGGTAAGGGGTGAAAGAGTACCCCCAGATCTAGAATTCACACCACCAGAGAAGTCCAGTGACGGTGGGACCCTGCTATCGGTGCCTCCCCCAGTCACACGTGAGGGGCCTGACCCGTGTCACACAGCAGTTTAGGGCAAAGCCACGCCTGGGATTCAGGGCCCCAAGACCCACCGACCCCCTCCTCCAGTTCACCAGCTCACCCTGTGAAGGCAGCTTCCCTTCTGAGGCCTGCGAGCTGGGGAACCGCTCATAGGAGAGAGGGCCCAGCAGCATCTGAGAGAAAAAGCGCCTGTCTCCTGTCTGGGAAACTCAGCCCGAGTCTCCTCCCAGCTCCAGGGCCCAGTTCAGAGGAAGTGGGACCACACCGCCCCAAGGATTCCACACAGTTCTGAGTCTCTCCAATCTCCATGGACCCCCACCAACAGTCCCTCCCGCTTTCCCCATCTTTGGCCAGACCGCTGACATTCCCGGCCTCGGGGCCTCCTCCACTGGGCCCCCCAGTGGTCCACACCTGGGGTGTGGGGATACCAGAGGGGAGAAAGCAGGCAAATGGCAGAGCACAGTGTCACGCGTGCAGATTGGATCAGGGGCTTGAGATGTCAGAAACGACCTCCAGAGGGCAAAGGGGAGCTGGCTGAGCACCCCCGCAAAAGGCAAACAGCCTGAGGAGGAGAGTGGAGCGGGTGAGGGGTGTGGTCCACAGGCTCTCCAAACCACAGGAGGAGTCAGCCCCCCACTCACGTCCCTCAGCCCTTGGCAGGCTTCAGAGCCCACCTTCCCGCCCTCAGTGGGCCTGGCCCAGCCCTTCTCTGCAGTCAGCCCCAGTCCAGGACGCAGGGCCCCCATGTGAGCAAACCAGGGGCTGGGGGGGAGCAAGGAAGCCAACCTGACATACACTCCCTGACAGGAACCCCCGGAGTTCAGAGCCAGCCCCTTGTGCATAGTAAAAGTCTGATAAATAGACATGTTAATTGATTGGCTAATAAAGTGATTCGTGTTGGAGACAGTCAGTGACTTCTCACCCCCTCCCCAAACCTTTTCAGATTCAGATAGAGAACCCAAACCCCAGATCACGAGGTCACAGCTGGCCAGGGACCAGATCTGACAAGACACCTGCCCTCCTACAGGGGGGCAGTGATTACCCCTGCCCCAAGAAGGGTCAAGGTGTTTCCCAGATGGCTGAGCAGGTAAAAAGTGCATGCATGCTCTAGGGACTGCAACCCCACCAGGCTCCTCTGTCCGTGGAATTTTTCTCAGGCAAGAATAGTGGAGTGTGTTGCCATTTCTTTCTCCAGGGGATCTTCCTGACAGAGATCAAACCCCCATCTCCTGCACTGGCAGGCAGATTCTTTACCATTGAGCCACCAGGGAAGTCTCTGAGCCTTAGTTCCCTCACTTATAAAAGGAAAGTGATTATTTACTTTCAGATAAACAAAATAAAATTAGGTAATAAAATGTGTGAAACGCTCTCCACAGTGTCTGGCACAAGACAGGTACTCAACAAATCTTAGTCCTTTTTTCTTTTATTTCTGCAGAAAATAATATTTGGCTTTTATTCCTGCCAAATAGTCTTTCCTTCCCATTTTCTATGTGGCAAACTCCTATTCATCCTTCAGTGCCCAGCACAGCAGCATGAAAGTCAACAAAAAGTAGTAGTTAGATGATACAGTGATAGATAAGAATCCACCTGCCATTGCAGGGGACACGGGTTTGATCCCTCGTCCAGGACGATTTGACATGCCTTAGAGCAACCAAGCCTGTGCCCCACAACTACTGGGCCAGTGCGCTGTAACTACTCAAGCCTGCGTGCCTAGAGCCCAGGCTCTGCAACAAGAAAAGTCATCACAATGAGAAGCCTGAGCGCCTCGGTGAAGAGTAGTCCCCTTTCGCTGCAACTAGAGAAAGACTCCGCACAGCAACGAAGACCCAGTGCAACCTGATATAAACATTTAAATAAATAGATTATTTTTTCAAGTAGTAGTTAAACAATTACAAACTTTTGACCCACTGTTCCTGGGTTTGAGTTCTGATTCTGCCAATTACTCTGTGACCTGAGATAAATCACTTAACTTCTCTGTCCTTCAGTTTCCTCCCCTGTCCCACGGGATTATTATGCAGATATAATGTGCATGATGTACTTAGACCAGTGTCTACTACTTAGTAGGTGCCCTGGTGGCACTAGTGGTAAAGAACCTGCCTGCCAATAGGGAGACATAAGAGACACAGATTCGATCCCTGGGTGGGGAAGATCCCCTGGAGGAGGGCATGGCAACCCACTCCAGTATTCTTGCCTGGAGAATCTCATGGACAGAGGAGCCTGGGGGGGGTGGAGCGGGCGGCGGCTACAGTCCACAGGATCACAAAGAGTCAGACATGACTGAAGTGACTTAACACACACACGCTGTGAATTTTTTAAAATTAAATGGCCAGCTCAGATGTCATCTGAAAAATCTGATATGTTACTGATTGAAGCTGAGCTTGTGACACTTCTCTTAGCTGTAAATGATCCTAGGCGTGGGCTCCCCTCCATGTTGCCCAGGGTGACCTGTGCATCACACAGCAGAGAGTGAAGGTCAACAGATGAACTATAAACTAAGTGGAGAAACCAGGGCATGAGCTGACCTGGGGACCAGGAGTCTAGAACCAGTCCAAACCCCAGACCTAACTACCTCTCACTTCTACAAGTACATTTCTGGGGAATTAAAATCCAGACAGATTCTCCTCTCAAATGGCTTAGGCACTGTTCTTTCAGAGATGGTTTCTCAAGGTCATTGCAAACACAGGATCTAACGGCCCCTCTCTGCAGCCTTCCTCCCTGGGAGCATAGTGCCACCGAGACACAACTCTTAGCTTCACAAATGCAAGATGTGTTCTGATCATTTTCAGGCTCCCTCCCACCCACTGCCAGCTCTCTATCCCCTGAGCCAGGCAGCAGCGTAGCCACAGTCAGGAAATCCTATCTAGCCTTGGCTTGACATTTCAACAGTCCAAGACCTGGAGATAAAAGTTGTCACTGAACAAAGTTCATTTCCCCCCACCTTCTCCTTTTCAGAGGCTTGATAGGCATCAGTGTGGGTGCCGAGATGGTCCTCTGCCTCTTGCTGCTGCTGCTGCAATTCCTGCTTTTTAGGGAGGGAGCCTTCACAATTGATGATTACAAAGAAGCAGTTTATCACCTGTGCTTTTATGATTGCCGCAACTAAGGGGAAAAAGATGTCCTTTCAGATAAGCATGTGAAGGAGTGGGGAGAAAGATTTTCAAAGCTTCCTTTGTTCTCTTGAAGAGCCATGCCATAGAGTTCTGGCAGGCAGCCCAGGAGAAAGGAGAATTTTAAAAACACAATCTGAGCTGACTTCCAAGCCACTACACCATCCCTGTCGTCAATTAGGGATGTTACTTTACAAGGGGTATGGACCATTGTCTCATCTAGCCTACTCTCCCTAATTGGATGTGAACTTGTGATGAATTCTCCCGAGAAGGGCTCTGTGCTTAGAGGTCCTCTCCTGCCCCTTGGCACTCAAGGCCAGCTTGGACTGGGCTGGCACAGGCCTCTGGGGCATGTTGCTGGCAGGCTGATAAGAGAAGGACCTTTCTGAGACCCTTCAGTGCAAACAGAGAGCATAGACCCAGAATTCAGAGAAGGGCAGGCTGCCTGTCCATACTGGGAACTGAACGTGGGTAGCCAGGGAAAGGATGGAAGGTCGATTCTGTGCTTCCTGCCAATTACATCCCTGCCCAGTTTCAGCCTGAGGTCCTTCCCACCCAGCCCCTAAGCCAGGTTCTGAAGATAGGCCTCATCAGGGTGCAGAGAGCTTTCAGGACCTCAGTCTTCAAAGGAATGGATTGAGCTGCTGCAGATCCAATAAATACTGTGCTCAAGAAGCCTGTATACCCTGAGTCACAGCCTCACCACCACCAATGATCAGGGAACAACCATCTTCCTTAGCAAAGTGAAAATCCAATCTGCCACAGTTTGTGATGGAGGAAACTGCTGGGGTGAAAGGGAAGTGGGATCTTGAAGTGTATGGGACCACCTAGGCCTTTGGAGAAGATGGAGCCTGGAGATCAGAGAGCCCTGGACCACCAAGCCATCTGGAGAATGGAGCCTAGAGCTCATGGACCTTGGGACCACCTAGCATCTTGAGAAAGTGAAGCCCAGGGCACAGGTGATCCCCACTTCACCTTGCAACCCCAAATGTAGGGAGGACCATTTTCTTATTCTCTATAGTATAGTGAGATCAAGGTAGAAAGGTATAGAAAACTTTCCCAAAGCTTCAGGAAGAGCAAAAGGGGAATAAACACAGAGTAACACAACACCAGATCACTGGTTCAAGACCTACTCCTGGTTCATGTTCAACATAGCTCCCTGCTGAGGTTGCTGTCCACCAAGATGGACCCTGGATTGAACCCTTGCCAGAGGCCACCTTTCTCTCAACCAGGGTCCTGGAGGTCATGTCCAAGCAAGTGAGATGGGATTTACACTACATCCCACCTTAGATCTGCCTTTTGAGTTCTAGGTTCTGTCCCAGAACCCACTAGGATAATTAAGGCAAGGAATATCCAGCAAATATCTCCAGGAGGAGACCTCAGCAGGCCTTGGCATCATGAGCATCGAGAAATGCAATCCTATAGCCTCTCCCATGAGCAAGAAACACAGAATTCAAAAGCAAAGGGCTGTTTTCCTAATCTAAGAAAGCCTAGCCCACTTGAAAACTTGGTCTTCAGCCTAGGTTTCCTGCTCATCCCTCCAGTTCTCTATGGCATTAGAGCCATGCCCTGCATGGCTCTTAACAATTCCCTGTCCTATGCACAGTTCTTGATGCAATTCCCTAGAACTCTTATTTGCCAGTTGGGTCCCTATATTGACCAGATGGATCATCCGTATCCACAATAAAACAACTATCTGACTTTCAGCACTAACTCCTGATCCCACCCTACTGCTGACCTACTCTCTGATGCCAACTTGAACAAATGTTAAAAATCATCCCACGTCTACTTAGAACTTATGAATGGAGGGTCTAGTGGCCCTTTTACCAGCAGCCAGCCATATTGCTGAGAGAGACAATAACCATCAGAGCACAAGAGATAAGAAAACGAGTCCCCCAAAAGATCTGGAAATTAACAGAACTGTTCTATATGAGGTAGGAATTTACTTGAAACTCTGAAGAGGGAAGATAGAAAAGAAACAGAAAGAGCTGGCAAGATGACCAAAGATTGTATGTCACCCGATGAACTGAACCATCTCTTCAATCCCTGCCTTCTCTAATCTCCAACAAGTCGACAAAAACTCAGAAAATCTGGAAACCCACAAAGGAGAGGATACAGACAAGCCTGGGAGTGGAGCATCTGAAGTGTGAAATACTAAGTGAAGGAGCTCAAGAAATCACAGGGTAATATCACAGGCCACAGAATTGAGTTTCCTGCCTACTTCAGTAGATCTCTTATGTGTCAGGAGGTTTCAGTTCATACCTTAAAGTGTAAACATCACAGCTGCCATTTTATTAAGTACCTACTATGTGGCAAATTTTGCATAATTTGCTCTTTTAAGCCTATATAATCCTGTGAGGTAGGTATTATACCTATTTTAGTGATGAGGACACCGAGCTTCAAAGTGGTTAAATAAAGTCCCCAAGATCATACAACTATTTTGTCAGATCCAGTCTTTTGGGCAGCTGAGTCCAAAACCCATGCTCTTTCCACCATGATATACGGGACTCCAGAAGTGTCCTGATTCTCTTCCATCTTCGTCTCAGTTTCATCTCATTTTCCTTTAATCTGCTCCTGAAACCCAGCTTGGGCCTGAGGTGACATCCACTGAGTTAGACCACAACCAGTCAGCCATTTAACAAAGATTTCTTAAACTTTTGCCATTTGCCAGGAATTGTGCAGGAGATTGAGAATTCCAACACATGTATGATACAAGCAATGACCAAGTGCTGGGTGCCGTGATAGATGTGTACCTACGGTTCTATGGGACAGCGCAGGTGGAGCCCAGGTCCTGGCTTGGGGCAAGGAGTAAAGATCAGGGCACTGAAGTCCCAGCAGGTTCTTTGGCTGAAATTGTGAAATGGACCACACGCAGTCTCCCAATGTCAAACAGCTGAGCCTAGAGATCCCCTAGGGACTGTGACTTTTTTTTCCCCACTTCATTCCTTTGCCAATCAGGAATGACAGAAAACACAGATGGTCTTAACAGACCCAATCCTACCTTGAAGGAAAGGAAAAATCAAGCTAACATTTTCTGAGTATCTATGTTCCAGGTACCCCATCAGTCTACACAACTTCATTTTGCTATCAGAGTAACAGAGTGGTTGATTTAACTCAACTAGGGCATTCAGCTGGAGAAGGCAGAGCCGGGATTCCAGATCCAGCCCCTGCTACTCCAAAGTCCATGAATGATCTTTACACTATGTCCAGCCTCACTGCCTCTGGGAAGAAGCTGCTGGGTGTCCACTTGAATCTACTGGTAGATTAAATGCGAGCACAGCGGGTAGCACGTGCTGTGTGGGTCTGTGCCAACCTGCCCTTGCCCAGACCCTCCCCATGTCAGAGGACACAAAATAATAAAATAAAAGGACCCAAGGGCTTGGGTCCATGCTTGTCCATGCTCTTCAGCCTCTTCTGCACCAAAGTCCCTTCCCCTGAGCTGCCATGATTCCCTACATCTCCACCTCCCCTGACCAGCTGGGAGTCCTGAGCATCAGCCTCAGGAAAATGTCAGCCAGGCCTGGCCAAACATATGCCTGTGTCATTGGCACCGCAGGGAGCTCCAGCAGTCAGGAGGCGGAAGAATCCGTGCCAGGGGTGGGGCAGATGGCTTCTCATCGGCCCGCCACAGGTGTGAGAACCCTCCAACCTACTCTTGGCTTCCTCTCTGATACAAGGGCTGCCCATGAGCCTTCATCCCCCCTGCCCATGGCAACCCACCCGGCCCTCGGTGCCCTGCCAGCCCAAAAGCTGGCAGAGACTCCGGCGGTGCGATCCCCTCTACCACCTGCCGGTTGTCACTCTTCATTGAGCATTGCTGCCCTTCCATGGGGCTGCGCTCCCAGGCTCCAGGCTTCCAATCTGCTCTCTGGGAGGCTGACAGAGGACGGGCAGGGCCAGGGGAGGCCTCCCTACCTCGCTCCAGCCAGCTCCTTGCCCAGGGCCTGGATGCTGGAA
Organism: Cervus canadensis; assembly: GCF_019320065.1. Classification (NCBI taxonomy): domain Eukaryota; kingdom Metazoa; phylum Chordata; class Mammalia; order Artiodactyla; family Cervidae; genus Cervus; species Cervus canadensis. The sequence goes on from NC_057396.1 coordinate 24,162,605, forward strand.
CAAGAGCTAGGAACCCAGATGGTGATTGCTGCCATCTAATTATGCGTGCATATGATATTAGCCAAAAGCATTTGACGGTCTCCTGCAGGCTCAGGCAGATCAAATGGAGAGGCGCGCAGGTTCGAGGATTACTCCAGCAGGGCAAAGGCTGACAAGACTGCCTGCTGCCACTCGAGCGGCCACTGGTAGCCTGTCTCCTCCCAGCAGACTCCTCACCCTTCACCCAAGGGAAGAGGAAAATCCAGGGCCAGCAGCGGCTGGAGTCCTCCGAGGTGCCTGGCTCTTGGCCTTTCCCTAACCATGACCTGCCAGTCCCAATACTAAGGACCTTGAACTTCACCAGGAGAGAACCGAAGCATTGTTGTGTCCCCCAAGGGGCAACTATAGAGAATTCTCTGTTCATGTCCTGATAATCAGGAAGCAGTCTCATATTCTTTTGAGATAACCACATCTGTCTCACTGGTTGATAACCCCTTATCTAGAAGGAAACATCAGCCCATGTGGCACTTTTTTAATTTTTTATTTATTTATTTATTTTTGGCTGCACTGAGTCCTCATTGCTGCATGCAGGCTTCCTCTAGCTGCAGTGAGCCAGGGTTCCTCTCGGTTGCAGGGCACAGGCTCTAGGCATTTGGGCTCAGTAGTTGTGACTCATGGGCTTAGTTGCTCCCCAGCATGTGGAATCTTACTGTATCAGGGATCAAATCCATGTCTCCTGCATTGGTAGACAGATTCCTATCCACTATATCACCAAGGAAGTTCACATGTGGCATTTTTTGCAATTAATCAAGAACTATTATTGCCTTGGCCTGGCCCAGTTTCCTGAAGGTTAGATACTGTTTGGTTTTATCTTCTTTCTGGAACCTAAGAAATGCGCTAGTGTATACTTAGCACATGCTTTGTATACACTAGGGGCTTAAGACAAGTTTCTTGAGCTCACTTCCACAATTCCAGTCAGCTATTTTCTGGTTATCTGCTATGATGGGTACCACGCTAGACACTGGGAAACAGACATGAACAAACTGCAGCTCCTGCCCTATAAAATTCTCATCTAGCCTACTAAGATTTAATTGTGAATGATGGCAAGGGAAGAAGGATCCTCAAGAAGGAAAAAGACAGGCGGGAACTGAAGGCAAAGACTGGAGTGAATCATGGGAACAGGAAGCGTTTAGGCAAAGTAAAGAAGGACTTGCTGAGGATTGTAACATTTGCATTGCCAGTGTACATTCACTGTACCCATTGTGTATGAGGTGGGGGGTTCACGGAGGGTCTCATCTCAAGGGATGTACAAGGACGTCAAGGGAACAGGGCATGTCTGTACAAAGATAGCATTGCCTCCTGTACTTATCACTTAAGAAGCAAGAGAATGGCATGGAGAAAGACCTGTAGGCCACAGCAGTCAGACTCATCAGCTGTTGGGAGTTACCAGAGCACAGTAGAAAAGAGCCAGTCCTTGACAGCAGGATAGGGAAGGCAGGATGGAGCAGGAAGCCAGCACTCACGTGCCCCTGGGGTGGGCTAGATGAGATGGAAGCTGACCTAGGCAAGGATAATGACATTTGAGGCTCAGTCCAGTGAATAAGCAGGTACCGAGGGACACAGCTGTCTCTGTCTGGACCAGGGTGAGAGTTCCAAGAAGATGTAGAGGATCATGTTAAAGGACTGAGATTCAACTGAATCCTGGAACAAGAATTTGTGGGCACACAGGACAGAGCTCTAAGGCCCTGCCAGAACTAGAACTCATGCACATAACCAATGTCATCAGAACTGGCACATGGCATCGAGGTGAGGCCAGCAAAGAGGACTGCAGGCGTTCTCACTGGGTCCCTTTGAAGTAGCCCTCCTCACTCATTGATTCCCTCTGGCCTGGGCACAGGGTGAGACTTCCTTTCATAGGAAGGAACAGCACTCCAGCTGTGGGCAGGATCAGCTCAAGGTTGGGCCCAGAAAGGTCTTCCTAGAATAGGTAGGATGTGACCTGGGTTCTAAAGGATGCAGAAAGAGAGAAGGGCATTAAAGGCAGAGGCATGGAGTTAGAAAAAACACAGAGGTGGAACATTTGTTTAGCACGCTTCTGGTCCATGTTGGAAAATGTGTTCTACTGGAGTTTAATATTCAGATTAAAGAATATTGCTTATTTCACTGGGAAGGGTGGATTGTGGATAGACTGTAGGAGGGAGTGCCCTGCTCACATCATCTGTGGAAAAATTCAAGAAGAGAATAGCAAATCCTCTCATATGTTGCTGGGAACCCCAGAGCAGAGTTCTAGGTAGGAAGCAAGGAAAGAGATTGACCCGGGTTGTGTGTGTGTGTGTGTGTGTGCGTGTGTGTGTGTGTGTGTGTAGGATTAGCATGCGCATGGTCACATTTGCATTGTGCTCGCTGGGTTCACTCCACACCCGGCTTTGGGTCCAGGACTCAGCTTCAGAATTAGATGTGGGATAAAGACAAGGCAACACCAGCGGCCGGTCCCCACCTTTCCCTCCAGCAGCTTTCTTCTCCCTCCCCTCCTCTTCGCTCGCTCTTCTTCCAGACAGAATTCTTCCATCTCCTCCGCCAGCAGCCTGACTGCCTTCCAGCCACAGGGAAGCTGGTGTGTCAGGCTGTGGATCACCACAGAAGGGTTGATACCTCGTGGGTAATGAAGAGAGAAAAAGCATCAGGGGTGTTTAGGGGAGATGACAGCTGATCACAGAGGCCTCCTCCTTGCCCAGATGTATTTTGTCAACTGATCACTCAGCAGACCGGAGAGGGAGCTCAGTCAAGACCCCCGGGTGCTCCGGAGAGACGGGGACTCTTTTGATCCCAGATGCGCTTAACTGTGGTCTGAGCCACACTCCTGCTGCTCCCCTGGGGGAGCGGAATGAGGAGGGGACAGACTCCCTTTGAAGCTCATCCCGGGACAGGGCAGAGCTTCCTCTCCCTGTAGAAAAATGAGAGCAGCAAGCTGTGATGTGCTCGGAAGTCAAATCCCCTTGAGAGCAGAGATGTTCTGGCCGGGGGTACTGTGGCTTTTTGCATAGTCCTGACTTTCTCACAGCTCCTTCATCCTGCGTAGACAACAACAGAGATGTGTGACCTTGAAAAGCCACCAAATCTCTCTGAACTTCAACCTCATTATCAGCAAAACAGGAATGACTCTGTATTTTCTTAACTCTGAGATACCATCGATTGTAAGACCCATCATTGTTTTATTTATCACTAAGAAAAAAATAAATGCTACCAATTAAACTGTGACATGCCATCAATTGTAAGACACATCCTGATGTCAGAGATGTTAAAGTGAGAAAAAATGTCAGTGCAAAAAGTTATGAAATAGGATAATAATAACTCTCACTGCATCGGGTTTTGGAGAGACCAAGTGAGCTGAGGAGCAGTGACTTTCTTTGTAAACTCTGAAACCCTGTGACTGGGAGTGAAGAGACTGAAGATGGACCTGAGCTATGTGCCCCTGGGAGTATTTCTTGGCCTCTCAAATTGGGCGGGCTCATCCTTCATGGGTGGTCATGAGGCTTACACATAAAGCATGTCACCCAGTACCTGATCATTATTATATTCTACCCAGAATGGTTCTTTATCTGGGGAAAGGAGAGTAAAAGCACTTCCTAGGGTTGTCAAGAGGATTAAGAGATAACCTTTGTCAACTCACTCCAGTACCCTTGCCTGGAAAATCCCATGAACAGAGGAGCCTGGTAGGCTACATTCCATGGGGTCCCAAAGAGTCGGACATGACTGAGCGACTTTACTTTACTTGTCAGACTTCCCTGGTGGTCCAGTGAAGCGGTTAAGAATCCACCTGACAATGCAGGGGACACGGCTTTGCTCCCTGGTCTGGGAAGATTCCACATGCTATGGGGCAACTAAGCCCAAGTACCACAACCACTGAAGCCCGGGTGTCAGCGCCCATGGTCCGCAACAAGAGAAGCCACCGCAAGGAGAAGCGCATACATTGCAACTAAAAAGTAGCCCCCACTTACCACAACTAGAGAAAGCTTGCGTGCACCAACACAGTCAAAAATAAATAAACAAAAATTTTTTAAAAAAGAGATAATCGATTAATATATTTGGATTGTAGGTATTCAAACATACTAGTTCCTTCAAGTTCCTTTTGGGGGCTTCCTAGGTGGCTCAGAGGTAAAGAACCCACCTACCAATGCAGGAGACACAGGTTCGATCCCTGGGTTGGGAAGATCCTCTAGAGAGGGGAATGGCAACGCACTCCAGTATTGTTGTCTGGGGAATCCCATGGACAGAGGCGCCTCGAGGGCTGCAGTCCATGGGGTCACAAAGAGTTGGAAATGACTGAGCATGAAAACGGTAATTCCTTTTTAGAACTTATTCTACAGGGGCAAGTCTAGTTAGTACTTGAATGGGAGAACTTATTTATTCTGCGATTTAGTATACTTATTATGTACTTACCTCTTTTGTTCTTTATGGTGCAAGGACTGTGATTTATGCTCATTTATTAGAGGCAGGATGGAACTGTGACAATGGAATGGGTTTTAGGGTTGGACAGAAAGACCTAGGTTCAAATCCAAGCCCACCACTTATGCACCAGTGGTGTGACCTTGGCTAAATTGCTTCATTTTGTTAAGTCTCCATTTCCTCATCTAAAAGTATCATCTCTTAAAATACGCCCATGATCGTGCCTGGCTTGTTCAACATGATTAGAACTATTTGTTGAGTGTATGAATGAAGAGGCAAGAGGGAAGCTGCCTCCAAATGGACTCCCCTCCAGTTGCCCAAGTGAAACCCTTGTCACCCTTGACTCATCTGCTCTCCTGTCTCCTCATCTGATTATCACCCAGTTCTGGTTATGCTGTCTCCTTAATAGTTTAGAATCTTTCTCCCTTCTGTCTGCTGGTAAACTCTCAACCCAGGCCACCAGCCTTCCCAGGCTGCATTCCCACAAGTGTCATTAAAGCCTCTTCTGTAACAGACTCTGTTGGTTGCCTAGACAGAGTTTCTGTTCAAGCGTCCACCTCTCTCCCACATGGAGAAAGGGGAAGTCTGGATTCCTCAAAGCCAATCATGTAAATTCGTCCCCCATGTCAGTGATTCATGGGACCCACATCTGGCCATATCTTACAACAGTGTCAGAACCAGAGTTGGAACATAATCAATGTTTGTGGGAGGTCCATCCACAGCTCTGCAAATGACCGAATTTCATTCCTTTTCATGTCTGAGTGATATTTCAATAAAATAGATAACTAGTGAGAACACTGTGTAGCTCAGGCAACTCTACTCAACATTCTGTGGTGACCTAGAGGAGAAGGAAATTTTTAAAAAGAGGGGACAACTTTGGTGGCAGCTGGGGGACTTTATTCTGCCTACTTTTCTGCTTTCTGATGCCCAAAGATATACATCCATCCTACAAGCAAAACACAAATACATTCACTCCACTTTTAGTACCAAACTCTATATTGCGTGGGTGCATGCTAAGTCACTTCAGTTGTGTCCAACTCTTTGTAACCCTATGGACTGTAGCTCGCTAGACTCCTCTGTCCAAGGGACTCTCTGGACAAGAACTGGAGTGGGCTGCCATACCATTCTCCAGAGGATCTCCCTGACCCAGGGATGGAACCTGCCTCTCTTATGTCTCCTGCTTGGCAGGTAGGTTCTTTACCACTAGCACCACCTGGGAAGCCCACAAAAGTCATACACAAGTCAGAGCTTAACCAGAGAGGCAGAACCAGTAGGAGGTATGTATATATTAAGAGATTCATTGCAAGGAATTGGCTTACAAGATTGTAGAGGATAGCTAGGCTAGTCTGAAATCAGACTATAACTCTGGGGCATGGCCTGAGGTTGCTGCCCATGGGTGGGATATCTTCCTCTCTGAGAATCCTCAGCTCTGGCTTCAGTGCCTTTCAACAGACTGAATCAAATCTGCCCAAATTATCTAGGATAACCTCCCCTACTTAAAGTGACCTGATCATGAATTTTAATCACATCTACATTAGATCTCCACAGCAACACATAGATTAGTGTTTGAATAACTGGGGACGGTAGCCTAGCCAAGCTGACACGTGAAAGAGACCATCACATGGATGGAGGTAGTTTCCTAAGGTCCCTGTCCTCTGCCTCAGACTGTTCACCACTAGCCCCTCTAAACCTGGAATGGATGCTTGGTCCTGAGGATGGTCTTCTCCATGAAGTTAAATGGGCCCAGGGAACTCTAAAAGTTCATTCTTCTGCTCTGCCTCACTGTTCCCTGAGATTAGAAGTTCCTAAGGACAAAGGAAAGTTATGACCAACCTAGATAGCATATTAAAAAGCAAAGACATTACTTTGCTAGCAAAGGTCCGTCTAGTCAAGGCTATGGTTTTTCCAGTGGTTATGTATAGATGTGAGAGTTGGACTATGAGGAAAGCTGAGGGCTGAAAAATTGATGCTTTTGAACTATGGTGTTGGAGAAGACTCTTGAGAGTCCCTTGGACTGCAAGGAGATCCAACCATCCTAAAGGAGATCAGTCCTGGGTGTTCATTGGAAGGACTGATGCTGAAGCTGAAACGTCAATCCTTTGGCCACCTCATGTGAAGAGTTGACTCATTGGAAAAGACCCTGATGCTGGGATGGATTGGGGGCAGGGGGAGAAGGGGACAACAGAGGAAGAGATGGCTGGATGGCATCACTGACTCAATGGGCATGAGTCTGAGTAAACTCCGGGAGGTGGTGATGGACAGGGAGGCCTGGCTTGCTACAATTCATTAGGTCGCAAAGAGTCGGACACGACTGACTGACTGACCTGAACTGAACTGAAGGACAAAATCAGGGTTTTGTATTTATATGTGTATCTAGCAGGACCTAAACTAATGCTCCTCGTATAGGTGACACTTGGGGAAGGCTGGTTGGAAGAATCTTGTCTTTGTTGAATAAATATTCTCCCCTGTTTCTAACCAGACAGCCCACTATGGCAGCTATGAATCTGACTGCATTTTAAGCTACTAATTCAGACAATGGTATAATACACTGTCAGGTATACCCGGGTGGCATTGGTAATAATGGAAAATCATCCTAGGAATGGCAGTGGGGTGGGTGATGCTAAAACACTCAAGCAGAGGAAGAGGCCATGGTGTCTTTGTAGTGCATTTATAAGCAGAAAAGAGCCCAGCCTGGCTGCATCAGAGACAAGTTCCAATAGTTCGCCCACCGGATGCCAAGAGCCGACTACTTGGAAAAGACCAAAAAGTGGGTGATGACCCAACCTCTGGAAATACCTGCCCCTTTCCCAAAATAGCTGGAATAATCCTCCCACTCATTAGCTGATGAAGTTACCCAGCCCATAAAAGCTAACCACACATTTTGAGGCTGCCTTTGCCATCTGCAATGGCCCATACTCTCTCTCTGTATGTGGAGGGTGTTTCTCTCTGAATAAATCCACTTCTTACCTATCACTTTGTCTCTCACCAAGTCCTGAACAAGGCTTGTAATCTCAGCTTAAAAGACCGCCAGTTCAAGTCCCAGTATGAGCTACATGGTTTCATAAGGATTCTGGAGGCTGGGGGTCTAGACATTTTCAACCTCTGTTCCCACACTGCTTAGGTGTGATTCTGGAGGACGCAAGCCTTTCTCTAGTTGGTCAGGCAGCCACGCTTTTCCTTGGGACTCCTCAAGACTGTCTGGGCTCCTGTCAACCCTGCAACCTGGGCCCAGTGGATGGCGTGTAAACCCCTTGCCAGAGACCCACTAGTTTTGGTTTACACTTGAATCAAGTTCCCTCCAATCCTCCCTCCCCGACTCCTCCCCACCCCCTGGTTGAAATCTTATCTCTTTTTGGGCTGAGAAAGAGACTGTTATTCTCCACAGTCTGGTTTATGATATAAAATCTGTGCTCTGAGCCCTCTGGCTTTGGCTTTTGATATTTAAAGCCAAGCTTTTGAAATTCAAAAATACCCTTTTTTCTCTCAAGCACCTTGCCCTTAGAATTGAAATCCGTGGCTCTCAATACCATTGCCTCTACAATAGATTTACAAAAGGCTACTTAAGAGCTCAAAAGCCAGGGAAGGGACTCTTTGTTCTCTCTGTATGGTCCCTACCCTAAGGGCAATGCAGAAAAGGCACTGCTGCCCCTGGAAAGGTGAGGTGGAGAAGAGAGGGGGTTAAAGGATTGGAAAAGCACCAGTTTAATAGCAAAATTTTACTGTGAGGCATTTATAAAATGCTGAGGTGTGTTTCCCCAAGGCTTAGCCAAGTGTGGTTTTCATGACTCATTCCAGCAAAAGTATAAGAAAAGCAAGCAATAATGCCTTTATACATATTGACACAAATCACTGACAGGTAAATTTATTGTGTTCATTTCTGAGCATTTGTTAACTTGAACTTTTTGAAGATAATCTTAGAATTTCTATAACGTGCAATTTTAAATACACAACTTATTTTATACTTGGAAGAGTACATTAAAGTATTTATAAGAATTCACACATCTATGGTCAACTAATTCTTGACAAGGGTACAAAGATACTCCAGTGAAAAAAGGGTAGTCTTTTCAACAAATGGCACCGGGACAATTGGATATCCATATTTTAAAATATTAACTTCTATTCGTACATCCACCATCTATAAAAATTAACTCCAAGTGTATCATAGTCTTAAATGTAAGACCTAAAACAATAAAACTTCTGGAAGAAATTATAAGAGTAAATCTTTGTGAACTTAAGAGTAGGCAAAAACTTCTTTGACACGACATCAAAAACACCATTAATAAAAAAATGATAATCTGAACTTCATTAAAATTAAAAATTTCTGCTCTTTAAAAGATACTGTTGATTGAAAAGACAAGCCAGGGACAGGGAGAAAATCTTAGAATATATCTTATAAAGGACTTGGATCCAGGGTGAATAAGGAGCTTTAAAAATTCAACAATAATACAAACAACACATTTTTTCCTCATGAACAAAAGATGTGAAGACATTTCACCAAAAGAGATATACATGAATGGCAAATAAGCACATGAAAAGATGCTCTCATCGTTAGTCACTGTTGTTGTTTAGTACCTAAGTCACAACTCACCCTTTGCGGACTGCAGCACGCCAGGCTTCCCTGTTCTTTCTATCCCAGAGGTTGAACCCAGGTCTCCCACATTGAAGGTGGATTCTTTACCAGCTGAGCCACAAGGGAAGCCCAAGAATACTGGAGTGGGTAGCCTATCCCTTCTTCAGTGGATTTTCCCGACCCAGGAATATTACAAGTGGATTCTTTACCAGCTGAGCTACCAGGGAAGCCCACTATCTCCCAGAGTTTGCTCAAATTCATGTCCATTGAGTTGGTGATGCTATCTAACCATCTCATCCTCTATCACTTCCTTCTCCTCCTGCTCTCAATCTTTTCCGGCATCAGGGTGTTTTCCAATGAGTTGGCTCTTGGCATCAGGTGGCCAAAGTATTGGAGCTTCAGCACCAGTCCTTCCAATGAATATTCAGGGTTGATTTCATTTAGGATTGACTGATTTGATCTCCCATTACAGGAATGTAAATTAAAACCATGATGAGATACCATTAGCAGAATGATTAACATGAGAAAGGCTGACCATGTTTAAAGTATTGGCAGGGAATTCTCATACATTGCTGTTGGGAATATAAAATGGTAGAATCACTGGGGAAAATAGTTTGACAATTTCTTTTTTTTTTTTGACAATTTCTTTAAAAGTTTATACATTTGTTGTTGTGTAGTCCCTAAATCATGTCCAACTCTTTGCTATCCCATGGACTGTAGTCCGCCAGGCTTCTTCTGTCCATGGGATTTCTCAGCCAAGAATACTGGAATGGGTTACCATTTTCTTCTCCAGGGAATCTTCCCGATCCAGGAATCAAACCCACCTCTCCTGCTTTGCAGGTGGATTCTTTATCGCTGAGTCATCAGGAAAGCTCCAAAATTTATACACAACCTACCATATGGACCAGCCATTTCTCTCTTAGGTATTTGTCCAAGAGAAATGAAAGTAGAGATCCATACGAAGACTCTCACATGAATGTTCAGAGCAGTTTATTTGTACTAGCCTCAAACTGGAAACAACCCAAATGTTCATCATCTAGGAAATGAATAAACAAAGGGTGGTATATCCATACAATGGAATACTACTCAGTGATAAAAAGAAATGAACGATTGACACTATTGTAGCCACGCGTTCTGGGAAACAAACTCACTCAGAAGGACAATGCAGATAGTGGAGTGCAGTTTATTACATTGGCAGGGCCAAGGCAGAGTCTCCTCTTAGCCAAGGACCCCGACCAGCATTTGTGAAAATCTTTTATACCCCATGTGTACATGTCCAAACCCACCACCCCAAATTCCTTGAGACTTACATAAGCCAAGGAAGGGTAAATACAGTCCCAATAACCCTATCACTCATGTGCCATGTGCTCAGACAGTTAAACAATTAGCCAATAATCAATAAGCATGAGGTTACACTCCGACAGGTACAGAAAAATTTATGGCCTGTCTGGAGGAAGGGGCGATTAGTGTATGTGTTCTCTCAGGTGATGAGTAACCTGGATACGATCTTCAAGATTCCCCTGTCCGGAGGGAGACTTATCCTTCTGTTGTCATTTCCATAGACACTAAACACAGAGTTCAGAGTCCATCGGAGAGGTGGCCGAGCATGATCAGCATGGACAGGCCTGAGATGGCCTTACTTCCTTCCTTACTATGGATGAATCTGATGTTGCATGAAAGACACTAGACAAAAAAGAATATTTTCCGTATTTATAGAAAATTATAAAATTTCAGACTGATCTCCAGTAATAGAAAGTAGATCCATGGCTTGCCTATAGGGAGAATGGGCAAGAAGGGATAAAGAGAGAGAGATAGGGGCAGGGAGGAATGGATTACAAATGGGCATAAGGAAATCAGGGGTGTGGGTGAAGGATATGTTTATTATCCAATTATGGTGATGATTTCACAGGTAGATAGATATGTCAAAACTTACCAAATTGGACATTTTAAATATATGCAATTTCTTGCATGTCATTATACTGCAATAAAGCTGTGAAAAAAATATGTTTATAAAAAACAACGTGTGTTTCTGGGTCTGTCACTGTTAGAAGTGACAGACTTCCAACAATTAGGGACAGACTTCTAAGATAATTCAAGCATACCTTCCAAAATCTAAACTTAGTCACACTCAGCTACGTATGGATCTCAAGGACTCGCTTGTTACTCTCATTAAATGTACACAAAATAAACATTTTTATATGTGCTTTAAATAAAACTTGCCTGCCAATGCAGGAGACGCAGGTTCGATATCTCGGTGGTGAAGATCCCCTGAAAAAGGAAATGGCAACCCACCCCCGTATTCTTGTCTGGCAAATCCCATGGATGGAAAAGCCTGGCAGACTACAGTCTATGGGGTCACAGAAGAATTAGTGACTAAACAACAACAAAATAAAATAGATAACTAATTTTTAAATGTTCATAACTTGTTAATAACTGAAATAAAGCAGGATCCTGTGAGGCCCTCCCAGGTACAGATGCTTTCCATTTCCTCCATTTCTTGTTTTCAGGAAAAAGTTTTCAGCCTCCTAGACCTTCCTGAATACCAAAGTGAAGATTCACCCTGTTAGCTCACTATCAACCAATCAGAAGAAAGTCACACACCCTGCAGCCCTCATCCCAAATTTTGCCTATAAAACTTCTCCCCAAAAACCATCAGGGAGTGCAGGTTTTTTGAGCACAAGCCACCCATTCTCCTTGACTGGCCCCGTGATAAATCTTTCTCTGCTTCAGACTCCAGTGTTTCAGCTTGTTGAGCCTCCCTGTGTGTCGTGCACACAAACTTGTGTTTAATAACACCCCAGGTCACAGGGCTACATGCATAGGGCCGTTAGGGAACCACTGACCAAGATCATTCACCCTTTCCAGGCAGGATAATAACCACTTGCATGAGTTATCTCACAACAAGAGTTCCTGATAAGGAACACAGAACTGGCAAGCTACCACCAGACAGAAGAATTCAGGGGCGGGGAGGGGGCGGTGGGCAAAAGAAGGGAGGAGATGCCAGCCCATAATATGTCCTGCCAACCTCCCAGAAATCCTCACACTGGAAACAATCTTGACTGAGAGATGCACATGCCACCAAAAAGTCTTGAATTGGACCAATGTGGGCACAAGTAAGATGATTGGCCAGAGACAATCTGGAAAGCTAACCCCATTACAGTAAAACCCGAGATTCTGGACCCCTTCCCTGTGGCTCTGCATCCCGGCACCCCTTCCCAATAAAGTCTTCTGCTTTATCAGCATATGTGTCTCCTTGGACAATTCATTTCCAAGTGTTAGACAAGCGTCTACTCTCAGACCCTGGAAGAGGTCCCCCTCCCAGTAACAGAGCCACAGAAGGAGAGAGCGATAAAGGAGAAAAACTGTACTAAGAAGAGGTCAGGATGGGGAGAGGAAGGGAAGATGAGAGTGAGTTACAGAGCCCCACAGAGCCTGCTGGAATAAGAATCCTAACATGCTGAGCAGGTGTGGGTGCTTCACTTGTTATCTCAGTTCATTCGTAAAATCCTATGAGTTGGACTTACCTGGTAGTCAAGTGGTTAAGAATCCATCTGCCAATGCAGGGGACATGGGTTCAATCCCTGGTCAAGGAAGATTCCACTTGCCTCAGATAAACAAAGCCTATGTACCGCCCTACTGAGCCAGCAGCTGCATCTACTGAAGCCCATGCACCTGGAGCCTGTGCTCCACGACAGCAGAAGCCACTGCAAGCAGAAGCCTGAGCACCGCAACAAAGAGTAGCCCCCACTCACCGCAGCTAGCGAAAGGCTGCTCACAGCAACAAAGACCCAGCACAACCAGAAACAAAATTAACTAATTTTTAAAAAAGAAATCTGAGCACTGTAGACTAGTTCTTTTAAAAAAAGAATCCTATGGGTTAAGAACTACTGTTAAACTCCTTAAAAGGTGAGGGGACTGGCATCTGATAGAAAATTTTAATAACTTGCCTTAGGTTAGAAATCAAACAGCCGAGAGAGTTGCCAACTGTGTTAGTTTCCTAATATCGATTGGTGCCTGTATCAGTTTAGTGGCTTAAATCAAAACAAATTTATTCTTTCACAGTTCTAGAGGTCAGAAGTTCAAAATGAGTCTTATGAGGCTAAAATCAAGGTGGTGGCTGTGTGCCTTATGGCGGTTCCAGGGGAGAATCTGGTCCTCATCACTTTGAGCTTCTCAAGGCTGCCATCATTCCTTGGTTTGTGGCTGCATCACTCTAATTTCTGCTTCCGTCATGCATGGCCTTCTCCTCCCTTTGACTCTGTCTTATGAAAACCTATCTCCTTCTTATGAGGACCATTGAGACTACGTTGAGCTCCTAAGAAAAACAAACAGCAGGCCCCCAAAAAAGTCGTTGGCACTCATGACAGCCAAAAAAAGTGAAAGTGTTAGTCGTTCAGTTGTGTCCAACTCTTTGAGACCCCGTGGGCTGTAGCCCACCGGGCTCCTCTGTCCATGGAATGCTCCAGGCAAGAATACTGGAGTGGGTTGCCATTCCTTTCTCCAGAGGATCTTCCCAACCCAGGGATCGAACCCGGATTTTCCACATTGCAGGCAGATTCTTTACCATCTGAGTCACAAGAAAGCCCATGACAGCCAACCAAGACTTAATTGCAATGTCAATTTCTCCAGGGAGGAGGCCTTTAAACAGATGACCTTTTTTCTTTAAATTTTTTTAAATTGGAGGATAATTGATCTACAATGTTGTGTTAGTTGCTGCTGTGTAACAATGTGACAATATGAAATTTCCTGATCAGCACTAGCACTAGTGAAGTAATCTGCACAATAAGACTCCTGTCATTCCCTTCACCTCAAAAAAAGATGACCTGGCCTGAAACAACTCTTTCTTTTCTCTTGATAATAGCTTCCTTGCCCCATCTTCCTTCTGTCTATAAAAAAATCTTCCATTTTATACAACTCCTCGGAATCTCTCTCTACAACTTGCTAGATGAGTTGCTACCTGATTCATGACTTGCATAACAAAGCCAATTAAACCTTCAAATTTACTCTGTTGAATTTTTTTTTTTTTAACAGAGAGCACCTGGGTAATCTCTCCATCTCAAATGTTTGATTTAATCACAGCTGCACAGTCCCTTTTACCATGTGAGGTAAGATAGTCCCAGGTTCTGGAGATTAGGACACAGACATCTTCAGGAGCATTGTCTGTCTACCACACCATGGTTGACATGCCCCCCTCACTCAAGAGGGAAGTCCCTTGCTGACCAGTCCCCAATCCCCCTTCCCCATCCTACCTTCTCTCGCTTCCTTCCTATAGTTGGCTCTGCAGCCAGACCTCACAACCTGCAAGCCTGTGGCATTTGGGTACCACATTCAGCCCTATGATAGGTTTGTGAAAGTTTTTTAGGCTGGAATCATGTCTCATTCATCTGTGTCGCCCCTATAGCCCATAACACAGAGCCCTGCACACAGGGGGACTCTGTATTTATTCAGCACCTCAGTGGATCAATGGAGGGATGTAAGCCAGGACCCAGGTAAGTCATCCTCTGAACACATTGCTTCCAGAATTCACTGGTCATCCCAGAGCCCCCAAGCCTGGGGCCAAGGCAGTAGCCCTGCCCAGAGCAATACTGACTACCCCTGATGCCCATGGCCAGGCTCGGGGTATTTGCTCAGAGCTGCCTCAACTTGGATCTTAGGCTCAAATGAGCAGGTAACATAAATAGGGCTTTTGCTAGCTCAGTTGGTAAAGAATCCACTGGCAGTGCAGGAAACTCTGGTTTGATTCCTGGGTGGGGAAGATCCCTGGAGAAGGGGTAGTCTACCCACTCCAGTATTCTTGGATTTCCGTTGTGGCTCAGCTGGCAAAGAATCTGCCTGCAATGTGGGAGACCTGGGTTTGATCCCTGGGTTGGGAAGATCCCCTGGAGAAGGGAAAGGCTACCCACTCCAGTATTCTGGCCTGGAGAATTCCATGGGTTGTATAGTCCATGGGGTCACAAAGAGTTGGACATGACTGAGTGACGCTCACTTTCTTTCACTTTGGAGAATTAAAGGAAGAAAGCAAGTGCACCCCCATGGCTGAGAAAGGCAGGGCACAGAGGCACAGTTTGGGGATGTATTTTCTCTGACTGATTCAGGCTCCTGGTTAGTCTCCTTCTGCCATTTGGAGCCTGAGGAGTGCCTCTGTGGTTTGAGGCACCAGCCCCCACCCGGGGAATACGCTGGACACTTACCCAAAACGGTTCTCAAGGTCACTGGGGTCTGAACAGGCAGTGACGCCACACTGTTACAGACTGAATGTTTGTCTCTATCTCCCCACCCAATTTATATGTTGAAATCCTAACCCCTCAATGTGATAGCATTTGGAGGTGGGGCCTTTTAGAGGTGATTAGGTCATGAGGGTGGAGCCCTCATGAATGGAGTTAGTGCCCTTATGAGGGAGGCCCCAGAGAGCTCCCTGACTCCTTCTGCCACATGAGAACACAGCAAGAAAACAGCCATCTATGAACCAGGAATTAAGCTCTCACCAGACACCAAATCTGCCAGCACCTTGACCTTGGACTTCTCAGCCTCTAGAACTCTGAGAAATAAATGTTTGTCGCATAAGCCACCCAGTCTAAGGTGTTTTTGTTATAGCATTCCAAACAGAGCTAACCATAACATACAGAGATAACACCTTTATTTTACCTACAAGGAACCCCAAGCTCAAGGAAGGGAAGCCCCCAAGCATTAGAACCACCACCACCAATTTCATCAAACAACATTTTTTAAAAATTTATTTATTTGTATTTCTTTCTGGCCGTGCTAGGTCTTAGCTGCTGCGTGTGAGTTTTCTCCAGTTGCAGAGCACGGGGGATACTCTAGTTGCGATGCGCAGGCTTCTCATTGCAGAACATGGGCTCTAGGTGCTTGGGCTTCAGTAGTTGAGGCACAGAGGCTCATTACTTGTGGCTCAAGGGCCCTAGAGCATGCAGGCTTCAGTGGTCGTGGCACAAGGCCTCCGTAGTTTCAGCTCTCAGGCTCTCGAGCACAGGCTCAATAGTTGTGGCACGCAGGCTTTGTTGTTCTGTGGCACGTGGGATCTTCCTGGCTCGGGGATCGAACCCATGTCTCCTGTACTGGCAAGTGGATTTTCACCTACTGCACCACCAGGCAAGTCCAGCCGACATTTATTGAAACAGTGAGCAAAATCCACAGAGTTAGATACTGTTCATCTCCTCCAATGTGTGTATCCTGCACACATAGGTTCAGATAAGTGCGTACATGTCTGTGTGTGTGTCTGTGTGCTGTGGCCCCTGGGATTGGAAATAGAGACCCTGAATATTCTTCAAGGCAGCCCTGCATTTCTATTTCTTGTTGATTAAATCCATTACTTTGCTTATTTACCTCCTCTGGAGACAGAGAGATTTGAGGCCAAAGATTTACCCTTTAACTTAAACTGTAAGGCAGTGACTCTTAAACAAAAATATTCCAACAGTTCCTCCAAAGAATGTGTGAGTATTGAAACTTCCTCGTGGTCCAGTGGCTAAGACTCCAAGCTCCCAATGCAGGCGGGTCTAGGTTCAATCCCTTGTCAGGGAACTAGATCCCATGTGCCACAACTAAGACCTGGTGCAGCCAAATAAATATTTTAAAAAAGGAACTTGAGATTATTGGGAGCCAAGGAATTGGAAATTATTCGGGCCAAGTGTTTGACACATTCCCGAATGGTGATGCTTTCTGTGCCCAAGATGAAGTAGAGAAAGAAATGGATAAGGAAGAGGGGAAAGGAAATGAGATGCTCTTAGATTACCTTCCACATCCTCCTTAGATTCTCACATGTATAATAGTATTATATAATAGTATAATAGTATTAATCTCACTCACCCTCCATTAGAACTTTAGAAAAATATACTAAAACAAATAAAAGATGGCTTTTGGCATCTCAGGAGTTCGGGGACCTGATAGAGCACAACATCTTTCTCTTGAGATGTTTGGTGGTAGCCGCAGTCCTGTGGATCTGCAACATCATTCACACAATAAATAGACCATGACCACGTGGTAGGCAACGGGAGTGCTGAACATACCTTAGGGCACCATTCTCTGTCGTCATGCTGAGTCCTACATTCACTGTGACAGTTTTCCAGCAGATGGCAGTGACGTGTCTTGAGGAAAGAGCCCTGGCACCACAGAAGCTGGGGACGGTGCTACAAGACCCAGAGTGTCTGGCTTACCTACTTGACCTTGGGTTCTCTTCTTTAGAGACATGGTGCTGGGAATACAAAGCTGGTCAGAGGGCCAGACCATCCCCACCTGTGTCCCCACCTGGAGTGGCACCCCACTCCAGTATTCCTGCCTGGAGAATCCCATGGACAGAGGAACCTAGCTGGCTACAGTCCGTAGGGTCAAAGAGAGTTGGACACAACGGAGCACGCATGCCCAGAAAGTAGAGCCTGTTATGTGACAATGTCCACTGTGCTAACCTCTGTTTGGGGTCTGATGAAGATAAACTGAGAAGCTAAGGGGATGGTAAGCTCCATCCTGGGCCATGACCATCCCCAGGTATGGAACGAATGTCCTTCTCACTGGTGTGTCCCCAGAGGCCAGGCTGATGCGTGACTCAGATAGAGTGCACATGACAAGTTAGTTGAGGGAATGAATGAATGAATGAAATCTTCCCAGTCACCCATGGAGTACCTGGTCTGGTGCATCCTCTCCCTTGGGTCCTCGGAGAGAGACAGCAGAAGCAATGCCCAGGGACGTCTCTGAGGGAAGGCAGAAACTACCAAAATGAACTCACCAAAAATACCTCTCACCAGGAGGCAGCCCCCTGAAAAGGGGAGCAAATCTCGTCCTTCATCACCCTGTGCTGCCCTCACTGCTATAGCTCACTCTCTCCAGCTGTCTGTCCAGCTCTCATCAGAGCCGACTCACCCAACCCATTTGCAAGTCTGAGATGTAAACACTGGCTTCCTCCTCAGAAAACCAATGTTCCAAGAGATCTTCCCAGAGCTGGCTGGAGCCCACAGCTGGCCTGGCTGGGTGTGGCACTGCCTCTCTCCTCCCATGCTGTCCCCACTCCCCACGAGAAATCCATAGCTAAGGCAGAAATAGAAATCAGGTGAAAGTCTGGGCTGGGGCCAAGAGACTCCTGCTGGGAATTGCCAAGGGCAGACTGGCCTCGGAACCGGCAGCTTGCTGGCTTTAAGGATGAAGGCTGGGGTGCCCCAGGGTCAGGCTTCAGGTGCACACGGCGCTGTCTTGCTCTGCTTGACTCCCTAACAAGTCAAAATTCAGACTGGCAAGAACCGCGAATGGGAGACTAATGACAAGAGAGGAGGAGCCCCAAGAGCCTTCCTTGTTGACCAGCATGGAGTCTGCAATTGCCCCGGGGCTGGGGTGTCTGCAGGCAACAGCAACAGGGTTTGCAGGAATTTGTGAGGCCAAAACAAATTAGGGATGGGACAAGGGGATTGGCAAGGAAGGGACAATGAGGGATTTTGGCAGCCTGGAAACCATTTCTGAGCATTTAAGGCAAAATTCTATCTTATTCCTTCTCCCCTAAGTGATAGACACACTTGGGTATAAAAGAAGGTTACAAATAATTCTTTATACTTCACACTTCAGAAAGGATTTTCACATCCATCTCCTCGTGTGATCCTATAATAAAGTGGCAAGTAAGATCATTTTATTCTACTTTACAGATGAGGAAACTGAGACCCAGGAGGTAAAACGACTTACTGAAAATAGCACAATAAATATAGATGCATCAAGAGCTTTCTATTTCCCTAACACTAAGTTTTTACATAAATTCTGTGACACTCTAAGGTTAGGAAATGTGCTTGGGGGCTCACCAGCGCAGATCTGAGCATCTTTTCACCACATCTACCCCCTCTGTCCAGAAGGAGCAAATGCCACCAAGTCAGGAGTGGACCCCAGGGTCCGAGACCTGGCCCAGTGCCCTTGGCTTGGCAGACCACACAACCCAAGAGAGACCTCAGACACCTTCTCCAGAGTCTGGGGGAATCACGCAGAGCCCCCGTAACACATAAAACACCGGGGTCTGACATGAGCAGGTGTGGGCATAACATGCCAAGCTGTTAGTATCACACAGAGATCCCTGGAAATTCCAAAACCTGCACCGTTTTCCCATCCCTCCCCACTCTCTGCCTCCCAGCCCTGTGTTTTCTGGCATCCTAAGGGTGTTCACTTCCAGAGCCTCCCTTCTGGAAGCTGAGCCTGTCCTGCTGTTGGACACCCTGCTTCCCCTGTCACAGCAGGGGCAGGAGCCAGCTCTCTTGGGCATGCCGCTTAAACAGGAAAATAAATAATCCTGTTTGGAACAGTGGTGGTATTCAGAGCCCTCTGTCTGAGGACCTTTCTGCCCTTCTCTCCGTTTCTGGGTACCTTCTCGACTAAAGATGTTTTTCTGGGGAGGAAGAAGGGACAGGGGTGTGGAAATGGACTCTATCCTTCTCTTAAGAGGGTCTTTGTTGTAGTTATTTCCATCTTCTTCTGAGGACAGAGGGCCCCTGCAGAGCCGTGAGGGTTGCTCCGTGCCATGGAGACAATTGTGATATCAAAGGGAGAGGATTATGGTTCCAGTGGGGAGGGAGGAGCAGAAGCTCCAGCCGGAGCCGGCGACTGACAAGAGAAGATGACAAGTCACTTAGGCCCCAGGTTGAGAGCCGGTGGCAGAGTGTGAGATGCAGAGACAGGCCATGTCAATTCTGAAGGATTGCCGATGTCACAGGAAACAAGGCTCTCCACAAAGAGGAGCCATCCCCCTGAAGTGAGGACACCTGGAAAGCAGCAGCTGGCGGTGGAGCTGGGGGTGGGGGCAGGACCAACAGCAAGAGGACGTCCTGATAACAGCACTGATGGCGCTGGGGCCGGAAACAGACAAAGACGGGGGGAGGGGAGAGGCAGGTCTGGCCAAGGCAGAAGGGTGGGAATGAGGCCCCCAAAACGTGGATGTTCGGGGGCCAGAAGGTTTGGATAGACATGTATGTAGTTTGGGTTCAATAAGCAATTGCCAGAGAGAGTGGTGACCCTGGAGACGAGTCTCTGGGCTCAATCATTTGATCAAGATGAGTTGTGAGCTTGCCCTATGCCCAGTGACATACTAGACAATTTGTGTGTGTGTGTGTGTGTGTGTGTGTGTGTTAGTAGCTCCCTTTTCGACCCCATGGACCTTAGCCCCCCAGGCTCCTCTGTCCATGAGATTCTCCAGGCAAGAATACTAGAGTGGGTTGTCATTCTCTTCTCTAGGGGATCTTCCTGACCCAGGGTTCGAACCCAGGTCTTCTGCATTGCAGGCAGATTCTTTACTACTGAGCCACCTGTAAGCCCTAGGCAACTTGGAGGATTTAGCAAATATTAGCCATATCCCTGCCTGCCTGATTGGCAGCAAGTACTTATCGATGACACATCCACCTGAGTGCCCAGGGCTCATGGTGAGTGGGTAGGCAGGGAATGGGTAAGGGGAGGCATTCTCAGGAGAACTGACAGCAGTAAAGAAGACAGAAGGGAGAACTGGGTGGTCCCATGGAAGAAAAAGAAAATCTACTTAATGTCCCTGGGCCTCAGTTTCCTTATCTGTACAATGGAGCACCAGGCACTGAAGGCTTCTGCATTAAAGGCTCTCTCCCACTTTTCCACCAAGATCCAGCTTCTTCTCCTCTGTGGCAGCAGGGAACAGTCCCTGATGCCCCTATCTCTCAGAACAGAAATAACTCAAGCCATGACTTATTACCAAACAGAAGAAGAAAGAAAATCATGGTGGTATCTTTAAGGCAGTGGGTAACACCTCCTAGGAGCACCCCCACCCCCACCAATATCCCACCCCATCACACCCAAAATAAATGGGGGAGACACATATTCCAAGCTCTCCCTGACACATCTAACAGATATCAGATGGGACCGTCCGCAAAGCAAATAGGAATCTAATCTATCCCCTCGTTCAGCCAAATGGAAACAGCAGGATATCCATGGCTGAGCCTCTAGCTTCTGGCGGGGCACACGGAGAAGGAAAATGGAAACAGATTACAGTCAGTCTGATATCCAAATAACAAATAGGTATCCTGGAGAGAAATTTGTTTTATTGATGTTCGGGAAGAGATCCACTGATTTCCTTGTCTGCTCTGCCTTGCCACTTTAATTGAGGAAGGTGCTAGTTAAAAGTCAAAGTAAACTAAAATGAAAGAAAATGTTTCAAGCCTCAAAGTCATCTGCTTCCAGGCACATCCAATCACACGTACGCACTGCACACGCTCTATAATGAATTCTCCCAACAACCCAAAGTGTCCATTGGAACTGACCAGGGATTCAGCACAGTTCATTTTCCCAGGGGTTGACAGCTGTCTGGGCTTTGAGGCAGAAGGATTGCACAGGAAGGAATTAGCTTAGTCATGGCACTCAGGGGCTGGGGCCTGGGGATGTAGGTTTCTATAGGGAGGAGCTGAAGTTGGCCTAGGGTTCAAGCAGAAAGGGGATGTGGCCTCCCAGAGGACAGGGAGTGCAACGGGATCTTAAAAACAACCCTCAGAAAAATCTCAGCTCTGGAGCCAAAAAATTGTAGAAGGAAAGGAAAACGAAGCAAAATCATGGCAGGAAGGCAAGTAGTTCAAAGGAAAGGAAAGAAGAAAAGGTATTTAAAAGGGGCAAAGTGACTAAAGCCCCAGTGCCACTCCAGCTCTGGATGCTTCATTATCATCAGGACCACAGTCTACCTCTGAAGATGCCAGGTAGGAGGGAGATTTTTGTGATACTATAAATACGGTTTATAGGCTTTGGTTTATCTTTATGACAGATCCAATAAATAATTTACTGGTCAGTAAAAGATCAAAGAAACTGCTAGAACTGCAGCCCAAAACATCAAAACCTCTAATGTTTATACGGAAGTGATACCGACCCTGCAAATTTACTGTTTGATGGGATAAGTTTATGGTCCTGTGCCCGGGGCCCCAAAAGCAAAAAACTTTTAAGAAAACAGAATAAACAAAACACTGGGCCAAATAGACATAGGAAGAGACGTAATAAGGAGAGAGTTAGAATAAAGCACCCAACATCACCAAATCACTGTTACCATGGAAAGTTACAGTGGTCCAGTCCCACCCTGTCTCCTCAGCTTCCACAAAGAACCTCAGATGGATGTGGATACTTGCAACAGCCAACAAAATATATGTGATCAACCTTCTGAGGACTCATTGGAGACAAACCCCAGATCTGAGTGAGTGAAGAGTGAATGGTCCCAAGCTAGGGAGACTGGATATGATTGTAGTTAAGGTCTGGAAATCCCAGGAGGGGAAGGCTGGACTAAGAGACGATGTCAGACCTGCCTGAAATCCTTCTGCCTGAAAGCCCAGACACCTGTCAAGCCCCAGGATGCCAGACCTGGTTCCTGGAAGAGAAAGCCCCAAGCAAGTCCCACACCTTTCCTTCCCATCACAGCTCTGTCCTAGGGCTCAAGCTACAGGTCCAAGCTCTGTCTTCCCATCTCCTGCAGAGCAGCTGCTCTTTGGCCATCCTTTGTCTTGGATATCCTCCCAGCCATGGATCTGGGGTCAAGGTCCTGGGAGCCAGCTTGCCATTGTTGGGACAGGTAGGGGACTTCTCTACCGGTTCAGTGGGTAAGACTCCATGCTCCCAATGCAAGTGTGTGCTGTGTTAGCCCCTCAGTCGTGTCCAACTCTTTGTGACCCTGTGGACTGTAACCCGCCAGGCTCCTCTGTCCATGGAATTCTCCAGGCAAGAGTACTGAAGTGGGTTGCCATTTCCTTCTCCAGGGGATCTTCCTGGAGATCCCCTTGCATTTCAGGCAGATTCTTTACCATCTGAGCCACCAATGCAGGTGACCCCCAATGTAGGTGGTCTGGGTTCAATCCATGGTTGGGGAATTAAGATCCCACATACTGCAACTAAGTCCACGTGCTGAGACTACTGAGCCTGGATGCCTCTAGGGTCCACATGCTGCAACTAGACAAGCCTGTGTGTGGCAACAAATACCCAGTGCAGCCAACACACATTTTTTAAAAATTTTTTTATTTTTTTAATTTATTTATTTTAATTGGAGGCTAATTAGTTTACAATATTGTAGTGGTTTTTGCCATACATTGACATGAATCAGCCATGTGTGTACATATTTTGTTTTTAAAGTCACACATAGGAGTAGGGCTGGGCTGGGGCTCTCTGAAGCACAACCTCAGGGCAAGGTCTATAGGTGGCAGGAGCCCCAGAGGCAAATGTTTGTTGAGGTTTATCCAGCATGGGCTGAAAGGGAGGGACCCAGATGCCCATGAGTATCCCAGGCTCTGGAGAGGCATTTGTGACAGTGATGAGACATGACTGGTTCATAGGATCTCACGGTACCCTGGCTTCCACTAGCTCCCAGTCTATGCTCACCTTTGGCCTGATGGATCACTTTCTGTATCATCCTGGAACAAGAAGGAGCTCCAAAGAGCAGAGAGAAGTCTCCATCCACAGAAGAGGAACAGCTGCTCTGTAAATTGTTCCAGGGCAATTCTTAACTCTTGTGAGTTAGCATGAGTCAGCCCCCTTGCGCCCAGTTACCCTGGAGTATCTTTGATCCTGTTGCCCTAGACTTTTTTTAAAAAAAATTTTATTGGAGTATAGTTGGTTTACAATGTTGTGTTAGCTTCTGCTGTCCATCAAAGTGAATCAGTTATACACACACATATATCCCCTCGTTTCTAGATTCTTTCCTCATATAGGCCATTACAGAGTATCGAGTAGACAGAGTTCCCTGTGCTATAGAGTAGGTCCTTAGTTATCTATTTTATATACAGTGTGTATATGTCAATCCGAATCTCCCAATTTATCCTTCCCCCTTGGTAACCATGTTTGTTTTATACATCTGTGATTCTATTTCTGCTTTATAAATAGGTTCATTTGTACCATTGTTTTTAGATTCTACATACAAGCAATGTCATAAAATATTTGGCTTTTTCTGTCTGACTTACGTCACTCATATGAAAATCTCTAGATCCATCCATGTTGCTGGAAATGACATTATTTCAGTCTTCTTTATGGCCGAGTAATATTCCATTGTATACATCCGGGTGGCCAAGAGGTTCATTCTGGTTTTTCCCTAACACCTTATGGAAAAACCCAAATGAACTTTTTGGTCAACCCAGCATATACACTTCTTCATTATCCACTCCTCCGTGGACGACGTTTAGGTTGTTGCCATGTCCTAGCTCTTGTAAATAGCACTGCAATGAACACGGTGGTGCATGCCCCTAGACTTTTGCCTTAGACTTTTAACAGGACCACTATTGGCTTTTGTGGGATGAGCCTTCTTGTGTGGGATTGTCCTACTCATTGCAGGATGTTTAAATGAGCTCTGATCCAGACCCACGGATTCTTGAGAGCTAGGAGCAGCCCTTAGTCATGAAGACAACCAAAGCCCCCTTTCCCATGTGCAACAATGCCTTTCTAGTCGGGAACCATGGCTCACATAGCCAATTGGGAGACACAAACATGAGAATAGACAGATACAACAGATCAGACAGAAAAGGAGGCAGATAAACCATCCAGGGGGGCAGCCAGGACAGTTTATGATAAACCTGACATACTTCTGCAAATTGATACAATCAGCAAAAATGGCATTTGGTTCTTTTCTTTCCATAAGAGAAGTGAAGACACCTTTGAACCCAGCTGCCACCTTGAAAGAGACAATCAGCCGTTGCCCAGTCTACCAAGCTGCCTGCCAACAACCCTTTGGGGTTTGGAAATCTGATGAGATGAAACAGACAGAGCTGTCTTTCTCTTAAGTTCTCTCCCCCAGCTGTCCCCCCACCCGGCCTCACCGCCCACCTCATGGGCTATCTTATCCCTAATGGAAGCCAATTGCTGACAGATTGGTGGCAGGTTGCTCTGCTGTCTTCGTAAGTGGCTTCCCCTCACTTAGAGTAGGAGGCGGCCGCTGGCAGGGCCAGCTAGCATGTCAGGCCGTAAACGAGCTGGCCAGCGGCTCCATTCATTAGAGCCGCTCAATGCCATGCTTCAGGCCCGGACTGCAGCCCAGGCTGGGGCACATCAAAGTGGAGGTCTCTGTGCCCCCAACTCACCCCTTTCCACCTGGCAGGGGAAAGGTCCCTGGGGATGGTGCCAGCACTCCAATCCTTCCCCCACCCACTATTCACCCAGGACTCAGCCTCAGGAGAGCCCTGCTCAAGACGGGTGCTAAGGCAGGTGTGCCCTGGGGCCCCAGGAAGGACTCTTCCTTTCCATTGCAGAGAGGAGACATGGAGCTGCAGAAGGAGAAGCCATCTATCTGCACCCTGCTTCAACAGATTTGTCTTTCTGTAGCATAAACCCAGAGTGGTCTCCATACGTATCATAGGCTCCCATCCCTGCATCCCAGCACACATATCTGGTCTCAGCAATCTGCTGAAGGGTCAAGGGGCCAGAATTCCCCAAGGATGCTGAGTGGAGGCCCCAGGTGGGGTTTGGTGTGTGACTAGCACATGAGCTGTCTGGTCCGTTCCCCAGTGTCACCTAAAATTTAGAGGGAAAATTTCTCCTTTGGGACCATGGGAACACAGCTCTGCTTCCAGAGCTGGCCTCTATTCCCCTCCTCTGCTCCAAAAGAAATCAACGTTGACATTCCATGAAGCTATTGAGTGCAACAAACCAGTTCACTGACTGTCTGGAACCTTGGGGTATGAACTACATATACATATAGAACACGGAGATCCACAATTACTATCTTTACCATTGGCTGAGCACCTACCACCCGTGCGAGCATCTGAACCAAGCTCTTTATATACATTAATTTATTTGATGCTAATAACAATCCCATGCTCTCGGTATTTTTGTTCTTCTTCATTTTTAAAGCCAAGGCAACTGAGGCTCAGAGAGGTTAAATAATTTGCCGAGGGCCACACATGTGCCATGCCCTACTCCATGGAGTGCCACACACAGAACAGACACTTAATAAATATTTGACAAGCCAAAGAGTGAATTAAATACTCAATTTTGTCATCAGTGACTCAACTTTCTAACCCCACCCTGCAGCCAAACCCTGGCCAGCTAAGCTATTTGTTTATTCAGTAAAGACTTATTGAGCACTTCCTCAATTTTGTTCACTGCTGTGAGTGGGTACCAAAAAGCAGCCACTGGAAAAGTTAATGGAAACATTCAACTAATAAAAAGTTAGCAATGTTTAACATTAACTCGAATTCATTTCAAGGTTATCTGTTTCCACTTTGAGCTAATTAAATGTTAGTGAAATGGTGCAGAACTACTTGACTACAGAGTAATGTAGTGAAAAGAACTCTGGATCTGATGTCAGGGGTCTGGGGTTCCCAAACCTCACTAGCCCCCTCGGCACATGAACAGAGCAAGACACCACCTTTCCGAGCCTCTATCTGCATTTTCAACCTGAGACCGAGAAGCCTTCCCACATCACACAGTCACCATCAGGACTCAGGGGGAAAATGCACAGCAGCGAGATTTGTAAACCTGAAAGCTCCAGAAACACATGAGATGGCATTATTTTTTTTTGAAGGTTGAAAATTAGCCCATTGACAGTGTTTAAAAATGTTTCTCAAAAGCAATAATGAGCAATTTGTCCATAAGCTCATAAATTTACTTGAAACTTTCCCTGAAAACAATTTGCTCTTTCCACATGATTTGCAGAATGGCACTATAACAATGCAGCTAGACTACCATGTGAAGGATTTTTTAATTTGATGATAGCAGAGAAGGGAAACCATAATTAAAATAAGGCAGGATAGTGACTCAGGTTAGCGCCAACAACCTGATCATTGGTTTTGCATCTCATTTTCGACAGTTTTCACACTTGGTGACGATTTATAGGAAGTGGGCACCTTTCTTTCTGTCTGACTGGATGACAAGCTTCCTAAAGGCAAGAACAGTGTCTTCACTACCTTTTCATGCCCAAACCTTCTACCATATAGCACAGCTCCTCGCTGGAAGGGGACAGGGTGGGAATGTCTGTTGCACAGACCAGAATAACAAAGGAAGCATCCAACCCCCAATCAAGGGTCTCATTCAACAGGAGATGCTAAAAACTTCACGATGAGGTTTGAGTTTTTATTAAGGAATTGATCCTTCAGGGGAGAAAAAGCAAAGGAAGAAGGCTGATGTCCTTGGAGTGAGGTGGTCACAGCAGGTTAGCTGAACCTGTCAAATCCCTACAGGCAGTTGTGATTCTAATAATAGATGATACCCACGGAGGGCTTCCCTTGTCCAACACTAGGTGCAGCTCATCTAACTCTTTTGACAACTAGGATGTGCAGTGATCAGTCCTGCTTTACAGATGAGGAAGCAAAACACAGCAAGGTCAGGAGGCCTGATCACATCCGCAAAACAATACCCACAGCTCAAGAGTGGGCTGAGTTCCCACTGGCCCTGGAGCCTTGAATTCTGGACCACTGTGTAAACTGCTGCCTCTCGATGGAGCAAGCAGAGCAAAAGTCATTTTGGTTTTCACTCCAAATGAGATCATTCTCCAACTTTCCAAAAAATGAGAGAGCCAAAGAGAACGATGACTTTTTTTTCTCATTGAGGTTAAGATCCAGATTTGTGCGTAGACTGACAGAGCAGAGCAGCATGGCCTTTGGCCAGAGTTAGCGTGGTTGTCTTTCTATGGGCTGTGACTGATCCAAGTTGGGGCCTTGCTGACTTAATTTTGCAAACTTAACAAGTGAACTAGAGACCAGGGCCAGCACTGCTGTGCAAACTGGCGAGAGGTATTCCTTGGTTGGGACTGTCTCTCCCTCCCAGTCATAAACAGAGTACAACGTAGGAGTTAGGAGTTGAACCCGGGAGAACTTGGCTGGTTACCAAGTATTTTTAACAGCAGCATCCTTCAATTTCTCTCCCTTGGCTTGACCTAACCATGGAGGAGATGGATGCTTGGCAAATCTTGGAGTTTGCTAAGAAAGCCACTTTTTGTAGCCCTGGTTGGAACCATGGGAATCAGGACTCCAGTACAGTGACTAGTAAATGTGAAAATGCAACAAATGGGGCACGTGTGTGCACACACATGACCTGGCAGTCTTTTTTTTTTTTTTACTGGCTGCGCTGGGCCTTCAATGCAACACACAGGCTTAGTTGCCCCGAGACATATGGGATCTTAGTTCCTCAGTGAGGGATGGAACCCATGTCCCCTGCATTGGAAAGTGGATTCTTATCCAGTGGACCACCAGGGAAGTCCCTGGCAGTCTTAGTGCTAAGGACCTGCGGCATTGCACTTTCTGATAGACTCAATCTCAGGATGGGGGACAGGGGAGTGGAGTCTACTGCCCTCACGCTCTCTCAAACAAGGTTTTCAGGGGAAAAAAAAAATATTCCACACTGAGAATATTGAATGAATGATGAACATTAATCAATTATGAACTCCAAAAAAACCTAATTCTTGAAACATTTTGGGTCTCTAACACACTTAGCAAGTCCAAGCTAAGTCCTTTCAAACTTTTGAAAGTAAACATTGACCATTATTTAACTACAATGATGTCACAGATAAGACATTAATCTTTTAGCTCTTTTAAATCTTTTACTTCTAAATCTTTTACTGATTTATTCCTATACTCACAGGTACCAGGGATCACCTCTATCCACAGTGAGGTTGTGCCCTACTGGGAAAGAAGAGACATGTACATAAGTAATCTCAATTCAAGGCTCCGTGTGATCAGTGCCACATGTAAATAAAGAGAGGGAACATTTGTTTCTAGATGGGCAATCCCAGGAGACTTCATGGAGGAGTTACCTGGGAAAGAACTTGAAGCAGGAGCAGAATTTTTACTAAGTATATTTGGAGGGAAAGGGGAGGACAGGAGAAATATGCAAAATTGGGTTTGTGGAATGAAAAGTGGACCAGTTTAACCCCAGTATGAAGTTTATGCAGGGTGATGGGTGGGGCCTGGGATTGAGAATGAAAATGGGGGCCAGACTGTGCTGAGCTGTGAATGTCAAGATAAGGCTTACAGGGTTTATTTGGGATACAATGGGGAGCCATTGAAGGTTACTGAGCAGGGAAGACAAATGATCAAATTAGTTTGTTCCCAGTCCCTGTTTTCTGAGAACATATGATATTCTCTGGCAGACACTATGTACAGCCTATACTGAAGCCAAAACTCCTCTCTGAGGCAGCAGTGAATCTGGCCATGCTCCCTGCCTGCTCTCCGTGCCCAGAAAGCTCTTGAATGCATCCCCTTTCTGGGCATGCGGCCGGGGTCAGCTTCCCTGAGCTGCTCTTTCTAACTCCTGCTTTACTGAACACACCCCATGGTTCTTACATGAGGCTCCAGATTCTTCTGCAATGACAGCAAATCTTTCTCTATGCCCGGAGAAATAAGTTAATTGATGATTGCCTTAATTACAAATTTTTCAACTACAACATTATTTTTAAATGTTGGCCTCTGCTACAGCTTGCCTTTAATAGAATCTAGCATAAGATGCTACTTGATTTAGTACAAAATTGTGTTTTTAATTAGCCTGGGCTTTGAAGTTGGGCCCATCTGAATGGGAATCCTTGGTCCACCACTTAACCAGCTCTGTGACCTTCAGCAAATCAATTGCCTTTTCTGAGCCTCAGTACACTCATCTGCAAAATGTGGGCAATTATGCCTTTCCCACCCAGTGTCAGGAGAACAAAATGCGATTAAATCCAGGTGGAGTGCTGAGCCAAGTGGCAGGGCTTGGAAGGACTCAACAAGAGCTCTGTCCCTCATTCCATTGCCCACTCCTTCCCGCTTCTCCTACTCTTGGGGGTGAGATGTGTGCTTCACGCCAAGGCTGGACTTAGCAGCATTTTCAGATGCTTCACAAAGAGGGAGGCAGTGCTGCAGGGTGGAACCAGCATGGACAGAGTGTGTGTATGCTAAGTCACTTCAGTCATGTCTGACTCTTTGCAACTGCATGGACTATAGCCCACCAAACTCCTCTGTCCATAGGATTCTCCAGGCAAGAATATTGGAGGAGGTGGCCATTTCTCCTCCAGGGGATCTTCCCGATCCAGGGATCGAACCCAGGTCTCCTGCACTGGCAGTCGGATTCTTTACCACGGCACCACCTGGCAAGGCCAAGGTATGGGGAAGAACTAGGTACAAATTCTAGCAGTTATCACTGGCAGTGTAACTTGGACAGAATGTTTGTCCTTTCCAGGTTTCATCTCCTCCCTTGAGAAATAACAGCTCTGCAGTTACTGTGAGGATTCAGTGAGCAGGTACATACAATGCCCCTCAGCCTCTTACTTAGTAGGGCTCAACTAATGTTAGCACTAGAAGCTTCTTGCAGCCAATCCTGGCAAGTTTGAGGAGTATTGGGCTCAGTGGTCTCCCCTCATAAATCCACTGTTCTTGGTTCCTCTTTCCTTTTCTTTTCTCGCTATTTTACATCCCCTGGCAATTCCATTTGCCCTAGAGGAGTATAATGAGTAATCAGGTTGTCATCCAAGACAGACCCGCGTAGAAACCCTGGCTTCATTATTCAGAAGTCCAGTGACCTGAACCAGAGGCTTTAGGTCAAATGAGAAAATGCAGGGAAAGTGCCTAGAACCGTCTTTGCTTGCGGCAGCCCTGTTGAGGGGCAGCCCTCTCAGCACGTCTGTGCCACATGTCTTGCTCCTATGGGCACCCAGTTTCATCAGCTCTGCCATCATCACCTCTTCCCAGTTCCCTGGGCTCCTGTCCAAACTCCCATTTACAAGCCCACAGCAGTATTGATTCTCTTATCTGCAACAGCAAAAACCAGGGTCCCACATATATACACAACTGGGGCAGGGGCCTCATTTCCTGGGGGAGATTGGAGGGGCCGGCAGCCAGCACAGATGAAGGCCAGTGGGCCCAGCAAAGTGGATGATTTCCTAGTCCTTCTCTGTCCATTGTGCTTAATGCAAAGCTCACAGCCACCTCCCCCGCCTTAGTCAAAGCAACTGTTACTTCTGCCAACTTGCTCTGCAGACATTAATTAACTTTCTGCCAGGCATAGCCAGAGCCCGCAGAAGTCAATGCCCCAGGAGACAGAAGGGGCCCCCAGTGGTACCTCATCTCCCCTCCATGCACCTGGGAGGGGCGACTGTTTGTCCTCTCTCCCTGCTGACCCAGGAGAGCTGGGGACTTTATCCCCAGAAATTCGGCTTCCAAGAAGGGAATTATCCTGTCTTCCTAAAAAATCAGAGACATGTCCTTGCTCCAGGAAGGATCTAAAGTATTAAAATAATCACTTCCATTTGTATTTGCTCTGCTGTTTACAACTCGCTGACCCACTATATCACCTTACCTCTGAGAGTTGGAAAGACCTTAGGAAAAAAGAGTCATCTGGCTTTTTCATTTCACTGTGAGGAAATGAGGTTGAGAGGCTGTGAGACTTTCAAGGTCATCAGAACTGAATTCGGCTGAGCCCAAATGAGGTCTCAGCCCCAGGGTTCCTTCCACAGCTCCCCACGGTAGGACACAGTCACTGCTCTGGAAGCAAGCTCGGAGGCGCAGCAGACACGAAGTCTATCCACTTATCAGTTAGCATTTACATTATATTGAGCACCTACTATGTGCCAAGCACTGTGCTAGTCACTCTCATGTATGTTATTTCATGGGATTATCTCGCCCGGTTCTGGACCCCTGCCCAGTACTAATTAGCAGATAGTAGTTGCTCAATGAGTGTGTTTTCTTGCTTGTCTTGGGAGCAGTGTTGGGAGTAGAAAGAGAATGGGTTTGCAGTCAGTCTGGGTTTGAATCTCTTCTTTGCCACTTGTCAGCTTTTTGGCCTCTACCCCTGTCAGTCTCAGTTTCCATATCTGTAAAATGGAAATAACAACTAAATTGGAGTATGGTGATGTTATTGCATGGGAAGGACTCATAATAAGTGCTCAATCAATTGTAGTCATCCCTGTCACTTACTGTGGTGTTATTGATACTGTTACCTGCCTTTAAGGATTTGATGACCTCAGAAGATGCATATATACATAACCACAAGCAAAGCAGAGTGGGGATCAGCAGTGGGCTATAAAGGTTCCAGAGATGCCCCTTTTGTCTGAGGATGATGGAAAGGTTCCTAGAGCAGGTGCCATTGTAGTTGAAGGAGCTTAACAGATGGGAAGGGCAGGCAATGATGCTGGGGAATTTAACTAGAAAGCCAGTTCCTTGCCCACCCACCCCATTTATGATACCAATTCAGGATCACTCTACAGGTGGTTCTCTGGGAGATAGCCTAAGACCACAGTTGGAGAAACTGAACTAGAAGCTTGCAAGAGTTTGTTGGGTCAGCGCTGAGATCCCAGATTTGCGGAGGACCCAGGCTACATCCTTCATAGTCACCCTAGAAGTACGGGCATGAGGCAACAGGGGGGCTCACCCATCATTGGGATGAAGAAGGAAATAGCAGGGGAAGAGAAGTGGGTGATTGTAGGAGTCACCAGGGAAGCATCGCATATGGCCCGACTCTAATCTCCATTAGGCTCTGCAGCCCCACAATTCTGACTTCATCTTCCAACTATTCCCAACCCCTTAAAAACCTTTCTAGAAGTTCCAGAGAACTAGACTCCTAAAGTTTCCAGGCTTCCTTCAGCTCTGATATTTAATTACAGTTATACTTAACACATATCAGATCTGTTCAAAGGAGGAAACAATCCTCATGATAATGCCTAATGTTTGTGATGAGTGTCACAGTTTTCAGAGCAATTTCATGCCTATTACTGTACATGATATTACATCAGCTTTCCTCCAAGTGTGATCCATAGACCACCAGCATCAACATCACTTGCGAGCATGGTGAGCATGCAGATTTATAGGTCTCTACCCAGACCTGGCATATCAATCACTGGAAAGCCAGTACCCTGAGAGCTGAACTTGTGATATGTTCTGGGGTGATTCTAAAGAAAACGATAAATTGGCAATTTATAATCTGGTCTCTGTCCCTAAGTACTGGTACAGAGCTTCAGAGATCCTTGGAATTTTCTTTTGTTACTCATAATGAGCATCTTTTGATCATCCCTGAGTTTATGCTAATTGTGAGTCCTTAGATAGTTCTAAGGGAGGGGCTGGCCATGCCAGAATGACCAAGAACAGGGTCTTCAGTCTCACGCCCTAACCTCTGGGGAGGGGAGAGGGACTGGAGACTGGAGTCCATCCCGTAGCCATTGATTTAATCAAATATGCTTACATAATAAAACTCATAAAAACCCTGGAAACAAGCTCAGTGGACCTTCCTAGTTGATGAACATATTATGTGTTGGGAAGTGACTCAACCTGATTCCATAAGAAGAGAGCGTGGAAACTCTAGCCAACGCCCCCCATGATCCCCCCGCAACCCAAGACTATTTGGAAGTTCCTGAGCTGTATTTTTTACAACAGAAGTGTAATTGTAAGCAAAGCACTTTGAGGGACTTCTAGCAAATTAATCAACCTAAAGGGAAGTTGTAGGAACACCTGAATTTATAGCCAAGTCAGACAGAAGTGCAGCTAGTATGCGGCCCCGTTTGTGGCTGGCATCTGGGGTAAGGGCAGCCTTGCTGAGGTCTTTAACTCTGAAACCTGACCTAATTCCAGGTAGTGTCAGAATTGAATTGGATTGCAGGACACTCAGCTGGTGTCAGAGAATTGTCACAACACAGGTCCTATATATAAGTCAAACCACAATCTTGTAAGTTGCAATCACTATGCCGTGTTGCAGCTGAGAAGACTGAGACACAGGGAGGATAAGTGACTCCCCCATAGGCAGGGAGCCATTCTGGAGAAAAGCAGGAACGTGAAGTTAGGTCCTTGGCCTCGGGCCATGCCTCTTCCCTCCAGGGAACAGCTGCCTCATGGCCCACCATGCTCCCAAGATGGCAGTAAAACCACAAAGCTCGGGGGCTGGAACCAGCCTTGGGTTTGGGGTGGAAGGTAGGTCACTTAATGCGGTTCAACAGAGCCAACTGCCAGGGAGGTAATGAGAAAGAGCTGAGGCTTTGAGACCTTTGGAAATTTAAATCCTACCTTTCTGACTCTGTGTGTCTCGTGTAATCCTCGAAGATTTGTAATCGTGACAGCCTTGGAAAATTACAGGTGACTTGAAGCAATTTAATGATAATAAAAATAAAATAAAAACAGTAAACAGCACTGCTGCTCCCTCTAATTTCTCAGCATCTTTATCATATAAATGCCTCCCATTCTTTTCCCCACAGACGATTAATGAATCTGCAATTGCCATACTGGATTCCGTGCTCACGTCTCCTTAATTCTCTTTCTGCTGTAGCTCCAGCACCTTCAGTGCCAGGGACGCCCCTCCCAGCTCCTATGCCAGGATGCTCACAGGGACAGCCAGACTGCAGAGGCAGCCCTCAGAGAGGCACCTGGGCCACCTCCATGGACCAGACCTTCCTCTCTTGCTCCTCACCCCAATGGCCCAGGGCTGGCTTCTCTCCAGCCAACTTTCTCCAGGAGCCCTGGTGATCTGAACAGCCACAAATTGACCTTCTCTCCGGGTGTCTCCTTGCCTCACTCCTGGTGTTAATATGCCCCTTAAAGAGCTGCAAACTCAACAAGTCTCTCTTATGCAGGTTAATTCAGAGGCAGCCAAGCTGTGATCAAATGACCTTTACTCACTTCCCTGCTAATTTTGATGGGCAGCTCCATTTCCCTTCTCGCTCCCGGTCCCCCCTTGCTCTAAATTGGAAATCTATCAATTTTCTAGGTAAATGGAAAATAAAGACACACAGGCACAAGCAACACACACTCACCCACATATACACTAACACTAACATACGCTTGTTGAGATGGGGCTAGATTGGGCTCGTTTTTTTTTGTTGTTTTTTTAAAAAAACACTGAATTTCCAGATCTTAGAAGAATGCTATAGCTAGATCCTGCTGCTGCTAAGTCACTTCAGTCGTGTCCGACTCTGTGCGACCCCATAGATGGCAGCCCACCAGGCT
The DNA here is from genome assembly GCF_019320065.1 of Cervus canadensis. NCBI lineage: Eukaryota > Metazoa > Chordata > Mammalia > Artiodactyla > Cervidae > Cervus > Cervus canadensis. Next base: position 24,197,438 of record NC_057396.1, read on the forward strand.
CCTCCGTCCCTGGGATTCTCCAGGCAAGAACATTGGAGTGGGTTGCCATTTCCTTCTCCAATGCATGCATGCATGCTAAGTAGCTTCAGTCATGTCTGACTCTGTGTGGCCCATAGATGGCAGCCCACCAGGCTCCTCTGTCCACAGGATTCTCCAGGCAAGAACACTGGAGTGGGTTGCCATTTCCCTCTCCTAGCTAGATCCTGAGTTGATGTCAAAAGAAAAGGTTCCAAAAGAGTATTCCTTTTCCACAATGTTATCTCTTGCTTCATCAGTGGGGTACAATAACAAGCATAAATAGGGAGAATAATAACAATAAAAAGTAACATTTAGCAAGTGCTTCCTGCTTGCCAGTCACTTCCCAAAGACTATCTCATTTTTTCAATACCTCTATGAAATGTGAACTGTTATTATCCCCATGTTATGGAAAAAAGAAATTGAGGCTTCAAAAGATAATGCAAGAAGCTTAAAAATACACATACAGAAAGAGGCAGAGTGAGCATCTGAACTTAGATGGTCTGATTCCAAGGTCAAGTTCTTGCTTTGTTAATCAGCAGTGTGACCTGGGACTATCACATAATCACATTTACCTTCAATTTCCTCATCTGCAACATGAGGATAATAAGAACAACCTCATCAGGCTCCTGGAGGGTCAATTAAGTAGGTGGCACTAGTGGTAAAGAACCCACCTGTCAATGCAGGAGATTTAGGAGATGCGGGTTTAATTCCTGGGTTGGGAAGATTCCCTGGAGGAGGGCATGGCAATCCACTCCAGTATTTGTGCCTGGAGAATCCCATGGACAGAGGAGCCTGGGGGACTAAGGTCTATGGGGTTGCAAAGAGTTGGACAAGACGGAGCGACTTAGCACACACACATTCTTTAAAAGCTGCAACTCACATCAGTTCATCATTAGAATTCAATTACTGAATTCCTTGTACAAATATTTCCTGATTGCCTACTATGCGTCAGCCCTGTCCCAGGCCTGGGGATACAGCAGTGATTGAAACAGAGAATGTCCCGTCTCCAAGGACCATGCGTTCAAGTGAGGGAAACAGACTGACAAGAAACAAGTAAAATACATGCTTTATCAGATGAAGCTTAATGCTAAGGGGAAAAAAGAGTGAGGAAGGGAGGATAAGAAGTGAGGGTAGGGGACTTCCCTGGTGGTCCAGTGGTTAAGACTCCACCTCTGCTACAGGGGGCATAGGTTCAAGCCCTGGCAGGGGAACTAAGATCCCACCTGCCACACAGAACAGCCAAAAAAAAAAAAATTAATAATAATAAAATAAAATACAGCATGGCCAAAATTTTTTTTAAATAATAAAATTAAAAAGTGAGGGTAATGGGGCTGCTCAGGGCTGACCACAGAGAGAAGGTGATACTTGCACAAGGTTCTCGGGGAATGAGGGGAGCAAGCAGGGCAGTTATCCAGAGAAAGGGTGTTCTGAGCAGTGGGAAGAGCAAGTGCAAAGGTCTTGAGGCAGAACCAGCAGGAGGCCAGCGTGGGTGCAGCAGGGGGGTGGAGGAGGGAGTAGCAAGGGGTGAGTCCAGAGGCATGAAGCAGGCGGTGGGTCCTGTAAGGCCTTGACGGTCGTTAGCTTTTACTCTACGTGCCATGTCAGGGGCGCAGGCAGAGGACATGGGAAGGTTTTGAGCAGCGCCACGTGAACTAAAAAGATGCACAATGTGAGAGTCACGTGTTAAGTTTTATTTGGGGCAAAAGGAGGACTGCAGCCCTGGAGACAGCACCTCAGATGGCTCTGAGAGACTGCTCCAAAGAGGCAGTGGGGGGAAGTCAATATATAAGATTCTCCTGAAGGGGGAGTTCAACGCAATCAAGTGCTTACTTTACAAAAGGTTTTCTGCTAGACACGAGGAGCTGATGTCACCATGAAGGGACTTAATGCTTTTCTAGAAATGAGGAGATACAAGGATTGGGATCGTGAAATCAATTCCTGAACATTTCTAACTATCTGAAGACCTGTTCCACCAGTTCCCCTGGAGCACAGACTGCCTCACGCCCCACCCAGAATTTCCCTCAGTGGGTGCTGAAGGTTAGTAACTGCAGCACAGCGTTCCACCTCCACAGAGGCAGATGGCAAATACTCTTGGCAAGTGCCAATTCGTCATTGACAGGCAAGTGCCAATTTGTCGTTGACAGCCATATGAAGTCTTAACATTTTTAAAGAGTTATTCTGGCTACCACAGGAGGGCAAGTGCAGAAGCAAGGAGACAGTGAGGATGCTATTGCCTCCAATGCAGATGACAGAAGACAGCAGTTTGGACCAGGGAGGTAGCAATGGAGGTGATGATATGCATTTGGATTCTGGGTCTATTCTGAAGGCAGAACCAACCAAATATGCTGATGGATTGGATGTCAGTGGATAAGGAAGCAAGGTGTCGCTGATTATGCCAAAGTCTTGGACCTGAGCAGTAGGAAGAATGGAGTTTCCATTTAGTAAAATGGGATAAAGTAGAAGGAAGAGGTGTTATGGGATGAACTGGGTTCCTCAAGAATGATAGGTTGAAGTCTTAACCCCCAGAATTGTGAATGCAACCTCGTTTGGAAAGAGGGTCTTTACAGATGTAGTCAAGTTAAAGTGAGGTCGTTAGGGCTGGCCCTAATCCAGTATGACTGGTATCCATATAAAATCAGGAAATTCAGACACAGATTCACACAGCAGGGAATGTCATGTGAAAACTGGAGTTATGCTGCCACAAGTCAAGGAAATACCAGAAGCCAGGAGAGAGGCCTGGGACAGTCTTTCCTGGTGCCTTCAGAGGGAGCAGGGCCCTGCCAAGCCCTGGATTCAGGACTTGGGACAACTTTCTGTTGTTTAGGCCCCGCAGTCTTGTGGCACTTAGTCACGGCAGGTTTGGAGGGTACAGTCATTTCCAGACATCCAAGTGGAGATGTTAACTAAGCAGCTGGGTGTGAGTCTGGAGTTCAGGAAGGTAACTGAACTGGACATACACATTTGCCCGTCTTATCTGCTCTGAACTTACAGCTGTGGGACCAGCTGAGGTCACTTAGGGTAGCGAGAAAAGAGGTCCAAGAATGGAACTCTAGCACGTTCCACCATTGAGAACAGGGAGTTAAAAAGCAGTTGGTGAGTAAAACAGGCAAGATGTCCTGAAAGACAAATGAAGAAAATGTTCTGGGCAGGAAAGGGTCAGATGTCAGATTGCTGTCAGATGTCAGTGACAAGTCAAGTTGGATGAAGATGAAGAACTGACCATTGGATTTAGCGACTCAGAGCTCATTTGTGACCTTGACAATGGCAGTGTCAGAGGCAGGCATGCTGCTTAATTGGAATGAGTTGGAGAGAGAATGAGAGGAGAGATTGGAGGCACAGGCACAGATATCTCTTCGGAGGAATCTGCTAAACGGAGACATGGGGTCAAGAGAGGGCCTTTCTAAAGGTAAGAGAAATAACAGTCCGTTTTATGCAAAGATAAATGATGCTGCAGATTGGAGGAAACTGAGGAGATGAGGAGACCAGGAAGAATTGCAGAGAGATGTCCTTAGGAATCTGGTGGGAGTAGGACGGAGCACACACTTGCCCAGGAGAATGGGTGATGCAGCTGCGGTCACAGGAGAGAGGCAGGTGTATACATGGGCACATGTGCCCAGGTGGGTAGATGCGGTGGTGGATGTAGGAGGTAAAGTCATCAGCTGAGAGGGGAGGAGGTGCTGCAGCTTTGAGGAGGGGAAAAGGGAGAGACAGTGATGGGGGAGTGACTGGTGGGGAAACACGATAGGGTTGTCAGGCAGAACTCAGGGCATTTGGTTCATGAATGTGGAATAAAATCAGATAAGGATGCATTTTTCTCCAGCAGTGTTGAGCTGCCCATATGTAAGCTCAAAGTCAACAGAGAGTCGGGGTTCATCTGAGTTGGGGTTTTGCTCCTGGAACGCAAAGACAGGGTGAACAGAGGAGGGATGATTATGAAGGATAGGGGAATTTAAGCTGCACACGGATAAAAGGGAGGACCTGAGAAGGACATTTGGATCAAGGGACTGTGGGTTCCCAGAAGGGGAAGGATTGTTAGAGTCAGGGTACTAGAGCTTGGGAGCTAGAAGAATAAGGGGGGATCCTTATCATGTACATCCTGAATTGGTGGCAGTGGTCTGCAACAACAGAGTTTAGGGTGTGGCCATGGAGGGGGTGGTAGGGGGTAGGATGGAGAACATTGGAGGAAGTCAAAGAACTAAGAGGTCAAAGTACTGGAAAGGTCATGGATACTGAAACCAGCAAGAATTTTGAGAAGGTCATATTGGAGAGAGTGACCTTGAGCCAGAAGCTGAAATCCTAAAGGGAGGAGAACAAGTCACCCAGAGTCGTTAGGCACCCACAGACACTCCTGGTGACGTATTTCAAAGCTGGGGGTGCTTAGAGACGGGACTGAGAACAGCATGCAAGCAGCAAAGACAAAGCAGGGACTGCAGAAGAGACTGAGGAAAGTGGGGGTTGCTGACGGCTGGCCGTGTGTTGTAGAGGGCAAGAGTGAAGGCTGGGAGGGGCCAGAAATTAAGTCAGAAAAAGAGAGGTGCAGTGGCTAATGGAAGGCAGGGCCTGGGGGTGACAGGGCTTCTCCTGTGATTGGCATAAAGGAGGATGAAAGGCATAGGAAGGGTCCAGAGACTAAGCCAGTGCGAAGTGGTGGGGCTGGGACATGGCGAGGAGAGAAGGGCGAGCAGTGCTGGTGGGAACACTTCCTGGGAGCTCCACGCATTCTAGAATCCCCCATCACTTCTGCCAAAGGGGATGCAGAGAGGTTTATAGTTATCCTAACATAAACATTACCACTACCATTCCTACAGTATCCGTCAGCCTTCTTAGGTGTAAAGAACCCAACCCACTTTGGCTAGCTCTCACATACACACACACAAACCTTTCTATTAAAAACCTATCTATTAATGTATATTAATATTATTAGTGTACCCAGAGCTCCTAGCAACGCAGACCCAGCATCTAAGGCCATGCAGACAGGATCAGGGTGGGTGGTCTGTGAGGCCTCTATCAGCTCAGGACTAAATGCCAGACACTCTGCTGCTGCCAACCTCAGGGTCAGAGACCCAAACAAGTCTACCACTGGGCCGGCCTGAAAATCAACTGCATCCCCTGGCCACTACCACCTCCCACCTCCACTTGCTGCTTATTCTCTGGGGACCACTCTGGTTGGCCCAACCTCAGTCGTGACCCAGGCCTCAGTTTCAAGGGAGGAAGAATTACAAAGTGTTAGCCTCTCGGTCATGTCCAACTCTGCAACCCTATGGATTGTAGCCCTACAGGCTCCTCTGTCCATGGGATTCTCCAGGCAAGAGTACTGGAATGGGTTGCCATTTCCTTCTCCAAGGGATCTTCCCAACCCTGGATTGAATCCGGGTCTCCTGCATGGCAGGCAGATTATTTACTGTCTGAGCCAACAGGGAAGCCCCAAGAATTACAAAAACTTGGTGCAAATCACCCAGATCTAAGGAGGGTGTTCAGAGATTCCAGTAAACCGCCAGTGTCAAAAATTTATTAAGTGAAAGCAAAAAATAACTTTATTATCAGTTTGTTTAAGCTTTGCAAGAAAGAGCTGGGAGGATTCTAAACAGCAATGTCACCCTTCAGCTCTCAGAGGAGGTTTCTAAGCTTTCAGAGGTTTCCCTGATGGCTCAGATGGTAAAGAATCTGCCTGCAATGCAGGAGGCCTGGGTTCAATCCCTGGGTCGGGAAGATTCCCTGGAGAAGGAAATGACAACTCACTCCAGTATTCTTGCCTGGAGAATCCCATGGACAGAGGAGCCTGGTGGGCTACAGTCCATGGGGTCACAAAAAGTCAGACACTACTGAGCAACTAACACACATGCTTTCACCAGCAGCGGAGAAGACTATTCCTATCGATTAGAGCCAAGGCCTCAATAAAACACGTGCATGTTCTCAGGTAGGACCGTGGGCCTGAGCCTTCCCAGATAAGATCAGCCCCATTTAGAGCTCACTCCACAGCAAAGCACACTCTTGACCCTGGAAAAGCAAGATGATAGTGGCTGCTATTTACTCAGCAGCCCCTGTGTGCTGGACCCTGTAATCTTCACTTAGCCTGCGTGATCTCGTTTAATCCTCAAGGTGACTCTGTGAGGAAGGGAGTGGGATTACCATATTGCGGATAAGGAAATAGAATTTTAAAGAAAATGTTAGTAACTTGCTGTGATACCACCACTGCCCCCCACCCCCAGCGGCAGCAAGACGCCTGAATGCCATTGGACAGGTCATGCACTGCACAAGTCCACAGGGTGCTACTGTATTCCACGTGGACGCACCGCCTGGAGTTCCGCCGTGTGCAACCCACGTGCTCAATGTGGGGCCTCTGCTCACTCTGTTCCGAAGTCCATTTCCTCCATCTTATAGCGTCCAGTAATCAAAGTCTTTTAAGTCAGAGCCCCTTCGGGTCAGGCAAGATTTCTTCTTTGGATGAACAGAGAGTAGCACAATGCCTGGCACTTAGCAGGTGCACAATAAATGGCTGCGAGATTAAAGGCTATCAAAGACGAGCATGAATGGGCTCATCAACTCCTGAATCACTGGATCTACAGAGGCACCACTTGAAGCCTGAAATAGGTAGTTTAAAACAAATGAAAGGAAGAACTACTGCTTGGCACAGCTGGTTGTCGGCTTGTAAAACTCATTAACCCAAGAGGTGGTGTAGGCAGCAAACACTAATGGACTCCAGGTGCGTCTAGGAAAGTTCACGCCTTCTACAACCATAGTGTTCTATTAAGAAGAGTGGCCAAGGAGGGGACGAACGTTTGGCCATCCACTGTATCCCAAACACTCGGCTAGATTGAACACGCTCCAATACTAATCTCTCAGAGTTTATTTCCTTTTATGTAAAATGGAACTAATACTTACCTATGGGGGAGGGGGGCTCTTGTGATCATTAAACAATAGATGTAAAACCCCTTAGCACAGACTTGCCGCAGTGTTAATGCACAACAAATATTCACTATTATTCCTATAAATATAATAACAAATGAAATTGTGTGGACATTTCATTGGTAGGAAAGAATTTCACAAAACTTGCCTCTCATACCAAGAAACCAAGTTCAATTACTTTCTTCTATGGACACTTCAATGATCCAGACTTTAAAAAAAAAAAAAACAAAAAACTAACCTTTAAGCCTTTGGGATTTCATATAAGTAGAAGAACAATTTGATTTTCTTTCTCCATGGTGACTTTCAGCCAGGGCAATCTTTAACTAAAGCAGCAACATAATGACAAACTCCTGCTTAGGGCATCCCCCACCTCCTATAATTTCTACCAAGAGCTTTCAGGGGACCAATACCATGTCAGGCACCAAATACAATATTCAAATGAGACTTCTACATTTCTATGTAGAGATTTCTGGGCAGAGCGTTGTGGATATTGTTGTACACAGACAAGGTGAAAACAGATTAATAGTACTTGAAGCCAGATCACAGAGAGAATCGGCCCAAATGTTCCTGCTTAAAGCCAGCCTCCTTTCCTATAAATCTGCATGTAGTCCCTGGAGACCTGTGCACCCCTTGGTCATTCAGTTCTGTGCCATTTATTCTCTGGATCCACAAGCCCACCATGGTGCCCGGTGCAAACTAGATCTTGCCAGAAAGAGAGAGGGAGACAGACAGAGAGAGAGAGAGAGAGAGGCTGGAAAGTTGGATGGAAGAAGCAGCATGGCATAAGTGACCCTAGCATCAGTTCTAAAATAATATTGTTCCAAAATCAGCTCTCCCATTGTTTGGTTGTGTGGCCTTCTAAGTTGCTTAATCTCCCTGAACCTCTGTTTCTTTATCTGAAGGATAAAGTGGGGATAATAATACTACCGACTCTGTAGGTTTGTTACATATTAAGAGAATACACATAAAGCACTTACCTATCCATCAACCCACATTTATTGAGTTCCTGCTGTGTGCCAGATGCTGGTCCAAGTACTGGGATGGCCTCAATAAACAAAATATAAAAATTCCTACTCTGGGCTTCCCTGGTGGTACAGTGGATAAGAATCTGCCTGCCAAGGCAAGGGGCACAGGTTTGAAAGCTGGTCCAGGAAGATTCCACATGCTGCAGGGCAACTAAGCCCCTGTGCCTCAGCTACTGAGCCCCAGCTCTAGAGCCCGTACTCTGCAACAAGAGAAGCCACTGCAATGAAGAGTAGCCCCCACTCACCACAACTAAAGAAAGGCTGCAAGCAGCGACAAAGACCCCAAATAGACAAAAATTTTTTAAAAATTCCTGCCTTCATAGAGTTTGCATTCTAATTGGGGAATCAGGTAAAACTTAATAATTAGACAAAGGAAATCAGTCCTGCATATTCATTGGAAGGACTGATGCTGAAACTGAAGCTCCAATACTTTGGCCACCTGATGTGAAGAGCCGACTCATTGAAAAAGATCCTGATGCTGGGAAACATCGAGGGCAGGGGGAGAAGGGGACGACAGATGATGAGATGGTTGGATGACATCACTGACTCAATGGACATGAGTTTGAGCAAACTCCAGGAGATAGTAGACAGGGAAGCCTGGCATGCTGCAGTCCATGCGGTCACAAAGAGTCGGACATGACTGAGTGACTGAACAACATTCATTATATTAGAAGGCAAGTGTTTCTAAGAAAAAAGAACAAAGTAAGGGCATGGGGAAGAATTTACAATTTAAATTAAGATGGTCAGGGTAGGCCTGACAGAAATGGGAATGTTTGGACAATGACTGAAAGGAATGAGGGACTGAGCCAAGGGGGTGTGTGGAAGACAGCACTCCAGGCAGAGAAAACAGACAGTGCAAAGGCCCGGAGGTCAGAGCACACCTCTTACGTCTACAGTACAAAGAAGGTCAGTATGGAGCAGAGAGCGGGGGAGAAGAGCAGCAAGAGATGAGGTCCGAGAGGGAAGGAGGTCAGGTTCCATAGGATTTTAGGGGCCACTGTAAGGTTTTGGCTCTTTTTTATGTTTTAGTGAAATGGAGATCCCTCTGGAGCAGCAGACAGACATGGTCTGATTTATCCTTTAACAGGATCACTCTGACTGTTTTGCAGAGGACCTGACACCTAATTGGGACACAATGGTAGCTATTATGAATGCCTGGCAGGAACAGTTACCTTCTTGGATCTTAGCAAAGCTGTTTGGCTTTCTAATTGCTTATACCATCTGTTTTCATAGATTGAAGCAAAGAGATCGGCAGGGTTCAATAGAAGGAGTTGGAAGCCGGCACCGCGACTCCGCGTGGCTCTCTGTCAAAATGCTCCCAGAGCAGAAGGCCAGTGCGCATGTGTGTGGACGCGCTGACCCCCATGAGGGGAACACTTCTAAATTGCTCCTCTTTTTCTACATCTGCTAAGGGATGCTTCCTCCCTAGTTATCAGGCAGCCTCTTCTGGGCCAGAGAGATGAGCTTATTCTCCCCAAAGTTGATGGCCAGGACATTTATAAAGTCTTTCACATGAGGCTTTACCCCTTCTCCTCTTCCACCTTCTTCATCAACATCATCTTCATTATGTCCATTCTCATGATCTTCAGCAGCAGCACCATGACCACTGTTCAGTCACTGCTTATTCTACCCGTGACTGCGATAAGCACTTTATATGCCTTATCTAACTCCATCGCCTCAATGACTACATGAGACAGATACCACTGCTATCTCCATTTAACCTAGCGGGAAATCGAGGCCTGAAGAGGTGAGTTGCCCGAGGTCCCACAGCTAGTTCATGGCAGAGAAGGCCTGTGACCCAGAAGGACAGGCTCCAGAGTCCAAGCCCACAGCCATTATGCTGCCTGCCTACAACTGCTTTTTTCACTAGAGGCTACCATTCTTCTTTCAGCATATTGGAAGACGCTGTTCACTTGCTCCTCCATACGTACAGAAGAGGGAATGGCAATGTAGAGTGGAAAGGACAAACAGTCATGGAAAGACCAATCAGCGTCCCACTGCAGGGTATATGACTTCAAGCCCAGTATGTCCTCACCCAGGTGTGAGCATGTGCGGAAAATGAGATCGAGAAGGTAGATTGGGTTTGAGTATAGCCATGGATCTGGCCACAGGCAAGGCTTACACTGTCCTGGGAGAGGGAGACAGTTAAAAACACCAGCTCAAGGGCTTCCCTGGTGGTTCAGTGGTAAAGAATCTACCTGCCAAAGCGGGAGACACGGGTTTGATCGCTGGTCCAGCAAGATTCCACATGCTGCGGAGCAACTAAGCCTGGGCACCATGACTATTGAGCCCAAGTGCCTAGAGCCCATGCTCCTCAACAAGAGAAGCCACTGCAATGAGAAGTCCATGTACCACAGGGGGAGAGTAGCCTACATTCGCCACAACTAGAGAAAAGCCTGTGCAGCAACGAAGACCCAGTACAGCCAAAAATAAATAAATTTTATTTATTTAAATAAATGAGATAAGTATTAAATTTATTTTATTTAAATAAATGAGACGGGTACTACTACTATCTCCATTTAACTTAGGGGTAAAATGTATTATTTTTAATAATATAATGTAATAATTTAATAATATAATTTAAAATAAATATTTTTATTATTATTAAATTTATTTAAATAAAATATCATTTAAACAAGTAAATAAAATGACTTATTTTTAAAAAAATCACCAGCTATAGAACCAGAGCTTAGCTCTGCCCTTCAGCAGCCCAGAGACCTTCATCTCCCAGGAAAACGTCTCCTTTCCAATCTTTGTTTTCTCATCTGTAAAATGAGGGTGATAAGAGTACTTATCTCATAAGCTTGCTATGAGGATTAAATGTGTTAAGACACAATGTAATAGGAAAACCACTAACACTTCAAATTACAAAATTTGTAGGCACTGGCTAACTTCAGATATTCAGCCCAGACATGGCCATTGACTGGCCAGCATCTTAAAGAGAATTTGCACTATGCATCAAAAGGAAAGGATCCCTTGGAAAAGCCTGGTACCAACCTTGGGAATTAAAAGGCATAGATGTGGGTGTAAAGCAAGTCCAGGATGCTGGCATTCCAAGTTCAGTTCAGTCAGTTCAGTCACTCAGTTGTGTCCGACTCTTTGCGACCCCATGAATCGCAGCACGCCAGGCCTCCCTGTCCATCACCAACTCCTGGAGATCACTCAAACTAATGTCCATCGAGTCGGTGATGCCATCTAACCATCTCATCCTCTGTCATCCCCTTCTCCTCCTGCCCCCAATCCCTCCCAGCATCAGGGTCTTTTCCAATGAGTCAACTCTTCACATGAGGTGGCCAAAGGATTGGAGTTTCAGCTGCAGCATCAGTCTTTCCAATGAACAGTCAGGACTGATCTCCTTTAGGATGAACTGGTTGGATCTCCTTGCAGTCCACAGGACTCTCAAGAGTCTTCTCCAACACCACAGTTTAAAAGCATCAATTCTTCGGCGCTCAGCTTTCCTTATAGTCCAGCTTTCACATCCATACATGACTACTGGAAAACCCACAGTTTTGACTAGACGGACCTTTGTTGACAAAGTAACGTCTCTGCTTTTTAATATGCTATCTGGGTTGGTCATAACTTTCCTTCCAAAGAGTAAGCGTCTTTTAATTTCATGGCTGCAATCACCATCTGCAGTGATTTTGGAGCCCCCAAAATTAAAGTCTGACACTGCCTGCACTGTTGCCCCATCTATTTCCCATGAAGTGATGGCATCCCAAGTTAGGGGCGTGCAAATTCCCCTCAGTGCAGCCAAGCCCAGGCTTCTGCCCCTGTGTGAGCTCCTCAAGGGAAAGACCTCCTGCTCTCCTGGAATTGGAATGGGGCTGATCACTCTCCCCAACAAGCTCTGCTCAATCAGGGGAGGTGCCTACCTGTTCCGTGTGGCTGGGTCTGCGTTAGAGCCGAGTGGCCACAAAGCATCCTGCAGTCATGGGTCCTTGTTTCCTTCACACTAAGCATGAAGAGAGAGGGTAAACAGAGCCACCATTCAAGCAAGTGACCAGAAGGGACATTTTTTCCCAAAGACATACAAATGGCCAACAGGTGTATGAAGGTTTTCAACAACACAAATCAAAGCCACAATGAGATATCCTCACACCTGTCAGGATGACTCATATCAAAAAGATAATGAGTGTTGGCCAGGTTGTGAGGTAAAGGGAACCCTTGTGCGCTGTAGGTGGGATGGAAATAGGTGCAACCATTATGGAAAACAGTACGGCGGTCCCACAGAAAACTAAAAGTTGAACTACTGCATGATCCCGCAAGCCTGTTCCTGGGTCTATTTCCAAAGTAATTGAAATCAGTATCTCAAAGAAACATCTGCACACCCATATTCACTGCAGCATTATTTATAACAGCCAAAGCACAGAAACAACATAAGTGTCTGTCAGTGGCTGAATGGATAAAGATGTGAGATATATATACATACATATATTTAATATATATGCATGTATATACATACATAAAATAGAATATTATTCAGCCATATGAAAGAAAGAAATCCTGCCACTTGCAACAAAATGGCTGGAACTTGAAGGCATTATGTTAAGCAAGACAAGTCGGACAGAGGAAAACAAATACTGTGTGATATCAATTACATGTGGAATCTAAAAAAGCTGAACTTATAAAAACAGAGAGTAGAATAGTGCTGGGGGTGAGGAAATGGGGGAGATGCTGCTGAAGGGTATGCCCTACAACCAGTAGATAAATTAGTTCTGGGGATCTAATGCACAGCATAGTGACTTTAGTCTATCATACTGTATCATCAACTTCAAAGATGCTAAGAGACTAAATCTTAACAGTTCTTAACAGAAAAAGGAAATGAGAAATATGTGACTTGATAAAGATATTAGCTAATGCTATGGCAGCTATCATACTGCAAATATAAATGTATCAAAACAACACATTGTTCACCTTAATCTACACAAACATTAAATGTCGATTATATCTCAGTTTTTTTAAAAAAAAAACCCTTTTAAGGTTACCCCACTTCATGGAAGAGGCATATTGATCTCTGAAAGCAAGGACTGTGTGTATGGGGTTCTCTGCTGGCCCCCCAGCACCTAACACAGTGCCCAGCTTGTAGACATCCAATATTTGTAGAAGAGAATAACGAAATAATAGAAGAAAGGAGGAAAACCTGAATTTTTAATAAATAATACCTTTGGTTTTTTCACTCGACCAAACAACTTTTCCAACCAGAAGAGACACTGATTTCCTGGTCAGGGGAGGAATGTGGGCTATACCTGGGGGAACAGGTGTAGCCTTAGGTTCCCTATCCAGGATGACTCATCTTCCCATCACATCCCAGCCCCTTCTTCAGACAGTTCCTGCATCCTCAAGCGCTCCTCCAGAAACCCACCACTGTCAATTGCAAATACACAAAACCACATTATTGCATGCGCCTCCATCTGTTAATTAACAAATAAATCAGCCCCGTCTCACCAATTAAGAAACAATATCTGGGACTGCAAAACATGCCTGATTCCTCTCTGTGACAATAAATGTGTCATTTGTCAGAGGTCTGGAGGTGATGGCTCTTGCCTACCGCTCCCACCAGCCCCTGCATCCTTCACACAGCCATGTCTCTCTCCCTGGGACCTGACAGAAGAGCCTGGGAGGCACGCAAATTGGGGGGCCTCCCCTGCCTGGGGCTCTCGGTGTAGGACCATAACTAAAGCCCCTGACAGTGGATCCAAACTGCTGAGGGTCAAGTTCAGACAGCTCTTCCTCTAGCCCTCTAGCCCAGCATCTACTTTCCACCTCTTAGGCGAGGACAGTACCTGAGTCTGGAACAAAAGTCAAAGCAGAGGGCTTCCCTGGTGGTCCAGTGGTTAAGAATCTGCCTGCCAATGCAGGGGACACGGGTTCAATCCCTGGCCCAGGAAGATCCCACATGCCACCGGGCATCTAAGTCCGTGGGCCACAACTATTGAAGCTTGCAAATCTGGAGCCCATGCTCAACAAGAGAAGCCACTGCAATGAGAAGCTTGCATACAGCAAAGAGGTGTAGCCCCCACTGGCCGCAACCAGCCCAGGCCAAGCATAGCAATGAAGACCCAGGGCAGCCAAAAATTAATAAATATAAAGGTTTTTTTTTTAAAGAGGCAAAGCAGTATTTCTCTTCTCCCATGTTTATTGAGGTGTAATAGACAAATTAAAACAGTACATATTTAAGGTGTATGACAATGTTTTATATACATATGTATCATGAAAGGTGAAATGTCTTAAACTGAGGCCCAAGGACCAGTGGCTTCAGAATCACAGGGAGCTTGTAAAAACACAGCCAGTCCTCCTGGATCAGACTCTGGGGGCGGGACCAAAATGTTGCCATGATAACCTGCTCCCCAGGAAAATCTTAACAGTTTGATGATGACTGATGCAAACCCTTTCTTTCTCCCTGTTTGGGAATTTAGAGTTTCTTTTGTTTACATTGGCAAAAATGCAGGCAAGTGTCTGGTGAGTGGTAAAGGATCAACAAAGGTCCATGGTGGAGGGGCCCACTTCAACCTTCATTACACGGTTAAGCAGACCTAGTTCCATGCTTCAGGTTGAACTATGACCCCTCAAAAAGCTATATTCAACTTCTAACTCCCAGCAGGTGCTATTTGGACCTTATTTGGTGATGTTCTTTGGAAATGAGCCTTTACAGAAGTGTTCAAGTTCAAATGAGTTTATTAGGGTGGGTCCTCATCCGCTATGACAGGTGTCCTCTCAAAAGGGGGAACTTTTGGACACAGGGACAGACCCACACAGAGGGAAGGTGATGTAAAGAGACAGGCGGAATGCCATGTGAAGGTTGCATGTTACAAAAGCCAAGGAATGTCCAGCGGTACCATAAGCTGAAAGAAGCAAGGAGGGACACTCTCTCGGGTTTCAAAAGGTGCATGGCTTTGCTGACACCTTGATTTCAAACCTCTAGTTGCCAGCACTGTGAAACAGCACATATCTGTTGTTCTAAGCCAACCAGTTTGTGGTACTCTGTTATAGCAGCCAGAGCCAACTAACAGCCCAAAGAAGGAAAATAACATGCCCAAGGTCAGACGGCTAGACAGTGGCCCAGGCAGGGCTTTAAGAGATTTCAGGGGATTTCCCCAGTGGTCCAGTGGTTAAGAATCCAGCTTGCAATGCAGGGGATGTGGGTTCAGTCTCCTGGGGAGACAGGGAACTAAGATCCCATGTCACAGAACAACAAAGCCCACTTGCTACAACCACTAAGCCCACATGAGGCAACAAAGATCTCACGTGTTGCAGCTAAGACAGGCAGCTAAGAAGGCAGCCAAATAAATGAAAAGAGGTTTCAGGTCCCCTCCTGGGCTCCATTCACTCCAGCATCCTGCCACAGAGACTAACTCTCCCCTTCTACCCCTACAAGGCCTGACCCTAAGCCCTCCAGAAAGGCAGAGCAGGTGGCATCTCCCAGGCATTCTACCGGACAGAAAACAGAGCCAGCCTGCTAGAGGGGAACATTCACCCAGTGTCCAATTCACAGATCCCAGAGTCCACTTGACCTTGCAAAGACCATCAGGCCAGGCAAGTGCCCACAGCGCAGTACACAAAGGGTTAATTATGGGTGCCATTCTGAGCTGCCCCATACTCCTATATTTCTAACCCCCTTGAAATCTGAATTGGCAGTTAGCAAACACACCAAGGACATTTCCTGGATGGGAAAGGTCCCACCATGGAGTCTTCTCAGAAGGAAATCACACGACTGGCTTATCAGGTTGCCCGAGGAAGTCGGTGGCAGAACACGGGAGTTGGCCCAGAACTCAGAAAGTTCCCCTCTTACCTTGCAGTCTCAGAGAGGCCATATCTGGGGAGACAGTGACTAGAACCAAGGAGACAATACCTGTTCATGCACAGGGAACCCCACCCTCACTTACAGACCCTTCCCCATGAGGCCGCTGGCAGAGGGTCCGAGGCCTCTGGTATGTGGTGACTCCTGCCTTTACTGCCCCCCTACCATGGTATGCAGGTTACCATATGGCCATTATAAGATTGCATCACAAATCTCTGGTCTATGAGAACTGAGTTGGATGGGACAGGAGTCTAGGATCAGGGTGAAGAATTTCATGAGTCTTAAGACTTCCGCACCAAGGGGTAAAGCAAGACTCTTCAGAGCTATGGTCCCTAAATTCTGCCCTGGCTGATGGGAGCAGGACATGGGATTTCTTAGCTCTCTAGAGAGACACTACCAGACAGAAGGCTAGAAGCCTTTAATGATCCCCTCTGACTCAGTGCCCTGTGAGCAGGGAAGCCAGCCTCCAGAAGGAGGGGAGCTCTGTAGCCAGCGCTGGGAGACCAGAAGTCCCTGAACATCGCTACTACCGCCTATGGGTCCCCATGCCTGGAGACTTGTCATGCCCAGGGTAACAGATCCATGAGGAAAGTCACCTGTGATGAGGGAGGAGAGAGAGAGAGAAGAGGGAGTGCACGCGATCAAATTAATCCTAATGACATCGATAAGAAGATTTGGAAGCACAGCCAATGACTCCATTAAAGTAATGACTCTGGGTCTCTTCTGTCATCACCTAGGGTCCTCTCCCCCTCCCTTGCCCTAGATCTCAAAGAGTGCTGGCAATGAGTGTGGTGCTGGGAGACAGGAAGGACAACTGGGATGGAGATCGATACCACAGAGAAGGGAGACTGTCTTTCTGTCCACTAATTCTTGATAATCAGTGGTCAGTCCCCTTGGTTGGCAGCAAGGGGGAGGGAAATGAATCCCATGATGACTATGGGAGCAAAAGACACAGATGGAGGAGGCTGGCCTGGAGCTTCCAGCGTACCCCTCCCTTGGCCAGGGGTCCAGCGGCACTCTGTGGTGAACACAAGCCCAGTATGCTTCATCTGCATGGACCACCATGGCAATGGTGTCCCCTGGATTTGTGCAGAGTGACAGCCTGGGTAAACATCTACATGTCTACATGGGCAGCTTCAGGAAACAGTTCAGGATAATGAGAAAGACAACCAGCCCAATTTACCCAGATCCCCTAGAAATAAGCCTACAATCTCTTTTTTTGTTTGTCTGTAATTTCTTATCTATATGAAATTCATATAACAAAATTAATCATTTTAAAGTAAACAATTGGGGAAAGCTGGAGGGGGGAAGGGATAAATTGGGAGTTTGGGAGTGACATATACACACTATATTTAAAATAGATAACCAACAAAGACCTGCTGTATAGCACAGGGAACTCTGCTCAATATTCTGTAATAACTTAAATGGGAAAAGAATTGGAAAAAGAATAGATACATGTTTATGTGTAACTGAATTACTTTGCTGTACCCCTGGAACTAACACAACATTGTTAACCAACCACACCTCAATGTAAAATAAAAATCAAGAAAATAAAAAACGCCACACACACACAAAGTAAGGCGAACAGTTTAGTACATCCACAGTGTTGGGCAACCCCTGCTGCTGCTGCTAAGTCGCTTCAGTCGTGTCCGACTCTGTGCGACCCCATAGACGGCAGCCCACCAGGCTCCCCCGTCCCTGGGATTCTCCAGCCAAGAACACTAGAGTGGGTTGCCATTTCCTCCTCCAATGCAAGAAAGTGAAAAGTGAAAATGAAGTCGCTCAGTCATGTCTGACTCTTAGCGACCCCGTGGACTGCAGCCTACCAGGCTCCTCCGTCCATGGGATTTTCCAGTCAAGAGTACTGGAGTGGCAACCACTACCTCTGTCCAATTCCAAAACATTTCCGTAACTCCCAAAGGAAACCCCATATACATCCTCCCTCCTCCCAATCCCTGGCACCCACTGACATGCTTTCTATCTCTATAGATTCACTCTTCCAGACATTTCATAGGAATAGGATCATATATGACTTTTGTGACTGGTTTCTTTCTTTCTTTTAATTTTTGGCCGTGCTGGGTCTTCACTGCCGTGCCCAGACTGTCTCTAGTTTCAGTGAATGGAGGCTGCTCTCTAGTTGTGGTGCATGGCCTTCTCACTGCAGTGGTTTCTCTTGTGATGGAGCACAGTCTCTAGAGCCTGCGGGCTTCGGCAGTTGTGGTACACAGGCCTAGCTGCATGCAGTATCTTCCTAGACCAGGAATCGAACCCATGTCCCCTGCACTGGCAGGCAAATTCTTAACCACTGGATGACCAGGGAAGTCCTGATTTCTTTCATTTAGCATGTTTTTAAGGTTCATCACATTGTAGCATGCATCACAACTCGATTCCTTTTTATGGCTGAATACTATTCCATTGTATAGACATACTACCATTTGCTTATCCATTTATCTGTTGAGGAACATTTGGGCTAAACCCACAGTTCTGGTTGGACCCAGAGCTCTCAAAGCCACCTTCCATTTGAACTAGCACACCAGTCCTTGCTTCCTGGCTCTGAATCTGCCTCCCAGGTAGGCCTGTCTAGTTCCCATGCTACTCTAGCACAGCCCTCCCACTGCATGTTTGTACAGCCCGAAGTCATATGTCCTCGCCAAGGACAGTCCCTCCTCAACAGGTGTTCAAGCTGTCTTCAGCTGAGCCCTCACATTGGACCTCCAGGAAAGAGAAGAGGATGTCAGCAGAACTTCTGTCTTCAATCTGGTCTCAACTTCCCAATCCCAGTATCTTGATCAAGGAGAACTTGGACAAAATTATTATTTAGCTTAAACTATTGTATTAGTTTGAACTACTGAATTAAATGCTTGCTTCTTGGGAAAAAAGCTATGACAAACCCAGAAAGTGTATTTAAAAGCAGAGACATCACTTTGCCAACAAAGGTCCATATAATTTATGCTATGGTTTTTCCAGTAGTCATGTACGGATGTGAGAGCTGGACCACCAAGAAAGCCAAGCACCAAAGAATTGATGCTTCTGAACTGTGGTGTTGGAGGAGACTCCTGAGAGTCTTTGGACAGCAAGGAGATCAAAACAGCCAATCCTAAAGGAAATCAACCCTGAATATTCATTGGAAGGATGGATGCTGAAGCTGAAGTTCCAATACTTTGGCCACCTGATGGGAAGAGCCGACTCTTGGAAAAGACCCTGATGCTGGGAAAGAGTGAGGGCAAGAGGAGAAGCGGGTTACAGAGAATGAGATGGTTGGATGGCATCACTGACTCGATAGACACGAGTTTGAATAAAATCTGAGAAAATGAAAGACAGGGAAGCCAGGCATGCTGCAGTCCACGGGGTTGCAAAGAGTTGGACATGACTTAGCGATTAAACAACAACAACTATACTTGGTGTATTTGTTGCATCTGGGCAGATAGATAAGTGTGCATGCATTCTGATTCTCTTAACCCCACAGCGAGCCAGGCACATCCCAGAAGGCCATGCCATGGGCCAGGATTCACGTTCACCTACTACATCCTTATTGGTTACCTGCTTCATGCCAGGTACCACAACATACCCAGGGATATAGAGAGATCAGTGAGACCACAGCCTGAGGCACTCAGGGGCTGGAAAAGGATACAGATAGGTGCAGGAACAGAGTAAAACAGGGAAGACAGACCCTGAGTCCTCCAGGGGCCCAGGAACGCAGAGGAGGGGAGCTGTCTTCTGGCAGAGCTGGGCAGGGCAGGGTTCTCAGAAGATGTGACATCAAGATTGAAGGAAGGTGAGTGGTGTTTGCGCAGGAGGAGAAGGGCTTCCTGAGGGCCCCACAGGAGCAAGAGTGGGAAGAGGGTGTGGTCCTCCACTCCCCTATCCCCATCCCGATGAGGAAGCCTAGGCTCAGAGCAGGTGTGATAGATGGGCTAGAAAGGCACTTGGGGCATCAGGTTAAGGCATCTGTCCTAAAGTATCTACAGGTTTGTGACCGGAGGAGGAGGGGTCAGAAGGGGCAAAGCCTGGAGGTGGGAGGCTGTGGCAGTGGCCCCCCCGGGGCCACCTGCAGTGTCTGCACAAAGCCGGCTGAGGGCAGTAATCTTGCGGAAAGGTGGGGAGCAGGCCCCGAAGGATTAACGTGGCAATTTACGCAAGACTAAAGAAAACCAGTGAGGGGCTTCCTGATTAAGAATCCGCCTTGCAATGCAGGGGACATAGATTTGACCCCTGGTCTGGGAGGATGCTGGGGGGGCAACCAAGCCCGTGCTCCATAACTACTGAGCCGCGTCCTAACGAAAGGAGTCACTGCAACCAGAAGCCCAGGCACCGCAACTAGGGAGAGCCCACATGCAGCCACAAAGACCCAGCATGGCCAAATGTATTATTATTATTTTTTTAGTTTTAAAAAAGAAAACCAGTGGGGATTTGATGAAGACTGGGAGGCTAGAACCCTCCACCCACCCCCACCATACTATCTGAATTAGCACCACACCGTCTGAGTGTGGGCTTCCCCAGTGGCTCAGCGGTAAGGAGTCCGCCGGCAGTGCAGGAGCCAAAGGAGACACGGGTTTGATCCCTGGGTTGGGAAGATCCCCTGGAGAAGGGCAACCCACTCCAGTATTCTTGCCTGGAGAATCCCCATGGACAGAAGAGCCTGGCAGGCTACAGTCCATAGGGTTGCAAAGATTCAGACATGACTGAAGTGACTTAGCAAGCACGCACATCTGAATTTAGGCTGCCATAGGAGGTGCAGAAAGAAGGGACTATGACAGGAGACCTATCAGAAGAGCATGGCAGGGTGTTCAAAAATAAACTGTTAGGGGTCTTCCCTGGCAATCCAACAGTTAGGACTCCGTACTTACACTGCATGGGGCATGGGTTCAATCCCTGGTCAGGGAACTAAGAGCTGTATGAAATGCAAAGAAGCAGAGAAAAAGAAAAAAGAAAAATCAAGTAAGTAAACTGTTGGACACCTTTAGTACACAGTTTGAAAATTATCAAAAGAACAGTTTCTCATGAAATCCAGACCTGCGAGGGAGTCCCGCCCTGTTTGACTTCCCTCTTCGTTGCCCTTCTGAGCTTGAGGAGAACCTCTCAACTCAAAACCCAGATGAGAAGGTGTCCACAGCTCCCAGCTGGTACCCCCTACACCCTCCAGGTCCCGCGCTGCCTGGTCCATCTCTTCCCAGACAGAGCAGCTGAACTGCTCGGACAGGGTCCAGTGACATCTCCACCTCCTCCCTGTGCTTCCACTTGTCAGCACCAAGCAAGAGAGATGCCAGCCTCATCCCCGGCCTGAGAGCCCATTCGGGGCGCTAGAAGATGAATTATGTTTCATTTATATCAAAGAAGCAATCTCGGAGCCCATTTGTGATCAAATTTGCTGTCAGAGAAACTTTGCTTTATCTCATTACATCTGATATCTCTTGGCTTCTTGTCCTTGAGACTATTAAAGTTTAATGTCAAATTCAAGATGAAATGAAATCTTTGCTGTATCATCTCATCAGGACCTGAACATTCCCCCTTCCATCTAAAAATTTTTGACAACTAATTACAATGGTGGCTGGGGGGCGGGGGGAGAGGGAAAGAGAAAGACCTGCTTCCCTCCCATTTGTTGAAAATACCATCATTTGAAGGGTAGCTGGTGAGCACAGGGACCACGTGGGGGTGGAGGACAAGGAGAGATGCTCCCCGCCATGCAACTCCCCTTGTGGCCCCTTCTTCCCAAACTCGCCATCTCTGGGACTAATGACGTCTGCTTTTCATCCCTGTTCAGACAAGGCATTCCTGCCCAGGGCACACATCTTGGTGGAGAAGGAAGGGCACTGGCTGGAAGGGGAGTGAGTACCCGATTCCAGGCTCCATCAGCTGCATGACCATGGGCAAGTAACCCCTTCTCCAGGTCTCACTTCCTTCAGCTGTAAAATGATGGGATGGACTTGAAGCATGTGATTCCATCTAGGGACCAAGAGCAAAAGTTCATGACTGTTAAACCGTAGCATAAGGGACTGTGGTAGAGATGAGTGCATTCCCACCAACAGGCATTCAACTTAAAAACAATTTAACAAACACCAGAAAATCATGTCTATGGGGCTTATTTATCATGACAACTCCGAGACAAGTTGGTTTCTGGGGCTTTTGATCACCTCTAACTGGGAAAAGTACCCACAGAAAATGAGCTTTGGGTGGGGAATACGCTTTCCCCAGACTAGAGCTGGTATCTTAATTAATAACACTGATTAAAATCCAGGGCTGTGCAATGCAGGGCTGTCAGAATCTCAGGAGCACACAGGTCAGAACTCCTAAAAAACAACGTGCTTTAAAAAAATAAAGGAAGGTTTACAAAAAATAATGCACTTGTAAAACAAAAATAATGAAAAAATATGACAAAGAATATGTATAACTGAATCACTTTGCTATATGCCAGAAACTAAGACATTTTTTTCCTAACACAACATTTTAAATCAACTAAACTTCAATTAAAAATTTTATTAAATGCATTAATGTATTACAATGTATTAACAAGTTCATTTATTCAACAAACATTAAGCATCTCTGATGCACACTTCTGCTATTCTAGGTATTAGGGATTCAGCAGTTAATAAAAAAGACAAAAATTCTTCACCTCCCAGAGCCTAGACACTGGTGGAAAGAGGACAAACAATGAATATGATAAGTAATTAATTCATTTGTACTAATTTTTGAATTCTTAAAGTGGGCAGAGTCAAGGAGTGCTGAGGCTGCTAGGAAATGAGGATGGCTCAAACCCTGGCTCCACCACTAACTAGATGTGCAATTTTGGTCAATTTGCTTCCCTCTCTGGGCCTTTATTTCCTCACCCATAAAATGGGGCCATTATGGTACCTGCCTCTAGAGTTAAGTGAGTGCATTTGTGTGACATGACCATATCTATTACATCATAATCATGCTTCTCTGGGAAAGCTGCTTGGAGAAGTTGAGGTTTGACCAGCAGGCTCCAGTCCCCAATGTCCAGAGGAGTGCAGCTGGGAGTAGGCAGGGCCCACAACTCAGAAGAAGGTCCAACTGTCATCCAAATAGCTACCATGCAGGAAGAAGCCAGGCATCACCTTCATGCACCCAGCCAAACAAGGATGCTGCCTTCTCCAGAAATGATTTCCCTCACCCAACTTTCTCCTTTATTCACGCATCCTTTCCTTGGCCTAACCATCTTCAGGGGAAGTTCCTCTTGATATTCAGCCTGTATCATTTCTATAGCAACAAAATGCCAGGCTTCTCCTATTCTCTTCAGAGGAATCTGAGAAAAACTTAAAGCCCAGTCTGTATTTAAGTCTCCAAAAGTTTGAAGGCAACGTTTATTCCTTAGCCCTTTTATTCTCTGGGGGGTGGCAGGGGAGACTTAAAATCCAAAATATGTATAGATGCTTTCTTTGAAATCAGAATATCTGGGCCCAAGAGTCAACATTCATCTTTACAACAGCCCTATAATGTAGGCACCATGAGACAGGTGAGAAATTACCAGGCACTTTAAATGACTACCCAAGGCAGCCCCGCTAGTAGGCTACAGAGCAGGGACATAAACTGCATCCATTGGCTTCAAATGGAATAATCTAACCACATTGTATTGACTCATCATTAGTGAGTGACATACACCAGAACAAGGTGTGACACAAGCCAGGGAGACTGAGTCTTTTTAACAAACACTCCAGAGCTTAGGCATCCAAGTTAATGCTGTCCTTTGCAAGCTGATACTTTGGGAGTCTCTGTATTTATTCCAGCAATGTTACCACTCACTGTGTTTTGGTTTAAGTTTGGGTTTTTTCCTTTTTTTTTTTTTTTTTTGCTGTTTTGTATTCCTTGCTTTCATTGTTGTGAGTCTGCTCCAAGATAGTAAATCTTTAATGTTTTGAGGGTAGATTCGATTTCTGGAAAAAAATCAAACTTATTTGGAGCCAAATCTTGCCAATACAGTAGACAAGTCGTTTATATTAAATTTTAAAAAACAACTAGGTGCCTGGGGCTCAATAAATATTTGTTGACTAACAATGACAACAAAATGAAAATTAAATACACGTTGTTTGAGTCTAAAGAAAAGAGACTAGTTTTATTCTTTGGCTCATAAAATTTCTCTGAGAGTAATTCCAGAAAAGAAATTCCCAAAATATTTTGAACACTGGTAGGGTCATTAGAATAAAAGCAGCATATCAAGGAGGACAAGCTTTGGTTACAGAAGCTCTAGATTTCAAATTGACAGACATTTAAGGAATCCCAAATACTTGCTGGACAAGACCTAGACTCTTCTGTGTTCTGCCCCCCAAAATCCGACGTGGGAGTGGGGTATGGTAACAACAAATGACTCTCCAGACACCAGCTGGGTGTCCTACAATTCAACTCACATCTGACACCACCTACCCAGAGACAGCATCAGAATCCACAGGTTAAGGGCTCCATCCCACAAGACTGCTCCCCCACCCCACCCCACCCACAGATGTGTGTGCGCACATGCACACACATGCGCACACACACACATTATAACACACCCACACACACACACACACACACTCCCCAGTTGAGAAGCCAGTTGAAAGTCCAGGTTGCACCTGTGCTTCTGACTGACAGGCTATAAATCAGTTTGCCACCGCCTCCTCTTTGAGTCTGATTAGTTCGCTAAAGTGGCTCACAGAGCTCAGAGTACATTTGACTTACTAGATTACCAGTTTATTATAAATGGGTACAAGTCAGGAACAGCCTGATAGAAGAGACAGATGCACAGGGCAAGCTATGGCAAAGGGCACAGAGCATCCACACCCTCTCCTGCCAAGACACTCCCCAAATTGCCACATTTTCATCAACTGGGAAGTCCAAACCCCATCCTTCTGGGTTTTTACAGAGGCTTTATTACATGGGCATGATTGATTAATTTATTGGTCATTGGCAGTTGACTCAACCTCTAGCCCCTTTTTCCCATAGGAAGTGGGGTGGAGAACTGAAAGTTCCAATCCTCTAACCACAGGTTGGTTCCTCTGGCAACCAGCCCCTATCCGAGGAGGACCTAGGGGCATTCTAAACACCATTAACATAACATAACACTATTAACATAACAAAAGAAGCCTACACCACTGTTTCTAATCCATAGTTCCAACTGTGTGCCTAGTCCTATCTGACTCTGTAACTCATGGACTGTAGCCAGCCAGGCTTTTCTGTCCATGGGATTTTCCAGGTGAGAATCCTGGAGTGGGTTGCCATTTCCAACTTCAGGGAATCTCCCCAATGCAGGGATCGAATCCATGTCTCTTGAGCATCACCTGCATTAGCAGGAGGATACTTGACCACTAGAACCACCACTAGGAAATTCCTAGGGTTTTAGGAGTTCTGTGCTAGAAACAGGCATGAAGACCAAATATATATTTCTTACTACAAATCACTGTGTGTAGCTAAACAAAAACAAAAATTGTAAAATTCTTCCAGTCTCTTGTGAGAAGGGGCACAGGGAGGATGCCTATAAAAAGCACTAAACATCCATGATACAGAGCAGACCATAAGGATTGTAACTAAGATACAAAGTCAACCATAAGGACTGGGTGAGGTATCTGGGGGAGGAGTGGAGCCTTCTGACTGGACGGCCTGGGAGGAGGAAACTGCATTGAGCCGGCTTTTAAAGAAAGCTTCCCAGCCTTTTCACCCTGCGGCACAAACAGAAAATGGGATCAGCTGGCTGGCTCATTGGGACAAATGGGTAAGGCGCCCTTGGATGAGAGCACAGGCCAGGAGGGATTCCAGTGGTCCCAGCCCCATCTGGCTGCAATGCAGGGTTAAGGGGAATTAGCATCTCACTACACACCACTTGGGAAGCCCTGCCTTGGAGGAAGAGCAACCTCAGCAGGTGGGTGGGAGAAGGAAAACTGCAAGTTCACAGGCACAGGGCAGACAGGTCTAAGTGTCCGGCGTATTCTGACAACATGCTAATATCCTGTTTGGTAGGAACCCAAGGGGCAATCAGGGAGCTGTGACTGAGAAGGCAGGCTGAGGCCAGGGATGTGGGAGTCTTGAGCAGCATGTTACAGCATAAGGAATTGATTCCACAGTCAACTAAGTGCCTTTCAGAGTTACCCATATGGAGCTGAACCGTGTGTTTGGGTGGGTGGGGGGGAATCCTCACATTTCTAATGGTTTACTTAAAAACAGTCATAAATAATACAACTTTAAACAAACAGACATATCCCCAAAGCTAGGTTTCAGGCCTCTCTCCTGCTTCGAGCTTAGCAGGGTGCCCTCCTTTTAGAAAAAGGCCCAGGTGATTCAGAAATAAGATGAAAACCTCCAATCCCCAATGTTTTTTTTTAAATGCTGTGAAGCTAAAAAGTAAACACCAATGTTTCCTCGGGAGCTCAGGGCCCCCAGGAACTAAAAGCAGGCTTGCTCCTTCATGTATTTTTCTGTTCATCCCATTAAAAGTCTGAGTTGCCATTGCTGTTGTCCACCCCAACTGAAATGAGAAAAAAATACACACACGACTTGTGAGCAACCAAACACCCGGCCGTGTTGGAGATGGCAGAGAATGGAAACGCGGCGTGGAGAGTCCTTCAAGATGGCTGCCGGTGTTGCTATGGAAATTTAATTCCCCGCTAGAAGCAAATCATTCAAAAGGCCAAGAATGGCCATGTTAGGTCAAGAACGAACATGAACTGGGGGAAAAGATTGCTTTTCGAGAGAACCAGATAATTAATTTAGCAGAGGAGCCACCCTACGAAGAGAAAATTACAGATACCTCATGTGAGGGATCTTTATTCTGTTGAAAGTTCAGTTTTTGAAAAAGCGCCTACAAGGGATGTGGTGCAGAGGAGTGTTCTCCATTTCAGTAGAGCAGTGTACATGGCAGCCAGAGGGATGGAGGTGAGGGGTCAGGAGAGACTTCCCCGGCAGAAGAGCTGTTAAGACACTAATCCGCGTTCCTGAGGAGAGTCAAGAATCTGTTTCTCTAGGAATTCTAAAGAAAAGTGAAATTAGGTACATGTCCCAGGTGGTGCAGGTTAATGCCTGCCAACGTTTTTCAGTTTGAAACCTTTGGAAGAGTCTGAACACCATTTGCTTCGGTCTAACTCAAGGTTAGAGACCCATGGTCTCCCCCCTGCCCCCCAATCTCATAGGTGTGTGCACATAAAACTAGTGTAAGCCACATAAGCTGACCCACGAATAGATGTGAAACAGGAGGGAAGGGGGCAGGGCACAAACTTAAAGAATGACCTGGCCATAGCACATGACAAAAACCAGTTAAAATCAAGATAGTGAAAGATTCAACTTCTGACAGACCTTGAGCCTCATCATACACTCATAATACATGAGCATGCTAAATGACATGTCTACCCATGACAGTTCCAAGGCCCACCATAAAAGGCCAGTAAGTGGGTGGTAGCCCAACTCCTGGAAATCCCCATCCCTTCCCCAAAATAATTAGAATAACACTTCCACTCATTAGCCTATAAAAACTAGCCACATCATATTTCCAGGCTCTCTCTCATTCACTTTCTGAGATGGCCCACACTCTGTCTGTGGAGTGTTTCTCTCCAAATAAACCCACTTCTTACCTATCACTTCATCTCCAAATTCTTTCCCAACAAAGCAAGAACTTACATTCACCGGGAACAGATGTCGAGGCCTAAACAATCAATCCACAGACCATGTATGGAAGCCATCCTCAGACCCAGGCGCTCTCTTCTGCTGTTCTCCTCTGTGTTTGCTCTCACCTCTGCTCATCACTCTCCAGCCCACTGTCCAAAACTTTATTAAGGAAACTGACGGTTCAATCTGCAAATATTAATTGGATTGGGTTTGAGGCACTGTGTTTGGTTCCGTGGGTAACAATGAAGAGGTAACGACTGTATTCTTGCCTTCAGAGAATTTGTCTGAGGGCTTCCCTGGTGGCTCAGATGGTAAAGAATCCACCTGCCTATGCAGGAGGACACAGGTTTGACCTTTGATCCAGGAAGATCCCACATGCTGCAGTAAGCCCGTGCGCCCCAACTACTGCGCCCTCATGCTGCAAGTTCTGAAGCCCACATGCCCTAAAGCCTGTGCTCCGAAGCAAGAGAAGCCATGGCAGTGAGAAGCCTGTGCACCACAGCCAGAGGACAGCCCTGCTTGCAGCAACTGGAAAAAAGCCTGTGAAGCAACGAAGACCCAGCACAGACAAAAAAAAAATTAAATTAAAAAAAAAAAAAAAAACTTATCTGAAAAGAAGCTGGAATGTGAACATACAAAAACATAACATGTCAGTTTGAGAGGGTAGCTGAGAAAATGTAAGCACATCAAGCGTTCTGTTGAAGGAGAGCTTCTTCCTTGCTGGGCTGGCCAGAGAAGGCAGGAAGAGCCTTCAGTTGTGGTTAGAAAATAACATGAATTTTACCATAGTAACCATTTTTCAGTGTACAGTTCAGTAGTAAGTTTTTTTTTTTACTTTAGTGTGCAACAGACCCCTGGAACAATTCATCTCACAAAACTATAAAACTCTATATGCATTAATAACTGTATATGCAGATAATTCAGATTAATAACTCTATATGCAAAAATAACTTTTTTCCCTCACCTCCAAGCCACTGGCCACCACCATTCTACTTTGTTTCTAAGAATTTAACTATGTTAGATACCTCACATAACTGGAATTATACAGTATTTGTCTTCTTGTGACTAGCTTATGTCACTTTATAAAATGTTAGTAAAGTTCATCCATGTTATATCATGTATCAGAATTTTCCTTTTTAAGGCTGAATAAAATTTAATTGTAGGTTTATAACACATTTTGCTGATCTATTCTTCCATCTGTTGCAGGAAGGGGGACCCCTTCAGGAGCCTAAGAATGGGCTCTTGTCTAACACTTGGGAATGAACTGTCTGATGAGACACGCATGCTGACAAAGCAAGAGATTTTACTGGGAAGGGGCACCCAGGTAGAGAGCAGCAGGGTAAGGGAGTCAAGGAGAAGTGCTCTGCCACACGGCTTGACTTCTTGGGTTTTACAATGATGGGGTTATTAGTCTCTGGGTTGCCTCCAGCCAATCATTCTGACTTGGAGATCCCTCTGGGTGGTGCACGCATCACTGAGATGTTTTTCAGTGAGTAGGATTTTGGGAGGTTGGTAGGACACGTGGACTGGCATCTCCTCTCTCCTTTTGATCTTTCCTGGATTTTCTGGTTGGCAGTAGCTTGTCAATAGTTCCACATTCCATACCAGGTCCTCCTGTTTGAGATAACTCATGCAAGTGGTTACCATCCAGTCTGACTGAGGTGGTCAGCTAGTGGTGCCCCTAAACCAGCAGTGGATATGAGTTGCTTCCCTCATGGACACTGTGAACAATCCTGCTATGAATGTGGGTGTGCCAATATGTCTTTGAGATCCAACTTTCAATTCTTTTAAATGTATACCCAGAAGTGGAAAAGCAGAGTTGCTGGATCATATGGTAGTTTTATGTTAACTTATTTTGGGAAATCACCATAGTATTTTTCAGTGACTGGACTGCTGTAAAATCTAAAAGTACACGAGGGTTCCAATTTCTCTACGTACACCTCAACACTTTTCTGTTTTTGACAGTGGCTATCTGCGTGTGAGGTAATATCTCATTGGGCTTCTGTGTGTATTTCTCTGATGATTAGTTATGTTGAGCATCTTTTCATGTGCTTGCCGGCCATCTGTATATCATCAATGCAAGTCCTTTTCCCACACCTCTGCAGCAAACCCTCAAACACTCACAGGCAGGTCTGGCTCAGTCTCCTGTGGGGTCACAGCTTCTGTCCCCTGGGTCCTGGTATGCACAAGCTTTTGTTTGTGCCCCCCAAGTGTCTCTGGTGGATATGGGTTTTGATTTTAATATGATTGCACCCCTCCTGCCACCTCGTTGTGACTTCTCCTTTGTCCTTGGACATGGTATCTTTTTTTGGTGGGTTTCAACATCCTCTTGTCAATGGTTGTTCAGCAACTAGTTGCCATTTTGATGTTCTCGCAGGAGAAGATGAGCTCACAGCCTTCTACCCCCCATCTTGAATCAGGGTTTGGGGTTATGCGTGGGTGGTTGTTATTAAAGGAAGAACATCTTGAGCAGAGTGTGAAGAGGAAAAATAGTCCAGACAGGTAGAAGGGAGACAGGCTTTGCCAATTCAGGATGCATTACAGAAGGAGAGTCAGTGGGCTGCGCTAAGTTAGATGGACAATGCGTGTGGGCAGGGTCTCCAAACCAAGATCCTGTAACCCTTTGTTCAGCATTTGGAGAGACGGCGGGCCCCAGATGCACACCCTACTTAGCTCAACTGAAGTTCTGCAGTTAAACAAGACTGGCTCCCTTGTTACCACCATCTCTCAGGCACATGACAGGGCGGAAAGGACTCCAGGCTCCATCCTCACGCCAAGTGACTGCGGGTGTGGCCCTTTCCATTTCTAGCCTTATTTTGAGCTTCCAAGTGACTGGCACCTCGGCCCACTCCCTGCCCCCCACTTGCCTGCTGTGTCCGAGGCAAGAGCCCAGGCAGAAAGAAAGCTGATGCTGGGAAGGGATCTCAGGTGAGGTTACAGGATCAGCCTGGCACACTCTGGTGACAACCGAGGGACACTGCAGGTTGCACACTGCCCTGCTTCTCGGGCCACCCCTCCAGCCAATGGATTTCAAGGTCCTCTGTCCTCACTGGGAATGGGGGAGAAGCTGGATCTGTCAGTGCTGAGATCCCCACCACCACCCTCCCAGGGTTCCCAAACACCTGGCTACACTTTCTGTGTAGCATTTGCTGCATGGGGAAATGCTCCCCACACACTATGATGAAGCAGGCGACAAAAAGAAAAGTATTACTGCATGAGATTCCCATTGAAAGACAGAGATAAAGAGCAGAGAGAAAGGGAAGGCCTGCGAGGTGACACACCTCCCATATTAATAGTGCCTGCTTCCGGCTAGTGGAATATGGATGAATTTTTTTCCTTTGTGCTTTGCTGTATTTTCCAAATTTTTGACCATGAATATGTATTCCTTTTGTAATCAGAGGAAAGGACAGCACATGGTAATTTTTAAAAGCCTTTGTTGGGCTTCATGCCCACTTGGGCTTGGTGCTGTTACAGATTCTACACAAAACTGTCAAGTCCTTGACCCCTACTCGGGCTTCCCAGGTGGTGCAGTGGTAAAGAACCCGCCTGCCAATGTGGGAGGCATAAGAGATCGATCCCTGGGTCAGGAAGATCCCCTGGAGGAGGGCATGGCAACCCACTCCAGTATTCTTGCCTGGAGAATCCCATGAACAGAAAAGGCTGGAGGGCTACAGTCCATGGACTCTCAAAGAGTCAGACACGACTGAGCGACTAACACATTTCTGACCACCCTGCCCCGAGGTCCTCAATCCAGTCTGCCCAAGAGGCCAAAGACATTCGTGGAGAGCCACAAAACAGCCCTTGACACCAGACCAGTCAGGGAAGAGAAGGTTGACCCAGGCACAGGACAAAACATGATGGATCCATAAAGGGAGGTAGGCTTCTCTGGGAACTGGGGTCACCTTCACTCAGATCAACCCAGAGTGCCTTCCTGGAGGAAGGGACAACGAGAAGGGCTCTTTCAGAAGCTAGAAAGAGATGGCCTTGCAAATGAGACCGAAGAAAACCAGGGATGCCCGGATCTCCACTGCTCAGGAGAAATCACCACACTTTCAAGGACCAGCTCTTTCTGGATGGAAATGGGCTCGGTAAGGAAACTGGAATGAGCTCAGCCAGACGGAGAGGAGACTGAAAGACAGTATCTTGATTTGAATCACTGGTGCAAAAACACGGCAAGTCTCTGGATTCTAATACCAGCCATTTCCCTTCCTCCCCCATGGGTCCTAAAGATAGCCCAGAGTGAGAAAGGAACCCGGGAGACAGCACCAGACAGGGTGGAAATAAAAGTTCTCCCTCCGTGCTCTGCCTTAGAATATAAGGCTGGGCTGTGGCCTGCTTTCTTGTCTGAGATATGAAAGCTATAACTCCTATCCTTGGTGTTTGCAGAGCACCGAACCACCCCCAGAGCTTTGGCACAATACCTCTTGCAAAACGGGAGGAGAAACTGAGGCTCAGAGGAACAGATGACACGTGTGATGCAGCCCAGGGCTCCAGACTCTGGAATCAGCCTTCCCACCTCTCCACCCATCAACAGGAAGGGCTCTCCTGTGATCTGGGAGCTGCTGAGAGACCAGACCCCCTCTCAGCCTGCTCTCCCCACAGAGCACCAGCGCCTCCACGTTGCCCATCTTGTCACGTCAAGCTTGGCCACAGCCATTCCTTATCATCGGAAAGACATCATTCCCGGGGTCGCAAGCAGGAAATCCGTGGCGAGGGTCCTGTTGTCCACAATCCCTGAAGGACAACGACCAGCCCCCACAAGCCTCCAGGGCCTCAGCTTGCACCGGCCGCCTTTGTTAACTTTAGAATAGGGCGCCCGCTCCTGGCGGATGAGTTAGAACACAAGGCTCTTCTGGTGCCCACGCCTCCCACCCAGGGGCCTGTGGATTTCAGCTCCTGTTCAGCGCAGAGAAGGGGGCGACCACTGTGCAGGGCAAGCTAGGGACCACACCCTGAGGACCTAAACGCCCACCCTCCCTCTCCCCGACACCCTCTCCCCAGGCGAGAGCGCTGACCCGGTTTTCTCTCAAGCTTCCCACTCGGTGATCAGGAAGGCTTCTCATCCCGCACCCGCCCCTTGCCAATGGTCTGCATTGGATTTCTAACTCCCTCCGTGGAGCTGATGAGATCTCATTCCCAGGAGGAACCCAGCACTTTCCTCATCTGCCCACCCCCCAACCCCCACCCCCCTTGGAGAGCTCCTTTATGCTCTATTTTTAGTTTCTTGATTGCAAGTGAGAAGCTGGAATCAGAGTATGCCAGGAAACTGCGGCAGAAACCAACCCAGGAAAAAAATGGTCAGCGACGTGGGGAGGGCGAGGCGCTCCGTGGGAAGGGAGAGGTGGAGTTAGGGGAGTAGGATGCCAAACTTCCCGGGGTGGGAAGCAGGTCGGTGGTGGGTGTAGTATCCACCCACCTCTAGGCCAGCACAGCAAAGTAGCTTCGGTAAAGTCACAGGGCTAGATGGACCCCTAGAGGCCACCGAGGGTAGCCCCCTTTCCAGAGCTGGACACTGAGTCACACAGTCGGGTATGACAGAACCGAGAGAAACTCCCTGATTCCGGAGGCTTCCTGCTCTGGCTCTGTGCGAGGAGATCCGGGCTTGATGCTTCGGAGGTTTAGCACCCTTATTCCGAGGTTCATTCTTCAGGCAGGTGCCATCAGCAAACCACCCAGCCAGGTCCGGAGGAAACGGGCCCGCCCGGGCCAGATCCATCCTGCCGCCGACCGGGCCACCCTGAAGCAGACTAGGGCTCCTTTCCCTTCCCTCAGGAGTCAGCGGCGGTCCTCGGCCTCCACCAGATGCCCCATCTCCTCCCGGAGAACAGACAGAAAGGATGCTGGGGGCCAGAGCACTTCCCCCGATGTGCCGCCGCACTCCCTAAATGAATGAACTGGCAGTTCCAAACTGCGGCGCAATTGGCAGTTATTGCTGGCAGTTTATCAGTATTAACTGATTAGGCCTGGGGATGATGGATCCCCTGTCTCGCTCTGCCTGCCGCCCCGCGGCCCGCGCTCCACCCTCCTCCATCCCTGGCAGCCCTGAGCTACCCAGCTCCTCGGAGACCCTCCTTGCGGTAGCGGCCGCCCAGCCGCCCGCCCCAGCCCCTCACTCACCCGCTCCCAATCCCGACTCTCCCTCCCCCAAAAGGAGACACATTTAAATAAATAAAACAAAATTCAAATGAGAATACTAAATCTCCCCGGCGTTTAATTGATGATCATTATGCTTGGGAACCTAAACTCTTTTAATTTCACTGCGGTGCAGGGAGATGAATTATAGAATTACAGTCGCCAATTATCAATCAGCCTTTGCTCTGAGTCTCCTGGCTACCCAGACTGCTCGCCCTCCCTCTCACAGGCCAGTGGGCGAAGAGGTGGGATCATAGCACTGGAAACAGGAGTCCGGCCTAGGGAGGTGGGCTGAACTCCAAGCATGGGGGTTCCCTGGGTGTCTGTCTGTCTGTCTCTGCCATCACCCCATTTCTAGCATACGACCTTTCCACTTAATTTTGTTGTTGTTGAAGCAACAGAGAAAAAAGAAAACCTTTTTCATTTAGAGCTTGGTGTTTAATTCATTTTGTTCAGGGTATGATGTGCTTGTAGCTTCTGTTTCCACGATGGGCAGGGTTCCAACAGCACCTTCTGCCCCAACCCCAGCAGCTGCTCAGCCGGGGCCCACCCTGCAAGGATTTAAAGACTTGCAGGCAGACTTGAGAGCACTGCCCACTGCGGGCTGCCCGAGCCTGGCTTCCACCACTTGGGATGACTCCGTTGCCCCCTCCTTCCTGTCCTCCTTCACAGTGAAAATAATAATAATAATCTGAATAATAATTTCCACCAAAGCTGTGAATGATTTGCATTTGTATAGAGCTCTGCAATTTACAAAGTGCTTTCATGTGCATTATCTCATTTGATCCTCCCAATAATCCTGAGAGAGGTCCAGAGAGCAGGTATTTTTGTTATTCAAACGTTTATTCATTCGTTTGACTAACATTTATTGAGTTTCTACTTTGTGCCAGTCCCTCGGGACACAAAGGCAAGAAAAAAAAATAAGAGGAGAGGACTTCTTCCCCTAAAATTTCAGTCTACCAGGGGAAACTTCTAAGTGAACAGAAAAGGAAAAGGCCAAGAAGATGAAGAATTCAGCTTCTTGGGGGGAGGAACCAGGGTTCAGAGAGGCAAGAATTGATGTTTTTGAATTGTGGTGCTGGAGAAGCCCCTTGAGAGTCCCTTGGACAGCAAGGAGGTCAAACCAGTCAATCCTAAAGGAAATCAACCCTGAATATTCATTGGAAGGACTGATGCTGAAGCTGAAGCTCCAATACTTTGGCCACCAGATGCGAAGAGCCAGCTCATTGGAAAAGACCTTGATGCTGGGAAAGATTGAAGGCAAAAGAAGAAGGGGATGACAGAGGATGAGATGGTTGGATAGCATCACTGATTCAGTGCATGTGAATCTGAGCAAACTCTGCGAGCTAGTGAAGGATAGGAAAGTTTGGTGTACTACAGTCCATGGGGTCACAAAAAGTCAGATAGGACTTAGCGACTGAACAACGGCAACAAAGCAACCTACAGTTAGTCAAGTGACAAACTTGCTGCATTGGGCTCTAAGTATGTGCTCCCCTACCCCTCACCAGTCACCCCTGACAACACACACATTATTATAGTGTCATCATTGTCTTTTTCTGATCTTTTTTTTTTTTAAGTGCCCATATGAATTCATTTCTAGCCCTGGATCCAAAAAAATTGTCCTCATTAGATAAACAGCTACAGATCAGGAAAAAATATGGGAACCTTTGACACCCAGTCTCTCAAGGGCTTCCCTTGTGGCTCATGGTAAAGAATCTGCCTGCAATGCAAAAGACCTGGGTTCGATCCCTGGGTTGGGAAGATCCTCTGTAGAAGGAAAAAGCTACCCACTCCAGGATTCTGGCCTGGAGAATTCCATGGACTACAGTCCATGGGGTCGCAAAGAGTCAGACACGACTGAGCGACTTTCACTTTCGCTTTCACTCTCAAGGCCAAGTATCCTGCTACCCCATAAAGAGAGAGGCCTGGGTCCTGTCCTCACTGGGTACGTGGCACCTGGGGCTCCTTCCTATGGGATATTCTATTTTAGCTTCTGGTCAAATTTTCACGATTGATCAGTTGGTTGGTTGACTAGTGGGTTGTTTATCATAACCTGTTGTGTTCCAAAAAGAATTTGAGGTGGACCATGGCAGTGTGTTCACTCATACAGGGGTCAAAGGAACAAGCTTGGCCTGTCCACTAGTCACTTCTGTATTCATCTAATGGTCCCATCCCCAGCTTTAGTCCAAGGATGGAGGTCAAGGGCTGACTCTGATCCATGGATGCCTAACCACCCCAGACCCACTGACTGCAGGATCTCAGGGAAGTGGAATTAATCTTGGCCAGGTAGCTTAGCTCAGATTCCCCCTGCAAAGAGGCTGGGTCCTCAGATTCCCAGAGGCAAGGGAAACAGAGCAAGGGGACTCTCTCAGCAGAGCCAGACCACACTTCTTACCTCTCAGCTGAGCTAAACATATCTAAGAGGAGGTCCTGCAGGGATCATAGGCTGGATCAGAATGCACCAGTTTGCTTGGCCAAAGCCAGGACAGCTCTATTCTGTCACCAGCTGGCTTCCCTGGGCTCTGGGCCACTGGCCTCCAGCCATGGGCCAGGCACCCAGCCACACCAGGGAGCCAGCAGTGTTGGCATGGAGCAGTCCTGTAACATTCTCATAGGCCTTGGAAGGCTGAGATGGAACCCGGACACTGTGAAAATTATGTCTCCATCCTTAGGTAGGGAGGGCATCCCAGCCTCTCCC
Source organism: Cervus canadensis (assembly GCF_019320065.1). Taxonomy (NCBI): domain Eukaryota; kingdom Metazoa; phylum Chordata; class Mammalia; order Artiodactyla; family Cervidae; genus Cervus; species Cervus canadensis. Next base: position 24,233,598 of record NC_057396.1, read on the forward strand.
TGGTCCTAAGGACTTCCTTCTTCCCAACCACATTCCACTCCCATCTTCATGCTGCAGAAAACGGGAAGTTTGCCTTTCAGCTACTGCATCCTTTGGGCCTCCCATCCCCGTTACACACCCTAGCTTTTTTATACCTGTGTCTCCAGGTCCTGCCTCTTGAGCTCTATTCCAACCCTCCCTCCACTCCGTCTGCCTTGCAAACATCTCTGCAGCTTTCAATACTGCAAATATGTCCTCCTCTGGGAAGGTTTCCTGGCTACACCCTCATCACCACTAAACCAGAATTCGCCCTCCTCCTCCAAGCATCCTAAATTTTGCACAGACTGCAGTCTGCCCCCAAATCACAGGCTGTAACTGCTCCCACCCTGAGCTCTGAGCACCTTCAAGGTAAGGCTGGCTTCTGTCATTACTGTGTCCTTGTGCCTTGCCCATATCAGAGCTTCAACTAACATTATAGAACTGAATTTAAACTTTGTCATAAGCTGAAGCTCCAATACTTTGACCACCAATACTTTTTCCCACCTTATGCTGGGAAAGATTAAAAGCAAAAGGAGAAGGAGATAGAAGAGAATGCGATGATTGGATAGCATCACCAACTCAATGGACGTGAATTTGAGCAAACTCCAGGAGATAGTGGAGGACAAGGGAGCCTGGCATGCTGCAGTCCATTGGGGTCGCAAAAAGTTGAACACAACTTAGCGACTGAACAACAACAACCCAATTCTTCCCAGTTTTAGCACTGGAACGTCTGTATCCTGGGAAACTCAGCGGTCCCTGGCAAACCAAGTGGTCAGTGGCCCCGCTCTGTGTCTCCTCACTGAGAGCTGAGGGTTGCAGTCCGCTACTGATGTGAGACCTGTTTGCAAGGCTGGGCTATCCAGTCCATACTGTCTGCAAGGGAGGGTGAAAAAGCTCAGCTGTAAGGCCTCCCCGCTTGGTCTCCACCATCCAGGCACAAGAATCCACAGAGTTCCAGATGGAGCCATATGATTTGGACTGTGTAGAACTGGACCACCTTGGAGATCATCTCAACTGAGGATAAACACAGTCGCCCACCTGAGGTGGCTCCAGAAGATTGAGAGACACCAAGGGGGATAGAAGGGACCCTGGACTGGGAGTCCCAGGATGTCCTAGGCCTTCTCATCTTCTCATCATCTGCCACAGGCCACCCTGCTGAGTCCACACCTTTGACCCTGAACACAGAACGTGCCAGTCGGACGTTTTCCACTGCCTCCTACCCAAGCAAGGAGAAGGAGACCACCACTTACTGAGTCCCAGGATCAGGGGCATAGCTTTACACCCACTATTTATTTAATCCCAACAAGCCTGGGTCATTTTTCAGAAGAGAAAACTGAGGCTTGGAGAAGTCAAAGAATCTCCAAGCTCACCCATGATTGAAGTGCTGGGTTTCAAACCCAGGTCTCTGGCTCCAAAGCCCAAGTCCTTTCTACTCCACCACCAAGCCCCTGGTCAATGTGGTCCAGGTTCCCCCAAATCTAGCTTTGTTTTGCATCTCAAGGTAGCAGATGTCCAGGGCTCCACTGCTGCAAAGTCAGGTGCTCACTGTTAGGGAGAAGAACGGAGATCCTGAGTGGTGCATGGCCAAGGGCATCCAGCCTAGGAAAGATGGGAGTTTGAGCTGAGTCAAGGGTGCCATCGTCCTCAGCACGCCTCTGGATCTCAGGCAGAAAAAAGGCAGGTAGCTGTTTAACAATTAAATCTTCTTGTTCTAAATGACACATAGAAATGAAAAAATATCCCATGCTCTTGGATTTTCCAGAGAAGACTCTAATTCAAAAAGATACACACAGCCCAGTGTTCATGGCAATGCTGTTTACAATAGCCAAGACATGGAAGCAAAGGTGAGTGGAAAAAGATGATGTGGTACATATATATATATATGTATATATATAATGGAATATTACTCGGCCATGAAAAAGAATGAAATCTTGCCATTCGCAGCAACATGGATGGACCTAGAGATTATCATACTAAATGAAGTAAGTCAGAGAAAGACAAATATCATATGATACCATTTATATTGTGGAATCTAAAAAATTATATAAATGAACATATCTATTGTACAAAATAGAAATAGACTCACAGAGGGGAAAGGGTGGGAAGGGTAAATTAGGAACTTGGTATTAATAGATCCCCTGGGAAAGGAACTGGCAACCCATTCCAGTATTTTTGCCTGGAGAAGTCCAAGGACAGAGGAGCCCGGGCAGGCCCCAGTCCATGGGGTCACAAAGAGTCAGACACAACTGAGTGACTAACACACACACACACATTAATAGATGCACACTGCTATATATAAAATAAACAAGGATTTACTGTATAGTACAGGGAACTATATTCAATATCTTATAATAAGCCCCAATGGAAAAGAAATATATATATGCATTTCCCATGACTTGGCTGTACACCTGAAAAAAATAGAACAGAATGCCATCCAAAGAAATATTGCTGGGGAGGAAAGCGTTAAAGAAGGAAGCAAGGGCTTCCCTGGCGGCTCAGTGGTGACGAATCCTCCAGCCAATGCAGGAGACACAGGAGCCGTCCCTGATCTGGGAAGATCCCACATGCCTCGGAGCAACGAAGCCCAGGCCTGCATCACAACTGCTGGCCCTGCGCTGTAGAGTCCAGGCCCGCAACTACTGAGCCCAAGCACCCTAGACCCACAAGAGAAGCCACCGCAATGAGAAGCGGGCATGCCGCAACTAGAGCCCGAACTCTCCACAGCCAGAGAAAAGCCCGAGCAAAGCAGCAAAGACCGAGCGCAGCCAAAAATAAATGAATTTATTAAAGAAGGAGACAAAGGAGGAGTGGAACAGCCTTCACAGAGGGTTGGATGGAGACAGGAGGGGCAGGAAGGTCATGGGTGTCCAGGAGGCGAACCACCAACTGCCTACTGATTTCTTCCACCCCACACCCCTTCAACAGTCACCCTGGACACAGCAGGTCTGCAGGTGAATTAGACACAGTCTCTGCCCTGAGGATGCCCCCACCCACTCAGAAGAAGCCAGGACCCACCCTCATCCCTGGACCTCTATTCTTTCTACAGCTAACTCTGTAAGCAGCACAGGATGAATATTTCCTCCTAGCTAAGCCTGTAGAACACCCTCACCCCGGCTCCCCTCCTGGTCCCCGCAGATGGTCAGAGGCTTCTGCCATCACAGAAGATCGCTGCCTGGACCCTCCCCTGCCCCCACCCCTGTAGCCCAGTGGGTCCACTGCCTGAATTCCCCACCCACCCACCCCAGTTTCCGGTGAATACTGCGGTGGTGGGGGCTCAGCAAGGACAGGGGAGTGGAGAGCTGTGGGCTCTCCTTCAGCTCTGAGTCAGCTTCAAAAGTGACAAATGAGCTCATTAACCCCAGGATCCCCCAGGCCGGACCCCGCCCCCATCTGGCCCAACCCTCCCCTTCTCAACCCTTCCTTCTGGCCCCACCCCACATCTTCCTTGAGGCCTCCAATAGCTGCCTTTACCAAATGTAAACTGTAGTTTCTCTTCTAATTATAAAAATAACAGCTGACGACCACGTGCCAGGGGCCCCTCCTTCCCTCCCGAGCTAACAGTCCCATTAGGACAGATCCTGTGATTTTTCAATGCCCTCTGTATATTCCATGAAACAGCCGCCAAAGTGCGCTGCGTCTTGCCCTCCCTCCCTCTCTCTTTTTCAAGGCGATGGTTTTGTGAAAGCTAAGGGGAAAAATAAAGCCTTTTACTAAAATGTCACTCTGGGAAAAAAGGGGGGGAAATTTTCTAATAGGCCATCGAAGGCTTGCTTTTTTTTTTTAAGTGTGATAAATTTGGCCTGTCTTAAAAAGACAGTTCAGTGTTGCTTATCAACCGTGATTTGACCAGATAGCCGTTTCAAAAAACAGACACTGGTCTTCTCATAATAAATGAAAGCAATAAAACCAAGAGCTGGTCCAGAACTATAATTAAGAATAGGGAACTGAAAGCAGTGGGTGTGTCCGTGGAGGGCAGAGTCCAGACTTAGGGCCAACTGGAGGGAGTGGGCCCCGCAGCTGGGGGTCCTGGGGGCCAACATCCAGTAGGAAAGGGAGGTTTCTTCCCCTCCTAGCTGTCCCCACCTTCCCCTTCTTTTTCTTCTCTCACTGGGGAGGCTTCCTTCATAGACAGATGGGCGCAGGGGTGGGAAGGATGGCCAAGGAGGGGGCATATCATCCACCCCCAAAGCCAAAGCAAACGCCTATTTGAAATTCATCCAGAAATCCCTCCTCCTTGCTCTGTCTGTGCACAATAAACATCCTAGACTCGGCTACTCCTAAAGAGCTGCCTGTTTAACACAATCTCCATCTCAAGCGGCTGTTTTGCATTTCCTTTTGGCTTTATTAAAACTGATTTTCTATTTGCACTATAAAAACGGATCTGATTAAATTTCCATTTTTCCCCAAAGAAAAGACTCTCCTCTCTCTCTCTCTCTCCTCCCCCCCTCCCTCTCTCTCTCTCCTCTCTCTCCTCTGTCTCTCCTTGCCTCCTTCTCTTTTCTCCTTCCACTCTCTCCCTCCTTTTTCCTTTCTCCAGACAAGTCATTGTTGATTATTTTTCCTCCTCATCCCTCTCTTACCACTCCCCCGACTGGGTGCCCATCACGGTTTCCATGGGGATGGCCATGGATGGTGCTCCCTGGGAAGGGAAAGGAGGGAGATCTCGCCTTGGACTCTAGAAGGGGAGGGGTCATCTGTGACTCCAGGCGTTTCCCAGGCACCCCTTGGGAAGGGTCTCATACTCAGGGAGGCCCATGTGGCCGGATGACATCAAGGGCTGCCCAGCCACTGACTCTGCAGGCCAGGGTTCTAACAAAGCCAAGGTCGTGGGCTCAATACTTCCTTAGCCATGTAGCCTCTTCATTGCGTTCAGGGCCCCCAAGGCAAACCCATCACCTTGGCCAAACTGTGCGTGACTAAGGCCATTGGAGGATGAGCCCAAAAGGTGCAGAAAAGGGTATATGAGTCCACTGCCCTCAGGAGAAGGGACCACAGCTCCTTCTTTGCCTTTCACATTTTTGCTTCTCTCTCTGTCCTGACAGGGGAACCCATCATCTTTCCCACTTCTGAATAATGACAATGAAAGCTGTCACTTGTTACAGACTCACTCTGGTGCACATGTAGTCAGCGCAGGACACACCCCATCCTGGTCACTGGTATACCCACTCCCTGAGGGAGATGCCAGCTCAGAGAGCTTGAGCAATTCACTCGTGGGGAGAGGCAAACCTGGGCACACCTCTCTCAGCCCGTATTTGAACCACTCCACGGCGCTATTTCATGAAAAGAGGGGACCCTGCTAAAGATAAACCCAGAGCACCCAGGAGCTTGGCAGAGCAGAGCTCGGGAAGCAGGGTCTCTGACTAGAGGGTGGGCTGATGCCGAGTTCAGCTCTGTGTTCCTAAGGGCTGCCCCCTGACACACAGTTCCCCGGTTCACTGCCATTTCCCTGCATGTGTGTGCGCGCTAATTTGCTGCAGTCACGTCCAACTCTTTGCGACCCCCTGGACTGCAGGCCGCCAAGCTCCTCTGTCCTTGGGATTCCCCAGGCAAGAGTACTGGAATAGGCTGCCATGCCCTCCTTCAAGGGATCTTTCTGACCCAGGGATTGAACCCACATTTCTTAACGTCTCCTGCATTGTCAGGAGTGTTCTTTACCACTAGCGCAACTGGGGAAGCCCCACCATTTCCCTGCATCCACACCCCTAAAACTCCAGCCAAATCTCCTCTGGGTGGGGCAGCTGAAGCAGGCTGGCATTTTTTTTTTAAGACTTTCATAAATATTCAGGGAAAACAAAAAGTCAATAAAGACAGCAAATATAAACGACAGACACCAGCTGATTTCCGCTTGCACCTCAGTGCCTGGATCATGAGTAATTAATTGTTGAAAGAATGAATGAAGAGCCTGCTTGCTTACTGGACAAAATCAAAAGAGGAATAGGCAAAGCCAGCTCCACACAGCTGGAGCTGTTCCCTCCGTGCTGGATTCTAGTCTGAGAGGTCACCTGGCTCGCTCAGACAGGTGCAACAGCAGGTGGAGAATTCTCACCTGTCAGGTGAGACACACTTCATTTCCCCACATTGGAGCTGCCCACTATAATATCTTATCTGTGCATTCACCAAGCGTGTATGCATGTGTGCTAAGTTGCTTCTGTTGTGTCCGACTCTTTGAGACCCCATGGACTGGTAGCCTGACAGTCTCCTCTGCCCATGGGATTCTCCAGGCAAAAATACTGGAGTGGGTTGCCATGCCTTCCTCCAGAAGATCTTCCTGACTCAGGGATCGAACCTGCGTCTCTTACATCTTCTGCATTGGCAGGCAGGTTCTTTACCACTAGGGCCACCTGGGAAGCCCTCATTCACCATTTACCATGCCAATAAGAAGAGCTTGTGTGAATTTGTAACAATTCATCCTTGGTTACTTCCCTCAGATCCAGATCTACCTAGTTCCCGCATACCAGCCTCAGAGCCCATCTCCGCCCCTCGGCTCAGTCAGGCCCCCAGCATCTCCTCTCTTTCAACCACCACTGGCTGCACACAGACTTCACACCAGGCCCAGGGAGTCACTGGGATGACTGGCAAAGGCCCTGCCCTGCAATCCAGCAGAAGAGGCAAGTTATGCTCGAGATAATTATGATACGTGGGAGCTGCAGAGAAGAGTCACAGTCATTAGAGAAAAGTGCTGTGGACACTCAGCCGGGAAGAGACTGCCTGGTGGGAGGGAGGGGAGGAAAGCCTTCACAGGGGGAAGAAGCCTGTGGCTCCCTGATCTTGAAGAATAGTTATGATCTTGACATTTAGAAACATAGAGAAGGCTCTTCCAAGCGGAAGGTCCACCTGAGTGACCCACGGATGCTGGAGAGCTGTGAGCGATGCTGTCTGCCTGCAGGCAGAGCATGCGAAGCAAAGCAGGATGGCAGGAGAGAAGCCAAGGGCGGGCTGGAGCCAGAACGTGGACAGTTTCACCGCCACGGCACCCAGGGTGCTCCTGAGAGCTTACCACCTTCCTCCTCCATCTCACCAGCGCAGATCCTCCATGCCTGCAGCGTGTAGCTGAAAGCCCGCCTCTTCCAGGAAGCCTTCGCTGGTCTCTCCAGAAAGGCTCTCTCTGCTGAATGCCTCTGCCCTTCTGGTCACTGCCACTCACTGGACATTTCAGCCTTCGGATACACCAGCCTGGCAGAACCACTCAGTTACCAACACTGCCAGCTCACACTCTCCCTGTGTATTGCATATATGTTGTTCCCTCTGAAGCACCCCACCACCACCACCAACCACCCAGCTTCTACCTGCTGACTGCTGCCTGCTCATCCTCAGGGTCAGCTCGGCCAGTCCCTTCTCCAGGAAGGCTTCCTTGCCCTCAGCCCCTCAGCCCTGCCCCCAGAGCATCCATGCTTCCTGCCTCCATTGCCCACCCATCTTTCTCCTCCATCAGAGCATGGGCTCCTTGAGAGCAGGGGCTGTCTCTTTAATCTCCTCATGCACTACAGTCAGCACAGCGTTGGGCATCTGTGGGGTCTTCCATAAATATCCTTTAAATGCATGGACAAATGAATGCACGAATCCTGCCTCGTGAATGAATATCCTGCATGGGTGTTTCAGTTGCTACTTAACTCCCTGTAGATTTTCCCTCCAGATTGCAAGTTCCCTAAGGGTAGGGCCCTATGTTCAAACTCTCAGCATTCAGTACAGTACTATGCTTACATGTGTTTCCCACATTTTTGACACACAAACAAAAAAGCTAGATCATATGGTTTGACCGAAACCCCTGCTTGAAGACTTGGGAAGCTTCCCAGGAGAAGCAAAGCACTGTGTCTATATCTGTGGACAAAGCAGCCCAGTCAGGGACCTGTGGCAAAGAGAACCTAAGCCCACCAGAACCTAAGCCCCACGAGGGCACGGAGGCACGTGGGCTTTGTTCACTGCTGATTCCTGCACCTGGCAGATAATAACTGCTCAATACACTTGCTGAAAGAAATATGACCATGCACAGAAAAGTACCGTGAAAACTGTAAGCACCATATAAAGGTTTCTTCTGATTACTGCCTGGACATATGAAACAAAAGAGAGAAGAATGCATTAAAAAGAAAGAATGCTGGGGTCTCGGGGGGAAGCAGTGATCTGTGAGAGAAGATGTTGAATGTGGTTTGAGACGTTTTATGGTGACAGAAGACATTTAAGGAGAGATGTCCTACAGGCTGCTGGATTTATGAGACTAGAGTTCTGGTAAGAGGTCAAGGCTGGAAATGAAAATTTGAGCATCTTGGAAAAAGAGAGAATAGCTGCAAAATGAGCTCATGTAGGAAGTAAATCTAGCAGCAGGACTAGGCAGCATCAGGAGGGGCCTGAGGGGACAGTCCTAAGGATGTGGGAGGAAGGGAAATGATGGAGACAGAGAAGGCACAGCCAGGAAGGGGAGAAGCAACCAGAGGACACTATGGATAAAGGAAAAGGAGGAGCAAAATCCTACTCACCTTGGGAGATTTGGGGGCTCCTTTCTGACAGCTTTCCTCTCTGCCTCTTCTTGGAACAGTGCACTCATGTCCTGTTCCAACTTCTGTCTTAGTCCTGGCCAGATTGCCCCTCCCACCACACATCCACTCACCTTTCCCTCTCTTCCTCTCTACAATCAGACCATCCGTAGTGGGACTGCAGAGTATCATGGGCCCCTAGCCTATCACAGGTTTAAAAAAAAAAGGATTCACAAAGCATCACATCCTTTGCTCTCATGCAACAAAGGAAGCACAGACAGGGAAAGCAACCTCCTGGAAGTCACACAGCTAGGAGGTAGAGAGCAGGACTAGGTGTCAGGCTACTGCTCCTGGGTCCCTCCCACAGTGCATCCTACAGAGAAGCAGAGACCCAGAGGAGAACATTACTTGCCCATGATTCAGGGCAGAGACCTGGCCAGGCTTGGACCAGAATCCAGAGACTGAATTTCCTGTCCACACTTCCCACTCCACCACCTGGACAGAAGCAATCTGCCTGCTGGTCTCCCAGGTCTTCAGGCCAGCCTTGGTACCCACAGTGCTTCTCAGAGCAAGCAGACATTACCTTGCAAGTTGACACTGTGGGGCAAAGATCTAGGGCTCAAATCCAGGCTGTTCCCTTCACGGGCAGCCCCTTCTGTTCAGAAAGCTGAAGACCAGTCACCTTTGAGGGCAAGGCACTTCTGCTCCCCGAGCAGTGACTATTAACCTCCTTTCATCCATACCTAAAATCTGAGCCATTCTAAAGACACAATTACACAGCCTTTACCATCCCGGCAGCCTGTGCTACTAGCTGTTTAGAAACCCCTGGCCCTCCTTGTCCTGAAGCTGCCAATTTCCTCATCAGTATTTTATTTGTCTGTTTTGCTCATTTTTAAGCTGGTGGCAATTGCTATTTAAATTGTTTTGTAAAGTGTCTTTGCATTTACAATGCCGGCTGTCAGCAGCCCCACAATAGGAAATGAGATTTGGCATCAAAGGCAAAGACGCTACTAAAATACATTTTAATAAATATGTAAATCAATTAATCAATCACCCATCCAGGGAAGGAGCTTCAGGAACACAGACAGGCTGGCTGAGAGAGAGGAGCTGGAGAGAGTGCAGGGTCCAAGCAGGTAGAGGATGCTCTGTGGGCATTGAACCCAGAGGTTATAAGCACTTGATTATGGGTCCTGGGGCCCTGGCCCAGCTTCCCACCTCCCACTCCTCCTAAAGAAGCCCAGCCCCACCAAAGTCTTGCCACAGCAGCTCCAACCAGGAAAGCAGACAGAGTCCCATCAAGGTAAAGACCGAAGTCAAATCCTGGCCTGAGGCTGAGAAACCAGCCTTCTGGCTGAAACTCCCACCTCCCCCATTATTTTCTCCACTGATGCTGTTTCCCAGAAAACTCAGAAATTAGAAAGTGCCTGCAAGGTTTATGTCTGAAAGTTGGACCAGCCTGGAGGATTAGCATCAGGAAACGTCAGGAAGAAATGACCAGCTGTTCCTCTTTCCTTGAGACAGCACCAAAGGAAAGGAGCTTAAGCTGTGACAGGCAGCTGGAGTCCGTGGGGAGAGGGAGGGCTGCTATCCACTGGGAGAGGGTCCTGACCAGGGAAAGTAAATACAACTCAGGAGACAGTATTGAGGGGACAGAGAAGAGGTCTACCAGTGAAGCGCTTTCAAAACAGGAGCCCAAATACACAGGGTAGCTGATGAGCAAGGTAGGACTGTCTGGTGGCAAGGGGTTGGCCATAGGGTCACAATCCTTTGTTTGTACCAAGGTATGTTATAAGTGACATCGTTGTTACTGTTGTTTAGTCACTAAGTCATGTCCGACGCTTTGTGACCCCATGAACTGTAGCCCACCAGGCTCCTCTGTCCATGGGATTTCCCATGAATACTGGGCAAGAATACTGGAGTGAGTTGCTACTTCCTTCTCCAGGGGATCTTCCAGACCCAGGTATCAAACCCACATCTCCTGCATTGGCAGGTGGATTCTTCACCTACTGAGCCACCAAGGAAGCCCTATAAGTTTCTGGCCAACAAAAGCTGAGCTTGATCTGGCACATATCTCCAAGCCTTGGAGACCCTAAGACAGACCATGCAGAGTCTCTTCCAGCCCATGGCCTGTGGTGTGCCAACGAGGGTGCACCCTCACTCAGCTTCAGTGTGACCTTGGGAAAGTCACTCGTCCCCTCTGAACCTCTGTCTGCTAATCTTGGGGACTGAGCAAAATAAACTCAAAAATTCGATGACTCTCTTTCCCCATCATTGCAGAGATGGAACCAATATCTTTACATTATAGCCGCCAGCCCTTGTGGTCATCAGCAAAGGTTGGCCTGACCCTGACAGGGAAGGAACTGACCATCTGGAGCCTGAAGACCAGGGTGGGCCTGTCAGAGGGGTCTAAATGCCTCCCACAAGAAACCAGGATGTGGGAAGACTGATGCACACCCACAGAGAAAGCCAAAGGACCAACCATCACCTTCCCTCCCCCCTTCTCAGCACTCCCTCCCCACCCCATCCCCTCAGCCCCCCTGGAAGAGCTAAACCCTCTGATTGAAGACCTGCCTGATGCCCCAATTACCTCATTTTTTAAACTGCTGCCACCTGGAGCAGGGGGCAAATGTTCCCATTAGGGCTAAATGCATGCACACATGTCCACCCTGGATGCCTACAGACACATGGGTGGTGTTTCAGTGAGCACATGAATGCATGACTTCAGGTATATCTGCATGTACTGCTGTGTGCCTAGAAATGTGCAGACCTCTTGCTTAGCGTGCTCACAGTCAGGCCCTATGTATGTTACATACATGTTACATGCATGTACACAAATAATGTTTCAGCAAGTCTGTGTGCCTGAATGGTGCCTAAGCAGACATGCTTTGAAACACACCAGTGGTCCATACATCCTGTGTGCCAGGCAGGGGCTGGTGGTCATTGTGGCCAGAGATCTTGCTCTTCTTGCTCTCTTCCCTGGGAGCGTCTATTTCCCAGTGTTGCCCAAGACCAGTGCCCATTGGGCTGCCTCTCTCCCCAACCAGGTCCATCAAGCTGTATCTGCATCTTCCAAACCCCACTGAAGCAGAGCCTTGAAGATGGCAGGTCTGAGCACGGATCTGGGGGCTCATTCGGCCAGGGGCCAGCTCTCTGCTCAATTGCCCTGACCCTCTACGTGGGACCAGGCACAAGAATCAGAGGAGCATTTGTGCAAGGAATCCCTCTAAGCTCTCTAGAAAAATCCAGGAACCGTCCTTAGAGAGCGGCCAGGTGGCATGACCCTGAGCCCCGACTGCTACCTCTGCCGTGCCAACCTCACACAATGGTTAGGATGAACTAGCTCAGAAGCAAACTTGGCACCTTCTGTGTTACCCTTCTGTGGTTTCCCATTCCCGTCTCCACGTGGCTTTGCATGACTCAAACGCCCCAATGTGATGTGTGTCTGCCTCCCTCTCCAGACTCCCCTGTGGCACCTCCTGCTTTACCCTCTACACACCAGCAGCCCCTGCAACATGTTCCAAGACTTCACACCTCATGCCCTTGCTCCTGTTGTGCTCCTCTGCCCACGTGGGACCCCCTCCAACCTCCCTCCAACCTCTAATTGGCCAACTTCTGCTCAGTCTTAAAGACAGGTCTCCAGGAATCCCTCTCTCCCCCACCAGGTCCTTTCCAGTGTTCTCATAAACCTGGCAGAGCTCTGACGTCGTTCTGTACTCTTCTATTACCTGCTTACGGATCTTCCTCCCCTACTGGACTGTAAAGCTCCCACAGCCAGGCACAACATTCTAATCATTGTGGAGAAGCAGACAGGAATGTCCATGGAATGACCTGATGGCTCTCTCGAGCTGGCCTTTCACAACAAGCTGGTTGGGGTGGGTGGCTCCCCAGGATCTCCAGAAGCTCGAACTCTAGGCAGTTGGCAGGCCCGGCTCTGGGATGCATCCTTCAAACAGCTAGCACCCCAGGCTTAGATGGTTTTGCAAAGTTGCTCACCAAGTTCTCCCTCTAAAACAATGGAACAACTTCAGTGCATGGCATTCCTCTCCTAGAGCTAACCTGTGATGCATCCGAGATGTCCAGCCCAAGCATGTAATAAACATGTCTTTTTATTCTGATGCTTTGACATCCAATTATTTATTATTGTCTTGCTAACAGTAGAGGGATTTCCTCCTCCCAGGGCTGGTTAACTCCTAGAAATAGTCACCACGCACTGGTGTAAATCTTTCACATGCAGATGAACCAATCCAGAGACCATGCCCCAACCACCTCCTTTATTGGGTTCCCACAGGGCTCTTGCACCCTCTGTCTACCAGTCACCCCCAAGGCCAGATACCACACAACTAAGGAAAACCCCTATGCCCAGGAGCTCACTGAAACTATTTAAACTAGCAATGCTCAGCCTGCTTACCCCGCCTTGTCCATCCTTTCCCTTGAAAACCACGGTTTCCGCATCACTCTTACCCAGCTTCTCCATCACTCTCTCCGCCTCTTGACTGATCCTGGAGCTTCCCCTTGTGGCAGTGTGACATGGCACTCCCCCTCTTCTTGGGAACTGCAACAAACTGTCTTCTCAATGACAGTCATCTCCTGATCTGTTAGCCTCATCACACCTGAATAATAATAAAAGCAACATTTAAGACAAGGCATACCTCTCCATGGGATTCTGAGAGACTGGAGGTCACATGGGTCCTATATATGTTAACCCTCTGCCCACAGTACAATAGTAGCTGAGATCTGCCCATGACTTTCACTCAAAATCCATCTTTGTATCCCAAGGTACAAAGCAGGATGGCTGGTACCTGAAATGAATAATGAGCTGGGAGCATCCTCACGGTACAGTAAGTTGAGGGGTCGGTACTGACATTCTGAACATAGCACCTTCCTCACCTCACTTCAGACTAGTCTGTAAAATGCTAAGTAGGTCCATGGATGCCAGCCCTGGGACAGCCACACACAGAGCACCCCCCACCCCCACCACAGGACCGGAGCCCTCTGACCTCAGTCCAGAGCTCGCTCTGTATTTCCAGCTGCCTCTCTGAGGATCAGGAGCTTGAGAGAGAGATGAGGGAAGGGAAAGGTGATGAAGTCACTCCATGACCATCAGACCAATGCCATCCAACAACATGGATTGACTGTTATCCTGGATGAAAGATACAAAAGTCCTCATCCTCTGTGCTCATGTGTGGGTCCATCTGGGACAATGTCTTCTATTTCTGTTCCCCTAGCACCTAGCACACAGTGGGTACTCTGTAATGTTTATGAATGAAAATATATGTGTTCTGAAGTCATTCTATGCATGCACATACATCATATTTTCCCAAATATACTGTAAGCATCTCAAGGGCATGAGTATATCGTATGTTCCTCTATGTTTTTGATATGCTCCTCTCATCCATCCCTCACCCCCCGCTCGGTGCTGGCTGGGCACTCAGAGGACCAAACCAGTCACACCTGATGACTGCATGACTGTCCAGCTTACTGATCACCCCACAGCCCCAAACAGGCTGTCCGCCTTGCTCCCTGCGGTTCCATCATCCCCACCCTGAGGGCGACACCATCTCTGGGGAGACTTCTGAAGCACCAATTTTATTAAGATTGATTTGGCCTGCCCGCAATTCTGACAGGTCCAAAAGCAAACACGGCAGGGCCATGGGGGAGATTTGGTCATAATTACCATCTTTAATTACTGCTAAAACATCAATTGCTCTTGTTCAATTAGCAGCGCGGTTTCAGGCATGGCAAACTTTGCAACAGAAAATAAGCTGAAAATTGATTTCTGAACACTTAATGCAGATCTGAAATTGCTAACCTGATAAGGTTGTCATAGAAGAGCCAGCGTGGCCAAGGAGGAACTTTGCCGGGCTGTAATTGCCTTGGTAGGAAGATTAATAACTTGTATACTCACATCTTGTTCATCAAGTAGGAGGCACTCGTGGGTGGGGGAGGGGTCCCGGAGCGGAGGGTGGGTGTGAGGCAGGAGGCAGAGGGAGGGTGTTAACAAGGACAAGGGCAATTAGGCAGGAGAGAGCGGCAGCCTGCACCCAACGGTCCGTGAACGAGGACATGGCCCTCTGGGACGGGCCGCGGGAGGGGCCGGCTGTCTGGGATGGCTGCCAGGACACGCAGACCTCTGCAAGGCAGGCAGCCACTGTCGCAGGCAGGTGGGAAGAGGTTGCCTAGGCCCTGGCCACCTCTACTTTCTCTCCGAGCCTTGGCTGAGGATCTTATGGTCAACCCCAACTCCCTCCTTAAAATTTCAGCTGGCCTCTGGACAAGTTTCTCTGTTCGGGACTTCTTGCAGGGGAAAGAGTTGATGGACAGGAGGAGATGCTCGGGCTGCTGTCCCCCACCCCCCGCCCCCGCTCACACCATCTCTCATTTGATGGTCTTCCTGCCATGGGGTCGAGTGGATTTCTGGGTGCATGTCACAGAACGGTGGGTGGGGAGCATTTTATGAGCTACCAGGGGCTCCACAGAGTGTGCAATTCCTATTATTATTATTCTCCTTTGGGCTTAAGGCTGATGTAGGGGCACAGGTCAAAAATCTGAACAGCGGTGGAAGAGACCCCTCTGTCTCTGAGGGAAATGAGGACAAGATTACCCCCATTACCTTACAAAACTAACATCTACTAAGCACCAGTATGTGCCAGGAACCAGGCAAAGCACTAGATAGAAAGATGGATCGATGAATCAGTAGATTCATAGATGGATAGACAGATGTAGCTAGATAGATGAAAGATAGCTTATTGGCATTTAATCCTTTCAATACCACTAGAGGGTATTTTATTCCCATTTGATGAATGAGAAAAGTAGAACGTGACAAGATTAAGCAACTTACTCCAAAGGCATTACTGAGTGGTAGAACTGGGATTCAAACCCATACCTCTTTGGAGAAAGAGACACTACTCCTTATCTCTACTCTCTGCCCCTGAAGCATCCTTTAACCTGTTTGGTTCTGTCACTAGACTATGCTGAGCCCCAGGGCAGACATGGCTACAAAGCAGAACTGTCCTTGTCCCAAGTCACCTAAGCCATAGAAATAGAGACAGACTCTCATTCAAAGAGCTGCGCTGTGCATACAGCCAAGAAACACACCTCAGCTGCAAGCCCCAGGCAGCCCATCAGACTCTCTCAGGACACGTCCTTGCTAAGGCCGGGCTTAGTTGAAGCCAGGCCCCTCTCTTTTATTTTCTATCTTCTCCCTCTCTTTTATTTTCTGCAGGCCCCTGACCTCTGTAGATCCAAAAGTCAACCCAATTCAACAAAAGTTTATTGTGGGCCATCTTGTTGGGCCTGAACCCAAAGAAAGAAGAGTAAGACCTTCCAAACACTTACTCTCCAATAGAGGGACAATCATATTGATGTGAGTCGTGTAGAACAAATGAATAAGGTGCTGAGTGCATGCAAGAGGGAGCAGTCAGAAAAAGCTGCCCGGGGAGGTGATGTATAAGCCAGCTTCGCAGCTGGCCACACACGAGTTAGCCAGGCAGACAAGAGAGCCAGAGGATCCTCCAGTGAGGGACATGGAGATGTGCAGGGGCATGGCCTATTAGGGGAAGCAGGATCTGTTTGATATCTCTGGAGCCTAAAAGTCTAAGGCTGGGTTTAGTGTATCAGGGAGAGAAGAGGCAAAGAGGGGGTCAGGGGCCAGATGATGAAAAGGTGGCAGACCATGCTGGACTTTATCTTGCAAGTACTGAAAAGAAAGAGAACAACTCTGTATTGCAGAAAGCTCTCTCCAGCTGGAGGGGAAGGGGGTATGTTAGCTTGCTAGGGTTTCCAGAGCCTGGTGCGCTATAATCCGTGGGATCGCAAAGAATCAGACACGACTAAGCACAGTCTAGCTAGCCATACAAACTATCACAGACTGGGTGTCTTCAACAGCAAAAATGTATTTTCTCACCATTCTGGAAGTCCAAGGCATGTGATCAAAGTGTTGGCAGGAGTGGTTTCTTCTGAGGCCTCTCTCCTTGACTTGTAGATGGCTTGCCTGCTCCCTGTGTCTTCACAGGGTCTGTGTCCTAATCTCCTCTTCTTATAAAGACATCAGTGATACTGGATTAGGGCCCGCACATATGACCTCATTTTAACTTAATTGGGTCTTTAACGATCCTACCTCCAAATAAGGTCACATTCTGAGGTACAGGAGGTTAGGATGTCACATGTGAACCTTGCAGGGACACAATTTGGCTCATAACAGAGAGACAACAGGTATCAAGGCTGGAGAAAAAGAGACCAACAAGAGGCCGTTGCTGCAATCTGGGCAAGGAGGTGGAGGCCTGAATCAGCGATGACCATAGCCACCCTCTCAGGAAGGGGGCTGTGTGGAGAACTGGTATAGAGAGAGAATAAACAGGACATGTGAATAACTGGACGGAAGGACTTCTTTAAAGTTGTAGATGCTAAAAGATCAGAGGCCACCTGCCCTAGCAAAGGCCCTCTAAAATGTTGCTTTTCAGGACTCCTTGAGACAATGTGATGAGCAAATCCACAAAGTTAACACCTGTGCAGTGTAAATCATTGATGCTGAGAAAATCCTCCATGTTGATTAGACAGGTGGTCACGCATCGTGGAAAGGACACCAGACCAGAAGTCAGAGGCCTGGGTTTTGCGGCCCCTTCTCTGTAACATTACGAAAGTCATTCTCTTTGGGCCGCAGTTCTCTTTTCTATAAAAGGAGAGGGTTGAACTAAACTGTCTTTAGGTACCTTTCATCTCTGACACCTTGTAATTCTGTGATTGCATGATAAGTAGAGTGGGAACAAGAGTAGTATGAGTAAAGAGAGGCCAGGAGGAGTCTGGGGTCAAGTGAGGGAGAAGAAAGTCCCTTATTCATCACACTGATCACCCTGCAGGGACAGTTTGCATAGGCTCAGGTTGGAAGCCACATCCCATCAGTGCCACCCTCACCTGGCAAGAGTGTTTCAATTACTAGTCACTAAAGAGAAAATATTTATTGTAAAATGCAAAAACCTGTACGACAAACCAATTCATCTTATAAATCTTAGCTACTTCAACAATGATCCTAAAAGTTCCCCCTGCACTGATGCCAAGCCCTGTATCTCTCCCCTGCTCCGGTTCATCCCTTAACTTCCTGGTTTGGGCTGGTGGTACCATCTTCGATCACCCTCCATTTTACTTTACTGATTAGCACCTTAATTCTGTGGCTCTGATTTAGCAGAGGATCTTGCCTCCATCCCTCCTGTCTTCCCTTCCCATTCCATCTCAGTCTTAGAATTTTCCAACCTCGCACCTGTTGTAGTTTTTTCTTCTTGGTTTCAAGGACTTGCACCCTCATGTTGAGGGGTGAAAGCCCCCGAACTGGACTTTTCCTCCAGCTTCACTTTGTTTAGTGCTTCCTTGCATATTTCTACTCCTAAACCACACCCTTCCAGGTCCCTGCCAACTGCTGACTCAATGGGTGCCACCCAGGTCCTGATCCAGTAAGAGTTGCTGCTCCCAGGGGAGCTCTCAGGACAGGGAGGAGATGGGAGTGAGAGGCTTGAGGCCCAAGAGTACCCTGTGAGTATCCAGCATCAGCCTTCCCATCTATTCCCCATGAGGTGTGCAGAGCCAGGTCCAGAATCTCTGGATTCTCCTCCGAGTCTCTGCTGGGCAAAATCTTAGACTTAAACCTTGGCTCAGTCAACCAGGAGCCCTAGAACTGCCTAATTGCCCTCAGCCTTATCACCCAGGGCCAGACACATCTTCTGCCGATCTTTGCATCAATTTGCAAGCATTCCCCTAGTCCTGTACTGGTGCTCTCAGAAGCCTCTCCTGTAGGCCCACTACTCAGATTGAACCTCCCGAATATCAACATTGCCCAGAGCAGATATAAATTCATTGTGACCACCTGGACTTAGTGATTTAGACTCTACCTATTCGCAAACCCTGCGGAGAATAACCCCTTCTATCTTGGTTACCTTTCTTCCTCTTTTCAGTGTGGTGTGTGTGTGTTCTTGCTAAGTCGCTTCAGTCATGTCCAACTGTTTGCAGTCCTATGGACAGTAGCCCACCAGGTTCCTCTGTCCATGAGATCCTCCAGTCAAGAATACTGATGTGGGTTTCCATGCCCTCCTCCAGGGGATCTTCCCAACCAAGGGATCAAACCCATGTCTCCTGTGGCTCCTGCATTGCAGGTGGATTCTTTACTGCTGACCCACCAGGGAGGCCCTTCAGTGTCTTAAGGGTCTAGCACCTCTTCTTGAAACCCTTATTTTTGTCACATCATTTTCTCCAGTTTCCAGTGACTCCCTATAGCCTTCAATTCAAGTCCAAATTGCTCAGCACTGAATTTGAGACCTTCCCTAGCTTGCCATGCCCCCGACATATTCAACCTCATCCTGTACTACTCCTCAACTTGTTTTATTCCATCCAGGTTTCGTTTGAAGGCTCCACCCCAAACTTTCCAAACTCAGTTCTAATCCCAAGTCCCTGCCAGGGCTATGCTTGCCCACAGAAACCCTCATGCTCATAGCCCCGCTAGGAAGACAGTCCAAGAGTGCATATCTTCTACTGCGTTATTGAAGACCCCTGGTCCACAGCTATTTGACCAGTGAAAGGAACTTGACCAAGGGTTTTCCCAGGATCTCTGAGAACAAAAACTATCCAAATAATGACTATGATTATTAATTGGACCAATCAAATTGGCTCAAAAAATCTGAACAGGAAAACAGAGAGAGCATGAGTCAACTGGTAGCAAAAGTGAAAAAAAAAAAAAAAGGACATGTGGAAATAGGTATTGAGGCAAAAGGGTTATTAGTGTGCTTTGAGTAAGAAGAAATTAAGAGTAAATAGAAACTATAAACTAACAAACCACAAAAAATAAAGAAATAGTATGTGGAATTTCCAGTTGGTGTTTCTCCCTCTAAAAGGCAAATAGTTCTCTGGAAAATCACCTAAATGCAAGAAGGAGAATAATAAAAAAAAACCTATCTTTGACAAAGCTAGCAAAGATTGATAAACTCAGACACAACACGTAACTAGGGTGCGGAAAGACACAAAGAGAAAGCAGCCATGGCACAGAGGTCAGGTATCGCTGGCCAAACTCAGCTCTCCAAGGTAAGTGCTACACCCCAGGAGCAACAAAATATCACTCTTTATTAGGAATAATAAGCGTAGGTATGTGGGCTGGGAGGGGGAGCTTTCCTGAATATACTTTGGCATGAAATAAAACAGCAAAGGTGGGGCCAATGATGAATCATACAGAAAAGTCATGTTTGCAGAAAGCAGTCTCTCTGTGAGGCGAAATAGAGGAGAGACATGCCATGTTACGAGCATATACACAGCTGTCACTACCAACTGACTAGAGAGAAATAAAGCTTAAAAGATCTTACACGCACGTCCCCATAGGAACATTTCTTGCAGCCTAGTTCATGGCCATTCACTCCAGAAGCTCACGCAAACAACTGGTCCAAGAAGTCACTTCATTCAGAGGTGAATTAATAATCAAAAAGGAACTACCAAGCAATTTATACAATGAAGACACTACAGTGCACAAAGGGGAGAAAGAGAAAGGAAAAATAAATAGAAGATAAAAGCCAGTCACCACAAAAATATTGCCATGGAGAAAATGAACAAATACATTATCATGAAAAACTTCTAAACTTTATGAAGCAATTAACTCTTTCAATCAAAAGCACAAAGAAGAGATACAAATACTCAGGAAAAAATGTGGTAAGACATGCAAAGGATATAAGTCATGAGAGGATAAGTGGAAGAACATGTAAAACCAACCACAGACACTGCTGAAAGCATGGGAAGTGTATCAAGGAAAGGATTGTAAAGCATGAGACAAAACTGGAAAAGTAATCAGAGGTTTTAAAAACAAGATGAGAGAGAAAATGGCAGGTATGAAAGATGAATATTCATACAATTCATGTTTCTACAAAGAGAACAGGTATGTAAAGATATGATTTATAGGAACTTTCCAAAATAAAGAAGAACTAAAAAATAAATGAAGCAGCAATAAAACCAGAAAGTATACAACATAAAACATGATTTAAAAGAAAAAGAAAACTAAGAACAAATACGTTTATCATATTAATTTATGTGAATGGGATCATTTTATCTACTAAAATATATTTTCAGAATGAATCACAACATAAGGCCCAAATTTAATCTATAGATTAAAACACTGTGTCCCAGAAAAATATTTGCAAATGATGATCGAATCTAGTAAAGATTCTGAACTTCAAAGACAAAGAATCCTTCAAAACACCGGACTTAAAAGTCAAGATGCCCTAAAGAAGGAGAAAAAAAAATCAAGGTGACCTCAGATATCACTACAACATTATCAATACAAAGACACAAAGAGTGTAGTATAAGATGATATATCTAGGTAAACCATCAGTTAAGTATAAAGGCAACGTTGAGGAACATTCAAGAACATAAGAACATAAGTCTCATGAGTCTGAAGAATCTACAAGAGGATAATTTTCAAGCCAATCAGAAGATGAGTGAAAGATCATTCAGCAGAACTGGGCGACGCTTGAACCATGTGCCTAAGACTAAGACCAACACTACAGCAACATGGAAGTGTGTTTACAGAACCAAATGCAAAGGTTATAAACTCTAATAATGTAGACATTTTATAACTAACAAAATCTGGCTCAAGGAAGGGAACAGAAGGTAAAAAACAGTGCAAGTATGTTGACAACATTTTTGTTTATAGCTATTTGTCAAAGATATCACTTAAAGCTAATAAAGTGACAGACATACATGAATATTTAAAAATATAAAAGGGAAACACGGAGAAAAACAGTAATAATATAATCAACTAAAATACAGTGGTGGGGTAAGGGGTTTGGATTTAGTGGAAATGTAGCAATTTTGTCATTCTTAGAGAAAGTAGTTAATAGATACTAAGGAAAAATATATATGTGTGTGTAAAAGGAACTACCGGGGGCAAAATAAAAGCCTTTCAAATTATTAGAAGAAATATACACATAAAAACCAAGCAAATGAAACAGAATATGGAGTAAAAGATTGAAAAAATAAATGAGGCGGCAATAAAACCAGGAAGTATATAACATAAAACATGATTTAAAAGAAAACTAAGAACAAATATGTCTGTCATATTAATTTATGTGAATGGGATCATTTTAGCTACTGAAATATATTTACTCTCAGAATGAATCACAAAATAAGGCTCAAATTTCTCATATATTTTCAAATAAAATATTAAGGTTAGACTTAGGTTGAAAACAAAAGAATGGGCAAAAACAGAATATGCAGCACAAACATAAAGAAAGGAAGAAGCACAATTTAGTAGCTGGTAAGATTTAAATTGGAGGCAGGGAGTAGGATGCAGAGGCATATTTAACCAGAAAAAAGGAAATGGTATAACAATAAAAAGACCTTCTAGAACTAACACCCAAAAAAGATGTCCTTTTCATCATAGGGGACTGGAATGCAAAAGTAGGAAGTCAAGAACTACCTGGAGTAACAGGCAAATTTGGCCTTGGAGTACGGAATGAAGCAGGGCAAAGGCTAACAGAGTTTTGCCAAGAGAATGCACTGGTCATAGCAAACACTCTCTCCCAACAACACAAGAGAAGATCTACACATGGACATCACCAGTTGGTCAATACTGAAATCAGACTGATTATATTCTTTGCAGCCAAAGATGGAGAAGTTTTATACAGTCAGCAAAAGCAAGACTGGGAGCTGACTGTGGCACAGACCATGAACTCCTTATTGCCAAATTCAGACTTAAATCGAAGAAAGTAGGGAAAACCACTAGACCATCCAGGTATGACCTAAATCAAATCCCTTACGACTATAAAGTGGAAGTGACAAATAGATTCAAGGGATCAGATCTGATAGACAGAGTGTCTGAAGAACTATGGATGGAGGTTCGTGACATTGTACATGAGACAGGGATCAAGACCATCCCCAAGGAAAAGAAATGCAAAAAGGCAAAATGGTTGTCTGAGGAGGCCTTCCAAATAGCTGTGGCAAGAAGAGAAGTGAAAAGCAAAGGAGAAAAGGAAAGATATTCCCATTTGAATGCAGAGTTTCAAAGAATAGCAAGGAGAGATAAGAAAGCCTTCATCAGCGATCAGTGCAAAGAAATAGAGGAAAACAACAGAATGGGAAAGTCTAGAGATCTCCTCAAGAAAATTAGAGATACCAAGGGAACATTTCATGCAAAGATGGGCTCAATAAAGGACAGACATTGTATGGACCTAACAGAAGCAGAAGATATTAAGAAGAGGTGGCAAGTATATACAGAAGAACTATATTAAAAAGATCTTCACAACCCAGATAATCACAGTGGTGTGATCAGCAACCTAGAGCCAGACATCCTGGAATGTGAAGTCAAGTGGGCCTTAGGAAGCATCACTAAGAACAAAGCTTGTGGAGGTGATAGAATTCCAGTTGAGCTCTCTCAAATCCTAAAAGATGATGCTGTGAAAGCGTTGCACTCAATATGCCAGCAAATTTGGAAGACTCAGCAGTGGCCACAGGATTGGAAAAGGTCAGTTTTCATTCCAATCCCAAAGAAAGGCAATGCCAAAGAATGCTCAAACTACTGCACAATTGTACTCATCTCACATGCTAGTAAAGTAATGCTCAAAATTCTCCAAGTCAGGCTTCAACAGTACATGAACCATGAACTTCCAGATGTTCAAGCTGGTGTTAGAAAAGGCAGAGAAACCAGAGGTCAAATTGCTAACATCCGTTGGATCATCAAAAAAGCAAGAGAGTTCCAGAAAAACATCTACTTCTGCTTTATTGACTATGCTGAAGCCTTTGACAGTGGGGACCACAACAAACTGTGGAAAATTCTGAAAGAGATGGGAATACCAGACCACCTGACCTGCCTCTTGAGAAATCTGTGTGCAGATCAGGAAGCTAAGTTAGAACTGGACATGGAACAACAGACTAGTTCCAAAGAGGAAAAGGAGTATGTCAAGGCTATATATTGTCACCCTGCTTATTTAACTTCTATGCAGAATACATCATGAGAAATGCTGGGCTGGATGAAGCACAAGCTGGAATCAAGATTGCCAGGAGAAATATCAATAACCTCAGATATGCAGATGATACCACCCTTATGGCAGAAAGTGAAGAAGAACTAAAAAGCCTCTTGATGAAAGTGAAAGAAGAGAGTGAAAAAGTTGGCTTAAAGCTCAACATTAAGAAAACTAAGATCATGGCATCTGGTCCCATCACTTCATGGGAAATAGATGGGGAAACAATGGAAACAATGACAGACTTTATATTGCGGGGCTCCAAAATCACTGCAGATGGTGACTGCAGCGATGAAATTAAAAGACGCTTGCTCCTTGGAAGAAAAGTTATGACCAAGTTAGACAGCATATTAAAAAGCAGAGACATTACTTTGCCAACAAAGATCCTTCTAGTCAAAGCTATGGTTTTTCCAGTAGTCATGTATGGATGTGAGAGTTGGACTATAAAGAAACCTGAGAACCGAAGAATTGATGCTTTTGAACTGTGGTGTTGGAGAAGACTCTTGAGAGTCCCTTGGACTGACTGCAAGGAGATCCAATCAGTCCATCCTAAAGGAAATCAGTCCTGAATATTCATTGGAAGGACTGATGCTGAAGCTGAAACTCCAATACTTTGGCCACCTGATGCGAAGAGCTGACTCATTGGAAAAGACCCTGATGGGGGGAAAGATTGAAGGCAGGAGAAGCGATGACAGAGGATCAGATGGTTGGATGGCATCACTGAATCAATGGACATGAGTTTGAGTAAACTCCGTGAGTTGGTGATGGACAGGGAGGCCTGGCGTCCTGCGGTTCATGGGGTCGCAAACAGTCGGACACGACTAAGCGACTGAACTGACAT
This sequence comes from Cervus canadensis, assembly GCF_019320065.1. Taxonomy (NCBI): domain Eukaryota; kingdom Metazoa; phylum Chordata; class Mammalia; order Artiodactyla; family Cervidae; genus Cervus; species Cervus canadensis. The sequence goes on from NC_057396.1 coordinate 24,257,903, forward strand.
TTTACATAAGATGAAACAGAAGCATAATAATAGAGACTATAGTTGACACCCAGCCCATGACGGAGGAAGTAAACAAAAAAAATAATAATTAAGGATATAAAGGAGAAATCAATCAAATTAATAATGTAATTCTAATTCATATCCTGAAAATAATACTTTAATATTTTTAAATAAGAAAAATTTTTAAGCTGAAAATTTTATGTTACAAACACTACCTCAATAGACTCTTCCCTGAAAGAGAAAATAATCAAACAATGTTCTGGAATTATAATGTAATAAAATTAGAATTTGGAAATAAAATCCTTATTACTCAGAAATTTTCATTTTTTCTCTCAAACAGTACTTGGAACAAAGAGGAAATCAAAGTTGAAACTGGAAAATATCTTTAAATAATCCTAATGAAAATACTATATGTCAGTTCTTGTTCAGTCACTAAGTCATGTCTGACACTTTGCAATCCCATGGACTGCAGTACGCCAGGCTTCCCTGTCCTTCACATCTCCCAGAGTTTTTTCAAACTCATGTCCATTGAGTCGGTGATGCTATCTTATCCTCTGTTCCTCCCTTCTCCTCTTGCCCTCAATCTTTCCCATCATCAAGGTCTTTTTATATGTCAGAACATGTGCTCAAAGAATGTTCACATTCTTTAAAAATAAAATTAATAAGCTACCAACTAAAGAAGTTACAAAAAAAAAAAATAACGTCAAGGAAAGCAGAAAGAAGACATTAGTTATATGAAAGCAGAATACAATGAATTAAAGAGTTGGAGTAATATATATTATATCCAGGAGCTGATTTTATTTGGGAAGAAAAAAGCTAATAAAAGAGACAAACCATTAGCTAACACTATCAAGTCAAAGGGAGAAAATAGAAATATCCAAAATAAATAATTGCAATGGGAAGAAAATAGAAACTGATAAAATTTAAAACATAATATGACACTGTTTTGCTCACTGTTATAATTTGAATACGTGGATAACAGGATAAACTTACAGGAAAATATAAATTGCCAAAACTAACCGTAGTGAATTTAGACAATCTAATGGACCAACTGCAATAGAAAACTAAAGACAACCGTCAAAAGAGCACCAAGTCCAGATTGTGTCACAGAAGAATTGTCACAGAGCTTTAAGAAACAGGTAATTCTGATGCTTTGTAGATTTCTTTAGAGTATACAAAAAGAAAAAAAACCTTTCAATTACTCTTTATGTTGCTGAAACTCAGCCTCTGTCCACTGGTGCTGAACAGAAACACGGAAACAGAGTTTTGGGTGAAGTTGAAATGACTAGATTCATTGCCTTGTCAGGCAAAGGGCGCCACAGTGGGCTAGTGTCCTCAAGACTGTGTCCCACGCTGGGGAGGGCAGTGAGGAGTCGTATAGTGTTCAAGGAGCAGGGCATGATCAGCTTGAGGACATTCTTCTGGTCGGTGGGTGGTGAGGTAATTGAGAGTCAGCATCATCAAACTGGTTCCAAGTGGTCTGGGTTCTCTGTGCTTGTGGGCAACATGCAATTAACTTCTTCCACCTGGTGGGGTTTTAGTATCTGCAAAACTGTTCAAAGGACATGGCTCAGAATATTATTGATAGTCCTTAAGAAAGAACTAAAGGTCCTTGAGTTTAATGACTAAAGTATCATTATCTTGTCTTGCTTGCCTGCTTTCCTTTCTGCATTTTTTAATTTCTCCGATTAAATTTATTTTTTGTAATTTTTTATTTTTATTTATTTATTTATTGTGGCTGTGCCAGGCCTTCATTGCTGCTCAGCTTTTTCTCTAGTTGCAGCGAGCAGGAGCTAGTCTGAACTTGGGGTGCACAGCTTTCTCACTGTGGTGGCCTCTCTCGTTGCGGAGCACAGGCTAGAGCATGTGGGCCTCTGTAGCTGCTGTGTGTGGGCTCAGTAGCTGTGACTCCCAGGATCCAGAGCACAGGCTCAACAGTCGTGGTACATAGGCTCCACGGCATGTGGAATCTTCCCAGACCAGGGATCGAACCTGTGTTCTGCATTGGCAGGCGGATTCTTTACTACTGAGCCACCAGAGAAGCCCCTGAATTTATTCTTTGAAGTTTTTTACCGACAAAAAGCAGGTGGAGAACATAGGTGGGGGTCTGTTTTGGGAAGGCTTCATAGGGTCCTGCTCAATTATATTTATGAAAGTAGTATAACAGTGACATCAAAACCTGACAAGTAGCACATAAAGAAACCATAGCCATGTCACTTTGCATATCACAACAAAAACTTTATTAGAAAACAGAAATCAGCAGCACATTAAGGAAAGTAATAATCAAGTAGAGTTTACTCCAGGAATTCAAGAATGACTGATTATCAAAATGTCATTTTGTACTTCAGTATATTAGTAGATCAAAAGAAAAAAATCACATAGATCATTTCATAGAAGCTGAAAAGACATTTGAGAAGCTCATATCCATGCTTTATTTTTGTAAAGTGTCTTATAAAATAATAATGGGATGGATACTTCCTTAATATGATAAAAGATATACTTGGGCAAAAACCACATGTTTTTGCAAAAGATAAAAGATATGCTTGGGCAAAAACACTACATGTTTAGTGTAGAAGCACTGCAAGCATTCTCATTAAAGTCGAGAACACGACAATACATATAATATAACCACCATTACTTTGCGATGTTCCAACAGTGTGAGAATTGGAAAGGAGATGGCAAAATTAGCATCATTTTCAGTTAATGTGATTATTTACTTGGAAAACTCACGATAATGAAAAAAAACGTTACAAATGATAATAAAGTTGACTAAGTTGGCTGGTTATACAATCAACATACCAAAACATATTATTCAAACAATAGCCAGTTAGAAGATATAATGGAAGAAAAAAATCCATTTATAATAGCCATGGAAGATCAGACACAGAGAATAAAACCAAGAAATGTAGACAAACTGAGAAGAAAAAACCTTGAAAACAGCATGAAGCACCAATAGAAGACTGGCATGTGATGACTCAATGTCAAAAATATGAAAATTTTTCTTATGCTAATGTAAAGATTCAATATAATGTTGTCCCTAAATATTGGGGACAACAAATACTGTCCCCAAATATTTGCTTTTTAGATTTTGTATGTTTATATTTGCTTGGGTGTTTGTGGGGGTAACTTACAAGATGATTCTGAAATGAATAATAACCTGTAGAAATAAATAAGCAAGAACCACTAGAAAAAGTATTTTTTCAAGAAGGGTAATGAGTGGTAGAAGCAGAACCAGCATTACCAGATATTAAAGCACATAATGAAATGACGAAGCTGTAATAGTTAAAACACTGTAGGACATGTTGTGAACAGATGGACAAATGAATGGGACAAAAGAGACCTTCCTCTTGGGACAAAATGGGACAAAAGAGATGTCTTTGACACCCCTTCCAAGGGTAGAAGATAGAAATTTAAAATAAACGGCATTTAGCCAACTGGGTAGCCATTTGAGAAAGAAAAAAACCAAGTTGGATCTTCGGATCCCCGTCTCACGCCTTATACCAAAAATAACTCAAGAAGAATCAAATATTTACATTTTTATAAAATAAAACCATAATATTCTAGAAAAAGGGAGAATTTTACAAATATACTCTTGGAATAAGGTGGCCTTTTCTAAATATAACCCAGAAGCCAGAGCCCAATATGAAAAAGTTGTCTCATTTGACCACATACAAATCAAATTTACCTGGTTTGGGTCTGATGGAGTGGGAAACAGTTTAAACAAAGCCAGACAACAAATGACAAACTGGAGAAAGAAATTTTAAACCATATCATAAATAATTAATTTTCTGGAAGGAAGAAGAATATCTATAAATCAATGAGAAATTGGGCAAAGGATACAAACAGAAAGTCCTCTAAAAGGAGATGCTTCTCAAACACAGAAGAGATGGTGGCCCTCATCTTTAATAAGAGAAACGTTAACATCACAACACCACTGTTCACCTAACAGATGATCAAAGGCCAAAAAGTTCTAAATCTCTGTGTAGGAAAGAGTATAGAAACACAGTTTTGTTTGTTTGTTTTGCTGGTAGAAGTATAATTCAGTATCACCTCTATGGTGTTGTACTTATTAGCCAGATGTTTGGCCTTGGGCTAGGGTCTTACCCTGAGTCTCTTAGCATGCTCTCTTAGAATCATTTTCAAAATTAAAAGGACCCGTACATGGAAATGATCACAGTGCTCAATACAGTAATACTGCTATACTCACAGCTTGGTCAACCACCACCTCTACCTTTGTTGACCCAAAGAGATTGTTCTGTCCACAGCCAAGGTTGTCCAGAGCCTCTGTTCTCTGGGGAAGGGGCTTGCTTCCTCTGGAGGCCAGAGGGAACTGATGTATCCCAGAGGTCCAACCCTGCCCGAGGAGGAGCAGAGGCCTAGCTCCGACAGGGGAGCCCAGGATTTACCTCCGGAGTAACCCTCAGCCTAGTCCAGCAGCCACACGCAATGGGCAGACACAAAAAAAATGGGTGTGGTGCAGCCCCTGGACTGTACTTTGAGGCTGCTAATGTCTGCTAGCTGGGCCAGATCCCCAGCTGCTTGGTTCCAGTCCTACCCCTATCCCCATCAGCCAGTGGTTGATTGGACTCTCTGGCCTCAAGGTAGGAGTATGCATGGAAGCTCCACTGGGTGCCATGGTAACCATCTGCTGGAGGCCAGTCTCCCCATGTACCTCCTGACCACTCCCAGCACACATTCAACTTCCCAGGTGATGCCAATGGCAAAGAACCCACCTGACATTAAAAAGTTGTAAAATCATGTGACAATACCCAATAGATCATAAAAGAGGAGTTATCAGCTTATGTCTTCCCCATGAATAATTCAGAACTGATGTTTAATTTTTATCATGTTTGTATGCCCTATGAATGTATTTCCTTTGCAGAATGTAAAAGAAAGGTGATAATAATTAGTTTCTATAATTATGCTGGCTGTAAATGATGCTCAATATAATATTTTATGCAATTAAAGGCTTATGGGACATATTACCACTTTTTTACTTGTATTGGTAATAAGGAATGTTTGCACCTCCACTACTGTATTGCTTCAGGATGTGAGCTATCTGACATTTTCTGCTATTATATTAAGTGCCACAATTTTAATAAAGCAAATGTACATATGAAAAAAACTGAACCTGTCTGCCAATGCAGGAGACGTAAGAGGCACAGATTTGACATTTGACCCCTGGGTCAGGAAGATCCCTGGAGGAGGAAATGGCAACCTACTCCACTGCTCTTTTTTTTTTTTTAACTTTAAAAAAAAAAGTATTAATCTATTTTAAATGGATAATAATTATTTTACACTATTGTGATTTTTTTTGCCATATATCAACATGAATCAGCCACCCATTTATAATAAAAACTTTCTAGAAAGTAGGCATAGAAGGAACATACCTCAACATATTAAAAGCCATATATGACAAACCCATGACAAACATTATCCTCAGTGTAAAAATTTGAAAGCATTTCCTCTAAAATCAGGAACAAGACAAGGGAACCCACTCTCACCACTACTATTCAACATAGCTTTGGAGGTCCTAGGCACAGCAATCAGAGAAGAAAAAGAAACAAAAGGAATCCAGATTGAAAAAGAAGAAGTAAAACTCTCACTGTTTGCAGATGACATGATCCTCTACGTAGAAAATCCTAAAGATGCCACCAGAAAATTACTAGAGCTAATCAATGAATATAGTAAAGTTTCAGGATATAAAATTAATACACAGAAATCCCTTGCATTCCTATAAACTCCAGTATTCTTGCTTGAAGAATCCTATGGACAGAGGAGCCCAGAGTCGGACACGACTGAAGTGACTTAGCTCAGCACGCAGCACACACTCAGTTCTTCTTAGGGATAGGTAAGCTGGTATCTACCTGAATTTAAGAGCCTGCTGAATCCAGGACACAGCTAACCAGAAAAAGGAGGTCTGGGTCCAGCCGTGGCTCAACTCACTACATTTATGAGCAGGTTGCTTCCCCTCTCTGAGCCCATTTCCTCACCATAAAATAAAGAAGTAGGACTAGCAACTTCTGTGGCAACTTCCAGCCATGACATTCCAGGGCTCTAGGATTTCCCCCTAGAGCTAGACCTGGAGATGAGCAAGGCTGCTCTTTCTGGTAAGTTCTCCAGGGGAAGAAAAGGGATGGGTGGCCAGAGAACTAACCCTGCAAGTTTGGATGAGGGATGGGCCCTGGTCTCCGCAAGAATCTCCATCTGGGAGAAGACCTTCATCCATTCTCCATGGGGTGTTCCATGGAAATTTTAACTGAGGCAATATGATAACAATCAATGCCAATGGATCAGTAGAAATGGCAGAGTAGATGTTCAAAAACCAGGTAGAAGGCTCTTCATTCCTCAAAGAGGCTGCAAAGGGTAGAACATGTGGGCCTGGGGAGAGCAGTCTGAGAAGGAAGAACTGCTGTTAAGCGTTCACCTCTTCCCCGGGCAGGAGCAGTCGACAGGGGGCCCCAACCAGAGGGACTCCCAAAAGAGCTTGATAAGGGTGCCCTGTGGCTTGTGGGGTCCAGGGGATTGGTTTTAGCTATGCCAGGATATGAAGGAGCCTGAGAGCCAGGCCCAGGAGTTGCTTTGGTGGCAGGGGAAGAACTGCTCCTGGGGTGGGAAGGTCTGCACCCCTGGGAATTGTCAGGGACAAATAATTCTTCTGCGTTTCCCTAATCACAAGTAGCTCCTGTGAGAGCTATTTTGGAGCCATTTTGTGTTCTACACAAGGGGTACCTGGGTGGACAGCAGAACTCCAATATTAAGTAGACGTCCCCCGGATAAAGGGGGCACTCTAGGGAGGGGCTGAAAGCTGGAAGATGGCCCGTGTAAGGGCGCTGCCGTCAGAGAGGAGCCTTTCAGGGTCCACAAGAGAATGAGTCTGCTTCAAATATCTGCCCGGCCCAGAGAGCTTGGGGTCATTGTGCCAGGCAGGGTTTCCTCAGGTGAGTGGAGCTGCTCTGAGTTAAGATGGAAAAGGGACTTGTTAGAGGATTTAGACATCACACAATTGTGTTAGCTGATGAAGGGGTCTGTGGAAAGATGAAGGGTCTGATATCGGACCTGAGGTCGCTATAGGTCATGAAGCAAAGGAGGGTGAAGGCAGACCAGAACCTGCACCTGCCTCTCTCCACCTCCAACCTTGACAAGCTGCAGAAGGTGCTGGAGCCCTCGTTTACGGAGCTGCAGACACGCCTGGCCCAGGACTCAGAGAAGCTGAGCCAGAGACCCATGGAAGCTGCAGCCTGGCCCCAGTGCGGCCGCTGGTAGATCGTTGACAACTCGCGGGAGCTACGTGGCCCCTGGGTCCCTGCACAGCCCTCCCAGCACAACGGCTGCTGCTTCCCTTCCACCTTCCAAATCTTGCCCAAATTCCTCTTGTGGCCAAGCTTAATCCTGACTCACTTGAGGAAGGAATTTCTGAGAAAATGAAACCTAGCTGAGCTACATTGACATAGTACAAAACCAGCACAGCCATTTTCTGATGGCATCATAGCCCGTAAGATCTCTGGTCCTCAACCTCCTTCCCTGAACTCCAGCAGCTCAGGGGTCAGCAGCTGGCAGTGGGGACACAGCTGGAGAAGGAAAGGAGGCTGAACCCATCTTTTGCTCCAGGACAGGTGGCAGGATCCGCCTCCCTCAATATTCAACTAGAAGTCAAGTGTTAGTCATCGAATCAACCTAAACCATAAAGCATCTGGCAATTAACCTACTTAAAAATTCAAGAGGGCTTCGCTGGTGACTAAAGTGGTAAAGAATCCACCTGCAATGTAGGAGACCCAGCTTTCATCCCCAGGATGGGAAGATCCCCCGGAAAAGGGAATGGCAACCCACCCCAGTATTCTTGACTAGAGAATTCCATGGACAGACCATAGGGTGGCAAAAATCAAGGGACGTTTACAAAGAAAAAACATAAATGAATAAGGGGTAAAACAGAAGGCCTAAATAAATGGAGAAAACTATCCCCAAGTCAAACTATAAACTCAGTGTAATCCTAAACAAAATTCCAACAAGACTGTTAAAAATTAGTTTTTAGCTTATTATCAGTGAAGTTCAATATCTTTTCTATATACTACTTTGTTATTTTATTTCCTCCTTAGGGAACTGCCTATTTCTATGATTGCCATCTTTCTGAAAGTTGCCTCCTAGAAGTGACACATGTCACTTAGGCTCACATTTCATTGTCCAAACCTGGTCATATAGGCACATTGAACTCCAGGTGGACAGGGAAATGCAATTCTGCCACTTTCCTGAAAGAAGAGAACTTTACTATTTATAAACAGAACTAATGACTATAACAATCATTTTTTAAAAAAGAAAGTTGGAACACTGGCACAGGAGCTAGCAAATCAGTGCAGTAGAAGAGCAAACCCAGAAATATATAAAAGTTACAAATTGTTATCATGTGATACCACTTATACGTGGAATCCTTAAAATGATACAAATGGACTTCTTTACAAACCAGAAACCAACTCATAGACATGGAAAACAAACTTATTTTTACCAAAGGGGGAAGGGGTGTAGGGATAAATTACAAGTTTAGGGTTAACAGATACACACTGCTATATATAAAATAGCAAAACAACAAGGACCTACCTATAGCACAGGGAACAATATTCAGTATCTTATAATAACCTAGAATAAAAAAGAATCTGAAAAAGAATACACATATACACATATATCTGCACCTGTGTGACTGAACCACTTTGCCGTACACCTGAAACATTGTCAATCAACTATACTTCAATTTTAAAAGTTTTTTCAAAAAAGTTACAAATATTTTCCTGTCAAGTTTATAAGGAATGTCTTTAAGTTTGTTGACTGTCCTTAAATCCTGCTTATAGTGTGTGTTTAGGAGTTTTATGTTTCTGTGTACTATAGTTAAGCCTGTCAGTTTGTGTGTACATGACTTCTTCAACTAGTTTTAAGGTTAAAAGCAAAAATCAGATATTTATTCTATTTTTCTATGATTTGCTTTTTATAGTTAGCTTCTTTTTCATTGAGGTATAATTGACATGTAAATTATGTTAGTTTCAGGTATATAACATATTGATTTAATATTCACATATATTGCTAAATGGTTATCAAAAGAAGTCTAGTTAACATTGATCACCAGACATACTTGTAAAATTTTTTTCTTATTATGAGAATTTTTAAGATTTACTCTCTTAGCAAATGTCAAATATGCAATACAGGATTATTAACTATATCTCCATGCTGTTCCATCCCCATGATATGTTTATTTTATAACTGGAATTTCATACCTTTTGACCTTCTTCACTCATCTTGCTCCCCCAACCCCCTACAGTTAACTTCTTTGAAAAGTGAAAGTGTTAGTCACTCAGTCATGTCCAACTCTTTGTGACCACATAGACTGGGGCTCACCAGGCTCCTGTCCATGGAATTCTCCAGGCCAGAATACTAGAGTGGGTAGCCATTCCCTTCTCTAGGGGATCTTCCCAACTCAGGGATCGAACCCAGGTCTCCTGCATGGCAGGCAGACTCTTTACCATCTGAGCCACCAGGGAAGAATTTCTTTATCCATATGAAACTTATTCTGCTTGTATAACATACGTATCTGAATGTTTGTCTGTCTTCCTCTCCCCACCTCCAACAGCTATCTAATTTTTCCCAGCATCTCTTATTTGTAATGAAGTGGATCATTTTGTATTAGCGTAACAGCTGGCTTCAGAATTCCTCTTAGGAAACAACTGTCAGCATTCCGAAGATTCTCTTGATAAATGAAGAATAAACAGTAAACCCCCTTAAGGCCCAGATGACAGTGGCACCAAAATTTTGGATAAGGCCACTCTGAATGAGGTTCACATAAATGAGAGGGTGAGAGTGAAAAACAGGAAGGGAAGATGGTGAAAAAATAAGCCAGAAAGATGGGAAGAGGTTAGAATGAGTCAGGGGTCAGTGAAGTATGTTGGAAACGAGGTACCCACCCTTTAGAAGGTGGTGCTTGTTGTGAAAACTAGATCTCTGTCATTTCAGCAGCATAAACCCCTCCCTCTCTTGTCAGATTACTGTTCAAAATTTCTTGTATGGGTGGATTTTTCCAGCTGGAATTTCTTAGAAGATTGACAAACAAATTATAAAATGGAAGACCCAAAAGCCACAGAGAACTAGGTAAAATTTAAAAGAGGAACAGAAAGCCGGGACATGCTCTATCATCTTTTGGAAATGGCATAGCCGTGGTCATTGTTTTTGTCAGGACAGGCTAGATTTTGCTGCAGAGACAAAAACCTCCAAGTGCCATCATTTAAAACAACCAAACCTGCCCCTCACTCACACTGCATGTCCATCGGGGGTTGCCTGGGAGATCTGGGCTGACAGCACTTACCTGGCCAAAGCATTGCAGGTTGTCATGGCAGGGGGAAGGGAACACAGTGAATTACACACTGGCTCTGAACGCTGCCTCCCAGAAGTGACATGTGTCACTTATGCTCACATTTCATTGTCCAAATCTACTCATAGGGCCACACTTAACTTCAGGTGGACAGGGAAACGCAATGCTACCATTTTCCTGAAAGAGAAAAGAACTTCGCTATTTGTGAACAGACCTAATGACTACAGTACGCTGTAGCACTGGCAGAAGCAGCAACAAACCGGGGAAACCAGAGAACCTAGAAAAAATACATATGTTATGTGCTTGTGTGTGTATTAGACTGGGCACATGATATGGTGAGATCAGAAGGCACCGGGAAAAAAGGTGGTTTGCTTCTTGGCAGTGCTGGGAAGACCGGCTTACCATTTAAGTGAAAAACAACTTAAAATATCTCCTTCTACTATATAAAAACTTGAACTCCAGAGGGTTGGGACCCTAATATGTGATCTGTAAAACTACACAACTAATGGAAAAGTATAAAAAGAATATCTTTGTGACCTTGGTGTGGGAAGATTTCTTTAATAAGACCCCAAAAGACTCAAACCATAAGGCAAAAGAGAAATGATGCATTTGACTAGAATAAAATTGAGCCTTTCTCTTCACTGACAGGACAGATAGGCAGAGTTAACAGTAAGATGACCAGCCAGGAGACAATACTGCAACAACAAAATAGAGAATAGGAACTGCCCTGGTGGCTCAGAGGTAAAGAACCCCCCTGCCAGTGAAAGACACGGGTTCAGTCTCTGATCCAGAAAGATCGCATACGCCGTGAAACAACTAAGGCCAGGCACAACTGTTAAGCTCTAGAGCCTGGAAGCCTCAACTGCTGAAGCCCTCACACCCCAGAGCCTGTGCTCCACAACAAAGAGAAGCCGCCGCAATGAGAAGCCCAAGCACCAGAACTAGAGAAAGCCTGTGCTGCAACAGGGACCCAGCATGGCCAGAAGTAAATAAATAAATTTCAAAAAAGTAAAATAGAGAATATATATATATATGTGTGTGTATATATATATATATATATAGCTAGTATATATCATATATATTTGAATTCCTTCAAATCAACAAGAAAAAAAAAGGAGAAAACTGGAAAAAGACCAAAACCTATGCCTAGGCAATTTACATAAGATAAAATCTGCGGAGTCCTCTCCTGTAACAAGTACATGAAGAAACGTACATCTGCACAGTAATCAGAGAAGTGCAAAAACCAGTGAAGTCCCCCATAAACCCATCAGCCTGGCAACAGTTAGAAAGCCAGATAACATCAAGTGTTGGGAAAGAGGTGGAGAGACAGGAGCCCACAGGCGCTGCAGGTGGGAGGCTTCACCGATGGAGCTGATCTCAGGAGCCAGCTGGCAGTTCTAAGTGAAATTGAACATGCTCAGCAAGCCCTCCCCTGGGTATGTACCCCTGACACCCATTCGAGGACATGCTTGCAATTGCTCATCACAGCAAGGAATTGAGGCAACCTGGGTGTTCCTCACTAGGGAATCAAAAACACTTATTGGGTTTTTTAGTGTGAAAAACTATGTACCACTCAGAACAGTGAGACAGGTGTATACACAGAAGCAAGAATTAATATGAAAAAAAGAAGTGAATGAAACAGACCAATACATAGATAGATAGATAGATGTGTGGGGGGGGGGGTTGTGTGTGTGTGTGTGTTGGAATCTGTGTACAAATATATACATGTATATATGTATTTTTGTTGTTGTTCAGTCACTAAGTCATGTCTGACTTTGACCTCGTGGACTGCAGCACACCAGGCTTCCCTGTCCTTCACTATCTCCTGGAGTTTGCTCAAATTCATGTCCACTGAGTCAGTGATGCTATCTAACATATGGTATCTATTGGAGATAGGGAGTAAGGATGGGGTGAGATGGAAAGAAATTATGAAACAAAACAAAATAGGGGCCTTTCACAGATGAATGATGACAATTGGCACATACTGCAGGATCTGATTAACTCAATTCCACGCATCTGCCAGCTGATAAATAGAAGGAAAAAGAAACCAACCACTCAGAATCCCTGGGCTGCTGGAGAGTGGCACTTCCTCTCCTGTTGATTGCTTACAGCATCTTCTCACACTTCAACCTTCAGGTTTCTGGACTTGGCCCCCAGAGACGGAGGTTCAGTAGACCTGAGGTGGGGTTACAGAATGGGGTTCATTTGCCTGACATACAGCAAGTAAAACACAGAGACCCAGAGGCCGGCAGCAGAGAAACGGTCTACTCACTGGGTAGCCAAGTGAAGAGGCGGGAGAACAAACCTCAGTTCTGCCACCCGAAGGTGAGGGGCTTGTGGTATTTATGGGATAATGAAGCAGAGTGGTGTTAGGTTGAAGAAAGGGGATTGGAGTTGGGGGAAAGGTGAGGTAATTGGGGTTCTGTGCCAGTGCATGAGTTACATGCTTTTTCTTGGGAAAGGCATTCAAAAATGGAGGCGCTTAACATATATGAGGATGGAATTTTCAGCCCTCTGACATCAAAAGGTCATTCATGGAACACCTGTGTAAGCCCAGTTTTACAGGTGGTGGTCCCAACCAGTCCTAGCCAGTTTTAACTGGACAGGAACTAACCCCAAGTCTTTGGAAAGCAACTGATGTATAGTGGCCAATACATCAGAGGCGTTATCTACCTGGGTGGTTAAGGAGTCAAAAAGTAATCAAGATGAGCCTGATCAGTGAAGGCAGGTTACAATGGAGGAGTTTTAAACAACCTGCTCCCTAACCTGCTGTTCTGTAGAACAAGCTCAAGAACTTCTGTTAGTCACCAGCTTCGATTTACCCTGTGGGGCATGGTTTCAGGATGGGTTTTTAAAGCCGATGGGGCATGGTTTCAGCGGGGCCTGAGAGTTTGCATTCCTCGCCAACTCCAAGGCAATACTGATGCTACTGCCTAAAGAAAAATACCTGAGCAGCAAGTCAAGATAACCACAGGCCTCTGCAGCATCCGAACTTCTCTCCGGCCCCTTCCCCTCACCTAAATCTGGGCTCGCTACTAGATTATAAGCTCCACGAGGGCAGGGTCCCTCCTTCCTGGGCCCCTTTCCCCCACTCCCTGAACCCAGCTCAGCATCAGAGCCTAGGTCAAGGCCTGGCATGTGGCAGAGACTCCACAAGTGTTTGATGGTGCTAGGCTGGGCATTTAAAGTTTTTGAGCAAGAAAGTGACTGATAAGAATTAAGGAGTCAGGACAGAAACATCACCAGCAAGGGGAACAGAGTGGCTCAGGGTGGGGGTACAGTAAGTTTAACGGGAGGAGGGTCTCGACCAGGGAGGCTGGCATGGAAGGGGAGGCTGCTGTCTGTGGCCACATCATCAACTGCCTAGTCAGCAGGGTCACTCTCATCTCTCCCTCTGCCACCCCCACCTCCCCTTCCAGCTCAATTCAGAAAGAGAACAGCAAGGGCAAGATCAGCAATCGCCCCATGGACTAGCCCAAAACCATGAGAGATGGGCACGTGGGGGGAAGCTGGTCTGGAATTCACCTCTGTCCTACAAGTCCAGAGTGGATTAACCACACAGGGATGAACAGCAAGTTGGCTGGAGGTAAGGCCATGTGCTGCCTCGCATGCAAAGGCTCAGGGCAGGACCATGTCTGGGGATGGGGGAGCATCAGCTGACATTTGTCTCAACGGCTCTTTCTGCCCCTCCATCACTTTTCCTCTTCTTTTGGTGCCTGGCCCTTGTGCTTCTGCTTGGAGAAGACCACTGAGGTGGGGCCTGTTCTAAGGCCAAGCCACCAGGTCCACTTTGATCTCAGTCCCCATACCTCTGCTGTGAAACGTGAAATGCCTTAAGATACATTGAAACGCTGTGATTTATTCTGTTCCCCTTTCCTGGAGTAGGGGCAAATCAGTTATTCTAATGGTGCAGCAGTACACATAGAGGGAAGGGTCTAGGGACTGACGTGTTGCCTACCTGACCTGTTCCCCCAGCTTTGCGAACCCAACCTCGTCAATTCAGTGGGACCCTCTCCCAGCAGCATGGATTGCTGCAGGCTGGACAGAGAGGAGATGCCACATCTAGACACTGCTCAGATTTTTCCAGCTGTCATCCAGGACCCAGGCAATGGGAAAAGACATCCTTTATTATGCCTGAGAACCTGGGGAGGGGGTGCCCGGACCTGGCAGGGGAAAGGGTCTGTGGTCCATCAGACGGTCTATCTCTGGGGCTGCAGGCTCCCACACCCCCAGACTGAGAGAATGCCAAGCGCCCCAACTCTGGGGAGCCCCATTCCCAACCCCAGACTGACCTCTCCTGGCCAGATCCCCGAAAAGCAGTTTGAAAGAGAGGGTGACAAGTCAGCGAGGGCTCGTTTTCTCACTGCCTAACGCCCGAAAAGAGGGGAGAGAGGCGACCAAGAGGATGTCAGAAGAAGCAAGTTGGCTCTCCCACCCTCCAGCCTCCTGCCTCTCCCCCAGACTCCAGCTGTCGGCCTAAAATCATAAAGCCTTTTCCCTCAAAACCCAAAGGAAAAAAAGAGAGAGAGAGAGAGGAAAGCACAGGGAAGGGAAGCGGCAGTAGTGAATTTCAAAAGGAGGCTAATTTGTGCAGCGCCGGACAGCCATATTTGCATAATGAAATGTGCAGAGGATGTTTGGCTCATGTATTTTTTAGAAGGTTTAACTTTAATTTTATTTAGCCTAAGAAGGGCATGTCACTCAAACTCCGCTGGTCATTTATAAAAATATTTCAATTGTGTTTCCAAGGAGCTGTCTTTCTGGCCTAAGTGGCTGGTGCCGGAGGTTGTGAATGCTAATGCAGAGGTCGGGGATCGCAGGGGAGGGGCAAGCGAGGGAGAGAAAAACAGGAGGGGCAGAGACACCAGGAAAGAGACACCACCGAAGACTCAGAGAAGAAAGGACAGGCAGGAAAACAAAGCAAGAAAGAGAGAGAGTATGGCATGGGACAAGGCCCCCTGGACTCAAAGAAGCAGGTCAGGTGATCATCTAGGGCGGGTGTGGGGCGAAGCATCCCTAGTGAACAACACCTCACTCGGGCAGGTGGCCCCAGCTCTCCCAGCCCATGGGGTTTGGATTTTGAGTATCGCTACTCTAATCGCCAGCATATACCATTTCCTAGAAAAGCACTCTAAGACCAAGCTGTCTTCCTTTCAACTCCGGGGGTCCTGCACTGGAAGCATTTTCTCCTTCTGAACTGGAGTGATGGAGCCTGACTGTGGGTTGTTTGCCTTGAAGGTGGGCGTGGGAGGGCAGGGCTGAGTTCAGTTGTGTAACTTCTCTCCTCCTGCCATTACAGCAACAATTACCATCCTCCTCCCCTCCTGAGTTTCCACCACAAACACCCCAGCCTCCTAAATAAAACACTCTTCGATTTTCAAACCACATGTTACAGCATCGGCACACAGAATAGATGAGAAGTGGGAGAAACGAGACCGTACCTGCAGAATCTTTCTCCTTCCCTGGCTGGCCTGAAACCTATTCAGAGAAACCTCAGACTCAAGCCAATTTGGGTCTCTGATATACTGATATAGAAACTGAGAGCGACCAGAGGGGAAAACTCCACCCAAGAGGCATCCAGGATCCCCCCTCCCCAACCTGCACCCCCAACCCCATAACACCCCCTACCCAACTCCCCACTCCCATCCCCCATTATAGCTCCCCCCGCCCACCCCCCACACCTCACTGCCTCTGTCCTTCCCTGCCTAGCCCACCACTGGGTTTCTTCTGCACACTCTCTTGGTGCCAAAGGCCAGAGAAGAGATTTCCAGTCACTTGCTCCACAAAATTCCACCCCAGCAAAGCTGTTTAGATCTCCTTAAACAGTCCTCTTTAATGGTTGCCTCATATTGAATGTTCAGCTCTCCACTTGATCTGTGGACAAAATCTGGGGACCAGGGATTCTGTGTCTGGGGACATCTCCAAAGGTGCCAGTCTAGGAGTTCACAATACCTGATCCAAAACATGGAGTAGAGGGTCTAGACATTCCCCCCGCCCCAGAAGTGCCCCAATCCCTCCTGCAAAAAAAAAAAAAAACAATGACACAGCCAAGGTACTCCAGAGCTGGCAGCCCAACTCTCAGAGTCCATGGACTTGGTGGGGTTGGGGGTGGGTACAGGTTGTGGAAAATATCTCGTATGGACTTGGTAGAAGGTACAGAGTGTAGAAAGAGTTCATATGGACTTGGCGGGTACAGGGTGGGAAAAATAGCTCATATGTGACATGAGATGGCACCCGGAGGTGGACAGGGGACTTGGAGTTGGGTCATCTGGATTCAAGTTTGCTCGAATGAATGACTGAACAAGTCCCTTAACCTCTCTGATCCTCCAGTTCTTCATCTTAAAAAGGACGATCTACTTCTCAGATGATCAGGAGGTTGGACTTCCTGCCTTCTAGTACACGTGGCCCTGGTGGTAGGAGGCGTGGAGGGGCTGTCCGCCAGACACCCCCCTGGAGAGACCACAAGTGCAAAGCCACCAAGCCCGGGCAGGTTAGGAGACAGGAACAGAGAGCTGAGAGCAGACCCGGCTCCTGCCCTTGGAGGAGGCCTCATGCGGTCACTGTGACTGATTTCCCATTATTTTGTTGGCCCTTGTTGTCAACAAAAGAGCTTTGACAAAGACTAGAGAATCAGAGACGGCTGGAAGCAGAGCGGTAGAAACGATCAAAGGCAATACTCCATCACACTCTCATTTCCAAGACAAGCAGTCTACAGCCCAGAAAGGGGACTGAATAGCCCTGGGTCCCTGAGCTGGTCATGCAGAGCCCAGACCTGAACCCACTTCTCCAGGTCCTTAGAGTGCTCACCCTTTCCAAAGACAAGACTAACAGCTTCTGGGAGGTGAAACTCCCCAGGCCCCAACACACACTCTCTCTCTCACACACACACACACACACACACACACACACCCAGAAAACAGCATCCAGCACACCAGTTCCTGATGTGCAAGGGAAGGGGCAGCAGAGACCAGTCTGGGGTGGGAGAGGAGCTCGGGGAGGGGCCGGCGCTGGCCACCGCAGCCCCTCGGGAGGCGCGGGCATCTGGCCAGCCAGGCCTGGCAGCCCAAGCACACTAATCCTGCTGTCAGCCAGGCCGGGCGCCAGATTAGGAAATGTCACGTTTCAAAGGAAATTATTTCCATTTTCTCCCCAGGACAGGAAAAGGCAGAAAGACAAGCAAACTCCCAGTGTCGCGTGGTGGGAGACAGGCCAGCACGTGGGCCGTCAACAGGCACGTCCCATCCCTCCCGCTCCTCCAGCCCCCACTCCCCCACCGATGCCTGACTGAGACTGAGCTCATCCGGCCAAGGACAAATGCATTTCACAGCTTATCAAGGGAGGAAGGGGCATGTCATGGGCGCATCAACCTTGACCCACCCCTGGTCTCTGCTCTCCCTGCCAGGTCTCAGCCACAGCTCCACACTGGAGCCCCCACTCAGCTGGCTCCCTGGTCCCTGTCTCCTGGGATCAGCAAGTCTGAGACAAACGTTGCCCTTGATGTTCCATGCAGGCGCCGGAACCTCTGCCCCTGTGAGGCCTGAGACCCCCGCCTCTGGTCTGGGACTCCCCACTCTGCAGGCAAGAAAACTCCAGAACCAGAAAATGAAATCATGCATTTCTCCCTCTCTAGATTTCTCTATTATTTCTCTGCTTCTCTACCTCCCCACCCCTCCCCCACCCCCATCTCATCCGAGACAATAATAAACACTTCTCATTCTCACTGCCACTGAAAATTATGGGGCTTCTTAATTACAAAAGTAATGTCACAATATTAGCAGTTAATTAATTCTAATCTGGCCCAGAAGAGAGGAGGTCGGGCAGACAATCGCCTCACAGCCTCAGGAGCTGAGGACCACCCCGAAGGGTATTGTGATTGAAATATATTTGTATGGAGTTATTAGATACTATCTGCAATCAATCCATTACCATAAACTTAAGCTTCTACGTTCTTTCATATTAAATGAATTTTCATATCACATTTCCCAATAAGTACTGCCTCAAGTCAACCCTTATTTATCTAATAACGCCATGCAAATATTTTATTATATTTCAATGAAAAGTGTCGAAAACCATTACCTTGTGCTGCCTTTGGGGTGGGGAGGGAGCAGTGCTGAGTGGGAGGGGGGGAGATTTCCCTCTCTGTCTGCTCAGAGAAAGGCAGCCCCCTCCCACCCATTCCTCAGCCCCGCCCTGCTTCAGGGAAGAAAGTCTGCAAGCAAAGTGTTTCCGAGCCCCAGACAAACTGAGGACCTACAGGGAAAAACACAAGCCCCGCAAGTAGAAAAGTGGGGACCCCTCCTCAACTCTAAGAACACCTTGCCCCACCCCTCCGTCATGGACCAAGATCAAGGCTAGCTCCGTGGACAGATGGCCCATGAAGTCACAAAGAGCCCCACCCTCAGAGGGTCCTGCGCTTTATTTAATGGCCTGAAATTCCATGGACAGAGGAGCCTAGCAGGTTACACAGTCCATGGGATCACAGAGTTGGGCACAACTTAGCCACTAAACAACAAGAACAACAAACAACAATCTCCGTTTGGAAATTCTTAATCATTTCTTGAACAACACATGTTCATTTGCACAGAGGGATCCCACAAACAATATAGCTAGGCCTGTCCACAGTACACTTCAATTCCACTTCTCCACATGCTGCACACTCTAGAGAGTTTCCCTACAGTCCAGCAGCCAAACCTTTCCACCCTTCTGGATAGGAACATGCTCCCAGAGAGCTCTCCATGGTCCTGAGGCCCCGCGTCCAGCAAGTAGAGAATGCAGACTGCATCCCCACTGCTGGACCCCAGAGTTGGGATGACTCCCTGACATTGCACGGTTGGTGACACATTCACAAGGCCATCCTGGGTGTGGGGACTGGTGGACCAGGTCACAACCCTAACAGTGTCCAGGTCCAGCTCTGCATGGTGTCTCCCAGGATCCAGCCTCTGTCCCACATCCATCTGTGGCTGCTCCGTTGTGGCTGAGTTAGGGGTGAGTCTGTTCCCACTGTCCCTGCTGTTCACGCCTAACTAATCTTGGAAGGACCAGCCTCTTGGTGTTGGCAAGGCAGGACCCAGCTCCCCAGGACAGCAGAGAGGTGAGAAGTTTGGCTGGGGCGTGAGAAGGTTGCCTGGCCAGCCACAGAGTTCTCAAAGATTAAACTTCCCTCTTTCCAGGCCCATTCCTGTTCAGGCTTCCAGCCTTCTTCTCTCACTCCCAATGTACACATTCATTCAGTCTCTGCGAAGCCATTTAACAGATGAGGAAACTGAGGCCACACACTGAGGCACCAGAAACTCAAGGTTCTAACTAGGATCCATCTGACTCCACCTGGTGCTCTGCCTCTCACATGGGCATTTGCATTGCTAAAGTGCCTGCTCAAAAAATAAAACCTGGACTCTGAAATCAGGAAAGGCCTTCATTCATTCATTCATCCGAACAATATTAACTCTGCATGGACAGAGTGCCAGGTACAGTTCTGGTCACAAAACAACCAGACGTGAGTCTATGCTTCCAGACTAATGTTCTGGCCTTTGAGCACAGCCCTCCAGGTGATCTGGAAGTTGCCCTGGGCCCAGCTCTGAGTCCAGAGCGGCCACCCCTCAGCATCTCAGCTCTCAAATCAAGAGCCACAGGAAGAGGAGCCAGGGCCTGTGGCCTGCCCACCTCCCGATCAGACCCCTGCCCTCTAGGGCATGGCCTGGCCCCTAAGTGGCTGACCTGAGATCTGAGGAGAGTCAGAGCCTCTGGTCAGGGGAGAGGAACTCCAGACACTGAGATAGAAGAGAGGTTTCGTGATGGAGAATCTTCCCAGAAGGCCCTAAATCATGCCCTGTAGGAAACCACTCACTGGTTAGGTTAGTTTGCATCCAAGCCTCATGGGTGCGTGGGGGCGGGGGGCTGGCGGGAGCAGAGAAACAGACACCCATCACTCAGTCCTAAGCTCCCTGAAGGCAGAGATGCCAGCTCCTGTTACTCAGGCACCTCCACCAGGCCACATTCAGGGGATCAAAGGCTCTCAGTGCAGCAGGGGGAGTGACCACTGGACAATCTGCCAGCCTGCCTGACAGGGCGCAGACCAGCCCCAGCCCCCCAGGAGGACAGGGCTCCTCCTCCCCATGTTCCATTCCCTGCCCCTCCTCCCTCCTTCCTCTCATCATTCATGGTGACAGATTGACAGAAGTGCCCCCACCAGATAAAACTGCCTCTGGGCACAAGTACAAAACATAAAACATTTAGGGAAAATGATCCAAGAACAGTTGGCACCACTAGTAAACTGCTTTAAACACTCAACTCTAAGCAACCAGTTTAAAACTTTGGCTCCACTAAGTTCTGGCATCAGCCTGGCCTGCTCTGCAGGGTCCCCCATCCTCAGTCCCTGGGGCCCTCCTGATCACAGCTGCCTTCCCCCAGTCTTCCCCACTGACCCCCACCAACCTGACCCTCCCTCCTGAGACTGAGCAGTAGCCTCTCTTCCCCCACAGGCACATCCCAGGAAGTCCCAACACTGGAGGGCGCAAAAGTGGGGAAATTCCCTTTTTCGGAATCCTTTCTCACCAAAGCCTCAGCATACACATCCTGCTATAGGGTTGAGGACTGAACATGCTGCCCAGGATTCATTTTTTGACCACTGCACTAATTCCATATAGACTGGCACAAAGCCTTGCCTCTCTGATCATTCTGCCCATGTGCATAATATTTATGATCCACAAGGAAGTTCCACGTCTCACTACAGCATACGTGGTGGGTTTGTAGCTCCATTCTTGAGATGCAGGAAAGGTCTAGAAGCAACTGCCCAGGCTATAGAGTTGGCAGATGCTGGAGCTGGGACAGGGGCCAGGTCTCTTTTCAAAGCCTTCCCGCCATTTTTCTCTTCCTGACTTACTTCACTCTGTATGACAGACTCTAGGTCCAGTCACATCTCTACAAATAATCCAATGTTTCCTTTTTATGGCTAAGTAATACTCCATTGTATATATGTATCATATCTTCTTTATCCATTCATCTGGTTTTGGATATTTAGGTTGCTTCCATATCTGGGCTACTGTAAATAGTGCTGCAATGGACACTGGGATACATATGTCCTTTTGAATTATGGTTTTCTCAGCATACATGCAAATGTCATATATTAATGCATATATGTGGAATCTAGAAAAATGGGATAAGTGAACCTACCTATTTGGAGGGCAGGACTAGAGATGCAGACATAGAAAGAGGACATGTAGACACAGAGGGGGAAGGGGAGGCAGGATGAATTGGGAGATTGGGACTGACATATATACACTACTGTGTGTAAAATAGACAGCTAGTGGGAACCTGCTATAAAGCACAAGGAATTCACCTGGGTGCTCCGTGATGGCCTAGAGAGGTAGGATGGTGGGGGTGTGGGGACCAAAAGGGAGAGGATATATGTATGGTCTAGTCGCTCAGTCATGTCCGACACTTTGCGACCCCATAGACTGTAGCCCGTCAGGCGCCTCTGTCCATGGGATTCCCCTGGCAAGAATCCTGGCGTGGGTTGCCATTTCCCTCTCCAGGGGATCTTCCCACCCCAGGATATATGTATACATACAGCTGATTCACGGGCTTCCCTGGTGACTCAGCAGTAAAGAATCTGCCTGCAATGCTGGAGATGCAGGTTCGATCCCTGGGTCAGGGAGATCCCCTGGAGGAGGGCATGGCAACCCACTCCAGCATTCTTGCCTGGAGAATCCCATGGGCAGAGGGGCTGGAGAGCTGCGGTCCACAGGGCTGCAGAGACTTGGACATGAGTGAGTGACTGAGCACGCACGCACATGGCTGATTCACTTCACTGTACAGCGAAAATTAACACATTATAAAGCAATCATCCTTCAGTTAAAAAAAAAAGGAAGCCTTCCTTCCATATGGATCGGCCTCTCCATCCTCACTCGGTGGCTTGTTTAGGTTCAGAGGTGTTCTCCGTGGGACTCTGAGCCCAGCTTCAGGGAGGACAGGCGTGGCTCCAAGGAGAAGCAGCTCTGGGAGCCTGGCAGGCTCAGAGGGGGGCCTCCCATGGGGACCGGGCTCTCCTGCTCCCCATCACCTCAGGCTGCGGCCTCCTCCCAGGGGACCGAGGCTGGGGTCTGCTCCCAGGCCAGAACTGAGTCCAGGCTGCCCCTATCCCCGCTGTGGTGCTCACAGCTGGTGCTCTCTGTCCCACTGAGACCCAGCCCCGGGCCCCTGGGAGCGCTGCCCTCCTGCCTGTGTCTGACCAATCAGGGCTGTCTAAAGTGGCCCTCACCCACGTCCCTAGCAGAGCTCAGGGACCCTCCTCACACTTGCAAAACCCCTAGCACTTCCCATGACTCTGACCTCACGTCACTCTGACCCCCACAGTATGAGGGTGGCATGAATGACACCACTCAACAAACAAGAAAACCAAGGGCTTGGCAAGTTAGAGGCGTCGTCATGGCTTACCAGTAGCTAAGAAATGGCTGAAACAGGGACTTCCCTGGTGGTCCAGTGGTTAAGACTTTGCCTTCCAATGCAGGGAGCGTGGGTTCGACCCCTGGTTGGGGAACTAAGATCCCACCTGTTGCACGGTGCAGACAAAATAAGAAACAGCTGAAACATAACCTGAATCCAGGTTCTCTGACCCCAAGTTCACTCCTGCTTCCACCATCACTGGTGCTGTCAAACAAGTGCCAGGGAGCCGTCTCTTGATAGTGATGGTCTCATTGACTGCCAGACTCTCGAGCCCTTCTTTGTCACTAGATGACCTTGTCTTCTGTGGTCCTGCTGGACTCTGGAGCAATTAAGGCATCACCTCCCTCCTTGCCTTACTCACTCTTTGACTCAACATACGTATACTGAACACCTACACTACCAGGCACGATGTGACATGCCAGGAATACAAATGATGACCAACACACAACTCCTTCCAAGAAGGCGCTTCATGGTTGGAGAGGGGAATAGTGAGTAAAGCAGCTGTGAATCACATTGTGGACTTCCCTGGTGGTCTGGTGGCTGACAATCTGCCTGCCAACTCGGGAGACATGGGTTCAATCCCTGGTCTGGGAAGATTCCACATGCCACAGGGGAACTGAACCTCTATGCCACAACTACTGAGCTAGCACTCTAAAACCCATGACCCATAACTACAGAGCCTGCATGCTGCAACTATTGAAAACCATGGACCCTAGAGCCTGTGCTCCACAACAAGACAAGTCACTGCAATGAGAAGCCCACAACAACTAGAGAATAGCCCCCATTCACTGCAACTAGAGGAAGTCTGTATGCAGCAATGAAGACCCAGAGCAGCCATAAATAAATAGATGAATGAATAAAGTGACATTATTCTGGTTTCCATAACAAAGCAAGCATAGGGTACTCTGGAATAGCTGGGCTGGTCTCAGAAGATGAAAGTCTTCTTGAGAAAGGGGACATCTAAGACATTATCTGAACCAGGTAAAGAGGTTTGCCAGGCAAAGAGGGGGAGTCAGGGCACTCTAGGCAGAGAAAACAGCATGGCACACTTGGGACAGCAAGTATTTCATCCTGATGTAGACAGACCAGGATGGAGGCAAACCAGGAGAGAGGAGCCCAGAGAAACAGCAGAGGCCGTGTCCTACAAAGGCTGGTGCCTGGGAGCCTGAGGGCAAAGGGGATCTACTAAAGGGTTTGGAGCAATGGAGTGGTGAGAACTCTCTGGTCCTAACAGAGATAAGGATTACAGGGGGCAAAACTGGAAACCAGAAAATGAGTTTGGGAGTTAAGGTAGTAATATAGGAAGAAGTAGAAGTGGAGTGACAGGGAAGCATTTAAAAGAGACTGCAGAGGTAACTTTGGCAGAAGTTGGCATCTTTAGAAGGTAGAAAGCAAAAGAAGTCACAGCTGACATCAGGGTTTCTGGCCTAGGCAGCCAGGGAGAGGGTGTCTAGAGCCTAGTGCACTGCCAGGCATATAGCAGGCACTCCATAAACATGTGTGAAATGAATGACTGCCCCAAGGGGAAGGAATACAGCAGGAAGAGTAGGCTCATCAGGGGCAGGGTAGGCGACGAGTTGAGTTTTCTCCAAAAACAAAGAGCAGCACAGAGGAGGATACACAGGTGGGCTAGGCAGAGGAGGTAAGATGCCAGAGTCATCCGCTGAGAGATCACAACTGAACCACAGGGTTGGGTTCCAGCACCCAGAAGGAGCTGTGGTACAAAAGTGAAGGAGGCAGAGAACAGAATATTAAGGAATATCCAAAAGGTATTTGATAAGCGAAGGGAGAGGAAGAGGAGTTTACAGCGGAGACCACAAAGAAGCAGTCAGAGAGGTAGGAAGAAGACTAAAGAAAAATGGCACGGTGAAATCCAGGAAAAGAGAGCATTTCCAGGGATAGTCAACTGATGACCTAATGACCTGGAGAAGGCAAGGCCTGCCATCGTATCAGTGCCAATGCAGGTCACAGGTGACCTCAGCAGAGTGGTGGGGTGAAAGTCCAGTGACACCAATGGAGCGAATGAGATGAAAATAGGACATTATGACAATGTTTCAGGGAGTCTGACCATAAAGGAGAGAAAAGAGCTGGGGCAATGACCAGAGAGGTGTGTGAAATCAAAGAGGGGTATGGGGGAACTCCCTGGTGGCTCAGCAGTAAAGAATCCACCTGCAGTGCAAGAGACGCAGGAGACTTGGGTTCAATCCCCGAGTTGGGAAGCACAGATACAGGATTTCAGAAGGGGCAGAGTTCTGAACAATAAGGGCCCCATGCCATTGCGGGAGTTGCTGCTGAAAGTAGAGAGAAGATAAAAACCAAAATACATGTGAAGAGATGTGCAGGGAGCCCAGGATTCTGGATGAGTCTCCCACGTGGATGACATTCCCAGGACCTCAGGAGGCCTTGGCAGGAGGCTTAAGATGGAGATAGATGCCATGTGTTCAGTGAACGAGGGAGATTTACCTTTTCTGATAAGCAGTTGGGATTTGGAGGTTTGTCGTTGCTGCAGCATAACCATTCTTAGGTGGTAACCAAGGGTGGCAAGTGAGAAGAGGAAGGACTACCCCAACCCCCACTCCACTGCTGCATGGATGCGTGACTTCCCCCAGAGATGGTTCGTTTGAGAAGGCTTGGAGCCTGAACAGCTCTGACCTCCCTGCCTCCCCAAACAAAGCCTAGAGGCACACCTCTGTGCCCACAGCAAGCTGGGAACTGGAGAGAGAGGAAGCGTGGAGGGATAGAGGTTTGCAAGTAATGACATTTTCACTCTTTGGGGCTCTGGCCTCTCGGGCACTGTTGCTGCCGCCCTCCGGGGTCCCCAACCTGCCCCCATGCCTTCTCTCTGTCATCTTCCCTCGCATCATCTCTGTCTTCTCCACTCCCACTCTCTGGCACTCTCTATTCTCTGGCTTCCCCTGCTCCTCCTGCTTCACTCCATGTGCCCTCCCCTCTCTCTCCTCTCTCAGTCTCTAACTCAGCCTCTGCCTCTCTGCCCCCCCCTTCTTTCCTCTCTCCTCTCAAATCCAATCAACAAGTATTTATTGAGTCTGAGCCCTCCATTCTCTCTCTCCTCTTTCCTGACTCCGTCTCCTCTTGACCTCAACTCCCCACTGTCCCTGATGCCCAGTGGTCAGTTCCACTCAGCCCGGAGCCAGCCCGCATGAGGCTGTCAGGGGCTGGACCCAGGGGATGGGGGACTAAGTGCATCCCTCACACATAAACTGAAAACCAAGCCAGAGTCCCCCCTGTCCCTCAGCTCCTCCTCCCTCCAGGCAGCCCGGGGAGCATACATTATTTAGAGAAATTATTTAGCATTCTGCTTCTGTCATTCCTTGCCATGGCGCCAGGCCCTGAGATGTGATAAAAATATCAACGTTAAATCGACTCTGACAACTGCTGGTTACTGGCAGTGTCACTAGAGCCTGGAGCCGGGGGCAGAGCCGACAGCTCCTGCAAGACCCGGAGCACCAGCGGCGCCAGAAGCCACTCCTGGAAGAATCTCCAGGCCCCCTGTCTGGGACGAGCTCTGAGACAGGCAGCCCCCAGGGACAGGCTCCTGCCCGCACACCATGCCACAGACAACCCACCCCCTAATCAACTGACTTTGCTCAAACTCCTCACCTTGGAAAGTGTCTATTTCACCATCAGTAGAAAAGTTCTGATAAAAAACAAACAAGAGAGTCAAGCCACTATGTGAGCAATGGGTCACATGGTGTCTTTTTAAACTTTTTCATCAGTTCTGGCAGATAGAAATTTCATCCCCAGAGTACAGATTTTAACACCAAAGCTCAGAGATGGTGAGTAACCTTCCTGAGGACACACAGCTAACAAGCATGGAGCCTGAGTTAGAACCTGAGTCTGTCTGACTCAAGCGAATTCTGGGAGAGAGTGGGGACAGGTAAGTCTGGCATGCTGCAATCCATGGGGTCGCAAAGAATCGGACACAACTTAATGATTGAACAACAATTAGGCTATTGATTGAGGCTGTGAATATACTCTGAAGGCCAACAAAGGATGGATCCTTCTCCCTAGGCTTTGAGCATCAGCTTAGGATGAACTAACTCAACCCATCTGGTAGGGGGGAGGAACATGACCTCCCTTGAGGATGTCAGATAACTCTCATCTTAGGACCCTCCCTACTCTTTACCCTGCATCACCACGTGGGCTAAGCAAGGCTCCATTGGGCAGCTGTGAAGGAGGAGAGAGAGTGTGGAACTGCAGGGAGTGAAGGGCAGGGCACCAGAGTGAGCCGAAGGTAGAAAGGACAGAATAAGAGACCTGGAACCAAAGGCAGGGAGAGCTCTGCCCCCATAGGATGCTCCCATGACCGCCCTCGCTCTTCTCGAAGAGTGAGGTGCGTCTCCCTCTTCTTGAAGCAGAAGACAGTGTCTCCTCCTTCTTTTGAACCAGCCAAAGGCTGAGCACAGAAAGACCATGCAGAAAATGCTTGCTAGTCGGGTTTTCTTCACAAAGAGCACAGAGCAGACATGGTAACAGCTTCTACCCATCATCTCCAGGGCCATGGAGGATGGTCCTGGGGTGTGGTCTCACCTCGTCCTTGTGAAAAGGACTGAGGGGCTCCAGGCAACAGAAAGTCAGCATTGAGAAGGGGGTTCCAGTCAAGTGAATGGACATGGGCTGCTTTCATGGAGACAGGTTCAAAATGAAAGAGGCCATAGCCTTGTTTGTCTCTGCAGAGTAAGACCCCCACCCCTACCCCCACCAGCCCCCGCCCAGGAACAAGGCTTAGTGCTAAGTGCTCTAGAGAGATTCAGACAGAGAAGGATGACCAGGATGCAGACAGACCACAAATGATGGCACAGGAGACGCAGTGAAGGAGCTGGGCATGTTAAGCCAATAGAGGACTTACAAGGACAAACTATCCAATATTTAAACAGCTGTTACAGAATGGACTTGACCGTTTGGCCCATAAAGTGTGAAATTCAGACTGTTGTTGGAAATCGCAGGGCTTAGGCGGTGGGGGCAGAGGCGGGATGATATAGGCCCCACGTGAGGACCCAGAAGTGATGGCTTTGAATCTTATCACATAGCAGTGCTTCCTGACCTTATTCACAGTGTGGCTCACACAGAAACTGACCACATCTGTGCCACTCACCATGGGAAAAGGAAAGGAGGAGGCTGCCCAAAGCCACAGGTGACCAGTGATGGGATGGGTACCACCCACATGCGAGCCCTATGGCTGAGGAGAATTCACAAAATGCGCCCAGTGGGAGCACATCGGAGACACTCTGCTGCGGGGTAGTCAGCTTCTGATCATTGGAGGTGTGCAAGGAAAGGCTAGACAAGGCTTGCAGGGGAAAGGCTGCTGCAGAAGGGATTTCGTTATTAGAAAGCAAGGAAGTCCCTTTCAACTCAGAGCTTCCAAGATTCTAGGACTCCTGGGAGGACCCACAGTGGGAGGCATGGATGCTCCATGCACATGCCCAGATCAGGGTCCTCCTTCCACCCCTCACAGAGCAGAGGGTTTCTACATCAGCCAGCCCCTCACTATGATGACCAGCATCAACCCACTGGTGTGCAGTAGGAGACGCAGGTGACCCTGGGTTTCAACTATCCCATCAGTCCTCTCCAGATGGACTAATGAAAACCCCCAAATTGAGTTCAATTGAGCAGAAGAAAGGAGGATGGATCCCATTCATTATCTCTAGGCAGACCCTCATGCATCATCCCATACACTGAGCCGGGCCACTGCAGACAGACAATAGCAGTTAGCGATTCCGGACTTGGATGTTGTCAAAATAAAGATCTGTGCTCTGTTCACAAAGTGTGAGATGACGAGATGGCTCTAGGTCTCCTTGGCAAGACTCCCAGCTCATGCAGTGGGAGGGCACAGGCTGCAGAGCCAGACAGACCTGGGCTTCTCCACTTGCTGGCTGTGTGACCTTGAGCCAGTTACTTGGCCTCTCTGAGCCTCTACCTCCTCAGCTGTAAGGCAGGTTGGATAAGGCCCACTTCATGGGCTTGTTAAAGGATTTCATGAGCTATTCTGTAGCATTGCCAGGGACACTTTATGTGACCTTGGGAAAGTCATTGTTCACGAAGGCCCAGCACCTCCTGTAAAATAAGGAGTTTGTCCATAGATCACTAAGGTTCCTCAGGCCCTAAGGGTTTTCACTGTATGATTTGGGAACTCACAGCCAAGAAAAGCCACCAGTACCTGCAACCTGACCATTCTCCCTCCCTCAACTCCAAATTCACTCCCTCAGGATGAGGGTCCCCAGGTCATCGCCTCCCACTCCTCCCCCTCAATCAGACCCAAACATCAAGTCTGCAAATGTGCATCCATCTTACAAGACCCTGACATCACTAGCTTTCGACTCATGAAGCACTTCAGTGTCCCCAGGTGCCCTCCCCTTCTGTTCCCATAAAAGACTGCCCACCCTTTGGAAGATAGAAAATCACTAATTGTTTCCCTCCCTACTCCAGTATTGATTAGGAGAGTACAGGGTTATTGGTGTCGCATTGACAGCCAGTTGACTCTGTTGCCTGGGGTAGATGGTTTTTAACAAGACAGAGAGAAAGAGAAAGAGTGTTGGGTCATGGAGTCAGAGGCCAGGATGGACAGGGGAGGGACAGGCTGGGTGACTGGGTGAGCTGGGTGTATAGTTCTGCATTTCTGGGACAGGGGCTCAGGGGTCACGCCTGCCCACCTCCATGTCAGCCCAGCCAGTGTTGGAGGGGAGGCCTGTGGATTCACACATCTCTTTGAGCTGATGCTCTCAGCTCGCCGCATACCTCTGCTCTGGGTCTTATCCATTCCCTCCCCTGATCCCAGCTGCACCCTTTTCCACCCTGCCATGTGACCCCAATGTCCCACCTCCATGAACTGCATCACCAAACCTCCTGGCTCTCTGGCTTCCATTTGAGCTCATCAGAAGAAATTCTGGCGAGGGACTGAAGGGTGGCAGGAAAGGGGTTATTTATCCCTGGCTCCCTCCCCCACAGGCTCTACCTAATGCCATGACTCCTACGGCTGCAGCTGCCTCTTAGGCCTGGATGGTAATATCGTGCCTGCTGCCATTGCTATGCCCTGGAGTACTTTAAATCTGCCTGTGTTCTGTCAATAGCCCCTGCATTAGATCCCTTCTTTAGTTACCCCTTTGAAGCAGGGACCAGGACTTGGCCTGCTCCGTGGTCCAGACCCTGGTGGCTCAGACAGTAAAGACCCAACCTGCAATGCAGGAGACCCAGGTTCGATCCCTGGGTCAGGAAGATCCCCTGGAGGAATGGTTTCCCATTCCAGTATTCTTGCCTGGAGAATTTCACAGACAGGGCAACCTGGCGGGTTACAGTCTGTGGGGTTGCAAAGAGTCGGACACGACTGAGCCACTAATATTTTCATGTTTTCACTGAAGCAGGGACCAGGAAGTGGCCTGCTCCACGGTCCGACCAATCAGAGACCCTGTCCTCAGCCCTGAGCTGCTGTGAGGCTGCTGTGACAAGACCACAGTGTGGAGTACACTATATAGGTGCTTTACAGAGGACAGCTGGTATCCTCATGTTTAAGAGGTCAGTGTGCACACATCCCTGCTTACGTCACAGAGTCAAGGTTCTTTTGTCTGGTCCCTTTCTCCAACCAAAATCGTACCCCCCAATCCACCCATTCTTTCTCCCATTCAGTATATCTTTAGTGATCTCAATCTATGTTCCAGGCACAGTACTAGGTACTGAAATATAAAAATAAATTAGACACAGTTCCTGCCCCAGGGAACTCACAGTCTGGTGGGAATTGGACACTCATAGAATTAGGGATGTAGAGTCTTGGAGGTGCTATGCGAAGGGTCATTGCAGGCACAGGCACATCATCCATTCTTCTTTGAGACCTGGAAATC
Organism: Cervus canadensis; assembly: GCF_019320065.1. NCBI lineage: Eukaryota > Metazoa > Chordata > Mammalia > Artiodactyla > Cervidae > Cervus > Cervus canadensis. The sequence goes on from NC_057396.1 coordinate 24,288,545, forward strand.
AGATGGGAGGATGTTTCTTTAAGCTCCAAAGACAGCTAATTACAACAGACAGACAACACTAAGTTGTGCAGTCTAGGGCGTGGATATAAAGTTTTGGGAAGGTTTCCTAGTGCTACTAACAATACATATTAAATAAGTTTAAAAAAACACCCAAAATGATTTAAAAAATTGAATTTAATTGAATGTTGTTATGTAGATTCCGCATTTGAATATAACCATATTATAAATCATACTCCAAAAACTTCAGAATCTACATACAACATGTCATCAAGAGAATTCATTTCTGGCAGTTAAAGTTGTAGGAAGGTCATTCTCACATTCAACACACATTTATCAGGAATCCACCACGGACCAAGCACTGTGTTGGACACTGAGATCCCAAGATGAGCTGAAGATCACCCCTGCCCTCTGTACTCACAAGGCAGAGAGAGCAGACATGGAAACAGGTAGTGACGGTACAGTGGGCCAGCCCAGCAAAGGCAGTGTGCTAGGACACAGCACAGGACAGGGAGAGGGGTCAATAGACAGGGTGACCACGGAGATGGGTCACAACCCGTTGGAGACGGGATGCAGGCATTCTAAGCAGAGGGAACAACATATGAAAAGATGCAGAGATGTGAACAGGCATGGTGTGGTCCAAGAGCAGCAAGTTATTCCTGGGCTGAAGCACAGAGTAAGGCACCCTGGCAGGAGGGAAGGCCACAAAGGTGCGTTGGGGCCATATCGTGAAGGATTTTGATTGCCAGGCTAGAGAGTGTAGAAGTTGGTCAGTAGCAAGTGCCAAGACAACAAGTCTTTAAACAAGAACATGATAAATTAGAGCTGCGTTTTCAAAAGATACATGGGGAAAACAAAGACCATGGGTCCTGGAAGCAGTGAGGGCCACGGAATACTCCTTCCACCAGGGTGGAGTCAGACAGATGCCCTTCTAATGGGAATTCCCATGAGTCAAACCCCATAGGAAGTAGGGCCACAATTTCAAGGGTCCTGGTTGGAAATCACCCCTTTCCATTTCCATTAATAGTATGCGCCAGGTAGGACTGATAGGCAAATGAGCCCTCAATGGGAAGGGTTTCTAGGTCTTGCAATAACTTGACTGGCGCGAGGCCTGATCCTCCCATATGGAATGGACAGTGGTGGAGGAGCCAGTGGTGGCCCTCAGGGAAAGGAGCCAGGGACCAAGATAAGCATGCAAATCTCCAAATTGGTTTTGTTTTTGGGAAAGGTCAGGTCCAGAAGCTCATGAGACACAAAACAGGTACAAAGTTCTTGTAAAACTTAACTTGTGCCTGTGTGCATGCTCAGTCACTTTAGTCATGTCCGACTTTTTGCAACCCTACGGACTGTAGCCCACCAGGCTCCTCTGTCCATGGGATTCTCCAGGTACTGGAGTGGGTTGCCATGCCTTCCTCCAGCAGACACACTGATAAATTCAGGTCTCAAGAATCAAGGTAGTTTTCCAGTGATAGTGGAATGCAGAGGCTACTGCATTCCACTAAGTCTCTTAGTGGAGAGACTTAGTAACTAAGTCTCTTCCCAAAATCTTGGACAAAATAGTCAAAAACAAAGATAACCATTTGGGGGCTCTGAAAATCAACCAAAGGCAAAATAACAAATTGAGAAGGCTTTGCTAACCAAAAACTAAACTGCGGGTAAGAAAAATGGGAGTCTGGAAAGTTCTGCCTGAGACCGCCCCCATTTCCACACCCAGTTGTGGTTCTTCTTGGGCAGGGCTGACCATAAAAGACAACAACCTTCACCACAGGAGAGGGCTGATTTGACTTGCAGAGAAGGTGAGGAGTCCATGTCCAGGATTTGGCAGTAAAATGCTTGCTCAGTGTAAAAACAAATGGGCGAGATCTGCAGCTCTGCTAGGCTGCCATCCCAGCCGGGGCAAGCAGCAGACCAGCACGCCTGCCAGAAACTTAACAGGAAGCCCCTACAAGTTAGAGATCCATGGCAGGGCTGGAAGAGCATCCTTGTCTTGTATCCTTGGAGGCTGCATACTTTCAGGGAAGACCAGGATGGCCTCAGAAAGTAAAAAGCAAGCAAGACCTGAAAACTGCCTGGACTTGGATTATACACCTCCTCCCCAAAATCTGCACGCAGAGGTGGGAGATACACCTCACACAGAGGGGAGATCTGGCTCACGGTGTTTGTATATACCTCTGACTGATCACTGGCTGACCACTAAGCTATGCAGGCCTGGAGAAAATCCTCAGGAAGCCAGGCTAAAAATAAAAAGAATTTTTTTAAAAATTGAGTAGAGAGAGCAGTAGTATGTACCACTGGGGAGACAAATTCCCTAGATTAAGTCCAAATAATTTACTTTAAAAAACCTAGCAACAACAACCCTCAAGAGTGAAAAATCAGAATCTACAGTTTGTACAACATATTATCTAAAATGTCCAGTTTTCAATAAAAAATACAACATGGAAAGAAACATTCATAATCAGAAAAGAAAAAAGAAGAGAGAATAGAAAGCAACTCTGAGCAGGCAAAGATATTGGATTTGGTAGATGAAGACTTCAAAACAACTATTATAAATGTGTTTAAAAAATTCAAAGAAGCCATGTTTAAAAAATTAAAGGAATGCATATTGACAATGACTTAACAAACGGGGCATCTCCATGAAGAAACAGGAACTATGAAAAAAGAGCCTAGTAGAAATTGTAGAATTAAAAAACATAGTAACAGAAATAAAAAAACTCACCACACGGGCTCAAGAGATTTGAGACGTTAGAAGAAAGAATCAGAGAACTTGAAGATAAATCAATAGAAATTATCCAATCTGAAGAATGAAGAGAAAAATTATTGAAGAAGAATGAGCAGAGCTTCAGAGGCCTGTGAGATGAGATGAACTGTACCAGCGTATGTATAATGGGAGGCCCAGAGGAGGGAAGGCAAAGAAAGAGGCAGAAAAAATACCAGAAGGATCAAGAGTGGTTCCAATTCTGAAGTCCCCCTCACCACTCTACTTTGGATGTGGGAGGTCCGAGGACACTGGGGAGTGATCAGAGGCCCCATAAGCCTCAACTCTGAGCTGCCTCTCGGGGAGGGGCAGTTGTCCCAGCAGTGTACTGGGAACCATGCTCTGGGGTACATCCGGCCCCTGGCTGTCAGCCGAAGTCCGTCAGCGGTTCCACAGCCACAGTCTCACCAGGCAGAAAAGGCTCCGAGAGGTGAACCACCTGCCCAGCCCACAAAGCTGGGACTAGAGCTGCCACTGCACTAGGGCACGCTCACACCCTCGTGGCCTGTGGACTCGTCACGGGGAAGGACAGGTGTCTGCCCTGAGGGGGGTCTGGGGCTCAGGAAGGGGCGGGGACAGGGTGAGCACAGAGATGTCTGGAGCTTTCAGGACCCTCTCCTCTTGTCACTGCGAGGTGGGCCTCTTGCCAGGTGTTGATTGATTCACAGCAGGGGAGGGGGGGTGGGGGGGTGGAGGGCGCAGCTGGGCGGGATTCCCAAGACCTACAGGCTCCTTCCTGAACTTGGCCAGAAGTCAAGCTGGGTGGGCCTGGCCTTTAGAGGGTCAGCATCATTCCCTGAGTTCCTCCCTCTCAGCTCCACTCATGTTCCCTTTCATCCTCCCAACTCTCCTGAAACGAGGCCAGATGAGCAGACAGTTTGAAGCCATGCATCTGATGAGCCAGGATTTGTGTCCTCTGCACTGACTCCAAAGCCCTGCTCTCCTGATCTTGCCCCAAAGAGTCGCCCCCAACTCCTCTCCTGAGGGGCTGGGACCAGCAGGGCACATGCTCCATGTGCAAAGCTCAGCTCTGAGAAGAGAGGAAATCTCTCCATCACAAAACGAGCTCCCAAGTCAGCCTGGAGACCCTCGCCCACTCCAGTCCCTTTGCTCATCCTGAATCCCTCAACTGGGGCCAAAAGCCAAGGAAGGAGGTGTAACTGCCCTTGGAGGCAGAGCCATTCAGAGTCAAATAGTGACCATTCAAGTGCCCCCCCCCCCACAGCCTGCTCTGGCCGGTCCTCATCCTGCCCCCGGGCCCTGTGAACAAGGGCTCAGGCCACATGCCCAGCACTCCAGGGCGCCACTGCGGCGGCTCTTTCAGCTCCACGTCCCCAGAGTGGAGCTCATGGAAGGCACTTGGGGATTGACCATGGAACCACAATTACTGGCCTCCTTTGGTGTCTTCTTTTATGTGAATCAGAAGGTCTGATGTTTAGACTTTACTCATTCTTGAAAGAAAGGAGAAACCATTTTTCCCTGGTGGCTCAGACGGTGAAGAATGTACCTGCAGTGTAGGAGACCCAGGTTCAATCCCTGGGTCAGGAAGATCCCCTGGAGAAGGAAATGGCAACCCACTCCAGTATTCTTGCCTGCAGAATCCCATGGACAGAGGAGCCTGGCTCCAAGCTACAGCCCATGGGGTCACAAAGGGTGGGACAAGACTGAGCGACAATCACTTTCACTTTCTTCACTTTCCTGTCTACCTTACTGGCGTGGTAGTATGAGTGAGGGAAAAGACATAATAAGGAAAAATATCAATAATATTCATTCCCATTAATAATTAATGTCAATAATATTGATGAATAGTAATAAGATCATTATTATTGGTAGCAAGGATAAATAGTCATATTACGAATAACAAAGGTGACAGAAGAAGGAAGGGCAGGCCAGTAGGGGAGAGAAAGGGGTGAAACCTCAGGACTCACTGAGGACAAAGGTTGGGAAGGGGACTTCCCTGGTGGTCCAGTAGTTAAGAATGCACCTGATGTGGGTTCGATCCCTGATCCAAGAAGATCCAGTGCTCCGCAACAAGAGAGGCCGCTGCAATGAGAAGCCCATGTACCATGACACAGAGTAGCCTTCACACACCACAACTAGAGAAAGCCTATGAGTAGCAACGAAGACCCAGCACAGCCAAAAATAAATAATACTTTATTAAAAAAAAAAAAAGGTTGGGAAGGACCTGAAGATGATGAGAGTTGGGGTTTGAGAGGTGGAAGGAGGCATGAGCAGAGCCTGGGTGGGTGCCAGGCACCCAGGTGGGACATACGGGCTGGAGGGGAGAGGGCTGGAGGAAGGTGGGACCAGCAGGAGGCTACAAACCAAGGGCAGGGGCTTGCCGGGTTTGGTGCCCCAGCAGCTGGGAAATCAGCAGTGAGTCCACAGGCCCAGCCTGTCGCCGGCACGCTCCAAATTAAATAACTGCAACTCCCCTTTTATTTCCTCTCTGACAGCAACTTATTGCAAAGGCAGCCGCTTCTGACATTCTAATATTCAGAGTCACATCCTGTGGGATAAACCCATCGCTGTTGTCTAAGCCAATGATTTGTACCGGGAGAGGACGGGCCGCCAGGGAGCGGGAGGGGCTGGGAGAAGCTGGCCGGGGCTGCTGCTGGCGAGGGGGACGGATGGCCAGACCAGCCCAGGTCCTCCTGCAACAGGCCTCTGGCCTTGGAGAAGCTGGGGCCATCTCAGCACCCCTCCCCTACCCACCAGCTCACTCAGAATGTTTGGGGGCACTCAATACAAGCCTGTCTCTGTCAGGCATGTAGATCCCACAGTAAGGAAGCTCACACCCCCCATGCCAGTAAGGGCAGCAGTTACCCGAGTACACGGCGGAACCCAGAGGTTAGAGACAGGCGCTTTGGAGACACATAGGACTGGCTTCACATCCTTACTCTGTGCCTCACAAGCACAACCTCAGGAAATTTTCCAAGCATCAGTCTCCACATTTATCATCAAAATGAGAATAGCAGTGAGGTTCATCTGTACCATTTTTCTACACTGTAAAATATACATTACCACATGATATTTTTCTCTTTCTGACTTATCTCACCCTATTTGACAGACTTTAGGTCCATCTACATCTCTACAAATGACCTGATTTCATTTCCTTTTTATGGCTCAGTAATATTCCACTGTAGACATTCCACCTAGACAACATATTAAAAAGCAGAGATATTACTTTGCCAACAAAGGTCCATCTAGTCAAAGCTATGGTCTTTCTAGTACTCATGTATGAATGTGAGAGTTGGACCGTAAAGAAAGCTGAGTGCTGAAGAATTGATGCTTTTCCACTATGGGGTTGGAGAAGACCCTTGAGAGTCCCTTGGACTGCAAGGAAATCAAACCAGTTAATCCTAAAGGAAATCAGCCCTGAATATTCTTTGGAAGGAGTGATGCTGAAACTGAAGCTCCAATACTTTGGCCACCTGGAGCAAAGAACTGACTCATTGGGAAAGAATATGATGCTGGGAAAGATTGAGGGCAGGAGGAGAAGGGGATGACAGAGGATGAGATGGTTGGAGGGCATCACCGTCTCAATGGACATGAGTTTGAGCAAGCTCTGGGAGTTGATGATGGACAGGGAGGCCTGGTGTGCTGCAGTCTGTGGGGTTAGGTTCATCTGCGCCATTTTTCTATGCTGCATACATATATATATATACGTATATATATACACATTAACATATGTATATACATGATAGAGCAACTCATTACATAATGTCTGACTCTTTGCAGCACAGCAAAAAAACATAACTTTGACTAGACTCTAGACTGACCTTTGTTGGCAAAGTAATGTCTCTGCTTTTTAATATGCTGTCTAGGTTGGTCATAGCTTTTCTCCCAAGAAACAAGCGTCTTTTAATTTCATGGCTGCAATCACCATCTGCAGTGGTTTTGGAGCCCCCCAGAATAAAGTCTGTCACTGTTTCCATCGTTTCCCCTTCTATTTGCCTTAAAGTGATGGGACTGAACTGAATATTCCACTGTATATATGTATCACATTTTCTTTATCCATTCCTTCCTCTGTATTTGCGGGGCAGGAATAGAGGTGTAGACATAGAGAATGGAAGTGTGGACACCATCGGGGAAGGGGAGGGTGGGGTGAATTGGGAGAGCAGCACTGACATGCATACGCCGCTGCTGCTGCTGCTAAGTCGCTTCAGTCGTGTCCGACTCTGTGCGACCCCATAGACGGCAGCCCACCAGGCTCCTCCGTCCCTGGGATTCTCCAGGCAAGAACGCTGGAGTGGGCTGCCATTTCCTTCTCCAATGCATGAAAGTGAAAAGTGAAAGAGAAGTCGCTCAGTCGTGTCCGACTCTTCGTGACCCGTGGACTGCAGCCTACCAGGCTCCTCTGTCCATGGGATTTTCCAGGCAAGAGTACTGGAGTGGGGTGCCATTGCCTTACCATGTGTAAAATAGACAGCTAGTGGGAAGCTGGGGTACAGCCCAGGGACTTCAGCTCGGGGCTCTGTGATGACCTAGAGGGGTGGGATGGGGGGGTGGGGGAGGTCCCACAGGGAAGGGATATATGTACACATATAACTGATTCACTTCACTGTATGGCAGAAACTAACACAACATTGGAAAGCAATCATACTCCAATTTCAGAAAGGAAAATGCAAAGAACTAAAAAAATAAAAAGTGGGAAGAGCAGTGTGACCTACCTGATCAAGAAAAAAGGCAGTAAGGCCTGACTGACCCCAATGCAGAGCAAGTGCTTACAGTGGCTGTGAAAATGACTCCTCAATGCAGTGCTGCTAAGTGTGGGCGCCCCGCAGAGTGCTGTGGCAATGTTGGGGAGCACCTGCTTCTACTTCAGACAGTCCTGGGCAGCTAAGACCCCCCACAGTCCACACATTCCCTTGCCTGGCTTCAGACGCATGTGGGACTCCCCAGGCAGCTTTGTGTATAATGGGATGATTCGTGAATTTTCTATGCACACTCCAGCCGAGAACCAGATAGAAAAGCTCAGGCAGGAGAGAAGCAGATGAGACAGCAGACCTCACTAATGTGGGCGGGTCACTTCCAGGGAAATAGGAACAAGAAAGACTGGGTGACACCATTCACCAGGCTGGTCTTAAACAGGCAGAATAAGGCGGAAGGCTCCAAGCTGGGAACAGAGAAAGGGTCCTCCCGACAACTGCGGGCTTCCAGCCTGTAGCTGGTCTAGCCCAAGGGGGTTTCAGCAGGGAGAGGTGGGCTCCTTTACAGGACCAGCAGCAGAAAAACCCTGGAGATGGGGCTGGGGGCAGAGCCAAGCCAAGAGCCTGGGGAAGATGGAGCAGTGGGGAGGGCAGAGAGACCTTGGGGCTTGTGGGAGATGTGAACGGACACAGATTTGGGTCAAGTCTTCCCAATTAGGGACTTCCCTGATAGCTCAGTTGGTAAAGAATCTGCCTGCAATGTGGGAGACCCCGGTTCAATTCCTGGGTCAGGGAAGATCCCCTGGAGAAGGGATAGGCTACCCACTCCAGTATTCTTGGGCTTCCCCTGAGGCTCAGCTGGTAAAGAATCAGCCTGCAATGCTGGGTCTGGGTTTGATCCCTGGGTTGGGAAGATCCTCTGAAGAAGGGAAAGGCTGCCCACTCCAGTATTCTGGCCTGGAGAATTCCATGAACTGTATAGTCCATGGGGTTGCAGCAAGTCAGACACGACTGAGCGACTTTCACTTTCACTTTTTCCCAATTAGCCTTGAAAGGGAAGAAAAAAGATTCTCCAAGGCCTGAAAGGAAGAACCAAACCAAGGAAAAGAGAAGCTCTGCGCATACCCTGAAGAGTTGCTGAGGACCCCTCTGGCCTTTAAAATGCAGGGAATATGGTAATCTAATAAACATGGCAACAAAGCATTTGTCACCAAGCTAATTTTATTAGAACAGATCTCAAATGGCTAATTTCCTCTTACTAATGAGCAAATTAGTTGAATCTCTGATCTGCTTTTAAGGCACTTATACTAATAAAACATGAACGACAGCGAAATTTGCTGTGAGATGTGGTTGAAGGGAATCTCCAAGAATGGAGGGTTGTTCTAACACGGCTTTACCCCCAGGTGCCTCTGGTCTACACAGGTGGGTTTAGAGCCCGGCCCCACCCGAGGGAGGCAGGCGGCAGCCGAAAGCATAGCCCAGGGCTCAGCCCCGGGAGGAGAGGCGGAGGCAGCGGGGCCTGGCCTGGCAGCATCGTGCACGAGGTTTCTGCAGAACCCCCGGGAGTGCGGGGCAAGATAGCTTCAGCGTTTCTGCACGCTCCCTTGAGGAGGGGTCTGCCCCCTGCCTCCCCCATCCCTGCCCCCATGTGTACTGAAGAACTTTCTAAGACATTTCCAGCCCAGCAGTGATCCAGGCTGGCTCTCTGAAACCCTTGCTGCCAGACTGTCTTTTCCAGCCCTTATTCCTTCAGGCTGAGTCTGGGGAGCTGCTGCCTCGTGTAGGCCACGCAGGAAGTATGAGGAGAGCCTTGAGGTGACAGAGACAGCAGGGGATGGGAAGTCCCAGGTCACACACATGGGCCCCCACGTCACTGAACGGCAGCCTCTAGAGAAGAGAGCATCCCATCACCAGCATCGATCAAGTGTCTGGCAGGGATGCAATTGCGGAGAGCCCTGCATCCCTCTGGGGACGGCCGAGCGAGCCACCATTGTCCAGCACCTGCCAGACATCATGGGGACCACAGCCACCCTCCTGGCTTATGCGGCTCTTCTCCCAAGGCCCAGAAAAAGCCTCCGTCCTTCAGCTCTCATCTCAGGAAGGGCTCCCAGGACCCAGCCTACACCCAGCCCCACAGGTAGCTTTTCTTGGGAGAGGGGGTTCAGGGTGGGGGAACGATCAGGATGGCACCAGGAGGTGAGATTGTGACCGACTGGAGGTGTGTGAGTCACAGCTCTGACCTGCCGCGGAAGCCGCAGCCACAGACCTCATGAGGGCTCCTGGTGTCTCTCCACGAGCCGCCTTCCCCCACCCCCCAAATCTGTCCATGCCCCTCCCCTGCCCGCACCGTCCCCGGGGCCACTTCTCTGAAGTGCTCTGGCCTCATTCATTATTCAGCCACTTCCTCAGTTCAGAAGCCCAGGGGCCAGAGGGTTGACAGTCTGTGTGCTCTTTCATCTCCCAGGTTGCACGGGGAATGCAGAAATGCCGGGCTGGCGTCCAGGCTCTCCAGGCATCCAGGTCTGGGGGAGCCCTCATGCTTTATGTCCTGGGACCCACCCCTCACAGGGCCAACCCCTGGGATGACCCCACAGGGCTTTTACCCCCATCCTGGGGAGCCACAACAGGATCCCCCACCCCATCCCTGCCTCTAAGAGCAGAGCTGGGACTTGACCCCAGCCTGTGAGTCCGAGCGCCAGCTCTTTACAAGTTGCGAGCAGCGAGACTTGCCTGTTCTGTAAATAGCACATGATTCACCTGAGAACATGTTTGGGGCTGAAGGCAACATAAAAGCCTCAGCAAACACCTAAGGAGACAGAGAGAAACCCCTCCTGTCATGATGCCAAGATACACGCTAAGTCAAATCCTCCAGGAGGACTCGCTCCTGAGGTTGTACCCAACCCCTGCTTGGTGGGCTGTGGGGGATGGAGCGCGGAGGCCTCTCTCACGGTACCACTCACCTGTGATGTGACGTGGGAGGGTGACATTGCTCTGCTCCCCGCCTCAGACTGCAGGTTCTGACCTAGTCACTCAAGTTCCCCTCCCAAGACGCACGGCCCAGTGGCTTAACCTTCTGTTACTTGAATAAACCAAGAGTTGGGGGAAGAGGGGACTTTCCTGGTGGTCCAGTGGTTAAGACATCAAGCTCCCAATGAAGGAGACACGGGTTCAATCCCTGGTCAGGGAACTAAGATCCTACATACTAAATGACGCAGCTTAAAAAATTTAAAAAAAAAAAAAGAAAAGAGTTGGGGAAAGAGGAGAGCTATAGGGTCACATTGTGCTAAAATATGCGCAGTCACTTTAGCCATGTCCAGCTCTTTGCGACTGCATGAACTGTAGCCCACCAGGCTCCTCAGTCCCTGGGATTTTCCCAGCAAGAATTCTGGAGTGGGTTGCCATGTACCCACTCCAAGGGATCATCTTCCTGACCCAGGGATCAAACCTGAGTCTCCTGCACTACAGCGGATTCTTTACCACTGAGCTACCGGGGGCTTCCCCATAGGGTCACACTGCCTGGTCTTAAATATTTCTTATCTCTTTGCTCTCCTGGACCCATCTCCCCCACAGCTTTCACCCTCCCCCAAGTCAAAACTGGAATCTCCTCTACACACCTGCAGCTACCCGAACCTAGAGTTAGATTCCTAGGCCAGGCTGAAGGAGACAGCAGATCTGGATTCCCACCGACAAGGGGAGGGTTAACAGGAAAGCACCCCCCGCCCCGACACACACACACACACACATTGCCGCCGATGGAGGAAGGCAGCGAGGGAGCTGGCACCGTCAGGGATGGTTTCCATCTCTGTTGCCCCTGCGCCTAGTACTGCAGGATCAAGCCAGGAGCCCGGCAGTGAAATGAATCTTGGTTGCCCCCTCCACAAAGTCCTATTTGAGAAACAACCAAAGGGAACATCAAGGGAGAAGTCTCCAGCGAGGCCACCAAAGGCAGAGTGGAAAGGAAGCAAGATGCCAGGGACAGTGGTCTCCACGGGTTTCAAAATCTGAGGATGGCCATTTGGCACCCAGGAAACCAAAGAACCGGTGAGAAGATGAGACCAGCTGTCAAAGTAATGACTTTTCATTGACTCCCACAACCCACGTGGCTTTTTAAATGTATTTTTAATTGAAGGATAATTACAATATTGTGTTGGTTCCTACATTAACATGGCTCAGCCATAGGTATAGATATGTCCCCCTTCCCTCTGGAGCCTCCCCCCCTCCCACCCCGTCCCACCAGAGCCCTGGTTTGAGTTTCCTGAGTCACATAGCAGATCCCCACTGCCTATCTATGTTACACACGGTAATGTATATGTTTCCATGCTACTCTCTCCAGTCGTCCCACCCTCCCCTTCTTCCTCATGTCCTAGGCCTACACTCCTTCCCTGTGCTTTCTGCCGTGGTTCCCATGGAAGGTACCAGCCTTCATGTAGAAGATGGGGTGAGAGTTCTAGACTGGCCAGAAGAGATAAGGCCAGCCTGTCCAAGACTCTGTGGAGGTCTTGGCCTTGGAACGCTAGAGATCTAGATCCTTCTAAGGAGCAGGGGCTGGAAATCCTCACCGGGGCCTTCCCAGCAACTCCAGCCTCCAAGCTCCAGAAAAACCAGAGCTTAATAACATGCTGCAGGGACTTCCCTGGCAAGTCCAGTGGCTAAGGATTCACTTTCTAAGGCAGGGCATGTGGGTTTGATCCCTGGTTGAGGAGCTAAGATCCTACATGCCACGGGGCAACCAAGCTGGCGCCCCACAACTAGGGAAAAGCCTGAAAGCCACAGTGGAGATCCCATCTGCTGCAGCTAAGACGTGACACAGCCAAATAAATAAATACATATAAAAACAATAAATAAATAATATTCGGCAAGCACTGTGCCTTCACCAGCTCACCTGACGACGATGGAGCGGGCATTGCTGGTAGCTGGGCCACCTGAGCTACAGCCTCCATTATGCACCAAGAGCATGGTCTCACCCCAGGCTCCTGTACCTGCATGATGAGAGAAGCTGACTTTAATTCCTGTGGTCCCCTCCCACTCTCCTACGCTCACACCCTGAGTGTCCCGGACTGTCTGAAGTCCCAGCCTGCTGGGTGGTTTGAGAACCAAACGCAGTGTGGCTGTGGAGGTGGAGGATGGCTGGGGAACAGAAAGGATGACCTTAGGAGCCCCACTAGGAAGGAGAGGACAGACTTGCCGGGGTGCAGCCTCCAATGGGACATCTAAGAGCCCTGGATGGCTGAGCCAGGCTTCTCCCAAGGGCCTGAGGCCACCCGCACTATCAGCTTTGTAGCTGTCTCCATTTGAGTTGGAAATGGTGGGCTTTTTGTAGTTTTGACTTTAAGATCTTCAGACCCCTCCCTCTGCTCTTTTCCTTATGAAAGTTTCCCTCACCCAGCGTATGTAATATCCAAAAATCAATTGCTTATTTTCCTGTCTGTTTAGAAATGAAAGTGGGATAAGAGGGGGAGCCTGCAAGCCGGGAGACAGCCCCAGGCTGAGCCAGAGGCACTGGAAGACAGAAGGCCCAAGCAGCTGGCTTCTAAGCTGGGTTGTGAAGGAGCGGAGTGCTTGGGGGTCTCTGAGGGCCTCGGGGTTGGAAAAGGCCCCAGAGCTGAGCTCTCAGTTGACAGGGCCACCCACTTGCCTCCCTGCATATCCCCCACTCCCAAACAGGGCCTGGAGCACCAAACTCTCTTGAGGCCACAGCTGAACCAGTAGCATGGGGCTAGACCAGCTGGTTCTGGCAAAGTGCGTGCGTGCGCAGTCGCTCAGTCGTGTCTGACTCTTTGCGATCCTGTGGACTGTAGCCCACCAAGCACCTCTGTCCATCAGATTCTCCAGGAGTGGATTGCCATGCCCTCCTCCAAGGGATCTTCTTGAACTCACGTGCATCTCTTATGTCTCCTGCATTGGCAAGCGGGTTCTTTACCACTAGGGCTACCTGGGAAACCCAGTTCCAGCAACAGTTGGTCTTTAAAAGAAAGCAAATCAAACTTGTATGTAGGCTGCCCATACACCCTCAAACCAGCTCACCAGGAAGGCTTCGTCCCAAGAAATCTCTATGACTGAGTATGGTTGGGTCTAGAGAGCCAAGAAGGGAGACTTCCAGAAAGTTCTAGAGAGAAGTAAATAAAAGAGCTCTGGAAAAACTGCAGGGACAGTTAAAAGATCAATGGTTGGCAGAGGTCAGGAGGAAGGGAGGGGTGTATAGAGAGGGCACAGGGGATTTTTAGGACACTGAAGCTATTCTATATGATGCTGACATACATTTGCCAAAACCCAGAGAAGGTTCAAAGCCAAGGGTGAACCTTACTGTAAACTGTGAACTTTAGTTAATAATAATAATGTATCTATATTGGTTCATCAATTCTAACAAATGGCCCACACTAATGCATTATGCTAATAATACAGGTAACTGGGTGAGAAGGAAGTATATGGGAACTGTCTGTACTTTCAACTCAACTTTCCTGTAAATCTAAAACCACTCTAAACAATGAAGTCTGTTAATTAATAATAATAATAATAATCCGCAAATCTGGAAACGACCCAATTGTCTATTATCAGGTGGCTAACTAATGGCACATGCATACCATGTAACACTGCCCACACAGAAAAGGACTGAACTGTCCCCTCCCCCTGGGGACCCACATATAGCCCTGGGTTCTAGGGCAGGGCCACTAACATGCCACTAACATGCTGTGTGGCCCTAGTAGGCAAGTCACTAGAAGTTTCTGGGTCTCCTTGAGGCCCCATGCAAACCTTCTCACTCCCACCCCGCTCCCAGCCTCACTCAACACGAGATGAAGGATGAGATGAAGCTACATTTGACCCCAAGAAGGAATAAGCTCTCCACAGCGCCTGGCTGCTTGGCAGCCCTGATGACTTCGCCCTCTCAGCCGAGTACCCGGGTTTTAAACTCGAGCCCGGCTCAGCCAGCAGCCCGCTCAGCAGGACCACGGGCCTGGCGTCAGCAGTAGCAGCGCGTGCCCCTCCCCGCAACCCCAAGGCATCAGCCGCTCTGGAATCCCGGCTCACCTCTCCCTCCCACCCCAGCTCTCCCCCTGCTCTCCTGACTTGTCCATACATCACCAAGAATGCAATACCCTTTAAAAAAACCATTTTGCTCTGAACTAACAGAGTCAGGCCTCATTGTTCCCAATATCACCAAGCAATTTCTGAGCTAGAGGAGTGTTGAATTGGAGCAGGAAGATGGGCAATTGGGCAAGGTCAGCTGATGGGGTGCTGAGTGGGGGTCGAGAGCCCCAGGGAGGTGGGAGGAGGGGCTCAACTTGGAAGGTGGAAGAAGGACACTGGGGTCTCCGGAGGTGGAGGCAGAAATGACACCCTCATATTTTCCATCTCTGCCCTTCCAACCCCACGCACTTTGCTCAACTACGGGTTCACCTGGAAGGTAACTTCTTCACCAACTGACAAAATCTCCTTTAAATTATGCCCACCCGCCCTAACAGCTCGACTCTCCTTGCTGCAAGGCTTTATAGCAGAAATCCAGCCAAAGAACCGTCTGAGCAACTCCAGATCGTGGAAACGCTGTCCGGCCCTGCCTGCTCAAGGACAACAAGCATCCTTCTGGGAACGTTCCCAGGGTCCCTCCTCTAACCCTCCTCTAATGCCTATCCTGACATTTGGCTCTTGCACAAATTCAGTGTCTCCCACATCCATTTAGTTCCTAGATCACATGCTACAAACACAGCATGAAGCTGCGTATGTTAACAACCTAATGCTATTACAAACTACACTTATGAACAGGGACCATATTTATCTTTATATCTTCAGTCCCAAATATGGTTCCAGATACACAGTAGGGTCTAAATAAATGTAAAATGAACAGAATACTCTGGAGGTTGTACAACTCTGGGCACAGAGTTGATTGAATGCCATCAATTATCTAAAGAGACATCCAAAAACTCACAAGGGGGAAGAAATCCATTTCCCACATCACAGAGCAGCGCTGTCCAGCAGGACTCTCTGCAATGCTGGGGATGCTCTATGTCAGAGCTGCCCCACTGCCTAGCTACCAACTACCCGGGGCTACTGAGCACTTGAAGTGTGGCAAGTGTGACCAAGGAACTGGATTTTACATTTTAAATAATTCTAATTTAAATAGCCACAAGCTGGATAGTATGATCCTAGAAAAAGGTGTCTCTGGGAATGGGCTCACAAATGAAATGAATGTGAAAGCTCCTATTAAGAGCTTGGTGCCCCGGCATGGTGTGTAACACAGAGCGTGGTCTAGGGTTCGAATTCCCGTTCTCAGGTTTCTAGTTGGTTATTTAACTCTCTGCACTGCTGTTCCTTGTCAGAATAACAAGAGAGACATTTACCATATAGGATTCCTATGAGGGTCAAGTAAGTTACTACATCTAAACAGTATCTTGAATATTATGAGTACTCCACAAATATGAACGGTTACTACTACTGGCATTAAAAATGCTTGTTGAAGATACACCTCCTGGGACTTCCTGGTAGTCCAGTGCCTGAGACTCCATGTTCCCAATGCAAGGGGCTCAGGTTAGACCCCTGGTCAGGAAACTAGATCCACACGCTGCAGCGAGGAGTTCGCATGACACAACTAAAGATCCTCCTGCATACTGCCACGGAGATAGAAGATCCAGCATACCGCAACTAAGATCCAGAGCAGCCAAATAAATAAATATTTTTTAAAAGATACACACTACTTACACACTATATATAATAGATAAACAACAAGGACCTACTGTATAGCACAGGGAACTATATTTAATATCTTGTCATAGCCTATAGTGGGAAAGAATCTGAAAAAGAATAGTATAAATATATAAGTGTATATCACTTTGCTATAAACCTGAAACTAACACAACATTGTAAACCTACTTCAGTCTTTAAAAAGTGTGTTGGTCTGAATGTGCATCTAGCAGAGAATATTTGCTGACATTTATCGATCACTTACCAAGTGTCGAGCACTGTGCTAAGAACTTGACAATTGGTATGAATGTCAACACACTAAAGGTGAGAAACAGAAGCTAAAGGAGGTCAAGTGAGGGTCCAGATTCCAACGGACAGTATGGCTGATTCCACAATCCCTCCTCAACCAGTTTCCTCATCTACAGACTGAGTCTTAGACTAGTATCTGTATCACAACTTCAGCAGGTGGATACACAGGATAATGCAAATGGCCTGTGCTTAGTATAAAGAATGGTCCCCAGCGAGGGGCAGCTTGACCCCCAGTGTATGGAGATGTCTGCAGTTGTCACACCTGGGGGCATTGGGGGGTGGGGTGTTGTTACTGGTATCTAGTGGGTAGAGGCCAGGGATGCTGCTAAAATTCCTACAGTGTGTGGGACAGCGCCCACAACGAAGAGTTCTCTGACCCAAAATGTCAGTAGTGCCAAAGATGAGAAACACTGAGCCAGAGCCTCATAGTGTTCAAGACAGTGCTGCCAAGGAGTTGAGAGAAGGCAACTGCATCTGCAGATTTCAGAAGATGCACTTTTTGTTCGGATCCTGGAACAGCGGTGCTGTAGCAGGGTGGTGGGTTATGGAAAATGGCTTCGTTCTTCAACTCACAGACACTGGCCACACGACAGAGCAATGTGCCTGGCACCATGGGGGCTTGTGCTTAAAAAACAAGATCCCCACTCTCCAGATACCTATGATGAAGTTTTAGCAATGCAAGGTAAGGAAACAGAGGAGGAGGAACCAGGGAGCTGTCATCCAAGACTACCCGGACAGGGGTCGGGGGTGAAGCTGTTACTGAAAGGAGTGTGCGGGGTCGGCTGCCACTCCATCCCATGCCCTCATTTCCCCAGTGAGGAGCACAGAGGACAGAGAAAGGGTCCTGAACCACAGACAACACGGACCAAAAGTGTGCAGTTCCTGAAGAGGCCAATCACCCCCCATACCCCAGTTTTTTTGTATATACAAAGTATGAATGATACATTCTGCCCCTCCATTTGACTGCAAGCTGCCCAATCTCCAACCAGGTGAGCATGGCCAGCAAACGCCATCATCGACATCAGTACCCTTTACTGAGTGTTTACCAGGTGTCATATATTGCACTGAGAGAAAAATCTCAGTTAACCTCACAACAACCCAATTTTACAGATGAAATAACTGAGTCCGACCCCCAGACTACCAGACTTTAGAGCAACAACCTTAATGCTATATTTAATCTTTATGCTATACTTCCTCTCTTGGCATCAGACTGGAGTCTATCCAACCATGGGCCCATATCATGCTCTGCCCCGCCACACAACACACACTGGACCACCAGCCCTGGCTGTGCCCTGACCCACTGCAGGAACTGTAAGGGTCTCCAGGTCCCAACATACCTCCTGGCATCCAGGATTGACATGGGAGCTTGGCACCTTCGGACCATGGATAAAAGCCAAAGTCACGGCTTCTCCCCACTGGGCACAGGACTTGTGCGTGGCACTCAAAATCCAACCCACAGAGATAAGAGGTAATGAAACAATAACAGTGTGTGGCAGTTTAAGTGCTGGAATTAACAAAACCCTGTGGGGGTTTGGCGCTCTCAACTTATGTGCTTAGAGATCAGGAGACGGAGAGAGAGCAGAGAGGGTTTCATCAAACCCACACGCCTGCCCTGGAACTTGAAGGAAGGGGAGGAATTCTCTTGACAGAGAAAAAGTGGGGGGAAAGGCATTCTCAGCAGAGGGACTGGTGTGAACAAAGGCAGACGTGGGCAAGGCAGCAAAAGTGTACAGAGGAGGATTCCAGTTGGGAGGGAACAAGACAGGACGCTCTTGTGATGTAGACAAATGAAGAGGGGCTAGACAGTGGGCATCCCAGAGCATCCTCTAGAGGGGGGCGGGTTAGTGTGAGTGATGCTTCAAAAGGGATTTGCGAGTGAATTATTTATGGTGGTAACAAACAAGCATTCATTTAGCTTATATCCCACATTATACAAACATGGCATTGCGCTGTGCAAGTTAAGGCCCTAATGCCACTCTAAATTAAATTCATCAGTGTCTTAATTAAGATCTATATTTAGTTCTTAATTAAAGGGGAGAGAAAAATCCGCAATGTTGCATAGCAGAGATTTGAAATGGAGATAAATCGTCTTTCCGTCAGTATACTGGGCACATGCCCACCTACTCTCAAGACTCAGCCCCCTACTGGGGGTTGTAAACCTTTAATCCTTCCTTCTTTCCCTCCTTCCTTTCTTCCTCTTCCAGTTCTTTCTTCTTTTATCTCTTCTACATCTAATTATTGAGCACCTACTACATGTCAGTCACTGAGCTTTGATTGTAAGGCATAGTAGGGAATAAACTAGAGACAGTCTTCGCCCTCATGAACTTGCATTCCAGAGAAGAATGCCAATGGATACATACATGTCCCAGCTTTGAAACCTGCCTGGGTCTCCATTGCTCTCCAGGCTTTTAACCAGGAGAATCCTGGTGTTCAGACACCCTAGGTGATGCCATGACTGACGCCTTCATCCTATCAGCCAGAGAGAGCCTGAAGAGTGGCCATGTGGGTCCTCCTGTCCCCTGTCCCCACCATGCTGGCCAAGCACCAACATGGACCAGTGGCAGGGCAGACCTTCAGTACTGAATTCTGCTCTCCCATTTCCTCTAGCAAAGGATGATGACTTGTCAGAAGGATGAGGAAGGGGTCATGAGCCTCCCTTCAACCCTAAGATTCTAAGATTCCCTACACCAAGTGGGGCACTGGCCCCTAGGAGTGGCCTCGCTGGACAGGGTTTATGAAGGAAGATCACAGAACATTACAGCCACACAAACCCGTGCACCTTGGCGATCTGAGTTCCTGGGAGGTCAAGAGACTTGTCTAAGGAAACAGAGAGTTAGCCAAGGGCAAGCGCTAGAATTCACATCTGCTTTGAGCCAAGGACAGTATCCAAGGGGACATAAGAGCGGATAAGGTAGGGTTCCTGCCCTCAGCACATCCGATGAGGATGGGGGGAGCTAGTGTAAATTGGAAGGAGGAGACTCGAAGTTGGAGGGGCAGCCATGTGGATCAGCAATCAAATTCACCCATCCTCATCCCCCAGAAAAGGGCGGCCCGGGCCGTCCCAGGACACAGTGCAGGTCTGCTGGGGAAGGGGGATCGGATCAGATCACGATAGCACAATGTCAGGATGCCAGGACAGGGGCTTCCCGCGCTGGCTGAACCCACTGGAAGCATGAGGACAGGCTTTCGCCAGGGCAAGAGGCTCCCGGGCTGTGCTAAATATGTCAGAGTGGGTTAGAGAAAAGAAAGGGGGCACAGGGGCATCCCAGTCGGGGAAACAGACTGCACAAAGATACGGAATCAAGGAAGCGGGGAGAGCTAAGCAAACCTCAGCGATTTTTGTGTGGCGGGAGGGGATGGGACGGGCGAGGTGGAAAGTGTTGGCTGGAGCTGGCCTGGAGAAGGCCTTGAACGCCGGCATTTCACTCCTCGGTTCAGCCTTAGGGCAGCCTCGGAAGGACTGCGCAAGGCTCACTCTTCACCGCTCACTCTCAGAGCAGAGATACCAGGAGAAGGGCGGTCCCTCGGCAGAGTCCGGCCCGGGTCCCGCTCGGGCGAGCCCCACAGCTCTCTGCGCCTCCAGAGCACAAAATCGACAGGCAAGCACTCCGCTTCACAGCACAGCCTAGCGCTGTCGCGGAGAAAGGTGGCGGTGGATTACGTTAAAGGTAGCGACTTGCTACCCGGGAAACGGCGCTAAAACCCAGGGACTCGTTGGCGGGTGCATCGGATCCAGGGAGCGTCGAGGGCGGGTGCCAAACGCGCCGGGAAAGTGAACTTGGCACAATCGGCGCATCAAAGCGGCGCAGCTGTGGCTCGCGGAGCCCGCGCAGCTTTCTTCTCTCAGCTCTCCTCTCCCCGATTAATCAGCGGCTACAGCGCGGCGCTTTGATCCCCGAAATCAAACCCTCCGTCTGATGGGTGACTTGATGTTATGCTAATCCGAGCTGATTGAGCTGAGATAATTACACTTCATCCAGGTTTCCTGGGAGTTCCGAATAAATATTGATGCACATCTGTCCCCGGCTCAGGTGTAGCGGGGAGCTTTGCGCTGGCAACAGTTTCGGCCGGCCGGGGAGCGCGCGCACTGCCGCCAGCCGCCAGCAGTCGCCAGCCTCCGCCGGCTTTCTCCGCTGCGCGTGGATGCTGCGAGCCAGGCGGGATTCCCAGAATCTCGCTGCACCCCGCCCGCTAGGTGCCGGGGAGCGGGGACGAAGATCCGGCCTTTTGCGGTTCGGGGCCTGGTTTGAGTTTCAGCGCCTCCGTGTAGGCTGTGTGGTCTTGGACGTGTCACTTAACCTCGCTGATCCCCGGAGCCTACGCATTTCTCTGGATTGCCAGGGAGACTAAATGAGATGCTTGCGAAGAAGCTGCCTTGTGCCAAATTAGACTTGGCCTGTCTGCAGGGCCCTGCTCACCGAGAGCCCGGAGGCGCTGGGAGGAGGCATCCCAACCTGGGTATCCGCCCCGACAATCCTCGCGCGCCAAGGCTGCGAGATCCAGACTATAGAAATGAATAATAAAGCAAGCGTTTCGGTGGCGCCGCTCCTCCCCGCGGGCTAATTAGGTCGTGTTTGTAAAGCACTTCGAAGACAAAACGCGCCCCAAGTGTTAATTATCGTTAGCCTCTTCCCAACACGCTTCCTGAGCAGCGCGGGGAGCCGGGAGAGACCCCTTCGCAGGTTGCTCTGCAGGAGCAGGCTGAGCAGGAACCAAGACCCCGATCGCGGGAACCACCGCCGTGCGCAGCCCCCACTCCTCTGAGCTTTAATCCCTTTCCCAGGCCCTCCAGAGATCTGGACGCAAGAATAAAGACGGGAGGGTGGGGAGTGGAGGGGATCAGGCCTGGTTGGG
This sequence comes from Cervus canadensis, assembly GCF_019320065.1. Taxonomy (NCBI): domain Eukaryota; kingdom Metazoa; phylum Chordata; class Mammalia; order Artiodactyla; family Cervidae; genus Cervus; species Cervus canadensis. Next base: position 24,309,785 of record NC_057396.1, read on the forward strand.
GGATGGGAAAGCTTCGGCTCCCCTCTATGGGGGTGGCTTGGGAGTCAGAAGCGGCGCTGAAGACGGGCCAGGCAGAAGCTAGGGACATGGCAGGAGGGATGCGCGGAGCTAATACAAGCTTCCTCTGAGAACTTCTGCAGGGAGGAGCAGCGCTAGGTCCACTGGACGGCCCCCGCCCCCCAACCCCGACCTGGAGATCTATCACTAGGTCAGTGGGTCAGTGGGTGAGGAGGTGTGACGCCAATCAAGAGCTCTGGGGGTGGGGGTGGGGGGCGGGTATGACAGTGCTGCCTTATCCATTAGTCACAGGGGGCACAGCCCATTACACTTTTAGGGGCCCGAGGAAATGTTTTAATTTCTTTTAAAATCAGAAGAGAACAAACGAACTTTCAGATAGGATAAAATGGTCTAACACATAATATCAATTTTTTTCATCTTTATACCAATACAGTTGTAAAATAGAATGGTTTTTTATTTCTTTTTAATGAAGGAAGAGACCCATGAAAGCAAGAGTGCCAGGGGTCACAAAAGTTGGAGCGCAACCTGGGCAGGAGGGTAAAGGATGTGAGGAGGGAAGGTGGTGACAGGACCCGGAGCCTAAGATGCTCCCACTGGGAGATATGACTCCCGGAGCAGCCAGAGCCTGCAGTGGACCTGGCTCCTCACTGGCAGCGCCCAGGGCCCTGTGGAAGCAGACGGCCTCTGACTCAGCCCTAGAGTTACCATGGTGATCATGACTGACACTGGGGCAATGCTCCCTAAAGAGATGGAGCCCCACAGGCTGGGCCCTGCCAGGAATTAGCTGGCTGGGCTCAAAATGGGAAAAGGGAAGAGGACCTGCCTCCTGTGCCTTTGGATAGAAGTAAATAAATGTAAATGAGACCCGGGTGAGTGCATTTATTTTATAGCCAGTATTTGGGCCCTTTTTGATCCCGAGTTGGGAATCTTCATTCTTGTCCAGAGTGAAGAGGAAGAGAAGAAACAACAGGAGATGGACCACTCTGGCCAAGGCGCACTCTTCTCCTCTTGTCCTACCTCCCTGCCATTCAGATGTGCTACAAGGTCCCAGACTTTGTGTGTGGTGAGCAAACAGCCCCACCTGTAGTCAGAGGCCACGTTCACTAATCCAGAAATTAAAGCGCCCGGAGAAAACAGACTAATCAAATTATACATTCCTGAGAACCATTTATAAGCCGGGTACATTCTTTAATCTTAATTAGAAATCTGAGCGGCTCCCACCGTCTCTGTAATCAACATTTAAACAGGGCTGACCCCCATGGCGCTAACCTTGAGAGCCACACACAGGTAGGTAAGGAGAGCTGGGGGCTGCTCCTGCCCGCTCGCTGGAGAACGGGTATTTATGGGGCTGCAGGCAAGGTCGAATCACTTGGCTGCCCCCACAACACCCCATGTCCGCCCCCCAAGGACACACATACACAGAGTCTCAACCCAGTTCACCCCCAATCACCCCCACCCTGAATCAAGACCAGGTTAAATCCCTCACCTGTCAATTACAATACCTTTCTAATTGACCTATACACTGGGCTCCAAGCCGATGATCTTTCTACAAAGCACACTTGACCATGGGAATTCCTTCAAAACTCCTCTGAGATTTCTTGCAGTCTTCCGAACACAATACACACCTCTCCCTCCCAAACATAGGCTTTGTGATCTAGCCCTTCCCTACCTCTCTATCCCCATGATACTGAAGGGGTTCAAAGCATACCACCCCAAAACATGCAACTCTTCCATAAGGATTATTTTACGCTGAAGGCAATTTTTAAAAAGCAGACACAGATTTCCCTGGTGGTCCACTGGTTGGGAGTCTGCCTGTGAACTCAGGAGACACAGGTTCAATCCCTGGTCTGGGAGGATTCCACATGCCGTGGAACAATTAAGCCCATGTGTCACAAACCCTGAAGCCCACAGGCTCCAGAGCCCAGGAGGCGCAAGTACTGAGCCCACATGTACCCTAGACCCTGTGCTCCGCAAAAAGAGAAGCCACCACAATGAGAAGCCCACACATAGCAGCTAGAGGGTAGTCCGTACTCGCCACAACTAGAGAAGACCTGCACACAGCAATGAAGACCCAGCACAGCCAAAAATAAATAAACAAATAAGTAAAAAGATTTAAAAACCAGACACAAGGTAAACTCTCTGGCCTCCCCTTCTCTACCAGGAAAAGCAGGATGATTCTTAATCACTGGAGACAACTCTAGACTCTTATCAGCCCAGAGATGACACTTGAGGAATCTACATAAAAAATCTTGCTAACACAACCTTCATCTTCTATTAGTTTCCTCCATCTATTTACCTTCCCACAGTTTCTGCCTTCAAAGGGCTAAACCCTTGTTTCTTTGTCTTATCACTTATCTACAAATTTATTGTCCCCTGTCAAGATACTATATAAGTCCAAGTTCTAACCACTCCCTTTGAGTTACTCATCACTGAGTTCTCCTACATGTGGGCATGATGAAAACATTAATAAGCTGTCTTTTTTCTCCTTAATCTGTCTTCTGTCAGTCTAATTTCCAGGGTCCCAGGCAATGAACCCAAGACAGACAGAGGAAAAGAGAGTTGTTTTTCTTTTCCTACAATACTGAACTACCATCATTCTCTGTGTATACCAGGCACTTTAACTTTCTGAGCTTTTACACATATTGTGCATCCCACTAAGAATATTTTCCTCCAGTTGTAACAATCTAGTTAGCTCCTACTTAGCCTTTAAAATCTTGCAAAGAAAACATGTATCCACACAAAGGCTTGCACAGGAAGGGTCACAGTAGCATGATTCATAATAGCCCCAAACTGGAAACAATCCAAGTGTCCATCAACCAGATACTGTATAAATGAAATGTGGTATATCCATCCAATGAAATACAATTCAGCAATCAGAAGAAACAAACTACTGTCATATGTAACAAGAGTGAGCCTCAACAACATCACGCTAAGTGAAAGAAGCCAGACATACAAGACCGTGTATTGCATGGCTCTATTTACCTGAAATTTCCAAGATCCTGGATCATCTTCACTACCATTAGTCTGAATCCTTTTTCAGGAAGGTTGCTTATCTCCATTTCATTTCATCTTTTTTTCTGGGATTTTATTTTGTTCCTTCATCTAGGACACAATCCTCTGCTTTTTCATTTTGTTTAACTGTCTGCGATTTTGGTTTCCATTCTGAAGGTTGTAGGACTGTAGTTCTTCTTCCTTCTGTGGTCTGCCCTCTTGCCTGAAATTTCCAGAAAAGGCAAACCCATAGAGGCAGAGAGCAGACTGGTGCCTGCCTTGTCCCGAGGAAAGGAGTAGTCATAGACAGTGTACAGGGACCCTGGGGCTGGTGGAAGTGCTCTAAATGGACTTGTAGAGAGAGTTTCACAACTCTTAAACTTGCAAAAATCACTGAGCTGCACACTTATAATGGAGGAGGCTCTATGGTACAAATAAAATTAACAGCAAAGCTGCTCATCAGTCAAGCTAACTGATGGATGGATGCAGAGATGCATGGGTAGGTTTGCAATGACACAAGTATAATACATGGTGAGAGTAGGGTCTAGGGGGTTGGTGGAGTGTTCACTGAATATTCTTTCAGCTTCTCTGTACGCTTAAATCTTCCATGATACAGTGTTGGGGGTGAGGAGGCCTTGCTGAGGCCTCACTTTTCTAAAGCCTCTCTCCTTTGTCTCTCTTCACTCCACACACCCACCTTGGAAAGAACTCATCACTCACTCTCATTACTAATCTTGTTTCCCTTATGAGGTTCTATCCTTGTAAAATTGATCTCCGCCCTGCCCAGGGTCACTGGAGGAATTTGCAAAGATGAAGCCAGAGGATTTCACTGCTTTAGAGATCAGAATATAACAAAACCTGTACTGGGGTGGGGAGTTGTTTTGTTTTGTTTTAGTGGTTTAGCAAAATTTGCTTTACCTTTTCATTTCTGGGGCAGATGCTCATTTATATAACAAGGCAGCACCTCTTGAGAGGAAAGAGATCAGTGAACAGCTAAATGTCTACTCCCCAAGATGAGGCAATCAGGAAGATCTGTGGCTGGACTCATAGCCTGCAAAATCTAGGTCCCTAACACAGAATTATCTTAGGATTATCATAAACAGGTGTCCACATGAGTAACCTAGGCCCAAATCAAGGACACAGAAGTGCCCAGGAGAGGGCTAGTTTGGGCAAATTATGTAAGTGGTGCAGAACTTCCCTGAGATCCTTGGGCAGTTTCCACTTCTGGTAACAATGGCAGAGTGTATGAGCTTAATCCATAAGTATGACGGTTTGAAGACTAAGTCTGGGGCCACACTATTTTCTGGCAGGGCCTGAGGAGTGGAGGACAGGAGCTTGTGGGTTCTGCAGGGCACCGTCAGCTGTGAGAAGTCACAGCAAGCCACAGCAGTGCTGGCCCTTTGGGATGCAGCTCTCTGCACCTGGCAATGGAAAGAGGACAATCCTATTTACACTGAGTATATCACCAGGATTACTGTACAGTTCAAGGGGCTTGGGGGGACCTCAAGACAGAGGTCTCAGACTAATTGCTAATCAGGAAAGTATACTCTTGGGCAACTAGATTTTAAATTGTGCCCCAAGTTTATGCAGTGGTTCACATCAGTTGCAACAGTACAGACCCCATGCCTGTTTCCTCATGTATCTCTCCAACTGCAGAGTAAGGCCTGTGAAGACAGGGATGGCATGTCATTGATCTCTACATTCTCAGCAGAGGTCTTGGCACATGGCAGATGCCAGTCTGGAAGCCAGGAGTCCCAATCTGTGGGCCCTGCTCAGATACCTGCCCACTGCATGGCATCAAGCAAGTTCCTAGAGTCTGGATTGTCTCCATCCTGTGTCAACCATGCCAAGAAGGGAGCAGGGACAGCATGCTTGTGAAGGATCTGACATCTCAGAATGCCACCACATCTCCCAAGCAGTCAAATTTGAAACTCGAGAGGCCCTCATGACACCTTACTCTCCCATGTTTTTCCATCTAATCAGTAACCAAGCTTTTCAGCTCAGCTCAGTCCAGTTGCTCAGTCGTGTCCAACTCTTTGCAACCCCATGGACCGCAGCACACCAGGTCTCCCCATCCATCACCAACTCCCGGAGCTTGCTCAAACTCTTGTCCATCAGGTCGGTGATACCATCCAACCATCTCATCCTCTGTCATCCCCTTCTCCTCCTGCCTACAATCATTCCCAGAATCAGGGTCTTTTCCAATGAGTCAGGTCTTCACAACAGGTGGCCAAAGTATTGGAGTTTCAGTTTCAGCATCAGTCCTTCCAATGAATATGCAGGACTGATTTCCTTTAGGATTGACTGGTTTGAGCTCCTTGCAGTGCAAGGGACTCTCAAGAGTCTTCTCCAACACCACAGTTCAAAAGCATCAATTCTTCAGCACTCAGCTTTCTTTATAGTCCAACTCTCACATCCATACACGACTACTGGAAAAACCATAGCTTTGACTAGATGGACTTGTCGGCAAAGTAATGTCTCTGCTTTTTAATATATATGCTGTCTAGGTTGGTCATAACTTTCTTTCTAAGGAGCTAGCATACTTTAATTTCATGTCTTCAGTCACCCTCTGCAGTGATTTTGGAGACCAAGAAAATAAAGTTTGTCACTGTTTCCATTGTTTTTCCATCTACTGGCCATGAAGTGATGGGACCAGATGCCATGATCTTTGTTTTTTGAATGTTGAGTTTTAAGACAGATTTTTCAGTCTCCTCTTTCACTTTCATCCAGAGGCTCCTTAGTTCTTCTTCATTTTCTGCCATAAGGGTAGTGTCATCTTCATATCTGAGGTTATTGATATTTCTCCCAGCAATCTTGATTCTAGCTTGTGCTTCATCCAGTCCAGCATTTCACATGATGTACTCTGCATGTAAGTTAAATAAGCAGGGTGGCAATATACAGCCTTGACATACTCCTTCCCAGTTTGGGACCAGTCTGTTGTTCCATGTCTGGTTCTAACTGTTGCTTCTTGACCTGCCTACAGGTTTCTCAGGAGGCAGGTAAGGTGGTCTGGTATTCTCATCTCTTTCAGAATTTTCCACAGTTTGTTGTGGTCCACACTGTCAAAGGCGTTGGTGTAATCAATAAAGCAAAAGTAGATGTTTTTCTGGAACTCTTGCTTTTTCTATGATCCAGTGGATGTTGGCAATTTGGTCTCTGGTTCCTCTGCCTTTTCTAAATCCAGCTTGAACATCTGGAAGTTCACAGTTCATGTACTATTGAAGCCTTGTTTGGAGAATTTTGAGCATTACTTTGCCAGTGTGTGAGATGAGTGCAATTGTGCGGTAGTTTGAACATTCTTTGGCATTGCCTTTCTTTGGGATTGGAATGAAAACTGACCTTTTCCAGTCCTGTGACCACTGTTGAGTTTTCTAAATTTGCTGGCATATTGAGTGCAGCATCATCTTTTAGAATTTGAAATCCTAAAAATCCTAAAATTTCAAAAATTTTAAATTTAAAAAATCCTATAAAGCCAAGCTTTTAAACTCTCACAATTCTGATATTTGTCATGTCTTGACATAAATATTAATGATTCCCCATCTATCTGTCAATAAAGCTCAAATTCCCCAGCTTGGCATCCAAGGCCCTCTGTGGTCTTCCCTAGCCTCTCCTTTCAGCTTTGATCACTAGCACTCTTCTCTGGGTACCTCCCCAACTTTGTTCCTGCCACCTTCTTCTCCTGAGTGGCTTCTCTCCCCTGAATCAGTTTGTCCATCCTTTGCTGACTGTTTCAAATATCAGTTCCTTCAATGTGAACACAAAGAGCCAGCAGCTTTAGCGCTGAAAGACTACATTGGAAAATCAGCTTGAATCTGCATCCATGGATGGGCTCTTAATACTTTTGCTTGAGGATGAACTTGAAAAGATCCAAACCTAGATCTTTTCCCTTTGCCCCACTGAGGAAGGGAGGAATGCAGGCTCCCTGCAGACAGGGCAACCCTGACAGCAGAGAGAGGGAGGGTGCCCAAACCTGTCCTCCCATCTCATCAACTTACTGGGAGAGAAGGAGTGATTGTGAGCACAGAGGGAAGAAGAGAAGCTACTCTTATCACTTCTGCTGAAAGAGTCACAGTTCCCACACTGCAGGCTGGTAAAATGCTGAGTGAGGGAGAAAGCAATTCCTCCCACGCTGCCATATGCTCGTTCCAGGGCAGTGAGCCAGAGCTGGAAGATACGTCAGTCTGTATGGAACTGGGTCCGCGAACAGCTCCCTTGTGAGGGGCACATTCATCCATTCTTTGCATGTCATAAACAACAGCTTCATCTACATGCAAGCTTGGCCACCCTGTGCTATTTCTGTAAAGGTTCTAACTATGACTCAGATCTTTCCCACTCATTCTCTCCCATATTCAAGTTTCCAGAAGATGGCTAGTACAAGTGATTCTAGAGCTGGCTGATTTCCAGTATCTGGTCCTGAATCAGCAGCCAAGACCCAAGGGTCTGGCCTCACATGATGGTGCAGGACAAGAGCCAAGATGCTTCTGCATCTCTGCCCTGACCTCTTCTGCCCTTCAAAAAAAAATTAATAACCTTCCAAGAAATTAGGTGTCCTCTGAAGCTACTCTTTTTTTTTTTTAATTTTCCAGCTAGTAATTTCATTTTTAAAAAATTTTAGGCCTTTTCTTTCTAGTGCTCTCACCTGAGAAGTTGGGTTCTTTGCCTGGATCATTCTTCCTTTCCAAATTGCAACTGCAGTCTCAATGTGGGTGTCCAAGGCCCTGTGACTTTCTGGGGCTGTTTTGTGGCTCATGCCGACTCTACCTCCATTCCTTCACCAAGTCCAGCATTTAGGTAGTCATGGTGGAACCAGAAGCTCAGCCAAATGATGTTAATCTGCAGTGTGGAGGGGCACTGCCCGCTAGGGCCAAACCCCCCAAAGATAGCTCCCTAACTGTTACTGTTAACTGTGATCTTATCAGCTGGAAGCAGAGGAAGGTCAACCCATTATCAGAAAAAAATCCTATACACAGAAATAACCTAAATGTCCATCAATAGACAAATGGAAAAAGAAGATATGGTACACATACTCAGTGTAATACTACTCAGCCACAGAAAATGAAACAATGCCATTTGTAGCGACAGTGATGGACCTAGAGATTATTATACTAAGTGAAGTAAGTCAGAAAGAGAAAGACAAATACCATACGACATCACTTATATGTAAAATCTAAAATATGACACAAATGAACATATGTATGAAACAGAAACAGACTCACAGACATAGAGATCAGACTTGTGGTTGCCAAGGGGAGAGGGTTGGGGAGATGGATGGATTGGGTGTTTGGGATTAGCAGATGCAAACTATTATATGCAGAATGGATAAACAAAAAGGTCCTACTGTATAGCACAGGGAACTATACTCAAATTCCTGTTCAGTTCAGTCCCAGAGCCGTGTCCAACTCTTTGTGACCTCATGGACAGCAGCATGCCAGGTTTCCCTATCCATCACCAACTCCCAGAGCTTGCTCAAACTCATGTCCATCTAGTCGGTTAGTCGGTGATGCCATCCAACCATCTCATCTTCTGTCAGCCCCTTCTCCTCCTGCCTTTAATCTTTCCCAGCATTAGGGTATTTTCCGAGGAGTCAGTTCTTCACATCAGGTGGCCAAAGTATTGGAGTTTCAGCTTCAATCTTTCCAATGAATATTCAGGACTGATTTTCTTTAGGATTGACTGGTTTCATCTCCTTGCAGTCCAAGGGACTCTCAAGTCTTCTCCAACACCACAGTTCAAAAGCATTAGTTCTTCAGCGCTCAACTTTCTTTCTAGTCCAACTCTCACATCCATACACGACTATTGGAAAAACCATAGCTTTGACTAGACAGACCTTTGTTGGCAAAGTAATGTCTCTGCTTTTTAATATGCTGTCTAGGTTGGTCATAGCATTTCTTCCAAGGAGCAAGCGTCTTTTAATTTCATGGCTGCCATCTCCATCTGCAGTGATTTTGGAGACCAAAAAAATAAAGTCTGTCACTGTTTCCACTGTTTCCCCATCGATTTGCCATGAAGTGATGGGATCAGATGCCATGATCTTAGCTTTTTTTTTTTTTTTTTGATCTTAGCTTTTTTTAACGTTGAGTCTTAAGTCAGCTTTTTCACTCTGCTCTTTCACTTTCATCAAGAGGCTAGTTGATGAAAGAACTAAGTCGAGGCTTAGTTCTTCACTTTCTGCCATAAGGGTAGTGTCATCTGTGTATCTGAGGTTATTGATATTTCTCCAGGCAATCTTGATTCCAGCTTGTGCTTCATCCAGCCCAGCATTTTGCATGATGTACTCTGCACAGAAGTTAAATAAGCAGGGTGCCAATATACAGCCTTCACATACTCCTTTCCCAATTTAGAACCAATCTGTTGTTTCAGGTCTGGTTCTAACTGTTGTTTCTTAACCTCCATACAGATTTCTCAGGAGACAGGTAAGGTGGCCTGGTATCCCCATCTGTTGAAGAATTTTCCAGTTTGCTGTGATGCACACAGTCAAAGGCTTTGGCACAGTCAACAGAGCAGAGGTAGACATTTCTCTTGCTGGAAAATCCCATGGACGGAGGAGCCTGGTAGGCTGCAGTCCATGGGATCGCACAGAGTCAGACACGACTGAGTGACTTCATTTTCACTTTTCCCTTTCATGCATTGGAGAAGGAAATGGCAACCCACTCCAGTGTTCTTGCTTGGAGAATCCCAGGGACGGGGGAGCCTGGTGGGCTGCAGTTCATGTGGTCGCACAGAGTCGGACACGACTGAGGCAACTTAGCAGCTGGAACTCTCTTGCTTTTTCTATGATCCAACGGATGTTGGCAATTTGATCTCTGGTTCCTCTGTCTTTTCTAAATCCAGCTTGAACATCTGGAAGTGCACGGTTCAGGTACTGTTGAAGCTTGGCTTGGAGAATTTTGAGCATTACTTTGATAGCGCATGAGATGAGGAGAAAAGGAAAGCTATACCCATTTGAATGCAGAGTTCCAGAGAATAGCAAGGAGAGATAAGAAAGCCTTCCTCAGTGATCAATGCAAAGAAATAGAGGAAAACAATAGAATGGGAGAGACTAGAGATCTCTTCAAGAAAATTAGAGATACCAAGGGAACATTTCATGCAAAGATGGGTACAATAAAGGACAGAAATGGTATGGCCCTAAGAGAAGCAGAAGATATTAAGAAGAGGAGACAAGAATACACAGAACCACACAAAAAAGATCTTTATGACCCAGATAACCACGACGGTATGATCATTCACCTAGAGTCAGAAATCCTGGAATGCGAAGTCAAGTGGGCCTTAGGAAGCATCACAATGAACAAAGCTAGTGAAGGTGATGGAATTCCAGTTGAGCTATTTCAAATCCTAAAAGATGATGCTGTGAAAGTGCTGCACTCAATATGCCAGCAAATTTGGAAAACTCAGCAGTGGCCACAGGATTGGAAAAGGTCAGTTTTCATTCCAATGTCAAAGAAGGGCAATGACAAAGAATGTTCAATGTCCTGTGATAAACCATAATGGAAAAGAATATGAAAAGAATGTATAAAAATATATAACGGAATCATTTTGCTATATAGTAGAAATTAACACAACATTGTAAATCAACTATACTTGAATAAAATAGATTTTTTAAAAAAGAAAGAAACCCAGAAGACCCACTCCCCAGCACCACTCAAGGGAGGGGGGGGGCAAGTCCTTCTGATCGAGGTCCCCTCCCTCCCAAAAAGAAAGAAACCTTCTCACCAGACAAGCAAGCACATGGGCTAGAGGCGAGCATAAGGCAGTTTTCTCCTTTGCTCTGTGCCAAGTCCCACTTGACTAACATCTGGGGTTCTGTCCTTCTGCTGCCCTTCCCCTCTCAGGCTTCAGGCCTCTCTTCTTCCCTCTCAGAGCCCAGCTGCCTCTTCCTCTGGCCTCTGGCTCAGAAACTCAGGTAATAGGTTCCATCCAGTTTTCCCCTAGATGGAAATCAAAAGGGGCTCCAGGTTCTGCAAGTCTTACATGTAGGATGAAGAAACCAGCCCTCCCAGAAATAATACCCAGAAGAGAAATCTTCTCTAGCTCCACAGGTCTTAACCTTCACTATGAATCAAAACCACCTGGGTAGCTTTTCCAGAACAAAAATGCCTGGGTGGCCTAGGGTGAGGTCCAGGCACCACCTTCTGTCTCCAGGTAATTTTGAAGGGCAACCAGGGTTGAGAACCACTGTCCTGATATTGATCATCATTCATGGTGTAACTGCATAATGCAACTGAAATACATGACTATTGCTAACAGAGTCTCTGCCATTTTCCCCTCTCTAGCCAAAGTCCTCTTCTTCTGCTGGATATAGTCCAGGTACCCAGGATGGAGACAGGTCTCCATCCCAGGAAAGGGTCCAGATCATCATCAAACGACCTTCCATTTCATGCAGCTATACTAACCTGGGGCTAGAGGACAAGAGTTGATGGGTTGGTTCTTTCCAGATCTCAATGACAGAAAGTAACACAAGGCAGAGTACAATAAGAAGTAAGAAAGAGATCACCACTGCTAGCACCTCCTCTTACTTCTCGGCCTCTTAGAGTCTGGTCAAAGACACACACTGATCTGGGGGTTTCAGCCCAGCAAAAGGGCTGCCCCTCTGCTGGAATTGGAAGATGGAAGAGGGAAAAGGAAGTAGTTTAGAGCCTGAACAAAAGGCTGAGGAGGCAGGCCTAGAAGGCTAGATTCTCGCTCTTCAGAACTCTTCCAGGCCCCCAGGGGAACTCTGGATAGCCCCCTGGGCCCCAGGAGCTCAGGGTTCTCCCATAAAGGGTTCTCAAGCCAGCAACCCTGCCAGGGGCCCCTGTGTCCTGGGAGAGAAGACAATGTAACGCTGGCTTCCTTGGGACCAGCTCAGGCATCCTCCTCCATCCTTTCCATTTACTTCCTTGGTTCTCAGCATCATAAATCTGGCCCAGGCTCCTGCAAATACAGTTTCTTCTCGGTTATTTGCTGACAGACTCTGCTCCTGGGCTGCAGCAAGAAGGAGATCAGTGTGGTGCAGGAGGGATCATAGTGTGTGAGATGAGTGTGTGTCTATCTAGGGACCAAAGTTAAATACAGATGCTCAGGTTGTATTCCTTGGTGTACTGATGCTCTTGGGCTGCTTTTCTCTGTGGCACTTTTTGTTCTATTCCCCCAGTTTCCTCTCCCCTCATGGGGAGGCAGTTGTGATTAGCTCCATTCTACAGATGGAGACTCCAGGAGGCAAGGTCATTCTCCCAGCTAATGGCAGGGCTAGGATGATAATCTGAGCTTCCCGACTCCCATCCCCACACCCTCCTTCATCTTTTCCCTAGAATACTCTATTGGGCTAAAGTGGTAGACACCAACATGCAGTCCAGAAGGATGTTTTCCCAGGGCCATATCTCCCCATGCCCAACCCCACCCCCACCCCACCCCCATTCTAACTCAAGGACCTGCCAGACAAAGTCCTCCACCAAAAAACCTGGTCAAGAGACACAAGTCTTGGGTCTCTTTGCAAGAAGGCAGTCAGTGGCTGACCCTGTTCTTTACCTGCCCCACCAGTGGGAACAGTCACTGTGGCTTCTACAAACATCTAGTCAGTCTTAAGGAAGTTGCTCAAGGGTCGCCTCCTCTGGGAAGCCCTCCAGGCCTTCAAGCACCTTCCTCTCTGCTCCCTCTGCCCTGGATTTCTGCTTCTCAACATTTTGTGATTTTTTTTTCTCCAGTTATTTTTTTACAGATTGACCTCCTCTACCAGACTGTGAGCTCATCAGATAGGATACTGCCTTACTCACCCTGATGTTCACTGCAAGATAGGCCAGAAATATCTCCAAACCCAAAGCTCAGATTGGAGGTCCTGGCAGCCCTCTTAGAACACTTGCCCTGGATCTGCCATGCTATCTCCCTGGAAAGCTCAGGATATGGACGTTTCCTAATGGGGAGGGTGACCCAGGTCTACCCTGAAGCCCTTCTCCATCACTAACGATCCCATCCAAAGCAGACATCCCCAGGTTGAGCCTGTTGGATCTCAGGGTTAAAGGACAACATAAGGCAGGAAAGTGTCACCCCCAGGGCCAACCAGAGGGCCACCTCCCATCACAGATCAGGTAACTGCTCAGTTCAAGGTGAAATCAGGGTAGAGGACCCCGATGGGCAGTGTTATGATGATGGGGTACCATGCATGGTCAGAGGCACACGAAGAATCAACTTTTGCATATATGTCTACCCAGAGCCTCCCTCTTCTCCTCCTCCCCCATAAGGTCAAGGGCAGGCTCTGTTTCTAGGTGAAGGTAGGGACTCAGCTATTGCCAGAGTGGCCTGTGTATAAAAGATGCTGGACCTTTGCATGCTGAATAAATGCATGATGAATGAATGAAACCTCCACCCTCACCGAGATCCAGGCTGAGGGCCTCAGCAGGGAAAGGAGGTTCAACCGTGGGATCCAACCCTGAGGATGCCCTGCCTGGGCTGAGAACAAGAGCACCAAGCGGCTTATTGGGAAATCAATAAGGAGGCGGGCCCCATCTGGGTGGCTGACGCGCTGTATACAGGCCTTGTGCAAACACAATCATCTCCTCCGTTATTAATGGGCCTGCTCGCTGCCTCTTCATTAGTGCTCAAATATCAACAGAAAACCGTTTACTTACCATGGGCTCCTGCTCGCGCCGAGCAAATTTGGACAGGGCTAGTCAAACAGGGAGCTTGTTGTTGGGCTAATGACAGAGCCCAGTGTAAAGTTTAGCAGCAGCAGGGGCAGGCAGAGAAGGCACTGGCCCACGCGTGCCCCTGGGGGCCCCCACAGGAGCCAGCTTGGGGAGCAGAGCGGGGCCGGGGAGAAGTGTGAGCCACACAGCCGTGGCCCCACATGAGAACTCTCCTGAGCCCCTCACACCACGCAGTCAGTTATGATTTCCTGGGATTGTCACCTTGATCCTGGAAACCAGACTTGGCAGGGATTGCAAGGCACCACGGAGCAGTGGCAGAGGGCATGGGCTTTACAGAGAGACGGCAAAGCACAAATTTCAGCCCTGGTTAATAGCGTGGCTAGTGTGTGGCTGTGTGTGCACGCATGCTCAGTCGTGTTCGACTCTTTGCAACCCCATGGACTGCAGCCCGCCAGGCTCCTCTGTCCATGGGATTCTCCAGGCAAGAATACTGGAGTGGATTGCCATTTCCTTCTCCAGGGGCTCTTCCTGACCCAGGGATGGAACCACACCTGCACTGGCAGGCAGATTCTTAACCACTGAACCACCCGGGTGTGGCTAGAAGTGAGTTATTCTCCTGGGCCTCAGTTTCCTCATCTGTAGAATGGGAAATGTGACAGTGTTTTTCTCCCAGAGTTGCCATGAAGATTGTGATACGGTGCCCAGCCCAGTGCTCAAGCCCCAGCATCCCATTTTGAAGATGAGAAAACTGGGACTTGAATGAATTTGAGACTTACCCAACGTCGTGTGCGTAGGAAGTAGCAAAACTAGCCTGGAGACCACAAGTTTCTGAACTCAGGTTCAGGGAACTGCCCCCAGGCATCTCCCCCAAGCTCTCTGCTGTCGACATGCACCCGGAGCCCAACCCCAAGACTTCATTCCACCTTGGGTAGCCTGAACTGTCCTGAGTGCTCAGCGTGGACCAATCTAAGCTCATCTTCCTGAAGAGCCCTGTTCCCTGTTCTTGCCCCCATTCTCTGTCTTCCTGCTGGAGTGTTGACTGAGAATGGGGGGTCTCTGGGACTCACCTTTCATTCTGACTCAGCCCTGGCCTCTCAGCAAGTGTTGTCTCTTCCCAGAATCTCCCCTCAACAGTCCACCTGGTTCCTAGGAGGGAGGAGCCTTGCAAGCATCCTGAGTGGTCTGAGTCCCGAGTCCCTCTGCCCAGTGGCCCAAGCTCGGGAGAGGTGTCCCAAGCACATGCTTAAGGTCACAGACACCCATTTAATGTCTTCCCCGGGGGCATCAGAGACTCTCAAGCTCAACCCAGGAGTCACCAGAAAGGATTAACCTCTGATGGCTGCAAAATCATGGTGGGGAGAGGGGAGTGGGCAGGGAGCAGAAGAGTCTATTCTTAGAGCTGCACTCTTTCCCCCTTCCCACTGGATCTTGCATCACATGCCTGCTCACACAGCTGCCGAGCATCTGTTGTGCACCAGGGCACCCCCATGCTAGGCCTTACCCCTGTCTGTGATAAGTTTGGGCTTGTTCTGGGGGTACGCAAGCAAACATGCCCAGTGCTCAGAGCTATGAGGCCCCCAGGAAGAGCTCAGGGGGCAGGGACAAAGTGGGGACTTGGTTCTCCCTAGGGAATTGAAGACAACTTCCTAGAGCTCAAAGGATGAGAATGAGTTTCCAGTCAAGGAGAGAATAACACCTTTCCCTCCACCTGGTCACAACAGCAGCAGTGCTGATGAGAGGCACGACAGAGAAGACAGCTGTGAGGCTAGGGGAGTAAAACGGGACCAGTCCTCAAGGACCCTCGGATCCCACTTGGGTGGCAACTCGTAGGTGTGCGAAGCTAACCGCGTTCACTCGGGCTTGATTTCAATGCTGTCCATGACAAGGAACTCATCCTCTCACCTGCCAATTTGCTCTGAGTCAGTGTTTTTGCACTGAAGCAATACCCACTCCCACCAAGACCTAAATCAGCCCCTGGGCAGTGCAAGGAAGCAAGTCCTCATTCGTTCTACAGAGCAGCACCTGAGCGCCTGCTGCATACTGGTGCTGGGTACAGAGAGGTGAAGAAGAAGGGCCAGCCCTGCTCTCAAGGAGCTGCATTCCGCAGGGGACAAAAGGAGACCATCCTCATGAACAGACACACAGCAGGATAATTTCCATCAGAGAGAACACTGGAAAAGTAAGGAAGTGTGTGTTGCAGTGGAGAATGCTTGTCGAGCGGACGAGGGAGCGATTTTGGCTTTTGTGGTCATAAAAGGTCCCTGTGAAGAGGAGAAATCTGAATGTGAGGTGCAAGGCAGTGAAAGACTGCTGGGTTTGGAGGCTTGTCAGCTGGGCGTGGGTGGTACCCAGGATGGAGACGGGAAGACAATGGGCAGGTAGGGATGAGCAGAAGGGTGAGTCAGTTACCACCCTCACCTCAGACAGACCACCTGTCAATCCATCCACACACACCTGGGCGCTGATGGGTGCCTGCCTGCACACACACGTGCACACGCTCCCATGCACACCTGCTCACTTCTTTGCTCTGTGCCCACACACACGGACCCAAGTGTGGGTCTCTGTCTCTACAGTAAGGAACACACTTGCAGGGCACGTGTGCAGCCCAGGGCTGGCCATCATCACAGAAACCAGGCGGCTCAGATGCACAGAACACAGACACGCACGTTTGTCCTCTTGCGTGTCCTCATGCACACCCCTAAGTCCTCGCCACACTCACCAGTTCATCTGCTTTTTTAACCTCAGCTAATGTGAATGTCCACCCCAGGGTGACTGGACTGGGTTTCTCCTCCAGAGGGAAAGAAATCCTGTTGCCTGAGTCATTTGAATCTGTCGCAATGAAAGGTCTCCTGACCAGAAAGAACAAGAAAATGTCACTGGCTGATGGGAACAATTTTAATGCAAAATGCCACCTTCTAATGATTGCACCTCTTGCCTCGGCTGCCAGCAGAAAGACACTCAGCTCTTTTCCAAGGGCCAGGCTCTGATCAAACAGTTTTGTACTTCCCTCTGCCTCCCCTCTCCCCAGAACTGTGCATGTCTCCGGCCAATCCTGGCTCCTCCCAGCACCAGCCCAGGCCTCCACCCGGAGAAGGCAGAAGGATGCCCCCTGGAAGGCCTGTCATGGGCCCTCTGTCACTCCCCCACCTTCAGATCCCTAGGCAGGGACAAGGGGCTTCGGGTCCATCTACTTTGACCCAGGACCTAGGATGAGGGGCTCTCCTTAGGGCTCTCTCAGTCCCCCCACCTCCCCTGACACCACAGTCCCCTCTGGGCAGAACCTCCTCTCTGTTTCCTCTCCAGACTCTAAGCTGCACTTAGAGAGGGGGGCTGCTTCCCATCTTGTCCACTACTGTGTCCTCAGAACCGAGCCCAGGTCTGGCACACGTCATAGGTGTTCCATGATATTTACTAAATGGGTGAAGAATAATGGAATGAAGGAACAAAGGAACCCCGCTCCTCTTACGCAGGGCAAGGGCGAACACATCCGCTTTTTCCCAGACTGCCCTGATCCAGCGGGCCCGCGGGGTGCACTCAGTCACCCCCTCTTCCTAAACCAGCCCAGGTGGTCCCTCCCACCCTTAAACACGCTCAGAGCCCTCCCCCTCCCCTCAACTCAGCAGGGAGCTTCATTTCCCCCGGTCCTCCGTAGCCCCACCTCACCTCTCATCACAGCAACTCCACTCCACAAACATTCACACTTCTCATTCTTGTTCTCTACCCAGAATGCTCTTCTTCAATGCTCTTCTTCACCCTGAGAAATCCTGTTGATCCTTCAATCCTCAGTCTAAGGATACCTCCCATGGCATGCAGCGTTCTAAAATGTGCCCCTTTGATATTTCAATATCAACCCAACCTAGGTGTTGCTATAAGGAATTTTGCAGAGGTAGTTCAAGTCCCAAATCAGTGACCTTAAAATACAGAGATTACTCAGGTGGCCTAATCTAATCATTAAGCCCTGTAAAAGCAGAGCTTCTTCCCACTCGTCCCAGGAGGGAAGTCAGAGAGATCGGAGGCATGAATCGTTGGCTTGACAGCGAGAGAAGGCTCATGGACTGGACCAGAGAGCAGCCCCTGGGAGCTGAAAGTGACCACCAGCCAATCGCCAGCAAGGAGGTGGGGGCCTTAGCCCTACAGCTGCCAACAACCTGAATGAGCTGAGAAGCGGGTTTTTTTCCTAAAGTCTCAGATGAGAACTCAGCCCAGCCAGCACCATGAGTTCAGCCTTGTGGATACTCTGAGCCAAGTTGGGCTTCCGACCTCCAGATCTGGGGAATCATGAATAGGCAGGCGGGGGAGGTACGAGCTTTCCATCATTTCTTTTAACTGTGGTAAAATACACATAAAATACACCATCTTAGCCACTTGTTGACGTACAGTTCAGTGGTGTTAAGCACATTTACATTGCTGTGTTGCCAATTTCCAGAGTGCTTTCCATCTTGCAAATAAAAGCTCTGCACCCATTAAACAGTAATTCCTGGTTCCCCTCCTGGCAGTCCCTGGTAACCACCTTTCCCCTTTCTGTCTCTATGAATTCATTTGTGCTGTTTTAGAGGACTCAGCGAGTGTGATTTATCTTGCAGCCAGAGAAGAGCAGTCCACCTCCTCTCTGAAGGCACGCTGATCTCTTTGATGACGCCCATGACTGTCTCCTCCAGGCTCCCCAGCTATGCAGACACTAGCAGGGGCAGCATCCGTGTCCATGTCCTGGTGGGGAAAGAGAACTTGGAAGTCCCCTTGAGAGTGGGGCCGAGAATGTATTCATCATTGGTTCCCCATGGTGCCCATTACCACATGTGTGCTTAGCCACTCAGTCGTGTCCAGCTCTTGTGGACAGTAGCCCACCAGGCACCTCTGTCCATGGGATTTCCCAGGCAAGAATATTGGAGCAGGTTGTCACTTCCTTCTCCAGGGGATCTTTCTGACCCAGGGATCAAACCCACATCTCTTGTATTGGCAGGTGGATTCTTTACCACTGCACCCACCATAGTGCCCATTACCACAATAGCTAATAAAAAAGACAGCTACCATTTTCCTATTTGTTAGCCATCTATTGTGTTTAGTAACAAGCTAAAAAACACCAAAAAAACACCAAGGTGGTAGTATTCATAATGAAAATAATAATCACTGTAATTTACAGCATGCTAGGTAAAATGTTTTATATATATATATATATATTCTCATTTAATTCTTACTGTGTTATAATGTCAAATTTATTATTATCCCATTTTAGAGATGATGGGAAAGACTCAGAGAGATTAAAAATAACAGTAATAACTTGCCCAAGATGACACATAGCAAAACTAAGTAGTAACCAGTAGGTTGCGCTTCATGGAATTATACCTGTTGGGACTAAGAGAACAAGGCCGTGTGGATGGGTCTTGTGGAGTGTGATCAGAGATGCTCAGGGCTGGAAGAGACCTTGGACTTCATCTCTGGAGGCTGGGCAAGACCCAGTGAGAATGTCAGAGGACACAGCAGGGCGAAATCAGGGTCAGATGCTGAAGCTGGGCCTGAAATGGGCAACACCTATGGGATCTTCCCAGGATAGAACCACAAGCTTCCCCATCCTCTGCCTGCCTCTAGTCTGCAGAAAAATTTTAGTCAAAGAATAAGTTTAATCAGAGAAGTAGGAAAATGCAGAAGCAAATGAAAGCAGTCAAACAAGACCAAATAATAATAGTTTAGTCATTAAGCAAAGTCAAGGACCTTTAGTTCCTCCTCAAGGACTAGAGATAACATTCTGAGTCATAGCCTTTGAGCTGTTTTGTAGATATTGAAACTCCTACTGGGTGAAAGAAGTTTAACTACAAGATGACCGACTGTAGCCATGACATACACTGCCACAATTCCAAGAACTGGCCTCAAAAAATGGGAACAAACTGACCTTGAACTGAAGATTGTGTGCATGTGCTAAGTCTCTCAGTCATGTCCAACTCTTTACAACCCCAAGGACTGTAGCCTGCCAGGCTCCTCTGTCCACTGGATTCTCCAAGCAAGAATACTAGAGTGGGTTGCTGCCGGGCCAGCCGGAAGATTTCAGCGAGCAACACGACGCGTTCCTTTAGGCTAAGAAATAAGGAGACAGAACAGATGGGGTCGAGAGGATCGCTGCAGTCAACGATGATTCTTTATTTCTCAGGGTTACATATATACTAAACCAAGAAGAGAGGCATCCGAAAGAAAATTCTTCCCCATGTACATCATCTTTAAGATAACAATCACCAGAGCTCTCTCATGGTGCCAAAGGCATCCTACTTATCTTAAGGGCAGTCGTGCAAAGCCATCTATCTGCACCTTGTGTGCATTCAAGGCTCACTAATGGTCTGTTAGGAGTTAACTTGGATAGTAAATTTCAGAGGGGTGGCGGGACAGAGAGCTATGTCTGCGAACAGACCCTTGATAATCAATCAAGGCAGCTCCCAGAGTCAGCTCTTTCAAGCCGCTCCCCGCAGGTTGCCATGCCCTCTTCCAGGGAATCTTCTTGACCCGGGGATTGAACCCATTTCTCTTGCATCTCCTGCATTGGCAGGCAGGTTCTTTAGCACTAGCACCACCTTGGAAGCCCCAAAATGAAGATGAACTGTACTTAAAACAATCAAAATGATGTTGCTCAGACCACTGCATGACTAACTTCAAAATGATTGTTGGACCTGATTTGCCACTCTGCATGTAGCAATCCCCCCCTGCCATATATACACCCCTGAAACTCCCCTTTAAAAGCTCTTGCCCCCTGATCAATAGAAGGGTGATTGGCCTTTGGACACAAGTCTGCCTTCTCCCCCAGTTGCCAGCTTCCAAAGTAAAGCAAACTTTCTTTTCTACCAACACTTGTCTCTCTAATGTTGACTTTCAAGTGGTGAGCAGCTGGACCCGAGTTCAGTAACAAGACCTGTAGTTTCAAACCAGGTGGAGGAAGATGGAGGGAAACTGAGAGGCAGGCCATCCAACCTCCAATCCTCTTCTTCAATCAGAGTAACTCCTTTTTAAACTACCTCATATGTTAGGATTTCCCAAGTGACACTAGCTGTAAAGAATCCGCCTGCCAGTGCAGAGGACATAAGAGACTTGTTTTGATCCCTGGGTCAGGAAGAGCCCCTGGAGTAGGAAATGGCAACCCACTCCAGTATTCTTGCCTGGAGAATCCCATGGACAGAGGAGCCTGGCGAGCTCCAGTCAATGGGGTTACAAAGAGTCAGACACGACTGAGCGATTGAGCACATCAACCAAATGTTAGAGTTCCAAAGAAGGCTCCAAAACAGTTTCCACTGCTAAAAACAGCCTGAAAACCACTAAGCTGTTCAAAACCTTTTTACTATGAAGATACTATACTTAATTATCAAGGTTCAGATTGGTGAAGTCTCTTGCCTAAGCTTATAGCCTTTGTGCGATCAAACCAAGACTAGACCACAAGTCTTCTCTCACATCACCTTGTGAGTCACCAGGAAGACCCTGCAGCAGACAACCAATTTTCCTAAATTCCATGGGGTTCTGCCACTGGACTTGAAGCTGTCCTTAGCCCAAAAGACTGATAAGCCAAAAGGACCCCATGCAAAGAACGAGAAGTGGCCTGGGAGTGAGCGCGTGAGGTGCCAGCCTCAACTCTGTCCCCATCCACTGGTGTGACCTAATGCAACTCACTTTTCTTCCTTGGACCTCAGTTTCCCCTTCTGTGAAATGAGGGTGTAGGCTGGGTATTCCTATAATTTTTCCAGCATCGACGTTACATGAGGCTGTGGTTCTGTGGTCACAGGAAGGCCAGCAAGGAAGAAACTCAGTCCTGCGGCAGTGACTCAGCACTCTCTTCCAGCTCTCTCCATTGCCACCCCGCCCCCACTAGGAAACGAGGAGAGACATTAAAATACAAAGCAGCCTCAGACAGGGATGTGGAGCGAAAGTACACAGACCCAGGCTGGAGGTGTCAGCACCAAAGGAAGTAATTTAATAAGGGCCCGCTTGGAAATTATATCACCCCAAATAATATAATAAACCCTAATTTACTCACATTTATCTCCCAGAGTTTTTTGGGGGAAGCATAATCTTGCCTGCTCTACAGTGATGGATTAGCGCAAGGGAAACTCCACTGGGAAATAAAAAAAAATACATCTTGTAGTTTTTGACGCATTATTATTCAGTGTTATCTCATATGCCTCATTCCAGGCCCATTACTCATGTTCACTTTTTCCCTTCTGTTTTTTTTTTCCCCCCTCCTTTCCTTGAAAATCGGGGCCAGAGGCATGGCTGTCAGCCCATGCCATCACTCAGCCATTCGTTTGAGCATCCCAACAGGGATCCCTGGGTTGGGTAAAGAGTGGTAGGAGAAAGCAGGGGCGACCTTCCGGAAATTCTCCAGGGGATGAAGGACATTACTGGTGGTCTGTGGTGACATGCTGCCTCATCTTTGCCCCCTTCTAGCCTGGAATCAGAGCTGCAACCACAGTTCTCCATGAGCCCAGCTGACCCCAGCAGTCTGAATGGACACTAAAGCCCTCTCATCTCCAGCTGACCACCAGGGCTGGCCTCGGACGGTTCTCTCTGAGCTCACTAAGGGATAGGAAGCTGCCTCAAGCAAGTGAGGGGATCTTATCAGAAAGATACAGAGGGAGCCACAAGGGCAGGAAGCAGGGCCAGGCCTTGTAAGGAAATTAACCAGGGTCAAGAAGCAGGGATGTGGACCTTCTGTCGTTCCCCATTCTCTTTGCTGTAGCTTCACATTCATATTCTCTCTGTCTCTCTCTGCCTCTGTGAATCTATTTCTAGTGTTACTCTCTAGAAACCGTCTTTCTTTGTGTATGATTTTAACTGGTCCACCCAGGTTCCTGGTTCTCCATCATCTCCGTGTCCATCCAACCATCCTTCCCCATCTCCATTCAACTAACTGGGTCCTGGCTCTCCATTTGCAGGAAACAGCCTCTGGGTGGCCCGGCTTGGGTCAGGAATCCAGCCTGCTGCAGGCAGCTATGGAGGCAGAGAGAGGGGAGGGGTGGGGGAAAGGGAATATGGTAGTTTCATGGCAGTCAGGTCCAAGGTTTCGGCCAGCAGTTCTATAAGAAGGAGATGCACACCAGTGGGCATACTAAGAGGTGACGGCTCCCACTTAATCTTTCTAAGGCTCACTTTCCTTACCTATAAAATGGAGCTGGTAATAGAAGGGAAGAGGTAATATTGATAGAAGGAAAAGAATATTGTAAGGGGAATTGTGCTGTGCAGTTTGCCTCACTCCGGTCTTCCCAGTATGTGCTGGAAGGCTCTTCCCTTTCTGCCCTCCGAGAAGAAGCAGATAGCCCTCTTTTCTCCTAAGCAAGTCCAGGCTGGGCTTCCCAGGTGGCGCAGTGGTAAAGAATCCACCTGCCAGTACAGGAGATGTAGGAGACGTGCGTTCAATCTCTGGGTCAGGAAGATCCCCTGGAGCAGGAAATGGCAACCCACTCCAGTATTCTTGCCTGGGAAACCCCATGGACAGAGGAGCCTGGTGGGCTACAGTCTGTGGGGCTGCAAAGAGTCGGACATGACTGAGCCCGTGGGCAGGGAGAAGTCCAGGCTACGGAGGGAGCAACAGGAGCCACCGTGTGGCTAGTGCTGCTTCTGTGGGCACCTGAAGGCAGCAGTGCGCAAACCTGCTGTCCCTGGAGAAGGAAGGAAAATGGGAAGGCCCACAGCACCCTGGGAGATGCCATGCATAATTGCTAATAAGCAGGCGTGACCGAGTCTTAACAATAATTAAAGTTACCAACTGAGAACTTGTCCATTTCGGGGTCTAATGGTTTTTCAGCACATTAAACATTAAAGGAGTAATCACCTCACACACACCGGTGCCTACGCAGCCGTCCTGTGTCTCGCCTGCTGATGGCAGAAATGGCAGGCAGAGCCCCAAGCAGAACCTGGTGGGGGGTGCCTCTTCACCTACCCTGGGGTTCCAGGAACAAAACCCCATGAGACCACCACCCCCTGCAAGCCCTGGGCGCTGCCTGCGAGAGCTGGTCTCAGCTTGGATGGGACATCTCCATGTGGTCCTCTGAGGTCTGAAAGAAGTCAAGCCCCCAGGTCAGGAAAGACCCTCCAAAGTCCCCTTGCCACACCTCTCCTCCACTGGCACCACTCCCAGGAAAGACGCTCCACTGACCATCCCCACCATCCGCCTGGCAGACCTCACCCCTCGTGGAACAGGACAGGGCCTCCTGGACACGCAGATAGAGTCCTCTGCAACTCTGTGCACTGTGTTAGGTTCTCATGTGTTTCCTCTTATTTCATACAATTTGTGGGGTAGATTTTGTTATTCCCATCTTGCAGCTGAGAAAATGCTGGCTCAGGGAAGCTGATGAATTTGCCCAAGGTCACACAGCTACGGAGGAGGTACCAACAGTCAAACCCGAGTGTAACTTCTCCAAGGTCTGTGCTCTTTAGAGAAATTCCCCCAAATGCAATGGCCAGACTCCCACTGGGCTGACTCTTCATGCGCCCTGAGAAGTTCTTCTGGGCCACCGGGGTGAGGATGCTGGAACTATTTATTGGCTTCATCTGAGGTGCAGTAGAAGAGACTCTTGACATGTAATTAAAAGAATTTGGTCCCCCAAGTCCCAGTTGTGCTCCTATTAACACAACAACCTTGGGCAAGTTGTTTAACCCTACTCATACCTCAGTTTTCTCATCTGAGAAATGGAAAGAATATTTTCTGCCTCATAGGATTTTTAGGCGGGATCAAAAGAGGAGCCTGGCATGCTGCAGTCCATGGGGTCGAAAGAGTGGGACACGACAATAACAGCAAAGGAGATAGTACATAAGACCTAGAAGGCTGAAAGTCATCACCATTCTTGGCCTTCAGACACCATCCTGTAAGGACCAGACAATAACAAGTATGTAGATAAAAGTGCAAATAGGCCCGCCCTCCATACATTTCTGTGCATGTATATATATATGTGTGTTCCTCAGTTCTGCTGTCTCCCAGCATGTGTGTGTACAGCTCTTGCCTTTTACAGATTTCCCAGGAATGGGGAATTCAGTGACCAAGATTTCCATCCCACCCTGGCTCCATCACAGCTTCCAGCCAGAGGCAAAATTCCTCCTCACCCACACCTGACCTCGCACGCTGCTCCTCAGTTGCCACCAGGACCCTTTCTCCAGCAGACTCCCAGCCCACCCTCCCTGGGCAGTGGGTCTCCAGACCTTTCCTGTTTCCCTTCTAAGATGCACCTAACTATGGTACTCTCCTAACTAATATATTTGCATGTTACAGGGTCTTTTAAGCTTCTCCCAGACTCTCAAAGGCAATATAGCTTTGGGAAAATGGGGACAAAAAGGCCCGGAATCCCTCAGAAACACTTTTTTTTTGGCTTGCTACATGGCATGTGGGATCTTAGTTCTCTGACCAGGGATTGAACCCAAGCCATAACAGTGAAAGTGCCGAATCTTAACCACTAGACCACCAGGGAATTCCCAGAAACACATTTCTTAATCCCCTCTGCTTCAGCAGATCTGTACCCAAACACCATAGTCACAGACCAGCCCAGTAGTCTGTGAGCTGATTCACTGGTACCCCAAATTATATCATCTTAGAAATGATAGTGTCCACGCCACAGTTCCGGGGTTTTGGAAAGGTCCTGCCCATGGCCCTGGATTACATCAGCAGATATCTTGCGTTCTGGACCCTGACTGGGCCCTTGGCCCTGTCCAAGGTGCTGGTATTTTTCTTGGTTGCTACAGACCCTTTGTGGGAAACGAATGCCCCTTTGGACAAGAAGACCTATTACCATAAAGTTGTTTCAGACAGTGGATTGAGGTGGGAAAGCCACAATCACATTTCCTTGTTAGTTCCGGTATTTCCCTCTGTGAAATGGGGGCAAGAATGATGACTCACAAGAGCACTGTGAGAACTGTATCTGATAACATATTGAAGCACACAGTAGACATTCCTTTCTTTTGGAAGAAAACTGACCTATATCAACCCTGTAGAAATCTATCTCTCAACTCTCTGTGGGAGCAATTCGACCTCTTCTGTGAAGCTTTTCCTGGCACCTGTCCCATCATCAGGAAACTAATCAATAGCTTTCCCCGGGGATTCCCACAGTGCTATGCACATGCCTCCCCCACCCCAGCGCTGACTCACTCTGCTGCATTGTATTTATCCATGTGCTCTTCTGCTCACCTGCCTTCCCCTCTGAACTGCAAGGTCCTCAAGGGTGGGGACCGTGCCTTACTACTCGGCACGCCCCTGCTGCTAGGTACATGAACACGTGAGTGCAGCCATACAGAGGGCAGTGCTCTTTCTTTGCGGAGAATTTCTCATCCATGGCCCCTATATGTCCCACTCAGCTTGCACTGCCCCTGCCTGCCCTAGCCTCTCTGGGCTGAGCCCACTCATCTCCCACCCTTGGAGCCTCAGCCTACCCCACTCACTCGCACTGAATTTCTCCAAGGCCATTTCTTCCATCATAAGGTGCAACTGATAATAACCTTGGATAAAACCTCTTAGAGTGCTTGGGGATATAATTTTCAGTTCATAAATGGTATCCAGAATGGCACAGTGGTAAAGAATCTGCCTGCCAATGCAGGAGATGCAAGAGATGTGGGTTCAACTCCCAAGTCAGGAAGATCCCCTGGAGTAGGAAATGGCAACCCACTCCAGTCTTCTTGCCTGGAGAATCCCATGGACAGAGGAGCCTGGCAGGTTATAGTCCATGGGGTTGCAAAGAGTCGGACACAACTGACCACACACACTATATAAACACTAGGTGTCACCCCTCCCTTTTCACTCTCTGCGTTTTCCCTTCATCCTGTTCATCTCCTAATGCCTGGAAGGAACCCCCACTCCTTTGCCCTGGACATTATGCTTTCACTATATCTGGATAGGTTGGATCCTCCTGGAAAAATTCTTGATCAGGACTCTGCCACCATCCCCTCCACTTTCCCTGAAAATGGGGCAGAATCTCTTGAGGAGTGCCTAGACGTACACTGACTTCTGTGCAGGGAGTGGCATGTCAAAGCTAGCTCCAGGGCAGCCAGAGCCTCTTGGTCGCTGGGAGGCAGAGGAGCTGAAATTGCCTAGCATCACATCCCCTGACTTTCTCAGCAAGCTGCATTCTCAGCCAGGCAGTGCCCCGCTCCAGCCTCACCCACTCTGCCTCAGCTGCTTTCTGCCACTGCCATGGCCACTCCTGACCAAGAAAACCATTAACAGGTCCACCCTAGGTCCGAACAGCCTCATCTCTCTCCCAGTCTCTGGCCTCATGGCTTCCTCCCCCTCTTTCTCTCCCCCTTTCCTCCACCTGTCCCTCCTTCTTATGCAAAATCCCAGTCTTGCTCTTAATGCAGAAATGGAATTATCTACCAGAATTTAAAAGGACAAAGGTAGAGAGAGCCAAATGGCAGCAGGCTTTCCTCTCCTTCCCTTTGATAAATTCCCTGCCTGATCCAGCAGTCTTTCAATTAGGTGGATTAAACTGTAACGGAGAGCTCTGGGGGATGGGGAGGAGCTGCCTGAAGGAGGCTATAAGTTCTATCAGAGCGAGCTGATGGCTCCAAGGGGGCTGCCCCGCCCCCCAGGAGGCTGGACAACTTCCTTCAGTGTCAGCATCTCATGCACCTCTTATTACCACCCAGCAGTTTACAGCCTGCAACCTCTTTATCATTCTCATTACCTCATTTGCTCTTAACAGGACACTCTGAAGTATCTATCATAATCCCTATTTTATCAGTAATAAAGCAGACTTAGAAAGGAGTTGACCAGAAGTCACAATACAGAGCTTAATCCTAGGAAGTCAGGGTGCTCCCCATTGCTCCCTGCCTTTTCCAGGCTCATAGTTACCCCATCACATGGGCCACAAAGTCCCCAGGGAGCTGGGAGGGCAGAGAGTTTAGAGCGGAGGCATCCTTGGACATGCATAACTGAAAGTTTGGGCAGGTGACTCCATGAGACTTGAGAAAACAAGTAAAATTCAAAGGTAACAAAACCCTGGACTCCACAGAGAAAGCATCCTTGGTTTTCCAGGCTCCAGTACTAGGGTGAGGCTATAGCCGGCTGAAGGATGATACATGGGGTAAAGCTGAAGTAGGTGATGTTGCTATGGAGAAGGGCTTTTCCATGAGCCCCACCTAGGTCTTTTCTGATAAGACTTCTGCACGGAAAATGATCGGTTGGAAGCAGATGGTTGGCACAGATGAGAAAACAAGTCATTACCCAGGTGAAGCGAGGTAACTGGGAAGTGACTTACCCAAGGTCAAACAACAGAACTATCAAAGGTCTTGGAACAGGATCTAGGTCTCCCAGCATCCAGTCCTGAATCCTTCCCACAGCATCTTATATTGGGTCAAACTGATGAGCTCTGGGGGGAGTGACTTAGCCAGGACCTAGGAGAAACTCTGGAAGATTGAGAAAACTTAGAAATGTAGATATTATTTAGTTAAGATCTTTTAAGTATTCTCTATTATATAAAATGAAATATCTTCCAAAATTGCAGCGACAGTTTGCACTTAATTAACTTATATGCAGAGTACGTCATGTGAAAAGCCAGGCTGGATGAATCGCAAGCTGGAATCAAGATTGCCAGGATCACTATCAACAACCTCAGATATGCAGGTGATACCACCCTAATAGCAGACAGCAAAGGGGAACTAAAGAACCTCCTGATGAAGGTGAAAGAGGAGAGTGAAAAAGCTGGCTTAAAACTCAACATTCAGAAAACTAATATCATGGCATCTGATCCCATCACTTCATGGCAAATAGATGGGGAAAAAATGGAAACAGTGGGAGACTTTATTTTCTTGGCCTCCAAAATCACTGTTGATGGTGACTGCAGCCATGAAATTAAAAGATGCTTCCTCTTTGGAAGAAAAGCTATGACATACTTTTTGTTGTCAGTCGATAGTCATGAACAACTCTTTGCGACCCCACGGACTATAGCATTCCCGGCCTCCCTGTCCCTCCCTATATCCCAGAGTTGGCCCAAATTCATTTCCATTGACATGGTGATGCCATCCAACAATCTCATCTTCTGTCACCCTCTTCTCCTTCTGCCTTCAATCTTTCCCAGCATCAGAGTCTTTACCAATGAGTTGACTGCTCCCATCAGGTGGCCAAAGTGTCAAACCTAGACAGCTTATTAAAAAGCAGAGATATCACTTTGCCAACAAAGGCCTATATTGTCAAAGCTATGGTGTTTCCAGTAGTCATGTACAGATATGAGAGTTGAATCACAAAGAAGGCTGAGTGCCAAAGAATTGATGCTTTCCAACTGTGGTGCTGGAGAAGACTCTTGAGAATCCCTTGGACTGCAAAGAGACCAAACCAGTCAATCCTAAGGAAATCAGTCCTGAACATTCACTGGATGAACTGATGCTAAAGCTGAAGCTCCAATACTTTGGCCACCTGATGCAAAGAGCTGATTCATTGGAAAAGACCCAGATGCTGGGAAAGACTGAAGGCAGGAGGAGAAGGGGGTGACAGAGAATGATGCTGGATGGCATCATCAAATCAATGGACATGAGTTTGGGCAAACTCTGGGAGATAGTGAAGGACAGGGAAGCCTGGAATGCTACAGTTCACAGGGTTGCTAAGAGTCAGACATGACTTAGTGACTGAACAACAACAAACATTGCATGCAGGGTGCTTTATAACAGATATTATGGGAGATACGGAACAAGAAAAAGACATTGTCCAGTCCTCACCAAGTATACTCTATAGATGCACACTTAGTCAATCCATAAGCATTCACTGACACCCCACTAGGGATGTTAAGAAGATCAGTATGGATAGGATCCCTGTCTTCTGGGTGTTTATATTCTGGTGGATAATCATAGCTTACTGGGGCTTCCCTTCCCCGGTGCTCAGCAGTAAAGAATCCAGCCACCAATGCAGGAGATGCGGGCTCAATCTCTGGGTCAGAAAGATACTCTGCAGAAGGGAATGGCTACCCACTCCAGTATTCTTGCCTGGAGAATCGATGGAGAGAGGAGTCTGGCGGGCTACAGTCCATGAGGCTGCAAAGAGTTGGACAAGACTAAGCAACTGAGCAAGAACAATCACAGCTTAATAAGCATTTACTACATGCTGGGAACTCTGCTGAGTGCTTTACCTATAGCATCTTAAATAATCTGCACAAGAGATCTGTCAATGCTCATTTTACAGATAATGAAATTTGAGATCCAGAAAACTGAAGAAACATGCTGAAGCACAGTTACTAGTGAACTTAAACAACCTGGGGTTTGAAGCCCGGCAGTTTATCTTCAGTGATTGTACTTTTACTTGCTTTACTACTGTGTTTTATTAGTGTGAAAAAGCTCCAAGGAATGTATATCCTCCCAAACACAGCCATGCAAACCACTTGGGCCCTAGGCTGACGATGTTCCTGGTCATTGGTCCCCGGGGGCCTAATGAACATCATCACATCATCACTATAATTCCTAAGCCTATCATGTTCACCTTTAGATTCAGCCCTCTGCAGCCCCTTTATCCCGGTAATGATTTACTGTTTTAATTGAGACTTCACTTAGGTAGAACTCATTGCCGCAAGCATGAGGGATTCCAAGCCCCCCCCACGTCCAAGGCCAAGGTTGGCCCAAGTCAGCCCTCTCGCCCTGGCTCTTCTGACTATAGCCACGGAGTGACAGAAAGCTGCAAGCAGTCCTGGGGTGGGGAGGTGGGGAGGGGGAGCGGTGTCCTTCCAGAAAGACAAATGGCCTTGTATTTTGTAGAGACGGCCCTGACGCTCAGTGGCCTTTGGCTTGGTGAGTGAGCACGGCACACAAATAGGTCAGTGCTGTCAGGAGGGAGGGTGGGGTGGCGAGTAAGTGGGGGGCCCAGGTAGGGAGAGGTGAACCTTGTCACTTCAGAGGAGCGAGCCTATGACAGTAGATTAGCAGATCTAACGAGCAGCCCAGCTACCCCCATCAACCCTGACACCTCTGTTTCTGCAGGCAGCAGCACCTGTCTGTCTGTCAGGCCAGGCCCTAGCCCAACTCGTCCCCCTCCCCGGATACCAGTGCCAAGGAAGCAGCCGTGTGACAGTGAGATGGAGGGCCAAATCGGGGGCTGAGCCAGCCCCCCACCTCAGAAGGGCACTTCTGCACAGTTGCCTGGGCCGTGGGCATGGCAGAGGCCAGAGATGGGGGGTGGGGGTCCTTTGATAAGCCAACGCTTACCAAGGACCTACTATGTGCAGGCCCTGGGCCAGTCTGTTTCAGGGATTTGAGAATGAACAAGACTCAATCCAGTCCTATTAGGGCTCCAGTATAGTCAAAAGGCGGACGGACTCTGATAGCTACAATCTACCATGGGAGTACAAGAGAGAGCCACCGCTCCAAGTTCAGAGACATGGGGAAGGCTTCATGGAGGAAGCAACTCTGAGATGAGCTTGGATAGTGGGTAGGATTTTGATAGGCAGGAAAACACCAGAACCAAGGAAGAGAAGCAGGAAAGCATGGGATGTCTGGGGGTCCTAGGAAATCCACTTGGTTAAACCATAGAACACAGGAGATATAACTAGAAAGGTACATAGGAATCCAGTGATGGAAGGTCTTGTATGCCAGGGGAAGTAATGTTTATTTTTACAAGATAAAAGTATTTGATTTGGGTAATGACTTGGTGAGAACTGGGGGGAAGGACCAGATGCAGCCAGAAGGTTGCAAGAGAGAGGTTTATTGGAGTAAGAGCCACTGGGCTTTACTACTCCCCAGTAAGGGAGCAGAAAACAGAAAGAGCAGTGTATCACCTAGGATTAGCTATGGCCAAGTACAACAGAAACCCAAGATAAAGTGCTTGTCCCTAAAAGAAGTCTAGAGGAAGCCAGTCCAGGGTAGACATGCAGCTCTAGATAACTATGGACCCAGGCTCCTTCTCTTTCTGTTCTAACATCCTAGCATACAGTGTTCATTCCTAAGGTTACTTCATGAACCTGAATAGCTGCTGAATCTTCTCCCATCGTTTCTACTAAATTTTAGGCAACAGGAAGAGGGAAACAGAGAAGGCAAAACTCTCCCCCTGAGCCAGTTCCCTTTAAAGAACCCTCACACTTTCTCTTACATCACTTCCTCTTACTCTCATTGACCCGAATTTAGGCACACGGCCAATACTAGCTGGAAAGAAAAAAGGGAGTCTTTTGGATGGAGCCACTGTGCCTTGAATACATTTATGATCTGTCCCTAGGGAAAAAAGACAGATGGCTATTGGAGGCCAAGCAGTAGCCTCTAGCACAGGAATCAGCAATACCTCTGAGACTGTCAGAGCAGGGACCTGGGAGGAAGATGAGCCCAGGGGCAAAACAGGGGAAAGAAGTAGTTTTGGAGTGAAGCTAGAGCCTGGTTTTGATAGTAGAAAAAAGATAGTTGCTTCAGAGTCTCTGCTGTATCCTAGCAGCCAGGGTCTCCTACGGGGCTCCCCACCATTCTTGGGGTCAAGCCTTGGAGATAACCCTCAGCTACAGAGGATGAGTGGAGAAGAATGGGTGGAAATGAGGCCTTGAGAGGACCAGAATCCCTTGTCCAGACCTGACAGGGGAAAAGCGTAGGCTCTGCATCATCACATGGGGGTTGGCATGTGGACAGGCTGATAGCACATGTCTAGAGCTACCCAACTGCAGGAGGAAACCAGGTAAAAGGGACTCAGAGCTAAGGCACAGACGGAGGTAAATACAGGATGGGAGGCTGCCTCCAGGAAGCCTGTCCTACAGGGGCCTGCCACAGAGGGTGCTCCCCTGCCTAGCACATCTGTCCCAGTGAGCTTGGGACAGACAAATTCCCCTGTCCCAGGACACCAGGCCAGCCTTCGAGGGCCTGATTCTGGACTGAGTCACACCCCATGTGACATCCCTGTGGAAGAGTCGGGACATGGGGAAGGGGAAGCCTGGATAGCTGTCTTCAGTTTGCTCTCCCCTCCCTCACTCAGGCAACGGACTTGGGGCCACAGGCTGAATGCCTTCTAGCACATGTGTGTCCTTTATATACAAATGAATGCGAGTATCACCCCTTCTTCCATCCCCATTAGGATCAGCTATTTCTTTTTCCAAATGCACTCTCACCTTGAAACATTTCTGTTCACCCCAACATAAATGTATGTCTTACAACAGAAATCTCTGGGTTTCCCCAAATGTCTAACATAGGGACGGGAAACAGATTTCAAGTCACCTTCCAGTGCCAATAGCTCCTTAGTCACTATCTGAGATGCTGTGTTGACAAGGCTTCTGAGGACTCTTCTTGACTCAGTAGGGAAATGTGCTGTAATCTAGTTTGATGTCTGCCATGGGAAAGCAAGAGAGGATAGTGCAGCAGACTCCAGCTAACTACCATCCCTGATGTAGCGCATAACAGGTACTTAATAAGTGTTTAGTCAATTAATGCATGGGCTCCAGTGGGTCAAAGTAAGGGTCATCCTTTCTTTCTGTAACTGCCTCCCTCACCCTGGGTCTGGAGTGACCTTGTACTGTTTCGTCCCAAACCACAGTCAGGTGTCCAGGCAGAGTGACCTCTAGAAGGAATTTTTTTTGACTATCAAGTGCAGCGTTCTTGATGGGCAACTTTTGTCTCTCTGAGAGACTTTCTTCCTGAATCCAGGGCTCGATACCTTGGCCCAGAAATCCACGTCAGTCTAGGGGCATTCTGAGGCCAGAAATGGTTGTTACAGGAAGGGACAGCCAGGCCTCTATTCCCTGAGACTCTAAGTGGATTCAGGCAACTCTCAGAAGCCCAAATCTTGAGGGTTCAAGAGGTAACTTCAACTAAGGTGGCCCAATTCTCATGCCCAGATCCAGCCAGCAGGACTATTAGAAGAGGTCATCAGGTTTTCCCCCAAACCTCCCCTAGCAGACACCAGACGGACCTCTCTGCTGGCAGGTTCTGTTCCCCGGCCTCACAGACCTGCTCAGCACCCCTGGTTCCAAGCACCCCACCCTCCCTTCCCCTGTCCAGGCAGAGCGCAGCCTCACGCTCCACCGGGCAGGCTGGTGCATTCTGCCTCAACTCTCCTGAGCCCTCCGACGTTAGCCAGCTAACGAGAATGGATCTGACAGAGCAGGATTACCCACTCGGAGGGAGCCGACTGATTGTGTTTACTCCCAAACCTGGCCCTATTTAGTGGTCTGTGTGCATCATTAATCTTCTTCCACAATCCGTTCCCCATCTGCTCCCACTTTTTAATGAACTGCCACTTGTCGCACTCAATAAAATCAGCACTTTGCGAGAATTTCAGCAACGATGGACGGACAGGGGAAGGCAGGAGGCAACCAGCAACAGGCGATGAGGCAGAGGGAGGGAAAGAGGCGGCGATAGAGACATCCCCGCGGGCTCGGAAACAGCGTCCGATCTGCATGGGCAAATGAATCACAGTGCGCCTGGTGCTCTGGGCAGCCTTGCCCCCAAGCAAGGCTCTAATAACCACATCAGACCAGGGCACTGGCAATTCTTACACCACACCCTGTCAGGCTGGGTTTGATCCGAGCCAGCCTGCTTTACACAATTATTCTCCTGGTCGTGAATGGCATAGGAGGCATGGGGATGGACTTTTCCAGACGGGGCTGCCAGCTCTGAGGATTCATCCGATACCAGGCTATTACCTCCTGATTACCTGACTTGGCAGTCGACCCACTCTGAGCTGTGAATCAACAGCAGGAAGGGCGCGTGGGGAAGCTTAGGCTGCAAATTGCACTTTTCAATCACGTGTCAGAAGTGTAATGAGCACTGCATCCAGGGGCTCCGAGGATGGGGAAGAGTGGACGGGGAGCTTGAAGATGGGTGTCCCTGCTCTACTTGGGAATCTCAGGGCTGGAGAAGTCACACCGGGGTCATCTAGTTTGAGGTTCAAGAAGAAAACAGGGCTAAAGAGGTGCTTCCCAGGTGGCACTGGTGGTAAAGAACCCGCCTGCCAATGCAGGAGACATAAGAGACGCGAGTTCGATCCCTGGGTTTGGAAGACTTCCCTGGAGGAGGGCATGGCAGCCCACTCCAGTGTTCTTGCCTGGAGTATTCCACGGGCAGAGGAGCCTAGTGGGCTACAGTCCACGGGGTCGCAAAGAACTGGACACAACTGGAGCAACTTAACACACAAAAAGGTGAAGGAACTTGCCCAAGGTCACTGCCTCCGTCCCCGGGGGTGGCTCTAACAAGCTACCAAAAACAGGTGCCTGAGAAACAACAGACATTTGTTTCTCACAGCTCTAGAGGCTTGGAAGTCCAAAATCAAGGTCCCAGCAGATTTGGTGTCTGGTGAGGGCCCACTTCTTGGTTCATAGATGGTCATTTTTCCCCGTGCCCCTGAGTGGCTGAAGGAGCAAGGGAGTTCTCTGGGGCCTCTTTCATAAGGGCACTATTCCCTTCATGACCTAGTCACCAGCCCCCAGAGGCTCTAATACCATCATCCTGCAATATCATCACATCTGTTGTTGTTGCTCAGTCATGTCTGACTCTTTGCAACCCCATGGACTACAGCATGCCAGGCTTCTTTGTCCTCCACTATCTCCCAGAATTTGCTCAAATTCATGTCCGTTGAGTCAGCAATGCTATCTATCTCATTCTCTGCCACCCTCTTCTCTTTCTGCTTTCAGTCTTTCCAGCAACGGGGTCTTTTCCAATGAGTCAGCTCTTTGAATCAGGTGGCCAAATTATTGGAGCTTCAGCTTCAGCCTCAGTCCTTCCAACGAATATTCAGGGTTGATTTCTTTTAAGATTGACTGGTCTGATCTCCTTGCAGTCTCCATCACATTGGGCATTAGTATTTAACATGCTGGGCGCTTAGAATCAGGGAGTGACCTAAAGAGTCAGTCTATAGCGGGGACAAAGTGGCAGTCAGCATGTGGACCGTTTGGGGAGGGTTGGATCCCAGGGCTGACTCTCTCTCACATGGGGAGTAAGGCCTAGGAGTCAGACTCTGCCTTCTTGGGGACCCTTTCCTTCAAGATAAGAAGCTCTAATACCCTCTTCCTAAAGGCTGTGTCCCAAATAGTTTCTGGATATTTGCCGAGCAGGGCAGAAAGTATTGGGATCTAGAAGCAGTCTTGGCCTCACTGGCCCAGGTGTCTAAGAAGCCTGGGCCTCATGCGCCCACCAAGTCAATGGCTGCCCCCACCCTCTCAGTCTGGGCCATGGAGCTCCTGCCTCAGGGTCTGGTCAGTCAGTGGATCTGTGCACAAGTGTGAACACCTATCATACCACGAGCTACTGACAAACAGGCCAGATGTACAGTCTGCCCGAAGCTCAAGGGGCTTTGGGCTTGCAGTTCAATGGGTTTCCAATCCAGTACTTGGGTCCCCCACCAGGACCCTGGTGATCCCCTTCCTGACAAATAGGATTCTGCTCCTGGGGCCTGCCAACACTGCGTGTCTCTGCACCCCGCGCCCCACCACCACCACCGCCATTGCACTGCCAGCTCCATCAGGCAGAGTCGTGAAGTGTCCTGTTCATGCATTATCCTCAGCATCCCAAACAGTGCCTGCCAGGTGCCCAAATAAATATTTATTGAGGAAGCAGATGACCAAGGGCTTCCCTGGTGGCTCAGTAGTTAAGAGTAAGCCGATTGCCACAACTGATGAAGAGTTCACATAGCAATGAAGACCAGCACAGCCAAAAATATATTAAGTTTAAAAAAAAAAGCAGATGGTCAAATAGATGGATGAAATGAAGGCCCAGAACCACCTTACTTTGCATGTCATCTGCCTTTGGGGTCTTAGAGGCTTCTTCCTCCTCTCTCATCTCCTTGGTCTCTCTAAGGTTGCTCCCATAGCCCTCTCAGTATTGAGCTGGGAAGGGCTGGAGCTTGGGGGTCCAGCCCTGAAGCTACATCCTTCTCCTGAGCCCAGCCTACTCCTGGACCACTTTCTCCCGTGCCTCACCCACCAGCGCTCCCTGGGTCCCCATCGCTCAAGGTGGAGTCACCAGGAGTGTGAAAGGAAGATGACCCTACTCACAGTGTTCGCTCTGGGCCCCAGAGTCACCCTAGCCTGGCTGACACTGCACAGCCCTGTTTCTGCTTCAGCCGCCCTCCCTCTTCAGCACAGATGCTCTGGGCTCAGAAATAGTGTGCCTACCCCCAGATTTTGCCCACATCTGTGAAAGGAAGTACCACTTGAGACAGAGAGTCCCTTGAAAGTCACAACTGAGAGGGAACAGAAAGGAAAGAGTGCCAACTTCCCATTTGCAGAAATGTAGGGAAGGACCAGGGACCAATGGCTCCCTGGTCCTTCCCCAGCCCTGGGGACATCAGAGAAGCAAAAGGGAGAAACAAAGGCAAGAAAGAAATAGTGACCATGAGACAGATGGAGAGTGCCCCACGGTGCCCTGGGAAGGAGATGCCAGCTCACCCCATCATCACCATGGGGCAGAAAAACCTCAGAGCAAGCCCAGGATGGGCCATCAGGAGAGTTACATCCAGGTGGACATTGAGAGCCCCCCCAACCACACACACACACAAATACACACAACCACACACACCCATACACACACACCTGTACACACACACCCATACACACACACCATAAAGACTAGGATTAAAACTTAAGGCAGTTCCCTGGGGGTCAGGGTCACCTAACAGAGAAGGGGATGTTGGTGGTTCCATAAACAGTGATCAGACATGGGCTACACTAACAGGGTTCTGCACATTGATGTTCACTTATCCATCCTCCCGCCACCCCAACACACCCTAAAGTTACCTGAAGCAGCACCAGGTGAGGGTGAGATTCATCTGCTCCCTGCTCAGTATGTGTAACAGCCAAGATGACTGACACCTCTGGAGAATATCAGTTCACAAAGGAAAATGATAAAGTATCTGAGGAAGGCAACCCTTTTTTATTGAAAAAAAAAAAAAAGATAAGAAAGTAGAGCAGACAAAAATTGAATTAAAAGAATAAACAGAACAAGAATTTAAAATAACTTTATAATAATGATTCTCTAAGAGATACGGGAAGGCACTGGTGAATGAAGCAGGGACACACAGCTTCTACAAAGAGGCAATTGAAAATTCCAGTAGGATAAACATCATGGTTGAAATAAAGAAGTCAGTAGATGAGCTGAACAGCAGAACAGATTCAGCTAAAGAACTAGAAGATTAGATCAATGCTAAATAGCACCATAAAGGGATAAAGAGTTATAAAATATAAAAGAAAAGCAAAGATAAACGAAACACAGAAGTAAAAATGTCAATATGTATTTAATAGGAATCCTCCAAAGAAAGAAAAATGAACAGAGGGGAGAAATATTTCCAAGGAAT
Source organism: Cervus canadensis (assembly GCF_019320065.1). Lineage (NCBI taxonomy): Eukaryota > Metazoa > Chordata > Mammalia > Artiodactyla > Cervidae > Cervus > Cervus canadensis. The sequence goes on from NC_057396.1 coordinate 24,347,594, forward strand.
AATGATTGAGAACTCATAATTAAAGGAAGTTGAAACACCTCAGATTGAAAAGGCTTATATAGTGCCTCATACAGGATGACTCTGGGGGTGGGGGAGGGGGAACTCTAGACATTCTCTTGAGTAACTTAAGATCAAAAGTAATAGGTAAAAGTTTTAAACCTTCCAAGAGAAAAGAGCAGATAAACTCAGTTCATATGAACAAGAAGCAAATCAATGTCAGAATTCTCAACAGTGATCCTAAATACAAAAGAAAAAAGAGCAATACAGTAATATATTTCAGTGTGCAGGGAAAAAAAACCTTTAAACATATAATTTCATATCCAACTAACTCCTATTTAAAAATAAGATCAAAATTAAGGATAGTAACAGACAGGTGAGATCTCAGACTATTCTCTTTAGAAACTCTTGGAGAGGGTCAGTCAGTCAGTTCAGTCGCTCAGTCATATCCAACTTTTAGCGAGGCCATGGACTGCAGCACGCGAGGCTTCCCTGTCCATCATCAACTCCTGCAGTTTGCTCAAACTCATGTCCATCGAGCTGGTGATGCCATTCTACCATCTCATCCTCTGCCATCCCCTTCTCCTCTCGTCCTGCCTTCAATCTTTCCCAGCATCAGGGTCTTTTTGCAGGAGGATTCTTTACTACTGTGCCACCTGGGAAACCAGAGTGCAACCATCACAAGCTAGAAGTAAAATTTTAAGCAAATCTAACATGGTAAGACAAGCTTCCCAGATAGCACTAATGGTAAGGAATCCACATGCCAATGCAGGAGACATAAGAGACACAGGTTCAATCCCTGGATCAGGAAGATTCCCTGGAGGAGGACATGGCAACCCACTTCAGTATTCTTGCTTGGAGAATCCCAGGGACAGAGGAGACTGATGGGCTACAGTCCGAAGGGCTGCAAAGCATCAAACACGACTGAAGCAGCTTAGCACGCACGCACGCAACATGGTGAGACAAGGTGAGAATCATCACTAAAGTGAGAGATAGCTGTTAGGAACTATATTCAGGGGAAGAGAAAAATATGAATATACTTCAGAACATAAGGGGAAAAAGGTCATCAGAAGTCTTAAAAGGGGACTTCCCTGGTAGCACAGTGGTAAAGAATCAGCCTTCAATGCAGGGGATGCAGGTTTGATCCCTGGTCCAGGAAGATTCCATGGGGTCCGAGAAGATTTCACATGCCACGGAGCAACTAAGCCCTCATGCTGCAACTAAGACCCAATGCAAATTTTAAAGATAAATAAAGAAGTCTTAAAAGGGCAACCAACAGAAAAATTAAAAATAGAATGAATTACTTCTGACCACTCAGCTTTTACAAGGTTATGCTACAGTAACAGGTAACTCCATCTCAGTGACTTGCAACAATAATGGTTTATTTCTCATTCAGGTGTTGGCAGCAGGCCAGCTACTGCAGGTGTGTTTGATATATCTCCCCATTCCAGAACCTGGCTGAAGGAACAAGCCTTATCTCAGCCTCAAGGCAGAGAAAAACGTGCAGTAAGGGAACCACATGATGATACTTAATACTTCTGCTCAGAAATCATGGTCAGATCTTTCTGACTCATATTCCATTTGTCAAGTAAATCTCAAGCCATGCTTGATGTTAACAGAATAGGAAAGTATAGTCAACTCATAGAGAAAGGCAGCAAGTCACAGCACAAAAGGCAGGAATGTATAATCTTCTTGAGGGGAGGATGGTCACATCTTTGAAACCAGGAAAAGAAAATTCACTCTAATTCATATAAGGCATAAAATGGGAAAGGGGCTAGAGAATTACATAAGACAGCAGAAAGGAGTACTAAAATAAATAGAAATTGTAACAAAGACAGGGGGCTTCCCTGGTGGCTCAGTGGTAAAGAATCTACCTGCCAGTGCAGGAGACACAGGTTCAGTGATTCCTGGTTTGGGAAGATCCCACATGATGTGGAGCAACTAAGCCAGTCTGCCACAACTGTTAAGCCTGTCCTCTACAGCCCATGTGAAGAAGGAAAGGGCAACCCACTCCAGTGTTCTTGCCCAGAGCATCCTGTGGACAGAGGAGCCTGGTGGGCTGCCGTCTACGGGGTTGCACAGAGTCAGACACGACTGAAGCGACTCAGCAGCAGCAGCAGAGCTACAGCCCTTGAACCACAGCTACTGAAGCCCATGCGCCCAAGAGCCCCTGCTCCTCAACCAGAGAAGCCACTGCAATGAGAAGCCCATGCACATCAACAAAGAGTAGCCCTGCCCCTCCTCACCACCCACGTGCAACAACAAAGACCCAGTGCAGCCAAAAATAAATACATACCTTTTTTTAAAAAAGAAGTGGTAACATTCAACTTTAAAAAAAAAAAACAAACAAAGATATGGAATCACATATGTGTTGAATTTTCTTGAAAAAGCAAAAGCCAGTAATAAATTTTCTATAAGAGATATGTTTAAAAACAAAATTTAGTTCCCCAGCCTGGATAAGATAGTGCAGATCCATTTTACTGCTCTTCCCCAACTCAGAGCTATAAACCCTGGAAATCATGCCAGAAGCAAAGGTGCTGAAAGGCTGAGTTTACATAGGACCCTGAGACTCATAATATAACAATATATAAAATGTCCAGGAAACAATTTAAAAGTCAACCATCATACCAAGAATCAAGAAAAATCATAGTTTGAATTTTAAAAGGCAATCAACTATGCCAACACTGAGATGAATCAGATGTTGGAACTGACAACATATTTCTAAAGAACTATCATAAAATGCTTCAATAATCAATTAGAAATTCTCTTGAAATAAATGAAAACAATAGACAATCTTAGCAAAGATTAAAGTTATTTTCTGAAAGAACCAAAGGACATTATAGAGTTTTAAAATAACAGAAATATTTTTAAAGAAAACCTCAGTGGATGAGCTCAGTGAAAGAGTAAAGATGATCGAGGATAAAATCAGTGAACTTGAGCACAGATTAATAGATTTCACACAACTGAAACAATGGAGAGAAAATACAAAAAAAAAAAAAAAATGAGCAGAGCCTCCAGGATGTGGGGAATAATTACAAAAGATCCAACATTCAAATCATCAGAGCCCCGATATAAAAGAAGAGAGTGCAGCTGAAAGATTATTTAAAGAAATATGGCTGAAAACTCTTCAAACATGGCCAAGGAAACAAACCTACAGATTCAAGAAGCTGAGCAAACAGAATAAACTCAAAGAAATTCAGGCCAAGAAGCATCATAATTAAACTTCTGAAAACCAAAGACAAATCAAATTTTTGAAAGCAGTCAGAGAAATGACACATGACCTATCGGGGAACACCAATTCAAATCCATCAAATCACAGTGGATTTTTCATCTGAAATCATGGAGGTCAGAAGGATGTGGCACAACATTTTTCAAGTTTTCAAAAAAATGAACTACCAACTACAAATTCCATGTCCTGTGAAAATACTCCTTTAGGAATGAAGAGAAAATAAAGATATTCTCAGACAAAGAAAAACAAAAAGAATGCCTTGCTACCAGAGCTGAGCTATGCTTAGAGATTGACAAAAGAAATTTTTTCAAACAGAAAGGAAATTATTTTAAAAGAAGAAGAATCCTGGAGCATCAGGCAGGAAGAACAAAAAATAATGGTGCATACAATACTATCTTATTCCTCATACTTGATGACTGAAACAAAAATTGTAACATCACCTGATCCTCAATCTCCTGAAATTTGGAGAATTCATGCAAACACTTCAAAAATAATTCAGTTCAGTCAATTCAGTGGCTCAGTCATGTCCAACGCTTTGCGACCCCATGAATCGCAGCACACCAGGCCTCCCTGTCCATCACCAACTCCCGGAGTTTACTCAAACTCATGCCCATCGAGTCGGTGATGCCATCCAGCCATCTCATCCTTTGTCGTCCCCTTCTCCTCCTGCCCCCAATCCCTTCCAGTGTCAGGGTCTTTTCCAATGAGTCAACTCTTTGCATGAGGTGGCCAAAGTGTTGGAGTTTCAGCTTCAGTATCAGTCCTTCCAATGAACACCCAGGACTGATCCCCTTTAGGATGGACTGGTTGGATCTCCTTGTAGTCCAAGGGACTCTCAAGAGTCTTCTCCAACACTACAGTTCAAAAGCATCAATTTTTTGGCACTCAGCCTTCTTCACAGTCCAACTCTCACATCCATACATGACCACTGGAAAAACCATAGCCTTGACTAGACGGACCTTGGTTGGCAAAGTAACATCTCCGCTTGTTAATATGCTATCTAGGTTGGTCATACCTTCCTTCCAAGGAGTGAGCGTCTTTTAATTTCATGGCTGCAGTCACCATCTGCAGTGATTCTGGAGCCCAAAAAAAGTCAAGTCTGACACTGTTTCCACTGTTTCCCCATCTATCTGCCATGAAGTGATGGGACCAGATGCCATGATCTTAGTTTTCTGAATGTTGAGCTTTAAGCCAGCTTTTTCACTCTCCTCTTTCACTTTCAAGAGGCTCTTTAGTTCTTCACTTTCTGCCATGAGAGTGGTGTCATCTGCATATCTGAGGTTATTGATATTTCTCCTGGCAATCTCGATTCCAGCTTGTGCTTCTTCCAGCCCAGCGTTTCTCATGATGCACTCTGCATATAAGTTAAATAAGCAGGGTGACAATATAGAGCCTTGACGTACTCCTTTTCCTATTTGGAACCAGTCTGTTGGTCCATGTCCAGTTCTAACTGTTGCTTCCTGACCTGCATATAATTAACACCACTTTTACACAGCTCTACTAAAAACAGAAAAGGAGGAAATTTTCCCCAATTCTACAAGGCCAGTTTTGGTAACAAAACTAGACAAAGAAAGTACAAAAAACAAAAAGGATAACTACAGATCAGTATCTCTCACAACTAGGAAAAATCCTCAATAAAATGGCAAACTGAATCCAACAACATATAAAAAGAATTATACATATGACTGAGTGGGATTTATTCTAGGTTTGCAAGGCTAGTTCAGTATTCAAAAATCAATGTAGTCCACTATCAGTGAGCACACAGAAGCAGAAATTTAAAAGCACAATACCATTTACTCCAAAGAATGAAATATTTAGGCATAAGTTTAACAAAATATATGTAGAACCTGTATCCTGAAATATACAAAGTGCTGATGAAATACATTAAAGAAGATCTAAATAACTGAAGAGCCATACAGGTTCACAGATTGGGAAGACTCAACATAGTAAAGATGTTAATGCTCCTGAAATTGATCTATAGGTTGAATGCAATTCTTATCAACACATTTTTTTGTAAACAAAGAAACAGTAAGATGAGAGAGAGAGAGATTAATTATAAGGAATCAGCTCACATGATTATGGAGGCTGATAAGTCCCAAGATCCACAGCTGAGAGGGAAGCTGAGAGGGGGACCTCCTTGGTAGTCCAGTGGCTAAGACGCCACACTCCCAATGCAGGGACCCAGGTTTGATGACTGGTCAGGGACCTAGATCCCCCATGCTTTTCCCCAACTTTGGTTTTCAGATGTTTAATTATGATGTTTCTTGTATAGTTCCTGTTTGAGTACAGGCCTGAAGACAGGGGAAGACTGAGGTTTCAGCTTGAACACTGTCAGGCAGAGAGAGAACAAATTCTCCCTTACTCAATCTCAGTTCTATTCAAGACTTCAGTGCTTTGGATGAGGCCAACCTGCTTTAGGGGAGGGCAATCTGCTTTACTCATTCTAGGGATTCAAATGTTAACCTAATCTGGAATATCCACACACCCTCACAGACACACCCAGAATAACAGTTAATCAAATATCTGGGCAGGGTGACATATTAAAAAAAAGACAAAAATAAAATTTAAAAATTAACCATCACAGTAGACAAGCTTATTCTAAAATTTATAGTTGGGCCTCTGTATGCACAGATGTGGAGCCCACAGACATGGGGAGCTGACTGTACGACACCAGTTGATATAACAGAGGAGCATCTGAGGATTTGGTATCTGCTGCAGGGGTGGGGGGTGGGGGGAGGGCAGAACCAATGTCCTGTAGATAATGAGGGATAACTGTATGTGAAAGGGCATAGGCTCTTGAATTGCTAAAACAATTTTAACAAAGAGGAATAAAGTGAGAGAAATCACTCTTCCTGATATTAAAAATTACTTTATAGCCATAGCAATCAGGACAATGTGGTATTGACAAAGAGATAAACACATAGATCAATGGAACACAAGAGAGAACCCAGAAATAGATCTACACAAATACACTTAACCGATTTTTGACAAAAATACAAAAGCAATTCAATGGAAGAAGAATAATGTTCTCAACAAATGATGCTGGAACAATTGGATTTCCATAAGCAAAAAAATGAACTCTGACCTAATCTGACAGCTTATAAAAAATTAACTGAAAATGGATCACAAATTTAAGTGTATAGTTGTAAAACTATAAAATTTTTATTTAAAAAAAAGTAGAAAAATCTCCTGGTTCTAGAGCTGGATAATATGTTCTTAGATTTGATACCAAAAGCAAGATTTATAAAGGAAAAACCTGATATATTAAATTTCATAGATGTTAAAAACTTTTGTTCCATGAAAGTCTATATGACAAGACACACAATGGAAAGAATATTTGCAAACCACATCACAATAAAAGAATAGCATCTAGAAAATATAAAGAAAATACACATATACAATTAGAAACAACTAATGTTGGAGAACTTGGATGCCCATAAGCAAATATATAATTAGAAAATGAGCAAACTACATGAACAAACACTTCACCAAAGAGGACAAACAGATGGTAAATAGGCACAGGAAAAGATGTTTAACATCATTAACCATCAAACAAATGCAAATTAAAACCACAATGAGATGTCGCTGTATACCTCTCATTATGACGAAAATAAAAAACAGGAACACCACCAAATGCTGGGAAAGATGTGGAAAAACTGGGTCACTCATACATTGCTGATGAGCATGTAAAATGGTACCGCCACTCTGGAAAATAGTTTCTTGTAAAACTAAACAAGCAATTACCACAGAGCAAAGCAATTCCACTCTTGGTCTCAGAGGGGGAAAAAAAAAAATGTATGTTTGCCAAAAAAAAAAAAAAAATTGTACACAAATAACAGCTTAGTTTGTAATACCCAAACAATGGACATTTCAGATGTCCTTCAACAGATGAAGGACAAACTGCAATGCAGACATACCATGGAACACTATACTTAGCACTATACTTAACACTATACTTAAAAACAATGAACTATTGGGACTTCCCTGGGGGTCCAATGGTTAAGACTCCCCACTTCCACTGCAGGGGGCACAGGTTCAATCCCTGGTTGGGGAACTAAGATCCCACATGCCACATGGTCTGGTCAAAAAACAAATTAGAATATCAGTATATCATTAAAAAAAAAAAAAGAATGAACTATTGATACAGACAACAACTTGGATAAATCTGAGAATTATGCCAAGTGAGAAAAGTCAACCTCAAAATTTTATGTGTTACATGATTCCATTTAAATAACATCTCCTTCAACAACAAATTAGTGGTTGCCAGGGATTAGGAACAGTTGGGGAGGGAAGGTGGAGGTGGATGTGACCACGAAAGGACAATAAGGATCCTTGTGGTAACAGAACTGCTCAGCATCTTGGCTGTGGTGGTGGATACACAAACCAACAGATGTGATAAACTGTAAAGAACTAAATGTGCACACACAAAGATTTAACCATCCACACACAAATGAGTACAAGTGAAAGTGAGAACGTCTGAATAAGGAATAAGATTGGCGGATTGTATCAATGTCAATATCTTGGTTGTGAAATTATACTACGGTTTTATATAACATTACCATTAGGGGAAACTGGTTAAAGTGTACACTGAATGGATCTCCCCATATCTCATATAATGTATGTGAATCAACAATTATCTCAAAAATTTTAATTAAAAAACCAAAATCTATAGAAAAGTTGAAAAATAAAGATATGATATGGCAGAAATGGAAGACTACCAATTATATTCATTCTTCCCCTCTTCTATATAATACAATTTCAACTGGACACATGGGCTTCCAGGAACAGACTACATTTCCCAACTTCTTTTGAAACTAAGAGTGGCCTGTAACTAAATTCCAATCTTGGGATGTAAGCAGTAATAATGTATTCAACTTCCAGAAAGTATTCTTTTTCCTTTTTCCAGGAAGTATTCTTAAAGAAAGGGTGGCACTTCCCTGGTAGTATAGTGGCTAAGATTCCATGTTCCCAATGCAGGGGACCCAGGACCCATCCCTAGTCAGGGAACTAGATCCCACACTGCAACAAAGATCAAAGATCTTGTGTGCCATAACTAAGACCCAGCACAGCCTAAATAAATAAATAAACAGAAATTAAAAGAAAAAAAAAAACAAAAAACGAAAGCAGGCATGCCCTTCTCCTTCCCCTTCTTACTAAATCATGCGCAAAAAGGACATAACCTAGGAAGGACTATGTCCTTGCGGAAAGACCCTGGGGCCCTAAGGACTTTATGTAGTTGCCATAACTGGTCTCATCTGCCTATGTTTAATTAAAAAGAAATAAACTTCTATCGTGTTTAAGCAGTACCAGCCTAGGCTTCTTCTGGCTTTTATGAAATAAATCTCTACTTTTTGGGGACACTGGTATTTTAGGCTTTCTCTGACTACAGTTGAATCTGAACCTAATTAATACAAATAAAAGATATTCCATAGAGAAATAAATCACAGGTTTATTTTAAGACCAGGTAGAATTCCAGGCCAAAAAGAAAACTGCAAGAGACAAAGAAGGAAGTTAGAAACTATAAAAGAACAATCAGTTCAGTTCAGTCGCCTAGTTGTGTCCGACTCTCTGTGACCCCACGGATGGAAGCACGCCGGGCTTCCCTGTCCATCACCAACTCCCGGAACTTGCTCAAACTCATGTCCATTGAGTTGGTGATGTCATCCAATCATCTCATTCCCTGTCATCCCCTTCTCCTCCGGCCTTCAATCTTTCCCATCATCAGGGTCTTTTCTAGTGAGTCAGTGGCCAAAGTATTAGAGTTTCAGCTTCAGCATCAGTCCTTCCAACGGATATTCAGGACTAATTTCCTTTAGGATTGACTAGTTGGATCTCCTTGCAGTCCAAGGGACTCTCAAGAGTCTTCTCCAACACTACAGTTCAAAAGCATCAATTCTTCAGCACTCAGCTTTCTTTATAGTCCAACTCTCACATCCATACATGACTAACGGAAAAATCATAGCTTTGACAAGATGGACCTTTGTTGGCAGAGTAATGTCTCTGCTTTTTAATATGCTGTCTAGGTTGGCCATAGCTTTTCTTCCAAGGAGCAAGCATCTTTTAATTTCATGGCTGCAGTCACCATCTGCAGTGATTTTGGAGCCCAAAAAAATAAAGTCTCTCACTGTTTCCATTGTTTCCCCATCTATTTGTCGTGAAGTGATGGGACCGGATGCCATGATCTTAGTTTTCTGAATGTTGAGTTTTAAGCCTACTTTTTCACTCTCTTCTTTCACTTTCATCAAGAGGCTCTTTAGTTCTTCTCCACTTTCTGCTAAGGGTGGTGTCATCTGCGTATCTGATGCTACTGATATTTCTCCCGCAATCTTGATTCCGGCTTGTACTTCATCCAGCCTGGCATTTTGAATGATGTACTCTGCATATAAGTTAAATTAGCAGGGTGACAACATATAGCCTTGACGTACTCCTTTCCTGATTTGGAACCAGTCTGTTGTTCCACATCCAGTTCTAACTTGCTTCTTTACCTGCATACAGATTTCTCGGACGGTAAGGTGGTCTAGTATTCCCATCTCTTTCAGAATTTTTCAGTTTGTTGTGATCCACATAGTCAAAGGCATTGGTGTAGTCAATAAAGCAGAAGTAGATGTTTTTCTGGAATTCTCTTGCTTTTTCTATGATCCAATAGATGTTGGCGATTTGATCTCTGGTTCCTCTGCCTTCTCCAAATCCAGCTTGAACATATGGAAGTTCACGGTTCATGTACTATTGAAGCCTCACTTGGAGAATTTTGAGCATTACTTTGCTAGTGTGTGAGATGAGTGCAATTGTGTGGTAGTTTGAACATTCATTGGCATTGCCCTTCTTTGGGATTGGAATGAACACTGACCTTTTCCAGTCTTGTGGTCACTGCTGAGTTTTCCAAATTTGCTGGTATATTGAGTGCAGCACTTTAACAGCATCATCTTTCAGGATTTGAAATAGCAATAGCTCAACTGGAACTCCATCAATAGATCAGGACAATAAAGATCATGAATATAGGTGTGTTTAATAATACTGTCTCAAAGGCTATAAAGCAACAGCTGACAAGTACTATGGGAAAATGAGACACATCAGAAACTGCAGTTAAGGAATCTAACATAGTCCTCTCAGAAACCAACAGATCAAGAAGACAAAAATGACAAGATAGACTTGAATAATAGAACTGATCACTTTGAACTGAGATATAATGAACTTTACACCCAAAACATGAGGGATGTATATTATTTTTTAGCCTCATGTGTGGTGCTGTGCCTAGTCACTCAGTCATGTCCGACTCTTTGTGAACCCATGGACTGGAGCCCACCAGGTTCCTCTGTTTGTAGGAGTCTCCAGGCAAGAATACTGGAGTGGGTTGCCAAGCCCTCCTCCAGGGGATCTTCCCAACCCAGGGATCAAACCCACGTTTCCCGCATTGTAGGCAGATTCTTAACCATCTGAGTCACGAGTGAAGCCCTTAGCTCACATGGGACACTCCAAAAAATACACCTCAAGCTAGGCTACAAAGGATGATGATTCAGCCATTTCCGAAGACCATAATAAAAATAGGAATCAATACAAAAGACAGGCTTTTATTAATCTCAAAAGTATAGAAACTGAAAAAGCAAGCTACTTAATAACACTTTATATTAAACAGGAAATAATAGGGGAAATTACAAAATACTTAGAACTGAGTGACAATAAAAACACTACATGTCAAAATTTGTAAGACTAAAGAAAGACTTTAGGAAAATTAATGGCTTTAACTATATTTGCCAGAAAACAACAAAGATGGAAATAATGAGCTAAGTAACTCAGGAATTTAGAAAAAAAATGATTACAGAGTAAACTCAAAGAAGAAAACTATGAAAGAAAAAAAGGGATAGAAATCAATAAAAATGACTTAAGTTAAAATGTCACCTTATTGCAACTCCTAATGAATTAACTGATCTAGCCATTCATCATCAATGGCTCCTGAAACCAATAAAAGAGAGTCAACCAGACACTGTCATTATGTTCCTCTTAAAGGAAGAACACAACCCACTTACAAGGCAGTCATGTAAAAAAAATGTGTGTATATATAGATATCAATATGGATAGACAGGTTAAATGTAGATATAGATAGATTTAGATATACATGTATAGACAGATAGGTCACATTTGATCGACTCTCTAGATCTAGCTGCAAATTTGATGGAAATTTCATGAAGGCTCACCTCTAAATTCAGTGAAAGTTCAATCAAAATTCCAGCAATTTTTTAGAAAGCTGATAAATTGATTCCAAAATTAATATGCAGAAAAATCAAGGTTCAAAGTCCACAAATAGCTAAATCAATTTTTTGAAAGAGCAAAGCATGGTGATTTGCTGTATCAGATATTAGTACATAATATAGAGCTATATAATTTTTAAAACGTTTGCTTATAACTCAAGAACAGACATAAATCCAATAGAGAAGAAGAGAAAATGCTTACATAGATATAGGAACTTGATATATGATCAAGATAACATCATAAATAAGTAGGAAAAGGATGACTTATTTAGTTGATAGTTTGCCCAGAAAAGCCTCTCTCTCATACCATATAGAAAGGTGAATTCCAGGAAGATTAAAGACCTGAAATTGAAAGGCAAAATAATCAGTAATATAGAATAAAAACAAGTAAAACTCTTCTTGTGATCTTTGTCAGGGATGAAACTTCATCATCAAAACCCAAATAGCAAAAACCATAAGGAACTGATTGACTTGACTATAACTAACAAAGATTTATACTAATTGAAAGGATGCTACATTCATTTTGAAGGGCTGCCATAACAGAATACCACAACTAAGCAGCTTAAAACAGACATTTATTGTCTCATCATTCTAGAGGCAAGAAGTCTGAAGGCAAGGTGTCAAGCAGGCTTTTTCCCTCTGAAACTTTTAGGGGAGAATCTTCCCATGCTTCTCCTCGTTTCTGGTTTTTGCCAGCATTCCTTGGCATTCTTTGATTTGTAGGTGATCACTCCAATCTCTGCCTTTATCACCACGAGGCCATCTTCTCCCTGTGTGTCTCTGTTTTAGTATGGTATTTTCCTCTTCTTATAAGACAGAAGTCATATAGGATTTATAATCACAAGATTTGATTTCCAAATAAGGTCACATTCACAGATACTAGGGGTTATGACTTCAACACGTCTTTCTGGGGAATACTATTCAACCCACTACAGTCTACCCTATACCCTCCACCCCAAATTTACATCCAACCTACATGCAAAATACATTCACCCCATCCTAACAGTCACAAGTCTTAACTCATTCCAGCAATAATTCTAAGTCTAAAACCTTATCTAAACATTATCAACTCACCAAGTTCCAAATCTCATCATCTAAATCAGGTATAGATGAGATTCTGGGTATGATCCATTTGGGGACAAAATTCCTCTCCATCTGTGGACCTGTGAAACTAGAAAACAAGTTATCTGCTCCCAAAACACAATAATGGGACAGACATAGAATAAACATTCCCATTCTAAAAGGGAGGAATTTAAAAGAATAGAATGAAGTAGGAAATGACAACCCTTCCAGTACTCTTGACTGGAAAAGTCCATGGACAGAGAAGCCTGGTCAGCTACAGTCCTTGTGGGTCTCAAAGAGTTGGATACAACTAAGTACATACATACAAAGAAATAAAAAGGTCACCATTCTCAAACAAGTCTGAATCCCAGAAGAACAAATTCAAGGTCTGAAATTAATTCTCTGTGGCTTGATGCTCTGTCCTCTGGGCCTGTAATGATAGCTGTTGCCTCTTTGGTCTCTGCCTTTGTATCTGTGAATCTGTGATCTCAAAGTCACTCATCTTTTTCTTCAAGAGTAGCACGTTTGTGGTTGAATAGCTCTATCACCTACCTTCCTTTCTATATTAACAGAATCCCAGAAGTCTGACAGTTTTCTTTGTTTGATCTAGTCTTTGTCCCTTTCAGTGCAAGCTGACAGTGTTTCCACTGGTATAAATTTTCACAAACCTTGTGTGTCTCCTGTGTATGTCAAAGACATCTATGCCATTAGACACAACTGTTCCCCACAGATACTTTCCACATAACCCTGCCTCTATTTCTGGCTTCTGCTGAGATCTGGTTTGACCCATTAGTCATCTACCTAACTCTTTTCAGCAAAATGCTGTCCAAGGCACACCCTTGGTGCCCTCTGCAGAGTGTGCTTACTCAACGTTGAATTTTCTAATTTTGACAATCAGGAGGAGCCAAGAAACTCCCAAACCATCAAGCTCTGGTTCCTTTATTTTGAACAACTTCTTTCTCAATTTATCTCTTTCCTCTTGGAACTTGCTATCAGCCGTAAAGAGAAACCAGGCCACACCCTCCACACTTTGCCTGGAAATCTAAATACCTAAGTTGAGTCCTGATTTTTACCCAACAACAGGACATAAATCAGCCAAATTTTTTACTACTTTATAATAAGAATTGCTCTTTTTCTAATTTCCAATAACATGTTCCTCGTTTTCTTCTCAGGCCTCACCAGAAACACCTTTAATGTTCCTATTCCATGCACCATTCTATTCATGATGATGATTGTGCTCTCTAAAACGATAGAAGCTTTCTCAACTGCTCTCTTCTATCTGAGCCCTCACTAGAATAGCCTTTAACATTCATATTTCTGCCAACAATCTCTTCAATTTAATAGTGGATTTTTCTATAATGAACCCCAACTTCTTCCAGCCTCTGCCCATTACCTAATTCAAAAGCCACTTCCACATCTTTAGACTTTTGTTAAAGCAAATACCTCACTACCCGGTTCCAAAATCTGGACTAGTTCCCTAAGGCTGTCATAAAATAGTTAAATAAACTAGGTAACTTAAAACAACATAAGTTTATCCTCTCACAGTTCTGGAGACTAGAAGTCTGAAGTCAAAATGTCAGCAGGACCACGCTATCTATGAAGGCTGTAGAAAATAATCCTTCTTTGTTCCTTTCAGTTTCTGAGGGCCCCAGACATTCCCTGGCATGTGGCAGCATAACTCCCATCTCTATCTCTGTCTTTACGGGGTTTTCTTTTACATGTCTTTCTGTGTCCTCTCCTCTTCTTATAAGGACACCAGTCATTAGATTTCATCTTAAGATCCTTAACTAGTTACATCTGCGCAAAGACCCTATTTCCAAATAAGGTCACATTCGGAGGTTCCAGGTGACATGACTTCTTGGAAGACACTATTCAACCTACTGCAGATGCTATGGACAAATTTAATAAGCAAGTGACTACTGATAGAAAATATTTTAAAGTCTAAAATCATTAAAGATTACTATCTCTAACATGTAAGAAGACTGTGAATCAACAAAATAGAAAACCCTGTAGAAAGAGGCAAAGGATACGAGAAGGCAATCCACAGAAACTCAATGAAGCAGAAACTCAAATGAATAAAACTTTTATAAAGAGCTATTAGATCTCACTAATAATAGGAGAAATTAAAACAAGCAAATTCTACTTTATGCCCATAATTTGGGGTAGAAAAATCAAGCATGGTAAGTAAGTATTGGTAAGGAAGTATTGACAAGAATTGGAGGAATGGGACGCTATGTAATTTATATTGACTTTCAATCTTGCTCAGGGTAAGACCCACAAAGCCTTCCATTTCCTGATCCAACTACTTCTCCAGCCTCATCTCCATCTTCTGTCTACCCCTCTCTGCTGCGGCCCACCAGCCTCCATGCCGCTTCAAGTGTGCCAAGTACACTTCACCCCGAGGGCCTTGGCACTTGTTTCACACGCCTAGAATATACTTACCCATCCATGGCATGACTCCTGTTTTCCTTGAAGTTTATGTTTAAATGTCACTTTTGACGGGGAGGCTTCCTTGACCACTCTGGTAACAGGTCAGAGGCTCCCTCTGTGCCTGATGTATTTCTCTCCATCACAGTTCCAACTCTCTGACACTCTTTATGTTTTGCTTGTTTGTCTGTTTATTGTCCATCTCACTTGACTAGAATGTTCATTCTGCTTTGCTCACTGCTGCATCCCAAGTCTAGAATAGCACCTGGCATATTATAGGTGCTTAATAAATGTGTTGAAGGAATGATGAACAATTTATATTTATTGAGTGATTACTGTGTATCAAATGCTTTCATTTAATCATTTCAACAGCTATATAAGTTAGTCATTATTACTTCCATTTTACTGACTTGGAGACTGAGGTTTAGAGGGTTTAGGCAATCTATGAGAGGTCAAAGAGCTAGCAAATGATTGGGCTGGGACTTGAGCCCAGCCTGGTTGATTCCAAACCCAAGCTCTTAAACACTTCACTATACTTCTGTCAGTCACCCACAGGATTCATAATTCTCACATGGTGGCCAAGAATGTCCATGGCTCAGGTCTCCTGCTGTGGGAAACAGGGCTGCCATTCCTCTAGATCTAAAACCACATTCATGCCGAGGCCCTGCCTCCCCCAGACCGCTCCCAGGCAAAGCCAAGCACAGCTGACGGGCTCTTCTCTTGGTAGCTTTGGCTGGAAACTCTCCATCAGCCTAGCCAACACCTTTTTAGAGCTCTGCTGGGTCTCAGATTCTTCCTATCCAATCCTCCATCCTCCTCCGTCTCCTTTCCCACAGTCACATTGCCTACTCCTGCTCTCTCCTCTTTGTCCTTCACAAAGTATCCCCCAGCGAATCTCTTGCACCCCAAATCCCACCTTGGCTTTCACTCCTTGGAGGTCCCAACCAAACATAATCTTGGGAACAATCAGGAGTCAGCCAGCACAGTACCTACCATAGCTGGACATACACCCTCCCTCAATGACCCAGCAATTCCTTTCCCATGTATATATATATATACACAAAAGAAATGTATAAGGTTTTTCGAGAAACTGCCAGAAGTGACTGCAGATAAATTTGCAGAGGCTGGAGAGTTTAGAGTGTCTGTGCTAGCTGCTACTTTCAGTGTGAAAAATGCCAGGTCTGGCGACCACTAGCCCTACCTGCCCCATCTGAGTCACAAGAGAAGTCACTGCGCCTGCCCAGAAACCAAGAACGCACATGATGAGAGCATCATTGAGAAAGAACAGCACTGTGGACAATTAACTGAGGCCCACAAGGAGTGCATGAGAGCCCTGGGATTTAAGATATGAAATGCTGGGACTTCCTTGGTGGTCCAGTGGTTCAGAATTCACCTTTCAATGCAGAGGACATGAGTTCAATCCCCCATCAGGGAACTAAGATCCCACATGCCGCATGACAACTAAGCCTGCGAGCCACAACTCGAGAGCCCACATCTCCTGGAGCCCAAGCACCACACAGAGAGCCTGCGCACAGCAATGAAAGGTCCTGTGTGCCACAGCTGAGATGCGATACAGCCAAGTAAACAAATGTTTCTTTTTAAAAAAAGATGTGAAATGGTGGTCTGCTCTGGAAATGTATAATTCTTGAAAAATGAAGAAGACTCAATATTTGGGGGTTCTTTGATCAACATTGATAAATGAAAAAGTATTTATAATGTATTTTTTTAAAAAAGGAAAATATCCCTGGTCAAAAAAAAAAAGAAAGAAATGCACACATATTGTCACCAAAAGACATGCACAATAATGTTCACAGCGGCTCTATTCATAATAGCTCAAAACTGGAAACTACCCAAATGCTTATCAACAGTCAGATGGGTAAATAAATCATGGTATATTCACACAATATGACATTATACAGCAAGGAGAATGGATAATCTACAATTACTCACAACATGGATGGATCTCACAAACAGAAGACTGAGTAAAGGAGGCCAATGCAAAAGAGTGCAAATCATGAGGTTCCATTTATATAAAGTACGAAACCAAGCAAAACTAATGCATGGTGTTAGAAGTCTGGACACTGCCTACCTTTGGGGGCTGGGTGAGGTGAAGACTAGGAAAGTAACAGGGATTTCTGGGGTGCTGGGGATGTTTTGCTTCTTGACCTGGATAGTAGTTAAGTGCCTTGATTCATTTTTTTGTTTGTTTTTTTTTTGAGAATTCCCCACTTACAGTATGTGTGTTTTTCTCTATGTACATTATACTGCATTTTAAAAATATTAATGAAAAATAGAAGA
Organism: Cervus canadensis; assembly: GCF_019320065.1. Lineage (NCBI taxonomy): Eukaryota > Metazoa > Chordata > Mammalia > Artiodactyla > Cervidae > Cervus > Cervus canadensis. The sequence continues at coordinate 24,364,853 of NC_057396.1, forward strand.
TAGGGCCAGTGTTGAACAGTCACCAGAAAGACAAAATCACAAGCCTACTGATAACCTCTAACCCTATTCCCTGTTCCTGTCAGGGTTCCACCACTCTTAGGGTCACTTCCAGACTCAAAAACGCCCCTTTCTCTTATTCTTGATGGCCAGTCTGCCCCCAAGTCCTGCTGCTTATTTCTTCACAACATCTGTCGACTTTGACCTGGTTTTTTGTGTGTTCCTGCTGTTACTGCTCCATCGGATGCCAAGGCTCAGCAGAAGTTAGCTTCTAACTAGTCTCCCAGCCAGGGAAGGGACTAGGTGAGGCCAGTAAGGTGCCCAGGGGGCAAAATTTAAGGAGGCACCATTCAGAGGGTGCTGCAAGCATGCAATTGACAGCAGAAAGTGATGTTTCTTTAAATTCTCCACCCAGGCACCTGGCTCACCTCCCACTAGCCCCTGCTCTGTCATGCTGGATTAATCTTATTTTCATGTCCCGTCCCTGCCCAAAGATTTGCCATTGTTGCATCCTCATACTAAATTAAGGATGACCCTGGGCAGGTCATACCATCTCCCTTAGCCTCAGTTTCTTTATACATACAGTGAGGAGCCTGGATCAAGAGATAGCAAATAGATTTCCTTATTGAGTACCAAATCAAATTGTTGTAACAGCCATCTGGAGCATTTGATTCAGAAAAATTCTGAGGACAAGTACAGATTCACGGAAGAAAGGTCATGTGATCAAGTCCTGATATGCGTGAGAAAGAGTACAGTCTTGAAGGGAACTTCTCCAGTGGTCCAGAGGTTAAGAATTCCCCTTCCAATGCAGGGGATGTGGCTTCGATCCCTGGTCAGGGAACTAAGATCCCACATGCCACAGGACAACTGAGCCTACACGTCACAACTAGAGAGTTTGTGCATCACAACTACTGAGCCTGCACTCTAGCACCCATGCTCTGCAAGAATAAAAGCCCGCAAGCACAGCAACAAAAAGCCCACGTGTTGCAACAAAGACCCAGGGAGCCAAAAAAAAAAAGACTACAGCTGTGATACACGCATCAGGTGCTTGCCTTAAGTAACTAAGAACAAAGGTTTTATCCTGGCATTCTAGACCCTCCATAATCTAGTCTCATCAGACAATGGTCTTATTTCCTAGAGAATCAAGTCTAAAATGTTCAGCCTAGTTTCAAAATACAGTCAAGAGAAGCGCCCGGGGCAGCAGCACTGCGCTGAGTTGCCACATCACTCTCAGGTCCACTAGGGCAGAGCTCCCATTGGTCAATCCTTGGGCTCCCGCTGGGCTCATCTCCATTTCCAGAACCTAATTCCGAAATATTGTTCTGAACTCCCTCCAGAGAGCTGATTTATGCCCTGGTTAAGGGAAAAGGAACCCAAAATATTGTGCCCATTTGTCTGAGCCATGGATGGTTAAACAGGGTCATCTCTCACCTGCTGGCCAGCCTGGTCCTCTCGGCTCCTCCAGTAGCTGGATTTGATAGCTCAGCTCAGAAGACAAAGCCCAGCCCACGAGCCCAGGGAAATGTCAACCCAGGGCCTCTTGAAGGTGCTCCCCCCTGCCCAGGACTTGCTTATGGAGTTTTCTGAATTCAGAGTGCATGTGCACACACACACAAGCCCAAAGCGCATGACTCACTGAATGGGGAAATCTCCCTAGTCCTAATTTTCTTTTTTTTCCCCTCTCTTTCCACTCAAAATGGAGACGGCTGGGCTCTGCCTGGGCTGGCACACCCAGCACTCTTGTCAGAGAGAACCCAGCTCCCTCCAACCCCTCATCTCTCCTGAGTGGACACCAACATGCACCTACCCAGGAGGCAGATATACATACAGACATGTAATTCAGAGAGATCTGTGCTCTGCTTAGGCCAAACACCAGGAAAATGCAAAACAGAAGTGATTAATTCTCCACAGTGAAGTCTGGATGGCTTCTCAGAGGAGGTGACTGAGGTGGGTCTTACAGGATAAGTAATAGCTGGCCTGGAAGAGCAGAAAGGGAAGGGAAAGCTTGTGCCAAAGATGTAAGTAGAAATGACGTCAACATATTACCTAGCACCTATTGTAGCTCAAAACCCCAGGACAGGGATCTCTAGTCCAGGACCTCATTTCACCTGCTTAGGCATGAAGGGCAGAAATCTTTGCTCTGCCTTCACCAATCAGGGAACATTTCCAATTGTTCTGGAGCTCCCTAGGGTCCACTGTCAGACCCTCTCAGGGACATTCCTAACATCCCTGTTCAGGGCAGACCCATGCAGCACAGCACAGTGGGTGAAACAGTAGGGATATAAGACTTCTAGAGGTTGGAGGTCCCAGAGGAGAATGAGCATCTCTGCACCCCTTTCCCCTGGCCATGCCCAGCAAGTGGTCCTGTCCTGTGTGTTTCCTGCTGAGCTCATCACTGTCCATCCATTCACGGGCCATTCCTTTCTGCTCCTTGGTTGAGACCAAGGGATGGGACATGTGATGGAGGAAACAATGGGAAGGAAAGAGTGATCCCCTCCTGAGGCCATGCGACTGGTGGGTAGGGACCCATGGCCCTCCAAATGAGTGAACTGAATAACCTGATTCTCAGGAAGAGATTTCAGCGGAGTCAGCTAGAAGGAGGAGAACTTGGAAACTGTGGAAGCAGTATCTGAGCAGAGAGGGCAAGAGGGACAGCGGGGAGGGATGAAGGAAGGGGAGAGGCAGAAAACGCCTTTACCATCATGCAAGACTTCCAGCTGCTGGCTCTCCACCCCCAGCACACTACTACAGGCACCCCTCAAAGCCCTCCTCCCCCATGGAGCCTTCCCAGAGTACCCCAGCCAGAAGTGCCAGAAGCACAGCCAAGGTTGAGGACCACTCCCTCCAGACAGGTATCTTAGGAAGCAGGACCCTGCAGCGGAATTAACAAGGGCTCAGGAGGCTCAATCTGGGTTTCATTTGCAGTTTCACCTCAACTGGATGGGTGACCTTGGGCAGCATACTCAACATGAACAAGGACGACCTTCGCACCTGCCAGATAACAAGTGACCGTGATATGTACATCTTTCAACATTGAGAGGATTACATAAGATATTCATAAGGCCCCAGAACTCAGTAGATGCTTAATACTTGATACATGTATTTCTCTTGTAATATGCTTCATTTCCAAGCACACACCTCACCTCCTCATCTAAATGGCAAGCTCCAGGAGGGCAGTTTTATAAAACACACACACACACACACACACACAGTGCCAACACAATGCCTGGCACACAGACGGCTCAATATATGCCTTTCAGAAATAACAACTTTCAGAGCAAGAGGGAGGGAAAGGAAGCAAGGAGGCAGAAACTTGAGAAGAGAGCTTTGCTCCCTGCAAGGCTGGGCGAGGCTGAGTCCCATCCTTCTCATCTAGTTGTAAAGCGCCTGTGTTCATTATTTTAACAGTTATTCGTGATCAAACGATTTGGTGTTAATGTGGATCTAATGTATAAATCCATACGGGTCCCACAGTCATTTAGCATTAATTAAACGAGGCCATTATAAGGCTGGGATTCCGCTGGGTTTATTGCGCTTAGCAATTAATGGCAGGAACCACTTGGCCACTCCGCTTTCCGTCTGCGTTTGCCTGTCCCCTTTACCTCCAGAGGGCGGGGCTGGAGCAGTCACAGCTGCCCTGGGATGGAGAGCGGGGCACAGGAGGCCCCTGGCTGGGGTGCAGAAAGATGACTGACAGGTGGGAGTTCACTAGAGGCCCAGCCTTGCCTTGAGAAGCTGACATTTCATTAAGAAGAAATAAGGGCTGCATTGGCAGAGCACTGGCCTGGGAGTCTGGAGAACGGGGTTTCAGTCCTGCTCTAATGCTGCTGACTGGCTGCGCAACCTTGTACAAGGAACTTTCCCTCTCTGTTCTGCATCAGTTAATTCAGGAGCCTGCACAAGCCAAGCTCATTCCCTCTGCCTGGAACGTATCTCCTTCTGCTTTTCCCTGGCTGCTTCATTCCACCATCCAGGTCTCAGCTCACATATCTGCTTACCCAAGAAGCCTCCCCACCACCTATTCCCAACCTCCCCATTAATCTGCAGCATGTTTTCTCTGCTTTACTTCCTTCATGGGACCTGTACATGCATGCTCAATCTCTTCAGTCGTGTCCGACCCTTTGTGACCCCGTGGACTGTAGCCCATCAGGCTCCTCTGTCCCTGGGGATTCTCCAGGCAAGAATACTGGAGTGGGTTGCCATGCCCTCCTCCAGGGGATCTTCCTGACCCAGGGATCGAACTTGTATCTCTTGCCTCTCCTGCATTGACGGTGGGGGGGGGGGGGTAGTTCTTTACCTCTAGCGCCACCCAGGAAGCCCTCATGGGACCTATAACTATCTAAATTACCTCAGGGGACTTCCCTGGTGGTCCAGGGGCTAAGATGCCTTGCTCCCAGTGCAGGGGGCCCAGGTTCGATCCCTGGTAAGGGAACTAGATCCCACATGCCATAACTAAAGGGTTCACATGCTACAGCTAAAGATCCCACATGCCACAATGAAGACTAAAAACCTGCATGCTGCAACTAAGATCCGATGCAGCCAAATAAAGATAAATATTTTTTATACATTGTCTCAGCATTTGTACTCATTTGTTTGCTTGTATATTATGTCTGTCTCCTCCCACTATAAGTTCCACAAACCTAGGACTTCATTGGTCTTATTTATCACTCTAACACCAATTCCCCGAACGGAACCTATTCTGTACATGGCACATGTGTCTGGCACATGGCAGGGGCTCAGAAAATAATCTGTCCATTGAATGAATAGTTAGGTGACCACTCGGTGCCCTCCGAGATGGGCACTCAATGGTCCTTGACATCTGGGCCCAGGAAGCAAGGGCAGACTGGGGGGCAAATAGAGAAGGATTAGGCAGGTGGCAGAAGGGTGGTTGGGATAAGTCCTAAGGGGCTGAGCAAAGCCGGCCTGGAGGGGAGGAAAAGACGGGTGTTGCCTTCAGCAGAAGTGAGACAGGATCCATGATGGTGGAGAGCGCCGAGTCTCAGCAGCTGCTACCCTTTGGGCTTCCAGCCAAGACCATTTGGTGAAACTATTTATTCATAATCACAATATAAGAATCCTCTGTGGACTGGGACAGTTTCTCTTCAAGGCACCACCATGCATATCACTTCACATTATTCTCCTGCCATTCTCTTATTTTCTGTTGCTTAGAATACTTACAAAATTAAAAACATTAGTTATCGATTTGCATGTCCTAAGTCACTTCAGTCATGTCCAACTATTTGTGACCCATGGACTGTAGCCCACCAGGCTCCTCTGTCCATGGGATTTTCCAGGCAAGAATACTAGTGTGGGTTGCCATGCCCTCCTCCAGGGGATCTTCCTGACCCAGGGATTGAACCCGCGTCTCCTGCATCTCCTGCATTGGCAGGCGGGTTGTTTACCACTAGCACCACCTGGGAAGCACTTCGCAATTTCCAGAAGACCCCTTCCTACAAAAGAATTCAGTACGTTTCCCATTTTGTGGAGGAGAAGATTCAGGGAGATGAAGTAACTTGTTCAAAGTCGCTCAGGGAATAATAGGTAGCGTGAAAAACTCAAATTCAAAACTCAAAAATTGTCTACAACCCAACAGCCTGTTTTCCAGATGAGGAAACTGAGGCAGAGAGTACCTGGTGAGATTACGACCACCCTCACATACGCCCAGGGAGACTAAGCTATTTGGAGGGTCAGGTGAGGCCTGATGAGAACGGGGGAAGGGAACAATCTCCTTTCAAACTGTAGCATGGAGATGGAGATTAGCCCAAATGAAATATTTCATTATTCTAGTTCAGGGAGAGAGCATCAGAGAATCATGGTCTTACAGATTCCAAGAATTTTTAAGCTGAAAAGGATGATGGAGATGTCTCTTATCTCTTTATACTAAGATCAGATATAGGGCTCAGTTCCCTGTTCTAAGCTCTTTGACTTATCATTTCTGAAATGAAAAACGTGAGACCATGCACAAAGTGGGCCGGTGAATATCTGATGCAGGGTCGAGTACTGAAGGGAGACGAGTAAGGCAGATCAGGGCTAACACGTCAAATAGCCACCTCCACTCAGCCTCAGTGTTAGGGTCCAATAGGGAGTGGTGGGGACTGTGGTGGAGAATATAAGCCTGTCTGAGGTGGGTATTCCTGTAGCCAATCATTGCTATATAGGCATGCAGGCCCAGTGTTACCAATTCTTTTTTTTTTTTTTTAAGAAATGCCAGAAATAAAGATCTTTACAAGGAAGAATTTTATGCGCAACATAGCCCAAAAATTAAAAAAAAAAAAGTCTAGAATTTTAAATGTTGGCGTGTAAATGTAAAGCACTGTGTAGGCCAGACAAAATATGTCTAACATCAAGTTCCATCCACTGACACTTGTAGTTAAGGGGATAAATCAACCCTGTTGAGCCCCTTCATTGTACAGAGGGGACAACCCCAAGACTTAAACCATGGTCCTGAGATCACAAGCAATTAGGGGTAAAGCTTAGATGCCACGCCTCCAGATTTCTAATACAGTTCTTAAACTGTGGACTCAGGGAGCAGACATCTGAGAATCCAGAGGGTTTAGAGACACATGACTATGTGGTTTGATGTCCTGAATCTACACATTTCCATCTGGCCCAGTCCCTGGTCCAGAAGCCAAGTCCAATCTCCCACCTGACCTGGAAGGCCTTGTCCACAGAAGATGGGCAAAGGTTGGAGGCAGCACCTCCTGGTCGTCTTCCACCCTACACCTTGGGAGGGCCCCCCAGCCTCTTCACAATGCCCCATCCTCAGGCCACTTAGGATGCAGCACTGTGGCACAAGCCAGCTGTCACTTAGGCACTTAAAGGCAGAACCGTGGAAAAACCAAACCACTGTTATTACACTTAATAACCAGTTTCCACATCATCAACTCATTGGAGTCTGAGAGGCGCTGTTAGGGTGTCAGCTCCCTCAGCCTCACAAGTCAGCACTAGTGGGGGACACGGGCGGGCTGGGCACCAGCCTCTGGGAGTTATTCTGTCCCCCTCCTGCCCATGCACACAGAGGACACGCACCCAAGGGCAGCCTGAGATTCCGTCCTGCCCTCTCCCTCCACCCACAGTGCTCAGAAGCTTCACAGCTATACCAACAGCACCCGGGGTTTTGGAACAAGGCCAGAACCCCAGAGAAGGGGCCTCTGGACCCCGACCAGGAACTGAACAGGAAGGAGCTAGGCTTGGCACACTGGGGCCCGGGGTCCAGAGGAAGTGTGTCCAAGACTGGGCCTCCTTGGGTAGGATCATGACTCTGCTGTGCGGCCTTGATTGAGTTACTTCATCTTTCTGAGCTCCCGCTGCCCCATGTGTATAAGGTGGTGCCTCAGTTTTCTCGTAAGGGATCACTGAAATGTATGCACAGTGACCAGGATGATGTCCATACTCAGTAAACGGCAGGTGGCTTAGATGGCAAAGAATCTGCCTTCAGTGCAGAAGACCCAGGTTTGATCCCTGGGCTGGGGAGATCCCCTGGAGAATGGAATGGCAACCCACTCCAGTATTCTTGCCTGGAAAATTCCATGGACAGAGAAGCCTGGAGGACCACAGTCCAAGGGGTCGCATAGAGTCAGATACAACTGAGCAAACTTTACTACAACTGCCTGCTACAACTACTACAACAACTATGATTGAGCAGAAAGATGTAGAGTTTGGGTGTCCTGAACCAGGGGGAAAAGGACAAGCACAAGGATTAATTAGAAATAAGACCACTAAGAAATGTTTCTAAACAAAAAATTATGTTTCGGAATTTCTAATATACTAAGGAGAGGAGGTCTTTTAGAGCTGCGCTTAAAACAGCTAGCAATAATAAAACCCGACATTCTTCTCACTGCCTCCTTTCAAAGAGCAGAGAATTCCTAGAGGTTAATTTACTTACCTAAGGTAATCCAACAAGCAAGTTGTAGAACTGGGCTTGGAGGCCAGGCAGTAAGACTGGAACTGAGATTTTAGCCATCCTTGCCCGCCCTCCTCCCCTCTCCCCTCCCAGTCCTGGTATCTACAGGGAAGACCTGTTGGGACGTGGGGTTGGCAGAGAGAGAGGATGGCAGGTGGGCAAGGCTACAGTTATCCCGGGACTTGAGGTCCTAACCCCAGACTGTTCTGCACTGAAACGGTAAATGACCCCGGAGGTTTAGCGAACAATTCTGATAGAGGCCAGGGCAGAGGCCTCCAGAATGCAATGATCCTCCTGTCGCTCTGGGTCGAGGCCACATGAGCCACACCTTCCGTGAGGCCTAGCCAAAGCAGTGGTCCCCAGTGGGAGCCCTGGATGGCAAAGGACCAGGCCCCTTCCCAGACCCTGGCCCGCGCACACACCCTGCTGGACGGGCCCCTCCCACAGCCCGGCTGTAGCGCTGGCCTGAGGCGGTGTAGTGCTGCCATCTTTTGGCCACATGCTGCACTGCAGCCCCACTTGCCCTATGGGGTGAACCCAGCCAGAGCCGCAGCCCCCAAGGGCACAGGCCGCCAGCCTGTCTTGCACACCTGGAAGGGGTCCTCCTCTGTGAGCCCTGGTAGGACGGCTTCTCAGCCTCAGCCATGGCCCGAGGCTCCAAACCAGCCCAGGCAGCCACAACGGGGCCCTCTGCCCTAGGAGAGGGGCCAGGTACCCAGGCCCCAAGGGGCCCAGGGCTCCCTGAGGTTGCCCCCTGCCCGATCCAATGCCTGGGCTTGTGCTGGGAAAGGCTGAGAGGGAGAGAGATCATCTCCGGAGACCTGAGGGGGAGGGAGGGGTTCACGGCAGCGTCTGTGAGGTGCCCAGAGAGCCAGGAGCCCTTACCTCTAGAGAAGGGATTGTGGGTAATTAATGAGTATGCTTTTGTTAGTTTGCTTCCCTATTTATTTGTTGGGCTGTGTTTATTTCTTTTTCTTCTTTATGCTTAACTGGAATTTTACATTTTTCTACAATGCCCAAGTAAGCCTCTAGAAATAATGTGGTATGTTTATAAACTCACATGTGTTAGTCACTCAGTAGTGTCTGACTCTGCGACCCCATGGACTGTAGACTGCCAGGCTCCTCTGTCCATGGATTTCCCAGGCAAGAATACTGGCGTGGTTAGCCATGTCATTCTCCAGGGGATCTTCCCAACCCAGGGACTGAACCCTGGTCTCCTGCAGGTGGGTTCTTTACCATCTGAGCCACCAGGGAAGCCCGTTTATAAACTTACCTGAAGATAAATCGGCTTTTAAGTAAAGACACAACAATTCTAAAGCAAAAAGCAACCTTTTTCCAAACCCCTTTCACAGATAAGAAGAATGAGCTCAGAAATGGTGACTTGCCTGAGGTCACACCACCAGTCAGTGGAGGGTCAGAATCGGAACTTCTCTCTCAGGACAGGCTCCTTCTTCTTTTGAGAGTGGGCTGTGGCTTGCCTGACCCCTCCAGTCATGCCGTGACCCCCTATTAGTCCTACAGCACCCATTTTTCTGTTTACTGTCTGTTCATCTCATGTAAGCTTTGTGAGGACAGAGACCTCACTTGCGTTGCTCACTAAGGTATTCCCAGCGTCGTTTGAGTGAGTGAATGGAGTTAATCAGGGAAGGCTTCTAAGAGGAGGTGAGTTATACAACCATTTTTGCAAAGGCAATGGTAAGAGATCAACAGAGAAGATGGGAAGCATCCCAGGAGGTGGAGGATGGCTAGAGCTGGCACACAGTAACTGTGCACTCCCAAGTTCTGGTGGGGGAGGAGGAAACTGTAGAATGGCATGGACTGTCCTCCCATACACACAGGCGGGCTAGGGATGTTTTTGCTCATTCTGGGAATCTGGGACAGAAGTTGGAAAGAGCTCCTCTCTGGAACCAAGAAGGACTCACTAAGAACTGAAGCCTCAGGGGCAGTCCCGCTCGGGGCCTGACGGGGTCTGGCTGAGCCTGGTTGACGGCACTGGATGGGGTCTGACCAGGTCTGAGCAACTGGGCCTGGCTGAGTTAGCAGCTTCCTCCTCACTCCTGTGTTCAGGAGCACCTAGCACCATCATCTCAGTCTCATCTCTCAGGGCTCTAGCTTACAGCAGGGGTCCCCAACCTCCGGCATCCAATGCCTGATGATCTGAGGTGGGGTTGATGTAATAATAATAATAATAAAGGGCACAATAAATGTAACGCACTTGAATCATTCTGAAATCATCCCCCCTACCCCACCCTACCCCTCAGTCCACGGGAAAATTGTCTGCCACAAAACCAGTAACTGGTGCCAAAAAGGTTGGGGACCGCTGATTCAGAGACACATGGGAGAAAAGACCAGAAATGCTGAAGCTAAGGGGAAAACATGAAAGGGTCCAAATTTATGCAAGGTCTTGTTTTTAGGGCCCTTTATAATATCACTATTAGTTTAGGAACATAGATGCATTAAGACGTAACAATCATGTTGAAATATAGAAGCCATTTACTGTGTTTTAGTACGGATATGAAAGTCTGAGAGAAAAATGGAAAATTTTCAACAGAAGGAAATGGACATTCCTAAGGGAGAAAAAATTATTCTCTTAATTCTTCTGGAAAAGTCCCTCAACGGGTTCTATTCTGGAAGAAAGAAGCTTCACTTCCCCCCTGGAATGTCACATGACACCTATAAACAAGGAGGCAGGGGCCATGCAAGTCCCTGCTCAGGAGACACAGGTCTCTGAGCCAGGCTCATCCTGTGCACCCCCTGACATGACAAAGGGACACCTCCAGGCTACAGGCACTGCAGCCAACCTCAGCCGAGGGGCAGCATCACCGAGCACAGGGAAGGTGGGCCGCTGGGCCTCGCCTTCACCGAGGTGCGGGTAAGGGCTCCTGCGGCTGTGGGTTCCTGCCCACGCCCCTCCCCTTCTCGCCTGGTCAACTCTGGTCTTCCACTTTACACATCCTCCCGCAAAGCCCTGTAACACCAAAATCTGAAGAGATGGGGTGCTGGGAAGGGCCCCTCCAGGGGTGGGAGCAGGGGTAACTCTTTTTCTGTTTCTGATTCAAAACCGGAATTCAGAGGAGGGTACAAAGGCCCAATGATAGAAAGAGACTCAAAGATACCCAGAGATGGAAAGTGAGAGGGAGAAAAGGAAAGATGGAGAGAGAGAAAAAAAAAAAAAAAGAAGTAGGGAAAAACGGAGAGAGAGGATGAGACAGATACAGGAGAGAAGCTTACAAAGCAGGAGCTACAAGGAAGCTTCTTGCGGGAGGCGGCGGGGCCAGAGAAGGAGACAAAGGGATGAACCAACAATGCAAGGACCAGAGAGAAGGAAGCCCGCACCATCTCTCCAGGAGGCCCCAGCCCCTCTTCCACCCTCCCCACAGGCACAGCAAGAAACCGGAGGCGGGAAGAGGAAGCACAGCCGGGCAAAGTCGCTGGGTAACCTTGGAGACGAGAGCCAGGGAGCCAGGCGCAGGGTGGGGCGCCGCAACAGGAGGGAGGCAGGAAGACCCGCAACAGGTCCGGGCCGCCGCGGAGGGGTGGGGCGGGGCGCAGAGGCTGGGGAGGGGCGCTGGGATGAGCTGGGGGAGGGGGCGGAGAAGCTCCGGAACGACCCACGGAGGCCTGAGGAGTGGAACAAAGAGAAATTTTACTGAGAACCAATTTAGGGAAGAAAGCGCAAGGAGTTTTGGGAGCTGCGGTAGTAGGAATGGAAAAAACAGGGTGGAGATGAGGCCAGAAGAAGCCAGAGCAGATGGCTGTTGAGCTGGAGCCAGGAGGGGCCAGGGCCCTGGGGCTGGGCAGAGGGGCGCAGGCAAAAACACTCACAGCCAACTGGCCGGAAGAGGCTCTGATTTCTGACCCTTTCCGTGAGACTGAATGGGGGCATCCCTGCACAGCCACCCCCGGCTGGCGTAGCAGGCTCTGTGAATCCCAGCTGGTTGGCTGGGGGACCGTTCCACTCACCGTGTCCTAAATTCTTGCTGAGCTCCTACTATGTGCCAGGTGTGAGCCCGGCACTCTGGGGACACAGGGATCATTAGACAAACATATGCCCTCAAGCACCCTCATTGGCTAACAGACACGCGCGGGTCCTGACAGCTGGGGGCACATCCCAGAAAGCCTCCCCTGATGCTGTGCTTGAGCCTGGTTCAGAGGCTGGAAGGGCCTAGATAGAGAGGAGGCGCTTCTCAGCTGGAGGAGCCTCAGGAGGCCCGGGCGAGGCAGGAAAGGAAAGCCTGCTCTGAATCCACAGCTGCTGGCGAGCTGTGTGTTCTTGGGCAGGTTACCCAACTGTTCTGAACCTCTTTCTCCACCTTGCAGAATTGTTTAAGGATTAGAGATAACATCTGTATAGTGCCTGACAGCCGTTATTGTTATAAAGAATAAATATGAAACAGAACCAGATTAAAAGGAAATGGCTAGAGGTGGGCTGGAAAGGCAGGTTAAGCTGTAGCAAGGAGGCCTTGAATGCCAAGAATGAGGAAGCTGGATTCACTAGAGGATGAGGTTGCAGACCCTCCCAGCACTCAGAAGCTGCTGGGAGCGACAATAGCGTGGAAGTTCTCCCCCCAAAAGCGGTTTGGTGGAGCCCTGGTTGGTATCTGGTAAAAACTAGGTAGTTATCACCCAGTTTTTACCAGATAAGGGTGGGATGGGATAGTGGGGGTGAGAAGGGCTTCAAGAAGGGATATGTGTGTATACATAGCTGATTCACTTTGTTGTACAACGGAAGCTATCACAACACTGTAAAGCAATTATATGCCAATAAAAAGGTGAAAAATAATTTTCAAAAATTGGGCGGTTTATCTTTACCAACAAAAAAAGAGCAGTTGAGAGTGCGATGCTTTTAAAATATGTTCACAATCTTTTATAACTCTCCTCCCTTCTAAAACTGAAGTCCCCTCCACTCATATGGGGCCAGACTTAGTGACTTGCTTCCAACAACAAAAATGTGGCCGAAGTGACAGTGTGACTTCCGATACTAGGCCACAAAGGACGCTGCAGCTTCCTCCTGGCTCCCCCTTGGGTCACTCACTCAGGCAGCAGCCACACTCTGAAGACCCTCAAGCAGTCCAATGGAGACATCCACGGAGCAGGGAATTGAGGTGTGTGAGTGGGTCTTGGAAGCGGCTCCTCCGCCCACAGTCAAGTCTTCAGATGATGCAGCCCAGCTTGTGTGCCAATCTTGGTTTCAGCAGAGAGACACTAGAGAGACCTGGAACCCAAACCACCCATCGAAGCCTCTCCTGAGCTCCTGACCCACAGAAAGTGTGAGATAACAAACCTGTATTGTAAGCTCCTGCATTATATGCTAATGTGTTACAAAGCAATGGGGCTTGCAGCTGGGTCTAGAGCCACACTCCCACAGTGGCCCCTGGGGACCTAGGTTATAAACCTGGGAAAAGCAGGTCTCCATCATCCCCTGACTCCTCCCACACTGACACAGCCATGTGGCTTTTCCAGGTTAGCAGGCAGGTCAGAGTAGAAATAAGAACAAAATGGCATTTGCCTCACCTGGCCTTACCTCAGTCCACCACTTACTACCTGGCTTATCTTGCATAAATGACCTTGAGTCTTTGCCTCCATTGCTCATCTGTAAAATAATGATAAGCCTGGCTTCTTCAGGTATTATTCTCATGGCATGGAAAAGAGTTTCACTGCATGAAAATCAAATGAGAAAGAAATACACGACATCAAGTTCAAAGCTGAAGTCCTGGAACACCTACACCTTAAAGACAGCAGGTCTGGCTGAAGCACTCCCATTTTTTATTTACCTTCTGACTCCCAAGTTGCCCATTTCCTTTGGGGCCTGAAATAATTTGTAGGAGGAGCTTAAAAGAAAAGGTTTAAAAAAATAAAAAAAGAGGACGCTTGTCACTCCTGCCCCATAACAATTCTAATGAGTTGAGGGCTTGTTTACAGAGCAAACTGATCTTTGGCTTTGATCTCACTCATCTCCTCACAACCCTGGGTTACTCATCAGCTACCTTTGCTCTGCTAACCTCTCTAAGCCTCAGTTTCCTTCTCTGCAAAATAGGGGTAATAACAAAATCAGATCCACAGTGTTCTGTGAGAGTTAAATGGGATCACAGGGGACCAGGCCTGGTGTGCCCTCCTCAAATATGCAGGATGATTGAGACGATGATGACACTGGCTCCAAGGGGTGCACGCATGCTAAGTCACTTCAGTCATGTCAACTCTTTGCGACCCCATGGACTATAGCCCGCCAAACTCCTCTGTCCATGGGATTCTCCAGGCAAGAATACTGGAGTGGATTGCCATGCCCTTCTCCAGGGATCTTCCTGACACAAGGATCAAATCCAGGTCTCCTGCATTACAGGCGGATTCTCTACCAACTGAGCCACCAGGAAAGTCCTGGCTAGGATACCAAATCAGGTCATGTTCTTGTAGCACAGAATTTAAACAGCTCAGATGGAGGTACATTCTTCTGAGGCCTTCTCCTCAAGTAATAATTGTAGGGAACCCCAAGAAATTCTGACATGGGGTAGACTCTATCCTCCACCCTACACACATATGGCCCTCACTTTCCAGCATTCATTTATCTCTTTACCCATGAATACACCTCCCACCACGGTGCCTGCACAGAGTAGGGTAAGGACATGTCAGATGGATGTGTGGGTGGGCAGATGAATGAATGGACAGATGGAAAAAGAGTGAATGGATGGGTGGATGGATGGATGGGTGAATGGGCAAAAAAAATGGATGATTAGATAATGGATGGATGAATTGGTGAATGGATGAATAAATGGATGGATGGGTGGATGGATGAATAAACAGATATAAAGATGATTAGAGGATGTCCTTCACCCTAGGCCTCATGCCAGACGTCACCCTAGTCCTTTCTTGGTGCTCAGTGTGGACAGAGAGAATTCCTCTCTTGCAGAAAAGAGACAGAGGAACATCAACCATCCCACAATTTGTTCTCAGTCATAATTAAACACATTTCTGATGAGTTCATCAACTTCACCTAATTAGGCTGTCTTAGAGCCATCTCTGCCTTAGGGTGTGCTGAGGGAGGCTGGGCACTTCTCCCTCAGAAGTGAGGGAAGAAGGACTCTAGTTAGATGTCCTGTGCCCCACAGTCTAGAAGCCTGCGCCCTTCACAGTTCAGGGGGCCCAGCAGCCTGAGGGGAAGGCCCAGGCAGCAAAGTGGGAGACTTACACTGTGTCCTCAATCTCCGGGGAGTCTTAGGATCCTCTAGGGTGAAGGCTGGGAGACAGGAATGGGAGCAAAGATTCCCCCCACCACTGCCCTCGGCCCAGTGATGCCTAGAAGTCACCCAGAGAAGAGATGGGGCTGGTCAATGGCTTTGGGTATCATGGAAAGAACCTGAACTTGAGAGTCAGAGGCCTTGGCCTGAAGACTCAACCATGTAAATACTGGCTGTGGGCAAGTTGTAGGGCCTCTTGGAGCCCCATTTTGGTGAGGAAGTTGGACTGGCTAATCTTGTAGATCCCTCCCACCTCTCAAGACTCATGAGTCCAGGAGATAAGCTTCAAGGTAACTCAGGAACATGGACACCAGGATGGAGTAAGGAGACTTCCACCCCCTGGCTGACTGTCCGGGGCCTCATGAGTCCAGGAGATAAGCTTCAAGGTCACTCAGGAACCTGGACACCAGGATGGAGTAAGGAGACTTCCAGCCCCTGGCTGACTGTCCAGGGCCTCAGTGACTCAGCCTTCCGAGCCCCTTCTCCAAACCTGTAACTAGTGTTGGGAAAGACACCCTAACAGAGCCTGCACCTCAGACCAATGGGGAGGCGGATAAGGTGCAGATTGGCAAAGAGGCTGTGACAGTGAGGGGAGCCTCTGAACAGGCCACACACCCCATTTTCCCTACAGAGGTGCTGCCCAGGGAGCCGGTACCTGCCCCTCCCAGCCCTGCACCTTCTGGGAGATGGAAAGGCGGGCCGCTGCCTAATGCCAACAAGGAGCTCCAGGTCACATCCAACTCCACCAAGTCCCCAAGGGCCAGGCAGAAGCTCCAGCCACAGCGAAGGAGGGCCAAGCTGCCAATGTAACCCAGTCACCACCTTGAACCCTGAGCCCCGCCCTCCCTGCTGTGAGTGCCACCTGGCCAGTGCAGACAGCCCTGGGAAGGACACGGAGCCAGGCCAGATCCCCAGCAGGGACAGCGGCTCAGAGTGCTTCAGCTCCACCAGGTCAGACTCCACCAATCAGAGGACGAGTCTCTCTGAACCTTGGCCTCAACAGCTCTGAAACAGAGCCAGGGAGGCGGAAGGAGCAATGCAAATAGCTCGCCCTCACCTTCCGCCAAGCCCAGGGAAGGACGACAGGAGGCCAGCATCGCCCAGGCATTTCTGGGAAGGGTGGAGACAGTATCTGTTAGGACACTCTGCCTCCTTCTGCATGCCAACCCAGGCTTCTCGCTCTGTGGCCGTGAGCACTCCCTGCCGGCCACAGGCACAGCTCCCAAAGCCTGGTCATTGCACGGAGAAAGGGCTGAACCCAGGGAGAGGCAATGGCTTTTTCCAAGAGGCAGCAATGGGGAGCGGAGAGCTCTCCAAGGCCAACCGGGGTGTGAGCCTCAGAGACGGGGCTGACATGCAGGCTGCAGGGCACCGCATCAGACTCGCCTTGGTTTTGCTGATCCACAGGAGGATCTCTAGGCAGACAAGGGACGGTGGCTTGAGCTGTGTCTGGCTTGGGACTGGCGCCACCTGCCCTCATCTTGCCCCTGCCATGAACCTGCCACGTGGTCTTCCACAGGGGAACAAGCCCCTCTGTGTCTAAGTTTCCTGGTCCAATTATGTAGGGCATCATTTCTGCCCCATATTCCCCTCAGCTCATGGCTTCCTGGGAAGTAATGGCTCTGTGTCAATCAGAGACAGCCAGAGCTGCCAACAAGCAAGGGGAACACCTGCCCCTCCCAGTTTTGCAGCTGTGGAAGAGGCTCAGATAAGTTAGGTGACTTCTCCAAGGTCACACAGTTGTTGTACTAGAATGTAGATCCAAAAGCTCAGTTCAGTTCAGTCGCTCAGTTCAGTTGTGTCCGACTCTTTGCGACCCCATGGACTGCAGCACGCCAGGCCTCCCTGTCCATCACCAACTCCTGGAGCTTACTCAAACTCATGTCCATTGAGTCAGTGATGCCATCCAATCATCTTGCCCTCTGTTGTCCCCTTCTCCTCCCGCCTTCAATCTTTCCCAGCATCAGGGTCTTTTCAGATGGGTCAGTTCTTCGCATTGGGTGGCCAAAGTATTGGAGTTTCAGCTTCAGTGTCAGTCCTTCCAAAGAATATTCAGGACTGATTTCCTTTAGGATGGACTGGTTGGATTTCCTTGCAGTCCAAGGGACTCTCATGAGTCTCCTCCAACAACACAGTTCAAAAGCATCAATTCTTCAGCACTCAGCTTTCTTTATAGTCCAAGTCTCACATCCATACATGACTACTGGAAAAAACCATAGCCTTGACCAAAAGCTCACCACTGTACAAATAACAGAAATGATGGTTCCATAACAGGTATTTGGCCCAGTGGTCCTGTGATGCAAGTTACAGATCCTTCCACTGAAAAATACTCATATGCACCAACATGCAGACTGCTCATGTGACCTAAGGAGGCTTGCTTCTAAAGCTCATTCAGGAATTAGCTAGCTGGTAGTCGAGGATTCCAGCTCTGCCACTGTGTGACCTTGGGAAATTTACTTAACCTCTCTGTGCCTTATTTTTTCATTTTTTTATAACCAAAGGGGTCAGTAATAGTACATGCCTCCTGGGTTGTTTTCAGGATTGAATGAGTCCTATACATGTCAATACCTGGAACAATGCCTGGCTCATAATAAATGCTAATGAGTGTTTGCTATTAGTACTCCCTGAATAATCTCAGTTTCCCAGGAGCAGTCATCCTTCTTGGAGGGGTGGGGAGGGCGCTCCTTCAAATGTCCAAGTGTAGCTGCTCAGGTCTGTCCCAACTTCCAGCCTCACCTGGGCTGGGTCAGTAAACTCTGTGGGGTGAGGACCCCTCCACCACCAGGTAAATCCCACCCCACCCCCAGGCCTTGACCATCCCCCACTTGCCCAGTGCCCACCTGCGTAGCTGCTGCCAGCATTTCCAGGAACCCAGCCTTTTTCCTCCCCTGCCCTCCCCACTGCCCAGGAATCAATGCAATCCCCTAAAAGCTCATAACTCGGAGGTAATTATAAGAAGCATCAATTACCCAGCAATGTGGATTTCATGAATTCAATTAATTTGCATGGCGATCGATACGGGAGGGTTTGCTAGGGTCCCCGGGGGAAGTTAGGACATTGTTCTGCACGCTATTGATTTTACAATGTAAAACAAAACCTCTCTCCTCGAATTCATAGATGCCCATTCATCCATATTAACTTTCAGATCATTTATTTTTGTATGTCTTTCAACTCTGTTTGTTGCTATCACACAGATGCAGAGTATTACATTGTAGGGAATAATTGAATCAATATAGTCATGCTACGCCAGGCTTCCCTGACTTGAGGAGATGCTGGTCTGCAAACTACTCCTCCTCATACTCCTGCCCTCTGCTGTCCCCAGCCATCCCCTCACCCTACCCCACCCCCACCAAACAGGCCACTCCCTGAACCTCCATCAGACTTATCTGCTTGATTCAAAATAGAGTGTAGCTAGAGGGACGCGGTCAGACAACAGGCAGAACTTCTCAAGCCCAAGAAGGGTTGGCAGGAATACAGGACTCCCCTTTCCCAAAGGATCTTCTGAACCAAAAACATTCAAGCAGGATGGTGGCCTCAATCAGGGGTATAGACTCAATAACCCCTTAGTGACCTGTGTCTCTGCTATTCAGAGGACAGGCATTTATACCCTGGGCTGGCGGAAGAGTATTTCGTCTCCTTCCCCAGAGGCACTGAGGTCAAGGAGACAGCATTTCCCCAAAAGTTATCCCACCCCCATCTCACAGAAGACACCAAGTTTAATAGGAGGGGCGGTCATCAAAAAAGTAACAGGCTGGCTTCCCTGGTAGCTCCGTGGTAAATAATCTGCCGGGCAAGGCAGGAGCATGGGTTCCATCCCTGGTCTGGGAAGACCCCACATGTTGTGGAGCAACTAAGCCCGTGCACCACAGCTATGGAGCCTGTGCTCTAGAGCCCAGGAACTGCAACAGCTGAAGCCTGTGGGCCCTAGAGTCCTTGCTCCACAACAAGAGAAGCCACCCCATTGAGAAGCCCAAGTGCCACAATTACAAAGTTAGCCCCGATCGCCGCAACTAGAGAAAATCCCAGCATTGAAGACCCAGCACAGCCAAAATACCAAATAAATACAATTATATATAGAAAAGTAAGGGGTCAATCAATCTTTTTCCCCCATTCTCCCTGACTCAGGCGTCCCCAGCCCTGCTGTGTTCCCTACTCCATGGCCAGCCTCCCCCAGGCCTCCCTGAAAGAGGCCAGACTGTGTTCTCAGTAGCATCCAGAAACTGACATGAACACGCAGGTGTGCGCACGCGCAGACATGCACACACATACACACCAGTTCCAGATACAAGGCTGGGGGCCCCCAACCCAGCCACACCCTCATGGAGAGCATGAGCTGGGGCGACCCCACCTCCCTCCACAAAGCTCCAACTCAGCAAAGCGCCCTCAGCACCCCATGTCTGGAGAAAGAGAGAAGCCTTTTTTAATTTGTCTCTGTCCCCCACCCCCGTCAGGATATTAGACAGCTAAACAGCCCGGCGCCTGTTTCCTTCAGATAACCAGTTCCTGACGAGCCCCCTAATTGTCCCCAGAATCTCAGCGCCAGTGTATAGAGTAGGTCATTTAACCAACAGTACACACAACTAAATAAAAATCCATTTTCCAAGAGAAAATTCTATTCTTATCAGAGTTTTGCAAGAGGGTTGCAAGCGGCCCATGTTAATTGAAGCTTTGATGTTTGTAGGAGGAGGCCTCTAATCAACGCCACAAAGGAGGCTGATTCACAGCCGTGGGCCCACGGCGAGGACCAGACTCTGGGGAGCCAGTGACGGGGCCAGGGGAGAGGGGAGAGGGCTCAGGCCAGTCACTGGACACCACCAGGGCCCAGGTGGTGCCCCAGGCCCAGGGCCGGCATGAAGACACCAGGAGGCAGGCGGCTGGGTCAGGAAGATCACTGAGGTTGGAGGTGAGCCGGGGCCCAGGGTCAGACAAGCCGGGGTCAGGAACCACCTTGGGATTGTTCACCTGTGGCCTAGGGTAAATCATGGGGCCTTTCTGAACCCCAGTTTCTCCTCCAGATGATCAGAACCCTCTTTACCTGCCCTGAGACCCATTTGATGACGATCAAATAAAAATAAAAGCCAGAAAAGGAAGTTGCATCTTTGAGGATTCTGTCAGCCAGCTAACCACCACTTTACAATCTAGAACAGGGGTCCCCAGCCTCTGAGCTCTGAGATGGAGCTGATGTAATCATAATAAAGTGTACAATAAACGTAATACTCTTGAATCATCCTGAAACCATCCCCCCTTCCGTGGGAAAATTGTCTTCCATGAAACCAGTCCCTGGTGCCTAAAAGGTTGGGGACTGCTCATCTACCGAGTACGTGTCACACTATGCTCACTGCTGACTGCTCTGTATTTACTCCTTATCTCCCTAAATCTTCAAGGTGGGGAACCTTAACCTTTTTTGCAGATAAGGAAACTGAGGCTCAGAGCAGCTAAGTGTCTTGCCCAAAACCTCACAATAGAAAGTGGCAGAGCTGGGATTCAAACCTGCTGTCTTCATCTCCAGAATCCAAGCAGATGTCTCTTATCTGAGCTGCTTCTCCTTAAATGAGGTGGGAGGACCCATCTCTTCCTCTGTCTCCCCTCACCGCAACCCCTCGATTGCCCTCTCCTAAACCTGGTAGTGATTAACATAAAGACATGCACATGCATCATTTCCCTTGCTCCTCACAGCAACCTCCAAAGTAGGCAGGAGGTACCTGGAAACAAGAAGAGGAGCCTTGCAGGAATGTGTGTGGGTTAACGAGGTAATATTCACAGGGAGTCAGCTTCATCTGGACCATGGCAAGCTCGCAAGGACTGGCAGCCCCAGCACTGTGATGATGTGACGACGCTGGTGGTGACACCAATTTTCACACCTAGTAACCCTGCTGGCTCAAGTGTAAAGAATCAGCCTGCCAATGCAGCAGACGCGGGTACGATCCCTGGGTCAGGAAGATCCCCTGATGAAGGAAATGGCTACCCACTCCTGGAGAATCCCATGGACCAAGGATCCTGGGGGGCTACAGTCCATGGGGTCACAAAAGAACTGGATATGACTTAGTGACTAAACAACAACCAAGCACAGCCAGTACCTTCCACACAAGGCACAGACAGCAGTAGCAGTTACATCACCCCCGTCTTCTGCATGCAGAGACCGAGAGCAGAGGATGTCAGTGAGTTTTCTGGGCCCCACAGGCAGTGAGTGGCAGCACTGAGATGGCTGGAACCTCAGATAGCCCAAGACCAGTCCACTGTGGCCCTACTGTCCAGTGCCTTATAAGGCTGCTGCTAATTAGGGTTGAGGTGGGAGGGAGGAGGAAGAAATCCAAACACAGGGCTGCCTGGATGCTATGGATGAAATCATGTCCCCCTACCAAGTTCACATGTTGAAGCCCCAGGCCGCTCAGTGTGATGGTATTTGGAGATGGGGGTCTTCAGGAGGTGAACTGGTTCAGATGAGGTCATGCGGGTGGGACTTTCTTGATAGAATTAATGCCCTTGTAAGCAACACCAAATCTGCAGGCACTCTGATCTTGGACTTCCAGTCTCCAGAACCATGAGAAATAAAGTCTGCTGTTTAAACCACCCCATCTATGGTATGTCAACATCACAATTCATGTACATGAGATGTGACAACTGGTCCTGGGGACCAGTTGAGCAGTCAGGGGTATGGAGGGGACAGAAGAGATGACTGTCATCCTCAGGGGCCGGAAGAGGGCAGAGGGCACACGAGAGACCTACAGTCATGCTCAGGCCCAAGCCACAGAGGCAGTGTCCCTGGGAGGAGAGAGGGTGGGAGAGAAGGAGGAGGCAGGCTGGGGGGCAACAAGGTGGAAGTGTCTTCAGAAGAAGAAGGAGGAGGGGATTGGATGAATTTTCCAGGCCAGATTCAGTGAACAAGAGTTAACACTCATTCCTTCAACACCATTTACCTAGGCCCTGCCAGCCGGGGGCTGGGGCCTTAGAGACGAATAAGCATTGATGAGCAGCATCCACTCGAGTAGGAGCCATGTTTAAAGCTGTAACAGTTTGGCAGAGGTCGCCTCGGCCCTCAGGAAGAGAAGGCCATTTTAAGCTGTCATTTCAAGGCTATGTAGGGATGCGCTTGGCAGGGAATCAAGAGATGAGAGGTTGACCAGGAACCTCCACACCCATGACATCATTTAATGATTTTACCTGCTGGGGTAGACCAACCATGAGAAAACCAAGACCTAGAGGGCTCCTGTGACTTGTTCAAGATCACAGGGCTTGCAAGAAGCTAGATTAAGTCCCCAATCCAGGTCTCTGGACCCTAAGTACAGAGTTTTTCTCTACTGCACCAAGGTGGTTAGGTACGGAGTGCAAAATGTAAGGTGGCTAGTTTATAATCAGGAGTTAAAACCAGGTGTCCAGACATGGGCACTGGCCTGAGCCTTCCCTGCAGGGCCCTGGGACCCTAAATCCCCAGCAGGCACTCCTGTGCCCAGCTGTGTCTACAGAGTGTTGTGACCCCAAAAGGGAAGGGAGAGAGTGAGGTCGAACATTGTAGGGTGAGCTGAGTGATTCATACCAGGGTAGAAGCCTCTAGCTTCTGGCTCTCCAGTTGCTGGTGGAGCCTGGAGAAAGATGATGGAGGTTCAGTGGACCAATTGCTTTGAGTCAAGGCCAAGGTGGGTGGGATGCCTCAGGACACATAAACCTCAGGACACATAAACCAACTCAGCTAATCCATTTGCCTTGGCAGCAGGGGACTTTTTGCTACGTGCTGATATGCCAAGAGATAAAGGTAGCCCCACCAGGGCTTCCCTGGTGGCTCAAATGGTAAAGAATCCTCCTGCAATGCGGGAGATGCAGGTTCGATCCCTTGGCTGAGAAGATCCCCTGGAGTAGGAAATGGCAACCCACTCCAGTATTCTTGTCTGGAGAATTCCATGGACAGAGGAGCCTGACAGGCTACAGTCCATGGGTTCACACAACTGAGTGACTAACACTTTCAAAGATTGCTAAGCACTTAGAAAAACCCTTATAAAAGCAGTGGAGGGCTCACGACCTGGGTCACCTGATTATGAGATCAGCTCCCAAGGAAGCCTGAGCAACTCAGAGTCTCCTAACTGGTCTCCTGACCCTCTCCATGTGTCCCCTTCACCCTGTTCCCTGCTCGGAAGCCAGAGCAGAGAACTCTGGTCATGTCACTCCCCACCTTAAAACCCATCAGTGCTTCCCTCCTGCCCACAGGATAACATCCCCAAGCTGTGCTCACAGATAAGACCCTTCCTCATCTCCTCCTTGAGCCCCTTCCAGGAGCCTCCAGTTTGTAAGCCCTCCTCATAATCAATGCCCCTGCCAGAGAGTTCGCAACATGTGCCAAACCTGATCCCCTGCATGCTGTTCCCTGACTCCCCAACAGCCCACCACCACCACCACCCTTCTCCACCCATGCCTGACTGTATTAATGGCCACCACTCTAAAGAGGTAGAGTATGATGCGTGTGTGCTAAGTCACTTCAGTAGTAGCTGACTCTTTGTGACCCTATGCACTGTAGTGCCCAGCTCCTCTGTCCTAACAATTCTCCAGGCAAGAATACTGGAGTGGGTTGCCATGCCCTTCTTCAGGGGATCTTCCCAACTCAGGGATCAAACCCACATCTCTTATGTTTTCTGCACTGGCAGGTGGGTTCTTTACCATAAGCACCACCTGGGAAGCCCAGAGTATAATATTACCCCACTAAAGAGGAAGAATATATTTCCTTTCCCCTTGATCTTGGGTTCAGACATATGACTTGCTTTGGCCAATAGAATGCTAAAGGGAATGATGTGACTAAAGGCATGAAAAGTTCTTGCACAGTTGAGCTGACTCTCTTATGCTTTTTCCATCATACCCAAGCTAGCCTGCTGGTCCCAGGAGGAAGATAAGAGACTCATGAAGTAGGACTGCCTGACCAGGTCCAGCCCAGATCAGCTGCCTCTCAGCCAGTTCACAGAAGCATGAACTAAATAAGTGGTAATTGTTATATGCCATTGAGATATTATAGATGCTTGTTACACAGCAGATGGTAGTAATAGCTAATCGATACATCATTTTAAGCTGAATCATTTCCATCCATCCATCAGACCTCAGCTGAGGTAGATGTCATTTCTTCTCAGAAGTCTGACCTGAACCCCTCACCAATTTAAGGTCAGGAGCTCCCCTCTGGGCTCCCCTGGCACCTGGCATTTACCCTTTCTTCAGCACTTCAGCACAAACTGGGTGACCATTTCCATTTCACTTTCCTGTCTCTCTTCCTGAACTCAGAGATTGCACACTATCCACAATTTCTGACACAGAGGAATTCAATGACTATTTGCTAAAAGAAAAGAAAAGAAAAACAAACATGGAGCTGGCCTTTTCTGAGTAGTGGAAACACAGACTTCTCACTTCTGCACCCCGCCCACCATCATCATGGAAAGACTCATGTGAGTTCTCTGCTCCTCTGGACGGCCACTTGCCCACAGGCACGTGCATACTCAAGCCCCACAGTTACTCAAGCTACATGTTTCTACCCCTCTGCTCGCTTAGTGACGAAGCGCTTTCTGAACCACTCTGCTCCATCTTTCTGCAATATCCTCCAGCAAATCAAGCATCCCCTTCTTGGGATGTTTTCAATCTGTTTTATGTTGATTTTAATTAAAGAATTCGAAACTGAACAAACAGTTCCTAGCAGGTGGCCATACAAGTGTGAAATAAGCAAACTGTTTTATCTGCTACAAACTCCGCTAGTAAATTTCTTCAAATTAATCCAAGCCTCCGAGAGTCTGCTGATTCCAAGAAGAAAGCTAAGCAAGCCCAGCCTCCAAATATTTGCTTTTTTTACAGCTCCTGGGGCCAACGATGAGTGGTGTCCACCTTGACTCTATCCTCATCCACCTTGTCTCCCAGGCTCATCACTGGCAATCCATTGGCCCAACCCATCTACCCAGAACAAGGCTGGTGTGCCCACACCACTAGGTTCCATGGCCAGAGCTCCTGTAAGGGGTCAGATGCCCAGGGGAAAGCTCCAAGCCCTCTCTCTTCTGAGTACCACCACCTCCCAACCAGCCACACCCCTGCCCACCCTCCCACTTGAGCTTGGTCCATCTTATCAAAGCTTGCCCACCCCCAGGAGGAACAGACCTGGGGGCTCAGGACAAGGCTTGCTTTCCTCCCCCTGGTATAGCCCAGGAATGAAAGGAGCCCAGGGAAAATTACATTACCCAGTGCTGACAAGGGTATAAATAGACAGGCCCCCCCCTTCACCACTGACGGAAGTGTAAATTCACCCCGGCTGTCTGGAGACCAGTTTGTTTTTGTGTATCAAAACTAAAATTTTAGGCTTTTTTTTACTTTTGGGTCCAAAAGTTCCACAATGTAGGACTTTATAAAAAAAAAAAAAAATCATCAATGTGCAGTGGTAAATGCTTACCTCCAGAGCTTTTTATAACAGCAAAAGCTGGCAATAATTTGCTGTTCAACAATAAGAGATAGGTTAAACAAATGATAGTACGGCCATACAAAACAGTGCAAAATAATATTTAATAATATAGAAAATAATTTGTGATTTTTGTGGGAAAAGCGGTTTACAAGGCAATATGTACAGCATGAATTCATTTTCCTTTTAGTTTTTATGTATATATACATATATATGTTATACGCATGGTATAAGTATGTTGCATATATACTATTCCACATATGTAATGTGTGTGTGTACACAAATACGAAAAAATGATGGAAGGATATAAACTATAATGTTAACAATGTCTAGGTGTGAAGATAAGAGGCATCTCTCTCTTGTTTCTTTTTTTTAATCAGTATATTGCTAATTTCCTAATTTTGAGAACCCTGGCTGTGGAGTCAGGAGACCTGGGTTGTGACCAGCAATGACACCAATGCAAATTTAGTGTCATGCCATCTCCTAGTTCAACCCTAAAGTGGACTCTAGAGTCATTAATACCTAACTCACTGTGTCAAATTCCTAATCCACAGACAATGTGGAAAAGAAACCTGGTCATCTCCAAGGCTGCACGGCTTCCGTCTTATAGTTCCACATCTGTCTGGCACTACATCTGGGAGAAAGACGGGCGGGGAGCATAGAAGGTACACGTTCAACAGCACTGCCACATGTGTAACCTGGTTTCCCTGGTCACACCAGCCTCAGAGCCGTCAGCGTCTACACTGAAGAGGCACTCACTCTGTGCCAGGCACTATTCTATCACACATCAAATGCACAGGGGCAGCACTGGAGTGATGACCTCCATTTCCGCCCCACTGCGACTGCTGGACCACCCCTAGGAGACGGTGGTATTTCTGACCATCCCAGAAATACGTCACATGTGCTGAGTACAAAGTACTGGTCCAGTCACCACCCACGGGCATCCTCTCTGCCAGGTGGTGCCACCCTTTCTCCTGGATTCCTCCCCACTGGCCAGTCCCTGGGACTGACACTGGTCCCCTCTGCCCACTCCAGGCTCTCAAGCCAGGAGGGGCCACATCTGCACAGCAGTTGGCCAGCAAAGAGAGAAACATCTCTGTATTAGTTGACACTAGCTCCTATGCAGATAAATAACCAAATCTCATGGACCAAACACAATAAAAGTTTATCTCTTGTTCACAGCACAGCCCAAAAGGCAGTTGGCTCCCTGCCAATTCATAAACCCAGGCTCCTTCTATCTTGTGGTTCCACCCTTCTCTAGGACCCCAGAGTCTCCCCTGTTTTACAGCAAATGGAAGAAGAGAGCAAGGATTGCACAAGGGAGGACCTAAGGGGCGCTGGCTGGAAGTCGCCGCATTACCCCTGTTCATATCCCATTGGCCAGGACTCAGCCACATGGTCACATCTAATCACAGTTCAATTCAGTCACTCTGTCATGTCCGGCGACCCCATGGACTGCAGCACGCCAGGCTTCCCTGTCCATCACCAACTCCTGGAGCTTACTCAAACTCTTGTCCATTGAGTCAGTGATGCCATCCAACCATCTCATCCTCTGTCGTCCCCTTCTCCTCCGGCCTTCAATCTTTCCCAGCATTAGAGTCTTTTCCAATGAGTCAGTTCTTCGCATCAGGTGGCCAAAGTATTGGAGTTTCAGCTTCAGCATCAGTCCTTCCCATGAATATTCAGGACTGATTTCCTTCAAGATGGACTGGTTGGATCTCCTTGCAGTCCAAGGGACTCTGAAGAGTCTTCTCTGACGCCACAGTTCAAAAGCATCAATTCTTTGGTGCTCAGCTGTCTCTATGGTCCAACTCTCACATCCAAGGGAGGAGCACATCTAATCGCAAGGGAGGCTGGGAAATGTAGTCCAGGCGCGTGCGGCCCAGGGAAGCGTGGCTGTGGACTCTGGTGAGCAGTAGGCGGTTCTGCCCCTCTTCTGTCCCCACGTTCTGAGTGACACTCTTGGGGGATCCCAGCTGTGCAGTTTCACATTTCCATGCCATGTGGAGTTTCTCAGAAGCGGCTCTTTCTCACCAGCCTCTTCATTCTTCCCTGGGGCCCAGACACGTCCTGGGGGGAAGGGGAGACCAAGGATGCAGCGTATCACTGAGGACACAGTGGGCCCTCCAACCCGCCAGCTGAGAAGAATTGAATAAAATGTCCCCCTCAGTCCCTCACACCCCAAATACTTAGAAATCGTAGGTCTCCAAGGACCACAAAATTGCCAGGAGCAATGACTTTGCTTTAGTCTTTCTTCTGGGCTTCCCAGGTAGCACTAGTGGTAAAGAACCCGCCTGCCAAGGCAGGAGACATAAGAGATGCAGATTCAATGCATGAGTCAGGAAGATCCCCTGGAGGACGGCATGGCAACCCACTCCAATATTCTTGCCTGGAGAATCCCATGGGCAGAGGAGCCTGGTGGGCTATGGTCCACAGAGTCACAAAGAGTCGGACACAACTGAAGTGACTTAGCACGCACAGAGAGTTTCTTCCAGCCTTTCCTCTTCTCTTGGCTGCAGGACTTGTCCTCCCTGGTTTTCCTTCTGCTCCTCCGACCTCACCTCCTCTGCCTCCTCTCAGGGGTCCTTAGCCTCCTCCTTCAGTGACAGTGTTTCACAGGCAGCAACTTCCCTCTGCTTTCCTTCTCCTCTTCCAGCTCTCCTTCCCTGATAGACTCACCCATGCCCCCACCTCAGGCACGGCCTTTCCTCAGGCCCTCATTTCTGGCCCGGACCTCTCTCCTAAGATCTGGACCTGAATTTCTAACCACCTGCTTGTCACATGCACCTCCACGCTCCAACACAGTATATCCAAAACTCGGCTCACTGTCACCTCCCTAAAGCCTCCTGTCCTCCCTCTCGTGGTTAAGGAGCCCACCATGAACCCTTGCACCTGGGGGAGTCCTGGGTGCCCCCCCGAGTGCAGCTCTGTCTGACCCCACAGCCAGGTGGCAACAAGCCCCCCAGATCTGGCCCCAGCTACCTCTAGGCACCATTTTCTCATACCTCGGCCTGCACTGTGACCCAGAACACCCATGAGATTCCTGTCTGGTGTCTTCCCTACCAGTCTTCTCCCTCTAACCCATCCTCCTCAGAGAGACCAAAGCACAAATTTCACCAAGCCACTCCTTCCAAACACACAAGATGTGGGGACCTCCAGGAAAGGCAGGAAACACAGTCACCATCCACTTTCCACTCCAGCTCACGTCTGTCAGCTTCTCCTCCTCCTCTAATGGCATCCTCCACCATACCCTCCCCGGGGCCCACTATAAAGACCTTTTTAGTCCTGAGCCTCACATCTGCGCTTTCCTGGTGGCTTGGTGGTAAAGAATCTCCCTGACAATGCAGGAGTCACAGGTTTGATCCCTGGAGGGATCAAATTGGGTCAGGAAGATCCCTGGAGAAGGAAATGTCAACCCACCCCAGTGTTCTTGCCTAGGAAATTCCATGGACAGAGGAACCTGGTAGGCTATAGTCCATGGGATCGCAAAGAAATGGACACAACTAAGCAACTTAAACAACAATGCACCCCTACATTACACCTCTGGGACTTTGCATGTGGAATTGTTTCCTTTCCGTCTAGAAAAATTCTAAATATCTTCCCCTAACAGACTCCCCAACACACCCTAATCACACAAGGCAAGTCCTCCTAGCCCTGTGGTCCCCCCACACTGCTCTCTTCCTTGCAGCCACTGTCATCACTGCTTGTTACACTTGATCATTTCTGGTCTAATTCTACCACTGGACAGCGAGTCCCTGGGGGCCCAGCACAGGGGCCGGTGTTTGAAAGGGCACATGAGGCTTTCGAAGGAAATGAGGTCCCCTGCTGAGGCCAGGGCACTGCTAGGAGCCACACACGAACTGGGAGGTCTAGGGAAGCCTGGATTTCTGCCTGGACCCTGTTTCCCAGTGGGGCCTGGTGAGGCCTAGCTAAACCCCTCTCTGCTTCCCTGCCAAAGCCACCTTGGCCGTAACCTTGCAGGCACAGAGCCAGCGAGGACCCTCGCACAGCAGCAGGCCCTGAGAGTTGATGAGCAGCCAAGGGGCAGCAGGGGCAGGTGGCCCACACCCTCCCCTCCTCCTCCGGGGGGAGACAGCAAGAGGGACAGCAAGAAACAAAAGAAATCCTTCCCCTTCATCTCCTGATCCCTGCCCTCTCTCGGAACTGCTCGTTGGCATCTTGCAAAGATCACTAAGCCTACAATTTCCAGGACTACTGCTCCCATGTGTAGCTGCAGGCTGAACTCAGAAGCCAGACCCACCATCCTCCAGGAGGTTGCCAGGCTGCATTCCCAGCCCAAGGGGTCCAGACCCTGCACCCAGCCAGGGGTGGGGGGTGGGGGTGCCCCTTTCCCTCAGGGAGGCTTAAGGATCCACTGGGGTGACCCCACAAGTACCACACAGGTACACAGCATCACCCCCACCTCCATACACCCACACTGGGTCCCAAGTATGGACACATATTACCTCATGTGTAGGCAGCAAGTACAGAGGCAGACACACACCCAGAATGGAATTCCAATTTCCCCACTCACCTGGAGCAAAAGCCTTTCTGATTTTCAGTTTCTTTATCTAAAATATGTGAGTAATCATACCTCCCTTGACTCAGTAATAAAAGATACTTAAGAAATGAAAGTTGGAACTTCCCTACTGGTCCAGTGGCTAAGATTCCACACTCCCAAAGCAGGGGGCCTTGGTTTGATCCCTGGTCAGGGAACTAGTGCCCACATGTCACAACTAAGAATTCATATGCTGCAACTAGAGATTCCACATTCTCCAAGACACAAGGCAGCCAAATAAAATAAATAAATAAATATTTCTAAAATATATACATATATATGGTGGAATACTATTAAGCCATAAAAAGTGAAATACTGTCATTTGCAACAACATGAACAGACCTTGAAGCTATTATGCCAAATGAAATAAGTCAGATGGAGAAATCAAGATTGTATGAATTCACTCATATGTGGAATATATTAATAAAAAACAAACAACAACAAAAAGTTAAATAAATTAAGGAATCAAACCATACGTAAACAAACACAGAGATATAGAGAACAAAGTAGTGGTTACTTAAGGGGAAATGGTGGGAGAAGGCAATGGCACCCCACTCCAGTACTCTCGCCTGGAAAATCCCACGGACGGAGGAGCCTGGTGGGCTGCAGTCCATGGGGTCGCTAAGAGTCGGACACAACTGAGCGACTTCACTTTCACTTTTCACTTTCATGCATTGGAGAAGGACATGGCAACCCACTCCAGTGTTCTCGCCTGGAGAATCCCAGGGACAGGGGAGCCTGGTGGGCTGCCGTCTATGGGGTCACACAGAGTCGGACACGACTGCAGCGACTTAGTAGCAGCAGCAGCAAGGGGAAATGGTAGAGAGGGTGAAATGGGTAACGAGGATCAACAGGGTGATGATGGATGGAAACTAAACTTTGGTGGTGAACACACTGTTGTGTATATAGAAGCTGAAATATAATGTTGTACATATAAAACTAATATCTTGTTCTAAGTCAATGTTACCTCAATAAATTTTTAAAATTTTAATTCAAATGATATAATATAAACATAAAATAAAAACTAACAGTCCCACACAAGAGAAAATGGAATAGGCAAACAGAAGCTCAGAGTAATGCAATGTGAGAAGAACTCAACTTCCTATTGCTGGCTTTGAAGAGGAAAGGACCACAAAGCAAGGGATGTGGGTGACCTCTAAAAGCTGGAAAATTCAAGGAAATAGATCCCATACAGAGCTGACAGAAGGAATGCAGTCCTGTCAACACCTTGATTTTAGGCCAAAGAGACTTGTCAGATTCTGACCTACAGAATTGTAAAATAACGAATTTGTTATGTGGTTTGCTGAGTTTGCAGTAATTTGTTACAGCAGCCACAGAAAACTAATACAGTCACTCAGTATATGGGGCAAGCAGGATCCCAAACCAGGCTGGAATGAGTCGACAACAACTGCTGACTTACAGGATGAGTGGTGTGAGAAAAGAATGAAGTCAAGTTTGACCTCAGGGGTTTTTCCTGGGAGCTGCATTTAGGGAAGTAAGAAGACTGTGGAATGAGAGGGTTTGGGGGAGAAAATTAGAAGCTGAGTTTTGGACATGTCAAATGGGCAATGTTAAGTATTGAACTGGAGATATTGAGTAGGCAAGTGGATATAAGAAGCTGGAGATCAAAGGTTAGAAATATAATGGGAACCATGGTCATGAAGAAGGTGTTTAAAGTCCAGAAACTGAATGAAATCACCCAGGAAGAAAGAGAAGTCCAAGGACTGAGTCTGAGAGTTTGGGGAGATGAGGAAGAATCATCAGAGAAGACGAGGAGGGGCACCGGAGGGCCAGATGTGGTTCACTGGAGCCTGAAACCCCTCTTCTTTAGAAAACAATCTCAAAATTTTGGAAGCTAAAAGCTGAAAGACAAGATAAGTGATAAGTGACTTAGTGGACCCAAGAATGCTGAATCCCCAGCTAGCAACTGGAGAAGCTGAGAATCAACACAGTGTACACTGCAAAAGCCTCAGGAACTGACACCATCAGATATCTTTGCAACCAGAAGTTGGGGGAAGGGGGCCGGGACACCTAATATAAGAAAGATTAGATGAATGCTGTTTTGAGAAGCACCTAGCTGTGAGGTGTACATTCATGTAAACCTCTCTGAGACTGCTTCCTAAACTATAAATCTACTCAACAGGGATGACTGCCTATCACACAGGGTTATTTTAAGAGGAATGAATCAAATGGAAAGAACTGTCCATACTCAAGGTCACCACTTACTCTCCTACCATTCTCTCTAGAACTCATTCCAACCAGGCTCTTGTCCCCACGAGTCCAGGAGACAGCTCTCATCAAGGTCACCAATGACGTCTGCATTGCCAGGTCCAATGGTTAGTTCTCTGTGCTCATCTTACTCCTCAGACTATTTGTCACAGGTGATCCACTCCCTCTTCCCTAAAACCTCTTCTTCTCTTGCTTCAGGGCTACCACTCCCACCTAGTCCTCCTTCAACTTAATTGGTCACTTCCTCTCAGTCTCTTTTACTGATTCTTCCCTCCCCACCCCATGCTGATATGCTCCTGCCCCACCCACCCCCCCCCCCATGGCAAAAGACTGAAGGTTTATTCTCTAGAAACGGGGTAAAACACAATCTCTGCACTAGGGGTCAACCAGCACAATTGAAGAGATGAGCACCAGACCATAAACAATGAAAATTACTTATTGTGTAATGTTAAACATAGGGTCCTGAGACTCCCAGTCCTGATCATCCATGTGGTTCCAGAATGCTGGCAATCAGACTTTTGTCCTTCAGGTAGAAGTTTGGTAGGGACTCTCTGGGGCCCAGCCAGAAGACAGACCTCAGACACTGAAAATCCCCAACAACCAACCACTGAAGCTGACAAGCAATTTCCTCAAACTCAAAGCTTCTAATCAGCTCTTTGATTTTGCTACTGGAACCTGAACAGACAGTAAAGGATTGTTAGATACTTGAAAGAGGAAAAAGCCTCTAATACAAAAGACAGAAGCCAAAGTCAACAAATGGGGAAAGGTAACTCAGAAGAAATTATGTGGAGGAAGAAAGAAAATGTTTAAGCATTAATATTCTCAGAGATAAGAGAAGATACTGTATCCACAAAATAAGAATAGGATGTTAAAAGAAAAAATACTGAAAGGGAAAAAAAGACCTTTTGGAAATTTCTGATAGCAAAAATGAGAAATTCAACAGAAAATATTGAAGAATAAGATTGAGAAAACAGCCCAGGAAGTACAGCAAAAAGCATGGAAAGTGGGAGAAAAAATAAGAAAACTAGAAGACTGCTTCAGGAGATTCAACATCAAATAATGAGAGAACAAGGGGAAAAAGGAGAGAGAAATTACCAATAAAAGAATTTATGAAGATTTCCCCCAAAGAGTATGAATTTTCAGACAGAAAGGGTATACCATACACTGAGCACAACTGATGAAAATCGATTCACACTAAGACACATAACTGAAATTTTGGAATACTAACAAAGTTAAAGAGAAAACCCAAAATGGAAAAGGAAGGGTGGTCACAGTAAAAGTTCAGGAATAAGCATGGTTTTAGACTTCAACAATACTAAACTCAAGTAGGCGATGGAGCAATGTGTTTAACATTCTTGGTGTTCAGTTGCTAAGTTGTGTCTGACTCTGCAACCCCATGGATGCACACCAGGCTTCCCTGTCCTTTACTATCTCCCAGAGTTTGTTCAAACTCATGTCCATTGAGTAGGTGATGCCATTCAACTATCTCATCCCCTGTGGTCCCCTTCCTCTCCTACCTTCAATCTTTCCCAGCATCAGGTCTTTTCTAATGAGTCAGCTCGTCACATCAGGTGGTCAAACTATTGGAGCTTCAGCTTTAGCAACAGTCCTTCCAATGAGTATTCAGGGTTGATTTCCTTTAGGATTGACTGGTTTGATCTCCGTGCAGTCCAAGGGACTCTCAAGAGTCTTCAGCACCACAGTTCAAAAGTATCAATTCTTTGGCACTCAGCCTTCTTTATGGTCCAACTCTCACATCCATGCATGACTACTGGAAAAAACACAGCTTTGACTATACGTACCTTTGTCAGCAAAGTGATGTCTCTGCTTTTCATTTAAAACAGAATACGGTATCAGTTGGGATGGGCTTAGTTATGCTGTCGTAATCCTTTGGCCACCTCATGCGAAGAGTTGACTCACTGGAAAAGACCCTGATGCTGGGAGGGATTGGGGGCAGGAGGAGAAGGGGACGACAGAGGATGAGATGGCTGGATGGCATCACCGACTTGATGGACATGAGTTTGAGTAAACGCCAGGATGGACAGGGAGGCCTGGCGTGCTGCGATTCATAGGGTCGCAAAGAGTCGGACACAACTGAGCCACTGAACTGAACTGAACTGAACCTTTGTCAGCAAAGTGATATCTCTGCTTTTTATTTAAAAATTAGAATACGGCATCAGTTGGGATGGGCTTAGTCATGCTGTAGTAATAGAAAACTCCAAAATCAAAGATATCGCATGTCCATTTCAGTTCCTCAGAACCTAGGTTGTTGTAGTTACTATCTATTTCTATGGCAGAAAAGAAAACATGACAAATGGGTCACAACTCTTTAAAGAACTCTATAGTAAGCGGTATACATCATACTTGTTCATGTTTCCTAGGCTACAGTTAGCTACATGGATTTGCCTAATTCCATAAAGAATCAGAAAGTGCAACACTACCGTGTACCCAGAGAAAGGACTAAATACACATAATTACCAGTCTACTCTCTGGTCGCTATCTAGTGAGCGACCTCACTCTCCTTACCAAGGAACATATACTGACCATCTCCCCAAAGGGCAACAACCCAAAAGTTTCAGGTAGAAATAGCAACATATACAAAGCTCAAGATCCCTCAAAGTACAACCCCAATAGGGGTCACAAAAATCCTCCTTTCTTAATCTATAGACCCATGAACTAAAAATAAGTTTTATGCTCCACATACAGCGGTAGAACAAGGATAGGATAACCCCAATTACCAGTAGTACCACTCAGAAAGAGAAAGAATGGAATTAGCCAGAAGACACTGGTCCATAGCAATTCTGAAATCCTGTTGGGCAGACACTTTCAGGGCCCCATTCCTGGGAGCAAGGATGTTGCTGGATTAGGCTCCCATTATGCTCCCTGTGAGTAAGTCCTTTGTCCATTATACTCCATTGCTCCTGGCTCTTTCCTCTATAAAATTCTTCTCCATTATTTCCTTTGGCCACAGCTGAAGTAAATGTAGGAGAATATGAACTTTTTGAGAGTTAAGCCTCTTTCTCAGATCACTTCCTACTAATAGATAAGAATTATTTTAGGTTCTTAAATAGTCTTTCTCAGAAATACAAATACCTTAGGACATCACTTACACATGGAATCTAAAATATAATACAAAACAATGTACCTATGAAACAAAAACAGATTCTTATGGGGCGGTCAGGATGGGAAGGGAGTTTAGGGGAGAGTGGATATGTGTATATGTATGGCTGAGTCCCCTTGTTGTCCAACTGTTAATATGTTATACTCCAAAATAAAAAAGTCTTTTAAAAAAATGGACTCACAGAGAACAGACCTGTGGTTGCTGGGCAAGGGGGCAGGGGATAGGTAGGGAAGGGAAGGAATGGGAGTTTGCAATTAGCAGAGGCAAACTGTTATATATAGAATGGGTGGACAACAAGGTCCTATTGTTCAGCACAGGAACTGTATTCAATATCCTGTGGTGAATCATAATGGAAAAGACTGTGAAAAGAATATGAAAAAACAATATATATAACTGAATCACTTTGCTGTGCACAAGAAATTGACATGACATTATAAATCAATTATATTTCAATAAAATTTTTGAAAAACAGTCTTAGTATAGACTGGTGATTCTTTTGGCAATACTCTTTCAATATCTTATATTTTTACCTATTTGATTCTTTCAGCAACAGAATCCAGTAATCATGCCCACATTTCTTTTAGAGACATAGTTTCTAGAGTTTTGGACTTTGACTTCTCAGCTCCATATTTTCTCTCTTTACCTAAAGATCAGTGCACCGTGAGCCTATCCAGATTTCAAGGGAGATCCATGGTTTTACTGTTTCCCTTGAAACATTGGTCTTATCAGAGTCATAACTGGGTGCCACATCCTTGAAGGATCTTTAGCTTAAACATCTTACCCTAGTCAGTTTCCAACAGTGGGAGTGATGACCATGCCCTTATTTTGGCCTTTTCCATAACAATCAACTTTAAGTGGCCTTTCTTTTTCAAAACTTCTGTTAATTTTATCTCCTACTATTTGGACTCCAAAGTTAAGTGGCTTTTCAAGGCTCTAAATTTTTGGAGGGGCTTCCCCTGTGGCTCAGCGGTAAAGAATCTGCCTGCAACACAGGAGCCACAGGAAACCTGGGTTCAACCCCTGGGTCGGGAAGATCCCCTGGAGGAGGAAATGGCAACCCACTCCAGTATTCTTGCCTGGAGAATCCCATGGACAGAGGAGCCTGGCGGGTTACAGTCCACGGGGTCTCAAGGAGTCGGACATGACTAAGTGATTAAAGACCTGCAGCAGCAAATTTTTGGAATTCTCTATTCACTTTTATTTCTGCTTCTATCTAGGACAACTCTTTTCTGAGAACACTCTAATGATTTTGCCAAACATAGTCAATAATAACCAATCATATGCTAACATACTGTTTTCCCATACCTTCATCTTGAAATTTAAATTTCCTTAAGAATGTGATCTGACCCCTAGACAATTTTATTAAGTATTTCCCACTGCATAATGTAAAGTGTCACCTCTGTAACCTCTAATAAAGTTTTCTTATAGTTCACTGTACAACCCCTAGGCCAGGTTATTTTTCATATAAAGGGTTTTTTTTTTTAATAAGTACTCCATTTCTAAGCATCTTTATTGATCTGTCAGGATGAGCTAGATTATAACATGACAACAAACAACTCCTAAATCTCAATGGCTTAAAACAATGAAAGTTTTACTTCTTTTTCTACTAAACAGTGGGGAGATATACATCTCAATTCATTCTCACTCAGGGACCCAGGCTGACAGCACCTCCAGCATCTCAAATGTATCAGTCACAACAGCAGAAAGGAAACAGTGAAGTACAAACCATCTCTTAAGGCCTCTGTCCAAAGACAATCTTCTACTCACACTGTGTTTTCAAAAGCAAATCACACTGCAATGCCTAACTTCAAGAAGATAAGGGTATGCAATCCTGTAATGAACTTGTGAATGACAGTAGATGCTGGTGTAAATTCTATACCCAGCTAGGCTATCATTTCATATGAAATATAATAACTAAAATGTTCAATTCTGTAAAATCTCAGAAAGTTTATCTTTCTTCTATACTGTTTCATAAGGCTTCAGAGAAAAACAATAGAGTAAGTCAAAAAAGAGGGCAAGCACAGACAAGCAAAGGGAATCTCCTAAGTGAAGATGAATAGAGATCCTAGAATAACAAGTATCCACACACACAGAGGACCATCAGTTCATATTGGAGCAGTATGAATCAAGAGATAGCATGTCCTCACCATACCCTTCCATTTGCACCATGGATCCAAAATTACCAGAGGATGTACTTTATCAAAACAAAGAAGTAAAGTAAGACAGAAAAAGACATGAAATTTGGAAACAATTAATCCAATCCAGGAAAGAGACAAGGAAAACCAAAATGGCAGCAAAAGAAATACCCAGGATGACTGGAGAGTAGCCTGATGACCTTAAGAGTCATCAGCCCAAGAAGAAGGAAAATACAGGTCTTCAGAAGGGATGTCTCTATTTTTTTTAATGAAAGTAATAGATTGCCTGATGAGACTGGCCTTGTGGTAATAATACTGAGAGGCTATAATGAGGGATATAAGAATTAATAATGAGTAAACATAAAACTAAATAAATTAAAAATCAGGACAACTTTAGGAGATATTAGAAGAAAGATATAAAGTATACCATAATATACATTTAGTTGTGAATAGTTGTATAGATATATGATGTATATACTAAATGTTGATATATTTAAAATTGCAAAATAGTGATATTGGTGAGTTAAGATAAGTAAACATTTATCTATCATAAATAAAAGTTGATGGATGTCTAAAGTAGTTAATTAAAAGATACTAGTATTTACAGATTACTCAGAAGAATGAATACATATTTACATAATACAAATATAGTGTGTATGCATATATATATATTTATTTATATATATATGGAAAAAGAATTAAAACAGAGATGTTGCCTCTGGGGAGGAAGATTGGGGAGAGGAGAGAAGGATGGAAGAGGAAACCACTATATTTGATTATAAACTTTCTGGTATTATTTGACTTTGTAAACTATATGCATATACTGTCATCAAGAAAATTAAAATTAAAGCAAAAAAGAATCCCACACATTTAGGTAATTCTGATGTGCAGGCAAATTTAGTCACCACTAGAGTAACCACTGTCCCACCCACTTTTTTTTAATATTTATTTATTTGGCTGTGCCAGGTCTTAGTTAGGCACAGGACCTTCTATCTTCACTGCAGCGTGTAAGATTTTTAATTGCAGCCTGTAAACTCATAGTGCAGCATGTGGGATCTAGCTCTTTGACCAGGGATTGAACTCGGCCCCCTTGCATTGAGAGCTCGAAGTCTTAACCACTGAACAATCAGGGAAGTTCCTGTCCCATCCATTACTGAAAACTATGCAACTTTTCTTGCTAAGTAGTTGTCTGACTCCAACTTGAATGTCTCCATAATAAAAAAAACTCACAATACAAAATTCTACCTGTACTTCTTTACAACCCTAATTTTTATAATATATCTGTTACAGTTACTGGAGGATAAAAATACAGAGATCCTACAAGACTATACTGGCCCAGTCCACTTCCAGGGGTTAAAGTAGTTAGAAAAGTAACAAGTGTCTCTTAATTCTCCAGCAGTGAGTGATTATTCAAGAGGGTGGGGATTTTCACTGGGTTAGGGCCCATTGCCCTAGCAATCACAGTGGAAAAGATCTGTCTCTCAGAATGGAAGGGAGGGCTGAGGAGTTCTAGGAATTTCACATTTTAGGTATCTTCCTCTGGCTTTGACTGATGACACAGCTTATACTACCCTGAAGACTCCCAGAAGCTGAGGTGGTGAGATGTCTCAGAAGAGAGGGAGCTGGACGAAAGACCCTTATAAATTGTACAGGCTTTTGGATCTAGAAAGTAGCTATTAATGTCAAGATGTGAGACCTATTTTTAAGGCGTTGTTTCCCTCGTCATATCCCAAGGCAGCCTACTCCATCCCCGGGAGCTGTCTGAAGGGTTTCATGAGAGAGGAAGTAGTCCTGCTATTTAAAGCTCTGATTTCCAATAGTGCAGATTAACGAACTATACTTCTTAAAACTCAGTCCAAAAGAAAATAGGAAGGTAGTAACAAATAACAGAAATGACAGGAAAAAAAACAGCAAGGATGTAGATTTAAACCCCACTGTGTTGACAATATTAATAACATTAAATGTAAATCGTCTAAACACCCAAATTAAAAGACAAAGATCATAACGCTGGATGAAAAAGCAAGACCCAACACCTGAAACATAAAAGACACAGCTAGGTTAAATGTAAAAGAATGGAAAGAGATATAGCATGTAAACACTATTCAAAAGAAAGCTGAAGTGGCTCTGTTAATATCAGACAAA
The DNA here is from genome assembly GCF_019320065.1 of Cervus canadensis. Taxonomy (NCBI): domain Eukaryota; kingdom Metazoa; phylum Chordata; class Mammalia; order Artiodactyla; family Cervidae; genus Cervus; species Cervus canadensis. The sequence continues at coordinate 24,404,578 of NC_057396.1, forward strand.
GTAGTTTGTTGAGCAAAGAATATTAACAGGAAAATAAGGGCATTTCATAATGATAAAGAAGTCAATTATTCAAGAGAACATAGCAATCCTAAATGTGTAGATCCCTAATAAAGGACATCAAAATATATGAAACAAAAACTAACAGAGATCTATAAGTGTAATGCACCATATTAACAAAACAAATACAGACAGTACCCAACATATAATTCAACTTAAGATTTTTCAAGTTTAGGATGGTGCATAAGTGATATTCATTCAGGAGAAACTGTGCTTCTAATTTTGAAATCAGATCTTTTCCTGGGCCAGTGATATGTAGCATGCTACCTTCTTGTCATTCAGGGTAGCAGCAGCAAGTCTTACCTTATAGTCAGCCACACAATCATGAGGTAAACAAGCATTTACAATGATACAATTAATCTGTTTCTTATTTTCAGCACAGAATTCAATAAATTAGAAGAGATATTGAATAGTTTATTATAAAATATGCTGTTAGATTATTTTTTTACCAGCTGTAGGCTAACATAACTGTTCTGAACACATTTAAGATATGCTAGGCTAGAAGAAATTCCTTCAAAGAAATGGAGTAGCCCTCATAGTCAACAGTGAGTCCGAAATGCAGTACTTGGGTGCAATCTCAAAAATGCCAGAATGATCGCTGTTCATTTCCAAGGCAATCCATTCAATATCACAGTAATCCAAGACTATGCCCCAACCACTAATGCCAAAGAAGCTGAAGTTGAATGGTTCTATGAAGACCTACAAGACCTTCTAGAACTAATACCAAAAAAAGATGTCCTTTCCATCATAGGGGACTGGAATGCAAAAGTAGGAAGTCAAGAGATACGTGGAGTATCAGGCAAGTTAGGTCTTGGAGTACAGAATGAAGCAGGGCAAAGGCTAGTAGAGTTTTGCCAAGAGTACGCACTGGTCATAGCAAACACCCTCTTCCAAAAACACAAGAGAAGACTCTACTTATGGACATCACCAGATGGTCAATACCAAAATCAGACTGATTACATTCTTTGCAGCTGAAAATGGAGAAGTTCTATGCAGTTAGCAAAAACAAGACAAGGAGCTGACTGTGGCTCAGATCATGAACTTCTTATTGCAAAATTCAGACTTAAACTGAAGAAAGTAGGGAAAACCACTAGGCCATTCAGGTATGACCTAAATCAAATTCCTTATGATTACACAGTGGAAGTGACAAATAGATTCAAGGGCATAGATAATATAGACAGAGTGCCTGAAGAACTATGGACAGCAGTTCGAGACATTGTACAGGAGACCAAGACCATCCCCAAGAAAAAGAAACACAAAAGGGCAAAATGGTTGTCTGAGGAGGCCTTACAAGTAACTGAGAAAAGAAGAGAAGTGAAAGGCAAAGGAGAAAAGGAAATATATACCCATCTGAATGCAGAGTTCCAAAGAATATCATGGAGAGATAAGAAAGCCTTCCTTAATTATCAATGCAAAGAAAGAGAGGAAAACAATAGAATGGGAAAGACTAGAGATTCTCTTCAAGAAAATTAGAGATACCAAGGGAAAATTTCATGCAACGATGGACACAATAAAGGTCAGAAACAGTATGGACCTAACAGAAGCAGAAGATATCAAGAAGAGGTGGCAAGAATACACAGAAGAACTATACAAAAAAGATCTTCACGACCCAGATAACCACGATGGTGTGATCACTCACCTAGAGCCACACATCCTGGAACGCAAAGTCAAGTGGGCCTTAGGAAGCATCACTATGAACAAAGCTAGTGGAGGTGATGGAATTCCAGTTGAGCTATTTCAAATCCTGAAAGATGATGCTATGAAAGTACTGCACTCAATATGCCAGCAAATTTGGAAAACTCAGCAGTGACCACAGGACTGGAAAAGGTCAGTTTTCATTCCAATCCCAAAGAAAGGCAATGCCAAAGAATGTTCAAACTACTGCACAGTTGCACTCACCTCAAACACTAGCAAAGTAATGCTCAAAATTCTCCAAGTGAGGCTTCAACAACATGAACCATGAACTTCCAGATGTTCAAGCTGGATTTGGAGAAGGCAGAGGAACCAGAGATCAAATTGCCAACATCTGCTGGATTACAGAAAGAGCAAGAGAGTTCCAGAAAAACATCTACTTCTGCTTTATTGACTACGCCAAAGCCTTTGATTGTGTGGATCACAGCAAACTGTGGGAAATTCTTCAAGAGATGAGAATACCAAACCATTTTACCTGCCTCCTGAGAATCTGTATGCAGGTCAAGAAGCAATAGTTGGAAATGGACATGGAACAATGGACTGGTTTCAAATTGAGGAAGGAGTACATCAAGGTTGTATATTGGCATCCTGCTTATATATGCAGAGAACATCATGCAAAATGCTGAGCTGGATGAAGCACAAGCTGGAATCAAGACTGCCGGGAGAAATATCAATAGTCTCAGATATGCAGATGACACCACCCTTATGGCAGAAAGTGAAGAGGAATTTCTATGCCAATAAAATGGACAACTTGGAAGAAATGGACAAATTCTTAGAAAAGTATAACTTTCCAAAACTGAACCAGGAAGAAATAGAAGATCTTAACAGACCCATCACAAGCAAGGAAATCGAAACTGTAATCAAAAATCTTCCAGCAAACAAAAGCCCAGGACCAGATGGCTTCACAGCTGAATTCTACCAAAAATTTAGAGAAGAGCTAACACCTATCTTACTCAAACTCTTCCAGAAAATTGCAAAAGAAGGTAAACTTCCAAACTCATTCTATGAGGCCACCATCACCCTAATTCCAAAACCAGACAAAGATGCCACAAAAAAAGAAAACTACAGGCCAATATCACTGATGAACATAGATGCAAAAATCCTTAACAAAATTCTAGCAAAGAGAATCCAACAACATATTAAAAAAAATCATACATCATGACCAAGTGGGCTTTATCCCAGGAATGCAAGGATTCTTTAATATCTGCAAATTAATCAATGTAATACACCACATTAACAAATTGAAAGATAAAAACCATATGATTATCTCAACAGATGCAGAAAAAGCCTTTGACAAAATTCAACATTTATGATTAAAACTCTCCAGAAAGCAGGAATAGAAGGAACATAGCTCAACATAATAAAAGCTATATATGACAAACCCACAGCAAGCATTACCCTCAATGGTGAAAAATTGAAAGCATTTCCCCTAAAATCAGGAACAAGACAAGGGTGCCCACTCTCACCACTACTATTCAACATAGTTTTGGAAGTTTTTGCCACAGCAATCAGAGCAGAAAAAGAAGTAAATGGAATCCAGATAGGAAAAGAAGAAGTGAAACTCTCACTGTTTGCAATGACATGATCCTCTACATAGAAAACCCTAAAGACTCTACCAGAAAATTACTAGAGCTAATCAACAAATATAGTAAAGTTGCAGGATATAAAATTAACACACAGAAATCCCTTGCATTCCTATACACTAACAATGAGAAAACAGAAAGAGAAATTAAGGAAACAATACCATTCACCATTGCAACAAACAAAATAAAATACTTAGGAGTATATCTACCTAAAGAAACAAAAGACTTATACATAGAAAACTATAAAACACTGATGAAAGAAACCAAAGAGGACACAAACAGATGGAGAAATATACCATGTTCATGGATTGGAAGAACCAATATTGTCAAAATGACTATACTACCCAAAGCAATCTATAGATTCAATGCAATCCCTATCAAGCTACCAACGGTATTTTTCACTGAACTAGAACAAATAATTTCACAATTTGTATGGAAATACAAAAAACCTCGAATAGCCAAAGTAATCTTGAGAAAGAAGAATGGAACTGGAGGAATCAACCTGCCTGACTTCAGACTCTACTACAAAGCCACAGTCATCAAGACAGTATGGTACTGGCACAAAGACAGAAATATAGATCAATGGAACAGAATAGAAAGCCCAGAGATAAATCCACGAACCTATGGACACCTTATCTTTGACAAAGGAGGCAAGAATATACAATGGAAAAAAGACGGGTAAAAGAATGAAACTAGAACACTTTCTAACACCATACACAAACATAAACTCAAAATGGATTAAAGATCTAAATGTAAGACCAGAAACTATAAAACTCCTAGAGGAGAACATAGGCAAAACACTCTCTGACATAAATCACAGCAGGATCCTCTATGACCCACCTCCCAGAATATTGGAAATAAAAGCAAAAATAAACAAATGGGACCTAATGAAACTTAAAAGCTTTTGCACAACAAAGGAAACTATAAGCAAGGTGAAAAGACAGCCCTCAGATTGGGAGAAAATAATAGCAAATGAAGCAACAGACAAAGGATTAATCTCAAAAATATACAAGCAACTCCTGAAGCTCAACTCCAGAAAAATAAATGACCCAATCAAAAAATGGGCCAAAGAACTAAACAGACATTTCTCCAAAGAAGACATACAGATGGCTAACAAACACATGAAAAGATGCTCAACATCACTCATTATCAGAGAAATGCAAATCAAAACCACAATGAGGTACCATTACACGCCAGTCAGGATGGCTGCTATCCAAAAGTCTACAAGCAACAAATGCTGGAGAGGGTGTGGAGAAAAGGGAACCCTCTTACACTGTTGGTGGGAATGCAAACTAGTACAGCCGCTATGGAGAACAGTGTGGAGATTTCTTAAAAAACTGGAAATAGAACTGCCATATGACCCAGCAATCCCACTTCTGGGCATACACACTGAGGAAACCAGATCTGAAAGAGACACGTGCACCCCAATGTTCATCGCAGCACTGTTTATAATAGCCAGGACATGGAAGCAACCTAGATGCCCATCAGCAGATGAATGGATAAGGAAGCTGTGGTACATATACACCATGGATATTACTCAGCCATTAAAAAGAATTCATTTGAATCAGTTCTAATGAGATGGATGAAACTGGAGCCCATTATACAGAGTGAAGTAAGCCAGAAAGATAAAGAGTGAAGTAAGCCAGAAAGATAAAGAACATTACAGCATACTAACACATATATATGGAATTTAGAAAGATGGTAACGATAACCCTATATGCAAAACAGAAAAAGAGACACAGATGTACAGAACAGACTTTTGGACTCTGTGGGAGAAGGCGAGGGTGGGATGTTTCGAGAGAACAGCATCAAAACATGTATATTATCTAGGGTGAAACAAATCACCAGCCCATGTTGGATGCATGAGACAAGTGCTCAGGCCTGGTGCACTGGGAAGACCCAGAGGGATCAGATGGAGAGAGAGGTGGGAGGGGGGATCGGGATGGGGAATACATGTAAATCCATGGCTGATTCATGTCAATGTATGGCAAAAACCACTACAATATTGCAAAGTAATTAGCCTCCAACTAATAAAAATAAATGGAAAAAAAATTTTTTTAAAGTGAAAGAGGAGAGTGAAAAAGCTGACTTAAAACTCAACATTCAAAAACGAAGATCATGGTATCTGGTCCCATTGCTTCATGACAAATAGATGGGGAAACAATGGAAACAGTGACAGATTTTATTTTCTTGGGCTCCAAAATCTCTGCAGATGGCGACTGCAGCCGTGAAATTACAAGACACTTACTCCTTGGAAGAAAAGCTATGACCAAGCTAGACAGCATATTAAAAAGCAGAGACATTAGTTTACCGACAAAGGTACATCTAGTCAAAGTTATGGTTTTTCCAGCAGTCGTGTATAGATGTGAGAGTTGGACCATACAGAAAGCTGAGTGCTGAAGAATTGATGCTTTTGAACTGTGATGTTGGAGAAGACTCTTGAAAGTCCCTTGGATTGCAAGAAGATAAAACCAGTCAATGCTAAAGGAAATCAGTCCTGAATATTCACTGGAAGGACTGATGCTGAGGCTGAAGCTCCAATACTCTGGCCACCTGATACAAAGAACTGACTCATTGGAAAAGACCCTGATGCTAGAAAGATTGAAGGCAGGAGGAGAAAGGGATGACAGAGGATGAGATGATTGGATGGCATCACCGATTCGATGGATGTGAGTTTGAGCAAGTTCCAGGAGTTGGTGATGGACAGGGAAGCCTGGCGCGCTGCAGTCCATGGGGTCACAAAGAGTTGGACACGACTGAGCAACTGAACTGAGCTGAGGTTAAGCTATGATATTTGGTAGGTTAGAGGTATTTGACAATATTTTCAACTTAAAGTATTTTCAACTTACAGTGCGTTTATTCGAATGCATCCCCATCATAAGTCAAGGAATATCTGTATATAATCATCTCAGTAGATACAAAAAGCGTCATTTAACAAAATTTAAAACTATTTTTGATTTTTTAACTCTCAGCAAATTATAAATAGAAGATAATTTCCTAAACCTAATAAAGGCATTTTAAAATTCCTATATTTAATATCATACATAGTGGTGGAAGACTGAATGATTTTCTGTTAAAACCAGGAACAGAAGCAAAGATGTTAGCTCTCATCACTTCTATTTAACATTGCACAGGCAATCCAAGCCAGTGCAATAAGACAAGAAAAAGGAATAATGGCACTCAGATTTGAAGTGAATGTTAAAACTTTATCACATGGCAAGATAGTCTCTGTAAAAAAAAAAAAAAAAAAAAAAATTCAATTTACAAAAAAGCTATTAGAACTATAAGTAAATGAGATTAAGAGAGGCAGGATACATGGCTAAATAGAAAACTGTATTTCTTTTTTGTGTGTGTGCAATAATGGTCACTAAGTTTATTTCTTTAAATCATCGCCATGACCCTAAGTGGTACCATGACTGAACTATTATTTGCAATGACCCAAGGCTCAGAGAAAACAATTGTATTTCTATATACTGAGAATAAACAACTGGAAGATAAAATTGAAAAAGTAATTGTGCTAAAAAAAGACTTCAGGGATACATTTAACACATTGCTGAGAGATATAAAGCAAGCCTAAATAAATAGAAAAATGTAACATGTTCATGGATCACATTACTAGGTATTGTTAAGATGTTACTCCTCCCCAAAAAGACCTATAGATTCAGTGAATGCCTTATCAAAAGACCAGTGGGATGTTTTTAGAAATCAACAGCCTAATTCTAAAGGAAATGCAGAAGACCTAGGATAGACAGGGGGGACATTTGGAGGACTTACACTACTTGACTTCAAGACTTATGATAAAGCTACAGTAATCATGGCAGTGTGGTAATAGGGTAAGGATAGATATATAGTTTAATAGAATACAAGAGGCCAAAAATATAACCAGCACATATGGCCAACTGATTTTTCACAAAGATACCAAGTAAATTCCATGGGAAAAGAAAGTGTTCTCAACAAATTGTGCAGAAAGAGAGACAGGAAGACTGAGAGTGAAATTGTGAAAGAGAACCTCAACACATATTTTATACCTTATATTTACAAAAGTTAACTTGAAATGAATCATGGACCTACATGTAGACCTAAAACTATAAAGTTCTAAAAGAAAATATGTATTACCCTGAGTTAGGCAAAGAGTTCTTAGGGCACAAAATCTAACTACTAGAGCTGAAAGACACCTTTAAAATTAGATCAAGGCATGTTTCAGGCAAATAAAAGAACTTCTTTACACAGTTGATTCCAACTATTTTCAGTCCCTCTCTGCTGTCTCCTGTAACACCCTCCCTCTTCCATTATCTAAACTTTATTGTAATCAACTGTCACTTACTGTCCTGTCTCAGCTTCAGTGTCATTTCCTCCAGGAAGCCTTCCCTGACACCCTAAACTAGGTCAAGTACTCCTCCCCTGATTACCACTTAGCCCTCTCTATTGCATTGACCTGTATCACTCTCTAGATTGGAAGTTCCAAAAGGAACTCAGATGGTGTTTGCTTTGCTTCCTCTTATTCTCAGTGCCCAGCACATGGCAAATCCTCAGTACATTTTATCGGATGAACAATTCTGTGATCATATTCCTTTTTTCAATTTTTACTGTGATAAAGTAAACATAACATAAAACTTGCCATCTTAACCATTTTAAGTGTATAACTTATTGATATTAAATACATTCATAATGTGCAACCATCAGCACCATCCATCTCCATAACCACGTACGTATATAGTGATATATACAGATAGATAAACCAGTTTTCATCCATTGATGGACACTTAATATTGTTTCCATATCTTGGCTATTTCAAATAACACTGCAATAAACATAGGAGCACAAATATTTCTTCAAGACTCTGCTTTCAATTCTTTTAAGTATACACTCAGAAGTGGAAGTGTTGGATCACATGGCACTTCTATTTTTGTTAAGGAATTTCTATACCGTTTTTCTATAGTGGCATACCAATTTACATTTCCACCAGCAGGGCACAAGGACTCCCTTACTCCACAACTTCACCAACACTTGGTACATCTGGTATTTTTTATGAAATCCATTCTAATTGGTGTAAGGTGATATCTCATTGTGGTTTTGATTTGCATTCCCTGATGATTAGTGATGTTGAGCATTTTTTCATGCACTTCTTCACCATTTATATGTCTTCTTTGGGAAAATGCTTATTCAGTTTCTCCATCCATTTTTTAATTGGATTGTTTGTGCTTTTGCTACTGAATTGTATCAGTTCTGTATGTATTTTGGATATTAACCCCATATGAGATACATGATTTACAAATATTATTTCATCCCCTAGACTGCCTTATCATTTTTTTTCATTGTTGTTTTGCTGTGAAGAAACTCTTCAGTTTGATGCAGTCCCACTTACTAATTTTTGCTATCATTGCCTATGCTTCTGGTGTCATATCCAAAAAAAAAATAATGGCCAAGACTAATGTGAAGAAGCACATGTCATTTTCTTATAGGAGTTTTATGATTTCAGGTCTTATGCTTAAGTCTTTAATCCATTTAGAGTTAACTTTTGTGGATGATGTAAGACAGGAGTCCAATTTTATTCTTCTGCATGTGGGTATCTACTTTTGACCTACTGTCTTCTAGCGTCCAAAGTTTCTTATAAGAAGTCTGCTGATAATCTCATTAAGGATGCCTTTGGATAGGCCATACTTTCTTATATTTTTTGTATGTTTTGTGATTTTTTGTTGTTGTTAAACACTAGACATTTAAATCTAATAATGTTGGAACTCACAATCAGATTCTCTCCTTACCCCGGGGTTTGCTGCTTTTGTTATGATTTTGTTTGATTGTTGCTGGTTGTCTCTGTGTCAAGGATCACCTAAGATGTAAACTTAAAGTTTTCCTGGGTCTTTTCTGAGCCTTCCCAAGGGCAGGCACTATTGCTTTCTAATTTTCCCCACATACGGACTTGTTTCTGAAAGTCCTTGTTTTTAAAACCTGGCTCCCAAAACAGGGAAAAAAGAAAGATTAGGGCAAAAAATACCCTGTAAGTCACTTAGGTCAGAGGGGAGGGGCTTGAAACAATAGGAGAAGTACAACAAAAATGGCCAGCAGTCCTTTGGTTCACACCTCCATGATCAGAAGCAGCAACCAGAGCACAGAGCCCCAGTATTTGGAGGACAGGGCCCTTCTAGCCCACTCTGGCTCCTGCGAGCTGTGTGCAGGCTACTCCAGAAACATGTGCACAACTGCCTGTTGAGACTGAGAAAGGTGAGGTGATTGGTCCAAGGCCACACAGCTGGCAAAAGTTAACCTGACTTCTCATCAGGTTCTCCTTCTCCTTGGTACACTGCACTATCTCTCGACTCTGGCACCCCAAGCTGCCCCCAAGATACATGAGGGTGATGGGATGGACACCCAGCCTCTGACGTTCACTCTCTTACCTCTTACTCTCCTTGCCTCACTCACCCTGATCCCCTTCTTCTTAACCAGAATGCCTAGGTAATGCGATGGGTAAGAATAGACATACAGGGTTTATAGTTCATAGTCATTGGCTGTGCGGTCTTGGGCAAGACAATCAACTTCCCTGAGCCTCGGTTTCCTCAACTCTCAGATGAGGATCAAAGAGTATTTCCCTCAGAGGGGTGCTGTAAGGACTTAGCACAGTGCCTGGCACCAATCGGCTCTGGTTATCTGCTTTTTACTGTTTCCCTAACACATGGCATCTTCGTGTCTCTCTCCTTGGTGCCTTTCTCTCTTTTCCTCCCTCTGTATGCTGTCTGCCTACCTCCCACACAAGCTGCAGTTTCCTTCAGCATGCTGGGCCCTGCCCGGGGATGAAGATGGGCCTGGGGCCGAGACTTCCTGGATCAGAGAAAGAACTTATTCCAGGAAAGGAACCACAGTGAAACTGTGTACATGAACACCTTCCTCACCTGCGCCAAGTGAGGCCTTGGAAGAAAGGTCGGGGGAGGCTGTGGGGCAGGGAGAGGCTGAGGCTGAGGGGTGGGGACATCCCTGAGAAGACCTGACGTGAAGTGAGCTGGGGGTCCCAGACCTGGGTGAGGAGAAACAATATGCGATGAGAGTGGCCAGCACCCAGGCGTCAAGGGCACTACCCTCAGGGAGCAGCAGAGGGTAAAGGTTAGTTCCCCGGCCAGTGCCCAAGGGTCAGCTCACCCACCAGCAGGCACTAACTGCGGGACCTCTATGCCAGGCTGTTATCAGGGTGAATGGCGGGGGCTCCACGCCTCCTGTAGGTGGAGGGTCATCAGACCACTGGAGAGGCATCATGACCTCAGCATCCTAGGGACAAGGAAGAACTAGGACTGGTCTCAGAAGACCTAGGTTTGGAGGAACGCATAGCCATTAGTAGTCATGAGACCTAGAAATCATACAGTCACTCTGAGCCTCAGTTTCCTTGTCTATAAAATCTAATAACATTTGTCCCCCTGGATTGCTGTGGAAATTAAATATAGAGATAACAGGTAAGAGAGTAGTCATGAGACCTAGAAATCATACAGTCACTCTGAGCCTCAGTTTCCTCGTCTATAAAATCTAATAACATTTGTCCCCCTGGATTGCTGTGGAAATTAAATATAGAGATAACAGGTAAGAGAGATAACGTGTAAATGACAAGGGGCTCTGTGACACTGGGTGTTACTGCTGTGCAGGCTGGGAAGCCGGGCTCCAGAGCTTCCCCTCTGGATGGCCGGTCCACCCCCATCTCCCTGCCCCAGAGTCACACGGGACCCTTTCTCAACGGTGATACCAGGAAGACGGACACACTCCAATTCAACATGGCAACAGAGTCCAGCTGAGCCCCTCGGCAACTTGCTACAAGACCTTGGGCTATTCCACCTCTGGGCCTCCATACCTTTTTTATACCAAGGTGGCTGAACCACAATGTTAAATGTTCAGGACATCTGTCAGCCCATTTTGTCTTCATGTAGACAGCATGAAATCAGCCATGGTGGGAGTCCTTACACCACAGAAATGGGCAAACACTTCAAATCCAGGTACCATTGTTGAGACTGACGTTCCAGAAGCTCCTCCTCCTGGTGGCTGGACACGAGCGGGGCAGCTGGCCCCGACAGCTTGCCTGGCGCGCTCGGCATCCACTGCTTCCCAGGGACTCGCCCCTGATAAATATGCATGCACACCTGGCAGCAGCAGGATCAGCCCCCACAGACACCCCCACCCTCTGCCCGGTGGACCGCTGGGTGCAGGCAAGGAGGGGAGCGAGGGAGGAAGAGAGGCAGCCGTGTGCTTGTCACTTACAAGCTCTGGGCCCCGCCTGGCCTGAGTATTACACAACGCCCTTTCTCCCTCTGTATTCCTGATCTCGCCTCTCTTCTCAGCCAGCATCAAGACAGGAAGGGAGCTGGCCAAGCCTGCAGCATCCCACCTGCTCTGTAACTGAAAGGTGCCACCAAACAGACCCTGTCCCCTCCCTGCTGTCCCCCTGGGGACCCCCACACTGTGTACGAGTCGTGCTCAGATGGCGTCTCCTGCACTGATGTGCCTGCTGCTCCTCGAGCTGGACCACAGACACTGTGTCCCCTCGTGTGCCGTCCCACCCCCACCACACCCACATACCACTAACCTGGAAGGCGAAACAGCCCCAGGGGAGAAGGCAAAGGGGGGGAACTGTGCAGCAGGTGGAGACCAGGCTCGGCCCCCACTCCGTTTCCTTCCAAAGTTTGGGGGTTGGGGGGTGGGTTTGTTCTTGCTGCTCTTTTCTGAAGCAAGCCCCTGGGCACTTATTCACTCCCCGTTATCACTGAACTGTGTCCCCAAAAACTGCTACCTAGACATTCCAGCCCCCAGTACCTCGGGAGGTGACAGTATTTGGAGATAAGCACTTTACATGCATGCGTGCTCAGTCACTTTAGTCATGCCAGACTCTTTGTGACCCCATGGACTGCAGCCCACCAGGCTCCTCTGTCCATGGGATTTCCCAGGCAAGAATACTGGAGTGGGTTGCCATGCCCTCCTCCAGGGGATCTTCTCAACCCAGGGATTGAACTGTGTCTCCTGCATTGGCAGGCATGTTCTTTACCACTGAGCCACCTGCCCTACAGAGATAAGTTAAAATGAGGTTGCCAGGTGACTTCCCTGGTGGTCTAATGGCTGAGGGTCCACCTGCCAAAGCAGGGGACATGGGTTCGATCCCTGCTCCCACATGTGTGGAGCAACTAACCCCACGCACCACAACTCCTGAGCCCGAGTGCTGCAACCACTGAAGCCGGGGCACCCAGAGCTGGCGCTCTGCAACAAGAGAGAACACACTGCAATGAGAAGCCCACACAGCACAACGAGGAGCAGCTCCCCACCTCGCTGCCCCAGCCTCTACCACTAGAGAAACCCCACCGGCAACAACACAGACCCGGCGCAGCCAATAATTAATTACCTAATTTTGAAGCACTGAGGTCACTAGGATGGGCCCTAACCCAACAGCACAGGTGTCCATACACAAGGGCACAAAGAGACACACGCTGATGAAGAGGTTGCGACGACACAGGATGAGACGGCATCGAAGTCAGTCGGCCTGGAACAACTGCCCCCCCGCTGCCACACACCACACACAGCCCTCAGAGCAGCCAGCCCTGCCAACACCCTGATCCTGGACTTCCAGCCTCCGGAACCGGGAGACAGCACATTTCTGAGGTTAAGCCACCCCATCTGCATTACCACAATCTTAGGAAACAAATTGACTCCTTTCCTCTGAAAGAGGAGCGAGAGAAACTGCATCATGGTTTCACGGTTTCCAAGCATGCTCACTCTCGTGTCCATGTTGGATCCTCACATCACCTGACTCCTTAGGCCCAACAGGTGCTCCTCAGCCCATCTGACGGATGAGGAGTCTGAGGCCCAGAGGCAGGGGATTTCCCAAAAAGCCTGCACCAAAGTTAACCACCAAGCTGGGACTACAACCCAGGCCTCCTCACCAGCACCCAAAGGGCTTTCCTACAGCAAGCCAAACATCTAAGTTTATACTGGGAGGCTGCAGGGTTGGGGGGCAGGGAGCACCTCCCTTCACCTGGCCCTCCAGCCTGCATGCATTCTCTGTGGCATCACCCAGGCAGCCTTTGAGCACCATGATGCCCGGACACCACCCCGGACCAAGTGAATCAGAACCCAGGGGGTGGGGTTCAGGCAGTGATGGCTTTTACAGCACAGTAACATGATTCTCATGTGCAGCTGGGGTGGAGAAGCCCAGCCAGAGGGTTCCAAGGTGGGTCCTGGATCAGGGACCACTGGCTCACAGAGCCAGCAACCAATGATGTGGCAAGGGGGATGCAGACCACTCCATGACCCCACTCCATCCAAGAGGGGCCCCAAGCAGGCAACGACACTCAGAAAATGTGAGCTATAAATTAAGGTTCGAATTGGCACTCACTCATTCTGTACAAAGGCAAGAAATGGTCAGGGTTGGGAGAGATTCTTCTAACTCTTTTACTTTATTGGGTCATGGGGGATCCTTTAAATATCAACATTAAGATAAACAGTGTTCTTGCTTTAAGTCTGAGGCCTTTACTCTTCCATCTAAATCAAATGTAATTACTTGTTATGAAAATGAAAGAGCTGCACTGGAGTGCATGCTGGGCACAAGCTAAGTGGCCTTTACAGTGTCTCTTCTTCCAATAACCCTACAAAGTAGGTACTATATAATCCCCATTTTACAGAAAGGGCAACTGAGGCTTGGAGAGGTTATTTCACCAACCCAAGGTCACTCAGCAATTAGATGGTGGGGCTGGGATTCCAACCAGGAAGTCTGGTCCCAAGGCCCATGACATTGACCACTAGATACACAGTATTCTACAGTCTCTTAATGTTCATAACCCACTTTTGTAGAAGATAATAAGTATCATATTAAAATGTTTAAACAAAATGCCTTTTTCCCATTTCTTCAAAATTTCCAGAGATTTCTTTTTCTCCCCTAACTCGGGACTGAGGAACTCAGGCACTAGAGGACCCAATCCAGAGAGGCAGCAGCACAGGCACCCCATGCTCAGCACTGGGAACCCAGTCCTGTCAGCCCACCAGCCGTTACCATCCCTGCCTGGACCCTTCGCTTTCGGGAAAGGAGGGAAACATGGGCTGGGACTGCCCTCTAGTGGCTGTGAGACTAACTGCAACCAACACTGTCATTTTCCAGATCGGGGGCAAGAGCCCAGAGCCCCAGGGAAAAGGGGAACTTGCACACCCCATGTGGCAGCACTGGATCCCCAAGACTCTACCAGGGACTGGAGCTCGGAGGCCTAGATGATGCGGCCCCAAGAGGCCAAACCACGCCAGACGCCCACCCACCCCATCTGATGTGAGCATTAGAAGTCTGGAAGACGGCTCCCCTGGAGGGCAGGATTCTGGCGCTGGGGCAATGACAGAAACCCTGAAGGAGGGTCCGCAGCATTCCCCAAACGGCCTTGCCCTCCCTGCAATGCTCTCACCCACTTCTCTCCAGGAGCGAACTCAACCCCTCACCTAAATCCTGCTGACCCAGGAAGCCCTCTGAGCCCCACCCTCCCCCAGGCTGACAGCTATCTCCAGGGGGACACCAGGTACCTCTCGAAAGCAGGCCCGGAACACTGTTAGTGACATCGATCTTCCCCTCCCCCAGCCCCCCTCCAGCAGACTGGGAGCCCCTGAGGGCAGGATTGAGACTTGGATGTCTCTGGTACCCACCTAGCCACAGCAGGGCTACACCAAGTCCCCCAGAGGACTCGGCCACGGCCGCCACATGGGAGGCTCCTGCCGCACCCGCTCCCTGACCCAAACGAGGGAAGCAGGGCTCCCAGAAGTGCACACCACGAAGGTGGAGGAAGGGCTGGCTCTCAGGGCTCTGCTCCCCGCTGAGCTGGTTGGGGGGTGGGGGGTGGGGGCTGTGCCTGAGGGCTGGGGGGCAGTCCCCTCAGTTTCCAGCAGGGGAAGGGAGGAGTCCCAGGCCACCCCCAGCCCACCTGAGGCAGCGGGGACCCCCCCACCTCAGAAGCAGGCGGACTCCCAGAGGGTCCGCTCCCACTCGCCAGCCTGAGGTCCCTCCCACCCCACCCCAAGGCCCGAGTGCAGGAGCGGCCTTCAGGCTGTCAGGAGCAATGCCAAAGGCCCCATTTATATTCCTAAGTAGAGGACTTGTTAATATGGAGCCTGCCTCTGGGGACATGGGAATGCTGGGGTGAGAGATGACAAATTGGTGCCCAGTGGCCAGGCTGAGAGCATGATATTCATTTACATCTCACTCATCAGGGCTTCCTCCGCAGGCCTCCCAGCCACTGGGGCCCCGGCCATCTTAGAGGCCATGAGGGTTGGTGGGTGGGGAGGTGTCGTCAGCCCTGAGAGGCCCCTCTGGGCTCCAAGAAGCCCTGGGATGATGGAGGTGGCCAGGGAGTCAGTCCTATGTGCAGCCAGGGATGGGCCCCACAGCAAAGGGGAACAGGGGTGGGGGGCAGAGTGGGGACCCAGGCCCCCTACACAGACATGTGCGTATGTGCATGCTAAGTCGCTTCAGTCATGTCTAACTCTTTGCGACTCTATGGACTGTAGCCCACCAGGCTCCTCTGTCCATGGGATTCTCCAGGCAAGAATACTGGAGTGGGTTGCCATGCCCTCCTCCAGGGGATCTTCCTGACTCAGGGATCGAACCCACATCTCTGAAGTCTTCACTGCAGGCGGATTCTTTACCACTGAGCCACCAGCGAAGTCCACGAAGACATGAGTGAGGCCCAAACCTGAACATTCCTTGGGACAAAACCCCTGCTTCTGGTTCCTGTGAGAGAACCAAAGAAAGCCACCAGACCCGTCTTAGGCCCAGCTGCTACCTAGGGAAGGACATCCAGGGTACTGGGTCTAAAGATGGTCAGGATGGTTCCTCCTCGGGTCCTGGCCCAGAGGACGGGCTCAGAGCTCTTCACACACACTCAGACACACACAAGCACATGCATACACCACAATTCAGACTCTGGGCAGGGCACACAGCCGGGCACTGCAGAGCGGCGGGCGGGGGTGCAGTGTGAGTAATGGCGGGTGCAGGATGCGCCCGAATCCTGATAAGGGAGAATAATAACTTGTCAAAGATATATATGATATGTGTTTGCTTTCCCGACGGAATATCTATGGGGCTAATTCATCAAGCCGGCGGGCTGGCTGGAGACCCATGGAGGGAAGAGAAGAGAAGCACGTGACTGCAGGCCCCAGAGTGCCGGGTGCTGGGGAGGGGAGCTGGCCTGCCCAGGCTGGACTCCCGCCAGGGCCCTGAGAAGCACTGAGACCTGCCCGTCCATGGGTCCCCCAGGGCCCTGATGCTAACCCCTGGGACATTTGGGGTTGGAATCCAGAGCAGATGTTCTGCACTCGGCAAGCCCACTGTTTCTCCCGCGCTCCTTCTCTCCTCCCATCCTCTCTCCCTGCTGTGCAGCCTGCGGAAAGCCTCTGGTCTGAGAAGCTAGAAGATGATCAGAAAACGTCTCCATTCTTGGAGAGGAGAAGAGAAACAGAAAGAGCTCTCAGGAAGAACAGAGCTGAGAGGGGGGTCCTAGCTGGTTCTCCCTGCCCTCCTCATTACCCGCCTCCCAGCCCCACACTCCCGCATAACCCTCACACACCCCCACGTCCCACCAATTTCCTCAGGATCCCGTAGAAGGTGGGAAAGAAAGAAAGAGGGCCTGCTCCCTTTACCCAGGTCATTTCAAGGACACCGAGGCCAGAAAACCCACCTGGAAACAAGGACGCTCCCCCAGGAGGCAGGAACCTCCTGTCTTTCATCCATCTATGCCTTCACATCCCTGGGGATTAGAGTTTCCTCTCTAATCCCATCTCTTCCTTTCCTTCCTCCTCTTTGTCACAATTTTAAAATCTGAATTAGCTTGCCTCATGGAAGGCCACCCCCAGGGCCCCTGCCCAGCCCCTGCCCTCACCCATCCTCTGTCCTGCAGGGGGCGGATCTTCCCTGACTCGCTGTCACCCAGGTCTATGTTCTGCAATGTCCCACTGAGGTCGGCTCCCTCCCCACGCCCCGTCAGCGCCAGGCTGACATTCACCCTCCCCCTGTACCTACTCACTCAACAAAGACTAGAGCAGACAGACAGAGCCCAGCCACTGCGGGGCTGCTGCTGTGGAAACACTGAAACCCCTCACTCGGGCTGGTGACCGTTTACCAACACCGGCTCTTCCCTCCC
The DNA here is from genome assembly GCF_019320065.1 of Cervus canadensis. Taxonomy (NCBI): domain Eukaryota; kingdom Metazoa; phylum Chordata; class Mammalia; order Artiodactyla; family Cervidae; genus Cervus; species Cervus canadensis. The sequence goes on from NC_057396.1 coordinate 24,422,039, forward strand.
CTGCCTCCCCACGACCCAGCAACTGGAGGGTTAGCTTCTGGCACAGCTCAGGGGCCTCCAGGACCCTGCCCAGCTCCTGGCTCGCATCCATCCCAGCCAGCAGGGCTGCTGCTCCATCCTGTTAAACACTGTGGCTCCCACCCTGGACGGTGCACCTGCGGTCCATCCTGCAGGGATTATGACCTGAGAGTTCAAGCAAGAATCTCCACTGGCCTCCTCCCTCCCTCCCTTGCTCCCTTCCCTCCTTCCTTCTCTCCCCCTCCATCACTGCTTTCCTCCTTCCCTCCTGCTTTCTTCCCTCCCTCTGTTCCTTCCTTCCTTCCTCTATTTGAAGCCTGAGGTCTTCCTGCCGGCACCCCCTCCTGGCCCTCGGCTCTGACACAGATCTGAGAGGCCACCCAACAGCGCTTACAAAACAGCCCCTCCCCGCTCCTTCCCAGGACCACCCTGGCAGCAGCTGGCATCTCCCAGATCCCAGGGGCCAGGAAATACGGGGACCAGGCTCCAAGAGGGCCAGCCCCGCTCTACTTCCCCCTGATGGACAGCAATAGCCGGCCCCCTCTCTGCTCCTCGGACCCTCTCCCCAACCCCTGCCATGTCCACAGAGGGGAGGCCCAGGGCTAGGGACTGCTGGCCTGTCCCCCTCCCAGGGCGTGAGGAAGGTTGGAAGAAAGGGGGGTGGGCAAGCCCCTGCCAGTGCAGCTTGAAGCTGGAGAGCAATTAACTTGGCGTTTTCAAACAAGGGCAGAGGAAGCGGGAGCCACAGGACTGAGTCAGCACATCAGAGAGGCGGGTGCCAAGTGGCTGGCTCAGCTCGTTAGCAGGACAGGGCTGAGCCGACGAGAAACAAGGTCAGGGAGGAGGGGGTGGGAGTCCCCCAAATGGAGATGGGGGGGCGAGCGAGGAAGATGGCTGCAGGCCCCTCCCCATCCCCACCTGCAGCCAGCCTGGATAGGTCCTGCCTGCCAAGGCCCTAAGACCAGCCCTCAGCTCCTTTCCCCACCCCCACCCCCGCAGCCGCTGCCCACCATCCACAAACCAGCCAACATTCTCCATGCACTGTATGCGCTCCATGACTGGGCGTAAAAGTGACAGACACTTCCTCCACGCTCCCCCCAACAACACAAACATACAAGCGGGCTTCCCAGGGGGATGTCACCAAGGGCCTGGGGCTGAAGAGCAGCACAGGGCTACAGAGGATGACTTCGTGGAGAAGGTGGACTTCTTAGCAGCTACATTTAAAATAAAGTCTGCACACCCAGTCTTTTTCCAAAAAGGAAACAAAGCCGCTGAATCTAGCCATCTGCTGAGTGCTCTCTGAGATGCCAGGGGCACGTGCCCGCATCACCTCTGAGCCTCATGTCTTCCTGCAAGGTTCCTCTCACCTACGGGGAAGCAGAGGCCAGGGCTTACGTGACTCGCCCAAGCTCGTACAGAAAAGGGCAGAGTTGGAGATTCGTACTTGCATTCATCCACTCCAGAGGCTGTGTTCTTTCTGACTCGGTGCTTCTGCAGGTTGGACTCAGTTAAGCTCAACAGAGGAATGTATTCGAGCAAAGGCCCAGATGCAAGAGTGAATAAAGTGAGTTCTAGCAACTAGGCAATCCGATCCAGTATTTTTGCCTGGAAAAACCCCATGGACAGAGGAGCCTGGTAGACTACCGTCCATGGGGTCGCAAAGAGTTGGACACGACTGACTGACTAAGCACACACAGCAACTAGGCTGTCGGCCAGGCTGGAAGTGGGGCTGAGCGTGAGTGATGGTTGAGTTTATGTGTCAACTTGACTGGGCTAAGGAGTGCCCAGATGGCAAACACTGTTCCCTGGTGTGTTTGCAAGGGTGTCTTTGGATGAGATTAGCATCTGAATCAGTAGACTAAGTAAAGAAGATGGCCGCCACCAACGTGAAGAGGACCTGAATAGAACCAAAGGGCAGAGGAAGGGCGAATTTGCTCTTAGCTGGAGCTGGGACACCCACCAGCGCCCCAGGCTCTGGGGACTAGACTCGGGCTGGGACTCGCACCATCGGGTCCCCAGGTCTCTGACGTTCTGACTAGGCCTGAATCACGCTGCTGGCCCTCCTGGTTCTCCTGCTTGCTTACAGCAGATCAGGGGGACTTCTTGGCCTCTGTAAGTACGTGAGCCAATAAATACAATGATTAAATAGATACCTTTCTGTATCCTATTAGTCTGCTTCTCTGGAGAGCCCGGACCAACACAGCATTCCCAGGACCGGGTGCGGCTCTCAGAGTTACCGACACTGCCCTGTGGGTGCGTCACAACCTGGGGGGAGGTGGGTCTCCTAAGCCACCCAGCAAAGCATCCCTGTAGACAGGATCCAAGAACTTACCAGAACACCACACAGGGCCATATCACCATGACTGCCAATTCTACTGGCCTTGACTAATCTTGACCCTTGAGAGAGGGGCTATTTCCAAGAGGCTGTGTGCAGTTCTCTCTGGTTCTGACGCTACTGCTTTTTCCAGGACAAGGAAGGTTTAGGGAGAAGGTTCAGGGGCCACAGGCTGGGGGGGAAAGGCCAGTGATGGTCAAGAATGGGGCAAAATCTGGAGTCAGCCAGGCCATAGCCAAGTCGGCCATAAGGTGCAAGGTCCCAGCTGGATGAAGGAGCAGGAGCCAGGGGGAATGGGACCTCCTGCTTGGCTGAATTCCTGGCCTGAATTTCCCATCAGCATCAAGTAAGAAACTGCCTCCTCCCAGGCTCCCAGCAGAGCTGGGCCCCCTGCTCTACCATTGCCCTTGGTCTCATTGCTCAACCTGTCCCCATAGCCCATCTCTCCTGATCGAAATGTGAATAGATTTTCCCTTTCCTTCACAGTCTGCCCAGGCAAGGTTAAAAACACTCTGCCAAAGACTTTTACTAGAGAGCACAGGGCAGGTAAACACAAAATCACGCGACGGACAAATGCCCCGAGCACGAGTTGAATGATGACGAAATCTCTCAGGGTTTTGGCAGAGTAAGTCCCGTGGCCATGCTGTACCCCTGGTGTCTGGAACCGTGCCCGGAGCACTGTGAATGCCCCTTCGCTCAGTGAGCATGTGCGTGAAGGGATGAGCAGGCCACCTGGACATCCTGCCTGAGGCTAAGCATGGCTCTCCCCTTCACCCAGGCTCACCTTCTCACTCTCAGCTCCACGCAGCACTGACCTGATGACCCCCCGCTGCCCTCCACCTGACTGACAAGCAAGCCTTGCCACAAACCCACCTGCCGTCCTGCCAGGCTCCTCCCTCCACATTCAGCACTGCACGCCTCCCACCCGAGTGACCACACCACCCAAGCCACCGCCTGCTGTGGACTGAGCAGTTCCTGGCATTCGCTCTGCGCCAGGCACAGTGCTGAGCCCTCTACATGACCCATCTCATCCGATCCTCAGGTGCTGTACACAGGCACCAAAGACACTCAGTTTGGAGACGAAAAAACTGGAGATTAGAGAAGGCCAAGGTCACACAGTAAAGGTTAAGAGCCAGGACTCAGACCCCTAACTGTTTCTAAAACCCCTGCTCTCTGCCACCAAGAGTAGTAATGGTGGACCCCTGACACCACCAGCCTGCCTCCTCAGATCTTCACCAATCATCAGATTCAATAATACCAATCACACTGAATTTGCCTCAAAGACACTTGTTCAGTTAATACTGAGTACCTACCACGTGTTTGGGGCTTCCCTGGTGGCTTGGTGGTAAAGAACTGTCCTGCCAAGCAGGAGACTCAGGTTCAATCCCTGGGTCAGAAAGGAGAAGGAAATGGCAATCCACTTCTGGCCTGGAGAATCCCATGGACAGAGGAGCCTGGCAGGCTACAGTCCATAGGGTCACAAAAGAGTTGGACACGACTTAGCAACTAAACAACAACAACCATGTGTTCGGTGCATACATAAGTGACGGGCATCAACTCCCTCTCCTGGAGCTGTCATAGTCCTTGAGGTGGACACCACCTTGCCTGGGGCGGGTGGTCCCTGTCCAGGGACCTCCCATCTCCACTGCCGGGTTCTCAGCATCAGGAGAAAAACCCCTCTTATTTGGCCCCACCTCTGGTAACCTGCAGTTCCCAGCTTGCTCACAAAGCTTGTCTGCCCACCAGGTCCTATCCACCAAGAACAATCAAACACAAGCGACCCTGCTTCCCTGGGGCCTCTCCAGCAAGTCCTCATTCAGGCAGCCCCCAGGGAGAAGGCGGTCTGGAGCCCTGACACTGTCCTCTTGCAACATCAAGAGCAGTTCACTCACTTCACCAATGAGACACCATCTTCACCAAGACAAAGCAGCATGGTTTCCTGAGAATGGTACCCAGCAGGCGAGGGTCAGAGGTGTGCAAGTCACTCTCCTTGGAAAAGGTAAAACGTTCTACGTGGAACATTCCTGTGTGATAACTGTCCCACCCCTGACTTTGGAGACAAGGACACCTCAGACCCATAAGAGAAGGCTCGAGACTTGTCCCTCCTCCAAAGAGATGGAGCCAGGATATGGACCTAGCTTCTCTGTTGCCAAGTTCAGGCCTCCTTCCCTTATCATCACACACTCAAAGTTACAGGGAACAGGCCAGTGTGGGTGCAGGGCAGGGCAGGGTGAGGCCGTCCTGATGGCCACTAGAGACAGCCTGGCCAGTGGTGTCCTAGCCCCAGGAACCTTCCAGAGGGTGTTGCTGCCACACACACCTGTTCTGGCAGCTGGCTGGGATGGGGCTTGCCTGGATATGAGTGTGGGGTGGTGGGTACCTCATGTGCCTAGGGCCCAAAGGTTTTCATCTGAGGGAGGGTCTTTTTCTCATAGCCTGCCCAATGCAGAGGCCCAGGGCTGGGTGGGAGGGCAGGGGCGACATGTGGCCCAGATTGTCTTGAGAGGTCCACAGTCTTGAGCAGCAAGGTCTTGTGAACGAAGTGGTCACCTACACTCAGGACAGGGGGATTAGCAGCAGCACCTGATTCACTCCCTCTCCCTCTGCCCCACCTCTGCCCCCAGCTGAGCCAGCTGTCTTCTTCTCCAACCCAGTCTGGGGAGTTTCTCATTGTAAATATCATGCCGCAGCCATCCTCCACACACACGATTCTCCAAGTACCTCTCCCCTTGACAGCACTGAGCCTCCCCTTCCTCACTTCCTCCTTCCCTGTCTCAGCCACCGGAGCTCTGGCCTATCGTTTAAGAACCAATTCAAATCTCCACGGCCTTCTCCCCCCCAGCTCTGACCACGCCCCCAGAGCCTCTCTTGTCACACCGTGCCCTTCCAGGGCGCTCAGCTCACTCCACCCTGAGCTTCCGTGACATCTGTACGTGACTTTGTTTCCTCCGAACACAATGTCCCGCACAAAGAAAGCTCAAAACTAATTTTCACTTGAATAAGTCTAATGCATTCATCGTCATGTTACAGACAAGGAAACTGCAGCTGGGAGGACTTGAAAGGCTCCTCGAGGTCACATGTTGGCCGGCCGGTGCTGGAGGCAGCTTCGGAACCCATAAAAGCCTGATTCCCACCCTGTCCTCTTTCCTCGACCCCACACTGCCTCTTATCACCTACTCGAATCAAGCCAGGGCCTCAAGCTCAGCATGGGTGATTTGTGATCATAGGCACCACACATACAGAAGAGTATAAATATGTATGTGCTTGAAAAAAGCAACAATCACCTGATTCTCCACCTCCTGGGTTAGGACATACACTTTTATTAGTGCCTTAGAAGCCCTCATTTCCCCAGCCCCCTCTCTCGTGGCCCTCCCCATTAAGCACTGGAGTTAAGCACTATCCTAACTCTCATATTAATCATCCTCTCGCTTTACTTTATGGCTCTGTCACTTTTCTGCGTCTCCCTAACGATGCACTGCCCTTTGCTTACACAGCTAGGTTTGTGCTTGCTACTCAGTTTTTCAAAACTAAACAGGATCTGTGATCTCTTCAATGCTTACCAGTGTTATATTCAAGTTCTCCCAATGTGGTGAACTCTGAGAAGATGCCTATTGTAAAATCAGACCATACACACACACAAAATCAGACCACAAAAGCATGTACAGAGTTCTCCTATCAGATAGCACCGGCTCTCTCCTAAAACCCACCTTATTTTAGGCACTGAATTAATGATATACAAGTGACATTGAGAGTAATGTGGAATTAGCCTATGTCTTGAATTTTTTTTAGGATTTTGTATGCGTGTGAAAGAGTCAAATGCTCAGACCCTTGCCTAACAGGGCTGTTTTGATCCCAGCTGTCTGACAGCAGGGACCTGCTCGTGTGTTTGGAGACAGAAAAGAGGCTCCAGAAGGATGTAGAGAGAAACAGGCTCAGAGGGTCCCCAGACCTCTCCTCGCCTCCCGCACAGCCAGCCCTCACCACAGCGGCTTTGGCCCACAGCTGCCCTAGCCCAGGGACCTGGTGGCAGCCAGAAACAGACCTACTTTGGTTTCCATGGCAACTGCAGGCATCAGGAGGCTAACCGAGTGAGCCGCAGCCAACGAGGCAGCTGGTTTGAAGGGTGTTGATCTCTCTGCGGACCAGCAAGACAGAACCACCAGGGACCAGAGGCAGCAACCAAGCCAGGAGGAGCCACAGGAGCTGGGCATTCAGAGTCTGCAGAGATCTGTCTTCAGAGCTTGCACATTGGGGAGTGCACATGTGTCCTCTCACCCATGACCCTCTCTCACCTACGACCTCTCACCCACGCACTCAGGCAGAGGCACATGCTGAGAAACGCACATCCACACTGCACTGTGAACACATGCTCACAAACTCAGACACCTGCTCACACCAAATACGCCCCACTTTCACCCTGCACCATTTCCACACTCAAAAACAGACCCCTGCATACAAATGCACATTCGTCCACAGTATATAAGCTGTACCCCTAGAAAGATCCATACTCACCCCAATGCACATTCTCTACACACACCCACATGCACAGATGGTGCACACACTCACCTTTAGACACACACAGACCCAGATTTACAGGGAGAAATGCACACTCACCTGTATGCTCGTGGGGACATTCACAGCACATACACATGAACTGAGATCAGAGCCTCTGGATACTGACTCAGAAGCTGAGGAGTCCAAACTTCCTGCAACAACTCAGAAATGAGATATGGTTCCAACTCAGCAGCATCACAGAACCCCAGCAACAACTCTCCTCGCTTGTTGTCTCAGAAACGGTGCCCCCCGCTGAGGAAGCCTCTAATCTTCTCTGTTTATTTACTCAGAGTAGTTCTTTTTTATGTACTCCATAAACACCAAAAGGACAGAAACCCAACAATCCTCATGTCGTGCAGTCTTGACATAAAAATTCTGATGACAGACTCAGAGATGCATGTTCCTTGTTGTGTTCAGCTCTATGAAGAGGCTGCCCATCCCTGGTTCATTGCCCACTGGCCCCAAGACAAGTAGAAGAGGCCTGCTGATTGCACTCCTAGGAAAAAGGGACAAATTTACAGAAAAAGGGACAAAATCACAGAGCTAATCAGGGCTTTGCTCCTGATCTAGTGGGGAAAACTGACAACCGCAGCCCGCATCTACTGAGGCCTTTGAGTGCCAGAGGTCATGTAGTCACTTGGGGTAAGGGTGGGGGACATTTTGTTGAGAATTTCTTGAAGCATATGTGAATATTTGTGGCATTATTTCAATACTGCCCTAATGATCATTTAAATAATATAATATAGAGAAATGGGAAAATTACATACCTGTGTATATATTTCTGGCTTCCCAGGTGGTGCTAGTGGTATAGACAATGCAGGAGATGTAAGAGACTAGGGGTTTGATCCCTGGGTCAGGAAGATCCCTTGGAGAAGGAAATGGCAACCCACTCCAGTGCTCTTGCCTGGAGAATCCCATGGACAGCGGAGCCTGGCGGGCTGCGGTCCACTGGGTTGCAAACAATCAGACACGACTGAAGTGACTTAGCACCGCACACATATTCCTATTACAGTAATGATAGCTAGTGCAGGCACAAAATGCCAATAAATGTTAAGCTATTGTTATTATTGTGATTTTAAACTGATACTGAAAATCATCTAGAACTTAAAATTTGGGGGTTGTGGAGATGAACCTCCTTATTTCATAGGGTTTTAAACACTTTCCAGTTTCAGCAGCAGCAGGATTGGCGCCGTGTGGTACTTCACGAAACAGTTTCACACACACCATCTCCTTTGTGTCTCTGAGCCTCTCCTGTGGGACAGGCATCAAGCTGGAGTGTGTGCGTGGGGGCCGGCAGTGGGGTTACAGATTAATAAGACCCAGACCCAGATACTGAGAAGCCCACAGCCCGGCAGGGAAGGAGTGGGGGAGCCACATTGAAACTGCAGACTATGCAGCCTTGTGCATCACAAAGGCCAATGCAAAGGGCATTAAGCATAGGGAAAGGGATCATGTGTTGATGGGGAAGAATCAGGGTGAATCAAAGAGGACTGAGGGGGAGGAGGTCACACTTGAGCCAGGCTGAACTCACAAGTGGGTTTAGACAAGCCATGTTCATGGCTGGAAAGGAGAATTGAGGTCCGGGCACAGTTGTAGAACAGTGGGGTGGTCGACCCAGGCAGCTAGACCCCGGGGTCCAGGAGGGTATGAAGAAGAAAGAAGCCACAAAGGTGGCCCAGCAGTAAAGAACCTGCCTGCAGTGCAGGAGATTCAGGTTCCACCTCTAGGTCCAAAAGATCCCCTGGAGGAAGAAATGGCAACCCACTCCAGTATTCTTGCAGGTAAAAGCCCATGGACACAGGAGCCTGGTGGGCTACAGACCACGGATGGGGTCACAGAGTCGGATACAACTGAAGCAACTGAGTGTGCACAAAAGTAGACTCAGGTCAGATTCAGAAGGGTCTTGCACCACAAGCCAAGGAGTCTTCCCAGCGAATTATTAGGTGTGTGAACCCTCCAGGCCTGCGCAGGTACCTGGGTGTCGGACACATGTCTGAGGCAGGGCTGTGGGATATGACTGGGAACCTTGGGGCCAAACAGAAGGGTTCAAATTGCACCCTCCAAAGAACAGAGCCAGAAAGCAAGTCTGTACCCCGCAGCCAGCGCGGCACCTGACCCATACAAGGCCCTCCATAAATGTTTGCTGAACTGCACGGCGCCACGGGTCACGCGAGGAAAATGGAATTAAGAGTCGGGTGACCTGGAGGGCTGGTTCAGGCCCATTATTGACTGGCTCCAGGACCCTAGACCGGAGATTTAACCTCTGGTTCTTGATTTCCACGCTGGTAAAACGAATCCGATAATGCCCTGACCTCCCTGGCTTAGCTGTTCTGAGGCTCACAGGCGGGAACGGCTGAAGACGCAGAGCTTGGGCCCAACGGGGGACCATGCGGGCCGCTGCCGCCGCCCGGGAAACATACACGGGAAGCTAGCTCAGCCATCAGCAATTACCTGTGCCCCAAACCCACACCTGTGCTGCATTTCCGTTCAGGCAGATGGTGTGATTTGGCCACGAGCCAGCGCGGAGCCCCGACCTGGAAGCTCGAGCACTCGCCCTGCAGCCGGCGGGGCCCCGATGGGAGGGGCCCCTGTTGGAGCGGCTGGGCAGGTACTTGGAGAGGACTGGGACCAGCCAGACCACAGGATGCCCAAGGCACCCTTTCTCTTCCTGGAATAGCGCCCCTCTCCCACGGCCAAGGCAGCGGAGAGCCACCCTTTCCCCAAATCTCTGAAAGGTGAGCATGGAGTAAAGCTGTTTCCCACGGGGGGAAACTGAGGCTCGGAAAGATCAGGGGACAGGCTGGACACAGAGATGTTAATAAATGGAGCCAGATGGAAACCCAAGTATCCCAAGCTCCAAGCCCACCGTTGGCTGGCACTGCCCCAGTTCCTCAGACCACTTTGGCCAGTATCTGGTGAGGACAGGAATTCCTCCTTCACCCAAGGCCAGCTTTGCCTCCGAGTGCAGCCACCTTGCCATTTCCCGTGCCACCCGGCAGACTTCTGAACCACCGTACCACCTCACATCCCCCAAGGTTAGTCAGGATCTGAGCTAAGCATAAATCAATATGTTCCCAGTAAACTACCCAACTATTCTTGTCCTGTTACTGGAAATGATTGGGAGCTAACCCTGCTGCTGCTGCTGCTAAGTCGCTTCAGTCATGTCCGGCTCTGTGCAATCCCACAGACGGCAGCCCACCAGGCTCCGCCGTCCCTGGGATTTTCCAGGCAAGAACACTGGAGTGGGTTGCCATTTCCTTCTCCAGGAGCTAACCCTACTACCATGGAATTTTAGACTCTGCTATTTGGAAAGAACATTTAAAGAAATCTCGTCTAAATGCCGAGCCTGGACAGTATCACCACCACCAAGGTCTCAAAGGGCCTCAGCCTGCATAGCTCCCAGAACCCTGAGCTCATCTTTGCCCAACACTGGTGATTAGAAAGTTCTTGCTTTTAGCTGAAACCCACCAGTCTCCTTAGAGATCCAGATATCCCTCTTGAGGCCACAGGGCACAAAGCAAATCTCCCTTTCTTTTCACAACCCAGCCTCCATTAGGAGGCCGCCTTCTCTCTTCCTGATTCAGGGGCCCCAGTTCCTTCAACCATTCCTCAAAAGGCATAGTTGTGAGTTTCTTTCTCAGGCTCCAGACATACACCTGTCTGGTCCTGTCCTTCAGAGCTCAGCACAAACATGTTTTCTCATCACGTGTCAGACACCATGCTGAAAGGGCTATCAGTGTCTTTCCTAGGGCATCTCACTTACTCTGCCAGTCATCTCACTAACTCTCGAGGACAACCCCATCATTATCCCCATATTTGCAGATGAGGAAACTGGGAAGTTAAGAATTTGCAGACACAGACAATTGGCAGAACAGTCTCTGCTGCTCTCTGCTGTCCTTGCAGCTCCAGCGAACGAGAGCACTGGACTTGGGGTGGGGACTTCTGGCTTTGCATTCCACTCTCCCACTTACGACTGTGTGCCCCAGGCAAGCCATGCATATGATTCCCCTGGTCTGTAAAATGGGGGTCATTATAGTGCCCACCTGCTAGGCTGTTTGGAGATTAAAACAGATTTCCAGATGTGACCCTAGGCCTGATACTCCCCACTACTCCCCCCCACCCAGGAGTCCTGTCTGGGGACTCACAGGAACCACAGCAAGTGAGGGAACTCAGATCCTATCTGGGGGTGCTGGGGCCGCTCTCCAGAAGGGAGCCAGGTTCAAATCTCCAGGTCCCCCACCCGGCCTGGAGTCACTCTCTAAAATGATTTGTCAAGTGACAAGCAAAAATATATTACCAATTTAAGAGTGTGATTTGCCTGCAACTTTTTAATCCTCAGGCTGTTGTTGAATAGATTAAAGTGTCTGCTTTGATCCATGCATTTAGATGGAAACATAAATATAGCCATCACTTATTCTCTCACCCGCCAGGATGGGTGTCACGCTGCATCACGCCAGCTTCCGACCCAACCAGGGTAATGTATGAGAATGACCTTTTTGCCATTCAAATCCCTCTTGACTTTTCTGCTCTGACCAACCTGAGCTGGCTGTTGCTGCCTACTGTGACCACTGTTCAGCTGGGAAAGGGTGGAGCAGCAGCTGCCCAGACGCCCTGATGCCCAGAACTTCCCCCAGCTCGTCAAGAATAAATCTCTGGAGAAATAGATTTTGAAGAGGAATTTGGTACATAGATCTTCTGTCAGCGGAGCAGACTCTGGCTCAGCCGTTTTTCAGGCTCGCTGCTTATCCAGAAATACATCTATTTTTATGTGGATATCTAGCGAGATTTCCTCTTCCCTCGTTGGGTGGGAGGGGGTGCAGGCAACCCAACAGGTCCGGGAGTGCGGGGGCGGGGCCTGCAGTGGCCTCAGGGCGCAGGCCAGGTCCAGGATCTGTCTGGGGAACTGGGGCTCAGGCAGAGGGAAGCGGTGCTGAACCCTGGGCCTCCAGGCCTTCCTCCAGCCATCTGCAGGCATCCTGCCCCAGCCTTCTTGGGACGTGGGCCAGCCTCCCGGAGCCTCCGTCACCACACCAGTTCCTCTGCATCCTCTATGCCCACCTCCCTGACTCCCGATCCTAAAGTCCACTGAGACCTGAGCTGTGGACACCACCCAGGCCCACAGGTCCGCGCAGACTGGCATGGACACGCACACATCAAGGACCCCCATCCGGCGCCTGCAAAGACTGCACCCATCCTTCGCTGCTGGTTTATTCCGGGCCTGCCTGTTGGCACCCGGCCACCGCACACAGTAGGAGCCGGCTCTGAGCAGCCCCACGGACCAGCGGGTGACATGGCTGGCGGGGGCTCTGAGCAGCGTGCTGTGGCAGGCAATTAGGCCTCAAACAATGGCTCTGGAAATGTCAGAAGTAGCAGGGAGGCTGGGATTCACACGGGCGTTTGGCACATGGAGGGCCCAAGGGGTTGACACTGCGCTGATGGAGCCAAGAGGAAGCGGGGAGACAAGGGTGCTCTCCATCTCCCAAAGGACCCTTTGGCAGGGGAGACACCCTTATGCCTCCTTTCCCCGGACCCCTGGAATCAGATGACTCCTTTCACTCCAGGAGCTTTTATGCTGTGGAGAACCACCACCCCCCACACACACACCAGATAATCAGGGGAGAGCAGATGGTCCCAAAATAAGAAGGACCCCAAGATGGCTACCTCTGCTGCCCTATTTGGCCTGTCCTCTGTCCCCACATTCTGTTCTAAGAAGCCCATAGCCCATGCCCAGCCAGGCCCACCCAAGGCCCCAGCTCTGGACTCCAGCCCCTGCCACTTTGGGGACCTCATTCCTAAATCATGCCCCTCCCTCTCCTCCAGCAGTGCCAGTCACTTCCTCTGCTCTGTTCTCCTGGCCTTGCCCCCTCCCTCCATGCTGACATACAGTGCCTGTGGGCCCCACTGAGCCTGCTGGGGTCCCCACTCTCTCCCTCCACACCACCGAGCCTCTCCTGCTGTCTCACTGAGAAATACCTGTCCCCCGTAGAGAACAGACTTGTGGTTGCAGAGCGGGAGGGGAGGCAGGGAAGGGATGGCTTGGGAGTTTGGGATTAGCAGATGCAGACTATTATACATAGGATGGATAAACAAGGCTCTACTGTGTAGCACAGGGAACTATATTCAATATCCTGTGATAAAGCATAATGGAAAAAATATGAAAAAGAATGTGTGTATCTGTGTGTGTGTGCGTATAACTGAATCACTTTGCTGTACAACAGAAATTAACACAGTATAGTACTGGAAATCAACTATACTTAAGAAAATAATTTTTTTAAAAAAAAGAAACAGCTGTCCCCATCACCACAATCGTCCCATCACTGACTGCCCACCCTCTGCCCTCTCTAGCCCGGAGCACCAGTGCCGCCTGGCCCCACAGATGGGTCTCTCCTGGCTCGTCTCCTTCCTCTTCAGCTGCCCAGCTGTGCCTGCTCTTTCACCCTCTCCAGCTCTTCTTCCTCCTCCCATCTCTTGTCTGGTCATCCCCCAGTGTTCCAGTCCAGTTTCCTTTCTATCCTGTCTCCCTTCGACATGACACTCTACTTCCCCACCCTCTCCCCAAGCCTTCAACCACTGCTTTCATGGGAAAAGTTCACAAATGAGTATCACCTGATCTAACATTTCTGGTGAGTGTTCTCTCCTGCTCATAGGGCCTTCCAAGTGGGCAGGTGCTATCATTCCTAAGCCACCTGCTGGAAACAAATGCATCCTCTGCCCTCCACAACCATCGGTCCTAGAGTGACCGAGAAGTTACTATCTTGCTCCTATTTCCTAGGCTGCTGGCTCAGTTGCTCAGTCATGTCTGACTCTTCACAGGCCCATGGACTGTAGCCCGCCAGGCTCCTCTGCCCATGGAATTTTCCAAGCAAGAATACGGGAGTGGGTTGCCATTTCCTACTCCAGGGGATCTCAAAGAATAACTCCTCCTTTCCCCTTCACTTCCTCCCAACCATCCACACACATGCAACCAATCACCAAGCAGCCTCTAGGTTCCTTTGAAATGATATGTCCCCTCCCTCCCTGCCTTTCCATTCTCATTACAGCCAGGTTCCAGCCCTTATTTCCATTCACCAGGCCTAATGCAGGAACCACCTAATCTGCCTTGCCCCATGGGATAGGTAGAATAACCCCCTCCCCAAAAATGCCCATGCCCTATTCTATTGAACTTGGGAATGGTACATTACATGGCAAAAGGACATTGCAGATGTTTAAAATTAAGGTTATGAACCTTAAAATAGAGAGTATCCTGGATTATCTGGCTAGGCCCCCGTCTACTCATATGACCCCTTAAAAGCAGCAAACTTTACTCAGCTGAGGTCAGAGAAATGTAACAAAAGAGAATGCAAGAAAATGGTCCAAGAGATGCAGCAGAAGAGGAACTCAGTGAGCTTCCAGGAACAGAAGGATTTGAGACACTGTTGCTGATTCTGAGATACAGGGACCAATGTGCAAGAACTAGGGAGGGGCTTCCAGGACATAAGGGTGGCCCCAGCTTACATACAGCAAGGGAATGGAGGGGGCGGGCCTCAGACCTACAACCACAAGGAACAGGATTCTGCCTACCACCTGATGAGGCTAAAAGTGAATTCCTCCTAGAGCCTCCTCATAGGAGCCCAACCAGCCGACACCTTGACTTCTTGTATAACCAAGAGCAGAAAAACCAGTCAAGCCAACCTGGACTTCTGACCCATAGAACAATGACATAATAAGTCTGTGTTATTTTAAGCTGCTGATTTTGTGGTATTTTGTTACAGTAGCAATGTAAAACTAATACACCCACCATTATCCATTTAGCAGGCCACTGCTACAAGATAAGCCTCACACTGCAGTACCTTTCAGGATTCCCAACCAGATATCACATATGTCCCAAATCTTGAGATGTTCAAGAGTCAGCCTTCAACTATACACTAGCCACATTCACATCCTCCAAAATTGCCTCAAGCATTCCTACCTCTGGGCCTTTGCTCACACTATGCCCTCGTGAGGAATTCCTTCTCCTGTCCTCTCCCCTCTGTTATCCAAATCTGAGTGCCCCTCCTCCATGAAGCCTGTCAAACCTCCAGCCTGAGAAGCCTTGCTCCCCTGAGGCTCCTCTCTCTGCCTCGCTCCCTGGGCACTGGGTACACACTGTCCCTCTTCAACACGCTTCCCAGCCTGGTGGCAAGACGACGCCTGTCCTTTCTCTTAGACCCCCATGGTGCCTGGCACAGTTCTGAGTATAGAGTAGAGGTCAACAGAAACTTGCTGAGTAACAAATAAAATGGAAATGTTCCAGCCACTGTCCTATTGAGCACTTAGATCCCAGGTGGGAGGACATGAGGGACTGTCCAGCCTGGACCTAACTGCCAGGGACCAGGAGAAAGGGGCAGAGCCTTCAGGCCAGGAGGCGCCTCTGCCTGTGGTGAAGTGGTAGAGGGGCAAGAACAATTCCTAACTGCATAGAGTCAGGCAGAAATGATCCTGTGTCAGGAGCAGGTGAGTCAAGAAGAGGTCCTCAGGTAAGACTGGGGAGGTCTAGGGACAGGGGAGGGGAGCAGGAGGAAATATCCAATCTGAGCTCAGCCAGGACCTGCAAACTAGCCACCACCTACCTGCCTGGAAGTGCAAGGGGACAGTGTGGGCTGTCACCAAGGGCCAGTCAGACACCCACGGAGACCATCAAAAGGCTGAGGAGGGAGGGAAAAGAGAAAGGAAGAGGTTAAGAAGGCAGGGAAAGAGGGGGCTGGACAGAGGAGGGCTGGAGAGGGGAGCGGGAGAGAAGACAGGGAAAGCATATGAGGAGAAGAGAGAAGAGAAGAGAAGTGGGGGGAGAAACCTGGCCTTCCCCCTCCACGGCCGCTGTGGAAACACCACCATCCCGAGAAGACCCCTAGCCCATGGGGTTAAGCTGAGGTGAGGAGAGGGCAACACCCACCCCCTGGCCACCACAACTAAGAAATTATGTAGAGTAATTAATCACAAGCTGATGAGAAGTGTGTTTTCTCTCCCAGCCTAGCCCCACATCATATTCTCATTAGCTGAGGTTATTACAATAGTAGTCATGCGTGCTCCAGGCGCAGATTGGGTTTTTTGCTCCGCTGACACCAATTTAGGAAACCATTCATGGCGAGATAAAGCCCCCGTGGCTCGCACCAGGCCGAGCTCGAGGAACTGGCTGCCAGATCCTGTTCCCATTGCCACACACCCACTGTCCAGAGAGGGTAACCCCCCAGGGCAGCCCCAGGAGTCAGAAGGTCTGACCAGCAGATGGATCCAAACATTGGTGGGCTGGGAGGGGTTCTGGGCCTGGAATGAGAGGACCTTGGACTTCACACAGACACCCTCCAGTACAATCACTAGGGCAGGGACAGTCCTCACGAAACAAGGCATAAATGTGAGTTTGCCTCTGGGATCCAGGTCATCCCAGGTCATCACCATTAACAACTTGTTCTCTAGAAAGGGTTGACCACATTTGTGATTCTGAAACACAGGTAGGCAATCAGGTATGGACTCTTGATGAAGTTTCCACTAGTAAAGACAAGGGTAATGCCTGGTCTGGCTATTTTTTATCACTTACGATTTTAATGTTTGAAGCTGTTGTCTGTAGAAGTCCCCTCAAATAATAAACTACCTTAAAACAAACCTGACTTTTAAGTCTCTATCTACTTCTCATTAGCTGTTTGGCTTTCAGCAAAGCTCTTTGCCTCTCTGATCCCCAGTTTCTTCATCTGTAAAATACACCTTCAAAGACATTCTTGCATCTTTTGGTGAACTTTATTGAGCACTTACTAAGTGTCAGGCATAGTGTGATGTGCTATTGATGAAGGGAGTCTCCCTAAGAATGCTGGAGACAGAAGAAACACCCAACATGTGTGAGTCAAAGGAGAACAGAACATGTGTCACAAGAGAGGTATGAACCAAGTACTATGAACATTGAGAGGAAGAAGGTACTACTTCCAACTAGGAGGAAGGGCAGATGTGTTGGAGAAGATGTCTGCTTTGGTTTGGAAGAACAGACGGAATGCAGAGATGAAAAGGGAGGGCATTTTCTGCAGAGAGTATGGCCCAAGTAGAAGTCTGGAGACAAAAACACTAAGAGTGAAATGAATGATACAATAGACCAATTGGACTTAATTGGTTAACTACAGGGCATTACATCCCCAAACAACAGAATACGAACTCTTTTCAAGCGCACATAGAATGTCCTCCAGGATAGGTCATATACTAGGACAAAACAAGCCTCAACAAATTTAAAGTGACAGAAAGAAATTACATCAAGCATTTTTCTGACCACAACAGTATGAAACTAGAAATCAGCTACTGAAAGAAAAAAGAGAACAGAACAAACACATGGAGACTAAACAACATGCTACTAAAAAACCAAAAGGTCCATGGTGAAATCAAAGAGGAAATCAGAAAATACCTTTAGACAAATGAAAATGGAAACACAACTTTCTAAAAGCTATGGGATGCAACAAAAGCAGTTCCAAGTGATACAGCCCTTCCTCAAGAAACAAACAAAACAATCTAAAATAAACAACCTATCCCACCTAAAGGGAGCTTCCCAGTGGCACCAGTGATAAAGAACCTGCCTGCCAAAGAAGGAGACATAAGAAAAGTGGGTTCAATCCCTGGGTCAGGAAGATCCCTGGAGGAGGCCATGGCAACCCACTCCAGTACTCCTGCCTGGAGACTCCCATGGACAGAGGAGCCTGGCAGGCTACAGTCCCTAGCATCATACAGAGTCAGACATGACTGAAGCAATTTAGCATGCATGCATGTATATTACCTAAAAGAATTAGAAAAAGAAGAAAACACAAAGCCCAAAGTCAACAGAAGGAAGGAAATAATAAAGATCAGGGAGGAAGTAAATAAAATAGAGATCAAAAATAGAAAAAAAAATCAATGGAACTAAGAGCTAGTTTTTTGAAAATTAAACAAAACTGATAAAACTTTAGCCAGAGCCACTAAGAAAAAAAGAGAAAGAATCCAAATAAACAAAATGAGAAATGAAAGAGAAGAAATAACAACTGATACCACAGAGATACAAAAATCATGAGAATACTATGAATAGCTATATGCCAACAAATTGGACAACCTAGAAGAAATGGAAAAATTTCTAGAAATATACAGATTGCCAAGACTAAGTCAAGAAGAAACAGACAGTTTGAACAGACCAATCACTAGAAGTGAAATTGAATTTGTAACAAAAAATCTCCCAGCAAACAAAAGTCCAGGACCAGATGGTTACAGAGGGGAATTCCACCAAAGATATAAAGAAAAACTAATACCTATCCTTCTCAGACTATTCCAAAAAATTGAAGAGGAGGGAATACTCCCAAATTCATCCTACAAGTCCATCATTATACTGATACCAAAATAAGACAAAGACACTACAAAAAAGTTATAGGCCAATATCTTTGATGAATATAAATTATTAGCAAACTGAATTCAACAAAACATAAAAAGGATTATACACCATGATCAAGCTGGATTTATTCCAGGGTTACAAGGATAGTTCAACACTCACAAATCAATCAATGTAATACACCACATTAACAAAAGGAAAGACACATGATTATCTCAACAGATCCAGAAAAAGTATCTGATAACATCCATTCAGGATAAAAATTCTCATCAAAGTGGGTATAAAGAGAACATATCAAAACATAACAAAGGCCATTTATGACAAACCCACAGCCATCATAGTACTCAATGCCAAAAAGCTGAAAGCCTTCCTGCTAAATTTAGGAATGAGATAATAGTGGCCACTCTCACTGCTTCTATTGAACATAGTATTGGAACTACTATCTACAGCAATCAGACAAGAAAAAGAAGTAAAAGGTATCCAGGTTTTAAGGAAAAAGGTAAAATTCTCACTATTTGTAGATTACATGATAGACATAGACAACCTAAAGTCTCCGCACAAAAACTATTAGAACTAGTAAATGAATTCAGCAAGGTAACAAGATAAGTATACAGAAATCTGTTGTGTTTCTTTATACTAATAAAGAAATATCAGAAAGAGAAAGTGAAAAAAAATCCCATTTGAACATCAAAAAGAATAAAATACCTAGGAATATATTTAACCAAGGAGGTTAAAGACCTATACTCCGAAACTATAAAACATTAGTGAAGAAAACTGAAGATGATTCAAAGAAACTAAATGATATCCTGTGTTTGTGGATTGGAAGAATATTGTTAAAATGGCCATACTACTCAAAGCAATCTACAGATTTAATGCAGTCCCTATCAAAATACCCATGACATTTTTCATAGACCTAAAACAAATAATCCTAAAATTTATATGGAATCACAAAAGACCCAGAATTGCAAAAGCAACCCTTTGTGATAAAAGAAGAGCAAAGCTGGAGGTATAACCCTACCAGACTTCAGACTATGCTACAAAGCTACAGTAATCAAAACATGGTATTGGCACAAAAGCAGACACATACATCAATAGAACAGAATAGACAGCCCAGAAATAAACCTACACACCACACCTATGGTCTGTTAATCTATGACAAAGAGGTAAGAATATATAATGAAGAAAAGACAGTCTCTTCAACAACTGGTGCTGAGAAAACCTGGCAGCCATATGTAAAACAATGAAATTAAAACATTTCCGGGGGGAAAAAAAAATTTCCTCACACCATACACAAAAACAAACTCAAATGGTTTAAAAACCTAAATATAAGCCCTAAAGCTACAAAACTAGAAAACAAGATAGGCACAACATTCTTTGATGTAAAATGTAGCAATATTTTCTTGGCTCAGTGTCCTTTGGCAAAAGAATAAAAGTAAAAATAAACAAATGGGACTTAATTACACTTAAAAGCTTTTGCACAGCAAAGGAAACCATCAACAAAACAAAAAGACAATCTATGGAATGGGAGAAAATAACTTCAAATGAAGAGACCAACAAGGTGTTACTATCTAAAATATACAAACAGTTCATACAACTCAATATCAAAAATAAAAAATAAATTTAAAAGGACCCAATTTTAAAAATGGGCAGAAGACCTGAATAGACATTTTCCAAAGACATATGAATGTCCAACAGGCATGTGAAAAGATGCTCAACATCACTAATTATTAGAGAAAAACAAATCAAAATCACAATGAGGCATCATCTCACACCTGTCAGAATGGCTATCATCAAAAAGTCTACCAATAACAAATGTTGGAAGAGGATGTGGAAAAAAGGAACTCTCTTACACTGTTGGTGGGAATGTAAATTGGTACAGTCACTATGGAAAACAGTATGGAGGTTCCTTAAACTAAAAATAGAGCTACTATATGATCCAGCAATTCCACTCCTGGGTATATACCCAGAAAAAATAAAAACACTAATTCAAAAAAATATATGTACCTCAATAGTCACAGCAGCACTATTTCTACAGCCAAGACATGGAAGCAACACAAGTTTCCATCAACAGACAATTGGATTAAGAAGATGTGATATACACATACAATATGGACTATTAGCCATAAAAAAGAATGAAATATTGCCATTTGCAGCAACATGGATGAACCTACAGAATATTATGCTTAGTGAAATAAGTAAGACAGAGACAGACAAATACTGTATGCTATCACTTATATGTGGAATCTAAAAAATAATACAAATGAATGCATATGCAAAACAGAAATAGACTCACAGATACAGAAAACAAACGTATGATTACCAAAGGGAAGAGGGGAGGGGAGAGGGACAAATCAGGGGTATGGGATTAACATATTCAAACTGCTATATATAAAATAGATAAGCAAAAAGAATATACTGTATAACACAGGGAATTATACCCATTATCTTTTAATGTCCTATAAGGAAAGTTATGACCAACCTAGATAGCATATTAAAAAGCAGAGACATTACTTTGCCAACAAAGGTCCGTCTAGTCAAGGCTATGGTTTTTCCAGTGGTCATGTATGGATAGGAGAGTTGGACTGTGAAGAAAGTTGAGCACCAAAAAATTGATGCTTTTGAACTGTGGTGTTGGAGAAGACTCTTGAGAGTCCCTTGGACTGCAAGGATACAACCAGTCCATCCTAAAGGAGATCAGTCCTGGGTGTTCATTGGAAGGACTGGTGCTGAAGCTGAAACTCCAATACTTTGGCCACCTCAGGTGAAGAGTTGACTCATTGGAAAAGACCCTGATGCTGGGAGGGATGGGGAGCAGGAGGAGAGGGGGACGACAGAGGATGAGATGGCTGGATGGCATCATGGACTCGATGGACATGAGTTTGAGTAAATTCCGGGAGTTGGTGATGGACAGGGAGGCCTGGTGTGCTGTGATTCATGGGGTCACAAAGAGTCGGACACGACTGAGTGACTGAACTGAACTGAACTGAAGGGAGTATAATTTTCAAAAATACTGAGTCACTAGGCTGAACACCTGAAACTAACACAACATTGTAAATCAACTGTAATTCAAGTATTAAAAACACTGAAAGTGAGGAGGCTC
The DNA here is from genome assembly GCF_019320065.1 of Cervus canadensis. Classification (NCBI taxonomy): domain Eukaryota; kingdom Metazoa; phylum Chordata; class Mammalia; order Artiodactyla; family Cervidae; genus Cervus; species Cervus canadensis. The sequence continues at coordinate 24,443,390 of NC_057396.1, forward strand.
CCTCCCCTGAATCTGGAGAAGATCACTGTTGGAAGGGTCTTCCCTCTGGACCATCCTCTTCTTCTACCATAGCTCTACCCTCTCCACTGTACATTCACAGGTGACACTGGCTGGACACAGCCAAGGGTGGCATGGGAGAGGGGTTACATCAGGACCAGTTCCTGGAGAATCTATGACACCCTCAGCAGGAGCACCCTCATACTGTACACACACACACACACACACACACCTCCCTTTATCTGCCTCTCCAGCTTGGCCAAGGTTCAGTGCTGCTCATCAGTATCCATCAGCTCAGCTCTCCCCCATGACCCCCTGCCAGCACTGGGACACAGCTGATCACCAAGGCTTCCTTTCCCTCCCACAGGGAGAGCACAGCTGGAGTGGCTCCAGGGCTTAGCTGAGGTGGATAGCAGGGAGGGAACAGAGGAGTTTGGGACTAAACACTTTGAATCACAGGCTCAATGACCCGAACGCCTCTCTAGCTCTTGGGCTTCCCTGGTTGCTCAGATGGTAAAGAACCTACCTATAATGCAGGAGACCTGGGTTCGATCCCTGGGTTGAGAAGTTCCTCTAGAGAAGGAAATGGCAACCCACTACAGTATTCTTTCTTGGAGAATTACATGGTCATAGGAATCTGACAGGCTACAATCCATGGGGTCGCAAAGAATTGAACTCGGCTGAGCGGCTAACATTTTCACTTCCACTAGCTCTTGGTTGGACTGAACCTCTGTAATAACAAGAACTCCTACCAAGAAAGCGCTTCATGATACAAAGCCCTTTCCCATAGTATCTCATTACTTTAGTCTCCAAACAACCTGGGAGACAGGTTTTCTTTTCCCCCATGTCTTTCTTCTTTGGTCTACTCTAAGATCCACAAGGGAAAGAACCGTGTCAGCCTTGTCATTCCTATATAAGCCCACTGCTGCCTATAGCACCCATCTTAGAGCAGGCATTCAACAGATGTTGCTGCCTGGATGGATGGATGGATGATGGATGGGACATTAATGGGTGGACAGGCAGATGGATGGTGGATGAATAGATAATTATCCCATTTACAGTTTAAAAAACAGAGGACTTAAAGAGAGAAAGTAACTTACCGGAGACCTATCAGAGAGCTACCAGCAGACCAGCACCAAGCCCCAGTTCACCAGCTCCCCATCTGGCACACTTCCCAACACCCAAAACTGTCTCTTATTTGGTTTCTTGAATGTGCTCAGCCAAGCAATGCCATCCTTCTGAAGCTCTGATTCTAATCCTTTCTCTGGCAATTTTTCAGAAACCGAGCTACTGCCACTGGGCTCCCACAATAACAGCAGGGTCCCCAAAACCCAGTGACCATGGATTAGAGACAAGGAAACCCTCTGACCATCGTTCTGAACACACCTGACTGCTGACTGTAGAGGAAAGATAGACAGTGGCATCTGGAGAATGAGGCCCCACAGAAGAACAAAGAACCAAGTACAGATGGTGTAGGGTAGATAGAGCAGGGCTTGCAGTCACATAGACTTGACTCAGAATCCCAGCTCCTTCCCTCCACAAGTGTCTCCCCTCCATCTCAGGGGATCTGGTTCCCAACCTCTCCAAGTCCATCTCCCTGTCCACACCTATCACACATTTCTCTGAAGTGTGAACCAGTGAGGAGATGAAGTAATGGTCTTGTCTCAGTTCCCTGGTTCCCTCTAGACTCCTGGCCTCTACACTCTGAACACTGTAGCCCAGGTGTTAACTTTCCAGGCCTTCCCCACCCCACTCTGGAGGCCTTCTCACTGCAGCCTCATGGCTCTGCCTGAGGCCTCACCCACCATCCCAAGGACTGGCATTCTTCCTTGATCCTGCTTCCATCTCTACCTCTGCCCCCCACGGGCCACATCAGGGCCCTTTCTCCTTCAGCTCCTGTGTTTCTGCTGCAGCAGCCTGCTTGCCCTTTGCCTCCAGGGCCACTCCTTGGTCTTCAGAGAAAACTTCTTCCAATGGTGAGTTCTGTGACCCTGGGCAGGCCCTCTGGCTCCCACTATACCTGTTGTTCCCTCTGGTTTGCTAAGACCCCAGATTTTTTTTTGCCAAGACCAGAGTAGAGTCTTTTGCCTTGGGTCCAAGAGCCCCAAGAAGGCCCTTAATATACTTTTGGGCTTACAGGAACACATACTCATTTTGTAGGAATAGAAGTCCAGAGCTGAAGGGTTCCCTGATCCCAGAAAGCTTGAGATTCACTGCCTGGAAACTCCAAATTCTCTTCCATCTCATCCATGATAGCTCAGATTCCATTTTTTGTAACTCAATGTGAATTTTGCCCTTTCAAAGCCCACTTGACAAGATTCCTCCTACCTGGCCCGACATCTACATGAATTTCGGGGACATCACAGATTCTTGGTCCCTTCTCCATGGCCTTGGCCTCAGCACAAGCCATGGCCTCTACCAGGGGCTTAGTCCATGAACCACACCATTCTTCCTACTATATCTCCCCCAAAACAGAGTCCTCTGGTGTGTGGGTTCAAGGCCCTGGAAGGTCTCCTTGTTGAGGACGGGATTCTAAAACCATGGATGCTGCATCAATGCTGTGACCATTAGAAAGAAGTTAAAGGGCCTTTGGTTACAGCAGGTGGGAATGGGGACTCTGGCACAAGTGGGGATACCATGGAACCCTGGAGTAACATCTTAAAGAGATCACAAGATCTGATCCAGCCAATCATTCAAAAACCCACTTCAAGTAGCACGTTCACTGTACCTAATACCAGAGATAGATAGACACATGAGATATGGCCCATTGGGATGGTGTTAATGTGGTTCCCACTTTACAGAAAAGGCAACTGACATCAGAGGGGTTGATGGCTTGTCTAAGGCCAAACAGTTGGTAAGTAAAGGAGAGCAGCCAGGTAAGACCCAAGCACCCCATTTTCTTAGGTTCAAGAGTTCACAGCACACACCCCCAGCTGGTGGCCCCAACTGTGACCCTGCAGTCCAGTCTCTGCCGCCCACTGTAGTTATGGGGTGATGGGAGGTTGGCCTGGGAGTGGGCAGACACTGGAGTTACCAGGTATCCCTTTTGCCTGAGACTTAAAGAGGGCTCCTGCAGAGGAGGGTGGGAGAGAAGCTGGGAAGCCACAGCCCGTGCATGCAAATGAGGCAGCTGCATAATTAATCAACATCAAACAGTTTCATTAAGAGATGGAGCTTTGCGGCTGTTTGTATTGAAAAAAAAAAAACTGAAACAGCAGGAAGGGGGACAAGAGAAGGGAGGTTCAGACTGTTGAGGCCCTACTCAGAAGATAATGATGCTGCCCTCCAGGGGCCAAGGGGCCTACAGGTGGTGACTAGGTCTGTTGGGAGAGCAGGCTGATGGCCCCCAGGATGGCTTTAGCCCCCAAATCTTAGGCTTGGAGCTCCTAAAGGTCATCTTACCCGTCCTGGACAGGGGTGGTATCCCTCAGCAGTCAACCTGCTAAGAACTGCACCACCCACCTGCACCCAGATCTCTTGCAGGAGCTAAGGAAAGTGGGTATCAGTAGACCAAACTCAGGGCCCCATCTTGGAATAGCAGATTCTCTGGAAACAGAGAGTCCCAGTTTCTGAGCCGGGGGTTCCACGGGGAGGGAGCAGAGGCCCTCACACACCCTGGGACTCACTGTTCAAAGTCTCCAAATGACCGCAGAGCACTGTGGGACAGAGAGAAACCAAACATGGGACCTATTTATCCCGAAATCTCTAGCTCTCCCCTCACTCCACGTGCCAACCTCTTCTTTTACTCTAAAAAAAAATGGAAAGAGGAGAGCGGGGCAATGAGAACTCCTTGCCAAACCTTCCTGGAGCTAATGTCACGAGGCTGAAGTCTCCCTAGGCACCCAGCTGTGGCTAAATGGCACCCCCTGGCTAAGTTCCCATGGGCCAGGAGGTCATCTCTCAGAAGAAGTCCTACCAACTCTTCATGATCTGGCTCTGCTTCTCTTTCCAGCCACTTCCTCATCCCTATATTCACTGTTCCATCCATATCAAAGCATGTTCCCCCAGCAGCCATGCCCTCTCCTTCCTTGCTATTCTTTCTGCTGGAAAGGTCTTCCTGTTCTCTGTGTTGCCCACCTAGCAGACCCCTCCTTACCCAACAAGGTCCAGGTCAAATACCCCTTCCTCTGTAGAGCCTTCCCGGAATCCCATGCCCTTATACAAGGTCAGGTATCTTCCTGCCTGTGCTCTACATAATTTATGTTCTAATTATGTGTTTACTTGCCAGATTCTGGCCATGAAACCACAAGCTCCTTGAGGACAGGACCATATCTTTCCTCATCTTTGTATCACTGAGAGCTGGGCTGCACTTGGTAAGTTGTCAAATGAATACATCTTTTGAACTGAAAAAGATCACAGATTTCTCATCCAGATGCCTGACTTTTGATAAAGGTTTAACCATCCAGAATGAGAAGCTTACTCTCTTTCTGAATAGATTTCAAATCCCTAAGATTGGGGAAAAGTGGAGGTGGGAGAAGAGACCGTCACTTAGCAGGTTGTGTTGCCAGGATCATGAGTGACCGTTCCTAAGACGTCAAAGCCTTAGGCTGAGTACCGGACCATAATAAAAGCCAGTGTGCTGGGCCCTCAAGCCCTCTTCCCAAGCCGAGTGCTGCTCTGGGGTGACACAGGGTGTCATCTGGGAATGTGGTGGGCGGAAGCCATCTCAGTGCCCCTGGACTCCCACGGCCACGAGGCCTCTCCCGGTAAGGAGTCTGTCCTCTCCTGCAGGCTGGAGCTCTGACCAGGCGCCAGCTCTGCACACCCACCCAGGTCCTCTTACCTTCTCTTCTGCACCCCCACCACCCCGGCCCCTTTCCTCCAAACCGCTGACTCCTTGTGACTTAAGTCTTCCTGAGATGGCCAAAAGGGAGAGGATCCACTTTAAATTAACAAGGTTATTAGTAGTTAATTACCTGAGGTAGCATTGTAATTGAAAAGAAAAAGAAGCAAGAGGCTCATAAACATTCCCAGGCGCCTGTTCTCTTCACTCTCACTGAGGGGAGGACGGGGAGGGAGCGGGGAGCAGAGTCCCCACCCGACGCGGGCCCTGCTCACACCAGGGCCTGTCTTTCTCTCAGTATCTCCCCATGTGCTCCTGCCCATTTTCCAGGGGTATCTGGTGAGGGAACCAGACCTGGGGAGAGTAAGCTGCCTGCCCCACATGCATTTCTTCTGTTGAGACATGCTCAGCAGAAGCTATACAGGTGCAGGGAGATTTATTTTATATTGAGGGGTGTGGGAAGGAGGCACAAATCTGAGGCCTCCGGTCAATATTTTTAATGATTTTTTAAAATAATTTATTTATTTTTGGCTGCGCTGGGTCTCCATTGCTGTGCAGGCTTTTCCCTAGCTGCAGTGAGCAGGGGCTACTCTCTAATTGCAGCTCACGGGCTTCTCACTTCGATGGCTTCTCTTGTTGTGGAGCATGGGCTTAGATGCTCTGCGCCATGTGGGATCTCCCCGGGTCAGGAATCAAACCCATGTCCCCGGCATGGCAGGCAGACTCTCCACTACTGAGCCACCGGAAAAGCCCCTTTTTAGTGAATTTTTTATCTCAGATTGTCCTTAGTTATTCTGTAATTAAGCATGACTGGCATACATCAGCATTATTGATTTTTAGTCCTGAATTCACTGTCACCAGAGATACCACTGTGGTCAGGGATCATCTCCCTCCTCCCCACCTCCTCCTGTCCCTGTCAGGGTGAAATACGCAGGGAGGAGTAGGGCGCAGAGAGGACACAGGAGGAGGAGCCCCTTCCTCAGACTGGCCAGCCACCCCCAGCTCCTCAGAGGAAGGATGCCCCACCCCAAAGCCTCTTAGCAGAGAGGCCTCTCCTGCAGAAGCTCCCAGGGGCCATCCTGTCCCTGACACCTCCCGGAAGGAGCAGAGACCCGCAGACTCCATCAATGCCTGCCTCACAACTGTCTCCCATTCTCACCAAATTGTTCCCTGTTTAGGGTAAACCAGCTGGAGGAGCTCCCTGAGAGAGCCCAAACCCCTCCACCCCTGCAAACACTCTCCCCCAGAGGCAAGCGGCAGGCGCAGATGCCCACACTCCTGGGCCAGGGCCCTCACAGAGGCACGGCTGGGTCTCCCGCGAGGAGGATGCATGGGTGAGCTCCGGTGGGAAGGCAGCCACCCAACTGCTTCAAGCCTCTGCAGGCTTGAGATGCCTGCTACACCCCTGGCCACCCTCCCAGTCCTCCTTCCTCCCCACCCGCCCCCCAAGCTCTCTGCCAGACCCCTGCTCCCCTGCCCTAGGCTAAGCTCCCTCCCCTCTGAACCTGACTCTCCTGAGCAGGATTTAGCGCCTCCAGCCCCCAGGAGCCACAGTGGTCAGGAGATTCCCCACCTCTACCCAACCGTCTAGAGGCAACAAGAACAAGCAAAGCAGGGAAGGCCAGAGCACATGGAAAGTCCACACACCACACACACACGCAAGTGTGAGCTTCTGAAGTGTAATGTCCATGTGAAAAAGTGCACGTTCCATTAGGATTTTTTTAACTGAGCATTTACTATGTGACAAGTAAGTAACATTATTGGCTGCAGTTTATGAACGAAGAAATTGGGGTTTCAAGACTCTAATGTGTCTCAAGGTGAGAGGGAGACATATGAACCGAGCAACATGAACCTAGCAGTCCATCTCTAAATTGCCTAAACGTCTCTAAATTGCCTAAACTGCCTCCATTACATATGTGGTAAGGGTGTGGTGGGGAGGAGATGGTTAGGGAGCCAAGGTGTAATAAAACGTTCCTCTGTCCATTCCACGTGACAAGGCTACTGCCCAATACAGGACCTGAGTCCTTTCTCCTCTCTTCCCCCTGCCCCAGGCGGGAGCAGGGGGTCAGAGCCCTTGGTCAGAGGGAAACCAACCCACCAGCAGGTCCATTCATTCTCAGCCGCTGAGTTGTGTACAACTCTTTGCCACCCCGTGGATTGTAGCCCGCCAGGCTCCTCTGTCCATGGGATTTCCCAAGCAAGAATACTGGAGTGGGTTACCATTTCCTCCTCCAGGGGATCTTCCCAACCCAGGGATCAAACCTGAGTCTCCTGTGGCTCCTGCACTAGCAGGGGGGTTCTTTACCACTGACCACCTGAGAAGCCCAACCTGCCAGCACAGACACCCACCCCCCAATCATGCCCTCAACCTCTGGTTCCCTGTCCTCTCTGCCCTTCCATCCACGCTTCCAAGGGCAGAGGGACCCAGCTGGGTCACAGAGGAAAACGTCCAGTCTGGTCCCCGTTTCCCTACCTGCAGGGCTGCTCCCTACCCGCTCCCGCTGAGTCTGCACTGTTCAAAGTCACCTTGCAAGTATCTCCCGTGCCAGGAAAGGCAGCCAGTGAGAGAGGAGCAGACGGGCCACTGATGTGGGCAGCAAGGAAGGAGCAGTTACAGCGACCAGGGGGGAGGAGCGGGGAGGCCGCCCCACCACCTGGAACCTGGACTCTGGGCAGGTTCCAAGGGTGAGCCCAGAACCTCAGGCTGACCCTGGGACTGGCCTGCGGGTCTGGTGGGCCACGGCTGTAACATCTGGAACCTGAAAAGGCTTGGGACACTGGAGGGGGTGGATCTGACACCTGCAGCTTGCCTGAGAGCATCGACGCTCCCAGGAACCAGAGCTTCAGCCCAAAGAAACTGTAGGCCCCATCCTTTCTTTCCTGGAAATGGAGAAAACAAAGTAAGGAGCGAAGGAAGGGGCCGAGAGCCCACTGCCCTCCCCCTGCCCCCACCCCCCACACACCTCTGGTCGGGAACTGCCTCCTCCCTGGTTCTCTGAGGCTCTGGACAGCGGAGGAGTCAGAGCCCACAGATCTGCCTTCAGATCACTCCCTGCCTCTTACTGACTCTGAGAAAAGTCACTGAACTTCTCCAGGTAACAGTTTCTCTAACGTGGGAGACCACCCACCCTGTGGCTTACGGTAGCAGACAAAATGCTTAAGACACAGTTGGCACTCAGCAAATGTTAGTTTCCACCCCCTCTCCTTCCCACCCCTTCCCACTGGAGAAACTCTCCCCGCCTTGGGGGGCAGACCCTCCTCTCGGCACCATCCCTAGCCGGCACTGGCACTCTGGGAGCTAGAGTCTACTGGAAACCCTGCAGGGACGGTGGGATCTTGGGGCCCAGTGTCGGCACGTTCTCGGGAACATGCGGAACATGTGGGGGGAACACCGCGTCCTCCCGGGCACAGGCTGAGATGCTGTGAGGCGTCTGGGGTGGGAGCAGCCTGGGCACATCTGGGAGCTTCCTGGCAATTACTGGAGTGTTGCTGGGCCCCCCACCACAAGTGCTGGGGGCCTTACGGGGTCTCCACCGGAGAGATACTAGGGCACAATGAGGACACAAAGGGGCCCCTGGAGACACACGCAAAGGTTCCTGGGAAATCCTCTGGGGTGTCACTGGGAGCAAAAGCACAGCCCCAGGCACCCCCAGTGCCATCCGGGACTGCAGGGGGCACAGCGCCCACTGGGGCCCCCTGGGGGCCAGCAGGGGCTCCTCACCCAAGCTCACAGCTTCCACGAGGCACTCACTCTCGGCTGCTCTTCTCTTGATCAGGAGCCTGGGGTGGGGGGGTGGTGTGGGAGGGAGCCTACCCGGGAGCCGAATGTCTGCCCACACTGCCCCGGAGGAGAGAGTAAGCAGCTGGATCTTGGGCAGCGGTCACCGACTTGCGCTTCTGCCTTGTGGCAGCAACCTCGGGGACGGTGCAGCCTGGTTCAGAAAACCAGTCCTGAAGGAGAAGCTCCACCTGACTGCTGGAACCCTGGCTGGTGTCAGGGCCCCAAAGTCGGACCCCTACAGCCACCCCCAGGTGACAGAATACCCAGGGCTCCGGAGGCAGGACTACTGGCAGCAAGGACCCTCTCAGGGCTGAAGCCGTGAGACCTGGGGGGCGGCTGGCAGGGGCCTCATCAACCACAAGGCCTCCTCTGTGTTCCCAGAGCTGGAGCACAGGGATTGGAAGGTACTCGTAGAGAACGGCCTCCCTCTCCGTGGCTGCAGCACTGGAGGAAGGTTACCAGCGACCCCAGCCAGGCCACAGGCTCACGAGTGGGAACCCACGATCCCAGAGGAGCCCACGGAGGAGGCGAGGGGAACGCAGGCCCAGCTGAGTGTCAGAGGGCTAACCTCAGAGTCCTGCTACACACAGGCACGCAGAGCAGGTGCCCACTCACAGCAAGGTCAGAAGGGGAAGGCTGAGGTCAGGTTCCAGGAGAGGGTCAGGCTCCTTTTAAAGATCTAGATATGATCAGACAGAGGGGGAAGAAAGGCAAGACAGACAAAGTCCCTGAACTTGAGCACGTTCAATATCAATGAGCAGGTTTTCAACATCTTCTGCATCCCAAGTGACATCATCAAACAGTCCTCACCCCCAAGGTGTCCCCAACAACATCGTCATCTCTCCTTCTGCCCCACATCCCTCCTCTTCTCAGAGAATGGCACCCCTCCACGCCAGAAGCCTGGACCCAGCTCTGCTCATGACCACTCAGAGGCCAGATCCTGCCTTTTCTGCCTCATGACATGTCTCTCTCCTCCTGCTCAGGCCCCACGCCACAGCTACAGTTCATCACCTGTAGGCAGATCGCCGTGGGGTTGGGACCCTGCCTCTGGCCTTGCCCATCTCCACAGTGTTGCTGAAGTGGTCTTTCCACAACCATTCTGGTCATCCCTGCCTCCTGCACAAAGCCCGCTCTTGCCACCTCAGAGCCCACAAAATACTATCAAAATTCCATGGAACACAATGCCCTTCAGCCCAATGGCTCCCTAACGCAATCTGTCCTCCAGTCACTCGTAACTCCTTGTCAGTCTCTAAATTTCTGTTCCTCTCGCTCCTCTGGGCCTCTGCGCATGCTCTTCCCTTGTCTGTCTCCCACGAATCCTCGAGATTGTCTGCAGCTTTTCATCGCCAGCCCTTGGAACATGGAAGTGACTAAACGAACGAGTGAGTACTCATGGGGAAAGGATAAATTTTTAAACTCATGAAAGGATAAATTGATCTCTCAGGAGGTTGTAGTATCTTTCCCATCATGACAACGAAGAAACAGATACAGAGAAAGTAGAGCAACTTGCCTGAAGTCACACAGAATCAGCAACCTCATCAGAATATCCCTGATGGGAAGGCCCAACAGAAAGAAAAAAAGAGAGTAAGAACCCAGGATAGGGGACTCTCCTGGTGGTCCAGTGGTTAAAACTCCGCGCTTTCACTGCAGGGGACGGGGCTTTGATCCCTAGTCGGGGAATCAAGATCCCACATGCCATGAGGTACAGCCGGAAAAAAAGAACCCAGGCTGAGTTCAGGAGCATCACAGAGAGGTGTCAGCACAAGTCAAGGAGATGGGGGGCAAGGGCTGTGAAAGGTCAGTACCTGGTGGTCAAACAACTCCCAGTGAAGGAAGGGGCTTCAGAGACTAGGAGGTTTCAGGAAGTTATCACTGGAGTCCCAGTACGAAAACAGTGTCCTTCTCCAGGAATCAGAAAAGGGATGGAGTGAAGACAGGATACCAGGATGGGGGACATTAGCCAGTGCTGGCCATGGTGACATGGCTGTCACCTGCATTAATGGGGACGAAGCCCATGGGGGCTGGGGGGTGGATATGTATTCCAGTCTCAGGAAGAGGAATTTGGGGGCACACAGACTAGACCTCCAGCCTGTGCAAAACAAACCTCAGCTTCTTAGCCCTGCCTGGTAATGGCTACTGGGGAATCTGGGATCCTTGGGAGGAAATGAAAACTTGGATGACCCTGCTGTCCCTTTTCCCCACTTCCTACCCTCTTTTCTGCATCCTCCCGACCCCAGCCCTCCCCAGGAGCCTTCCCTGTTTCCAGCATGCACTGCCCCTTTGAGTGATCAGAGCCCCTCACCAGGCTCTTAACCTGCTGGCCTGTTCTGTGGTCTTCTCTGGACATGGAAGACCACCTCCTTGAGGCCTTTGGTGACTGGGGGAGAGCAGCGGGATGAATCAGCCACCTGCCCCAGGCCTGGCCCCAGCCCCGTCTACACCTGCTCAGGGCTCTGGGCTCCAGAGGCGGTGGGAGGTGGCTGCGCTCCAGCTAGTGGGCATGTTTTGTTAAAGAGAATCCAGCTGCTGCCCTATTTCAGCCGATGGAGAGCGGCCTGCCCTAGAAAGCCCCAGTGGTGCTGCCAGGCCAGAAGAGGTTGGCCACTGACGTAGCTGCTACACATGCTCGTCTGGGGAGGTGTGGACTTGGAGAAGAGTCACTCAGCTCAAGGCACTGAGTTGGTTCCTCCATGCCCCACCCTCCAGAACTGGGGAACCCTGGATCCAGGCAACATCATGCACCTGTCCACCCTCACTTGAACTTCCAGGACTGCTCTGTGTCCCTTCACGAGGCCTGCATGGCTGAACCAGGATATGCCCACCAGCCAGAGGTGTGCTCCCCATCACCTCCGACCCAGACCTGAGGGAGCAGCTGGTACAGGCAGCAGAGGAGGTGTCAGCACCCATCCTTTCAGGGTGACTGGCCTGTGTCCCCAACCTCCACCACTGTCCAGTTGGCTCAGCGCAGCTGCCAGGCGCTGAGGAGGAGCAGGCGGGGGCCTGCAGATCAGCACGGCCAGCCCCCACTCCTTCGCCCCTGGCAGCACTGAGCCCCATCATCGGGCGCTAATTAAATCCTCCTAATGAGGAAATAAGGATGCAGGAGCCAGCTCCACCATGGCCTCCCCAGCCCACCGCCCTCGCCTCTCCAACGGACTTATCGCTCGTCACAGGATGTTTACAATAATTTTTAATTTGTGCAATTATTAATCACTTTTCTATCTGCCTCATTTGCATAATAATTAGTCATCTCACTGTTTGGCATGCCTGTGAATGACAGTGCTTTTTTCCTGCTTTCTTCCCCCTCCACACACTAATCAAAGTCAGATTTGGCAGCCAGAGGGAGGGTGGGGAGGAGGTTGGCAGGCACTGGACTTGGCCCACTCTGTGCTCCTGAGAACTGTCTGGGAGGAGGGCTTGTCTGGAGAAGGCAAGAGCAGCCACCCCTCACCACAAACCCAACACTTGAAGGGTTAACCCAGGCTTGCCTAATCTGCAGAAGTAATGAATGAGGAGTGGGCAAAGACACCATGGAGGGAAGGATCTTACTGGCCCAGTGGCCCCAGAGATCAGAAAAGCATTTTCATTCCTTTTATTTTTCCAAACAGGCTGCTTTTTGTTAAGGGGTAGTTGGAAAGCACATTATAGGCATGTAATTGATCCCCAGTTGCTAGTCTAGGTTAACTTTGATGGCTCAGCCCCCACATAGGAAGCCCGCTGGAGCAGTGTAAAACCCATGGCCATTTTTCAGATGGATCTAGAAAACAAATCTCTGCCGCTGAGTTTGGTTCCCCCACTCCCCTCAAGAGCAGCCACCACTCCACACACCAGCAGACCCTCTGCCCAGGCTCAGCGGGGTGCCTTTGCGGACCATGCCAGGAGTGTGGGTTCTGACAGACCAGGGGCCCACTGCCCTCTGTCAGGAGGCTTCGGGGGGTTTCTCTCTCCTCCTTACCCTCTAGCCCCTCTCTGACCACCCCAGGAACTGAGCTCCAACCCCACCTCCCCACCACTATCACTTGTTGCCATGGTAATCCCAAGGCTGCCCTGGATACCCATTGCTGCTCCAGAATTCTCTGCTTAGGCAGGCAGCGCATCCCACAGCCTGCTGAGAACACCTCCCCTTTGCCGTCACTGAGCACAAAAGGGCGAGGAGCAGGGGCATGATCACCCACATGTGGTCTGCAAAGTCAGACACTGGCCTCTCCCTTCAGGTGGGTGGGGAGGGAAGATGGAGTGGGGTGGGGCTGGGAGGCTTTCCCAAGGCCAAAGTAGGGGGAAGGACCCTGTCCCACCACAGAAATTCCTTCCTCCCAAGGAACAGGGTCTCCCAACCCTGCTCTTAGGGTCCAAGGGAGGGAAGTCCCCCCAGACAGAAAAGAGGGAAGTAGGGTCTTGCTGCCAGATTTCAAGCTGGGTGAGAGGAGGGCGGGCTGCTTGTTTCCAGGGGAGCCCTTCTCCTTCTCGGGATCCCACGCTGCTCTGTGTTCCCCACCTGCAGGTCAGTCAGGCCGGTCTGACAGAGGATTCCAGACATCCCAGGGCCCCCCAACCACCACCACCAGCCCAGGGTATCCATGGGCCCTCCAACTAAGTGCTCATCCACCTAGGAGGGCACCAGTCTCCAGGACTGGTAGCTCCAGAAACCACTTGCCCAGTCTTCACCTGAAGGGGCAGGATGAGAGTTGCCAGGACTCAGGGGAGGTACAGTCCGACCCACGAGCTGCAGGGAGAAACCGGGCCTCGGGGCTTTGGGCTTCAACCCCGAGGAGAGGGTGCACACAGCCCTCTCATCACAGTGTAAATCAGGCTCAGATGAGCCGGATGGACTTCAGGCTGTTACACTGTCACTCAGGGGACCCCGCCCTTACCACAGCCAGCTTCACCCACCACACCCAGCTCTCTGCTCCCCCACAAGCCCCTCGGTGGCCAAGGGAGCCCCCAGACAGCGAGACCTGCACACACAGCTAGTGCTGCAGCGGCCTCTGCTGGCCACCCACACCCCCCCACACCCGACCTCGGCAGGAAAGGAAAGGCCCTCAGATCCAGGCCCACCGTGAACTCCAGTCACTGACCTGGGAGAGGCCTGGTTTACCCCACTGTCTCAGCACAGTTATGGAGAGCTCACATGCCGTTTACTCTCACAGTGGTCCTGGCTGGGATGATAAACTAAACGCTCTCTCTAATCACAGCCAAGTCCCGGTTCCCAGAGAGCCTGGGAAGAAGGCAGAGAAACGCCAAGCACAGAGATAAGTCATCCCTCCACCCCCTCCCAGAGACACTCCCTGTTGGGCTACACAGGAGCCCTGTCTTGGGCCAGAGCAGAGGTGTCTTTTGACAGTCCTGCCTGGGGAGAGAGGGAAAGTAAGTCCTTTCCATCAGAGGAAATGCCTGACAGAAGGAACCTACAGAAGATACTATAGAAAACTCAGCAAAAGGGTAGGTAGCCCGAGGGAGTAAAGTGCTGTTTCCACATGTGCCCAGCAGGTGGCAACATAGAGCAGTCTGCATCCACCCATGCCCAGGGCAGCAGGGCAGCCGGACGCAGCGGGTTGCCTTCTCTGGTTCCCAGGTGTGGCCTCTGCCCTCTACAAAGCCTCTCTCTCCCCTTTACTTTACACCCGCTTTTCCCCAGCTGACTCCCTAGCCTGAACTGCAAAATTCAATAAATGAAGACACCACACACACACACACACACACACACACACACCCCTCAACCTAAGAAATGAGGAGGGAAGTCAGAGCCGAAATTGGGGGTCACAGGATCCCTTCCTCTCATGCCACTGCCTGGTTGACGCAAGGTTCCTAGGGAACCCCTTCTTCTCTACCCATCTGGGTTAGGATACCTATGCACAGAGGTATAGAGACCACTGTTTGGGATGGGAGTGGAGTCAAGGGACTTCCCCAGTGGCTCAACAGTAAAGTATCTGCCAGCAATGCAGCAGGCACAGGAGATGGGGCTTCAATCCCTGTGTTGGAAAGATCCCCTGGAGGAGAAAATGGTTACCCACTCCAGTATTCTTTTCAGGAAAATCCCAAGGACCGAGGAGCCTGGTGGCCATAGGGTCACAAACTGTAGTGCATAGGGTCACAAAGAGGCAGACAGGACTGAGCTACTGAATACAATGGAGTCATAGAAATCAGGGAATTTCTATCCTTCTGTCATTTGGAGAAGTTAATACAAATTGGGTATAAAGTAATATACAACTGCCCACCACCTACACCAAGAACCAAGAGTGGTGGCATGAGGGGGGGGACTCAGGCAGCAATAACTACTCCACAGAGCAGTGTGAGCCTCGTGGGAGAGAGAAACCGGCAGGCACACACGGCTTTTCCTGCACCGCCCTCCCACTCTCAGGTACCTGCCGCCTGCCCCCACGTGAAGCACATGGCCAGACCCTGCTGGAGGCAGAGAAGTCACGTCCTGCACTCAGGTGGCTCCTGGTCTGGTTGGTTGGCCCTTGGGCTCAGTCCCACGCCTCCACCATTTCCCCTCCAACCTCTCCCAGCATGTATGTGTGTGCTAAGTCACTTCAGTTGTGTCCTACTCTTTGTGACCCCAAGGACTGTAGCCTGCGAGGCTCCCCTGTCCATGGGATTCTCCAGGCAAAGATACTTGAGTGGGTTGCCATTTCCTCCTCCAGGGGATCTGCCCCACCCACACATTGAACCTGCATCTCTTATAGCTCCTGCATTGGCGAGCAGGTTCTTTACCACTAGTGCCACCTGGGAAACCCTGGCCAAACTGGGATTGTTACCCCCTTTGCCTCCCGCAGGAGAGGATTATGATGAAAAGGAAAAATATAAATCACAAAATCCTTACAAAGATTTACAAAAACACTCTACCTATACTTGCACATCACTTGTTGAATTCTGGAAATTCACATTTGCCCAGGTCTTATGAAACTTCAACCAAGCATTTAGTTGAATTCAGCAAATATTAATTGTGTTTCCTATTTAGTAAAGCCTAGGCCAGGTTTTGTGTTGGATGCTACAGACTGTGGTCTCTGACTTTAGTAAGCTCTAAGCTCTAGTACGCTCTAAATCAGGCTGGGGGGGGAAGCCACATTCATTATCATATAAAGAGATTAATAATAGAGTCAGATATGAACAAGTGTTATGGGGGCAAGCCTGAAGAGGAGGCATTTCATTCTGCCTCTTTGCCCAAAGCTAGGAGGCCAAGGAAAACTCCACAAAGGAGATGACATCTGAGCTTGGCCCTGAAGGAGAGTACGGGAGAAGGTTCCACTTGGGGAAGGAAGAACAGGGCAGAAACGGCAGCTTGGAAAAGCAGAGGCCTGAACCAGTGGCCCTGGACCAAAGAATGTGACAAGTCCGGACAGTACAGGGGAAGGGCTCATAGTTCAGGTCCCAAGGGCCCCTGACAGGACACTGAGGAGCCTGGACACATCCTGCAGGCAAGGCTTCGTCCTCGGCCTGACTCCCATGTGACCCCAATACCCTCCATGTTCCCTGCCAACAATGGGAAAATCATGCTTCCCATCCCTGGTTCCCACAAAAGCCACAGCTCCCTGTCACTGGGCCTGGGATGGCTGGCAGAGCCACTCCATGAATATATAACAGGAGGTTCATGTGCTAATCAGGCATTCACCTCATGTTGCAGACATGATAATCAGGTAGCAAGCTGGTCAGAGATTAAGCTGAGTGGGGCACCTGAAAGCACTGTGCCCACTTTGACCTGTTCTCACCTACAGCAACTCCCTCAAGACCCATTCATTCAACTGGACAGGGAGCACAGGCTTTGGCAGTGCTGTGGTCTCTAGCCTCAGCTTCCTCATCTGCAAAATGAAAATATTAGCGTCAAACTCGTTGGGCTTTTATGAGATTAATGTATGGAGAGACCTGGCACACAGTAGCCCAAATTAATGAAAGCTATTAGTTCTGAGGTGTAATGCCTCAGGCTACAAGCTGGACATTTGAAAGTGAGTAAGAGACCTGAATAAGCAAATAATAAATAATAATCAGAAAATGAGTAAGAGTTCTGGCCACAGGAGCTCACAACTCATAAAACAGCATGATGAATGTTGGGTCCAAAGTGCCACGGAGACCCAGAGAAAGGCTGAACAGGCGAGCAGCAGCGTGCCTGGGAGCGGGAGCACGAGTCTGTATTCTTTTATTTTTAATATTTTATTTATTTGGCTGTGCCAGCTCTTAGTTGCAGCATACAAGGTCTTTGATCTCTGTTGCGGCATATGGGATCTTTAGCTGAGGCATGCAAACTCCTAGCTGTGGCATGTGGGATCTAATTCCCTGACCAGGGATTGAACCCAGCACCCCAGCCTCGGTAGCATGGAGTCTCAGCCGCTGGACCTCCAGGGAAGTCCCGTGAGTCTGCATTCTGGGTTCCAAAGCAGAAGTGGGAAGACAGGCCCTTCCAGCCTCTGCCCCATAACCTGGGGGGGGAGGGGTCTCCCAGCACCTCAGGAGGTTGCTTGAGTTTGCCTTCACCAGCACTTTGTCTTTAGCACACATCAAAAGGCTCCTCACGTTGTGACTCACAAGTTAACTCCTCTCCAGCATGAGGCCATGCTGGCCGGGCTAGTCTGTTGAATAGTTCCTCCAACCTATTGAGTTCACCCTGCTCTTTATTTATGATTCTGACCCAGCCTGAGACCACCCTTCAAGGTTAAGTTGAGCAGGCCTCCAGATCCCTCCTATGACCCGCTTGGTCCTCTCCTCCAGTCCTTCATCCTTTTCCTCCCACCTCCTCCTCTCCTGTCAGCCTCTAGCTGGGTGGTCATGCTTAGTTCTGCTGCTGGATTGGGTGTGAAGGGAGGGAAGAGTCCCTGTATAAAGCACCTGTAAACACAATTAAACCCTCTAAGTGTGAAGAGTAATTTCCTACCATCTTATTATATATCAAAATTGTTTTGTTTCCTTTCTTACACAAATTTCAATACATAACTCTCCTCCTACTACCTTAACCTTATGGCTCCAGGGAGGGAAGCCGGAAGGGCATGGGAAAAAGTGTGTCCCAACACATCCAAAGTGTTGTCAGGAAGAGAAGGGGTTCTGAGTCTACTTCTGTAAGCCCCAAGATGGAGAACACAGACAAATGGCGAAGCCACAGGAAACACAAGTGAATGTGGCTGGAGCAGCCCACGAATGGAATACATTCTGTCCCAGGAGGTGGGGACACGGAGGAAAGTGCTTAAACATGGGTGGGTGTGGCCCTTCCCACAAACACGACTTGCCTTTGAACTCCGGCAGTAGCGTGGGTGTGAGGGTTAGATCTCTTTTATAACACTTTCCAACTCTGATTCTAGGATTAAGACAAATAGCACTGCCCCTCCATGAGACCAGAAGTTGGGACAGCAGTTGAGCTAATAAACTGAACTGATGGAAAATACTTTTAAATTAACTGGTGTGACAAAGGGTAGTGTACGAAGAAGTCCTTTAAGGTATCTTCCAACTCTGAGATTACTGTTTTGTGATTACAGGTTCTGAAAGAGTGTCAGCCACTGGCAAATCTATACAGCTAAGATGCCAGTCAATCTTCTGTCTCAAGACAACACCTGGTGGGTGGGTGTGAGTGTGTGTGCGTGTGTGCTGGGTGGAGAAGAGAGCAGGAAAGGACAGGCATCTGAAGGGCCGGAGCTTGGGCTCACATACTTCACACAGAGTAGAGATCCAGAGTGGGACCTGAGGCTGGCAGCAGACACCAGGCCTGAGCAGGCCCACGCCCACCCCTCCCGAGCTGCAGCCAGAGCAGCCTGTTCCTGTGTCAGGATCACAGCAGGCCCCGCCTGCCCTGCAAAGCCAGGGCAGTGGCTCTCACATTCACGGAGGCAGACCACAGCACTCTAAGTCACCGGAGCTCAGAACCACGCCAATATGCCAAAGCGCGGGCCCTCAGTCGGGAGCGAGGGACAGAGGACGGGGTCAGGCAGAGAAGCTGGTGGCAACACAGCCCAGAAAGCCAGTGGGCCCAAGTGCCCACCTGCAGCCTCTCTGTGGGCTCCTGCCACTGGGGGTGCGGGTCCAGTTACCCGCCCCAGGACTGCCATCCCACTCCCATCCCTGTTCCCAAAGCGCCCGCCCCTCTTCGCTCTGATATAGGGCTGTCAGAAGAGGACTCAGAACACTCCCCGTCCTGGGTATGGTTCTGGCCCAGGACTCACCCGGACCTTGATGGTTCAAGGGAAGTCCTCTCACAGAGTTCTCATTACCTGCTCCCCACTACCTACCGGAGGTAAAATGGCCCTTCAGCAGCCTCTTTCTCCATTGTAAGGACACCATATACCCTGCCCTGCCTCCTGCATCTCACGCAGGCCAGTCAAAAATGTTCTTTCTTCATCTGTCAAAAAGGTGCTTAGAATGAGCAGCAGCCCACCCTTTCCCCATCTGCCACCCTCAAAAATTCAAATGCTGAGTCAGTGTAGCAGGAAAAGAGGCCACCTTCTGCCATCTCTGAGGATCTGGAGGGCCTTCCAGTGGCCCCATGGGGGTGCATCCTTACTCACAGCTTCAGAAGCAGGCAAGAAGCAAAACCCCTGGCGCTCTCACCTGCCCGGGCTCCTAGACCACTCTTTCCTCTGCCCCTTAGGAACCACAGACCACCACAGACACACCAAGCCCTGGAGCCGGTAGCCGCCTGTCTGGGGCTCCACCCACCTTTCAGTGAGTCCACCCCTCCCAAGCCAGCACCACTCCCAAGGCCAAAAAAAGGAGAGACAGAGAGTTGAACTGCTCATTAGAAAGAACTGCTTTTGAAATGCTGTATGTCCTCATATGCAGAGAGGACACCTAGTTCTTACTGATCCAACCACAAATAAACTAAATCTGGGTCCTGCCTGGACATACTTACCAGCAGCAGCCCGCTCCTTCCCTTAATGCAGTAACAGGTGAGGGAAGGCTGCCAGGAGGTGGATGGGGAAGAATCATGGGAACAAGTCAATCACAACTTCTCCCCTTGCTCTAGACACTCCCTCTCCTGGGGACAGAAGACCCGACCCATTTCAGTACCCTGCTTCAAATGGCCTAGCCCTCAACCCCACCCAGCAACAGATGCTGGCTCACCAAGCCCTGCCAAGGAAAAGCCATCCTGCGGCTCAGGTAAGGTCAGGAGTGAGGCAAACGTGGAGTCAACAGGGGCACGTGCCACTGATGCAGCAGGCACCTCTCCAAATATCTTAACAGTAACATTTTAAGAGAAGTTACTATCTATGAAGCACCTACTACACGCCAGGCACTATGCTAGGTACTTTATTTCAGATCCTCTCAAATAAGGACATTGTGGCTCAGAGAATTTCAGGAACTTGCTAGATGGGAGCACCCACCTAGTTTCTGCCAACCTCTCACTCTAGGAGACACATTCCCACCAGCTTTCACTATTAATGAGGGGAAGATAAGAAGCACCCTTCTGAACAGAGGCGGAAGTGAACCTCCCGTGATGAGGAAGCAGCAAGAGGGGGTTGCTTTGCAGGAGTCAGAAGCCCAGAATGAAATAGCCCCAGAAGATGTTAAATACCGCCTGGAGACCCTTCCCAAGGCTCCACTCGAGCTACAACGCCTAAGCTACTTCAGCCAGCCCAAGCCTCCATGGATTCACCTCAGTACAACCTATGGAGAGAGCCACAAGCCCTGGACTTACTATGGAGAGGAGCCCTCCCATTCAGGTGAGGCCTGGCATGGCAGGGTACAAGGTAACAGGGGACAGAGTGGCACCCTGCATAAAGCAGAAACTGATCCCTCTGTCCCCAACCTAACCAGGGGCACTCCTGTGCCCCAGGCAGATCCTAAGCGTGGGAAATACCAACCCAGCAGAACGCAGTAAGTGGCAAGTGACCCTGCAAGAGGCTTGCAAGCCATCCCTAGCTACACTGTTAGCCAGGACCCCTCCGGAAGGGCACCCACTACCCTATCCCAGCCGACCCTCCTCCTTCCGGTTTGGGCTGGACCAGCAGCAGCTCTGCAGCCCAGGCTGTCAAAGCTCAAATTACCTAAAAGGGGCTGCAAGGCCACTCTGCAACGCCACACTAAGGACTTCATTTCTGGTCTCAGGGAGATGACTCTAAAGGCCAGAGGGGAGAGGAGGCAATGTGGGCATATCTGGGATCTGCCTGTGCTTGTGCTCAGTCGTGTCTGACTCTCCTCGACCCCATGGACTGCAGCCCGCCAGGCTCCTCTCTCCATGGGATTCTCCAAGCAAGACTACTGGACTGGGTTGCCATGCCCTCCTCCAGGGAATCTTCTCAACCCAGGGATCGAACCCAGGTCTCCTAGGTCTCCTGACTTGGCAGGCAGATTCTTTACCCCTGAGCCACCTGGGAAGCCCTCTGGCCATCTGCTCTTTCCACATAAAAGGCTTGGCTCCGTTGCCCAGCTGGCGCCCACATCCCCGCCTTTCATCTCATGCCTTCCCACAGACAGTAGGCCTCTGCACACTCTCTCACTCCCCTTAGGTGACCACTACCTGACCACTCCTCATCAGATTGCCTTCCAGAGCTCTCCCCTTGGTCAGTCGATGTTCCCAGTTTACATTCGGGGCAGAAAAATTGCATCAGTAATGCATCCAGACTACAGGAACTGTATCAACCAGTATGAGAGAGACTTCCAAGCTCCAGAGTGCAATCAAGTCCTCAAACCTGACCCAGACAAGAGCAGCCAGGGGATCAAGTGAGTGGCCCGAACCATGGGCAAACTAGTAATTTTGCTATGGGGGGAGGGGCCAGAGGAGGACTCTGTTTCCCATAGGTAGTAACTTCAGAACTGTCTTCTGCCAGTTGAGAGACATAACTGGAGAAGGCAATAGTGCGAAGGACTAACTGATAATCTTGCATCTCCATCTAGTTCAGACCTGTAACTTCAATTAAGTGTTAAGCAAGGACAAACTGCATGCTGTTCATAACCAGGGGTGGTCAGCTCTTCTCTTAGGCATCTTAGGAGATGTGAACTCTAATTGCAAGCCAGGAGGTAGGGCAGCCAGGCTTATCCAGTGCCGGTGAAATTGAGAATCGGACATTCCACTTGTCCAATAGCTTCTCCGCTATTAAAGCCTGATTCTCTGGGGGCTTGGAATGGCCCTCTACATACCCCTGACTCACTCCTGAAAGTTAGAAGGCCCAGCTCTAACCCAAAGCCAGTAACATGCACAATGTTATACAAATGTTACAGAAACAGCCATCCTATTCTAAGGTGGTAGTCATTTCAGTCCTGTCCGACTCATTGAGACCCCATGTACTGTAGCCCACAGGCTCTGCTGTTCGTGGGATTTCCCAGGCAAGAATACTGGAGTAGGTTGCCATTGCCTCCTCCAGGGAATCTTCCCAACCCAGGGATCAAACCCATGTCTCCTACACTGAAGGTGGATTCTTTACTTGCTGAGCCATTGGGGAAGCCCTTCTAAGATGGTAGATGAAAATATAATCTTCACCCCAAAGTGATCAGGGCCACCAGCCTAGCAACAGAACCCCCCCTGCCCCGCCCCCTCCAGCAAACATACTTCCAAGCTCCTGTTTCCCAAGACCACATTCTCTAAGCTGCAGCCTCAAGCTACCTAACAGGGTGATTCAGAAATTCTCTCTCTTGCCCTATCCTTCAGCTGCAGGTGTCACATCCTCTCTGCCGGGTCTCAGTCTGATAACCAGGGAGTGTGAAAACAAACGGAGATAAAATAAATTAAATTTTTGTTTTCAGAGGAGAAATAAATTTTCATTTGAAATGACCTGAAAAAACACTGCATAATTTAGGCAGGCACACAAATGACCCAGCAAAGTAAGCTCGCAAAGGCCCCGGTGCCTTTGTATTTGGCATTACTGGACTGGCTCAAAGTTACAGACTCAGATCAACAGAAATATTTTTTACCCCATGCAGCAAATATATCCAGACCCTGCGGAGGCTCCTGGCTCCTGTCTGGCAGCCCACTACGCACAGGCATGAGAAGCTGAGCTGCCTGAAGCAGGAGACGCCCACCCTGGGTGGGAAAAGGGCTGCCAAGTGTGATGGAGACGCAGTGACCAGGGTAAAGTGCGCATGTGCTCTGTCAAAGGGGATCACACAAAGATCCTAGCAACCCCCTCATCCCAAGATGGCGTGCAGGGAAAAAAAAAAAAATTAACCCTGCCAAGATAGCCCACACCACTTTTCTTGGGAAATCCAGAAATTTGGCCTTCCCAAATCCACAGCCACTTACAGACTCTGAACTCTTCCTGACCACAGAGGTGAGGTATGTATGCACTTAACATATGCCTGACACGTGGTAAGTACTTAATGAAAGATAGCACTTAAAATCATTGTTGCTGCTGTTATTATTTCCCCAGACATGCATTCCTCTCTTCCCAGATGTCTTATCTACCTCCTCCCCAATCCCTGGAAAAAAGAGTCAAGGTTAACAGCCCCTCTAGCACATTCAGGGTCTTCAAAGCCAAGCTCCAAGCCGAAACTCTCAGCAAGCAATGCTTCCAGGACTGGGGAACTCAGCCCAGAGTACACCATGGAGACCCTCGTCACAGAGGCAATGAGAATGCCCTGGTAAGTGCTCCTTCCGTCGGCAGGGGACTGTCCCGAGACTCTCCCTTGACCTCTTACCTGGCCACTAGGGTGAGGAGGGATGGGGGAAGAGCTACTGAGAGAGGAGTCTGATGTTTAAATCCAGGGTCCTTTGCAGTTCAGAGAGATTCTGAGCAAGTTGACCTCTCTTGCCCAAAGAAAAAGGAAGAAAACAGGCCCTGCTTACTAAGCACTAGACATTGCATTTTGACCTGTTCCTCAGCTGACAGAGGGTGCTGAACATAATATGCAGGAAGAAGAAGGCTGATTCCTTTTTTGGCTCACTGCCCTCTCTCCCCTCCCAAGGGTACGGCTTCACAGGCACCAGCTGAGGATCAAACGACCACCAGGACCTCCTACCTGCCCTTATTTTCCGAAAGGGTGAAACTGTGTAAGCCCAAGATCAACAGCATCAACTGTGAGACACACACACTTCCTCCACTGAGCAGAGGAAAATATTCAGGTACAAAGGAGACACTGAGTCAGTCCCAGGTAAGTACTGTCACCGGCACACGGCAAAGAGGCCAGTGCCATGGGGGAGACACGCCTCGGCACCAGCTGAGACCCATGATCTCTCTACTTGTTTTCACAGGTCAGCCCAGCTGCCGACAAGCCGGCTCCCGACATATTTATGCCAAAAACAGGACTCAACACTAAAAAAAGAGGGGGGGACAGAGAGAGATTGAGAGAAAGAAACTACCCAAATAACCTATGCAGAAATGCGCAGTTCAGGACACACATGTCTTAACAAACTCAAATGTAAAACTCAGGCCTCAAGATAGCTACCTCACAGCCTAGATTCGGCCTTCTCACTGGCATTTCCCTGGCAAACCCTAACCCTAGTCCTGCTCTTTGACTAGGGTGAGTAACCTCTTTATAGACAGGAATGACGCCCTCTGTGTCCTAGAAGGTCAGTGCATTCCAAGAAACTTGAGGGAAAAAGAGATAAGAGTTTTTCCCTCTTGCTAATGAGCCAACGGCAAAGCATTAAGGCTTCTCAAATCAGTATCATCAATTAATTATATTCTATTTGAGAGACAGCCTCTGCTCACTACTGTTTATTTCCCTTTATATTTTTTCAGACACATTTCACATACCATAAAACGTACTCTTGTAAAGTGTACAACTCTGTAGTTTTTAGTATTGCTCACTGCTCCTTAAGTCTAAACTTCAAACTGAAGGACTAGGAAAAGAAAGAGAGCAAGAAGGTCTGAATATGATTAAAAATTTTAAAAATGATAATAATAGTCTTCCATGTAGAGAAAGGTTTCCAAAGCTCAAGTAAGGTAGATTCTGTTCAAAATCTGAATAGTAGGTGTGTCTTTTGAAAATCTTTACCAAACTGAAGTCAGGATTATGTTTCTGAATCTAAGGCAGGGATAAGAAGCAGAGGAATCTGCAACTGAATTTAGCCACCTATATCCTTGAAAGATTCTGAGTGTGTGTTAGCTGCTCAGTCATGTCCGATTCTTGGGGCTCCTCTGTCCATGGGATTCTCCTTGTCCATGGGCAATACTGGAGTGGGTTATTGCGTCCTTCTCCAGGGATGTTCCTGAGCCAGGTGCTGAACTCAGGTCTCTGGCACTGCAGGCAGACTCTACCATCTGAGCCTCCAGGAAAGCCCCTGAAAGATTCTAGGGCTTATTATTTTGGAAAAAAAAACCTTCATGGACCCAGGGCCCTGCTTCCCCAGTCCAGAAAACATGTATCACACTGCCCTCTAGCAGCCAGCCTAAGGAATCACACCCAGCTTTCAGCTGAACAGGCATGGAGGTCTCTGCTCATATATGCAAAGGCAGAAGAATTGGTAGGAGGGGAAATTCATACATTATCACCAATGTCCACTAAACATAAAGTTTAGTGAGATAGACTCTGCTTCCCTTCTACCTCAGTCTCTGCTTGAAAACAGGCAATAAATTCTTTTGTTAAGGGGAAAAAATTTGATTAAGATTTTCAAAGTATCTGAATCTCTCAGTCCATTCAGGCTGCTGTAACAAAAATACCATAGCATGGCTTTAATAACAAATATTTCTGACAGTTCTGGAAGCTAGGAAGTCCAAGATCAAGGAATCAGCAGACTTGGTAACTAGTGGGGCCAGTTTCCTGGCTCACAGACAGCCAGCTTCTTGCTGTGCTTTCATATGACCAAAAAAAAAGCCAAAAAAAGTAAGAGATCATTCTTGGGTCTCTTTCATAAGGACTAATCCCATTCTCAAGGGTTTCACCCTCATGACCTAATCACCCCCTAAAGGCCCCACCTCCTAATACCACCAACTTGGGAGCTAGGGTTTCAACAAATGAATTGGGGGTTGGGGGGTGGGGGGGGGGGGATACAACATTCAGTCCGTAACAGCCTCTTAAAGTGAGTTCTTCCCAAGAAAGAGTGTAAGGCCCCACAAAAATGAAGTTAAAACCTGAACCCATATGGAAATAAAAGCCAGCTGTGGACAAGAGATGTGACAACAGAAGTTGAATGTACTTGCTGCCACTCAGAGGAAAGGGACTGGTTTCAACACAGCTTACGAGAGGATAAACTCAAAAGGCAGTAACTTAGAGTGGGATCCAGTGTCCACAACCTATATTCCCTGGGGCCTTTTTTAAAAATAAACTTTTTATTATGGAAAAATTTTAGACTTACAGAAAGTGGTAAAGACAATACAAAGTTACTCGTTACTCCTCACAAAGATTTCTTGACGGTAAACTTACGTGCATTTTTCAAAACTAAGATTAACAATGGCATAATTCTATGAAGTAAACTCCAGACTTTATCTGGATTTTACCAGTTTCACCACAATGTTCTACCCTTGGGCCTTTGAAAAACAGGATTATGGCAAGGAGCCAGAGGACCAGATAGGCAGTGTAGAGCCCAATATAACACTGGGTCCTAGTTCCAACTCTGCCCCATGCCAACTACAGAACCTTCAAGTTTATTTTCTGAGCTGTTTCCTCTCTAAAGTACCTGTTCTTACAAATGCTGATGCTAGACACAAGTTTAGCCTTCATCTCCCTGCCTAACCTCTTATCTGAGAGCCACTAACCAACCAGAGAAGAGATATTCCTCACTTGGTAGTGACTTCAGCTGAGACTTCCCAGTTAAGAGAATGGAGTCCCCCTGGGATTTTCAGATCTTAAAATTATTTTAATAAAATCCATGCATCTCTCAAATGCCTGGGGGGCAGAGAGCCTTTCTTCAGGACTGCAGCAGAGAGAATGGCTGTCCCAACAACATTCATTTTCCCCTTCTTCCTGGGTGCACATTTCTCAAGCTCCTTTGTATTAAGGGGCAGCCATGGAACTAAGTTGTAGCTAACAGGATGTGAGGGGCAGTATGCTACTTCTAGAACTTCCCATAATATCCACCAAGCAACCCTCCAAGCTCTGCTCAACTCACCAAAATGGCAATGCCCCAAGCAACCTAGGAAGCCATGTCAATGTTGACATCAGCCTGGTCCCTAAATGACTGCATGGAGTAGGGATGCCCCACCCTCTGCCCCAATCTGAAACTTCCCTGGATATGAGTGAGGAGGGGGAAAAAACGGTCACTGTATAAGCCAGTCCATCTGGCTGTCACAGCAGGTCAGCCTACCCCAACTGACACAGGTACTAAACGTCAATCCCATTAGAGTAAGAGCTTGCTTCTGGATGTGTGCTTAGAACCACAGGCACAGAGAACAGAGTGGATCACATGCCTGAGTTTAGGACACATTATCTCATTCATCCTCCTCTGTTTCTCTTTCCCTCCTTCATTCCCCACTCTAGTCCCATTCTGTCCCCTCCCACAGATCCCATTCTAGTGAGTTAATGTATAAATTCTCCTTTAAAAATGCCTTCTGTGTTTCTGTTGTGTTCTGTGTTCTATTTACTTAGCTAATTTTTGCTGTAAATTCTATTATTCCTTACTTTCCTCACCTGGAGTCCTAGTAGCTGCATCTGACTGCTTTTTATAATATTTCATCATATGTGTATACCACATTTTTTACTAATTAATTCCTTTAGAGACAGGCATCTAAGCTGTTTTCAGCTTCTTGCTACCCAAACTACATATAGATATCCTTATACCTAACTCCTTGTGGATCTGTGCAAGTTTCTCTGAAGGATAAAGCCAGGAGTGGAACTGCTTTGATGAAGGGTATGCACAAACTTAATGCATCAGTTATCTATTGCTGTGTACAAATTACTTCAAAATTTAGCAGCTTAAAACTAATAACAGCCACAGAATGAGAAGAAATATTTGCAAATCATCTGATAAGAGACTTTTTACCAGAGATATATAAAGAATTCTACGTAAGAGTGTGAATGTGTCATGTGTGATAAACAACTCAGCTGAAAAAATGAGCAAAGGATTTAAATAAACATTTTCCAAAGAAAATATATAAAGATATTCAACAACATTAGGCATTAGGGAAATGCAAATCAAAAACACAATGACATACCACTTTTATTAAATACTTACTGTCTTTTTGATTACAGCTAGCTTTATACCACTAGGACAGCTATAATCAAAAAGACAGAAAATAAATATTGGCAGGAGTTCCCTGATGGTCCAGTGGTTGGGACTTGGCGCTTTCACTGCCATAGCCTGGGTTCAATCCCTGGCTGGGAACTAAGATCCTGAAAGTCATGCAGTGTGGTCAAAATCAGAAACAAGAACTGGCAAGGATGTGGAGAAACGGAAACTTTGTTACGCTGCTTTGGATGTCTGGCAGTTCCTCAAAAAGTAAAACATGGAGTTATCACGCGTGCATGTGTGCTCAGTCGCTTCAGTCATGTCTGAATCCTTATGATCCCATGGCCTGAACCCCACCAGGCTCCTCTGTCTGTGGGATTATCCTGGCAAGAATACTGGAGTGGGCTGCCATTTCCTCCTCCTGACCCAGGGACTGAACCTGCAGCTCCTGCATTGCAAGCAGATTCTTTACGGCTGAGGCACCAGGGAAGCCCTGGAGCTACCATACAGAACCAAAAATTCTACTCCAAGAAAAGTGAAAACATAAGTCCATACAAAAACTTGTATATGAATATTCATAGCAATATTATTCACAAGAGCCAAAAAGTGGCTACACATCTATCAACAGATGCATGGATAATTAAAATGTGTTATACCCACACAAGGGAATACTATTCAGCCATAAAAAGGAATGTAATGTTGATACATACTACAACACAGATGAACCTTGAAAACATTATGCTAAGTGAAAAGAGCCACATGTTGTATGACAGTCCATGCACACATTATATGAAATGACTCTAAAACAGAAAGACTGGCAGTTGCCTAGAGCTGGGGGAGATGAGGACAGGTAGACAGTGACTGCTAATGGATACAAAGTTCCCTGAATCCAAAATGTTTCAAAATTAACTATGATGAAGTTATAGTTCAATTCCACGATCTACTAAAAACCACTGAACTGTTGTACATGTTAAACGAGTAAACACTATAGTTATGTGAATTACATCTCAAGCTGTTAAAAAATAATAACTACTACCACAGTTTCTTTGGGTCAAGAATTTGGAGCTGGGTGATTCTGACTCAGGATCTCTCATGACGTGGTGGCCATGTTGTTGATGAGGGCTATGCACAGCTAACGGCCTGAATGCAGTTGAAGGACCCACTTCCACAGCGGCTCTCAAGCGGTCGATAACCTGGTGGGTCTACCGGTGAGGCCTCAGTTACTCTTCGCATGGGTCTCTCCCGAGGGCCACATAAGTGTCCTCATGACATAGTAGCCAGCTTCTTCCACAGCAAGTGATCCAAGAGTACAAGGCAGAAAGAAGCCTTCAATGTCTTTTTCTGACCCAGTCACACGTTTCCAGGACATCCTATCAGGTATCAAGGTCAGCCCTATTCACTGTAGGAGGGGACGACACAGGGGCTTAACCACCAGGAGTCAGGGATCACTGGAGGGCCATCTTGGAAGCTGGCTATCAACACGTGATGGCTAGGAAGACAATGACAACAACAGCTAACAATTTTGTGACACATACTATGTGCCAGGCACTGTTCTAGGTGCACAATAAACCTGTAAGGTAGGTAACATCTCCATTTCAAAGATGAAGAGACTGAAACACAGAAAAGTGGCTTACCAAGGTCATACAGTTTTAGTAAAAGACATACCTGGGATTCAAACTCAAGACAGTATTCTGTCAAAAATTCTGCCAACACTGCATCCCAGATATTACTCATTTTCAGTTACGTGTTGCCCATTTGTTCTCCAGAATGGACGCCCTAGTTGATATCTCCCATGAGTTTTCATTCCCCATGAGAATACAGTCTCTCGCTTACTTTCACTAACAGATACACAGCAGAAACTCAGCAATGCTTTGATTTCTCTCTCTCTAATTACAGGTGGTGATATACTTATTAGCCATTCAGGTTTTCCCTCTAGATTTCCTATATTCATATCCTTTGCTTATTCTGATTTTGTGTTTTTTCTTTCTGATTTGCAGTAGTTCCTTCTATATTCAATCGCTAATAAATGTAATCATTTGTCAGTTTTAGACATTGGTATATTTTCTCCTAATCTATATCTATCTTTAGTTTTGACTACGGGGTGATTTGGTGACTAGAAATCTTTATATACGAATTAGGCAAAGTTATCAAACCTTATGGATTGTGATTTGGAGATCTAACTTAACAGATTTATCCTTATCCCAAAGTCACAAATACATTCTCCACTTTTTTTCTTATTGGCCTTAGTATTTTACCTTTCATTTAGGTAAATTCACTTTGGAATTTGTCTTTGCTTTATGTGGTTTAAGGGAGATATTCAACTTTATTTTTGTCCATCAGTTCAGTTCAGTTCAGTCGCTCAGTCGTGTCCGACTCTTTGCAACCCCATGAACAGAAGCACGCCAGGCCTTCCTGTCCATCACCAACTCCCGGAGTTTACTCAAACTCATGCCCATCGAGTCGGTGATGCCATCCAGCCATCTCATCCTCTGTCGTCGTCTCCTCCTCCTGCCCCCAATCCGTCCAAGCATCAGGGTCTTTTCCAATGAGTCAACTCTTCGCATGAGGTGGCCAAAGTACTGGAGTTTCAGCTTCAGCATCAGCCCTTCCAATGAACACCCAGGACTGATCTCCTTTAGGATGGACTGGTTGGATCTCCTTGCAGTCCAAGGGACTCTCAACAGTCTTCTCCAACACCACAGTTCAAAAGCATCAATTTTTCGGTGCTCAGCTTTCTTAACAGTCCAACTCTCACATTCATACATGACCACTGGAAAAACCATAGCCTTGACTAGACAGACCTTTGTTGGCAAAGTAATGTCTCTGCTTTTTAATACGCTATCTAGGTTGGTCATAACTTTCCTTCCAAGGAGTAAGCGTCTTTTAATTTCATGGCTGCAGTCACCATCTGCAGTGATTTTGGATCCCAAAAAAATAAAGTCTGACACTGTTTCCACTGTCTCCCCATCTATTTCCCATGAGGTGATGGGACCAGATGCCATGATCTTAGTTTTCTGAATGTTAAGCTTTAAGCCAACTTTTTCACTCTACTCTTTCACTTTCATCAAGAGGCTTTTTAGTTCCTCTTCACTCTCTGCCATAAGGGTGGTGTCATCTGCATATCTGAGGTTGTTGATATTTCTCCCGGCAATCTTGATTCCAGCTTGTGATTCTTCCAGCCCAGCGTTTCTCATGATGTACTCTGCATATAAGTTAAATAAGCAGGGTGACAATATACAGCCTTGACGTACTCCTTTTTCTATTTGGAACCAGTCTGTTGTTCCATGTCCAGTTCTAACTGTTGCTTCCCGACCTGCATACAGGTTTCTCAAGAGGCAGGTCAGGTGATCTGGTATTCCCATCTCTTTCAGAATTTTCCATAGTTTATTGTGATCCACACAGTCGAAGGCTTTGGCACAGTCAATAAAGCAGAAATAGATGCTTTTCTGGAACTCTCTTGCTTACAAAAAGCCAATTTTCTGAGCACCATTATCCACCTCGTCCCTACTAACTTGTGACACTACCTCTATTAGATACCATGTCTCCAAATATCCATGTCCATTCTGAAGTCTAGTTTAGCAATAATTCTTATTTTCTAAATGGAAGGATCTATCACTATGAAAGTTATTACTCATCCCGCTTCCTAGATGAATGAAAAATCCAACTACCAACCCCCAAGACCCCTGGTGGATCAATACTAGCTTGTATTCTTCCCCAAAACAGACTATCCAATTAAGAAAATTATTTTAAAAAAATAAATGTGTGTTTATTAAAAAAGAAATACCCTAACCAAGAACAAGCTCTGGGATACAGAGAAATCAACGTTCCTCTGAAAGCCAGCAACCGGCAGTGTCAGCGCACCTGAGATGTATGGTCCTTCGTCCAAATATTACGTCTCAAATATTCTTCTGTAGTCAAAATTGGCATTCAACAAGGTGCTGGTCTGTGTGGCCCTGATTATTAGCATAGACGACTGTTACAGCTGAATGTCTGTAACAGCTGCCCTATGTCCACTACCACAACCCACAGTCACTCCCACAGCCTCAGCAAAGTTACATATCCTCAACACTCCACTTGTAGGCAAGTTCCTCCACCGCCTTCTTGCTGGCAAGCCTGGCAAAGCGCTTCTGTTCAAATCCATTGGATCTGCAATCAAGAGATACTGATCAGCCAGAATCCTGAACTGAACATGTATGTTTGAAATAAAGAAGAGTTCACAATCTAATGAACAAAAAGGAAAGTGAAAATACTTAAGACATAAGCAACAGAATCAGAAAGACAAAATACATAATCCACCCTTTTATTAGTCCTTGTTCAGAGCCTTTTTCCCACTCATTTTGACAACTGTTTCAAATATTTACCACTCTCTAAAGGTCCAACTCATTCTCAACTGATGTCTATATATTATACTTTATCCATGCATTACACAAACATTTAGTGAATTCTTATTATACTAGGTACTGTGTCATGAAAATGAGTATAATATAGCACCTGTCCTGATATATCAGACTAGTGGAGGAGACTGACATTTGAACAAATAACTAAAACAAAAGGCACAGGTTATGGTAGAAATATGCACTGGGCATCACAGAAGCAGAAAGGGGACCTTGCTTAGCTTGGAAGCGGGGTAGACAAGAATGATCAGGAAAGGCTTCATGGAGGGGGTCCTTATGCTAGGTCTGAAAAGACAAAGTGAAGCAAAGAGTCAGAAGGGTCAGGAGGGCATTTCAGCACACAGCACAGCAGGAGCAACAAGACAAAGGCACAAAAATAAGAAATGGTATGGTACACGCAAGGAACCAAAGTCAAGTTACATGGCTGGAGCTAAAACACAAACAGAGGCCACAACATAATGAGCACTACAGGCCAGAATGCAAAGCTTAGATTTCACATAGCAAGGATAAATTCTTTTAAAAATTTTTCATTGGCGTATAGTTGATTTACAATGTTGTGTTAGTTTCAGGTATACAACAAAGTGAACCAGTTATATATATACATATGAAATGAAAAACGAAATGAAAGTCGTTCAGTCGTGTCTGACTCTTTGTGATCCCATGGACTATACAGTCCATGGAATTCTCCAGGCCGGAATACTGGAGTGGGTAGCCTTTATCTTCTCCAGGGGATCTTCCCAACCCAGGGGCCAAACCCAGGTCTGCCACTCATGTATCAGGTGTCGCCTCCTCGAGCTGGCATTCACTCCCTGATCACGGTCTCCCAGGGCTGAATGTACTCTTCCTCTGCGCTCCCACGGCATCCTGAACACCCTCTACAGCAATACTTAGCAAGCAGCACTGAAATCATCTACTTGTCTGTCTTCTTCTGTAGATAGAAAGTGAGTTGGCGTGCTCCAGGACCGTCTTTTACTAATTGTGAGACCCTGGCCCCTAGTACACAGCTACTCATGTTATAACGTGCACTAAGTGTTACTGAACTGATGGGGATGACAGGTTTTCCCCTTTCTTCAGGGCTTACCTAAGGGATGAGTTGGGTGAGTAATGAAAGGCTCAGTAAGAAGGGAAGCTTATTAAGAATGGCATCATCTCCAACCTTACAAGCATGCATGGTGTTCTAGAGCCCAAGGAAACTACTGCTGCTTGCCTGAGGAATAACTACTTAAGAGAATCAACAATAATATGATCATACAAACAAAGGTCCTATGAATAACAAACATAACCCTAAATAGAATCAAAAAAGCAAACTGCAAAAGAACTTACAGTGGAAAGAGCTTTAGACTAAAGCATCAGATGTCCCAGGTCTAATTCCAGCTTTTTCAGGTAAGCTGAAAAACTCTTAAGTAAGTTGTGAAATTTATCAGGGGCTCAGTTTCTCTTTAAATAATGTTAAGTTAGATTAACTGACCTCATGGGGTTTCCTAACTACAACATACTATAGATCTGCTACAGAAATATTCACTTGGCAAAAATAGACAAGAGTAGAAAAGGCAATGAAAGAATTAATAATCAGAAATAAAGCAAGGGTGAGAAAGAAAACTAAAAAGGAAAACTCTAGGAGAAAATATGAAAAGTGTAGGAAAACTACAGGGAGAGATGGAGACAAATTATACCAGTAAAAAACCAGGTCAAGGAGAGTTCTAAGTTTTGGGTCCAAAAATTTGAAAAAAATAGAGAAAAAAAAGAACTCGGTACAGCAGGGAATATCTTTAGGGTTGTGGCTATAAAAAGATCTACTTCTGGCTACACAGCAAATGAGTATTCTGAAAAATCCTCCTGCTACCAAAGAGCTGACAGACAATATCCTGCAGACCAAAGCAGGAAACAAGCCTGAAGCCACAGTCAACCTGACAGTACCTGCCAGTGTCAGGAACCAGAGCTCTGGGCTTAGACGGCAGCTTGAGGGACAGAAGATGATGCCTGAGGCCCACATGCAGCAGCACCGCAGATTCCAATCACGGCAGGGGACTCAAGCAGACTAACCTGCTCTCAGGGAGCAATTATAACATCTGGACAAAATATAAAGACACAGTATGTGAAGTACTTGAAGGCATGAGTGACCAAAAGCAGGCAGAACTTGAGTGGGAGTTTACTGTGGGAAGAGATTTGTGAAGCTTTTTGCTGGAGGGCACTTCCCAAACTGCACAGCTCATGGAGGCAGAAGGCCCACAGGCTTACTGGCTTTAGGTATGAGAGCAAAGTGGGCAGAGCAGCCAGAAAACCAGGAACAAAACACTGAACAGGAGGAAGCTTCTAAAGGGACGAACCCCCAGTCTATATACAAACTGCACCCAAAGTTTTGGCGAACGGCTAACCTGTGCTTGCGCAGGGGGAACCCCAATGGGCCCCCTGAAAAAGCAGCAGCTGGAAACTAAAAGAACTGAGCAGGAACTCAGCTGCTGCCCACTATGAAGGAGATAAGTGTTTGGAGTTCAAACACAGTCAAGTTAACTGTCTGCTGGAATAAAAATCAACACACCTCAAAGGAATTATTAGAATTCAAAGTCTCCACAACGTATCATTCATAATGTCCAGCATAACATTTTAAAATGACCAGATATGTAAAGAAACAGTAAAATGTGATCAAACTCAAGAAAAACTATGAATAGAAACCAATGCTGAGATAACCCAAATGTTGCAATTAGCAGACAGGACTTCAAAGCACGAATTATAAATATTCTCAAGGGAAAATAAATTGATTCACAATGAATGAATAGGTAGGAAATCTCAGCAGAGAAATATGTCAAATGGGAATTCTAGAGTTGAAAAATAAACTAGCTGAAACAAAAAATTCAGTGTATGAGTCTAATAAGCGGAAGATGGCAGATGAGTCAATCAACTTGAAATGAGATCAATAGAAATTATTTCATCTTAAGAACAGAGGAAAATCATGACAGAAAAATGAACAGGACTTCAGACAACTGTGGCACAATATTAAATAGTGGAAACAGTACAATTGAAGAAGGGAAAGTGGTTTTAAAAAAATAATAACTGGGCAAAAAAATAGCCGAATGGGAAAAACATGGACTCATAAATCAAAAAACTCAACAAACTCAAAAAAGGATCAACACAAAGAAAAACCATACGTATGTACATCACAATCAAACTGCTGAAAACCAAAGACCAGAAGAAAACTGTGAAAGCTGCCCAAGAAAACCAATATGTTATAATGTGTGTATGTTGAGGTTGGGGGGAGTGGGACAATGAAACAAATTGACTTCCAATTGGAAACAATGGTGGCCAGAAAGTGATGAAAGATCTTTAAAGAGCTGTCACTGAAGTCTAGAACTGTCAATCCAGAGTTCCATGTGTTGGTCTGAAACCTCAGGAGTTTCCTGGGTGTAATCTGAAACTGGCTCCCATACATGGAGGAGAAGGAAAGACCAAAGAAAGAGGCAGACCAGTCCAGATTGGCAGGTGGCAGGTTTAATAAGCAAGGGAATTTACATAAAAGGTTTTTTGTCTTGGGCAACCCCACCAAAAAACAGATCTCTGTACCTGCCTCTCAGAACTTTAAATGTTTATACAGAGCCCTTATGGGTTCAGTCACATATTCAGTCCAGACGATCTCAACACCCTATTCTCTCAAGGCTGCATCTTTGAAAACGCTACAGTATGGGAAGAGTAGGCATGATGTAAGTTCCAAGGACAGGAGAGAGATAAGGGCCTCCAACTGCCTGCGTCCAGTTTATGGGTCAACCAGTGGTCACATCCTCTCAATAACCTCCTCCAATGCAGCCAGTGAAACAATCCTTCAGCAACGAAGGTGAGAAAAAGTTCTCTGATTTAATTAACAGAACTATGCCAATGCCACCTCCTGGCTTTGATAATGTACTATGGTTATATGAGATGTTATCACTGGGAGAAACTGGCTGAAGAGCATACCAATAATACTTTTTTCAGGTTTTTCTGAGTCCAAGACTTTTCTAAAATTAAAGCTTTTTTTTAAAAAAAAAAGGTGAAATAAAGACATTTTCATTTCAATAAAACTGTATGTGTTGCCAATGGATCTGCACTGAAGGAATATTAAAATTTCCCAATTTCTTTAAGAAAAAAAGACCACCACCAGAAACGGTAACTATATGAGCAAGTACTAACAACTACACTTTTTTTCTTTGGTTTTCTTAGTTTCTTTAAAAATACACAACTGCAAAGTAAAAATTTTACCACTGTATTATGGGATCTATTATATTTTTAAAGTAATATGTATGAAAATATGTACTTTTTATGCACAGTTTTAAGGAACAGCAAGGACAGATAAGAAAGCCTTCCTAAGTAAGCAAAGCAAACAAATAGAGGAAAACAACAGAATGGGAAAGTCTAGAGATCTCTTCAAGAAAATCTGAGATACCAAGGGAACATTTCATGCAAAGATGGACACAATAAAGGACACAAATGGTACGGACCTAAAAGAAGCAGAAGATATTAAGAAGAGGTGCCAGGAATACACAGAAGAACTATACAAAAAAGATCTTCATGATCCAGATAACCATAATGGTGTGATCACTCACCTAGAGCCACACATTCTGGAATGTGAAGTGGGCCCTGGGAAGCATCACTATGAACAAAGCTAGTGGAGGTGATGGAATTCCAGTTGCACTACTTAAAATTCTAAAAGATAATGCTGTAAAAGTGCTGCACTCAATATGTCAGCAAATATGGAAAAGTCAGCAGTGGCCACAGGACTGGAAAATGTCAGTTTTCATTCCAATCCCATAGAAAGGCAATGCCAAAGAATGTTCAAACTACCGCACAATTGCACTCATCTCACACGCCAGCAAAGTAATGTTGAAAATTCTCTAAGTGAGGCTTTAACAGTACATGAACCGAGAACTTCCAGATGTTCAAGCTAGATTTAGAAAAGGCAGACAAACCAAAGATCAAATTGCCAACATCCATTGGACCACAGAAAAACCAAGAGAGTTCCAGAAAAACATCTATTTCTGCTTTATTGACAACACCAAAGCCTTTGACTGTGTGGATCTCAACAAACTGTGGGAAATTCTTCAAGAGACGGGAATACCAGACCACCTTACCTGCCTCCTGAGAATCTGTATGAAGGGCAAGAAGCAATAGTTAGAACCAGAATTGGAACAACAGACTGGTTTCAAATAGGGAAAGGAGTACATCAAGGCTGTATATTGTCACCCTCCTTATTTCACTTCTATGCAAGGTACATCACACAAAATGCTGGGTTGGATGAAACACAAGCTGGAATCAAGACTGCTGGGAGAAATATCAATATCTCAGATATGCAGATGACACCACTGTAATGGCAGAAAGTGAAGAGGAACCAAAGAGCCTCTTGATGAAGGTAAAAGAGGAGAGTGAAAAAGCTGGCTTAAAACTCAACATTCATAAAACTTAGTATCATGGTATCTGGTCCCATCACTTCATGGCGAACAGACGGGGAAACAATGAGACTTTATTTTCTTGGGCTCAAAAATCACTGCAGATGTTGTCTGTAGCCATGAAATTAAAAGACGCTTGCTTCTTGTAAGAAAAGCTATGACCAACCTAGACAGCATATTAAAAAGCAGAGACACTCTGCCAACAAAGGTCCATCTAGTCAAAGCTATGGTTTTCCCAGCAGTCATGTATGGATGTGAGAGCTGGACCATAAAGAAGGCTGAATGCCAAAGAATTGATGCTTTTGAACTGTGGTGTTGGAGAAGACACTTGAGAATCCCTTAGACTGCAAAGATATCAAACCAGTCAATCCTAAAGGAAGTCAATCCTGAAAATTCATTAAAAGGACTGAAGTTGAAGTTGAAGCTCCAATACTTTGGCCACCTGATGAGAAGAACCAACTCATTAGAAAAGACCCTGATGCTGGGAAAGATTGAAGGCAGGGGAAGAAGGGGACAACAGAGGACAAGATGGCTGGATGGCATCACTGACTCAATGGACATGAGTTTCAACAAGCTCTGGGAGACGGTGAAGGACAGGGAAGCCTGGTGTGCTGCAGTCCATGGGGTCACAAGGAGTCGGACACGACTGAGTGACTGAACAACAACATGAAAATAATAGTAACAAAAACAGATTAAGTGGAAATACAGTGTTGCAAGATTCTTACATTTCATGTGAAATAGAATAATTACAACTGTCATTAGGCTATGATAAGTTAAAGATATATATTGTAATCCTTATAGCAAAAACTAAAAAAAAAGAAAAAAATTGCAGAGGTATAACTAAAAGGAAAACAAAGCAATTAAGGTTCAAAACTAAATCCACACACCTAAAATCTAAACACTGACACTATCAAATTCTGGATAGGTTATGGAGCAACAGAAATCCCTACCCTTTGCAGTAATGTAAAATGATACAGCCACTTTGAAAGACAACTGGCAGTGTCTTATGAAAGTGAACATAATCTCAACAAAACAAAATAGCAATTTTTGGGTATTTACCCAAGTAAACTGAAAACTATATCCACATTAAAAGCCATATATGATTGTTTACTGCAGCTTTATCCACGATGTTAAAAACCAGGAGCAACCACGATGTCCTTCAACTGGGGAATAAACAGACTGTGGTATACCCATACAATGCAATACTACTCAGTGATAAACAAGGAATGAAGTACTGATTCATTCAAGAACACAGATGAATCTTAAATGCATTTTGCTAAGTGCAAAAAGTCTGACTCAAGCATTGGTGGTATAGTGGTTAGCATAGCTGCCTTTCAAAAAGTCTGACTCAAAAGGTTACATACTGTATGATTCCATTCATGTAACATTCTGGAAAAGATAAAATTATAGGGATGGAAAACAAGAGCAGAAATTACAATGGGTTCGTGGAGGAGGAATCAGTAACTAAAAGGTGACTTATACAGGAAATTTTAAAATGATGACTCTACTCATTTGTCAAATCCAACAGAACTTACACCAAAAAGAGTAAACACTAATATAAGTAAATTATAAAAGAAAAAAATTACCCAGGATATCTGGGGGTGGGGAGGGGACTGACTCTTTATGTCTACACATGAAAGAACTACACATAAATCCATGCTTAGATGGTAAATGAGTTTCTCATTTCTAAATTTCTCAATTTTGAAATTGCTTTATGTGCATCTTGGGATGAGCAAAATGAATAGTGGATAGTGGGTGCCCCTTTCTCAATGTTGGGGAGGGAATTTATAGGTAAGGAAAAAAGAAAGGTAATACTTGGTTAGAGTCAGTTACATCAGTATGAACTCATATTTATATATGCATATATATAACATACTTCCAGATGGACACAGAAACAATTATAGATATGTGTGTATACACACATACGGACTACTACTATACATGCATTACCTAGCTCTGTCTGCTGAGAGGATCTAGAAGCAATGACACTCCAGTAATAATAAGCATTCTAGCAGTTATATCTTGGTTTCCAAATACCATTCTCCATTAAAAGCTGCCAGGGTTTCTTAGAGAAATGGCAATTCTTTAGGGCTGGGGCAGAAAAAATATAAGGAAGTAAAAAAATGCTCAAAAAGGAAACGGCTGGGGCAGTAAAAGGGACACCTAACAGAATTTCCAGTATTCAAGGAATGGAACAAAAAAGATAACATAAGCAACAAAATAAATAATATACCACTAGATTACAGTACAAAGTATAATATACATGAGTCCATACTAATATAAATAAATGATTGAACAAATAAATAGGGAGGTAAAACAGATCTTCCTTACAGAAAATATCTAAATAATACATGGAGATACCCTTCCATAGTTCTTCTTCTGAGTATAAGCTGAACTCAGCAACTCACTTCCAAAGCAGAGAGTATAAAAGAAAAAGAAGAGTAATTTTAAAGTTGAGAAACCTGGCAAACACTCACTATCTTAACCAAGTGATCCCAGTTAACATTACTAGTGATGTCATGTGGGTATCATGTAACCCCTAAAACGACGTGATGAGAAGGACATTTCACTACTGTGGAATTCTCTGCAAAAACCCATAACGTCCAGGCTAACCATCAGAAAAACATCAAACAAACTCAACCGAGGAACATTTCACAAAAACACCTGACAGTACCCCCACAAAACTGCTAAGGTTACAAAAAGCAGAAAGACCGAGAAGCTGGCGCAGAGCAGGAGACACAGAGGAGACAGGACACAGCACGGTGTGGCACACGGAAACGCATCCGTGAACAGAAGAAGAAAACTCACAGAAAGCTGATGAAGTCCAAATGAAGTCTGGTACACTAATAATATGCTAATGTTGGTTTCCTAGATTTGATTACCGTATCATGATAATATGGTAACAAAATTAGATAAGGTATGTGTAAGAAATGTTTGCAAATTTTCTATATATATAAAACTATTCCAAAACAGATAGAATACAAATATTTTTTCAAAACACTACCCCCAAACAACTGCAAAATACACATTATCTTCAAGTGCAAATGGGGTATTCACCGAGGTAAACCATATACTGGGCCACTAAACATGTCTTAACAAATTTAAAAAGATCAAAAATAGCATTAATTTCAAAATATTAGAGTATATTCTCTAACCTCAATGTAATTACATTGGAAATCAATAAGATATCTAGACTAGTCTAAATGTTTGGAATTCTAAAACACACTTCTAAGTAATTCATGGGTCAAAGAGTGAACCAAAAAGAAAATCAGAAAATATTTTGAACAAATCCAACATACATTCCTGAAAAAAGACTTTCCTAAGCCAACTGGGAACAGAAATTTCTCAACTCAATAAAGGAAATTTATCCCCCCACCAAAAAAACTACAGTTTATAAAACTTAATGGTAAAAAGACTGAATGTTTTCCTCCTGAGGTTAGAAACAGGGTAAAAGACGTCTGCTTTAACTACCTCCACTCAACATATGCACTGGGAGCTCTAGCTAGTGTAATAGCGCAAGAAAAAGAAACAAAAGACATCTGGATTGGAAAGGAAGAAGTAACACTGTCTATATTCACAGAAGACTCATTCCTCAAGGTTCAAAATCTGGCAGAAGCTACAAAAAGCCATTGTATGAAGTGACCTTCGCTTCAAGGAAAGTGGCTGATATAATATTGGGTTGTTGCTAATGATAAAATTGGAGCTTTAGAGCATACATTAGAATTTTTTTAAACTTTAGCTTTGGTAATATGGTAACAAACTACCATGGACTCCTTTAGCTTCTAGTTATTTAAAGATTTTCTGTGATGAGATCAAAGTTAATGTTAGTATATAATCATTATCTGATATTGTACATAAAATATGTCAACATTGGACTGAGCAAATCAATGAACAGTAGATGATGCTATAAAGTCACGCATGAGTAAAAGATCAAGACAAAGTAGAAAAAAGACCAATAAATTTTAATCTAACAGAATGAAAAGATTTTTGATATGATTTCTGATTCCATATTACAAGTAATCATTAAGAAACTTTTTGAGTTTTTGTGGAATATTAAAAAAAATCTAATACACCTTCCTTTCCTAACTACCTGTGTATAAATTTGAATTTTCTTCCTATATTTCAACTAAACATATTGCAGCAGACTAAATCCCAATGTATTCTACTAGCCCAGACATTAATGAGATTTGCAAAAATGCAAATCAAAGCTATTCTTCTCACTTTTTCATTCAGAAAATATAGTTATTTTTCTTTAAAAGCAGGGTAAATATGCTATTGTAATGGCTTTTTTAAAAGAACAAATACTTTTAAAACTATTTAATTTCTCATATGGTAAATATTAACATATATAACCCACATAAAACTTCTTAGAGTCCTAAATAATCTTTAAGAGTATCAAACGGTCTTGAGATTACGAAGTTTGAGAGTCACTGTGCTACATGATAGAACTATGTCCTTTAGCAGGCAAGAGATGGAATCTAACAGGAAGTAGAGGGACTGACTGCAGATAGAGGCACATACAACTCACCCACGATAGCATACAGAAAGTTAAGTGTATGTGGGTACAGACGTGGGCAGGTGAACAGATAAGGCAGTAGGGGTCAGTGAGACACTACAAGAGACTCACTCCTAAGGCAGTGAAGAAAAAGTTCAAGGGCTACACTTTAAAGATACAATATACATGGAGATGGAAATGGCAACCCGCTCCAGTATTCTTGCTTCGGAAATCCCATGGACAGAGGAGCCTGGCAGGCTATACTTCATGGGGTCTCAAGAGTCAGACATGACTTAGTGACTAAAACACCTAAAACTAAAACTCTTTATTCCCATCTCAGCCCCATAATCACGGATCTACTTTCTGTGTAAGTTTGTGTCTGACTTCTTTTCACTTTGCATAATCAGGATTTCATTTTTTAGTGCTTTTTTTTAATCCATCCATTGATAGACAGTTGGATTTTTCTCTACTTTTTGGCTACTGTGAATAAAAGTGCTATAAATATTTGCAAAAAAAAAAAAAAAGAAAAAAAGATACAATATACAGAAGGCTACAGACTAGCACCCATCACTCAATCCTCTCTAAACCTTACAGAGTATCACCAGAAGTGACCAACATCAAAAAAAAGGTATCTATCTGGACCACCTCAGTTATTTACCCAGAGCTTTAAAAAGCTTTGAAAAGGAAAAGAGGAGTGTTATGAGCATGGGAAATGGGATTTGAGAAACAGAAGCGAGTACACTGCACACTACTAACCTTGTAATTAGAGCAGAGAATAAGGCAGAGTGTACAATGATTTGAGAACAGTCAGGGAAGGTTAGGGTTACAAGGAAGAGGAAACAAAACTGTAGGAAATATTCAGGCTGACCTGTCCACTCCATCCCAGCGATACCCTGGCCAGATATTGAATCTGTTGGGAGGGGGTGCAGGGCCACTGTAGCGAGGTCTCACTAAAGATAAGAGAGAGAGAAAAGTTAGTTATCTATGTAATTTAATTCAGAGCTGAATGGCAGTGAGGAAAAAAATTTTATACAGAAATCTGTGATCGACTTCAACTTAAATTCCCAAATACAAGGAATCTGAAATTATACGGGAAAGCCTTCTTTGCACGTATTTATGTATCATCACTCTAATGATTCTCTCTCTTCACATACATCACCTCTCTCTCTGATGATCCCAGAAGGCTCACCTTTCTTATTCTTGTTCTCCTTGGCCTTATTCTTCTTGATAAAGTTGGCCATGGGGTCCCCCTCTCTTTCCTGTTCTCTCAGCATCCGATCCAGATCTTCATCATCAATATAGCGGGCCAGAGGCTTTTGCATTTCCTTCACTGCATCCTCCACATTTTGTTGCTGCTGCCGGGTCTGGGCAAGCCTAGACAAAAACAACCAGGAGTGTCTGCTATCCTGTTTAACATCTCCACTCTTACACTGAGATGGACCATACTGCTACACGTGAAGAGCCTCCTCTTTCTAGCAGTCTAGGGCAAATACTGAAAAAGGTAACATTCCCAGAATACCAACCA
Organism: Cervus canadensis; assembly: GCF_019320065.1. Lineage (NCBI taxonomy): Eukaryota > Metazoa > Chordata > Mammalia > Artiodactyla > Cervidae > Cervus > Cervus canadensis. The sequence continues at coordinate 24,486,734 of NC_057396.1, forward strand.
GAAGTGTGAAATACGTCAGTATGCAGGAAGCAGACTGGGCACCCTGAACTTCCCAGTCCTGAAAACAGCTGTAAAGGCAGAACAATGAACTAACTGGTCAGGAGAGTAGAGAAATTACTTCCTCCAGTAACCGCAGTCTTGTGTTCCTTTCAGTGGCTCTCTTACCCTTTGCCCCACTGAGCATACAGCTCATCTCTCTCCGAGTCCTTCTCTGCTTTTCTCCTCTGCTCTAAACGCTCCAGTTTCAAATTCCTCTTACGACCAGACTTATCTCGAAATACAGTTTCAGCATGTTGGAATTCAGCTGCAAAGGAAAAGTACGCTTTTAAAGATAAACAGAAAGGTGTCAAAATCAGAAATAACATTCTAACAGCTGAAATCAACCACTTAGTGTTCTGATGAAGGATAAGAACTTTCACAGCCAGACCACAAGTAGTCCTTACCAACATCTAAGTGCATATTGGTGATGATTCTGAAAATTAACATTTTTTAAGAAGGAAAAGATCCACTTGAACCCAATGAGAAGTTAAAGCAAAGCAGAAAACCAGAGCCGAAATTTGACAGCAATTAAAAATTTTAAATATCAGATAAATTAGCTATATTTTTTAAAAAGTAAAAGCGACATGAGCCTCAACTGTTCTCTGTACTTTCACATTTTTACCTTCAAGTGCCATGGTCTCTTGGTCCCGTTTCTTGAGCTCCTGCTGCTCTCGCTGTATGTCAGTTAACACCAACCCAGTTTTAGCCCCAGAATACATGTGTGCAGCCTAGGCAATGGAAAAGGGAGCATCCAACATTAATGAGACAATGTGGCAACAGGCTCCGTGGGTGTACACAGTTATGTCTGAGGATCAGCAATAACCAAACCAAAAACGCTACCTTATATTCTCATTATCAACCATAGGACTGGCAAAATAGAAGAAATAAAACTGAATTTCATGGAAAATTAACAGTACTGTTAAGTTTAAGAGCAAACAGAAACACAAACCAAAAATTTACTAAAGGGAAGGCTGAAAAAAGTGGAAGTTTTAGTTGTTCAGTCATGTCCAACTCTTTGTTAACTCCATGGACTGTAGCCTGCCTGGTTCTTCTGTCCATGGAATTCTCCAGGCAAGGATACTGGAGTGGGTAGCCATTCTCTTCTCCAGGGAATCTTCCCCACTCAGGGATCAAATCCGGATCTCCTATACTGCAGGCTGATTCTTAACCATCTGAGCCAAAGGGTAGGCTAAGCATCTGTATCTTGGACTTTTCAGCGTATAAACTGCATACATGAAGACTCTCAGGTCACCTGCTCAGAAACCTCTATCAAGCTCTGAGCCCTTCAGTAGAGATCAACACTGATAAAATATTCCCTTTAAACCACAAAGTCAAGCAAACCTATCAATTTCAAACCTGAAATTGTGGCTGTATTTCAGGATAATGAAAAGATATGGCCAAATTAAAACTTTTTACTAAAACCCACCCTGTATCAAAATAATAAACCACCCCGCAATCAATGTATATAAATTATATCCTAATATCCTTAAGCAATGTGCTAGGGACTTCCCTGAAGTCCAGTGGTTTTCAATCCTTGGTTGGGGAACTGAATAAAGATCCTGCATGCCATGTGACATGGTCAAAAAAAAAGCAATGTGCTAAAATCTGATTGATATTAAATTGTCCATGGACTAAGCAGATACATAAAAATGTCACGGGGTCCAGCTGAAACACTGACCTCACTCCGTTCCCCACATCCTGGGTTAGGGACTGACTGGTCCACCCGACCAGGACCACATGGACTAGAGGAGACTTACCTGAAAAGTCTGTGTTGGAGGTAACATGCACATCACAGGCTCTTTCTTAACCAACTCACTAGAATAACATTTCTTTTTACTCTTTTTCTTTTTTGGTTTTTGGAATAACATTTTTGTACTAGTAGTGGTGTTCTTTACAACACAATTACTTGGGGTTCATGTTGATTTTGTTAATTCAGCCTTCATCACAGATTTAAAATAATACAAAACACTTACTTCCCAGGCGATGTGATTTCTAAAAGTCATTTTATATTTTAAATGCCTCTCTTTAAGCTCTGGATACAAAGACCTACAGTCCAATTTATAATAGTAAATGGCTTACACTAAATGCTTCCTTTGTCCCAGGCCCTGGGCTAAGAGTTTTACTTACACTACCTCATTTAATTCTCAAAAGAACCTGAAGTATGTACTACTATCATCTACATTTTAAAGATGAAGAAGCTCAGACTTAGAGATATTATGTATCTTGCTCAAATCTCACATAAGTAGAATTCCATGTGTGATCGGTTTGACATAAAGTTCATGCTCCTAACTCCATTCTGTAAACTACATTCTCAGTTTGTTCATAAGAAATAGAAAGTTTTGTTTAAACTATTAAAATGAGATTTGTGGAACTGAGAGAATATAAAGGCAGATGCTATTCAGGAAATCTGCTACTTGCCAGTTCCCCTGGGCTGGGTTAGGTAGTCTTGCCTTCAGAGAGAAGAAAAGAGCTCTAGAGGTGCTATGCGCTAGATTTCTCCGGCTTGGATCTCTGAGACCTGTACAGAGCTAGAAGATGAGTTACTCTAAACCAAGACATGGCTCCTGAAGTTCTCACCTTCTTTCCCAGAGGCTGACTCCTTCGAGGTGGAGACAGATCAGAATCAGAAGATTTGGCCCTCTGTTTTCTCCTTGGTGGAGAGAGGTCAGAATCAGAGCTCCGATGCCTAGGTCTATTCCGCGGAGGTGACAGATCGGAATCGGAATCCTGGGGCCCTGAACTGTGTTTGTGCCGTGGGGGAGAAAGATCTGAATCAGAAGTTTTCCTACTGTCACCTGGGTAGGAAGAAGAGTCCAAGGTGTGACTCTGATGTTTCCTGGGTGGAGAGCTTGTGTGATGTTTCCTATGGGTGGGGGGAGAGCCTAGAAATTGAAGAGTAAAGATTTTAATCCCCTTGGCAGAATCTAAAAAAGAATGTACCAGGCTAAAGTTCAACATTCATTTAGTCCTCTTGTGAGGAACTATCACTAACCTAAACATAAGTACACATGACAAGGGAGAAGAGCAAAGTCAGAGATAACTTTTAAAACCAATGGGTGGGGTTCTATTTCCAAGTTACTAGTTATTGTGACTAGCACAAGACATCTCAACATCCTCATCTGTGCCATATTTATCCACACATAGAGGCCAAAACAAACTGAACTCAGGGCTCAGTGGCATTGTTAGTCGCTCAATCGTAGCCGACTCTTTGCAACTCCATGGACTGTAGCCCTCCAGGCTCCTCTTCCATGGAATTTTCCAGGCAAGAATACTGGAGTAGGTTGCCATTCCCTTTTCCAAGGGATCATCCTGATCCAAGGGACTGAACCCAGGTATCCCACAGTGCGGGTAGATTCTTTCACTATCTGAGCCACCCAGGAAGCCCTAGCAAGTTAAGATGACCTAGAATATATTCTGGGTTTCCTGGTGGCTCAGATGGTAAAGAATCTGCCTAAATGCAGGAGACCCAGGTTTGACCCCTGGGTCAGGAAGATCCCCTGGAGGAGGAAATGGCAACTCACTCCAGTCTTCTTCTGGAGAATTCATGAACAGAGGAGCCTGGTGGGCTATGGTCAGAAAGAGTCAAACACAAGTGAGTGACTAACACACACACATATACACAGAATATATTCTGATGTCTTTTGACTAAAACATAACAATGTATTTGAATTAAAAATTAAAGCAGTACCTAGGGATAAAAGATGGAGCAAACAAATTTCATCGCACAGGTGAGCCGTAGACATAGGCATCACAAATCACCTCCCCCAAAGGCAATCTGCAATACGTATCAACAGTCCTATAAGCAAAGAACCCCTCCCTGAGCCAGTAAATCAATTTCTACTTTGTTTCCCAGGAAACGTATCTAAAAGCACTTCAATTCCCAGGAAGTCTGTCTAGAAATAGATACGGAAATAATCCAGAACAGAGCAACAGTTTACGTATAAGGATGTTCATTATACAATTACAGAGGAAAAGGTTTAGAAATAACCTAAAATATGCAATATTAGGGGAATGGTTAATGGAACACCAACAAAAATTATATTTTAACAGAGAGATATTTTATGACTCGGGAAAGATAATGGTAAGTGAAAAAACCAAGCAAGATTACACATGCAACACTTACTTACTGCCTAGACAAGTCTCAACTACATCAAAAATGACTAGAAAAAAAGACTAAAAGAACACTGGCTACAAGAGACAGCCTGCCTCTGACTGGACAGAATTTTGTGTGATCTTTTTCTACATTTCTATACATTCCAAAATTTCTGCAACAAACATGTAGTATTTTCATGAGGTGGGGAGAATGAACAAAAAAATACCTAAAAACTTCCACCCTACTACTGTTAATCCTTAACTCTCCTCAGCCCAACCTCTCACCATTTCCCTCCAGTTTTTAAAACCCCAAAGCTCCATTCTCACTTCTAAAGACCACAAATACCCAGTAAAGCACCTAAAAGACCCAAAAGAAAGCACTCTGGGAACAAGTCCCCCTGTGGACAAATGCTCACCTTTAGAATCATGCTGCTTACTTCCAACATGGGATGTTGCTTGCTTTTTTCGTGAAGGAGAGAGGTCTGAGTCATACTCATATTTGCTATTCTTTGGGAGTGATGGATGAGAAGGTCCTGGCCCCTTCCGATGTGGAGAAGTTTTGCTAGAGCTTTCTGGGGCTTCACTGCTTTTGGTTCTGGGCAGTGAGTGAGGAACATGAGAAGCCAAGTCAGTGGAATTATGATGGGCCCTCCTGAGCTGTGATCTATCCAGAGAGTCAAGAGTCCTTCTAGGCTGAGCTGTGTCAGGGGAGCAATTACGGGCCCTTCTGGCGGGAGAGAGATCTGATGAACTGTGGTAGGCCCTCCTAGGAGGAGATGAACCTGGGGTGTCATGACGGGTCCTCCTAGGAGGAGATGGATCTGGGGTATCATGACGAACCTTCCTAGGAGGAGAAGAATCCGGAGTGTCATGACGAACCTTCCTAGGAGGAGATGAATCCGGGGTGTCTTGACAGGCCTTCCTAGGAGGAGATGAATCCGGGGTGTCATGACGGGCCCTCCTAGGAGGAGATGAATCCGGGGTGTCATGACGAGCCTTCCTAGGAGGAGATGAATCCGGGGTGTCATGACGAACCTTTCTTGGAGGAGATGGATCTGGAGTGTCATGACGAACCCTTCTAGGAGGAGATGGATCCGGGGTGTCATGACGAACCTTCCTAGGAGGAGATGAATCCGGGGTGTCATGACAGAACTGTCTGTGTGAGGGTATATCTTCACTGTGGCCTAAACACAAATAGCAAAGAATCAGATTCCCATAAATGCTCTGTCATCCCTATAACCAAAGTTTCAAAAAACACCCCAGCAGGATACATCTCAAAACTACTAAGAAAGCCCAAAAGGTATGCACAGCTACTTTACGGCAGTAAAGCAGCACTCATGAATATCCTAAGAGAAACTGCTCACATTTGCCTAACAGGTCATAAATCTGCAAGGCACTTTAAATGTATTTTTCATGTTGTATCTTGTTAGGTAAGCAGGGCAGGTATCCTTGTTTTTAAAGACATGAAAACAGAGACCCTAAGAAGCTAAGTGGTTTCCTACCTAGGGGTCACTGCTACTAAGATGAAGAGACAGGCTAGAACCCCGACCTTCTAATCCCAATCCAGTGCTCGTCCCCAAAACGTATTTGTATGGAATTCTCCATGAGAAGCTCCCACTGATATTTAACTTAGGCAATTCACAGTTTGCCCCCACTCTTCTCTCAAAAGGCAAACTGAATAATTCCGTGCCACATCAAAATGAAATCCTGTGAGCTACTTAATCCATGCCATTGTGCTCCTTATTAAAAGCAGCAAGAGCACCAGAAAGAAAGAAGGATCGGCACTTTATTGATCACCTGCTGCATGCCCATGTCTACACAGATTATTTCATTTAATTCTCACAACAAGCCTAGGAGATAAATATTGTTCTCCTCATATTATAGATAAAGAAGCTGATACTCACAAAGACTAAGTAATTTGCCAAAATCATATTGTTAGTAAGTGGTGAAATGAATATCCAAACTCAGATCTGTCTGACTCCAGAGTCCACAAACAATCTTTAAAATGGAAACAGTTTGAGACTTTTGATATTCAAAAACATAACAGAATGAAATGTTTATAGCAAATCCACAGAGTGACTAAATCAAGTTTCTCTTCTCCTCCTATCTCTTATCGTTGAGCTCCCTAAGCAAATATAAACAACTAAAAGTTGAGTGGGATCCAATGAATATTTGTTAATGGGTGAATTAAACAAGTCACCTCCTTTACTTTGGAGAATAGGCTCCTCTGACCAGAATCCACCCCTCAGAGAAAAGTAATGATATCTGTAGGGTGTATGCATGCGAGATAAGTTGTTTCAGTCATGTCTGACTCTTTGCAACCCTATGGACTTTAGCCCACCAGGCTCCTCTGTCCATGGGACTCTCCAGGCAAGAATACTGGAGTGGGTTGCCATGCCCTCCTCCAGGGGATCTCCCTGACCCAGGAATCGAGCCTGCATCTCTTCTGTCTCCTACATGGCAAGAGGGTTCTTTACCACTTGCGTCACCTAGGAAGTACCTGACAGTAAATCTAATCCACATAGTTGATAAATCCCATGATATTTATAAAAAACTGGAGGTATAACCCTCCCAGACTTCAGACTATACTACAAAGCTATAATAATCAAAACAGCATGGTCCTGGAACAAAAAGGAATATAGATCAATGGCACAAAATAGAGAGCCAGAAATAAAGCCATATACCTATGGTCCATTAATCTATGACAAAGGAGGCAAGAATATATGATGGAGAAAAGACAGTCTCTTCAATAGGTGGTTCTGAGAAAACTGGATAGCCACATGCAGAACAATGAAATTAAAACATTCCCTCACACCATATACAAAAATAAACTCAAATGGTTCAAAAATCTACATGTAAGCCCTAAAACTACAAAACTAGTAAAGAATACATATAGGTGGAACATTCTTTGACATAAATCATAACAATATTTTCTTAGCTCAGTCTCCTTAGGCAAAAGAAATAAAAGCACAAATAGACAAATGGGACCTAATTACACTAAAAGCTTTTGCACAGCAAAGGAAACTATCAACAAAATAAAAGACAAGCTATGGAATGGGAGGACATATCTGCAAATGAAGCAACCAACAGAAAATAAAACCCAACCCAATCAAAAAATGGGCGGAAGACTTAATAGACTTAATTAGACATAATTAAATAGACATAAATAGACATAATTCCAAAGACATACATATGGCTAACAAGCACATGAAAAGATGCTCAACATTGCTAATTATTAAAGAAATACAAATCAAAACCACAATGAGGTACCACCTCACACCTGTTAGAATGGTTATCATCAAAGTCTACCAAGGGAATTTGCTGGTTGTCCAATGGTTAGGACTCTGCACTTCCAATGCAGAGGGGCGTGGGGCTGATCCCTGGTCAGGGAACTAAGATTCTGCAAGTCATGCAGCATGACCAAAAAAAGGAATACAACATATTATTTAAAAAAAAATTCTACTAATAAATGTAGGAGAGGATATGGAAAAAAGGGAACCGAAGTGTAAACTGGTGTAGTCACTATGGAAAACAGTATGGAGGTTCCTTGAAAAACCAGAACAGAACTACCATGTGATGGACCAATTCCACTCCTGGGTATACATCCAGGAAAAATAAAAACACTAATTTAAAAAGATATATGCATCCCAATGTTTACAGCAGCACTATTTCTAAAGCCAAGACATGGAATCAACTCAAGTGCCCAGCAAGACAAAATTTTGGGTTTAAGAAGTTGTGGGATACATACACACACACGAATATTATTCAGCCATGAAGAAGAATGAGATATTGCCATTTGTAGCAACATGGATGGACCTAGAGAATATCATACTAAGTGAACTCAGACAGAAAGATAAATATTATATGACAGAATTTACATGTAGAAACTAAAAAATAACACAAATGAAACTGTATACACAACAGAAACATACTCACAGACATAGAAAACACATTTATGATTACCAAAGGGGAAGGGGGAAGAACTAACTTAGAAGTATGGGATTAACAGATACAAACCACTATACATAAAATAGATAAGCCATGAGGAATTAACTGTACAGGCCAGGGAACTAAATTCAATATCCTATAATATCGTAAATGAAAAATTATCTGAAAATATATATATACACATAACTGACTTTGCCATATACCTAGAACTAACACAATACTGTAAATCAACAATACTTCAATTTTAGAAAAAAGAAAAAAAAAGATAAAAGTCTTTCCCTATTAATGAGAAATTCAGATTTATCTGTTACTGGAACTCACTCCCCAGAAGCTTCCATTTAGCACTGGAACGAAAGGCTTCCATCTGCTTTACCTCTTCTGGCCGCTCATCCACAAACTCAGCCACCTGTGGAAGTGAGAACAACACTTGAAGGAAATCCACAGGATCCAGCCAAGCAGCAGTGCTATCTGAAGAACCTGAAGTTATGACTATTCCACTCCTAACAATACATGGCTCACAAAGACCCAAAACAGCCCTGAAGAAACAAGAGTGGTCCTCAGTTACATGTGCTCCATAAACATGTGAATGTCACTGGATGGTTTAATTATATATCTTTCTCTGACTCATCAATTTCCCTCCAGATGTTCATTTCTTTTATTACAAACCTTTTTATTAACTTGCCTGGTGTAACAACTGCCACTCAAAGCTAAAAGCTAAACTCCTTTTACCTGTTTACCACTCCATTCAGAGTAAAAACATAGGCAGGGTTCCTGTCATACCTATCATCCATTAAGGAATTTGGACTCCTTATGAAAGCTTTACTGTAGATCACAAAGATAGTTTTTCTAGAATTCCACCAAAAGAAGTCATGAAAATGTACAAAGACTCATAGAATCTTTAAGGGATAAGACCATATTTCCTATCACCCAAATTCCCAAATAAGTCTGGAATCTTCCCTACAGTATCCTTGATAAATGATCACTCATGTAGTCCCTCCTGACAGAGAACCAACTCACTGACAGGGAACTCATGTTACAAGGTGGTCCGCTGCATCTGGGGGCTAGAAAGTTCTTGGTTGTATTGGACCCGTATCTACCTTCCTGTAACTTCTTTCTATTCACCCAAGTTCTGACCTCTGATGCAAATGATCCTCTTTCCACATGACAGACCTACAACTATGAGCAAAGCACTGTTTTGTGCTTTACTTATATTACCTCACTCAATCTTCACAAAAGCCCCACAAAGAAAGGCTCTACATTTCTAAGAGCAAAGTATGGCTCAGAGACGTAACTATCTCCTTTCCACCTTGTTTCTCAGCAATTCTGAGCAAGAGTCCCATAGCCATACCAATGCTAACTTATTTACCTATGCTTTTGACCACCTTGCTCTTACTTATCCTTCAAAACTCAATTCAGATATCTCCATCCTTCAAGGAATCTCCCATCTTCATGGGCTAAAAACTGTGCTCGCTCCCTTGGGTTCTAAGAGCACTTGGCACGTATGTGAGTGGCTTCCCCATTGGTGCAGCTGGTAAAGAATCCACCTGCAATGCAAGTGATGCAGGAGACACAGTTCAATCCCTGAGTCAGGAAGATCCTTGGAGAAGGAAATGGAAACCCACTCCAGTATTCTTGCCTGGGAAATCCAGGGACAGAGGAGCCTGGCAGGCTATAATCCATGAGGTCGCAAAAGAGTCAGACACAATTTAGCGACTAAACAACATATGTGAACTATATCTCCAACATTCATCATATCGCTGAAATTATTTGAAATTCAGTCTCCCATTCTAAGGATATGACCTCTAAAGTATAAACACTATATTCTACTAATCTACATACCTGCTGTACCTAGGCAAGAGTATACAATCTTAAAGCTTAGTTCAATCAGTAAATAAAAGGAACAAGTAACACATCCTTTCATGGAAACTGAACAGTGTTTTTAAGGTATGTTCCAACAAATTGAACCATGGCTAATTCTAATCACAACTCTTTATCACTGACATTGAGGAATCCTGTCTCTCTATGATTAGTTCCTACTTCTAGGCAGATGGAGCCCTCCATATACAAAGACTGTATATAGGCATCATCAAAGAAAACTACTTTAAAATAGCTCCTGGAAAATGTCACCTCTTCTCTGACCTTAACTTTCCTCCTTACTATCTACCCTGCATTGGAAGCTGAGATTAAGAGGCTTGCATTTCAAAGTCCTCAGAGCCTCAAAAAGATACATACCACAGGCAAATCTCCATCATCTTCCTCTTCTTCCTTTTCTGCTTTAGTGGTTGAGATAGATGTCCAGCTCACGTCATCATCCACAATTCGCATTCTAAAGGTGAAAAATAAAAGACCAAAAAAAGAAGAATCATTCTTGGATAACAGCCCACAAACATTCATCTCTGGTTTTAGGCTAACGTTCAAAATCCTGTAAGATCCTACGGTCCATTCTTTGCCAGTATGGCCAATTTCATCTTGCACCACTGTCTCCTCAATTCACTACTCACTAGTCATCTTCTGATGCCTAGAATGAGCCAAATTCCTTTCCATATCAGTTTCACATATTCAGTTTCTTCCCTCTGCCTGACCTACTCTTCTTATTCTCTACTGAGAAACTCTTAGTCATTCTTAAAAGCCTAGCAGATATATAAATTCCTTGAGCAGACCTTACAAAACTATTCCCCTTACCTCTCCCAACTAAGAATCCCTGTTACACATTCTTGGAGTACTTTCATTTATCACAAAGGAAATAAATCAACTAGTTGCATAATTAGTTCTTTAAAGACTGTATCCCCATTAAACTATAAGCTCCATCAGAGTAGGGACAGTGATATCTCATTCACAGTGACATCCTCACTGTGACAGATGAAGTACTCAATAAATGTTTGTTACATGGATCAACTATGAATGAGTCCAAAGAATAATGACTGCCATGATGTAAACCATTATTATTAACAGTTATTATTTGAAAAGCCAGATTACTAATCACAACAACCATTTAATATAAGTGATATAATTCAATATTACTGTGACTTTAAAGATGAAAAAACTGAGGCTTAGAGAGATGAAATACCTTGTCCAAGGCCACACAACTCATCAAGTGGCACAGCTAGGACTGAAAGACTGACCAATGTTACTTTAAAGCTCAAGACAATTTCACTACAAGGCACTGCCTCCAGGAAATCCACACAAGTCAGAGGGGTCAGAAGACAGCAAGAATAACGCAAGAACCAAAGAGTTAACTAACTAAATGGGTTAGTTTTTTGGAACTATTTGACTTTACAGGGTATATTAGTTTCTAGAGCTGCCTAACAAAGGACCACAAACTGAGTGGCTTAAAACAACAGAAATGTATTCCCTCACAGTCCAGAGAATTCAAGTCTGAAATCAAGGTGTGTGCAAGGCAATGTCCACCAGGAAAGGTTCCAGGGAAAGATCTTTCCCTGACTCTTCCAACTTCTAGTAGCCTCTGTCGGCTGCATAAATCCAGTCCAGCCTCGGCCTCCATCTTCACCTGGTAATTTCTCCCTCTAAGCCTGTTTCTGTAGCCAAATTTCTCTTTTCTTAAAAGGACACTCGTTTATACTGGACATCTTAACTAATTATATCTGCAAAGACCCTACTTCTAAATAGTGTCACATGCTAAGGTTCTGGTTTGGAGGGGAGGGACAGTACTCAACCCAATACCCTAGGCCACATAAGTTTTCTCGTTTGAACAGTGGGGATAGCAAAAATATCTACTTCTTAATACTGTTATGACTCTTAAATAAAATCCTGTCTAAAGTACTCACAACGGTACCAGGCACATGACAAGAACGGTATAAACGTGAGTTGGTATTGTTGGTAGTAGTAGTAGGAGTAACAGGAAGTGAGCACAGGTCAGGACCCGAGTCCTTGGCTTAGGAGAGCCCGCACGGGCAGGTTCTGTGCCGCTAATATCCCAGCACAGAGCCTTTGAATTCGTTTCACCTTTATTCTCAGGACACAATATTGACTTTCTGCGGGAGAACGGAATGCTACAAAGGCGGGAAAAGACTAATAAAAGTTACAACCCGGCCTGAACACACTGGAGATACTGCCCAGGGGCGCGAGCAGCGGCCTGAGAGGGCTCTGAGCACAGGCAGGGTCAGGCGAGCAGTCAGGGGCGCGCGGCCGCCGGGGCCGCCGGCGAGGAGCCCAGCAGGAGCCGGGCCGAGGGCGGAGCGGGAAGGTAAGGGGCGGCGGGCCGCGAGGACCTCACCCCGCCAGGGCCAACTCACCCCTTGCCGCCGGCCCCGCTAGGCTTCGGCCGCTTTTTCCGACGCTTGCGGCCGGACTCAGGGCCCCCGTCGACGCCGGCATCTGCCCCAGACAAGTAACGCTTCAGGTACTCGGCCTTGGAGAGCGGTGGAGCTGCCGCCATGGCAGCGGCGGGAGACGGCTCGGGGCTAGGGACAAAACTGTTGAAGGCGAAACGGAACAGCGGCGAACTAGAGGGCGGGGCCAGGACCGGACGTGACGGTACGTTGGAAGTGCTGGGCGGACAGGTGTGAGTCTTGGAATCTTGGAGGGCCGAAGAAACAGGAACACCCACTCTTACGGGGCCCACTCTTCATCCCCTCTGACCCGGCAATTGTGTTTCTTCTCTTCGTCCTTCCATCTGCTCAAAGAACTGTGCAGCAAGCGCTGTTGTGGTCTCGAGGCTACATCCGTGACTCCAACAAGACTTCCCCCAGCAGCTTCAGAAGCACCAGTCATGGGCTCTGGAGTTGCAGTCCATCTACGTTTGAGTTCTGGCTCGGTAACTTGCTAAATGTGAGAGGCCCGGGGCAAGTTACTTAACAAAATGGGGATAATAATGACATGGAACTCAATGATTAGGTGGACTAAGATAATATTACTGTGCAAAGTGCTTCGGACAACTGGCACATTGTGTTTAAGTAATTTTTAATATGTTTAGGAGGAGAGCAATCTGCTTTAAGGGGCTTTCAAGAGAGTAATTCAGGATTCCAAACCCAGTATAATTATGATGAAAAATATGGTAGTTTCTAACCTATGTAACTTACCCACATTTTTTTTTTTTAAATTTTTATTAGTTGGAGGCTAATTACTTCACAACATTTCAGTGGGTTTTGTCATACACTGATATGAATCAGCCATAGATTTACACGTATTCCCCATCCCGATTCCCCCTCCCACCTCCCTCTCCACCCGATTCCTCTGGGTCTTCCCAGTGCACCCGGCCCGAGCACTTGTCTCATGCATCCCACCTGGGCTGGGGATCTGTTTCACCATAGATAGTATACATGCTGTTCTTTTGAAACATCCCACCCTCACCTTCTCCCACAGAGTTCAAAAGTCTGTTCTGTATTTCTGTGTCTCTTTTTCTGTTTTGCATATAGGGTTATCGTTACCATCTTTCTAAATTCCATATATATGTGTTAGTATGCTGTAATGTTCTTTATCTTTCTGGCTTACTTCACTCTGTATAAGGGGCTCCGGTTTCATCCATCTCATTAGGACTGGTTCAAATGAATTCTTTTTGACGGCTGAGTAAAATTCCATGGTGTATATGTACCACAGCTTCCTTATCCATTCATCTGCTGATGGGCATCTAGGTTGCTTCCATGTCCTGGCTATTATAAACAGTGCTGCGATGAACATTGGGGTACACGTGTCTCTTTCAGATCTGGTTTCCTCTGTGTGTATGCCCAGAAGTGGTATTGCTGGGTCATATGGCAGTTCTATTTCCAGTTTTTTAAGGAATCTCCACACTGTTCTCCATAGCGGCTGTACTAGTTTGCATTCCCACCAACAGTGTAAGAGGGTTCCCTTTTCTCCACACCCTCTCCAGCATTTATTGCTTGTAGACTTTTGGATAGCAGCCATCCTGACTGGCGTGTAATGGTACCTCATTGAGGCTTTGATTTGCATTTCTCTGATGATGAGTGATGTTGAGCATCTTTTCATGTGTTTGTTAGCCATCTGTATGTCTTCTTTGGAGAAATGTCTGTTTAGTTCTTTGGCCCATTTTTTGATTGGGTCATTTATTTTTCTGGAATTGAGCTGCAGGAGTTGCTTGTATATTTTTGAGATTAATCCTTTGTCTGTTTCTTCATTTGCTATTATTTTCTCCCAATCTGAGGGCTGTCTTTTCACCTTACTTATAGTTTCCTTTGTTGTGCAAAAGCTTTTAAGTTTCATTAGGTCCCATTTGTTTAGTTTTGCTTTTATTTCCAATATTCTGGGATTTGATACCAGTTGTCCCCAGATTTTGTGCAAACTCTCCCCAATGAAAAGAACCTGGATCTATTGATGTTTTCAGCATGGCAAAAGAGAGAAGCTAGAGAGAATGAATTCTAACACTCAAGTTTGGGAAGATTTTTCTTCTTGAGGTTTTAAGAGCTGTACTTGAATTATCTTATTTAACCCTCACATTTCTCACGTGGTTTTATTACCTTTACATTACAGATGAGAACACTGAAGCGTGGAGAGATTAAGTTGCCCAACTTCACATAGCTAGAACATATGACCCTTGGGATCAGAGACTAAAAAAGTGGAGTGCAAGAGGTAATCCAAATTTTTTGAAAAATAAGTTAGTTTGTATATTTTACTTATCTCACCATATGCTCAATTTTTTGGTCACTGTTTTAAGGGATATATATTAGTCAATGAGGCATTATTATACTTAATAAATAAAAACACATATCTTGGGACACAGGTTCAAAAAATATACCTGATAGAACAGGTTTGAGATTACCGCCCTGAGGCCTGAACTTTAAACCACTGGAATACTGAGTGGGCACAGCACAGGCCCAGAAAGACAAGAAGGCTGAGTCTCTTAGGGCCTGTGAGAAGGGGCACTGGATTGATAGGGCCTCACTAGCTGGAAGGCCCCATGGATCCATTCACAACACCACCTTGGCATCTAGTCCACTTTAACGTATCTCAAGCTGAACTCCACAGCCCAGCGTCCTCCCTGGTGTGAGTAGGCATTGGAAAAGTCTCACAGTTCTGCTCCAGGAATGTTACCAGTAGAGTCCTCTCAACCCCATCACCTCCTGCCCATTTCTGTCTTCAGTTCCACCTCCAACCATTCTACTGACTACCAAATCTTAGCCTGACAAAGCCAAGCTCAGGGCTCAAGCCTACCTCACAGGGCTCAAGGATCAAATTAATTCACAACCAGTGGCATGGCCAGAGGGGCATGGATTCAATCCCTGGTTGGCCCTTTCTCTGCAGTTCCATCTAATAAGGCAAATGCCCCGCCTTCCCTGGCACTACCCAGACCCCTTCCCTGCTTGACATTCCTCCATAACATGGTGAATCATCTGACACTGTTCTTGTTGGCTTGGACAACCCCCACCCACTCTGTCAACTCTCCCCACTACACTTGAAGCTCCATGAAAGCAGAGCTTTATTTTCTTCAGTTCTATGATGTACCTGCACAAAGCAAGCATTCGAACATCTACTGAAGGAGTGAATGAAATGCCAGCTCCACTCCCCAAGTTACAGTTGCTCCACTAGAATAAATTTTCTTCAGGAGGTTGAATTCTACCAGCATATCAAACAAGGACAGAGTGAATTCAGAGGCCAGGGCCACCATTTTAATGAGAACTTCTTCACCTGTCCTAGACGCCCTCCCCTCAGAAGACTCTTTCTGTTGACAGTCAGTGTTTTATATACCCAACCCAATTCCCAAACTCCAGATGTAGATGTCTTCCACCTTCTCCCAACTCTTCAGAGTTCCAGCCCTATATGAGAGAGCACTGTGTGGAGGGAGGGTAAAGACTTGAAAGGGAAAAAGTGACAATGACATGCCCGATGGTTCATTTCTGGGTTTCTTTCCATGCCAATTCAAATCCTTCAAAGTAAGGTCAAGTAACCCAAGAGGTTTGTATTTCCATCACAAACTGTTCAGAAAGTGTGCCCAGATCTCCAACTTAGACCAGGTGTCCTCCCTGCATGGGCAAGGCCTGGTAGGGGGGCAACTCCAGCCTTTTCCAAAAGCAATAAATAACCCCGTCGTCTGAGTAGCGCTGGAGGCTGGCCGAGAACCGCCACTGCTACCGCTGGGCAGGCAGCCCTGTCTCATAGCCCTCTGTCTTCATGTCGTTGAGCCCCAGCTCCTCGTTTTGGTCAAATGTGCGCTTATAATGCTCTACCTTCATCTCAGGATCATCTTCAGGTGCATACACATTCTGCAAGGCCAAGGACAGATCATCAGTGCCTCTGCCATCCTACCATCCCCCTCCCCCTGGCAACTTCTGAATTTCCACTGTATCAAGACCTTAATGAGTTTTTATTCTTTTTTTTGCCAAGCAGCATGCAGGATCTTAGTTCCCTAACTAGGGACTGAATCCATGCCCCCTGCAATGGAAGCACAGAGTGCTACCCACTGGACCACCAGGGAATTCCCTTCATTGTTTCGAAGGGCCTTCAACACCCAACAGCTAGGCTCAGCTCGTGAGCAGCAACAGAGCTCGCATGGGCTGGGAGGGGACTGCAGGGAGGAAAAGTGTCTATCTGCACCTTCTTACAAAGAAGGTAGCATACTCTTAATTGTGGAGCAATCTTAGAAAAGTTTTGCCTGATCCATAATAACTACCCAATAAATGTTAAAGTTACTATCAATCACCAGAGTATCTCCCTTGTGAGCTTAAAGTTTCCCGTCCTGGCCTCTGGACGACGCACCATGTCTCCTCGCTCTGCAGCCAGATTTGCAAAATGAAAACTCCGTGTTGTACTGAGAGCTGGGACTCCAGCTAGACCGGAGGAAGAGGAACCTGGGAGCCTCCTTTTTTCCCTCTTGACACACAGTCCCTTCCACCTCTCCCCCCTCCTCGTGTTCCAATTTCTGCTAAAAGTTTCCCTGATAAAAAGCAGTTCATTTAGAATTGAGTGTCTCAGTTTCTGGAGAAGTAATATGTGTTTAAGGAAGGTCAGGAAAGACATCTCTATGAAATACCAGGGAAGGTCTACTGTACCTGCAAGTAGCTGTTTCCTGCTGGATCATCCATAATAAAATGAGCCTTCAAAATACCCTCGAGGATCTAAAGGAGACAGAATTCAGCATGATCATGTAAATCTTACATAGCTCCTTGCAGGAAAGAGCTGTGTCTGCCAGCCTAATTTACAAGCAACCTAATTTACACTGTAGAATCACCCAAAGTTTTAAGAACTAGTGAAATGAAGGTACCTCTAGAGGTGAAGTGGAGAGGATCTAAAATAAGAATCTTTGATAGTTATTTAAGAAGCATCCCTATTTCCTCTCTCACCCCAAACAGATCAACAATTGTCCTTCCTCCATCCCAAGAGCAGATAGAGGATGCTGTGGAGAAGTGAGCGCAGAGCACTATGGCCTGGGGGACACTGACCCAGTGGAGGGTAGAGCAGAAGGAATCAAGAACAGGAAGTTAAGTGAGTGTAGCCTTATTGGAAACATACCCACCCCCAGTCCTGTTCCCACACTGGGCTCTCAGAACACTGCCAGCCAAGCCTTGACCCTCCGGCCAGGAAATGGAACACGCACTGCTGGGAATCTGACCAGCCCAAGAGGAAACACTTAACAACTCAAGCATTGAAGTCACCTCAACAAAGTGGCTAAGCTGAATCCCCCTCCAATGACCCAATGTCAATAAGACTCACCCCACTCAGGTGGTTTAGTCATCTACTTTTAAATAGACAACCAATGATTACCAGACATCTGAGCAAAGCCCCTAACATTGAAAGATAGAAATCAAATGGGGGGAAAAAAAAAAAACCCTTAGGAGGACTATGCAAGGAAAATTAAACATAAGAAAAACATATTAACATTCTCAAAGAGAAAAAAACACTACATCCTTAATACAACAGGATGCTATTTAAAAAAAAAAAGCAGGCAGAAGTATTGAAAGACCAAAAAAAGCCACTTGGAAAATGTCAGTGGAAATGAAAAACTCAATTAAAGGGCTGGAAAATTATTCTCCCGACAGTAGAGCAAACACAAAGAAACAAAAATAGGACAAAAAAAAAAAAATTACAGACAACCAGACAAGTCAGTCTAACATCCAAAACATAGAGATTTCAGAAAGAGAGAACAGAGAAGAAGCAATAGAGCATTTTTTACAAGCTCCCTAGAACTGAGCCACATGACTTTCCAGGTTTAAAGAATCCACCAAGTGCTTAGCAACAGTGGTTGAAAACTGACCCACACCAAAGCACATTCTGAAATTTCACATCACAGGAGACAGAAAGGTATCATTAAGATAGGTCACAAACAAAAGGTCAGGAAGCAGAATGCCTTCCAGCCTCTCAACAGCCAAACTGATAAACTGAAAGACATTAGCAGGAAATTGGAAGACTTTAGAAATTCTGATAAAAAATTATTTCCACCCAGAATTCTATCCCCAGCCATTCAGCTAGTACAAGAGTAGAATAAAGAAAGTCTCAGACATGCAAAGTCCTAGGAATTCTACTTCCCATGCACTTTCTCATGATGCTACTGGAAAAGATGCTCTAACAAAAAAAGGGAGAAAACCAAGAAAGGAGATGGCATGGGATATTGGAAACAGAATTCCCAACATGTTAGATGTTTTTATGTGGCAAGAAGGGGTATATAGCCTCCTGTTTGTTCACTGGAACCCCAGGACTGTAAACACTGACCAACCAGATCCTCTCACCTGGTCCAACTTCTGACTAAACTCCTGCAGTTTCTCCGTCTGGCCAGGACTGGAGCTGTCACCCAGTGTGAAAGGGTTCTTGGTTACCTGCAATAAATGGCATCCAGATTGCTAGAATGCTGGCTCACTGTTTGTTAGGTTTAACCATAAACCTGATGGAGGCGGGGGGCCAGGGGGGAGGGGTAGAGACCAGGGATGCCCATCGGGGAGGTTTGGTGTCTATTCTACACCACCTTCTGACCTAGGCAGCCACTCCTAAGACTGTGGATTAATCTGCCAAAGTGATAATGGGCAACATGAAACAAAAGCTATAGAAAGGTTCTTAAATAGGAACTCTAGTCCTTGTTTGAAGAAGCACAAAGTAAAGTTCAATTACAAAGACAAAATACCTAACAACTGAGAATCAAGTGAAATGATTCACTAAGAAACAAATATATGGGTTAAGTCAACACATACATATACATGTATGTTCAAGAGTTTCAGGTACTAAAAGGACCCTCATCCCATCTTACAGTGAAATAAATGACTTATTCAAAACCAAAAAATATCTATATCAGCCCAGAGTCAGGCCTGAGATTTTCCACTATGAACTTTCCATAAACTTAATGTCATAATCCAAAATAATGTTTAACTCAAATCAGTTTAAAAATAAAGAAACCTTGGTTATCAGCTCCAAAACCCAGGACCTTTGAGGCCTTCGAGCCCGTTCCCCCTCAGCCACACTGTGGAAGCTGCATGCACTATCCTCAGGGGACTCACCAGTTCCCGGATGTCTTTCAGCATCCCCTCCAGTGTGGTGAACTTGCCCCCAAGGACAGCCATTCCCAGTTCAAATTCCAGCTCTGGGATTTCCACACTGCATGTCTCAGACTGCAAGGTGAGAGATCAAATTAGGCTTTAAATCAGAAGCCCCTGGAGAAAGCTAACCAGAGTCCTCCTGCCAAATTAATACTACCAGTAACAGTCTGGGGACAAAGTCAGCTGTCCCAGTTTTCTCTGAATCTCCAATTAAAGCCAGACTCACTCCTGAAGCCAACTTTAAAAGGGGACATTCTGAGTCATGGCTCCAAGCTGGCAGGCATCCTGTCATTAAGAGTCCAGAAACAAAAAAAAAAAAAGAGTCCAGAAACAAGGGCCCTTACAGACACTAGAGGCAAAAGGCTGCCAAGTCATCAGAAAGCGCTTCTGGGTCACCTTCTGAATCTGCAGTTCCGACCATCGATTAACTCTACTCAGGGATCTTCAAACCCAAGGGAGTAAGGAGGTACCTCACAACCCCAGGACTTCTCCTATGATTGTGAGAAGACAGATTTCCCCTTGACACAGAGCCATGTGTGAAAGAGAGTCACTTCCCCACGCGGGCTGTCACCTTGAGCAGATCTCTGGTCATATCTGAGGGATCAGTGATGTGGAAGGTGATCCTGGTGCCCAAGGGCTCCACAGCTCCTCCAGATTTCACCTGCACAGATGGGAACAGTGTCAGCAGCAGCAGCAGAGGAGACGCCATCCTCACCTAGTCCAGGGAGTCTGGAGAGGGGGAGGGGATAAAGGCTTAGACCTCCACTCAGGCCCACTACTGGCTACCAAGGACAGTGCCTTCTATACCCACAATGGCAGCAGTCATCCATGCCGAAACCAGGGCAAGCAGGCCAGGAGCAGAGTGCCTAGCACCAGCAGCCTGCCAAAACATACCCCAGACCGCCAAGAAACTGAATTCACCTTGAAAAAAATGACTCGAGGTTGAAAGGGACTTTTAGTTGCATCTAATGGGTAGATTCCCTTCATAGTTTTTCTGGTTTAAGAATTTAAAATTTATGCTTGAATACACCCAGGAAAAGATTTTACACCCAGGAAAAGAATTTACAACCTTCCAAGGCAGACCACTCTATTTTCAGACAGACCCAGAAAGCTTTTAATTATTAAGCCAAAATCTGCCTCCCTGTACTTTCACCCCTCTGAGAGGTGAGTCAAAAAATGGGTCTCTTTCTTCCATATAACTAACTTTGAATGTCTTCAACAAGTTATGCTATTTCTAACTTTTCTCCTCTAAGCTAATTTCTAGTTGCTTCAAGAGGTCCTCACCCTAAGCAGCTTGAGAAAGGAAGAAAGCTAGATAAGGGTTACCCTCAAGTTAAGCTTCTTCCCAAATGACGAAGCCCACCCACCTCATTGGTCCGATGGCCGCAGTTCTCGCAGTTGGTAGCCATGATGATAACCTCCTTAAAGTGAGGGATTTCTGGAAGAGGGAATTAAGGAAATCTGCTTCCAGGAGAGCAAGACCACCCTCTGGGAAAGAACAAACCCAAATCTCACACACACACAGATGCTGGTCCCAGGACTGCAGGAAACAGATCACAAGCCTAAATCAGACAAGCCCCCAGAAGAGGGCAAGGTCACCACCCACAGTGATCCCCACTCATCAATGTTTGACAGCATGGCTCAGACCACACACAAGAGCCTAGAGACCATGGCCTAATTCTCTCTTTGAACCCAAAAGCCAAAGTGCACAGTCTCATCAGAGGCAACATCCTCCTCATCACTCAGAATAAAGCATATGCTTTCTTTGAAGGAAATATTTTCCAGACTGAACAGAATGTTCATGCCTGAGTCAGATGAAGAGCAACCCAACGGCCCGATGAAAGATACGAACTAGCTTCATGTTAGTCTGGGCTGGAGCATTGCATTCTGGGCAATTAGTGTTGAACTGGAGCACCTGGAACACAACATGGGGATGTAGGGTGAGCCCTCCCAGGCGGGCGAACCCTGCTCAGGCTAAAGACATTCTACTGGTACGCTGTTGGCCACCCGTGCTGTTGGTCAGGAAGAGACTGAACTGTGTCAGTCTCAGCCCACCACTCCTTCCTCCACAAGAGCCAATGTGACTCACTTCGTTTCTGATATCTTCCTCTTCTGGCTTCTCTTCTGGTGCCTCTGCCTAAAGTAGAAGAGACGCAAATCAAATGTTGGCACACAGACCTCAGCCTCCCCTGGAGGTGAGAGAAAATGCTCTGGCTTGCTTATGTCACCTGCCACCTTGTGGGTTTAACAAGGAAGTCAGAGAGCAAAGCCCTAGTCAAGGGAAGAACAGAGCTGACGCCAAGTAATCCAGAGTGCAAGGTAATTCCAGAGCATTCTTCGCTTCTTCAATGCACTCACCTGGAGCCCCAGCATTTCCTCCTGCTGCAGAGTCCGATTATAGTGTGTGATCACCAGGGCATCATCTTTCCGGGGAGCATGTGGGTTTTCCACAAAGCTGTTTCCTGAGGGATCATCAATGATCTAACATGGGTAAAGAGAGAGCAGTTACAACAAGAAATCACATACAATCCTCCATCTAACACTGAGGCAACACGGGAAAATCTCAGACAGTCTTATTGGTCTCTCCTCCCCTAAGTTTAGGGCACCTGGAGTCCCTCAATACTCACTAATGTGAAAGGAGAGGCCACTTGCTTTAGCTCTTTCAGTTTGGCAATGAATTCATCAATTCTTTCAGCCACGGCTTCTTTGTTCGCCTGACAGGAACAGAGAGTAGATCAGCCCTGGTGACAGACCTTATGCCCCCATTACTTCCAACAGGAAGTCACGACCCATCTTAGTGTAACTGAGAACACACTCAGGCTTCACAATAAGAAGTAGCAAATAAGGACGTCCCTAGGGATACAGAGGATAGGAATCCACCTGCCAATGCACAGGGCATGGGTTTGCTCTCTGGCCTGGGAAGATTCCACATGCTGTGGAGCAACTGAGCTCATGCGATTAAAGCCTGTGCGCCACAACAAGAGAAATCATTGCAATGAGAAGCCTGTGCACCACAACCAGAGAAAGTCCACGCGCAGCACTGAAAACCCAGTGCAGCCAAAAATTAATTAATTTTTAAAAATAAATAAATAAATGTAGCAAATAAGTTTGAAGTTTATGGATGGTGCCAGACAAGTCTCCTTTTTTCACTCATTCAGCTATTTAGTCCAGGCATTTGTACCAGGCAACAGACAACAGTAAATAAACAAGAACCCTTTCATGGGGCTTTATTTAAGAAAAGCAGAGACTTATCTGTCCACTTAAGAAGACAGATGACTAAATTTTTAATTTTATTATTTCACATATATATGTATATATAAAATGTCATAATAGATATAAGACACAATGGAACACTCAGGAAGCACAGATAAAACCAAGGGTGTTAGAAAAGGCTCTTCAGAGGTAACAGTACAGTGTCTGTCTGATAAGGCCTCAATGTACAGTGGAGGAGATGAAGTGGAAAGGACAGTGGTACAACATATGTAACATCCAGGCAGCTAGAGCATCACCATTCGTTTCCCCTCCAAGTTCTCCAACATTCAGTCAGAGACAGTTCAGCCACATGGGAAGGTGAACAAGTGTACAGAAGAAATTATTCCCTGAGCTGCTGCAATGAGAAAACCCCAGCTCACCCTTCGAGTGGGCTGATCCTGCTCCAGGCCAGAGATAGCACGGCTGATCAATCCTTCAACAGTAGTCAGAGCTGGTGAGTAAGAACAAAAGACAGGTCAGGCTTCGCTTTGCCATCAAGTGCCTGTATGACCCTGGGCAGTTCATTGAACCGTCTGGGCCTTGACTTCACCTATAAAATCAAGGAGGCAGGGAACAAAGTTCCATTCACCTCTAGTTAAGAGTGATTATTATAGACAATTCTGTAATAAGTACGTCACAGTGTTACTATCACTACCTTAAGCTACTTTATCTAAGCGCTCTGCTGAGGTTAAACCAATGAAGATCACAAGGATGTGGCCAAATCCATACATAAGCCACTACACCTGGCACCAAGAGTTCTGCAAGACAGTAAGATTCAGGCCAGGCATGAACAGCGCAAACACTCTGATCTTAAATATACCTCCTTTCTGGCTGAAGGCAGGAATTTCAAAATCCAGCTCTGGGATCCTAGTGGTGGCAGAGTCAGTCTTCACTACTTCTCTATCCATGTCCTGGGCAGAACGAAAAACCTTCAGTCCACAGAAGTCAACAATACTGGAGCCCCCAGCCCAGCTGTTTTCTTTCCTCTCCCCACTGGGGGCAGTCCAGACTGCTCCTGCGGAATAGCACCTTGATGTGAACCAGCCACCCAAATGGCTAGAGTACTATTCGTAACTACTGCTCATTTGATACCTTCTGATACTACTGCTTCATTTGATACCTTACAAAGCAGGTTCACAAGTCTTACCGCACCTGAGCAGATGATGGCACCAACGCCATTTTACAAAGGAGGAAACTGAGGCTTGGACCCTTAAGTGGATTTATTTGAGGTCCGACCACCTGGACGGAAGCTCCGACTCCAGTCCCCAAGCTTTCTCTAGGACACCAGGGTAACTGCCCTAGGCCCCTCTCACCTCCTGAGCCCTGACAGTCAAAGTGTAGCGCACTCCCTGGTCCTGGATCCTGCCCGCCGACTGGATCTCCGTGTTGTTCCAGCCACAGTGCTCGCAGGAAAAGGAGCTCACGATTATTTCTCTGAAGAAGGGGATCTTGGTGAGCAGGAGGCGCGTCATGCCCTGTGGAAGCAGAAAACAGTTAAGGAGAGTACCAATGAAACTCCCAACCCCCCATCTACTGAGCCCCAAGAGTGCCTCGCCTCCAGGTCCCCAGTTGGGCCAGCCTGCCAGGATCGCCGACCCCCGCTCCTCCCCGACTCTGCCTAACCCTCCAGCCGCCCGCGGCCGCTCTCTCGCCTCACATTGCGGTAGCAGTTCATGCACAGCGACTCGATCTCAGTGGGCTGCTGCTCCTCGTCCTCAGCACTGATAGGCCGGAACAAGTGCCCCGGCCCGGGATCCCGAGCCGGGGCGGGCGAGGGAGCGGCAGCCGCCGCCGGGAGCCCAGGCTCCACAGCCCCACCGGCCGACATCACCACGCGAAGATCAGGCCTCAACTTCCGGCTTTTGCCTCCCTCTCTTGGCCCCACCCCTTCCTCCGGCACTTCCGACAGCTACGCCCACACCCTCCCGCCCCGCCCCTTCTTAAAGAGGCCGCGGACGTCTCTCGGAGACCTATCCGGCCTGGTTTACCAGTTGCCGGATTATCCAGTCCTGCCTTGAGAAGTCATCTGGGTCCAGGCTTTGTTTCCATTTCAGTTCTGGCGTCACTGCCTCCAAAGCGTCCTCTCAGACCCAGGGCAGTTTTATTGATCCTTTGCAATAGCTCCGTCGCACAGGGTTCTAACTGTTGGTCCACAAGTCTAACTACAAGAGCCTTGACCGCAAGGGGCCTGGCCATCCATAGGTATCCCCGAGGAGGTGCACTCTGACCTGGATTTGCTTGGATCCACCTTTGGGCCACATGCTGCATCAGCTCTAGATCACCCTCCCTTAGTCCCTTGATCACTCTCTCCCTATCTGTTCTTCTCACTTCCTGTTTCTGTCCAGGTAAACCCCTGCCCAAATTCCAGCCGCAAATACACAGCCTTCACCTTTACTCCTCCCGGTCATCCCCACCACATTGGACC
Organism: Cervus canadensis; assembly: GCF_019320065.1. Classification (NCBI taxonomy): domain Eukaryota; kingdom Metazoa; phylum Chordata; class Mammalia; order Artiodactyla; family Cervidae; genus Cervus; species Cervus canadensis. The sequence goes on from NC_057396.1 coordinate 24,511,922, forward strand.
TCAGCTGACTCACCCCTCCTGGTTTCCTAACAGCCGCCACCAAGAACACCTCTTTGGAGGGTTAAACTTTCCCTAGGCACGTTTCCCCCAGTTCAGTTGCTAAATCGAGAGTGTCATGGGAGAGGTCCAGTCTGCAGGCTCATGAAGCCAGACTGAGGTGGGATTCATGCTGTGAGGGAGTGTGGTGGTGAGAACCCTGTGCCAGGCAGGCTGAGCTGGAAAAATGCTGCCCAGGATGTCCCAAGGGTACAGGACTGGGTGTGCTCACCCTCTCCTCTTCCTTCCACTTCACCCTCCCTCGATTTCCCAGCGAGCTATAAGGAGTTGGGTTGCTCCTAAGTGGTGAATCTGTACATAGGGAATGGTGGAGGTGAGGGGATGTAAGATTTTGAGGGTTGTCACTTGAGAAGATTGTCAGTCATAAAAAGAGACATTGTCAAAAAAGAGTCCATTCAAAATCTGGAACAGCAGGGACAACAAAGACCGGCCACCTCAGGAGCCTGTATCTAATGCACACTGTCCTGCGATAAGCAGATGGGTGAGCCATGCAAGTGCAAAGGAAGGGTCTCCATTGTGCTCAGTTGCATCCGACTCTCTGTGACCCCAAGGACTGCAGCCCACCAAGCTCCTCTGTCCATGGGATTTCCCAGGCAAGAATACTGAAGCGGGTTGCCATTTCCTTCTCCAGGGGATCTTCCTGACACAGGGATCGAACCTACATCTCTCAAGTCTTCTCCATTGACAGGCAGGTTCTTTACCACTAGCGTCACCTGGGAAGCCCAAAGGGTCTCTAGCCCAGGCACAAACAGCTGTCAGCCCAGGCAGAGCAGCAGCCCTCCAAAACTGAACTGGGAGGGGGTCAATGAGAAAGAGTAGCGAGGGACTGGAGAGGGTGACGAGGTGTTTGGTGATAATGGTGAGGCCACTGCTTTCAGACATAGTCCAAATGAGAGTCACACCAGGCAAATAAGCTTCCGTCATAATAAGCATCTATTTCACTTGTGTCAGAAGTCTAGACTTCCATCTGGGAGTCAAGAGGGAGGGGCCAGAGATGGGGAGGGCACACAGTAGGCTTCCCAGAGAGTTTAAGAAGCCCCCACAGTTTGGAGGGCTCAGTGGACTGTTTAGATGTAGTGTTATGTCAGGAAATCCATGCTCAGCTCCCTCCCATCACAACCCAGACCATTTGGCCCCACCAGCATCAGCCAACAGATACACACACACACACACACACACACACACACACACACACACATACACACACACCCCATCACAGGTTCCCCTCATCATTTTCTCTTTCTCCCTTCTCTTCTTCCAGCAGAAGCTGTCATGACAGCCCTGGGGAGAAAAGAGCTCCTGTCTGTGGACCAGCGGTAGTAGTGGCCACCAGGTGGCCAGAAATGATCAGAGCCAGATCCTGGGATAAAGAGACACAGGCCTCCAGCACCATGGCAACAGGCTTGCAGGTCATGAGCTCCTACATAGAATGTCTCTTTTCTGCCCTCTCTCGCGACCCCAGAATGGAGCAACTCAGGAGGATTCCCAAATGAGCACGGGAAGCCGGGTTTGCAAAGCCTGGTGAATGTAATGCATCTGGATGGGGGAATTGCAGGAGACCCCAAAGCCTAGGATGACAGCCCTTTGGGTGGCCTCAGCTATCCTGTGCAGGACCCTCCACCCTCTGCCCGACTGGCCTCTGACACGCACATAGCATCTTGTTAGAGGCTCAGATCGCGGGCTCTCCAGAGTGCGCGTGGACAAGTAGACCCTCAGGGCTCTCCCCGATGGCCCGGACTATGGTCGCGAAGGCTGTAGTTGATGTCTTCCCACAGATCGTCGAGGCGGGCCTGCAGCTCGCCCCGGGCCTTGCCTCTGTCGGCTTGGAGGAACTCCGGGGCAAAGGCACTGTGGCCTGGCGGAGGCGGTGCCAGCTGCTGCTGGACCTGCTCGGTCTCTCGGTCAATGGCGTGAGTGAAGGCGGCAATCTGCCGGAAGGTGTCATGGCGGAAAGCCTGGAGTCGTTGGCGCACCTCCTGGGACAGCACCTGGGGATCCGGTTGAGCTGCTTCCTCCGCATCGTCGGCGCGGGCGCCAGCAAAGGCGCTGAGCTCCTCGCGCAGCTGGTCTAGGTTCTGCTGGATGCGCTCGTGCAAGGCCTTGGCCTTGAGCGTGAGCTTGCGCGAGAGCATCTGCACGCAGCGGCTGAGGCGCTCGGGGCTGGCGATGGCGTGCGGCGCCACGCTGCGGTGCAGCTCCTGCACGTGGTGCCCGATGCCGGACACCAGGCGCTCGGCGTAGGGGTGGAAGAGCGCCTTGACGCGGCCGGTGTGGTGCGCCACGCGGTTCTGCAGCTCCCGCAGCAGGCCCCGCGCCTCGTCCACGCCCCCCAGCAGCTGGGCTTTGGTGCCCTCTCCGACCACGCGCAACTGCTGCTGCAGCTCGTGCACGCGCAGGGCCACCTGCTCCATCAGCTCCACCGTGTAGGGCTGCAGCTGCCGCCGCAGGCCCTCCAGGTTCCAGCCCACGCGCTCATGCACCTCCGCCATGTAGGGCTCCAGACGCGCCCGCACCTCCTCCAGCTCCTCCTGCAGCTGCTGCCACATCCCCACCGGGTCGCGTGGGAGCCCGAGAGGCTCCCTCCCCTGCCCGTTCAGAGGGCCCAACTTTTCCAGGAACTTGTCCATATCGCTGAGGTCTGGCTCAAGTCTGTCTTTCAGGCTCCTGGGGGAGGGGACAGACAATCGAGCCATCAGTCGGCTAGCCCACTCACCTCTGCTCCGAAGACATCGCTCACTGATCCTCTGGGGAAACCAAGGATGCAGGGCGGTGGTCCCAAGCCAACGGCGCTCCTAAGGCAGGAATTACAAATGTGGCACAGATCAACACTGATCTGGACAACACATGTCCAGATCAACACTGCTCAATTCCTTGTGCACACAGGCACCTGGACTCACATAATCCTTCCGTTCTGGAAGCTGCAACCAGGAGTCCCCTCCCCTGCTCCCTGGTCCCACGTTCCAACGGACATAAAGGCAGCAGATACAGAGAAATCAGAGGCGGCTGCCGGCAGAGGGTGCCAAACAGCCTAGGACGGCCAGGATAGCCGGCAGAACTAGCACCGCTCTGTTCTCTTCCCAGGTGACGCTAGTGGTAAAGAACCCGCCTGCCACTGTTGCTGCTGCTGCTAAGTCGCTTCAGTCGTGTCCAACTCTGTGCGATCCCATAGACGGCAGCCCACCAGGCTCCGCCGTCCCTGGGATTCTCCAGGCAAGAATATTGGAGTGGGTTGCCATTTCCTTCTCCAATGCATGAAAGTGAAAAGTGAAAATGAAGTCGCTCAGTCGTGTCCGACTCCTAGCGACCCCAAGGACTGCAGCCTACCAGGCTCCTCCATCCATGGAATTTTCCAGGCAAGAGTACTGGAGTGGGGTGCCATTGCCTTCTCCGGCCTGCCACTGTAGGAGATGTAAAAGACGTGGGTTCGATCCCTGGGTGGGAAAGATCCCCTGGAGGAGGGCACGGCAACCCTCTCCAGTATTCTTGCCTGGAGAATCCCATGGACAGAAGAGCCTGGTGGGCTATGGTCCATAGGGTCGCAAAGAGTCGGACACAACTGAAGCGACTTAGGAGGCATGCTCTCTTCCCAGGGAGTGTGGGGAGGTTGAGGAACGGGGCAGCAGCAGCCATCCCACCCTCTGGTGTCTTCTCCCTTCTCCTGCACCCCTTGCCCTGGCCACTCACGTGGGCTCTCGTGCCAGCTTCTGCTGCTGCTCCACCTTGCCTTTGTCCCCGCTGCTCTGGCTGAAGTAGTCCCAGAAGCCTTTCCGTGCCTCCGTGGCTGAAAGCACTGTGGAGAGGGAGGGGGTGAACAGGGGCTGGGTTTCCTCCCTCAGTCCACCCACACCTCCACGGAGAAGTCAGTGTTGGAGACTCACCTGAGAGGAGGGCCAGAGCCCAGGTCAGAACTGCAGCCATGCTTGCCATGATGTTCTCTGAGAAGAAAGGTGAATGCAGGCCTGATGCAATTGAAGAGGCAAAGAAGGGACCCCTCCCAGGGGACTTGCCCCAGGGGGCCCTGCCCCAAAATCTGTTAACCCTTCCCTGGGGTGTAGGGAGCACAAGCTGTCAGGGCTCAAAAGGACTGACCTAGTTGAACGTGGCTGCAAGGGAAAGGATGTCTTCCTGGGATGGAATGAAATGCTCCTTTTTCATCTCATCAGATCATATGGAGTGTGGAGCTCAAACTGCTTAGTAAAATTTCCCTCCCATCCACTGCCCCCAGACCCCAGGAGCAGCTCCATCAGCCACTTCTGCCCCCTGTTCCCCTGCTCACTTATTCCTGCCCCCATTACACTTTTGGGAAAACTGAGGTATTCCCGGGATGAGGTTGGGGGGTGGAGGGAAGAAGAAATTCTGCCACAGTGCTCCAAGAGGAGGTCCTTAGTTCTTAGTCCCCATCCCCAGCTCTGCTCAATTAGGAAGCCGACCCACATCCCTCTGCCCAGCTGCTCACCTGCTCAGTTCTGGACACAGAGAGCAGACATTCCGCTTTATAGTCCAGGGCCTGGGCCTCTGGCAACAATCGCTTTGAGTAAATACCACGTGGAGGTTCAAAGAGGGATGACCTCAGCTGCCTCCCCATGCTTACCTCCTGCCCTTTTCTGGCACCTAGGGGGTTAAGAGGAGACGGCAATGGCACCCCACTCCAGTACTCTTGCCTGGAAAGTCCCATGGACGGAGGAGCCTGGTAGGCTACAGTCCATGGGGTCTCGAAGAGTCAGACAGGACTGACCGACTTCACTCTCACTTTTCACTTTCATGCATTGGAGAAGGAAATGGCAACCCACCCCAGTGTTCTTGCCTGGAGAATCCCAGGGACAGAGGAGCCTGGTGGGCTGCCGTCTATGGGGTCGCACAGAGTCGGGCACGACTGAAGCGACTTAGCAGCAGCAGCAGGGGGCTAAAAAGTGCCCTAGTATCTGGGTGCTTCCCCAGTAGAAAAATGCTTCCTGGAAAGTTTTACAAGGAGTGGGCCTGAATTCCTCATGCAGTTCCCCCTAAACCCATGACCTCCAGCCTTCCCGCAGACCTGCTGGCTGGCCCACCAATAGAGACAAGCCTGTTTGTTGCTGAGGGCCCTGCTCTTACTCAACTGCCCAGAAGCACTGTGTCCCCAGACAGACAGGGACAGTGTGTAGCTGCCAGTCTGAAACTGAGCAACTCTTGACAGCTCTGCCGGGGGCTACTCAGACAGCCTGGGAAGAGCCAGCATCAGTAGGCTTGAAGATCCACCCACCTCCCACTTTATGAAATAATCCTGAAACAAGCTGGGGGAGTTAGATGTAGTGAGAGGCATCTGGGCCAGGGGACACTGGGCCCAAAGGGTGGGAGCAAGAAGAGGATTCTCCCTGTGGGAAAAGGCTGAACCCTACCCACATGGCCTCTGAGGAAGAGAAGCCAAAAAGCCCAGACTTCCTCTGATGACATGCCCACTGCATGTACTTAAACACATACATTCATAAACCCCTGACTTTTGCTTCTAAATGTATCTTTTTGAAATTTTTATCTGCTTGTGGTTGTGCTGGGTCTTTGTTGCTGTGCAGGCTTTTCTCTAGTTGCAGCGAGCAGGGGCTACTCTCTAGTTGTGGTGCATGAGCTTCTCATTGTGGTGGCTTCTCTTGATGGGGTGCACAAGCTGTAGCTGCTCCGTAGTATTTGAGATCTTCTCAGACCAGGGTTTGAACCCGTGTCTACTGCATTGGCAGGCAGATTCTTTACCACTGAGCCACCAGGGAAGCCCTGTAAATGTGTCTTGAATTGATCTTCTCTCCTCCATTTCCACCACTGGTTGCATCACTGCCCCACTCACCTCTCACCTGGACCACATTCTTAGCCTCCGGCAGGTCTCCCTGCCACAATCCTACCTATTCAATCTACTCTGCTGTGGCTGTTTCCAACCCACTTCCAGCCTTTTCTTCTGCCACACAAACCCTTGGCATTCCCTGAGCATGCCACCTCTTTCAGGACCCTAAGCCTTTGCATCTGCTGTTCCTTCTGTTTGAAATATCCCTTGGTGAACTCATATTCATCTTTTTTCAAGTCTTAGTTTGTATTAGTTAAGGTTAGGCTCAGCTGCAAATGACCAAAAAAAGGAGAAAATGAATAGTTTAAACAAAATTGATTTCTATTTCTCTCTCATGTAAAACATAGACCAATCAAGCCTCCTTCTGTCTGTCTTCTTATCTTCTTCAACAAAAGCTCATGTCCAAGTTTCAGCTGCTTCAGCTCCAGCCTTCAAGTCTACATCCCAACCAGCAGGAAGGACATGTTCCCTCCCTTTAAAGACACATCCCAGAAATTGTTCTTACCATGTTTAATTACATCCCATTAGTCAGAACATAGTCATGTGGCTATACTTAGCTGAAAAGGAGAATGGGAAATGTAGTCTTTATTCTGGATGGCTGTATTTCCAGCAGGGAAAGAGTTGTATTACTCAGGAAGAAGAGAAAAATGCTTTCAGGAGGACAAGAGTAGGCTCTGCTGCACAGGTTCAATATCACTCTAAATGCCCTCTTCTGTCCTCACCCATCTCTGGAGACAGACAATTCCATGCTAACCATGGAACATTTTGCATGTTCCTGAAGTATAGCACTTACTATCCTGCAGTGCAATGATTTGTTGACATATATGAGATTTCTCTGAGTACAGGGACTTTGTCTGATTCATCTCCATGTCCTCCTATTATGTTTGGCACATTTCATGATACATAAAATTGAGTGATTGAATTCATTTATTCAATTGATTAAGGAACTAAGCTTTAGGGATATTAAATGAGTGTCCATCATCATCTAGTAAGAGATGCAGCCAGAATTGGAACCCAGGTGTTTATCTCTAATAGCTCGGGACAGCATGGGATGGAGCAGAAAGGGTAAGGAAACCAGGAGCTGGTTATGAAGGGCCTTGTGCAAGTAGTCACTGAAGGTTATATGATAGAAAGATCACTCTGGAAGCTGGAAGACAGAAGGGGAGGAAACTGTTTAGAGGCTGTTTGAATAACCTGAGAGATGATGAACTCTCTGAACTCAGGCATGGCAGTGAGGATTGGTAGGAGATAATATATTTGGACGAAATGAAGTAGTGAACTGATAGTACCTACTGATTGATTGGATGAAAGAGGCGGAGAGGAAGGAATCCAGATGTTTCCCAGGTTCCTGGGCAAGGAGGTAGACAACTGCATAACTTGTGTCCATTCAACAGATGAACAGGAACTGTTAAACAAAATATGCTATATTCATATATACCAGGGAATATTATTTACCCTTAAAAAGGAATGAATTCTGGTACATGCTACAAAAATGGAAGGATCTTGACAACACTATGCTAAGTGAAATAAGCCAGACAAAAGGATAAATCTTGTATGATTCCGTTTATACATGGTACCTAGAATAGCCAAACTCAGAGACAGAAAGTAGATCAGAGGTTATCAGGGACTTGGGGAGGGAGGAATGAACACGCATATACCACTCTACTTTAGATTTTATTCCCATATAGGTCATCACAGAGTATTAAGTAAAGTTCCTTGTGCTACACAGTAGGTTTTTATTAGTTACCTATTTTACATATGGTAGTATGTATGTGTCAATTACCACAATATTTTTTTAAAAATCCTTTCTGGTACTCTAGTGTTTTTTGCTGAAGCTATGCTATAAAAGGTGGCAAAAATACACAGAAGAACTATACAAAAAAGATCTTCATGACCCTGATAACCACAATGGTGTGACAACTCACCTGGACCCAGACATCCTGGAATGTGAAGTCAAGTGGGCCTTAGGAAGTATCACTGTGAACAAAGTTAGTGGATGTGATGGAATTCCAGCTGAGCTATTTAAAATTCTAAAAGATGATGCTGTAAAAGTGCTGCAGTCAATACGCCAGCAAATATGGAAAACTCAGCAGTGGCCACAGGACTGGAAAAGGTCAGTTTTCATTCTAATCCCAAAGAAAGGCAATGCCAAAGAATGTTCAAAGTACCATACAATTGCACTCATCTCACATGCTAGCAAAGTAATGTTGAAAATTCTCCAAGTTAGGCTTCAACAGTACTTGAACCATGACTCCCCGATGTTCAAGCTGGATTTAGAAAAGGCAGAGGAACCAGAGATCAGATTGCCAACATCCATTGGCTCATAGAAAAAGCAAGAGAATTCCAAAAATTCTCTTCACCAAAGAGAATTCACTACACCATAGCCTTTGACTGTATGGATCACAACAAACTGTGGAAAATTCTTCAAGAGATGGGAATACCAGACCACCTTACCTGCCTCCTGAGAAATCTGTATGCCGGTCAAGAAGCAACAGTTAGAATCAGACATGGAACAACAGACTGGTTCCAAATTGGGAAAGGTGTATGTCAAGGCTGTATATTGTCACCCTGCTTATTTCATTTCTATGCAGAGTACATCATGCGAAATGTCAAGCTGGATGAAGCACAAGCAGGAATCAAGACTGCCAGGAAAAATATCAATAGTCTCAGATATGCAGACAACACCACTGACATGGCAGTAAATGAAGAAGAGTCTCTTGATGAAAGTGAAAGAGAAGAGTGAAAAAGTTGACTTAAGACTCAACATTCAAAAAACGAAGATCATGGTATCCGATCCTATCACTTCATGGCAAATAGATGGGGAAACAGTGGAAACAGTGAAAGACTTTATTTTCCTGGGCTCCAAAATTACTATAGATGGTGACTGCAGTCGTGAAATCAAAAGACGCTTGCTCCTTGAAAGAAAAGCTATGATCAACCTACACAGCATATTAAAAAGCTGAGATATTACTCTGCTGATAAAGGTCCATCTAGTCAAAGCTATGGTTTTTCCAGTAGTCATGTATGGATGTGAGAGTTGGACCATAAAGAAAGCTGAGCATCAAAGAATTGATGCTTTTAAACTGTGGTATTGGAGAAGACTCTTGAGAGTCCCTTGGACTTCAAGGAGACCCAACCAGTCCATCCTAAAAGAAATCAACCCTGAATATTCACTGGAAGGACTGATGCTGAAGCTGAAACTTCAATACTTTGGCCACCTGATGCAAAGAACTGACCCATTGGAAAAGACCCTGATGCTGGGAAAGATTGAAGCCAGGAGGAGAAGGGGTAGACAAAGGATGAGATGGTTGGATGGCATCACTGACTCAAGGGACATGAGTCTGAGCAAGCTCTGGGAGTTGGTGATGGACAGGGAAGCCTGGCATGTTAAAGTCTGTCGGGTGACAAAGAGTCAGACACAATGGAGCGACTGAACTGACTGAAGCTATAAAGTATAACTGCACTTGATTGTCTGAATCATCATCATCACCACCGTTTCCAAGGTCTTTTCTGTGGTGCAGAGGAGACACCTGGAACCACATTTCCCAGAATCCCCTTCTCTCTGTGGGCCTAGATAAGAGTCACCAGTGTAAGATGCCAGGATAGAGACCTTTATTCTTCATCGGTTGTTGCAGGCAGATACACAGCCAGACTTGGAGTTTAAAGCAGCTTCCAGATGACTTTTTCTTCTTTTGTTAAATTTTTATTTATTTACTTATTTATAGCTGTGCTGAGTCTTTGCTGCAGCACATGGGCCCTCTGTTGCTGTGTACAGGCGTTCTCTAGTTGCAGCGAGCAGGGGCTGCTCTCTAGTTGCGGTGTTCAGGTTTCTCACAGCAGTGGCTTCTCTTGTTGCTGATTATGGGTTCCAAGGTTCCCAAGCTCAGTATTTGTGATGCACAGGCTTGAGGCATGTGGGATCTTAGTTCCCAGAACAGGGATCAATCCTGTGTTTCCTGCATTGGCGGATGGATTCTTAACCACTGGACCACGAGGAAAGCCCCCTGGGTGACTTTCTTAAGAATCACTCTCATTGGCTTTGCCAACTAAGATAATTCCCACTTGTAGGGGCTTCCCTGATGGCTCAGTTGGTAAAGAATCCACCTGCAGTGCAGGAGACTCCAGTTTGATTCCTGGGTCGGGAATATCTGCTGGAAAAGGGATAGGCTACCCACTCCAGTATACTTGGGCTTCCTTTCTGGCTCAGCTGGTAATGAATCCTCCTGCAATTGCAGGATACCTGGGTTCGATCTCTAGTTTGGGATGATCCCCTGGAGAAGAGAAAGGCTACCCTTTCCAGTATTCTGGTCTAGAGAATTCCGTGGAATGTATAGTCTGTGGGATCACAAAGAGTTGGACACAACTGAGCAACTTTCACTTTCCCATTTGTAGCCACTTACAGGTGAGTTTTTGAGAATCAGTCCTTCAAGAACTAACTGAGATGGTAACTCCTTCAGCCCTTCCAACAGTTTTATCAACCTTTAATTTCCTACAATATAGTCTTTCACACTTGAAAAACTGAGTGGCTTCTGTTTTTCTGGCCAAACCTAGAATAATACAGTAGGTAGATGCAAGACACACACACATGCTTCCCTGTTTGATGATATTTTATAGTTTTAGTTTTTAAAATGTTTGGGTCGGTTGGAGGTAATTCTACATGTTAGGTGTACACATATGTGTGTGGAACCATTTTATTTTATTTTATTTTCTCTGTGTATTTGCAAAACACATAGGGCCAACATAGAAAAAATAAATAAATAAAGCCTCCTGTGAAAAAAATTACACTTACAAAAGAAAGGCCTGCAAGGGATTAGTGCCTTAGGCCCTCAGTGCTATAGCAACTCTGATTGGTCCAAGGAAGTGAACAGATATTGGGAGGCTATAATAGGAGGAAAGACAATGAGAAATCACAGAAGGAGAAGGCCTCGAAGTGGGCCTCGAGGGGGAACTGGAGGCCAGGGAGTGGGTCTGGGTGGAGGGAACGGCCCCCACTGGTAGCCATAGGGTGAAGGTCATGGAGGGCCAGTGTATCCATCCATGAGGGGGCATCAGTAGAGGAGGTCCATGCATACCACGTGGAGGCATAGGATCTGGGAGTCCCACAGTAGAGCCAAACAGAGGCCCTTGGCAGGGGTGGGGCATGCTTATGGGAAGATGTTCAGAGTGAGGCATTCCAGGTGGTGGTTGGGGTGGTGGCTGCCCCCCCAGAGCCAGGGGGCCCAGCATGGGGCTGTCCCAAGCCATGAGGGCTATGGTGGGCCAGCTGCATCTGAGACATCTCTAGATGGAGCATCCCACCCAGTGGGAATGGGTGAGGATGTAAGTGTCTGTGTCCAGGTTGTCCAGCCCCTGGGGTTCCCGCTGATGGGAGGCCATGTCCTCCAGCTCCAGGAGGCATAGGTGGTGGGGGCATAGCTGGGGGTATCCTAGGTGGAAGGCTCCAGGAGGTGGTACTGGGGGTGGGACAGAACCAGAAGGAGGCACGCGTGGAGGAGGAAGCCCAGACCCCAAAGATGATACCACAAGATTGGGTGCAGATGGTGGAGGGGGTGCATCGGCAAACAGCTGATGAGGGTGGTCAGCCTGGGAGAGTGGTTCTGTGCTGCCACAAGTTGTTCAGCTGCTGAGCCATGGCACTCACCCTTGGAGTCCTTCTTGTGTCCTTCAACAGTGATGGGGAAGTTATAGAGGTACTGCCCATTCATGGCTCAATCGCTGAATTCCAAAGCATCAAATGAAACTAAACTAATAAAGGCACAACCTTTGGAGTTGCCTATGTCAGGGTCCCACATAATCTTGGGAGTTGGCAAGGTGAACCCACAGACACTTAAAGTATCATAAAGCAACTTCTCATGGATCTTTGGGTCCAGGTTCCCAATGAAAATGTTGGCCCCCACATCCAAGTTCTTATTGTGAGCTGATGCCTTGTTCACCTGTATTGGCTTCCCATAGAGTTTGATCATGTTCATCTTTATGGCAGAGTCAGCATCTTCCTCACTTAAGAATTCCACAAAACCATAGCCTTCGTGCTGACCAGTGACTCTATCCCTTGGTGTGTGGATGTTGACTACTGGCCTTGCCTGGAGAGATAGTTCCCACAGCAGTGGTTTACTAACCTTCTCATCAAGGCCCCCCATGTGGCATCCTGGTTCCACTTGGACGGAGATCGGCCTAGAGGCCATGGTGGAAAAGCTCCTGCTGTCTCCCATGTCAATATTTTTAAGTTTTTGTAAATATATAAACCACTTTTAAAGTCTTTATTAAATTTGATACAATATTGCTTCTGTTTTATATTTTGATTTTTTTGCCTGCAAGGCGTGTGGGATTTTAACTCCCTGACCAGGGATTGAACCAACATCCCCTGCACTGAAACATAAAATCTTAACCACTGGACCACCACGGAAGTCCCTAGGAACCATTTTAAATAATTGTGTACAGAGTGACACTTCACCCTAAATACTTCAACATACATCTCCTAAGAATAAGGACACGGGACATAAACAGAACACCACTGTCACACCTATGAAGATTAACATAATTCTTCAATATCATCTCATGTATACCATATATTCAAGTTTTCCCAGTTCTCTCAAAATGGCTTTTTTAGCTGTTTTCTCTCTCTCTGTCTTTTTTTAAAATTTGGGATCCAACACACTTCCTCAGGTTGTTATGTCTCTGTCATCTCTTTACATTAAGAACAGTATTCACCAGTCCAGACACTGCCTTCTTTTGAAGAGTCCAGAGAAGATGATATGAATTTAACTAATTTCCTCATCATTAGATTCAGGTTGAACATTTTTGTTCAGGTCTTTGGATTCAAAACCCAGTATCCTAAAAGCTCTTACTTATAGAAGAAAACAGCTAATACATGTGAATGGAATGATGTAATTTTTCTAAATTGCTATTTTGCAACCCTCAGGGAATATTTGATTCAGGCAAGCTTCATCAATAAATGCTAAAACCATTAAATGAAACATTATTGAGAAAAGGAATGCATACATGCCTTCCCCACAGATTACGTATCAGTCACTAAACTTTACTTTTGTAGTGGAGAAATCTGGTGGGTCATCTTAAACAAGTGATCAAATTTAACGTCATCAAATAGTGGGACAACCAGATATTTTGATAATACAACAAGGAGAGTCAGATAACACTGTGAAGTGTCTTGAACCAGATTATTTCCACAAAACTTGTTTAAGCTTCCTTGTCTTCACTGCTTCCCTGTTGCATAGTGTGTGTGCACTTAGTCACTCAGTTGTGTCCGACTCTTTGTGACCCCATGAACTGCACCCTGCCAGGCTCCTCTGTCCATGGAATTCTCCAGGCAAGATACCGGAGTGGGTTGCCATTCCCTTCTCCAGGGGATCCTCCTAACCCAGGGACTGAACCCAGGCCTCCTGCATTGCAGGCAGATTCTTTACTATCTGAGTCACCTGGACTAGCTGGGTTTCACAGACAGCTGCATTTTTGGAAGAGAGTTAGCCATCTGTTTTGTTTTGTTTTTTCCAGTCCAGTAATTGACAACATAACCTGGATGTAGAGCAAAAAAAATGTTTAAATATATTTATAAAGATGAAAATGTACCTTGTTCTTGGACTTCCTTGGTGGTACAGTGGATAAGAATCCACCTTGCAATGCAGGGGATATGGGTTTGGTCCCTGGTCCGGAGAGATCCCACACGCCATGGGGCAACTAAGTCTATATGCCACAACTACTGAGCCTGTGCTCTGGAGCCCATGAATCGCAACAACTGAAGCCTGCATACCCTGGAGCCCATGCTTCATAGCAAGAGAAGCCACCACAATGAGAAGCCCACACACCACCATGAGAGAGTAGTCCCTACTCTCTGCACCCAGAGTAAGCCTGTGTGCAGCAACCAAGACCCAGAGCAGCCAGAAATAAATAAATATTAAGAGACATGAAGAACAGAATTTGAAGGCCCAATATATTCCTACCAGGATTTCTGCAGAGAGAACAGAGACACTTCAAAACAGGTAATATTCAAAAGATGATGACTGAGAAATTTTGAAAATTGAAGAAAGATGTGACCTGAATCATCATACATAAGAAGCACCCTGAGTCTTGAGTAGGATTAAAATTAAATTAAAACAAATACAAATCAAGACACGTTATAGTGAATCTGCAGAATACCAAAGACAAAGTATCTTAAAATCAGCCAAACAGAAAAGACTAATTATCTACAAATGAAAATTATTAAACTCTCAGCTGGCTTATCAGCAATATATCTTCAAAGGACTGAGGTAAATGAATGGCCAACCAAGAATCATACTCAAGTAAACTGTTATTCAAGAGTAACAGGTTAATTTCAGAGAAGGACTTTTATCACTTACAGATCTTCATTCAAAGAACTACTAGGGGACTTCCCTGGTGGTTCAGTGTAAAGAATCCGCCTGCCAGTTCAGGAGACATGAGTTTGGTCCCTGATCTGGCAAGATCCCACCTGCCGCAGAGCAACTAAGCCCGCATGCCACAACTACTGAGCTTGTGCTCTAGAGCCCAAGAGCTACAACTTCTGAGCCCATGTGCTGCAACTTCTGAAGCCCACTTGCCCTAAAGTCTGTGCTCCACAAGAAGAGAAGCCACCACAATGAGAAACCAGTAGTGCACCGTGACTAGAGAAAAGCCCATGAAGCAGTGAAGACCCAGTATAGCCATAAATAAATAAAGATGTTTTTAAAAGGAACTACTCAGGGTCTGAAATGAAACAGATCCAGAGAGGAGTGGGATACAAGTAACATGGAAGCAATAAACAATGAAATTAGTAACTGTTTAGGTAAATTAAAAAAGCATTAGTGATTTTACATGTATTTATGTAAATATGTATACATATATTTAAATATACATATATTTAACCAACTTGAGATGAGTCTTTTACAACTAAAAATTGGCAAAATATTGGAAATTTCATATAGTTCAACCTAACATAAAACATTTTTATGGGACTTCCCTGGTGGTTCAGTGGCTAACACTCTGTGTTCTCAATGCAGGAGACCCAGTTTCGAGTCCTCGGCAGGGAACTAGATCCCACATGCTGCAACTAAGACCTGGTGCAGCCAGTAAGTAAGTAAATATATAAAAAAAATTTTTAAACATTTTTATGAGTAGTTTTGTCTCTCTTATTCACTGTTGTACTTCCAGTGCTCAGAACACCGTTTGCCACATGGCAGGGAGCCTCAATAAATATTATCAATGAAGGGACTGCTTCACAGGAGATATTGGAAACAATGAAGAAAATATTAGACCAAAGTAGTGTGGAAAGTGGGAAAGGAGAGGTCAAAGTGAAAGCTTTCCGCAGTCTTTGCATTATTCAGAAAAAAGATAAGAATATTGATTATCTTTAGACTTTGTTAAGTCAAACAGAAAGATTAAAATTTCAAGGACAACCCATTAAAGAATACAAAGAAGAGATAACCTTCAAACTAGCATATGGGAAAAAGAGGCTAAAGAACATCGGATTGACTTCCAGTAAAGGCTGATGGATTGATTACATACATTAGTGTCTGCCTTTTTCTCAAATCCCAATAAAATGTCACAGAAGTGCACTTTAAAAAAAAAATGCATAAACCCACAAAGAGAATAAGAGATAAAAGGAATTTTGGAAGCTGGAAGACCTGTAGATAGTCAGACGGTAATAACTGAACACACCTGAGAAGATGGATTTTGAAGCAGCAGTGGAAAAGGTTCAGGAAACCCCCAGATCTGTATCACTAAACTCCTGAAAGCTCAGTCATTAGCAGCCACATATTCTTTTCAGCTGGGTTACTGTCCTTCCCCCCAAAGCAGCAGAAAGCCAGAGGTTTATTCTCTGGAAAGAGTGAAAGAGCAGGTCTCTGGCCTGGGGAAAATGAGATATTGTTGTGGCCAGGATTTCTATACCTAAAAACAGAGGATTTAAGTAAAACTTTATATATTGAGTTATAAGACTCTCTCTTCACACACTATCCTTCCTTTTGGCCAAAATGTTGGCCTGTTTGGCTAAAGCTAAACAGAAAGGGGACTGGAACATTCTCCCTGTGTAATTAGTTTAAGCCAAAAAAATATTAATAGGCCTAAAGACACACTTTGGAGGGGTTTTGTGGTCAAGACGAAACACTATAAAGTGACCCATGGACTCAAGGCTTCACATCAGCTTCACTTTTTCTTCTAATTTACCATGAAATTTTTCTAACATATAGAAAAATTGAAAGAACAGTACAATGATCACCCTAATACTCTCCATCTAAGCCCAGTAATTGTTAACATTTTGTCATGTTGACTTCCTCTCTCTACATATATATTTTATATGTATGCTTAACCCTTTGAAAGTTGCAAGTAGCATGTGCTTTTCCTCTAAACAACTTCAGCTTGCATATTCTAAAAATTAAGGACACTCTTCTACAAAGCCATGATACGGTTATCATACCTAGAAATATTAATAATAATTCCATAATATCATTGGATATACAATCTATGCCCAAATTTTCCCATTTTTCATTTAATAAGCTTTTTATTATTGCTTTGTTATTTTCTCAATCAAGATCCAATCAAGGTAGGGGGAGGGATAAATTAGGGTTTGTGGGATTAACATACACATACCTACTATATATAAAATAGATATCAACAAGGACCTACTGTCAACAGGGAACTCTACTCAATATTCTGTAATAATGTACATGGGGAAAAAAAATCTGAAAAAGCACAGATAAATGTATATATATAACTGAATCAGTTTGCTGTATGCCTGAAACCAATACAATATAGTAAATCAACTATACTGTAATGTAAAATAAAAGTTAAATTAAAAAAGAAGATTCAGGCAAGCTTCATGCATTGCCCCTGGTTGTCACTACTCTTTAGTCTTCACTGAATTATTCCCACATTTTTAAAAATGACGTTGACTATTTGAAAAGACCAAGCCAGTTGTCTTGTAGAATGTCCCATCTTCTTAAACTGTCTGATGGTTTCTTTGTAGTGTCATTAACCTTCTTTCTCTATCATCTGTATTTCCCATCAGTTGGAATCCAGCTAGAGACTCAGTTATGTTCAGGCTATGTTTAACGTATTTCTGACAAGAATGTGCTAAAGAGATAGCAGGAACTTCACATTATATCACATCAGGAGAAATGCAGTGTCCAGGTGTCCCACTGTTAGGCATCCTAAGTTTCATCACTTGTCAGGATGGTGACGAGGAGGTCTCTTAGTTGTGAAGACATGCTGTTTCCCTTTGTAACTAACATATGATCCCTTGGCACTCTATTGTTCCTTGGCAACCTGATGAATTAGCACACATTCAAGATCTTTCTTTGAAATGATTATTTCATTGGAGGAGCTGCAAAATGGTGACTTTCTATCATTTCTGCTATATGTGTTAGCTGACATTCTGTAAAGAAAAGCTCTCCCTTATCAATGGGGGTGAACTATAGTTCTTCCTGAACATCAGGGTAAATGCTTAACTGTTTCCTTTGATCAATTTATAGAAGAAAGTGAAAGTCACTCAGTCATGTCCAACTCTTTTTGACCCCATGGACTATACAGTCCATGGTCTTCTCCAGGCCAGAATACTGGAGTGGGTAGCTTTTCCCTTCTTCAGGGGATCTTCCCAACACAGGGATTGAACCCAGGCCTCCCACAGTGCAGGCAGATTCTTTACCAGCTGAGCCACAAGGGTAGCCCAAAGGAAATGTTTACATACTCTCCTCAATGGTGGTAAATTAAATTTTATCTTTTCCTCTTGGTTGTCACTTTGGACTCAGGGAATTATTTTCTTTTTCAATTTTTGTGACAGTTCACACTCATTACAATACAGTATAGCCATATTTGATACTCAATCTCTTCTTAGAAATTTGGCTAGTATGAGCCCTTTCAAGCTACTCCTGTGTTCTTTTAACACATCCCACTTATAAGTCAGAATTCTTTAGAGAAACAGGAGCAATATCTAAAGAGATTCATTATCAGGGATGCTGAGAAGTCCCACAATCTGCTATCTGTAAGCTGGAGTTCCAGGAAAGCTGGTCTAAACTCAAAGGTCCAAGAACCAAGGGAGCCAAGGGTGTAAGCCCTGAGATGAACTCAAAATTCCAAGAAAAGGAGGTAGGGTGGGGGTGCTGATCATGTTAATCCCCAGTCAGAGTCCAAAAGTCAGGAGCTCCAATGTACAAGGGCTGGAGAAGGTGAATGTTCCAGCTCAAGTAGAGAGATGGAATTTGCCCTTCCTCTGCTTTTTTGTTTTATTCATAGCCTTCAACAATTGGATGATGGAGTCTTCTCTGGTGGTCCAGTGGCTAAGACTCTGTGCTACTAATGGGGGAGACCTGGTTTGATTCCCGGTCAGGGAATTAGATCCCACATGCTGCAATGAAGATCAAAGATCCTGAGTGCTATAACTAAGACTCAGTGCAGTCATATAAATGCATAAGTAATTTTTTAAAAAAAAGACTGGATGATGCCTACCCACACTGGGGAGGGAAATCTTTATTTACTCCACCAGGTCAAATGCTAGTCTCTTTCAGAGATAGCCCTACAGAAACACCCAGAAATAATGTTTACCAGCTATCTGAGCATTCTTTAGCCAATCAGGTTGACACTTTGAGTTCTTCCTTGATTTCTGATGCAACTAGATTTCCCGAACTCACCTTGTCCTTAGTTTGCCCCAGATCTGGAACAGCCATTTCTGCAAGGGGACTTGGTTTGTTTTAGTGAAAAATGGTATTTATGAAGCAGGGTCCTGTGCTTAGCATAGCGTGCTCATTGCCATTGGGTTGATTTTGCTTGTAGGCTCTTGCAGTTAATAAACGGTATGAGATATATGAAAAACTTGATGACTTCTTATAGATATTTCTAACTCAAATTTTTAACTGCAGGATCTTTCTTTTAAAAGATTGTCTTATTCCTTTTCTCTTATGCATTAAATTGCTTTAAACTACAATACACATAAAATAGTTTCTTTTAGTTTATCATGTGTCTTTTAATTTTGCTTATTGGTACAAATTTGATCTTTTGTCCTGCAAAATATTTTTATTTTTGTATAGTCAAATTAATCTTTTCATTCACTGCTTTTGGATTTTTTTTTTTTTGCTTTTTTTTTGCTTTTGGATTTAACATCATAATTAGTGTGTCACTACTCTCAAGTTATAAAGTGAATCACCTATATTTTTTCTTTAGTACTTGTATGGCTTCATCTTTTCATTTAGATCCCTCATGCATCTGAAGTTTATTCATCTCATTTATCTTTTATGCTTTTGGAGTGTATGGTATGAGGAATGAATCCAACTTTATCTTTTCCCAAATAGCTATTTAGTTGTTTCAATACTGTCTCCCCATTAATGAAGATCTAATGTTTCTCACATATTAAATTTCCATTTATTCTTGGACCTACTTCTGGACTCATCATTCTGTTCTGTTTCTTTGCCTCTTCATATGCCAATACCAGACTATTTTACTTTAGAGCTTTGTAGTATGCCCATGAGCGCCGTAAGAGTTTCCCACTTACAAGCAGACCATCAAGAATCATAGTACATCTAAAGAGAGTCTCTCATATGAAAAATATGGGCCAAAATAAAAAGTAGAAAACAGCAATGTACAGAAAGAGAGTCTTTACAGGGAGAAGAAAAGGAAAAAGGAAAAATGCAGAGAGATGTAAGAAGAGATATTTTAACCATAAAACAAGAATAGAGTTTTTCTTTAAATGACAACATGGATGGTCAGGGGGAAAAATAGCTCTTGGAAATTTAAAAAATTACAGAAATAAAATAAATCAAAATAAACAAGCCAAAACACAATAGGAGGATTACAACATAAAGAAAGTTGGTAAAGATGAAAATTTAGAATGTGAGAGAACCAATCCTGGAGCTCTAACCTTCAGACAATAAGAGTTCCAGTAAGAGACAGGTAAGGGAAACTGTCAAAGAATTACTCAGGAAGTTTTCTCTGAACCAAAGGAAATGAGTTGCTAGATTGAAAGGGCCCGTTGAGTACTCCCGTGCCTGGTGCAGTAGTTGCAAACAGACCCACCCCGGAGCATGACCACAAAGAGAAAAAGATGTTATGGACGCAAGTTCCTGTGCCTGAAACACAGTGAGGCCCAACAAATGGAAATGTTGGAGTTTGGAGCAAAGGAAGATTTATCACAAGGACCAAGCTAAGAGAATGTGTGACTCATGCTCAGGAACCTCAAAACCCCCAATGCTTTTGAGGGACAAGCTTTTAAAAGCAAAATAAGGGTTAGGGGCTGCGGGGTGTGTGATTTTCTTCTGATTGGTTGGTGGTAGGGTAACAAGGGCAGTGTTTCAGGAAGCCCGTGCTCAGCCTGAAGTTATCATCCTCCACTTGGGAGCGGACTGTGGCTCAGATCACGAACTCCTTATTGCCAAATTCAGACTTAAATTGAAGAAAGTAGGGGAAACCACTAGACCACTCAGGTATGACCTAAATCAAATCCCTTATGTTTATACAGTGGAAGTGACAAACAGATTCAAGGAATTAGATCTGATAGACAGAATGCCTGAAGAACTATGGATGGAGGCTCATGACATTGTACAGGAGGCAGTGTTCAAGACCATCCCCAATGAAAAGAAATTCAAAAAGGCAAAATGGTTGTCTGAGGAGGCCTTACAAATAGCTGAGAAGAGAAGCTAAAGGCAAAGGAGAAAAGGAAAGATATACCCATTTGAATGCAGAGTTCCAGAGAATAGCAAGGAGAGATAAGAAAGTCTTCCTCGGTGATCAATGCAAAGAAATAGCGGGAAACAGTAGAATGGGAAAGACTAGAGATTCTCTTCAAGAAAATTAGAGATACCAAGGGAACACTTCATGCAAAGATGGGCACAGTAAAGCACAGAAACAGTATGGACCTAACAGAAGCAGAAGATATTAAAAAGAGGTGGCAAGAATACACAGAAGAACTATCCAAAAAAGATCTTCATGACCCAGACAGTCATGATTGTGTGATCACTCACCTAGAGCCAGACATCCTGGAATGTGAAGTCAAGTGGGCCTTAGGAAGCGTCACTATGAACAAAGCTAGTGGAGGTGATGGAATTCCAGCTGAGCTCTTTCAAATCCTAAAAGATGATGCTGTGAAAGTGCTGCACTCAATATGCCAGCAAATTTGGAAAACTCAGCAGTGGCCACAGGACTGTAAAAGGTCAATTTTCATTCCAATCCCAAAGAAAGGCCATGCCAAAGGATGTTCAAACTACCACACAATTGTACTCATCTCACACGCTAGCAAAGTAATACTCAAAGTTCTCCAAGCCAGGCTTCAGCAGTATGTGAACTTCCAGATGTTCAAGCTAGATTTAGAAAAGGCAGAGGAACCAGAGATCAAATTGCCAATATCTGTTGGATTTTCAAAAAAGCAAGAGAGTTACAGAAAAACATCTGCTTCTGCCTTATTGACTATGCCAAAGCCTTTGACTGTGTGGATCACAACAAACTGTGGAAAATTCTTCAAGAGATAGGAATACCAGACCGCCTTACCTTCCTCCTGAGAAAACTGTATGCAGGTCAGGAAGCAACAGTTAGAACTGAACATGGAACAACAGACTGGTTCCAAATAGCGAAAGGAATACGACAAGGCTATATATTGTCACCCTGCTTATTTAACTTACATGCAGAGTACATCATGAGAAACACTGGGCTGGATGAAGCACAAGCTGGAATCAAGATTGCCAAGAGAAATATCAATAACCTCAGATATGCAGATGACACCACCCTTATGGCAGAAAACGAAGAAGAGGTAATGAGTCTCTTGATGAAAGTGAAAGAGGAAAGTGAAAAAGTTGGCTTAAAACTCAACATTCAGAAAACAAAGATCATGGCATCTGGTCCCATCACTTCATGGCAAATAGATGGGGAAACAATGAAAACAGTGAGAGACTTTATTTTCTCGGGCTCCAAAATCACTACAGATGGTGACTGCAGCCATGAAATTAAAAGACACTTGCTCCTTGAAAGAAAAGCTATGACCAGCATAGTAAAGCATATTAAAAAGCTGAGACATTATTTTGCCAACAAAGATCCGCCTAGTCAAAGCTATGGTTTTTCCAGTAGTCATGTATGAATGTGAGAGTTGGAGTATAAAGAAAGCTGAGCACCAAAGAATTGATGCTTTTAAACTGTGGTGTTGGAGAAGACTCTTGGGAGTCCCTTGGACTGCAAAGAGATTAAACCAGTCCACCCTAAAGGAAATCAGTCCTGAATATTCATTGGAAGGACTGATGCTGAAGCTGAAACTCCGATACTTTGGCCACCTGATGCGAAGAACTGACTCACTAGAAAAGACTCTGATGCTGGGAAAGATTGAAGGCAGGAGGAGAAGGGGATGACAGAGGATGAGATGGCTGGATGCCATCACCAACTCGATGGACATGAGTGAATGAGCTCCGGGAGTTGGTGATGGACAGGGAAGACTGGTGTGCTGCAGTCTGTGGGATCGCAAAGAGTCAGACACTACTGAGCAACTGACCTAAACTGAACTTGCAACTCAGGAAAGGTCTAGAAAGCTGAAACCTTTTTCCTACAAACAAGAAACAGGAGACCAAGAAAGGATTTGAACCCAGGAGGGCCCCACAGAGTCCTGCTTGGTTTCAGAAAAGCAGGGATAGAAAGTATGTGTGTGTACAAGATGTGTATATGTGAAAAAGAACCCAATTTTCATTAACAATTAATAGATCATCATAAACCTAGAGCTAAAATAAACCTAAAACTGAAAAGTCAGGAATAATAACACAAGATATTCTAAGAGCCAAAATTTGTTTTTGCAGAGCAGAAAATGGAGATAGGCTTGAGAGACTTCTGTCTTTTCATACTAACTTGTAGACTTGTTGGACATTTAAAACTCTGTACTCTGGTGAAGTAAAAACAACATTTTAAAGTCCATAAAAAATTTTTTTAAGAAATACAATACAACCAGGAGAAGTACAAGCAGAAAGATAAAAGAAGCAAAGGAGTATCATGGTAAATAAAAAATATAAAATAATATGATAGAAAGCAGTCAATAATCACAATAAAAGGAAACAGATTAAACCAGCCCATGAAATATCAAATCTAGAGCTAGACTGACTAGGTTAAAATGCTGACATAGATTAGTTCTGGGACCTTGGGCAAGTTATTTAACTTCTCTGTGCATCAGTTTCCTTATAAATAAAATGGAGACAACTATAGTATATAGTATAATTGATAGGTTCTGTGGGAAATAAGTGCTTTAATATATTAAAAAATAAAGGCACATATAGCAATCCTTGTCACGTGGTAGGTGCTATGTGAGAATTTATTATGGTAATTATTATTATTTTCACATCAGATTTTACAAAAATTCCAGTCATTTGCTATTTAAATAGGCAAGCTTATATCACAGAAGGGCTTCCCTTGTAGCTCAGTAGGTTAAGAATCTGCCTGCAGTGCAGGAGACCTGGGTTCAATCCCTGGGTCAGGAAGATCCTCTGGAGAGGAAATGGCAACCCACTCCAGTATCCTTTGTCTGGAAAATCTCATGGACACAGGAGCCTGGTGGGCTGCAGTCCATGGGGTTGCAAAAAGTTGGGCATGACTGAACAACTAACACTTACTATATCAGAGAAAGTAACTTTAGCAAAGGGTAGGGGGAGGGTGGAAGGCTTTAAAAAGACATAACAGGCAAAAATTAATCAAAAGAAAGCAGGTATAACAATATAATATCAGAACACACAAGCTTTGGGGCAATAAGGATTAGTTGAAAGAAAAGATCACCAGGAAAACATGTAATCTAACAGTATAGCCTCAAAAGATAGAAACAAAAAACTGCCAAGTCTCATGGGGAGCTTGACAAATTTGATAGGTGATTTTAGTTCCATTTTCTCAAAATTAATAGACTCATAGTAAAAAGATGTGAATAGTAGTCAAAAAACTTAATGTTTAGGGACTTTCCCAGCCGTCTAGGGGTGAAGACTCTGCCTTCCAATGCAGAGGGCTCAGGTTCTATCCTTGGTCAGGGAACTAAGATCCCACATGCTGTAGGGTGTGGCCAAAAATTAAAAACAAAAACAACAATATGTAAAGAACCCTGCACACCCCAGGAAACAGAGAATCTTTATGATCACAAGTACACACCTCAAGGGCAATCCAAGCATTATTTGTAATAGCAATAAAGAAAAAATAAAAAAACATGTACAAGATCTTGGTGAAGACAGCCATTGAACTGAGACCAACATGATTGGGACCTGGAAGGGCGGGATCACTTCCTGTGTTCCAGACACTCCGCTAGTTTCTGGAGGTGAACTCGGCACCACCTGACACTTGCCTGGCTAACACTGTGAACCCCGGGATGTTCCAAGTGCTACATAGCAAAGGACAGGTTCTCCGGGTGACGAAGGGAGGAGGTGCGATGCCCAGCATGAGAGCAGGCATGGAGGCTGGAAGCTATGCAATCCATAGCTTGTTGGGAAAACAGCGAAGTGCTCAGTATGGCTAGAGCGTGGTGTTAGGAAGCAACCCTTGAGGGTAGCCTGGGCATTTCTGCACATCTCAGTGCCCCTCAGAGTCTGGCCCAGTAGGATTTGAAAAGACTTGATAACAATAATCCCTCTATTGAGAACTTCCCTTGGGCCTGGTGTTTACCTTTACTGCCTGTAATGCTCAAGTCAATACTCTGAAATAGGTATTGTTATCCTCATTTTACTTACAGAAAAACTGAGGCTCCGAGAGATTTAGGAACTTGCTCGGGGTCTTGCCCTGGGCCCATCCTCAGTCTGTCTGACTCTGAAGTCCATGCCGAATATATCATCTCACATTCAGGGATAAGACACAACCCTGCTCGTGGGACCAGAACCACACAGAGCCTCTACATACCTTCCTGGGGGGCCCAGGCACCTGTGAGCTTAGAAGATGGTCGACTAGGTGTCAGGGATTTATGATTCAGTAGAAAGAGGGCTGTTGACATGCAGGGAAGCCAAGCTCCATGTGTAAGCTGATGTGGGCACAAGAACGGTAGCTCAGGGCCAGCCAGGAGATGGACAGCCAAGCCTAGGGACAGCTGTCAAGTCATCACAGGGAGTGGAGCCCCCCTCCCTCCTTGTTCCATCCCACACTTAAACATGCCACCTTGAGTGCCCACTTCTTTCCTGTCTCCTACAGAGGTAGAAGCAGCTCTAGTTATGCCAGAACATCAGGTTCTTGGGTCTTTAGTCTTGTCACCATGGTCTCCACAGGCCATGATCCATCGTGCCTGAGAAATGCCCCAGTAGATGTTTGTGTCAGGAAAGCCTGCTGGTGATGCAACAGATAGGTGGGAGCAGTGACGAGGACTCTGATACCACAAAATGTACTCAGCACATTTTGAGTCAACACAGAGATGGGAGCCAAGAAAGATAAGGATTTTAGTTGTTTGAGTGTTGTTTATGTAAACCCTCCTTTGTCACCAAAGATTTGAGGCTGCTGGCAGTGAAAACTGAAGTGATGATGAGGATGAGAGAGGGAGAAAACTCAGGATCAGTGAAAACAAAAATTGTAGAAGAAAAGCATGACGTGATAAAGCGCAAGACCTGAAGGACACAGGCACGGGCAATAAGGGATGACAAAGTTGCAACAGTTGACTTCCACGTTGGCTTTGGGTTTCTTGGAAATCCATGCAGAGGGAAATTCAGCCAGTTACATAATTGTTGTAAGCAGAAGAAGGAAACAGGTCAGAATCACAGGGAAAATAAAGCTTTCCAAACATTCAGCAGCAAAATAAACATCTCGATGAAACTTTATATACACAGACTTTTGAATCACATTAAAAAGTCACTGAGAAAATGGCAATTTTGCATAAAGTCAGGGTGAGGTAGTTCAAATATCTAAGCATCTGGTGACAAGATCTATGGATAGCATAAACAGTGCCTGAAAGTTTTGAGTAGGAATTCTTATCTTTTAAAATATTAGCTAGCATTAATAAATAGCTTTTTTATTAATATTTAAGAGTATATTATAGAGAAAGCATACATTACAGATAAGTAAATATATCATTTTAGACTCCCCAGTGGCTCAGTGGTAAAGAATTCACCTGTAATGCAGGAGCTGCAGGAAATGCAGTTTTGATCCCTGAGTCAGGAAGATCCCCTGGAGGAGGGCATGGCAACCCACTCCAGTATTCTTGCCTGGAGAATCCCCATGGACAGAGGAGCCTGGCAGGCTACTATCTTTGCTACAGGTCACAAAGTGTCAGACACGACTGAGCAGCTAAGCACGGCACAGCATATTATAATTTAACAATCTCTTCTTGTACATTGTGGTTTTTTTAATTTATAAAATTATAAACACCTCTGTAGTGAACATCTTTACAGCAAAATGCATGCATTCTGTAGTCATTCCTTTTATGTTAAATTTTAAATGGAAGAAAATTTTCTGAACAGATACATTCCTATTCACAAATCCTTTGCTGTACTACTGAGACCTCCCAGTATTAAGACCAGGTAGCCTCCCAGATTAAAACCAGTGGTTTAGACTCTAAAAGAAAGATGCACCACAAAGCCTTCAGTCATTTTCTGTCTCTGTCATGGACTCCCAGATATACATGGCAAATTGAGTGCATATATCGAATATATTTTTCTCTGAAATCTTCCTCAAAATATGGTAAAGAGATCTTTTATTTTTTTAGAAAAAAATCCATGGGGACAAAAATAATGCGGAAAAAAAAAGACCACAGCAAAATTTTAAAAGCTAGAAATCAGGTAGACAAGTTGCAACTAATTTAGTAGGACTGAGCAAGCTGATCTGAAGTTGGCAATGGGAAAAGATAAGTGCCAACCTGATTTATTGCACTCAATTCTCAAAGGCTAAGGAATTGTAATAAATCTGCTGTTAACCAATGTTACACCCACGTATGAACTAGCAATAGCATCCCTTTCTCAAGACACTCTACAGCCATCTACCAGAAGTTTGCCATAATAAATATACAATTCCATTATGCCTACAGTGTGGGAAAGGTGCCCTCAGAATTGTGCAGTGCACAGCTTGCCCATCTGTACATACCAGCCCTGACATGGATGCACCAGGGACCACTAAAAATAGAGATGAATGAAGAGACTGCTGTAAAATATGAAAGAATGGTTAAAACTACTTAGAAAAGTTAGCATTTCTTTCTAACCTTGGCAGAAGGCTGTAGGTTTATCCTCTGAAAAGGGAAAGACTGAATATTTGTGGAAGGAGAATGCCAGGCAGAGTTGAGGACAGAAGTATCATACCATAAATAAAGTGTGCCCTGTAAATGCTGAGTCCCATCCTGCTTGTTCCACTTGGCCCCAGGAACACCGTCATCCAGGCCTTTACTCTCCAGGCAGGAGAGAAGAGGAAACTGCCTTGGAAAACATAACCAGCTGAAAGGAAAATACCTAAATATTTTTACATTGGGGGCCCCCCAACTAAACATCCCAGTGGAACACCCAACAGAGAAGCTCACAGTACGTAGAGCTCCAAATCAGTTTTTAAATCCCCACTTTGCAGTAAGCAGACAAGCAAAAATTACCAGTCATTTGAGGAACAAGCCTAACATGAAAGCTAGAGACCAAAACAAAGATGTTAAAAAAGAAACCTGAGGGGACCTGCCTGGTGGTCAAGTGGTTAAGAATCCACCTGCCCGTGTAGGAGACACAGGTTTAATCCCTGGTCCAGGAAGATTCCACATGCCTGGGGCACCAAAGCCTGTGCTCCACAACTACTGAAGCCCCTGAGCCCTGGAGCCCGTGCTCCACAGAAGCCACTGCAATGAGAAATGCCCGAACCACAACTAGAGAATAGGCCCTGTTCGCTGCAACTAGAGAAAGTCTGCAGGTAGCAATGAAGACCCAGCACAGCCAAAAATAAATAAATAAATAAATGTTTTTTAAAAAGAACTTGGAGAAAATGAGACCATACAGGCAGAATTTTTTTTCATTTATTTTTATTGGTTGGAGGCTAATTACTTTACAATATTGTAGTGGTTTTTGCCATACATTGACATGAATCAGCCATGGATTTACATGTGTTCCCCATCCTGATACCCCCACCCTCCTCCCTCCCCATCCCATCCCTCTGGGTCTTCCCAGTGCACCAGCCCTGAGCACTTGTCTCATGCATCCAACCTGGGCTGGCGATCTGTTTCACACTTGATAATATACATGTTTCAATGCTATTTTCTCAGATCATCCCACCCTCGCCTTCTCCCACAGAGTCCAAAAGTCTGTTCTATACATCTGTGTCCCTTTTTCTGTCCTACATATAGGGTTATCGTTACCATATTTTTAAATTCCATATATATGCATTAGTATACTGTATTGGTATTTATCTTTCTGACTTACTTCACTCTGTATAATGGGCTCCAGTTTCATCCATCTCATTAGAACTGATTCAAATGAATTCTTTTTAATGGTTGAGTAATATTCCATTGTGTATATGTACCATAGCTTTCTTATCCATTCATCTGCTGTTGGGCATCTAGGTTGCTTCCATGTCCTGGCTATTATAAACAGTGCTACGATGAACATCGGAAGGCAGAATTTTTAAACATACCATTGATATCATTAGAGAGTTAAAAGGATATATTACATTGATGAAACAAGAACATACCACAAAAAATTTACAGAATTTTAAAAAAAAGTAACTCTTGCAAATTAAAAACACAGTTGCATAAACCAAAAACTGAATAAAGAGTGAGGCTGTCTCCCAGAAAGGAGAGCATGCAGAGATGGAAGAAATGAGAGAAAAGATAAGAAAATTAGAAGACCTTGTTCAAGAAGTTCCTATTATTAGAAGAGATAGAAAAAAAATGGCATAATCACCTTAAAAAACAATTAAGCATGATAAAGATGAACATACACATACTGTACAATTGAACAGGAAAAAAAATTGTTAAATTCATTCATTTATTCAACAAATATTTACAAGCACCTACTAAGTCATTGTGCTGGGCACTAACTATACAAGAATAATAAACAAGACAGACAAGACCTCTGCCCCTCTCAGAAACTGACTAAGATTCTTCATCTTAAGGCAGCTGTGGAGTGTGGCAGATCTCAGACTCAATTTTGTCTACAAGGTTTGATGTTTCATGAAAGTAGTCTCTGGATAGATGATCTGTGGGCAGAACATGTGTATGAAGGGATTATAATCATTCTGTAACTCACAAGAGGAGTAAAAATTAGAACAAAGCTATGTTTAGGAAGAACCAATTTAATTTTGGTAGTCTTAAACAGAGTTGTCCAAAGATAGAAACAATTGTTTTGGGAAATGGTAAGTTGGCTGTCAGTGGAGGTGTTTGGTACTAAGTAGCAGGGACTTTCCTGGTAGTCCAGTGGTTGGGAGTCTGCCTGCCAATGCAAAAGATACAGGTTTGATCCCTGGCCCAGGAAAATCCCATATGCCTCAGAGCAACAAAGCCCATGAGCCACAACTACTGACTCCGTGTTCTAGACCCCAAGAGCCACAACTACTGAGCCCTGTAGAGTCCATGCTCTGTAACAAGAGAAGCCACCACAATGAGAAGTCCAAGCGCTGCAACAAAGAGAAGCCTCCGTTCACCACCACTGGAGAAAGCCCATGAGCAGCAACAAAGACTCAGTGCAGCCAAAAATAAACAAATAAAAATGTAAAAAATACTAAGCAGCATTCATTCACTCAACGATTGCATGATGGCCATGTTCCAGGCACTGGGGTATGCACTGTATACATTAGCTATTGCTGCAAAGCAAATCACCCCCAAATCTAGTGTCTTATGATGTCTCACAATTTCTGCAAGCCAGAGGCTTGACTGTGTGGTTCTGACTCAGGATCTGTCACGAGGTTGCAGGCAGGACGTTGCCTGAGTCTGTGGTCATCTGAAGGCTCCACCAAGGCTGGAGGATCTGTTCCAAGGTGGGTCACTCACACGCTGGCAAGTTGGTGCTGGCTGTTGAGGAGGGGCAGAAGTTCCTTCCTATGTGGACCCTCCATGGGGCTTCCTATGATGTCCCTCATCACAACATCACAACGTGGTGACTGTCTCTCCCCTCAGAGTCCAAGAGAGAGCAGGATGAAAGCCACTGTGGCCTTTATGCTCTACATTTGGGAGTTAGATACCATGACTTTCACAATAGCCTATTGGTCACATTGGTCAGCCCTCTTCAATATGAGAGGGACCACATGAGGTTATGAGTACCAGAGATAAGGATCAATGTCCGAGGCTGGCTACCACA
Source organism: Cervus canadensis (assembly GCF_019320065.1). Lineage (NCBI taxonomy): Eukaryota > Metazoa > Chordata > Mammalia > Artiodactyla > Cervidae > Cervus > Cervus canadensis. The sequence goes on from NC_057396.1 coordinate 24,541,946, forward strand.
CTGTAGATACAATGATGAATGAACAAGTGGGGTGCCTCACCTCAAGAGACTGTTAGTGTAGAGTTGGGGTACTTGTTATAGATGATGTTAAAGGAACTAGACGGAGAAACAGGTGGATTCCTTCAATCTTAACATCCTGTGATTTTGTTCTCTAGGTCTTGGTCCTTTCCTCACCGTATCAATAAGCCACCATCTCAGAACCAGCAGCCCATGTTCTCATTCCTCTGACATGGGCAGTTCTGAGGTCTCCATTACTAGCTGCTTGTCACTACACAGCAAGATAACCAGGGTCCCACCCTTGGGCTCCCAGACACAAAAGTCCCCAGATAACTCCGCGCTTGCTGTTTCTGTCCCCAGAATCTGTCACTGCCTGTGTTCCTCCTCCCAGAGCACAGCCTGTCCTATGATACTGCCTGGAGGACACGGTGTCCCCATGTGGGAGCTGCTTTTGACCAGGCCCGCAAGCCCTCAACAGTAGCTATGCCCTGTGGTTTCAAGAGGAGAGCGCCCCCCCTTTCCCCTGTTGTGTTCTTTTCTCACCAATCAGAGCCATGCCAACCAGCAGACAGTGGCATATGACCCCTCGGACCTTCTCAGAGTACTTTTGACCTTTGAGTTTTGGGGAGGGATGCAGGGATGTGGTTAATGTCTCAGCCTGGTCCACGCCAGTCCTGGCTGATGATCCTTTTTGGAGCACTAACCCATGTGCACAGAGGAGTCTATTATCTTTAGGTCACCCAAGGAGCCAGAGGTCACTGGGGGAGCTTCAGTCCTAAAAGTCTGGGGGCACTGCTGGGATATACTGATGTGGGCTGCACCAGAATCCAGAAAACGTTCTTCTTTCTAGAGAAACTCTGGCAACTATTTATTAATATTTGTTTGTTTCTAGATAGCTAGTGGAAGTTACTGTAACACAGGAAGCTCAGCTTGCTGCTCTGTGACAACCTAGAGGGGTGGGATGGGCTAGGGGGTGGGAGGGAGGTTCAAGAGAGAGGGGACATATGCATACCTATGACTGATCCACATTGTTGTATGGCAGAAACCAACATTGCAAAGCAATTATCCCCCAAATAAAAATAAAAAAGAAATGAAATTCTGATAAATACCCTACAATACAGGTGTACCCTGAGAACGTTATGCCAAGTGGAAGAAGCCAGACACAAAAGTAAAACTATTGTATGATGTCACTTACATGAACTACCTAGAATAGGCAAAGTCTAAGAGACAGGACAAGCCATCAGCAGAAACTGGAGTGGAGGAGTGATAATGGGTAATTGCTTTATGGACACAGGGTTTCTGTTTGGGTCACGAAGAAATTTTGGAGATAGTGGTGATGGTTGTACAACATTGTGAATGTAATTAATGCCTCTAAATTGTACACTTAAAATGGCAAATTTTGTGTTATATATATCACAATAAAAATAAAACTAAAACATCATAAAGTCCCAACACTACATAAATCTATGAAGTGGAAAGCAAAATCCCATTCTCCCGCAAACAGACCTGTTGAATTTACCGTCGAGGCCTATCGATGTCTTTCTTCTGTGACAGCCCCTTGTGCAGTGTGCATCCCCCCTTCTGTCTGGGGCCCTGGACAGAGCTCACTGTTCTTCTTATGCTGGGCTCACCCTGGAGGCACCACAGCCTGTTAGTTAAAAGTCATACTCTCTAGCTGGATGGCCTGGGTTCCCATCTCAAATTTCCACCACTGCTAGATCATGTGCTTCATCATCCTAAACTGCCCTTTCCTCACCTACTGCATCTTTGAAGTCTCTGTCTGTTGTGAGGATTGTATGAGTCAATGTGGTACAACAATTTTTAAAGACACCTAGCATTAATGCGTGTCAACTTTAGGGCCATCTCTGTAGTTAAAAGTTCTAGAAGCTTCTGCCACTGGTTGCTCTTCATTGGCCACCATTTTGGGGGTGGGGCAGGGTATAGCTTCCTCTTTCAATCCTTGATGTCCCTTGGTGTTGTTCCCTTGAAAGGCCTAAACTCCATTCTGGGAAGTTCAAGTTATTTGGAACAAAGGCTTGAACTGGCTCTTCTCTGGGGCTCCCTCCTGGGAGAGCCCACCTCAGATCACAGCTGGCTGTGCTGGTGAGACTGCTTGGGGCTGAATTCTCTTCCCCTGCCTCCTGCCCCATTTACATTTTTTTACATTTAAAATCTCTCAGTCGTGTCAGACTCCTTGAGACCCCATGGACTATACAGTCCATGGAATTCTCCAGACCAAAATACTGGAGTGGGTAGCCTTTCCCTTCTCCAGGGGATCTTCCCAACCCAGTTGTTGGCAACTCCAGCCCCAGACCAACAGGCCCCTTTGCAGGAGGCTCCTCGGCAGAATTCACCAGGGCCCCCAAGCGCCTACTCCTCCCCACCTCTTAGGACTCTGACACGTCTCTGGGCCCCATTCCTCGACTCTGGAGATCATGGGTTTGGCATTAAAAAAAAAACCTCTGAAATAAGCAAGAATGGATTTTATAACAGAAGTGAGGTGGGGTGGGTGGAATAAACCAAAATTCACCCAAATAAGTCAGATTAAAGGCACAAAAGATCTTAGACCAGGAGGGACAGTCTTCCCCACTGTGCCGTGAGCTCCCCAGAGCCCAGGACCTCGTCCTGACCACATTGGTGGTGCCCTCGGGGTAAAGCCCAGTGTCGGATTCTTTACCACCAAGCCACCTGGGAAACCCACCAGACCACCAGGGAAGTCCAAAGCGTGACATCTTTATCCACCTCCCCTTAGGGCTCTCCCCACACCCCTCTCAGCACACCCTGCCCCCGTAGTCTCATCTCCCAGCAACCCAGTCGCTCTAAGCATCCCCTGCGGACCCATCTAAGCTTTGCTCGCGGTGCTCCCTGCCGCCCTCAGCTCCCACAACACCAAGAAGCCCCACTGTAACCACACTGGACTAGTTTCTCAGCAGCTTTATTGAGAAGCGAGAGGGAGCATCACTTTCCACTGGACATGTATCCACAGGTCTGTACAAGAACTGCTTTGGGACAGACAGACAGACAGGGGGCAGGGCAGGGCAGGTGTCGGTGGTGGGGCGGGGGCACCAGGGGCAACTCAGCCCCCCAGAGGGGCGGGCGCCTCCTCCTGCGCGGGGAGGGCGGGGGCCTGGCTCTCTTTCTCCTTGAGGGTGTTGAAGAAGCTGCTGACCTTGTCCCTCAGATCTTTCTCCAGGAAACTCAGGTGATCTTCCACGTCCCCCGCCAGGGGGCCCAGCTTCTGCCTGAGCGCGTCCAGCTGCTGCACCATGGCCTTGTTGAAGGTCTCGCCGTAGGGCCCCACGGTGCGGCGGAAGTCCTCCACCTGCTGCTCCAGGTGGCTGCTCAGCTCGGCCAGCGACTTCTGCAGGCCCTCGGCGTTGCCCAGCTGACTGCCATGCACGCTGCTGACAACGGGCACCAGCCTCTGCCGCAGCTCCTCGGCTTTGGCCGAGATCTTGGCCTTCAGCTCCTCGGCATGCTTCTTCATCTGAAAGGCCAGGCCCTCCAGCTGGTGGTTGAGCTTCCCCTGGACGTCCTGAGCATAAGGGGCCAGGCTGCGGCGCAGTTCCTCCAGGTTCTCATCGATCTTGGTCTGGAGCTGGTCCGCGTAGGGCGTCAGGTGCCCCTTGAGCTCCTCCACTCGCTGGTTGACCGTGGCCTGGAGCTCCTCGGCGTAGGGCGCCAGCGAGGCCTGCAGCTGGTCCCTGTTCTGCCGCATCACCGTCTCCATGCGCTGCGCGTAGACCGTCAGCTGGCGCCGTAGCTGCTGCGCCTGGGTGTCGACCTGGGCGCGCAGCTCCTCTGCGTATGGCCCCAAGCGCTGCTGCAGCTCGCGCACGTTGTCCCCGATCTTCTGGCTCACCTCACTGGCGTGGGGCAGCAGCCGGGCCCGCAGCTCCTCCAGCTCCTTCCGAATCTCCTCCTTCAGCTTCTCGGAGTCCTTGGTCAGCCGTTCATGCAGTTCCGTGGCAAAGGGCACCAGCTTCTTCTGCAGGTCGTCCGTGTAGGTGCTCACTTCCCCAAGTTTATCTTGGAAGAGGGTGCTGCGGGGAAAGGACGCAAGGGGGCCACCGTGAGGCTTGGCATTCCCGCCTGCGGGCTAAGTCGCTTCAGTTAGCGCAAAGTGTCCGACTCTTTGCGACCCTTGGACTGTAAGCCCGCCAGGCTCCTCTACTGGGGCCTTAGCTCTTTCCATACGGCTCACCTTTCACACACCTGCCTAAGACAGGTCAGCGTGCAGAACAATGAGTTCACCCATCTTTTCCTATGGTGGATGGTGATTTAAGCAAGTGGATGTAATTGGTCAATGTAATACATTGACCTTGTACCTCTGGATCTCCCCTGGAGCTTGAGTCACAGTATCTATTAATACCTATCATGTGAGCTGGAGCAGTGGGCTTGCCTCTCCTTATCTGTAAAGCAGAAGGAGTGGACTTTGAGGTCCTTCTCAGCCCAGGTGTGCTGTGGCTGTGTGCACACCACATGTGCAGAGATCACATGTGATGTTCTGGGCCTCTTCTAGCATCTTCTAGTCACACCGTGCACTGGTCTCCCTCCCGTGTGACACCCCCAGAGGCTTCCCAAATAGCCTCACCCCTGCCCTTCCCATGATTTCACAGAGGCCTGTCCTGGAATGTATTAGAAGCCAGCTCATGTGACATTTCTTTCCCTCCCTTTCTTCTGGGAGCCTCAATGCTAAGATGTGGCCATTTGTCACACTCTGGAAAGTTAAAGTGAGAGATTCCCTGGTGGCCCAGTGTTAAGGACTCAGCAGTTTCACTGCTGACGGCCAGGGTTTGATCCCTGGTCAGGGAACTAAGATCCCACAAGCCATTGCTGCTACTGCTACTGCTAAGTCACTTCAGTCGTGTCCGACTCTGTGCGACCCCACAGACGTCAGCCCACCAGGCTCTCCCTGGGATTCTCCAGTCAAGGACACTGGAGTGGGTTGCCATTTCCTTCTCCAATGCATGAAAGTGAAGTCATTCAGTCGTGTCCAACTTTTAGCGACCCCATGGACCACAGGCTACCAGGCTCCTCTGTCCATGGATTTTCCAGGCAAGAGTACTGGAGTGGGGGGTGCCATTGCCTTCTCCGCCCACAAGCCACAGGGCATGACAAAAAGAAAAGTTAAAGCAGGGATTATTCAGTCCAGCCTTCCTTATTTGCACACATGAATACCAGGATCCAAGTCTGGAGACCTCTGGTCACCCAGTGAGTTGATGGCAGGACAGTGGGTATCCTAAGCTCAGGTCCCCTGCCTCCGAGTCCAGCCCTTGCCCACACATTGCATGGCCTTAAAGAAGCCCTTCCCTGCCAACTCTGCCCCCCTTACTTGAGCTGCTGGGTGAGCTCAGACTTCTGGATATGTTCCACCGCCTTCTTGGCATTGTTGCCCAGCTGGCTGAAGTAGTCCCAAATCACAGTGGCCACCTGGTCGGCATTGACCTCCGCCTGGGCTCCTGGGTGGGAAACAGAGCAAATTCATGAGCGCCGTCTCCTTCCTTGCCCCTCTGCCCCAGCCCTGAGCTGCAGACTGGATGTTGGGGGGGGCGCCATCTCCTTCCTTGCCCCTCTGCCCCAGCCCTGAGCCGCAGACTGGATGCTGGGGGGGGGGGGGGCGCCGTCTCCTTCCTTGCCCCTCTGCCCCAGCCCTGAGCCGCAGACTGGATGTTGGGGGGGGGGGGGAGCCCAGCCATTGATTTTTCTCTCTGCGCTTGGCTAGTTAGAAGCCACAGGGGTATGTAAAGCTGGGGTAGCACGCATGCCACGGAGCCCAGCACTGTGAATGGACAGCACTCCTCAGAGCTGAGTGGCAGCTGGGTGACCCCCTGCATCCAGCTGTGGGCTGACAGACACTCGGAACTGTCCTCTTGCCCTGGCCCCAGACTCACCGCCCTTCCCTGCCTGACGCAGCAGATGGGTCCTGCCTAAGAGTGCCATCTGAAGGCAGCTCCTACTCACCGGTGACAGCCACCAGGGCCAGGCTCAGGACCACAGCCTTCAGGAACATCCCGGGCTCCTCGCTGGGCTGGGAGAGTCTCTTACTGCACCAGATCCTTCCTGGATTCAGAGGGGCCAGAGCAGAGGTTCTCAGGCAGCTCACTGTGCTGCTGTTGGAACTGATTGAAGCTCAGAACCAGTCAGACATTTAAATCCTCACGGGGCTGCCCTCCCCACCTTCCTCCCCAGTGTGACTCCACGCTGGAAGGTGACACGTTCCCAGGAGGCCTCTTGGACTTTTGTGACCCTTGGACAACGTGGAAGCTGATGCAGACTGGGGCTCGGGCAGCATTCAGAAGCAGCTGTTCCGAAGGTGTGCCCCACCCATCATTGAAGGGGCCAGGAGCCAAGGGAGGAATGAGGCTGAGGGAACACCTGAGCGCAGGACTGATAAACTACCCAGAAGCCCTGCGGCAGCTCTGGGTCTATGCTCGGCTTGGGTGGGTGGGGGGGCAAAGTTCACAGTTCCTCTGTCTGCCCCAGTGAAGGGCCCCCACTCCCACATCCCCCAACCCTGACTCCATCTCAGAGCACCAGACTCTGGACTGGGACACCCAGGGCCACAGATGGGCTAGTGAGCTGAGATCCAGGGCTCTGGTCAAGGTGAGCCCGGGAGGAGGCGACCCCTGCAAGCCTTTGGGAAGGTGGGTGGAGGGGGGGTGGGGTGTCCTGTGTTGAAGGTGTTGATTGTGACTGTGCTTCACGTCCGCCACTGCCAACTGTGTCACCTTGGTCCAGTGAGTCAACTTGGCCCAGCTCTGGCCTCATTTTCTCCTTTAAAAATGGGATTGTTGGGTGTAGTAAATGAGACATTACTGGTGAAATGAGTAGTATTGTGCCTGGCAGAGTAAGCACTGAAAAATAGCCATTACTGTTGTTAATAAGAATATTAACTATTTTCTGGATTTGGACCAAGCAAGGAGTACAGTAGCATGCTTGCTACTCCAGTGAGAGTGGCAGAGTGAGACCCCACTCTCTGGGGCACAATGCAGGGTGAAGGGCAGACTGACCCGAGGTCTGATTCCTGCCCACCACCTCCCTGGGTGGCAGTAGTCAGCTTGTGATGAATCACAAGACCCGAGGCTCTCAGGGCGCCTCTCATCAGGAGATGGGGAAGGGGGGCGGTGGTGGCATCCTGATCTTCTACTTGGACTTCCAACATCCTCTGCAAGTGAGGTCACACACAGAAAGACATCCAGCAAGAAGGTGGCTCATCCTGACCAGTCTGTGCCCCTCTGCTGGACCACACACATCACCTTGGGTGACAAGGAGATGAAATCCATCGTATTACACTGTTGGCTGCCCTCCATGAGCACCATGCCCCGCACATGGATGGGCTTCTATAATCTGCCACTGGAAGAGTCCACAGCTGGGCTGATCCTGACTTCCCGTGTCTCCACTGTTTCATAGACCAGGAGCGACTTGATGTCTCATGGGGTTGAAGATAGCTTGTACCCCTTCTGTAGAGTCCCCACTACCTGGCAGTGTCCCACCCCACCGATGGTCACCTCCAGCGTCAGGGAGCTCCTCCTTCCAGGAGCAGCCTGGGCCATCTTGTAGTACTTTATTAAGGCTTCTGATGCTGGAGTTGGACTCCTTGGCTTTGCATGTGGGCTCCATACATACTGACTGGGTGACCTCAGCCAAGTCTCTTAACTTCTTTGAGCCCCATGTGCCTCAGTAGGGCATAAAACAGTGCATGCCTTCTGGGCTTCAGGGAGTCAGGGAGATAATCTGAGTAATGCTGGGAACTATGCCTGGCCCACAGTCAGCGCTCATCAAGCACAAGCCGTGTTTTGCCCCTGAAGACTTCACCGCGCTGCAACACTCCCAAATGAGGCAGAGTCCTGCCTGGGCTGGGAGCAAAGGTAGTCGCTCACCTCTGGCCTCATCCCTTTCCCCCTTAATGGACCAGAGGTGAGCAGGTCAACGAATCACCAAGGACTCTCAGTTGAGTTTGCCGTCACTGAATGGGAGTGTGTATTTCTGTTTTTTGGCCATAATGTGTGGTATGCGGGATCTTAATTCCCCAACCAGAGATCCAACGTGTGCCGCCTGCAGTGGAAGTGTGCCGTCTTCCACACAGGACAGCTGGGGAGGTACCAGAGAGCATGCTGTGTATCAGTCTGTGAACAGATTAGTTCTGGGCGGTGGGAGAGAATGAGAGGCCCCTGTGCACCGTCTCAGATTGTTTGAGCTGCTGATGGAAAGGACATGAGTGCGGGCAGCTCCAGCAGACCCTGGCCCTATGAGTCAGGGCACGGCCACATGGGGACGTCCACAAAGGGCTGTGTGACGTTGGGTGAATCATATCCCTTTCTGAGCCTCAATCTCCTTATCTGTACAACAGACAGACCTAATGGTCAGTGAGGTGACGAGGCTGAGAGTCTAGCATCACCTATGGCCACCCTCCTGCCCCATCAACAGAGATCAAACTAGTGGGCAGCCCGAGCCCAGAATCAGGAGGGAACGGCTCAGGCCCAGCCAGGGACGGGCAAATCACATGGACGCAGGGCCCCATGTTTGCTCCACACTGGCCATCCACCCAGGGCAGAGCTCAAAGTGGGTGGCTCCTGGGTGGGAAGATCTGGGTGAGACACTAGGAGGAACTTCCAGCACAGAAGGCCATGGTGAACCAGGGCCTCTGGCTGGCAGGGCTGAGTCAGTGCTGCCCAGTCCAGCCTTGTGGCAGGGGCGTGGGTCACAGAGGCTCATGAGCTAAGCCTCACTCGCACACAAGTGGAAGCAGAGAGATTTAGTCTAACCCTCGAGGACCATTTTTGGCCCCAGCTGGTCAGACCTTCTCCTCTCCGTCCTCCTGCCCCTCCTCCCTGCCCGCTACCAGTTATAGGGGCCATGGCTGGAGCAGCATCCTCATCCCAGGGGAGCTATGCTGGGGGGAGGGAGAGAAGAAGAGAAGGAGAGGCAGCTTAGGCTGGACCACTGATCAGACCCTTCCTCAGACAACCCTCCTGGGACCCAGCTGGAGCTGCTGGGAGGGGCACAGGCACACAGAGGCACCAAGCCCTTGGAATGAGATAAGGTCCCGGGCCCCAGGGCATGTCAACCCAGCTGCAGAGGCCCACACTCTGGTTCTCTATCCAGCTTGACACCATGCTGCTGGGTCTCTCTGCCCACATCTTCTGACCTCCCTGGGCTCACTGGCCCATTGCGGCCCAGGAGAGAGAGGGCGGCCTCCTCCAGACGCTCCACACACATGGCAGGAGAGTTGGAGGAACCAGGGCCCAGGGCTCCAGCCGGTCCACCCCAGCATGTCCCAGCCCAGCCTGGAATCTGGACTCCCACTGCGACCCTCACTTCTGGGGAGAAGGAACTGATCAGAATGAAGAGGGAAGTGGGCACGGCTGCCCTCTCTTCCCCAAAGTCCAAATCCTTGAGGACCTCCCAATCACCTTCCTCTCCTCCCCACCCCATCACCACAGTCTGTGCTCAGGAAGAGGCTGAAACTGATGCACTCTGAGTGACTGATAAACCTCCAAGGGCCTCATCTCTCCATGCGGTTTGGTCCCAGTGTGCATATTAGAAGACTTGGCTTCTGGTTCCCAACTCTGCCATGGGTGGAATATGGGCACCTGGGTATGTCTCCAGCCCTGCCTTCGGCTTCTGCCTATAAAATGGGCTTAATAATGTCTGTGCTGTGTACTGTTGCTGAGTCATGTCTGACTCTTTGCAACCCCAAGAACTTCAGCTTGCAAGACTCCTTTGTCCATGGGGATGTTCCTGGCAAGAATCCTAGAATGGGTTGCCATGCCCTCCTCCAGGGGATCTCCTCAACCCAGGCATCAATTCCAGGTCTCCCACATTGCAGGCAGATTATTTACCTTCTGAGCCACCAGGGAAGCCTGTGAATACTAGAGCAGATAGCCTATCTCTTCTCAAGGGGATCTTTCCAACCCAGGAATCGAACTGGGGTCTCCTGCATTGCAGGCAGATTCTTTACCAGCTGAACTACCAGGGGAGCCCTAATAATGTCTACTTTGCAGGAATCATTTGCATTTTAGCAGATAACCAGGTCTAAGTGAAAGGAATGAATCTCTAAGGAGAAATTTCAAGTTTTCGCCACAGATAAAGAATTCTGAAGGTAGAGCTAGGTCACTTTCTCGGGCCTCTGACTTCCCATGGTGGGTTTAGTTGCTTCTTCCTGGTAAGATGGCCACCTGCCCAAAGCCCTAATTCTGCATTGGAGGCTCCTCCTGCCTTCAGACTATGCTGTCTAAGGAAGCACAGGTGTTTGGGAGAAAGGAGGAGAGATTTATTGAGCCCCGTTCATGGACCAGCTGCTTTTACATATCTCTTATGTTTCACAACAATTCTGGAGTATCAGTGTTCTAGCCCCATTTTACAGAGAATAATATTGAGGCACTGAGCTGTTAGACCTCTGGCCCTGGGTCATATCTGTAGGAGTGAAAGGCACCATTTAAACCTAGAATTTCCTGGCTCTGAGACCTCACTGGAAGACAGAGCTCCCTAATGCTGCCATCCAGGCTGCAGCTCCTGATGTGAGCCCAAGGGACACTTCACCTCAGGAAGAGGCCGGGCATCTCCCAGACAGCTGACTGTCCCTTCGAGCTCATCAGGCCCCTCTCTCCACTACACCAGTCTCACCACAGCCTTGACTGCCACCCCAGCCAGGGGACTATGAAGACTGGTATTTCTAAGCTGCGGAAGTTGAGGTCTGAGGTCGAGAGGTACTCAGCGCTGGCCTCAGTCCCAGCTGCACAGTCTGCCCCTTGGGGATGTTATCAGTGAGTCCAGAGGGCAAGATGAGGAGAGGGGGGTGGTAAAACAGAAGGCCTGGGGCTCAGAAGCCTTTGACCTTCTCCCACCACCCCCTGCTAGAGGGATCAGCTCAGGAAATTTCTGCGTCAGCTGCACCCGGGACTAAAGCCCAGAGATGGAGATCCTGGGGAGGGGGCTGTGGGCACTCAACTGTGTCCCACCTCCTGCACAAGCCCCTGCCCACAGGTCTTCTGTGACTTCACTCTAGACTCCCCAGCCCAGCCAGCTGAGTTGTGTCCAAGTCTGAAGAAGCCAATTCCCTTCTCACTTCACCCCCACTTCGCAGGCTGTTGTCAGGGCTTAAAGTGGGGAAGGACCTGGAAGCCCAGGGCGAAAGGACAATGTTTGTCCCCCAATCCCTTCTCCCATCTCACCAGCCCCTCCCTGGGGAAGCAGGCTGCTCAGAAGGAACGGGGTCACCCCAGTTCCAAGCCATAGGGGTGGCAGAGAGCAGGGTGGGCACCCTCAGCTTTCTAGAGATTTCCCAACTCCCAGCAGGCCTGGGTGCCTCTGGCCACCCTCTGTCAGGGTCTGGTCTAGGTTGATCAGCAGGTGACCTTTGCCCGGCTGCCTGGGCCCACACGCTGCCCTGTGTCCAGGCGACAATATAAAACAGGTCAGAATCCTCTTGCCTTCGTACGCAGTTCATCCCAAGAAGCAGCCGCTCCAGGTAAGGCTCCCTGAGGGGTTGGGGGGAGAAGGGGAGCAGGATGGGGAGGGGCAGGTGGGGGTCTGTGCCCAGCCAGCGAAGCCTAGAGAAGCGCTTGTAGAGCTGGGGAAGCCTTAAGTCTTGATGAGTGCCTCTCCCCAGGCATTTTGGGGAGATCGAGGTCCCTAGGGGAAGGTCACTTGCCCAAAGCTACCCAGAGCCTAGTGGTGGAGCTGGGACTGGCACTGGCTCCCTTTGCTGCTCGCTCTGCATGTTTAGGATTAGAAAACTCAGACAGCCCAGTCGTGCCCCAGACAGAAAACCTGAGCCCTGGAGAGGGCAGAGAGTCACCCAGAGTCACTCAGCTTGTTAGTGGCAGAAACCTGGCCAGAATCCTGGTGTCTTGATTCCTGGTCTGGGGGTTTCCTGCTTCATGCCTCCCCCCACTTCCTCTGCCCTGGGTCCCCCAGCCCCTCTCTGAAAGCCCATAACCTCCCCCACATTAGCCCTCTCTCCTCCCGACTTGACCCAGCCCAGGCCCTGCTTTAGGGCCACTGCATCTCCCCAGGGAGGGCCGCCTGGTTGGGGTGGCAGGTGGTGGGGGGGTGGGGACTTGAGGAAGGGCTCACAGGACCCTTCCCTGCAGGAACCAAGGCACCATGCGGCCCCGGCTGCTCCTTGTTGCTGCCTTCCTGGCTCTCCTGGTCTTGCCTGGTAAGCAGCCGGTGGGGACTGGGCGGGGTGTGGGAAAGGGGTGGCTTGGCAAGTGGCTGGGGGATACCAGACCCCAATGGGGGGCTGGGCAGGAGCCAAGGGCTCCCCAGAGGCTGATCCACCGCACTCAGTCCTGCTCTCCTCATAGAAGCTACCAGGGCCGAGGAGGAATCCCTTCTGGACAAAATGCAGGGCTATGTGAAGGAGGCTACCAAGACTGCCAAGGATGCCCTGAGCAGCGTTCAGGAGTCCCAGGTGGCCCAGCAGGCCAGGTAAACCCTCACTTTCCTGCCTTTGGTCGCTACCTGCCCGGGACTTGGTGAGAGCCCCCATGGGGGACCCGTGTCTCTCCCACACCCACCTAGGACCTGCGCCTCGCTGAACCTCCTTTCTCTCTGTAAAACAGGCCCCCTTGCAGGGAGAGATGATGGAGAGGCACCGCATCCCACCTCGCCTCCCTTTGTCATCCTCCTTTCTTCCTCCTTGCCCTCACTTCCATTTTCCTTTTCTGATAATCTGATTGGAGGTTTGGATCCACCCAATGGAATTTCTGGGGCTTCTCTGGTAGCTTAGTTGATAAAGAATCCACCTGCAATGCAGGAGACCCCGGTTCGATTCCTGGGTTAGAAAGATCCCCTGGAGAAGGGAGAGGCTACCCACTCCAGTATTCTTGGGCTTCCCTTGTGGCTCAGCTGGTTAAGAATCCGCCTGCCATGTAGGAGACCTAGGTTCGATCCCTGGGTTGGGAAGATCCCCTGGAGAAGGGAAAGGCAACCCACTCCAGTATTCTGGCCTGGAGAATGCTATGGACTGTATAGTCCATGGGGTCGCAAAGAGTTGGACACGACTGAGCAACTTTCACTTTCAAAGCAATTTCAGCCCAGTGTGTGTGTGTGTGTGTGTTTCTGCCTTGTTTCAAATCCTCAGGCCCATGTGAGCAGAAGTCGGTCCTTCCTCTCCCACCTTGCCCCTGCCCACCAGTCCTCTGCTAGCCCCACCCACCTTCCCCACCTCCACTCCATCTGCATTGGCATTTCCATAGCAGAGGTGTTCACAAACACTTTTAGTCCTCAGGACCTACTATAGAGTGGATATTATTTCCCCATTTTGCAGACAAGAAAACCAAGGCCCACTTAACCAAGTGACCTGCCCCAGATCACACTGCTAATCAACCCTCTGATGACTGTCCAAATGAGAGACTGCCTCCCTCTGCCCCACCCCGCCTGGAGCCACCAGGATGTACAGTTCTAGGGGGCATCACTTGCCTCCACTAGAATGGCAGTCCTGACCTTACACGTCTCCCAAAACTGGAGTCACCCCTCTCCAGCTTGCTTCAGATCCACCATCTGCCCACAGCTGGAGAAACTCCGGGGAACCTTGGCTGTGTTCCCATCATTACCCTCGGCATCCTTTCCTGGGGTGCAGCTATAGGGGGTCCCAGCCTGAGGTCTTGGGGCATTGCTGGGAGGGGTTGAGAGGGTGGGGGGGAGTGCCAGTGGGGGTAGGGTGGGAGCCCCATAGTTGTCACTGCCTAGAGACAACTCTCACCCCCACCCCATCTGCTCCCCTCACTTTTTTGACCCCCAGAGACTGGATGACTGAGAGCTTCAGCTCCCTGAAAGACTACTGGAGCTCGTTCAAGGGCAAGTTCAGTGACTTCTGGGAATCTGCGTACAGTCCCACACAGTCTCCACCCTGAGGCCGTCTGAGATCTCAGAACCCCAAGTCCACCCGTCTATCCATCCTACTAGCTCCTTGGGTCTAGCAGCCTCCCAGGGCTGCCCCCAAAGGTCACTTACAAGAACCGCATTCTCAGTGCCCTCCCCCTCCCCCGAGACCTGGCCCACCCCGGTGTGTGCTGGCCTTCCAATAAAGCTGGATGAGAAACTGCCGTGAGCGGGGTGTCCTGCACGTGTCATGTATGTTTGGGCCGAGAATTCGTGGGGCCTCTTCTGTGGGCGGGCTCGGGACTGACTCCAACTCAAGCAGGCCTGGGGCTGGTGCCCCACCCACCTCTTAGCAGCTGGGTGGAGCAAGGTAGGAATGACCTTACCCAGCCTGCCTGCATGGACAGTTTGCGTGGAGGAGCAAAGGGGACGCTGGGTCTGGCAGTATCTGAATACACTGTCAAGTGCTGTGTAACATGATTGAGTGTGTGCTCCTTGCCAGGCCTTGCACCTGGCACTTTACGTCATTATCATAATGACATACTGTGTTGAGACTGTGTGTGTTCATCAAAATTCTGGAGTGGACGTGCACTGCCTGGGCTGCATGCCCCCACCTCCCCTGACTGCACTTGGGGAAAGGAGGCCGAGGGGGTGGTGGTTAAAGTAAGATACACCTGGGCTGTAGTCCTGGCTCCATCACTTCATATCAGCCTGTTTCTTACCTGTAAAGTGGGCACAGTGATACCCCATCCATTGTAGGTCTGTTGAGAAGGAATGAAGGAAATGAGAGTGCGCAGCACCTGGCATCTCCAAGGCACCTGGTAAATGGCTGCCCTCGTCACTACAGGCTGAGCGGACTGTCCCCTTGGGGCCAGGACTGGAGTGGGGGGCCCGTGTCCTAGGAACTGAGGAGGAGCCCGAGGTCACCCAACACAGGCTGCAGCCCTTGTGTCCCCACCGCCCGTCAGATGTTCATGCAGGAGCGTTCCAGAACCACAGACTACTTGAGCAGCTTCCCTCCCTGCTCTTCCAGTGATAAGACTGAGGCTCCAAAGTGTGAAGGCACTTGCCCAGTGTCACTGAGTCAGCAAACAGCAGAGCCTGATCTCAAGCCCAGGTGAGCTGCCCATATTCTGCTCAGCTGACACAAAGAAAGGCTTAGTTACTCCTACTGTTGTTGTTTAGCTGCTAAGTTGTGTCTAACTCTTGTGACCCTATGGACTGTAGCCCGCCAGGCTCCTTTGTCCATGGGGATTCTCTAGGCAAGAATACTGGAGTGGGTTGCCATGCCCATCTCCAGGGGATCTTCCTGACCCAGGGATCAAACCTGTGTCTCCTACACTGGCAGGAGGATTCTTTACTGCTGAGCCACCAGGGAAGCCTAGTTACTCCCATGCCTGATGTCAAAGGCTCCTTGACAGATCTTGGTGGCATCAGGGGGGCATCCAGCTGCCTCAGGAGACCTCTGCTCTCTTTTTGGAAATCCATCTGGACTTCTCTTTGGGCCCAACATGGCCAGGGATCCCTGTACCCTCACCTGAAAAATGTCCTCACCCAAATATCTGGGCTTGACATTTAACGTAGCTCAAATGGTTAGGAACTAAAAAAGCTCACTCCTTTATGCAGTTAAGATACACCGGAAATGGAAGAGGGGTAGATTATCTAGTACCAAGGGTTAAAGGCCCTGAGAGGAGAGGGAAAGAGAAGCCCCCTGAGTGCACTGCCCAGATCTTTGCAGATCTTGAAGCCACAAGCATGCACATGGCAGGTGGGGGGGCGGGCAGTGTGTACCTGAGTGTGAAGAAGGGCTGGCTGGGAACACTCAATTCCATACAAACTAGAATGGATAGCAACTTTTTTAAAGAAAAATAATCATGGATGCTCAGGAGTACGTAGGTCTAGAAAGGGCAACCTAGCCCATCCTGCTGTTCAATCTTGGAAATGACCTCACATTTACAAGCTCTAACTTCTGCATCCATACCATCCTTTTAATCCTATCCAGGATATAAAGGATGCAGTGAAATGATGCATATAAAAGCATCTTGGAGATTGGAATATGCTCGTTACTGCAAGAGGTGGTGATTGTTTTTCTGACTCAGGTCAGAAAAAAGGGGGCTGACAGGCTGGAGCCCCAAGGATGGGGCTGGCACAGCAGGGCCTAAGGAAACTGCAGCTTTTCCTGAGCAGAGTGGGAGGGTGAATAGTGGCAAGAGGCTCTGGTGAAAAAGGAAAAGGTGTGCGTTTTGTAAAGTGTATTTTGAATTAGTAAGGGAGGAAAGAGCAAGCACCACGCCCTTCATTTGAACCTGCCCCAATCCTTCAAGACCACAGGCTCACTGAGGTCCCTTCAACCTCTGCTGCCCTTGAGCTGGAGGGCTGGAGAACTATGTCCTCTGCCCCGGGAAACGCTGGGGACAGGGAGCCCACTTCTCCCAGCAAAGCCAGTACTTCCTGCCTGAAGCTCTTTCAGGGCATCTGCATTGGATCATCCGTCACTTTGCCTGCTTCTCTATTTCCTTCGTGTTTGAACCTTCCTCACGGAGGTCCTCCAGCGCCAGCTTGGCCTTCTCGCCCAGCGCCTTCAGCTGCTCGCTGGCCTTGGCGTGGTACTCGGCCAGGCTGCCGCCGCCCTCCTTCAGCGCCTCCAGGCGCGCGGTCAGCCGCTGGCGCAGGTCGTCGCTGTAGGGCGCCAGCTGCTGCCGCAGCGTCTCCACGTGGGCGCGCGCGCGGTCGCGGATCTCCTGGGCCAGCGGGCTCAGCTTGTCCTGCAGCTCCTGCAGCTTCTGGCGCGCGCCCTCGCGGATCTCCTCGCCCAGCGGCGCCACCTTCTGGCGGTAGATCTCCACCTCCTCGTGCCACTTCTTCTGGAACTCGTCCAGGTAGGGCTGAACCTTCTGCTTCACCTCCTCCAGGTCCTTGCTCATCTCCTGCCTCAGCGACGCGGTCTCCTTCTCCAGGTTGTCCCAGAACTCCTGGGTCACCGGGCCCAGCTGTTCACGCACTTTGGTCAACGTGCTGGCCAGGCTGTCCCAGTTGTCCAGGAGTTTCAGGCTGCAAGGGGAGAGAGAGGGCTCTCTCAGGCTACACCTCCCGGCCCCCTGGCTACCCCCAGAGCTGCAGCTCAGCGCCCGTGCTTTCCCCGTGTGAGACCTGGGCAGACCTGTGCCTGAACGTGAGGTAGCTGGGGGCAGATCCTTAGCCTAGCATTTCCTATCCAAGGTCTTCCCCCTCACTCCCCACTGCATCCCATTGATCAAATGGATGGAGGAGTTAGAAGGAGACAGAGCTGGTTGGTGCCCGATCCTGTCTGTCCCCAAAAGCTCGTCATTTAAGGACCTAGTCTCTACTCTTCCAGCCTATTCTCCTCTCTGAAGACAGCCTCTGTTGCTGGCCAGAACTGAGGAGGGAGTTAAGAATAGGAAGGGGAGGAGTGCACTGCAGAAAATACCGACCAGACAGCACTATTCTGCCCCTTGTCATCTCATAGTAGTTATTAAGGCTTCCAAGGCTGCGATCAGACTCCTTGGGTTTGTGTGTGGGCTCCATACATAATGACTGTGTGACCTTGGGCAAGTTTCTTAACCTCTCTGAGCCCCGTGTGTGCCTCAGTAGGGGATAAAATAGTGCATGCCTCTTGACTACAGGGTCAGGAAAGTAATCTGAGTAATGCTGGGAGCCATGCCTGGCCCACGGTCAGCGCTCATCAAGCATGAGCTGTGTTTTGACCCTGAAAAGTTCACCGCCTTGCGAGACTCCCAAATCAGGCACAGTCCAGCGTGGGCTGAGTGCAAGGTAGGCGCTCACCTCTGGCCCCACACCTTCCCCACCACCGGGCCAGAGGTGAGGAGGACAGTGAGTCACCAAGGACCCTCAGTTGAGTTTGACCTCCTTTGTTGGGATCATGGGTGTTTTTGGTTTGTGTTTTGGACACATTGTCCAGCATGCAGGATCTTAGTTCCACAACCAGAGATGGAACATCTGCCCCCTGGAGTGAAAGCACAGAGTCTTGACCACTGGACAGCTGAGGAAGTCCCGGAGAGCATGCTGTGTATCAGTCTGTGAACAGGTTAATTCTGGGGGTGACAGAGAATGAGAGGCCCCTGTGCCCCCTCATTTGAAAAGACCCTAATGCTGGGAAAGATTGAAGGCAGGAGGAGAAGGGGACGACAGAGGATGAGATGGCTGGATGGCATCACCGACTCGATGGGCATGAGTTTGAGTAAACTCCCGTAGTTGGTGATGGACAGGGAGGCCTGGCGTGCTGCGATTCATGGGGTCACAAAGAGTCGGACACGACTGAGTGACTGAATGAACTGTGCACCATCTCAGATTGTTTGAGCTGCTGATGGAAAGGACATGAGTGCGGGCAGCTCCAGCAGACCCTGGCCCTATGAGTCAGGGCAGAGCCACATGGGTGGGCACAAAGGGCTGTGTGACGTTGGGTGAATCATATCCCTTTCTGAGCCTCAATCTCCTTATCTGTACAACAGACAGACCTAATGGTCAGTGAGGTGACGAGGCTGAGAGTCTAGCATCACCTATGGCCACCCTCCTGCCCCATCAACAGAGATCAAACTAGTGGGCAGCCTGAGCCCAGAATCAGGAGGGAACGGCTCAGGCCCAGCCAGAGACGGGCAAATCACATGGACACAGGGCCCCATGTTTGCTCCACACTGGCCATCCACCCAGGGCAGAGCTCAAAGTGGGTGGCTCCTGGGTGGGAAGATCTGGGTGAGACACTAGGAGGAACTTCCAGCACAGAAGGCCATGGTGAACCAGGGCCTCTGGCTGGCAGGGCTGAGTCAGTGCTGCCCAGTCCAGCCTTGTGGCAGGGGCGTGGGTCACAGAGGCTCGTGAGCTAAGCCTCACTCGCACACAAGTGGAAGCAGAGAGATTTAGTCTAACCCTCGAGGACCATTTTTGGCCCCAGCTGGTCAGACCTTCTCCTCTCCGTCCTCCTGCCCCTCCTCCCTGCCCGCTACCAGTTATAGGGGCCATGGCTGGAGCAGCATCCTCATCCCAGGGGAGCTATGCTGGGGGGAGGGAGAGAAGAAGAGAAGGAGAGGCAGCTTAGGCTGGACCACTGATCAGACCCTTCCTCAGACAGCCCTCCTGGGACCCAGCTGGAGCTGCTGGGAGGGGCACAGGCACACAGAGGCACCAAGCCCTTGGAATGAGATAAGGTCCCGGGCCCCAGGGCATGTCAACCCAGCTGCAGAGGCCCACACTCTCTGGTTCTCTACCCAGCTTGACACCATGCTGCTGGGTCTCTGCCCACATCTTCTGACCTCCCTGGGCTCACTGGCCCATTGCGGCCCAGGAGAGAGAGGGCGGCCTCCTCCAGACGCTCCACACACATGGCAGGAGAGTTGGAGGAACCAGGGCCCAGGACTCCAGCCGGTCCACCCCAGCATGTCCCAGCCCAGCCTGGAATCTGGACTCCCACTGCGACCCTCACTTCTGGGGAGAAGGAACTGATCAGAATGAAGAGGGAAGTGGGCACAGCTGCCCTCTCTCTTCCCCAACGTCCAAATCCTTGAGGACCTCCCAATCACCTTCCTCTCCTCCCCACCCCATCACCACAGTCTGTGCTCAGGAAGAGGCTGAAACTGATGCACTCTGAGTGACTGATAAACCTCCAAGGGCCTCATCTCTCCATGCGGTTTGGTCCCAGTGTGCATATTAGAAGACTGGGCTTCTGGTTCCCAACTCTGCCATGGGTGGAATATGGGCACCTGGGTATGTCTCCAGCCCTGCCTTCGGCTTCTGCCTATAAAATGGGCTTAATAATACCTACTTCACAGGAATCTATTTGCAGTTTTACATATAACCAGGTCTCAGTCAAGGGAACAAACCTCTAAGGAGAAATTTCAAGTTTCAGCCACAGATAAAGAATTCTGAAGGTAGTCACTTTATTGGGCCTCTGATTTCACATGGTCTATTTAGTTGCTTCTTCTTGAGAAGGCCACCTGCCAAAAGCCCTATTTCTACATTGGAGGCTCCTCCTGACTTCAGACTATGCTGTCTGAGAAAGGACAGGTGTTTGTAAGAAAGGAGAGATTTACCGAGCCCCCTTCATGGACTTTGTACCTATCTCATGTATATTTCACCAGAATTCTGGCCTTCCCTTCTGGTTCAGCTGGTAAAGAATCCACCTATAATACAAGATACCTGGGTTCGATTCCTGGGTCAGGAAGATCCCCTGGAGGAGCAAATGGCCAACCATTCCAGTATTCTGCCTGGAGAATCTCATGGACAGAGAAGTCTGGTGGTTTATAATCCACATGGTCATAAAGAGTCGGACATGAGTGGCCAACAAACCCTTTCACTTTTACAGTACCGGCATATCAGTAGTCTAGCCCCATTTTACAGAGGAGAACATCAAGGCACTGAGATGTTAGCTCTCTGGCCCTGGGTCATATGAGTAAGTGCCGAAAGCATCATTTAAACTGAAAATTTCTTGACTCTGAAGTCTTCACATCCAGAAGACAGAGCTCCCTGATCCTACCACCCAGGCTACAGCTCTGTTTTGGCCTAGAGGACACTTCACCCTGGGAAGGGCCCAGACCTCTGCTGGACAGCCGACTGCCCCTTAGAGCTTGTCTGGCCCCTCTATCCGCTGGACCAGCCTCACCCCAAACCTGGTTCCTTCCAGCTGTCTGCCCAGCCAGAGGACTACAGGGACTGGTATCTCCAAGCTGAGGCGCTGAGGCCTGAGGTCGAGAGGTACTCAGCGCTGGCCTCAGTCCCAGCTGCACAGTCAGGGGAGGGCCTCAACCAGGAGCCCAGATCCTGCCCCCTGGGGACGTTATCAGTGGGTCCAGAGGGCAAGGTGAATAGAGGGGGCGGTAGGATAAAGGCCTGGGGCTCAGCAGCCTTTGATCTTCCTCCACCACCCCCTGTTCTGGGATCAAAGAGCTCAGGGAAATTTCTGGGTCAGCTGCACCCGGGACTAAAGCCCAGAGATGGAGATCCTGGGGAGGGGGCTGTGGGCACTCAACTGTGTCCCACCTCCTGCACAAGCCCCTGCCCACAGGTCTTCTGTGACTTCACTTTGGACTCCCCAGCCCAGCCAGCTGAGTTGTGTCCAAGTCTGAAGAAGCCAATTCCCCTCTCACTTCACCCCCACTTCGCAGGCTGTTGTCAGGGCTTAAAGTGGGGAAGGACCTGGAAGCCCAGGGCGAAAGGACAATGTTTGTCCCCCAATCCCTTCTCCCATCTCACCAGCCTCTCCCTGGGGAAGCAGGCTGCTCAGAAGGAACGGGGTCACCCCAGTTCCAAGCCATAGGGGTGGCAGAGAGCAGGGTGGGCACCTTCAGCTTTCTAGAGATTTCCCAACTCCCAGCGGGCCTGGGTGCCTCTGGCTACCCTCTGTCAGGGTCTGGTCTAGATTGATCAGCTGGTGACCTTTGCCCGGCTGCCTGGGCCCACACGCTGCCCTGTGTCCGGGGGACAATATAAAACAGGTCAGAATCCTCTTGCCTTCGTACGCAGTTCATCCCAAGAAGCAGCCGCTCCAGGTAAGGCTCCCTGAGGGGTTGGGGGGAGAAGGGGAGCAGGATGGGGAGGGGCAGGTGGGGGTCTGTGCCCAGCCAGCGAAGCCTAGAGAAGCGCTTGTAGAGCTGGGGAAGCCTTAAGTCTTGATGAGTGCCTCTCCCCAGGCATTTTGGGGAGATCGAGGTCCCTAGGGGAAGGTCACTTGCCCAAAGCTACCCAGAGCCTAGTGGTGGAGCTGGGACTGGCACTGGCTCCCTTTGCTGCTCGCTCTGCATGTTTAGGATTAGAAAACTCAGACAGCCCAGTCGTGCCCCAGACAGAAAACCTGAGCCCTGGAGAGGGCAGAGAGTCACCCAGAGTCACTCAGCTTGTTAGTGGCAGAAACCTGGCCAGAATCCTGGTGTCTTGATTCCTGGTCTGGGGGTTTCCTGCTTCATGCCTCCCCCCACTTCCTCTGCCCTGGGTCCCCCAGCCCCTCTCTGAAAGCCTATAACCTCCCCCACATTAGCCCTCTCTCCTCCCGACTTGACCCAGCCCAGGCTCTGCTTTAGGGCCACCGCATCTCCCCAGGGAGGGCCGCCTGGTTGGGGTGGCAGGTGGTGGGGGGGTGGGGACTTGAGGAAGGGCTCAGAGGACCCTTCCCTGCAGGAACCAAGGCACCATGCGGCCCCGGCTGCTCCTTGTTGCTGTCTTCCTGGCTCTCCTGGTCTTGCCTGGTAAGCAGCGGGTGGAGACTGGGCTGGGGGCAGGGACAAGGCAGTTTGGCAGGTGGCTGGGGAATGCAGAGCCCCGATGAGGGGCTGGGCAGGAGCCAAAAGTTCCCCAGAGGCTGATCCACCGCACTCAGTCCTGCTCTCCTCATAGAAGCTACCAGGGCCGAGGAGGAATCCCTTCTGGACAAAGTGAAGGGCTATGCCAAGGATGTGGTTCAGAAGACCAGGTATGCCCTCACTTCCGCACTCCCAGCCCTACCTGCCCCTGTTCGGTGAGAAACTGGGCAGGTGGCTGTGCCTCTGAGCCTCCTTTCTCTCTGTAAAACATGCTCTCTCGCAGGGAGAGATGACGGAGGGCCACCGCATCCTGTCTCTCCTCCCTCTGTTGTCCCTTCTTTCTCCCTCCTTGTCCTCACTTTCGTTTTCCTTTCCTGATAATCTGGTTGGAGGTTTGACCCCAACCAACCCAATTTCAGCCAGTGTGTGTGCGTGTGCGTGCGCGTGCGTGTGTGTGTGTGTGTATGTGTGTTTCTGCCTTGTATCAAGTCCTCGGGCGCATGTGAGCAGAAGTCGGTCCTTCCTCTCCCACCTTGCCCCTGCCCACCAGTCCTCTGCTAGCCCCACCCACCTTCCCCACCTCCACTCCATCTGCATTGGCATTTCCATAGCAGAGGTGTTCACAAACACTTTTAGTCCTCAGGACCCACTGTAGAGTGGATATTATTTCCCCATTTTGCAGACAAGAAAACCAAGGCCCACTTAACCAAGTGACCTGCCCCAGATCACACTGCTAATCAACCCTCTGATGACTGTCCAAATGAGAGACTGCCTCCCTCTGCCCCACCCCGCCTGGAGCCACCAGGATGTACAATTCTAGGGGGCATCACTTGCCTCCACTAGAATGGCAGTCCTGACCTCACACATCTTCCAAATCAGTCACTCCAGCTTGCTTCAGATCCACCATCTGCCCACAGCTGGAGAAACTCTGGGGAACCTTGGCTGTGTTCCCATCATTACCCTCGGCATCCTTTCCTGGGGTGCAGCTATAGGGGGTCCCAGCCTGAGGTCTTGGGGCATTGCTGGGAGGGGTTGAGAGGGTGGGGGGGAGTGCCAGTGGGGGTAGGGTGGGAGCCCCATAGTTGTCACTGCCTAGAGACAACTCTCACCCCCACCCCATCTGCTCCCCTCACTTTTTTGACCCCCAGAGACTGGATGACTGAAAGCTTCAGCTCCCTGAAAGACTCCTGGAACTCGTTCAAGAGCAAGTTCAAGTGACTTCTGGGAATCTGCGTACAGTCCCACACAGTCTCCACCCTGAGGCCGTCTGAGATCTAAGAACCCCAAGTCCACCCGTCTATCCATCCTACTAGCTCCTTGAGTCCCGCAGCCTCCAAGGGCTGCCCCCAAGGGTCACTTACAAGAACCGCATTCTCAGTGCCCTCCCCGAACCCCCCCCTCCAAGACCTGGCCCGGTGTGTGCTGGCCTTCCAATAAAGCTGGATGAGAAACTGCCATGAGTGGGGTGTCCACCTCTTAGCAGCTGGGTGGAGCGAGGTAGCAATGGCCTTACCTAGCCTGCCTGCATGGACAGTTTGCGTGGAGGAGCAAAGGGGACGCTGGGTCTGGCAGTATCTGAATACACTGTCAAGTGCTGTGTAACATGATTGAGTGTGTGCTCCTTGCCAGGCCTTGCACCTGGCATTTTACGTCATTATCATAACGACATACTGAGTTGAGACTGTGTGTGTTCATCAAAATTCTGGAGTGGACGTGCACTGCCTGGGCTGCATGCCCACCCCCCTTCCCCGACTGCAACCACACTTGGGGGAAGGAGGCCGAGGGGGTGGTGGTTAAAGTAAGATACACCTGGGCTGTAGTCCTGGCTCCGTCACTTCATATCAGCCTCAGTTTCTTACCTGTAAAGTGGGCACAGTGATACCCCATCCATTGTAGGTCTGTTGAGAAGGAATGAAGGAAATGAGAGTGCGCAGCACCTGGCATCTCCAAGGCACCTGGTAAATGGCTGCCCTCGTCACTACAGGCTGAGCGGACTGTCCCCTTGGGGCCAGGACTGGAGGGGGGGTCCCGTGTCCTAGGAACTGAGGAGGAGCCCGAGGTCACCCAACACAGGCTGCAGCCCTTGTGTCCCCACCGCCCGTCAGATGTTCATGCAGGAGCGTTCCAGAACCACAGACTACTTGAGCAGCTCCCCTCCCTGCTCTTCCAGTGATAAGACTGAGGCTCCAAAGTGTGAAGGCACTTGCCCAGTGTCACTGAGTCAGTAAATTGCTTGACCTCAAGCCCAAGTGAGCTGCCCATATTTTGCTCAACTGACTCAGAAAAAGTCTTAGTTACTCCTATTGTTACAACGTAGCTCAAATGGTTAGGAACTAAAAAAGCCCACTCCTTTATGCAGTTAAGATACACTGGAGATGGAGGAGGGGTAGATTATCCAGCACCAAGGGCAAAAGGCCCTGAGAGAAGAGGGAAAGGGAAGCCCCCTGAGTGCACTGCCCAGATCTTTGCAGATCTTAAAGCCACAAGCATGCACATGGTGGGAGTCGGGTGGGGGGAGGAGGTGTGTACCTCAGTGTGAAGAGGAGCTGGCTGGGAACACTCAATTACATACAAACTTGAATGCCTGGCCGTTTTTTTTTTTTTTTTTTAATAATCATGGATGCTCAGGAGCACATAGGTTTAGAAAGGGCAACCTAGCCCATCCTGCTGTTCAGTCTTGGAAATGAGTTCACATCTCCAAGCTCCAGCTTCTGTATCCATACCACCCATTTAATCTACCCAGGATCTGGGAAAGCATACAGTGAGATGATGGATATGAAAGCATCTTGGAGATTAGAATGGGCTAGTTACTTGCGAGAGGTGGTGATTATTTTTCTTAGGTCAGAAAATAGGGGCTGGCAGGCTTGGAGCCCCAAGGATGGGGCTAGCACTGCTGGGCCTGAGGAAACAGCAGTTGTTTCGGAGAAGGGTGGGAGTGTGAGGAGTGGTAAGAAGCTCTGGTGAAAAAGGATGTGTTTGTTAAAGTACATTTTGAATTAATAAGGGAGGAAGGAGCAAGCGCCAAGCCCTTCGTTTGAACCTGCCCTAGGAAGGAACCACAGGAAGATTCCTGTGGGAACCTTCAAGTCCACAGGCTCACTGAGGTCCCTCCAACCTCAGCCGCCCTTGAGCAGGAGGGCTGGGGAACTATGTCCTCTGTCCGGGGAAATGCTGGGGACAGGGAGCCCACTTCTCCCAGCAACGCCAGTACTTCCTGCTTGAAGCTCTTTCAGGGCACCTGCATTGGATTCATCTGTCACTTTGCCTGGTCCTCTATTTCCTTCCTGTTTGGTCCTCCTAATGAAAGAGCATCTCCTACCCCACTCTTCAGCCCCCAGACAAGCAGGCCCTGTAACATTAAGGCCCTGAGAGGCCAGTGTTTGGAGCTCAGGACTCCACTGGGACATCACCAGGTGTCCCTGGCCACCGCCCCCTGGAGGCCCCTCCAGGATCCCCCCACCCCCATTCTCCCCAAACAGAAATTTTGGCTTTTGGAAAACTTTATTGTTTAAAAATCATCATCGAATCTTCAAAAAAGACAAAACAAAAAAACAAAAAACAACCCATCACGCGCGTTCCACTCCGGAAATGTTTATTCTAAGAAACCGAAGTGATGGCCAGGGGGGCAGCCCGAGGCATCTCACTGGGCGTTCAGCTTCTTGGAGGCCTCGTCGATGGCGGCCAGGATGCTGACCTTAAGGCTCTCCAGCACGGGCAGCAAGCCCTGGCGGAGGTCCTCCAGCGCCGGCTTGGCCTTCTCGCCCAGCGCCTTCAGCTGCTCGCTGGCCTTGGCGTGGTACTCGGCCAGGCTGCCGCCGCCCTCCTTCAGCGCCTCCAGGCGCGCGGTCAGCCGCTGGCGCAGGTCGTCGCTGTAGGGCGCCAGCTGCTGCCGCAGCGTCTCCACGTGGGCGCGCGCGCGGTCGCGGATCTCCTGGGCCAGCGGGCTCAGCTTGTCCTGCAGCTCCTGCAGCTTCTGGCGCGCGCCCTCGCGAAACTCCTCGCCCAGCGGCGCCACCTTCTGGCGGTAGATCTCCACCTCCTCGTGCCACTTCTTCTGGAACTCGTCCAGGTAGGGCTGAACCTTCTGCTTCACCTCCTCCAGGTCCTTGCTCATCTCCTGCCTCAGCGACGCGGTCTCCTTCTCCAGGTTGTCCCAGAACTCCTGGGTCACCGGGCCCAGCTGTTCACGCACTTTGGTCAACGTGCTGGCCAGGCTGTCCCAGTTGTCCAGGAGTTTCAGGCTGCAAGGGGAGAGAGAGGGCTCTCTCAGGCTACACCTCCCGGCCCCCTGGCTACCCCCAGAGCTGCAGCTCAGCGCCCGTGCTTTCCCCGTGTGAGACCTGGGCAGACCTGTGCCTGAACGTGAGGTAGCTGGGGGCAGATCCTTAGCCTAGCATCTCCCATCCATGGTCTCCCCCCTCACTCCCCACTGCATCCCATTGACCAGATGCATGGAGGAGTTAGAAGGAGACAGAGCTGGAGCTGGTTTTGGTGCCCAATCCTGTCTGTCCCCAAAGGTGGGCCTTTTAAGGACCTAGTCTCCACTCTTCCAGCCCATTCTTCTTTCTGAAGACAGCCATCTCTGTTGCTGGCTGGAGCTGAGAAGGGAGTTACGAATAGGCAGGGGCGGAGTGCAGTGCAGAGAATAGTGACCAGACAGCGCTGGTCTGCCCCTTGCTGGGGGTCCCACTCCTCGCTTCTGTGGGGCCCATCAGATAGGAGGTGGGGATTGGGCCAGTCTGACTGCTTCTCCCCACAGGCTTCTCCATCCCCCAGCACCGACACCCCCGACCCCTGCCACAGGCACAAGCAGGTTCTTACTTGAGCTGTTTTCCCAAAGCGGAGGCTTCAAATTGGGCCACATATTCTCTGCCACTATCCTTGATTGCTTCCACATACACGGTGGCAAAATCCTTCACCCGATCCCAGGATGACTGGGGGTCATCATGCTGCCAGAAATGCCGAGCCTGGCTCCCTGGGAGAGAGAGGGGAGACCCAGATCAGACCAGCTCTGGGCTGGGATCTGAGCAGAAGTGCTTGGCAGGAGAGAGGGGGGCAAGGGAGTAATTCTGCTCCCTGGGCCCAGGAGGGTGGTCCGCAGGGGTTCAGGGAGAAGGCTCCCCCCAACGGTTGGCTCCCTAGGTTGGGGGCACCTACCCGTGAGGAAGAGCACAGCCAAGGTCAGCACCACGGCTTTCATCTTGAAGGGTCGTGGGTGACCTGGAGGAGAAGAGGGGCCCGGCTGAGCAGGGCTTGAAGGAGCCCACACACCCCCTCCTCACTCCAGCCGGGGAGGAGGAGGTGGGACACAGGATGGGGGAGGGCCAGGGGTCCAGAGCCCCCAGCCAGCATCCCAGAGCCTCAAATGCCTAGAGCTGGGGAGCAGGTCGCAGCACTTACCTCAATGGCCAGCAGTCTGATCAGCCAGCTCTCCCCCGGCCTATTTATGTGTCCAGGCAGGGGCTGGGCTCAGAGGCTGATAAGCCCAGCCCAGGCCTTGCCGCTGCTCACTGGTCCTGGCGATGTGGAACTCAGAGTTCAAGGATCAGCTCTGTCCCTGGGGCCATACAAATAGAGCAGGCAAACAGGAAGCTACGGGGGCTGCAGGGCCAGGGATCAAGGGTTCCAGCAGGGGTGGGAGGAGGTGGGTACAGGCTTGCAGGTCCCCAGAGTCGGGGTCAGCTGTACCGGCTGTCTCCTCCGTGGGGATTGTGTGCCTGCCATTGTCCATTGTGCCACCGCAGCGGGTGAGAGGAAGGAAGGAGGAAAAACACAGAGGCTGCCAAGGACGGCTGGGACTCCTCCACTCAAGAGGTGCTCTCCCCTGCTGGCCCCTCGCATTCCAGGGTGATTATCTCACCCCCACCCTACCCCCACTTCACAAAGGCAGCAGAGGTTTCTCCCATCAAGGCTGTCGCATCTCTCTTTCATCCCCACCTCGCTCCAGGCCCTCGCAGACCTCCCAGACTGGAAAGCAAAGGGAGCCTTGTGCTTGGAGGCTGCTTGAGGAGAGAGAGGACAGTCCTCAGTGGCCCCCAGACTTGGAGACATCTAACATTTCCAAACACATTCTAAAGACCAACACAGAGTTGCCAACTTTTCATTTTGTCATCTTACGCATCGCCACTCCCAACCTGACCCAAACCCTACCATCAACCGTAACCAAACACAATCTCTTCCAAACCAATTTTTTTTTCAAGTCTCTATTGAATTTGTTACAATATTGCTTCTGTTTTATGTTTTGGTTTTACGGCCATGAGCATGTGGAATCTTAGCTCCCTGACCAGAGATTGGTACACCCCCTGCATTGGAAGGCGAAGTCATAACCACTTATCCCACTGGGGAAATTCCAAGATTATTATTTTTTTTTTCTTTTTTATTTTATTTTATTTTTTTTCCCATTTATTTTTATTACTTGGAGGCTAATTACTTTACAATATTGTAGTGGTTTTTGCCATACACTGACATGAATCAGCCATGGATTTACATGTGTTCCCCATCCCGATCCCCCTTCCCGCCTCCCTCTCCATCCCATCCCTCTGGGTCTTCCCAGTGCACCAGCCGTGAGCAGTTGTCTCAGGCATCCAACCTGGGCTGGTGATCTGTTTCACCCTTGATAGTATACTTGTTTCAATGCTATTCTCTCCCAAGATTATTTTTTATTTTTTTTTTTTTTTGGGGGCGCCCGCCGCCGCCGCCATGCTGCCCGGCCAGCGCGCGCACAGCGGGCGGGGGCGGGGCCCTAAGATTATTTTTTAAAGAACTTCCCTGGCAATCCAGTGGTTAGTATTAAGGGCTTTCCCTGCCAAGGGTCTGGATTCCATCTCTGGTTGGGGAACGAAGATCTCTCAAGTGGAGAGGCATGGACAAATAAAAAAGATTTTTTAACACCTAAAAAGGGCATAATCTCAGAATAAAGGACAGTCGCTTAAATGGGATACATAGATCTTTGCATTGTTCATTTTGACCTTGCATCCCACACAAGTGAGAATGGACCCCACCCCTGAGGGATGGCTGATGTTGAGGAAGGCCCTCTGGACTGCTGGCAGCAGGAGCCTGTTCCCTTATTTCATTCATTTTTGCCTTCAACTTTGCAAAATCCTGAAGGAGGCTCATGAGCCCAATATGCAATCTGAGTTTCCTTTCCTATCCGTAAAATGAAGACAAAAATGGGGGTGGTTGGAGGACAGACCCGAAGTCAGTGCTGTGTGTTCACTGGTGTTTTGCAGTGACATTTTCTAAGATTTCTCCTGGAAGGTGTGAGGCCCCCAATACCATGTCGCTGACAGGGCCTGGGTCATAGAACCTGTGAACATGCAAGGGGAGAGGAGTTTTGAGATCAGCCTCTCTCCACTCCCATCTCCAGATGAGGAAACTGAAGAGGGGAGGAATTTGCCCAGTGTCCCTGATCTCCCAGGGCATTAGAGGCAGGGCTGGACTTAGTACCCATGTCTCTGGACTGAGGACCCAGGGCAGAAATGTGCCCTGTGCCACCTACCCAGGAAACTCCCTAAGGTTCCAGAATTCAGCCAGGGCCTACCGTCTGCCAGATGCGAGAGTGGAGGGGGCTCCAGGCCTCTCCCACTCTAGCAGCCTCATGCAAGAAGCTCTGGAGCTGGGCTACATTCACTTTGAATCCCAGCTCTCCCACTTGTTAGCTGAACCTCCCCCACACCGCAGTCTCTTATCTGTTAAGCGAAGATAACAATGGTAATCTCCTAGTTATAGTAGGGGTAGCAAGTGGTACGGAGAACAATGTCCCCCACCCCCACCAGCATGTCCATGTCCTGCTCTCTGGAACCTGTGACTGTTCCTTTAAGTTGCAAAAGAGACTTTTCACATGTGATTATAAGTCCCTTGAGAGGGACTTCCCCGGTGGTTCAGTGGTTGAAGAATCTGCCTTTCAACGCAAAGGACACTGGTTCAATCCCTGGTTAGAGAACAAAGATCCCAAATGCCCTGGGGCAACTAAGCCTGCACACTGCAACTCCTTAGCCTGTGCATTCTGGTGCCACAACTAGAGAGTCTGTGCACGACAGCAAAAGATCCCATATGCTGCAACTAATAAATAAATATTAAGGACCTTGAGATGGGGTGACTCTCCAAGGTTATCCAGGTGGTCGCATGTCATCACAAGGGTCCTTACATACACAAGAGGGAGGCGGGAGATGCAGAGGCAGAGAAGATGGTAGATCAAAAGCAGAGGTCAGAGGGATGTGATTGTTGGGAGGGGACCATGAGCCAAAAGATGCAGGCAGGCTCTAGAAGCTGGATGAGACCAAGAAGAGTTTCCTCAGAGCCTCCAGGAGGAATCAGCTCTGCTGATGCCGTGCTCTAGACTCATGTGACCTTTTGTGGACTTTTGACTTCCAGACCCGGACTGTAAGATAATAAGTTTATGTGGTGTTAAGCACTAAATTAGAACATGCATGGCAAAACTGAAAGTGCCTGGCACTGAGTAAACAGTAACTGTTCTGCACCCCAGCACCCCAATTTCTGGCCTTGTGTCCCCTGCTCCCACTGAACACACTCACACTGGCAGACCAGAGTTATGAATGACTTCAGCCTCTGGTGGCAGAAGTGGGGGAGGGGTAGGGATCACATTTTCTCCGTGTGGCCTTGACACGCAAATGCCCAGATGAGGGGCTGATCTACCCCCAGCAGAGAGTTGGCCAGCCTAGTTCCTAGCCTTTTGTTAGAGTGGGAGGGAAGCCGGTTCCCTGCAGGGGGCAGCTCAGGGGTGTCTGGGGACAAGAGAGGTTCCTTTCTCAGCATACAGGGGACCACAGAAGTTTACCACTTGGGTGCTGTTTTGCTCTGCTTTACTGAAATGATTGTGGCAAACCTAGTATCTGAAAGCTGCCAATTCTTCAGTGGCCAAAGCATTTTCACGATGAACTGAAAGACTGGCAGGCCAGATATTCTCCTTGTTTGGCCCATGAGAAGCCTGAAGCTGACAGCTGCTAAGAGTTGCCTTATGACCTTCAGCCATCAGTGTTCACTGCTGGCCGGAAGGGAGTCGGGGGCCTGGCTTCCAGCTCTTTGATGGTTGTCTGTTGGTCAGCAGCAGCTGGGCCTCCAACTCCCAAAGCCCTTGTTTGATAATATCTTACCAAGCTGGAAGCTTTCTTTTTATCTAGTTTTAAACTTTTTATATTGGAGTATAGCCAATTAGTGTTGCGATAGTTTCAGGTGAATAGCAAAGGGACTTAGCCAGATATATACATGTGTTGATTCTCTCCTAAAGGCCCCTTCTATCCAGCCTGCCACATAACATTGAGAGTTCCCTGTGCCGTACAGTAGATCCTTGTTGGTTATCCATTTTAAATATAGCAGCATGTACATGTTGGGCTTCCCTTGTGGCTCAGCTGGTAAAGAATCCTCCTGCAATGCGGGAGACATGGGTTCAATCCCTGGGTTGGGAAGATCCCCTGGAGAAGGGAAAGGCTACCCACTCCAGTATTCTGGCCTAGAGAAGTCCATGGACTGTATAGTCCATGGGGTAGCAAAGAGTCAGACACGACTGAGCGACTTTCACTTCACTTCACGTGTTGATCCCAAACTCTCTATCTTTTCTCCCAGTTCTTCCCCGCTCCCCGGCAACCATAAGTTCATTCTGTTTGTTTCTGCGGAAGCTTCCTTTTTAAATATGTTGCTATGCTGTTAGTCACTCAGTCCTGTCCGACTCTTTGCAACCCCATGGACTGTAGCCCTCCAGGCTCCTCTGTCCATGGGATTTCCCAGGCAAGAATACTGGAGTGGGTAGCCACTTCCTTTTCAAGGGATTTTCCCAACCCAGGGATCAAACCCAGGTCTCCTGTACCACAGGCAGCTTCTTTACCATCTGAGCTTGTTCACTACTGTGTCTGCTCCATCTCATTGTAAGGTATTTGGCTTAAGCCAGCCCACGCCCCTCTGTTACTAATATTTTGGAATAAGGGAGACTTTCTGAACAGAGGCTGATGGGAAAACCACAGCCACAGCAAATGGAGCACATCTCAGGACCAGACTTGGGGTCCATACAGTCACTGTCAGAGGCACCAAGTTCCTGGGCTGGACTAGCTATTAAGAGGGTGCAGGGCCCACCAGTGATGGCCCTTAGTCCTACCACCCTGTTCCCCTGATGTGGGAAGTCTCCCCAGTTACCTTACTGAAGTGGGTCCCCTGGCGTGCATGGGAGTGTGGCTGGCTGGCTGCAGGAGTGGATTTTGCTCAGAATGACTGGCCACTCATTTCACAATTGGTGTCTCAATGTCATACTGGTCAGTCTGCACTGGGAGGACTCTGTTCCCTGCTGGGCCTGGCACATAGCAGACACTCAGCAAATATTTGCTCAATGAACTATTCTGCGCCCCAGAATCCTATGACCCCAAAGAAAGAGGCACCAGGGAGGCAGAGGGTCACCTCAAAGAGCGGGCTTGGAGAGGAGACACAGGAGTCTTGCGCATTCAGCCTATATTGGGGACCCTGCTCAGATTTTACTCTGAGTGTTTATGCTGCAGGTCGGGATGGGAGGCTTGAGTTTGGGAGGTCTGGATCAATTGGGAGGTAAGGAGATCCCCGTCACCACCACCCCTGTTCACTGTTTGATCATCTTGTTGCAGCTCCCAGTGATAGACAGAGCCCCAGTTTAGACCTCAGCACAGGGCATCGGAACCAGCGAAGACTCTCTCCTGCCCTCCTGCTTAGGAGACTAAGGTCATGGCGGAGCAGGAACGGAGGTTTAGCTCTCGGTAGCTACGCCAGCCTTCCAAATCCTTGATCTGTGCAGGTGGAGTGGGGCGGGTGTGGTGGGGAAGGAGGCTACCTCAAAGTCAGAAAGATGAGCAAGGACCTGTCGGCAAGGCTTCCAGCTTCACAGCTCAGACCCCTGGGTCCCATCCGGCAGGCAGGGCCGAGGCCCCTGACCTCATCTCCAGGGCATTCCAGCTGCCTGCAGCAGGGCGTGGCACCATCCGCAGAAGTTTCTTCCAGATTATTTGACGGCATCTGGTTCATCTCTGTTTGGTTTCACAGACACTCTCAGCCTTCCAAGGGAGTGTGTACAGACTTGGAAGATTCCCCACCCCCTACCCCAGCCCTTTTTAAAAAACCATTTTATTTCGTACTAGGGTAGAGGCCATTGACTGACAATGTTGTGATAGTTTCCGGTGAACAGGGAAGGGACCCAGTCACACATCAGAAGACCCTCCTTGAGAAGCCTCTTTTCTGCTCTCAGCAGTACCACAGTGACCTTCTAGTCACAGGGACTCAAAAGATTTTCTAAGTTCCCTCCTTTCCCTTGTCTTTCTATAAGCTCAGTATTTCCAGCTGCAGTGATCTTTCTTCATAGAAGGCTTCTACCAGCTATTTGTGAGCCATGGCTGGGACCCTGCAAGAAATTCTACCCTGTCCTCTGGAGTCCAGGTATGGAAAAGGGGGGAACTACAGCAAAAGTCCCCTTCTATCTTAACACTTAGGTGGTGTCCATATCACTGGGTTGACTGAGGTCACCCTGTAGAAGCCCCAGCCTCTGCCAGCTCTTTGAAGTCCTCCTCCTACTCCTTCAAAAGTATCCTCTCAAGGAATCTGTTTTCCATCAGACTCAGCAAACTGAGTCAGCAAACATCAGAAGTGTTCGCTTCTGAGGGGGCAGAGTCTAAGCCAGGTGTCTGAGGACCCAGCGTGAGGTCCAGCTCAGGCTTCTAGAGAATGCTCCTCTCTCAAGGCAGGGTGAGATAAAGCAGAGGTCAGGGCCCCACCCTACACATCCTCAGCCTCCTGCATTCCAGCTTCCAGCCTGAAAGTTTCTCCCAACTAGACTCCAAACTCAAGGCGAGTAACACAGCAGCATAAGAGCATAGTCAGGTGTTTTATTTTCACAATCCCCTACTGTCCAACCAGGTTACCAAGCTATAACTGCCCACCAAATAACGACTAAAGGTCTTACTGCAGCTTGGGTCTGGAGATTTTTTTTTAATCCTTTTTTAGTTCAACATAAATGAGAAAGAAAAAATACTCTGACATTTTCAAAGAACAGAAATAGGAAAGTATATTCATGTACGTTCAACATATACTGCGCATATTGGTTACTACAATACAAAGCAATGATTTTTTTAAAAGTGTAGTTTGCAAGATGGCACGGTTAATAGGCTCACTGGCTTTCGTCTGGATGCTCGCTGGGGGGCGGCAGTCTGCTCGTCCATCAGTACCGTGAACAAAACAGGCTGAGTGTGTGGTAGGGGCCGGCAGGGGCGTCAGAGTGGCAACGAGCCCAGAGAAGTCAACAGTGGCTGTTCGGGCTCTCTCAGTTGCTTCCAGAAGGTGAGTAGCTGGTGGCTCCCACCAAGTAGAGGGGATGTGGCGACCATGGAAACACAGAGAGGCTCTTGCACTGCAGAAACCCACTCGAGGGATGCTGGGTCCAGGAGCTGAGCTGCCAACATCAGAGAGAAGGACAAGCGACATGGGGGATCCTGGCAGCAAAACCAGGATGGCCATGCTGGGCACCCGCTTTCTTCTGTGCAAATTCAGGATGAAAGATGAGGAGGGGTCAGGGGACCTGTTACTCTGCTTCCCCAGAAAAATGGATCAAGGGTATTTAACGTCTCTTCCTTGTTTTGAAGATCAGAAGGCGATAACCCAGATCTTCTGTCAGCCCCCCAGCCAGCAAAGACTTTGGTTTCTAACGGTGAAGGAAAATAAAGATAATGACGCAAACAATAGCTATTGCATATGCACTGCTTCAGCAGGGAAGGGGGGGCGGGGAAGGAGACCACTACATCTGTCACTGGCACAAGTGAGAACTGCTCACAATTACAAGGTCTAAATAAAATACTTTGAACAAAAGGTGCAAGTCACAATTCAAATAGAACAGAATCTGGTTAAACATTTCTCTTTTAAACAAAAATTTCTTTTGTTTGTATTTATTATTAATAATAATAACAATAATAATAACAATAATATCAACATTTACCAAAAACAATTCCTACATGATCAAGAATTAAAATAGGGGCTGAGGATGCGCAGAGAGGAGGAGGAGGTTAGGAGGGTGGCAGGACCCAAGACAACCTCCTGTTCTTCTTGCCTGTGACAAAGAGGCTGAAAGGGAAAAGCGTTATATATATAGATATATATATATGTATGTATGTATGTATATATTATGTATGTATACAGATACATACATATATATATGGAGAAACAATCCTTGTTATATCACAATATAAAATGAGAAGGAAAAGTGACACACAAACACAGTGTACCACTGTTGGGTGTTCAGTCCATGGGCAGAACCAGCAGGATGATAAAGGCAACCAACTTTCTGAGTTACAAGAGGGGAGCTGAATTACAAACCAAAGACACATTCTAATTGGCAACCCATCAACGCCAGGCCACTCTCAGCCTCCATGCTGACATTCTCATGTGATTTTGGCTTGGCCAGACATGTTTTTCAGTGGATCCCAGCAGAAAAGACCTCTCCGGGTTCCAGGCTTGGGGTGTCTCTTTTTGCTCTCCAAGGGCCAACAGCTACTGCCCCTTCCCTCTTGTCTCTTTCTCCAGCCACTACATTCCAGAGTAGGGAGTACATCCCTCTAGCTTTTGCTTCTGCGTAAGAGCAGTTCAGGGACTGGAGGGCACTCTGCAGACAGAGGCTGGGGAGGGGAATGGCTCTGGGCCCTGGCCACCATACACTAACTGCTTTGCTCTTCTGTCTTAAAAAAAAAGGGAAAGAAAAGAAAAAAGAAAGAAAATCACCTCAAAAAAAAAAAACTAAAAACAAAAACAACCAAAAATAATCCAAACCAAACCAAAGAAAACCACCAACTCAAATACACCAAATACACTTTCACAAAAGGTGGGGAACATGGATTTCCTGTTTATTTCCTTGGTGACTTGGTCATACAGGCGAACATGGCAAAACCCCCCTCAGAACCCAAACGAACAGCACACTGATGGACCGGGGGGAGGAGAGGAGCCGACATTCTGGGAGGAGGGAAACAATGGCAATTTGGCGCAATGCTGCTAGATACTGTTGGTTTAAAATCAACCTTTTCATTCCCGCGCTGTACATAAACCTGCAACAGAGCAGACACAGAGAATGAGTTTGCAAAGACAAAGACTCAAATATTCCATTGAAAACTTAAAAAAAAAATGGTTCACTTTACCTCAGCTATTTTAAGAGGATTTGCTGTACTGAGGCTCTAATACAGATTTGCCAGATGGCTTACCTTTCATGGAGTCTTTTCTGTTAATGAATTTTCAAAGACAGAACTGATACTACCTCTTGTGTATGTTTAGGCATTAGTCCTGCAAAATTGGCCAGTTGACCTGTTTTCTACTGCTGGCCTCTGATCACAAATTTCTGGTATATTTTTCCACTTGCAGCACAGTCTTAGAAAAGATCTGGCTAGACATATATTCTTGCTGAATTTCATCCTTTAGGACTGAGTTCAAGAACTACCTCCTTTTCCATTACCATGGCCAGAAGTCTGGTCTGTTCTCTGAAGCTCACTTATTCTTTGAAGACTATGGCGCCTATAACATGTCTTATCCCCAAGAGTTCAACCAAGAGACCATGGCCAATATTTCTTCCATATGCCCCCATCTACCCCTCAAACAATTAGCATGGTGCTTAATGAAGGAGCAGAAAGATGCAAAAACCTTGGCTGGAGGAGTGGTGTTGTCAAGTTCACTGGCTCAAAGTTCATGTGGAAGGAATCTCCTGATGGGATCAGGAGCTGACACGGAGCGAAAGGGCTGGTCTGGCTCTGGCCAGGGTGATACTCACTTTCCATCTTTTGCTACACGCCTGCCTGTTCCATGCTGAAGGAGACCTCGGGGTGCTTGTAGCTGAGCAGTATGTCAGTGATACACGTGGATGGGTAGCAAGAGGAGTTTAAATGCTGGCTGCCATCCGTCAGGTCCGGGTGCTCCTGACCTCCAAGACTCTCCCCGCATTCTACAAGACCAAAGAAAACTTGGGAGGTTTGCAGGGAGCTTGGGTGGGGGGTGGGCAAGAGGTAGAGAGAGGAAGAGAGAAGTCTGAAACTTCTGCAGCCCTGAATTCTAGTTCAGAGCAGGCCCTCAGTTTGGTTAGTGACCATGACTGGGGACCAGGCTTCTTCCTTTGTCCCCACTGTCCATTTCCCCCTCTTCTTTACTGTCTCCCATTGTCAGGCACTGTCAGCTCCTGTGGTGTGGGATAAGACAGCCTCATGCTGGCAGACCCTGACACCTGGGCATATTCTATGCTCAGGGCATGGGCCTAAGCACTTTAAACTCCCAAGCACAGGCCTCCCAGGTGGTGCTAGTGGTAAAGAACCTGCTTGCCAGTGCAGGAGACGTAAGAGACATGAGTTCGATCCCTGGATCGGTAAGATCTCCTGGAGAAGGAAATGGCAATCCACTCCAGTATTCTTGCCTGGAAAATCTCATGGACAAAGGAGCCTGGTGGGCTACAGTCCACAGGGTCGCAAAGAGTCAGACATGACTGAATGACTAAGCACGCATGCATGGAAGCTAGCAACTGGTCCCAGCACAATCGAGGTCATGGGCTCTATTGTTTCTGTCACTACAGAGGAGGATCTTGGGGGTCAGAAAGGTTAAGCGCCTTAACCTGTGGAGCCAGTACAGAGCAGTCAGGATTAACTGCAGATCTGTCCACTCCGGGTCTGTGCTTTTATCAGCTAAGACCCCCTCCCTCTGCTGGTTCTAACGGGAGGCAGACACTAGAACCAGAACAAGAGTGACTGAAGGGGCACCTGAATGTGCATCACAGACGAACAGTGACGGCCCTGCGCTCAAGCAGGAGGCGGCCTCCTCTGCGCTCACACACTCAATGCAAGACAGCTGGGAAAGGCAGTGTCCAGAAGCCCGTGGGGACGCTGTTCCCACAGGCTGTTTATACAAGAGGGGAGTAGTCACTGGTGAAGAGGGAAGGGGTGCCTTCTAGAAACTTCTTTGGGGTGCCCCATGCATAATGCCCCTTACCCTCATTTTCCCCGTCCTGGAACTGCTGGCTCCCCATGAGCGAGGACTGACTGAGAACCGCATCCGACATCCGGGCAGAACTAAGTGCCTTCCCCGCCACGAGACTCATGCCGGGCAAGCTGTCCAGCTGCACCTGCAGAAAACGATTATCAAAAGAAGTGAGGAAATCAGAGAACGCGCCTTAAGAGACCGCTGTGCCCCTCAAAGGAGCCCAGGCAAAGGGCGGCCTCAAGCACCATCCCAAGCACTGCTACCCAGGCCCCCTTCCTCTGCAGGGCCATCCAAAGGGGGATGCTGTGGGGGGAGCTAAGGCTGGGGCGGGGGTGGGGGCGGGAAGGACGGGCACAGTGAGCCTCAGCCGCTGCCGCTGACATCTGCGTGGCGTTCCAGTACCAGGCTTCTGACCTGTCTCATCGCCATGAGGCTCTTAGGGCAGCAGAGTCCAACAGCACTCTGTTCGAGGACGGGGATGTTCTTCTGCCCCGTCCAAATCAAAAGCCGCTGGCCACAAGTGGCTACTGAGCCCTGGAATGTGACTAGCATGACTAAAGAACTTGGTTTTATGTTTTATTTTGTTTTAATTACATTTAAAATTGAAAAGTCACATGTGGCTGGTTGTGGCTGTATCAGTGCCGCCGAGAAGTCTGCCCTAAGGCAACAAAGCTCTGCCAAGTGGACTAGCTCCCTTCAAGTCTGAATAAATTCAAGGCAGCTGCCAGAATAATAACTGAGAGTCTGAAGGCTCATCTGCTGGGGCCTGAGTTTCAGCTGTTTGGGGAGAAGTTCAATAACTAAGACTAGAGGAAACGGATGCTCTTGATCCTCAGCTTCAAATGTGGAGCTTGGCGTCAGCAGAGATTCTCCTGGAATTTCAGGCTTGTTACAGTGATTCAGAGACATGCTCCCTGAGTGCTCAGGGGCGCTGGACTCTGATTGAGAAGAACAAGAGACACCACCCCACATTCCTAAGTTCTGCTTTCAAAGATCCCACTTCCGAGAAGCAGGAGGGGCCGACGTACATAAGCATCGTCGCTGTTCTGGATGGTGTGATGTCTCTGGAGGGTGCGGGTCCTCTGGTGCTCGCTGACTGAGGGGTGTGTGGGGTACCCGAGTCCATTGTGATCTGGCAGCTCCATCGCTTGTCCGGGAGAATTTCTATCCATGCAGTTCCCTAGGACGGACTCTGAGAAGACAGAGCGAAATAGGGCCAGTCAGCAGACCTAGTGTTTCTCTCAGTCCACTCTCACCAAAGAAGCATCTTGCAAGGCACAGTTGGCCCTGGTGAGGACCACCATTGGCAGACCACTCTCTGCCAATCCTCAGCTGGCTGGTGACGCTCGGAGGAGCCTGGACCAGCCTGCCAACTCTCAGTCCTTTCTGAGCCTCTCTCTGAAGGCATCATTCCCTTACGAGAAAAGAATCCCATGTGTTAGTGGTTGGCTGAACCTTTTCTTGTCTCTTCATTTCTCTGCTGATTTGACAGTGCTGTGTTCCCAAACCTAGATGCACAGGAGAATCACTATTGGACTTTCAGGACCTCCAGCCTGGGAGAATGACTTCCACCCTGTGGACGCCTCTCTCTCTGCCCTTGGCTTCCCCTCCGTACCCCACCCAGTCCTCTCCTCTCCTCCTCCGACTCCAGCCCCAGCTCCTTTCAAGGGTCCTCCCTCTCTTTACCTCTCTATCCTTGACCTTCTCACTCTCCCCACACTTACTTTGGCAATATCATCTATTTTCATGGCTTCAACTACACTGCTTCTATGTAAAGAATTACTAAATGCTCTTTTAAGCTCCAGATCCAAAATTCTAACTGTCTACTAGATATCTTTCCCTGGATGGCTAAACAACATCAAACACTTCACAGGTTCAATTCTGAACTCACCAGCTTCCCCCACAACCAACACCTCCTTTCCTAATCTTCTGGGTATGAGCTCAGAGAGTCCCTGCTGATTCCTTACTCCTGGTTCCACATTACCTGAAGTCTGAAGAATCTGCCTCTCCAGTGTTGGTCACTTTAATATCTTTCTTTCCAGTCTCATTGTTTCCATGAAAGTTTGGTTACCTCCTGCTTGGATCACTATAATAGGCTCCTAACCATTCCTCTTCCACGACCCTACAAAGATGAATCTTTCTATAGTGGAGCCCAAACCCCTCATTTTCACTGGCCCAGCCTCTCTTCCAATGAGCATCCCACACAACTCACCCCTACATTCTAAGCTTTGGTCAAAGGGAACCACTCATGATTCAATGCATTTGCTTTCACCTTTCTCTCTCCCTGGAAATGCTTAATCTTCTACTTCCATTCCTGCCAGTTCTAATCAACATATCCTTCTAGGTCCATCTCAAATGTTATCATTTTTATGAAACTTTCTCTTTCAAATAGAAATAAATCATTCTTTCCTTTCATTGTCAGAAGGCTTTGTTGGACTGATTATGCTAACATTATTCCTGGAACCATCTTCAATTATGTACTTGTCTTAATGCTTCATATTAAACTGTAAATTCTTTGAGGACAAGAATTATTACATTCATGTTTGTGAGCCTTTAGTATTCCAGAATACTGTCTGATACCAGTGTTTAACAATATTCTAATTGATACCAATAAACGCTCTCTTAATACAGGTCAGTCACCTGTCAGAGTCAGGATGGTCAAGAAGAGTACCAAGGCCACACCAAGGTTGACAGGATCCTCCTGTTGACACATCTGGCTCTAATCCTTAAGAGTCTAGCACTTGAACATGTGTTTTCTTTGTTTGGTTGGTTTTTCTGGGTTAAAGTTCCCTGGCAACTACCAGGCTTATCTCACAATGAACGGTACCTTGGTGAGACCAAGTTTTTAAACAAATTTTAATGGGAAACACAGTCCTAACGCTAACTGCACCATCCCAGTATCTGTGTGAAAAATGAAAGTAAAACAGGCTGCTTGAGTGATGTGTAAAGGGTTTCAGGTCTCTATATTCAAGCGGTCTTCTTTACCATCACGGTGAGGCCAGGGCTTAGGGGCTGAGGTGGGACGGGAAGGGAGGGGAGTGACATGACATGCACCTTGCTGGTAATGCAAAGCACTCTGGAGGAAAGTGAGAGGAATGGGAGCTTCCAAACGACTGAAGAGGAAAACGAGTGAGACTAACCTGCTCGGTGGGATTAGGTCACCCACCCCCAACCAGCCCGATCCCTGTGAGTGGGCACAGTGCATGCGCTGGCTGCAGGGCCAAATGAAGGCCACCAGCAGGAAGTGGTGCCAGGCTGCCTCTGTTGGGTCATATGTGTGCTAAATCTCCCTCCCCACCATCTCTCTCTGTTAAATGTGCTTTTATGCCTGCGAACGGGGTTTCTCCAAATCTGAACACCCACCCTCCTTTTGGCCCTGCCCGTGGGAAGGCCCCACGGACTCTGTCCTCCTCGGCTGCTCTCTTCACAGCCTTCAGGTCTGGTGCCAACACACCTGAAAGGCCACCGAGACAGGCAGAGCTCTTCTTGACGAACCTCACGACAAGCCTTCCTGACTCCCCCGCCTGGAGCTCAGAAGCACTAGCTCTGGGGTCAGGAAGCCCCAGGCCTGGATCCTGGCTTCACCAGAATTCCTGAGCAAGTTACCTGACTTTACTGGGTCTTGGTCTCTTCATCTGCAAAACAGGACTTACTCCACAGGTCTGTGAAGTGCTTACTTGAGTTTGGTCCTCTGTAAGAGCTCAGTAAAGACTGGTATTATTTATACTCATTTCAGAGCTATTATTTCTAACAGGATGGGGCACAATGAACCAGATGATAGAAACAAACAATAAGATGATTTTATCACAGAATCCTACTTTGAGAATTATGGGGCTAGTTTATCACAGGTAAGTGAACAAGTGAGTCACTGAAAATTTAATTTCCAGAAAAGCAGCCTCTGGTTTAGGAGAGATAAATATGTGTTAAAAACTAGATGAAAGGGAGTTCCCTGGTGGTTCAGTGGTTAAGACTTGGCGCTCTCACTGCTGGGGCCCGGGTTCAATCCCGGGTCACGGAACTAAGACCCTGTGAGCCGCACGGCCCTGTGTGCTCACTCAGTCCTGTGCGACGCTTTGCGACCCCATGGGCTACAGCCACCAGGCTCCTCTGTCCGTGGGATTCTTCAGGCAAGAAAACTGGAACGGTTTGCCATTTCCACCTCCAGGGGAGCTTTCTGACCCAGGGATTGAAGCCAGATTTCCTGCAATGGTGGGTGGATTCTTTACCACTGAGCCACCTGGGAAGCCACACAGCA
The DNA here is from genome assembly GCF_019320065.1 of Cervus canadensis. Lineage (NCBI taxonomy): Eukaryota > Metazoa > Chordata > Mammalia > Artiodactyla > Cervidae > Cervus > Cervus canadensis. Next base: position 24,584,258 of record NC_057396.1, read on the forward strand.
CAGCCAAAAATAAACTTAGACAAAACAGAAGCATATTAATAGGAGTTGGGTAGCAAACCAGGGGTCTCTCTGTTCAAATTTCAATATAACTCATAGGTCAAAGATCAGGAAGGGCTGGCACCCTTGGCTTGGCAGATATGCTTGGAAGGGGAAGAATGCGAGGCAAGGGGGCATAAAAAGGAGAACATAACACTAAGAATTCAGGGGATTTGAAGTCAGGTTCCAGCTCCATCACAGTGTATGAACTTGGACAAGTCATTTAACCTCTCCTAACCTCAGTTTCCCTATCTGAAAAATCAGGGTTGTTTGGGGGCTCAAGAGACACCAGGTGTCAAAGGGCCTTTCATAAATTGGAAAGGACTACACAAGCAAAGTAATTATTTTTAGTAAGAATGTTGAGTTTAGAGGGCCCTTGTGACTCTATGGATGAGACCCACTGACCAGTTTGGCAGGGGAGGCACTGCGTGTAAAGAGACCAACCCACTGAGCAAGGAACGTGAAATTGAGGCTCAAATCTCTGGCATTCCTTATAACAATTCAGCAGCTGAAGGAACTGTCAAGCTCACCAAAGGATGCAGAAAGAGGATGCCAAGAGCAGGATTCTCAGGTATTTACCTAAGCAAAGCTGAGAAAGTGCAGAGAAGGGAAGACCATCTGATCAGGCAAGGGGAAAAAATACACAAATGGACACGGTGCATACCGCCCACCTACCTAGGGAACCGTGGGGCAGCTTGCACAACTGTCTCTTGAATCTGTCAATGTTGACTCATCCTTACTCATTTACTGGGTCTTAAGAGAAAATGAGAGAAGTGCATGTGTGCATATCCCTCTCAAAGGTTCTGGGGGGTAAACCCTCCCAGTCTGTCACCATTTGACCCCCTCTGTGGGGCCTGCAGTCCTCCAGGGCTGCTGAAGCTGAGCAGGCTCAGGGAAAATGTCGTCTTCTCTGTGAGTTCGAGCCGGTGATCTCACTGCGTAAACGGATTACGCTATCATATTTATTTGCAAAGTTAAAAAAAAAAGAAAAAAATCAAGTGTATGTAATAACTAGCACAGAGGGGGAGATAAACCTTATTTCTACTCCTGGGGGACAGAAAGGGAGATTACAGGCAGCATGGGGCATGTCTAGCCCTGACCTTCTACATATTTCAAACAGACCTCTGGCAGGCTGCCGGCTCAGCACTCTGGCAGTGCCCGGCCCCATACTGATTGGTGGCAAGTGGCCATAAAATAGGTAACTGTGGCCATTGATAGGCCGGCTTAATTCTCCTTGACTAACATCGGCAATCCCTGATAATCTACCCTTAAGAAGTTTTAGAAGGATGACACAAGCTCTGCTTGTTATAATTATACCTTTTACAGCATTCATTACGCAGTGCTTCATGTTAAGGCTGTTTGTGAGCTTGTCTGCCCCCATCCCCCCAGCATAAGCTCCCTGAGGGCAGGTTCTCTATCTTTTCATCCCTGCCTTCCCCACTGGACCTAAAATACAGTCTTGTGTGACCTAATCATTCAATAAAGTTCGTTGAATTTGCTCTGTCAGAAGTAACAGATGGAATGTTTGGGGGTTACTGTGTAACTACACAGAGATGGAGGTATCATGAGAGGAAGCAAGAGGCATTCCTGCCACCCACAAAGATAAACAAGGACGAGCTGTCCCCACATGCCTGCAGGGTGGTAGGGGGAGAGCATCACAACCCGTTCTTGGCAAAAGGAACAGCAAATTATCTGATGATTCTTTGTTGATGTCAAACTGCAAGCTCTCAAGTTCTTAAGAGTAGAAGCATCTCAGGTGAGGGCTTCCCAGGTTGCGCAGTGGTAAAGAACCCACCTGCCAACGCAGGAGACGTGGGTTTGATCCCTGAGTTGGGATGATCCCCTGGAGGAGAAAATGGCAACCCACTCCAGTATTTCTGCCTGGGAAATCCAATGGACAGAGGAGCCTGGCTGGCTACAGTTCTTGGGGTCGCAAAGAGTTGGATATAACCGAGTGACTAAACAACAACAACGTGTCAGGTTAAAGCAGGAAGAGACTGTGGAGTCCAGTTTCTCCTGTAAAAGGGATCATAAAACATACGCCCAGGATGGTTGTGAAAAATAAATGAGTAACTGACTGGAGGGCACCAAGCCCAAACAGACGTACTACAAACACCCTCCTGGAGCGGGCACCTAGCCAACATCCCTCACTACACAGATGAAGACGGAGGGAGGGGTTATGTGCCAGGGGGTCACAGAGGAAGCTCCTGTGTCCAAGCTAAGGACAGTGGGGACGCCTCAGCATAAGAAGTAGTCTTAAACATGCAGACATACATTCCCAGAGGGGTTCTAACTCTGGAGCAGCTTTGGGCTTCCCTAGCCCATTTTTTCTCTATTGCATTATCTAAATGTACTGGATCCTAAACCCACGTGGTAATCAACTGGGGGCTTTATTCATTAAAGATAATTGTATATATGGTTCCAAAAGTCTCAAAACAGAAGTGGAAAGAGGTTAGAAAGAAGCAAGTAATAGTATTCCAGAAGAGGCATAAGCTAAGTTAAAGAGTAAATTGAGAGTAAACTACGTAGACACAGGAAGGATTATCTCCAGCACACACTGGCCAGGGGGACAGGAGATAAGAGCATGGCCTCTAGGAAAGCTCTTAGCAAAGGTCAGGAAAAGGAGATCTAAGAAAAAGGAGGACTCTGCGGGGAAGCAAATCTGATCATGGTAGCTCAGCCAGTGAAGAATCCACCTGCAGTGCAGGAGACCCTGGTTCGATCCCTGGGTCAGGAAGATCCCCTGGAGGAGGGAATGTCTACCACTCCAGTATTCTTGCCTGGAGAATTCCATGGACAGAGGAGCCTGGAGGGCTACAGTCCATGGGGTCGCAAAGAGTCAGACACGACAGAGTGACTAAGACTTTCAAACCTGATCAGGAGGCAACAAGGACAGGGTATTTTTGAGCGGAAACCTTTAGGGGTGTATTTATGGCTGGATTCTTCCAGAAACCCAAAGAGATGCATGCAGAGAAGAGTGGTGGTGATGGCAGTGGATGTAAGAAGGCAGCGAGAAGGGAGAGGGAGGAGAGATCGCAGGCACTCAGCTTGGGGAATGGTAGGAGGGATCTGTCAAGAGAATCCTGACTCACATGTTGGTCTGAAGTAAACTGATTTAAAGCTGCTGGATCCATATCAGACCCTGGGTTTCAGGAACCCTTTGCCCTTAGCTTCTAATTCTTTCATGTAGACTGCACTGCAAGTAAGGTAGCTTGTCTCCCCCTAAAACATCCCTGAGACACTCTCACCCATGGTCTTTCCTCATGCTTCTCCCCTAAATCCAAACAGCAAAATCCTCTTCATCCACCAAGTCCGTGCATGCTCAGTCGCTCAGACATGTTTGACTCTGAGACCCCATGGACTGAAGCTCGCCAGGCTCCTCTATCCATGGAATTCTCTCCAGGCAAGAATACTAGAGAAGGTTGCAAGCTCTCCTCCAGGGGATCTTCCTGACCCAGGGATTGAGCCTGCATCTCTTTAGTCTTCTGCATTGGCAGGTGAATTCTTTACCACTGGGCCACCTGCAAAGTCACCAAGACCTCACTCAAATGTCACTCACTGTGGGAAACCTGGCCCTGCTCTGAAAGAGAACCAGTCTCCCCTGGCTCTGGTGCTCCCACAGCACCTGAACTTGTCACATTCTGCTTTTCTTTAGGCACTAAACAGACCCACAAGCCTGCCAAAACGGGTGCGGTTCCTCTGACAATCAGAGGACACAAGCAAATTCAAGCCTCCTGGTCTCTCTGTATATAGTTGTCACAGAGGAGGGAAAAGTGATAGGAATTAAGAGAGAATCATTTTTGAAGAAAAATATTTCAAAAGGTTATTTTCACAGACAGCAATCCGGGGAGATGGGTTGGGGAGTGTGCACTGTTTGCTCACTCGCTCCTTCCTGGAGTCTCGCACATGTGGTGCGTGCTCAGGACACGTCTGCTGGAGTGGAGTGAGGAGCTCTCGGGTTCAGTGCCGCTTCCTAGCTGTGGGCCTTGGGGGTGACTTACTCAATCTGCGCCTCAATTGTCCCACTGGTAAACGGGAGCTGTGAGGATTAGGCGAATTTATGTGTGAACAGCATCTGGTGTATGGCATGTGAAATGCACTAGGAAAATGTCAGCTTGCCTCCTTTTCCGATGAAAGCTGTCATTCACACAGGAAGCTTTCCCAGCATCCCTGATGCCGTCAAGCTGCCTCTGCTAGAACACTCCCAGCCACAGAAAGCTCCCAGTCTGCTCAGCAGCCTCTTCTGGAAAATTCTTGTGAAGGCTTCCCTGGGGGTTGAAAGCTGCTGCAACTTCCATCCTGGCCTTGGCTCTGCCTCAAATTTGAATCCAGAGAAATCTAATCCTTTTCCATCTGACAAGTATGACGGCTCTCCTGAGCTTTGCCCCCAAGCCTAAACATCCCCAAGTCTGTCAGCCAATCCACCTATGACTTGGTTCCAAAACCTCCCACCAGCCTACGTCAACTCTAAAATACAGCAACGGCAGCTGGACACAATACATCTGACTGGTGCAGACCTCAAACTGGACAGTACCCATCTGCTCTAAAGCCCAGGATTTAACGGGAGTTTCACGGAACTGCATCCCTATTGGTGCTTCATGAGCACAACCTGAGGTACCACGTCCTCTTCACATAAACTGACTCGGGGTCAGGCCTTCCATCCTGCTCTGTGCCTGGGGACCCGACACGGCCCCCGGAGCTGAGTCTGGTGTGCTGACTTTAAAGTGCAGGGCAGGACAGGCTTCAAGAAGGGAGGGTGAGAAAAGTGCCCAGTTTCAGGGTTGAATATTTTATGGAGAAACTTGCTTTCAAGATCTGTGATGATGGGATGGATGTCAGTCCAGATTTTGGGTAGGGTGAATGCTATGACACTAATAAGATGACATTTTCTGAGCATAACTCACTGGTAGTAACTCCAATCTCCTTCCAAATGAAAATGAATGCCCTCGTTAATTATACAGTGATACTAAATGAAACAGCATGGCATCCCTTGTGATGCTGCAATAATCTGTACTTAGCTTATCAATGAAGTGATCAGAATAACAATACCTCAAATTATTTAAATCATACAGATTATCAAGTGTGCCTCTCCCCCCGTGTCACACAAACATTATGTATAAACATAAACACACCACATGTGTATGTTTCAATCTTCACAAATACTCTGCAAAGGACTGTGATTCCTCCTGCCCTTTTTCACGGATGGGGAAATAAGAACCTGAGGGTTAAGTGACAAGGTCACTGCACTCATAACAGAGGCAAGTCCAGGACCAAGGGACCCTGACTCTTACTCCAACACTGTTTACACTAAACCCTGTTTCCCCAGCACTGGCTGACTTTTTTCTATCACAGAGGTTAAAGCTAGCTATTTTGATGACAGCTGAGAAATTCTGGATTCTAAGGAACCATGGTCTGAATATGGGAAAACAGGTAATACATCTTGCTGACCATCATCTGTGTGTTCATTTTCTATCACTCTCTTTTAATTCTGAAAACAGATTCCCTTCTCCATCAGATACTATTTCCTATGTGCTTCTCCCCTAAAAGGTTCTGCAGGTCTTCTCAGGAATTCTTTCTCTCTTAGCAACCCAGAGGACCAGGGTTGAAAACAGGTAAACCCTGCTGAGTTCACCGAACGAGGGCAGGCTGGCCCAGAGATCGACCCTGCAGGGCTCTTACCTCGGCTGGACACCTTATTTCTAGTGAAGGCGGCAGCCGGCTGTCGGTATGGATGGATTCCCAACTCCTGTGCATGATTCACGGTTCCCAGGACAGATTCAGGGTCCCCAGGGCCGCCTGTACTCAAGAGCAGGGGGCTGTCATGGCAACCTTTGGTCAATGTGTTCCCGCTCTTCCTGTCCGGGAAGCCATCCTTGGCCCCCTCGCACGAGCACTCCTCCTCCATGCTCTCCGAGTGCACGAGCGCCGGCTGGGGAGCGTAGCCGTGGGTCGGGGTCGGGGAGGAGACCTGTGAGATACATTCCTGCGCCCTGATCTGCAGAAGGTGCTGGGGGCTGGTGTGGTGGTGGTGGTAAGAGTCAGCGTTCTGATACGGCAAAGCCTGGCGCTCCGTCAGGCTCTGTCCCCCGAGGCCGGGAGCCAGACTCCCGGCGTCCCCCTGGTTCATGTGCCGGAACAGCTCTTGGTATTCCTGCTGCTGCTGCTGCTGCTGCCGCTGCCGCTGCTGCCTTTTGACGAGCTGTGCAAACTCCGCCGGGGGCAGCCGCATGTCCGAGTGGCCGGTGAGCGAGTGCCGGGGGGAGAGCAGTCCCTGGAGGATGTGGGGCACCTGCTGGTGTCGCGTGTAGTCTGGCGGCGTGGGGGACAGCAGGGCCTGCTGCAGTGCCGATGTGGTATAGTGCGGTGGCTGCTGGTGTGCACTGGGAGGGAAGGTGGGGAACTGGTCAAGCGGAGGGACTTTCAGGGCTTGGGTGGGAGGTAACCCCGCTCCTGATGAAGGGTTGTAGCTGCTGGGGGAACCCCGGGACTGGTCCGAAAACAGGTGGGGGTGTAAATGCGCCTGGTCGTAGTTAGCAGGGGAGAACCGATTCACGTTCAAGCTGCAGATACAAAAGGGAGTGAGTACCAGGCATCCGTGTGACAAGTGTGCTAAACTCCCCGGGGAACAGCTACCACTCCCCTTCAGTAGTGAGCCTCTGCTGGTACAGAGAACCGCGGGACCACAGGAAGGATGGGGGTGTAGGCATTACCCCCACCATCCCCTCGGGCTTGAGGGTAGCAACATCACTTGAATTAAGATGTGCCCATCTCTTAGAATATGAGTGATGGAAAGAAACAATCCTAGAGGAACAGACAAGGGAGGTAACTGAAATTTTTACCTACTCCTCTAACTGGCCCTTTTCTTCTCTGCAGACCTATAGTAAGGTGGTGGTGGTGTTCAGTCGCTAAGTCGTGTCTGACTTTTTTGTGATCCCACGGACTAAAGGCCACCAGGCTCCTCTGTCCATGGGATTCTCCAGGCAAAAGTACTGGAGCGGGTTGCCATTTCCTCCTCCAGGGGATCTTCCTGACCCAAGATCAAACCCACATCTCTTGCATCTCCTGCATTGGCAAGCAGGTTCTTTATCACTGCACCACCTGGGAAGCCTATATGCTAAGGTAGCTGCGTCACTATCCTCCTCTGTCTCACTAACATTTTGATCCTGAGTCAATATATAGGTTTCAAGTCCATCCCAAGCCCACTGCCTCACTTTTAGTCAGGCTGAAACAAGCACAGCCCAGTCAGAGCCCTTCTGTCCTCCTCTCCTCCTCCTAAGGGGCTTCCTCCCACCTGGGTGCCCCGGAAAGCTGGCCAGGAGACTCCAGGCAGCCTCACCTGTGGGCCTCCGCACTGTCGGCGCTCAGCTGCTTGGACAAGGGCCGGTGCCCATAGCTGAGGGCGGCCATCAGGCTGGTCCGGAGCTGCATCTGAACCTGACTGGTGTTGGGGCTGATGGAGACGCCCCGGCCTGCAGAGGCGGCAGTGGCCCCAGGCACGCTGCTGAGCATGTCGACAGGCTCCTGGACTTGGATGGTCACCTGCTGTGACTGGGGAGGCTGCTGTATGCCCAAGCAGGTCAGTGCCACGTTGGGAGAAGGGGAACAGTTCTCAGGCTGCTGCTGGAAGATGGCACTGCGGGAGGGGAAGCCTTGAAACTGGGAGGAAGATGCAGCACCTGGGGAGAAAGGAGCCCCAGAGTGACCACATGCCCGGGTTACCTGCGGCCGGAAGTCACGGGAGCCACTGAGGACGCTCAACTCGCATACCACCCAGAGCAGTGCTTCTCCAACTCCAGGGGTGGAAGGTTCCTCTGGGGGACTCGTGAAGACACACACTCTTGGACCCAACCCTCAGAATGCTGACTCAGTAGGTAAGGACAGGGTTCCAAGACTTTGCAATTCCAAGAAATGCCCATTGATTATTTTCTGAGTAGCTCTCATCCAGGGCAATGCTTCTCAAACTCTAATGCATGTACGAAGGGACTGGGGATCTTGCTAAACCATAGATTCTGATTCAGCAGGTCCACGATAGGATCTGAGATTTGATTTTTCCTGCTGATATTGCTGGTCAGGGACCCCACTCTGAGTAAGAAGGGCTTTGAGATCAACTCAGGCTCTTCAGGGGATCTAGACTGGGTGGTGTCACTTAAGAGGTTCTCAGTTTTCAGAATGCTAACCCCTCAGAGTGCTGGCCTCTGAAGGACTGTATAAATTAGGGCCCGCTCATCTTTGCCTCCATCTGAACACCCACAAGAGAGGAGCCACGTGCCCAGTGGATCACCAAACTCAGGTGTGACAAGAGGGAAGGTTCTGGTAGTAGCCCATTCATTTGGTACAGCTGGAGGGGATTTTATGAAAACATCAATACCAGTCAACCTTTATTGAGAACTATATTGTCCCAGAGGCTATTCTAACTATTATACCTAACATATATTTCATACATACCTAACTATGTATTTCATAGTATTATTACCCTTGTCTTACATTTGAGAAAGTGGAGATACCCGGAAATTAAGTAGTCTACCTGAGGTCTCACAGCTAAGGAGCTGGTAGCAGCCGGAGCCAAGCCAAGGCAGCCTGGCGCTAGAACCACCCCCTACACAGCATGTGGCTCTGTCACCCTAACCAGCGGCTTGAGGCACTCAAGACTAAGCCGCACTTCTCCTGCGGCTCACGGTTCAGAGAAAACCTCTCCACTCACCGTGAGGCTGCATCATGGCGCTGCTCATGGGGGGAGGGCTGTTACTGGGCTGTCTGAAGAGATGGTTGTTGGGGTGGTTGGGAGGTGGGCTGGAAGGCTGAATCCTTAACCTTAAAAAACAACAGAACCAGATGAGTAAATACACTTCCTGAGGTGACAGTATAACCTTGAAATTAGTTTCAGCCATTTGATAACCACAGGCAGAAACTCCATTTTTAGTTTCGATAAGCTTCCAGGCTAGACAAACATACACAGGCCACCCACCATAGTCTACTGAAAGCCTGTCTACATCTTAGTTTCCCAGACGTCCCAAGGAGGCAGGGGTCACTGTGGGCCTGCATCTGGCCTCCTGTATTAGGTGTCAGATTACATGGTTCATGCAGATAAGAAAATGAAGTGGCACAGGAAGTCAGGATTTTAGGAAGCTGCTGAAATTAAAATTGGTCTTCCTGCTTTTCTGACTGAGATGGGTTCTTCCAAGATGAATGCTATAGTCAGTCATGTCTCCCATGTGAGTGAGGCCAACAGCTTACGCAAAGAACAACATGCTTCATTACCTCTGGAGCTGGTGGGTGAGGAGGGCAGGCTGATTTTCACATGCAGCTTGAAGAGGTGGAGAAGGTTGAGGAGGACAGATAGAGTCCTAAAACACACGCAGGAAAGGAGAAAAAATACTCATGAGCTTGAAGACTAACCAGAGCCAGCCATTCTTGGGAAGGGAAGAGACTATCTGTGACTGAGATTTATGCTCCCGTCGTTCATCAAAAGGCTTGATTACCTTGACTCAAACATGGCAACCACACAAATAACTCAACTTCACTCTGCCCTGCGTGATCTCCTCCAGCATTCACAGGCCCATCAGCCTGAGAGCAAGCTTCAGACAAGTTGGAGAGAGTGAAGAGGGAAGGCCTACTTGAATCTGCTGCTGGAGAATTTGGTGGTGCTGCTCCTGCTGGTATAACATATGCTGCTGCTGGGTCTTCTCCAGGGTTCTTTCATCAATCTGCCCCCCGTACATCTTCTGCAGCTGCTCACACTCCTGAAGGGAAAGCAGTTCATACAGAGGGGATACAGCCAGGCCTACCCCATGCAGTGCTGTCAGCAGATGCAGAGCTGCCCCAGGTCTCATGGGCAGAAGGAGCCCACAGAGAAGAACTGTGTCCTTGATGAGCAACTGACCCCTTTAGGTGGGCATTTGTGTACTAAACGTATTCACGCTCTGTGCTGGCTGCAGGAAGGGAAAAGCACCAAGATGGCCTGGGTACGAGCGAAGGTCCCAGTGTGAAATCGGTGTACAAAGCACACGCCACTCCAGGCCTGGTTGTCAGGCAGGCAGAAAGAAGACCGGCCCTTTCCAGAAGCCTGGAGGCACACTTCCTTCCTCTGGGAGCACCATTCCATACTAGCTGGAGAGTATGCCAGGGGGTAAGAATGCAGAGCAGGCTCCAACAAGACCCAGCGCCCGTAAGTCATGAGGGGAATGCCAGGGTTGCTTCAAAAGACATTTCTGGATGCTTCCCACTGAAACCCAAGCCCAGAAATTCCTCTCTAATGAACCACTGAGACAGGAGGAAATTTAGTCCCTTCCTGGGGAAAGCTGGACATAAGCAGAAGGAAGGAAAGCGTGTAAGGAGCTATCTGCTTTGGCACCTCTAAAACTGCAGTGCTGCTGATGTGAGGGGGTAGAAAGCTTAACACCCGTGTCCTCCTGCAACACCGGTCTCTGTTACCCATGCTGGTCTCTGCTACCCATGCTTCTCCAGAGATGCCTGCCATCTCTAACATTACCTGCTGCAACTGTTTGATGCTGCTGTTGTTGCCCATTTTTTCCAGGTGAGCTTTGAAGGCCTGGATGCTTGCAGCCCCATCTGAGAACCGGCGCACAGGGGAGAAACGCTCCGTAGGGAGGTGCAGGGTGTTGGAGTCCTTGTAGGTGGAGCTGAATATATGGGAAGAGAAGGTTAGGGGCTAGGACTCAGGGGTTTTGACCAAATCACCTAGGGACGCTGTTCCAGATGAACACAAAGCTGCCGGCTACACGCGCAGCCTGGCATATTACGCCACTTCCATGCCATCTCCAGAGGCCAGTCATTTCCCTAGCCTGCCTTCCCTCTAGAGGCCTCCAAGTGACCATCTTCTGTTTCCACTTACCTTGAGTTGGCTTAATGTCCAAGCCTGGGAAGGTCCTGGGATCAGATACATCCAGTTCTTACAAATAGACTGGGTCAGAGAGAGAGGAGCTTCACAGCAGCCCTCAAGCCCAGCTGTAGAGGAACTCCTCCTTTTACAGTCATGTCTCTATCTAGTGCCTTTAGAAACCTAGAACAAACCTACTCATGTGACTTAAAGTTTTCCCTGAATAGTAACCTCTGTATGACCGACCAGAGGGAAACTACAGTCAACTTTGGGGTCAAAGGTCTGGCCTGGAATTCATAGGTTTTTTTTTATGCTAGAAAACACAAGGTGGAGCTTAAAGTGGGGAAACTGGGTACCGCTGATCCCCAGATGGAGATAGCCCATCCTTAAGAAACGTGGGCCTGAAGATCCTGCACATACCTGGTCAACGCAAATAAGGTTATCTGCTGTGAAAGGTAACTTCTCAGAGCAGTGGCACCCTCCCAACCTGCTAATGAAAGAGGAATCATGTGGATTACCTTCAAAATGACCCCACTACTCAATAAGAACAAAGCCAGTGTCTTACAGAAAAGAAAGAACGAGCTATCAGTAAGGAATGCCTAAGAGAGCATGAGAGTTAGAAGCTAACACCTATACTAATCAGAAAGAGATGTTTATGGGTTGAAGTCAGCAGATAAAAGACTGCCAAGGCAGCATTCCAGCAGCTGATGGAAAGGATCAGGGTTTCAGGTCCAGAGCAGAGATGACATCACACTGAGCTGTGGGTGAAATGATGTACCACCTTGCCAGTTACTCATTCTGGACAGAAGCGGAACCAAGGTTAAGAAAGCGGGTGAACAAGCCAATTGAAGTGCAGCAGACAGGGAGGGTCTAGGAGGGGCTGATGAGTGTGCGGAGGAGTTAAAAGAGTTCTGGCAGCAGGGAAAAGCCCTCTACCCTCTAATGTTGACTCCTGTTCTCAGACTCCACCTGAAGCTTGACACAGCAGTGAGCTGATGAAATGAACACAACATGTATCTGGGTTCGGTAACACGAAAGACAAATGAGTTTGGAAGACACACTCCAGAAACAGTGATCATGGGAGCTGGTCTCAGGGGTATTTCCTCAGTATTTCTTATTTCTGTTTGTATTTCAGGTGTTTGGAGTTAAAGCAAGCAGGTACTATTTTCTCCTAGAATCTGATTCTTACACTTTCAGTATTTTCTGATGATGGACACATTTCTGATTCACTCAGAAAGCTGTGTTCTTCGAGGAGTTAATTAGTCTGTACAAAACACATTCTCTCCCATCCCAGGTCCAGGTATTTCATGACTTTTCCAGAAGATCAGGTTGTGAACAGACTGACATCCTGGGCGGCCCAGCACAGGAGCTTCCGAGGAATAGTTCTTAGGTAGCTGCTCATTTTGGAAGCACTGACAATATCAATTGTGCTTTATTTTTATTAGCAATCACATTCAAACTCAGGACAGCCTCATGTCAGGCTGATATGCCCACTATACTCTTCAAACAGGGACTTGGCTCCCCACCTAGATAAAATCCATCTTGTGTTAGTTAGGGGTTTTTTTTGTTAATTACACTTAATTTTTTTTTTTTTTTTTAGTTTATAAATTACACAATTCCAGGATTACACACTCAGACCCCTCTTCTGTCTTCATGTTGGACTTCATCTACGATACCCCAGAAGAACAGACATATCGGCTGTTCTTGTGTCATTTCCTCCAGCAAATGAAAGGAATTCAATAATCTCTCCAGGCCACCCATTTTCAGTGTTTGATAGCCTTGGAAAGTTTCTCTTTTGCCCTGAAGACTTGCTTCAGTCTCTTGTGTCACCATGTTTTTATAGCAACTCCATGGAGACGTGCTGAGTTTGCATAAACACCGCACCTTACACAATCTGTCACTCACAGAGTATTCATTCCAGTTCAAACTGGCTTGACCACAGGGAACCCTTGAAACACTCTACCAAGAGTGTTCACACAGAAACAGACAGTAGACAGGTCTCCAGCAGGCAAGGCCTTGACAATGACCAGGCAGCGTGGAAACCACACAAATGGAGCTGTGGGCCAGTGTGGCCTTCCTTTAGCAATAGGTGTAAACACGGTATCAGGTCAGTGATAAAGGCAAACTGTGGTGATGTACTCGTCTTCATGCTTGCCCCATAAGAACATGGCCTGAGGGGCAACTGAATCAAACAAGGATTAAACCCAAAGGACTGAAACTAAACAACAGAGCCTGACGAAGCCTGAAGAACTAAGTGTGGGGCTGTCAAGGAAGGAAAGATAGCAACAGGGAAAAATAAAGCAATAAAGAGTCTATCAGGTAACAGTATAGAGCTCAGAGTTATTGAGAAATCATAGAAAATGTACAGGCAGCTAATGATCACCCAAAGTGATGCAGAACTGTAACAGTAAGGTTCCTGAGGGATTCTCCTTAGAAAAATACTGTCTGTGCCATCAGAGTTTTATTTGATAACTGCCATTCATGCTACTCCTAGCAGACCATTTGTACCATATTATTTATGGTCATTTATGAAAGCTTATCTTTCTTCTTTCTGAGTTCCAACGTGGCACTAATGATGTTTCAGTTTGCTCAGAGGTCACCTGTCTCTGCTGATTACCTATGATGCCCAGTGGGTAACAAGACACAATAAAAACACTGTGTCAAGCTTGCCAGTGTGAGTCTGGCTGCAAGATTGAGTAATAACACATTTATAAACTTAATTTCCTCAGAATGTGCTTTCCAAACTTCCCAAGTAAGGCTGCTCTTCACGGTCCTCCCAAAAAGACTAAAAACAAACAAACAAACAAACAAGCTCTAGCAACTGGTGGTGGCTTTGAAAGTGTGGCCTGCGAGCATGGGGACAGCTTTGGAAAGGACTAAGCTAAGATGTCTGGTCATCACAGAGTTCACAGAAGATAACCGCCTTCTTAATCCAGCAAGGTGTCACTCCCCTCGTTCCTAGGCTTACTTGAACTCAATTTTGTGAAGTTCTCTTGGCAAGGAAGGCTACACTTGTTTTTACGTCTTTAAGAGAAAATGAATTATAGATTTATCAAAGACCTACTAGAAGATTTTGCTGTCAGAATACTGCAAGGATGACTTTCAAGCACAACACTCAAGAGGGTGCAGTGTCTCCGCTCTACCACTCACAAAGGAATGTGTTTTCCCCCATCCAAGCTCCTCATTCAGGGGTCACATGATAAGAAATGCTCATCCTGCTGATGGTGATGGGTTATTAAAAGTCAAGCCTACTGATGTGGTCACAAATCCTATCTCCAGCTGGTCTTCTGAGAGCTTCACCCACTTGCAGGTCTCAAGTTCAATTTCATCTATGAGTCAACGTCTAGAGTCATGAGGATCAACTGCAGGCAATAAACACGTCTACAAGGTAATGGGAAAGAAGTGTCTCTTACAGCCCTGGGTACGGCTGAGTCAAGGAGCTGAGAAGACGTGAAGTTCGGGATGCTGTTTAAAGCCACGATGCTAGTCATCATGTCTGTAAGACTAGCCAGAAAGGGGCCTGTCCGCTGGGCCTCCAGGAGCTCCCACGGCTCACGTGGCTACTCACCGATGCTGATCAGGTACCAGGTGAGGGGGCCAGACCCGGGAACGGAAAGGCTGCTGTCCTAGCTGCCGCTGTAGGTCCGGCGGGATCTCAGCTGTAGGGTTGGTCATGGCCAGTGTATGCCTTTTGGACCTATTTGCCAAGTACCTGCAACAAGCAGGAGCACATTTCATAGTAAAAAAGACAGACAGGAATACTCCTCAGCAAGAAGCATTAGAAGTTAATCCAAAGCACTCAGAATGAAGTGGCGCCAGGGCACAGAAAGGGTGCAATGGCCAACAGACTCCTGACTGGATGGAAGTGAGACACACCCCAGAAGGCCAACAAAAGCTGGCTGCCCACTGAAATGGCTCAGTGTTGGACCTAAGAGTAGCCGTTAAGAGAAGAGAGAAGACAGATGTTGCTCACGAAGTGGATCAATTTTCCTGACTCCATTCCATTCAGGAGAAGAATGTATTTTTTGCTGGTTAATTTTGTTCCTTGGTTTCCCTCCACATTTCCAAAATACAAGTCAGAAGAAATGAGCCCTAAGGACTGTTCCTAGAGATGAGCCAAGAGAGAGATTCAGATGGGCTTTGTGTATGTCTCCTGAGGCCACTGGCCCCCAGGGTTTGAGGCTGACCTCGCTACATATCATAGAAAAAGATCTTTTTGCCTGGGGCTAAGTGAGTTCCGACACCAACCCTTTCCTCATGCCCCAAGACTGTAACTCCATCGCCGGAAAAGAAAAACTGATGCTGTCCCCAAGGGACCAAAATTCTCTAAAGGATGAAGAAATCAAACCACATGAAATGTTTAGAACTGTTTTCTAGGTGAAAAAAAAGCAAGGCAAGAAAAGAGAAGTTTCAAAAGCTGAAGAGTTCACAAGCTGATTACTTCTATTCTGAAGGTCTTTCAGATCCACCACTAATACCATTAATAACGCATTGGTCCCCCTTGGTCTGGATGGTGACTTCCTTCACCACTGCTGCTCTTCTTGGGCAGGAATAAAAGAAGCGTTATTCCTTCTATGACATCAAAAGGGACGGGCATTTTACCCTTTAAATGTTGGTCTTTAAAGAAGAAAGGAGGAGCTGGAGGAAGTAAAATGTAAGACAAAGAAGATAAAATGAAATACTGCTAATTCAAGTAGGAAGGCAGTAAGTTTCCTAATTTCTCTTCATGACTCCAACAGGGCCCATATGCAACTTAATACACCCTGTGATCGGCAACCTATCGAAATAATAACATCAGGAAAGAAAGAAAGTCAACACGGTTCTTCTATTGGCTATTCTGTAGAAGGAGCTTGCCCACCTGCCAACACCCCTGTTCTCTCCACTGTTCTTTCCACACAGGACCAGCTTCTTTTTGGACAGCAGCTCTCACGCAGAGCTACTAGCGGGTAGAGAAAGGACACTGACCAGCAACCATCCGGGTAGGAGGTCTTGTTTCATCCATTCTTAACTACTTTGCCCATTTCAGCTAAAGTCAGTTAACAGACTAGAGAGTAATTAGTGGTATGTAAACTTGCCAGAGGGTAGGTAAGCCATTAGTGGTTTAATATCCATTTGATAAAAACACCCAAAGTTTCCCCAAGAGCCCATGAAAACCATTTTATTTCAACTTCCCTCAAGGGAAAAAACATATAATCTTGAAGAACACCTGTATTTCTGGGAAAATACATGCTGGATTCTGATCAACCCCCGCCCTCCCCCCAAAATAAGAAAATCAACTCCCACAAGGGGTCATGCATGAAGCTGAGGACCACGGCTAATGCAACTGAGGTCAAATGAACAGTACAGCATGCCTGATGGTCACTGCCGTTTTCTGTGAATTAGGCATCTCTGCAAACAATGGATATTTGCATCTGTCCCTGGACCGAATCCCATATTCTTTTTTCAATATCTCTTTGTTGATACAAGGGGATGGCAGAAACACAGCAAACAGTACAAGAGGTATTCATTCTCCTGGAAAGGAAGAGTCCATGCCAGAGGTCCATGGCCAGACTAGCTAGGATCACTGTCATCCCAAATCTCGAATTCCTTTTCAGTAACAGTTCTTGGCAGGTAGGAGCAGGCTTTGTGCCTTGTGAATACTATCAGAGTTGCAATATGAAGGCGGGGGGCAAGGAAGGAAGGAGGGAGGAGAGAAAAAGTTCTTATGGTTATTGCTGTCACTTAGGGGACTTCCAATGGTGCTTACAGAAATGACATTTTCTGGGTAGTCTTCCGTTACTTCCGTGTGGGGAGGAACATGCCATCTGGCTTGAGCAAAGAGACCACACAAATGTTGAAGCTGCACTGGACCACCTCCTTGGGCAGAGGTGACCTTTCGTTGGTCGCAGGGGGAGCCTGCCCAAGGACGCTCTGCAAGCACTGCCAGATGCCACATTACCTCTGCACAGCTTCCTGATCTGGCTCCCCATCCGAGCTCTCCTCGTCCACAGGGGTGACTGCTGGCACTGCCTGAGGAAAGACAGGAAGGAAAAGCTCAAAGCGGCGCTTCTTCCGCAGCAGCTCTTACTCTGGACACTGGGCTCGGGGCAGGCCTCTCGGTTACTTTTTTCTAATCTGCAAAGCTTTTCTAGGATCCCTGGGTTATATAGAACATTCATAGACCTTTCAATTGTCCCACTTTTACCTTGCTCAGTTGATTTTAATTTCTTCCTCTGATTCATCTTCCTTCATTCATTTATTCATCCAATAAATAATCTGAATGCCCACTATGTTCCAGGATAAAATGTGAATTAGTAAAGTTCTTGCCCCTGTTTTACAGTCCAGTGGAGGACAGAGATAGGCAAACAGACAAAAGGACAAAATAGCATGAACCAGTCATGGGTGTGTGGGAACTGAGCAGGGCATCTTAGAGATGGCCCCGAACCTGAGACCTGAAGGACGAGTAGGAACTAGTCCGGCAAAAAGGAAAGGGGTTGCAAGCGTCTAAGGTTTCTAGGCCAAGAGAGAAGAGAAGGCCCACAGGTGTTTGAAGACCTGAGAATATAGTAGGAGTTTGTTTACCTGGAATGACTAGGAACTGATTTGTTGTTTCATGTTAAAAGTTATTTCCAGACTTTAGATGTCCTTAACACCAGAAAAGCATACTGGTTTTCTAAAAGTCCACTGTAGCACATAACATCTAACTGTGAAGTTACAATTCAATGCTTTAAAATCACTGTCACCCACCAAAACATGTATGTGAAATGAGGACCACCACAATATTCATGCATTATGGTGACTCTTCCTGTCTGCCTGTGGGCTGGGACACGGTATAGCCTTGACAGCTACTCACAGCCTGGGGCTCACGGAACCACCATGCCTCAAGCACTGAAGCAAAAATCACACTTCCGTTATTACAAAAGAGCATTTTTTAATGGACGGTAATTGTAAAACAAAATAAAGTTTTGGGATAATTCCATTGTCTGAATGCTTCTAGGGTTTCCAGAACCCTGACTATGGTTCTGCGAGGCTGGAGGGAACAGGGTTATGCAGGAAGTGGCTCTAGACGGGGTGGGAGAGGAGCCCTGTGGCCAGTTATAAACGGCCTTGAATACCACATGAAGAACTTTATTTTGAGGAAAGGCAGTGGTGAATCACTAAAGATTTTAAGCGGGGACATGATGTTACAAGATTTATATTTTAGAAAGCTGGCCTGCTTTAGTTGCAGCGTGAAAATGCTGGGTGACAAGGATGAGGAGACAAGCCTGGAACCAGGAAGCCCGTTTGGCAGCCATTGTGTTAATCCAGGCAGAGGATGACAGTAGCCTGCGTGAGGGAAAAGGCAGTGGAGACGGGACAGGAGACAGATACTTACTTTACAGGCATGGCGTAACTGCTTTGATGTGGGGAGGAAGGGAGTGGGAAGAATTAAAGAGAAAACCCAATTTTCTAGCTTGTCTAACCAGGGGAGTGATAGTGCCATTCCCTGTTACCCAGAGAGAGACACAGGTTTCACAGCATCAGGACGTGTTCATCTGAGGGCATGCTGAATTAAAATGGTGAGGACGTGCCGAGTAACCAACTAGATCTGTGCAGTTGGTAATCATATAGATAGAAGTGCAAGGCCCAGAAGAGCATTGTGGGCTGGAGAATCTCTCAGTGACAGAAATAGGGAAGTGGACAGGATCACTCAGAGAAAGTCTGTAAAATGACAGAACTGTGGGTTTCCAGGAAAAAGAAGAAAGGGAACCTGAGAAGGGGAGCTAGGAGGAAAACACAAAAGAATAGGGTAAAGGAAGACCATTTTTTTCAAGGAGAAAAATGGTCAGCAGTAACTAATATAGTTGGGAAGTCCAAAAAGATAAAGATGAAAAATGTCCACTGGAAGTTTCTTAGTGACCTTGGCAAAAACAGTTACAGTGGACAGAGTAAGTCACTGCACCTCCCATAAAGCTGTTCCGGACTCTTCCAAATCTACATTGACCTGGCCTTTTCCTAAGTGCTTCTGCCATCTAAAGGTCCATGAACTTCATCACATTGGTCTTCTATTGTTACTCCAACACTTCACATATGTGGATTGCATCTTCCTATTATAGTATAAGCTCAATGAGGCCAGGAACTGTAAATATCAATTCTTCCCTTTTCCCAACAGCCATGTTACTGGCACAGTGGACCTGCGTCAGTCTACAAACTATTTCATTACTGATCTAAGATAAGGTAGGTAAAGTAACAGAGAGTAATATTTATAAACTTTTATAGCAACTTAACAGAGTAATTTTTACTGTTGAACCAAATAAAATTTAGCCTTGTAGTTCATATGTTTTAAAATTTTAATTTTTTTGATAATAGGGAAAACAAGGTCTTCAAATTAGAGAGACACCTTAAGAAGCACTGCCCTGAAACACCCAGTGAGGGCTGTAGATATAATTAGCACTCAACCTTTATGTAGTATGAGATTTAATGGGTGAATAAATGAATGAAAGAATGAATCTACCTATGGCAGGAAAATAATCAGAAATAAACAGAAACCAGGGGAAGAAAAGAATCTTTGAATGTGACCATCATACTAAAAAACATGGGTTTGAGAGATGCCAACTGCCAGTTTAGAAGCCAAATCATCCAGGGATCCAGGTGGCACCAAAAGTTGTGAGGTATGTTCATCAAAGGAGGAAGAGCTGGTGAGAAGGTAAACCTGGAAACCAGTCTAAAAGGCAATTAAGCCCAGAGAAAACCATTAGCTTCCACTGCCCTCTGGCATGGAAATGTGATCTGCGGGAAGGCCGGGTCTGAGGCTATGACTCCCTGACTTGAAGCGGGCAGGGTTGCAGCTGCCCTTTACTCGAGTGTCTACAAGAGGCTCCCCAAAGATGAATCCCTCCAGAGGCAGGATGCAGTACGGAAATTATTCGGTTAAGTGAAGAAGCTAACCAAAAATTAAGTTTGGAAAATTCTACTAGCTTGAAAAAAGTGGAAATGACACTGAGCATTGCATGTTGAGGGAAAGAAGAAATTCAGATGTTTAGGTTGGAGAGACCCTGAGTTCCAAAACCTCTTTACCAAAAGCCTCTGATAAAGCAAGCAGGGCTTCATGCTGCCACTCACTGGTGTCATGGTGACAAGAGGGGAGGGTCCCCGTGGGCGCTTCAGCAGCTGCTGGGCATGGAGTTGGATGTTGGCACCTCCATCTGATGCCCTCCGGCCAAGGGGCCCCATTCCGTTCAGCAGCTGCAGGGTAGGCGGCTGTAACAGGGACTGCTCCTGCAGGAGGAGAAGGGGAGGGACGGTTTGGTGAGGTGGGGGGAAAGGAGGAGAGAAGACAGCAGTACTCCAGTCTACTGAAAGGAAGGGATCCCACGATGGTGACATAGACAAGAGAAAGCATCCTGCTAAGGACACCCTGAAATCCTGAGGACGGTCTCTGAGTTTCTCAAAGCCAGCTCAGATGAGCTCTCTGGGGGCAAGCCCTCTCCCACATCTGGGTACCTTGTATTCCAGCTGCCCGGTTGGCTGCAGATTTTGCATGGGCAACAGGTTGTGCATGAAGTTCATGTTCGGGGCCACTTGTAGGAAGGGAGCCTGCGGGTTGACTCCAGGAAAGCCAGGCAGCAGCTTCTGCAGATCTTCCATGACCTCCGTGCTGACAGGAAACAGGACGATGGAGAAGTCTGGTCACAATTCTCCCTCACAACCTAGAGCCTCAAACTGAGGACACTGCTAAATTCCACACGGTTTAGTTTATCTTTCTACCTTCCTCCTAAATTTGTATTTCTCTCCAAGGTCCCAGAGCGAGCAGAAGTGTGTGGAGCCAGGTGTGTGGAATCTGGCTGTCTGCCATTTCGCTATCTGTGCCTGGGGATGACCATTCTGCACTGACCACTCATGTAAAACCAACAGCTCTGCGCCAACAGGAAACACTGGCCCCCGTCCAGTTCAGGTCTCGGAGGCCTGGAGGTGAACAGCAAGTAAGGGAGGACACGGGCCGTCCACTCAAACAATGGCTGCCCAAAGTAGCAGCTGATTCACCGGGGAAAGAATGCTGTCAGCACCACCAGGGCTGATGGGCAGATAAGCCGTGGACGGGCAGGGCTGTGGAGCTCCAACAGAGGGCTTTATGGCACACTTTAAAATAAGAGCTCTTTCCACTAACAGGGTGACACAGGACTCCACCCTCCAAAGCTAACATTGTCTTCGGAGCCAGAATGCTCCCCTATTGCCTGTTTCATTGTAGGCTGAGAACGTGAAGCAAGCAAACCAGTAAGCAGGGGAGGCTCTTTTGGAAATGACTCAAAGAAAAAAGAAACCAGCTTTGCTCCGAGCTGAACTCTCAAGAGGACCCTTGCCACAACCTTCTCTTCCCTACTCAGGAGAAGAAATAGCCAGAAAAGTGGTATGGCTATTTTTAATGGTTAGAATCTTCAAGTGTTGAACAAAAACCGAGAGAGCTGGCCTTCAGTCCACTTCTCCAGTGTGCGGGCAGCAGGGGACACAATGAAGGGCTGTTTTGGGAAAATACTTTGGGAAACCGGTACTTATTCAGCATATTTTTGGACTTTTGTTCACATAATTTTTTTCACTGAATTTAATTTTTTTTACATCTATAAATTCTATCCTGCTGCTTGTCCTCACTTCTTAGATGAATCTTCCATTAGAATATATGGCAAAAAACATCTCTAAAAGCTGTCAAACACAGATGCATTTTCAGGGGTACTTTTATGTGGCTTAGATCAGAAGACCTCAGTCTTTGCGGGAAAAGACATGCTATGCTCTTCACCAAAGTACTGTCACTGCCTGGCACCATGGTGGCTTTCAGCCCACCCTCCACTAGTGACAGCTCTGTGATCCTCAAGTCCAATCAGGTCTGATCTACGGAGGAGCCTGAAGAGGTTAACCACGTGTCTCGGTCACTGTATCAGATCTCACCTGGGAGATACAACAAGTAGGGAAATCATGCCATGGGAGGAACTCAAAGTCAGATGGGAATCTCCTGCCAGACACTCACCGGGGGTCGGCCACGCCCACTGTGTGCCTCCTCATGGACAGATAGCGGACCAGCGCTTCAGGGGAAGGCTCTTCACCCTCGTCACTGTCCACGTTCACCGCCCCGTCCGGCTGAGGTGAGGGAAGCGCGAAAATCAGAAACAAGAGGGAGTGAGAAACAAGAAGGAAGGAAAGGGGGCTTCCCAGGTGGCCCAGTGGCTAAAATCTGCCTGCCGGTCCAGGGACACAGGGTTAGACTCCTGGTCCAGGAAGATCTCACGTGCTGCGGGGCAACTCCCGAGCCTGCGCTCTAGAGCCCGGGCTCCGCAACAGAAGAAGCCACCACAAGCGACGCCCGCCCACCGCCGTGAAGAGCAGCCCCCACTCGCCGCAACCAGAGAAAGCCCAAGCGGCAACGAAGACCCAGCATGGCCAAAAATAAATGAGGGAATGGATAAATAAGAAAATATATAGGAGCAGCTGTAAGGAAAGGCAACAAGGCTGTGGGAAAGAAAGTAGGTTCAGCTGACAGCCACCAGGGGCCGCTACTTGCCTCCACGATTTGATTCTCTGGGTTGATGAGCTGCACCTGGGGGACGCTGATGTTCATAGTGGTACCCGCCTGCTCCGCCTGGAAAGGGGCACACATACGCGCTTTTAAACACCAGAGGAAAATCACAGAGGCTTTCAAAACATTCTTGATGGCTAAAGTCTATGTTTCTACTTCTGAGTTTTTGGTTCCTCTGCTCTTAGAAGCTACAAGGAAGTATTCTTTAGGGAAGACAGTCTCTCTCAATGATTTACTGTTTCTTTAAAAAAAAAAAAATTCAACTATTGGTGTCTCTTCTGAGTGCTCTGTCAAAGAAAGGCCGAGTTCTTTGCTTGGCCTCTGACAGAGGAAGAGATGGCGGCCAGGAGGTGACAGGTAAGCAAGAGCAGGAACTTTCATGAGCTGGCGTTAGACAGCGATGGACAACCACCACCCCTCTCCACGTTACTAGTCCTGAATCTGGTCACTGGAGTTATCACCCACCTGGAGGTTGACTGGCGCCTGGAAGGCCATGGTTCGGGGCATGCCAGGAGGTACTCCAACCCGCAGGGTTTTATGTCTCTTATGTCGGTCACACAGCAGGCTGTAGATTGCACTATAGTGATCATAGGCATCTGATCTTAACGACTACCAAGAGAAAAGGGGAAAGAGAAAAAAACCCTGGTGAAACAGCACATCCATGACCAAAACTCTTTTAAAAGTAATAGTAGAAGAGTAAAGCGCCTTCTTTCAAGGGGCAGAGGAAGAATGGGAGGAAAACAAAAAGATTCAAGTTCCCAGGAAGAAGGATACCTGGAAAAGATAGGACAGAGGGAGCACAGCTACCCCCCTCTGCTCATTTAGGTATACCTGTAGTGTCCGTTCTTTGTCCAGTCCCATGTCTTCCATGGCTAAGAGGACATCCTCATTTAGAGGGTCCATCTGTCTTTCTTCCTTCAGCTGCTGGCATTCGGCTATTAACTGTAACAAAAAAAGGCAAGCTATCAAACTCCCAATTAACTACGTCAAGATGGCAGATCATATATAATGAACAAGCTGTTCCATGCTCCCTAGCTTGTGATATTTTTGGCCTTAGATGAAGCCTAAGCAAGAAAGCCCTGGGTACTCAGTTAGGAGCAGATAAGATGGCTAGGCCACTATTTTCCTGAGCTCCTGGGGTACCTGGGATGGCTACGATGATTTAAATAAAGGAACACTGCAGGAGTTGTTGGACTATGCACAGTGAGAGACAAGAGGAGGTGAACAATCCCATGGGAAGAGGCTGTACTGTCCCAAGACCTGGGAAGGGATCCGGATGTGAGGACATGCGGTCAGGCACTGGTATCACTATTCTGCAACAGCTCAGCCGGTTAAGCTTCCTTCTTGCTGGCTTCACTTGCTTCAGGATTACACAACAGCTTGCATCCAGGCCTGCCCTTCTAGGTCCTGGCCTGGTTACAATCTTATGCAAAAGAGCCTGCAGCAGCCCGAAGAGGTGTTCCCGGGGGCGAGTGGAGGCCTGCTCACCCTGTCAAAGTTGGGGTCCGCATCCCCTAGCTTCATCCACTTGTGCTTGCAGATCTGCTCCATGGAGAGGCGCTTGTTGGGGTCCAACACCAGCATGTGGCGGATCAGGTGCTCACATTCTGCAAGAGACACGGAGCCAGCCATTATTGCCAGTGAGGGAACAGGGGCAGGGTGAGCAGGTGGATTTCCTAGCTCCTGGCTTCTCATTTGTTTCTCTCACTTCGTGATCCTTACCTCTGCCATGGCTTACTCCAGAAGGGGCCAGGCAAAGGCAGGAAAAGGTGGAGGAGAGGGAAATTCAACCCTGGGCTGGGGGTGGGGGGAGTGGGGTCCTGGTTAATAGCTTCACTAAAAGTCAGATTTTAAAAAATCTGGGGATAATCCCTGGATTTTTTACTTATATTTTGTAGGGCCCCATTTACTGCAATTAAGGAAGAGTTTCAGTGTCTGAAGATATTCAGTGCCTTACAAAGTCCCCAAAATACAATCAGCTCCTTCCTCCTCTCTGCATTCTGATATGCACACTAACGCTTTCAGTGTAGGGTCCCAGGTGTGGGGAGAAGACAGGCATGGAGCCTCCCTACCGCACACCCTAACCCTTACTGATAATTTTCTCACATTCCCAGGGGCATACAACTGAGCTTTGAGCTAAAGAGATTCAGATCAGAGAGGTGTTTCTCTGGGAGCTCATGTTGCAGAATACACTGCAAAAAGAATGATGGCTCCAAAATCAAGATGCCTGTATTCTGATTTCAAAACCACCTCTATTTCTAAGTGTTCTCATCTGTAACTTGAGTGTACTGACGATGACGTGGGGGTAGCACTTGTGATGAAAGTGAACCTAGATACTGATGATGATAAAACAGCAGTATGGAACTCTGCTGAATACTTCACACATACTTTGATCTCACTTAATCCTCACAGCAATCCTAGGAGGAAGAAACAATCATCATTCTCACTTTGGAGACGTTAAAAATTAGGCACAGAGAAGTCAAAAAATTTGTTGAAGACCACTTAATAGGTTAGATTTCAAACCAGACAGTTTCTTTGGTTGGTGCTCTGAATCACACCCCATCTCACCCAGAACCCGCAGAATAAAGTCCGAAGTCCTCTGACCTCACCTCCGGCCACGCGCCCTCGGCTCCCTGAGCTCCAGCGGCACCAGCCTCCTTTCTGGTCTGTGCATGAGCTAATCACGTTCCCACCAACGCCATTTACACTCGCTGTACCCCTTAGTCAGGACGGCTGCTCCCCAACCCTCACGTGGCTGGCTCCTTGTCATTCAGGAAAGAACTTAAACGTCATCTTTCTCAGAAAGATTTCTCCTGGCCACCTCATCAACCTCAAGGAGGCATCCAGTCATGCCCTATGACAATACACTAATTTCCTTCACACCGACTTCTTTGTGAAATCACCTTATTTATTTACTGCTTATTGTCTAACCCCCGCCGCGTGAGGCCTTTTTTATTGCTGTTTTCAGTATCAAACCTGCAATGCCAAAGACGATAATTTTACCTAATAGGAGCTGAATAGCTGCTGAATATATGTGAATAAGTAAACATTTATTGAAACTAATCAAACAAGACTGTATGTGAGCAAATGCTTTTAAAAACTATAGAATTCTCCATAAGATACAAGATTGTCTGTTTCCATTTTACTACAGCTGTCCTGAAAAAAAAAACTGGCCAGTGACAGTAACAATAGCAATATTAAAGAGACTTTAATAAATGAAAAGACTTTTTATATACAAGGTACTGTGCTCACCAACTTTATTTCATTTACTCTTAACAACCCTATATTAGACACTGTTATCAGCCCCATTTATAAAAGAATAAACAAGTTAAAATGATCAACCATTGCTACGTTACAGTGGAGTGAGGACTTGAGAGCTATGCTCTTAGCCTATTTTCATGTGGATACAAACCGTGTGACATATTTTCCCTGAATAAATTCAACTCTGAAACCTCACAATTTCTGCACCATTTGGCAAATATCATTCTATGTCACCATCATGAAAGGAATACAAAGAGTAATTAAGACAAATTACTCAATTTTTAAATTTATTCTAACTTGAAAAAAATAAAACAAAGCCTCTATATCACAAGGATTTTATGGCAGTCATCAATTTGTTCCAGCTTTCTGATTAAAAGTATATTCAAATGCAGTATGGTTCTCAAAGTCTGTAGTTCCTATATTCCTATAAAATATATGTCATCTACAGCATTAAGCTTTTATGAAAATTATGTCTCCAGAGTAAGCAAGGCTAGAATCCACAGGTGAAGCATCTGTGTGGAAGACAAGTATCATCACCACATACCTTTACGGTCTGCAATTACCTGAGAGGAAAAAAATGTTCTTGATTTAGAAAGCTGCTGAAACTAAAGACCCAGTTGTACGGAGAAGGCCTGGGCCTGATTCCAAAGCTGTGAAATTATCATTCAGACCACTAGATGGCACTCTAACTGTTCTGTTTTCTTTTGGCTTTCATATAGTATCTAGTGCATTAGTCCTGAATCAGATGACTAATGCTGAATGATGTTCAATTATAGGCTTGCTTTAAAACAGAATTTTAAAGGCATTTTCTTAAAAACAAACAAACAAAATTTAACACCTTTGTAACAAGTCCTGAGTGGAAGATGTATCTGGTTCAGTTTCAGGATCTTGAAACCTCTTTTCAGTCATCCTTAACTATTAGTTGGTTTCAGATCCCTTGAAAAATCTTCAGAAAAATGCAAACAAGAATTTGTACACAGAATTTTGCATCTATCTTTTAGTCCATTCAAGGAGCCCACAGACCCTGTGTCACAGATTCCCCAGGTGTCTATGGGTCCCAGGCCTGTAGACATCTTGCTGCAGTGGCAACAACTGAAGGACACAAGCTCACATCTGTGTTCCCTACATGCTATCCAGCACCCAAAGGAGCAGAAATCTCACACTCTTCACATGCTGCACAGATGGCAAAATATGACAAAATGCGGAAAGCCAGGGTATTATTATCAACTCGTGTCTCCTAAGCATCACATATAGCTCAGGAAATAATGTTCAAACTAGACTGGAAGGCACCATTCTACATAAAACATGGAAAGAGGGTGAAAGCAGAGAATAAATGCCCTCAGACCTAATAATACAACTAACCACCGGACAGTCCATTAAAGTGAATGGAAAGAAAATAGGGCCCCAGATCAAAGAAGACAAAACATCAACTTGCCCAGATGCCAGAGAAAACTGTATTTTAATGTCAAAAACAGCCCCATTGCTTGTTCCTCCTCAAAGGGCAGCCTTTGCGACCGAATGGAGTGGAAGCACTGCAGCAGGGCAGGTGCTCTGCCTGTGCCAGAGGAGGCTGCTTCAGAGCTGCTCTCCCCAGCTCCTCGGGGGCTCAGGGCGGCGCCGGCCCCCGGGGAACCCGAGGCCGCCAGAAAGGGGACGGGAGGACGCCCAGCTCAGGCCCTGCCCCACGGTGCCGACAGGCATGTGTATGGCTTTGTGCAGAGCGGGCTCCTGTATGGGCAGGGTCCTGAAATGGGGATTACGTTCAGACCGCTTCCTCAAGTTGTAATTCCTTGAGGCCAGGTCTTTACCATCTTTTTCCTTTTTTGACCTTGATGATAAACAGCTTTCTCTAAGAGGTTGAAAGTATTCAGTCTGAAGGGGAGAAAAAAATAAAGGATGAAGAAGGTGGGGTTTAAAACCAACTTCAAATTCACCCAAGATACTTAGTAGAAGCTCTGTCTCTATTTCCAAGATAGAAGAAGAAATATCAATAGAATCACGTAAGAGAAAAGTTCCTGATTAAAACTTTGAAAACATGCCGCTGAAGGTTAAAAGCCATGAGGCTGATTCATCTGGGAGAAGAGAAGGTGCAGGCCGGAAGGGAACACCGATCGCTCATCAGTATCTGAAGGGCATACGGAAGACGGACTGCGTTTGTACTGTGCTGCTCCAGGGCCCTGAATGTGCAATAATCAGAAGTAACAATTTCAATTCAGGAAAAATCTTTTTAATTATTAGAACTGATCCAAAGTACTAGATTAAGGTCCTAGGGATCTAAGGAGGGGCGCCTTAGGGAAGTGAGGCAGGGGGGTAGTCAAATAGGCAACGCTTGTATTCTGAGTAAGGTTTTACTTTAAAAATTAAGTCCAGAAGCAACTGGATAGGATAAACTCTTTGGTCCCCTTCAACTCGAAAAAACCACGTAACTATGAAATGAGAAAATTTTGACCTGTGAAATAGTGTCTTTATTGTCACTAGAAAATTTCCATTTAATGATTAATTTATACTGTATTTACATTACCTATGTAAAGTTTTAAAATGTATGGAGTCATTAGGATCCAACTCCTTAATTAATCTTGAATAATTAATGGGTGATGTTAAGCCCTTCTCAAGCCTGGCAAAAAAAATCGCTTTTTCCTCTTGCTCTTCTAGTATATCCAATCCCAATCTGAGAACACTAGGATTGAGCTCAGAAGCTACCATCCTATTGGCTTCTAAGCTGTCAATACTCAAGGCAGAAGTTCCACTGCTCTTAAGAAAATAAATCCTTTCAGCAGACTCCTCTTCTGTTTCCATAACAGGCTGAGAGGTCTTCTTTGTTTTTGATTAGAAATGTCTAATCAGAGGCTGGCGTTTGCGATGTCGTTAGAAAGGGCCCCCAGTATCCGTGTGAGGAAGACTGGGGGGTCCCTGGACGTCTCACTGAGCTTTGCGTCACCAGGGCTTGCACAACACACGGTGTGAAATAGGTTCTCGGTGAGGCCAGATGAAAGAAGCACTGGACAAGGCGACTGCTACAATTCCTCCTAACCACTTTAATAATCTGACTCCAAGAACCCACAACAGAGTAGGCATTCTCTGTGCTTCAAGCTAGAAAAACCAGACAACTGTCATTTTACAGCACATTAAAATGTGGCACTGTCTGGGGGTAAGAGCCCGGATCAGATGATTTCCAAGGCCTCCCCTTGTAGCTTTAGAGTCCCCCGTCTCATTCACACAGAGGATACTTACTTACCAATTGTTTCTGAGGCTGCCCAGAGTAATGTGTAAATCAGATTACCACGTGAGGAGGCAGCTGCTGTGATACAGCCATAGCGTCTAGGTTATGATACAACAAACCCAAACAGTTCTTGGCAGATCAGATCTTCTCCATAAACCCTGTGGATGTGTCTGAGAATATTAATAATATGTCTTTAGCCTCTTAAGAGAATGAAGTGAGAGAGAAGAATGGAAAACAACATAAAGAAGAAGGGAATGGAAAAGTAATAGAGAAATTCTTTTAAAAATAATAGTAATAATTACTAACATTTCTTGTGCACCATATAAGAGCTAGGGAGAGTGCTAATTAAAATAAATGAACCCTTGAAGTTAGCTCAAGCATCTAATTTACACATTCGTCCTTATTAGTACTATATCTATTATACAAATAGAGAAATGAAAAATCAGGTAAGTTAGGAAACTTGACCAGGTAATAAGAGGCAAAACTAGGACACAAATTCTGGTCAGTCTCATGCCAAAGCTAGAGCTTTTAACCCATATAATACCTAAATTAACTGCCTGATATTTTAGGTAGCAGCCAGCATATCTTTATAAAAACATATCAAATCAATTTCATTCTTCCTCCAACAAATCAAATGCCATATACTCTCCACAGGTTCCATCACAACAGAGTCACCTATAAGCCAAGTCCATAGAAAGCAGGCCAGGTAATAAATTCAGAAGGCTATGAACTAGTTGGGAGACAGTGTTGTGATGAACGTCAAGCTGCATTAGAGTGAACGGAGAAGGCAGGGATGACAGTGAGGCTGAGATGTACTACAGAAGAGCAAGCTTGGTTGACGAGCCCTGGTTGTTGCATGGTGATGGGGGTGGGGATGGAAGGCTGGCAACCACAGGCTTCCCCAATCGGGGAATCACAAACAGGCAGAAGGGGCAGGCAAAACTTCAGGGAACCGGCCTTCAGACTCTTTAGGCTGGTTCTCTGATGGAGGAAATGCCAACTGTCCCTTAAGCCCTTCATGTGCTGCCAAAGAATGGGACACGACAAAGCAATCATTTTCAGCTCTGTGGGCAGAGGAGTGGTCTGAAAGGAACTGACTCATAGATTCTTTCTGACCACATAAAACTGCTTGGAGCTGGGGGAGCAGAAGACATCTGTGTGCCAGGAGACACGGGAAGAATGTGAGGAAGCAGCAGTTACCCAGGAAGTTCATGTTTCTTACAGGTGCTTGGAAGAGGGTATGGCGTGGTTTCTCACATCCTCTTTCCAGTCAATGCTAGACTCATCTGCTGTGTGCTCAGTCATGTATGACTCTTTAGCGACCCCGTGGACTGCATGTAGCCCACCAGACTCCTCTGTCCATGGGATTTTTCTGGCAGAAATACTGGAGTGAGTTGCCATTTCCTCCTCCAGGGGATCTTCCTGACTCAGGGATCGAACCCATGTCTCCCTCGTCTCCTGCATTGGCAGGCAGACTCTTTACCCACTGAGCCACCTGGGAAGCCCCTAGTCAGCCAATACCAAGTGTGTTCAAAGGTAATGCCAAAACATTTAGCCCGAGGGCTCTTTGTTTTCGATAATTTTAACCAACTTCTTAATAACGTTTAATTCTCCAGAGCAATTCAAATTTCAAAGAGGGCTCTATTTTTCTCAAATCTCAAAAATCCAAAAAAGAAATAAAAGTAAACTACCTAAAATATCTGTTTCCATGAAAACGAGTTAACTTCATATTATGTTTAAAGTTAAATGGCACTAATTTCTTGTGCTTTTCAGAACAAGAATACAATGTGATGTACAGCCTGATTCTATTATCCATTCACTTTGGCCAGCTCAAGTACCAATCTGGGAGAGAACTGATACTATTATAACAAACAGAACAAGACTGATGACTGACCTGCAATGACAAATTCTGTAGGGAGCAACATGGCTGTGATAAGAGTTAAATACTGAATTAATAAATTAAGGCTTAAAAATTTTTTTTAAATCATAAGTATTTGTGCCAAGTTCCTTTTTTTTTTTTTTTTTTTGGTTTGAAGCTGGCCAGAGTTAGGAATCCTCACTCTGCTAGTGGACTGAGTCCTAGAAATAACATTTTTTAACATGCCCAAGGAAACCCCTGCCATGTTCTAGTAGTTCAGATGGTAAATAATCTGCCTGAAATGCAGGAGACTCAGGTTTGAATCCAGGGTTGGGAAGATCCTCCAGAGGAGGAAATGGCAACCCACTCCAGTATTCTTGAACGGATGATCCCATGGACAGAGGAGCTTGGCAGGCTGTAGTCCATAGGGTCACAAAGAGTCGGACATGACCAAGTGACTAACACACACACAAGGAAACACTGTCACTGTCAGCTAAGGTCAAATCGATCTTATGAAGTGACTGTTTTAAAATCTAAACAACGTAGACAAATGGTCTTGCAGTAAGGCATTTCTATGTATAAAGAACATATATTCACAATGAATATGCTGTCCTATAGATGCATTTATGCACTGCATAAATGTTAAGTACAATCATACAAAATACAGGGTTTTTTTGTTATTACAATGAAATTTTGCTATATTGGACAGTGCTAGAACAATGGTGCTGTAGGTATTAGAAGATTTTTACTCTTTAAAAATTAAATTTTGATCCTTTCTTATCACAAGAGAAATATATAAACATTTCTAACTTTATTTAAAGTAACAGTCAATACCACAATTTTATACAATGAAAGAAATTAGATAATCTTGGAATTAACTCTAATGGAACTTACTTTATAATAATGTTGGCTGTTGTAAAATAGTTTACTCATAATAAACAAGCATTGAGATCAACTCCTCTAAGAGAAATGACACTGAGGAAAAAAATGTCCTGTTTTGAAATCAAATGTTTTTAGTTCTTTTGGGGAAAGAGAAGTGCTAGTCCCAGTACCAGAGAATTCAGTAAAATTCCTACAAGGATAGCCCAACACCAAGAGATCAGACAAGGAAGTGGAGAGTCATTTAAATACAAATTCTACCCCAAAACACTGGTTTCTGCAAATTATTAGAATGTTCTGGAATAGAAGAGAAGTTCCTTACATCTAAATCCTATGATACCCTTTCTGTGACTGAACAGAGTCGAAGGGAGATGACTTGGCACAATTTAGCAAATACTGGTGGGTGTTGGGAATCAGTAAATAGGCTGCAAGGCTTTCTCTTTGAGTTTAACAAGTTTATTAACCTGAGACAGACTGAGGAGAAAGCAACTGTTTCACCCATAGATCTCCATTTGTTAGAAAAATAACATCTATTTCTTGATCTTTCCTTATTTTCAACTGTTTTTCTAGGTGGCTGAGACAGTGCCAGAATTAAGATTTAGAAATTAGGAGTCTCTGGTGTAAGGGCTGGGGGAGGCTTACATTACCTGTAGCCCTGACCTTGAAAAGATCCCAGCATGTTCCACTGTTTACACTAGAAGCTGTCCAATGTGCAGGTTACATCTTTAAAATAAAAGTTTGTCGCTTATACTATCTTACTATTCAAATATATTTTAAGTCCTAATAGCAACCATTATACTGGAAGAAAATTCTGGCTCACTTTTACAGAATCCAATACACAGTACTTGATACTAACACTTTTTTTTTCCCCCGTAAGTGATCCAAATGGGCAAAGATATCCATTCCAGAACTCTCTTGATACTTGGAATCACGTGTCAGAAATGTACTCATTGAGAATTAAAATACAATCAAAGACACCTGGGTGGCTTCTGAAGCCAGCTTGCAAGGGCTCAAACAGCTCTGTCGCTGCCCGGCTGGGTGATTCCGGGTATGTTACTTAACCTTACTATGCCTCCATCGTCTTATCTGCCAGGTGACAACTGGAGCCTACCTCATAGGGTTGTTTTAAATGTGAGATATCGACAGGCTAACGCAACAGTGTCTAGTACTGAGAAAGTGTTCAATGGCTGGCTGTTAGCTATTATCCAAACCTTCAGAGTCTTTCCATCTAGGACATATTCCCTTACTCTCTTTTCCTGTATCAGAATGCTGCAGTGAGGAGACAGTGTGCCTGAAAAGGATAATAATAAATGGGGCAGCACCCATATTTACCTCCTGGTTTTCTATTGTCTTAGGTGCAATCACAGGCAAGAATACTGGAGTGGGTTACCATTTCCTCCTCCAGGGAATCTTCCAGACCCAGGGATCGAACTGTGTCTCCTTCACCTCTTGCCTTGCAAGCGGATTCTTTACCTCTGAGCCACTGGGGAAGCCCCCACCCCCACCCCAAGTGGCAGAGTGTTCCTTAAAAAGGTATGGAAGAACTGCTCTGAGGACTCTGAGTCCTTGAGTATACGGAGACTGATGGGCGAGTTACTTTAATCTCCTGTCCCAATCCCTCTAAACAAAGTGCTTTTAGCCAAGCAAGATGTTGTGTGGTTCTTGATGAGTAAGTCCATCAGGGCCAAGTTGTTTGCATCTAAGTGGAAGCTTTTTGGCAGTAGCTGCACGGTAGTCTCCATCAGAAGCATTATGTAAGCCTGGGTCTTGCAATCCGAGTGATAAAATGCTTATGCAGTATTACAATTAATTAAGTCACAAATGACGTTTAATCAATACAGACTCAAAAACATCGTCCACAAGAGATCTCTATACACTTGCTGTCAGTGCAGTTTATTTCAGTGTAAATTAATTTTCCTTCAGCTAAATAAATGACTGATCTTACTATATTTGCTAATAGGTGGTGTAACTGGTGAATAAGACAAACTAGGCTTTAATAAGTAGGCCTCCCATGGTTTTTAAAAATATACGGTAGTGATTGAGCTTGATGCTCAAAATATTTACATTGCTGGCTTCCCTCAGTGGGAGCAGAAGTCAGAGAAAGTATTTGCGAACACACGTGGCCAGGTCAGGTCTCACCTTCTGCAGGAACTCAAACAAACAAAACAAAACTTCTATAATTTAGGCTCAGGGTTTCATTAATACCTAACTGGGTCTCTGGGACGCTCTGCGAAGTCTAACCCAAAAACACCAGTCTAGATCAAACATATTTTACTTAAGACATTGAAAGCCAACTTAATTGCAGATCAAACCCTTTTTGAACTAGAAATCACTTGACCTGGTCATTTATATAATAACCTATATAACAAAAGTACATAAAGCCAGTTAATAATTCAGATCATCAGTGAGTTACCGATCACTTTATTAACAATAATAAAATACAAAAGTCTGACAGAAGATTCTACAGGTAAGTGGTGATGATTCAATTTTTCATTAAAGAAAGACTTACTGAATGTTTACACCGTGCCAGTCACCTTTAAATTTTATGGAGGATGCTGCTGTACCTGTGAAACACAGTTCTGATACAAAGGACTCTGCACTCTAGGGGCGAGGAGAGGAAGACAGATGCACAGTTACTGAACTAGGTGGTATGAAATCGACCCACCCCAAATAAATCCTTGTAAGTTTATACCCCTGTCATTCCAAACTGAAAGCATGTCTTTAGTATATCTCGGGATGTCCATGAAGGGAAGTTTGTATCAAACAAACAAGACCAGGCCCAGAAATACCCACTAAGTGCGAGGGTATTTCATGCCACACATTACTGACAATGAAGAGATGCTTAGAATTCTTGAACTAACTATATCCATTTGTATAGTATGGCCTCCCACACAGCTGTACATATTCTGGAATTCAACTTGGCTAGAAGAAGCTAGACGATGGGGCCTTCCCCACTCTGCCACCCAAGTGCCCACTTTGAAAAAATGGCACTGTTCTCTCAGATCATCCCACCCTCGCCTTCTCCGATAGAGTCCAAAGGTCTGTTCTACACAGCATCGAAACATGTGTATTATCAAGTGTGAAACAGATCGCCAGCCCAGGTTGGCTGCATGAGACAAGTGCTCAGGGCTGGTGCACTGGGAAGACCCAGAGGGATGAGATGGGGAGGGAGGTGGGAGGGGGGATCAGGATGGGGAACACATGTAAATCCACGGCTGATTCATGTCAATGTATGGCAAAAACCACTACAATACTGTAAAGTAATTAGCCTCCAACTAATAAAAATAAATGGAAAAAAAAAAAGAATTTTCCACATTTGTTATGATCCAAATAATCAAAGGCTTTAGCGTAGTCAATAAAGCAGAAGTAGATAAAAAAAAAACAAACAAAAAAAACACAACACTGGTTCAACTGGAGTTTCTAGACCCTTTTGGCAGGAAAATGGATAAACTCAGTTCAAGTCTATGACCACAGCCTGAGGGGAAAAAAAAAGGGCCCCGTTCTTTAGGACTCCCCCAATTACATCATCTTCCGTGGCACAGTAACAGCAGACCCGACAGGCTGCAAAGTGGCTGGTCCCAGCCTCCAGACAAAGAACTCACTTTGGGTCTACTAAGGTACAATTATGTCCAGAAACTAGAGGTGTAAGCAGAAGAAGGACTCAGGGACAGACTCTAGGTTTCCTTTACATGAACTTGAACCTTTCTGGTACCTAAAGGACTTCTAAGCCTAGAAAAGACAAAACCATCTGACGTGCCCATTTTCTCCCATGGCTTATCCTGACAGAACCCCTGAGGGGCCCGGGGTTCGGGCCTGTGATGGTGGGCAAGGCCAAGCACATGTCTGTCCCCGAGGACAGAGAGAACACGCTGGTAGCATGGACACTGTCCACTCATTTCCTAGACTGGGTTCTTGTTCCTTTCGGTACTTAATCTTACCAAAAAATGTTATTCCTATTTAGGGAATTACTTGTCCAGGATTCAAGACTGATCACGTTTAGGATAATTATATTGGTATTCTCTAAGTCTTTAAACTTTCCTGCTAACTTCTACCATGCTATAAATATTAGTTCTTTCTAAGTAGTGAAGATGTGGCACAGCTTATTTCTAAGTACTAACAGACTATGTGGCTGACGGTATAGTTAGCTATTCACCAGCATCCGCTGTCTGAAGCCACCTCTGGTAAGACTTGAGTGAAAATCTGCCGTGCTGTGGGGGTGGAGGAGAGAAGGGATCCAAGCTGCTCACAGGAAACACTGTGGACATTGGAAAAGCAGAGGAAGCGGTTTGTTTACCTCACCCTTTCTTTGTAACAGTGTGGTGCAGTAGAACAAACACTGAGTTTGAGAACTGACTTAGTCATTTATCACCTGTGTGTCTTCAGGCAAGTCAACTGAACTTCTTTAACCGTCAGCTTCTCAAACTTCATTGGCAAAATGATAAACCCTATGTGCCAATACCAACTCCAGAGTATAATTCAGTTCAGTTCAGTTCAGTCGCTCAGTCGTGTCCGACTCTGCGACCTCTAGCTCAAATTAGATCAAGTATAGGAAACACTTTGTAAACTTGAAAGCCCTAAAGCAATGTAAATTATGGTTACTGATATTATTCTTTGAATTATTTGGTAGTAAGAAACCCATGCATTCATGCATGTATTCATTCATTTAACAGACATTTACTGAGTGCCTACCAGGACCCATGCACTGTCCTAAGCCCAGTAATATAGCAGTGAACAAAAACAAAACCTTATTACAGTCGAGAGGCAGTGAGGATGAGGGTGGGGACACAGTAAACAACGTCAGACAGTGGTGAATGCCATGAAAAAGCATGAGGCAGAGTTATGGAAAGGGAACGAGGAGGGCATCAGGAGAGGCCTCTCCAAGGAGACATTTAAGCAGAAACCTCAAGTGAGGTGAGGAAGCCATGCGAATATCTGAGGAAACAAGAATGCATGCGCTTGGCAAGTGTGAGAAACAGCAAAGACGCCGCTGTGACTGGACCTCGGGGCCTAGAGCAAAGAAGAGCAGGAAATGAGATTAAAGACTGGGGCCCACCACAGCGCGCCTCATGTCGGCCATAATAATAATGACTTTTGGAATGGTTTTCCAAGTGTAAATGAAAGCCACTGGAGGGTTTTAAGCAGAATTCTATTTACTTACTGTTTACTAAATCCTACCACATGCCAGATACTCTGCTAGGCTAGACACAACTGTGAAAAAAAAACATGTTTTTTGTCTTTACTTTCTCTAAGCTCACAGTCTGGTGTGGAAGACACAGAATGAAAGAAATTAGTATAATGAAATGTTTGGGAAGTCCCATGAGAAAAGAAAGAATAGTAGACTAGATTATCTAGATTCTTATTTCTATTACATCTAACTTCCTGCTCAGGAATACAGGAGTGGGTAGCTTGGGGTGGGGGGAGAAGCAGCACCCAGAAGGAACGAATTGCTCCCCAAAACATAACTTTTTCAGGGAACTGGAAGGAACTTAGGGTGACCAGATGTAGAATGGGGTCTGGGGCTGAAGAGACAGGCAGGAGACAGGTCACAGAGGTATTTCCATGCCATTGTTTTTCAAACAGCAGTTATGTGATCAGTCTAGTAAGTAATAATCAGCATTTTTAATGTAATAGAATAAAATATGTTAGCGTGCACTGCATATAGTAAAGACGAATTTTGCTTTTTTTTAAAAAAGAAGAAAACTTGTGTTCAGCTGTATATATATATGTATTTTCTACGTCACAGTATAAAATGTATTTTTTACTATGGTCATGGTCAAAAATGAAGTCAGTGCTCTAGCCATGTTAAGGAGTGAAAGTTAGCCTAGAGGAAATGATAAACCACTGAAAAGTTTAAGTTGGAAAATGATACAAGCAGATTTGTGTGCAAGCATGTGTGCTGTTTGTTTTGACATATATATTTTAGAAATACTACTCGTGCAGCTATGTGGAGGCTGCATTAGAAAAGGATAAGGCTGGCGTCAGGCATCCATTTAATTGGCTGTTATTTAATCCAGGCAAGAGCCACTACAGAAGTGTCTATAGGAGTGGAGGGTTGGGTGTTCAGGGTCTGGTGAGTGAGCAGCTGTGGTGAGGAGTCAAGGCTGGTTTCTGTCTTGGTCAGTGATACCATTCTCTAAGGGAATACAGAGCAGAGCAAATCTAAGGAGGAATTAAACTCAGTTTTGAAAATGTTTCCTCTAATGAGAGTTGAAGACATGCAAGTGAAGCTGATGGTAGCAACTGACTGGATATATAAGCCCCTCACCCCAGAGGAGAGGTCTGGGCCAGAGAGTTAACTGAGTGTTAACTCGGGACATCATGGCAATGACGAAAGCCATGAGAGTGAGTAATATGCTCAGAAAGATGGTGTGAAGAGAAAAGATTTACAGGATGAGCAGAGAGAGAGACATCTGGCAGACAAGGTGCAGTCAGGGAGACAGGAGGAAAACTGGAGAAAGTCGTGTCTGAGAAGCAATGGAAAAAAAGGTATTTTTAAAAAGCAAGGAGTGGCTGATTCATTTTGCTGTACAGTAGAATGTAACAGAACACTAAAGCAACCATGCTCCAATAAAAATTAATAATAAAAAAAGGAGTGATTCAATGATAAGAAAATAAACTCAGTTAAAAAATGGGGAAAACACTTATACATATGCCAAAAAAGACACACAGATGGTAAATATGCATATGAAATGCTAACCATCGTACAGCATTAAGGAATTACAAATTAAAATAACAAAGGTACCACTTTACACCTTTAGGCCAGCAAAGACCCACAGCCCTGACAGCACTAAATGCGGCACGTGGGGAGCAGCAGGAACTCTCGCTCTTCGCTGGTGGGGATGCAGCATGGCGCAGGTACTTCGAGAGGCAGTCTGGTGGTTTCTTACAAAACTAAATATACTCCTAGCGTATCATCCAGCAACCACACTCCCCGGTATTTATTCAGGTGAGCTGAAAACTTACGTCCACGCAAAAACCTGCACAGGGACATTTACAGCAGCTTTGTTCATAACCGCCAAAACATGGAAGCAACTAAGATGTTGATCAGTAGGTGACTGGATAAATAAACTGTGTACACCCAGGAAATGGAATATTATTGAACATTAAAGAGAAACGAGCTATTAATCCATGAAAAGACACAGAGGAACTTTATACGCATATTACTAAGTGAAAGAAGCCAATCTGAAAAGGCCACATACTACATGATTCCAACTATGTGACATTCTGGAAGAGGTAAAACTGTGGGGACAGCAAAATGATCACTGCCTGCCAGGGGTTAAGGAAGCGGGAGGGGGTGAACAGGCACAGAGGATTCTCTGTATGACACCAGAACCATAGTAAACAGTGGACTTCAGTGATAATTCAGTGTAGTGTCAATGCAGGTTGATCAACTGTAACAAACGTTCTACTTTGGTAGATACTGCCAGATACTGCCAGTGGAAGAAAGCTATGACAACCTAGACACCATATTAAAAAGCAAAGACATCATTTTGCCAACAAAAGTATAGTCAAAGCTATGGCTTTTCCAGTAGTCATGTACAGATGTGAGAGCTGGACCATAAAATAGGCTGAGCATCAAAGAACTGATGCTTTTGAATTATGGTACTGAAGAAGATTCCTGAGAGTCCCTTGGACTGCAAGGAGATCAAACCAGTCAATCCTAAAGGAAAGCAACCCTGAATATTCATTGGAAGGATTGATATTAAAACTGAAGCTCCAATACATTGGCTGCCTGAGGCAAAGAGCTGACTCATTGGAAAAGACCCTGATGCTAGGAAAATTGAAGGCAAAAGGAGAAAAGGGCGGCAGAAGATGAGATGATAAGATTGCATCACTGACTCAATGGACATGAATGTGAGCAAACTCTGGGAGATAGTGAAGGACAGGGAAGCCTGGCGTGCTGCAGTCCATGGAGTTGCAAAGAGTTGGACTCAGCTTAGCAACTGAACAACAACAAACAAATGATAGTGCAGGAAGCTATGAGTGTGAGGGGAGGGGGCGGGGGTGAATGTGGGAGCTCTCTGTACTTTCCGCTTAATTTTGCTCTGAACCCAAAACTGTTCTAAAAAATAAAGTTTATTTTTAAGAAAGAAAGAAAGCAGTGATGAATTTTTAGTGTTTAGCTCTAAATACTGCCATGTAGTCATTAAGATAAAGACTGAGGATATCTAGTAGATTAGGACAAGAGCACTGGTGATGTCTGTCAGAGCAATCCACTACACCCTTCTCTGCTTCCTTGTAGGGTAAACCAGAAAGAGTTGTGCCTATTTCCTTTCTCTCCATTCCCTTCTATTCTTTCTTGGTTGTATCTACATGAATTAGGGCTTTGCTCCTACTCCACCACCAAATCTGTACTTCAAGATCTTCAATGATCTCAAATTTCTAAATCTGATATTCAGTTCTGTGTGGCTGTTAGCGTTAACTGATGCTATCTTGGGCCCCTAACCATTCCTCCTGTCCTTCTACTGACTGTGCCCCAAGGACTGGGCCGTGTAGTAAATCGCTTCTCTGTGTCAAGGACTGTGTAGTTAATGGATGCTGTTTCATGACTATTGGGTCCAGGTGGCCTCTATCCTCTGGTATCACCAAATAGTGATGAAGATCTTGGCTGACATATTCCTGGTGATCATGAGACTAGTCACCCATTCATAAATCTTGACTTAGGAATGTACTTCCTGTTTCTAAGCACATACCCCTATACTCTTAAGTTAACTAGAAAATTGTCCCCTTTGCAGTGTAGAGTACAGCTGCAAATGCTTCTGGATCGCTGTCTGCCTGATCCCACCCTGTGAGTAAGTTACCCTATAAAAAACTGACCCTCTGATCAACACGAGGCTGCCTGCCTTGTTTTTCTGTCTCGATGCTTTCTTAGTATTATGGGGCACTTTTCATCCTCTCTGTCCTTCAACAAGTTCTATCATCTGACCCATCAGGGGCACTCCACACCGTTCCTCATTCCCTCCTCCTTGAAACATCCTCTTCCCTTGTCTTCCAGGACACAAACGCTCTGGCTTACCTTACTAACCATTCCTGTGCTGATCCCCGTTCATGGTCCTGATCTCTGAATGTTAGCATGTCCCAGAAATTAACCCTTGGACCTTTTCTCGTCTCTACATTCATGGCCTAAAGTGTGATCTTATCTCAGAGCTTTAAATCTTATCTATACACTGATCATTCCCAAATGTGTATCCATGGCCCACCACTCCCAACCAAGTCCTACTAATTTCAACTGCCCATACCATAACTCAACTTAGATGTCTAATGGGCATCTCAAATGAACACATCTAAAACCTCTCTCCAAAAAGGAAGCAGTCTTCTCTAGCCATTCCCACCTCTATTAGCAGTAAATCCATCCTTCCAGTTGCTCAAGCCAAGAACCCTGGAGTTACCTTTAATTACTCTCTTTCTCTCAGATCAAATCCCATATAAATGTTGCTGGAGACATACTGCCGAGGTTCAGATTCTAGTTCAGCCACTTAGTAGCTGTGTTATCTTGGGAAAATGGCTCAATGTCTCCTGGTTTCAGCTTTATCACCTATAAGTTGGGGGCTAATAGTCTCATGTATCTTATAGGGTTGTTAAAATAATTAAATGAGTTAATGTTTGCAAAACGCTTGGAACGGTGCCACAGAGTATGTATTATCTCTTGAATCTGAAGGCTTCTTACCACCCCAACCTCTACACTCCAGTCTGGGAACTAGCCACCAAAATCTCCTTACTAACTGGTCTTCCTCCTTCAGCCCTTGAACTTTTCAACCAAGAGAGTTGGCAGGGTCATTTTTTTTTTTTTTTTTTTAAGAACAAAAGTCACCATAAAATTCTTTCAATACTTTTGCGTGCTTGAAATTTTTCAAAATAAATAATAAAAGTTAAAGAAAACCCAAAAGTCAGTTAATGTCATTCCTTTGTTAAAATCCTCTAATTTTTAACATTTCACTCAAGAGTGAAAACTAAGGTTTTACACTGACTGACCAGGCCCTCAAAGTGAGCTTTCTGCTGCCCCTCTGACTGCACCTCTCCCGTCCTCTCTCTCATTCCTTTCTAGCACAGAGGCCTCCATCCTGTTCCTTTAGACACTCCTGTGTGTTATCTCCCCAAGGCCTTTGCCCTCTCGCTGTCCCTTCTGCCTGCAAAGCCCTTCCTCAGGCTGCACAACTCACACCCTCCCCTCGCCTTCTTCAAGTCTTCACCGAAAAGTCTGTTTTTCAGAGAAGGGGTTCCCTGCCGTACCTTTACAAATAACCACCCACCCACCATCCCTAACCCACCACCTGGCTCTATTTTATTTTTCCCATGGCTTTTTTCTAAAATGCATTTTAGAAACAAAATTTCTGATGTTGATTTCAAATGCAATTCTTGTTTTCTGTCTAAAACGTAATTCCCATGTGCTTACACTGTGCTCCCAACCCAGCTGACATACACTCTGTAGGTTGTACCTTTAACTGAAACCATGATGAAGCAAAACTAAACAGACTGCTTAGAGCACTGTCTCCAGAATCTCCCTTTCTTACGTGTGCATATAGATGGTGATGAGATACTGTAGATTCTGGGTGCCTGTTTTCAGTGTTACTTTTTTCAAAGAGCTACTGCCCACTCATTTAAAAAGTACTTTTTTATTTGAGTTGGGGGGATAAATGTCACAGAAGCAGGAAATGTAGTATCAGCAAGACTAAAATGCAAAGCCTGCTTTCCCCTTGCCATTTATTACCACATCTCAATGGAGCCCCCAGTAAATACTGGGTTGGCCAAAAAATTTTACCATTTAAGTGTTATGGAAGAACCCAAATCAACTTTTTTACCAACCCAACAGAAATATTATCCTGAAAAAGGGCAAGAGATAAAACAGAGATGAAACAGGACTATCTACTGCTCTGCGACTATGTGCTGGGCCTATTAACTCTCCACACATTATTTAATTTAGTTCTCATAGTAGCGGTCCTCACAAAACTGCCAGCCTCTTATTAGTGAGGAAACCAAAACTCAGAAAGACTTAGTAATCTGCCCACCACACTAGCAGCCCTGTGTAGAGTCCAGAACCAAACAAGGGCAAGGTTATAGTCACTCTGTTTCTATAGAATCGTGCCTCCACAGGTTCAATTCAGCAAACTGTTAAATGGGCCATTTATACCCCATCACTCAATTCTGTGATAACTTAGCATGTCTACCGTTCCATGAACCCAGTCATAACTGTGTGCTGGCATCTCCCTTACCTGTGGACATAAAAAATGGGATGCGAAACTTTCCACTCAACACGCGGGCCCGCAGATTCTGCAGTGTGCTCCCATCAAATGGCAGGGCCCCACACACAAGCACATAGAGGACGACTCCGAGGCTCTGCATCGCAAACAGAGAACATGTTTGATTAATCACCTCAGAGAAACAAGAGAGGTCATTATAGTATGTGTATGAAGAATTGGGGACGGACAGCGAAGCTAGGCATGCTGTAGTCCATGGGGTCGCAAAGAGTCAGACACAATTGAGCGACTGAACTCAACTGATGAAGAGAGTGGTGAGTCATGCTCGAGATAATGGGACAAACATTTCCTTTTCTTTTTTTTTAAATGAGAAATAATATGGGGCATTGTCAAGGCCAATCATCTTTAGAACAGTTAGCATTCTTCTTTGCTTCCAGACATTAACTTTGGGGAACATATCTAGAATTTCTCTCAGTACTCATCCTAGGGAGAAGGCAAGTGGTAACAACAGAAATAATTTCTGTTCTTGGCAAGGGCATCCATCCAAGCTTGCCCTTGGAATTTTTTTTTTTCTTTGCAGATGCAAAGGGGGAGGTGGAAACCTGTGGCTCAGTCCATATGACAAGGGTTGGAGAACAGACTTTGTACAAAGATTTGAAAATTCAAAGAACAGGCGATCCAGATCTCAGTCTCGTCCAGGATGAGAACAGCTGCCATCAGACTAGGGTAACTAACACTGTGGGGAGAAGAGGCGGCAATCACATACCCAGATGTCCACTTTGGGTCCGTCATACTCCTTTCCTTCGAAGAGTTCAGGCGCAGCATAGGGCGGGCTGCCACACCAGGTCTTCAGCAGCTGCCCAGGAGTGAAGAGGTTACTGAAGCCAAAATCTAGAAAGACAAATGGACACCACTCATGTGATCTTTACCAGTGAAGACTAGTTTCTAGTCACTAGAATAAAGATTCTGGATCCTAAAAAAAAAAAACAAAAAAAAAAAAGATTCTGGATCCTTAAGTTTGAATATCAAAGACGGAAACAGAACCTTTAGAAATTATATAACCAGCCACTTAAATTTAAAATAACACTGAAACAGAGATACAGATGGGCTGGAAAGTAAAAGATATTTGGTTAACCAAAAGTAAACATGATTGGTTTACATCAATACCAAAATCAGTACCATTTCCTTCACAAATCTGGACTGAAGTGAGCAGTACCTTTAAGAACAAAAACAAAATTGGATAGATTGATAACAAGACCACATCAGAATCAGGAAATACATGTTAAGCCTACTCAACTGGACCCACGATTTTCAGATTATTTTTACTTGTGACAAACACATTTGTGATCACGAGAGACACAGTGAACTTAAAAATTAGACAAAGTGACTTTATTACCATTAAGATGGCTTATTCAATATAAAGAATATGCAGTCTATTTGCAATTAAACCAAGAATGTTTACAT
Source organism: Cervus canadensis (assembly GCF_019320065.1). Lineage (NCBI taxonomy): Eukaryota > Metazoa > Chordata > Mammalia > Artiodactyla > Cervidae > Cervus > Cervus canadensis. Next base: position 24,628,532 of record NC_057396.1, read on the forward strand.
TTTAACTTCAACTTCCCCTTTTCATTTCTCCCCCTCCCACGGTGTGAAGAGAGAGCAGAAGGGAGATTGGAGGGTACAGAGTGGAGAGGAAGACTAAGAACTTAAATGAGCAAAGACAGCAGCCAAAGGACAGAGTCTCACTGACTCAGAAATACTTCTATGCACATAGATATTTATATCAAGGACTCCAGGTAAGGCAGGCTGAAGCTCCCTCCTTTCCCAGGCCTACCATATTCCCACATTCCCAGCACCTCTCAGAAGCTCCTCTCCCTCTCCTAGTTTTACTCCCAATGACAACTCTGCCTCCATTTGCTGTTTGCTCTTCTTCTTCCTCCACAAGGTGTTTTCTAGTAAGGCACGTGCTGATTTTGACTTTCACTGCTTCCCCTATGTTTTCTCAGGACCAACTCTTCTGGGTCCATAGCTTCCAACATCATCAATCACATGTTTGGTAATGATTCTCCAAATCTGTAGCTCTGACCCTGGTACCAGTCTTAAGTACCTGATGTGGCCTTCTAATATGTGCCTGGGAACAAACATCTCAACCTCGCCATTTTGCAAAATCAAACTGCTCTTCCAGCGATGTTCCCATGTTCATTCATGGAGTTACCACTGCGTTACTAGGAGCACTGGGGTTTTCGCTTGCTCCCTCTCATTTCCATTTCAAACTGGGGGTACACTTTTACTGCTTCTACCCTGTGTCCTGAACTTACCTCCTTCTTTCCATTTCCATTCCCCCATCTCAGTTCATACTCTTATTATTTCTCATCTTCTTGACTGACACTCTTGCTTACTACCCTTCACTTGCCTCTAAGCCCCCCACTGAGAGCAGTGAGCATGACACACATCACACCATGCTCCTCCTTACTCAGAAACATCTGGTGGCTCCATTCTGCTTACAGAAGGGTCCAGCTCTCTTCGCAGCCACCCAGCTCCACCCTACATTTTGAGCCCATCCCCGGGCATTCCAGCATTGCGAGACCATTCACATCCTGTGTTTATGTGCTTCTCTATGCTGCTTCCTTTCTGTGCCATGCCTTTTCCTTTCCTTGCCACTTTAGAAATAGCACTTATTTTCAATGCCCAGTCAAATATTACTTCCTGTATGAAGCCTTCACTGACTCCTACTACAAAACACCACGTCAGTGCCTTCCTCCTCTGCGCTTCCCTGGCCCTTTGTTTGTACCTCTACAGCCCAATCACAAGCCTCATGTTATATTTAGTTGTATCGTGTGTTTATATCCTCCACTAGTCAGTAAACTAGGGACATTGTTTTATTTATATTATTCTCCAGACAGTGTTTTCATACATAGCAGGGACTCAAGAAAGGGCCAGTAAATTAAACTGCAATAAAATTGCAATAAAAGCACTAGGCCAATCCTCTTGTCACCTGGCTACTGGAGCCTCTTTAGACTGACTGGCAGCTGGCCAGCTCCTATGGCCTCTACCTCCTAGTCAGCCCTCCTAAGGGTGCAAAAAACCCAGTGATCACAAGGGCTTAGAGGTCAGGGCCATCATTAGCATCACCAGAGATATTTCGACAAGAGAAATAAGTACTCTCATTCATTAACGCAAAACAAATGCCTCATCTGCCAAGTCTTCCTGAGTCTCCTCGAAGAAACGTCCTCCACCTGCTCTGCATTTCCTCATTACTTTGTATTCTTTTTGTTAATTCCACATATAAACATCTCATTTTTCTAGCTCCTTTAAAAACATACTGTCCTATCTCTTTAGGCTTCCCAGGTGGCGCTAGTGGTAAAGAACCTGCCTGCCAATGCAGGAGTTCCATTCCTGGGTTGGGAAGATCCCCTGGAGAAGGAAATGGCAAGCCATTGCAGTACTCTTGCCTGGGAAATCGCATTGTCAGAGGAGCCTGATGGGCCACAGTCTGTGCGGTCACAAAGAGTCAGACAAGACTGAGCATGCACACACACACATCTCTCTAGTAGAGGTCTACCCCCTCTCTACCCAATTCCTTAAAAATACTTTTTTTCATCTCTGACTCTCATATTACTTAACATTCGGCTTAACTTAAACACAGTAGGTGCTTAACAAATGTTGAGTTGAATGCAACTGCAATTAAAGCCCTACCAACTAACCTATGACATTTGAAGCCCAATCATTTTATCAGTTGAAGTCTTTAACTTTAACCTGTTTTTCTTTTTTTTTTGTCAGCCTGGATTTTTATTCCTCTTTCTCAGCTCTATAGTTCTTCTGGAAAAGGTCAGTTTTCATTCCAATCCCTTCACGCCCGCAGGCGGCCGACGAGACGGCGCAGAGCCCGCGGGGCCTCGGACTCCTCCCCGCGCCCGCCTCAGGCCTCAGGTGGACCGAGTCCCCTCTTCAGGAACAGGTGGCGGCTCCTTATTGCTATAGAGACGACCCGGCTCGCGATAACCTGTTTTTCTTAAGAGACAGGATAGGTTGCTAAAAATCCCAACAAAGGCAATTCAACAGAGCAGGTACTTTGGGACTTATTTAGAAAGAGGACTCTTGACGTATCTTTAATTTGTTGGCAAAGACCTTCACCAGATCCTTTCCCACGACTAGCCTTTCTCTGCACAATGAGGAAGACATGTTGATCGAGACTGTAGTAATTGATGGGCTCTGATGTTGGTGTGATTGGATAGCAAAGTCCAGAAGAGAAAGTCATGGAGTATTCTGCTTGTGTTTTGAATGGAGAATGCCACAGGGCAAGCAATGAATTAAAACCACTTGATTTTGAAACTTCCTAATAAGCAGCTTAAAGTATATAAGGGAAATTTGTCATTTTGAACTATGAATGCTCTATCTACAATTAATCACCTTTCTACTCTTTTACCCTGCTGAGGAGGAGAAGGTACAGAGCAAGAACTTTTTTTTTTTTTTTAATCTACCAAACAGGAAATCTTTACAAAGGAAACAATATCAAAGGAAACCATCTTCAGCAATGGCTACAGGCTTAGATTGCTATTAGGTGTTTATATGAAAAATGAGTGTGCAAGAATGAATGACTGATCAGGGTCTGACATCTAAAGAGGCCACATGGGGGAAACAGCTGTTTCCACAGCATGTTATAGCCACACAGCTGCTTTCAACAGCTAGACCCAAAGACCGACAGCAAGATTCAACCACCACCACCCCTCCACCAGCTTGCCTCTTTCCTATTAAAGAGCAAACAGAACCCTTTAGTCTTGTAAACGTGCCATGGGTCTCCTCTAATCACTCCATACATTGCTCTTACTCCTAACCCTAAGGGTTTTGCACATGTAAGCAAAATCTGCTTCACCCTGCTTGATATGACACTTTCCCTGCCATGAACACCAGCTTCCTCCAATGAATGATCCTGGCAGAAGCCAATTCATCCTTTTCTTCTTTTTATTATTTTTTGTTGTGCTGGGTCTTTGTCACTGCTCACGGGCTTTCTCTAGTTGCTGCGCACAGGCTCTAGGCACACCAGTTTCAGCAGCTGTGGTCCATGGGCTCAACAGCTGTTGGTTTCAGCAGTTGCAGCACACAGACTCAGTTGTTGTGGCTTGAGGGTTCTAGACTGTGGGGTTAGTAGTTGTGGGTACACAGGTTTAGCTGCTCCATGGCCTGTGGAATCTTCCCAGACCAGGGATCAAACTCATGTCCTCTGCATTGGCAGGCAGATTCTTATCCACTGGACCAGCAGGGAAGTCCCAATTCATTCTTTAACTTACCAAACCTAACAGAATCTGACCCATCCTCCCACTTCAATACCCATATTATTACTATACATTCAGTTTTACTGAGAGCATACTGCTGTCGTGTCTTCACTAGTGCCTCATCACAAGTGTTACACATTAATCTTCAATACAGCTATGCAGCCACTAAGATAAAAATTCTGGCCAGTTCACTGTCCATTCAGCAAAATTATAACTTATTTTCTCAACATTTAAATTACTAAGTGAAGCGAATTTGCTCAGTTGTGTCCGACTCTTCGCGACCCCAAGGACTGTAGCCCGACCAGGCTCCTCTGTCCATGGGGATTTTCCAGGCAAGAACACTGGAGTGGGCTGCCATTTCCTTCTCCAAGAGAAATCTCAAATTAATAACATATATGAAATCTGGAGCTCACTGTGAAAGTTTAATTCCTTCTAATCAACACTTCAGGAACTGAATAACCGAGAAGAAAAGAATTCCTCCTCTATTCTTTCAGCAGCTTACCTTTGTTGAGGGGGAGGGGTTTGCTACCCATAGTAAGAAGACTGGCAAGGAAAAATGAAAGCAGTTAAAATTCAAACCAGTCTATTTGGGGTTTTACTGGTAGTTTAGGGAAGGCTGAAGGGACTACTAGTGGGATGTGCAGGTATACTGGGATAGGTGGGGAACAGACAAGACACGGAACAGAATTACTAAGATTTGTGTTGGTTTTAGTTATCTACACATGCAGGCAAATGAAAAAAACTGCAAGATGACCCAACCTGGAAGCAGAAATTCTCATGAAAAATTTAAAGCAATGGTTAAAAAAGAATGAGGGAGTTGTCTTGCTGGCTTGGATCAGAAATGTCAAAGAAGCAACGGAAGAAAAGCTTTCAGAATTTAAGTTTGATCAGTTACCTTCATCCTAGAAAACCATATTTCCTTTCAATGGAATGGGCTTGTTCATTTTATTTTGGTTCAGCAGCAAGCTGGAATCAAGATTGCCGGGAGAAATATCAATAACCTCAGATATGCAGATGACACCACCCTTATGGCAGAAAGTGAAGAGGAACTAAAGAGCCTCTTGACGAAAGTGAAAGAGGAGACTGAAAAAGTTGGCTTAAAACTCAACATTCAGAAAACTAAGATCATGGCATCTGGTCCCATCACCTCATGGCAAATAGATGGGGAAACAGTGAAAACAGTGGCTGACTATTTTTTTGGGCTCCAAAATCACTGCAGATGGCGACTGCAGCTATGAAATCAAAAGACACTGGCTCCTTGGAAGAAAAGTTATGACCAACCTAGACAGCATATTAAAAAGCAGAGACATTACTTTGCTAACAAAGGTCCGTCTAGTCAAGGCTATGGTTCTTCCAGCACTCATGTATGGATGTGAGAGTTGGACTATAAGGACAGGGAGGCCTGGTGTGCTGTGGTTCATGGGGTCACAAAGAGTCGGACATGACTGAGTGACTGAACTGAACTGAACTGAACTGAAAGTTGCTCTTAATCATAATGTCTTTCAGTGTTTACTAAAGCTTTTTATTCTTAATGTCACCATCAAGGTCTCTAACTAAGTACTTCCATTTCGTTCACTCATGTATTTAAAATGTATTTCTGGAACCCTTTAATCAGTAGAGCAATGTGTTGGTTCCTATGAGAGAACCGAACGCAGAAGATATATTCCTACTGAAGGACTCAAAAAAGAAAGGAGAACTTAAGTTGAGTGGACTGGATCTAGAAAAGCACAGGGGGAATACGGAAAGGGTTTTTTCTAAGTGGTCGCTGGGGAAAAGCAAAGCAAAGGCAGATCATTTGGAACTAGTAAGCCAAGTTGAAGCAACAATAACGAAACTACCCTAGGTATGATGTAAGGTTCACAGAGGTATATGGCAAGAAACAACATTACACAGTAGCAACAGGCCAGACTTTGCAGTGCTGGAGAAGACTCTTCAGAGCCCCTTGGATGGCAAGGAGATCAAACCAGTCAACCTGAAAGAAAATCAACCCTGAATATTCATTGAAAGGACTGATGCTGAAGCTGAAGCGCCAATCCTTTGGCCACGTGATGCAAAGAGTCACTCATTGGAAAAGACCTTGATGCTGGGAAAGACTGAAGGGAGGAGGAGAAGCAGTGACAGAGGACAAGATAGTTGGATGGCATCACCGACTCGATGGACTTGAGTTTGAGCAAGCTCTGGGAGATGGTGAAGGACAGAAAAGCCTTGTGTGCTGCAATCCGTGGGGTCACAAAGAGTCAGACACGACTGAGTGAGTGAACAACAAATATAATACGTGGTCTTCTGTGACTGGCTACTGTCAGTTATGGGGCTTCCCAGGTGGCTCAGAGGTTAAAGCGCCTGCCTGCAATGCAGGAGACCTAGGTTCAATCCCTGGGTCGGGAAGATCCCCTGAAGAAGGAAATAGCAACCCACTCCAATATTCTTGCCTGGAGAATCCCATGGACAGAGGAGCCTGGTGGGCTACAGTCCACCGGGTCGCAAAGAGTCAGACACGACTGAGAGACTTCACTTTCACTTTCACTGTCAGTTAGCATAATGCTTTCAAGGTTCATCCACGTTGTAGCATCTATCGGTAGTTCATTCTTTTTTTTTTTTTAAGTTATGATATTCCACGGTATGAACATACCACATGTTATGTATCCATTCATCACTTGATGGATATTTAGATTGATTCTTTTGGTAGGGGGTACTATAAATAATGTTGCTATGAACATTCACCTAACTTTTTTTGTGGATGTATGTTTTCATTTCTCTTATATATATATATACCTAGGAGTGGAACTGTTGGGTCATATGGTAACTCCATATTTAACTTTTTCAGAAACTGCATGGCTGCAACACTTTACATTCCCACCAACAATGTACAAGAGGTCTAATTTCTCCACATCCTCCCTGACACTTATTACTATCTTTTTATATTTTTTAAATTACAGCTGTTCTGGTGGGTGGGGTATCTTACCATGATTTTAATTTGCATTTCCCCGATAGATAATGATGCTGGGCATCATTTCATGTGCTAATTGGCCATTTGTGTATCTTTTTTGGACAAATACCTATTCAAATCTTTTGCCCATTTTTAGATTGCATTATCTTTTTATTTTCCTGAGCACCATGCAACATGTAGGATCTTAGTTACCTGACTAAGGATTGAACCTTGTCCTCTGCTGTAGAAGCATGGAGTCTTAACCACTGGACCACCAGGGAAGTCCCTGGATTATCTTTTTGTTATTAAGTTGTAAGAATTATTTATATTCTCTGGATACAACTCCACAGACATGATTTGCAAATATTTTCTCCCATTCTGTGGATTATCTTTTCACTTTCTTGATAGTGTCCTTTGATGCTCAGAAGTTTTTTTAATTTTGAAGTCCAATTTACCCAGATTTTCTTTGTACTTACACTTTCAGTGTCATATCTAAGAAATTACTACCTAACCCAAGGTCACAAAGATTCACCCCTATGTTTTCTTCTACAAGTAGTTACTTAGTTTTAGTTATGTAATGAGCACCTGTGAACCCACCACCCAAATAAAAAACTGGTATCTGAATAATTACTTATGTCAAATCATAAGCAGTACTCATTCCGTTTCCTATGTCCTCTTCCAACCACTGATTTTCAACCCTGTAAGCACATCAGGATTACCAATGTATTTACAGTGATCCACAAACTTCACCTCAGACCGACTGGATCTCCTGGAAATAATTTAGACATCTGAATGTAAACAAATAAATAAAACAACTCTTCCTGAAAATGTTTGAGAACTCTTATGGCCATGAAATGGTTGAATGGCATCACCAACTCGATGGACATGAGTTTGAGCCAGCTCTGGGAGTTGGTGATAGGCAGGGAAGCCTGACATGCTTCAGTCCATGGGGTAGGGTAGCAAAGAGTTGGACAAGACTGAGCAACTGAACTGAACTGATGGGCACTGAGGAATCACTGGGACTTCTGGTACAGGCAGATGTAGTAATATTAACCTGAAAGCAAGACTACATTAAGTATGAGGTGGGACTTCCCTGGTGGTCCAGTGATTAAGACTCCATGCTTCCAATGCAGGGGATGTGGGTGATCCCTGATCAAGGAACTAAGATTCCACATGCCATGTGGCATAGCCTAAAAACTAAAAAAAATTATAAAAAATGTATGAGGAGAAGTAGAAGGCCTGTGAGAAAGTAGAAAATGAGACAGTGAAATGAGTGAAAATGAAACAACTCAGTAATTATTTTGACAAAAGCCTGGACAGTACTTGAGGGGAGATAATACATTGGATAAAAAGGAGGGGAAGGTACAGAGTATTTGATTTGGGAAGAAAAAGATTTTTTTTTCCTTAATTTAAAAAGGTGAGAAGTTTGGTTTAAGAAGGTGAGAAGAAATTCAAGTGATGTTCTGACAAATCGAGGTGTAGTAATGAATGGATAGAAGTTTTTTGAAAGAATAAGTAGTGAAAAAGGAATGGCTGGGAATTATGGTTTAGGACACCCATAGGTACTTCCTATGCTATAGGTGCAGGAACAGAAAAAGGATGGAGCAAAAGGGAGAGAGAGATATCTTATCATTATAACAGGGGAGCTGAGAGAGGGGAAAAGCAAGTCAAGGACGGAAAAGGTGGTCTGCAGCAACCATACGATGTCATCCAAGTACTGTACAGGTACTTCTATCTGAGGGAAAACTATGATCACACATAAATACTTGAGACTAGAAACGGTATAACTTTCCCTCAGAAGTTTTGTTAATTTGTCTTGAAAGAAATGCTAAGTCATAGGAATGAACTATGAACATAACCCAGATTCATTCTGAATCATCTAGAATGTCACACTATGAATAAAATAAGACATTTCTTACTAAGTTGGATGACAACCAATTAATAATTCTGAACTTGGAGTAAATTCATTCAGGGTACTGAGAAATGAGCAATGTGGGCCATGCAGTCGAGCAGCAAGGACTCTGGTGAGTCAGGCATCCTGGGCTGCCCTGGATCTGTCTCTTCCAATGCTGCAGCTTTCCCATTTGTGCAGCTCCTGGAATTCTATGGAATACAGTACACATATTTCTCAAGCGACTCTCCATCAAGTGCTGTGTTACAGAGTATGTATGTTGTATGTCTGTGTGTGCTCAGTCGCTCAGTCGAGCCCGCCTCTTCGCAACCCTTTGGACCACAGCCCACCAGGCTCCTCTGCCCTTGGGATTTTCCAGGTGAGAATACTGGAGATGATTGTCATCTCCTCCTCCAGGGGATCTTCCTGACCCAGGGATTGAACCCTCATTTCCTATGTCTCCTGCAGGCAGATTCTTTACCATTGAGCCACTGGGAATTAGATGAGCATTATTTTTATTTCACTTCTGGGAAAGTGAGGGTCATTAAGCATCATGTTCAAATTCAAAGGTTAAAAAAAAAAAGACTAAGAACAAGGTTCAGCCAATAATGCCAACCTGGACGCCCTCAAAGCCCACACTGTGCTTTTAGCATCATGCATATGTTTATACTGAGGTAAATGTACCTCCCAGAATTATTTTTATACTACTTCCAAATTCCCCAGTTATTATATACTACTGCTTTTCATTTTATTCTTGACTGCCAATCCTTTGCTACACTTATGTAATTCCCAAAGGCATACAAGCCTTGAAACATACTGTTTCTCAACAAGTTGCTTTAAAAACAGTGCATAGAAAAGACAGTAGGCACTGTATAAAACTGGGGAAAGGATTAATTTCTCAATAAATGCCATAGGCACATCTGATTTTTCCTATGGGAAAAAATTAAATAGGACACTTTCCTTGTATCATATTCTAAAATCAATTCTAGGTAGATCAACTTAATACAAATGGTAAAACTACAAAGTTTTTTTTAAATAAAGTAATAAAGGAGATTATAGCTTCAGGAGATAGAAGGATTTCTTAAACAAGAAGCAAAAGGCACACATCATAAAGGAAAAGAGAGTAAATTTGGTTACATTAAAATTATACTAAAATGTGTATTCATTGAAAGATATTTTAAAGAGAATGAAAGGAGAAATCAGGAAACAAAAGAGTTATTTGTAACACATAAAACAAAAGACATGTTCTTACTATTGAAACAAAAACTCCTATAAATCAGTAAGACAGACAACCCAGTAGAAACATGGGCAGAAGACATTTTTTTAGCAGACACTTAAAAAAAGCAAAAAGATATAAAAGGAGTCCAATCTCACTATTAAGATGAAATTAAAAACTAAATCTACAATGAGATAACCATTACACACTCAGTGGTTTGGGAAATATTATAAAGTGTAATAATATCCAGCACTACTAAATATAAAGTGAATAGCTAATAGGGACCAACTGTATACAGCACAGGGAACTCAACTCAGGGTCCTGTAATGGCAAAGTATGGAGAAAAAAATCCTAAAAGGAGTGGATATGTGGATATGTATAGCTGATTCACTTTGCTGCATACCTGAAAATAGCTGAAACGACTACAGTTGTAAATCAGTCAGTTCAGTCACACAGTTGTATCCGACTCTTTGCGACCCCACAGGCTGTAGCACGCCAGGCCTCCCTGTCCATCACCAACTCCCGGAGTTTACTCAAACTCATGTCCATTGAGTCGGTGATGCCATCCAACCATCTCATCCACTGTCATCTCCTTCTCCTCCCACCTTCAATCTTTCCCAGCATCAGGGTCTTTTCCAATGAGTCAGTTCTTCACATCAGGTGGCCAAAATACTGGAGTTTCAGCTTCAGCATCAGTCCTTCCAATGAATATTCAGGACTGATTTCCTTTAGGATGGACTGGCTGGATCTCCTTGCAGTCCAAGGGACTCTCAAGAGTCTTCTCCAACTCCATAGTTCAAAAGCATCAATTCTTCAGCGTTCAGCTTTCTTTATAGTACAACTCACACATCCATACATGACTACTGGAAAAACCATAGCTTTGACTAGACGGACCTTTGTTAGCAAAGTAACGTCTCTGCTTTTTAATATGCTATCTAGGTTGGTTATAACTTTTCTTCCAAGGAGCAAGCATCTTTTTATTTCATGGCTGCAGTTACCATCTGCAGGGATTTTGGAGCCCAAAAAAAACAAAGTCTGTCACTATTTCCACTGTTACCCCATCTACTTGCCATGAAGTGATGGGACCAGATGCCATGATCTTAGTTTTCTGAATGTTGAGTTTTAAGCCAACTTTTTCAGTCTCCTCTTTCACTTTCATCAAGAAGCTCTTTAGTTCCTCTTCGCTTTCTGCCATAAGGGTGGTGTCATCTGTATATGTGAGGTTAGTGATATTTCTCCCAGTAATCTTGATTCCAGCTTGTGCTTCATCCAGCCCAGTGTTTCTCATGATGTACTCTGCAGATAAGTTAAATAAGCACGGTGACAACATACAGCCTTGACGTACTCCTTTCCTTATCTGGAATCAATCTGCTGTTCCATGTCCAGTTCTAACTGTTGCTTCCTGACCTACATACAGATTTCTCAAAAGGCAGGTCAGGTGGTCTGGAAGTCCCATCTCCATAAGAATTTTCCAGAGTTTGTTGTGGTCCACACAGTCAAAGGCTTTGGCACAGTCAACAAAGCAGAAGATGTTTTTCTGGAACCCTCTTGCTTTTTCGATAATCCAATAGATGCTGGCAGTTTGATCTCTGGTTCTTCTGTCTTTTCTAAACCCAGCTTGAACATCTGGAAGTTCATGGTTCACGTACTGTTGAAGGCTGGCTTGGAGAATTTTGAGCATTACTTTACTATCATGTGAGATGAATGCAACTGTGCAGTAGTTTGAGCATTTTTTGGCACTGCCTTTCTCTGGGATTGGAATAAAAACTGACCTTTTCCAGTCCTATGGCCACTGCCGAGTTTTCCAAATTTGCTGGCATATTAAGTGCAGCATCATCTTTTAGGATTTGAAATAGCTCAACTGGAACTCCATCACCTCCACTAGCTTCCTAAGGCCCACTTAACTTAGCATTCCAGGACGTCTGGCTCTAGGTGAGTGATCACACCATCGTGACTATCTGGGTCATGAAGATCTTTTTTGTGTAGCTCTTCTGTGTATTCTTGCCACCTCTTCTTAATATCTTCCGCTTCTGTTAGGTCCATCACCATTTCTGTCCTTTATTCTGCCTATCTTTGCATGAAATGTTCCCTTGGTATCTCTAATTTTCTTGAAGAGATCTCTATGATCACTGAGGAAGGTTTTCTTATCTCTCCTTGCTATTCTTTGAAACTCTGCATTCAAATGGGTATATCTTTCCTTTTCTTCTTTGCCTTTCACTTCTCTCCTATTCACAGCTATTTGTAAGGCCTCCTCAGACAACCATTTGGCCTTTCTGTGTTTCTTTTCCTTGGGGATGGTCTTGATCCCTGCTTCCTGTACAATGTCACGAACCTCTGTCCATAGTTCTTCAGGCACTCTGTCCATCAGATCTAACCCCCTGAATCTACTTGTCACTTCCACTGTATAATCGTAAGGGATTTGATTTAGGTCATACCTGAATGGTTTAGTGGTTTTCCCTACTTTCTTCAATTTAAGTCTGAATTTGGCAATAAGGAGTTTATGATCTGAGGCACAGTCAGCTCCCGGTCTTGTTTCTGCTGACTGTGTAGAGCTTCTCCATCTTTGGCTACAAAGAATACAATCAGTCTGATTTCGGTGTTGACCATCTGGTGATGTCCATGTGTAGAGTCTTCTCTTGTGTTGTTGGAAGAGGGTGCTTGCTATGACCAGTGTGTTCTCTTGGCAAAACTCTATCAGCCTTTGCCCTGTTTCATTCTGTACTCCAAGGCCAAATATGCCTATTAGTCCAGGTATCTCTTGACTTCTACTTTTGCATTCCAGTCCTCTATAAAGAAAAGGACATCTTTCTTGGATGTTAGTTCTAGAAGGTCTTGTAAATCAACTATAGTTCAATTAAAAAAAAAAAAAAAAAAGCCCAGCACTGGTGAGGACATGCAGGAATGGGAACTCACACAAATTGACAGACTGGTTTAATAACACTCAGTGAAATCTGAAAACATTTATACAGTACAACCTGGAAACATTACTCCTCGGTCTAGACTCTTAGATGTTTAAAAATGCACATGGGATGTTTAAGAGTGCAATATTCATTGCAAGATTGCAACAGTAAGAGCTTCAAACTGAAAGCAATCCAAATATCCATCCATGGATAAAATGGAAAACTAACTTGTGGTATACTTCTATCATGGAATACTAGATAGAAATAAAAAAGAATAAATCCTAGCTATACAGACATGGATAAATCTTGCAAACAGTGTTGTGTGAAATAAAACACAAAGTCATATATTCAGCATGATTCCATGACACATAGGTCAAAAACAAGCAAACTATATTAAGGATGGGCCCACTCACATTACATTCAATATAAATGGCACCTCTAGGAACAAAACTTCTGAGAGATATATTGCACAGGTGGTAAAAACTACTTTTAAAAAAACTATCAAGCAACGAAGTGATTAACATGAGTATCAAGACAGAGATTACCCCATGGGGGAAGAATGAGGTTGTGATGGGGTGCCCAGCTAATTACATTATCTATTTTTTGACCTATGTGGTAATTTGCAGAGGTGTTTGCTTTATAGTGATTCATTAAAGTGTACACATGTGGTTAATGCACATTTCTGTTTATATACATGATATTTCATAATAAGCAAAGAAAAGAACAGGATCCTTTTTTCTCCTCTACTTCTATTTTTTGCCCTTAGGGGACATTTCACTGGGCTCTAAGCTCCATTATCCACATGGCTCAGGCGGGGAGGGATCAGGCTGTTTTTCTTACCTGAGTGTAAATCTCCAAGCCTTGAACTGTGAGCAATAAATTTCTGTTGCTTATAAGCCACTCAGTCTGCAGTATTTTATTACTGCAGCCTGAATGGACCAAGACACATTACTTATAAATAGTTTAAAAATTCATTTTAAACATTTTAATCTATACTGTCACCAACTCCCTTAACTGGACAAGAGCTGCCAACAAAGAACACCACTAAAAGAGGTTTACATTTTCCTTCTTTTCCTTCCATATGGCCAACTTTGCCTCCCCTCTGCATTTCCCCACTGGCAACCATAAATTTGTTTCCTATGTCTGTAACTCTATTTCTGTTTTGTAAACACATTCATTTGCAACATTTTTTAGATTCCACATATAAGCAATATCATATGATACCTGGCTTTTCTCTGCCCGACCTACTTCACTCAGTATGACAATCTGAGAGTCCATCCATGTTGCTGCAAATGACATTATTTCATTGTTTTTATGGCTGAGTAATATTCCATTTTACATATATATATATATATACACATATATATATATCTCAATCATATCTTTTTTATCCATTCATCTATCAGTGGAAATTCAGGTTGCTTCCATATCCTAGATATTGTAAATAGTGCTGTGTATTTTTTTTCTGAGGAGAAAGGGAACAACAGAGGATGAGATGGTTGGATGACATCACTGACTCAATGGACATGAGTTTGAGTAAACTCCAGGAGTTGGTGATAGATAGGGAGGCCTGGTGTGCTGCAGTTCATGGGGTCGCAAAGAGTTGGACACGACTGAGTGACTGAACTGAACTGATTTTTTTTCTGATGATAACTTTTAATTACTCAAGTCCCAGAGGTAGGAAGCCAGTGGAAGGGCAGAGCCTAAGCATTTCTTCACCACCTCAGGCGCTTTGTATTCAGTCACTGCCTTCCTTCAGCTTTCCAGAACTGCCGTCCAATGCCGCAGTGCCGCACGGCCCCAGTTCCCGTCCGCCTGGGTCACAGGCTCCGTTCACACAGAGCAGGATGGAGGGCACGGGTGCATCAGACAGGGAGATGCAGAAGCGGGCCATGTCCACGGGGATAACAAACAGCAGCAACAACAAAAGTAACACAGAAACTTAGGGCAAAGAAGAGAATACGTTCAGTGCATGTTCCAAGGTTAAGTATATATATTTTGCAGTTTTGAAGGTGAAAGTCGCTCAGTTGTTGTCTGACTCTTTTCTCCAGGCCAGAATACTGGAGGGAGTAGCCTTTCCCTTCTCCAGGGGATCTTCCCAACCCAGGGATTGAACCCAGGTCTCCAGTGCACTGACAAATGTCAAAGAAAGGAAGGGGGAATGGACAAGAAAACCTTATTGACCTTCTGTGCTCTCATGACAATATGGGAGAAATTAATTACAGTACACCTACTTGATATGCAATCACTAAAAATGACTATAGGGAGCAGCATAGGGAAAATGTTTGACATAATATGAAAGATAAAAAACACATGTAAAATGGTACCTACAGTGATTAAAACTATAAAAAAAAACTTGCATAGAAAACAAATGCATTCAAAATGATGACAATTTTAAGGTAGGATTCCAGTTTGAATCTTTTGCTGCTGTTTAAATTTCCTATAGTATACTTATATTATTGCTTTAGTACTCCACATTAAAAAATTTTTAGGGACTTCCCTGGTGGTTCTGTGGCTAAGACTCCATGCTCCCAATGCGGGCGGTCCAGGTTCGATCCCTGGTCGGGAACTAGATCCCACATACAGCAGCTAAGAGTTCATGTGCCACAACTAAGACCTGGCTCAGCCTAATAAATAAATAATATATTTTAAAAAAATTTTTTAAAGATAAAGCCTTTAATAATAAGAACTAAAACACTGAGCAGTTTTAGAAAATTCTCGGGTACAAAGATGCCATAAAGATACTTTTGTGTTGCTTACTCTTTATTTACTAGCAACAGGAAGAAAATTATGACCTACAGATTCAATATTAAAATAATGGATATTATAAAGAGTTACAGAAGGAAAGGGAGAAACAAGAGAAGAAACTGGTTAAAGTAAATATTCACCCCCACACAACAGAAGCCATATGGGTGGAGCTGTTCCCTTCATGTGGCCTATGGTCATTTATTTCTACACTCACAAGTGGCTCCTAACATAATTGGTTAAGTCTCTTTTCCAAGCCCCGAATACCCTGGTTGGTTAGCATTTGTCTGCAGGCTGGAATGGTATCTTACATCCCCTTCTCTTAATACAGAGCAGGAGACTTTAATTTGAACCATATGCCTGTCTTCTAGGGATGGTTTAAATGCCAGAGCTTTACTATCCAGTTTGAGACTTGAAGTCCTTTGTTCTAGGCAAGATCAGGAGCCTGGGGCTATATGGGGCAGTGATACTGTGGCCCTAAAAGGAAGTACATCATCAAAGGGGTGTGTCTGTGTGGTAAGGGGAAAGAGGGAACGGGTGGCATGAATTTGAAAATCAGGACAACTGACTGCAACAGGAAATTTTTTTATTTGGTCTACCACCTCAGAGTAATGCCCTTGACTTCTTTTCTGGCTAACCAAGGAGAAACCCAAAGCAGATGGAACAGATTAGGGCTAGCCTGCAGCCAGTCCCAGATGGTGACAGTGTCTGTGAAGGTAGACGGTAGCACAGCTACAAGCGACAGCCAACGCCGCCAAGACTCACTCATGCTTCATCTCATTCCCTCGCTGTGGGAAGTAAACAGCTTGGAAGTATCGGGCAGAGGAAAAAAGTGAAGTGGGAAAATAGCTATTTATCCTGAACAAACAACCTCACCAGCAAATACTGTGACTAAATCCTTCATGTTTTAAAATCTTAAAGTTTCTGAAAACTTATAACCCCAACACTGCACTTGCAACTAGAGACAAAGATCAAGAATATAAATTCTGGCCATTGATTAACTTCTCTATAGACTAATAAGTACAAGGCAGGGGCCATAAGCTGTCAGGTGTACAAGCTAAAAATGACTTGAAGAACCAAAGATCAAGACCCGTGAAGGAACACTTTATAAACAGGATTCAGACTGTTACATGGACTACTAAGATAGAAGTGAAGTGAGAAGTCACTCAGTCGTGTCCGACTCTCTGCAACCCCGTGGACTGCAGCCTACCAGGCTCCTCCATCCGTGGCATTTTCCAGGCAAGAATACTAGAGTGGGTTGCCATTTTCCTTCTCCATATGACACAAATCATGCTTTTCCTACACAACATCACTAGCCTAGGAATCATGTGACCCAAACGCTTTACTTGGAATTGAACACAAGAGTCAACTGTGCAGATCTCAGAATATTGGTAGTGACGAAAGATGAGTTTCAAAGTTCCCAGGAGTCTCCATATTAGTTTGCTCTTAAAAATGGGTCTTGGGAAGTCCTCGGCGTTTAGCAATCCCTCCAACCTCTGGCTGAACTTTCTAACTAGGAGCTAAAAGAGAAGTAATGCCAAAAACTACTGACTCACAGCCTGAGCATTTATACTCAAGAGAAATTTCTTCATGGGAAAAAAAAAAAATCAAGTAATCAGCTTCTGGAAGGGGGGTGGGCATTGATTTAGTTTAAGAAACCAGAGAAGGTCAGAATTGAAGGAGGCGAGAGATAATTCTCAGGAGATTGAGAGAATATATGTACCTTCCTGGAACGTGTTAGAGAGCTATTAAAGGGCCACTCTGTGGCCGCTTCTAGATTACACCACATATGAGGCTCCTCTGCACCCATCACTTAACCTTAGGAATCTCCTGAGGCTCTGCAACTTCCCAGCACTAGGTGTCTATATGCAGTATGCTATCTCTATGGAAAATTAAAGTTTAAAAACAAAAATGCTGGACCAGCATTACATGGGTATTTTCAATGAATGACATGCATTTTCCCTCAAAGCGTTAAAGTATCTTAGCAGTTAGGAAAACTGAACTTGGCTATTTTTAAATGAGATAACAAATGAACCCTCTCCACTCTATTATAGACAGCACTACCCTTCTCATGAAAAACAACCCTCCCCCAACAAAACATATGGATGTGAGAGTTGGACCATATGGATGTGAGAGTTGAGAACTGGGCCATAAATAAGGCTGAGTGCTGAAGAATTGATGCTTTTGAACTGTGGTGTTAGAGAAGACTCTTGAGAGTCCCTTGGACTGCAAGGAGATCCAACCAATTAATCCTAAAGGAAATCAGTCTTGAATATTTACTGGAAGGACTGATGCTGAAGCTGAGACTCCAATACTTTGGCCACCTAATGCAGAGAACTGACTCATTTGAAAAGACTCTGATGCTGGGAAAGATTGAAGGCAGGTGGAGATGGCTGGATGGCATCACTGACTCAAC
The DNA here is from genome assembly GCF_019320065.1 of Cervus canadensis. Taxonomy (NCBI): domain Eukaryota; kingdom Metazoa; phylum Chordata; class Mammalia; order Artiodactyla; family Cervidae; genus Cervus; species Cervus canadensis. The sequence goes on from NC_057396.1 coordinate 24,646,294, forward strand.
CGACACGCGTTTTAGCAAGCTCCGGGAGATGGTGAAGGACAGGGAAGCCTGGAGTGCTGCAGTCTATGGGGTTGCAAAGAGTCAGACACAACCGAGTGACTGAACAACAACAATAACCCCACAAAACATAAGACCTTTTCATCAAACTCTAGTTCAGAATAGACGTTTACAGGAAAGGGTTGTACTGAGATACTTTCTGTAAGACCTACAAACAATATGCACTGGAATTCCTGGAAACATTTATGCATACTATTATAGTCGTAATTCTAAATCATATCACTTAGAAAAAAAAAAGTCCAATCATTTAATCAGGTAAGTTTCTAATACTGATAGGTGAGCACACTAACAATTTTTTAGCGCCTTTTACAGACCATAATGAATTAAGATCCTCTTAAATTCTCAATGAAAACTAAAGATACCAAATAGATATATAGTATATAGGTACAAAAATAATATTTTCCAAAATAAAAGTTAAGACATATAATCTTATACAGAGAAAGCTACTTTTGGAGAAAAGTTGGTATGATCACCTTTAAGATTCTAAACTGTCACCTAGAAACTAAGTAGAATGGATTGGGAGTTTGGGATTAGTGTTAGATGCACACTATTATATACAGGAAGGATAAACAATAAACTATGCTGTAAATCATAATCATCTTTCAGTAAAAAAATAAAAGTTCACTATAATATTATTCAAGGAAAATTGTTTTGCCCATTTAACAAATGACTCATTAATGTATTTAAGTTATGTAAAAAAAGTATTTATCTAAAACTGATACATTTAGTTTGGAAGTCACCAATGCACTGAGATTGTGCATGCATGTGTGCTCAGTTGTGTCCAACCCTTTGCAACCCCATGGACTATAGCCCACCAGGCTCCTCTGTCCATGGGGTTTCCCAGGCAAGAATCCTGGAGTGAGTTGTCATTTTCTTCTCCAGGAGATCTTCCTGACTCAGGAATCGAAACTGCGTCTCTTGTGTCTCCTCCATTGGCAAGTGGATTTTACTACTGCACCACCTGGGAAGCTCCACATGTTGAGATTATAAATTGAGATTACAAATAGTCAAAAACTCCATGATCTTGTATTCAGAATGCTTACATTTTTGATCCTAAAAAAACCCTATTATCTAAATTATTTCCATATTTTGTTTTTAAATGGTAAAATGGATAAGCAAGTTTAGCACTTCTTTGCAAATAATACACAATAATGTGTGCAGTCTTTATTCCCAATAAAGCAAACTAGATTTTACATGTGTCTGTGTGTGCGTACATAGAAAAATTTTAGCTTTTGAATACCTAGAAACATCTATAAACCATCTGTGATCAGTGAAGATGATCCATGAATTTGGCAAGGTCTTGAGACATTGTAGAATTATCATTTCCAACCTCATTAATTAAAATTTTAACATAAATGTTTATTATGCTTTATATACTGTCCAACAGTCCATGTAAATCTAACAAAATTTGATTAAAAACCGCACACTGGTCAACACTATCAAGGGTCCCCAACCACTTCAACTGAGCAATAACCATGATGATTGAGTTACAAGCAGGCTCCTTAGCTCCCAGCCAGCAGGTGGACTCACTTGCTTTACTGTCAAAGGCTCTCAAACCATTCCATGTAAGAGTTGGGAGATCTAAATCACTACTCCATTTATTTACCACTAATGGTGGCTCAGACAGTAAAGAATCTGCCTGCAATGTAGGATACCTGGGTTCAATCCCTGGGTTGGGAAGATTCCCTGGAGAAGGGAATGGCAACCCATTCCAGTACTCTTCTTAGAGAATTCCATGGGCAGAGGAGTCTGGTGAGTTATAGTCAACAGAGTCTCAAAGAGTCAGACATGACTGAGTATCTAACACACACACACAATTATCCTCCAAATGAATGACCTGCAATTAATAGCAGTTTGTGTAAGAAAAACCTAAAGTTGGGGAAGCAATTCTTTATTCTCCATTTCTCAAACTGGTTCATGTCTGCATGTTCTAGGCATAATGCTGAAGTATGCCAAGAGTTATGTGAAACTATAAGCCAAATAAAATACATCTTCTGGGAGTATCAATTTTTTCCCTATGTTAAATAAAGTTGAATTATTTTAATATTAAAACAAATGTAATACAACATTGAGGAGGATACAAAACGTGCATGAATTTAAAGATAAAGCATGTGATTTACAAAGTGAGCAATTCCAGACTATGTAACCAGCCCCCAACTCCCCCCCAGCCTGTGTGAGTTCATCTCCCTCCGTGTTAGGAAAACCAGTGGGAAAATCTGAGAGGTGATGCTTTGTACTGGTAGCATAGCTATTGTTAATGAGACCCCAAAAACAGAAAATTGGTTTTGATCCTACCAAGGTGCAATCACTTTTCAAGATCAACAAAACCTCACACTTATAACCCAGAACTATGACAGACAAAAATATGCTCCCTTAAATTTTTAACTTCACAGAGTTTTTTTCACAAATCAAATATGTGTACCTGAAACACCTTTTGAATGAAAGTACATTAATATTTCATTGTGAAGTTCCAGTCTTAAGAATATGATTCAGAAGAGAGAATTTCCCCAACTGCATTTTCCCAAGGGTCAATATACGTGACGGTTGCTTAGCCCTGCTAGTTGAGAGTCCTCACCATTTAAGGGTGTGAGTACCGGGTGAGGCGTTATGACATCTAGGCTCCATTAGGACCCAAATCTGGGAAAGTTACATGGCCTCTCCGAGTCTCAATTTACTCCCTGTCAACCAGGGAGGTGTACTGAAAGATTACTGAAATAAAGGGTGTTAGTATCATGACATAAAATTTGGGAGTGATATGATGAATATTGCATAACTACTTTTACTGAGGGATATTCTCAATCACCAGACTATGGATGGGGTCTCAGAAACCAAGGTTTCCAACTTTTTTTTTTCTGTAGGACTATATCTCAGTATATTCATACTGGGGGTGAAAGGTCAATGAAGTTATTACCAAATGTTTTCGTTTCTCACTTTTAAAAAATGAAGTAGTCTAGATCTCACTGCATTAAAGGTCAAAAATTTCCACAGTACCTTAAATCCATGCACTGTGGAAATTCTTTCCAAAATATTGGCTTTGCTGTAGCTGAACTTCAGATCTTTGCTGTCTACTGATTGCCAACTAAAACAATAACACCGGAGTGGAAACCATCTCATGGAGACCATTCTGGGAGTCGACATTTAAAGAAAAAAGTTTCCAACTTCCTTAGGTTAAAAAAAAAAAAAAAGTTTCCACAATTTTCAAAACATTCTCATAGCATCGGAGTATTTCAAATAACTTTGCTTCATGGAATAATCCAGCTACATTTGGGCAATCTTTTATAAATCTAGAAATTTCTCTACTTAGTTTCTAGGGACAAGAATTAAAATTACTTCCAAACAGCAGTGCATCAACTGTTAAAAATAAGGCAACAGCAGTTTTCTTTGATAGCTTAATATAATCCGTCAATAAGGAAATCTGATTTCTCTATTTCTAAACAAACATTGACTGCAAGTTCCCTCTTCCTGGCCCAGCTATGTGACTGGTTACCCAGTCCCAGAAGCTCTTCCTTGCTTGCATCTCTTGTGTCTGTTGCCCTTTTCTTCCTTTCCAGGTCCACTACCACCACCTGTATGCAGAATCTTACCATTTCACAGGCCTTCCCCACCCCACCCCACCCCACCCCATTCAACAAACTTATTTATTGAGCACCTGCTATGTTAGACCATTGAGGAACACATAATAGAGGTAAGCGTGGGAACTCCCCTGCTTACAGTCTAGTGGAGGAAATACACAAGAGCATGGATACCTCCGGAAAAAGGCAGATACCTGAAGTGGTACCTTACAGACGAGGGATAATTAGATAAAGCTACATCCCATTGCCTCAGTATGAACTTTTGATCCGTCTTTTAAACTTTTATTTATTTTTCAGAGTACACGTTCACAGTGCTTTACAAGGCTGTGTTAGTTCCTGCTGAAGAGCAACATGAATCGGCTGTATGCATTTCACAGGCTTTGAACTGATCTTCCTATGGCCTTCCTGTCCCCTCTCCCGACTCTTTTCTTTCCCTTATCCACCCTGAGTCTGATTTATTAAGCCTAGAAGTCAAACAATCTCGCAATCCAGTATAAACGCCGCCCCTCCCCACGTTCTCAGGCATGCCTCCCCTCCTCAAGTCTTCCCTCTCGCCAAGCTTTTCTGCAGACATGCTGTGTGCATCCTCTGCTATTCACGCTGCTCCAGCTCAGGCTCCCATTGTAACCAAAATAACCCCCCAATCCTCACCACGTGCACAGCGACCCATGTGAACTGGCCTGTGCCAGCTCCCTCACTTCATCCTTCCACTCCCCGCCTTATTTATCATCTCCAGCCAGGCAAACCTGTCTCTTATCCCCTAAACATGTTACCGTCACCTCACTCAGGCCTTTGCCTTGCTCTTCCTTCTGTTTGGAAGGCTGTGCCTGTCCTGGTTATCCTCCCACAAGTCATTTTACCACTTTCACAAGTCCTTATGAGAACTTTTTTCTTTATTAAAAAAAATTTTTTGGCTGGGTTTCGTGGTATGTGGGATCTATCTCAGTTCTTAACCAGAGATCAACCAACTCCCTCTCCCCGCTGCATTGGCATCATGGAGTCTTAACCACTGGACCACCAGGGAAGCCCTATGCGAGCTCATTTGTTCACGTGTTTACTGTCTATCTTCTGCCATCAGAATGTTAGTTCCAAGGGACTATTTTACCTGCTGCTGTATCCCCAAGGTATCCCCAAATTAACATTTGCTGATCCTATTGGTGTTCTCTCCTCAACACCTATCCTTAAAGAAGTCTGCTCATCCTTTAAGACTCACCTCAAGGGCTATATTCTCAAAAGGATGATTCTGTCCTCATCACTGCTGTGTAAAGTTCAGACCCACCAAGTTATTGAGCACCTACTGTAGGACAGGTATGTGCAAGGCAGCAGGAGTGAAACAGTAGACAGGATCTGCTGACAATCCCTGTGGCAGTTGTTATCTAAGGGAATTTTGCAAACGAAAGTGGTTTCTTCATCCTCTGAACTCTGTGGTAATGGGACTATACAATTAACGTGATGATGAATCACAACGTGCTTTGTAACATCTCTCGCTATTGTATCAAACTGTAATTTGGCAGCTGTTGACCATGCTGCGACCCAGGGATATGAGGATGTGCTGAGGGAGCCAAGCTGTGCCTCCCCCATCTTGCATCTGCTCCTCTGTGGTCCTCACACATCTGAGGCAAGAAAAGAGAAAGATTAGAGACCAAGAAACCTATTCTTTTCCCAGCGACAAACTCTATACAAGAAAGGGGTTTGCAGGAGTGCTCTTTAAAAGAAATTCAAAGTTTTAGCAAGTTAAAGGTCTTTTGGAAACTCTAGTTTTCTAAACAAGCTATACTTGTATGCCAAATATGAAATTAAATGATATGTGTGAAAATGCCTTGCAAAGTACTTTTTATATGTGCTTGTCTTCAGTCCCTTAGTTGTGTCCAACTCTGCGACCCCATGGACTGTAGCCTGCCAGGTTCTTCTGTCCACGGAATTCTCCAGGCAAGAATACTGGAGTGGGTTGCCATTCCCTTCTCCAGGGGATCTTCCCAATCTTCCCAACCCAGGGATCGAATCCACATTTCTCACATTCCCTGGACTGGCAGGTGATTCTTTATCACTGAGTCACCGGGAGAGCCCACTTTTCATATACATAAAGCATAACCTCATTGCTGTCTACGCATTTGCTGCCCAAATAATACTGTAAATTCTTGAGGGTGGGAGTAGGTTCTCAGTCTTCTTTTCTCTGTTCCATGATAGTGGAGCATAAAGCTTTTGTTAAGAACCGTGAAGATTTTAGATATCCACTAAAAATTCTTAGACTTGGCAGTTCTTTCAGAAATAAAATTCTTTATTCTGAAAACAATCAATGCTTATTCTGGATTGCTAATGATAGAAACCAGAGAAACACTGGTCTGGAAGAAGCACAAGCTGGAATCAAGATTGCTGGGAGAAATATCAATAACCTAAGATATGCAGATAACATCACCCTTATGGCAGAAAGTGAAGAGGAACTAAAAAGCCTCTTGATGAAAGTGAAAGAGGAAAGTGAAAAAGTTGGCTTAAAGCTTAACATTCAGAAAACTAAGATCATGGCATCTGGTCCCATCACCTCATGGGAAATAGATGGGGAGACAGTGGAAACAGTGTCAGACTTGATTTTTGGGGGCTCCAAAATCACTGCAGATGGTGACTGCAGCCATGAAATTAAAAGACACTTGCTCCTTGGAAGGAAAGTTATGACCAACCTAGATAGCATATTAAAAAGCAGAGATATTACTTTGCCAACAAAGGTCCGTCTAGTCAAGGCTATGGTTTTTCCAGTGGTCATGTATGGATGTGAGAGTTGGACTGTGAAGAAAGCTGAGCACCGAAAAATTGATGCTTTTGAACTGTGGTGTTGGAGAAGACTCTTGAGAGTCCCTTGGACTGCAAGGAGATCCAACCAGTCCATCCTGAAGGAGAGAAGTCCTGGGTGTTCACTGGAAGGACTGATGCTGAAGCTGAAACTCCAATACTTTGGCCACCTCATGCGAAGAGTTGACTCACTGGAAAAGACCCTGATGGTGGGAGGGATTGGGGGCTGGAGGAGAAGGGGACGACAGAGGATGAGATGGTTGAATGGCATCACCGACTCGATGGGCATGAGTTTGAGTGAACTCCAGGAGTTTGTGATGGACAGGGAGGCCTGGCATGTTGCAATTCATGGGGTCGCAAAGAGTCGGACACGACTGAGCGACTGAACTAATGATAGAAACATGTTTCAAATAATCCTAGAGAAGACAGGTTTGTGATCAGCACTAAGAAGCCTTTTTAAATTCTAAACCCAGAAAGACAACAAAGTATTCACCTGGGCTTCATTCTCTCTAGAAGTAGCATATAACAAAGATTCATAGCTAAGAGTTTAATCACAAAAACTCTTAAACCATGGACCGATGTTGCATCTTTTAATGCCTATAACTGAAATTTACCTCTTGTGTCCAGGAAACACACATTCTGTTGAAGAGGGCAAATACGGGCTTTTATACTTACTAGATTTTTACAGTAGTACCAAGAGTATTACATGTAAACTGTCACATTACTTCATAGAAAAAGTAAACAAATTCCTGCAAATACAAACATCCCTAGAACAACTTATTCATCTATTTTTGAACAGGATACATGACCTTTTCATCAAAACCACTAGGTATAAACAACGGACATGTGGACACAAGGTGGGGAGGGGAGGGTGGGACAAATTGGGAGAGTGGCAATGCCATATACACACTTCCACAGACATATATGCATCACCACGTGTAGAACAGGTAACTAGTGGGGAGCAGCTCTACAGTACAGGGAGCTCAGCTCTTTGATGACTCAGAGGGATGGGATGAGGGGGCGGGAGAGAGACTCAAGAGGGAGGGGATATATGTATGCAAATGGCTGATCACTTCCTTGTATAGCAGTAACTAACATAACATTGTAAAGCAATTCTATTCCAATAAAAAAAACCCACTACATAAATATTGACATAAGGAAAACAAACCCTTAGATTTCCTAATCTGAATTTTTATTAATTCCATGTTAATTTGCTACTATAATATATACGATTCTTTTTAAATGAGGTGCCTAAGACTAACACTATTTTAAATAAAACAAAAAAAATCTTCCTTTCTTTCTCATGTGTTTCTTTTTATATGGTAGTTCTTTCTTACCAAGATTTACAATAATTTGTCAAAAATACTATTGAAAAGATCTGAAAGGATCTGAAAGTTACTTTGGGCTTTGAGAATAAAAACTGATTTCATTACTTATCTGCCTGTGTCCTGTCACAACCATCCAACATACCTCTCCAAAACTAGTCATGCTGTGGTCAGCTTCAATTAGGAGCATTTCTCCCTCTGGTCCATTGAACTCAGAGAAGGCTTGGGAGACGAGAATGGGCGTTCTATCTAACTCACGTGTAGGAGGAGCAGCTTAGGCAATGGCTGAGAAACTGCGTAACGACAGCATGTGGGAAAGAAGGCAAAGCCAGTGTCTGATAACTGCAGAGGAGCACAAACCCAGAGTGCTCATTTATCCTCTGCTTTGCGGTGAAAACAAATAACGAAAACAGGCTTTACGTGAATGAAGTAAAAATCCTGCCAAAATATATGTGTTAATACACAGAGAGCCCAGAGCTGAATGCCAGCATCCCTAGGAGTCTAGAATTACACATCAGCAGGTAGAAACTCATATTGTGACGACATAGGTTTAACAAAGAAAGCTTTAAAAAAATCTCCTTATCCAAATATTTGTCAGTAGAGACTCTAAATTGTCACCAATCCCTGCTTTATTACCTGGCTTTTCAACGCAAAAATTAAAAGCCATACAAATTGCGTGTGTGTGTGTGTGTGTGTGTGTGTGTGTGTGTGTGTGTGTGGCTTTTCAACGCAAAAATTAAAAGCCATACAAATTGCGTGTGTGTGTGTGTGTGTGTGTGTGTGTGTGGCTTTTCAACGCAAAAATTAAAAGCCATACAAATTGCCCGTGTGTGTGTGTGTGTGTGTGTGGCTTTTCAACGCAAAAATTAAAAGCCATACAAATTGCCCGTGTGTGTGTGTGTGTGTGTGTGTGTGTGTGTGGCTTTTCAACGCAAAAATTAAAAGCCATACAAATTGCCCGTGTGTGTGTGTGTGTGTTAGTCACACAGTTGTGTCCAACTCTCCATGACCCCAGGGACTGGGGCTCACCAGGCTCCTCTGTCCATGGAATTCTCCAGGCAAGAATACTAGAATGGGTTGCCATTTCCTTCTCCAGGGCAAATTGCCCTTAACTAAACCAAAATGGTTCTAAATTCAAAATCAAGAACAAAAAAGCATAACAGGTTTTTTTTTTTTTTTTGGTCTTTGGTCAGCAGAATAAGACTGTAGCAGAAAACCTGGGGCTTTTTTTTACTCACTATCTTAATTACCAGTCCAAAGAGCCCTACAATGACATCTGCGGCTGGCTGAATAATAGTCCTTCAAAGATGTCCCTGTCCTAATCCGTGGAACTTTTGAATGTGTTACCTACTTTCGCAGACATGATTAGGTCAAGGATCTTAAACTTAATTTATTAAAAAAAAAAGGATCTTTTTTTTAAACTTCATTTATTTATTCATTAAAAACTTTATTTATATATCATTTATTTGGCTGTGCTGGCTCTTGGTTGTGGCACTTGGGATCTTCCATCTTCGTTGCGACCTGTGGGATCTAGCTTCCTAACCAGGGGTGGATCCTGGGCCCCTCCTGCACTGAAGTGTGAAGTCTTAGCCACTGGACCACCAGGGAAGTCACTAGGTTAAGGATCCTGGGCAGGAGAGACCACCCTGGAGGGCCCAATATAATCACAAGGGTCTTTTCAAGAGGGAAGAAGGGGGAATAGACTAAGAGTGAGAGATGTGACAATGGAAACAGGAGGTGGAAGAGTGATGTGAGAAAAGGGCTGGAGCCAAGGAACACAGAAGGACTCCAGAAGCTGACGAAGGGAAGGACACAAATTCTCCAAAAGCCTCTAGATGGAGCCAGTCCTACCCCACCTTGATTTCAGCCCCACACAACTCATTCCAAATTTTGGACCTCCAGAGCTGTAAGATAATACACTTATAGTGTTTCAAGCCACAAAGTGTGCGGTCATTTGCTACATCAGAATAGATAATTAACACAATATTTTATTATACTTTTAAGGATTGTGAAGCTTAGTAAGTATTATTATCATTAATTCAATTGAAGCTATAATAATGACAAAAGAGGGTTTGAAATTGTGAGGCCTTTCCCCCTGCCCAGCCTTGTGAGAACTGTCAGCATCTAGAGAGCATTACAGAATAAAAAACAGACATAAGGGCAAATAAAAAATTTAATTTCATGTAAGTAAAAGAAAGTATCTAATTCCTGTCTGCTGTATATTGAGCAAATACAGGACTCAAAGAGCTCACAGTTGAAAAGTTCTAATCAGCCCAACTCAGATAAACATAAGGAGAGGTGAATCCCAAGGATGTGAAAGCAGAGCCTGGAAAGTGGGCGGTTATGTACACAAAAGAAACGGTCAGAAGAATCACCAACCTACAGACAGGTACTCCGACCTCTCATGTGTAATATAAACTTGAATTCTGAATTACCATCTGGTCAAGGAGGGAAATCTTTAGAACTGCTTCTTACTTAGGTTTTTCGAGACAGTTATATTCTAGCTACACTTCTGTTTTCTATATGAGACTCCCTTCCTTTTTTATCTGGGAGATGAGGGACATAAAATGTAATACCAAAAACTGTCAGAAAACAAAAATGGCTTATTTTCATATCTACAGTTTCCATATAGACTGCAGTCACTTTCTTCTATCAATAGGTGGTGAGCTTGCATTGGTTAGGCAAATGCTGGCAGTTTAGGAAAACTGAAATATGAGGAGACTGAGGCAGTGAAAAGTGCTTTTTCAGGCACTGTCAGATGAGCAGATGAATGAAATCTGAGGATGAAAAGAGATGGACTGCCTTTAAACCACAGTAAGACCTATTCCTCTTAAAATCACAGTCTTAAGAATAAGCATGCTCTGTATCACAAATGACACAAATCAACCTTCTCAAGTGAGGGTGGACATACAACTTTATGGGGTCTTTTTACTACTTTATTCTATGTTGTATTCCTTATTTAAAAATCACTTTTTCTTTTCTCCCCAACCTAGTTGCATCAGAAACTATGTGAAAAATTTACATAAGTGTATTTTGAAAGTTTATTAATTTTCAAGCCACACACACAAAATCCTTTTCACAGTACTTCTTTCTGAATAGACAGAAACAAGACAATCCCTTGCTTTAAGAACCCTGAAGGAAAAGCTTCTTTATTCCTATTGCACATCCTCAGCACACTTCTCACCTGCTATCTTGATATTCAGGTTGGCGTCCAGAAGCAAATTTTCAGCTTTTAAATCACGATGAACAATGTTCCGACAGTGACAAAAATACACGGCTGCAACAATCTGTTTGAACTTCCGACGGGCCTCCTTTTCTGCCATCCTGCCATGGGCCACCAGGTGGTCTGTGCCAAAGAAGAATACCATCAGTTCTCATTTGGGGACTGGTATAATTTCAAAAGGTAGAAGGAGGAGGGTTGCACGTGGGCCCGGCACAAGAGTGAGTCAAAGAAGTGAAACAAACAAATGGACAACAATGCACTTATAGTCTTGATTTGTAGCTATAAAATTCATCAGTAATCAGCACCCAAACCCCATTAAGTGTAAATCCCGTTACACATGTATGTGTATAAGAGCACACTCACCCCACCATAAGAAAGGGAGAGTTGTGAGGGGCACAGGTGATGGTTTTCTTCAAGGACTGTAATACTCAGCACCTGCCTGTTCACAGCTCCGTTGCAAAAGTTTACACATACACAGCAAACATGCACATGAGATAAGTATCAGTATCAGCAATATTTCCTGTGCTAAAGGGTGAGTCAAAAAGCAGAGTCACAGTAATCAATCATTTTAGGAGAGAACAGACAGAAATTAGTCATTACTAAGGGGGGAAATCCTGCTTTATATAGGACTCTGTCCAGGCTGGTATCTCTTTTGCTCTCAGGTGTTACAATCTGACATAAAAATGTATGTATTTGGTGACTATTCTCTGGAATGCACAGCAATATGCCTGCATCTTTACAAGTGCAATTACTGTGCTTACCAAATATTTTAAAACTGTTATGAAGCTTTACTGATAACATCAATAGAAAACCAAATGAAGTTTCTACCACTTTAAATGAAATAATCTCATTGGCTATGTTGCTAACTAAGGTACAACAAAAGAATTTACATGTGATAAACTTTGTATATCTCTAAATCAGGCTGTCTACTATGTTTAAAAAGGAATTGGGTTGATTCATAAGTTCTATAACTTTTTTCTAATCAGGGCAGTAGGTTTATATTAAACCAATGACATGCATATCCTAACCCAGTTCTTCATCTAACAACAAATACGGGTCATGACAGCTGATGGGATTAGAAACGTTAGTGACACAGTTTGCTCTGTCTGAAATCTGTAATAGCCTCTCAGCACTATCCTTAAACCAACTGATCCAGCTCGGGAAAAGATATATTTGCCATCATAAGCATCCTGAGATGGTGGGAAAGTGAAAAATTAGACAATATAAGTGACTATATTATTGTTTGTTTTCTAATAGTGTTTCAGTAACACTACCTGATTGTTTTGGCACCATCTCAAACCCCCATGGGACCAGTCAGATATATCTTTCTTTCACCACAGAGAAGAACTCTGAAATAAAATATATGCTCTAGTCAAGACTAAAAAGATTAAGAGCTTAGGACAAGAAATGGGGGAAGAGGGTGTAAAGAAGAGGGGGAAAAATGATAGTTCATCTACACAGCAGATTCTCTGTGTTGAACAATTCAAACAACACTCTGACCACAAAGAACATAAAACTTTGGAGACCAAGTACAACAGTAATTTTAAGAGCAAGGTTATAAGTAGATTATTTAAATTATTAAGACAGACTCCTCAAAGAAGCTGCTATAATTGTTAAGAGTTATCAATGACCCACACACAAAATCTTTGAAGCATTTCCCTCAAAAACAATCATTATTATGGCCAAGATTACCAATTTGGTAGAAATAAAGAGAAAGTAAGAAGACTTTAGCTTAGATATTGAAAGGACAGCTTTCCACCAGAGTTTGGAGGTGGTGATAAATGAGCTCGCACACTGGTATGTTTAAGCTTCTGGTATGATCTGTCAAATGAACTTCAAACAACACAAAAGCCTCAGAGAGGGACAAGGAGTGAACATAAGCTGCTGAAGAACTGGACAGCCGTCAGAAGTGGACACCATGCACCACTGCAAGAGGCCATTCTCTAACAGTACCTGCTCCTTTGACCCACTACTGCTCTTAATCCAAGGCCTAATTATTCTAATAATGTGTTTTAGCTGCTAAACTCTGTCTAATTAAAGAGCTTTGAAGAGACAGCTATTCTTGAGAAACACAAAAATAAGCCCTTATGAAGTTTTACCATCAGAAGCTCATTTGGCCAAGCCACCCATTAATTAAAATGCCCAGGAGACATTCATCTGGCAGTAAATACTAATTACCAGAACACATCAAAGAGCTTCTTAAACACAACAGAATGATTAATTTAGCAATTTCCAAAATAAGTGATTTTCTTTTATTAAAAAAAACTCTTTATATTTTCGAAGTACTTTGTTTTCCTAAAATGATTGGAAAGTTCTCAAAAATGTTACACAGGCCAGGAGCTGGTGGAATGCAGACTAGTTCTGTTTTATCTCTAGAATGACACTCTGGTTGTCCTTGGATGAATCGTTTATACTGCCAATATCTCTATCTCTTGATCTGCTAAACAGAAATAAATTCTGTTACATGCTATGGCCAAAGAAAGAACAGCATATTTGGGAATACACTCGCACTTTGTCTAAGAGTTATCATATATGACAAAATTTTAACTTCCAAAGACTTTTTTTTTAAAGCTATTTTAAAACAAAGTTCCACTCAATACTACATAAATGCTATTTCAGCATCTGGTTAACAAATCATAAGGATCTTTGTTCAGGATACTGTAGTGCTCAAAATTGATTTTTATTATTATACACCAACTGTCAATGTTACATGGTTCTGGTTACAAGGTATTTGTGACAGCACACTGGGTAAAACAGCTTAAATTATATAGCACTTTCACTAAAGAAGGCTTCCCTGGCGGCTCAGATGGTAAAGAATCTGTCTGCAATGCAGGAGACCTGGTTCGATCCTTGGGTTGAGAAGATTCCCTGGAGAAGGAACTGGCAACCCACTCCAGTATTCTTGCCTGGAGAATTCCATGGGCAGAGGAGCCTGGCAGGCTACAGCTCATGGGGTGGCAAAGAGCTGGACACGACTAAGCGACTAACACTTTCACTTTCTTTCCCTAAAGATATCTACAGTATCCCTAGAGCTATGACTATAAAGAAGACATACACAATTTACTTTTTAAAAAATGTGTTAGCTGTAAACATCAGATGTTTTTTCTGAGCCATTGTGTTTGACGTTTAAGTTTTCTTTGGGAGTTTTCTTCCCCACATCCAGGATCTTCATCCTGGCTCAATGTCATTCAGACTGCAGCCTCTGCCTTTATTTTTGCCCATCTTATTACCACCACTCCCCCCCCACCTACCAACCCACAGCCCTTATGAGTTTGCTTGCAGTGTAAACCTTAGGGTCTAGTGGGTGTGCCAGGAAGCCAACAGCCTGCAGTGGTTTGCAGTCCCTGCTGAAATTGCCTTTCAGCTGCCTGCTGACAAATGGCTGCTTTATGTTCATGAATGCTCCATAGGCAAGGAGCAAAAATTCTTCCAGTTCAAATATGATATTTAACTTTCAGCAAAGAAACCCAGAGCAGGAGGCCAACCTGGACTTAACACAAAGTCACAGTGCTGGAAAACATACTGGGGTAATTTCAGAAGGCAAATGAAACAAAACGGCTCCTGAACCACTTTAACATTCAAAGTAAAACATATTTTGAAACTTGTCAGGAGAAACCCAGTTGCAAGGAACTCTAAAGAGTTGTTCTGCTTCTTCTGGACAGCTTAGTGAGCTAGTTCTCCGAAATACTGGGCGAGATCCCACCCACATCACTAGTCCCAAGCAACCCACCCAGCTAGGACACTAGCTTCCTCTATTCCTAGGCTCGTGCCCCCACCCACTCACCCGAGTCTAGACAATATGCAATCTGTCACAGTAAACCCCTTTTCACCATCAATTAACTACTAATCTACTTAGTTCCCACTGTACCTGCAAATTTAAAGGTATTCTCTATCTTAACTTCAACCATTTCAACCCTGACAAAGATGAGGTGACTCTCAATTAGAAGGAAAAAACAATTCTCCTGTTTTCTAGCTCTTATTACAAGGAATCTACGAAATAAAAACTATAAAAACAAACAACAAAAAAGTAAGGCGTCTAAGTTTTCTTTCTCACTTTCCAATCACCATGAATCACTTGGCACTGGATTTCTATAATCTTTTTTATCTGTTTTTCCTTACAAAGTGGAAAAAAAAAAGTTAGCAACACTAAGGGATTTATATACCTCGTGAAGAGTATATTATTAGAAGGAGAGGGAATGAATTCTGAAGTTTCAAAAGTATTCAAGCACCAGTATTTATAAAGTTTGCTTCAGAATTCACTGCTTGTAATTTTGTCCCAATCTGACTCAAGAAGAAATATCTTGTGGTACATTTAGATTCTAACCTTTCAAAGAGCAAAAATACACACAAGGCAGTCTTAACGTCCCTAGACCAGCTCGCTGGAGTGTCAGAGGCATGCCACTAATGGGGTAGTGGTGGGGAGCCAACATTTCTTAAAATAAGTCACTTTTCCACTATAAACAGACAGTGTCTCCATTTGTCTGCTAGGTCTACGACTCGTAACTGACCCAAACACTAGCTGAAAATGAACATACCCTGACAGCAGGTCAAGCAACAGGGCAGAGACTTTTTTCATTTTTCATGATGAAGAAATAACTCAGTCTAGAAAGGGGGAAAGGCGGCTTGTGTGCTAAGCGAGGTGGCTACCTGCAAGGATCTCTGCCCATTCCAGGCTACCCACAGCTAGCAGTTCGTTGCTGTGCCACTCGGTTCTATCATTTCTTCTTTCTACACCCATGGAAACAACTTCCTGTTTATCAAACACATGCTTCTTTCCAAAAGAGCCAAGGCGAGGCCAAGATAACCCAGCTGCCTGGTAGCAGGTTAACAAGAGTGCACTCACTTAAATATCACACTGTCCGTAACCCTTGGACGCCCCAAGCTGCCAGGCACTAGAGGAAGAGGGCTTGTTATTTGTTTTTCCTTGACAAGAATCCAACTACCTCATAGCAGGCTTCTCTACTGTTGCTTCTTCTTACCACCATCTCTTTCCTTCATCCTTCCAGAGGTCCAGGCCAAAAACCCTCTGTCGTCTTTCCTTCTTTCTCCTATACCTCGCATCCAGGCCATTAGCAGATTTTATAAACTGTGCTGTCAAGATACACCCAGAACTCAACTATCCTCACCCCTATCCCCGCCCTAGTCCAGTAGCCATTACTGCCCTTCTGGATTGCTGCAAAACCTCGGAACACCTCTCCTAACCAGTACCCCTGATTCTGCCCCTGGCCCACCGCAATCTACTCTCAAAATGACAGCCAAAGTAGCAAGCTTTTTCCCCTAACCTTTTCTTTTGAAATAATTACAGACTCACAGGAAGGTGCAGAGATAGAACAGAGAAATCCCATGTATCCCTCACCCGGTTTCCTCCAATAGTTCAACCTTACATAATTACAGAACAATATCAAAAGCCAGAATTTGATATGGTTGGAATATGTGTATAACTCCTATGTCATTTTATCATATGTATAGATTTGTGGAACTACCACTGGAACCAAGATAAATAATTATTTGGAGTTACTCATTACTGAGTATTCTTGCAGGTATAAAAACAAAATGCATACTACGTTTTTCTGTCTATCCCAAATACTAAACCTTTTGCTTCAGGGTTCTGAGAAAACACAATTTTTCTGTGACACACAGCCACAAGATAAGCTTTAGTTCTAAAAGTTTTAGGCTAGAACAATTTCTATTTTTTCCTATGCCTCCTTACTACATAGAAAAGAGATCTTTCCATGTGATGGATGCTTATTAATTATAGATTAACTCTAGGAATAACAATCAGAGGAAAGACTATAAACTTTTATAAATACTATTTTTTTTTTTTACTCTTTAACTTACCACTAACAAAGTTTGTAAACTATGCATAGTTTACGTTAAGGCTATTAAAACATGCCGTTCTTTTGATATGAGGTCTATTCACATTAATGTATAAAGGAGGATTTGCTTTCTTATAGTTTCTTAAAAAAATACTTCTAGATTAAGTATAAGCCCAGGCAGCCTGCGAAACAGAATCCCATATATCCTAAAATGCCTTTTAAGCATGTCATTCAGACATCTCAGAGGCAGTAAAAATGTTTTTCATGCTATACCAATATACTAGCCAAGGTGGGTTAGCTAATTTTGTAATACAGAGGTTCTTCTCTGATTCCTAGCATAATCTGCAGGCTCCAAGTCTAGCTCATTCTTTTAACATACCCATCTACCCTAGAAGAACTGGTCCATATTTTATATCAAATGGCATTTAGTCCATATACCTCTGTAACATCAGTGAGCAACTGTATTATAGTTGTTTCTCAACATGTATACCTCCTCCTCTAGACCAGGGGTTCTTTTTTCTTTCGAATCACAGTATCATTGCTTTACAATGCTGTGTTAGTTTCTGTTGTACAAAATGTGAATCAGCCATAAGCATACATACATCACTCTCCTTGAGCCTCCCTCCTACCCCACCGCCACCCCTCCAGAGCACCGAGCTGAGCTTCCTGCACTACGCAGCAGCTTCTCACTTGCTGTCTATTTTAGTAGTATATATATATATCAATGCCACTCTCTCAATTTGTCCCATCCTTTCCTTCCTCCACTGTGTCCACAAGTCCCTTCTCTAGCTCTGAGTCTCTATTCCTGCCCTGAAAATATGTTCATCAGTACCATTTTTCTAGATTCCATATATATGCATTAATATACAATATCTGTTTTTCTTTATGACCTACTTCACTCTATATGATAGACTCCAGGTTCATCCATATCACTACAAATGACCCAGTTCCATTCCTTTTTATGGCTAAGTAATACTCCATTGTATATACATACCACATCTTCTTTATTCATTCATCTAAACCAGGGATTCTTAGTCCATGGATAGGTTTCCATCCACAATCCATATAAGGTCTAGGATAGTAAGTATAGAGTGCTTCCGTTTGTGTGGTAAGGAAGAGGAAATACAAATATGTATGAGGGTATACATGTGTATATTTATATTTCTGAAAAGAAGTAGTATTAAATGGGAAACTTCTTAAAATGGTTACTTACAAGGGAATGGCAGTTGCCAAGGGATGGGAGAGGGGTAAATGGGGAGTTGTTATTTAATGGGTACAAAGTTTCAGTTTTAGAAGATGAAAAGAGTTCTGTGGATGGATGGTGCTAATGGTAGCACAATAATATCAACATAATTAATGCCACTGAACTATATACTTAAAAATGGTCACAACGGGGCTTCCCTGGTGGTCTAGTGGTTAAGAATCCACTTCACAACGCATGGGACACCGGTTCGATCCCTGGTCCAGGAAGATCTCACATGCCGTGGGGCAACTAAGCCTGTGTGACACAACTACTGAAGCCTCTGCTCTGCAGGGAGAAGCCACTGCTAAGAGGCCCAAGCACCACAGCTAGAGAGCAGCCTCCACGCGCAGCAACTAGAGAAAGTCTGTGTGCAGCAACAAAGACCCAGGGCAGCCGAAAAAAAAGTATTTCTTTAAAGATGGTTACAATGAAAATTTTTATATATATTTTACCAGGTTTTTTTTTTAATCTCTCTCCCCCTCCCTATCCCCATAAATGCACGTGCCTGTGCACACACACACACACACACACACACACACACACACACACACATCAGCCCATAAAATATCAGAACATCAAAGTTTGAAAGCACACTCAATTACTATGCCCTAATTTCAAAAATGAACTAAAAATCTCTTTATATAACTCAAGTATTTTAAACATTATGACTAAAATATCTTTATTTTTCTAGTAGCTTCATTTTGTCAGAAAAAAATGTTCATTTTCCAAAGAAGGTTAACAATAAACAGTTTAGAAAACTCACAAAAAATATTAATATAGGAGCCATGTAAAAATACACCTTTTGCTCATTCTCTGGAGCATTTATTATTATGTTATGATAGAATCAGCAGGATTGCCGGACAACAACTATGAATCTATGAATGGATATTTAGCAGTAAAGAGAAGTCATCAAATTATAATTTTTTAAGCATTAAGCACAAGCAGCTCCCTCATATCTTGGGCAGGTTGCAAATATAAATGCTAAAAAGTCTGATATTAAGAAAATAAAACAAAAGAATGAAGAACAATGAATAGGAAATTAATTAGAAAAGGAAATAGATTATTTTATGAAATTCTGTAATAGTCACTGACTTGTCAATAAAGCCTTAAAAAAGAGCTAGTTTTTCTAACCAAAGGGAGTAAATAATTTATATAACTAATATAAACTATAAACATATAATTTATATAACTAAAATAGTATTTTACTTATAAAAAATATATAGAATGCTGTGAGGATTAAATAAGAAAAGCATGTTACAACAGCCACCACCCAGCACATAGCAGTGTATTCAAATAAACAACAGTGATAGTGTTCTCAAACATGCAGGAGGCTGCAAGATAACACATGTAACACCTAATATCTAGTACATGTTGCTGTTTGGTGTTCAGTCACTAAGGCATGTCCGACTCTTTGTGATCCCATGCAAGCCAGGATTCCTGTTCTTCACTGTCTCTCAGAGTTTGCTCAAACTCATGTCCATTGAGTCAGTGATGCCAACCAAGCATCTCATTCCCTGTTATTCCCTTCTCCTCTGGCCTTCAATCTTTTCCAGAATCAGGGTCTTTTCCAATGAGTCACTTCTTCGCATCAGATGGCCAAAGTACTGTAGCTTCAGCTTCAGCATCAGTCCTTCCAATGAATAATATAAGGGTTGATTTCCTATAGGATTGACTGGCTTGATCTCCTTGCAGTTCAAGGGACTCTAAGAGCCTTCTCCAGCACCACAGTTCAAAAGCATCAATTTTTCAGCACTTAGCCTTCTTTATGGTCCAACTCTCACATCTGAACATAACAACTAGAAAAACCATAGTTTTGACTAGAGGGACCTTTGTCAGCAAAGTGATGTCTCTGCTTCTTAATACGCTGTCTAGCTTTGTCACAGCTTTCCTTCCAAGGAGCAAGCGTCTTTTAACTTCATGGCTTCAGCCACCACCTGCAGTGATTCTGGAGCCCAAGAAAATAAAATCTGCTGTTTCCATTTTCCCCCATCTATTTGCCATGAAGTGATGGGACTGGATGCCATTGGTTTTTTGAATGTTGAATTTTAAGCCAGTTTTTTCAGTCTCTTCTTTCACCTTCATCAAGAGGCTCTTTAGTTTCTCTTCACTTTCTGCCATAAGGATGGTATCATCTGCATATCTGAGGTTGTTGATATTTCTTCCAGCAATCTTGATTCCAGCCTGGGATTCATCCAGGGCAGCATTTTGCATGATGTGCTCTGCATATAAGTTAAATAAGAAGGGTGACAATATACAGCACTGACATACTCCTTTCCCAATTCTGAAACAGTCAACAATCATTTTGTTTAATATCCAGTTCTAACTGTTGCTTCTTAACTTTCATACAGATTTCTCAGGAGGCAGGTGAAGCAGTCTGGTATTCCCATCTCTTTAAGAACTTTCCACAGTTTGTTGTGATCCACACAGTCAAAAGCTTTAGTGTAGTCAATGAAGCAGTAGATGTTTTTCTAGAATTCTCTTATTTTTTCAATGATCCAGTGGATGTTGGCAATTTGATCTCTGGTTCCTCTGCTTTTTCAAAACCCAGCTTGTACATCTGAAAGTTCTCGATTCACTTACTGCTGAAGCCAAGCTTGAAGGATTTTGAGCATTATCTTGCTAGCATATGAGATGAGCACAATGGTGTGGTAGTTTGGACATTCTCTGGCATTGCCCTTCTTGAGACTGGAATGAGATTTGACCTTTTCCAGTCCTGTAGCCATTGCTAAGTTTTCCAAATTTGCTGGCATAATGAATGCAGCACTTTAACAGCATCATCTTTTAGGATTTGAAACAGCTCAACTGTAATTCCATCACCTACACTTGCTTTGTTTACACTAATGCTTCCTAACAGCCACTTGACTTCACACTCCAGGATGTCTGGCTCTAGGTGAGTGACCATACTATCACGGTTATCCGGGTCATGAAGACCTTTTTTGTACCGTTCTTGTATGTATTCTTGCCACCTCTTCTTAATCTCTTCTGTCTCTGTTAGGTCTTTACCGTTTCTGTCCTTTATTGTGTTCATCTTTGCATGAAATGTTCCCTTGGTATCTATAATTTTCTTGAAGAGATCTCTAGTTTTTCCCATTGTATTGTTTCCTCTATTTCTTTGCATTGCTCATTTAGGAAGATTTTCTTGTCTTCCCCTTGCTATTCTTTGGAACTCAGCATCCAGTTGGGGGTATACCTTTCACTTTCTTTGCATTTCACTTCTCTTCTTTTCTCAGGTATTTGTAAAGCCTCTAGTTATACAATTTGGTCTTTTCCATTCTCTACTCTGTTGGTGTCTGAGAATCCCATAGCATAAATAAATGGCTGTGTGAGAACTTCTGGGTTCCATACATGTTGGCACCTTTAGGAAATGTTATTTTTAAGGCACCGAGAATGTCCATAATAAATCATACACACTTCAACACAGTACTGTTAAGTTAATAATTTATTTTAAATGCCTATGAATTCTGCCTGGTATTCAGGAAACTTTTCTTGATACAGTGCTGGATTTATGACTTCATGGTCTCAAATAGGAAGTCTGGGGATGTATATCTAAAGAAATCATACTGTGGAAATTTAAAATTATGAGTTTAGTGGTTTACGAAACTAACCAGTTTCTCAGTTCTGTTTGTAAAGTTAAACAGACCCACACTGTCATGGCTGCCCCTTTATAATACAGTGCCAAACAGTATGCAATAATCATTTCAATAAATCAACTGAATGAGCAATAAATGCTCATTCAATAACCATTTATTGAAGCCTATTACATTGCTTCAGCACTTCCCTGTGGCTCAGCGGTAAAGAATCCACCTGCCAATGCAGGAGACACAGGTTTGATCCCTGGGTCAGGAAGATCCCCTGGAGAAGGAAACGGCAACCCACTCCAGTATTCTTGCCTGGAAAATCCCATAGACACAGGAGCCTGGAGGGCTACAGTCCTTGGAGTTGCAAAGAGTTGGACCCGACTTAGTGACTGTGCAATGCAATGCCAATTACACTGCTTAGAATTCATAGTCGTTAATAAATATTTCTCTGTTGTTACCCAGAAAACAAAAAGGTATTTTTCCTTCCATGTCAACAACTCCTTGAGCTAAAATGTGTATGGAATAACATGAAGATTCCATGTTTGACTTGGTTATCTTTGTGAAACAATGAAATAAATCTGTTAGACACTGCATTAAACAGTGAAGACACAGATAAGATTCAAATGTCACAATCTGCGATCTAGTGACATTCTTTCATTCACTTTGTCTTTCATTCAATAGATCAATAAATATTTAATAAGCATGTATTCTCTATGGGAACTATTCTAAGTACTGTTTATTAGCAAGGCTCAAAATTTACAAAGTCCTTACTCTTATGAGGCTTATATTTTATGAGGCTTTATATATGTCTGTTGTCGATAAAAACCAAGAAGAATAATAAAACAGAGAAGGAACTAGAGAGGAGTGAGCCAATAGGAAGAGTGAGATTTCAGACAGTATGGCTAGCAAAGCCCTCTCTAATAAGGTAACATTTGATAGGAGACCTGAAGGAAATGGACGAGAGAGAGATATCTGGGGAGAGTATTTCAGGAAGAAGAAATGGAATATATCAAGACCTTAAAGTGGGAACATATCCAGAGTTTAACAAACAAGAAAGAGATGTCAATATGAAAAGGTGGGAGAGTATTAGGTGCTGAGGTCACAGAGGCTGCTGGAGACCATATAACACAGAGGTGTATAGACTATGCACTTATTCCAAACAGATGAAAAAAAGTGAAAGTCGCTCATTCATGTCCAACTCTTTGTGACCCCATGGACTATACAGTCCATGGAATTCTCCAGGCCAGAATACTAGAGTGGGTAGCCTATTCCTTCTTCAGCACATCTTCCCAACCCAGGAATCAAACCAGGGTCTCCTGCATTGAAGGAGGATTCTTTACCAGCTGAGCTACCAGGGAAGCCCAAACAGAAGAGAAAGCTGATAGAAATAGAAAACTGAGTGGGAACATTCCACTTTTACTTTAAAAGAATCACTCTAGCTGCAATAGAGGAATCAGAGCAGATTCAGGGAGACTGGATAAAGGCTACTGCAGTAATCCTAGCAAGAGAGGAGTATGACTTCGATCAGGTTGGTATTGGTTGAGGTGATGATAAGTGACCAGATTCAGCATATATTCTGAAGGTAGAGTCACCATGATTTACTGATGGCTTTGGCCTGAGGTATGAAAGTAAAAGAGAAATTAAGTATGACTCTATAGAAGCTTTTGGTGTGAGGAACTAGATGCATAGATTTGCAGTTATTGAGAGAGGAAAGACTGGTGAAAAGAAAAAGTTGGTGAATGGAAACCAAGAGTTCAGTCTGCACATGTTAAGACATATGGTCCATCAGACCAAGGGGAGATATTGCATAAACAGCTGAGTATATAAACCAGGAATTCAGAGAACAAGTCAGACTGGAGATTTAAAATTTGGAAGTCAGCAGTTGCATGGGTCATAAAAATCAACAAGGGAGTAGATGTGCATAGAAGAAAAGAGGTCCAAGTAACTGAACCAGGCAGCACTCCAAAATTTAGATGTCAGGAAGATGAGGAGGATCTGGCAAAAGACCCACCGAGAAAAGTGATCAGTCAAGAGACTACTGTCTGAATTACTCAGTCTACTATAAGTCAATGACATAGAAACATAAAAGAAAAAGGAAAACTTACTGCAAATAGTGCTACGGCAGAGGTGTGCTCAGAGGAAGGAAAAAGGCAATAACTCTCTAGCACAATCAGGGCAGAGTTCTCAGATGGCATAACATTTTGAGAAGGGTTATAAAAGTTGAGTAGCAACTAATGGGGCAAAGAAGCAAGGCTCGGCTTTTGTATCTTGTGTTCCGACACCTCCCAAACAATTTCTCTGTGGACAACAAACCCTTTAGAGACCTTGTGAAGAAAAAAAGGACAGTATTCTATATGGGATTAGGAAATTTAAGTCCCCACTAGCTTCATACTAGGAACATGTAAGGGCATCTGGTTAACCCCTTTCTGTCTCTTTTCCTTCACATTTATCAATGTGTCCGACTCTTTGTGACCCCATGGACTATACAGTCCATGCAATTCTCCAGACCAGAATACTGGAGTGAGTAGCCATTCCATTCTCCAGGGGATCTTCCCAACCCAGAAATCAAACCCAAGTCTCCCACATTGCAGACAGATTCTTTACCAGCTGAGCCACCAGGGAAACCCAAGAATATTGGGGTGGGTAGTCTATCCCTTCTCCAGCAGATCTTCCCCACCCAGGAATTGAACCAGGGTCTCCTGCATTGCAGGCGGATTCTTTACCAGCTGAGCTACCAGGGAACCCCCTTATCAAAGACTGTGAAACTCATTTCACAGTCCACAGCTCCACACAGTCTGCCAGTTGCTTATGCAATGTCCATAGCCTTGAGGATAATTTATCTGATAATTTAACCTCATGTTTATCTGAACCTTGTCTCCAGCGACCTATAACCACCAAAATTCAGCAGGTTTCCTATGGCCACACCTTGAACTTGTCTCTGCCTGATAGTTTTATACCTCTGAAATTCTAAACTTCAATAGTATACGCCCCTCTCTCTCAATATAATCTTCTAGATCAGCAATGTTGAATAGAAATAAAATGTGAGTCATTTACATAATTAAAGATTTTCTTGTAGTCACATTTTAAAAAATGATTAATTTTGAAATTAAGAATTTATTTAAACCAATATATCAAAAATATAATCACTGCAACATGTAAACCATGTGCACATTGGCAATGAGAGGTTCTCTTTTTTTCACACTAAGTCTTCAAACTCCAGTGTGCATTTCACACTTACAGCATACCAATTTCAAGCCATACATTGTCTATAGTCAAGGCAAAATGTAATTTTACCAAAATAAGAATTGAGTTTCAATGGGAAAATGTTTTACACTGTGTATAATAAAGAACTGGCCTTGCCCAACATGATAGCCTGGCTTTATCCTTTGGCTTCCAGAGGTCTGGGCCTTTGGAGTGTATGCTTCATGGGAGTGTCTCTGCCTGGGGACCTTGGGTCATACCTGGTAGTCTAACAAGATGAGTTAGCAAGGGACTGGCCATACCCACATAGTCTTAGGGTGTGAGCTGGCCACACTAGAACAATGTGACTTAGGGTGGGAGCTCTGGGTCAGCTGGCCTGGAGACAGAGGTCAACCATGTAAGTATGCAATCAGTCGATCAACCTTTCCTATGTAAAACAGAATCTCTGAACACAGAGGCTCAGGTGAGCTTACCTATGGACAAGACTGCATACTATCACATATCAACACCAGGAGAGTGAGACATTCTATGAGGAGAGGAAAACAAAAGCTCCATGTTTGGTACTTCTCATGGACTCTGTGCTTCTTCCCTCAGATGATTTTAATCTGAATCCTTTCATTGTAACTATGAGTTAAATAGCTTTCAGTGAATTCTGTGAGTACTTTTAGCAAATTATCAAAGATGAGGGTGGTACTGCGAAATTCCTGAACTTGCAGTTGGTGCCAGAAGTGAGGATGGACTTGGGTGCTCAACTCTGAAGCTGGCTAACTCTCTGAGTTGTCCTAAAACTGCTTCAGCTTTTAAATGTTAATTCCATTCAAAATTCAGTTCCTCGGCTGCACTATCTACTAATACATTTCAAATGCACACAGTGGCTACAGTATTGGGTACACTTTCAGACTTTCATCTCTTTGATCTTGTTATGCCCAACACACTTGCTTTTAAACTTCACCTAGATCTCTAGCGTTTAAAATTCCTCCTATTTACGATCATTCATCCTGATCTCACTTGCCCTATACGGACGGCCCTTTGAGCCGAAGCCCAATGACCCACACATCATTTACTTTAATGTTAGTGGTCTGAATTTCTTTGCCAACTGTCTCTCAAACTATTGCACATGATTTTATGTCATGTTAGTTACATCTCAATTTTTTAAAGTTTTTTTTTTTAAATAAAAATGTTTAGAATATTGCCTGGTACATAACGCTGCTGTGGACATGTTGTACAAGTCTTTAAACTGACTAGCACTTTACAAACACTCATCTAATCCTCACAACAACCTTTGGAGATAAGTGGTGCCTTCATCATCATCATTAGTATTACTATTATTATTATCTTCATTTTAAAGACAGAGGCAGTGAGGTTAAAAAAAATTGCCCACTATTACAAAGGCAGTAAGTAGAGGAACTGGGATTTGAATCACAGCAGTCTGACTCTATCCATATTCTTAACCACTAACAATGCCACTTTAACTCTATCTATAATCCATTTCTCCATCCCCATGGCCATTACTCATCAGACAATTCTCAGTTCTCATCTCTTTTACTGCAGCAGCCTTCTAAGTGCTCTTGCAGACCCCTCTCCTTCAAATATATCCTTATATTGCCATCAAAATACCCTTTCTTAAACAAGTCAAACTGAATTCTGGCCCTTATTTAAAGCTCTCCCATAGCTCACTATCATCTAATAATGGAAGAAACTCTTAGTAGCCACAGACTTATTTATTTAAATGAAATCTTATGTGGAAATCAATTTAATTTTTATTTAAATGAAATTTTATGTGGCATATTGGGTATAAAAGCAGACAGGCTCCTGTTGAATATGAGGGAAACATGGGAGTAGACTGAATATATTTGCGGGCAAAGCATGACTCTTTAGCTCTGCCTCACATAATTTCTTTCTCAGAGATGGCATCTTACACATTTTCAAATGACCCTTAGAACTTTTGGGATAACCTGAAAACCACTAGCCTATCACTTAATCCTCTGAGAAACTAGTCCTAGTTCTGTGAATACACCAAGTTGTTACATGCTTTAGGGTCTTTATGACCTCTGGAAAGGTCATTTTGACTTGGCAAACTTCTCATACATGATAACTCTGTTCAAGCTTTACTCCCTTCACAAAGACTTCTCTAACCTACTCTTCAGTCCAACAATTGCAAACAGTGCTCCCCATCTTCGTCATATTCCTAAATGAAGGTGTCCTGATGACGTACAACATAGTACTTGAAACTGAAGAAAATATTCCAGATATGGTGTGACTGCCACTAGAGGTAAGCTCACTACAACTCTTTTAGCAAATCTGAACTTGGAATTAGGAGCCAACAACTATTCAAAGCAGTTTTGTGTTTTAATTAGCCAAGGACTCTGGGATAAAGTTCCTCACTAACATTTACACATAGAGCAGAAACTTCCAAGCATCATTATTCATCACTTCAAGTAACCATGCAAAACTCTGGGCCAAACCAACCATCTATGTTCTTCACTCCGATATCTAAGCTGCCAAGAACTGCTAACAAACACGGAAGACAAGCCACAGCAAAGTTAATTAAGATCAACAGCTGCCAGACTTTCAAGCTGCCTATACAACCTTCGACTTGTCTCCTGCAGCTATCTCTTTCATTTCCTTTAGCTGCTGTTTCAAGATCTCATCTCGGCATACAAGTGATTTTCTTACTTCTTAAAAATTAGTGATTAGGTATTCAGATTCTAAATCTTAAATCTCCCAAGTATCAATCTCACACAAATACTTCAGCGAATTTACCAGCCTTGAACTCTATGTCTACCCACTTCCTCTCTTTTCACACAAAACTAATCCCGCACTGATGCACTAGAATGTTTCGCCTTGTATCTCTTTGTGGTAGTTACCAACTCTCTCTCATTCCTTCCCATTATAGCCGACTTTCTCAAGAGTCATTTGAGAAATGACTTCTAAGTACTAGCCTTCAAAGTATGGGACTGATTTTTATCTCAGTAGATGCTCTAGGGATTATAACATGCGTCTTAATTGATCACAGTCTACTTCAAATTAATGCTGACTTGATTCAGGTAAAATACAGAACGTTATTCCAATAGAACTCCATTTCCTCAAACTTCCTTTAGATACTTACATCAATCTCTGCTAGAAATCCAGAAATAGTGTCACAGTTACTTTAAGTCATTTTATGCCTTTTAAAGAAATTAAGAGAATAAAAGAGGGAAAAGTTATATGTATATACTCTTTTATTTCCTAGACATTCATCTTTCCTGATTTTCTTCATTCCCTCCTGTGGCTATGAGTTACCGTTTGGCATCACTTGCTTTCAGTCTGAGCATCTCCTTTGGGATGGCTTCTAATAGCAAATCTGCTTATACAAGAAACTGTCTTTATTAATAGTTATTTAGGGATGACTTTATTCTGCCTTCATTTAAAAGGATATTTTTGCTAGATACAAAATTCATGGTTCAGTTTTTTATTTCGGCATCTTAAACATGTCAATCCACCACCTCCATTTTTTCTGGTGAGAATCCAGCTATAAATCATATTGCTCTTACCCCATATGTGATGAGTCAATTTTCTCTTGCTGCTTGCTCTTTGTCTTTTAGCAAACTGACAGTGATGTGTCTAGATGTAGATCTTTCTGCAATTATCCTACTTGAGACTCAATGAGCCTCTTGAGACCATAAATTGATGTTTTATAATACACTTTAACAATCTCTGGCCACTATTTCTTCAAATATTCTTTCTGTCCCTTTCTCCTTTCCTTATGGAATTCCCAATATACAAATGTTGGTAAACTTGATCTTGTTTCATAGATTTCAAAGGTTGTGATTATTTTTCTTCAATGGTCTTCTCTCTGTTCTTCAAACTGGATTATTTCTATTGATAGTTCCTCAGGGTTTTTTTTATTTTTTCCTTGCCACCTAAAATCTGCTCTTGAACTCAACTAGTGTATTTTTCATCTCAGTTATTGTGCTTTTCTAGAATTTCCATTTTCTTCTTTTTTAATAGTTTCTAAATCCTTATTGAGATTCCTTACTTATTAAGTCATTGTCATCATATTTTCTGTTAGTTATTTAAACATGATTTCTTTCTTTGGACAAATTTATAATAAACTGCCAGAAGTTTTTGCTAAAAGCAACATCTAAGCTCACTCAGAGAAAATTTCCATTGACTACTTTTCTTTCTGATTTTGGATCACATGTTCCCAGGTTTTCTTTTCTCCCTCTTTTGGGTTTTTTTTAGGAAATTGTAAAATTTATTTATTTTTAATTGAAGAATAATTGCTCCACAATATTGTGTTGGTTTCTGCCATACATTAACATGAATCAGCCATAGTCCCTTTCAGTCTTATTGATGTATAAGTGACATATAGCATTATATAAGTTTAAGGTGTATAGCACAATGATTTGACTTACGTACATCATGAAATGATTACCACAATAATTTTAGTGAACATTCATCATCTCATATAGAGTCATATAGACACAAAATTTAAAAATTAAAAAATAAAATGTTTTGTGATGAGAACTCAGGATTTATGGTCTTAACAACTTTCATACATAACATATAACAATGTTAATTTATCATATTGCACATTTACATTTCTACTACTCACTTACAACTGAAGTCTACTTTTTCACTACCTTCAATCAATTTCCACTCCCCTGAAACTTTTTTAAATAAAAGTATTATAGTTAATATATTTAACCAATTCTAGATTATTATTTTTCCCCCTGAGGATTACTGTTCCTGTTGCTCATCCTTGTTTTTTCTTAGTAACCCTCTAAGAAATAAGAGGGTTAATTTGAGATTCTGTCTCTCTGTGGCATGTAGCCATTGATATCTCTGCTAATTTTTAAAGTTCTTGCTTTTATTTTTTAGGATGACTTCCTGGAGGTCATTCCTGTGTCTACATCACTTAGTCGTCAAGACAGTAGACCTTTCACTTTCTGCTGACAAATTTATTGGTGGATTCAGGAGTTCACTCAAAGTTCAGAAAGTTTCAAAGTCAGCCTCAGCTATAAACTTTGCTGGGCTCTCTCAGGACTTGCTAATAGATGCCAGTCCCCTAGTAAACCAGAGATGAATGGAGAAGGGTATCCTACCCTGCTGCGGTTCTCTCAGTAACAAGGTCTCCCTACTAGATTACTGGCTAGTGGGCCATGCTTATGCTCACCCCTAGCAAGGCCACAATGACTAGCTAGCAAGGCTTTGAGCCCCCTACATTCGTTTTCTACCAAAATTACTATTTTCACTGACAACACAACTGAGCATGGGTTTTTCATCTTTCATTCCAAATCAAGTCAGCTGCCTCTGGCAACAAAGATGTTAGTCTTAATGCCAACCCACCCTTGATCACACCGTTTCCCCTAGAGGAAGAGGTGAAAGATGTAGGGGCTCAGGCAAGAAAGCCAAGCCTCCCACTGTTCTTATCACAAGCTAAGAGCTTTTCATAAATTAAGCTTCTCAATTTGGTGTTTGCTATTTATTCATTTACAGAACTCTGAGTGTTTCTGACAATTTTGTCTAGTTTTATATTTATTCATTGGAGAGAAGATATTCTTGACTCTGATACTGTCACTTTTCAGTTCAGTTCTGTTGCTCAGTTGTGCCCGACTCTTTGTGACCCCGTGGACTACAATGCACCAGGCCTCCAAATCCCAAAGCTTGCTCAAACTCAAGTCCATCATGATGGTCATGCCATCCAACCATCTCATCCTATCATCCCCTTCCCCTCCTGCCTTCAATCTTTCCCAGCATCAGGGTCTTTTCCAATGAGTCAGTTCTTCGCATCAGATGGCCAAAGTATTGCAGCTTTAGCTTCAGCATCAGTCCCTCCAGTGAATATTCAGGACTGATTTCCTTTAGGATTGACTGGTTTGATCACCTTGAAGTCCAAGGGCCACTCAAAGAGTCTTCTCCAACACCGCAGTTCAAAAGCATCAATTTTCTGGCATTCAGCTTTCCTTATGGTCCAACTCTCACATTCCATATACGACTACTGGAAAAACCACAGCTTTGGAGAAGGAAATGGCAACCCACTCCAGTACCCTTGCCTGGAAAATCCCATGGTCAGAGGAGCCTGGTTGGCTACCTCTGTCCATGGGGTCAAAAAGAGTCAGACACGACTGAGCGACTTCACTCACTTAACTAGATGGACCTTTGTTGGCAAAGTAATGTCTCTGCTTTTTAATATGCTGTCTAGGTTGGTCATAGCTTTTCTTCCAAGAAGCAAGCATCTTTTAATTTCATTGCTGCAGTCACCATCTGCAGAGATTCTGGAGCTCAAGAAAATAAAGTCTGTCACTGTTTCCATTGTTTCCCCGTCTATTTGCCATGAAGTGATGGGACGGGATGCCATGATCATAGCTTTTTGAATGTTGAGCTTTAAGCCAGCTTTGTCACTCTCCTCTTTCACTTTCATCAAGAGGCTCTTTAGTTCCTCTCTGCTTTCTACCATAACAGTTGTGTCATCTGCATACCCGGCAATCTTAATTCCAGTTTGTGCTTCATCCAGAATGGCATTTCGCATGATGTACTCTGCATGGAAGTTAAATAAGCAGGGTGACAATGTACAGCCTTGACATACTCCTTCCCCAATTTAGAACCAGTCCATTGTTCCAATTCTGGTTCTAACTGTTGTTTCCTGACCTGCATATAGATTTCTCAAGAGGCAGGTCAGGTGATCTGGTATTCCCATCTTTTTAAGAATTTTCCACAGTTTGTTGTGATCCATACAGTCAAAGGCTTTGGCATAGTCAATAAAGCAGAAGTAGATGTTTTTCTGAAACTCTCTTGCTTTCTTGATGATCCAACGGATGTTGGCAACTTGATCTCTGGTTCCTCTGCCTTTTCTAAAACCAGCTTGCACATCTGGAAGTTGTTGGTTCATGTACTGTTGAAGCCTTGCTTGGAGAATTTTGAGCATTACTTTGCTAGCCTGTGAGATGAGTGCAATTATACACTAGTTTGAACATTCTTTGGCATTCCCTTTCTTTGCCACTAGAATGAAAGCTGACCTTTTTCAGTCCTGTGGCCACAGCTGAGTTTTCCAAATTTGCTGGCATATTGAGTGCAGCACTTTCACAGCATCATCTTTTAGGATTTAAAATAGCTCAACTGAAAAAAAAAATAGCTCAACTGGAACTCCATCACCTCCACTAGCTTTGTTCGTAGTGATGCTTCCTAAGGCCGACTTGACTTCACATTCCAGGATGTCTGGCTGTAGGTGAGTGATCACACCATCTTGGTTATCTGGGTCATGAAGATCTTTTTTGTATAGTTCTTCTGTGTATTCCTGCCACCTCTTCTTAACATCTTTTGCTTCTGTTAGGTCCATACTGTTTCTGTTCTTTATTATACCCATCTTTACAAGAAATGTTCGCGTGGTATCTCTAATTTTCTGGAAGAGATCTCTAGTCTTTCCCATTCTATTGTTTTCCTCTATTTTTCTGCATGGATCACTAAGGAAGGCTTAATATCTCTCCTTGCTATTCTTTGGAACTCTGAATTCAGATGGGTATATATTTCCTTTTCTCCTTTGCCTTTAGCTTCTCTTCTTTTCTCAGCTATCTGTAAGGCCTCCTGAGACAACCATTTTGCCTTTTTGCATTTCTCTTTCTTGGGGATGGTCTTGATCATCACCTCCTGTACAATGTCATGAACCTCCATCCATAGTTCTTCAGGCACTCTGTCCATCAGATCTAACCCCTTGAATCTATTTGTCACTTCTACTGTATAATCGTAAGGGATTTGATTTAGGTCATACCTGAATGTTCTAGTGGTATTCCCTACTTTCTTCAGTTTAAGTCTGAATTTTGCAATAAAGAGTTCATGATCTGAGCCATAGTAAGCTCCTGGTCTTGTTTTTGCTGACTGTATAGAGCTTCAGCTGCAAAGAATATAATCAATCTCATTTCGGTATAGACCATATGCTGATGTCCAAGTTTAGAGTTATCTCTTGTGGTGTTGAAGAGGTTGTTTGCTATGACCAGTGCGTTCTCTTGGCAAAGCTCAGTTAGCCTTTGCCCTGCTTCATTTAGTACTCCAAAGCCAAACTCGCCTGTTACTCCAGGTATTGCTTGACCTCCAACTTTTGCGTTCCAGTCCCCGACGATGAAAAGGACATTTTTTTTGGTGTAAGTTCTAGAAGGTCTTGTAGGTGATCATAGAACCATTCAACTTCAGCTTCTTTGGCACTAGTGATTGGGGCACAGACTTGTATTACTGTGATATAGAATGGTTTGCCTTGGAAACTAACAGAGACCCTTCTGTCATTTTTGAGACTGTACCCAAGTACTGCATTTCAGACTCTTTTGTTGACCATCACTTTTATTTTCAATGATTATGTCAATATGTATTTTAGAATTGAGTTATTACATAACATTTATGCTCTCATAGCTTACCCCATTACATTCTGATTTCTATTCTTACTACACTAGTCAAACAGCTCTCTTTAAGAATACTGAGAATATCACCACAAAGTCAGAAGTTACTTTTCAGTCCTTATCACAGCTGACTTTTCTACAGCATTTAACACTACTACTTTTTAAAATTTCTATTTTCCTTGGCTTTTTAAATATTAATTTAATTGGAGGATAATTACTTTACAATATTGTGGTAGTTTTTGCCATACCACAATCATCTTTCATCAACAGTGGCTTTTTCATATTTTGTGGCCTCATTTTCAACTTAAATACTGATGATATGAAGGGTTTCACCCTTAAACCTATTCTTTCATTCTTAAAAACACTGATGACTAACCACTCATCCATGTTGCTACAAATGGTATTATTTCATTCTTTTTAATGGCTGAGTAATAGTCCATTGTATATACATACCACATTTTCTTTACCCATTCCTCTGTTGATAGACATTTATGTTTGCTTCCATGTACTGTAAAGAGTGCTGCAATAATCACTGGGGTGTATGTATCCTTTCAGATTAGTTTTCTCTGGATATATGCCCAGGAGTGGGAGTGCTGGATCATACTGCAATTCTATTTTTAGATTTTTAAGAACTTCCATCCTGTTCTCCATTGTGTTTGTACCAATTTACATCCCCAGCACAGTGTAGGGGGGTTCCCTTTTCTCCATACCCTTTCCAGCATTTATTGTTTACAGACTTTTTGATGATGACCATTCTGACCAGTGTGAGGTGACACCTCATTGTAGTTTCAATTCACATTCCTCTTACAATCAGTAATGTTGAGCATCTTTTCATGTGCTTTTTTGGCCATCTATATGTCTTCTTTGGAGAAATGTCCATTTAGATCTTCTGATCACTTTTTTTTTAATTGGGTTGTTTGGTTTTTTTGACATAGAGCTGCATGAGCTGTTTGTATATTTTGGAGATCTCCTGCTGGTTGCTTTGTTTGCAAACATTTTCTCCCAGCCTGTGGGTTGTCTTTGTGTTTTATGTATGGTTTCCTTTGCTGTCCGGAAGCTTTTTAGTTTAATTAGGTCCTATTTGTTTATTTTTGTTTTTATTCTCATTAGGAGGGGGATCAAAAAAATACTGCTGTGATTTATGTCAAAGATTATACTGCCTATGTGTTCCTCTAAGAGTTTTATAGTGTATGGCCTTATATATAGGTCTTTGATCTATTCTGAGTTTATTTTTGTGTAGGCTGTTGGAAAATGTTCTAGTTACACTCTTTTACATGTAGCTGTCCAGTTCTCCCAGCCTGACTTATTAAAGAGACTGTCTTTTCTCCATTGTATACTCTTGCCCCTTTTGACATAGGTTGGGCATAGATGCACGGGAGATAATCATGTTACCTTGTGATTTCTTTTATTGATATGTATTACATTCATGTATATCCAACAGTCATGTATGGGTGTGAGAGCTGGACCATAAAGAAAGTTGAGTGCCGAAGAACTGATGATTTTGAACTGTGGTTGTTGAAGACTCGTGAGCCCCTTGGACTGCAAGGAGATCAAACCAGTCAATCCTAAAGAAATCAGTCCTGAATACTCATTGTAAGGACTGATGCTGAGGCTGAAGCTCCAAAGCTTCGGCCACCTGATGCGAAGAATTGACCCATTGGAAAAGACCCTAATGCTAGGAAAGACTTCAGGCAGGAGAAGAAGGGGACGACAGAGGACAAGATGGTTGGATGGCATAACCAACTTGATGAACACGAGTTTGAGCAAGCTCCAGGAGTTGGTGACGGACAGGGAAGCCTGGCATGCTTCAGTCGATGGGGTCACAAAGAGTCGGACATGACGAGCAACCGAACTGAACTGATTATATTCATGAATTCTGATATGGTGAACCAACCTTGCGTTCCTTGCAAGTAAATAAATTCCACTTGGTCATAGTGTATAATTCTTCTTATATGCTGCCGGATTTTGTTTGTAACTATCCTTTTGAAGAATTTTGCAACCATATTCATAAGAGATACTGGTCTATAGTGTTTTTTTTTCCTTGTGATGTCTTTGCCTAGTATTGGTATCAGGTATATGTCAAGTTATCTATACATACATCACGTACATCTCCTCTTATATTTTTTAGAAGAGTTTGTGAAAGTTTGCTGTTATTAGTAATTCTTTTTAAATATTTGGTAGAGTTCAGCAGTGATGCCCTCTGGACATGGGCTTTTTTATGTGTGGTTTTTGATTACTGCTTCAATCTCTTCACTTGATACAGATATATTCAAATTGTGTATCTCTTGAGTCTGTTTCAATAGTTTGTATCTTTCTAGGAATTTGTCCATTTTATCTAAGTTATATAATTTGTGGGTATATAACTGCTCAAGTATTCCTTTACAATTGTTATTAATTTAGGATCATTAGTAATATCTCTTCTTTCATTTATGATTCTAGTAATTTGAGTGTTTCATTTTTTGCTTGGTCAATCTAACTAAAGATCTGCCAATTTTGTTGACCATTTCAAAGAACCAGCTTTTGGTTTCATTGATTTTCTCTATTATTTTTTCTATTCTTTCATTAACTTCTGCTGTAATTATGATTTCCTTCCTTCAGCTTGTTTTAGGTTTGGGGTGCTCTTACTCTTTCATTGTCTTAAGGTAGAAGACTAGGTAATTGATCTTTCTTACTATAGGCATTTTACAGTTATAAACTTATAATTTTACAGTTATAAACTTCCCTCTATGCACCCTTTTAGTTGCAATCCACAGGTTTTGAAATGTTGTCCTTATTTTCATTCATCTCAAAGTACTTTCTGAATTTGCTTTTAACTTATTCTTTGACTCATTGCTTACTTTAAAATACACTGTGTAAGTTTCACATATTTGTGAGTTCCCCCAATTTTCCTACTATTCATTTCTAATTTCATTCCATTGTGACTATAAAACATTTTGTATTACTACTAAAACTGAGTAAGTTTAAATTTTATGGAGGTTTGTCTTATGGACTAGTGTATGGTCTATCCTTGAGAATGTTCTGTGTTTACTTGATAAGCATGTATATCGTATTGCTATTAGATGGAGTATTCTATCAGTATCTGTTAGGTACAGCTGGGTATTGGTCGACCAAGTCTTATTTTTTCCTTGTTGATCTTCTGCCTAATTTTTCTATCCATTACTGCAAGGAGGGTGTTGAAGCTTTCAATTGTTGTCACTGTCTATTTCTTCCTTCATTTCTGCCAGTTGTTGTCTGATATATTTTGGTGCCCTGTTAGACACATATGTTTATAACTGTTATAGCTTACTTACGTATTACCTTCTCATCATATCCCTCTTTATCTCTAGTAAGTAGAAAAAGAAACTCTTTTGTGTTTAAAGTCTATTTTATCTGATATCAACATAGCCATTCTAGCTTTCTTATCACTGCTATTTGCATGATATGACATTTTCCATCCTTTTACTTTCAGTTTATTGGTATCTTTAAATTTAAAGTATGTTTCTTGTAGATAGCATACAATGGACCATGTGTTTTTATTCAGTTTAACAATCATTGCCTTTGCGTTATATTATCCCACCCATTTACATTTAATGTAATTATTGATAATGGATTTACGTCTGCTGTTTTACCTTTTGTTTTCCATATAGTTTGTCTATTTTATTCTATTCTTCATTACTGCTTTCTTCTGCATTAAGTGAATATTTTCTAACAAAGCATTTCAATTTCTTTAATGACTTTTGCATTGCAATTTTTAAGGTTATTTTTTTAAGTGACTACTTCAGTGTTTAGCATGTATATTTTCTCTTACTCAAATGAGGTTCTGACTTATACCAGCTTAATTTTGATGACTATATAGAAGTGTTTCTCCCTTATACTGTCATTTCTTTTACCCTCTTTTCTAGTGTTTTTATAATAAAATTACACTGATTAATGTTACAAATCCAACAATACACCACTATAATTATTTCTGTGCCATCTATAATGACTTCCTTAGCCTAATGCAGTTTTTCTCACACACACCCCACCTCCATTGTGCTGCTATTGACAAATATATTACACTACAGCCTTAATAATGTATTTCAGGTTTATTTTTAAATACATTAAGAGAAAAAAGCAGAAAGTATGTATCACTTCTGTCTTTTATGATTACATGACATTTATTGGTGCCCTTTTTTTCTTACATGAACTCAAATTACCATGTGAGGTCATCTGCTTTTACCTTGAAGAATTTCCTTTAGCCTTTCTTATAATGTGGCTCTGTCAGCAACAAAATCCCTCAGTGCTTGATTATCTGAGAAAGGCTACTTCACCTTCATTTTTGAAATACAGGTTTACTGGATATAGGATTTTAGTTAACAGTTTGTTTTGTTTTGTTTTTTTCTTTCAGCACTTTACAAATGTTATCCTATTGCCTTCTGTCCTCCATCATTTCTGCTGAAAAGTCTACTACCAAAACTTAAGGAATTGCTCTTAAGTGACGCATCATTTTTCTCTTGATGCTTTCAATATCTGTCTTTAACTTCCATTATATTTACTATGACATATCTGTTTGTGGACCTCTTTGTGTTTACTGCTAACTGGATTTTGAAGAAATTCCTAGATATGTAGGTTTTTCAATGAATTTGTGAAGTTTACAGCCATTACTTTCTTGCATAATTTTTCTGCTCCTTTCTCTCTTCTTTTAGTACTCCCATTATACATATGTTGGAGCATTTGATTGTACATTTCTCTGAGGGTCTGTTCATTGTTTTTAACTCATTCTTCTCTTTGGTCTGCAACTTGCATTAACATGCCTGTGTGTGTGCATGCCTGTGTATGTGCGTGCTAGGTCGCTTCAGTCATGTCCAGCTCTTTGCAACCCTATGGACTGTTGCCCACTAGGCTCCTGTGTCCATGGGATTCTCCAGGCAAGAATACTGGAGTGGGTTGCCATGCCCTCTGCCAGGGCATCTTCCCAACCCAGGGATTGAGCCCATATCTCTTACGTCTCCTGCACTGGCAGGTGGGTTCTTCACAACTAGTGCCACCTGGGGAAGCCCCATAACATGCCTATCTATCTACAAATTCACTTCCTGTTCTGCGAGTTCAAATCTATAGTTAAATCTCTCTGATACATTTTAGTTATTTTACTGTTCAATTTCATAATTTCTTTTGATGATTTTTTATAATTTCTACCTTTTTACTGATATTCTTATTTGATGTGACCCTGTAATCATATCTTCTTGTACCACTTTGTGAGTTCCTTTAAGACTGTGAACATTTCCATTATGGCTACTTTAAAGTCTTTTCTTGATAAATATGGTCACTCTGACAGGCAGTTTCTACGGCCTGCTGTTTTTCAGTATATGGGTCATACTTTCCTGTTTCGTTATGTGTTTCACAGTTTGCTGTTGTTGGAATATAGATGTTTTACATAAAACGTTCTGGCAACTCCAGGTGCTCTACCCTTCTGGAGCATGTCATTGTTATCTGTTTATTTGTTAGTGACTGACTGGATGGTTTTAGTCAAGTTTATCACCCTATACAAATCAAATCCCCTAAATTTAGGGGAAGTTTATTCCCCTAAATCAAATCCCTTACAATTAGACAGTGGAAGTGAGAAATAGATTTAAGGGCCTAGATCTGATACACAGAGTGCCTGATGAACTACGGATGAAGGTTTGTGACAATGTACAGGAGACAGGGAGCAAGACCATCCTCAAGAAAAAGAAATGCAAAAAAGCAAAATGGCTGTCTGAGGAGCCTTACAAATAGCTGTGTCAAGAAGAAAAGCCAAAAGCAGAGGAGAAAAGGAAAGATTACCCATTCAAATGCAGAGTTCCAAAGAATAGCAAGGAGAGATAAGAAAGCCTTCCTCAGTGATCAGTGCAAAGAAATAGAGGAAAACAATAGAATGGGAAAGACTAGAGACCTCTTCAAGAAAATCAGAGGTACCAAGGGAACATTTCATGCAAAGATGGGCTCAATTAAGGACAGAAACGGTATGGACCTAACAGAAGCAGAAGATATTAAGAAGAGGCAGCAGGAATACACAGAAGAACTGTACAAAAAAGATCTTCACGACCCAGATAATCACAATGGTGTGATCACTCACCTAGAGCCAGACGTCCTGGAATGTGAAGTCAAGAGGGCCTTAGGAAGCATCACTATGACCAAAGCTAGTGGAGGTGATGGAACTCCAGTTGAGCTATTTCAAATCCTGAAAGATGATGCTGTGAAAGTGCTGCACTCAATATGCCAGCAAATTTGGAAAACTCAGCAGTGGCCACAGGACTGGAAAAGGTCAGTTTTCATTCCAATCCCTAAGAAAGGCAATCCTAAAGAATGCTCAAACTACCGCACAATTGCACTCATCTCACACGCTAGTGAAGTAATGCTCAAAATTCTCCAAGCCAGCCTTCAACAATAAGTGAACTATGAATTTCCAGATGTTCAAGCTGGTTTTAGAAAAGGCAGGGGAACCAGAGATCAAATTGCCAACATCCGCTGGATCATTGAAAAAGCAAGAGAGTTCCAGAAAAACATCTATTTCTGCTTTATTGACTATGCCAAAGCCTTTGACTGTGCAGATGACAATAAACTGTGGAAAATTCTGAAAGAGATGGGAATACCAGACCACCTGACCTGACTATTGAGAAATCTGTATGCAGGTCAGGAAGCAACAGTTAGAACTGGACATGGAACAACAGACTCGTTCCAAATAGGAAAAGGAGTATGTAAAAGCTGTATATTGTCACCCTGCTTATTTAACTTATATGCAGAATACATCATGAGAAACTCTGGGCTGGAGGAAGCACAAGCTGGAATCAAGATTGCGGGGAGAAATATCAATAACCTCAGATATGCAGATGACACCACCCTTATGGCAGAAAGGGAAGTAGAACTAAAGAGCCTCTTGATGAAAGTGAAAGAGGAAAGTGAAAAAGTTGGCTTAAAGCTCAACATTCAGAAAATTAAGGTCATGGCATCTGGTCCCATCTCTTCATGGCAAATAGATGGAGAAACAGTGGGAACAGTGTCAGACTTTATTTTTTGGGGCTCCAAAATCACTGCAGATGGTGACTGCAGCTACGAAGTAAAAAGACACTTACTCCCTGGGAGAAAAGTTATGACCAACTCAGCATATTAACAAGCAGAGATGTTACTTTGCCAACAAAGGTCCATCTAGTCAAAGCTATGGTTTTTCCAGTAGTCATGTATGGATGTGAGAGTGGGAACAAAGAAAGCTGAGCACCGAAAAATCGACGCTTTTGAACTGTGGTGTTGGAGAAGACTCTTGAGAGTCCCTTGGACTGCAAGGAGATCCAACTAGTCCATCCTAAAGGAAATCAGTCCTGAATGTTCATTGGAAGGACTGATGCTGAAGCTGAAATACTTTGGCCACCTGATGCGAAGAGCTGACTCATTTGAAAAGACCCTGAGAAACACTGGGAAAGATTGAAGGCAGGAGGAGAAGGGGCCGACAGAGGATGAGATGGTTGGATGGCATCACCGACTCAATGGACATGAGTTTGAGTAAACTCCGGCAGTTGGTGATGGACAGGGAGGCCTGGCATGCTGCAGTCCATGGGTCGCAAAGAGTCGGACACAACTGAGCGACTGAACTGAACTGAATTCCCCTATACATAGTGATCAGCTTCTGATGTTATTCCTCAGCGAGGCACATATCCTTTTACATCCACAATTACCAACAGATCACTGGATCACCATGGTTTGAGTAGAGCTTTCTTCCTGTCTTTAACCATGCCCAGCTGTTAAAATCCAAAAATTGTGGCTGGTTGCTCTATTATTTTCAATAATGTCCTAGAGCATAAACTGGTCTATAAACAATCGAATCAAATGCTCGTTCCTTTGAAGGAAGAGTTTCTGAGATCAGTGTTTGATTTTTCTTCTGACCTTAGAAGGCTCTTGTGATGTTCTATTCCCTGGTTCTTACTTGCAAACTAGCTGGCTTATAGTTTAGCCTGCTCAAATCTCCTCTGAAATGCCTTTTACCACAACCTCCACTGTTTTTATGAATGCCTTCAGGCTTAAACTTCTTCATTCTCTGTTGCAAATGAAGCCAGTCCCTATGGGAAGAAATTAGGAGCTATATGTGTTATGGTCTGTTTCTCCCTCTGGACAAATCTCTGAGCCAGGACTCTGAAGCTAGACGTGGGGACAATGGCAAAGCTTTCTCTGAGTAACGCTCCCTCTCTAGGAGTAGAGTTCAGTGGAGAGAAAGGGCGCAGATTCTAAATTCTCCCTGCTTGCCTCTCTTGAGATAACCTACTAGTTTAGAACATAAAGCAAGAATGAGCTGGGTCCCAGTATTCTCAGTGTGCCTCACCCAAACTCTCCAAGCATGAGTTGGGCAGACAAAGGACTCCTCACTGTTCAACTGCTCTAACCCACGCCTTAGCAACAGCAATAGGTAGCCGGGGCAGGATGAGAAATGTTTATGTCCCGTTCCTCCAGGAAGAAATCCATTAGTCTAGGTGAAAAGGGGAGGCCAGAGGGCAGGCTGTGGTCTTGGCTGGAGTAACCTTGCCGATTTGGAATCTCCACCTTGCTGAGTTGGCTAGAGGGGAAGGAGGAAGTAGTACTGGCTTAAAGACCACAAGCGCTCTTATTTCTTAGCAAATTTTCATAGATGTTCTTGAATAAATGTTTCTTCAGTTGCTGTTCACCCTCAGAACCATTTCCAGAGACTTTAAATGGCTGGAGTTTAGGGGTTTTTAAAAATTACTTTCACCAGTTTCACTCAGGAGGGCAGCAGAGTGTCTCACATTCTCCTACCAGCAGTCCATCAACCACTTGTTCTATTACACAGAGGAAAAGGAAGCAAAGTGCTAGGGCTCTCTATGTGCTATCTCATTTAATCGTCCCAACTACAAGGCAGATATTACAGATCTGACTTTATAGGCCAGAATGTGAGTCCCAGAATCCAAGTAAAAAAGCAAACAGGTGGCAACAATGTGATTCAAAACCAGGTAGAGCTGCCTCCAAAGCGCATATTCTTGATTAAACCCATCCTTTCACCTCTGATACAGATACCTAAAAACTAGACCTCATGAGACACGTCCATCCTTGTGCAGGCACAGTCATTTCTATTGGTAACAGCAATTTCTTCCTCTTCCAGATCTTTTATAATAATACCATGAGAAGTACTATTCTATTTCCTCACGTCATGAGCTATGTTCCCACAAAGAATCTACGACCAGGGCATTGTTATCTTTTCTGTACTTTTGAAATCTGTCTTCTAAGGAGCAAGGTAGATCTGATGTGCACTGTGTTTGGTTCTTTGATTATTTTGAATGTTAAGATGACAAGGTCTCTTTGCTCCCAAGATTACCATTATACACAAGTAGATACAAAGGCAAGTGAAAACATCATTAGGAAATGATACCTTTTTTTAAAAGATTCACACTTATTTTGAAGATTATTAGATATCAAATGATCAGCTTTCAGTTTAACATATCAAAAAATTCTCAGTCACAATTCGCCAGTCACTAATAAGAAAATGCCACTTAACGGTGATTTCAGGCTTTTTAATATATATTAGGCACCCTGATGCTGGGAGGGGTTGGGGACAGGAGGAGAAGGGGACGACAGAAGATGAGATGGCTGGATGGCATCACCAACTCAATGGGCATGAGTTTGAGTGAACTTGGGGAGTTGGTGATGGACAGGGAGGCCTGGCGTGCTTCGATTCATGGGGTTGCAAAGAGTCGGACACGACTGAGCGACTGAACTGAACTGAGGCACATAGCAAGTGCCAATATTTTAAAAATTTAAAAAGTTCTTACCATCCAGACTTAAACCAAATCAAAATCTAAAAAAACACACTAGATAAACCTAAAATACATAAGAAACCCTTTTCTATATTCACATGCCAAAAAGAAATAAAATTTAAAAATAAAAAGACATGTCAATCTAGGTTTGAAAGTTTAGTCTTTATTTGGCTCCATTTATCACAGCTACCAAAAGAAAAATTGAGGGGGGCCAGTTTTTACCACCTCAAAATGACATATTTCCTCATAACAAATTCTCCAGCTTAATTCTAATGTTGTGCTAAGTGTTAGAGGGGGAAAAAAACACAGTTACTGAACACAAAACCTCCTAAATTACAAGAATCATCAAGGAAACTGTGAACACATGGTAAGGAATACAGTTACATGTCATATTTAAGTAAATGTTAAAGAATGCATTAGGGTGAGACTGCTTGCTCTGAGAGACTCTTCCACATACAACAGGGGCCCACCACATTTGAAGGGGTTCCGTCACATGTTGTCATTCCAGCTAGAAACTGGCGGTAGGAAAGACCCTCATGTTCAGAGAAATGTTGTGTATTTGAAGATCTTTAATCTCAACTGTCAACACCTGACCGAAACAAACAAACCACCTTTGCTAAGAAAACAAAGATGGTGAGAACTTTAAGAGGGGACTCAAACATAATTAAAATTGCTCTGTTGGTAGAAGATGCCAGCGCTGAAGGACAGCATCAAGTGACGGCCGTTCACGAGACAAAGGCGTCGGGCAGCTGCTCTAAGTGCCGCAGCGTGCTCAATAGCTGCTTAAAGAACGCAGTGCGTGTACTCACCAAATATTTCCCCTCCACTCGCATATTCCGTCACCAGATAAATCATCCGCTCTGTCTCCATAACCTGGTGCAAAGGCAGGAAAATGACAGTGACACAAATGACAGGCTGATAGCACAGGAAGAGAAACTAACAACTCTTCCTTTTGTCATGTGAAATGTTAATAATCATTTCTGCCTAAAGGAGACTTCAAACTTGTGGGGCTGGGAGGGGAACAGATATAAATGTCATTAAGAAGGGGAGAAACAGGTATTCCT
Source organism: Cervus canadensis (assembly GCF_019320065.1). Taxonomy (NCBI): domain Eukaryota; kingdom Metazoa; phylum Chordata; class Mammalia; order Artiodactyla; family Cervidae; genus Cervus; species Cervus canadensis. Next base: position 24,690,278 of record NC_057396.1, read on the forward strand.
CCAAGTTCTTCAAAGTAGGAAATATTTACTACTTGAGAGAGACAGTCCTTGCATTGTCCCAGCAGGACTCAGCAGTCTTTCAAGCTCCACAAAAAGACGCAAAGATGCTGCCAAGAACCAAAAAGTTCACATTTGGTCACTTGAAGTTTTGGATCATTGATCACTTGAAGCTCAAAAATGTCCCTCCCAAAACCCAATCAAATAAAACTTAGGGAGAACAACTGGAATCACTTAAGAACTACACAGATATTACATATAGCTGTGCTTTTTAAAAAATGGAAATGACAATTTTCCATTCAACAACCTCAAAGATATAAACTACTCATCTGTATTTTAATCCTAGTCTTTATTTTGCTACTTTTCTAAAAACTTGTGGTGTGTTGTCAGTACCTTCTTCCTTTTCACCTTTTTCATCAAATATTTATTAAAGTATTAATATATAAGTATAAATGTTCATTATAAACATTTTAAATACCTAGTATATAAACAAAAGACCAAACGTTTTCCTCTGTCCAGGCCTTTCCATTTTATTCCCCAGAGGAAACTCTGTTAATAGTTTATTTTATATCATTCTAGAGTAGTGGTATCCAACAGAAATACTATGTGAGTCTCACATACAATTTTAACTTTTCTAGTAACACATTAGAAAAGTAAAAAGAAAAAGGTGAAATTAATTCTATTGTATTTTATTATCATTAATATATTTCAAACACTTTTAATTGTAAACAGCTCCAGTTTTTATATTTAAATTAATATTAAATAAAAGTAAAAATCCAGTTCCTCATTCATGCTAGCCACAGGTTAATACACAACCACGTGTAGCTAGTGACTATCAAAGCAGGCAATATAGTTCTACACTTTCACTATACTTGACAATTAATTATTTTGTCAAATCATTCCCGAGTCATTTTATTTTTGACATCTCTATACATTAATACCATTATAACAATGGATCTATTTCTTCTTTTAAATGGTTTTATAGTACTCCATTGTATGTATGCACATTATTTTAATTTTTCAATGTAACAACTGCATCATTTTTCTCACTTTAACTTAAAAACTCTCTACAGACTGGTGATACTAGCCCACTGTTACATGTATTGCTTCCAAGCTCTCTATATGTTGGCTCATGTAACAAAAAGTAAGTATCCTAAACATATGTAAGTGTTAAAGAAAAATAAAAAAGAAGAAAAAAAATGTCATATTGTATATCTCCTTTATACCAGGCCTTTTATGGACTTCCCTGGTGGCTCAGACGGTAAAACGTTTGTCTAGAATGTGGGAGACATGGGTTCAATCCCTGGGTTGGGAAGATTCCCTGGAGAAGGAAATGGCAACCCACTCCAGTGCTCTTGCCTAGAAAATCCCATGGACAGAGGAGTCTGGTGCAGGCTACTGTCCATGGGGTTGCAAAGAGTCGGACACAACTAAGTGATTTCACTTTCACTTTATTGACTGTAAATTTTTTTATTTTTTTAAATTTTGTTGAAGTAGAGTTGATTTACAATGTTGTGTTTAACTTTAGACTTTTTTTTTTATTTTTAAGCTTTTCAGGAGTTCAAAAACTTCCCTATATAGTTATTTAAATTTGGTTCACTCTGGAAGCCCAAGGAGACTAAAGCTTTAGCAAATGACATAAAAACTACCTTAATACTGTATGAAGACGATTCAACAGTCACACTCACCTTGGCAGCTCAGACTCTCCCATTAACAATACTACCTGCCAGACAGCAAAATTAAAGCCTAAAAAAGGGTGATATTCAAAGCCAGGGTTGAAAGTCTATAAATCAGAAAGGCTAATGAAATCTTGGGTAAGAAAGGTAAACTTGCAGATTTCAGTGATAAGGTTAATACCTATAAGTTAACCTCTTAAGGAACGTCAGCCTTTATAATGAGCTCTACAACTATTAAAAGTTGATTTATTTTAAAAAGTGAGGTCAAGAAGTTTACTGTCTGTCAGGATAGGAAGGAAGCAGCATCTCTGAACTTGCAGACACAGCTCTTCAGACAACCCCAGGAAGCTTTCATGGGTTTCCTTCTCAGGCACAATGGAGGTGTTGCTCAATATAACTTTGTGTGATAAAATTTCAACAGTCCTGCTCCTGCTGATCTAATTCATTTCAGGATGTGAGCAGGTGATGCCAGACAAGAGCCCTAAGGCTACAGTCGTAAACATGCACTGATATCACGACATGCTTTCTTTTCCATAAAGTAGCAGACTGAAAGGCTGCCTGCTGTGCCTCAGATGTACTCTTTCCACTCTTACACATGATCCCAGGTCTGGGCCAGTAACCACTTACTGCAGACTAACAGCAGCAAACGAACTGAGTGGGTGGCCACTTCCTGCAGAACGAGGTGTTGGCTGTTCTGGTAGAGAGCAGTGAGCAGGGCTGGCCCATGCACAGGCAGGGCTCATGGTTGCCAACACACTGCAATTTGAGAAGCACCCCAAAGCCCCACCTCTCCCAAAATATCTCTTCCACCCGCCTGCTAAGGCAAGGTCCTCCTCTCCTATCTGGCTTAAAATTCCAGCCATTAGATTCACTACTTTTGCAGTAAGGCTAGGGAATCACTTTTGATGACGGCATGAAACATGCATGCTTCCTGGGAAGGTAAGTAAACTAGAACAGAAAACTCTGCCATTATGTGGAGTCAGTCTCTTGGCTGGGCTTCCGTGGTGGCCCACGTGGTGAAGAATCCCCCTGCAATGCAGGAGACGTGGGTTCCATCCCTGGGTTGGGAAGCCCCTGGAGGAGGGCGTGGCAACCCACTCAAGTGTTCTTGCCTGGAGAATCCCCATGGACAGAGGAGCCTGGCGGGCTACAGTCCACGGGGTATCAAAGAGCTGGACACGACTGAGGGACTAAGTATGCATGCACAATCTCCTGGCTATCGAAGGAATCAGTGCAGCCTTAGGAAACCATGTCTGGGACCCTATCAGAGCTGAAAGGAGATAGGTTTGACTGGTACAACAAGCCACACTGAAAATACCCTTGGTGATAATTCATAAAATGATCACAGACATTGGTATTTCAATAATGCTGTAAAAGTTAATATTATTTTAATCTCTTCAAATTCTCTGTTCCTTTTGGATTTCCCATTCTGCTTTAGGATTCTGACCTAAATAAATAGGTTCTCATCACCTTTTAAATAATCTTTTTGTGTAACTCTAAGAGTGGCATCCAAGCTTACCTAGGTAAGCTAGAGCTTACTAGTAAATCCCCAGGGGAAACTGAAGTACTGAGTTGGGGGATAGATAAGAAGGTGGGGAAATAGGATGAACATATGAACATAGAACAAAAAAGTTGCAGATGTTCACCCACCCACCTTCTCTTCAAAAGTACCCACAGACACAAGTGACCCCCCGGGTCCCTGCTGCCCCACGCCACCACCGGGGACCCCACCTGGTAGAGCCTGATAATGTGGGGGTGGCACAGCATCTTCATAATCTGCACTTCCCGGAAAATCTTCTTCAGGTTCTCTTCATCCAGCTGCGTCTTATCAATGATCTTGATAGCAACCTGACAACAGAGAAAGAAAACTCACTCACCATGCATTATTAAGAAGCATTTACTAAGGAAAATTAAATCTACTTTAAAACATATGCCACAAAATACAAATTGCCATTATCTTGTTTACAGGACGTCAATGAAGAAAATAAATTTACTCTTTTTAAAAAGACAGGAAATGGATTCCTAGCAAGTTGGTCTCAAAGGAACAGACTCCAAAAGCTAATGGGTCTTCTGCCATTTCTTAAATTGCTCCTACAGTAAAACCCCAGAACAAAATACTTCATTACCCTGCAGATGCGGTTACAATCTAGGCAAATCATGCTTTGGTGCAGACACTCACATGCAGGGCTTCTTATTAAGACAAGAAGCTTATATGATAAGTAAATGATGACTTGGTAGGGTCTGACTAGAAGTTCGACAGGCACATCCCACATCTCAGGAGGTGCTTCTATAATTCAGTAACGGTGATAGTAGTAAGGGTGGTGATGGTGGTGGCAGCAGCAATTACTATATACTGAACTATATACTATATAACTACATATTATATATATACTATATATTATATATATACAATTACTATATACTATATTATATACTATAGAATACATCATGAGAAACGCTGGGCTGGAAGAAGCACAAGCTGGAATCAAGATTGCTGGGAGAAATATAAATAACCTCAGAGATGCAGATGACACCACCCTTATGGAAGAAAGTGAAGAGGAACTAAAGAGCCTCTTGATAAAAGAGAAAGAGGAAAGTGAAAAAGTTGGCTTAAAGCTCAACATTCAGAAAACTAAGATCATGGCATCTGGTCCCATCACCTCATGGGAAATAGATGGGGAGACAGTGGAAACAGTGTCAGACTTGATTTTTGGGGGCTCCAAAATCCCTACAGATGGTGACTGCAGCCATGAAATTAAAAGACACTTGCTCCTTGGGAGAAAAGTCATGACCAACCTAGATAGCGTATTATAAAGCAGGGACATTACTTTGCCAACAAAGGTCCGTCTAGTCAAGGCTATGGTTTTTCCAGTGGTCATGTATGGATGTGAGAGTTGGACTGTGAAGAAAGCTGAGCGCTGAAAAATTGATGCTTTTGAACTGTGGTGTTGGAGAAGACTCTTGAGAGTCCCTTGGACTGCAAGGAGATCCAACCAGTCCATCCTGAAGGAGAGAAGTCCTGGGTGTTCATCGGAAGGACTGATGCTGAAGCTGAAACTCCAATACTTTGGCCACCTCATGCGAAGAGTTGACTCATCGGAAAAGACCCTGATGGTGGGAGGGATTGGGGGCTGGAGGAGAAGGGGACGACAGAGGATGAGATGGCTGGATGGCATCACTGACTTGATGGACATGAGTTTTGAGTAAACTCCGGGAGTTGGTGATGGACAGGGAGGCCTGGTGTGCTGTGATTCATGGGGTCGCAAAGAGTCAGACACGACTGAGTGGCTGAACTGACTGACTGACTGAATGTGTATATATATATATATATATATATATGTACTATATACTACATACTGAACACTTACTATATGCCAGTATGTGTATATATATATACTATATAAACCTTAGTGCTTTGTAAATACTAACTCATTTAAACCTTACAACACTCCATATTATTATCAACTCTGTTCTACAAATATGGAACCTGAGACACAGAGAGATTCAGTGATCACCCAGGACTAGGTAATTTATAGCTAGTATGTGGTAGACCCAAGAATGAAGCCCAGGTAGCTCAGCTTTAGAATCAAATTCTTAATGATGATCCTAAAAAAATCGTTAGGAGATCTTTCTGTGTTGTATATATACAGCTTCAGCATAAAACATCTTTTTACTTTGCTCATAATTCTTAAGTTACTCAACAGCACACATTTAAAGACAGAATAAATGATGAAAGATGTTTTTAATCTACTAAATCTAAACTTCCTCATTATTCTTAAATATTCAAAATATTGGGTTGCCCCCAAATATCTCTATGTCTTTTTCAACTACTCAATCAGTATGTACTGAACAAATATTAGCTGGATGAAGGATCAGGGCTAAGCAAATTTAGCACCTTTCAATTCCTAAAATTACATGGGTCTATACACTGGGGGAGGAAAAGAAAACTTACACTTATTGAGAAAAAGAAGAAAAAGAAAACCAGGGAAGCAAAGATGTCAATTATAAAAAAGTTCAGCCCAAATAAATACAGTATGGAACTATACATAATAAATGATTCAAATGTAAGAATGACCAGCATAAGAGTAACTTTGTTTGGAGTTGTTTCTGATGTTAGGTTAAGGACTAATGGAAGGAAGGCACAAGGAGACCAATTCCAACTCAATTCGGAGTTAAGCTCTGCCTTGAACATGGAATGTGATAAAATGAGGTGGATGTGGCTTGAGCTACGAAGATTAACCAGACACAGCCTTCACTTCAGGGACCTCACAATCGAGTAGAGAAGAAAGACATATGCGAAACAGCCAGCTATACAGCACTGGAAATACAATAAATAAAGCTATGTACATGGTATAAATAGAACAGAGGATGAAGTATGACCTTCACCTGGGGGAGAAAAAGTAAACATAGGTAAAGACTTCACAAAGAAGAGAGAACCTGAGAAGACACAGAATTGAGATGGGCAGAAAAGAGGGAAGAGAATTTTATAAGGAGCAATAGCACAAACATTAACAAATCTCACCAGCTAACTGATCTTCTAATAAGTTGTCCTGAATCCCACGGCCCCTAACCACTAGTATTTCTTCTCCTCATCACTGTGCCAGACCACATATGGGACCTTAACTCCAGCAATTAGTCTGGCATCTGCAGCCGGTTCTCTAAGAACAATTCCCAAAACAACAACAAACAGCACAGTAGAGACGGGAGCCTGGCAGGCTACAGGCCACACGTTCACAACAGAGTCGGTCACGGCTGAGCGACTAACACTTTCACTTTTTTCATAATCTTAGAAGTAAATTCACAGAGATTTTAATATACAAAAGCATCAAGTTTCTGCCTACTTTATAGTGCGATTTAAGCTTCAACAAGACACAGGGAGGCGAAGTTTTGCCTAGCAGCTGGACATGGTGTCAAGCTGACTGGGATCAAAATCTTGGATTTGTCTGGTAACATATAACCATATAACCAACATATAATCAAGTTATTTAATTTTTCCATGGCTCCTTATCTATAAAGTGTGGGCAACAATAGAAGCCACCCTAAAGGTTATTGAGGATTAACTAAGCTAATGAATGCAACCTGCTTATATAATGCCTGGCACGCAATATACATTCGTTACAGGTACTGCTTTTGTTATTATTTCCTTTTTTTCTGGAATCAAGCCTTAAATGTTAGGCATTCTTTGGCAAGGATTAGATTTGCTTCACTAAGTGACATAGTTCTGGATCTGCAACACAACAACTCCTTTCTTAAGGGGTGATTTGGGGGACCTAGTAGCAAAATAGCTAACAATTTGTGGGCAGCATTCAGAACAGGCTGCTATCAGCTGATGTGGGAAGAACATGAAGAAATGGAACTGGGAAGAAAATGCATTTCATTCAGCAAAGTCAGACTGAGCCACAGGATGGAACCCACAGCAAGACCTGATCCTGAAGGCTCTGTCAAAGAGAGGGAGGGAGCTGCTTCCTCAACGCAGGCTAGGCCCCCTTCCATCCATGCTAAGTAGCTAACGCAAGGGAGGAGGCCACAGGACTAGTCTGCACAGGCACCTAATGGGACCACTTACTAACAGAGACGAGAGCTTCCTCGCACTTAGCTCCTACCTTAGCTGCAACTGAGGAGTAGAAGTTTTCTAAATAGCAATACCTTAAAAAAAATACCAGTGAAACAGAAACTACCAAGTCAGAGAGCAGGCAGCTGGCAAGCAGGTAGTTCTAATTATTTCGAGACTACTTGAAAAGACCAATGACCATGAATTTTCACTGTTACAGATTATTGGAAGCTATATAATAAAGGCTTTAAAAGTAGTACATACTAGTTGCTTGAAAAATAAAATGTGTCAATAACAAAAGGTAAATGGGCAGGTAAACAGAAGATAAGACTCTCAAAGAATGTTTTTAGATTAGTGTTAAAAATCTATGAATCACATACTTGCACATACATATGAAAAGCATAACAAATAAAGAGGGAAACTTCCAACACATTACCAGCAGACCATATATTTCTTAAGTTTGACTAGTCTATACAGAATCCTTTCATCCTGCAAAAAGCATGATCTTGTGAATTAACAACAGTATTAATTAAACATGATATTATATAAAATATGTTGCTAAAGAGATACAGATTATTGGGAGTCCTTAAGAATTTCCTTACTCAATATATTTCCATTCAACAAATTTCTTTTTTAATACACAGGTGGTATAAGGAAAAGTTAAACTTATATTGTGCCAAATTTAAAGTCCTAGTTCTTTATTCATTCTAGAAGGGGAAAACAGCCATTTCCTCCTGTTCTCACTTCTAAACCACAGTTCCTTTAACTCTTACCTAATTTTTGTAAGTGCAGTAATGCTCTTAGGGAATGAAGTTCAAGAAAACAGTTTTCCTCACACACACAATAATTCACTCACATATCCTGATGTCACATTCACAGGCAAAATAAGGTGACAATAAAAGCCAATGAGCCAAGAAAATGTTTAGTATTAAGGTCAAAACAAATCACCTTTCCTCCTTACCATCAGAAATAATCAGGTCTCTTCACTCAGGGAGATGCTACGATTAATGAGCAGCTTAAAAAAAAGAAACTACTTAGGAAGAAAACGCAAAGACCATAATTGCTAAAATTCCTCCAAAAAGAGAAAGAGCTCTCTCTTAAACCAGTAAGCAGATGCACGCATAATCATTTCACAGAATACAGTAAACAAATGGAATGCTTTTAAGAAGATAAGAGAAAACATTATAACAAGTGCAGAGAAAGATTTTTTTTAATTTTTATTTTTTTCTATATTCTTTTATGGAAAGAAGTCTATCTCTCATTGAAATGCACTAACATTTAGGCATTTTGCCATTGTTAATTATTTTCAAGAGGCTGTCTTTATATTAACTTCTGTAGCTAAGTTTGTATTCTCTTATTTATATGACAAAGCTTATCTAGTATCTAGATTACTCTCAGCTCAGGTCTAGAATCATTTTATGGTTTAGATCAGTGCTGTGCAATGGAGTAGATACTAGTCACATGTGACTACTGAGCACTTGAAATGTGACTAGTTCAAACTGATATGCTATACAGGCAAAAATACTTATCAGATTTCAAAGCCTTAACAACAAAAAGGGAATGTAAACTATCTCACTGATAATTTTTACACTGATTACATGTAGAAATAATATTTTAGATATACCAGACTAAATAAAATATATTATTAAGCCTAATTTCAATAAAAACGCAACCCTATGGAATGGGAAATATATATTTACAAGTCACATATCTGATAAGGAGTTAATATCCAAAATATAGAAGGAATTCTTACAACTCAGGTAAAGAAAAAAAAAATCCAATTTAAAAATAGGTGAAGGACCTAAACAGATATCTTTTCAACGAAGACATACAAATGGCCAACGGGTACATGAAAAGGGACTCAACATCACTAGTCATGCTGCTGCTGCTGCTAAGTCACTTCAGTCGTGTCCAACTCTGTGCGACCCCATAGATGGCAGCCCACCAGGTTCCACCGTCATTGGGATTCTCCAGGCAAGAACACTGGAGTGGGCTGCCATTTCCTTCTCCAATGAAGGAAAGTGAAAAGTGAAAGTGAAGTCGCTCAGTCGTCTCCCGACTCTTCGCGACCCCATGGACTGCAGCCTACCAGGCTCCTCCATCCATGGGATTTTCCAGGCAAGAGTACTGGAGTGGGGTGCCATTGCCTTCTCTGCACCAGTCATGAGGGAAATGCAAATCAAAACCACAAAGAGATACCACTTCCTGCCTGTTAGGATGTCTACCATCAAAAAAGACAAGATAACAAAAGCCAACAAGGAAATGGAGAAAAGGGAACCCTTATACACTGTTGGTGGGAATATAAACTGGTACAGCCACTATGAAAACACTACAGAGGTTCCTCAAGCAATAAAAAATAAAACTACCATCAATCCTACTTCTGAGTATATACCCAAAGAAAACAAAATCATTATTTCAAAGAGATTATCTGTCTTGCGATGTTCATTCAATAGCCAAAGTATGAAAATTACCCAAGTGTCCATCAATAGATGAATGGATTAATAAAATCTGGTGTATGTACACCACAGAATATTATTGGGCCTTAAAAAAAGAAGAAAATTCTGTCATTTGCAACAAATGGATGAACCTGGGAGGACATTATGCCAAGTGAAGTAAGCCAGAGACAAATACTACATTATCACACAGTATCACTTAAATGTAAAATATTTAAAAAAAGAAAGAGCCAAACTCATAGAAACAGAAAGTAGAAAAGCGGCTGCCAGGGGCTGAGGAGTGAGGAAAATAGGGAGAGGTTGGTAAAAGGGTGCAACTTTCAGTTATAAAATGAATAAGGTCTGAGGATCTAATGTAAAAAAAGGTGACTACAGCTTATAATATGGTATTGTATAACTTAAATTTGTTGAGAGTAGAACTTAAATATTCTCACCTAGTAGGAAGAAAACATAACTATGTCAGATGATAGATATGGTAATTAACTCGACTGGAGTAAATCCTTTCACAATATATACATATCAAAACATCATATTGTATACTTTAAGTATCTTACAATTCTATTTGTCAATTACACTTCAATAAAACTGAAGGGAAACTTAATTAATATCACAAGTCTTTGGTTTTAAAAATATGATTACTCTAAAATTAAAATTATATAGGTGGACTTCATTTCATTGGACAGCACTGCTCTAGATAATGCCAATAAGCCATCAGTTAAAGCAGAAATTCCACGAAAATGACTTCTGAAATACTTGACCCAATACTGAGACTTGCCAGTCACCCATCTCGAAGAAACTTGGCAGGCTACAAGGAACTCAATGCTCCAACACTGCCTTGGGGAGACTCTTAAATGAGGTCTCAAAAGTTGCATTCCAAGAACCCAATTTAATTCCATTAAAAAATGTTTATTGAATAACTGACTGGCTTAAGGCAACACACTGCACGGCTCACCACCAGCTACTGACGCTCTCAGTCGGGGTTCTGTGAGAGAGGAAGTCCTACACTCAGTTTCACAGCAGCTCTGGAACTTTCTGGTCTCAGGATTCCTTCTTTTAAAAATCACTGAGAACCTTCAAAGAAGTTTTGTTCATATGTTAATATCTATTAATATTTACTTAGAAATTGGGTTAAAATTAAAATCAGAAACTAGAACAGAAAATTTTAAGACAGAAGAATACCCAAACACACATTTCACCAGCCGTCAGGGGAATCAGATCATCAAACATCATGTAGTCTTTTGAAATCTCCACTATGTAACTGTGAGAGAATGAGAGTGAAAAATAAAAATAATATTTGAATATTTATAAAACAGTTTTGACCTTGGGGACTCACTAAAAGAATTTTGGGGACTCACTGAAAGAATTTTGGAGACTCTGGGGTCCTTGGATCAAACACTGAGAACAATAAGGCATTGTTGTATGTAATGAATTAACTTCTCTCCCATATACCTAGAATGGTACCACCTTTGGGAAAACTGAGAAAATCGTCAAAATTTTTTTTTCCTGTTGGACTTAACTCTTTCCATAAGGCTTAATTCATTCCCAGTTGAAATGGCTTCTAGAAAAGGAATTTATTAAATGTCTTTACAATCAGCCTTGATGAAAAGCTTTTTTTCTTTTAAACTTACTAGAAAATAGAACTGTCATCATGAAAACAGGTTTAAAGAAACCCCAAACCACCATTGACTACAGAAACCAGACTAAAAGGTTAAACCTTATAGTCTAGTGGGCTTCTCTTGTGACTCAGCTGGTAAAAATCTGCCTGCAATGTGGGAGACCTGGGTTCGATCCCTGGGTTGGAAAGATCCGCTGGTGAAGGAAAAGGCTACCCATGCTAGTATTCTGGCCTGGAGAATTCCTGGACTGTATAGTCCATTGGGTCGCAGAGTCAGACACGACTGAATGACTTTCACTTCTCTTTACAGTCTAGTGCTAGGCACTAAAGGGTCAGGATTAAAGATGTACCACATGGCCACATTCAGGATGTAGGCTGTTCATATTCTTGGGGAGATCCTGACCTTTGCACTGGAACCAATCAAGGATTTCGTATTTTAGTTTGTAAGAAAGAAATCAAGTACTAAGGGGCAAAGCAAAGATATGCATTTGAAAAGAACTCGTTACTCTATCCATTTTACACGTCATCACAACTGTTTTGGGGAAAATATGCAGCTGTCAAGCCCAAGGAATGACAGACAATACAATTCCAGCCAACTCCAGATAGGAGGACTCAACAGGACCACCAAAGATAAGATTTACTCAGTTCTCAATGAACCGCAAAGAAAATACAGTTGACCCTCGAACAGTGTGGCTTTGAACTGCTCAGGACCACTTATACCAAATTGTTTTTCAATAGTAAATACTACAGTTCTAAATGTTCCATGGTTGGTTGACTCCTCAGATGTAGAGGAAACAGGGATGCAGAAAGCCAACTGCTAGTTACAGGTGGATTAATCCCCATATTGTTCAAGAGACTATTAAAGTTTCAATAAAAGAAAAAAAAAAAGAGTCAACTATGGAAAATCCCATGGATGGAGGAGCCTGGTAGGCTGCAGTCCATGGGGTCGCTAAGAGTCGGGAACGACTGAGCGACTTCACTTTCACTTTTCACTTTCATGCACTGGAGAAGGAAATGGCAACCCACTCCAGTGTTCTTGCCTGGAGAATGCCAGGGACGGGGAGCCTGGTGGGCTGCCGTCTATGGGGTCACACAGAGTCAGACACGACTGAAATGACTTAGCAGCAGCAGCAGCATAGTTTAAAATATCTAGCAGGTCTTTTAGGTGATTTTTTTCTCCATACTTCTTTGTTTGGGCTATACTAAACAGCGAAAATAAAATAGTTCATCGATGCACAATGTCTGGGAGATAACGAAGTGAGAGCTTACCTGAAGAGACAAAACATACCTGAAGTAAGAAAATGAAACATGCATCATCCTTGGAAACATTTCTAAGACAGAACTGCGTGCTTGTGTGTTCAGTCATGTCTGACCCTTTGGGACCATAGCCCACCAGGCTCCTCTATCCATGGAATTTTCCAGACAAGAATACTGGAGTGGGTTGCATTTCCTATTCCAAGGGATCTTACCGACCCAGGGATCTAACCTGTGTCTCCTGCATTGCAGATTCTTTACCACTGTGCCACCTGGGAAGCCCCAGAACATGGCATGTTGGCATAAAAATAATAAGTGGAAATTTTCTGGTGATTACTTGGAATTCAAGGCATAGAAGAAAAAATTTGAAGGCAAAAAGAAAATAATTTCTCAGTTTCAATGACTCCCATCTGGTTAATATTTACTCTCTCAGAAAAAAGAAGTCCTAGGAGTGTCTCTAACACAACGGGCAACTTTCTCAGCCTAACTGACATTATTATTGTTATTTTAACATTTAAACATTTAACATGGTGCCAACAATACTTTGTTTTGTTGTTTGTTGTTCACTCGCCATGTCCAACTCTTCGCAACCCCATGGACTGCAGCATGCCAGGCTTCCCTGTCCTTCACCATCTCCCGGAGTTTGCCCAAGTTCACGTCCACTGAATCAGTACCGCCATCCAACCATCTCATCCTCTGTCACCCTCTTCTCCTTCTGCCTTCAATCTTTCCCAGCATCAGGGTCTTTTCCAATGAGTCAGTTCTTTGCATCAGATCTGCTTCAGATTCAGCATTAATTCTTCCAATGAGTCTTCAGGGTTGATTTCCTTTAAGATTGACTAGTTTGATCTCCCTGGACTATCTCCAGAGTCTTCTCCAGCACCACAGTTTGAAAGCATCAATTCTTCGGCACTCTAGAACAATAATCCAGCTTCTGGGCTGTAGGTTTACCACTTAAACGAACTGAGTATAAAGATTTTTTTTTTAATATTTATTTATTTACTTGGCTGCGTCAGGTCTTCTTTCCCATGGCATGTGAGATCTTAGGTCCACAACCAGGGCGCCACTTGCACTGGAAGGGCAGGGTCTTGACCACTGAACCACCAGGAAAGTCTCTAGGAGGGGGACTCAGAATGAGACTGATGATTTAACTTTCAAGTAGCTATTTTTTAAAACGCCCTGAAGGCTTGTTTAAAGGAAAGGCAGAAAAGAGGGAAAGAGCCAAAGAAGATTGGAGGGCAAACTAGAACTTTGAGAAGAGGGGAGGCGCTGGGCAGTAAGAGCTAAATGGTTGAACAAAGAAGGTCTAATAGTTTGGCGGCTACCAATAAAGAAGACTGAAGAAAATGGCATAGTGAAACAATAGTAATTATTACAGAAAAGTTTTGAAATAAAAGAAAAATAGGGAGCAGTAGTTAGCCCAAAGAGAAATTTAAAGTTATGGTGAGAAATTAAGCTATGAAAGACGAAATTTTCATCCCGGAGAAGAAGGATGGGACATGTGGGTAAAGAACTTGGCAATGGCCTGGACTATGAGGTTAGAAGGAAGCAGAAAGCTGAATGGATTTCAAGATGAATTTTTTAATGAAGTACATGCTACTCTTTCCTGGAGTGCCAGCTCATAGGTAAAAATAACACAGACTCACAGAAGGATTGCACTCTTCCCAAGAATGGCATTTGTCAAGGAGTCTGTGTACTGTTAGGCACATTTAATGTAGCACCTAGAACACGCAGAGCTTTTTAAAGCACTGGCTGGAAAGAGAGCTAAACTCAACTGGCAGAGCACAGCTTTTTTAAACTTCCCCAACGGAGATTTATTAGGTTGAATATCTTGCTAACCTTACAATGAATGGTAGTGTTGTTTCCAGCGCACAAAGTTAGCAACAGTTCATATTTTAAATTGTTTCAAATTATATTAATAGGCCCCCAAGGCCTAATAACATAGCCTGCAGTAGCAGGAGGTTGAGTGAACCAAGGGAACAAAATAACAGTTGAAAACTACTCTAAATCCCTCATCTCTTTACATGTCCCAATTATTTGGCAATGAAGACTAAAGGAAAATAGGAAGCAATCTCCATTATCAGACAGCATTTTACCCTATTTCTGAAACTCTTACCTGTCACATATCCTTAGATGTCGGTACTGTGAGCTATTTGTCAAAATGCAGATCTTCGAAAAGCCAGGCATTTCTAGTCTGAATGGTCGTCACACTGGGCTATCTGTCTTCCCTGCGGCAGCCCAGAGTTGAAGGGCCAGCTCCCTCGTGCCCATCAGGAATACTGCACCCAGTATCTTCTGAGGGGCATTCCTAATGCCAGCTGCAAGCCATCAGTGCTGCCAGGAAATGCCCTACTGGGATTCCACCAAAATGGGAATGTTCCGTGTGATGGTTTTTTGCATATATGCTGACTTCAATGAGTTCCTTATATTAAGTAGTCATCACATTTTCAAATCAAACAGATTTTATTTCCATAATGAAGGTTTGTGTTTCATGTGCTGAACAGTGAAGTTTAAGTAACTTAAATCTCTCCCCCTGGATAGTCTAATGGGAACATTGGTAAATTGTCAAATTTCTGGTATTTATTTTAAAGGCAGGAGGAGTAATGTTGGTAACAATGCCACAAAAAAACTGAAAAACTGTTTGAGCAGAACATAACTCAGTATTACATGGGTTATAATTAGTATCTGATATACCACATATATGTTAACATCACTGTGTGTGTGCGTGTCAAGTAGCTTCAGTCATGTCTGACTCTGTGCAACCCTATGAACTGCAGCCCGCCAGGCTTTTCTGTCTATGGGATTTTCCAGGCAAGAAAATTGGAGTGGATTGCCATGCCCTCCTCCAGGGGATCTTCCAGATCCAAGGAGAGAAACTGCATCTCTTATGTCTCCTGTATCGGCAGGAGAGTTCTTTACCACTAACACCTGGGAAGCCCAAGATACTGGAGTGGGTTGCCATGCCTTCCTCGAGGGGAATCTGTACCCACATTAAATGTAAAAACACAACTACATGAAGTATGTTAACATTGAATAAGACATCCTTTCCCTTAGCAGGAACATGCATCCTAAATTCTGACTTTCCAAAACAGTCCTACATTGACACTATAGTACAAGTCTAGAATTCTGAAAAGCAACTACAAGTAACAGCAAGGATTTTACTACTAAATAAGTTGTCATAATTGTGTATTCACTAAAATACTGAGAAGTTAATAACAGTGAGGATTTTTTAAATCATTAAAAAGTGAAGTGAAGTAACTCAGTCGTGTCCGACTCTTCGCAACCCCACGGGCTGCAGCCCACCAGGCTCCTCGGTCCATGGGATTTTCCAGGCATGAATACTGGAGTGGGTTGCCATTTCCTTCTCCAGGGGATCTTCCTGACCCAGGAATCGAAGCCAGGTCTCCCGCATTGTAGGCAGACGCTTTATGGTCTGAGCTACCGAAGTATCTACAATTTAAGCAAAAACCAAACTATTTATCACACTGTCTACAAGGCCCTCTTTTCATCTTATGACAACATTGTGTTTAAGCAAATGGAGATGTCTCCTAATTCACTGCCAAAGAGACCCAAAAGAATCTCCAGACATCAGAAATAGTTTAAGATAGACATATTTGCATAAATATCTTTTTAGAAAAATAACAGACCATGGAAAACTCCATCCAAAAAATCACAAGGAATAAGATCTATGAGATGAGAAAATGAAGGCAAAATGACGGGGGGCGGGGGGGGGGGTTAAATTTTAATTGATAATAACTTCACTCTAAAAATAATTATCCCTTCCTATTTAGAAGTCTGTTTGAGATCCTGGGTCATAGATTTCTTTAGACAGCATACTGGCATTCTCTGAAACAAAGTCAAAGAAAGCTCTAATAAGTCAAATGTACTTTTCTGAGTAGAAGATAGCACAAAATAAAGAGTTCCATGTAGGAAAGACAAAAACTAACATACAGAAGCAGAATCTTTTCCTCTCTGAACAAAATCTCATAGAAATTTTAATACGGAAGACAAGGAGTGGGAGAAACGCCTACTCTGGTTAACTCTGGGTAAAAGGTTCGGAGACGGACAAAACTCGTCAGAACCCTAGGGCTCTGGAGAACAAGTTAGACATTTCTGGGACAGCAAAAAGAGCAATGGACTGAGAACTGGGATCCAGAGCTCAATTCCCAGCTCCATCTCTAAGAAACATTTGGGACTTTGGGCGAATTACTTTACCTTTACAGTCCTCAAGGTCCTCATTGACTAAATGAAAGGTGTAACTGTTAAGTGACTTGCAAACAGAGTTATCAAGACAAGGTCTCACCATGCCAATTTCTAATTAGATCTCTAAGAGACTTTGGTATTGCTTCTTTAAAATTTTCATTTTACTGTTTTTAATTTCAAAGTTCATCCACATAAAATAAATCAGAATCACTACACAGTTCTCAATCTTGAACTTGAACTCAAGTCATCTAGTTTTATAGTGCTGTATAGTGTAGGACCATATGATAAGCAGGAAGATGTGTTTACCACATGTGAGATAATCTCAGTGAGTAAACTCGTAAGTATTACCTTTCTCACTTAAACAGCAATTTAATACATTAAATCATAGCACCACTGCCCAACTAGGGAAGTCTTGGCATTTTTGTTGCTAATATTTGCACTATTGGTAAAGTCAATATATCCTACCATTAACACTAATAACACTGATAATCAGTAATATTAATACAATTTCCATTCCATTTATACAACAAATAATGGTAGACTAAATGAAATGGAACATGTCACAATTAAGCCAAATTAATTAAACCATAAATCATAGCCAAATGAGGAAGATGCAAATATAGAAACCAAAAATCCAAGTCTGAGAATCTTATAAAAATTTGAATGTTCAAAGGTCACAAAAATAGAAGAAGCACACCAAACAAAGATTGAAAGAAAACCAGTATTGTTAGAACAGAGTAAAGAAGGGAGACCAGACTGAGGAAGGCCTCACAGACCGTGGTAAAGAAATTGATTTGGAGAACTTTATCCTGAAAGCTACAATTAAAAAGTTTTAAGCAGAGGATAACATAACACCTGAATGTCCCAAAGACATCTTTAACACATAAAAAATTTCATTATCCCTCTTTCTCATTTCCTGATTTCCATAAATGGCACTATCCTTCTTCCAGTTAGGAAATGGTAAAGAGGCTACATTATTTCACATTCCCACCAGTAAAGCAAGAGAAGGTTCTAATTTCTCCACTTCTTCACCAAGACTTATTATAGTCCATCTTTTTAAATCAAAGCCATCCTAATGGATATGAAGTGATATTCCATTGTGGTTTTAATTCTCATTTTCCTAATGACTAGTAATATTGAGCACCTTTTTAGTGTGTTTATTGGCTAGCTGTACACCTTTGTTCATTATTTATTTAGCAATTATTAATTATCAATATTAACTACTAACAAACCAAACCAAAAACATTTCTGCTTTAGATTTAGGGGGAACTTTATTATTTATAAAAAAGGTAAATGGATAAAGCAAATATAAAAAACTGAAATGATAATAAGCTACCAACTGAGCAAAACAACAACAGGAAATAGAACTAAGAACTAGAGTGACAGCTACTGGGCAACCACAACAGCTACTAAAGGGGATGATTAGTCCAAACTTTCATTCCAGCTGATTCATTCATTAACTTAAGTACACATGTGAGATCCTAGCTACTACTTCTAAAAGGGAATAAAAGGACTGAGGTGTTCACAAAATCAAATCTATAAAATAAGACATTAAAAACAAATCAATACATTCTTTCCTCCTTAGTTCTCAAAGCTATAGCACCCTTGGGAAATGACCAAACATTTCCAGATCAGCAGATATGCAAAGAATTTTAGTAGTCTACAAGCAACACTCACAGGGAAACTTCTAATGTATAAGACAGGCACAAACTGTTAGACTTTTCAAAGAATAGATATAGGAAGTTCTGGCCCTCACCTCCCCAAATCTCTGCTTTTTTAACGAAAAAAGGATAAAGAAAAGTGAGGGTTTCTTTGTCCTCTGGTTCCTCCAAAGTAGGTCAGGTCTGTGCATAATTATTGGCTTTCGCATTCCTTCAGAACAGGAAGAGAAGTCAATGCATGGAGATTGTTAAAACTGCACACTCAGGCTTGATGTAGAGGCAAAAGAGTCCCTCTGTTGCTCACCAAAAAAATAAAGAACAGTCACTTGCTTTTAAAAAATAACAAGCCAATTTTAAGGCAGGTAGGATAAGAGGCCCAATTTCTCATTCTAAGGCTACAACCAACTGAAATTGAACTTGTGGATAAATCCTCCTTGTTTCATCTTCTTCTAGTTATGTTCCCTATTGGGCAAGATTAACATGAGGAAACTTTGAAAAATAAATTCAAAATGTGTTTACTGGGGGATTTTATATGCAAGAACACCTACCAATTATCAATGAAGAACTAGCACTTAAAAAAATAAATAAATAAATAAAAAATAAAAAAAAAAGAACTAGCACTTGCATTACCAAATATCTCTTAGAAAAATAACCATTCTGGGGTTCTTTTTAACAATATACTCATTTAACTACCTTTTCTGATCCTTATAATGTATTTACAATATTCCTCTGTGAAGACGCATGCAATGATACCTAATTAACATTGTGCTAAATAGTCATCCTTTGACAAATATACCATGTTTATTTACTACTTTACAGTTGCTGGGTGTTTGGGCTACTTACACTTTTAGCGATTATGAACAGTACTTTAAATACTCATACTTAAATGTGAAAGTTCACTAGGGTATACATTTAGGAACCATTATGTAAAGCCAAATTGTTTTCCAAAATGGTCACACCCAACAGTGGGACTGTTCCCACTGCTTCATATCGTCACCAATAAGTCTTATTTCTCATTTTTCCTAGTCTGGTAGTAGGGAGCAAAGAGTTCCTCTTTGTTTTAATTTGCATTTCCTTGATTATTGAAAATGTTGAGGATCTTTTCATATGTTCACCGATCATTTATTTCTGCTTCTGTGAAATAAACTTGTTCATGACTTTCCTATTTCCTTTTTTTGAAAATATTTGAAAAGTTCTTTAATACTCTGGATCAACTTTGTCATTACATCTTCTCTCAAGTTGTGGCTTATTTTTGCACTCTTTATGGTGTCTTTTTTTCAGTAAAATTTTTATTGAACTATATAACAGGTATACAGAAATGTCTCCAAATTACAAGTATAACCCACACAGGAAAAAGCAACTTGGCCCTTTTGGCTCTCTGAGCAGCACCAAAGCTGTCAGCAAGAACAAGCACCTTACAAAAGGTGGCAAAATGGAGTCAAGAAAAAAGTGGTTGATCCATTATCTAAGAAAGACTGGTATGATGTAAAAGCAGCATGTTCAATATAAGATAAACTAGAAAAACACTAGTTACAAGGAATTCAAAGAACAAAAATCACATCTGATGGCCTCAAAGGTAGTGTTTTTGAAGAGAACCTTACTGATCTGCAGAAGGATGAAGCTAACAATTAGCAAAGTCAAGCTAATTAATGAGGATTTTCAAGGCAAAAACTGTCTAATTTCCATAAAATGGATCTTACCTAAAAAAAATGTAATGCCATTACCTTACAAAATGTCATGCCATGGTCAAAATGGCAGACCATGACTGAAGCTGGAGTTGATGACAGGACTACAGATGGTTACTTGCTTCATCTATTCTGTGCTGGTTTTAGTTAAAAACACAAGAATTTTGATTCAGAAGACCTCTCACACTCAGCATCAACAGGTCCACCAAATTTGGAAGATGATGGTGGAAACCATGACCCGAGAGGTACAGAAAAATGTACTTAAGGCTTCTCACAAGGCTGGTGAGCTAGCATTGGCTGACAGCTTAGGCCTCAGTCCATCTCCACATGGATCCCTCCATGGATTGCATGGGTTTCTTCACAGCAGGGTGAGGGGTTGCAAGAATACGCATCCCAAGACAGAAAGGAAAAAATGTGTGGCATTTCTATGACTTAGCCTCAGAATTTACATAGCCCCACAGTAGCACTTCTGTTGCATATTTTGTTGACTGACATTTGGTCAAAGCAGTCAGAAAGACCTGGCTAGGTTTAGTGGAATGAGGCAGACACTACTTCCGCACGGCAGACTATAAAGGTTCTAGAAGGGCACACTGGTCAGGAAATGCTGTGGCAGCCGTCTTTGGAAAATATAAACCTGCTATACCTGACTAACTCACAGTTGCTAGTTTTCTTGTGCAAGCTCACATTCCTTACAACTTAATCCATTAAAATGTTTTTGAAAAGAAAAAAAAAAAAAAATGTTTTTGAGGTCTACAGAGATTTAAATTAGATTCTCCCAAGACAAGTACTGTATAATTAACGCATGCATACGGAATACAGAAAGATGGTGCTGATGAATCCATTTGCCGGGCAGCAACAGAGATGCAGACAGAAGACAGACTTGTGGACACAGCGGGGAAAGAAGAGGGCGGGGCAAACCGAGAGAACAGCATGTAGACAAACACATCACCATACGTAAAACAGAGAGCAAGCGGGAGAAAACTTTGATTTTCCCAGACACAGAGACTCACAGCCAACTAGGAGTGCTACCAACAAGGTTACCAGTTGAGAGATTTTCAGGCCTCACAGACAGTACGAATTCCTGGTTGCAAATCCATGTGAGTGCAAGCTTCGGTTTAGGCGGTTCTTTGGGATACTTTTCCCACTTCTCCATTCAGATCCAAGACATTAACAAGCAAGCCTCTGTACGCAGGTGATTTTCTCTCCTACTCATCCACTGAAAAGCTACCTTTCTGGGGTCTGAGTTTCACACGGTGCTGTCCCCAGTATGACCTCCCACTCCGCCTGGGCACTGTTTTTCCCTTTTGTCCCTCCCTTTAGGTCTAATTCTCCAAGAAACCTTCGGCACAAACATCACTGTCAGTCCTCACTCTACACTGTGAAATCAAGCTCTCCAGTCCCCGCAGGGGTTTCCATTGTTTTTCTCACATGAGCTCCAATATTTTACATATATTTTTCCTTTAAAATGTTCATTTTAAAATGTTCTGGCCAGAAGGGAATTCTCTCCACATCTAATCTACCAGATGACTGTCAAAGAAATCACTCATCATTCATTTTAAGCTATTTCACTTATTAGAAAATGATAAATAATGTCAGGAATGCATTTCTATTTTTAAAAGACAGCTATGTAAAAATATCTTATTTACTTGGATGGAAATCCTTTGGAAAATGTC
This sequence comes from Cervus canadensis, assembly GCF_019320065.1. NCBI lineage: Eukaryota > Metazoa > Chordata > Mammalia > Artiodactyla > Cervidae > Cervus > Cervus canadensis. The sequence continues at coordinate 24,712,046 of NC_057396.1, forward strand.
CTTAATTAATACACTTCCCATAAAGCAAATCAGAGGGAACTCACACTTATTAGAAGTGGTAACTTATGTCCCAGATTCTTCATATCTTTTAAATTCTTACTGAGGTTTATGCCTCTGTACATTGTTTTTTTATTTTTTCACCACTCTGCAGCATGTAGGATCTTAGTTCCCTGACCAGGGACTGAACCCATGTCCTCTGCATTGGAAGCATGGAGTCTTAATCCCTGGACCACCATGGAATTTCCCCCCACTCCTCCCCACACCATACATATTTTAAATATGGTTTAGAACTGCACTACAACCCAAGGTAAAGGAAAATACTTATTTCAAGAAAAAAACAAATTATTTCTAGAACCAATGTCTTAAAGTTTAAAAAAAAAGATGAGGTCAATGTCTTGTAGAAAGAGGCAAATTCAAGTCCTCTCTGGCAAAATGAATTAACCAAATTTATTATTCACATACATTTTTGCAACATATTTTTAAGACTAAAAGAAGCAGCTGTTCATGAAACAAAGGAGATGTAAGCCACTGGAATAAAGCCTTAGCATGTTAGATCGCCCTACCATGCTGAAAGCAATGGCTACAAATTACCATATTCCTCCCAAAGACGACAGCCAAACGCTTGTATCCCAGAGGAGAGATGGCCATTACAGCCCTTAGTCGGCATTGGCAGGAGGCTTAACAGCTAACCGCTGAACAGACCACTTATTGTTCTTCATCTTGTGCAATATGACCTTTCCAGCTCAGCCTGCTAAACATCACAGTGGTCCACAAGGAGAAAATCCACATGGAAGCAAATTCCGAAATGCAATTTACCCTATAGGCAGCATGCTTCTCCAAATTCTCTGTCCCACTTTGCTCTACTCCCCTCTGGGTCATAACAGAATTTGGCAAATGTTAGAATTTGCTATGTATAAACTCTGGAGCCCAGATTAGAAAACTCAGCAAAGTATGCATTTGGCACCAGCAAAAATGGGTTGCTCTGTGGACCGCTTCGGATTTGCTAACTTAGGATAGCTACAGTTTCAAAAATGTGTCTACAACTGTTGAAATCAAAAAGAATCACACAAGAGGCACGTGTCACACACATCCCAACACAGGCTTACAAGTCTTCTGAGATCATCCTATCCATACCAACAAAATACCAAGGCCATTACACAATCTGTGGTTTCTTCTCATAGTTGAAGAAATTAATAGCTTTGAATGCAAAACTCAGATAGCTTTACTCTGAGATATTCTCTCAGTCTTGGAGCTCTGTGTATAGAATCCCACATTACCAGTTACCAGACTCCCCAGAAGAGGTCTACAAAAGGTTCTTTTCATTCACTAGCAATCTTTCTTCACAGCAAAACTTCAAAAATGTCTTTTGGAAGAGTTTTCCACTTACAAAAAGAGTCTCCAACAAACCCCTATTGTATAGTAGTTTGTGCTTACCAAGTTGACAAAATCCATCTACACTATATTTTGTCTCATAATTCATTGATAGTTCTCTTCCTTACATTAAAATTAAAGTTAGCATCCTAATAAGGTGAAGAGTATGCAGGATACACTAAGCATATGACATACCAAGTTCAAAAGGATTGAACTTGGATACTCAGCCTGAATTATAAGTAATCTGACATACTGATTTGGGGAGCAAGACTACATTCTAAAGTTTTAGGCAATGTAAATCTAATCCATAACACAGTAATGAATTTTCCCATCTGAGTATTAAGGGCATTCATATAAATGAATTACAGTCTAGAAATTAATTAATTGATCATATTAGAAGAATTAATAAGAGCCTGCTGGTCCATCTGCACATGAAAATGCTAGTCAGTAGACATTTGGTTATAACCTAATCTGTTTTGATTTGTTTTACCATCAAATTATTTTGGCCTCTATTTGTTCACCTTCATCTTTGGAAGTCCCTTCATACACATCACATAAAAATGAACAAGTAAACTTGCACATGTGATTTTAAGGGGCTATCTTTTTCAGAAATTTTGCATTTATTTAGAGCAATAATGTAAATGCATAGAGACACTGTTGTTCAAAAAAATAATATTTTTTAATCCAATCCCTTAATACAAAGAAATCAGTGCAACTAATAACTATTCAGTGAATAGTGTAACTGCAAATAAAAAGGTCCTCATTTACTGCTACATAGCCTGGGTTGGGAAGATCCCCTGGAGAGGAAATGGCAATCCACTCCAGTATTCTTGCCTGGGAAATCCCATGGACAGAGGAGCCTCGTGGGCTACAATCCTTGGGGTCACAAAAGAGTCAGACACAACTGAGTGACTAAACAGCAGCAACAACAAGAAGAAGCCAAAGGACTTGCTAGCATTAACCTCAATCTAATATTTCAGACACAGGGATTAGGAAGAAAACGAGTTTATAGCTTCAGATACCACTGTCAACCAGGTCTGGGGTTCTACAGGGCCATGGCAGCTCACTTCACTGAGTGAAGCAATCCACCATTTTGGTGGGTAAGAAAAAGCATTGACCTATTTATTATATTTTGGATATACATTTTTTTTCTTCCTCCTTTTTCTAGAGAACAAATATTTAGTTACTCTAAACTTCCGGCTTTTGACATCAAGGAGACATTCTCAATGTTACTAATGGTGCAGAAAGAAGAAAAGAGCCTGGTTCTGAGGCAGGAGACAGCAACTGGAATCTCAGCTCTACTACTTATTTCTTATCTGTAACAACCACTTGAATAAAGTTGCTATGAAAGTGGAAAGGTAAATTGCATAGAACAGTAATTGGTATAGAAGAGATCACTGATATGGTTGAGGTAACTATTATTGTTGTTATTAGTACCATCACTATTACTATTATTCTACTTACCCCTGATTAAGTCCTTACCCTATTTTCCAGCAATTCCAAACTTCCATCACTTTCTTTAAATCCTCTAGCCAAACTCAAATTCCTAACTTTCAACAAATGACTCACTTTTGTGCTTGATAGAGAAAACAGACACTAAGAATTCCTTCAATTTCTTTTATGTCCCTAGACATTCTCATGCACCCAAACTTGCCTTTTCTTTTTCATTCTAGAAGAAGCAGGTTTTTCCGCTAACCTCAGGCTAGTAATAAGTGCCCAGTAATTGCCAGTCACTATCATCCTCTCTTCCTCAATAATAGGAATAGGAATGTCCAAACTCCACATTACAGAGATCGGTTGATGCTCCAATTTTAGGATTAGCAACTACCAACACTCACGTGATTATGGAGAATGGCTACTGATTTTACAGGAATTGATTACTCTCTTCTTCATCCTCAAAGTCCATTTAGCTGACATAATGGAGATCAAGTTCTCATAATAACTACTGGTTCAAACTCACAGAAATAGGAAGTAGAATGGTGGTTGCCAGGGGCTGAGGGGAAGGGGAAATAGGGAATTTTTTAATGGGTAAAGAGTTTCGATTTTGCAAGATAAAGTTTTGGAGTCTGTTTGCACAACGATATGAATATACTCAACAGTACTTAACTGTATACTGAAAAACAGGTAAAATGATGTTTTATGTTATGTGCTAATTTTACCACCACAACTTATATATATACATTGGAGAAGGAAATGGCAATCGACTCCAGTATTCTTGCCTGGAGAATTCCAAGGACAGAAAAGCCTGGTAAACTACAGTCCATGGGGTCACAAAGAGTCAGACACGAGTGAGAAACTAACACTACACTACTGTATATATACATACAGATTGGTTCCAGCTCAGGGCCACCCCACTAGGACCTCTGACAACCACTGCCTTGAATTCATTTTCTGGACCCCTATTCAAATTAGGGTGAAGGTTCATTTAGCCATTTCAGTTTGTTCAAGTAAATTTCTGGCCAACATCTAGATAGAAACTTATATAACCTGTGTTTTTATGAAAAATAAAAAAGATGGCATGTACGGATGTATGAGTTGGAGCATCAAGACAACTAGCACCAAAGAATTGATGCTTTTGAACTGTGGTGCTGGAGAAGACTCTTGAGGGTCCCTTGGACAGCAAGGAGATCAAATCAGTCAATCCTAAACGAAATCAACTCTGAATACTCATTTGAAAGACTGATGCTAAAGCTGAAGCTTCAATACTCTGGCCACCTGATGCAGAGCTGACTGACCCTGATGCTGGGAAAGACTGAAGGCAAAACGAGAAAAGGGCGGCAGAGGATGAGATGATCAGATAACATCACTGACTCAATGGACATGAATTTGAGCAAATTTTGGGAAATAGTGAAGGACAGGGAAGCCTGGAGTGCTGCAGTCCATGGGATCACAAACAGTCAGACAGGACTCAGCGACTGACTAAACAACAAAAAACATGGCATGTTGTTGAGGTATTTTTTTTTGTGAGGGGAGGGTCAGGATTGGATTCATGGAGATAACAAGTACAGCATCTGCATCCTCCACCCAGCAGAAATAAGTATTAAAATAATTCTCCAAGGACACTATTCATACTCCCAGTGGAATGATCTAACGTCAATGTATAGGATGCTTGGGACAGAGATATGGAAGAGAACAAACCTGTGGTAGAAAGCTCTCTGAACATACCCTGCTTCAGTAAAACTCATCAAACGCTGACTCATGTTGTAGGAAAAAATCTGACTTGAGATGCAAATATTTATAAAAACTATGGTTTAAAAGACCATCTATTTTTAGGGGGAAAATATGCAGTAAATCTAATAGCAACAAACTAAAATACAGGGTGAAAAGATAATAGTAAACCATTTCAACCAGGATAAGAAACTGTACTTTTGAGGGTTATTTTTAAAATGTAAAGTATTTGCTCTTTACCTCAAGATGTTCAAGAACCATTATATAGAGAACAGAGAGTGTTAAACATGTGCAAACACATACAAACAAAGCTAGGTTTGGCTGTAGTCACAGAACCTACCTGTAGTTTCGGTGGTACAACTCCCACTCACCTCATGAAGTAAGGGACATTCTCTCAACACAGAGCCATACAAAGTTAACACTAGAGAGGTCTTTGGAGATAACATTATTCTAACACACACCCCTTGTTTCACAGATGCAGAAACTGAAGCACTGAAAAGATAAGTGAAATCTAAGTACAAAAGAAATTAGGAGATCCCAGCATTCAGTAACTTTCTAATATACCAACCTCAATCTATAAAAAGATGTGATGGTGGTAACAATCTTTAAAAGAACGATTCACAATAGCCACAAATCATCACAAGCCCTGGGGACAAAATTACAAAACTGTGTGAAAATTTTATGGAGAAAACTGCAAACGTTAGTAAAGGACCTAAAAGAAGATACACACTATGTCCGTAGGCCTCAGTGCCTAATTTTGAAAAGACCTCAGTTCTCCCCCTTGCCCCTAAATAAGCCACACTGTAGTCTCCCTTCCAAATAAAACTACAGTAAACAAAAGAATGTTCTTCTATGTTGTGGTGATAATGCCAAGGGCACAGAGGGGAAAAAAATATGAGGATAAGCCAGGAAAATAAGTCATTTTACCCAAGCAGTTTGAACTTTAAACGCAAGTTTCTAGTCTATGACGCCTAGACAGCGGCACCCCTCCTTCCACACGCATTATTTCTGCAAGTTCAAAGGTCCCTCAGATGATCTGTGTTGTCTTGCAATTCTCTACATTTGTTTTTAAAATCAGTAAAGGTTTTTATTTTTTTTTTCCGGAGTTCACACTCTCCGTAAAGGTTTTTAAAATGGTAAAGTGAACTTTGGAAACAACCTGGGCAGGCCAGTAACTATTTAACATTGTAACTTCACAGCTCACCACATACTTAAAGTCTGCACAGACCTGCATTTGAGCATTCTGCCAGAGTGCTTCTTGAAAACACCACCAATACAAACTATCCTTCTAAGCCCCTGAAGATCAAGAATAACAAGATCAGCGCAGTACTGCCCCCCACCCCCACCCCCAGAACCAGGACCAAAAAGATACAGATTATAAAATCCTAATAAAAGTTACAAACTAAAAGAAAGGCAACTCAAGTTATCTTCAGTTAGTAGTCTAAAGATAAAGAAGGGAGTACTGAGAAAATTAAAATGAAAATGAAATCTGACCCTGTGGAATTAACTTTAGATTACTGTGGGTTTCCAACTAAAAATTCCATGTGGAGATTTTGACATATAAAGAAAGAAGAGTCAGGACCATTAACAACTAAATCTTTAACCTAAGCAAGATAGTATCTGACAGTTTAACTCAAAAGGTAACTAAAAAAACACACAAAGGGCTTAAGGTTTAAACCTTACTGCAAACTGGGAAGTAAGCAATTGAAACTTCTAATAATTTCCAAGTTTCTTTAATATTTTATTACATCAGATTCAAAGATGCTGAAATTTAAATTTCAGTTTGAAGACAGGACAAAGGTTTTTTTCCCCCCTCACTCAGAAAAAAAGAAAAAAAGGAAACAGTAGACATTCTCTGAGAAGGCAGTTAAGTCTGCATTTTAACGGTGCAGTCATGTAAAGAAAAGTCTGTGGTTGGATGCTTGGCAAGCAATACAACAGTGTTTACTATTAACAATATCGATCACTGTAGGGCTCTGGACTAGCCAAGGAACAACTCATCTGCACCGAATCTACGAGTCAGAGGGGAGAACTTCCCTGAGTAAAAAACCACTATAGAGGCCAAGTGTCTAGACTTGAGAAAGGGGAAACTTGCCAATATCAGAGAGCTTCCCCTAATCAAAGAATGAACACTTTTCCCTCTTTGAGAGAGAACTGGAGAAAATGCTATGAATGAGACCCAACGGTCTGAAAGCTAACCAACGTTGGGTATGTCCTCTATATATGAATGAGTAGAGCAACAAGTCTAAAACTCACTGGCCTTCAGAATACAGATTTGAATATTTCAGTATAACAGGACAGATTATTTTATTAAAACAAATATTTAAAAGTACATTTTAAAAAAACCATTATTTCTCTAGTTTCTTCAAGAACATAGGCAAAAAGCCCAGTGAACTATATCCCTAGAATCAAATAGGAATAATCTCTTTGACAGGCTCCCAATTCTTGAGCCTTATTTTTCCTTAAGGCTCTCTCTCTCTCTGCTTAGGTTGCTATTCAATCACTCCTTCCAGACCCAGATATTTCCAGTCAGACTGTAACAGCTTCCATGTCTGTATCTCCAGGCTTCACATTTCCAACCATCACCCCCTGGATATCACTCTCATGTTCTCCATCATAATGTAAAGTTCAGTCCATCCATAATTAAACTGATCACATTTTTTCTTCCCCTGTCAAACCGCCTCTTCTGCTCTGAATTCCCTTGTCACCTAAAAGCATTGTTTGGATAAAGCAATATTTAATCTACTTACCAAAAGTCTCCTGCTTCACCTCCCCAAACCTTTAATCCCTCACATTCCAAAAATGACAGAAAAAGTGTTTCTATCATGAAAACAGTATCACAAAATAATCACTACTATTTAACAGGTAAGACTTCTGTGTGAAGTACTAGGCTTTATATATATTATCTCATTCAATCTAATCCTCAAACTAGTTTACTGAGGTAGGCATTACTATGCTTGTTTTACCAATGAATTATCCAAAGCCAGAGAAATAGCTAATAAGTGGAAGACTAGGAGTTCAATATCAGATACTAACTTAATCACTATATAAAACTATATATAGATTTTAAATTGAGGTAAGGGGGGAAACCAAGTATAATTTGATCACCCAAATAACTAATTCATCACTTACCATACAGTTTCAGTCATGAAGTACATATAATTTTATATTATTAGAGATGTACTCTCAAAACATGAATCTAATCTAAAAGACCAAATAAAAAATTGTATTTTGGTGATTGCTTATTGCTTAAATGATAAAGTCAAATAGTAATTAACAATCTGCCTCCAACCTGAGTTTCAATTATATCATCCAATATTCTCAGCTACTTACTGCCCGCTTCCGCACTCCCCATACTTTTTGGCACTAAACAACGTACACAGTAATTCTCATTCAATCTCCTAAGACCGGGTCTGTGATCAGTTTTTAATGTGTTAGAGCCTGACTTCTTCAGGCAAAATTAATTCCTCTCTCTCCTTGCTGCTAGAGCAGATTTGTCATTTCTAACTTATAGCACACACATCTATGTACCTATCCACTCATACACACACATCATCAAGTTATTATAGGTCCCAAAATAGGGAGTCATCTTATCTTTTCACATATTTAGACACACATACAGAAACTTCATTTATTTTGCACCTATAGGGAGAGGCATTTGTGTAGTAATTTTTACTATTTCTTCCTTTCTTATCCACTCCTTACCTACATACAATCCATACACTCATGTTTTTTAGTTAAATTACATTGAGGCCAAGGTGAAATATTTCCAAATATAAAAGTAAGTGATAGGGCAACTACCACTACAGCTAGGATCACCCATGTAGCACCTAATACATATTAACTGTACAAATTGTTCTGTTTGTATTTAAAGAAGTAGGGATCTTCATTGTATGTTAGGTAGAAGAAATGGCCACTTCTGCCCAGGACACTGCAGTAACAGGGTCAAGGAATTGGGATTCAATAAGTATCACTAAAAGACCAAATGGGAACAATAGATTTTTAGATCTTTACTTCCTTTCTCTTCCCAACAGTAACAGAAATGCTCTTCATAGACACAAATTGATTAAAAACAACCGAATATCTTATAGTAACCAAACTATGCACACTATTTTCACATTATTTTCCCTCCACAAGACCTTGCATTACTAAAATATTTTCATCATAAAATGTCTAGTTTAACTGGAAAACATTTACATTTCTTTATTACTGTTTAACAACACCACAAAGAAGACACTATAGACAAAAGAATAAATGTTGCCTTTTTATGGCAGAAACCCTGAAACCCAAAAACACAGGTTACTTAGCTTCTATAAGCAATTTCTTTTCTCTCTCTATCCTTCTAGTATATTCTGAGAAGCATCAGGAATGGAGACTTAAGAAAACATATATATTCTTCCACTGCAGACCTGAAGCAATGAGGCGGGGGTTAAAAACCAAGTGATGGGGGCGATGGGGAGAGAACAGAGGGGTGTAAGACATCAGCAGGGTGCTAGGGAGGCCAGGCTGCCAAAGAAACCAAACAGTACAGAATAAGAGGGGAAAACCTTTAGTGGGAAAACCTCTGAAATGCTTTTACAGGGGCTCAAACCGCTGTCCTAAAAGATGTGCTGCAGAGACCAACTGCCATGAAGGACAAAGGGGCCTAGAGAAAGCACACCAAACGCCAAGCAACGGCCTCTTATCAATTACGCAGCAACATCAACAAGAGGGACTGTGGATGAACTCGGAATCCGCCATGACTCTTTCAGCTACTGAATCCCAAAATGTGTGTGTTATTTTTTTGAAAGAGCTTCTGTCAGCTTAGCATTTAATTAAGTATAAACGGTATATTTAAACAGATATAAAAACCATTACTGTTCATATAATCTGAGCCAGGTAAAGAAACTCAGCAAACCAGAGACACTTGTAAAATTCACTAGCCTTCCCTCTTCTTTAAAGTCCAATCTACAGTTGTTTTGACTTGTCACAGTTTAGAAGGAAAAAAGTGAAATTACAAAGTATTATTTACCAGCCACCAGTGGTTTACTGGTTTTGAAAGAGTCTTAAATGTGTGAACCTACTTGAAATCTTCAAGCCAAACCTTTGTTCTAAGGCCACTAAATTGTGTTGTAGTTAAGGAGATATGGAATTAATAAGGGGAAAAAATTACACAGAAGAAAAGAATGTTCAGTTTCTTTTCTCTGGAAAACATAACATTTTAGAGCACGGTGGTTAAGATCATGGTTGCTGAAGCCAGACTGACTACTCCACTCCTTATTAGTTTTGTGACCTTAAGAAAGCTTCCTGCCCTTCCTGTGCCCAGTTTTCTCACCTGTTAAGGTAAAGAGAGTAATAATATCTAACTCACAGGATAGCTGTGACGTTTAAGTGTAATACTGATCAAAGCACTTAGGACAAACAGTGGTTGGTAAAGATTCAATAAATGACCACAAATTCCTTTGAGCTTATCTAATTAAGCTCCTCATCTTGATCATGGTAATATATACTGGAAACCTGTAATATCACTGTGAGACTACACTTCCTAAAACTCTCCTTTCACAGTGCCTCAGGAACTGTGTTTACTCACAGACTCCAACTACGAATCTGGCTTTCAATACCCTCTGACACCTGTCCCCACTTCTCCTCCAATTACTCCCCCAAACAATCAGTTTTAGTCCGGCTACTCTTCACTCGGCTTCATACAGAAGACACCTTTTTGCTTCTGCCTTTGCAGCAACTATAGTCTTTTTAAAAGATCTACTTTCCAGGCACCTCTTACCACTACTTTCTACTTGTACAAATATTAACCTTTTTTTTTTTTTTGCAAAGCTCTTTAAATGACCAGCTAGAGAAAGGTGCTGAATTCTCATTTCTGCTTCTGAAAATATTAACTGCTAATACCCTTCCAGAACACAGTTCAAATTCTTTGAGAAGACTCCAGTACTTTGACCTCTGAGTGATCATTCCTAATCCTCTCAACAACCTAGCTCCTGAGAATAAACTGACTGCTCGCTACTTGTATCTGGTCAGTTCCAACTACGCCAGGTAACAATCTTAAGGGCAGGGACTAGGTCTTCCCTTAAACGTCATCCACAGGATCCAGCAAAATGCTGTGCGCCTGATACATCTTTCACTCACTTGTTTTTAAATTGAAAATAAGAAACAAAATCTTGTTCAATAAACAGTAATCTCCTAATTCCACAGTATAGCTTAACTCTAAGAAAATGGAAAATATTCTCTTAAAAACATTTAGGATCAGAAAAATATCAATTTATATATAAAACTTGCCCAAACCCAGTGGCATGAGAAGAGGCAGATTCAATGGGATGAAAATCATGGCATTTCTCTCTCCTTGATGTAAAAAAAAAAGCCTCAGAGATCTATTTCACTATTCTTAAGTTGCTAATGGAAGCGTGCAAATCCATATTCTCTAATCAGTACCACATTCATTCACAGCTACATCACGGATGACCGTTTCACTTTAATTCACTATCAGAATGAAATCCAAGATCTATCCTAATGCAAGCAATCTTACTTCTCCCTGAAGTTAACAACCTGAGGAAACAAGACGCAGAGGAACCACTGGCCACTATTACTACATTACTTCTCCTGAGACGTCTTCGCTGCTAGTATCCTTTCGTTTTGTCATGCACTCGACCCCTTGGCATCTCGTCTGGGATTGACATAAATCCACGCAAACAAGGAGATGCACTGAGCAAAACACTGGTGATATACTCATCTGGATCTAATGGAGCAGGCAGTTTACTAGATAAGCAAACCAGATCCAGGCAAAGAAGACCCTAACCAGCAGACTTTCTCATACTTACATCAATAATTCATTCAACAAACACACAAGGCACTCAATGCATATTGACTTCAATGTACTATATACTATACGTAAGGCACTGTGCTCAGTACTATCGGATGAAAAGTACTTAAATCACAGACCCACTCTATACTGGCTCAAATTTTTAATAAAAGGCATATGACATATATTACTAAAAAAGCAAGTATGTCATTTATTAATTTATAGTTCACTTTGATTCAGAAAATGTTTAAGATAGCGTACATAAATTCACATTGGATAAAACATAAAATGATGAATGGGAAAAAGGAGAAAATGAGATTAGAAAGACAAAATAAAGAAAAAGTAAGAAGTCGGTACCTAAAATGAGAACATTACGACGTTTAACATTTTTCCAGAGTCGGGCAAATGTACAATGTAAAGAAAATAGAATACTGTGATTCTGAAGGAGCAACAGACCTCATCCAGCCAGGTCAGTTAGGGAAGGCTGGTACTTAAAACAGCACACAGTGCCACTGCTGACTAAGAATGCTGACTACTTTTTTAAATAACAAAGCAAAATTGTATACTGTTACCCTAAAAAAGTGTTTATACCAGAGGTTTTTCTAGACAACTCCCAAACAGAATTGATCATCTCCCACATGTGCCCTTTAGTAGTTTATGTAACTATTCTTCAAGGTTTTTTCACTTTCTTTGTAATGCCAAAGCTTAGATCAATGTACCAAGTGCATAGTAGGTGCTTAGTGAATGAATTAATTTAACAAACCAATTATATTCACGGTTCCACTAACCTCTGGGGTAAATTAAAAGTTTTTCCCCCTTTTGCAGTTTTAGAAATGCCCAGGAGACACAGAATAGATTAAGACAGTGGTACCTCATTAGCGTTCAGCGGTAGGATCCTAGGAGGGTACTATATATAATAACCCAAAGATGAGCCCAGGGGCTCAAGGGAAGCAAAGTAAAGACTGACAACCATTGTTTGAAACATCTGGGATTCTTCCTCTTATCTAGGATACATTTTGGATGTAAAGAAAAGTGGATGTTTAAAATCTCAATTTCATCATAATGAGAGTCAGGGACTTCAATCATGATCTTCTAGATAAAGAAACAAAATGGCAGAAAGGTATGGAAAAGGTATGGCTTTCATCATTTCCTCAACAAACCTGAGCCTCAGAAAAGCCCCAGCCTGGCACACAGAAGTCTCATAAACTAGGGCTTTGCTCTAGCACAACCCCAAGATCACTAGACTTTTTCAGAAATAGTCACAGAATCACAAACCCGTATGTGTGCAGTTACAAGAAGTTTTTGCTTGATAAATACAGTAAAAAGATAAATTACTGTCCATATAAAAATAGAAATTTAGCCATAATGCCAAAGTAGTCCAAAAACCTGCTTTTAATGAAACCGAAAGTGGACAGCTAGAGAACTAATTTTATCACTGATCCATTTTGAATAAATCAAAGAGAATACTGACAAGCTATATAGACACTACTACCCTCAAGAACAAAGGGATATGAAATCAAGGAACATTTCAAATCAGAATCCAGATTTTTATAACTAACAACAGTTCTTAGCTTTTACTTCAAAAGATTTATGAAAAAAATATATTTTCACAAACATAAGGAAATCAAAATTGTCTGGAGTTTGACCATATAGATAAAAATGTTAGAACGGTCCTGCAACCATAGGTTCAGATGCAAAGTTTAAAATGTCTTGGTGTTTTTTTTTTTTAATTGGTAGATACAGCTGACTTTTAGGGCTATCACTTCTTTATAGGAAATTGCAATACAAGGACAAGTGTTTGATAATTAAGCCATAGACAGATGTCTGTGTTCCAATTATAGTTCTGAAAAGTATATGTCCACAACTTTTTCTGAAACTGCAACTTCAATTCCTCTAAGATTCTTTAAAATCTGTACTTCTAACCTCAGGGTAGATCAGCAACCACAAATAAATTACAATCCTAACTGCTATCTAGTCAATCCTGATGAACACTTGTTTTTACATCAATTGGAAGTTGAACATATTTGTAGGCTTTATTAGACCAGCAAGAGTATAACCCTGTGAGACAGAGGAGGCAGTTGAATCTCTAAGAAGGTCTTTGAAAAATATTCTTTTTTTTTTTTTTGGCTGTGCTGGGTCTTCGCTGCTTTGTGCAGGCTTCCTCTAGTTGTGGTAAATGGGGGCTGCTCTCCAGCTGTGGTGCACAGGCTTCTCACTATGGTGCCTTTTCTTGTGGAGCACAGGTTCTAGGCTTGTGGGCTCGGAATTGGTGGCACATGGGCCCAGCAGTTGTGGCCTGTGGAGTCTTCCTGGACTAGGGATCAAACCCACATCTCCTGCATTGACAGGTGGATTGTTATCCACTGTGTCTCCAGGAAAGTTCCTAAAAAATAGTCTTGATCTGAGGAAGCGATTCAGTAAAATGCTTCAATTTTCCATGATCTAGTAATATGGTTTTAAGTACAAATCATCTTAGCACACTTTGCTTTAAATTAATGTTTTGACAAAAGAATCCCATAAACTGGCCATGGCTAAAGGTACTACTGCTTTATTGACTATGCCAAAGCATTTGACTGTGTGGATCACAATAAACTGTGGAAAATTCTGAAAGAGATGGGAATACCAGACCACCTGACCTGCCTCTTGAGAAACCTGTATGCAGGTCAGGAAGCAACAGTTAGAACTGGACATGGAACAATAGACTGGTTCCAAATAGGAAAAGGAGTATGTCAAGGCTTTATATTGTCACCTTGCTTGTTTAACTTATATGCAGAGTACATCATGAGAAATGCTGGGCTGGAAGAAGCACAAGCTGGAATCAATATTGCCAGGAGAAATATCAATAACCTCAGATATGCAGATGATACCACCCTTATGGAAGAAAGTGAAGAGGAACTAAAAAGCTTCTTGATGAAAGTGAAAGAGGAGAGTGAAAAAGTTGGCTTAAAGCTCAACATTCAGAAAACTAAGGTCATGGCATCTGGTCCCATTACTTCATGGCAAATAGATGGGGAAACAGTGGAAACAGTGTCAGACTTGATTTTTGGGCTCCAAAATCACTGCAGATGGTGATTGCGGCCATGAAATTAAAAGACGCTTACTCCTTGGAAGAAAGTTATGACCAACCTAGATAGCATATTAAAAAGCAGAGATATTACTTTGCCAACAAAGATCCGTCTAGTCAAGGTTATGGTTTTTCCAGTGGTCATGTATGGATGTGAGAGTTGGACTGTGAAGAAAGCTGAGCACCGAAAAATTGATGCTTTTGAACTGTGGTGTTGGAGAAGACTCTTGAGAGTCCCTTGGACTGCAAGGAGATCCAACCAGTCCATCCTAAAGGAGATCAGTCCTGGTGTTCATTGGAAGGACTGATGTGAAGCTGAAACTCCAATTACTTTGGCCACCTCATGTGAAGAGTTGACTTGTTGGAAAAGACCCTGATGCTGGGAGGGATTGGGGGCAGGAGGAGAAGGGGACGACAGAGGATGAGATGGCTGGATGGCATCACCAACTCAATGGACATGAGTTTGAGTGAACTCCGGGAGTTGGTGATGGACAGGGAGGCCTGGCGTGCTGCAATTCATGTGGTTGCAAAGAGTCAGACATGACTGAGCGACTGAACTGAACTGAACTGAAAGGTACAAAAATGAGGAAAATTAATAATCATTTTTTTCATTGTCACATCATGTGCCCTCAGCTTGCTTGCTAACTTCACAACATAAATGCTTCTGCCAACTGATCAAAAGCTGAGCATCCAATCACCTTTCTATGTTTTTTAAAATACTATTTTATTTTTCATTACAAAGTAATATGGGAAGGAAAGTGAAGTCTCTTAGTTGTGTCCTACTCTTTGCAACCCCATGGACTGTAGCCTACCAGGCTCCTCTGTCCATGGGATTTTCCAGAGTAGAGTACTGGAGTGGGTTGCCACTTCCTTCTCCTGGGGATCGGGGATCTTCCCAACCCAGGGATCAAACTCAGGTCTCCTTCATTGTAGGCAGACACTTTTACTGTCTATGCTTATTGTATAAATTTTAGAAAATGCATATCAAAAAAGAAGAAAAAAAATTACTAATGTTACCACTCATGGAATGCAATCACTGGCATTTTTGTGAACAGCAGTCTGTCACCTGCTCAATGTTTTCCTCCTCAAGCACAGCTCCAGCATCTCCCCGATTTCTTCCAGGCCCACCTGGATTACCTATACAACACTTCACCCTCAATTCCTTGATTATGTCTGTAGTTTTTTCCTACATGCATAGCTGCCAACACAAAAGTGAAACTATATTATACATACTTACCATATGGAATATGCTTTTCCACTTAAGAACACATATTGTTTATCTTTCAATGTCTTTAAATAGTTTTCTACAACATTTGAAAATGTGTCATAATCTAAAATTGCTCTTCCAGGATCAGACTTCTTGGGTTTGGTTTTGTTTCATTTTGTTGCTATTCCAAACAATGTTGCAGTAAACATTCTTATGTGTACATTTTTGTTTTGACCTACAACTAGTTTTACCGGCTTCCCTGGTGGCTCAGCCTTAAAGAATCCATCTGCAATATAGGAGTTGCAAGAGACACAGTTTTGATTCTTGGGTCGGAAAGAACCCTTGGAGGAGGGCACAGCAACCCACTCCACTATGGAGAATCCCATGGACAGAGGAGCCTGGCGGGCTACGGTCCACAGGGTCACAAAGAGTCCGATCGACTGAAGTGACAGCACACACGCACTTAGTTCCATAAGACAAACTTCTAAAAATGAAATCGCTAAATCAAACAGAAAGCTGAGCGCCGAAGAACTGATGCTTTTGAACTGTGGTGTTGGAGAAGACTCTTGAGAGTCCCGTGGACTGCAAGGAGAGCCAACCAGTCCATCCTGAAGGAAATCAGTCCTGAATATTCATTGGAAGGACTGATGCTGAAGCTGAAACTCCAACACTCTGGCCACCTGGTGAGAAGAACTGACTCACTGGAAAAGACCCTGATGCTGGGAAAGATTGAAGGCGGGAGGAGAAGGGGACGACAGAGGATGAGATGGCTGGATGGCATCACCGACTCGATGGACATGAGTTTGAGTAAACTCCGGGAGTTGGTGATGGACAGGGAGGCCTGGCGTCCTGCGGTCCATGGGGTTGCAAAGAGTCAGACACGACTGAGTGACTGAACTGAACTGAACTGAACTGAAAACAAAGAGAACTCACTTTTAAAGTTGTTGACACATTGTGGATATGTACTATACTGAAGCTGTGCCTATCTAGTCCTCTGTTCCCACAACAACACTGAGTATGAACTCTTTTTAAATAAAGTCTTGCCATTTTGGGAAACAAAAATGAATATCACTGTAACTGGCATTTCTTTGATTATGGGTGATATGTATATAAGGTATATCTAATATTAGATAATTGTATTTTCTCATTGCTGTTAAAAATTTCTATCAGCTCACTTTTAGTTGAAAAGCCTCTTTGCCTGACCTCTGAATTTTAGCAGACTTACACAAAAGGGGAAAGTACAGCATAAAATAACACTTCTGCTATTCCTGTCTTTGAAACTATTTCCTCAAACCTAATGTTGGGAAAGATAATGTCTATGCTCCAATATAGAAGGCATAGACAAGAGAGCTGACATAATACCTTGAAAAATAAAATCTATCTGCAATTAGCTACACACTGTTAGAGTTTATAAATCAGATCAAGCCACTTGGGGATTTGTTTGTTTTTTAACTACTTTCCTAGACATCCCTTTCAAAATCTTAAGTGCATTTTAATGCACAATCCTGTCATGGAGCCAATAAATTAAAAAACAGGAGTATCAACTCTCTTCAAGGCTGTCATATTACTAAAACATTAATGACAAAGCATCATATTAAAGTGATATGTCTTATAAAAGTAATATCAAATCCCATTACATTACAACTGATTCATCTCGTTACCCTGCCCAAACCAACCTGAAAGACAAAGTCGTTTTCAGGCTCATGATTTTCTCTAACATGTCCGACTCATTCAGACACTGAATGAGCTGGCCAAGGCCAGCTCCAAAGTGATTGCTTAGTTTTTAATGAACGCATTTCTTGACATTTATTAATGTACTTAACATGATGCCAGCATAGCTGGAGGGAAGATAACGAGTCCAATGAGATCATTAGGCATTGACACCAGATTACAGTAACATTAGGAAATGACAACAGGTTGCTTAGCAGCAGTTTTCCAAATATATTCACATGAAATAAAAATGACAGTAATCTTCTCCACAGAGAATCACAGACTAAAATCTATTCACAAAACAGCATTCATTGATCTTTCAGCAAAGGAGCTCAACTAAAGAAGTCTACCTTCTTGGCAAATTTTCCTATAAATAGGAACTAGAATATGGGATATCACTATTCCGTCTCCCCAAAGTTCTTCCACCATCAGATGGTTCTGGGAAACAACAGGGAAACCTTCTTGTCCACAGAGGTTCATTGTCACTCAAATATACTACTATCTAAGTCCATGTCATAACTCATTTCCACGTCATCTTTCAATGTATGGAGAATGCAAAAATTAATCAAGGAAAACCTCACTAAAATGGAGTCAGGAGGCCAGAAGGGGGAGCTCTCATGCACGTCCCACTTATTACCAGTCCTGAACGCAGCAGAAAGGGATGTACTCTGCATCCCCGACAGGAGGTGCCACTACTACTTGCCAGCAGGAGGAAAAAAGATTTCCCTTCAGCAGGCAACAGCTCAGTGAGTGAGGGACTCACAACTCAGCAAATGAAAAGCCATTATACTTCAAATTCCTAGTTTCCTCCAATGGATTTTTTGGTATATAAGGTGCCCCTCCCAACTTCCCCTTCTCCTCTATAAAAGAGTTCCCTCTCCTTTGCTTTACCAGCCTATCATTTGTGGTTCACCACAGTTGCATGCTCCGAATTGCCGTTCTTTGCTACTCCCAAATAAACCAGTTTTGCTGGTAAAATAACTGGCTGTTCTATTCTTTTAGGTTAACAAGAAGAATTTGGCATCTGTCTCTGCCTTTTCCAGCCTAGTTACAACCACTCTAGGCAACTTCCCATAACTATGACCATACTGCCAAGGACTTTTATCTCCATTCTGCTTTGTTGCCCAATCCCAATCCTGTATTAGTCATAATCCATAACTACTCCAAGTCTTGAAATCTGAAAGTCCAATATCTGCATCAAGTTAGGCAGACTTTTCTAATTTCTAACAATCATAATGCTTGTCCTGCAAAATTAAGAGAAACAACTAACAAGCCTTCAAACAAGCGCTCAGAACTCTGTTAATTATCGCCGCCCACCCACCACGCCCCCCCCACTGCTCCCCTCACAGCAACAGCGACAGACATTCTTCAATCTCATCAGCGACTTCAATCGCTCGTTTGGCCCTTCCTCTTCCCTGTTCTCCCAACCGCAGTTTGTCTTCTCAGAGAAAAGTTCCTAAGACAAGTGTCACCAGTGCCACCTCCTCACCTAGCTAACACCCAGTTCCCTGGAATCTACCTCCCACCCCAACTACTCCACTGAAACTCTCCTCACAAAGGTCATCAACTGACCAACTAATACCAAATTCAGTAGATACTTCTCAGTCTCTATCTTAACAACTTGCCAGCGGTATCTGACAAAAATGACCACTTCCTTCTTTGAAGTCTTCCTTCTGCTTCAAAAAATAAAACAAACAAACAAAAAAACCCTCCCCTACCTCTCTGGCACCTCCTTATTATCTACTCTATTCCTCCTCCTCTCCCAATCCTCCACACAGCAGCCAGAGGGATTTTTCTGAAGATCTAATTTGATCATGACACTCTCCAGCTTAAAACAGTTCACTTGCTCTTAAGCAAACTCCTCCACGTAATTTATAAGGTGACTGTTTAATTCCCCTGGCCTCATTTCTGACAACCCACTTTCTTGCCCTCCACAATTCAGCCACACTAAATGATCCATAGTTCCCCTAAACAAGCTAAGATTTTTCTCTTGTCTACTCCAGCCACTTTCAGATACCATTTCCTCAACTGAAACACTTTGTCTTTCCAACACCCCAAATCACCACTCCTACATCTTGCACAACTTTACTCAGCTTCTACTTACACTTTCCTAAAAAAGGTTTCCCTGCTCCTTGAGGCTGGGTTAAGGTCTCATGCTATCATAAGCTCCCTGTTACAGGATCTGACAACTGCAATTGCCTGTTATTTGTCGAATCTCCCCCTAGACTGGAAGCTCCCTGAAGGCATTATCCTGCTCACCCTGTTAACCCAACATACAACTAACTCTATGTCTGATATACAACAGGGACTTAATAAACATTTCTCAAATAATGAATGAAGTGCACCCTTCTCTGCACCCTTAGGACAATTCCCTTATTCAGGTCATTATTTCTTGTTTGAATGATTACAACAGTCTCCTAATAATGAATGCATCTCCTAATCTATAGTCTCCCTACTTTCAATCCACCTTCCATGATGCCACATGAATTAATAAAAGCAAATTTGATTCTATCTGCCCACTTCTTAAGAGATATCAGAAGTTTCCCCATCACCTATGGGAACAAATCCATAATTCTCAGCATAAAATTCAAAGCTCCTTCAATATCTGGTCTCCGCTAACCTATCCTTTCTCATCGCCTGCCACTTCCTCACACTGTCATTATGCTTTGACCTTATGAAGCCATTTACAGTTTCCAGAACTTAGCATGTTTTTTTGCAAACCTGCCTTTGCATCTATCCTAAATTCCCCTCCCCTCTTTGTAAAGCCTACAGTCTGAACATGATAGTAACATCTAAAAACTTCCTGAGTCCACAGCAGATGCTGACTGTAAGCTGCAAATATAGGGATGAAGTATTAGTCTCCCAAGGCGAGGGTGGGGTGGGGGGGTGGGAATAGCATCTATCTTAGATCATTTCCCCAAACAGAAGTAGAATCTATTTACATACTTAAGTTACTTTCACTGGGGTCCATCTGGGCAACAACTTTTTCACAATGCACATGCAACTTAGTTCATTACTGAGAAAAAAATGCCACATTCCGGAAGAAGAAAACAAGAACATTTCACAATACTGGCTTCGTGATAAATACACTTTAACCTAAAACTTTTTGAAGCAGAATTCTCAATATAATAAAATGCTTGTCACTAGCAGTTCTTTTATGGAGAACATGTGGGAGGAAGGCTTGTCATCTGACAGTATCTACCAGGTTAGCATTATGCAAGTATCAGAAATAACAAGCAGAAAGTACCAGCTACTGTCACCAAAAAGTCTGTATCCCTAAGTGAACTCTACTGTGAAATGAGATGGAAGTTGTGTTTTTCCTGTTCTAAAACCCAACATGTTCACATTCCTTACAGGTAGCCAGTACTGGTAAAGAACAAATTTGCCAGCATGAAAAGCAGTCAGTGTTCCACCTTAAATACACATGACTTGTCGAGTAAATGCTGCCTTTGTAGTAGTTGCTAGAGCAATAACCAACAACAACAACCAAAAAAAAAAAAAAAAGAATTAATCTGACTACTACATTAACATCTCCTTCCCCATGATACTGATTTTTGCTACATTGAGTCTCCTGGAATGATGAGAAATTCACAAAGATTTTATCTAGTCTACACTATTCAAAATATGACAAGATTTATATAGAATCACCAAGTTGTATGTGCCCAACACTCATTCCTCTCTGTTTAATGAGTCGTTCATGAATAAGAACTTTATAAAAGAAAGGCTTGACTCAGGCATATCTACTTCAGAACTCAAGCTCTATGACTTAACTAGTTTTACATTTTGTAAAATTTGCTTAATATCTCTAAGCAGTTTCTTTTAACGTAAAATGAATATAACAAAAGTGCCCAGCTTATGGGCTTCCCTGTTGGCTCAGATGGTAAAGAACCCAACTGAAATGCAGGTAATCCCGATCCGATCCTTGAGTCAGGAAGACCCCCTGGAGAAGGGATAGGCTACCCACTCCAGTATTCATGGGCTTCCCTGGTGGCTCAGACGGTAAAGAAGCTGCCTGCAGTGTGGGAGACCTGGGGTGGGAAGATTCCCTGGAGAAGGGAACGTCTGTCTACCCACTTCAGTACTCTTGCCTGGAGCATCTCCATGGACAGAGGGGCCTGGCTACAGCCATGGGGTCACAGAGAGTCAGACACAAACGAGCAGCTAAGCACAGCACAGCACCGCACCCAGCCTATCGACTCGTTATTAGGGCTAAACTCGCGGCTGACTCTGCAGCCCATGGACTGCAGCCCGCCAGGCTCCTCTGTCCATGGGATTCTCCAGGCAAGAATACTAGAGTGGGTTGCCATTTCCTTCTCCAGAGGATCTTCCCAACCCAAGGATCAAACCCAGGTCTCCTGCATGGAAGGCAGATGCTTTTACCGTCTGAGGCACCAGGGAAGTTCATATTCAACACAATGCCATGTGTAATAGCAAGCACTCTGTGTGTGTGCTTGTGTGTGTGTCAGCCACTCAGTCGTGTCGGACTCTTTGCCACCCCACAGACTGCAGCCCGCCAGACTCCTCTGTCCATGGGCTTTCCCAGGCAAGAATGCTGGAGTGGGTAGCCATTCCCTCCTCCAGGGGATATTCTCAAACTAGGGATCAAATCCTGGTCTCTGCACTGCAAGCAGATTCTTTACTGTCTCAGCCACCAGGGAAGGATACAAGCTATTACTACTATTTAGATTTTGTCGATATATCTATTCTATTGCTTTAGGTAGGTAAACATCACAGGAGGTTATAAATTTCCTCTTTTGGAGAATTTATATTTTGGGAAATTGAATTGCAACAATCCAAGCTGAGAGTCTAATGCTCAAAATGATAAACTGTTATTAAATGTGATATTGTCTTCATCTGGGCATCTAGAGAAATGGTGGAGAAGGAAAAGTAAAAGAAGAAATCAGACTAAGGTATTTATTAAATAACAAAATGCTACCATAGGAGTTGTGTATATTAAAAATCCTCTCCAAACAACTTCCTATCATTAGAAACAAATTGATGGGCTTCCCTGGTGGCTCAGTGGTAAAGAATCTGCCTGCCAGTGCAGGGGACGTGGGTTTGATCCCTGATCTAGGAAGATGCTACATGTCACGGAGCAACTCAGCCCGTGCACCACAACTATGGAGCCCATGCTCTAAGAGCCCAGAGCCACAACCACTGAAGCCCTCAAACCTACAGCCCGAGCTCCACAAGAGAAGCCACCCCAATGAGAAGCCTGCGCACCACAGGTAGAGTAGCTCCTGCTTGCCACAACTAGAGAAAAGCTTGAGCAGCAACAAAGACCCAGCACAGCCATAAATAAATAAAATTATTTTTTCTAAAAAAGGAACAAAATTGGTAAAATACAACCTGAATTAAGCTAGTCTGAACTAACAAAGACTGGAGCTTGTCCTCAGTTAAGCTTTGACAGGTAAGTTCACTGAATTATGGTACCAAGGGTGAAAGGGGAAGGGAGAGGTAAGGGAAACAGGCATTGACACAAACACACTGAAAAGTAAGAGTGAAAGCCACTCAACTGTATCCTACTTTCTGCAGGCCCAGGGATTGTAGCCTGCCAGCCTCCTCTGTCCGTAGAATTCTCCAGGCCAGAATACCGGAGTGGGTAGCTGTTCCCTTCTCCAGGGGCTCTTCCCAACCCAGGGATTGAACCCAGGTCTCCCACATTGCAGGAAGATTCTTTACCGTCTGAGTCACACTACTAGATATAAAATAGATAATGAATAAGAACCTGATGCATAGCACTGGGAACTCTACTCAATACTCTGTAATGGCCTATATGGGAAAAGAATTTAAAAAAAAAAAGAAAAAAAAAGAATGGATATATGTACAACTGATTCACTTTGCTATATGCCTGAAACTAACACAACATTGCAAATCAACTATGCTCCCGTAAAAATTGTTTTTAAAAAGGACACTATCATATAGTCCGCATTTTCTTACTTTCCTCTGCTCCATCTGCCTTTCTTTCATTGATGTGTTTCTTGGCCAACAAACATAAAGACTGGTAGAAAGCTAAAATAAACAAGATCATTTAGAAATCTCAAGACCCTCCAAAAACTGCCCAGTTTTTGAGTCTACTCAACGCAGAGAAATACCTGTTCCATTTAGCAAACTCTCTTTTAAAAGTGGACATTTTCAGATACCACAGCCCAATGGTAAGGAACACAGCCCTCCGCACACTAACCTTCACAAGCTAATACTGGAGTCCCAGAGAAATGCAAATTCAGCCAGCTATATAGTGAAATGGGTTTCAAGTTTAAAATACCCTCTAAAATAAAATGCAAGTACTCAATGAAAGGGTGCAAGTTTGCAAGGAAAAAGACATAAATGACTATCATCCCTGCCATATGGAAATCTGTTGTTCCTCATACTGGCTTAAAGATCCTATTTTCCAGTCTCATTAAATTAGTGACTTTGAAACCTCATGAAGCTACTATTCCCTCCAGGAAACAGAGTGAGTACATATCAGGTGAAATATCCATTTCAGAGAAGCAAAAACTATACCTTGTGAAAACAAGGTAGGATCTTCTCAAGACAACAGGAAGAATGAGAAATATTTGAAAGAACAAGGAAACTTCCTTAATTCAGAAAGAGCAATCTTGTAATCAGTCTGAGATGAAACTAAGTTTAAAAATCAATTAAGCTCTGCTTTCTTTCACTAATATTTTTAGAGGGTCTCTTAAATATTTGCCTTAATAAAGAATTTAATGTTTCTATACTGGTCAGCATCTTTGGAGCCAAGTTTTCTGGTTTTCAGTTTTCTTACCAATTCTAACACAGAGATCTTCATTAATGGAAGAGATTCATTTTCAAACTACAGAAGTCCACGGTACCACCAGCCCCAGTTCTATTATTTTAACATTAAGAACTACTACCAATATTATAACTTGTAAATGGGGAAACTAAGCACCAAGTGGTTCAGAAATTAACCTTAAATTACAAAAGATAATAAGGAACCCTATGAGGGCCAGAACCTGAATGTTCCTTATAAACAGACAGTGGCAAGTTCAGAGTCAGTCAACAGTAGTCAGTGCATTGATTCTTAAGTCCAAACCACTTGGGTTTGAATCCAGCTATGTCACTCACTAAAACTGGGAATTCTGGGGCAGCCACCTTGATTTACTTATCTCTAAAATGGGTATAACAACATCTACTTCACAAACTGACAGAAGAATAAACAAGAGCGTACATATTAAAAATCTTATATTATTATTTTTTGCTGCTTTTGATAACACAAAGTATCATAACCCCAAGGACATGATACTTATACAACCATCAGGTCTAAAATGGCCCTAGGAAAGATGTTTAATCAGGATCAGTCAGGATACTTGTCATGGTATGCATGCCATTCATCCCAGTTGTGGGGTTAGGATGAGGCAATAGGGCAATGAAAATGCATCCAGCAAGGAAGAATCATGATGCCACAATAAAGTAGAGGAGGAAGGAAGGAAGGGGAGCAGAAAGCAGAGGATGATTAATGAGTAAATACAGTGCTCCCTGAACTTTGCTCAAGCTAAAGTAATTAGGTCTGCACTTTCATTTAGAGTCAACTACTAACACAAGCATGCACACACACACTCATGCAGAGGACCAGTGAGTTAGAATACAGGACCCTCTCTTGTTCACTGGCACAACTGGGTTAGTAGCTGTAAAAAATAGAATATAAAATGTAAAACCAGCATGACATGAAACGAACAGAACTTTATTAAGTAAAGGTAAAGGAGAAGACTCAATGGATGCTTCTTATGCAGTGGTAGCTTTGATCTTAAGTGGACAGAAACTCCATTCCTAGCCAGAAGCAGAATCGAGTAAGCTCTACTTTCAAGTGTTGTGGTCAACCTTGGGGGAGGACTGATTTGAAGTCTCTCCTAAATACTCCACTCAAAGTGTACTCAAGACAAAGAAAGGCTCTTTATATTAAACAATGAAGGAGGGAGGTGAGTGAAAGTGGGAAGTAATAAGAGAGAACAGAGTTAAAAGAATAGAACCCAAGATCTTCACAATGTGAAACAAGGAAATGTAAAACACTTCAGTGGGGTAGGTACTGCTGTTTTTGCAAATACAAAGTATTTTGGTTCAGGCTACCCTAAACCCTCACCTGGGGATTGGATAAGAAAAATGCACAGTTGGCATTCTGTTCTATTTTTCCCCCAAAATGAAAACAGCAACTTTCACAGAAAAGCCCTTGTCTCAGATTAATCTTGTTATGGAACATTACACAATTACCACAAAGGAAAAGGAACTGATTTGAAAGGAGTCCTAGCAAAGCCATCAACAAGGGTAGACCAATGAATTCACTGAAAGAACAAACCTGGCATTGGGTTCTTTTTACAAACCTCAAAACTGGATTATTATCCATAATTTACCATTCTTCTGTCAAATCTACTGTGTTCCCTCTGGCACATCCTCTATTATATTATAGCACTGGCTTCCTACTGAAAGCAAAAGGATGAAAAATAATAATCTGGTAAAGTAAACTAAATATTCTGACATACCGACATTTAATATAAGCCTGCTGGCTTTCTCTTCACCAAAACTACTCTCCCATTGCTCATCAATTAGAATCAATAAATCTGTATTGACTCCTCAGGGCTGAGGGAGAGGATCCATGTATGTAGATGCATGGGCCAGTGTACATCCAATCACAGTGATTGTGTGGGTCCTAAGCAACTGGTTTTTCCAGCAGTCATATATGAATGTGAGAGCTGGACTATAAAGAAAGCTGAGCACCGAAGCATTTATGCTTCTGAACTGTGGTGTTGGAAAAGACTCTTATGAGTCCCTTCGCCAGCCAGGAGATCAAACCAGTCAATCCTAAAGGAAATCAGTCCTGAATATTCATTGGAAGGACTGATTCTAAGGCTGAAACTCCAATAGTTTGGCCACCTGATGTGAAGAACTGACTCCTTGGAAAAGACCCTGATACTGGGAAAGACTGAAGGCAGGAGGAGAAGGGGACAACAGAGGATAAGATGGTTGGATGGCATCACTGACTCGATGGACATGAGTTTGAGCAAGCTCTGGGAGTTGGTGATGGACAGGGAAGAATGGCGTGCTGCACTTCATGGGGTCGCAAACAGTCAGACACGACTGAGCTACCGAACTATAAGCAACATTATGTGTCCAGTCCTCTGCACCCCCAGGACTCACAATTATGTTATGGTGTATCACACTAATTTTCAGACTATGAGAATTTTTCCTAGAAATTTCATATTAAGCAAATTCTAAGAGTTTAGAATCTGAGTTCAGTATACTGTCAAGTTGTTCAGTCTCCCTCACTAAAAAAAATACATACCTTCTTCCTTTCAATAACTAACCTATCACTTACGGAAAACATTTTAGAAAGAAACATGTTTACAACATTGTAAAGGAGCTATACCCCAACAGAAAGAAAGATGTTTGGCAGACAGAAAACTCAGTTTTATAAGTTGGGAGGGAGAAAGACATTTAAAAAAAAAGCCTGACTTTGAAAAAAATCCTGAAATACAACCTTTATGGATTTATTGGATTTATTTATTTTATTGGATTTATTCCAAAACAAGTAGAAAATTCAAACTTTAAGCCTAAATGATTGCCAAAGGAAAATAAACTGACATTTATTGCTATACACTTTTTTTTTTTTTCTGGTTTAATCCCTACAAAAGTCCCAAGAGATGAATAAATTATCCCATTTTACAGCCGAGGAATCTGAGGCTGAGAAAAGTTAAGTAACTGGCCTAACATTAAGCTAGAATTTTGAACCCAGTACTTTCTGACTCCAAATTCTCTCTGTTTTCTACTGTAACCTTGCAAACTCATGTTAATAAAGAAGCAAAGGGAAAAAAGGCAAAACTATAAAAAATCAATTCAAATTCTCTATGAGAAGTCAAAACCTGGGATTCAGTTAAGCACACTAAACATGTATGCAATATGTACACTTCCCTAAGAGCCTTTGCTACAGAAAATGACACTATGGTTTCTTTAAAAAGTATATCAATCTCAAACTTCCCTGGTGGTCCAGTAGTTAAAACCCCACCATTTCAATGCAAGGGGTACAGGTTCAATCCCTGGTCAAGAAACTAAGATCCCTCATGCCATGAGGTGTGGTCAAAATATATGTGCATGTGTGTGTGTGTGTGTGTGTGTGCGTGTGTGTGTGTGTACACACACTTCATGTTTCAGAATTACTTCAAAATCCTGTTGGCAAGGGGCTTAATTCTATACAGTTAACACACAAAGTAAGGAAATCAAAATGTTTGATTAAATAAACAAAAAACCAAATCCATCAAGTTGTTATGACTTCTGAACCAGAAAACTTAATTACAAAAAGCTTTAAACTTTTAGCAAAATTACTTTCCTGAAGCATGCTATAAGTCTGCAATTATACCAAGTCCACACAAAGCAACCCAGAAATAATCTATTCCAAAATCAGACCAACCAAGGGTAGGAAGACAAAGATATGAGTTGGTATTTTAAAGAAACTATAAAGGATAAAGTCAAAATTTATTGTAGAAAATGTACCTTTACATAAATGCCATAAGAATCACAATTGCTTTATAGGCCATCAATCTCAGTACACTTATCTAAAATTTTATCCAACTGGATGTTCAACTACTCTTCAAGAATGTTTTATTCAGGTATTATGTTTTAATGCTGAAACGGTACCACTTTTGTCTATTTCTCAACTTCTAGATCAGTATTAATCAATCCTACAAAACTTTACTTGGCCTTCCCTGGTGGCTCAGTAGTATAGAATCTGCCTGCAATGCAGGAAAAGCAGAAGATGTGGGTTCGATCCCTGAGTCAGGAAGATCCCCTGGAGGAGGGCATGGCAACCCACTCCAGTATTCTCACCTGGAGAATCCCATGGACAGAGAAGCCTGGCGGGCTAGAGTCCACAGGGTCGAGAAGAGTCAGACACAACTAAAGTGACTGAGCATGCATGCGCGCATGCAAAGCCCATAAACTGAAGATGCATGTGGGGAAAAAAATTATATTAAAATCATGAAAATTTTAGAATAATGCTAATGACAATAGCTGTTATTAGTTTATCCCAAAAGAGGTTGATTCTGGCTGCCCTGAGAAAAGATCACACCAACATCAAGGGGACAGGGCAGAGAGGCTTCTACCACGGAAGCCCAGTCTCCAAAAAGCCTCTCCCAGACAGGCTTCCCCTCTTCCTTGCTCTGATGGGCCCCTATTTCTGAAGATTAGAGAAGGAAGGAAAGAAAGGGAAGCAAGATAAGGCTTCACTGAACTTGGAATTTACTCTTTCCCTTCTCCTTTCCAAATACCTACAGTACACTCAGCATCCATACTGAACGTTTGGAGATTCTTCTCCACAACAGGATGGTGGGATGAGAAATCTATCTTCTCCAGTCCTGGGGCAAAAGCTGTGGTGGGTGTGCCCTTCACAGAGAGCTGATAAACCAGAGACAAGAAGGCTAGGCTGCTATGTTCTCATGGGTACTGGAGGTGAAGAGTGCAAGACCTGCTGAGAGAATACAAAACCTTACATTTCTCTCCACCCAACCCTCTTCCTGTCCCCAAGGACTATGCCTATGACATCACCAGGTGATGTTTCAGCTTACTTTGGGACTCCTCTGTCTTCTCAGTTGGCTTACTGATTGGGTCATATGCCAACCATGCTTCCACTCCCTGTCCCCAAAGCCCCTGTCCTACTGAATTTTTCCTTTAAGTGTTTAAATACTATTCCTATGGAGGAAGCTCAAGGTTATCTAACCCCACTTCATTAAATTATATGAGTCAACCTGAAAAATGACTGCTATGTTTTTTAAAGAAATATATCTATATACTTTAGAGATGAAATCTGAAATCCCCGCTCACCCCACCCCCTTTTCCAAGTTGAGGCTGTCTGTATAAGTTTTGTACTAAGATTGCAGATGTGTTGCAAATAGATTAGTCAGGCTAAACCACAATGAGGTGAGAAGGAGTAATAAAAAGGAAGGCTGAATGGGACTGTTCAAACACGCTTATATGAGTATTTACGGGTGTATTATGATTACATTATTAAATCCAAGAGATAGTTTTGGGTGAGTCATTGTTTTGTACCATTCAGAGAAGAGCTTCTTTCCAACGTTACATAAAATTGAGAGTGGACTATTCCTAAGTGGTTATTTTCTACAGAAATTAAACAGAGAAACTTCTTGTTACCCAGAATCAGAAATTCTGCTGAGATTGGTGAGATTCACAAAGAAGTCAACATCATTTATCAGCCACTTTTGGGCACGGAGAGAAGCTACGGAGGCTTCATCCATACATAAAATTCTGAAAGGTGTAACTGAACAACTACCATAGAATGAGGTTTCCTGATTAGTAGTTTGACTGTCAATACAACCCCAATGTGGATATCTCTCAAATTCTTAAAGAACTTTCTTATGCTGTCAAGGGCCAAACAACATCATTTATTAAATCAGAGCATAGAGTCAATGGCCTCCGTACAGGCCTATAGAAGAGCTAGAATCCTCATTATACAATCAAACTTGAAAGAGTTAACTTTTCCAAAACTGTCTGTGTCTAGCCTTTTATACACTGTTCTGTGCTTAGTCACTCAGTCGTGTCCAACTCTTTGTGACCCCATGAACTGTAGCCTGCCAAGCACCTCTGTAACCTATTTTCTCATCCTTTTTTAATGCTAAGCTGATACATTTGCTGTCCCTAAAGATGACCTGTATTTTCCAACCTTTCTTTCATTGCCCTGTCTGGAATTCCGTCCCCAAGTCTCTTCCCATATGTAAACAGAATCCTTCTCACAGCTCAATCCTAGCAGCCCTTCTCTGACTATTACTGTCAACCAAAGGTTCTCTGTCCCTCCTCACAAATCCTGCAAAGGTCATTACCTAGATCACTCATTTGGATACTGAGTAATACAAAGCAGTCAATATTATATTTTCAACAGAAAAGATTTTGGAATGAGAAAAGCCCTTAAAAATCATTATGACTAGCAGGTACCCAACTTTTTCATCACCAACAATATTTTTTGTTATTTCACACCTTCCCGCTACCCTTGCTTATCATCACTCTTTGGCCTCTTAGTTGACATCTGAAGTTTGGGGTTTTTTTTAAACTATCTACTAAACTACAATTATCAATAAACTAAAAGTTTACTTTTTTTTTTTTTAAGGTATTAAAGGCTTTTATCGTAAATCAGGAACTTCTTTCTTTTCAACTCAGTTCCCACACAGAAAGGATATACAGGAGTTTGGAATTAACAGATACACACTACTATATATAAAATAGATAACCAACAAGGGTTTACTGTATAGCAGAGGCAACTGTACTCAGTATCTTGCAATAACCTATGGTGGAAAAGAATCTAAAAAAGAAATACACATGGTCTTCCCTGGTGGTTCGGCAGTAAAGAATTCAACTGCAATACAGAAGACGCGGGTTCACCCCCTGGGTCGGGAAGATTCCCCTGGGGAAGGAAATGGCAACCCACTCCAGT
This sequence comes from Cervus canadensis, assembly GCF_019320065.1. NCBI lineage: Eukaryota > Metazoa > Chordata > Mammalia > Artiodactyla > Cervidae > Cervus > Cervus canadensis. The sequence goes on from NC_057396.1 coordinate 24,742,803, forward strand.
ATTCTTGCCTGAAGAATCTCATGGACAGAGGAGCCTGGTGGGCTATGTCCATAGGGTCGCTCGAGTCAGATATAACTCAGCAACTAACCACCACCAACCATGTCTGTGTGTATGTATGTGTGTATATATATTTTTTTCACCTGAAACTAACACAGCATTGTAAATCACCTATATTTCAGCTAAAAATTTTAATTAATTAAAAAAAAGAAAGGACATAAAAACCAGTTAAAAACAAAGATACCTGATACTTTGGTTAACTCACACAGTTTAAACATGGCCCAAAATGCATAATTTCTCTCAGCTCTAAAAGGAAAAAACAGCTGCCAGTGCTATTTACCAGATTCTGAGGAACCAAAATCAAGAGCCAGTGACTTAGGCCAATCCCCTATTTCACAGGTAAGTGAAAACATACATTTCAAGAAGGAAAAGAGCAGCCTAAAGTCATAAAGGGAATGTTGCACTAGGCCTCTAGGATGAAAGGTAAGTCACTAGATTCTCAGTCCAGTGTTCTGTTTATTATATGATACTGACTGTTGAGGGCCTCAGCCACACAAACAGAATGCAGATTATTTTAGGGAAGGACCCCTGCCTGACATATCTTTGTATCTTCCACTGACTCTTCTATATCACTGAAGTTACAATGACTTCTTAAGTCACTTGAAAAAAAAAAAAGTGAAAAAAGCCTAAAGTGAAGTCGCTCGGTTGTGTCCAACTCTTTGCAACCCCATGGACTATGGTCTGCCAGGGTCCTCTGTCCATGGGATTTCCCAGGAAAGAATACTGCAGTGGGTAGCCATTGCCTTCTCCACAGGATCTTCCCAACCCAGGGATCGAACCAGGTCTCCTGCACTGCGGGAGACTCTACTATCTGAGCCACCAGAGAAGCCCATCACTAATTACGTCTAATCAACTAATACATAATGATCTAGTCATTTCAACTCTTAAGTAATTTAAATGCTAAAAACGAAGCAATAAAACATTTAGAAGATAATATTAGAGGTTATCGTCATGACTTAATGTCACAAACAAGACACAGAAAGCACTAATCATAAAGGAAAATACTACTAAATTTCATTACATTAAAATTAAGAACTTGTTTATCAAGATATCATTAAAGAGTGAAAACCCAAGTATCAAAAAGGAAAAAAGATCTGTTTCAGATACAAACAAAAAAAGGGCTCATAATAAAGAACCATCACAAGCCAAGAGAAAAAAGACAAAAATAACCAAACAGAAAAATCTACAAGAGACTCAGACATCATAAATGATCAATAAACTCATGAAGAGGTGCTCCTATTATTAATCAAGGAAATACAAACTAAAGCCACAGTGAGATACCACAACATTCCCATTATACTAGCCAAAGTTTTTAAGTCTGACAATAACAAGTGTTGAAGAAGATGTAGAGCAACAGGAACTTTCCTATGTCACTGGTGAGAATATGAACTAATACCTGTCTGAGAAAAAGCTGGACAGTATCTAGTAAAACTGAAAAGAAGGCAATCCCATGACCTAGTTAGTAATAACTCCATTTCTGGGTATTTGTCCCAAAGAAACAATGATGATATGTACCAGAATACATATACGAGAACGTGCTTGCCAGCAAATTCAAAATAGCTACAAACCAGAAACAACTTGAAATGTCCACCAACAGTAGAATGAATAAACTGTGATATAGTCATGCAATGGAATACTACACAGCAAAAGAAAAGAATAAACCATTTTTATAAATATAGCAATATACACAAAATCTAAAACTGGATGAAAGAAGCATACATATTTTGTAATGCCAATTACATAAAGCCAGAAACTAAGAAAACTATGTTGTGCAAAGATGCACATTTAGGAGGCAAAACCATGAAAAAAAAAAAAAGAATATCAAAAGTTAACATGTTTACTGGAAGCAGTATACAAGAAACTGGTTTCTGACATGCTAGAAATGTTCTATTTCTTGATCTGTGTGTTGTATACATGAATATTAGTATTATAGCAGTTCATGAAGCTGTACATTAATTTTATTTTGTACTTTCAGTATGTCTATTTTCCTTTCCTTCCACAAAAATAGGTTTTAAAAGAGCTAAGCATAGGCTAAGTACATAGTAAGCACCCAGCAGAACATTATTATAAGATTTCTTTTTAAGGCAAAATACTGTTGAACTGATGTGACACACCCTGGGAGAATCAAAGTACATGTGAGCATGAAGTAGTCACATGCAAAGCAAAAGCGCTTGACTCCTGACTGAGTATGTCAATGTCCCATGGAAAATAAACTGGTTGCATAGCTCCTTTACAGCTAAAGGAGGTAGAACCTATTCAAGTCCATATATGAGAAAGCACACAGTTCTTGCAGGCAGATAATATGGATTTCAATGTTAGCTACTTGGCCTTGATCAAATTACTTAATCTCTCCCAATCTCAGTTCCTCCATCTGTCAAAGTAAGAAAATACTTGACTACCTAGGAAGCATATCACGAAGTGCAAATAAAACAATGTTTGTAAAAGCACTTCCTGAGTAGTAACATACAAAATACATGATTTTATGAAGCTATTGCACAATATTGTTTTAGATATGGGTAAATCAAACATAAAGAAGAAAATACCATGGAATCAAAAATATGAGTACTTCATACCCTACCTTTCATTGAGGATGTAGGAAAAGATGATGCCTCTAAGTTGGCATAAAACATGAGAGGACAGCAGAAGAAAGGATGAAATCCCAGGTAATGTGAAAACTGAATAGCACCTTAGAGAAAACCTGCAGCTGATACCTAAATACAATAGTATTCACTAATTCTGACCAAACAACAATTTCAAAAGAGAACACCACTCATCAAATACCGTTGACCAAGTCCTCAAACATATTATCTTTGACGGCAGGAATTGATCTTTTTAGAAGCTTTAGATGTAACACAAATAGAACAGGAAGGAAAGAACCCCCTGCCAGTTCAATCAATTCCAATCCTCAGAAAGTAGGCAAATGTTGCTGGGAAGAAGGCAAGAAGAAAAAGAAATGCTGGGACCATATTGTTCAGAGGACAGCAATTTGAAAATGTGAAAAGACTGGATTATTATACATTTTAAAGGAAATGAGTCAATCACAGGATTTCAGAAATGGAATGGGCACTAGCCATCATAACAGAAGTCCTAATTTTACAAATGGAAAAATATGATGCCTCAAAACAATGCGAAGACAAACCACAGACTGGGAAAAAATATTTGCAAAGACACAGGTGACAAAGGACTGTTATCTAAAACACAGACACAAAGAATTCTTCAAACTCAACAATTTTTTAAAAATCTGATTTAGAAGTGGGCTGAAGACCTCAACAGACACCTCACCAAAGACACACAAATGGCAAGTAAGCATGTGAAAAGACACTCCATATAATATGTCATCAGGAAAACACAAATGAAAACAGCAATGAATTATCACTACACACCTATTAAAGTGGTAAAAAAGCCCAGAACATAGACAAAATCAAATGCTGACAAGATGTGAAGCAACAGGAACTTTTTTTCATTGCTGATGGGAATGCAAAATGGTACAGCCAACTTTGGAAGACAGTTTGGCAGTTTTTACAAAACTAAACATAGTCTTACTGTACAATCAACAATCATGCTTCTTGGTATTTACCCAAATCAGTTAAAAATTTAGATCCACACAAAAAACCGCACATGGATGTTTACAGCAGCCTTATTCACAACTGCCAAACTTGGAAGCAACCAAGATGTCCATCAGTGGGCAAATGGATGAGTAAACTGTGGTGTATCTATACAGTAGAATATTAGTAATAAAAAGAAATGAGCTATCAAGCCATAAAAGACACGGAGGAAACTTAAATACATATTGCTAAGTGAAAGAAGCCAATCTAAACAGGCTACTTATTCCTTTATTCCAATTATATGACATTTTGGAAAAGGCAAAATTATGGAGACAATAAAATGATTTGTGGTTGTTGGAATTAGGGAGAAGGAGCAATAAATAGGTGGGTCCAGAGGATTTTTAGGGCAGTGAAACTATTCTGCATGATACAATCTATAATACTGAATACAAGTCATTATATGTTTGTCCAAACCCATAGAACATACAACACCAAGAGGAATCTCTACAAAGTAAACCATGGAACTTTGGGCAATAATGATGTGTCAATGTAGGTTCATCAACTATAACAAATATACCACTCTGGTGGGGGATATTGATAATGGGAGAGGTAATCCATGAGCTAGGATAAAAGGTTATAGGAAATATCTATAGTACCTTCCACTCAATCATGCTTTAAATCCAAAACTGCTCTAAAAAATAAAGTCTATTAAAAGACTTTAATTAAAGTCTATTAAACTGAAAAAAAGAAAAAAAAACAACAACAAAAGAAAACAGTTCAAAGAGTAGAGCTGACCTACTGAAGGTCATAGTAAGGGGCAGTTTTACTAATAAATAACTATCAAGCGAATTCCAAAAACAAAGTTCCCATAATAAAGTTAAGACTTAGTCACAATTAACAAAGCTCATTAGAAATCAAAATCTCCCCCTCTCCTCTTCTCCTTCCACTACTGAAGCTAAGAAATCAAGTTTTTATAACAGACTGCAAAATGTTGATTTTAGCCCCTTTAGGGCCAAATTCTCATTCATTCTGACTCTGTTCACTACTAAGAAATAAAGCTTGACTTTAGGGAAGCCAACAGCAAAATCCTGCAGTTACGAAACTTTCTAAATGATAATGGCAGATACTGGAAATGGCATTTTCCAAAAATCTGATACTCTTAATCATTGAGGTTCAAAGTGGAAAGTGTATCAGGAAAATTAATATTCTTTTTTTTAAAAGAATCTTAATATTCTTGAAAGTGCCCAATAGGTGATCAAATGGGGTAAAAATGAAGCTAATTGGGAAATTATATTGTCTATTGACGTCCTTTTAAGAATGAGAAACTATTAAAAAGATGGAGGTAAACTTTAGACTTTAGGTTTGGACAAATCCAGAAACTGTAAGTAATTGTGAACAATAATTATTAAGAGTCACAATCACAAGCCTAAACAAACAGAACAGGTTTTTAAAAAAAAAACACCTAAAATCACTGGAATAGTATTTTAAACGATTTTTTTTTTCTTCTTCCCTTAATAATCCTTCAAAGAATAAAGGGAAACTTGCTATTTTGAATCTAAGTGGTACAGCAGTTTCCAACAGGCACACATCAAACCAATTAAACAGAAGCCTCATATGCCCCACACAATTTCAGGAGCAGTGAAACTGTAGATCAGTGGCCTTATGTAAGGCACAGTGACGTAAATTCCATCTCCCTTGACACTAGATAGGGGTTGGATTAAGAAGCCTGCAGGAATTTCATATCACATTTCCATTCTTCAGGACTCATTCATTTGTATCATTTTGCTGTGACCTTGCTCTCCAGAGACATATATTACCAGGACAAGACACATAATCTCTACTAACCTGAAACTACTAATAGGACTTTAGGCTTAGCAGAACCGAAGGCCGATGTTGTTTCTTCTTTTCTTACTGTGAAATAAAACTACTTTTTCCAGAAGGTACGTGGATAATACTAATAAACATTGTGTTCAATATTAGAAAAAGAAATCGTTGTTAATTAATAGCAGGACAAAATCATTTCCTGCCCCTGTAAACAAGTGTTTACTGATACTACTGAACCATGGGGGGTGACACTATTTCTATCTGGAAGGGAAGGGAAACTCAAAATGACACCTTCCCCCAAAGAAAAGCCCCATCTCAACCACATCAATTACTACTAGCTAAAACAAAAACAAATACACAAAAAAGAAAAACAACCTCCCAAACCAGAGGCCTGACTACATGAGCCAGATGAAACCATATATTCGTTTGTTCAGAAAAAGTAAGTCTAACAGCCAACTTGGCCAGTTCTCCCAAAGCACACACCCTTGAGAAGAGCCTGGGTCATTCCCGGTCATTTGGGCAGTTTCTCCAGAAGAAGACCAAGCACACTGCATGTGTAGTGAAAAATAAACATTAAACCTCCAGAACTATTTGCACAAAAGAAAAACGGGATCAATCCAGGCTGAGAAGGAGTGGTGCTTATCAAAGGTTAACCACGTAGTACAAGTTTGCTCAATCTCCTTAGTAAAGAGCAAATGGACAGAACCCACTCCTTACCCAGAATTTTCCAAACATTAACCAATGCCCATAGCAGCCTAGAAAGGTAAATGAGGTTTTACAAATAGGGAGATATGTCCTGAGGGTACCAAAAAAGAGAGGACCAGGCCCCTGGGCCAACGTCCTCTCTGCTTTTGACTTGGTATACAGATTATTTAAAATAAAAAAAAAAGAAAAAAAGGCTGCCCGAGGCCTGTTTACCACTTTAGTATAGAAAGCGGCTCTCAATTCTCAATTTCATATATAAGAGACTATGTTTTAAGATACAAAGTCTATATCAAAGGTGGCAGGGCAGCTTTGCTTATCACTTTGTCAATTATTCTCAAAAATTTCAGTAATTAGTTAAGGAAGATTTTCTGCCTATATACATATATATCTTGATTAAGGTGGTGACTAACATTTCTTAAATCTCACTGAATAGTATACCGAAGATCTGTGCATTCCCCAATATGCAAATTTAACCTACAAAATAGGTTTCGTAGGTTAAAGCATCAAAGGTCATTATTTAATAACCCAACAAGGAAGCACCAAGGGGAAGCCCCATACCATACCATAAAAAGACAAAAATCCCAGTTGATAAGCTCTCTCTTTTCTCCTTCAGCCTGTATCTCCAACTTCTGGGCACTAATTAATTCTTAAGGAATCAAATGGCCACAGGGCCTTCACAGCCTCCACTAACCAGAGAGGAGAGGGTCTCAGGGCAGAGTGCAGACTTTCATCTGCCTGTGAGCATGTAAACCACACTCATCAACTAGAGTTGCCTCAGATATCAGGCAAAGTAACACACACCATTCCTGTGTCAAAGGCATCAGGGGAAAAAGCAAGTATCTCCTCTGAGGCAGATTAAGAAGAAATGAATTGAAATTTCATTGATAATCACACGGCCCAAATTAGTCTCTCATAATTGTCAGTAAGATTCTTATCAGACTGTGCAGAGCAAGTTGAAGAATGTAAAATGGTACAAATGTAAATAAGTTCTATACAAATGGAAATTGCCACTTTAATCAGCAAGTAGCTAAAAGAATATTTCAGCTGAAAAGCCAAGTCTATTTTGTTCAGAAGTAAACACAGAAATTAAATACATAAGAGGATCTGTTTCAAGGGTTAATAAAAGCACCTTTTACTATAAAATTTTAAAAGCAGGGGTGGGGGAGTGTGGAGTTCCTTCTTGACAGAAATGCTAGGTTTAACCATTGGCAGGCTGGAGAAAACACAAATGACACCTAAGATAACTGGTATAAGCTAAAGTATATGTTTGGTTTTTTTGAAATAACTCTTTAAAAGAGCCCCAGTGCAATTCCAAAGTTGGTCATTCTTACTAGCAGTCTTAAAAAAAAAAAAAATGCACTATCATCATTGGCTCTATAAACATGAATTACCCATGCTCATTTCTGACATGTCCCTCTCTCCCCTAGAGACTATTAAATACAGCCACTTCAGCATGTAAGGGGATTTCCTTTGTGGCTCAGCTGGTAAAGAATCTGCCTGCAATGTAGGAAACTTGGGTTCAATCCCTGGGTTGGGAAGATCCCCCGAGCAGGGAAACGCTACCCACTCCAGTATTCTGGCCCAGAGAATTCCATGGACTGTATAGTCCATGGAGTCACAAAGAGTCAGACACGACTTAGCAACTTTCACCTTCACTCAGCGTGGAAGAAAGGACTATCTTGGAAGATAAACAGGGTTTCTGTAACACTTAATAACACTAAACTGATGTAAGGGTGCAGTATCCCCATAGGCTCATCTGGTGACACTACCAAAGTCAAGGTTTCAATATTTTTCAGTCTCCTAGGCTGAAACATGATCTTAGAAATCATCTAATACAGTTGTTTTCAAACTGTTTAAAGAAACTGTGTAATCCTTCCTCCTTCTAATAAAAACAAAAGTTCACATCAGATGTCTTTCTATCTTCTTTCTGCCTCATCCTACTAAAAAGATATAAAATCATCCATCAGTAAGAACAGATACAGAAAAAGACTTGCAGGTCAGGTCACTGCACCCCACATGTCTCCTCTGTGCCCAGTCGAAACAGCTTTCCCCACATTTCTATCCTTATTCACAAGCAATCCAGGAGGCTACTCTACAGAATTCTGTGACTCCAGGTAAATAGAGTTTGAAAAAAGAAAAAAATCACTAATCTGGTTCAATCTTTCACTTTACAATTAAAAGCAAAATGAGAGGTAGTATGGGATAACTAAAAAGGAGACCGTGGAAGAAAAGTCAGTTCTGTTCCAAGCACTTGCTAGGTATGTGACCTTGAGCAAATCTCTAAAACTCTTTAAACTTCCTCATTATAAAGTGGGAGTAATCATATCTTTGCCCAGTAATTTTTGCAAAATCGTTTTGTGAACAGCAAAGCACTGCCCCGTGCACCACGACATACGGTAAATGCTCACCAGCGCATGACTGAACAACGCTGACCGACCGCGCTGCGCTTGTGTGCTGCTGATGTGCTGAAGGGAAAAAAAGCCCACAACAGGGCTGAATAATAACTTGAGGGCATATACACTGCTCAGCACCCAACCACTAATTTTGAACGGTTAAGAATGTCCCCAAGCAATCCACGGTTGAACTCCAGGTCAAATGTAAATACAACCCGATCAAACAATCTAACCTACAAACTGTACACTAATAAAAGATTGTTTGGGCACATCTCTGCTATGAGCCTTATGCTTGGGTGCTGGCCATTTAGTGCTCGGCCTTCTCTCTGGTCACTGAACATCCCACTCGTAAGTTTAAAACGAGTCACTGCCATTTCAGCTGCTTAAAGGGTAAGGAGGAAACAGTGAATTTAAGAAACCACATAAAAAGAAGGATGAAGAAAATAAAGCCAGAGATAGCATTAAAACGGAGCATGAATGGGAAGAAAATACGTGTGTGTGTGTGTGTGTGTGTGTGTGTATACATATTATTCAAAGAATAATTCTAAGAGCAATGGAAAGGTTCTTTTCACCAGAAAAAAAAAAAGTTGGAAAATACTATCAATGTAGTTCTTTTTTCAGAACACAAAAATTTCTTTTTAAAAGTTGTGTTTATAAGCTCATGCATATTCATAAAATGATTCATTTGGTAGGAACATATAGTCATCCAGAAGCAGTGAAAAAGCTACAGCTTTAAATGCTCAATCTACTCATCTAGACTTAAAGGTTATAGTAGCATTTCTGGAAAACATATTACTCATCACTGCTGTAACTATACATCTCTGTATAGAAAACATGGAAAACAGGGTGGACTAGTAGTACACAAGTTTGTCACTGCCAATGGTTAAAAAAGTCAAACCACATTAGAAAATAGCATGGAACTCTGTTACCATCTGCATAGTTCATCATCCTGGAAATTTCACATCACAGACCATAAGCACATGGACTACTTTCAGGGAAGGCTGTTTTCTGGCAGCCTGACTCACCCTACCCCATCTTCAGTGTCTAAACATGTGATGAGACAATGCAAAAATTAAGCAATAGGTCAAAAATGCAACCAAATTAGAGCAAAGCAAGGTAAACTGATCCTGTAATTGACGGGTATGTCATACCTAAGATCTGAGTAATTCTTCTCAAATTTCAATGAAGATAGCACACTGCACACATGCAACCTGAACATACAGGATGCTATCACTGACAATAATGATAACTAAAATTTAGGGTATTGTTTAGAAAGCACATATATTAAAGAACTGAAACCCAAAGAAAGGAAATGACTTGCCTAAAATTATCAAGACACTAAGAAATAATAGTAGGACTCAAAGTCAAGGGCTATGACTCTAAATTCTGTAATTTTCCTTAAACCTTTTTTCATTTATCAACATGAAATCTTTCATTCATGAAACCTTTCATTCACTCATTCACTCATTCCTTTATCTAGTGAAGAAATATTTATTCAACATCTGTATGTTGGATACTATTCTCTTCCTAAGGAAACAAAATGGGTATGCCTGCCTTAGGTGGTAAGGAAGTGTATGTTGCAACCTAGCATAATGGTCCAGGAAAGATTAACCTGTTAAAAAAAGATGCCAGCATAGGAACTAGCAACAGAAATGGATATGTGGCACAATGGGAACACAAACGAGGAAGCCCTTAACTCTTCCTATAGAAAGCAAGAAAGAGGCCCATAGGGAGTAATAATGCTGCCTGAATCTTGGATCATGAAAGAAATCTAGCCAGCACATAGAGGAGAGAGGGGACATGTCAGAAAATAAAAACACAATGGGCAAAGGCATAAAGGCCAGAAAATTCATATATAATATTGTGAGGAAACTAGCTCAGCATGTCTGTGTCTGTGTGTCCTCAACTGTGTCCCATTCTTTGTGACCCCATGGACTGTAGCCCACCAGGCTCCTCTGTCCTTGGAATTTTTCAGGCAAGAATACTGGAGTGGCTGCCATACTCCAGGGGATCTCCCCAACTCAGGGACAGAACCTGCCTCTCCTGCATCTCCTGCATGGGCAGGCAGATTCCTCACCTCTACACCATCAGCTCAGCATGACTGGGAGCCGTATCAGGCACCACCAGCAAAGAAAATGGAAAATAGGCAAGGGCCATGGCAATCAAGACCAAGCTCACTGATGAAATGCTAAGGAAAATGGGCTTTGTTTTACTGGAAATAGAAGACAGTGAAGGTGAGTAACATGCTGAAACACAGGCTTTAAAAAGATCAAACTAGTTTTAGTATAGCGGATGGAACTGAGGGATTAGAGGCCAGAAACAAGCAAATCAGTTAAAACTCTACTGCAGTGGTACAAAAATTGAGTGCACAAATTAAGGCAGTAAGGAAAATGAAGAATAGGGTAACAAATTCGAGATCTAATTTAGAAACAGAATCTTAAAACTTAGTGACTTGCAAGAAGTGGCCAGGCAAGGCTCCAGAAGTAATCTAGGCTAACTCTCAGATTTCTGGCTTATACTTTTGATGAAGAAGTTGTTTTGGTTAGACAAATAATGAGTCCTACTTTAGATAACTGAATTAAGTCTGTGATATCTATGTAGCATAAGGTCAAGATGTCCAGGATTCAGGTAGAAACTGGGCCCTAAAACTCAGAAGACGTACAGGATTTAGCAGTCATTTGGGTGTAAGGTGCTCTTGAAGACATGGACGTATTGCCGGTTAGCCTGGAAAGAATATAGAGAGAGGAGACTAAGAAGAAAATGTTAAGGAACTCTACGAAGAAGAGCGGAATATGAGGGGACATACAACAATATTTCTGTAAAGTATTTTGCATTTGGTAATGTGTAGTTTTCAAAGGCCTCCTAAGATGTGCACACCCAATGACCCAGTAATTTCACATGAAAGAGTTTAAAGAAGGAATCAGAAATCCTGATAGTGGTTTAGGCAAAAAAAGTTAATCATAGGATTATTTATAATAGCGAGAGAATGAAAATATTTGGGGGCTTCATCAAAAGGTAGCTTTATTATAAAAAAAAAAAAAACATGGATACAGAAAGAAAAAGTAAAAGCTTGATGAGCTAATAAGGTGACCGTTCTTGTAACTGACACCTGGGTCAAGCAACAGACAGCTGCCAGCCGGCCCAGGAGCTTCTCTTTGTGTATCATCCCAATCCTAACGCTTCTCTGTTCTCCAAAGCGCCCACTACTCTGACCACTACTCCTGATGTTCACTGTCACAGTAGTGGGTACTTTCTATCTGCTACTTGTCTCCTATAAGTTTAATTACTCAAAGGTGCATTTCTAGACAATACTGTTTAATTTGGCAAAGTATTTTTTTTTTTTTTTTTGGCAAAGTATTTTAAATGTATAAGAGAGGAATGGTCAAGTACACTGTAGTACATCCACACAATGAATGTTAAAGCTATTTAAAATTATATTCGTAGATAATTTTCAGTGATACAAAAAAAATTCATGAGGTTGGTAGAAGAGAGCAGGACACAGCCCCTATATTCAGTTAACTATGTAAAATTAAAATGCACAAAATAAAAAAAGAAAACTGTATAAAACACAACAAAATGTTAGGGGAAGTTATATACAGGGAGAAAGATCACTTGTGTTTTTTGCTTTCTTCTTTAGCCTTCCTTTTTGCACGTACCAAATTAAATAATGTTCATGGATTACTTTTTTCTTTTTAAATGAACTCTTTTTTTAGCATTTCTCGCTGAGGCTCTACTTTGCAAATCCTGAATGACTAATAATGCTGAACATCTCTTCCAGTGCTTATGCGCCATCTGCATATCCTTGTCAGTCAAATGTCTCTTCATGTCTTTTGTCATTTACTAATTGGATTTCTTTTTACTACTGAGTTTTAGAGTTCTTTATATATTGTAGACACTAGTCTTTGTTGGATATGTGGTTCACAAACATTTTCTCCCAGTCTGTAGTTTATCTTTTCTTTTTTTTTTTTTTACAGTCTTTAGCAGAACAAAAGTTTTTAGGTTTTCATGAAATCCAATTTGTCAAATTTTCTTTTTATGAATTCTGCTTTTGATATCAAGTTTTTTAGTTTTACACTTGCATTTAAATCTATGATCCATTTTGAGCTAATTTTTACATAATATATGATGTTTAAGGCAAAGTTCCTTTTTTTGCTTATGATGTCCAATTGGTTCAGCACCATTACTGAAAATGCTTTCTCTCCTCTATTGAACTGCTTCTGTGTATCTGTCAAAAATCAGTTGGGCAATGGGTAACAGGTACAGTGTTTCTTTTTTAGGTGATAAAAATGTTCTATAATTAGATAGTGGTGAATGTTGTACAACTCAGTGAATATACTAAAAATCACTGAACTGTACACTTTAAAAAGGAAGATTTTTCTGGTTTGTGAGTTATATACCTCAATTTAAAAAAAAAAATCCACTGGAGATAGAGGAATAGGTCCCTATTCTGTAACTCCTTGTTCTCTATTTTTTCCACTGATCTATATGTCTGTCCCTCCCCCAATATCACACAAACTTAATTATTATGTAAGAAGTCCTGAAATCAGATAGACTGATTCTTCCTAGTTTTTCTTATATTTAGCTAATCCAGTTCTTCTGTCTTTCCACAGATATTTTATAATAATCTTGTCTATATCTACAAAAAAAAATCTTGCCAAAGTTTTATAAGAATTGTAGTAAACTTGTATGTCAAGTTGAGAAGAACTGACATCTTTTATTATGCTGAGCCTTCCAATCCATAAACACAGTATGTCTCTTCATTTATACAGAATTTTGATTTGTCTCATCAGATTTTGTAGTTTTCAGCATATAAGCTTTATTAGATATACAGTTAAGCATTATTTTTAATTTGAGAAACTATAAATGATATTGTATTTACTTCCACATGTTCTCTATTAGTATAGAGAAGTGCAACTGATTTTTGTGTTTAACTTATATCCTGTGACCTTGCTAACACACACACTATTTCTAGGAATTTATCAGTAGATTGTTTTCTACATAGCCAATCATGACATCGGTAGTTACAAAGATTTTATTTCTTCCTTCCTGCCCAATATGTCCTTTCTTTCTTTTTCTTGCCTTATTGCACTAGATCGAACTTCCAGCAATATGCTGAATAAGAGTAATGAGAACAGACATCCTTGACTTATTCCCAATCTTAGGAGAAAAGCACTCCATTTTCACTGTTAAGTACAGTGGTAGATGTACAGTTTTTTGTAAAAGTTTTATATCAAGTTGAGAAAGCTGTGCTCAAAAAGGCTGGATCCTTCTAAGATTATATTTATATATATATATATAAAAGAGTCTGCAACTCATCAAGGGAAAGGTAACTCCTTATTTCTCTCTCTCCCTCTCTTATGTGTATACATCCAAATAGCACCCTATTAACTTCACAAGGCAAAATATGCACTGTCTAAGCAATCCACTCTATGGTAAAGTATCTACACTTGACTCTTTACCAATGCTAATTAAATTCAACCATGCTGTTTCCTATCAGGCATTTCCTACCAGCATAGCCCTGTCCTAAAGTAAGATAACAACTTTCTGTTTTAAACTGGTAACCTAGATAACTTGAAAAATTATATTATTAAATACAGTAATGGCAGAAACTAGTCACACACTGCTTATATTCCTACTGTGCCTTTGTAAGAGCCAGCAATAAATAAAGCTATTGACTTAAGTTACTATTTTATGGCATCATTATATAGTTTTTGAAAAAGAAAAGGTCAAATGTTTCAACCTCTTCAGTATGAATTACCATACACTACATCACCATTTAAGTATGCTAGATATTTACAACCTATAGAGAAACAGTTTGTTTCCCACTTCTCAAATATCTCATCCAAACAGTAGAAATGGGTTTCTTTTTCACATTTGGTAACAGGAGGCTAGTTGAAAAGGAGAAAAAGCCCCTTTCAAGTTATAACAACTAAAGTCTTTTTTTTTCCCCTTCTCCTCCCGCCTTCCCAACTAAAGTCTTAAGACAGAGCAAAAATAATAATAAAAATCACTTGTCTACTTTTTGTAGATTCCTTAGGAATCTTTCCATTGACTAATATTCTATTAATAGTCTGAAGCATTTAAAATATTCTCTCTCCCATGGCTATCATAAACTGAGGTGGGGAAGGCTCAAAATGAGCAGACTGGCCTCCACTCAGGGAGTGTGTGTGTGTGTGTGTGTATCCCTCATACCTTGTACAGACAAGCTATAAAATAAAAAAAATAAATGCACACACAGTCAGGTCCACGTTACAAAACTTCTTACAGTCATTGTTTATTCTGGAAGTCAGGCTAAGCCACAAATTAAAGCATTTTTCAAAGACTGTATTTTCAAGCCACTAACTTAGAAATGTTGCGTTATATAAAAGTACTCACCCTGTATATGTCAGTATAACTAAAAGCAATAAGTATCTATCATTTCAAGTGTTAGGTAGTCAGAATAGGGAAAAGGAGTCCAAAATGGCGGCGGCTAAAAGACAGGAAGGGAAAAGCCTGCCAAACAGAGCAGAGGAAGGCCACAGGAAGGCCTCTCAGCCACCGCCACGGTGGACTCCTCTTCCCTGTTCTAACTACCTAACACAAGTAGGACAGAAGCTATAAATTCCCACCCCAGTGCCAACAACTGGTTAAGTGTTGGCAAACTCTTAGTTTGAGTTCTTCTAGGCCTAGAACCCCACTGACCCACACTAAAACGCTAAATAAACAATGGGCCTAAAGCTTTACTAGTTCTTAGTCACCAAAAAGAAAAAGCTGTATCTACTCCCCAAGTTTCATTTTACTTCTAACTGGAACACAACCAAAACCCAGAAGGTAAATTCAAAAAAGGGAAGGGAGCTGGGAATGGCTTTGAGCAATCAAAAAAAAATGAGAAAGTTCATGTAACCAAACTCATGCATTATATTTTACATAAAAATTATTATTACATTTCATTTCCAACCCACAGCATATTAAAAGAGGAAAAGTACAAAAGGGAACCAGGAGAGAAAAAAAATCTGTTAGAGTATCAGTGAGGAAAGAGACAGCAGAAGTATTACAAAACAGAATTCAACGAAACGTTGAGTTCATTCAGTTTGTGGGGAAGAGCCCTATACACTTTAGCACAAAAAACCATGTTCATAGTGATGAACCTAAGTTATCAAATAAACTTAAACTCAGTATGTTCTGTTTGTTTTTGTTTTTTTTTTTTAAACAAAATATTAAATATACATATTAGGAAAGTGTCACTATTAAGCTCATGAGTTAAACAAATCTTTAGATTAAAGCATGTACTACTGGCTCTGTAACCTTGGACAAGTTACTTAAATTTGCTAAGACTCAGTTTCCTTCTATGTAAAATGGAGCTAATAAAACGCACCTTACTGAGTTGCTGTCTGGTACCAAGAGCCCGACAGTTATTAGTCATCTCAGCCACTACTGCTTCACTATCACCACCACTATTATTCACATTAGAAGGATTTCTGTTACAAATGGTTTTTATTGAGGTATGCTCAGTCGTGTCCAATTCTTTGTGACCCCACAGACTATAGTTCGCCAGGCTTCTCTGTTCATGGGATCTTCCTGGCACAAATACTGGAGTGGATTGCCATTTCCTCTTCCAGGGGAACTTTCTGGTCCAGGGATAGAAACCGTGTCTCCTGTGTCTCCTGCATCATAGGTGGATTCTTTACCACTGAGCCACTGGGGGGTGCAGGGGGGATAATTACACACAATAAAACACACCTATCACTATACCTTTTGATGACTTTTGACAAATGTATGCACCCATGTAACCATCACTCCAATCAAGATCTAGGGTATTTCCTCTAGAAAGTTCTCTCCTACTCTTTTCTACTCAATTCCATCCATCCACCCAGAGACAATCACTATTCTGATTTCGGTGACCGTCACTTAGCTTTACCTGTTCTATTATAGAGATAAATGGAATCATAGAGCATGCAGTTTTTTGTGTCTGCGTTCTTTTATTCAACATAAAGTTTTTGAGATTCAAGTTTTCTTTTAATTTACTTTACTAAAATCATTAAAAATTATTTGCTATGAATATGCCAAAACTTATTTATCTATTGGCTATATCAAGTTTGGGGTTATGATCCACATTTTTTTAAACCATCAGTTCAGCTCAGTTCAGTTGCTCAGTCACGTCTGACTCTTTGCAGCCCCATGGACTGCAGCACGCAGGCCTCCCTGTCCTTCACCAACTCCCGGAGTTTGCTCAAACTCATGGCCATCCAGTTGGTAATCCCACCCAACCATCTCATCCTCTGTCCTCCCCTTCTCCTCCTGCCTTCAGTCTTTCCCACCATCAGGGTCTTTTCCAATGACTCAGTTTGTCACATCAGGTGGCCAAAGTATTGGAATTTAAGCTTCAGCATCAGTCTTTCCAATGAATATTCAGGACTGATTTCCTTTAGGATTGACTGATTTGATCTCCTAGCTGGCCAAGGGACTCTCAAGAATCTTCTCCAACACCAACAGTTCAAAATCATCAATTCTTCAGTGCTCAGCTTTCCTTATGGTCCAACTTTCACATCCATACATGACTACTGGAAAAACCACAGCTTTGACTAGATGGATCCTTGTTGGCAAAGTAATGTCTCTGCTTTTTAACATGCTGTCTAGGTTGGTCGGAGATTTTTTCCAAGGAGCAAGTGTCTTTTAATTTCATGGCTGCAGTCAGCATCTGCAGTGATTTTGGAGCTCAAGAAAATAAAGTCTGTCACTGTTTCCATTGTTTCCCCATCTATTTGCCATGAAGAGATGGGACCAGATGCCATGATCTCATGTTTTTTTTTGAATGTTGAGTTTGAAGCCAGTGTTTTCACTCTCCTCTTTCACTTTCATCAAGAGGCTCTTTAGTTCCTCTTTGCTTTCTGCCATAAGGGTGGTGTCATCTGCATATCTGAGGTTATTGATATTTCTCCCGGCAATCTTGATTCCAGCCTGTGCTTCATCAAGTCCGGCTTTCACAAGATGGCGTATATAATTAAGATTCATTTACAAGTAGTATTCACTGTACAAAATATCTTACCAATAATATTAATAAGACAAGCATTAAAATATAAAATGCAGATATTTCAAGGCCTGTAGAGGGCCTGAAATGATTAAATCATATTTCTCAATAAATATAAATTGAGATTTCATTTACTCACACAGAAATCTTTCATAATATATGAGGGATAATTTTTAATTCTGCAGATGATAAAATCCTCAATACTACAAATAAATTAAAATCCTATACTAAACAGGAGGAACTTCCTGTTCCTGTCAACTCAGGTTGACCCATCTGATGGAGAACTTCAGCATAAGTCTTATATAATATTCAAACTCCTGATACAGATCTAAATAATTTTCTACCTAAAAAAGGATGGTCCCCATCTATTCCGAGTACTGCTGACTGCAGCTATGTATTTTGCCAGTGTCCTTCAATGCTGGTTTAAAAGAATGAACCTTATTTCATGGGATGAGAGAGAAACACATGTTTAAAGAATTCACCTCTTTAGTCATTCTTAAATAAACCTCACTCATTCTTAAATAATTTTTGTACAACCAAAACCCATTTTCTGGCTGATAATAATAATGCAATTTCTCTCAACACAAATACATTCTAAGTCAACTCAGGGAAGAAAGTCCACCACTTTAGTGAAGACCTTATCCTCTCTGAATTTAGACAATGACTAGGGCTTCCTAGGTGGCTCAGTGCTAAAGAATCTGCCTGCCAACGCAGGAGATGAGGAGACACGGATTTGATCCCTGGGTCGGGAAGATCTCCAGGAGGAGGAAAAGGGAATCCACTCCAGTATTCTTGCCTGCAAAATTCCATGGGCAGAGGAGCCTGGCACGCTATATAGTCCATGGGGTCACAGAGTCAGACACAACTGAACACTCATGCACACAGGCTTGGAACTAGTTATCTAAAGAGAGTGGTTTTCAAAATATGTCCAAAAAATATCAGGGTTTAGCAAACATTTACATTACTTTCACTTATTAAATAAACTGTAACTATGGGCTTCCCTCGTGGCTCAGATGGTAAAGAACCTGTCTGGAACGCAGGAGACCCAGGTTGAATCCCTGAGTTAGGAAGAGCCCCTAGGGAAGGCATGGCAATCCACTCCAGTATTCTTGCTTGGAGAATCCCATGGACAGAAAAGTCTAGCAGGCTTTCTTTGTCCATGCAAAGAGTCGGACACAACTGAAATGACTTAGTACACATAGCACAACTATTTCTTCAATAACAAAGATGCACACAAATGTGTTATATGCCAATTGTAATAAAATGGAAACACATTCCAGGCAATTTCACCTTCCAGGTTAACTTGCTTTTGTGAAGGACTCAAAATAAGGCTTCTCCAGCCATTTCTGTCCACTTACTGAATGTTCTTCTTCTTACTCAGGACTTACTCAGTATATACCCACTTATGTAAAATGATTCTGGCACACAGAGAGGCTGCACTCCATAACTGTCAGGCAACACTGCCTCGGCACATGCTCTACACGACGTAACACGATTGTTACAAAATAAGCGAACCTCTAACGCAAAGGCTTGGGTCCTTGTGTCCTACTTTTATATTTTATGATAGCATTATCATAAGCTTTGGGGCTATCCCAGTGGCTCAGTGGTAAAGAATCTGCCTACAATGCAGAAAACTCATGTTTGATCCCTGGTTCGAGAAGATGCCCTGGAGAAGGAAATGGCAACCCACCCCAGTACTCTTTGCCTGGCAAATTCCACGGACAGAGGAGTCTGGAAGGCTACAGTCCATGGGGTCGCAAAAGAGGCAGACATGACTTAGCAACTAAACAACAACATCATCATAAGCTTCTAATCCTTCTTCAATCACTTAATGTTTGCAGTAAGGTAAAATGATTAATCAACCATATCAATGAGCCATATGAAAATATGATTTAAATTCTGGGATTTAAGAAAAATATCTAATAATGGATGTAACAAGACCGATCATATTCAAGGCAAGTTGACAACTGGTATTAGAAATCAATGCCAACCAATTCTTAAACCTCTATCAAATACACTGATAACACACTATATTATGAAATGATAAAGTCTCATATATTGATATATGAGGTATATAATAAGGTAATAGCAATTTGTCACTGAAAATCACCTTTTACAGCAAGAAAAAGTATATATCTCAGCTTCTTGATATATTTAATGAAACCAAATCTTATAAAATCTATTTGTGATCCCTGTTAAATTATGACACAGTTGGAGGGTGGGGAGCAGGGAAAAGTAAGCATAAAAAGAAAGCTTGATGCTATTGAGAGGCAGAGAAAGTATTCAAATAAAATTTAAATCTAACAATGAAAATATCACACCATTGTTCAAGATAAATTTTTACAAAGAACAGGAATAACTAGTATATACTCTGGAGGAAAAGCTTGTTAAATCCTAGGTGGCGCTAGTGGTAAAGAACCCGCCTGCCAGTGCAGGAGACATTAAGAGACGCAGGTGGGATCCCTGGGTCAGGAGGAAACCCTGGAGAAGGGCATGGCAACCCACTCCAGTATCCTTGCCTGGAAAATCCCACGGACAGAGGAGCCGGAGTCCATGGGGTCGCAAAGAGTTGGACACAACTGAAGCGACTTAGCATGCACACTTGGTACTAACACTGTGAAGAAGTTTATTTGATGACTACACTACTGTTTAAATATGATTGTAACCACTAGTAGAAAATAAGATATTAGAGAAAAACATCTACAATATCTGAACTATTGAAAGGCTAAAATTATGTGAAATTTTTACACTTTAAGCAAGGACATGAAAAATGTTAGAAATTTCAAATTTTTTAAATAACAGGTTCAGGCAAGCAATGACGAAAAGGGCTTATCTGTAAAACATCATATACAATAGGAGGGAAAAAATTAAGCAGTAGTTAGATTACTTTTTACTATGCCCTCAAATAAGTTGGTTAAAACATAATGAGAATGTACTAGTGGTAATAAAATAATGACAGGAAAAACCGTAATAGTGGTTCTTATAAAAAGCTATTACCTAAATATAGATTAAGTAAGAACGGCATGCTCCATAGACCAGCATGAGCTGTTAAGAAAACGCCAGTATGATTCGAATTATTGATTTATTAAGGCATGGTCTTTAAACTGCAGACTTTACAGTTATTTGTAAGTATATAATGAGTTCTAGAATCTCTTTTTTCATTTTGAGAAATTGGTTAGTTCTATTATAAATGGTTCAAATAAAGCCCCCTCCTCAAAACAAATTAAGGGTAGGAGGAGAAGGGGACGACAGAGGATGAGATGGTTGGATGGCATCACCGACTCAATGGACATGAGCTTGAGCAAACTCCAGGAGATAGTAAGGACTGGGAAGCGCAGCGTGCTGCAGTCCCTGGGGTCACAGAGTCAGACATGACTGAGCTATTGCAACAACAACAACAATTTCAGAGCAATACAAACACAGTACGATGGTTAAGGGCATCAGATTTGAGTCTAGCTCTGTCACTTACTCACTATCCATAAGCTCGGTATTAAATATTTTAACTCGTTTTTTCATTTGTAAAGTAGAGATGAAATGTTTGTTGTGGAAATCAATACATGTAAAGCTCCCACCAGGAAGTCTAGGGCTTGGGTGCTCAAAAACGTTAGATGTTGCTGTTAGGCAAAGTGCTCTAAATTTTTTTTTTTTTTTTTTTACCATTTACAAGGACTTTTCTGTGTAAATCAGGATTTCTTTTGATACTATGCAACAAAACAAAACACAAAAATAACCTAGAGCTACATCAAGGGCAAGGCATTGGTGGTTTGAAGGCAAAATAGAATTCTCGCTTCCCCTAGTAGAGTTCATCAAACACAGACTGACTTTCTTAAACATTCAGCAAACTTATAAATAGATTTATACTAATTTATCAGCTTCATACGCATTAGGGCTCCAGATAAAAATTCATTTACAAAACCTCAGACTAGGTCAAGGAGCTCAGGATAGAAATTTTGGCTATAAAAATGTTTTTTGAGAAAGCAACCCAATCAGAAGTGGTCTTACACTCAGCTTTTAAAATATCTGATATAGATAACAGTGCTAATTCATCCAAACTCAAAACTGCATGCTCCAAGGTGAACCTATTTTCAAAAGAATAAAAATACTTCAAAAAGTGTTTTGGAGAAAAAAAAAAAAAAAAAGACAATGAATTATTTTCCTCTCTAGTCTGTGAGTAACAAGCTAATCCTGGTAAGGAAGGTGTGTGAGGCTCAAATAAGAGAATTGTTTCCAGTGAGAGAAGAGAAACAATAAAGAAAAAAATACAAAATTAAAAGGGAAAAATAAAAGTTAAAGCAGTGTTATGTATATCTTACCACAATTAAAGTTTTTAATTAAATCAAAATAAATTATCTTCCATGACACCATGCAGAGCAGACAACTGTACTTCCCTAAAATCCAAAACTCCATTATTTTTGTATAACATAGAAATAAGAAATAAAATTTTCAAAAATAATAAGGTAATAAATTGCTCCTCATAAAAACACAAAGAATACGTAAGTTGTGTTTTCCTGAAAGTTGAGATACTGTGGTATGAAGATACTTTGCAAAACAGTTCTCAGAAAAAAATAACTGTAACAAAAGGAAACATGGAAGCTATGGGGACTATCCGTGGGTTCATGGGCTCTTACAAAGCTTTGGAAGGTCTACTCTGATTCTACATAAAGAAGAGCTAGCATTCTGACTCTACTTATAGAAGAGCCAGAGCTCCTGAAGGAAGAAAAGCCTTAAAAACTAAGGTAGCAATCATCATGGGAAATATTTTAGGAAATAACTTGAGGCTTGTGTTTTCCCCACAATTTTTTAGAGGGAAGAAAAAAAAAAATGAAGATCTAACTATATCCTCTCAAGAGCTCAAAATAGTTTCTTCAAAGTAGAATTTTGGATTTTTCTCCCCTAACAAAAATATCATATTTTGTCATTATGCCATCACAGGCAACTTGTATTAATGTAGCGTTAGTTCCTTCAGAATTGTTACATGCCACCACATCAAAGTCAGCACAGAAAACACACTAAATGATTGTCTCGCAAAACAGTTAGAGCTCCCAACAAGGCAATGACAAACAAACAATAATTCTTATGAAAGTTGGGGTGTTACATAAAAGTATGCAGATTCCTTTTAAATGTGAAACCCCCAATTAATTAAGAAATAAATCCCTTGGAAGAAATTCAGAGCACCACATCAACCAGGTCATTCATTTCTAACGTTACAAGGTGAGTGCAGCAAAATTAAAATGTGTTTTATACAGTATTAACCAGTCACGTAAGATCTTCATTTTAAATGTTTGCCTGTTTACCTGCTTCTGTCTTTAA
Source organism: Cervus canadensis (assembly GCF_019320065.1). NCBI lineage: Eukaryota > Metazoa > Chordata > Mammalia > Artiodactyla > Cervidae > Cervus > Cervus canadensis. Next base: position 24,765,644 of record NC_057396.1, read on the forward strand.
AATATTTGGTGATGAAAATTAAAGCAAAGTAAAGGATACGATCATTTTCTCTCCAAACCAAAAAACCACTCAAGTACTTATCTAGGAAGACTTTGGCCCCCAGAATCTTGGTTGTGTCTGTGGCAAAGGGGATAACTGCTTTTATCAAGGCCATAGGCAAACACCACGTGGCCCGAAAAGTCTGAAAGATTCTGAGAGTTCTTATGAAATGTTCTAAAGGATGTTCTTGCCATCTGAGACGCAAGAAAACTTCCCATGGTAAATCCAGGGAAAAATAAGAGCCACTATAAAATGTATGCTGTAATTGTCGTTGTTCAGTTGCTAAGTCAACCCCATGAACTCCATGGACTGTAGCTTACCAGGCTCCTCTGTGCATGGAATTTCCCCAGCAAGAATACTGGAGTGGATTGCCATTTCCTTCTCCAGGGCATCTTCCCAACTCAGGGACTGAACCTGCATCTTCTGCATTGGCAAGTGGATTCTTTACCACTGAAACACCAGAGAAGCCGCATAAAATGTACAGGGAAAAATAAATTAGTAACAGCTCTTGTCCTCAAGCAGCTTAACAGTAACAGTAAAAGTCAACTACAAGGGATAACACAAAGCCAAACAAGATTAGTTAACACATGACTCAGAGACAATGAAGCGAGTTCAAAGACGGGGACAGACCACCTCAGCCAGAATAAACAGAAAGATCCCCTGACGCTGAGAAGGGTTTAAGCAAGGTGATGGGCAGAAGTTCTTAGGAGGAAGGCCACTGAGGCATGCCTCCCATCTTGACGGAGAAGGCTATACTCAGTGTGGATCTGACACCTTTTATCACCATAAGCAACTAAGATGAATGAGGATGGAAAAGACACCTAACTGATCTCCAGGTTCCTGCCACTCCCAAATAATACAGCAAGCGTCAAGACCTAAAAGTGGGTACAACAAACTTCAGTGACTCAGCTTAGGACCAGCTGTAAATGAAGTTCTGGTTAAACAAAACAACTGATTGAACTTGAATCCTGTGTCAGTAGGGTAAATGCCCTAGAGAGACAGACATCTTCCAAGGCAGAAACTGACAGACATGACAAGCAAGCAAAAGAAAAAAAAAGGCACGCGAAACAACAGAACCACCACAGAGCCGTCATTCAAACTCTGCCTTGGTTTCTTTGCCAAGAAACAAGTTAACTTCTATGCTAAATACCTTTCCTCTGTTTTCACGTGGTTTCTCAAATGCTGAATGCATCAAGAAATCATGCCACTTAAGAAGCTCTAAAAAGTTTTATGATTTCTCTTTTTTGTTGTGTATTCTGTGACTGAGATCTGTTTTGTTTTAAATTCTGAATCAAAAGAAAGCAGTAAACCTTAGCCAGAATAATTTATACCAGATATGTGAATTTACATTTCAGACAAAATTTTTTAAAACAGAAACATCCTGACTGGGGGCTCTTCTTATAAGATTATTGACCTAACTTGGCCTCAAGACCACCTTTTCCCTTTCCAAGCACAATCTTCCTGTTTTCTCAGCCTCATCTGAACCTGCTCAACTAAACAAAGAACCACTCAAAGTAAACTGCACAGAACACCAACTTCAATAATTTATAGCCAAACCAACACACCCCTGGCTCAAGTCTAGAGTAAATTACTACAAGATTCTTTATTTACAATGACTCTCCATTCCTCTTATCCTTGCTAAGAATCTCATATTTCTTCCCTATACATGAATCAAAACTAAGATTCTTTCAACAATCTCACACATTCACACAGAATCACTCAGGTCAGAATCACCTAGGCTCTACATTGAGACTACAGCAATTCTCGGCACAGGAAGGTGACTCTTGAGGGTATAGTTTAAAAGAAAAAACATAATCAACAAAATAAATCTTATTTGATAAATAAAAAGATACCCATCATCTTCATATTACAGACACCAAAAATAAACCTCAACAATGAGAAAATATTCAGAACAAACTCAATTTAAGACAGGCTTGCCATCAATATATGATATTTGTACATACAATGTACACTAGAATTCTTAAAATATATCATAAAAGAAATGTTTCCTCTCCTCAGATAGCAGTTTAATTTTGATAATTTTTATTATAAGATAGAACTTTTATTTAAGAAGTAAGGCCATTTTGGGCTTCCCTGGTGGTCCAGTGGCTAAGAATCCAGCCTGCAATGCAAGGGACACTGGCTGGACCCCTGGTCTAGGAAGACCTCACGTAGAGCAGGGCAACTGAGCCCGTGGGCACAAGTACTGAGACCTGAGCACCAGAGAGCCCGGGCTCCGCAACGAGAGAAGCCACTGCAACGCGCAGACCACACACTGCAATGAGAGTGGCCCCCGCCTGACACAACTAGAGAAAGCCTGCGTGCAGCAGTGAATACCCGGCACAGCCAAAAATAAAATATTTTTTTAAAAAACAAGGCCATTTTGTAATTACTTCAAAATACTCATGGAATTTTCCAGGCAAGAATACTGGAGTAGATTGCCCTTTCCTACTCCAGAGGATCTTCCCAGCCCAGGAATCAACCCCACGTCTCTTGTGTCTCTTGCATTGGCAGGCGGATTCTTTACCACTGAGACACCTGGGAAGCCTACCAAAGACAACAAAGCATGAGATTTTCATGTCTATCAAAAGGGCTGATGAAAGCACCGAAAATTTCTGATCGATGACTAGAGCCACAAGCTGAGTAACATAGCCCAGTATCTCCTACAAAAAATGAATTTACTCAATATGAAAAATGTTGGAATCTAATACTTTGAGCTCTTAATCTAGTGCTCATTTATTTGCCCTGAGATAGAGAACAAGTAACTTAAATGTTGGACTACCAGCTTCCCCAAATCAGAAAATAAAACAACGTGAAGTAAAAAAGAAAAAAGAAAATCATAAAAGACAGATCTATTTACTACTTTGAAATCTGAAGGTCTAAGTTAAAAGGGACTTTTTTTTTTTTTTAAGAGAGAAGCAGCCAGTTTTACATTAAGTAAAGCTTCCTGTTTTATAACTAGTATCAGTTGACAATATGTTCTGGGCACTAGGCTAAGTGCTCTCCATGATTATCTGGTTTAATTCTCATAAAAACACTAATGAAATAGCTACTGCTATTTTACAGAGGAGAAAAATGAGGTTTAGAACAGTTAAGAAACTTGCTAAACTAATAAATTAGGAAGTTGAAACTCCCATACAGGTCTCCAGACTGCAAAGCCAGGACTCACCACTATTCAGTCCACAAAGAAAGCAGCAGTCTCTAGGATAGCAATGAATCTTCTCGGCTATAAATAACATCCTGCATTCTCCCCACACACTCATCTCTACCACTCCCTCGACCCACCTAACTCTTGCTAACTGTTCTTAGTCATTTAGAACTTCTTACATGGCTAGATAAATGTCAACTTCAAAAAGGCAATAACGAAAGTAACTTACAATTTTGAAACACAGCTGATGGGACTCTTTTCCATCAGCTTGCACATTCATTCATTCATTCAAATATTCACTGAGGACCTACTCTAGGAAGCAGTGTTATGTTGTGATTAGGGCATGAGACTGCTTAGGGCATTAGATTCCTGGCTCTATCACTAACTTAATATGTGATTTTGAGTAATTTACCCTACCTCTCACTGTCTTAGCTGCCTCATCTATAAAATGAGGATACCGAGAGGACTGTAGTAAAGATTGATCACATAACGTTAGCTTGTATTATCACACTCTGTGTAGGGGATAGTTAAGCTAGGAGCTATGGATGATATAGGTGGTATAGAATGGTATGCCCTCTCTTCTCAAGCTTGCAAAATATCTGCATAAATAACCACAGACCAATGTGTAAATATCACTATAGGTATTAATAAATAAATGCTGTCTGAGGAAGAAGAGATTACTTCTAGCTAAAGAGATCAGGGGAGGTCTAATGGAAGAGCTAGCACTTTGGTTAGACCTTAATATAAAGACAGAGAACATTCCAAGCACAGGATATAATCATGGAATAGTAAAGAAATTGAGCTTCAGTGAGGAATTATCATGGGTGAGTAGTGGTGAATAAACCTCAAAATGTAGTTAAGATCAGGGTCCAATTATCAAGAGTCCTGAAACTCAAATAAGGAGTTCATGTAAATACTATCATATTTTAAAATGTAAACTAGTATTAATATTCCCTTCAAGTGGAATACACAAAAGGAAATGAAAGAACAGAGAATTTATTCCCCTAATTGAGGGGTCAGGGGGTGATGCTGGAGGAATGGGAAAGAGGAAAAAAATTACCAACGCAAGTTAGAGGAGCTATACAAACCCAGGTTTACAGGTACCACAATTATATATACATACCAGCTTTTTTCAAACTGTACTGTGGTCAACCAAATTTGAGAAAAGCCACACGCTCCACCCCGTTTCTCTCTTCAGCCATTCACAAGGCACACCAGTATTTGAAGAACTCTCAGATGTTCTACAGCAAAACAGCAGACTAATTTTGTTCACTATTATATTTTGTTGTGGAACCCTACTAGTCCCCCAACTTACCTAATGATTCTTTTCCTCCTAGAACATGTATTTAAACATTGAGGGACATTAATGTTCTCCTGAACTTATTTTGGAAAACTTGGATATTAAGTATCTGATAAAGTGGGGTGTGATCACAAGAGAAGAGAAAGAAGACATCTTGCAGCCCCAAAATCACTTTCCGAAAGACCTTTCTGAGATCACACACTACTCTGGAAGTCTCCCTTACTTTGTTTTATCCTAAGTGGCAAATAAACCAACTCAAGAAGTCCCATGAGCATCATACTTTTTTTTTCCCTACCTTAAGAACAACAAAAATTTTTACTATAACCCAACAACAGTACAACTCAAATTAACTTTTCATTTCCTTGCCCCTAGAATTTTACAGACATATTTTCTTTTCCCAATCCCCCCACCCCAAAAAAAGAAAAGACTGTTCATGCCTACTCTCAGGTCTTTTTAAGCTTTTTCTTTCCAATTTACCATTCTCTATTCTTTCATCCACAAGTGATTTTCCCTTTACAGGCCCACTTCTGTCCTATATACCTCTCTCCTCTTTATTTCACACAAGTAACTTGAAATTATCATCTTGTGCCTTTGTGCTCTCAATATGATCAGAGAATGTATTCAACATAGGACTTCCCAGATGGCACAAGAAGTAAAGAATCTGCCTGCAGGAGATGCAAGAGATGAGGGATTGATCCCTGGGTCGGGAAGATCCCCTGGAATAGGAAATGGCAACCCACTCCAGCGTTCTTGCTGAGAAAATTCCATGGATAGAGGAGCCTGGTGGGCTACAGTCCATGGGGCTGCATAAGAGCCTGACGTGACTGAGCACACAGGCATGGCAGGGATGACAGACAGAAGAAGCAGATACTACAGTTTCACCATTCCAACCCCAAGCAGACACTGCCCATCCACCACAGCACTCCTTCCCACTAAATCCACGGTGCTCTCCACAGCTATTTCCAATCTCCTGAAAGTGAAACTGATTTACAGACAGGTTCCATCATTTCCGTCTGCATGCTTTAGACTCTATCTGCTGAAGTGTAAGATGCACTAGCAAACACAACTTTCAGGTTAGAAAAGAAACACATATTGTCTTGAGGCTGGAGTGGTGTCTTACTGCACATCTACATGAGTCTGGGTTTTAAAAGTCAGTATCTGCATCAGAAGTGCTTAAGACACAACATAGGGCCTTACCAGAATAGTACCACAAGCTGGAACCTCCCTCCACTTAACACACTTAAGGATGAATATAAAACAATGAGGATAAACTTTGAAACAATTTTGAAACATTTTACCTTCTAGGCAGCTTTCCTCTACCATGACTAACTGAATGTTTTCCATAGTATGTATTTCATTATCATTTCTCCCTGAGTTGAAGTTCATCTAAACACATAATTAAGGAAAGCAGTTGGCAAATATGCTTCAAAAGCAAGCCCTCTTTTAAAATAATTAATATCAGTCTCTGGTCAACTAAAAATGTGGAGTGCAGCAGCATGAAGGAAAATATAAGATTCCTTCAATGATGGAACGTAACTAAGCTAATTAAGATAAGTAAAAAAAAATTGTTTACTTAGTAGCCACCAAATTCTATAAGGAAAATAACTGTTGGTATAATTATGCAGTTTTGTATCTCATTAACTACCACAGTGGAAGATTACATATTGTGCAACAATTATATCTGGTAAACCTATGAAATCTGAAGCTACCATCATAAAATCATGTTTATACATCTCTTTAGAACAGTAAATCTTTTTTTCCCTTTTAAAACTAAGGTATGCCCAAAAGAGTCCACCAGACTCTATATTCAAATCACAAATTACTTCCTTGATCAGAGCTTCTCTCACCTGGGAAACTGGAGAAACAGTAGTAGCTTTTGATTCAGCAAAAAGCATTACATCCTGCCTCACCAAGATGCCATGAAACAACTCTAGAAACTAAGGAAAGGGAAAGTTTAATAACTTTAATAAAAGAAAAGCACAAGGGAAAAGGGAGACAGGGCAGTTTCTAACCGGCAATTCACTTCTACTTTTTCCATCTCAATGTTAAATCCATACTTATCATAACAAAAACCTATTACCATGTAACAATAAAGTGAAACCTCTGTCCTCAGCGCCTTAGCCTGGGTTCCTACACTGTCCCCTCAACACGGTGAGGTTTAAATACAATTAAAAATAATACTGAAATCTACCTTATATCCAACTCTTATAACCAAGGAGTAATAACACTACCACTTAGACAGCCAACTCCAAGTGACATTTTCATGAGAGTTCCCCCAAAATGCCTGAAGTCTTCATAATCCTGCTAAATATACGTATCATGTCTTTAACACAACTCAAACATAACGAAGCTTAGCTTCTGTATCATGTCACTAGTAGGAGGAACATTAAACTGAGCCTCTCAATCACAGGGTCAATGTTTTATTGTTCAACTATACTCCTGCCTACAAATCTAGCTTCTATTTTCCTAGGTTCCACACTTGTTATATTTTACAATATTATTATACTTACTTCCTGTCAGCACTTCCAAGCCCTTGTAGAACAAAGCCCAGTATAAATAATGTCTTATTCACCTTTGCGTCCTCAGTATTTAGTGCAGTGCCTGGCACATAAGTTCTTAATTCATGTTTACTGACTTGAAGGCGACCGCGGCAGCGCTGTTCTAGCTTCAATAAAATACCTATGTCAAATGACCATAGCAAACCATAGCAATATTATTTACTGACCTGAATCAGAAGCTATATGCCCTCAGCTGGTATTCTAGACAATGTTTCTGTTAATGAACAAAAGGAACATTAAAACTGTTTTTTAAAACTGTTCTAATCCTCGAATCTTTTCAAAGAAAGAGTAATCATTTCATTTTTAAGTAATAAATACAAAAACTCAAATAGAGATTTTCAGATTTTGATTTGAATAACTATTTACTTACTTTTCTGCTTATTTTCACTTTCAAGGCTTTTTTCCTTTGAGCAGATGACAAAGAAGCCTATTTAAATGCTTCCAAAATAATTTAGCATTTATAAAAACCCACCTCAATGATCACAGCAGACCTGTATCAGTCTAATTCCGTGCATGACAAGGAACAGTATATCTCTATAATATAATTCCTGTTTGGATAAGATTATGAGCCCTGGTGACTATATTTTAATTATGACTCATTCAGACAAGCCAAGACATACTACTAAACAAAAAGTAAACTGCTGACTTAAGAGATCTGATGAGACAAAACACAGTAGATTCTGCCAGGTAACAAGAGTGTTTCCCTCGTCAGCAGCAAAAAGCTCCAAGCCTGGTCAGTTTACAGACTTCTCTGCTCTATATTTTGTACTGCAAAAAAAAAAAAAAGAAAAAGCTAAAAATTTTAGGTTCCAATCTAACTATCTAGCCAACCAAGGCAAATCATCAAACTGTCCAATATTGAGGATAATAAAGAACAATAACATCTGCAAATCAGCCATAAGAATTTACTAAAACAATGGAGATGATGTTAAGAACAAATACAAGAGATAAAGACTGGCAACAGGAGTTAAATAGATAATATTTCTATATGCTATCCTAAAGGAAATCAACCCTGAATATTCATTACAAGGACTGATGCTAAAGTTGAAGCTCCAATACTTTGGCCACCTAATGAGAAGAGTCAACTCACCAGAAAAGACCCTGATGCAGGGAAAGACAAAAGGCAAAAGGAGAAGCAGGCAGCAGAGGATGAGATGGTTAGATAGCATCACCAACTCAATGGACATGAATCTGAGCAAACTCCAGGAGACAGTGAAGGACAGGGAAGCCTGGCGTGCTGCAGTTCATGGGGTCACAAGGAGTCGGACACAACTTAGTGACTGAACAACAACAAACTTGTATATGGTAAAACTACCACAAGTTAATTCTATCTATTTTATTATTCTTAACATCCAAAAACACAAAACAGTAGCAAAGTCTTCTATTCCAAAAGTTGTTTAAAAAGAATCTGTCAATATATAATCAAATATCTGCTTACTGACGGGAAAAATCTCTGTTCACCAGCCAAGGGATTCTGGGGATGAGAACCGCGTGTGGCACCCCCCCTCCACAGCCTGCAAACCCCACACCAGTTTGTAGTTATTCTTGTGCTACAAGAGTATCGGTTTCAGCATGTAAGCTTCATAAGCCCCCAGGAAAGCCATTCTAGTGGAGCTCTTCCAGAAAGTTTCACTTTAGTTCCATAAAGAACCCAAGAGACCCAGTCCATGACAAGAGCGAACTGTAACTGCTCCCTTGGTTTCCCCCTCTGACCCTTAAGAGCAAAGCGTGGAGCTGTCTGTAATCCATAAGCCACTTTAGTATGTGCAAAAAAAAGTGTACAAAAAAGTGGCTTTCAATAAAGGCCCTGCTATGAAGCTAAAATTGGGATTCTTGGTTACTAATTTTGTGTACAATTTTCCTGATTCTCAAAAAAGTAGAGGAAATTCTCCTTAGTCCCCTCCCAAATAAAAAGGGCGGGGCGGGGTGGGGGGTGGTGTGGACAACCCACAACACTTCTGACAGGCTGCATAATACACTGTCTTAATCACACTTCAGATAAATGACAAGTAGTAGGTTGTTATTCTCCACAACATTACGTTAAGCAAGTAATCTGCTCCAGTATTTTGGGCATTTAAAGTCTGCTACAGTTATCACTTCCAAAATTAAGGCACCGTGTAAAAATGTATGAAGCAGCTGGTTCTTAATTTCTGAGCTAGATCATTACCCAGGTTTAAACTTTTTTTTATAAAGGAAATGTTCAAATGTGTTTAAAGTGATTTGGCCAAGGTCACAAGGACTAGGTAGTAAGGGCATGAACTGGATCTCCTGACTCTGGTCTCATGTTCGTCATGACCACAGGGACCAGACAATGAGAGACAGCTCCCCTATTCATCAGTGCTAAGCGCAGTGGGCACTTCTCTCCATCTGTCTTTTAAGAGATACAGTCCCTCTCTGTTCTGCACAATAGCTTATGTGGAAACAGAGCACATATGAGCTAAATCACTATTCAAGGGTCATTTTAACAAGCACGATGCAACACTGAGGCACAATGTCCCACGCTAAAAAAGCAGCAAAATACAACCAAATAAAGGCTTTATTTAAGCCAAATGTGTATAGGTCCCCACTCTATCATTCAACTAAAAAGATTCTTGGGGGTAGATACATGGTTTCTTCTTGATCTCTATATTCTTTGGAGTATTATCTTTCAAAAGTTTTCCTCATACACCCCCTAAAATAAAACTGGGAGGAAAAAAATCCTTGAATACTTTTAAGTTGATACTGAAAATCTTTTTATAAGAAGTTTAAATCATTGCAAACGCTGTACTTTCCTTTACAGATCACCATAGGCCAATTTAAAACTGACATCTAAAAAAATTAAATGATTATGTCATTAATTTAAATACAGCCAATGAAATCTAAACACTTGAGCAATTTGATAACCACCATCCTCCATTTCAAAACTATAATAGAGTCTTCATTTCTTATTGAAATGCTACATTACTTCTTTCTCTCCTTGAAATTATATTTCTATTCTTCTTCTTCCATAGTATTTCATTTTAATATAATTTCTTTTATCATACTTAACTATAACAAAAATATGAGTATTGTTTTTTATTTAAAGTACTTCTTTTGGATTGAGTTCCTGTTACTTTTATTAGTTACAATTGGTGCAAACAAGGCAAACATATATAGCTCAGTTGTGTTCAATTCTTTGTGAGCCCATGGACTGTAGCCCTCCAGGCTCCTCTGTCTATGGGATTCTCCAGGCAAGAATACTGAAGTGGACTGCCATTCCCTTCTCCAGGGGGTCTTCCCGACCCAGGGATTGAACCCTAATCTGCTTTGTAGGCAGGTTCTTTACTGTCTGAGCCACCAGAGATGCCCATAAATTTTGATAACTAACCATAAAAATTAATTCCTTTTTTGGAGAGTCAGCTCTCACTCAGATGTATGGAGAAGGGTATACACCTTGATAAAGGGAAGTTTCACACTTGACGTCAGAAGTTTCATACTTGACATCAGTGTCACAACTATCCCTTTGTTGGGACCCTGGAGAATTTTACACCTCAGAGAAACATACATTGGTGAGATTCAAGATGAATGAAAGGTAAGCTTTTTCTTTTGTAAATCAGAAGAGCCAGAGATCAAACCGGTCAACCCTAAGGGAAATCACACCTGAACATTCACTGGCAGGACTGAGGCTGAAGCTGAAGCGCCAATACTTTGGCCACCTGATGGGAAGAACTGACTCACTGGAAAAGACCCCGATGCTGGGAAAGACTGAAGGCAGGAGGAGAAGGGGGCCACAGAGGATGAGATGGTTGGATGGCATCACCGACCCAATGGACATGAGTTTGAGCAAACTCCAGGAGATAGTGAAAGACAAGGAAGCCTGGCGTGCTGCAGTCCATGGGGGTTACAAAAAGTCAGGCACAACTTAGCAACTGAACAACAACAACAAAGGGAGGATAAGAAAAGAGAGTGAGGATTATGCCAGTATTGTCTTCAGACAAATCAATTTCACGGAGGAGTATAAAATATGAACACTTGAGAACTCTCAAAACTATCCAGCCTAGATACCTTTAGACATGGACTCCAATTTGAAGATCACTGCTCTAAAGCACTCAGCTGGATTCATTTATTGGAACTCACTGAAATGATAACCATGCCTGACAGACACGAAGACTCACTGCACATTACCTGCTATTAGGCAAATCTTCTTATTTTTCCACGTTTCTCATACATTTATTTAAATAAAACTAAAGTCTTATTCAGATATGGCAGTGTGATTTATTTTTAAAACATACATATAGTTCAGTCTGCCAAAGAATAACTGATCAAGATGGTTACCATGTGGTACCCCTTCTACCCATATAATGATTTTTATACCACAAACACACAGATTACCTGGAGAAGAATTAGAAAGTGCTTTAAGCAAATATGAGAAAATGTTACTGATGAAAATTATACTTTTGACTTTTATGAAAACCCAAACTGATTTAATTTTAAAAATTAATAAAAATACTTGTAAATACATAACGCCTATTTCCTTATAGTTCACAATAAGACAGATTTCTCAAGATCTGTGAGGTACACATCCAAGACAAAATGGCAAGAACTTTAGCCTAAATTTAACAGGTCAGAACCTGCTCTGTTTAAAACACTTCTTGATCTCTCTACATGTTAAGATATTTGTCTGGATTCTAAGAGAAGGTAATTCCATCCTTATCTGATCCGCTCCTACTTTTACTCTGCCCACTATCGTCACAGGGCACTGAGCAGCTACCAGGCTTAGGTCTGACAGTCTCCCACTCTCTGCTCCCACTAACCTTTGGCCTTACTTGGAGCTCAAATGTAAGTAATCTTACACTCATGTTCCATCACACCAGGCAAACAATACCCTAAACCAGATCACAATTTAATACAGGAAGCTGGGACTGTATTTTTGAGATGTAATTCCCATACTATGAAATTCACCCTTTTAAAGTATATAATTCAACGGGGGTTTTTTTGGTGTGTGTATCTGGAAGACTGTGCAACTATCTCCGCTGTCTAATTCCAGAATGTTTACATCACCCACAAAAGAAGTTCTATACCCGTCAGCAGCCGCTCTCCATTCCCTCCTCTCTCATTCCCCTGCAGCTCCTAACAACCACCATCTACTTTCCGTCTCTGTCAATCTGCTTGTTCTGGATATTTCATATAAAGGGTACCATGCAGTGTGGCGCCTTCTGTGCCTGGCTTCTTTCACTTAGCAAAATGTTTTCAAGCTTCATCCATGTTGCTGTCTTATCAGTACTTCATCACTTTTTATGGCTGAAATATATTCCACTGTATGGAAATACCTCATTTTGTTTTTTCATTCATCAGCTGATGGGTATTTGGGTTGTTTCCACTTCTGGGCTATTATGAATACTGCCGCGATGAACATTTGTGTACATGTTTTTGTGTGAACATATGTTTCAGATTTCTTGGGTATATACCTAGGAGTAGAATTGCTGGGTCATATGGTAACTCTATGTTTAACTTTTTGAGAACCTGCCAAATTGTTTTCCAAAGTGGCTGTACTGTTTTATATTCCCACCAACAATGTATGAGGGTTCCAATTTGGAAAACAAACTTTATTTTCCAAAATTTCTTCCTTTACAAGCCTTCTGCCTTCTTTAAAAAATGAGCCTGAGGATAACACAACATTGTAAATCAACTCTACTTCAATTTTGAGGAAAACAAACTCTTTTTTTCACAATGCATTGTGTGTTTTAACACTAGCTTATTTTTAAAATTAATCTCTATAAGAATATAAGCATTAAAGGAGAATATAAATGGTATGGCTAAAAAAATATTGAGAGTATCTTAACCAATATATTAGAATATTCAGGGGCTTCCCTGGTGGTCCAGTGCTTAAGACTCCATGCTCTCAATGCAGGAGACATGGGTTCAAACCCTGGTCGGGAACTAAGATCCCACATGCCATAGAGCATGGCCAAAACAAAATAAAAATAGAATATTCACATCTAAATGAGGACTGTGCCTCCTTTAATTACTTAAGGAGGTTATTCATCCATTCCCTCTATGGAAACTCCTCTTTTGAAATTAATTTCAAGGCCGGTTCATAAAAGCAGATAAAAATCAGTCTTACAATATCATATAGCCATACCTTTTCACTGTTAAGGACCACACACCATACTACCCAGTTTGATCACCCACCTAGTTTGTTTTACAGATATGAGTTCAAATGGCTTCTGGCCACTTCCACAAGTCCAATACAGCCCTTTAAAAAAAAAAAAAAAAAAAAGGTGGGGGAGAAGGAAGGAAGGAAGGAGGAGACAGATAAAAAGAAAAAAAGAAAGGAAAGAAAGAGAAGTTTTTTCCCTACCACTGAGAATATTCTTCAAAATGGAATTTCAAAATGGATCTTGTATTATACTACAATTATATATTATCATTGGGAGAGGCTGGCAGAACGGTACACAGTACTTTATGTACTACTCTGCGATTTCTTATGAGTCTATAATTATTTCAAAACAAAAGGGTTTCAAAATACATATCTTAAAAGAAGGGCAGAATTTCAAAAGAAAAATGGGAAAAGAATGGAAAACACTCCCAGTAGGTAAAAAGGGAAAACGTAATTCACATTACGCAAATCACAACTAGACCAGATAATCTACAAAGTTCATTCTAGCATACAAATGGAATATAAGGTAGAAAAGATAATAGGAGCCAGACTGTAGAGCATCCTGAATGGTAAAGAGTTTAGAATTTACCCTGTATACAAGGGTGTACTCTTGGAGGATTTTTTTTAATGCATGAGAAAAATCAGAACAGGACTTCTGAAAGATTAACATGGCAGCAGTATAAAGAACAGACTGGAGAGAAAAGCATAAAGGTAGAAAGACCAGTTACTATTGCAATAGCCCAGACATGCTGAGGTGTCAAGGGCTGGCAATGGAACCAGACCACATGGGAGTGACTGACTTAATATTCCAGAATCATCTATAAAAAGCCCAAATCTGGCATTCATTATAAGCTCTATATTATGTTTACAAGAAAGAAATCTCTTCTTTGAATCATTAAAAGGGAAAAGTTTTAACATTTCAATAAGAATAAAGTTGAAAAGGTAGAAACAGCTCTACTTATACTCAACAAAACAAACAAAAAGGCGTAATAGAATAGAAAATACTTTCTAGCCTGAATGTCCCTTTAAACAAAAAACATTAGAGGTTCTCTCACACTCTGGGAGAAACTTCTGCAAAGACCACACGCCAAAGATTGCATTCTGCCTGCTATAGGCAAGAAGCTTCATTGTAATGCCAAATTTCTGGTCAAAGAGCTCACTGAGGTTAGGAGCAAACAGTTTTGCATCTCTAATGCCACACTTGCAGAAGCAGTCGTTTCCAGAAGAGATAAGATGCTGGTGGCTAAAACAGGGGAGGATCCAGCGCTTTATTATGAGTCAAGCACACAGCACGACAGAAACAATGTTTACTGGGGGCTCCGGTGTACCAGATACCAAAGACACAGAGGTGACTAAAACACAAGTTTCACCTTCAGTGAAGACACAATCCACTGGGAAAAACACAACAAAAAAGTAACTGCAATAAAGAGGGAAATGCTGTTGGGAGGTATGCAAGAGATGTTTTGAGAATAAGAATAATAGTAGCCAATATTTAAGAAGTACTTTGTATGTGCAGGTTCTATTCAAAGCATTTTTCCTACATTAATTCACTTAATCCTCACAGGGAAAGCAACATTATCCACTTTTTATAGATTAGGGACACAGGTTAAATAGTTTTATTCCAGTTCTACAGCTGCATTATTAACCAAGAGGACTGACTCATGGACTTTAACTACCCACTATAAGGCCTCTTTAAAAAGGACCAATTAATGTTGCCTGGAAGGACAGTTAAGACTAAAGAGAAGAAAGAGTATATTAACATATTTGTCAATGTACCCACCCACCACTGAAGGATGACCAAGAATTCACCAGATGGCTGAGGAGTCTGGGGAGGAGCTATGGATACTTACTTGCAAGGAGTGGCTGAGGGGACAGCAGCCCAAGCAAAAAGAAAGGGGAAGCCACAGCAGGGGAGGACAAAGGCGTGAGAGCTGCGAGTGTGCGGGGCAGCTGCCCAGCGTCAGCAGACACGTCAGCCCACGGGTTCCAGCAACAAGGGATGAGGCTGTAAAGACTGGGAGGGTGCAGGCCTTGCAGGTCCACACGTCACATAAGGAGGACACATCTGAGCCCTTTACTGCTGGGTGATATGAGCAGATCTGCCTTCAATAAAGATAAATCCTGGTGAAAGGTGGGAGGGAGCCTGCAGGCCGGAGACCAATTAGGAGGTTACACAATAATTCTGTGAGAAATGATAAGGAGTGGATGAATGCAAGCAGAGGCTTCTGAAGTACTGATAGAATCAACAGTAGCTGGTGACTAACTGCAGGTGGAGGATGAGGAAGAGGAGGCAGACCAAAATAGGCATCTCTTAGGCTTTTGTTCTGGGCAGAACAGGGCAAAATGAAGACTGAATTTTAGACGAATAGTAATAATAATTAATTAATTAATAATAATAAAGTCCTTTTATTTATCATCCTTTCAGAAAAATGGAGAAGCTGAGGCTTAAATAAGTAATTTATTTAAGGTCACAATCACTAAGCATTGAAGCCAGAGAGCTAAAGACTTCAGACAGAGTTTAAGTTTGGCATGGTATCCAGTGAAAAAGTGAAAGTGCTAGTCACTCAGCTGCCTCTAACTCTTTGCAACCCCATGGACTACAGCCCACCAGGCTCCTCTATCCGTGGAATTCTCCAGGTAAGAATACTGGAATGGGTAGCCATTTCCTCCTCCAGGGGATCTTTCCGACCCAGGGATTAAACCCATGTCTTCTGCACTGCAGGAGAATTCTTTACCATCTGATACACGAGGTATCCAAATGTGAATCCCCAGTAGGCAGCTAAGCATCTCTGTACGGACCTCAGGAAGGCTGGCAATCCTAGGGGTTCACTGATGTTGTTCAGTCACTAAGCTGAGTTCAACTCTTTGTGACCCCCTGTCCTTCACTATCTCCTGGAGTTTGCTCAATGTCATGCCCATCGAGTCAGTGATGCCATCCAACCATCTTGTCCTCTTGCCCCCTTCTCCTCCTGCCCTCAATCTTTCCCAGCAGCAGGGTCTTTTCCAATGAGTTGGCTCTTCACATCAGGTGGCCAAAATATTGCAGCTTCAGCATCAGTCCTTCCAATGAATATTCAGGGTTGATTTCCTTTGGAACTGACTGGTTTGATCTCCCTGCAGTCCGACGGACTCTCAAAAGTCTCCTCCAGCACCACAGTTCGAAAGCATCAATTCTTCGGCACTCAACCTTCTTTATGGTCCAACTCTCACATCCATACATGACTACTGGGAATACATAGCTTTGACTATATGGACCTATGCTGGCAAAGTGATGTCTCTGCTTTTTAATATGTTGTCTAGGTTTGTCATAGCTTTCCCTCCAAGGAGCAAGCATCTCTTAATTTCATGCCTGCAGTCACCATCCACAGTGATTTTGGAGCCCAAGAAAAAGTCTGTCACTGCTTCCACTTTTTCCCCTTCTACTTGCCATGAAGTGACAGGACCAGATGCCATGATCTTCATTTTTAAATGCTGCGTTTTAAACCAGCTTTTTCACTCTCCTGTCTCGCCCTCATCAAGAGCTCTTTAGTTCCTCTTCACTTTCTGCCATTAGAGTGGTATCATCTGCATATGTGAGGTTAGAAACAGTTACAATAACAACAAAACTACATTATCATCACTATTCCTACTACTAGTATTTATTGAGCACTTGCTGTAAATGAGAGACCCAGTTTAAATGTTTCACATAGATTATTTCATCTATTCTACATGATACTGAGGTAGCTGTCACTACCCTCAGAGAAAAAAAGAGAAATGAAGTAAACTCTTCTGACCTCTCAGACAGAAAAGAACGGAATCGGATTCAAACGTGGGTCTTTCTGATCCGGAGGAGGCAGAGATGGGAAAGATAGCCTGAATGTGAGTGGGGAGGAAGAGCAAGGGACTGACCCCAGAAGAATTTAATCACTGAAAAAGCAAGTAGAGAAACAGAGTGGCAACGGGGCTTAAGAAGTAGTAGTTTCAGTGAAGGAAGAGAGAAATCAGAAGGCATTTCTGTTTTGAAAACTAAAGGAGAGGGAATTTTTAAAAAGAACCCATCTCCTCTGTCCATGGGATTCTCCAGGCAAGAATACTGGAGTGGGTTGCCATTTCCTCCTCTGGGGGATCTTCCAGACCCAGGGATTGAACCTGCATCTCTTATGTCTCCTGGTAGGTGGGTTCTTTACCACCACCACCACCTGGGATGCCCTTAAAAAGAACACAGTAGTTAACAGTGTCAAATGATACAAAGAACTCAAGATAGAACAAGATTTAAATCAGGTAACTAGGATTATCAATGAGGCACTGAAACCCTCCCCAGGGCGGCTGCTGCTGCTAAGTCACTTCAGTCGTGTCCAACTCTGTGTGACCCCATAGACGGCAGCCCACCAGGCTCCCCCGTCCTTGGGATTCTCCAGGCAAGAACACTGGAGTGGGTTGCCATTTCCTTCTCCAATGCATGAAAGTGAAAAGTGAAAGTGAAGTCACTCAGTCATGTCTGACTCTTAGCGACCCCATGGACTGCAGCCTACCAGGCTCCTCTGTTCATGGGATTTTCCAGGCAAGGGTACTGGAGTGGGGTGCCATTGCGTTCTCCGCTCCCCAGGGCAGTTTAAGTGAAATTGCTGGGGTAGATATAAGATAGATATAAGGTGTAAGAGAGAAAGGGAGGCGAAGAAATAGAGGTCGGGTGGTAAAAAGAAATTTTAAAAAAAGAAAAGGGAACAAGCAGGGGTCAGTGAACTACACACTGTCCCACATTTTCCATTGTTTATTTTTTTAAACAACCCTTTAAAAATTCATAAAGCATTTTTAGTTGGGATATATAAAAAACAGGCCATAGGACAAACCTGCACAACTGACACGAGTTTGCCCGCTCCTACTCTAGAGCCAGATTGACTGGATTAATATCCAGCTCCTCACTCTCTGGGTGACCTTAAGCAAGTCACTTAACTTCTCTGTGTCTCGGCTTCTTTACTTGTATGACGGACAGAAGAATGGGAGCTAGCTCACAGGGTATTACATAAGGATCAGTAAATACAAGTAAAGCACTTGGATGCTGAAGAAAAGCCCTGTGGACGTGGAGGATCTGATAGAGCAGGGGTCCCCAACCTCTGAGGATGAGATGGTTAGAGAGCATCACCAACTCAATGGACATGAATTTGAGGAAACTCCAGGAGATAGTAGGGTTTCCTGGTGGCTCACACGGTAAAGAATCTGTCTGCAATGCCGAAGACCCAGGTTCAATCCTTGGGTTGGGAAGATGCTCTGGAGAAGGGAATGGCTATCCACTCCAGTATTCCTGCCTGGACAGAGGAGCCTGGCATATTGCAGTCCACTGGGTCGCAAAGAGTGGGACACAATTTAGCAGCTGAACAACAACAACCCCAGCCTCTGAGATCTAATGCCTGATGATCTGAGGTGGAGCTGATGTAATAATAATAAAGTATGCAATAAATGTAATGGGCTTGAATCATCCCGAAACCATCCCCTAACCTCTGGTCTGTGGAAAAATTGTCTTCCACAAAACCAGTCCCTGGTGCCAAAAAGGTTGGAGACTGCTGCATTAGAGAATAGGCAGAGAGAAGAGAACCTGCAGAGAAGGAGAGATATTAAGTGGAAAATGACTCATTTTTAAAAGTCCCAAAGAAGCAGCAGAGAAACAGAATGAAGACAGTGAAGGGGACTGCACAGAGCACAGGCTCTATCCCAACTGCTGGTCAACGTATAAACTGGATGCAGAATAATCTGTCAGATTTTATCAAAATTCCAAATGTGCACACCTTTTGACTCCAATACTGTGGCCACCTGATGTGGAGAGCTGACTCACTGGAAAAGACCCTGATGCTGGCAAAGACTGAGGGTGGGAAGAGAAGGGGACAACAGAGGATGAGATGGCTGGATGGCATCACCCACTCAATGGACATGGGTTTGGGTGGACTCCGGGACTGGTGATGGACAGGGAGGCCTGGTGTGCTGCAGTTCATGGGGTTGCAAAGAGCCGGACATGACTGAGCGACTGAACTGAACTGAACTTTGACCCTTTCTGCTCTTCTAAAACTTGTCTGTACATTCATATCCAAGCAAGTATAAAGCTATGAATGAAAGGATGTTCCCCTTTCAGTAGTTTTGGGAAAATGAAAGAACGGAAATAAAAGTTCATCAATTAGGGTACACTGCCGAGGGCATGGGTTCAATCTCTGCAAGGGGAACTAAGATCCCACAGGCCATGCAGCATAGCCAAAAATAAAAGAAATAATACAGAGATATCCCTTACACTCTTTACCTCATTTCCCTCAATAGTGATATCTTGCAAAACTACAGTTCAGTATAAAACATTAGCTCTTAATATAAAAACAAACTTACAATAGTATGCATATTACATACACTCCCTTTTGGGTATTTAAAGTATCCATACAGTTTGTATATGTACAGGAGGAGACATACATTTGACTGCTAATAGTTGATACCTCTGAAAAATGGTAACGGTTAAGCAAGGAAGAAAATGAAGGAATACAGTTATACTAATTGCTCTTACTTACCAAGTACACACATGCTTTTAGGACATCAAAGGTAAACAGGTTAACTTTTGAAATAAATAGGGCATGTATTCTTTCGATCAAAGGGATTTTTCATCTTCAAGCAGAAGGGGAGGAAACTGAGGACCTTCACACTGAAAGCCTCTGCTTACTCAATCAGGCAGAGAGGTGGCTGTCACTCGCTGTGTCCCAGCCTCCTCACTTTCAGCTCTGTTCGAGGCCCCTGGAGAATCCAAAATTAACTAGACAGGTGCCATCTCTGAACTCAAGGAACTCAACACCTACCAAGGAAGGTGGACATGAGTCAGAAACAACACAGTTACAACCACCAGTACCACACAGCACAGCAGCTCAGAACACAGGCTCTGGGGCCTGACTGCTGAGGTTCAAATCCCAGCGCTCCTACCAAATCGCTCTGGGACTTTGGACAAGCAACTTAACACTCTTCACTTCAGTTTCCCCATCTACAAAGTGGGGACAATTCTAGGTCCTGTTTATTTACCCATCTCTCTAGCCTATCAGATTGCTGTGAAAACTAAAAAAGTTCACATGTATAAAGTGCTTGGAAGGGTGTCTGACATACACACACTCAAATGTCTACTGTTATTGTTACTCTCATGACCATTAACTATTTCAGGGAGAATTTAAGCTATCTTCAGGCCAATGGAAGGTTAGAAAAGTCTTCCCAAGGAACTGACATATATGTCTCAAAGAGGAGTCTGAATTAAACACCAAAAGAGAAAACCTGTCTGGCAGAGGAAAGAACATATGTAACTACCCCATGCTAAGAATGAGCTTGGCATGTGAAGGATCTGAAAAAAAGCCCATGAAACAGGAGCTCTGAGAGGAGAGAGATGAGGCTGGAAAACTAGAAAGGGCATGTTAAACTTAACATGTTACCTTTATCTGAATAACAAAAGGGATCACACAAGAAATAAAATAGATTTGCTGGATTTCCTTCTTTTTTATAAAGATCACTTTGCTGAAGTACATGGAATCTTCTGTGACAGAAGGAGGTGAACCTGAGTTGTTTAGAAAGAACAGTCCCTCCAACTAATAAAAAAAAATAAAAATAAAAATAGAAAGAACAGTCATTCTGGTGAAGGAGAAATGAAATCAACCACAGACAAGTAAGAAGACTACTAAAGAGAATAACCAGCATATATGGGAGCAGGGTGCGTCATGAGTCAGTAAGAGAACAAATGAAGGCGACTCAGTCATTTCTTGAAGCTCTATGGCAGGAACACAGAAAATGGGCAGCACTGTTTATCCACAGCTGGAGACCTGCATGACACACGGGAGAGAGGAACAAAGGTGCAAGAGAGTGAGGGGACCCAGGACTCACCGCGAGTGACCACCTAAGGGATCCATGCGGGCTACAGTAATCCCAGGTGCAATGGTATAGATCTGGAGACAGAGAAGATTTAAGGGGCCGGAGGCCTCAGTGAAATCAGAGAATAAGTTCAGCAAACGGCAACCTGAGAAGGCAGGAAACCGTGTTCAGAGCCAAATTTCCAAATTCCCGCTTTCAGAGGTGGAAGTCTGACTGGCCACAGGAAAAGACGGCCACAGACCCGTGGAGGGACAGATAGTCGCAACAGAGACAATCCGGCCAGAATGAGATTAGGATCCTGGACAAGCAAACAAGTTGGACATTAAAGGCCCATGAGATCATGGAAGGAGTAAGAATAAGCTATTTACAAGGATAAGAATTAAATTTTCAATTACATTCTTAAATATAATACCACAAGGAATGTGTTTTAAAAGTATCTGGAATACAACAAGGATGCCTTCTGAAAAACAAAGCTTCATCTATCCATTCAGCCAAATAATCTTCAAAGATGTCCCTGCTATAAGGCATTCCTGATAAAAAGCTCTTAGGCAAACAGAGAAGGAAACTTGCTTGATTATTTGTCACAACTGGAGAGCAAGCCTCGAAAACTGGAAGGAAACCTTTGCAAAACATAAATCTAATGAAGGATTGGTATCCAAAATATACATGGAACTCTTAAAACTCAACAGAAAAAAAAGAAAAATTTTAATGGGCAAAAGATCTCAACCTCACCAAAGAAGATACACAGACATATGAAAAGATGCATGCTTCAAATGTAAATAGTGAACTGCAAATTAAAAAACAAGATTATCACTATGACCTGTTAGAATGGCCAAAATCCAAAACACTGGTAACACCAAATGCTAGTGAAAATGGGAAACAGGAACTCATTACATTGCTGGTAGGAATGCAAGATGGTACAGTCACTTTGAAAGACAATTTGGCAGTTCCTGACATAACTAAACATACTCTTACCATCTAGCCATATAATCATGCTCCAAGGTATTTACCCCAATGATTTGATAACTTAAGTCCACACAAAAATCTGCATGTGGATGTTTAGTTTTATTCATAACTGCCCGAACTTGGAAGCAGATGAGATAGCTTCAGTGAATGGATAAACTATGGTATATCCAGACAATGAAATATTATTCAGTGATAAAAAAATATAAGCTACCAAGCTTCAGAAAGACACAGAAGAATCTTAAATACACACTGCTAAGTGAAAGAAGCCAACTCAAACAGGCTACATACTCTTACGATTACAACTATGATTCCAGAAATCTGGAAAAGGCAAAATTATGGGGACAGTAAAAAAGGCCAATATTTGCCAGGACTGAGGCCTGGAGGAGAGAGGAAGAGATGAATAAGTGGAGCATGGGGTATTTTTAGGGCAGAGAAAGTATTCTGTGATATCACAATTGTAGACAGATAACATTATACATTAGCCCAAATCCATAGAATGTACAAGATAAAATGTGGATCCTAATGTAAACTATGGACTTGAGTCTAAAATAACGTTATCAGTATTGGCTCATTAGTTATAGCAAATGTACCACACTAATGCAAAGATGCTAATATTAGGGGAGACTAAGGGGACAGGGAAGATAAGGAGGTACGGAATTCTCTACCTTCTGCCTAATTTTTCTGTGAATCTAAAACTGTTCCAAAAATTAAAGCCTATTAACTTAAAACGAAAACTAAACTAAGAGCAATACCATGTGAGTCACACAAGAGAAAATAATATTTGCTATTGGTGAAGAAATATATCCAAGAGGGGAAGAGTGCAAAGGGCCTGAGCTTGATCTGGCTCTTCCGCTTAGCAGCTGTCATTCTGGGCAGTCATAAACTCGTCTAAGTCTCAGCTTCTTCACTGGTAAACAGGGATGCTAATCATCAAGGAGTTCAGACAGAGTCTATACATGTCCAGCACTCAGAACAGTGACCAGAACACCTCAAGTATTCAATAAATATTAGCTCCCTGTTACTCAAAATAAGGTCTGTAAGCTTGTAAACCATCATTACCCAGGGGCTCATCAGAAACGCAGACTCTCAGGCACGCCCAGACTTACTGAATTTGCTTTTTAGTAAGATCTCCCAGGTGATTTCTGTGCCTGTAAGGTTGAGAAGCACAGCATCTCAGGTGGTATTACTAGCATCACGGCTCTTCTTCAACATCACTAAAAAAGGAATATAAATACTAGAAGAATCCAAATTAGTATTTGCTGATGATTATGAAAGTCTAAAAAGGGAGAATTAATTGTAATACTTAATTAAATTTTGAAATATATGCTAAAGTGACAGTAATTAAAACATGTAGTACAGGTACACAGTAAGTAGGCTTTATTAAGAGTATATGTTAACGAGACCATTTCAAACATGCAAGTAAGTGATACATTACGAGAGTTGGTTATCAATATTTTTAAAGTCAGATCTTTATCTCATATTATACTGAAGATATATTCCAAGTGGATTAAAAACCTAAATATTAAAAATAAGTTTATAAAGCACTAGAAGAAAATATAGGACATTTACATTCCTAAGCACACATAAAACCCAAAAATCATACTAGAACTATAGTTTTTTAAAAAACTTTTATATGACAAAAGATACTACAAAAGTTGAAAGTTAAGATAAACAATAAGCTGAGAGAAAATACACCATACATAACACAGGATTAATAACCATAATATGATTTTTTTAAAGTCCTATACACGAACAAGAAAAGTCTTTCAAAAACCCAACAACAACAAAAAAAATGGGGGTGGAGGAAAAAAGTAGGCTTCACATGCAAAGAGAGTAAGCAACAAAAGCTGTAGTAGAACAAAACAAAGAAACTTACCTACAAATATTTGTATGTGCACAGAAAAAGACATGGAAGTACATATATCAAACTTAATAGTAGTTAAATCTAGAGAACAAAACGTGAGAATGGGGGACTTTCTTTTTCTTTATAAACTTCTGTAAAGACTGACATTTTTACATTACAATGAATTTTTTTAAAACTTATCATTGTTTAGTTATAAAAGAACAAATACTGAGTGTTGGAAGTTTTAGCATAAAAGGCAAATACTTTCAAGAAGAAAGCTTCCTGGCTTTCCCTACAACTACTTAACCTCAAAATCATATGACATTTGGAAAATATATCTTCACATTATCAAAATTTTCCTAAGAATTCTTAAGCAAAAATATGCCAATTTTTTGTCCTCCCCACATAGACCACTATATTCAATTTCCAGTGGCCCTCTGTTCAAAGCCAGTTCCAACCTAACTTCAAAAGCGAAGTGTCTAAACCAGACAAGAAATTTAGCAACATAACACCAAATCTTGATATGGAACCCACATGTCCAAAATATGCCTACCAGTAACAGACAGCAACTGTTTAAGAATAACTGCAAGTAACTCCATATCCACTTCAGTTTCAATTCTGAATCAGTTCTCACTAAACTGGAAAAAAGTTTTTTGAACCATTTGTCACCTCTGACTAAACGCAGGCTTCAGCCCCTAAATCGTTAAGTGTGGAAAAAGTACATGCCCTCAAGAACTGCCAAATGGAAGAGTTTTTCCAGAAAAAGCAGTTCGCACACACAGCAGGAAAATCTTGTATAGAGGGAACTTAGCTACCACTTTAATTCCCTCAACCAATTCAGAAACTACTGGAAGTAAATGACTAAGAAGTAAAACATAAGAGAAAAGTTTAAAAAAAATTTACATATTAAAAATACATAAAGTGGTTCAAATTTGTTTTTAAAAGTTGCCTTTTGCTGAAATTAGAATATTACATTCTTCTGCTCTGGATGAAATGGAAATTAGTTTTCCTAGTTTCCTACAATGCACTTAGAAGTCTCTAGCTGCTATCATGAATTATATTAATATGACTACTCAGAGATCTTCTTACTACTATACTTAGCAAAATGCATTACATGTAGGTTTGCCCAACTATTCTTCCCATCATTAGACCTGAATTTACTAAATATATACTACCAATTGTTGGAATTCAGCACCCTCCCCTTTCCCTAATACTGTCGCTCAAACAAGCTGAAACTAAAATAATCAGCATCCTTGTCTCAGAAGATGTGACCATAACCACAAGGAAACCTTAAACTGGTGAGGTTGGAATCCTTCCACAAAGCACCTTTCACCACTTATGTATAAAATAACAGCACAGGGGAATACATGTAAATCCATGGCTGATTCATGTCATTGTATGGCAAAAACCACTACAATATTGTAAAGTAATTAGCCTCCAACTAATAAAAATAAATGGGAAAAAAAAAAAAGGGCAGACACAGAAAAAAAAAATAATAATAATAATAACAGCACAGCACCTTGGTTTCTAAAGCGTCCAGACGCAGAACCACTAAGCACGGCAGCACCCTCTGCTCAATCCAAATTCAGCTGCCAGGCTATTTGCAACCAAAGCAAACTGTAGGACCTCGTTTCTCTTTTTCAAAAGGTAAACAATCCCTTTGGCCTGACTTATCAAAAAAGATGTGAGTAAAAAGAATTATCAGGAGGAGAGCACTCCCAGGTTTTAAGTTCTTAAGTTCTCAGTGAAGTTTCTTAAGATTCCTCACTTAGAAAAACAAGCCTTGTCAGTAACACTAGAAAAGGCATACTCTACTCCAAGAAAAACAAAACAAAACAAAACCTCTTCAGGTATACTGATAACTTTATCAGACACCAATGGGCATATCATCGGAAAGACCTAGGGGGAAAAATGTGCCTGTAAAAGTACAGCATTAAAAATTCAGACTGGTCAAGAGAAAACAGACTCAAAACTAAGGTTAAAATTCCTCAGTATTTTTAAGTTTGGGCTTGCTCCTGTCCCAAACAAGCTCCTAAGCTTGTTCTTGAGTGTAATTTGTCAGTAACTGCCAAGAAAAAAAATTTAAACAACACAGAGTGCTTGTTTTATCCAATTTATAACATATTTCTTTATCATCAGAGAAACACTAAAAGTTACATAACCCTACATCTTTTGTAATTATCTTCTAAAGACAATTACAAAGATAATTTATCTTCTAGAGACAATTATCTTTTTATTTTATGTTAAATAAAAAACAGCATACAATTTATGGTCTCCCTTTCTTGACTGCTTTTTCTTTTTTGAGATTCAGTTCACTCACTCAGTCGTGTCTGACTCTGCAACCCCATGGACTGTAGCACACCAGGCTTCCTTGTCCATCACTAACTCCCAGAGCTTCCTCAAACCCATGTCCATCGAGTCAGTGATGCCATCCAACCATCTCATCCTCTGTCTTCCCCTTCTCCTCCCTCCTTCAATCTTTCTGAGATTACTGACTCTCAAAACTGGATAACAGAGACTGTGGAGGAAACTAATTTTCCTCCAATTCAACTATCAGGCATTTGACCTTCAGCAGTAGTTTCATATTTAACCATCATTCACATTTCTTCTCTACCAATAAACACTGCCACAAATTAGGATGAACAATACAATTTAGCTCAGGAGGTAAAGAATCTGCCTGCAATGCTGGAGATACAGGAGGCATGGGTTCGATCCTTGGGTCAGGAAGATCCCCTGGAGGAGGAAATGGCAACCCACTCCAGTATTCTTGCCTGAAAAATCCCATGGACGAAAAGTCTGGCAGGGCATAGTTTGAGGAGTCACAAAGAGGAGGATATGTCTGAGCGACTAAGCACACAATATAACTGAGCATGTTATCTTTTTAGATTGTGTACTTATAATTACTGGCTGCTACCCAGATCTTGATTGTCTACTCATACATCTACAACAGCCTCTTTTGGAAAAGGCACAGATCTTCAACTTAAGTTCTTTCTACAGAAAAGGCAGAGTAATTAACAACGAAATGGCCTACAAAGTGAGTTCTCTTAAACACTCGAAATATTACTTATAGTTAATTAATAGATCTTAACGGACAGCAGTGGATGAGATGGTTAGATAGCATCACCGATTCAATGGACATGACTTTGAGCAAACTCCAGGAGATGGTGGAGGACAGAGGAGCGTGACGTGCTACAGTCCATGGGGTTGCAAAGAGTCAGACACAATTTAGTAATAGATCTTAAGTGCATTTGCCTTTTAATTGCTAAAAACCTTGTGCTACAGAGAAATCAGGAATGGATCCCACAGAAAATAACTTGTCTCTTAATGATCCCTGGTGGCTCAATCGAAAAGAATCCTCCTGCAAGGCAGGAGCAATGGAGGAAAGGAATATTCCATTTTACTTACAGCAAATCAGACAAGCTATAAACTTTCGAAAATCATGAGAAACAAATTTTATAGCTTACACTGAAGTTCATTCAAGAGCATGGAAACTTAAGTGTGCTATAACATAAACTATTGTATGCAAAGAAGTTTATCACAATTTATTTATGTTACATCAACAAAGGGGCTATTTTCACACAAATCTAGCACCTTTCTTCAATATCTTCAAATCTTTTTAAATCTTCATAAATTGATTTTAGTAAAGTTTATCCCTTGAGCTAAGATGGATTAATTTTTTTTTTTAACTTCTATCAATCTAAGATTTCTAACATCTTTACACTGACCAGGAGGGAATCTGTTCTTCATTAGAAAACATGATTTTTCCATAAACCATGTTAGATATGTATGGGTATTACTGCACAGAAATTATTTTTCTTTTAAATATTATTAAAATCTATGATTAATAAACAAGACATTGCCATTCTCCTGAGTACCTGAAAAGTAGCTGGAAGACAGTTTTCCTGTGCTCCAGTTATGCGTAAAGGCAAGGGATTTCTTAGAAATGATACCAAAAGCACAGTTCATAAGAGAACAAATGGATAAACTGGAACTCAAAATAAAAACTCTGGCTCCTAAAAGACACTGCTGATGCATGTATAACTGATTCACTCTGCAGCACACCTGAAATTAACACTGTAAATCAACCTTCCCGTGTGGCTCAGATGGTAAAGAATCAGACTGCAATGCCGGAGACCTGGGTTCAATCCCTGAATCGGGAAGATCCCCAGGAGGAGGAAATGGCAACTCACTCTAGTATTCTTATCTGGAGAAATCCACGGACAGGTGAGCCTGGCTGGCTTCCAGCCCATGGTGCTGCAAAGAATCAGACTTGACTGAGCAACAAATCAACCATACTCCAATAAAAAATTTTAATTAAAAAATAAAAAGACACTGTTAAAAGGATGAAGAGATAAACCAAAGAAAGGAAAAGAATCTTTGCAAAGCATTTATCAGATAAAGGACTT
This sequence comes from Cervus canadensis, assembly GCF_019320065.1. Taxonomy (NCBI): domain Eukaryota; kingdom Metazoa; phylum Chordata; class Mammalia; order Artiodactyla; family Cervidae; genus Cervus; species Cervus canadensis. Next base: position 24,793,873 of record NC_057396.1, read on the forward strand.
GTTTCAAGAATATATATAAAGAATGCTCAAAACTCAACGTTAAGAAAACAAACAACCCAATTTTTACAAATGGGCAAAAGATCTGAACAAGTATTACTACACTTCACCAAAGAAGATAAACAGCTAGGAAGTAAGTACATGAAAAGAGGTCAATATCATTAGTTACTAGGAAAATGCAAATTAAAACCACAAGACAGCACTCTACAATGATTAAAAGAGGAGTGGCCAAAACTTTATCATCCTGGTGTTGGTGAGGATAAGGAGAAACAAGAACTCTCATACACTGCTAGACAGAATGTAAGATAGTATAGCCACTCTGGAAGACAATTTGGCAGTTTCTTAAAAAGTCAAACACACACCGACCAACCATATGATCCAGCCATTCCACTCCAAGGTGTTTATCCAAGAGGATAAAATATAAGGCTACCCAAAGTTTCACATCAAGTTCATAGCAGCTTTATTGACAATAGCCAAAAACTACAAACAATTCAAGTGTTAGATACAAATGAGTGCATAAACAAATCCTCTTACAGTCCTTACAATGCAACAGTGCTCCCACATACCACTCAGCAATAAAAAGCAACAAACTACTGATAAAGGCAGCAACAATGAAGGATGCTAAACAGAGGATGCTAATGAAAGAAGAGTACATCCTGGATAAGACTGCTTACATAAGAGTCCAGAAAAGGAAAAGCTAAGCTATGATGACAGCAAATCAGTGAATTTCTAGGGGTAAAGAAGGGTGAGAATGAATGCAAAGGGCACAAAAGGAACTTCTGGGGATAACAGAAAAGTTCTTACATCTTGATTATATGACCACTATTTGGGTGAGTTTATGTCAAATGCAAATCATATACTTAAAAACAGTTCCATTTTACTGAATGCAAATTATACATCAATCAAGTTGATTAAGAATATTAAAATGTTATTTGAGAGAAAAAAAATCTATAAAATTATCATGTTTCCTAAGGTGTTTATAATACTTTCCACTCGATACTTTCAGATCATTGACACACACACAAAAACTCTCAGAAAAGGCTGGGATTATCATCCCATTTTATAAACCGCAGGGCAGTGGGGAAGTAAGACACAGCGGCAGCAATCAGAGCGCGAGTCAGGGGCCTAACATCACAGTGGGGCTTTACCAACGGTAACGGAACAACTGCCGCCAAACAGACAGGCCGGGGACAAACAAAGTGCTGGGTCCTGACCTGCTGAACACACTGGCGAGAACCAGTTTACAAATTAAGGGTGGGAACCTCCCGGGGGCCCCTGGTTAGGACCCCGCGTTTCTACTGCAGGGGGCTCTGGTTTCAGCGTACGTACTGCCGAAGCGCGCTGGGGCACTGGTCTGACCCCTGCTTGGGAAACTAGGATTCCACATGCGGGATGTGGGATGTGGCTGAAAAAATAAAGAAAGAAAAAGAGAAAACGGGAAAAAATTAATAATAAGGGCAAAGAAAAATATATACTCCCAAGAAGGCTGGGTAAGAAAATGCAGAAAGTGCCTAAAGTCAACACTGAGCACTACACAACTGAAAACGATTACCTTTAATATAAAGTAAAGGGAGCAGAAGGAGTTCAACACCCCAGACACTGATCCGAACCCAGATCTGCCACTGTGTCACACTGTATTAAGGTCACTGACCCTGGGAGACAGTGAAAGACAGGGAAGCCTGGCATGCTACAGTCCATGGGGCCACAAGGCTTAGCAACTGATTGACAAAACCTCTGAGCATCTCAGTGTCCCTCCCCTTTTTGAAACAGAATAAATTATGGTCTCTGAATAACCCTTTTGAGACACTGCAAAATAAAGAATTTATGTGAAAATAAATTTAAGTTATACAGGAAAGTTATATTCTCCATGAAAAGGCATGCAACTAAGAATATCTACATTATCATCAAACCAAATTAATAACTAGGTACATTAAGAGTCAAAACTGGCTCCACATCCCAAAATGGCTCCCTACAGACTATAAAAGCAAGCCCAACTGCCTCAACTAAAAAATCACGTCCTTCATGAAAGTGACCCAATCTCATCTATCTAAAACATCTCATATATCAATCCAAATTCATTTACTTTCCCCAAACGTAGTATCTTCCCTCCCTGGACACACTGTGCCCGGGACTTCTGTCAGCAATCCAACTCCTCTACTGTGTTTAAAGGTGATCCCAAAGTCACTGGCCTAATAAAAACTGCTTATCCCTAGGGGGTGGATAAATTAGGAGGCTAAGATTAACATATACATTCTAGAATATATAAGATACAAAACCAACAAGGACCTACTGTATAGTTTAGGGAACTATACTCAGTATTTTGTAATAACCTATAAGGAAGAGTATCTGAAGAATATATATATACACACACACATGTAATATACACACACATATATATACATACATATGTATAGGTGAATTGCTGTGCTATACACCTGAAGTCAAGGTGCACAATATTATAAATCAATTATAGTTCACTTTTTTTAATGATAAAAAAAAACTGTTTATCCATAGCCAAAAACGTTCACTCCTTTTTCTTAATTTCCAGCACTTGCTCAGAACTATAAAATATTGCATTTAATTTTAAACCATATTTTCCTGTTCTCTAATTTTGTACTGCTTTTTCAATCAATATTTCTTCACCTACAGAAAGGAAGAGACTTAGAGATGGACAGTATGACTTCCATCCTGCGGTAAGGTACCCCACTGTTGGGAAGACAAAGGTAGAGCTTGTTGCTTTCTCAGTGATACTGTATTACAGACAGTTTCCCAACTTGAAGCGATGAAAATCTTAAGCCAAATTCCATTTCAGCAACATCAGCAACAATCTGTACTTTTACTTGCTCTATCTGAAGTGAGTTAGTAATGCTCAAAATTCTCCAAGAGAGGCTTCAACAACACGTGAACCAAGAACTTCCAGATGTTCAAGTTGGATTTTGAAAAGGCAGAGGAACAGAGATCAAATTGCCAACATCTGTTGGATCATAGAAAAAGCAAGAAAGTTCCAGAAAAACATCTACTTCCGCTTCATTGACTACGCCAAAGCCTTTGACTCTGTGGATCACAACAAACTCTGGAAAATTCTTAAAGAGATGGGAATACCAGACCACCTTACCTGCCTCCTGAGAAATCTGTATGCAGATTAAGAGGCAGACTTATGGACATGGGGAGAGGGGAGGAGAGGGTGAGATGTATGTAAAGAGTAACATGGAAACTTACATTACCATATGTAAAACAGACAGCCAACGGGTATTTGCCTAATGGCTCAGGAAACTCAATCGGGGCTCTGTATCAACCTAGAGGGGTGGGGTGGGGAGGGAGATGGGAGGGAGGCTCAAAAGGGAGGGGATGTATGTACACCTATGAACTGAACTGAGCTGATGGCTGATTTATGTTGAGGTCTGACAGAAAACAGCAAAATTCTGTAAAGCAATTATCCTTCAATAAAAAAATAATTAATTTTTTAAAATTAAGAAAAAAAAAACAAACAACAGTTAGAACCAGACATGGAACAATGGACTGGTTTCAAATTGGGAAAGGAATACATCAAGGCTGTATATTGTCACCCTGCTTATTTAACTTATATGTAGAGTAGTACATCATGCAAAATGCTGGGCTGGATGAAGCATAAGCTGGAATCAAGACTGCCAGGAGAAATATCAATGACCTCAGATATGCAGATGACACCACCCACATAGCAGAAAGTGAAGAACTAAAGAGCCTCTTGATGAAAGTGAAAGAGGGGAGTGAAAAAGCTGTCTTAAAACTCAACATTCAAAAAACTAAGATCATGGCATCCAGCCCCATCACTCCATGGCAAATAGATGGAGAAACAATGGAAACACTGACAGACTTTATTTTCTTGGGCTCCAAAATCTCTGCAGATGGTGGTTGCAGCCATGAAATTAAAAGACACTTGATCCTTGGGAAAAAAGCTATGACCAACCTAAAAAGCATATTAAAAAGTAGAAACATTACTGTGCCAACAAAGGTCCGTCTAGTCAAAGCTATGGTTTTTCCAGTATTCATGTATGGATGTGAGAGTTGGAGCATAAAGAAAGCTGAGCGCCAGAGAATTGATGCTTTTGAACTGTGGTGTTGGAGAAGACTCTTGAGAGTCCGTTGGACTGCAAGATCAAACCAGTCCATCCTAAAGGAAATCAGTCCTGAATATTCATTGGAAGGACTGATGCTGAAGCTGCAATACTTTGGCTACCTGATGCAAAGAACTGACTCATTGGAAAGCATCACCCTGATGCTGGAAAAGATTTAAGGCAGGAAGAGAAGGGGCCAACAGAGGATGAGATGGTTGGATGGCATCACGGACTCAATGGACATGAGTTTGAGCAAGCTCTGGGAGTTGGTGATGGACAGGGAAGAATGGCGTGCTGCAGTCCATGGGGTTTCAAAGAGTCAGACACGACTGAGCAACAGAACTGAACTGAACTCATGTGGAGTTAAGTTGGAAGAAAGCAAAAGTGTGGTTGTGGTGGTGGCTGACTCGCTCAGTCATGTGCGACTCTGCGACCCCATGGACTGTAGCCCACCAGGCTCCTCTGTCCATGGGATTTTCCAGGCAAGGATACTGGAGTGGATTGCCATTTCCTTCTCCAGGGAATCTTATCAAACCCAGGAGTTGAACCCGGGTCTCCTGCACTGTAGGCAGATTCTTTACTGACTGAGCAATGAGGGAAGCCCAGAAGTGTAGGTTTGACAATTCTATATCTAAATTGTTGGACTTTTTGGTTTTTTGTGGATTTTAGTTTTTTGCCTTTTTTTTTTAGTTGTCATTATAATGAGAATTTTCAAATACACACATAAGTAGAAAGAAAGAAACTGCATAGTGACCCTCCTGTACCCATCAGACAGCTACAACAATTATAAACACATAGCCATTTGTACCTGTACTCCTGACCTCTTTTTTATTCCTCTCACCAGCAGATCCCAGACACCATGTAATGTCATCCACATGACATCAGTACAAATTTCTAAAAAGTAAGTACCTTTGTCTTTTGAATACAACTATAACATTACTATTCTACCTACAAAGATAATAATTCCTTAGCATCAAATATCTAGTCAATGTTCAAATCTCTTTATTGTCACACAATAATCAATAAGTATTTCGGGCACAAATTATAGAAACAACATAATGTACTTCTATGTACCCAATATCAAATAATAAAACATTACATAAATAACTGAAACTCATTTAAAGTACTTTTCATACAATTTTTTAGTCAAATGGTCTGTTTAAGTCAGGATCTCAGATTACTTCAGGAGAAAAAATGGTTTCTTCTCTCCTGCTCTTTGGCCTTCCTTCAATTTCACAGCCGAACTCTCTTAATTTTTAGGTGTATGCAGTAGGGCATTTCCATCTCCCAGTACCCATTACTCCCCTTCTCAATCAAGAAAACAGCCCTTCTCAGGCCTTATACTGAAGTCTATCATTACCTCAGAGCTTTCAGCACATTCAGAAAAACATTTAATCCAATGGCACAGCCTCCTTCCTCCACAGGTAAGCTGCCACATTTCATTTACTACTCCAAGGAAATTTTTTAAACATTTTAATTTATTTATTTTTAATTGAAGGTTAATTGCTTTACAATACTGTGTTGGTTTCTGCCATCGAAAAAGTTTTGAACTCCACTGTCATATAAAAGTAAATAACGCAGGCCCCATTAAATGATCACTTTTCCGTTTCTATGACTCTCTCAGGAGCTCAATTTTAAATTTTAAGTTCTTACATTGTCAGCTTCCCATTTTAAGTTAAGTTACTATTAAGTTAAGTAACTTACTTAAAATTACTATTAAGTTACTTCGTGAGCTAAGGCACAGTAGGTAGGGCATTTAAACCCAGAAAATTATAGACACAATGCAGACAGATCAACAATGGGTTGGCTCTCTTCCTTAGCCATGAAATTCATCACTCACTAGCCACAAAGGGAACCAAGTAAGACGCTATATAATAATCAGCTCAAAAACAAACTCTTCACTAGAAAATAACATAAATGCAGACAGTGAATCATTGGGATTATTTTCATTCATTATGACTATAGGTTAATACAAGCAGATAGCAAATGTTATGTGAACAACTGGGAGACAAAAGGGGGAAAAAAGCATAATCTTTATAACTACTTCTAAACTCCAAGAGCTAGTAACTTGGACATTCAGCGGGGACTGACGAATCAAAACACCTTTATTATCTACATGTTGGACTTAGCACTGTGCAGAACAAAAATCAACATGGCAGTCTCTGTCTTTGAGGAACTTACACTTGCAACACTTGCAAAAAACCTACTTGCAAAAGTATGAAGTCAAGAAATACCTGGAGTAACAGGCAAATTTGGCCTTGGAGTACAGAATGAAGCAGGGCAAAGGCTAAAAGAGTTCTGCCAAGAGAACGCACTGGTCATAGCAAACACCCTTTTCCAACAACGCAAGAGATGACTCTACACATGGACATCACCAGGTGGTCAACACCGAAATCAGACTGATTATATTCTTTGCAGCCAACAATGGAGAAGCTCTATAGAGTCAGCAAAAACAAGACCAGGAGGTGACCATGGCTCAGACCATGAACTCCTTATTGCCAAATACAGACTTAAACTGAACAAAGTAGGGAAACCCACTATACCATTCAGGTATGATCTAAATCAAATCACTTATGATTATACAGTGGAAGTGACAAATAGATGCAAGGGATTAGAGCTGATAAACAGAGTACCTAAGAACTATGGATGGAGGTTCATGATATTGTACGGGACGCAGGGATCAATACCATCCCCAAGAAAAAGAAATATAAAAAGGCAAAATGGTTGTCTGAGAAGGCCTTACAAATAGCTGTGAAAAGAGGAGCAGCTAAAGGCAAAGGAGAAAAGGAAAGATACACCCATTTGAATGCAGAGTTCCAAAGAATAGCAAGGAGAGATAAGAAGGCCTTCCTCAAAAAAAAAAAAAAGAAAGAAAGATCAGTGATCAGTGCAAAGAAATAGAGGAAAACAATAGAATGGGAAAGACTAGAGATCGCTTCAAGAAAATTAGAGATACCAAGGGAACATTTCATGCAAAGGTGGGCACAAAAAAGGACAGAAATAGTACGACCTAACAAAAGCAGAAGATATTAAGAAATGGCAAGAATATACAGAACAATACAAAAAAGATCTTCATGACCCAGATAATCACAAAGGTGTGATCACTCACCTAGAGCCAGACGTCCTGGAATGTGAAGTCAAGTGAGTCTTAGGAAGCATCACTATGAACAAAGCTAGTGGAGGTGATGGAACTCCAGCTGAGCTATTTTAAATCCTAAAAGATGATGCTGTGAAAGTGCTGCACTCAATATGCCAGCAAATTTGGAAAACTCAGCAGTGGCCACAGGACTGGAAAAGGTCAGTTTTCATACCAATCCCTAAGAAAGGCAATGCCAAAGAATGTTCAAACTACCACACAACTGCACTCATCTCACACACTAGTAAAGTAATGCTCAGGAGAAGGAAATGGCAACCCACTCCAGTATTCTTGCCTGGAAAAGTCCATGGACAGAGGAGCCTGGCGGGCTGCAGTCCATGGGATTACATGACTGAGCATGTGTGCAAGAGGGTGGAGGGAGATGGGTTGGTAGCAATAAAGTGGTGGAACTAAAAAAAAAAAGTAATGCTCAAAATTCTTCAAGCCAGGCTTCAACAGTACATGAACCGAGAACCTCCAGATGTTCAAGCTGGATTTAGAAAAGGCAGAGGAACCAGAGATCAAATTGCCAATATCTGCTGGATTTTCAAAAAAGCAAGAGAGTTACAGAAAAAACATCTGCTTCTGCTTTATTGACTATGCCAAAGCCTTTGTGTGGATCACAACAAACTCTGGAAAATTCTTAAAAAGATAGGAATACCAGACCACCTTACCTGCCTCTTGAGAAATCTATATGCAGGTCAAGAAGCAACAATTAGAATTGGACATGGAACAAAAGGCTGGTTCCAAACAGGGAAAGGAGTATGTCAAGGCTGTATACTGTCACCCTGCTTGTTTAACTTACATGCAGAGTACATCATGAGAAATGCGGGACTGGATGAAGCACAAGCTGGAATCAAGATCGCTGGGAGAAATATCAATAACCTCAGATATGCAGATGACAACACCCTTATGGCAAAAAGCAAAGAAGAACTAAAGAGCCTCTTGATGAAAGTGAAAGGAGAGTGAAAATGCTTGGCTTAAAACTCAACATTCAGAAAACTAAGATCATGGCATCCAGTCCCATTACTTCATGGCAAATAGATGAAGAAACAGTGGAAACAGTGGCAGACTTTATCTTTTTGGGCTCCAAAATCACTGCAGACGGTGACTGCAGCCATGAAATTAAAAGATGCTTGCTCTTTTCCATAACTTGGAAGAAAAGTTATGACCAACCTAGACAGCATATTAAAAAGCAGAGACATTACCTTTCCAACAAAGGTCCATCTAGTCAAAGCTATTGTTTTTCCAGTATTCACGTATGGATGTGAGAGTTGAACTATAAAGAAAGCGGAGTGCCAGAGAATTGATGCTTTTGAACTGTGGTGTTTACAAGCACAAGAAGAAGACTCTTGTGAGAGTCTCCACAAGATGATTCTTGTGGAGAAGACTGTTGAGAGTCCCTTGGATTGCAAGGAGATCCAACCAGTCCATCCTAAAGGAAATCAGTCCTGAATATTCTTTGGAAGGACTGATGCTGAAGCTGAAACTCCAATACTTTGGCCACCTAATGGGAAGAACTGCCTCATTTGAAAAGACCCTGATGCTGGGAAAGATTGAAGGTGGGAGGAGAAGGGGATGACAGAGGATGAGATGGTTGGATGGCATCACCGACTCAATGGACATGAGTTTGCGTAAACTCCGGGAGTTGGTGATGGACAGGGAGGCCTGGCGTGCTGCAGTCCATAGGGTGGCAAAGAGTCAGACGCGACTGAACTGAACTGAACTGACACTCTGGTAAAACTAGATTAATGTATGTTTATAAGCACTGAATTGTGTAAAGCAGATTTAAAGCACTGGAGCTCATAAAAGGGATGGGTGGGCAGAGGTTAAAGAAAGTCAAAGAAAATGATGAGGAAGAAGAGCTGAACCTTGAAGGCAGGGCATAGCAGGATCGGTAATACTAGGATACACTGTAAAGTCATGAGGGTACAGACCACAAGCCTGGCACACAGCCTGGAACATTTAAATATTTGTGGATGAATAGAACAAGGAAAAAAAGAAAAGAAAGGGAGGAGAAGAAAAGAACAGGCATTCCAGATAAGAGATTATTTTTTAAATAAGAGTAAACGTGGCAATTTCATGAGGCAGTAAGGAAACACAAAGTGGTAAGAAATTAGGTAAAAACGGGTAAAATGAACCCAACCCATTCGCAGTTTTAAAAGTCAAAGACCAAAGAGATACAAGCACACCAGTGTTCACTGCAGCACTGTTTATAATAGCCAAGACATGGAAACAACCTGAATGTCCATCAACAGAGGAATGGATAAAGATGTGATGTGTATACACACACACACACACACAGGAATACTACTCAGCCATTAAAAAGAATGAAATAAGGCCATTTGCAGCAACATGGATGGATGTAGAGACTGTCAAACTGAGTGAAGTAAGTCAGACAGAGGAGAAATATCATATGGCATCCCTTGTATGTGGAATCTAAAAAGAAATGATACAAATGAACTTACAAAAGCGAAAGACTCATAAACTTAGAAAACAAACTCATGGTGCTAGTGGAGAAGGAATAGTTAAGGACTTTGGGAGGGTCATGTACACACTGCTATATCTAAAATGGATAACCAACAGAAACCTACTGTGTAGCACATGGAGCTCTGCTCAGTATTATGTGCCAGCCTGGATGGGAGGGGGGTTTGGGGGAGAATGGATACATGTGTATGTATGGCTGAGTCCCTTCACTGCTCACCTGGAAACTATTACAACACTGTTAATCAACTATACCCCCAATACAGAAATGTTTTTGCTGTTAAAAAAAAAAACTTTTAAATTTTAAAAAGTCAACGAAGGAGATATAAAACTGATCTCATATTAAATACTAAAATTAGTATGTCCAGAAAGCATATTCTGTCATGTCTCCACTTTTCAAGAACACTAATAAAAAGTGTAAATAGCCATTTTTCCTTAAACGGTCATTCCTCTTTGTCATATTATTGGGCACAACCTAGAAACCATGCTAATATTTCCCCAGAGAAGAACTAATACCACTAGCTGGTACAGATGAGTAATTTTTTTCCTGAATATTTTTACTATCTGGAAATGTGACTGGGTTATCACTAAGGTCAGCCTCTTTGGTAGTTGTGTAATCAAATGTCGGAGACTCACCACAATTAAAGCAAGAGACGGCTGAGGGCAACCAAGTACAGAAGCCAGTGACTAATGCTGAATCACAGCTTCCCAGTGATTACTTCACCATAATGTCAACCTCCCATACTAACATCCCCTTCAGTGGTCCTTGGAAGTACATCAAAAGTATTATCCAATAATTATTCTCCAATATTTTACAGGATAATGCTAAGGAATTAAGAGTAATAAAATCTAGTAGTCTTTAGCCTATAAGCCAAAATTTGTTAAGCCAAGGAAATTCTTACCTCCTCAAACTTCACAAAGGAGAAGAATTCATGATTATGGCATACATTCTGTGTATATAGTAGATCCCCCAGATATTTCTCCCCGACAAAACATTCCAGGTCCTGGCTACCTACCACCAGTTACGGTCTTCAGCATGTGTGTGTGTGTATGTTAGTCGCTCAGTCATGTCCAACTCTGAGACCCCATGGACTGTAGCCTGCCAAGTTCCCCTGTCCATGGAATTCACCAGGCAAGAATACTGGAGGGGGTTGCCATTTCCTTCTCCAGGATGGTCTTCAGTGGCAGCTGTATAATCCCTGTAGAAGGACTTCAGGAACTGCAGTCTAATGAAGGAAGGGGACAGTGGAGATTACATAATAAAGCTGAATATGCATGGTGAGTGCACTACTTTCATGTACATTATAAGCATATTTAGAATGAGTCTGGCCAGCTGTTAACATCGCCAGTCATTTTCCTTAGCATTCCTTCTACTCCTCCAGCCCAGCTCATGCAAAACAGGCAAGCTGTCTGGTTATACATCAACACTGTTACAATGACAGTGATAGAATTCTGGTTATTTTTAATTTCACTGTTCAATTTGGGTGCCTAACACCTGGCATAATGGAAAGAACAAGAGCCTTGGAGTCACACTGACCTACTTATAAATCTCAGCTCTACCGCTTAAAAGATATGTGACCTTGAAAAAGTTACACAACTGAACCTCAGTTTCCTTTATGGAAACTAGGTATAACAACAGCCTCTTTGCAAAACTGTCAAGAGGTTAAGCATGAAATTATGTGTAGTATCTAGAACACAGTAGGCACTTAGCATATGGTAATTATGACGGAAGGCTGGTGAACACTCCTATACTCAGGTTTCCAAATAGTATTAACACTATAATGAAAGCCTTTTTTCAGCCTCATTCTCTCTAGTCCGCTTGTGAGATGACTTACCTACCCTTTTATAATCTCATCTGGTCTCCAGAGGAAAAAGGCTCCCTCACAGAAATCAGTCTTGCAGTCAAAACTGGCTTGACCTTACAGCCATCTCCTAGCAATGTTATCATGTCCTCCCTGATTCTGGGGCCTCTAGAAAATCCTGTTTTCTCTATTGCCTATTTCTGTTTCATTGCCTTAGGCTACATGCATTCTATTACCAGATTTCGAATGCTCAGTTTTGTCCCCCAGTCTATTCTAGGGCACTCTGAAGTATCCAGTTTCTCAAGAAGTACCACGTTTTGGACTGCTATGCTACTATACTCCAAGAGGGCAGTCAACCCAACATGTTCTGCCAATGCTTAAAACCTCTCTATCTCTGTCACAGGCGGAATGCCAGCTCTTCTCTCCCAGCAAATGGGATCCTGACTTCTAGAATGACAGGCGCATCCCTCTCTCTCTACTTCATCTTATTCTCCCATCATTCCCCTATATCCCACAACAGGAGGGAAAAGTGGAAAGATAATTCAAATCAGAGTCAAAAGACCTTGATTCTTCTACTCTGTCTCTGTTACTCAAATTTGTTCTTCTTTGTAAAATTCTGTGCTTATCTCACAAGATCAAAGTAAGGCTCAAATAAGATATTTGTGAATATGTTATGCAGATCTAAGATATTACTATAACTATTACAAGTCTCTATTATGACTTAACATTTATTTTTTAATATAAAACCCTAACATCTTTTAACTCTTCTAGCATTATTTATATTAGCAAAGGATAAGAAGTAACTCAAATAGCCATCCATTAGGGGACTAACCAAAAAAATAAGTGATATATCCTTTCACAGGAATACTATATAGCATTTTTCTTTTTATTAGAAAGCTTCTTATATAGCTACAGGTCATAATCCTGAAGATATAATAGTGAAAAAAGATGCAGATCAGTGAGTATAATTTACTGCAATTTTTTTTAAAAGAGGGGGTACAGTAAACAGATACACACATTTACTTCTAAACACATAAAATATCACAATATAGATAAGACACGTGCCTGGGCTTCCCTGATGGCCCAGTGGTAAAGAATCTGCCTGGCAATGCAGGAGACGCGGGTTGGATCCCTCGGTCAGGAAGATCCCCCAGAGAAGGAAATGGCAACCCATTCCAGAATCTTGCATGGGAAATCCCAAGGACAGAGAAGCCTGGCAAGCTACAGTCCATGGCACTGCAAAAGAGTCAGACAACTTAGCGACTAAACAAGAAATCTAAGACACTGATAATACTGACTGTATCTGGATCCAGATAGCCATGTAGTATGTACAGGAAAAAAACTTTTCTGTGTATTTCTCTCTTTTGTACCTTTAAATTTTTGAACCCCTCGCCTCTGGATGGGGTAGGAAAACCATCTCTTCATACAACTATAAGCCTAAGAAACAATATGACCATTAGTGAGGATGACAGCATACCTGACAACTCATTTCCAGCCTCAACATCACAATTACCACCATCTAAAACAAACTACATATCCTTCCATGATCTCATTCCTTCAAGTGACCAGAGTTAATTTATTCCTTCCAGTCAAACTTCCTGACTTCAGCATTGTGTGTCCATGTGCTATACACTTCCACACTCAATGCTATTTATAAAACTTATTGTCTTAAGGGATCTACTGCAAAGTCGTAGAAGGGCCCTCTGAACCATAACATTTTCCACCTTCAAGTCTGGTCAGGAATCATTCCAATGCCAACTTTACTGAACCAAAGACTGAGTTCTTCCTTTTAATTACTCCAGGTTCACCACAGGATCCAAGTAAGTCATTCATTTGAGTCTCCATGGTTAAACGACTCTACTGCAGATCATCCCCTGACTTAGGGAGGAGTGAATTCTGTTCATTCCCTCTAATCTGGCAGAAAAACACTCCCTCCAAACCGTGCAAAATAACTCTTCCTGGAGGATAAATGAAATGTACTGAGGCAACATCCTCCCAAATGTAAAATGTAAACAACACTGCCTTAAGCATGACTTTAATCAGGAATGACATCCCAGGAGCTGAAACACTGCTCCAAACAGTGGCAGGTACTGCCTGCGTTCTCGCTGTCCTGTGGCATGCGGGGTATCCTTGAACCTAGATTATGAAGAGCACACCACTGAATATGAGCTTCATCCTCTGCATATTCCTTTCACTTTCAACCCTCGTTCTCACTTTCTGGCATGGAGATCCAAAACCTCAATGCAGTACAGAAGGAAATGCTGGATTGCTTTAGTCCAAAAAGGTGAAGCCTCCAAAAGCGTTCTAATTAGGATATCTCTTCAATGAAAGCATACAGAAATGTGCCGACTCCTTCTCCCTTCTCTTTCCAACAGCTATCTGCTTTCTCAGGAGCAAATCTTCAGTCAAACACAAAAGCCAACCACCTAGCAAAGCTCAAACACAGACAGGTGTTTTCCAAGCACAGTTAAATCTCAGGAGTAACTAGTCATGATGAGTAACATCAACTGAGCGAAGTGAAGTCGTTCAGTCGTGTCCAACTCTTCGCTGCCATGGACTGCAGCCTCCCAGGCTCCTCCGTCCATGGGATTTCCCAGGCAAGAGTACTGGAGTGGGGTGCCATTTCCTTCTGCTAACAAGGTACTTATTGGTGTGCTGGGACAGTTAATAGCCTAAAAATCTCTCAGTTATGACCAGCATTGATAAAAATGAGGAATAAAACTAAAAGAAAAGCAAGCTCACTTTCCACCAACAGAAAACTTACAAAAGGAAGAATCACACAAATCAGCTAGTCCTGCCACACAAAACCCCTTTTATTCCAGGGTGGAGACTAACGGCCCCAAACAAACCTATTTGAGTATTTTTCTACTTTAATCCTACTGAAGCCCATGGATAGGCTTATTAAGAAAAAGTCTGAGAGAACTGGACAAAACAGTTTTTTATTTTTAAAAAACGAGTAATCATCTGAAAATATACTTATAAATGAGCAGTTTTTTAAAATTAAGAGTTTCATTGAAGCACTCTAGAATAATGTTCCATACAATAAGTATGCCCTGCTCCATCAGCTCCATTCACCAGACTTCAAGTTTCTCTGCTTCAAACTTCTTTAATATTCACAAGATCCTAAAGTTGGTTCCTGCATGAGACAGACATGACAGAAAATCCCAATGCTAATATCTGACTATGAGAATTTTTAATGTTACCAGAGAAGAGGGTATTCAGCCGTGCTACCTGGACTTCACCCAAGTCACATCCTTTGAATCGATCTATTATTGCAAGTCACAGGAGGTAAACAAGTCAAATACAGGTGAGACACTGAGGTCACTACAATGAATTCCATTACAGCACTTTTAGGTAGTATCTTTTTCACTATCTGCTTTGACTTTAGCTGGGTGCCCGCATTTCTTGATGCCTTTTCTACCACCTACCATCTCCCTGTGTTTTCTGCATTAAAAGATTGTGAGGAAAATGCTATGCTTTTCTAGAGATATCCAAGATTATAAAATGAGAGTTTTTTTTTAAAAGACACTTAGTATGTCAAGTCAGAACTTGACATAATAAGTATGTCATATCCTAGGAAAAGCTCTTTAGCAAGTAATACTCCCAAATCATCTCTACTTTGCAGGCTCTCAGAACGAATTAAATGTTTAATAAGTTAAATGAATGTTTTCTACAGGATAGCAAGGGGTTTTACTAAAGGAGATTACAAGGTTTCCCAAACTGGTATTATATTTAAGAATGTTCAACACTGGCCTTCCAAATGTACTTTAAGTACTATAAAGCTATAATAATTAAAGCTATACAGTATCAAAGAAAGTAAAGACAGCACAATCAAATAATTAAGAGTTCGGAAATAAACTGAAGTATCTGGAGATTTTGTAGACAAAGTAGCTTTTTAAATCAAAAGGGAAAAGATAGATTAAGATAGATTATTTAATAAATTGCATTGGAACAACAAACTACTTGTTTAGTCACAAAGTTATGACCGACTCTACAGCCCCACGGACTGCAGTATGCCAGGCTTCCCTGTCCTTCACTATCTCCTGGAGGTTGCTCCAATTCATGTCCACTGAGTCAGTGATGCTACCTAACAATCTCATCCTCTGCCCCCCTCAAACTAGACATCTCAGGGAGAAAAAGATAGATTCATTCATTCAATAAGTGGAGGGCCTATCACTGGCAAGCATGGTGCTAGATACTGAAAATAAGAACAAGGGAAAAAATTGCACACTCCATCACCCTCAAGGAGCTCCCAATCAAGGGAAAGAAGAAAGTTATTAATAACAACAAAAGCGAATGTAAAATCACAACTCCAGTAAATTCCACAACTGATTCCCTTTTCAGTTGGTTTAAAGCAAAATGCATTCCAGATGAAGCAAAGATCTAAATTTAAAAACAAAACCATAAAAAGTACTTGAAGAAAACATGGGTAAATATTTTCACAAGATTAGGATGAGAAAGAAAACGAGAAGCCAGAAAGTATAAAATATAAAAATCTAATGTACTGTAAAATGTTAACACGAAAATATTTGTATTTTACAGTTAAAAAAAATACATACACGTACATACTGTCAAGACAAACACAGAAACATCAGTATCAGTTCAGTCGCTCAGTTGTGTCCGATTCTTTGCGACCCCATGGACTGCATCACACCAGACTTCCCTGTCCATCACCAAATCCCGGAGCTTGCTCAAACTCATGTCCACCGAGTCGGTGATGTCCCCTTCTCCTCCTGCCTTCAATCTTCCCCAGCATCAGGGTCTTAAAGGTAACTAATTTCCCTAATATTCAAAAAGTTATGCACATTTTCTTTAAATATTTATTTTCATGTATTTATTTGGCTGCTGCAGGTCTTAGTTGCAGCACATGGAATCTAGTTCCTTGGCCAGGGACCAAACCTGTGAGAGCTCAGTGTTAGCCACTGGACCACCAGGGAAGCCCAGCTATGCACATTAGTGAGAAAAAGCCAAGAAGCCCAACAGAAAACTAACCAAAGGATACAAATAATTCCAAGAAAAAATATGAATAGCAAATAGACAAATGATACTCAAATTTAGTAATAATAAATAACTCTTACAAACTAAGATGACATTTTCTTACCTATTAGACTGACTCCCTAAAAAATGGCTGGTTGCCACGGTTTAAAGAGGATAGAAGAAACACTTCATACATACTCTCCATTGAGTGAATTAGCTTGGCCTTTCTTGGAGGGCAATTTGGCAACACTAATAAAATTTTAAGCACTCATACTTTGACTTGGGCACTCCACCTCTAGTGATTTATTCTATTAAATTACTGAGAAAATGAAAATAAAAAATAAGTTTCTAACATTGTATATGTCATAATGGAAAAGAACACACAACTTTTAGGAAGTTTACTCTAGTATAAAACTCTTGATTTTTAAAAACTAACCTAAATCTGAGATATGAGTCTTTTGGAAACTAAATAGTGCAAATAAATGGAACAGAAAAGAAATGCTAGCACAAGTGCACAAATATAAATGTGCAGAAACTGTTAAGTGACATATAATTTATATTAAAAAAAAGCTGGAAACAACCCTAAACCTATCAATAGGATACTACTTAAATAAATTATAGTACATCCATAAAATGGAACACTCTGCAGCCATTAAAAAGATTGTGGCTAGGACAAAATGCACTGACATGACAAGATGTGGGAGATATTAAATCAAAAAATGAGTAGTGAAACCACCATATATAAAATAAACAACAAAGCCATGTTGCACAGCACAGGGAACTATAGTCAGTGGTTTGTAATAACCTGTAATGGGAAAGAATCTGAAAGAGAATATATACATATATTACTGAATCACTCTGCTATACACCTGAAACTAACACTACATGTAAATGAACTATACTGCAATGTGAAAGACAAAAAATCCAAAGTAAGAAAACATAGGCAGTAGTACATACTCTGACATCAGCCCTAGCAATATTTTTTGAATATGTCTTTTCAGGCAAATGATATACTCGATAAGGGGTTAATATCCAAAATATACAAAAACTCATACAATGCAATAGAAAGAAAACAAACAACCCAATTTAAAAATGGGCAGAGCATATGACCCAGCAATCCCACTTCTGGGCATACACACTGAGGAAACCAGATCTGAAAGAGACACGTGCACCCCAATGTTCATCGCAGCACTGTTTATAATAGCCAGGACATGGAAGCAACCTAGATGCCCATCAGCAGATGAATGGATAAGGAAGCTGTGGTACATATACACCATGGAATATTACTCAGCCATTAAAAAGAATTCATTTGAACCAGTCCTAATGAGATGGATGAAACTGGAGACCCTTATACAGAGTGAAGTAAGCCAGAAAGATAAAGAACATTACAGCATACTAACACATATATATGGAATTTAGAAAGATGGTAACGATAACCCTATATGCAAAACAGAAAAAGAGACACAGAAATACAGAACAGACTTTTGAACTCTGTGGGAGAATGTGAGGGTGGGATATTTCAAAAGAACAGCATCTATACTATCTATGGTGAAACAGATCACCAGCCCAGGTGGGATGCATGAGACAAGTGCTCGGGCCTGGTGCACTGGGAAGACCCAGAGGAATCGGGTGGAGAGGGAGGTGGGAGGGGGGATCGGGATGGGGAATACGTGTAAATCTATGGCTGATTCATATCAATGTATGACAAAACCCACTGAAATGTTGTGAAGTAATTAGCCTCCAACTAATAAAAAAATAAAATAAAATAAAATAAAATAATCAGTACTTCATCATAAGTTCTCCATCTTCTTAAATATTCAAAATATTAAGATAGAAAAGAACCTCTCTCCATGGTTTCTTTAAGACCTAGTGCATTTTTATCGAAGTCTCCAAAAAGTGTAAATCTCCCAATGCATAGTTAACATGATCAACTGGTTTTAAAATATTTTTATTTGTTTTTTATAGAATAGTATTTGGAATAAAGAACTACGGCATATACCTTTAAAAAAATAAAAATAAAAATGGGCAGAGGATCTGAATAGATATTTTTCCAAAGAAGACATACAGACGGCCAACAGGTACATGAAAAGATGCTCAATGTCGCTTACCATCACAGAAATGAAAAACAAAAGCTCAGTGAGATTTCACTTCACACCTGTCAAAATGGCACAATAAAAAGACAAAAAATATTAATAACAAGTGCTGATGAGGATGGGAAGAAAAGGGAACACTCATTAACTGTTTATGGGGACATAAATGATACAGTCACTATGGAAAATCGTATGGAGATTTCTCAAAAAAATTAAAAGAGAACTCTACCATATGATCCGGCAATTCCACTTCTGGGTACTTATTTATCCAAAGAAAACAAAACCACTAGTTAGAAAAGATATAGGCACCTTTATGTTCACTGCAGTATTATTTACAATAGCCAAGATATAGAAACAACCTAAGTGCCCATCAACAGATGAATGGAAAAAGACACAGTGTATATATATATATATATATAGGAATATTATTATTCAACTAAAGGAAAGAATGAAATACTGCTCTTTACAACATGGATAGACCAGAAGGTATTATGCCAAGTGAAATAAGTTAGACAAAGAAAGACAAGTACTATATGATTTCACTTTGATATGGAATCTAAAACCTAAAACAAATGAATAAACATAACAAAATGAAACAGACTCATAGGTACAGAGAACAAATAGGTGGTTGCCAGAGAAGAAAAGGAGTAAGGCAAAAAGACAAATAGGTGAAGCAGATCAAGAGGTACAAGCTTCCTGCTGCAACATAAGTGAGTCAAGAGTATGTAACGTACAGTGTGGGAGATACTGTCTGTCAATAATTATGTAATACTTTTTGTATGGTGACAGATCTTACCTAGACTTATCATGGTGATCATTTTGATATGTATAGTAATAATGAGTCACTATGCTGTGTAACAAGAATTAACATGGTATTGTAGGTCAATTATATTAATAATTCAAAAACAATCTCATAGAAAAAGACATCAGACTTGTGATTAGCAGAGGTAGGGGCAGGGAGAGGAGGAAGTGATTGAAGGAAATCAAAAGCTAGAAACTTCCAAGTACAAGATAAGTAAGTATTACGAATGTAATGTATAACATGATAAATATAGGACTTCCCTGGTGGCCCAGTGGTTAAGAATCTGCCTTGCAATGCAGAGGATGTGGGTTCAATCCCTGGTTGGGGAAGTAAGATCCTACATGCCCCAGAGCAAGGAAGTCCATGTACTATGAGGAGCAACAAAAGAGCCCATGTGCTGCAAGCAAGACCCTACACAGCCAAATAAATAAATTTAAAAAAAAAAAAAAAAAAAACATGATAAATATAACTAACACTGCTATGCATTACATATGAAAGTTATTAAGACAGTATATCTTAAGTGGGCCTTAGGAAGCATTACTACAAACAAATCCAGTGGAGGTGATGGAATTCCAGCTGAGCTAGTTCAAATCCTAAAAGATGATGCTTTTAAAGTGCTGTACTCATTATACCAACAAATTTGGAAAGCTCAGCAGGGCCACAGGACTGGAAAAGGTCTGTTTTCATTCCAACCCCAAAGAATGGCAATGCCAAAGAATGCTCAAATTACCTTACAATTGCACTCCTTTTACATGCTAGCAAAGTAATGCTCCAAGTCCATCAAGCTAAGCATCACCAGTAAATGAACCAAGAACTTTCAGATGTACAAGCCGGATTTAGAAAAGACAAAGGAACCAGAAATCAAGCTGCCAACATATGCTAGATCATAGAAAAACCAAGGGAATTTAAAAAAAAATCTACTTCTGCTTCACTGACTATGCTAAATCCTCTGTGTGGATCACAACAAACTGTGGAATATTCTTAATGAGACGGGAATACCAGACCACCTTATCTGCCTCCTGAGAACATGTATGAAGGACAAGAAGCAACAGTTAGAAATGGACATGGAACAATGGACTGGTTCAAAACTGGGAAAGGAGTATATTAAAGCTGTCTACTGTCACCCTGCATATTGAACTTCTATGCAGAGTACATTGTGCAAAATACTCGGCTGGATGAATCACAAGCTGGAATCAAGATTGCCAGGAGAAATGTTACAGTTATGCAGATAACACCACTCTAATGGCAGAAATTGAAGAGGAACTAGATGAAGGCAAAAGACGAGACTGAAAAAGTTGGTGTAAAACTCAACATTTAAAAAATGAAAATCACGGTATCCAGTCCTATCATTTCATGGCAAACAGATGGGGAAAATGTGGAAACTGTCAGATTTCATTTTCTTGGGCTCCAAAATCACTGCGGACAGTGACTGCAGCCACAAAATTAAGGCACTTGCTCCTTGGAAGAATCAGTTCAGTCGCTCAGTCATGTTTGACTCTTTGTGACCCCATGGACTGCAGCACGCCATTCTTCCCTGTCCATCACCAACTCCCAGAGCTTACTCAAACTCATGTCCATAGAGTCGGTGATGCCATCCAACTATCTCACCCTCTGTCGTCCCCTTCTCCTCCTGCCTTCAATCTTGCCCAGCATCAGGGTCTTTTCCAATAAGTCAGTTTTTCACATTAGGTGGCCAAAGTACTGGAGCTTCAGCTTCAGCATCAGTCCTTCCAAAGAATATTCAGGACTGATTTCCTTTAGGATGGACTGGTTGGATCTCCTTGCAATCTAAGGGACTCTCAAGAGTCTTCTCCAACACCAACAGTTCAAAAGCATCAATTCTTTGGTGCTCAGCTTTCTTTATAATCCAACTCTCATATCCATACATGACCACTGGAAAAACGATAGCTTTGACTAGATGGACCTTTGTTGGCACAGTAATGCCAATGCTTTTTAATATGCTATCTAGGTTGGTCATAGCTTTTCTTCCAAGGAGCAAGTGTCTTTTAATTTCATGGCTGTAGTCAGCATCTGCAGTGATTTTGGAGCCCAAGAAAATAAAGTCCCTCACTGTTTCCATTGTTTCTCCATCTATTTACCATGGAGTGATGGGATGGGATGCCATGATCTTAGTTTTTTGAATGCTAAGTTTTAAGCCAGCTTTTTCACTCTCCTCTTTCACTTTCATCAAGAGGCTCTTCAGTTCCTCATCACTTTCTGCCATAAGGGTGGTGTCATCTGCATATCTGAGGTTATTGATATTTCTCCCAGCAATCTTGATTCCAGCTTGTGCTTCCTCCAGCCCAGCGTTTCTCATGATGTACTCTGCATGTAAGTTAAATAAGCAGGGTGACAATATACAGCCTTGACGTATTCCTTTCTCAATTTGGAGCCAGTCTGTTGTTCCATGTCCGGTTCTAACTGTTGCTTCTTGACCTGCACACAGATTTCTCAGGAGACAGGTAAGGTGGTCTGGTATTCCCATCTCTTTAAGAATTTTCCACAGTTTGTTGTGATCTACATAGTCAAAGGCTTTGGTGTAATCAATAAGGCAGAAGTAGATGTTTTTCTGGAACTCTCTTGCTTTTTCTATGATCCAACGGATATTTGGAAGGATAGCTATGACGAAAAAACAGAGACATCACTTTGCCAACAAAGGTCCGTATAGTCAAAGTCAAAGCTATAGTTTCTCCAGTAGCCATATATGGATATGAGAGTGGGACTATAAAGAAGGCTGAGCACTGAAGAATTGATGCTTTTGAACTGTGGTGTTGGAGAAGACTCTTGGACACTTGGACAGCAAGGAGATCCCAGTCAATCCTAAAAGAAATCAACCCTAAATATTCACTGGAAGGACTGGTGCTGAAGCTGAAGCTCTAATACTTTGGCCACCTGATGTGAAAAGCTTACTCACTGGAAAAGACCCTGATGCTGGGGAAGTTTGAGAGTGAGAAGAGAAGGGGACAGCAGACAATGAGATGGTTGGATGGCATCACTGATTCAATGGACATGAGTTTAAGCAAACTCAGGGAGATAGTGAAGGACAAGGAAGCTTAGCGTGCTGCAGTTCATGGGGTCACAAAGTGTCAGACACAATTTATGACTGAACAACAACAATATCCTAAGAGAAAGGATTTCACAAGGAAAAAAATTTTTCCATTTCTCTAACTTTTTTTTTCTTTAACTTTTTTAATCTATATGAGATGATGGATGTTCACTAAATTCATTGTGGTATGTAAATTCATAGGTACGTAAATTAATTATGCTATTCACCTTAAATTTACACAGCAATGCATGTCCATTAAATCTCAATAAAACTGTAACACTAAGTAAAAATTAAAAATAAGCAGCAGAGTATGTGGCATGATCCCTTTTCAACAAAAAAACATAAAATTCTAACATGAATAGAAAAAATCTGGTTATAAAATGTGAACAATGTTCTCTCTAGAGAGAAGGAATGTTCACTTTCGACATTATACATTTTGGGTAGAGTCTGATTATTTCATAAGACACGTGTATCAGACAGATACAAAGATTTTTTTTTTTTTTAAGAGACTCTGAGGCTGGGATTTCCCTGGTGGTCCAGTGGTTAAGACTCTGTGCGTCCAATGCAGGTGGAAGGGGTTCTATTCCTGGTCAGGGAACTAAGATCCCACATGCCCTGAAACCAAAAACCACATACCCTGAAACCTGAGGCTATAAAATGTCCTGGAAAAGGGAGTACCAAACCAAAGTGAGAAAATGGTTCAGAATGAACACAAACACATTCACAATAGAACACATAATTTCAGAGTTAGAATAACTTTACAAATAAAGAAACAAGAACAACAAAATTTTAAACTTTTGTGCTGCAAACAAAACCATCACGAAAGTGAAAAGACAACCTACGAGATGGGAAAGGGTATCTGCATGTCATATATCTGATAAAGGACTTGTATCCAGAATATACAGACTTCTTACAACTCAACAATAAAAAGACAAAATAACCCAACTAAAAAATGGGCAAGGAATCTAAACAGACACTTCGAAGATCTACAAATGGTCACTTAGCACATGAAAAGATGATCAACACTAGGAGTCATAAGAGAAATGCAAATCAAAAACCACAAGGAGCAACCACTTCACATCCACGTGGATGATTAGATCAAAAAGAAAGAAAATAACAAGTTTCGGTATGCATGTGGAAAAACTGGAAGCTTCATACATTCCTGGTGGGAATGCAAAATGGTGTACCCATTTTAGAAAACAGTTTGGCAATTCCTCAAAAAGATAAACATGGAATGTTTATGACGCAGAAATTCCACTCCTTGGGCATATATGCCCAAAGTATATATGTCCAAGAGAAATGAAAACATATGTCCACACAAAAATTTGTACACAAATGTTCCTAAGAGCACTGTTCATATTAGTCAAAAAGTGGAAAAATGCAGATGTCATCAATTCATGAATGTACAGAATGCAATATATTCATACAATGGAATATCATTCAGCCATAAAAAGGAAGGAAATTCTGACATATGTTACAACATAGATGAAACTTGAAGACATGTTATATGAAAGCAGCCAGACAGAAAAGGCCATATGTGATATGATTCTATTTATATGACATGTCCAGAATGGGCAAATCTATAGAGACTGATTAGTGATTGATTAGGGCGCAGGGAGAGAGGTTGAAGACATGAACAGTGACTACTAATGGGTGGCTTCTTCTAAGGGGAATGAAAATGTTCTAAAATGGCTTGAGGTGATGGTTACACAACTTTGTGAATAGGCTAAAAGCAATGAATTGGGTGAACTGTACAGTATGTGAATTATATCTCAGTAAAGCCATAGAAAACATATACACATTAAAAAGAAACTGGAAGCCCCGTGAGGTTAAGTGATGTGCCCAAGGAAAACCGCCAGGCCAGGAAAGACCGAAACTGGAAACACACAGGCTGACTCCCACAGCAATGGACGGATTCCTTACTGCAGCTGATCGACCAAAAGGTTCCCCCAGAGAGCTGGGAAAGCAGAAAATGCTGCTCTCAGCATAAGGAAAGGAAGAGACGTTTAGGTAACACAACTGAAATGTTGTTTTCAAATTTTAATGTGACTCCAAAACCGGTTCTTGGACTAAAAAAATCTAACCACCACTGATAGAAGAGGTTGTGACTCAGTATAACAGTGCCCCTTTTACTAGGAGCTCAATTAGAGCTGGGCACGGGATGCAGCTGCTGGCTGAAAAGGAAGAAGGAAAATGAGATCAGAAGAGGCACTAGGCTGAAATCACCGGTCACTCTTCTGCATATGTCAAAGAGGTTAATGAGTAACAATGCTTCAAACAAGTTTTATTCTTGGGGGGGGGGGCGGGGGGGCGGGCAGAGGAGCTGTAAAATCCTATACAGAGATCCAAAAGTATCATCTCAAAATTGAATTACCTCCCCAAATTACTATACACATATAAGATATTTAGGTATAATGAACAGGGTTTCTCTGCAGCTGACTTGGACACAAAGATCACTGCTGGAATACAACGGCCCCATTTGACAAGAATAACAATATCACTGTTGATGTAGAAATGGAAAGTAAGCCAAGAACATACCATCACTAAAAACATTATTTCAAGGGTTTAAAAAAAAAAAATGAGCTACCAAAAAAAAAAATCATCTATTGTCAGAACATTGCTTATGCAACGTTAGAACATTCTGACAGAAGGAAAGGACAACAGGAGGCAGGAAGCAGAAAGAAAGAAGAAATCCTGCAGGTGCCCAACTAATCCTAACAAGAAACAGCTCTGAGCCTGCCTTCCACAATAACAATCTTGTTCCTGTGGTATATGAACCAAGATTTCTCTTGCCAGGAACAGAAAACAACTGACTACATGAAAATGTCAGCTTGTTCCATGGAACACTACACTGGCAGTGAACAGATATAAACCTTTCAAACTACAAAGTTTTGGCTGTTTCCTCACCAAATTTTTAACATCGCTGGCCCATAGTCAAATTCAGTCCAGTTTATGCAAACTCTTAACACAAGTGGACAAAAATACCACACTGCAGAATATACTATAAATAAAAGATCCTATAAAATATCTTGTCCTCAGATTTCTAACAATTTGGCTCATTTATAATTATAAA
Source organism: Cervus canadensis (assembly GCF_019320065.1). NCBI lineage: Eukaryota > Metazoa > Chordata > Mammalia > Artiodactyla > Cervidae > Cervus > Cervus canadensis. The sequence continues at coordinate 24,819,374 of NC_057396.1, forward strand.
ATTTGTATAGAAGCTCTCTTAACCCACCACCATCTCTCAACCAACCTGAAGAAAATAACTGATGCTTCCCCTTCCCTCTGTAAAATAACAAGCCCTAGCAATGCAAACCAGCCTCAAATTAATAGCCACTCATTCTAATCCTGGATATTTTTCCTGCTCCCATCCATTAAGTTGCATGCTTACCAAGAATTAATTTTTTCCCAAATCTATTTATACCAATTGCTCTCGTTATTACAGCTATGCAATTTAATTAGCTATATAAACTGATGAGAAACCCAGGAGAAAAGAAAGACATGCTTCTTTGAAAATTAGGCTGAATGTTTAAAATGACTTGGTAAAGTCACATTACATGTGGATGCATGTGTGTTCAGTTGCTAAGTCATGTCCAACTCTTTGCAACACCATAGACTGCAACATGCCAGGCTTCCCTGTCCTTCACTATCTCCCGGAGTTTGCTCAAACTCATGTCCATTGAGTCAACCATCTCATCCTCTGTCGCTCCCTTCTGCTCTCAATCTTCCCCAGCATCAGGGTCTTTTCCAATGAATTGGCTCTTTACATCAGGTGGCCAAAGTACTAGAGCTTCAGCATCAATCCTTTCAATGAATATTCAGGGTTTAATTCCTTTAGGATTGACTGGTTTGATCTCCTTGCTGTCCAAGGGACTGTCAAGAGTCTTCTCCAGCACCACAGTTCAAAAGCATCAATTCTTCAACATTCAGCCTTCTTTACCGTTCAACTCCCACATCTGTACGTGACTACTGGAAAAACCACAGCTTTGACTACCTGGTCCCTTATCAGTAAAGTGACGTCTCTGCTTTTTAATACACTGTCTAGGTTTGTCATAGCTTTTCTTCCAAGGAGCAAGCATCTTTTAATTTCATGGCTGTAGTCACCATCTGCAGAGATTTTGGAGCCTAAGAAAATAAAGTCTGTCACTTTTTCCATTGTTTCTCCATTTCTTAGTCATGAAGTGATAGGACCAGATGCCATGATCTTCGTTTTTTGAATGTTGAGTTTTAAGCAAGCTTTTTCACTCTCCTCTTTCACATTCATCAAGAGGCTCTTTAGTTCCTCTTTACTTTCTGTCGTTAGAGTGGTGTCATCTGCATATCTGAAGTCGTTGACACTTCTCCTGGCAATCTTGATTCCAGCTTGTGATTCATCCAGCCCGGTAATTTGCACTACGTACTCCACATAGAAGTTAAATTGATACACTGCCTTGATGTACTCCTTTCCCAATTTTGAACCAGTCCATTGTTCCATGTCTGGTTGTTGCTTCTTGATCTGCATACTGGTTTCTCAAGAGGCAGGTAAGGTGGTCTGGTAGTCCCATCTCTTTAAGAATTTTCCAGTTTGTTGTGATCCACACAGTCACAGGCTTTAGCATAGTCAATGAAGCAAAAGTAGATGTTTTTCTGGAACTCTCTTGCCTTTTCTATGATCCAACAGATCTTGGCAATTTGATATCTGGTTCCTCTGCCCTTTCTAAATCCAGCGTGTACATCCAGAAGTTCTCAGTTCACATACTGTCAAAACCTAGCTTGAAGGATTTTGAGCATTACCTTGTTTTTTTTTTTAATGCAACAAGCGTAAAAGATGGGGACAGGAGGGAGAGAGAATCAAAAACTCAAGAAAGAGTCTATGTTCAAACTGCTACACAAAATGTCTTTAAATTGCTACTCTGCTTTAAAAAAGCAAAACAAAACTGGAAATCATAAATGATGAACTATAGGTATGTTTAACACAAATAAGATGGCAGAACTCTAATCAAGATATCAATATACAGAGAAAGGCCTACAGCAAAAGATTAGCAAACATGTTTCTTAAACAAACTGCAAAGAAAAAGAGGGGCAATCTATAGAGTAAAACAAATAATTCTTTTTAACAATATAAAACTTAAGGGACATCAATCAATTATAAAGTATGGACTTTATTTAGACCCTGATTCAAACAAGTGGTTAAAAAAGAAAAAAAACTAAATGTGTGTGTATATATATGACAATCAGAGAAATTTTAACACTAATTTGATACTTAATGACATCAGGGAATTATTGTTCATTGTTTTAGGTAGGATAATAGTACTGGGGTTTTTTGTTTTTTTGGTTTTTTTTTTTTTTTTTTCAAAAGAATCCTCCTCTATTTAGAGATACATGCCAAAACATTTACAGATGAAATAAGATTCTGGGAATTGCTTCAAAATAAACTAGGGAGAAAAGAGAGACTGGAAGTGTTACGTGCAAAAGACTGACCATGAGGTGATTAATTGCTTTTAGTGGGTGGTAGGTCAATGAGGGGTTCATTATATGATTCTTTTTACTTTTGCTTACATTTGAAATTTTCCATAATGAACACTTTTTTTAAAAGACTAGTAGATTAATGCATATTTATATTTTAAATTAAAACAAAATATTAAAAGTATATATGTATCATTATTTCTGACTTCCCTGCTTCATTCATTTCTTTCCCTAATTAACTAAGAAAATCATAATCCAAACTTATTGTATTAAAGGCCTTCTATTGGAGATAAAAGGGCATATTGTCAGATGCCCAAACTACAGCAGTGGGTACCCCCAAACACTGTAAGAACAATAGTCCATATGGCCCAATTACCATTGAAAACCTCTTAAATAACACATAAAGTACATAAGTACAACAAATCCAGACATAATAAGACTGGTGCATCACCACATTTATTCACATAGTTATTTCCTTTATAATTTCCTTTATCATCTTTTTACCATTAAAAAAAGAGGAGTAATTTACAATTTTCATCAATCTCAGAAATTCTCCCTCAGGTCTACCAAAAAGTTATTTAAAAATCAAAGATTCAGGTAATCAGAATCTCTTCCTCATCAACCTTTCTTCTTGCCTTCAACAGCTCCTCCAGTTTAAGTTTATGCCTCTTTGTGAAAGATCAGGAGAGAATGATGATTCATAAAAAACAACTTAAAAAATTAGAGTCACACTTTCTTCCTTCCTCGTCCAGGTTTGGTTCAGAAGAAGGACTAGGCAGTTGCTCCAGCCGTCTTTTAATAGGTCCCATATCTATCGCCCAAGGTTTACAGGTGCAGCAGGGAGTAACAGCCCTGCCTTCCAAGAAAACAAACGCAGAACAGGAGACAATAAAGAAAAAAACACTTCTGGTGGGCTAAGCCTGGCACAGCCTTTCTGGAAAGCAATGTGCCAATATATGTATCAGGTGTCTTAAAAGCAAGTGTATTCTCTCGCCAATAATTTCATATCCAACAATCTATCCTGAGCAAAAAATCAGAAATGCATCAAAGATTCATACACAAAAATGGTCACCACAGCAAATTGCTAACAGTGAAAAACTGGGAAGAGCCTTAAAATATGAAAAAGGTCAAAAAATAACAGTGATCATACAATGGCAAAGGTCCGTATACAAAAGTCCTTCTAGTCAAAGCTGTGGTTTTTCCAGTAGTCATGTATGGATGTGGGAACTGGACCACAAAGGCGGCTGAGCACTGAAGAATTGATGCTTCAAACTGTGGTGCTAGAGAAGATTCACTGGAAGGACTGATGCTGAAGCTGAAGCTCCAATACGTTGACCACTTGATGCGAAGAGCCGACTCACTGGAAAAGACCCCAATGCTGGGAAAGATTGAGGGCAGGAGGAGAAGGGGACGACAGAGGATGAGATGGTTGGATGACATTATCGACTCAATGGACATGAGTTTGAGCAAACTCTGGGAGACAGTGAAGGCCAGGGAAGCCTGGTGTGCTGCAGTCCATGAGGTTGAAAAGAGTTGGACACAACTGACAGACTGAACAGCAACAACGATACAATGGCAAAGTACACATCCATTAAAATTGATGTTTACAAATAGTTTTGAATGATGAGAAAATACCTATAATGATAAGGAGGAGGAATAAAATAGAGTATCAGTATGATCCTAATTATATACTGCAAAAAATTAATAACTATTGCCTGTGGGTGACAGGATGATGGGTGATTTTTTTCCTTCTGCTTCTTTATAAGTTTCCCCAATTATAACTGGAAAAAAATAGAACAAGGTGGTAAAAGAGAGCCCGTAATAATAAGCAATTGGGTTGAAATAAGACAATTTACACTCCAGACCTCTTGTAGTCCACCTCTATCAGGTCTGAGCTGCAAGCGTTCAATTGCTCCTTTAACTTAACACTTTGCCCACTCCGAGAAGAATAACACTTATCCTCTTGTCTTCTAATATCCGTAGTTGCTACTTTTTGCCTACAGATAACACAAAAAATATACCAATATTGTATATTGATGCATACATATGGAATCTAGAAAGACTGTACGGATGAACCTATTTGCAGGGCAGCAATGGAGTCACAGACATAGAGAACAGACTTACGGACGCGGGCAGCGGGGAGGAAGGAGAGGGTGGGACGGGAGAGAGTAACACGGAAGCACACACACTACCACGTGTAAAACAGATAACGAATGAGCATTTGCAGTGTGACTCAACTGAGTCACTGAAACCAGGGCTCTGTGACATCCCACGGGGATGGGAAGGGAAGGGAGGCGGGAGGGAGGTTCAATGGGAGGGGACTTATATACACCAATGGCTGACTCAAGTTGATGTATTTTGAAAGTTGCTCAGTTGTGTCCAACTCTTTGCGACCCCATGGACTTATACAGTCCATGGAATTCTCTAGGCCAGAATACTGGAGTGGGTAGCTGATCCCTTCTCCAGGGGATCTTCCCAACCCAGGAAACGAACCAAGGTCTCCTGCATTACAGGTGGATTCTTTACCAATTGAGCTATCAGGGAAGCCCGATGTTGATGTACAGCAGAGGCCAACACAATATAGTGAAGCAATTATCCTTCAATTCAAAATAAATAAATTTATTTTTTAAAAACTACTACTTGAATTAATTCATTAAAGGTAAGGCCCAATAAAAGTAACTCTGTGAAATTAAAGATTAGTGACAGAAAAATACTAGTTGCTTTAATCAGGTCACTTAGAATAAAGAACAAGTGGGAACCCCAGCAAACAGTATGAAGTTACTCCAGGAAACGCCAGCAGTAGAAGACAGGCAGGTGGGTCTGCAAAGAAAAGCTCCAAGGCAGAAGAGGAAAAACAAGGCACTGGCTGACTACGCTGACTGCACCCGTGGGACCTTCTCCAGGCGGTAACCCATGGGGAGCCTGGGTATGAAAGAACTTTCCCCTTAAAATAAGGGACTTGAACTTAAATTGCAGGATTTAGTGAAATTATACTGAACTTATTAATAATGAAAGTTTGAAATATGCCAAAAATAACTTGCCCAGAAAGGCAGTAAAATCTCTTTACCTAGAGATTTGTGAGAAAAAAGTAGAAAATTACTTTCCTTTAACATCTTAACTGGAGATAGAAAATTTCAGTAATAAAACTCTAAGATGCATTAAGAGTATTAAAAAAATTAAGTCAGCTCTTATTTTTTTTTAATCCTTACATTTATTCACTAAATGAATATTTACCAGCATTGTAGTAGGCACTGGACATACAGCAGCAAATACCAACTTAAAATGTCTGCCCTCATGGAGGCGACATTCAGTTATCACACTGTGTGTGCCTCCTAACAAGCCTTAAAAGTTAGCTATTTTCTTTTAATTTTTAAGTAAAATGATTTTTAGAAATTTCAGGCATGTGACAACACTGGCAGAAAACAAATAGCACTGAGCATTTGGACTGATCAAAAGAAGCCCTTAATAAATATTAGAGAAACAAAACTAACAAAACTGTGTGGATGAGGCACTGGGGTGGCAGGAAGACAACTTCACTACATACAAGTTTGCACTTTTTGAATTTTGTGCCATATATTATTCATTTATAGTTTTTGATAAACAACTTTCCAAAAGCTTATTGGCTGGCTGGATGGAATGAATTAAATGAAAATTTTCTTCTCCAAAAATTCAGTCTCAAGAAATGTGCTAAGGTAACCTAAAATTTCACATTCAAGTTTTCTGGAGAGAGCAAAGAGAAGTAAAGCATACAACTGGTAAGTTCAGACTGAAACTAGCCGAAACTAGGCAGAAATTTGAGGATTTCTCAGAAATTCCAAACCAAAACCTAAATATAGTTTAAGATAACTGGCCAAAAGTATCCAACTGAGTGAGCCCAGCCTACACAGTGGAGCTTAAACAGGCAATGGGTTTGAGTCTCTTTCCTTTTCAGTTTCTGGGAAACGAGGCTGAGTATTTGCAATCTGATTCCTAAGTCTCTGAGACAGTAAATTCTGAGATGAAATACTTACCAGTGTGGCTAAAGACTCCTGGTCTACCATGGATCACACACCTCCTAGACAGAAATATGTTCCTAACATACCTATGCCACTGTTCATCCAACAGTTTTGTCCTCAGCTGATGAAATTTTTAACTCTAAACAGATCCAAAAGAAACTCTTTCAAGCTAATATATCCAAAACCATTGAGGGCTTCTCAAAGACACTGCCAAAGCCATTTATTTAACAAGTATTTATTACATTGGAACAAAAGTCCATGAGAATGTATATAATTTTCATCCTCTGGATGTTATCAGCCATCCACAGACAGTATGACTATACTATTATGCCAGAAGGGACCAATCTACTCACTGTTAGAAAGGAGAAGGTAGGGACTCACCTGATGGGTGAGATCATTCACCTGTGGAACAGGCCAGAGCTTTCAGATCAGAAATTAGAACCATGTAAAGGCAGCTCTAGATAAATGGTCCTCTCGGCCCTCACCTGTATCATCAATGTATGTATCTTGGTGACCAGTTCTCTTCATGAGTTATAAGATGGCACCATCCCTGGAAACTGGTAGTGATCTGGTAAATAGAGAGTCCATCTGAGAAAGGTACCTTCAAAGACAGACCAGACCAACCCAACACTGCAAAAGTATAATTACTTATATTCCCTGGGTGTGAGCTAGATATAGTGGCAAAAGAAAACTATATAAGGCAGACTGTATTTACGCTCATTGCTTTTTCTGTGCTTCTTTCTTTTTACTTCTTCAGCATTTTTTTTTTAAGTCTTTACTGAATTTGTTACAATACTGTTTCTATGTTTATTGGTTGTGAGGTATGTGGGATCCTAGCTCCCTGACCAGGGACTGAACCCACATCTCCTGTGTCTCCTGCATGGCAGGTGGATTTTTTACTGGCTGAGCAAAGTCTGAGATTCTAAATTCTGTTAAGTCCATCTTTCTAGATTCTGAAAAAGAGTTGGAATAGAACATCTCTAAGCTCTTTTTTAGTGCTCCCCAAATCAACAACTATTTGTTGGATGATCATGTTTACTTTGTATGTAAAATGTATGCCATTCTCTTAAAGTGTGAAAAAACAGAAGTTGTTAAAATTTAACACCTCCCCTATTTGAAGAAATGAATCAGAAGAAGCTTTTTTACCCTAAGCCATAAAATATCCAACATGAGTTTTTAAGCATTAATCAGATAACGTCAGTGCTCTGCCTTAATATCCCCTGAGGTCAATCCCTTATTTCATACCCAATTCCATAAAATGGCCTGTAAGACCCATATGATCTGGCCCCTATCTAACCTTCTGATCTCAGTTCCTCAACATCCCTTCTCTCACTGACTAAGCTCTTAGGCATCCTGACCTTGGGTCTAATCTTTAGACAAACCAAGCTTATTTCTACCCAAAGGCTGCTGCACCAGCCATTCCTTCTTCCTCATCTTCCCAAGCTGGCTCTTTCTCATTATTCAGGTGATCAGCGCAAATATCACCACCCTGGAAAGGCCTTCCCTGACACTTTATCTGAAGCAGCACCCTGCCCCAGACACTCTCTAGCCCATTTATTTTTTTCATAGTATTTGTCACTATATAAAGTTATTTGTTTACATGCTTCTCATCTGTCTCCTCCCATAAGAAAATAAGTTCCAAGAAGGCAACAGCTTTTTTCTCTCTTGTTCATGGGGTATTCAAGAGCCAGAGTAGAACCTGGCACAAAATTTGCATTCAGTAAATACCTGCTGAATGAATGAATGGATAACAGAAAAGTTCCATTACTATGCAGAGAGGTTTTAGGTGTTTTTTAGACTTACAGAGACGCTGGTAGAAAGAACGCGTATCTTTTTCTTTTCAGAGCATCCATTTTGTTCTCTTTCATGCCACGAACTAGAAAACATTAGCCAGACTGATGCCTGGAAAATGAAAACAGCACTTCTGGCACAGAAATAACTAGTCTGGGCACCTCTGGCTTGAGCCAGATCTCTGACTTTCTAGGGAGCTGGCACCATAGTCAAAATGTTAAACAGCTTTGATGCTGAAAGTGGAATGCTGGTATTCTGACTCTGGAGAAACTAGTCCAAATCATTCTTAGCTCTTCACAAAAGTTTCAACAAATCTCTATCAAAATGATGTTAGTCATCTTTCAACAGTCATTTCTAGATTATCCAGAGATGGAACTATTCTCCTCCAACGTAACTAATATTCATCTTTAATTTCAATTTCTTTTTGACATAATTCTCTTTTCTATTTACTAATGAATCTTGTTTTCAGCCTTCTAACGAGCACAAGCATCATCCTTAGAGTGAAAACAATACTATTAGCCCACTTTGAGTTGTTCTTCTCATGGAAATGAGTGTGCTAAACCACAAAGCACACAAATGTGTCCTGGCTGATCAGTATTTGGAATTGGGTCACAGGGCGAAATGTTTTCTCTGCGTAATATCTAAAGTTAAGAATCCTGACCTTGGCCTTCTAAGTAGCACACCCTGCACCCAAGTGCAAATGTATCCTCAGGCTTGTAGGAATATTTCTTCATACTCTCCATGAAATTTAAAGAGTTCTCTGGAGAAAACACTGCAAACTCTGCTCTGTCACCAATGTGACCAAGTGTAGCTATACAAACACCCTGAGTATTCAAGGCAAACCAAATAAAAGCCAGTATTAGTTACAGTTTTCATTACAGTTACAGACAAGTCTCATAAGTGTTTGAAAAATTTAATGGGAAATTATGTTTTTAAATGTCAATTTCATGAAATTACCCCAAAGTCCACAGGAATGAAATCTACTCTCTCAAAGAGGCACCTGAAATAATAGCAAACTTTTTTTTTACCCTGAAATCACATCATCAGGGTAACATCTACCTACACAAAACAAATGGCACGTGCAACCATGAACTGTTCCAAAGGGGTGAACAGTGAACAAGGGGAACTATGTCTTACTCATCTTCGTTCCAACAGTATCTGATGATGATGAAGATGGTGATAACACTTACCATGTGCCTACTAGGTGCCAGGCACGTTTGTTCGCAAAGTTTCACATACATTATCTTATTTAATCTTCATAACACCCTAATTTGTGAGCAAAGTATTGATACTATTGTCATCTCATTTTATACATGAAGAAATCCAAGCACAGACAGGTTAAATTACCCAGCTATTAAGTAGCAGAAGACCCAAACCCAGGCAGTCCCATCCAAAGCTCAAGCTCTTCCCATAAACCAATAAACACGCAAGTGATGTATATTTATTAAAATACATTTTTAAAGTATTTGACCAATGGCTTTTACAGTCATGGATACTTTCTTTTTAATGCATACAAAATATACCTACTCTTTGTTCCCACTCTTCCAGCCAATGAAGGTATAATTAGGCACAAGCAACCAACTATAAACAACTGACAGTAGAAAATCTTTTTTTTTTAATCTTCTAAATATTTCACGGTGTCCTACCAAAAGAAGAGGACCAGAGAATCTCAAACAGAGGCTCCTCCACAAAAGGGAACTCAAAGAAGGTGGGACAAAGACAGCCAGGGTGAGCTGCTGACCAAAGTATGTCACAGACGCACATTCCCTCCTGGTAACTGCTCTGCAGTGGCGCTGTAACACTGCAGTGCTGCCAATATTAAGTCTGAGCTCATGAATGCCGTGCTGCAAAAGTCACCAACAACTGAACAGGAAAATATTTCCCATTCTCTACTTGTTTTATTCATCCCAGGGTCCTGATCTAGGAGGTTGGAGAGTTAACAGAATTTGGGAAAGGGCCAGCTTTACCACTTATTGTTGGGAGGAGCACGGTAGCTTGATCAATAAATAAAGTTTACTTTAGCCTCCTGGTCTGTGGAATAGGTAGTATGTGTAAGAGACAGTGACCATAAATATTTCTCTGATGTTCAGAAAACACCTACTACATAACCTCTTTCAACCAACACAAATATCTGAATTACCTGAGTCTGATGATTACATATGGTTATAGGAAAAACCCAGACCATTCAGTGGCTGACAGGGAGCAGAAAGAGAGAAAAAAAATCACATACCTCTAAAAGACAAAACAAACAAACAAAAAGACACATTCTGAAAACAGAAGAGGAAGATAAAAATAGGTGAAAATAGGTGACTCTCTTTGGTTCCAAGTTACCTGAATGCAGAAGTAAGATAAACACTGCAGCGCCCGGGAGAAAAATCTATCTACCTGAGTAACTGAACAGCAGCTTCTGCAACTGCCAATACCCAGGCACCTTCCTCACCATTATATAACCAGACCCTGGCCTTAATGGGCCATCATACTGTATGTCAACAGTTGTTAGACACATCTGAGCGGCAAGCATTTGAGAAACCTTTCCAAAGTGGATTCAGATAAGCAAGAAGCAGGCCAAAATATGTTCATCATTTACCCAGAGCACATGACAACTCCCTGTGAATTAAGCTTCACGCATGTCGTCAGAGTAATTTAAGCAGCGAAAGAGAGGGTGCCTGTAACTAGGAAATTGCACACTGCTACAGAAACACAAATGAGTGCTGGTGTGGTCCCCTCACACATGCAACTCATTGTCCAAGCCATTTCAGCCTCATTCAAGATTTTGAATATTTCCATACATAGGAATTGCATAACTGCCGACCACAAATGATCAAAGATAAAAACCAACATAAACAGTGACACCCGTTTATAAACAAGCTGATGTTTAAAATGCTGCAGTCCTAAAGGATACCAACAACTTAGAGAAAAACTTAGACACACACACACACACACTGGAAAATTAGAAAGCGGGCAGACCAGCCATAATTAGCCACTGGCTTTGCTGACTACTGAAGATAGAAATGTCTCTATTATGTATAAAGCCAAGAATCAACTGTTTGCAATTACATTTACAAAAACATTGAACCCTCTGTCCCAGATTTTTTTAATCATTATTTTGGTGTATCCAAGGGTTGGGCGATACAGAATTCTTTAAATCATAGATACCATAAACCAGGCAGCCAATTAAGTTCACAGAGGCCATCCCCCAGAGGTCAGAGCAAAATAATCACAGAAGCCCAAGTGATTACTTAGGTGGGAAGGGGAGGGTGTGGAAAAGGAAATACCAAAACAAGGAACAAGGCTGGAACAATTAGAGTTGTTTGTAAACATAAATTTGTCTTGGCTAACTGTAAACACAATAGGAAACACTCAGAGGGGCAGGGATGCACCAGAGTCTTGGTTCAGTTTACTCCCTGTCAGGGTCTGAGGGTAGCATCAGGAAACCTTGGGCTCTGGTATCTCATTCAGCTCAGACCTGCAGACTTGAGGCCCTCTGATAAAAACTGGAAAAAAAAAACAAAAAAAAGGCCGAAGGGGGCCCCCTCAGAGGAAGTGAAACTGACCAATCAATTTTCCACAGCCACCCACCCCACAACCCTGGTAAGAAGGGCCCTTTAGAGTCTGACAGAAAGGAGGGAAAAAGGAACTTCAGGTCGTGAGAGGGAGAGAAGGCAGAGATAAGTCACTGCCTTCTGAAAACAAGTGACTGCCATACAAGCGAAAACAAGGCAGGAGGCAAGAACCAAAGACGAGGCTGAGGAGGTGAGGGGACCTGATGTGGCTTTGGTAGGAAGCAGCAGCAGCTGTATGGGTTCTTCGTTGAGCTGAGGGAAACACAAACTGCAGTTTTAAATATAATGAATGACTTCACCGAAAGTGTTCATTCAAGTGAGAGATGGAGCAAAGAAAGAAATCTGAAGTAGAAACGGGTTCTGGGAGTCCTATCAAAACCAAGCAGCTCCTCCTGGTGTCTTCAATGCCAAGACTCCCAATGAAGAAGGCCACAGGAAAGAACTAACCGTATTTCCTCCAAAAATGAATTTTGTAGGGAAAATTTTAAACCTGTAATGATATGGCTTCCTAATTGACCTTGCCAATTTCACCACCACTGCTCCACAAATCCCCTGGGAACCAAAGGGCCCAATGAGTGTCCGGATTCTTCACACACCTTCCCAGTCACCAGGCGCCCCCTCACCACTGACAGCCCACCCTGGGTTCTATAAACTGTACAGTTCTGGACCCTCCAACAACTAAATATAACCAGCAATCCAGCTCTCCCAAATTGTTTAACCCCTGATTACCTAGGGCCACCACAAAGCAGGGGTACCGCTGGGTCTCTGTTCCCTGACCCTTTTCCTGTGGAAAAACAAACTAATTTTTTTCCTCCTTATTTCCCCATTTTTTTCATCGCCTCCTCCAATAATCTTGTCTGTCCTCAGTCTCTCATTCCCACCATCTAGCAGTCTTGGGCGACCAAATGCTGACGGGTGCCTCTGTCATAAGGTACCAGGTCCCTCATACCTCCCAGTACCTTGTACCCCGCCTCAAGACCCCAGCCATCCTTCTTCCCCTCAAAAACCCACCTGTGTCAGTTTCACCCTTGTTTCCCCCCATCCTCCTTGTCCACATTTCCTATTCCCCTGCCCTCATTCCCGCAGGATTTCCTAATTTCTGGTTTCAGAAGCTTCTTAGCTTACTGTCTCCTGGAGAGTTCCAAACGTCTTCTTCCTCATCACCCCTGCTACGACCCTCCGCACAGCCCGGGGAGCCCCCTGCCCATCCGCGGCTCTCTAGTTCCCCAGGTCCCGGAGCTCAGTGGCCGCTCTGCGCCCCCTCTGCTGTGCAGTCACCCTCTCCCGGGTCCCCCGGTGCCCGCCGCCTCCTGCTCTCCCTCTCCTCACTCCTGCCCGATAACCCCCTACCCGCTTCCCCGGTCCCCAACGCACTCCGGAGCCCCGCTCGCGGCGCCGACCCCTCCACCTCCGTGTCGCGGGGCTCCCCTTCCCCCGCCACACTCGGACGGTCCCGGGCCGCGTAGCCCCGCCGCCGCCCGGTCCCGCCGCGCCACTACCTTGGCCTTAGTGACGAGGTGCGTGGCCCGCTTGACCACCGCGAAGTTGCCCTTGCCGATGGTGCGGTCGATCTCGTAGTAGCCGATGCGAGCAGGCACCGGCCCGCGGGAGGCCGGGGCTGGGGGACGCGGCGGGCCAGCCGCCGGGGGCACAGCAGCGGGGGCGGCCGGGGGTCCCGGGGCGGGCGGAGGCAGCAGGCGGCCGGCCGGCCCGGCTCCCCCCGCTCCGGCCCCGGCAGCCCCGCCAGCTCCGCTCGCCGCCGCCGCCGCCATCTTGTTGTGCAGTGAAACCTCCGGGGCCGCGGAGAGCCGGGGGGGGGGGGGGGGGGGGGGGGAGGGGGCGGGGAGAGGGGGCGGGGGGGGCGGGAAAAGAGGTAGGGGGGGCAGCGGACGTCACTCCAGGAGGCGGAGCGCCCGCGCCGCCCGGGCCGGGAGCCATGGCAACCTGTCGTCACGTGCCGACGCGCGTCACTGCCCGGAGCCATGGCAACCATGACCTCACCGGCTCGCTCGACCTTCCCGCGTGGGCCCGGTTCCTCCGGCGCCGGCTCCTGGGTGCCCCCCTCCGGGGAGGAGACAGTGGGTACCGCAAGTGTGCCAGCCAGTTCCAAGCCATCGCAGCGTTGGCCAAGTCGGGGGGTGCTTGTGCCTGACCCAAAACCTGCCCTCGATCCCCCCAGGAACTGCTAATGTCACCCCCTACTGTGACCTCTGTCCCAGTTCGGCAGTCACCCAGCCTCCTTTAAAGCAAAGTATTTCCTCATCATCAAAAATATTAGCACTGTCCCACTTTAGCCCTTGAGGCCCCAAAGGCAGGAACAACTACATTACTGAAGCAACTGTAACCAAGTCGGTAGCGAGGCAGGGGAATTCTTCAGTAAAATTCCTTCCTCTTACAACCTGGTACAACCAATCTAATTGTCACCGAATGTAGAAGAATAGGGAAACTAGGATTTGCGTGTACAAGGGCGGAGAATCAGCCCAAACACGCATTTCAGTCATTGGGTGGGTGAGACCCAAGCAGGGACGTCATTTTCCTTCCTCCCACCCCTTCTCTGAACAATTCTATAGCTAGATGATTGTCAAAGTGCCTGCATCCTATTTCTGTCACTTGTATAACCCTGGTGAAGCAATGTGCGCATTGTCCAGTGAGTCACCTCATGGTTAAGGACTATTGGTCTGTTGGGCAAAATAAATAAGTAAATAATAAAATAAAAATTCCACCCCTACCAGCGACCTTCCAAGGACATTAAAGGTGATCAAATCAAATTCCAACAATAAATCTCATATCGCTTTTCTCTTCTCTGTTATCTGCCTTTCTGCACCCTCCAGAGCCCTCACCAGCTCCCAGGTTTCCCCCCTCCTTTCTCTCCTCCCTCTGTTAAGTAGATTTGCTTTAACAGCTTCAGGTAAGGCTGGGGAGGGGTAGGCTACTTGGCTATCAATAACAAGATGTTCTGAGCAGTCAAGGGCTTTCCCAGGGGCTCAGGGGTAAAGAATCTGCCTGCAATGCAGGAGACTTGGGAGATGCGGGTTCGATCCCTGGATAGGGAAGATCCCCTGGAGAAGGAAATGGCAACCTATTTCAGTATTCTTGCCTGGGAAATCCTGTGGACAGAGGAGCTTGGCGGGCTATATCCAAAGGATCACAAAGAGTCGGACACAACCGAGCTTGCACACATACTGGGGTGGCAAGTGGGGAGGAGGGAAGGCCATGAACAGGCCAATGTTGAAATGTATTCCACTTTCCAATCCTGATTCCTCTATATCTATTTCTCTCTCAATGGCAGAACTGTGTTGTCAGGTCACTACATGTACAATACTAAAAATTGACACCCAATGCACTGTGAATGTGTGAGAAGCAGAGCACCTATTTACTCTCTCTGACCAAAAGATATTTATTAGCTCTCTGATTCCTCATCTGACTGTGAGTAATCTCTGGGACTAGGACAGAACAGGGAGGTCATTCCACGATTTCTTGAATCAATCCCCTGGCGGCTGTTCCAAATTGCCAACACAATTAACACTAATTGGCTTCTTTACTAGCAAATGAGGATAAGGATGAAGTGGTCCTCAGCTTCTGGCACTGGTTAAGCCCTTTCATTGGTTGAGCTCATTCAGTCCCAGATAAATGATGGTGTGCAGCCAGCCTCTTTTAGCACTTCGACCCTACTCACCTGACTCTAACAGGAACTGTACATTAACTTTGGTGCCAGGCCCAAGGGTCCTAGTTTTACCATCTTCCTAAGGAAAGGAGGAGGAGGAGGGTCCCAACAGGAAACTTATGAGAAATAAAGCAAGGGGAAAAAAATCTTTTGCTCTGAGGGCTGTGGGAGCAGCACTGAATCCATCAACTTTGCAGCTTCTCCTTTACTTGTAGAGATCGTTTGAACATCAAGTACAGCAACTTTTGCTGCTCCCTCGAGGGTGTCAAAAATAAAGAAGCCTCTGGGGAGAAACTAGAAAATGGAGCATTGGTCTAAGTCCCCAGGAAAAGAGGCAGATAACTCTTGTCCCTAATAATGGCCAGACTGTGTACACTGTGTGTTAAGTGATTTACCCTCTTTGCCTATATGGATAGAGGCCAGTAACTGTGCCCTATTGAGACTTGGACAAAGACTTGCTGGAGATTTCCCTGAAGAGTCTTTGGTGAGAAGAATATAGAAAATTAGGGAGGGGATTGATCAACAAAGATCATCAGGGAAAAAGGAAAACTGTTTAAATGTATTATTTATTGAATACCAAGACTGAGTTAAGTCTGGGGAGGAACTCAGAGTCAGTGTGTGATTCAGTTGCTCAGTCGTGTCCAACTCTTTGCAACCCCATGAACTATAGCCCACCAGGCTCCTCTGTCCGTGGAATTTTCCACGCAAGAATACTGGAACAAGTTGCCATTTCCTCCTCCAGGGGTTCTTCCCAACCCAGAAATCAAACCCACATCTTTTGTGTCTCTTGCATTGGCAGGCGGATTCTTTACCACTAGCGCCATCTGGAAAGTCCACTCACAGTCAAAAACAATTTGCCAGGCACTACACTAAGCAGTTTTACTTAAATGAACTTATTCCTCAACAACCCTGTGAGACAGGATATATTATTATTCCCATTTTGCAGAAAAGGAAAATGAGGCACAGAAGGATTAAGGGAGTTGATCACAGTCATTGAGCTAAAAAGTGAGTCCCAGGATTAGGATTCAAACCCAGGCAACCTATCTCTGAAACAGAGATCCTCCCCCACAGGATTATAACTAGTAGCTATAGGAAAGTAGCTAGTAGGAAAACGTAGTAGCTTGTAGGAAAAGCAGTTTCCTCCTCAATCTCAGTTTAGACCCATGGGAGAAGAAGATTTGAGAGTTCTGGAGCAAAGGACAGAGCAGGCACCAGATCATATCAATAATGACAGGGACTTCCCTGGTGGTCCAGTGGCTAAGACTCCATGCTCCCAATGCATAGGGCCTGGGTTCGATCCCTGGTCAAGGAACTAGATCCCACATGCCATAGCTAAGACCTGGCACTGCCAAATAAATAAATAAAAATATTTTTTAAAAATAAAAATATTTTTTAAAAATAAAAATATTTTTTAAAAATAGAACAGATTTTTTTAAAAAAAATAGCAGATTGCAAAACTGATTGACGTGCTGCTTCACTTGCAAGTAGATCCATGAAGAGATTCACTGCTTATTGTACCAGTGTTTTGCTGCCCTAGAAAATAGGTGGGAAGGTGTGTTCCTGCCCTTCTGCATATTCAGAGGGGTGGCTTGGGGGCTGAAATTCTTGGAGCCCTGCTGTCCAGGGTGAAGGCAAAAACTCCGCCACCCGGCTCCCAATCCACCTCCATAACCAATGCACTCTTTTCTGCAAAAGCAAAAGATAGACTCAAAGATGAAAGTGAGACATTTCCTTCCATAATGTCATTGTGTTTTGTTTCTAAAACTTGAAAAGGGCAAGCCAAGACATTCTTGATGGATAGGGTAGGCCCTTAGGAACTTCTGAAAGCGATGCAAAACCTATGAGGACTTAAGGTCTGCGTGGGGAGTGATATAAGCCTCGGGAGGGAATATATGAACTCTTTGGGGTTCTATCCCTGGGTTGGAAAGATCACCTGCAGGAGGCAAAGGCTACCCACTCCACTACTTTGGCCTGGAGAATTCTATGGACTATATAGTCCACTGGGTCCAAAGAGTCGAACACAACTGAGTGACTTTCACTTTCCCTTTTATGATTTTAAAGGCCCTCTGCAGAGCAATTTACCAGCAACCGAGAGGGAAACTGCAGCCTCACCACATAGCTCCAGGGTCTCAGAGGCATCAGGACCTTGAAGAAAATCTAAGCCCTCACTTTTCATTATCTCAGCTCATTACCGCTCAGAAAGAAGCAAAGCATTATTCAGAAATTCTGTAGGCCAAAAGGCAACATTGTGCAATGTTTGCATGCCACATATTGCCAAACAAGGCAATTATTAGCCAATTTTTTAAAAATATTTATTTATTTATTTGGCTGTGCCAGGTCTTAGTCGCAGCATGTGGACTCTTTAGTTGTGGTGTGTGGGATCTAGTTCCCTGACCAAGGATGGAACCCAGGTCTCTGGGTTGGGAGCACAGAGTCTAAGCCACTGGCCCCCCAGGCAAGTCCCTGCTAACCAGTTTATAATCTATAATCCTGCCATCGCGTAGAAAGCGGGCACTGTCGTATACACGTTGTTGAGACATTGAGTGAACGTGCATCTCCTCTCTATTTCGGCAGTGCTCTGAGTTACCACCTCAGCTACGTGACTCTAACCTTGCCTTTCCTGTCCCAGACCAACCCAGTCATGTCCAAGTGCTTCCTCTGGGTGCCCAGAAACAGGTCTGAGCAAAATAAGTACATACTCTCCTGCTGTAAAATGTCCTGGGGAGGGGGCTTGAGAACAGCTAATAAGCTTTCGATCTAGGATTTTCTGTTCAGCTTGCTCACATTTTGCTTCTTAATGGAACCATTTGAGCTAAATGAAGCAAAAAATTACCCTTACTACTTTGCATATGTTCTAGGATACAATTTAAGCATTTTTAGATTATTATTAAATAGTTTTCCCGTAGATCATCCAAAAGATCTCTAAGAATGACTTTTTTAAAAGATTTTCTGCATTCTCAGATTTGACTATATTATCATTTAGGATCGATGTTTTCCTCAAGTAAATACACCTGTTGTTTTATAAGGAAAATCAGTGGAAAAACATATTTAGTGGAGAAAAAGAGTTCATTCAGAACAACTTTTTTTACAAAAGGATATGCTCCTTAATGCAAGTTACACTTAGTTACCCTATAATCAACTCCCAAATATTTACACTAATTTAGAAAGAAGTGTTTAATGATTTGTTTCTCTCAAGTTAAAAGTGTGCTATTCAACAAACATTAAGATTTTGGCATTATGTGGATCCTTTTTTCCTCCTTGAATATAGAAGTGTATCTCAAATCTAGGAATTCACCATATTTCATAGAAAATAAACATGTGCTTCCAAGGTCTATCTCAGACAGTTCTTTATTTCCCTAGTTCTAAACTGACAGAATTGCATCTTTCCTCCTTTTCTTTATTCTTTACAAAAATATTTATTTATTTATTTGGCTGCACCAGTCTTGGTTACAGAACATGGGATCTTAAGTTGCAGCATGCAGGCTCTTTCTTAGTTGCAGTATATGGGATCTAGTTCCCTGACCAAGGATGGAACCCAGGTTCCCTGCACTGGGAGCATGGAGTCTTAAGCACTGGGCCACCAGGAAGTCCCTTTCCCTTCATCTTCACATCTCTCCTAAGAGGGCATCCTCTCTGCTGCACCTGCCTTGGGAATTGCATCTGAGTTTTTAGTGCTTACCTTCAAACAGACTTGCATTTTTTTGGAAAACAGCGCAAGAGACACAACCTTTATTGCAGTTTCCCTACATTACAATTGGGGTTTGCTTAAGTTTTCTACCAGCCTTTCCAGCTACTGGCTAAGAAAAATTTGTACTATTGGGATTGATTTCTGTAGGCAGCTGACCCACCTTTGTTTGCTTCATCCCACCACAATTTTCTTCAGTTAAACTAGAAATCTTCATCCATCTTCATCTCTAAGCCCAAAAGAAACCCTTTCCCTTGTCTGCAGAGACACCTGCTGGTCAAAGTTCTAAACTACATGATGCCTAGCAGGACTCCCTCATGCCACTACAGCCTTCTAGTCCTTTCTGTTTCAACTGCAGGCGGTTGAAAACCACAAACCCACAGCAGGAGCCAGGAAATTGGAATCCAAATGGAAGCTGGCTCCAGGAAGCTGGATGTCTTTATGGCCAAATAGAAAGTACAGTGGGCTAAAGTTACAGTGGTACTTTGGGCTTGGGATAACAGTCCACAACTGCGGTTTTATGCCACCCAACGATATCTCCAATTATCCTTAAGAGTCCTCATGGCATTTTAAAAGACTTACTTCTTAAAGGTGAAATTATTTCTGTTGGTTCTTATCTTCAAAATAATTTTATACTCCTTTGACATGTTTAAAGGGCAGCCTGGAATAATGAGTGAAAAGAGCAAGGGTTAGACCATGCTTAGACAGTTAGACCTACTGAAGGGCTTTTCCATTTACAGGCTCATCTCTGAGCCTCAGTTTCCTTTTGTGGAAAATCACTCCTAATTCATGGGGTTTTTAGGAGAATCAACTATCATAAATATATAGAGGGAAACTTCCCTGGTGGTCCAGTGGCTAAGACTCTAAGCTCCCAATGCAGGGGGCCAGGGTTTGATTCCTGGTCGGGGAACTAGATCCCACATGCCACAGCTACATGATACCACATACTGCAACTAAAGACCTGGCGCAGCCAAATAAACAATTTTTAAAAATAAATACATGCATACATAGAGGGACCTGGATTAAAATCTGTACATAATATGCATTCAAGTATTAATTTTCTCCCTTGCAGCACTAAAAGCATATAAATAATAACATGCTGCTTTCCAAATCACTTTCACAAGATTAGGAGGGTTGAGAATAGAATTAGGGTTTCCAAAATGGATTAACTTCAGAGTTAAAAAGAGAAAATTATAGTTTTAAGTGTCTTGGTTGGTTGAGTAAGCATGTACAGTTCAGTCTCTGGAAGTTGGACATATCTATGTTTATGGTGCAAACCTACGTGTCCAATGACAACCGTCTCACCACTTCACAAAGTTGTTATTATTCCACTTTACAGATGGTCAGTTTACTTGACCAGTCTGATAATTGGCTCAGACAGCTAGGACGTGGTGAATTTGGAAGCAAATCCAGGCCTTTCGATCTCCAAATCAAGTTTCCCAGACTTTAGAGAATCCCAATGTCTGTGGTCTATTTGCTTGTTTGTTTTTTAAAGATACTAATGGTTTTTCTTTCTAAAATTTAAAGTATATATGTAAGAAAAACACTAAAATATTTATACCATTGCTATGCAACAATCTGCTTGAGAAATTGTGTGCATTCCCAAGCTTTCTGCAGAATGCAAGCACTCTTTGAGAACACTGTAGGAGCTCACTGAGAAAGAAAACTTATTCCAGGTGGCATTTTTTTCTTCTAAAATTCATTTAAAACCATATATGGGGGACTTCCCTGGTGGCTCAGTGGTTAAGAATCTGCCTGTCAACACAAGAGACACAGGTTGGATCCCTGGGCTGGGAAGATCCCACATGCCTCAGCGCAACTAAGCCTGTGTGCCACAACTACCGAACCTGTGCTCTGGAGCCCAGGAATTATGACTACTGAACCCACGTGCAGCAACTACTGAATCCCATGTGCTCTAGACCCTGGCTCCGCAATAAAAGAAGCCACTGCAATGAGAAGCCAGCACACCGTAATGAAGAGTAGCCTCTGCTCACCGCATCTAGAGAAAGCCGTCTAGACAACAAACACCCAGCACAGCCATAAAAACACAAAAACAAAAAAACCTTGCAATAGTGATAACTGGTACTCTATGAATAATTGCTAAAATTATTATTATTAATCTATTGTAGCTTTTTTTAACACTCTAACTTACTTTACATGAATAGGTGTCTAATTAGATAGCAATCCCCAGATAGGCAGGAACATATTTGTTTAATTCACCATTATCCAGGTCTTAACACTGTGTCTGGGATATCATAAATGCTCAGTACATATTTCTTAAATAAATTAATGCTTCCCCACTAATTATGGTTTCCTTGAGGCCAAGAACTTCTGTATGTTCAGAGCATTTCTTTATCACTTTATTTCAACATGTCCAGAACCTAATACAGTGCTGGTACCTTGTAGCACTCAGCATATACTGGCAAAAGTAAAGCAAAAGAAAGACAGGAAAGTTTTATCCAAAAGTTTATATTCTCTATTCTGAGCATTCAGTCAAACACAACTGGTGCTCAAGGGCTGCCATCCAAAATCTAAGTTTGTTCTGAGCAGTTTATCTTGCAGAAATGTGACAATCCCAAGGCACTTCTTAAGAAGCCAAAAGAAAAGTGAAGGGTTTGCTGAGCCATCAAGCACCCTCCAGAAACTTGAGTACATAGGTCTCTGTGCCTGCCAGGAAACAGAAGGCTGGGAGAAGGGCATGGGAAGGGGTACCTGGCAAAGATCTCGTTTGGACCTCGATACAAGAGAAAGGAAAGATGAAAGAGTCTCAACTATCATTAAATCATGACCCCAAGACTGCATAAGAGTTAAAAATAGTTTCTCCAAAGAGGTAGTTTAATCTCATTCTCTCGCCAGGACAAGTGGGAAGCCATTGATTCTATTTTTTCACTACTGTTATAACAAATAACAAGATGCAAATAACAAGGCGTCTAACAAGGCGCTTTGTAACCAAGTTTCTAGGGAAAATAAAGCCTTTCAAAAATGCTCCTGTCCCCTCTTTCTACTTCTTTTAACCTTGTGTACCAGAGGTTTCAGAAAGGGTAATTAAGCAAGAAAAAAAGAAATAAAAGGCATCCAAATTGGAAAGGAAGAAGTAAAACTTGCAGATAACATGATCTTGTATATAGAAAATCCTAAGGAATCCACTAGAAAACCATCTGCTCTAATAAGTTGAGCAAGGTTGCAAGTTACAAGACAATTATACAAAAATCAATTAGATTTCCATACATCAGCAATGAAAATTCTGAAAATGAAATTAAGATAACAGGCCATTTATAATAGCATCCAGAGAAATAAAATACTTAGACATACATTTAACAAAAGAAATGCAAGACAAAAAGTCACATATCGTATGATTCCAAATACATGAAGTGTTCAGAATAGGCAAATCAATAGGAACAGAAAGGAGAGGAGTGGTTGACTAGGCCTGGCCACATCGGGCCAGAGGGAGCAATGGGGTATGGCTACCACTAGATGCAGCATTCCCCTTTAGGGTGACAAAAATAGTCAAAACTTAGGTTGTGATGATGAGAGCACAAGTCTGAGAATATTCTAAAAACCCTCACACTGTACACTTTCAATAGGTTAATTTTATGGTATGTCAATTATATCTCAATAAAGGTGCTAATCTTTTTCGTATTAAAGGAAAACTCAACTGGAAAAAATTCTCTACCAACAGTGAACCGCTAAAAGGAGTTCAATAAAGAGGCGTGGGGGGTGGAATCAAGCTCTTCATGCAATCACCAAGGTCTCTGTAGGAAGAGCTACTTCCAGGGAAGCCAGTGGGAAGGGTTAGTCTGAACTACCCTCTGAGCTGTAGAATCCGGATTCAGAGTCAGTTTTATTTCTATAGCGAACACACACTGCTGGGGAAAGGACTGTATGAGAAATAGCTCAGGGAGGGAGACTTTCACAGGAGAAGGAAAGAAAATGTCTATTTCCATTCATCTCTTCTATTGAACAAGAGCTCTCAAAGACTTCCTTGGTGGTCCAGTGGCTAAGAGTCAGCCTGACAATGCAGGGAACACAGGTTTGATCCCTGGTCCGGGAGGACTCCACATGCCCCGGAACAACTAAGCCTGTGCACCGCAACCAGTGAGCCTGCGCTCTCGCACGTGCTCTGCAACAAGTCACCGCAGTGAGAAGCCGGAGCATCGCCAACTGGAGAGGAGCCCCCACTCACCACCTCTAGAGAGAGCCCGCACGCAGCAACGAAGACCCAGCACAGCCATAAATAACTAAATAAAACCCCAAAAAATAACCCACCCTAAAAAATAGTCCTCAAAGATTTAAAAAAAAAAAAAAAACACCTCATTTCATAGGCAATGATTGAAATGGGCCACACAGCTGAGCCCGCTGATTCTTGGGAAAACTGGCAAACTTGCCCTAAAGTCCCTGAAGAATCCCTCATGGTTATAAAATGCGCAGCTGATTCTGCGGCAGTAACAATGTCTGCTTGTTTCTGTCTAACCCTTGTTGATAGACCCCAAGGGTTGTTGATTGCAGTCTCACTTGGAGGTAGTCTCATGAGCTGAATTACGCTCAGCAACCGTGTGTTTACATAATACCCTGTATGTTGGAGGAAGTCATCAAAAAGATGTGGCTGCTGGTTGGCCCTCCAAGTGGGCAACTGGAGGCTTCTTGCTCCCTCCGCTATCCTTGGAATGCACACTCTGCCTACTGTTCCTACTGCCGGAGCTGCTCCAAGGACGCAGCCTAAGAGAGTACAGTGTTGTTGAGACTGGACTGAACATGTAACTGAACCCAGTTAAGGCCTCTCTGCAAACTTTTAAGGTTCTGGTGTGGGGTGTGGAAATCTATTCATCTTTTTTTTTTCCAGAAATTACTTGGTTATTTGTTATTTTTATTCATTTATTTTTATTATTTGGCAGTGCTGGGTCTTTGTTGTAGCACACTGGCTTCTCTCTAGTTGCCACGCACAGCACATGTGGGATCTTAGTTCCCAGGCCAGGGGTCAGACTGGTGTTCCCTGCCTTGGAAGGCAGATTCTTAACCACTGGACCACCAGGGAAGTCCCAGATCTATTTATCTTGCCTCCACCCAAGATAAGCATCTTAAGTTCCCTTGCTTATTAAACCTGCCACCTACCAACTTGGAGAGGTTGGCTTCTTTCTTCAGTCTCCCTTGCCCTCTGTGTAAGGGGGCCGATTATTAAACCAACCTTGTCAGCTTGGGGGGAGTTGAATATGCATACAGCTAAAGCTGGGGTTTCATAGAGGCAAAGATGCAGCCACAGGACCAGCTGTTCCAAGTATTTGACAGACCTAAGGAGATCATGAATTACAACTCCTCCAGGATGGGGTTTGAGGTATGAATTGGGCAAAGAACTAGAATGATATTACCTCGCCAAAATAATGGAAAGAGGTTAGCAGATTTTCCATAGAAGACAGTACAGCAAGGCTGTGCAAAGTTTATCAAAAGGAGTGGGATGAAGAAAAGATTTAAAAATACAGAGCAGACCACTTAACTTCAAGTTATAGAAACCAACAAGCCATAAACACCTCCAACATTGTGTACATAACTAGCTTCAGTGAAATGAACTCCTTGCCTTTGAGAAGCTAATCTAAATTTTTTTCCTGTAATTTGCAAAGACAATACTATGCTGTACTTGGTTCTGTAGCAAAAATTCCCTTTCCCAGGGAAATAACCAGGGCATACTTTAGCATCTGATAATAAGAAATTTATGATAAGCACTTAGGAAGAAGGACAGATGGAATATTATGGCTGATAAAAATGAATGCTAGGTAGTCGAGAGACTGAAAGCAACAGAGAAGGAAACTAGGATGCCAATTCAAATTGATGAAATGAGAACATTTTATACCAGAAAGGATCCTGGATCTTGGTTTTCAATCCCCTTACATTGCAGATGAGAAAACTGAGCCTTAAGGGATAAAGCTATGAAAGGACTTGTCTAAGCTCACACAGCTTTTAGCAGGCTTGGAATCTGAAACTACATCTTCTGACTCTCTCCTTATGAAGCCAGCACTTTTGCCTTACGATGTTTCCTCCCATGAGCAGGTCAAGAAAAGCCTAGAAACCAAAGGACCAAAGCAGCAACAAGGAAACCCCTCTCCTTACAATGATTATGCCTGGCCAGGGAGCTGAGAATCCAAGACAAAGCGAGAGTGGGCTGTGAGGTCTGCATTGGTTAGCTCAGGTTGCCAGAACAAAATAGATTGGGTGACTGACACCTCATCAATTTATTTCTCGTAATTCTGGAAGCTGAGAAGTCCAAGATTAAGATTCTAGCAGATTCCGTTCCAGGAGGAAGGGTTTCTTCCTGGCTTGGAAACAGCAGCCATCTTACTGTGTCCTCGCTTCTCAGAAAAAAAGAGAGTGTGCTGTGGTCCCTCTTCCTGTTCTTACAAGGACACTACTCCCATCATGGGGACCCCATTCTCAGGAACGCATCTAAACCTAATTACCTCTCAAAGGCATCACACTGGGGGTTGGGGCTTCAATATATAAATATAGAGGTGGGGGACACAAACATTCAGCCCTTAAGGTCTCAGAGGCCCAAGTGAGAAAAGACCCCAAACGCAAGAGAGCAAGTTGGAAAAGGAAAGGAAAAGGATTAAGTAAAAACGGGTTGTCTTTGGTCCTCTTTCACACTTTCTGCTGAGATGGAGAGAATAAAGAGAGGTCACATGAAGGGAAGGTTGAACCTAGATTGAGAGTATGAACACTGTGAGTGTGTTAGTCACTCTGTCCTGTCCGACTCTTTGCGACCCCATAGGCTGTAGCCCGCCAGGCCCCTCCGTCCATGGAATTCCCCAGGCAAGAATACTGGAGTGGGAAAAAAAAAAAGAATACTGGAGTGGGTAGCCATTCCCTACTCCAGGGGATCTTCAAAACCCAGGGATCAAACCCTGGTCTCCGGCATTGCAGGCAGATTTGTTACCATTTGAGCCACCAGGGAAGCCCCATGAGTGCTGTAGGTGTTCCCAATGCATCAGCAGTGCAGTAATGGAAGAGACCTGCGCTGGAGTCAGTGAACAGGGCCAAGGCTCAGCTTCACGACTGAGTGTCTTGGTGACCTTGGACAGCTTGGAGCATCTCAACTGCAAAATGAGGATACTAATACCCTAAGTACAGGGTGGTTGTAAAAACTAAATGAGATAATGTTTATGAAACTGCTTTGTAAGTTATGAAGAGTTGTGTGGGTTTGTTTTGCTTAAGGTTCAGATAGTTGTTGTGAGACTGTGCTAATGTTACGGATGGGAAAGAACTGGAAAACATGGTCTCTGGTCTCCAGTATCTTGGGATCCTATAAGTGTAGATAAGGCGTGTGTGTGTGTGTGTGTGTGTGTGTGTGTGTGTGTGTGTGTGCACGCACGCTCAGTCACATCTGAGTCTTTGCGACCCTATGGACTGTAGCACACCAGGCTCCTCTGTCCATGGGATTCTCCAGGCAAGAATACTGGAGTGGGTTGCCATGACCTCCTCCAGGGGAGCCTTCCAACCCAGGGATTGAACCTGTGTCTCCTGTGACTTCCACATTGCCAGGTAGATTCTTTACCAATGAGCCACCTGGGAAACCTATAAATAAGGCTCAAAAAATTGAAAAGCTGCACAGGGTTGATCAGGGTTCTCATCTCTTCTGCTGCAGGTGTCGCAGATTTGGCTGGATGTGTCTGGTTAGCATGTAGGGTGGCTTTGAGGCAGTCTTTTTGTGAGAAGCCTGTGGTGCCTCATTTGAGAGACCTCCTCCTAGAGGACTATGGAGTCAGGTGTGATAGGCTCACCAAGAATTAGTGCCTTGCTCACCTGGGTGGAGTCCGAGTGTTGTTACTTAAATGCAACATTGCCCTAAACACTTACATGAAAACCTAGGCCTCAGAGAAATGACAAGTCTGTAGACATTGAAAGAGCTGTTTCCTTATCTTTATAATACACTGGGGTTCACACAGCCTGTTTGAGGACCCCTCTCTGAGTACATAACCCAAAGAGTGATAGAAATTACTCCCTATTCTGCTATGGACCAAGTGCTGCTTTGATCCTCAGCAGGCGCCCAGCGGAGCAACAGGAAAGACCCAGAGAACCCGGAAGAAAGAGCAAAGTCACAGCAGTGCCAGCCTGCAGAGGTGCCAGCTTCCAGCAAGGACTGCAGCACAGTGATTGAATGCAACAGAGTGCGTATTGTTCCCATCAGGGCGGTGACAGTCCCCAGCAGAAACAGCCATGCCAGGCGGCATGGTAGGAGGTGGTGTTCACAGACCAGCTCAAAGCAGCTGCAGGTCTTGATGGAGCACTGTGGATATTTGGGGGATGGAGGATGTTAGACAGCCTATGGAGCGTCCAGGAACTTTGGGGTGGAGTGGGATTTGCAGAGGACTGGGGTCCCCATATTACCGAGTGAGACATAAAAGGCCAGCAGAAAGTTCACGTAATACAGAGTCATTTCAGATAACAAGTTCAGTAGACTGGATTCACTGGCATCACAGAGGAGGTGGCCACTGGACCTTGCAGCTTTTCACCAGGCCTGTTTAAATACTGAAAGGTGCCTCTTAGCCCACAAGTCAGAGAGTAAACATTCAAGGAGTAATTCTCCAACACCCAAAGTGCCAATTGAGTTTAAAAAGAGCCCTTTTTAACGCCACTGTGCCAGACTAAGGGCTGGGTAGGGAGACTCCCTCCCATGTAATTCTTGCCATTTGCCTATACCCAGAGCAGCCGTTGCCCCTCCTTTTTCCAAAGAAAGCCTTCTCTGTGTTCTATCTTGCCCCAGGGACCTAAAGGAGACAGAGGTCCCTTAGCTCTTCCCCTGGTGAATAGGTTGGTTGAGTCTCTTATGCCTCTGGGGAAATTCAGAAACAAGTGGTAGCTGATGTGTGGTAGATCTAAATTATCCATGGCCCTGGCCCGCTGAAGAGTCCCTGCAAAGATGGCTGCCAGGGTTGCTTAGGGAACCTGCAGCAGTAAATCTCAAGCGGTCTGTTGGTTGCCATAGGCAACACTCTATCTTCTCTGAAAACAAGAGACAGGTGTTCCCTTTGCATCTTTAATACACTGGGGATGAAGCTATGGGGGTAGGGAGAAAAATTGATTGTCCTTAATCCTGAATTCACCTTAATGAATTGGAAGCTGAATCTCCCTTAGGATTTCCTATGGTGGAAAGGATTTTTCAGTCTCCTATTTTGGAAGAGAGACAATAACCAGCAATCTAGCTAAGTGACAAGTAAACCAAAGGAAACTTAATGATGATAAAAATTTCAAGGTTTATAAGCTTGTGGCCTGGATGTAACCAAAGAAAAGGGTGTAAATCAGTACAAAGGTTCTTCATCTTTAGTGCCTGTAATAATAAGTGTAATAATCACTTAGGAAATTAGCTTAATGGATTCTAATTCAATAAGTCTGAGTTGAGGCATAGACAGCAGCAGCCTTATCTACCCTTCTTTCCAGCGCTGTTAAGAGTTTGCAGGCAACTTATTCAACTGAAACTTTGAAGCCTTCAATAGACTTGTTGAAATGATTGAGGAAAAGCTAAGAAATTCATAGGGCCATAGGAGCCTAAAGACTTGATTTCCTCCTTGATTGCTGATTCTTACCCCTAATAAATGCTTTCTCTGTCCCAGATATCATCTCCTTCCACCATTGCTGAGACTGGGGGAAGTTTTTAATACACATAGAACAAAAGAGATGAAACAGCTGTTGGCAGGATTTACCAGTGCATTCTTCCTGTTGCTGTAGAATAACTACACTCTAGACTAGATCTAGATCCTGGAAATGGTGACAAGGGAGAAATTAGAGTAGCAGTTAAATTCAGAAAATTCAGGTAGCAGTCCTCCTCTAAGTATGTAAGGGTGAACTTCAGGCTTCTGGTGGCGGTATATACTGCCCTCATGGCCTTCAAATCACAAAGCCCTTGATCAAATTATTATAAGATTAATTCTGACCGCATCCTCTACTTAGTTCTGGTTACTGGTTATCTTAGCTCAGACTGCCATAACAAAACACCATATGGATGACTTATACAACAGGATTTTTAAAAAATTGAGTTGTAGTTGATTTACGATGGTTCAGGTATACACCAAAGTGATTCATATATATATTTCTTTATTCTTCAGATTTTTTCCATTATAGCTTATATAAGATATTGAGTGTAGTTCCCTGTGCTATATAGAAGGTCCTTGTTTTTTCTCTTTTATATATAGCAATGTGTGAATGTTAATCCCCAATTCCCAATTTACCTCTCCCCCTTCCTTTCCCCTTTGGTAACCTTAAATTTGTTTTCCATGTCTGTGAGTCTATTTCTATGTCTGTGAGTTTTGTAAATAAGTTCATTGGTAACATTTTTCTAGATTCTACATATAAGTGGTGTCAATAGTCACTAAGTCGTGTGCAACTCTTGCGACCCCAAGACTATAGCCTGTCAGGCTGCTCTGTCCATGGGATTTCCCAGGCAAGAACACTGAAGTGAGGGAGTGGGTTACCATTTCCTTCTCCAGGGGATCTTCCTGACCCCGGGATTGAACCCATGTCTCCTGCTTTGGCAGGGGGATTCTTTACAGACTGAGACCCATACATACAACAAAAATTTATTTCTTACAGTTCTTGAGACTGGAAGTCCAAAATCAAGTTACTAGCATGGTAAAGTTCTGGTGGAAGCTCTCTTCCTGGTTTGAAGAAGGCAACCTTCTGGCTGTGTCCTCAGATGGCAGAAAGCCAGTGAGCTCTAGTCTCTTCCTCTTCTTATAAGGACACTAATCCAATCATAAGAGTTCTGGCCACAAGACTTCATCTGAACCTAATCACTTTCTGAAAGCCTAGTCTCCAAATATCACATTGGGAGTCAGGGCTTCAACATGTGGGAAACACAAGAGTTAATTGCTTTATTTATTTAAATTCTCAGAGTCCCATTCTGCCCAGAACACTTTCCCCAGTCTCTACTTTTTAAAACTTTTTATTGTGGAAATTTTCAAACACAGAAATGTAAAGAGATAGTACAATGACACCCTGTTTGCCTATAATCCAACTCAATTATCACCTCTCTGCCACTTTTTTCATTGGTCCCAACTCCCAGTATAAAACAAGGGGTTTCTTTGAAGGCAGAAGCTGTTTGTATGGCATCTCTAGCATCAGGTAAAATGCCTGGCTCATGGGCACTTAAGAAGTTGTTGCTGAATCAATCCACTATGGAAATAGCACTGTACTACTGTGCTAGATGTTACAGGATGTACCAAGATAAATTAGACCCTGTTCCTGCCCTCAAGGAGTTTATAATCTAGAGAGGAACTAATGGAGTCTACCTCAAGGTGGGTCAGAAACACCTGCCAGAAAGAGGGTGCTGATTTCACTGACACTGTAAATACCTAGGAGTCTATTCCCTGGGGCACAATCAGACTTTAATCAAGGAGTTACTTTCCTACCAAAGGAAAAGACTCTTGTTCTCTTCATCTCTACCAGAGAGGTGGCAGGAACACCAAGGGTTCAGATAAGCGGTCAGAACAGAAACCAGCAAGGTCGGATGAAAAGAGAACTCAAGAAGTGATAATATGAGCAAACCTCTTCTGAAACAAGGTGGCCAGAGGCTGGGTCCTTAAAAGGACAGGTAAGCAATGGCACATAAGGAGGTGGCCCTGATGCCAGAGGTCACATCCTAGCCTAGATTGGATAGAACAGGAATAGCAGGTTAAAATAGAAAGTGAAGTCAGAGAATTTGAAAGAGATGGGGGACAGGCAGAGGAGATGAGAAGTTTTCAGGCCATGTAAGCTTAAAGGGGCTTCCCTGATGGCTAGATGGTAAAGAGTCTGCCTGCAATGCAGAAGACCCGAGTTCGATCCCTGGGTTGGGAAGATCCCCTGGAGAAAGAAATGGCAACCCACGCCAGCATCCTTGCCTGGAGAATTCCAAGGACAGAGAAGCCATGCAGGCCACAGTCCATGGATGTGAGAGTTGGACCATAAAGAAAAACTGAGCACCGAAGAATTGATGCTGTTGAACTGTGGTGTTGAAGAAGACTCTTGAGAATCCCTTGGACAGCAAGAAGATAAAATGAGTCAATCCTAAAGAAAATCAGTCCTGAATATTCATTGGAAGGACTGATGCTGAAGCTCCAATACTCTGGCCATCTGATGTGAGGAACTGACTCATTAGAAAAGACTCTGATTCTGAGAAAGACTAAAGGTAGGAGGAGAAGGGGAATACAGAGGATGAGATGGTTGGATGGCATCACCGACTTGATGAACTTGCGTTTGAGCAAGCTCTGGGAGTTGGTGATGGACAGGGAAGCCTGGCATGTTGCTGTCCATGGGGTCACAAAGAGTCAGACATGACTGATCATCTGAACTGAACTGACTGACTTTGTGGACATCCCTTCAAATCAAGGTGTAGATCTAATACATCCTTTTCTAAGGGTGGGTAAAATTTCATGTATGAATGGTCCACAGTTTATTCAAACATTCCCTGTGGACAGTTATTCTGCTTGCATCTGGCTTTTGCCATTATAAACAATGCTGCCGAGCACACCCTTCTGCTTATTTCCTCCCACACTGGTGCTTTTATTTCTGTTATGAAAGGAGGATTCAGTTGGTGGCTAGGAGTACAAGCCCTGAATTCAGACAGCCTAGATTTGAAACCCAGTTCTGCACTTGCGATGTGTGTCTCCTTGAGTGAGTCACATGACTCTCTGTGCCAGCAGTTTCTCATCATTCCCTACGAAAAATAAGGATAATAATAGTACCTACCTCACAGGGTTGTTGTGAGGATTAACTGAGATAATGCATTATTGTGCACGGAACAGAATCTGGCACTAATAAATACTCAATAATTGTCACCTTAACCTGCTATGAGATAGATCCCTGGCAGTGATACTGCTTGCTTGAAGGGTGCATACATTAAATTTTTAAATGTTTTTTAATTCAATCTTTCTATTTTTAAATATATTTTATTGATGTATAGCTATTTACAATGGTGTGTTAATTTCTACTGTACAGCAAAGTGATTCAGTTATACATTTGTTGTTGTTGTTTAGTCCCTAAGTTGTGTCTGACTCTTTGAGACCCCATGGAATGTACCCCACCAGGCTCCTCTGTCCATGGGATTTCCCAGGCAAGAATACTAGAGTGGGTTGCCATTTCCTTCTCCAGGGGATCTTCTTGACTCAGGGATAGAACTCATAACTCCTGCCTTAGCAGGCAGATTCTTTACCACTGAGCCACCAGGGAAGCCTCAGTTGTATATATATATGTATGTATATGTATATATATACACACATGCACATAATTTTTCATATTCTTCAGGATATTGAATCTAGTTTCCTGTGCTATTCAGTAGGATTTTGTTGTTTATCCAGCATTCTAAATTTTAACAGATGCTTCCAGATTGCTTTCAAAA
Source organism: Cervus canadensis (assembly GCF_019320065.1). NCBI lineage: Eukaryota > Metazoa > Chordata > Mammalia > Artiodactyla > Cervidae > Cervus > Cervus canadensis. Next base: position 24,851,666 of record NC_057396.1, read on the forward strand.
AGTCAACATGCTTCATATTTCAACCACTTAGAGTCCTTCCCTTTTTACTCACTGTCAGCAGTAGGCATTATTACTCTTTTTAGTTCTCGCCAATTTGATAGGTATAAATGACAGCATTGTACTTGAATCTGCATTTCTGACTGCTGAGAAAATGAGCATCGGTTTATATGTTTTCTTGTCATTTATATTTGCTCTTCTGTGAATTGTCCATTCATATCTTTTGTCCACTTTTCTATGTGCTGTCTTTTTGTTATCAAATTGTAGAAGTTCTTTACACTTATACTTCATAGTCCTTATATGTTCTTTCTACTGCAAAAACTTTTATTAAAATATTAACAGTCTCTTTGTTTAGGTAACCTTTTCCACAGTTTTTGAGGGGTTTTTGGTATTGTTAAATCTATCCTTTTTAGCTCCTAGGCCTTCTGTCTTGATTTACTGGTTATAACATTTAGTAGGTAAGTGTGTGTGCATGTGTGTGTGTGTGCATGTGTGTGTTTGTGTGTAGGTGCCTAAATTTTCTCTTATAACTTTTATTATTGTTTACTTTTAAGCAGAATTTATTTGCACATGATGTGAAGTAATAACTTTATTTTCCCATTAGACCACTTATTCAACAGGCCACTTTTCTCCAATAAATTCAACTAGCATTTTAATGTATAAAATTATCATATATTTTGGATATATTTCTAGGTACTCTCTACTGTTCTCATATATTTTATTACCAAGGTTTTACAATAAAATTTCTGTTATAGCTAGTTTATCACTGTTGCTCTTTTTCATGACTTTATTGACTATTTTATTATTAATTTTTTGGCCACAATCACGCAGCATGAAGGCTCTTAGTTCCAGCCAGGGATTGAACCCATACCCCCTGCATTGGAAGCACAAAGTCTTAATCACCGGACTGCCAGAGAAGTCTGTTGGCTATTTTTAAATATTTTTTCTCCCATATAAATTTTAAGATAATAAAATTAAAATTAGAAACTCTGTTATAAAATGTCACGAAGTTTGCAATTATCTCCAACAAAGAATGCATATTCATACATATAGAACCTTCCAAAGGTATATACAAAAACACATGCTTGTTCACTGCACCATTTGCAGTACACATTATAATCTAATATATTCTAGTACACAAGCAATTTTATTTTCATATAGGAAGCAGAAGAGGATATATTTATTTTAATATGTAAATAAGACAAAATATTAACAATTGTAGAATCTAGGGTGCATTTTTTTTTGTTTGAACTATTCTTGCAACTTTTCTATAAGTTTGAATTCTTCTAAATAAACAACTTGGGAGGAATGAAATAATAAATCATCTGGGGATGTAGATGGGGAGATAATACAAATAAAATACAACCATAAGTTGATAATTACTTAAGCTGGATGATAGGGACATAAGGGCTCACTGTATTATTCTATTTTGTGTATTTTTATAATAATAAGTTAATTTTTTAATTTAGGTGGGATTTTCATTGGAACTCCATTTAATTTATGTAGTAAGTTGGTGACATCTTAGTTGTGTTAAGTCTTCCTATCCAAGAGCATAGTACATCTCTTCTTTTATTTGAGTCTGTTTTTTTGTCCTTTGGTAAGATTTATCTTAGGCTTCATATTGGTCATTCGCTGCTCCAATTAGTATTTGCTAAGGTTCTTACCACAGGTCAGGCATCATTCTTGAGGCCTGGCATCCATCAGTGAGCAAAAGGAAAGAGCTCTGTCTTTTTGAAGCTTAATACTAATGAGGGGAATCCAACAATAAGCTATGAAAGTAATAAAGAAACTAACAATATAATATGGTAGAAGATGTCAAATGTGATGGATAAAAATAATTACAGCAGGATGAAGGATTCAGTAGTACAGGGAGTGGGTGGTCAGCAAAAGCTTTATTGATGGTGGTGACATTAAATAAAGACTTGAAGGATAATGAGGGAGAATGGATACATGTATATGTATGGCTGAGTCGCTCTGCTGTCCACCCCAAACTATCACAACATTGTTAATTGGCTATACTCCAATACAAAATAAAAAGTTTTTTTTTGATAAAATATTTGAAGAAGGTGAGGGAGTTAGCCAAACAGAAACTGGAAGAAAAATATTTGAGGAAGAGGGAAATGTTTGTATCCTGAGAAGACCTATCTAATAAAGAGTGGAAAATGATGACTCTTAGGACAGAGAAGGGACAATTGCTGGAGTGATGTCCTCCAGTAGATGACAGGAGGGGTATCTGGGATGCAGGTGGAGGGATTGGTTTAAGGCAGGAAAACAGATAGTTTACCTGTAATTGTAGGTAGAAATATGTGAGTTGTGATGTTGGGAGTCTATGAAAGTCTTCTGTTTGCTTAAATTTTCTCAGTGAAATAGGAAGTAAGATCATGATGTGGATGGAAGTTAAGATGTTCTGAGGAGAGAGAAGCTGTGACGTTCTCATCCAGAAGAGTGGATAAGTGAATGAAATAAGGGTATATACCATCATTCCTAGCAACATTAGCACCCACTTGAAGTTCATGGGACTATATCTTTTCTCCAGTCACCTTTAGCTGCTCAGAGCAAGTGAAAAGTTTTTATGTATTCAGAGTTGTGGGTTTGCCAAATGAATACGACAAATTAAGAAGGAGGCAAGACGAATGTGGAGCAGTATATGAAGGTTGCAGCAGTCATTCAGAATGCAGTCCAGTTTCACCATGTGATCTGTGCTGAGAAAAAAAAAAAGAGCTGCTACCCAGACATCACTGGAAGGTTTTTCCAAGAGGGTAGATGGAACTGAATCCAACAAGGAACCAGAACCTGAGCCATCAACGTCAGATATGAATGAACTTGCAGCTTGCCCTCCGTCTCCTATTGCTGGTGACCCTTCAGCTCCACCGCCTCCCACCTCCTCTCCCTCCTCCAGTCTGTAACTTCTTGCCTGTTCACTCGATGCCAGCCCCTGTATGCCAGCTGCTGTGCTGTACCCTTGTGCAGTGGTACAATAGTGCTGTGCTAGAAGATTAAAATATGTTCTTCAAAAAAAGAGGAAGGAGTAAGAGAGTTTTAAATATACACAGGGATTTGAATACAGCGGCTGATCATGGAATTTAAGCTGGGTAAGAAAAGGAGAAAGGCCATTGAGGGAATAAGATATAGTGAAAAGGTAATAGGAGGACAGGAGATCTGGGAGATTGAAAAATTGTAAGTGTCAGGAAAAATTATAAGTGTCTTTTCATACTGAAAAGAGTATGGGGGAATGAAAAGAGTGACAGTTGCATGGCACTGAGGGAAGGCTTTAGTTATTGGTAAAGTGAGATGGAAATAGGGTGGAAGACAATATTAATGGAGGAAAGGGTGCCAAGGAATTGAGAGGCAGGATGTTAGAAGGATCATTTACAGGTAAATTGAGATTACCAGGAATTGAGATGAGGAGTTCTAGAGAGTAGGTAGTAGTAGCAGTGTTGGTCGCTCAGTCTTGTCCCCATGGACCATATCCTGCCAGGCTCCTCTGTCCATGGGATTCTCCAGGCAAGAACACTGGAATGGATAGCCATTCTCTTCTTCAGGGGATCTTCCTGACCCAAGGATTCAACCCAAGTCTCCTGCACTGCAGGCAGATTCTTTACCATCTGAGCCACCAGGGAAGCCCTCTAAGAGAGTAAGCCAGGAGCTCAAAGAGAAAATAGATGATATGGGTGTATTGAGATGAGGAGAATATTGGAAGGTATCTGAAGCTACCAGGGAGAATGGGTGATGGTGGAATACAAGATTCTGAGCTTGGGTTTATCCAGGAGGAAAGACTGAGAATAATCTGAAAATAGCAGGACACCTACCTCATGTCCAGGTCCAAGAATATAACAGTCACAGGAGTATATGTAGCCACCACTCTAAATGCAAAAAGATGAAGGGAATGTTTAAGAGATATTTGTGAATATAGGTGATTTTGCTGATAAGGGATCACAAAATTTAAGGTAAATAGTGAAAGCATTTTAGAAGTTTGGAAGGGTGAGAGGGGACGGAGTAGGGGATATGCCAATCTTTATGGGGTGTCATGGAAGAACCCCACCCCAGAGAGGAAAATAAGAAGTTAACAAGACTCCAAAGGTGATACCTAGGCAAGCAAGCAGGTTAGTTTGCACAACTCCTTGGTAGCTAAAAGTCAAAAATGAAAGTTAATAGAGCATGGCAAAACAGTTTATTTACTATAGCACGGCAAACAGCAGGAGTGTCAGCCTCATTGTGCTGACTCCCCTGGCCCTTGGGCCCCACGGGATGATATAATAGGCCCAGATGGATGCACCACACACTACACAGGTTGTGCTTCAACTGAGAACCGCAGGGCCGGGTCTCAGTATCTTTTGTAGTAAGCAGCAGACAAGCAAGGCCCCCTCCCCTAGGAGGGCGCCGCTGGGCAGACAGACAGCAGTCGGACCATGGTCACCTTGAGCTACTTCATTGCTCATCTGACTATGGAACTGCCCAATATCAGGGGCTAAGTCTCACAGTTTGGTACCCTCTGTAGGGCTTCCCAGGTGAGTCAGTGGTAAAGAATCTGCCAGGCAATGCAGGAGACACAGGTTTGATCCCTGGATTGGGAAGATACCCTGGAGGAGGAAGTGGCAGCTCACACCAGTATTCTTGCCTGGAAAGTCCCAAGGACAGAGGAACCTGGTAGGCTACAGTCCAGGGGCTCTCAAAGAGTCAGCCATGACTGAGTATACACGCATGTGTGTGTACACCCACCCACACACACACACACACACATTTCCAGAGCAGAGATAATAGACATAATGGGATTAGTTCCAAAGGATTCAAGGCAGAAGTTCAAGTCTGTTCAGTGTTGTCAGGAAATAGGGAGTGGTTGGTGTCTGGCTATCATTTTTTGCCCCTGTTAACAGAGGTAAGGCAGTCTAGGGATTCAAGATCTCGGTCCCAGTTTGTGGACCCTGCTTGTAGTCTGATGATGTGGGTAGAAAGCCTGACGGAAGGGAAAGGTGATGACCAAGTTCTCAGGAGTTCAGGTTCACTCTTGGCCCTGTTGGTGGAGCGGCACGTTTACACCAGATGCGGAGTCCGCTTTGATACCTGCTGAAGAAGTTGGGATTTCTCAGGAAACCAGGGGTTGGTCTGAGGTTAGAGATCCCCTCTTTGATCCTGTGATATGGAAACAAGACCTGAGAGGTGTGTGGTCTTAGTTCAGTGCACAAATGAGTTACACAGGCCCCCTCGGCACTTTATTTATTTATTTGCTGCCCTACACAGCTTATAGGGTCTTCGTTCCCCAACTAGGGATTGAATCTGGGCCCACGGCAGTGAAACCCAGAGAAAGCACAGAGTCCTAACCACTGGACTGCCAGGGAATTCCATCCCCTCCACTCTCTTAATGATGGGGTTAAATAACGCAAAGAGACATGGTCTTGATCCCGACGTACACGTTCACTTGGGGAAAGGCAAATTTGCTTCTTCAGTCTGTCTTTTTAAAAAATTATGTATATAATTATATACATACATATATAATAAAATGCATCATTTTAGCCATTTTTAATTGCACAGTTCAGTTGCATTACGTACACTCATATAGTAGTGTGACTGTCACCACCATCCATTCCCAGAACTTTTTCACCTTCTCCAACTGAAATTTTGTACTCATTAAACACTAATGCACCATTCCCCCTTCCTAACCCCTGGTGACATCATTCTAATTCCTGTCTCTACAAATGTGACTACCCTATGTAAGTCGAATCATACAGTGTTTGTCCTTTCATGATTCTCTTATTTCACTGAGTATAATGTACTCCGGGTTCATCCATGTTGTAGCCTGTGACAGAATTTCCTTACTTCTTTTTTGGCCTTGTCACCTGGCTTGTGGGATTTTAGTTCCCCGACCAGGGATTGAACCCAAGCCCTCAGCAGTGAGAGCATGGAGTCCTAAGCACTGGATCAAGGGAATTCCAGAGAATTTCCTTACCTTTGAAGGCTGAATACTATTGCATTGTACATAGACTGCATTCTGTTTGTCCATTTATCCATCAAGGAAGGTTTGGATAGTTTCCGACCCTTTTGATTAAAATATTGGGGAAAATGGAAGGCCCATTTTCCACATTGATGGGGATAGGAAGTCCTTACAATCTGATTATAATCACAATTCATAATCTTTGATATGTATGTACTACTAATATTGGTCTATGTATGGTTTTATTTATTTATATGTATTAATGTAATGAACTCACTGCCTAACTTGAAAAATGGAACTTTGTCAATAATTTGCATCTATCTCTTTGCTTCTTCCTTATCTTCTTCCCTTGCCCACCCTCAGAGGATTTTTTTCTTATATTTTATCACACTTTATGCCTGAGATACATACTGTTCCTGACAACCCATTTGTAAAATCTGGTAGAACTTAATAGCACCAAGAGTGAATCTTCATTTATGCAAATTTTAAAAAATCAACCAGGAGGATAGAAGATTCTAAGATGGAATATAGACTATTACAAAAGAATTTAACTATGTTGTACATGACAGAATTTCACTGAAGCAGGTGGGGAAAAAGAGGTGCTGCCTTAAGTAACTTTGGAAACTGTAAGACTGAAAAGAAACTATGCTTAAGCTTTGTCATCCAGCTGGTTTTCCTTGGGAAAGTCGTTTTCCTTGGAGGTGTGGGTTAACAATTCTAAAACCACTCTACAAGAAGACTGGGAATGAAAAAATAAGTATATGAATGGCAGATGGTGTGAACCTGATTTGTCACTATTGGAGTCGGAAGGTACAGTTAGGAAAGGAGGGAAAGCTAGAATGAACCACATGATACAGATTAGAGTAAGCGCTATCAGTATGAACTCATGTCTAGCTTAATTCAGATACTGAGTGATGAGGATAGTGTGGTGTATACATGTGTAAGCACAGATATGGTTATTTTCTAGCTCTGTCCTTTGAGAAGCCTGTGAGCAATATTACTCAGTAGCAATGAGGACACCAGTTAGATCTTTGAGTCCAGTATCTCCATGCCATTGTACAGTAAAATATTTTAGGGGGGCTTTACCTTGTAGATTCTCTCTCTCACTTTCTCTTTTTTGTTTTTTTGGCCATGATACTTTTTTCTTTCTTTCTTTCTTTTGTTTTATTTGGTTGTCTGCACTGCATGGCTTATGAAATCTTAGTTCCACGGGCCCTCTGCAGTGAAGGATGGGCCTGGACTGCCAGGGAATTCCCTACCATGATACTCTTTCTGAGATATCATAAAACTCACATTTTTTTTCCATGAAAATATCATGGGAAAAAATTGTGTTTTGTTTTCTTGTTTTTTCCTCCATTTTCAATATTAGGAGCTTTTCTCAGATATCTGATAACTTTGGCTTCTGCTTTGCTCCTGGTTAAGAGGGAGGGAGTAAATAACTGTTGAAATCTCTGAGTACATCCATGGGGCTTGTTGACTTTGAGCTTCACCATAGGGGTGAGCTGCATAGGTCATTTGTTAGAAACAAGATTCCCTAGAGAGGCGGCTTCCTTGGTAATTCCCTAGTTAAGAATGGATTCGGGCCCTGGTCTGGGAAGTCTCCACATGCCACAGGGTAACTAAGCCCGTGGGCCGCAACTACTGAACCTGTGTGCCCTGGAGTCCGTGCTTGGCAACAAGGGAAGACTCCACAGTGAGAAGCCTGCTCACCACCACTAGAGATTGGCCCCCGCATGCCACAGCTAGAGAAAGCTTGTACACAGCAGTCAAGATCCAGTTCAGCCATAAGCAAATAAATAAATCTTAAAAAAAAAAAAAAAGATTCCCCAGAGAAATTTCTTTCAACCCCCTGCCTTGGTGAAGGTGTGTGTTCTGGGAGTCAAGTGGAAAAAGGTTTGGGGCTCTCTGCATCCAACATTCAGCACACACAAAGAGTCACTTCATCCCTCCTGTGTTAAAGTGCCTCCCATCCTCCAGGCCAGAACCTCTCTGTTCTACCTTCTCCAGAGAATATAACTCGAATCTTCTCCTGGGAAGACAGATGGGATCAACCAGTGGAATGGAATGGGGTGGGGAACCTGTCTTTCTCACTTAGCTTTCACACAACACTCCTCATCTGAGTCCAGCCCCATTCCCTTCCCACCCTTACACCCAGTTCCAGAGGGATTGGGTTGGCCAATACTGGAAAACCCAAATTTTTTGGCCAACTGAATACTTAGTGCTGCCAACTCTTGTGACTTCTGAAGATTTTGTGATGTAATTCAGGCTTGTTTCCAGATTTCCCAACTGCCAGTTAGGGATTGAGCTTTCTCAGTTCTGTCAAACTAATAACTCTTTGGTTATTATCTTTCAATTCTAGTGGTTTTATTTTCTTTTAAAAATACCATTACCATAGTTGTAGAGGTGCTTTGAGAGGGAGTGGAATTACATAGATGTGCTAAACTTGCCAAATTAATTCTGAAGTTTCATACCTCCAGTCTTTTATCCATCAAAAGTGAAAAATTCAAAGTGTTAGTCGTTCAGTCATGTCTGACTCTTTTTGACCCCATGGACTGTAGCCCACCAGGCTCCTCTGTCCATGTAATTCTTCAGGCAAGAATACTGGAGTGGGTAGCCACTCCCTTCTCCAGGGGATACTTCTTGACTCAGGGATCAAACCCAGGTCTCCCACATTGCAGGCAGATTCTTTACCATTTCTGCTACTAGGGAAGCCCCATCAAATCCTATCTACAAATCCTTACCTCATCTCTTGCCAGAAACAAGTGGGATCAGGGTGAGGGGGTCTACATAGATTACCTCGGAGGGTGACCAGTCATTCAGGTCAGTGTCAACAAAGGCATGGCAAACCCTGTCTCTCTCTGGGTCAACTTAGAGACCCAAGAGGCTCTATCTTGTGATAGAGGGGTGATACATGATAGTAGGCACCAGCTCACCAGGACAGTGTTAGTAATCAAGCCATCGGGACTTCCCCGGTGGTCCAGTGGCTAAGACTTCATGCTCCCAATGCAGGAGGCCCAGGTTCAATCTACGGTCAGGGAACTAGATCCTGCATGCTGCTACTGAGAGTTTGCATGCCACGACAGAAAGTTTCCATGTACTGAGACAAAAAATGAAGATCCTGCCTTCCACAACTAAGACCCAGTACAGCCACATCAATAAATACTTTAAAAAATCAAGCCACTAGTTTGAAATAGAACCTAATGGGGAGGAACAAAAATGAAGACCTGTCCCCAGAAAGAGTAGTCTGGAAAGAATTATGTAGGTTGTCACACAACCCAATGATAAAGTTCAGGGTAGACTATAGTTTCAGTGAGGAGAACTAGAGGACTAATCCAGAAATCACATATGGCAAGAATGGTAGATGTCAGCTCAAGGGACTCACCCTTGGAGAAAGACTGACACCAAAAAGACTGACTATAGCCTCTGGGTTTGTCTAGGTCCTTGTTACTCAGAATATGGAGTCAAGGACCAACAGCTGGGATATTATCTAGTAGCTTGTTAGAAATGCTACTCTAAGCCCATTGTATCAAACTTATATTTTAACAAGACACCCAGCTGATGTGTGTCTGCCCATGGTTTGAAGGTCTTTCCTACCTTCCACTGGGGCAGGCTTGAGGGCAACAGGTGCTACCATTAGGAATACTCTTACAGATTTGCAGAAACTACGTCAAATTGAACGGCCACTACTTCATTCATGGTGAGTAAATGGATTTTCCAGTGCTTGATCTGCTCAAATAAAATCCAAGATTACTATTATGATGGGACTACAAGGTCAATATAATGTGTAAGATGGTCATAGTTGCTCAATTAATGCAATAGGGCCCATCATACTCTTAGTATTAAGTTAATTTTGTGAAGCCACTGAAAACAAAGCAGAGAAACATATGTCTTGTGTTTCAATAATTGCTAAAAGTTTAGAAAAACAAGCCAACAAAAATATGAGGACCTTTGGGAATCTAGAAGATTAAATGTACGATTTCTGTAACTTCATATTCTTGGTACAGTAGAAACAGTGAAAAGGGAAAGTATTAGTCACTCAGTCATATCCGACTCTTTGCAACCCCATGGACTGTAGCCCACCAGGCTCCTCTGTCCATGGGATTGCACAGGTAAGAATACTGGAGTGGGTTGCCATTTCCCCCTCCAGTGGATCTTCCCGGCCCAGGGATCAAACCTGGGTATTTCAAGTCAACAGACCTGGTTTGAATCCCAGGTCTATCACTTACTGGCTAATAGTGTCCAGGTTATTCAACCTCTGAGAACTGACTTTTCTCATCTGAACATGAGGAATAATAATACCAAATCATAGGGATAAGTGAGTATTAAATAAGATGGTGAAGGGGCTTTATAAGGTTGTGGAGAAATTAACTGACAACATGGCATCAGCCAGGCTCTCTTGCCCCACTCTCTCATGCCCCTCACCCTGTGTTCTGCAAACAATGATATTGCTGACCTCGCAAGGTTATATAACAGCTGTAGCACTGAGCATGCATGTCACGTTGCACCCGCTTGGCCACAAGCCACTTTTGTTCTGTCTCAGTTTATTACAAGTCCTACCTGAGGACCCCAGGTTGGTGTTGCCCAGAGAGAATAAACACGTCTGCAGTCCCCATGGCTCCTCGGGTGTTTTTCCAGCTTACTTGGTCATGCCTTGTCTACCCTGGGCTCAGTGCACAGTGCAAGAAGCAAGACAGAAGTACTGTGCAAATGTGTCTTTTATTATTGTTAAGCCCCTAGTTCCGTTATAATTCTGTAAGTAGAGCGATGATCAAATTGTATGACTGAGAAGTCTGGAAATCACCTGCATGTGATTTGAGGAACACAGGAAAAGGTCTTTACTCAAGTGAGAACTACACCATCTGGAATTCCACCGTAATTGCTATTACTTCTTGAGGTTAAGTCTATTAGCCCCATGAATCCCTCTGTTAAAAAGCAAATTCTATAGTGAAAATGCAATCAGCCCTCTCTTGTGTTATTGCTTTAATTTTTCAAAATGTCTTCATATTTATTATCTCATTTTATCCTTTCAATGTGTGATATGGTAGAGTTGATATGTTTACTATTTTTGCCATTTTGCAAATAACTAACTGAGGCTCAGACAGCTGAAGTGACTTAATCAAGTTCACACAGTCACCTTCATCCCTCTTCAAACTTAAGTCAAAGATTAAAGCAATTCTTGAGTTTCTCTTTCCCTGTATCTTATATTCAAGTCAGGAGAAGATTCTATCAGTTCTACCTTCAAGATATTCCTAAATCCATTTTCTCTTCTCCATGTCTACTTCTGGTTATTTTATCCACCATATTTCTACATAATTATCATCTCTATAGCATCATCTCTCACCTGGACTACTGTGAAACCCTTCTGACCCTTCTCCCTGCTTCTACCTTTCCCTCCCACAGGGCATCCTCAAAAACAGAAAGTGGATTTCTAACAATGCTGGATGTGCATGTGTGCATGTGCAGTCACTCCAGTCACGTCCAGCCCTGTGTGACCCCGTGGACTGCAGCCCGCCAGGAACCTCTGTCTGTGGGATTCCTCAGGCAAGAATACTGGAGTGGGTCATGGTGCTGGATATCCACATGCAAAAGAAGGAACCTGGACTCTTACCATTCACCCTACACAGAAATTAACTCAAAATGGATGAAAGATCTCAATGTAGAGGCTAAAACTATAAATCTCTTCAAATAAAACATAAAAGAAAAGCTTTATAATTTTGGATTTGGCAAAGATTTCTTGGATAAAACACTAAAACTACAGGCAACAAAAGAAAAAATAAGTAAATTGGACTTCATCAAAATTAAAAACACTTTGTGCATCAAAGGACATTATCAACAGAGTGAAAAGGCAACCTATAGAGTGGGAGAAAATATCTGCAAATATCTGATAAGGGATTAATACCCAAAATACAAAGAACTTCTGTAACTCATCAACAGAAAAACAAACAAATCAATTAAAAATGAGTAGAGGATTTGAAAACACTTTTCTCCAAAGAAAGCATCCAGATAGTCAATAAGCACATGAAAAGATGCTCAAATCACTAATCATTAAGGAAATATAAGTAAAAACCACAATGAGATAATGCTTCATTTCATTAGGATGAAGAAAGAAAGAAAGAGAAAGAAAAAAAAAAAGGAAAGAGAAAGAGACAAGAGAGAGAACAAGAATAGAAAAGAAAAAGGGAAGGAAGGAAGTGAAAGAGTAGGGAAGGAGGGAGAGAGGAAGAAAGGGAGAGATGGAAAGAAAAAGGAAGGAAGAAACAAGAACAGAAAATAGCAAGTGTTAACAAAGATGTGGCGAAATTGAAACCCATGTGTGTGCATAGCTGATGGAAAGGGAAAAGGTGCAGCCACTGTGAAAAACAGCATGGAAGTCCCTCAAAAAATTAAAGAATGACTGTACAATCCAACAATTCTACCTATCAGTATATATTCAAAAGAACTGAAAGCAAGGACTCAGACATTTGCAAATTCATGGCAGCATTATTCACAATAGCCAAATATCCATTGATTTCTTTTTTTTTTCCATTGATTTCTTAAATAGATAAACAAAGCATGAGTTTTATGTATATATATATGCAATAGAATATTATTCAGCTTTAAAAATGAAGGATTCTACCACATGCTACAAAGTGATGAAACTTAGACATTATATTAGGCTGAGTGAAATAAGCCAAACAGAAAAGAACAAGTACTATATGATTCTACTCATGTGAGGGACCTAGAACAGTCAAATTCATAGAGACAGAAAATAAAATGGGGTGACCAGGAGGTGGTGGAAGAGAATGCAGAGCTATTTTTTAACAGATGTTAAATTTCAGTCTCAGTTCAGTTCAGTTGCTCAGCTGTGTCTGACTCTTTGCGACCCCACAGACTGCAACACACCAGGCCTCCCTGTCCATCACCAAATGCCAGAGCTTGCTCAAACTCATGCCCATCGAATTGGTGATGCCATCCAACCATCTCATCCTCTGTTGTTCCCTTCTCCTCCCTCCTTCAATCTTTCCCAGCATCAGGGTCTTTTCGAATGAGTCAGTTCTTCGCATCAGGTGGCCAAATAGTGCAGCTTCAGCTTCAGCATCAGTCCTTTCAGTGAATATTGAGGACTGATTTCCTTTAGGATTGACTGGTTTGATATCCTTAGAGTCCAAGAGACTCTCAAGAGTCTTCTCCAACACCACAGTTCAAAAGCATCAATTCTTTAGCACTGAACTTTCTTTATGGTCCAACTCTCACACCCATACATAGCTACTGGAAAACCCATAGCTTTAACTAGATGGACCTTTGTCAGCAAAGTAATATCTGCTTTTTAATATGCTGTCTGGGTTTGTCATAGCTTTTCTTCCAAGGAGAAAGCATCTTTTAATTTCATGGCTTCAGTCACCATCTACAGTGATTTTTGAGCCCAAGAAAACAAAGTCTCTCACTGTTTACATTGTTTCCCCATCTATTTGCCATAAAGTGATGGGACTGTATGCCATGATCTTAATTTTTTGAATGTGAGTTTTAAACCAACTTTTTCACTCTCCTCTTTCACTTTCATCAAGAGGCTTCAGTTCCTCTTTGCTTTTTGCCAAAAGGATGGTGTTATCTGCATATCTGAGGTTATTGATATTTCTCTCGGCAATCTTGATTCCAGCTTGTGCTCCGTAGAGCCCAGCATGATGTACTCTGCATATAAGTTAAATAAGCAGGGTGACAATATACAGCCTTGACGTACTACTTTCCCAGTTGGAACCAGTCTGTTGTTCCATGTACAGTTCTAACTGTTGCTTCTCGACCTGCATACAGATTTCTCAGGAGGCAGGTCAGGTGGTCTGGTATTCCCATCTCTTTAAGAATTTTCCACAGTTTGTTGCCATCCACACAGTCAAAGGCTTTGGCATAGTCAATAAAGCAAATGTAGGTATTTTTCTGGAACTCTCTTGCTTTTTCTGTGATCTAACGGATATTGGCAATTTGATCTCTGGTTCCCCTGCCTTTTCTAAAACCAGCTTGAACATCTGGAAGCTCTCGGTTCACATACTATTGAAGCCTGGCTTGGAGAATTTTGAGCATTACTTTGCTAGCGTGTGAGATGAGTGCAATTGTGCTGTAGTTTGAACATTCTTTGACATTGCCTTTCTTTGGGGTTGGAATGAAAACTGACTTTTTCCAGCCCTGTGGCCACTGCTGAGTTTTCCAAATTTGCTGGCATATTGAGTGCAGCACTTCCACAGCATCATCTTTTAGGATTTGAAATAGCTCAACTGGAATTCCATCACCTCCACTAGCTTTGTTCGTAGTGATGCTTTCTAGGGCCCACTTGACTTCACATTCCAGGATGTCTGGCTCTAGGTGAGTGATCACACCATCGTGATTATCTGGGTCGTGAAGATCTTTTTTGTATTCTTTTTTATTTTCTTCTGTGTATTCTTGCCACCTCTTCTTAATATCGTCTGCTTCTGTTAGGTCCATACCATTTCTGTCCTTTATTGAGCCCATCTTTGCATGAAATGTTCCCTTGGTATCTCTAACTTTCTTGAAGAGATCTTAGTTTTTCCCATTCTATTGTTTTCTTCTAATTCTTTGCATTGATCACTGAGGAAGGCTTTCTTATCTCTCCTTGATATCCTTTGGAACTCTGCATTCCGATGGGTATATCTTTCCTTTTCTCCTTTGCCTTTCTCTTCTCCTCTTTTCTCAGCTATTTGTAAGGCCTCCTCAGACAACCATTTTGCCAACCAAACAGGAGATGGCAAGAGTGAACACAGCATTTTAGGAGTCAGTGAACTAAAATGGACTGGAATGGGTGAATTTAATTCAGATGACCATTATATCTACTACTGTGGGCAAGAATCCCTTAGAAGAAATGGAGTGGCCCTCATAGTCAACCAAAGAGTCCAAAATGCAGTACTTGGGTGCAATCTAAAGAGTGACATAATGATCTCTGTTTGTTTCCAAGGCAAATCATTCAATATCACAGTAATCCAAGTCTATATGCCCCAACCACTAATGCTGAAGAAGCTGAAGGTGAATGGTTTTATGATGACCTACAAGACCTTCTAGAATTAACACCAAAAAAAGATGTCCTTTTCATGTTAGGTGACTGGAATGCAAAAGCAGGAAGTCAAGAGATAGCTGGAATAACGGGCAATTTTGGCCTTGGAGTACGAAATGAAGCAGGGCAAAGGCTAACAGAGTTTTGCCAAGAGAACACACTGGTCATAGCAAACACACTCTTCCAACAACACAAGAGAGGACTCTACACATGGATATCACCAGATGGTCAACATTGAAATCAGATTGATTATATTCTTTGTAGTCGAAGATATAGAAGCTCTATACTGTCAGCAAAAACAAGACCGGGAACTGACTGTGGCTCAGATCATGAACTCCTTATTGCCAAATTCAGACTTAAATTGAGGAAAGTAGGGAAAACCGCTAGACCATTCAGGTTTGACCTAAATCAAATCCCTTGCGATTATACAGTGGAAATGACAAGTAGATTCAAGAGATTAGGTCTGATAGACAAAGTGCCTGAAGAACTATGGACAGAGGTTCGTGACATTGTACAGGAGGCAGTGATCAAGACCATCCCCAAGAAAAAGGGATGCAAAAAAGCAAAATGGTTGACTGAAATTTCAGTTTACGATGAAAAAGTTCTGGAGATGGATAGTGTTGATAGGTTCACAACAATGTGAATGGAGTTAATGCCACTGAACTGTACCCATGAAAATGATTAAAACAGTATATGTTAAACTTTTTTACAAAAACAAACAAACCAAAAAGCCCCTCCCAGACAGAAATCGGATCTTCTCAATCCACTCCTTAAGTTCTTTTAATGAAATTTTTTGGACATGTGCACACTGCTTTATTTTATTTATTCATTTTTGGTTACACTGGGTCTTCGTTTCTGCACATGGGCTTTCTCTAGCTGTGGAGATCGGGGGTGGGGGGTGGGCAATTCCCTAGCTGTGGTGCACGGGCTTCTCAGCTGGTGGCTTCTCCTGTTGCAGGACACAGGCTCTTGTTGGACGGGCTTCGGTAGCTGTGGTGTGCAGGCCCACATGCTCCGCAGCATGTGGAATCTTCCCAGACCAGGGATTGAACCTGGGTCCCCTACACTGGCAGGCAGATTCTTATCCGCTCCGCCACCAGGGAAGTCCATGATCTTTTAATGATCTCTGCTTACACTTACCATGGACTCCAAGGCCCTACATTATCTGATTAATGTGCACTTTGCCAGCCTCATTTTGGGAAGGAAGGGAGGGAAAAAGGGAGAAGTCAGAACTGAGGTCTGACTTTCAATGATAAAGTCTGTGTCTTGTAACCACCTGCCTCCTATATTTGTAAGTTATACTTTATCAGTTAATTAACCCCTGAGATCACATATTTCAGCAAATTGCTTTCCAGTGTGACATCTTGCTGAGAATCCAGTTCTTAACTACATAACATGATAACTTCTTCAAGAAGAAAGAGACCCTGGGCAGGTAGCACCGGGAAGAAAAGCAGAACGGGAAACTGCAGTCACTTCTGATTTGTTCTAACTGGGGAAAAATGGGGAAGCTTTACAGAGGAATGACTGTTAGAACTCTGCAAAGCTTTAAGAAGTAATAGAATGTCCACAGGTCAAGGACTGTAAAAAGAACACTGAAGGCAGAGGACAGCCAGGGCAAAGACAAGGAAAAACGCCTGGGGAACGTTAGGTAGATGGAGGTGTGGAGTAATGGAGTGTGCACTGGAGGGGTGGGAGATGAAGCGGGGGAGGCAGTTCAGGACCTAAAAGGAAGGAGGGAATTCAGAGCCACAATAAGGAAACTGGACTTTAAGAGAAAAAGAGGCTGAGTCACTGCAGTGTAGAAACAGAATCAAGGATCAGCAGGAGTTTTTGGTGGAGAGAAAGGGCAAGGACTCCATCATGGGCCAAGTGCCAGGCACCTGAGCATGTGGGGACTTAGGATGGGGAAGAGAGAAAGATGGCAAAGAAAGAGGAAGGTCTCTTCCTGGCCTGTGCTCAGATGGGGAGATTGAGAGACCGGGACCGGGAGGAATTGAGAGTAGCAAGGACCTAGGTACACTCCCCTGTGTGAAATAGATAGCTAGTGGGAAGCTGCTGCAGAACATAGTAGCTCAGCCCGGCGCTCTGTGATGACCCAGAGGGGTGGGATGGGGGTGGTGGGAGGCTCAAAAGGGAGGGGATATGTATATATGCATAGAGTGATTCACTTCGTTATACAGCAGGAACTAAGACAACACTGTAAAGCAATTATACTCCCATAAAAAAGAAAAAGAAAAAAAGAGCAAGGGACAAGAGACAGATGTGAAACAACTGTGATACTGTTGGATGAACTCTAAAGAGTGTAACTGCACAGGGAACTATATTAGATATCTTGTGATAAACCATAATAGAAAAGCATATGAAAAGAATGTATGTATGTATAACTGAATCACTCTGCTGTAAGCAGAACTATAACACATTGTTAATCAACTATACTTCAATAAAATAGAAATTTTTTAAAAAGAGTGTAGTTTGAACTTGGAATCAAGAGACCTTAATGAAAAAAGTAAGGGTGGGAGGGATCCCAGAGGCCTCTAATAAGGGCAGAGATAAGAGGGCAGCCTTCCCTGGTAGCTCAGACAGTAAAGAATCTGCCTCCAATGCAGGAGATCAGGGTTCAATCCCTGGGTCAGGAAGAGCCCACGGAGAAGGGAATGGCAACCCATTCCAGTATTCTTGCCTGGAGGATTCCATGGACAGAGGAGCCTGGTGGGCTATGGGATTGCAAAGAGACAGACATGATTGAGTCACACACACACACACACACACACACACACATTCAAGAGGTTGCGAACAGATTGAAAATTCGCGGTGACAGACACAGGCTGGGGCTGGAAATAGAGCACACACTGACGCTGCACACAGAGTGAGTTCAAAAGGCAGAACAGGAGGGAGCCTGGTGGGGCTAATGGGATTTGCAAGAGACAAGACATTCGATTTGAGTGACAGCACAAGCACATCACATAGATGCCACGTCGGGAGACACAGCGAAAATTGGGGGGACGACACGATACACCACACCACACACACAGAGAACACGGGCACGCCAGCAGAGTGAAGTTCCAAAAGGGCAAAAGAGGAGCCTGTGGGAGCTAAGTGGTGTTGTGTGCAAAGAAGCAGACATGATTGAGTGACACGACAGACGGACAACACGACAGCACTGCAGCACTTAATCGAGGCACATCACACACTAAAAAGTAAACACAGCACAGAGTTACCACATACTACACACACCAGCAGAGTAAGCTTCCATAACGAGTGCAGAAGCACAGAGTAGCCTGGTGGGCTATGGGATTGCAAAGAGACAGACATGATTGAGTGACACACACACACACACGCACACACACACACACACACACACACACACACACACACACACCAGCAGAGTGAAGTTCCAAAAGGGCAGAAACAGAGGAGCCTGGTGGGCTATGGGATTGCAAAGAGACAGACATGATTGAGTGACACACACACACACACACACACACACACACCCCAGCAGAGTGAAGTTCCAAAAGGGCAGAAATGTCTGTATCCCAAACTGATAGAAAGTGACCCCGTGGGAATACTAGATTAGTATTATGAAAGAATGAATGGATGCAAATAAATGGATTATTGGTTTTGTATTAACCTAGAAGGTCTCTAGCACTGAGATAATACAAAGCTCCCACCTTGGTCCTGTGCTATTTTGTTCTTTTGGCTGAAGAAATACAAATTATACATATCAGAGAGCTATCAATAATTAGGGCTAGGGAGAAAAACGCTGGCCTTAGAAGAAGTAAGTTCCCTGCCAAGTGATTACTTAAGTCAGAATTTAAGGGACTTCCCTCGTGGTCAAGTGGTTAAAACTTTGACTTCCAGTGCAGGAGGTATGGGTTCAGTCCCTGGTAGGAGAGCTAAGATCCCACATGCCTCCCAGTCAAAAAACCAAAATATAAAACAGAAGCAATATTGTAATAAATTCAGTAAGACTTTTAAAATGATCCACATCAAAAAAAAAATATAAAAAAAAAAGAATTTGAGTAAATATAAGTTGTGCTATTTAATATAAACATGTTTCTACAGTCTTCTCACCTGAGACGCCTTCTAACTTTCAAGTTCCCTAATAATGGTTATGTTACTCCTTATACTTAAGCACCTAAAAAGGTTCTTTATTGCCTATCTAAGTTAACACTTTCCTCTTTGCAAGGCCCTGCTTACTTTGATCCTACTCTCTCTTTTTGTTCCCAGCACTTTTGAAAAGCTTTTCTCATCCCACACAGAGGCCATGCCTGCTCTACTTCAGTGGTTTGAAGTTTAAATAACGTAAGTGAAGTTTAAATAACATAAGAGCTGGACTTATAAGGAAATGGCTCTGAATTCCAGACCCACCACTTGCTGTGGGGCTTTTGGTAAGCTACCTGACTTCTTTCAGCTTTAATTTTCCTGTGAAGTGATGATGATGATGATGTGTTTTTTGAGGACTGTGCATGTGTGCTCAGCCACTTCAGTCGTGTCCAACACTCTGTGACCCCATGGACTCTAGCCCGCCAGGCTCCTCTTTTCATGGGGTTCTCCAGGCAAGAATAATGAAGTGACTTGCCATGCCCTCCTCCAGGGAAAATTCCCGACCCAGGAATCAAACCTGTATCTCTTAAGTCTCCTTCATTGGCAGGTAGGTTCCTTAACACTAGTGCCTCCTGGGAAGCCCACTTATTATATATGTGTGTACATAAGCTATATATTTATGACATTGTAATATATTTATTTACAAGCAGTATGCATACCTGAGTGTTAAGTTGCTTCAGTTGTGGCCAACTCTGTGCCACCCTATGGACTGCAGTCTGCCAGGCCCCTCTGTTCATGGGATTCTCCAGGCCAGAACACTGAAGTGGGTTCCCATGCCCTTATCCAGGGCATCTTCCTGACCCAGGGATTGATACAAACAGCATATATA
Organism: Cervus canadensis; assembly: GCF_019320065.1. Lineage (NCBI taxonomy): Eukaryota > Metazoa > Chordata > Mammalia > Artiodactyla > Cervidae > Cervus > Cervus canadensis. Next base: position 24,871,562 of record NC_057396.1, read on the forward strand.
GTATATATAAAGTACCATCCATATATATTGTATATAAACGACCATATATATGTATATATATGGTATATATAAACTACCATCTATCTATATGCTGTGGTAGTTGTAATATAGAAAGAATGGTGGTAATAGAATAGAATTTGAGGCAGTTCTAATTTATTCACCAGTTTACACTGAGGCTGGACTTATGCTTGTCCAGGGTGATTCTCTGACAGCAGAAAGGTCCCTTGTCATTGGGAAATTATTATTTATTAGTTTTACAGGGCATTGTACACAGAATCCATGCTCTGTGTCAGTCAATGTGAAGAATATAAAGCTGATTTGGGCATGATCCCAAACTGGTGAGGGAGACAGCTAATACGAAGTTATCACCATGGTATTCTACCCTGAGAGATTTTAAGCAAAGGAGGTTTTGCTCCTGCTGCCCCTCCTGCTTCAAGCCTTCAATCTGGCTGTCCCCTTACCTCTCTCCTCTGCCCTCTCTGCTTTATACCTGGCAACTCTTATTTATTCTTTAAGACAGTTGAGGTACAGAATGCTTCCACCCCAACACACATCTTACAATCACGTTACTAAAGGCCTGTATATAACAGTTCCTTTTACCTTGTACATCATGTTCAGAAATTAAGAAAAAGTATAAGCCATATTAAAAAGCAAAAAAAAATCCATAATTTGAAGAGGCAGTGCAAGCACCAGAAACAGATATCTAACCAGAGTTGTTAGAATGATCATACCAGGAATTTAGAACAACTGTGATTAATATGCTAAGGGCTCTAAGGGATAAAGGAGACATCATGCAAGAATGGATGGGTGATGTAAGAAAAGAGATGAAAATTCTAAGAAAGAATAAAAAATAAATGCTAGAGATCAAAAACACTGCAACAGGAATGAAGAATGTCTTTCATGGCTTATTAGTAGACTGGTCATGACTGAGGAAAGACTCTCTGAGTTTGGGGATATATCAATAGAAATTTCCAAAACCAAAGAGCAAAGGGAAAAAAGACTGAAAAGAATAGAGTGGAATATCCAAGGATTGTGGAACAACTACAAAAGATGTAAGATATGCAAAATAGAAATACAAAAAGAGAAGACAAAGAGAAAGGAACGAGAGAAATTTTGAAACAATAATGACCGGGAATTTCTCCAAATTAAGTCAGACACAAAATCATAGATCCATTAAGATGAGAGAACAAGAAGAAGGATAAATGTAAAAAACCCCTAGGTATACCACTTTAAAACTATAGAAAACCAAAAACAAAGGAAAATGCAAAAGAATAAAACTTCTGGAAAATAACATAGATGAAAATATCTTGGTTATGTCAAAGACACAGCCCCAAAGTCACAGTCCATGAAGGAAATAATTGATAAACTGGACTCCATTAAAAATAAAAAAAAAAACTTTTGTACCCAAAAGATAATGTCGAGAGAATAAAAAGACAAGGCAGTAAATATTTGCAAAAGACCCATCTGATAAAGGACTATCATCCTAAACATACAAAGAACTCTTAACTCAATAAGAAAACAGCCTTATTTTTAAAATGGGCCGAAGAGTTTAATAGACTCCTTACCAAAGAAAATATACAGATGGCAAATATGCATACGAAAAATGCTCCACATCATATATCACTAGGGAACTGCAAATAAAACAAAAATGAGATAGCACTATACATCTATTAGAATAGTCAAAATCCAGCAAGTGCTGACAAGGATGTGCATAGGCTGGTGGGAATGCTAAATGGTTAAGCCACTTTGGAATACAGTTTAGTGTTTTCTTGCAAAAGTAAGCATACTTTTATCATATAATCCAGAAATCAAGTTTCTTGGTATCTACTCAGATGAGTTGAAAACTTTGGTCCACATGAAAACCTGCACATGTATGTTTAAGACAACTTCATTCATAACTGCCAGAACTTGGAAGCAACCAAGATATTCTTTAAGAGGTGAATGGTATATCCATTCAATAGAATATTGCTTAGCACTGAAAAGCAATGATCTATCAAGCTACAAAAAGACATGGAGGAATCTTGAATGCATCTTACTAAGTAAAAGAAGCTAATCTGAAAAGACCATATACTGTATGATTCCAACCACATGACGTTTGGAGAAGGCAAAATTATGGCAGCAGTAGCAAAATCAGTGACTGCCAGGGTTTGGAGAGGGAAGGGGAGGGAGGAATAGGTGGAACACAGTGAATTTTTAGGGCAGTGAAAATATTGTGTGATATTATAATGATGGATACAAATCATTGTACATTTTTCCAAACCCACAGAATGTACAATGCCAAGAGTAAACCCTAATAAAAGTAATTATGGGTAATTATGATGTGTCAGTGTAGGTTCATCGGTTATAACAAAGGTGCCATTCTGTTACAATAGGGATGAGGCTGTCCATGTGGGTTTGCAAGAAGGGTATGGGAAATCTCTATACCTTCTTCTCATGTTGCTGGGAACGTAAAACTGCTCTTTAAAAGTTGGTTTTTTTTTTCTAAAGATTCAGATGAGGCATTATTTTCTCCTAGGAACCCTATCTAATCACCCCACCTCCTCCTTTAATTTCTTAGACCATGCAATGTTCTCCTCTATTGTTGTATATTTTATCAGAATATATATGGTCCTTGTGTCCATATCTATCACTAGATAGGGAGTTCCTTGAGGACAGAAATGTTACCTTACTCATCTTTTCTCACCATCGATTAGCAGAGCACCTGGCTCATAGTAAGAATTAAATAAATTAAATAAACTAAAATGAAATAAATAAACAGAAATGAAAAGAAACTCAATGGGACTAAGATCACTTTGTCAATTACTTATTTAGATATTGCCTTTAGGAATACTCAGCTTTTTAAGGCATATAAGAAGATGCAAGAAATTGTCTGCCAAAACTAATGTGGACGATGTCAAGTTAACTCCTGAGTTCCAACTTCCCACTGCATAGCAGCCTCTTAGGATTCTGGTTGCTGATTCCTATTCTTGGCTGGTTCCAGCATCTGCTCTCCTCTGGTTTCATGGTTTTCTTTCTTGAGACCTGAAAATTAACCTTGAATATTCATCCATCTTTATTTTCTGTAAGACTATTTTCTTGGGCTCCAAAATCACTATGTATGGTGACTGCAGCCATGAAATTAAAAGACACTTGCTCCTTGGATGAAAAGCTATGACAAACCCAGACAGAGACATTACTTTGCGCTATGACAAACCCAGACAGAGACATTACTTTGCCGACAAAGGTTCGTATAGTCAAAGCTGTGGTTTTTCCAGTTGTCATGTATGGATGTGAGAGTTGGACCAGAAAGAAGGCTGAGCATTGAAGAATTGGTGCTTTCAAACTGTGGCGCTGGAGAAGACTCTTGAGAGTCTCTCGGATAGCAAGGAGATCAAACCAGTCGATCCTAAATGAAATCAACCCTGAATATTCATTGGAAGGACTAACGCTCTGGGAGATAGTAAAGGACAGGAAGCCTGACAAGCTGCAGTTCATTGGGTTGCAAAGAGTTGGACACAACTAAGCAACTGAACAACAACAGTCTTCAAAGCTGGTAAGCAATGAAAGCAGAGCACTTAGCCAGTGAGTTAGATATCTAGACTGGGTGTGTATTTAGGCCTAGCATTGAGGTTCTTAATTCCTCAAACACTTTGTTACACTTAATCTAGACATCAAGTTGATTGTTTAAATTTTTCAGGCACATTTAATCAGAAATTAAACACTTTACTGTGGGTTTCCCAAAAATGGGGTGTTTGCTACAACCTCAGGAAAATGTTCTTATGAATGTGAAGAATATGTTATATATACTTAAGGGTAAATTTATTCAATATATAGACCTTTACAATGAAAGTTCCAAAGTAACGCTTAAAGATGATCTAAAATGATGGCAGTGGGACTTCCCTAGTAGTCCAGGAGTTAAGACTCTGCGCTTCCACAGCTCATGCAGCTCAATATCAGAAAAACAAACAACATGATCACAAAGTGGGCAGAAGACTTAAACAGGTTTTCTTTCACCAAAGAAGACATACAGATGGCCAATAAACACATGAAAAGATCCTCAACACACTCATCATTAGAGAAATGCAAATCAAAACTACAGTGAGGTATCACCTCACATGGTTAGAATAGCCATCATCAAAAAATCTACAAACAATAAATGCTGGAGAAAAGGGAACCCTCTTGCACTGTTGGGAATGTAAATTGACATAGTCACTATGAAGAACAGTATGGAGATTTCTTTAAAAACTAGGAATAAGACTACTGTATGACTCAGCAATCCCACTACTGGGCATATATCCTGAGAAAACCAAAATTCAAAAAGACACACGTACGCTAATGTTCACTGCAGCACTATTTACAATAGTCAGGACTTGAAGAAACCTAGACACCCACCAACAGATGAATGGATAAAAATGTGGTACATGTATACAATGGAATATTAGCCATAAAAAGGAATGAATTTGAGTCAGTTAAACTGAGGTGGATCCAGCCCAGACTGGATGCATGAGACAAGTGCTGGGCCCTGGTGCACTGGGAAAACCCAGAAGGATCGGGTGGAGAGGGAGGCGGGAGGGGGGATCAGGATGGGGAACACATGTAAATCCATGGCTGATTCATGTCAATGTATGACAAAAACCACTACAATATTGTAAAGTAATTAGCCTCCAACTAATAAAAAAAAAAAAAAGAAAAAGAAAACTGAGGTGGATGAACCTAGAGTCTGTTATACAGAGTGAAGTAAGTCAGAAAACAAGTATCGTATATTAACAACCTATATATGGAATCTAGAAAAATGGTACTGATGAATCTATTTGCAGGGCAGGAATACAAACAAAGACATAAAGGACAGACACAACTTGGGAAGGAGAGGGTGAGATGAATTGAGAGTAGCATTGAAACATATACATTACCACACGTAAAATAGCTAGCTAGTGGGAAGTTCGGAGAAGGCAATGGCACCCCACTCCAGTACTCTCACCTGGAAAATCCCATGGACAGAGGAGCCTGGTAGGCTGCAGTCCATGGAGTCGCTAAGAGTCGGACACGACTGAGCGACTTCACTTTCACTTTTCACTTTCATGCATTGGAGAAGGAAATGGCAACCTACTCCAGTGTTCTTGCCTGGAGAATCCCAGGGTCGGCGGAGCCTGGTGGGCTGCCGTCTATGGGGTCACACAGAGTCGGACATGACTGAGGTGACTTAGCAGCAGCAGCAGCAGTGGGAAGTTACTGCATGACGCAGGGAGCTCAGGCCCCACAGGGAGCTAGGCTGCTCTATGGACAGCCTAGAGGGGTGGTTGGGGAGGGTAAGAGGGAGGTTCAAGGGGAAGGGGATATATGTATACTTACAACTGATTCACACTGTTGTACAGCAGAAACTAGCAAAACATTGTAAAGCAATTATCCTCCAATTAAAAAAAAGAAAAAAAAGTCTCTGTGCTTCCACTTCAGGGGCACAGGTTCAATCCCTGGTTGGGGAACTAAGATCTCGCATACCACATGGCAAGGCCAAAAAAGATAAAATAAAATAATGGGACAGTAAACACTATTCATGAATCAGAAGACCCAATGTTGTTGTCATTTCTCCTTAAACATGTATGCAGTGCATCTTAATCAAAATTATAAAAAGCTTTTTGAGGAAATCAAGAGCTTCATCCTAAAATTTATCTGGAGGGAATTCTCTGGTGGTCCAGTGGTTAGGACTTGGTGTTTTCACTTCCAGGGCCTGGATTCAGTTCCTCATCTGGGAACTAAGATCCTGCAAGCCATGAGGCACAGCCAATAAATAAATAAATACAATTTATATGGAAATACAAATTATCTAGGTTGTCAAAACAATTTTGAAAAAGACGATAGCTAGAAGACTTACACTGACTGATTGTAAGAGTTACTATGTAGTTACAGTAATTAAGATTGTCTGGTATTGCTGTAAAGATAGACATAAAGATAAATGGAACAGTATATAAGTCTGAAATTGAGTCCATTGTATTTAAATAAAGTGGCCACAGTAATTCAGTGGAAAAAAGAAAAACCTCTTGAACAAACAGTGCAGGGAAAATTGGATATCCATATGCAAATAAATTGACTGCTCTTTACTTCACACCACACACCAAAATTACCTTAAATAGGATTACTAACTGAAATGTAAAACTTAAAGCTATAAAACTTTAAAAACATAGGAGAAACTCTATTGTAATTAATAGTAGATAAAGATTTCTTAAATAGAATTCAAAAATCACACACTGTAAATTAAAGAATGATAAACTGTACCTTACCAAAGTAAGACTGTCTAAGGAAATGGCAACCCACTCCAGTATTCTTGCCTGGAGAATCCCACCGACAAAGGAGCCTGGTGGGCTACAGTCTATGGGGTCGCAAAGAGTCGGACACGACTGAGCAACTAACATGACTAACACACATACCAAAGTTAAAAAATGTCTGTTCTTTGAAAGATACTGTTAAGAAAATGAAAGCACAAGCCACAGATTGGGGGAAAAATGTTCGAAGTACATATATTGACAAAGGACTTTTATTATAAATATAAAAGAACTTTTACAACTCAGTAATAAGAAGACAGTCTAATATTTTTCTAAAAAAGAGTTGAACAGGCACTTTGACAAAGAAGATATATAAATGGCCTAAAAGAATATGAAAAGATGTTTAATATCATCAGGGAAATGCAAATTAAAACCACCATGAGATATTGTTATAGAACAACTAGAATGGCTATGTGGCTCAGCTGGTAAAGAATCTGTCTGCAATGAGGGAGACCTGGGTTTGATCCCTCGGTTGGAAAGATCCCCTGGAGAAGGGAAAGGCTGCTCACTCCAGTATTCTGGCCTGGAGAATTCCATGGACTACTATCCATAGGATTGCAAAGAGTCGGACACGACTGAGAGACTTTCACCAATTTCTTTAACTGATAATATTATGCATCGTCAAGGATTCAGAGCAACTGGAACCCTCACACTGCTGATGGGGGTGTAAAATGATCAACCCCTTTGGAAAACAGATGGGCTGTTTGTTATAACGCTAAACTACACTTACCATATGACTCAGTATTTCCATTCCTAGATCCAAGAGATCCAACAGAAAGGAAAACACATATCCATGCAAAGATTTATGACATGAATTTTTATCTTCATTTTATTTATAATAAGCAGAACCAGAAACAACCTAAATGATCATTAACTATTGACTGGATTAACAAACTGTAGGATATACATCAACAGCATATTACTAGAAAATAAAAAGGAGTGGACTTCTGACACAGGATGTGAATGAATCTTAATGTATCACGTCAAACAGAAGAAGCCAGAAACAAAGGTTGATACTATTTATTGAAATTGAAGAAAGAACAAAACTAAAGTGACAGAAAGCAGATCAATGTTTGGTTATGTCAAAATGACTCAGGAGCCAACTTAAATAGGACCACTTGGGAACAATCTAGTTATCAATCAGTGTAATGATTGTAATGAATGAAACATCATATTTCATGTTTCAGTTTGTGCATTTATAATGATATTAAACCATATACACACACATTGTTAAAAATATATATAAAAATGTGACAAACTAACAACTTTCAGTTGGGAAGACAAAAATGCTGTTATAATATGTTCTTTACATTATTTCTAACAATATCTTGACTTGTTCACAAAGATCTTAAAACTGAGAATTAAAATATATATTGACATTATGGCTACTGATGGAAAGAAATTGAGACGAATGTGTTAATGAAAATGCGTTAACTCATGAGAATGGGAGTAAAAATTTTTTTTCTATTAAAATATTTCTTAATGTTGTTTTAACAATAAATATAACTTGGAAATATTTCTGTAAACCATCTGACCTTGCGTTCTACCCACAGAAATTCCCTGGATTCACACTGTGTGTCCATTCTCAGACCACATAGCTTTCCTTCTTTCCTTTCATATCTGAAATGCCAGGGTCCCCAGAAGTCTCCCAGTTTAATTACTCTAAGTGATGAAATGTCAAGTAGTCTCCTAAATTCAGGCCACTTGGGTGGTATTTTGACACATCTCATTCTCAAAGTCCTAGGTTTACATTTGATTATGTTTATGATACTCAAATCAGTCCCCTGATGGCTCAGTGGTAGAGAATCCACCTGCCAATGCAGGAGATGCAAATTCCATCCCTGGGTAGGGAAGATCCCCTGGAGAAGGAAATGCAACCAATTCCAGGATTCTTGCCTGGGAAATCCCATGGGCAGAGGATGTGACAGGCTACAGTCCATGGGGGTCTCAAAAGAGCCAGACATGACTCAGCAACTAAACAGCAACAGTCAGTCCACAGACCTTTTGTCAGGGTTTCTATATTCTCTCCCTTTGGGCTGGCATTCAGCTGTGGGAAACTAGACTAAAGAATCCAGGTAGATTCATTAAACCTATCATCATTAATGGAAAAACAACTTGAAGGGCAAGCTCTCCTGATAGCTTTCAGTCAATTTGTTTCAGAGTCGAAAACAGCTATTTTTACCTATCACCAATTGAATGGTGATACAGAAAATTATGGAAAACACAGATCCTGAATGGGGCCCAGGGGAAGGGGAGGTTGTGTGTGGGAAGTGAGAAGTGAGATAGGGTTGCATACCCCAGAGTTATGTTCTTGCAGGGGACTGAGGGGACAGTGGAGGCTTAGAGCTAAAAAGAATTTTGCAATGACCTAGTATATCCTTCTCATCTTACAGACTAAGAAACAAAGGTTCAAGAAAGTAAAGTGAGCAGTAAACTTCAGACAAGAATCCAGGGTATTCTGAAGCCTAATTTATGGTCCTTTTCACACTACCACCTGCATTTTTAAAAATCATTATTTAGAAAGCCAAAACAGACCTATTAGGAGACAACCTCTTCATAAATTTCAGGGTTCGGTGACATTGAGATGTTTGCCTTATTAAACACTAAAAACTGACTGAGCCATGTGTGTATGCTAAGTTGCTTCAGTTGTGACCAACTCTTTGCAACCCCATTAACTGTAGCTGGCCAGGCACCCCTGTCCATAGGACTCTCCAGGCAAGTATACTTGAGTGGGTTGCCATGCCCTCTTCCAAGAGATCTTCCTGACCCAGCGATCCAACCTGCATCTTTTATGTCTTCTGCATTGCCAGGCAGGTTCTTTACTACTAGTGACAGGTGGGAAGCCTGTCTGAGCCATAGAGGTCTTCAAATATTTGCAGAGACTAGTTTAACTAGTGTTCCCTGGGGGCACATTTCCCTTGTTTGTATTTCTTAATTAAAAAGTTGAAGACAAGAAAATATACAGATAGGTCATAGCTACCACATAGGCACAAATTCAACCCTTGATCATTTATTCCTGTTTGAGCAACATTTAATGAGTATCTGCTATTCATTGGGCATCATGCCAGGTACCGGGAATCCACACAAGGTCTCTGCTCCCTCAGAGCTTAGAATATAGCAGGGGAGACAGTATATTAAAGTAGTAATTACATTATAGTGTGTTGAGTGTTAAAATTGAGGAAATTCAGAAGGACGTTGCGGTTGAGCCGTCGAAAAGAAAAACTATGTCCACTGCTTTGGCAAAACCTCAGATGCGTGGCCTCCTGGCCAAATGTCTGCAATTTCATATTGTTGGAGCATTCATGGTCTCCCTGGGGTTTGCAACTTTCTATAAGTTTGTTGTGGCTGAACGAAGAAAGAAGGCATATGCAGATTTCTACAGAAATTATGATTCCATGAAAGATTTTGAGGAGATGAGGAAGGCTGGTATCTTTCAGAGTGCAAAGTGATTTGGAATATAAAGAATTTCTTTGGGTTGAGTTCCATGGAAGTTTGTCACTTTCCTGTGTTCCTGAACTATGAAACTATGACTATCTGGGGTGAGAAATAGTCTCTCAATAAATAAACAATTAACAAATTAAAATAAATAAATAAATAAAATTGAGGAAATTCAGGATTCCATGGATTTATCCCTGGAGAATAAGTCAAGCTCTGTCTTCTGTTATTAATACATTTCCAGATTGCTTTTTATACCATTGTCAGATTGGTATACCCCTCCCCCTTGGTTCTTGTCTTCACATAGCAAAGATATGCAATGACCAGCCACCTATAGCTCAAACAGATCAGATTTTATTAAGCAGGCAGTATTCCTAAGAAAGTAGCTACAGCTGTTACAGCTCAAGTGGGAAAAAAGCAGTAAGCTCCCAAGATCCAAGAGAGGGCAGACCCTGAAGAAGCCCCAATTCTCTTGGCTTCCCTTTTTATGCTGTCTCCTCCTCCTGGAGCCTGACTGGTCATGCCCAGGACGGTAGGTTCTGGCTCTGGTCCTCCACTTCCCGTTTTATGGGACCCCACCCGACCCGGTGGTTCTGCCATCTTGGGCTCCTTTTTCTATTCTACCTGATACCATCATTTGAGTTCCCCAAACACAAATTCTTTTCAATAAAACATTTACATCAACAATTTACCTACTGGCGTGCTATATATTGTGTGAACGTCTGCAAGAGAATACTAAGGTAACAGCCATTTTATAGGAGGACAAATTATTTTGGATTCTATATGCCTGATAAATCATTTGACAGCACAGGTCATCTGAAAAACAATTTGATATACCTTGAAACTTTAGGCTTCCAGATTTTCACAGCAATCCTTAACGGGTTTTGTCTGCAAAAACAAGCCCCCTGATCATTTTCAGAGCTCTGGAAGGCTCTACCAATTCAGACAAGGATCTGAATGGATCCCATTCATTTTTAAAGGGCCGGCTCTGGATGTTGCTCAACCAAACGTTTTGCCAACTACAGCCTGCGTTCATCTTTTGCCCCACCTCTTTGCTGTTACAGATCCCGCATTTATATAGCATTTAGCACATCGTCTTTTCATATTGACTGTACGCGCGCGCGCACACACACACACACACACACACACACACACACACGTCTTCCCTGAAACTGGATGGATCTCTAAAAGAAAAAGACTCTGGCTCTCCATACCCCTGCTATGGTATCAGCTTCAGAGGCGGTCATCCAAAATCCGTACATTCATCATAGAAACAGAAATTCCACCCATGAATATGAGGTACTGCCTCATTAACCTCGGGGCCCTATTTCCCTCCCTCTGGCAGCAATTTGGTTTATTCCACGGGGTGGAGAAGGAAGCCAGGTTGGCGGGGTGGGAAGGGAATGGCGTCAGCGTGAGGTCACCGCACATTGTCCTGAATGCCATCTCGACGCTACGGTGATATGAACGCAGGATTGAGGGATGCAGCGGAAGGAAAGATAGAGGCCCAAGTCGCGCAGACTACATGCAAACCAAGGGCAGGATAGAGAACAAAGCGCGGAACTCGGAGGGGCCCTGCAGGACAGCTGGGGGCTAGCACCAAGCGCCAGCAGAAAGAGAGCGCGAGCAGAGGCAAGTGGAGGCCGGGCAGGATGGGGCGGGACTTCCGGAAGCCATTTGCCTGAGTGGCAGGGGAACCGGAAGTGGGGGCGCTGCAGCGGGTGCTGGGGCCGGAGGAGGGACGCGCCGGAGCGGGGCCGCCGGGACTGAGCGAGCGACAGACGCGCCACCCGCCGACGCCGCAGCCGCTGGGGGCCCGCACGGACCCTGTGCCTGAGTGAGTGCATCTCGAGGCGCGGGAAACGGGCGGCTGAGAGGCGGGGGTCGGAAAGGGCTGCGGTTTGTTATTGTGCGAGGCCCCGACCTCGCGTCCCCTCCCCCACCCCGCCGGGCCCCTCCCCCCGCGCCTCCCCCTCGCCCCCGACCCTCGGGGGGCCCTCGCGCGCACGCGCAGTCTCGGCGGGCCCGGCGGCGGTTCGCCTGCCGCCCTCCCGCCCACCCCGGCCCCCGGGCCTCCGGGCCTCCGGGCCGCTCGCCGCACTCCTCGGAGCCCTGCCCCAGCGCCCCACCCCCAGGCCTGCCACTTCCTCGGCTGCCCCGCCTCCCCGCCGCTTCCCGCGGCCGAGCCCCGTGGCGGGGCGCGCCGCCCTGCCCGGCCCTAACCGGCCCCCCTGAGGAGGCCGCCCTCAGTTCTCCGCCGCTCCCCGGGCTCGCCGCCGCCAGCCCCGTTTCCAGCCACACTTCTGCCCCGGGGTCTCGGCCGCTGCCTTTCCCTCTGTCCCCGAGCTTGAATCTCCGACCCTTTTCTCCCATTTCCTCTGTCTGAGAGGCCATTGGTGCGGACCCAGACCAGTTGCTCTTGCTTTTAGGCGGAGCACTTTTTTCTCCCCAGATCTTTTTGTGAAAAATTTCAACTGTGCAGAAACTTCCTCGTTGCTTGCTCTAATATATTCAAAAATAGACTGCCACGACTCAGAAGAGCTTATTTCTTGGAGGGCTATGCAGTCCATCATCACCTCATTTTAAAAGATGAGGCCCAGCGAGGCTGGTGATTTGCCCAAGGTCAACCAACTTAGGTAAACCTAGCGGTGGACAGGTTTTCTTAAGATGCTTTTTACCTGGTCCGGGTCCATGTACCAGATCAGGATCTTCTGGCCTTCAGGTTTGTGAGGTACCCGTTGCACAGTGACTCACTATTTTGCTTTCCATGACTCCCAAGCCAGCGTTGCTTTTCATAATGTGTATGCAAACATTGAGGAAACCAAACACATAAAGCTTCGGCCTCTTTTTAGAGCTTACCCACGGAGAAAGGGAAGACCGCCTGGACCCACCGTGACATCTCATGGTTCAGCCTTAAATGGGGGGTGTGATGGGGGGGCGAGGTGGGGGGGACTAGTAAACGTGTGGAGAGAACTGGGTATTGTGCCCCTAAGCATTCCAATATGCCTTCCCTGGGATATGCCTTGTGTCTTCAGATTCTTCTTCTGGGCACATTGTTCTGATATAAAGGTTGCCTCCTTGTGGGGGAGCAGGGGAGGAGTATGAAATCATCTTGCTTTAATGTGTTGGCTTGGGCATTTGATAATGAATTATGGATGTACTGGAACCCGGGGACCCATCCACCCCTCCACTGAGGCAGGGTACTCGGGATGAGGCCTGTCTTCTCCTTTAGAGTAAGCTTGCCAGCTCTCTCTGAAAACGAGGAGTCTTAGGTCAGAGTGGAAACATTCTAAATCTTTTTAATTCTTAGTGCGACTTTCCCTCTCCATCTGTTTCCTGACTCATGAAGCATCCAGCTTAGCTTGAGGGTTTATAATTCTTTGTTGTTGGAGCTAGACATACTAGCTAGACATACTACACCACTCTGGTACAAGCATTTGGAAATTCTGGTACTATATTTTCATAGTCTGAGTCAAGTAGAGAAGACAGAAAATGCAGGAAAATTGGGAAATGCTGTGCAAGTCATTTACTCATCTTCCCAGAGAACTCTTTTTTTTTTCTTTCTTTTTTTTTCAGAGAACTCATTTTAATGGACAGTTAAAAGTTTGCCTGGAATAGTCTACTGATAAGTTAATTTCCTTGGACCTTTATCTCCATTCTCCTGGGTTTTTGTAACTGAACCTGCTGTTTGTGATCGCGGAAGCTAATGACTTGCTGCATGAGGGCAATTAATTACCAAGCAGTGCAGTGAGATGGGAGTCAGATCCCTCTCTGGTGGGGGTTTTTTCTGTTGTTACTAATTACAGCTTTCAGAATACTTCCATGCACTGCCCTTGGTTGCATAAGGTGACCATTAGAATATAGGAAAAAATTTAGAACCTCTTTCTACATGCATTTTTTAGGAATGAAGTTTTTATTACCTTTACTAATATTTAATATACAGGTTAACAGCAATTCACAACTGATTTGTAAATATACATATATTAAGGAGCATTTCAAAAAGATTCTAAAACCTTAAAAAAAAAGGTTGGAACCCCACTGATCTGGGCCAATCTTGACTCACATGCTTTATGCTTTTCTAATAGATGTTCACCTCATCTCTGAGTTGCCTTTGGAGGAATCTGCTTTGAGAGACAGATGATGTCATTTCAGTTCTGTGTGTTAGAAATTTGTCTGTCTGTACACGATATCCACTGGCCTTGTCTTCCTATTTGGAGACACTGTAGAGTAAGCCTTAAATCCCTTCCTAATAATCTTCAAGTATTTTGACAACCATTTGTCTTGTGATCTCTTCCCCAACCAGTTTTTCTACAGATTATAAACATACTTATTTCTTTCAACTATTTCTGATATGATAGGTTTTTTAATTTCTCCTTGGCTCCTTTCCTTGAGACACCTGGTTTGTCAAAAAAAAAATTCTTCTAAAGTTCTTAACAAGATCTGAACATGGTATCCCAAGAACTGAAATGTAGTTGAAGTGCCTGCATTGTGTTTTTAAGTGATGAAGGATGTATTTGGATATGTTTTATTAGGGAGGCACCTTGTATGCACAGTTTGTTATCCTTGTTTTTTTTTAACGATCCCTCGGAAAATGGTTTCAATTATGTAATCATAGAGTGTTTGCTCTTGTTCAGTTGCTAAATTGTGTCTGACTGCATTCCCCATGAACCTGCAGCACTCCAAGATTCCCTGTCCTTTATTATCTCCCAGAGTTTGCTCAAACTCAGGTCCGTTGAAGCTGTGATACTGTCTAACCACCTCAGCCTCTGCCACCCCTTTCTCCTCTTATCCTCAAGTCTTTCCCAGCATCAGGGTCTTTTCCAGTGAATCGGCTCTTCACAAAAGGTGACCAAAGTATTGGAGCTTCAGCGTCAGTCCCTCCAACAAATATTCAGGGTTAATTTACTTTAGGATTGAAAGGCTTGACCTCCTCGCAATCCGAAAGACTCTCGAGTCTTCTACAGCACCACAATTCAAAAGCATCAGTTCCGCTCAACCTTCTTTATGGTCCAACTCTCACATCCATACATGTGAGATGTATTTTTCCAGTAGAAAAACCATAGCTTTGACTAACAGACCTTTGTTGGCAAAGTGATGCCTCTGCTTTTTAACACGCTTTCTAGGTTTGTTATAGCTTTTCTTTCAAGAAGCAAGTATCTTTTAATTTCCTGGCTGCAGTCACTGTCCACAGTGGTTTTGGCACCCAAGAAAGTAAAGTCTGTCATCACTGTTTCCATTTTTTTCCCATCTGTTTGACATGAAGTGATGGGACTGGATGCCATGATCTTAGTTTTTTTGAATGTTGAGGTTCAAGCTAGCTTTTTCACTCTCCTCTTTCACTTTCATCAAGAGGCTCTTTGGTTCTTTCTTCTTCACTTTCTGCCATAAGGGTGGTATCATCTGAGGTTGTTGATATTTGTCCGGGCAACCTTGATTCCAGCTTGTGATTCATCCAGCCCGACATTTTGCATGATGTACTTGGCATATAAGTTAAATAAGCAGGATGATAATATGTAGCCTTGATGTACTTCTTTCCCAATTTTGAATCAGTCCATTGTTCCACTTCCTGTTCTAACTGTTGTTTCTTGACCTGCATATAGATTTCTCAGCAGACAGATAAGGTGATCTGGTATTCGCGTCTCTTTAGATTTTTCCACAGTTTGTTGTGATCCACACAGTTAAAGGCTTCAGCATAGTCATTGAAGCAGAAGTAGATGTTTTTCTGGAATTCTCTTGGTTTTTCTATTATCCAAATGAATGTTGGCAATTTGATCTCTGGTTCCTCTGCCTTTTCTAAATCGAGCTTGTACATCTGGAAGTTTGCTCAGTTCACGTACTGTTGAAGCCTAACTTGAAGGATTTTGAGCATTACCTTGCTAACATGTGAAATGAGCACAATTGTATGGTAGTTTGAACATTCTTTGGCATTTCCTTTCTTTGGGATTGGAATGAAAACTGACCTTTTCCAGTCCTGTGGCTACTGCTGAGTTTTCCAAATTTGCTGGCATATTGAGTGCAGCTCTTTCACAGCATCATCTTTTAGAATTTGAAATAGCTCAACTGGAATTCCACCACCTCCACTAGCTTTGTTCCAAGTAATGCTTCCTAAGGCCCACTTGACTTCACATTACAGGATATTTGGCTCTAGGTTAGTGGCCAAACCTTTGTGGTTATACGAGTCATTAAGACCTTTTTTGTATAGTTCTGTGTATTCTTGCCACGTCTTAATATCTTCTGCTTCTTTTAGGTCCTTGCTGTTTCTGTCCTTTATTGTGCCTATCTTTGCATGAAATGTTCCCCTGGTATCTCCAGTTTTCTTGAAGAGATCTCTAGTCTTTCCCATTCAAGTAGAACAAATTATTTTTCTCCATTTTAGTAGTGATCTTTCAGTTAACCCTGTGTCCGTTAAGTTTTGCCTCAGAAATACCTAACATGCTCCAGGTGGGGAAATAATGAGAAATAGTGGGGTGTTTTAATCTATATTAAAAGTTAGGCAATAGATTTTTTCAACTAGTGAGTGGAAAATGGAGCTGTTTTGTTGCTATATTTCTTTACATTGTATATCTAATTTTTTAAAAATTTATTTAATTTTGGTTGCACTTGGTCTTCATTACTGCGTGCAGGCTTTCTCTAGCTGTGGGGCTACTCTTTGTTGCAGTGCATGGGCTCTGTTGTGGAGCACAGGCTCTAAACACACAGGCTTCAGTGGTTGTAGCACAAAGGCTCAGTAGCTGTGGCTCATGGGCCCTAGAGTGCTCAGATTCCAGTAGTTGTGGTGCATGGACTTAGTTGCTCCGAAGCATTTGGAATCTTTGTGAACCAGGGATCAAACCTGTGTCCCCTGCATTAGCAGGCAGATTCTTATCCACTGCACCACTAGGGAAGTCCTCTGTATCCAGTTTTGAAATCTAGAAAATGAGATTGCTCCTTGTCAGTCTCAAGAGCAGTAGTGCTTTTTGACTAGCAGGAAAGAAAGTTACTTTTAAAATTAAAACAATTATTAAGTGCCATATCAGATTTCACTTGAATAGCCAGACTTAAATCAAGAATTGAATGTAGACATCCCCCCCCACAAGAAACGAATATGGAAGATCTAAAATGTTTTATTGGTTAAAAACAAAAGGAGAACCTCAAAAACAAACATTTTTATATAGCTGTCTGTTTTAACCTTGTAATCTTTTTTTTTTTTAATGTATTTTAATTTTTCCATACTTTTCTTAGACAGTGAAACCCCCAAACAGATATCATAGTCTGATTAGATCTATACAGGTTCTTTTTATAGTTCTTCCTTATTCTTGAAATGATATAGGTTCCCTTTAGGGAGTTGGCATGAACTGGTTTTTGATCAGTGGGCCAGATGTGATGTAATTGGGATCAGGCAAACCTCTTTTCCATTACTTACTGCACAAATTATCTAAATTACCTGATCCTCATTTTCTTCATCTTGCAATACTTTTGTGAGGATTGGAGGCTGTATGTAGAAGGTGTAGCGTTGATACTAGTCTTTCTGTTGTTTTCAATAGTTGCATAGTTTAGTAATCTGAAGAAATACAGGTTGTGAATGATATTTTACATCTTTAGTCAGATATGGGCTAAACCCTGAGCCCAGTTGTTTTTAGACCTAGGGTCATTTAGAGCTGAGCGAGTTTGGTTGCATAATTAGTGTTAAAATTGTTTGCTTCTGTAATTTCTTTTTTATGAATGAAAGTTTGCTTTCATGTTTAGGGCTTGTTACTTTCTGATCCTGAAAAGCTGCTACCTTGGCAATCCAGGGTATTTTATTTACTCAGTGAATACTTACTAAAAAGCTATAACTCAGTCCTCTTTCTGAGACAGTTTAGTTTTATTTGAGGATGCAAAGGAAGGAAGTAGTATGGCCTCTTTTTCTGTAAGTCGCAAAACCCAGCCTTTTCTCTTTCATCATCCTTTGCATTTGCCCAGAGGCCTCTTAAGCCTAATGCCTCTAGTATGTATTATATATTCTCCAATGTTGGTTGAAGACAATCTGGTTTCTCATTTTTCTTTCTTAAAGAGTAGCATTTCTAATTTTTCTGAATTTCACTGATTTATTCTTCTGCACTGTGCTGTGCGGTGTTAGGTCACTTCAGTCATGTCTGACTTTGCGACCTTATGGACTGTAACCCGTCAGTATCCTGAGTCCATGGGATTGTCCAGGCAAGAATGCTAGAGTGGGTTGCCATGCCCTCCTCCAGGGTCTCCTCTACTGTCAGATGCCATATTTAGGCTCATCGTTAATCATATTTTATCAGTGGAGACCTGTCAAAAATAAAAGTACCTAGGAAACGTTTTCGGAGAAGGCAGTGGCACCTCACTCCAGTACTCTTGCCTGGAAAATCCCATGGATGGAGGAGCCTGATAGGCTGCAGTCCATGGGGTCGCTAACAGTCAGACACAACTGAGTGACTTCACTTTCATTTTTCACTTTCATGCATTGGAGAAGGAAATGGCAACCCACTCCAGTATTCTTGCCTGGAGAATCCCAGGGACGGGGTGCCTGGTGGGCTGCCGTCTATGGGGTTGCACAGAGTTGGACACGACTGAGGTGACTTAGCAGCAGTAAACATTTGTCAAAAATCAGTGCCAAAGCCCACAGCTAATTTTATTATAATCTCTAGTACAGGTATATACTGTACTATAGATTAGATAGCATAGTATATTATAATCTGTTTAGTAATCAATGGAGTCTAATCATTGCTGTAGTAATTTTTAAGTGTATGACTCTAGTTCTCTAATATAGATACCTAGCAGATATCTAATATATATATTATTATATAGATATGTGGTCCACTGGAGAAGGGCCTTAATGGCAAACCACTTTAGTGTTCTTGCCTTGAGAACTCCATGAACAGTATGAAAAGGCAAAAAGATAGGACACTGACAGATGAACTCCACAGGTCGGTAGGTGCCCAATATGCTACTGGACATCAGTGGAGAAATAACTCCAGAAAGAATGAAGAGATGGAGCCAAAGCAAAAACAACACCCAGTTGTGCATGGGACTGGTAATAGAAGCAAGATTCAATGCAGTAAAGAGCAATATTGCATAGGAATCTGGAATGTTAGGTCCATGAATCAAGGCAAATTAGAAGTGGTCAAACAGGAGATGCCAAGAGTGAACATCGACATTCTAGGAATCATTGAGCCAACATGTACTGGAGTGGGTGAATTTAACTCAAATGACCATTATGTCTACTACTGTGGGCAGGAATCCCTTAGAAGAAATGGAGTAGCCATCATAGTCAACAAAAGAGTCTGAAATGCAGTACTTGGATGCAATCTCAAAAATGACAGAATGATCTCTGTTCATTTCCAAGGCAAACCATTCAATATCACAGTAATCCAAGCCTATGCCCCCACCAGTAACGCTGAAGAAGCTGAAGTTGAATGGTTTTATGAAGACCTACAAGACCTTCTAGAACTAACACCCAAAAAAGATGTCCTTTTCATTATAGGGGACTGGAATGCAAAAGTAGGAAGTCAAGAAGCACCTGGAGTAACAGGCAAATTTGGCCTTGGAGTACAGAATGAAGCAGGGCAAAGGCTAGTAGAGTTTTGCCAAGAGCACGCGCTGGTCATAGCAAACACCCTCTTCCAACAACACAAGAGAAGACTCTACACATGGACATCACCAGATGGTCAACACCGAAATCAGACTGATTATATTCTTTGCAGCCAAAGATGGAGAAGCTCTATACAGTCAGTAAAAACAAGACCAGGAGCTGACTGTGGCTCAGATCATGAACTCCTTATTAGCAACTTCAGACTGAAATTGAAGAAAGCGGGGAAAACCACTAGACCATTCAGGTATGACCTAAATCAAATCCTTTATGACTATACAGTGGAAGTAAGAAATAGATTTAAGGGACTAGATCTGATAGTCAAGAGTGCCTGATGAACTATGGATGGATGTTCATGACATTGTACAAGAGATAGGAATCAAAAAAAAAAAAAGAGATACGAATCAAGACCACCCCCAAGAAAAAGAAAGGCAAAAAAGCAAAATGGCTGTCTGAGGAGACCTTACAAATAGCTGTGAAAAGAAGAGAAGAGAAAAGGAAAGATATTCCCATTTGAATGCAGAGTTCCAAAGAATAGCAAGGAGAGATAAGAAAGCCTTCCTCAGCGATCAATGCAAAGAAATAGAAGAAAAAAATAGAATGGGAAAAACTAGGGATCTCTTCAAGAAAATTAGAGATACCAAAGGAACATTTCATGCAAAGATGGGCTCAATAAAGGACAGAAATGGTATGAACCTAACAGAAGCAGAAAATATTAAGAAGAGGTGGCAAGAATATACAGAAGAACTGTACAAAAAAGATCTTCACGACCCAGATAATCACAATGGTGTGATCACTCACCTAGAGCCACACATCCTGGAATGTGAAGTCAAGTGGGCCTTAGGATGCATCACTACGAACAAAGTTAGTGGAGGTGATGGAATTCCAGTGGAGCTATTTCAAATCCTGAAAGATGATGCTGTGGAAGTGCTGCACTCAATATGCCCACAAATTTGGAAAACTCAACAGTGGCCACAGGACTGGAAAAGGTCAGTTTTCATTCCAATCCCAAAGAAAGGCAATGCCAGAGAATGCTCAAACTGCCACACAATTGCACTCATCTCACATGCTAGTGAAGTAATGCTCAAAATTCTCCAAGCCAGCCTTCAACAATAAGTGAACCATGAATTTCCAGATGTTCAAGCTGGTTTTAGAAAAGGCAGGGGAACCAGAGATCAAATTGCCAACATCCGCTGGATCACCGTAAAAGCAAGAGAGTTCCAGAAAAACATCTATTTCTGCTTTTTTGACTATGCCAAAAGCCTTTGTGTGGATCACAATAACCTGTGGAAAATTCTGAAAGAGATGGGAATACCAGACCCCCTGACCTTCCTCTTGAGAAACGTGTATGCGGGTCAGGAAGCAACAGTTAGAACTGGACATGGAAAAACAGACTAGTTCCAAATAGGAAAAAGCGTACGTCAAGGCTGTATGTTGTCACCCTGCTTATTTAACTTCTATGCAGAGTACATCATGAGAAACGTGCGGCTGGAGGAAGCACAAGCTGGAATCAAGATTTCTGGGAGAAATATGAATAACCTCAGATATGCAGATGACACCACCCTTAGGGCAGAAAGTGAAAAAGAACTACAGGGCCTCCTGATGAAAGTGAAAGAGGAGAATGAGAAAGTTGGATTAAAGCTCAACATTCAGAAAGCTAAGATCATGGCACCTGGTCCCATCACTTCATGGGAGATAGATGGGGAAACAGGGGCTGTCTTTATTTTTCTGGGCTCCAAAATGACTGCAGATGGTGATTGCAGCCGCTTACTCCTTGGAAGGAAAGTTATGACCAACCTAAACAGCATATTAAAAAGCAGAGACATTACTTTGCCAACAAAGGTCTATCTAGTCAAGGCTATGGTTTTTCCACTGGTCATGTATAGATGTGAGAGTTGGACTATAAAGAAAGCTGAGCGCCGAAGAATTGATGCTTTTGAACTGTGGTGTTGGAGAAGACTCTTGAGAGTCCCTTGTACCGCAAAGAGATCCAACCAGTCCATCCTAAAGGAGATCAGTCGTGGGTGTTTATTGGAAGGACTGATGCTGAAGCTGAAACTGAAACTCCAATACTTTGGCCACCTGATGCAAAGAGCTGACTCATTGGAAAAGACCCTGATGCTGGGAGGGATTGGGGGCAGGAGGAGAAGGGGATGACAGAGGTTGAGATGGTTGGCTGGCATTACTGACTCAATGGACATGGGTTTGGGTGAACCCTGGGAGTTGGTGATGGACAGGGAGGCCTGGCATGCTGCGGTTCATGGGGTCTCAAAAGAGTTGGACACGACTGAACGTCTGAACTTATATAGATATTATGTGTCTATAATAATATAGATATCTAATATATTTATCTAAGATATCTTTGAACCATAAGAGCTTAACTGCTTGTCATTTGGTTGTTACAATAACATGTATTCATGAAAAGTGAATGTAAGTGTAAGGTATATACTTGGAGCAGACTTTTAAAATGTAATGCACTGTTCCTGAATGGTATTCAAACCTGTCTGGAAGTCTAGTAGTGCTGGAATATCTATGGAACTTGTGCAGTCATGTCCTGGAACTCATCTGCTGAAAATAAACTCCAGTTGCATCGTTTCTAGGCAAAACCACAATGAAATTTATTTAATTCTTATTTAAAACCTGACATGTAATATTTAAATAAGCAGTAACAGACATTCCTGTCAGTGAACAAAACTTGACATAGACCTTTTTTCCCTTAGGTGTAGAATGAGCCAAGGAGACTCAAACCCAGCAGCCATTCCACATGCAGCAGAAGACATTCAAGGAGATGACAGATGGATGTCTCAGGTAAGGGAGGTGCACATAGATGAATCTCTTCGAATTTTAGAGTCTTGACCAAAGCTACAAAAGGGTGTTTTTAATGGTCAACAAGAACTGATTACTGTAAATAAAAATTTTTTATGTTAGAGATGTCATTCTAATCACCATCTGATATTGGAACTGAGGAATATTTTAAAGCATGTTCATTGCCCTTTGTTAATTTTAGTAGATAGCGATGTTTCTATTTTTTTTTTTAAGCTTTTTTAAATTTCAAAGTAAGTTCATAAGTATATATATGCTTATATACATATATATGCATATATGCAACAAGTATTACAAACAGTTTAGAAAGAACTTCCTGTATCCTTCATCTGGATTTGCCAGTTAACATTTTGCTGTATCTGCATAATTACTCTGTTGGAATCTGTTTATACTATTTACCAAGTTAATATTTTTTCTGAGTCATTTGAAACTATGTTGCAGTGTTCATGATGCTCCTTTACCCCTAAATATTTGAGTGTTTTCTAAGAAAAAGAACAGTCTCTCACATAACTGCAGTATAGTTATTAAAATCAGGAAATTTTACACTGACAGTATACTGTTCCCTCTGGAGAAGGAGATGGCAGTCCACTACAGTATTCTTGCCTGGAGAATCCCATGGACAGAGGAGCCTGGCGGGCTATGTAGTCCATGGGGTTGCAAGAGTCGGACAACGACTTAGCAACTAAACCACCATACTGTTACCAAATGCAAAGACCATATTCATATTTCTTCAGTTGTCTGTTGTTTTTATCAGTTTTCTTCCCAATCTCGGATCACACATTGCGTTTGGTTGTCATATATCTCTTTATTCTCCGTTAATCAGAAACATTTCTTAGCATTTGTTTTTCATGACTTGACCATTTGTATAGGCTGTTTATTTTGTGGTGTGTCCCTCAGTTTGAGTTTGTCTTCTTGTAATCAGGGTTCAGGTTATGCATTTTTGGCAGGAATATCAGGGAAGTAATGCCTTCTGTGCATCACATAGAAGGCATTTTGACGTTGGTTTGTCTCATTGGTGATACTAACTTCGATCACTTGGTTAAGATAGTGTTGCCATAAACCAGTCCTAATTTGTTATAATACAGATTCATAGGTTCTTACTTTATTCAAGTGGGATATAATCCACTGTAATTTTGAAAGTCAGGTTGTCCCAGGTTTAGCAAGTGGGAATCCCTTCAATCTCTCATGCCGTTGTCTTCTTAGTATGTCCTATTATTTTGTTTCTGGTTTTTTTTTCCCCCTTTTTTTGTCCCACTGGGTTTTTTTTTTTAAGCACCTTTTTTTTTTTCAGTACTTGTAGCTTACTTTTTAATAAAGTGTTATCACTTAAGTATATTTACCCTTTATCTGTTTTGAACCATATTGTCTTTTGAACTAACAAGTTCTGTATGATTTGAAGTCTCCAAAGTTTCCTGTTTTAGTATTTCATGATGCTTTTTGTACTCTTCAGAGTTGTATTCTCTCTCTGTTTTTGTCTTCTTGGGCTTAAAATTTATCAGCCTTTAGCTATTATATTTTGAGTGTTCTCCTATGGATCAATTACTTGGTTATTCTTTCTTAATCTTTCTCATTTGTTTATATCTTTCAGAAAGTATTATGGGGACTTCCCTGGTGGTCCAGTAGTTAAGACTCTGTGCTCCCAAAGCAGGGGGGCTTAGGTTTGATCCCTGATCAGGGAACTAGATCCCACATGCTGCAACTAAGACCCAGTTTAGCCAAATAGATACATACTTTTTTTTAAGGTATTATGAAATATTTTGAGCATCTGTTTGTTTGCTTCTCACTCTAAAAAAATACAGCATTGCTGAAAGAATTGTGTTCCCCATATATGCCTCATTGATCACATTTCTTTCTCTTTCCTACCTCCCCAGTATCCTGAATTTTTTTCACGTATTTGAATACTACATATATAATCTCTAAACAATGTATTTAGCATTTTTGCGTGTTTTTAAACTATGTAAATAGTATCTTTGTATTTATCTTTCAGTATCTTTCTGAATGTGTTTTCTCTGCAGTATATCATACAGGTTAAAAGTATAGCTATAATTGATCGATTTTTTTCTTCCCTCTTTAGTATTTTGTTGCTTTATGTGAAAATACCACAGTGGGTTGTTCATTTTCTCATTGATGGGCACTTAGGTCATTTTATAAGTTTACTGAAAAGTAGTGATAAACCTAGATTTATTTATTTTGTGTGTGTGTGTGTGTGTGTAGTTTCTGGCATAAATTTAGCAGACGTTAAATAATTAGCACTGACTGGGAAAAAAGATAGTCAAATGAAAGAAGAACATGACTTTAATTTTTTTAATTTTTAATTTTTTTCATTTATTTTTATTAGTTGGAGGCTAATTACTTTACAATATTGTAGTAGTTTTTGCCATACATTGGCATGAATCAGCCATTGATTTTACATGTGTTCCCCATCCCGATCCCCCCTCCTGCCTCCCTCCCCATCCCATCCCTCTGGTCATCCCAGTGCACCAGCCCTGAGCACTTGTCTCATGCATCCAACCTGGGCTGGAGATGTGTTTCACCCTTGCAAGTATACTTGTTTCAATGCTGTTCTCTCAGAACATCCCACCCTCGCCTTCTCCCACAGAGTCTAAAAGTCTGTTCTGTACATGTGGCTCTTTTTCTGTTTTGCATATAGGGTTATCGTTACCATCTTTCTAAATTCCATATATATGCATTAGTATACTGTATTGGTCTTTATCTTTCTGGCTTATTTCACTCTGTATAATGGGCTCCAGTTTCATCCATCTCATTAGAACTGATTCATTAATTTTTTTAAAAAAAGCTTGTATAATATGGAAGGACTAATTTGTATTAAAATATATTGTGCACCTAGATCTTGGCTTTTAAATACAGTTCTCCAGTGAAAGGAACCAGGCCTCTTTGGAGAAATCATTGATTTTATAGCCGAGGCAAAGAAAATAAAAAGATGGGCCTGGACCATCTTACAGTGCAAGAAAACAAGGAACTACTCAAGAAAGAAAAGGGAGGGGGGAAAAAAGATGGACGGTAGAAATACCGCTGAAGTGCTGGGTCCCCAGTGCAGCACGCAGAATACGCAGTGTTGGTTTCTCTCGTCGATGGCATTAACTTCGACCACCTGGAGCAGACCTGAACGAGCACCCAGAGTGCAGTGCTGAACAATTTGAGCAAGAGAATAATTGATAATATTGGTTTATAACTAAGAATAAGTATTCATTGATCCATTCCCTGTAAATAAATGAATGGATGAATAAATAGGAGAGGAGGGCAAAATCTTCTTTACAGAATAATTTAAATAAATATAGAAGGAAGGAGGAAAAGAAAAACCATGGATAGGACACTTCAGTACTGTAGGCAAGATCCACTGAGGAATACTAACATTGGTGAACACAGCTTTAAGGAGAAACAATGGATTTGTGTAGTATCTCCTTGTAAATTACTTTGGTAGCTTTAACATATGACTGCACATCTTTTGATACCCTTCCCTGTAGGAACTGGCGCTGAATTTAGTGTTTTGCTTCTAACAGAGTGTGGAACAGAAAATAGTGACTTGATAGTGGAGAAAACTGGCAAACAGCACCTTACCTAAGTGATCAGTGTTAACATCACCAGTAGTAGGTCATATTGGTATCATGTACCCACTGATATGATAAACAGGGGCACATTACCTCTGTCATCATATTCCCCAGAAATCCATAACCTCAGTCTGTTCATGGGAAGACATCAGACAGACCCAAATTGAAGGACCATCTGCAGAACACCCAAGCACAGCTGAATGTGTTGAGGTTATGAAAGAAAAGGAAAAATCAAGAGACTGTCCCATATTGGAATAGACTAAAAGAGATATGGAGATTAAATACAGCGTAATATCCCAGATTGATTCAGGAAATGGGCATTAGTGGAAAAATTAGTGAGTTGTGAGTGTAGTTTATTTTGGTTGCTAGTATTTCCTAATGTAAATGTCTTTTTTTTTTTTGTAAATGTCTTATGTTTGACACATGTCTATGCTTATGTACAAATACTGTACAATTGTTGCAAATCTTATGTAGATCTAAAATTATTTCAAAACAAAACATTAAAAAAATAATCATGATTAAAACAAGTGTTAAAGTGATACTCAAAAAAAAAAAAAAAGTGATACTCATGGAGTATTGCCAAACTGTCCATCCCTAATCTAGACTTAAGTACCACATATCAAGAAGTAGCTGGAACCAATGAACTTGTCCTCCACCACCACAGGAATGTAGTCAACAGAGTCCAGACTATGGAGATTAGACTATGACCTAAAATTCTATAGGTCAGACAGTCATATTCCTTAAAAAATAAGTTTGGAAGGAGGTGACTGAGGGAGGTGGAACCTGTACATTAAAAGGAATTTTAAGAGACAAATTGTCTGGATCCTGATTTTAAAAAACCTAAAATTTTGTAACATTGAGTTTGAACACTAGTTATTTTGTTGATATTAAAGAATTGCTATTAATTTTAGAAGAGTAGAACTGGTATTTTGGTAGTGAATTTTTTTAATCTTTTAAGAGTTACATATTGAAATTTTTTTACATGAAATGCTCGTCCTTGATTTGCTTCAAAGTAACCTGAAAATGAGGTGGGGCAGTAGTTTCTGGAATGTTGAATTAATAATGGCCATAGTTAGATGATTGCTGTAATTGATGATGGATATATGGAGATCCATTGTGTGGTCCTCTCTGCTTTCCTGTATGCTTGACATTTTCCATAGTAAAAAGTTTGTTTTTGAGGGTGATAATAAAAAGACTTGACTGTAGACAAATTTTATAGCAAATCATATCAAAACAGTAACCAGCTAAAGAAGGCTTAGCAGCAACTGACAGAAGTATTTGCAATAAATATTACAGATGACGCACTGATATTTTTTGTTGTATTATCAGTAAAAAATATCCTCAGATATACTAGATAAGTATCTCAATGAGCATGGCAAGAACTGTTTAACTTTTTGTTTCCAAAAGGTACAGATTAAAACAATGAGAAGAAGGAGGGAGAGGGAAATACTAATGACCAGTACAGGTGTGACTATGGTAAAATGAGTTCTTATACATGCTGGAGTCAGTATAGATACAGCCAATAGACATTTTGTTAAGAATTTGGAAATATCTCCAAGATCCATAAAAGTGTTGATCTTTGACCTAAAACTTACCAACATGTAAAAAAAAACAACAACAAAGCATGTAAATTACTTCATCTCAGTCAATAGGAGGGTCCTGGCAAATCTTTCATTAGGAAAAGAGCTAAAAAAATATATGCATGTCTCACTGGATGCATCGGTAGGATATTAAGTAATGTTAGAAACTATGGTTATAGGGAATTCCCTGGCGGTTCAGTGGTTAGGACTCCATGCTCTCACTGCAAAGGGCCTGGATTCAATCCCTGATCAGGGAACTAAAGTTCCACAAACTGTGTGGCCTCGCCAAATAAGTAAATGAATAATGTTTTTTTAAATTTATGTGATAAAATTTTTTAAAAATTATGATTATGGAAATCATGTTGCCACATAGAAAAATGTCTTTAATGTTACATGCATTTATAATGGCCCTATTTATTGAATACCTGTTGGGTGCTAGCAAAGAGCTGGGTCCCTTTTATGGAACTCTCATCTTTACAACTCTAAAACAGTTGTCAGCAGATGTGGAAAACTCGGGTTATGTACTTGCTTAAGGTCACTGACCAGAAAATAGTTAAGCTAGAATTTGCACATGGGTTTTCCTGTCCCCAAAGCTGTGTTGCCAGAAGGAGATGTGCATATGTTTCAACTATTTTAAGGCAGGGGAGGAATGGGGAACATGTGAAAAAATGATGAGAAAAGATACCCCAAAACATTAATAGGTGCTGGGTTAAGATGGTACAGCTATAGGTATTTTGCTTTGATCTTTTCTGTTTTTCTAAACTCATTGCAACTATTTAAAAAGGAAATGTAAAGGACTGAAACCATTAGAACAGCAGAGCTCAGATTCCATGATGTTCTTTAAACATGAGCTGTTTTGTTGGTATTGAGAAGTAGTTGATACCTGAGTACCCACAGAGAGATGACATGATGTGAAAGAGCACTACTCAGTGAAATTAAAGTTTTATTTTTGTTCATCTTATCCCTTAAGTTTAAAAAAACTATTGAAATAATAGTAAGTTTTTAAAAATGATTGAACCCTGGTTGGGGATCTAAGATCCCACCACACTGTGCAGCCAAAAAAAAAAGAAAAACCACTCTAAAGTGCTTGCTTTGGCAGCACATATGCAAAAAAAAATTGTTTACACAAGACATGGACCTAAGCACATATGCAAAAAAATTGCACATATGCAAAAAAAAATCGTTTACACAAGAAAAAAGAAAAAGCTATCCCAAATCCTGTTAAATTAAGAGATGTCTTAATTGTCAGATTATTTCCAGAAATGTTCTTGTATTTTTACCAGTCGCAGTGGAATATCTCAGTTTCAGCACAGTGTCATCTCCACTTGTATTATCAACAGAAATACTTACGTCGTAACATCTCCACCTTAATTCCTAGGGGAAGCATAATTGAATGTAGCGTTTGAGAAAAAGAAACCGCATTTGGACCTTTCTATAGAACTGGGTTAGAGACCTGCTAAAGCATTGTGGTAATTTGTTTCAGGGATGAATATAAAAACTTAAACTGTGTCCTTTGGTTTAACATCAATGAATAAAATCTTTTTACCTTAAGAGCAGAGAGGAGCATGCCTGGTCTAGGTCACCCCAGCCTAGAAACTTGGATTAAAGCCTAATTCTTAGTTTGCCACCATCTCACGTTGAGAGGTTAGCAGACATTGTCAAAGACCATATTAAAATCATTCAAATAAAATGCATGCCTTTTGATTGGATCCTAGTGTAAAAAATAGATATAAAATACTTTATCCAGTTCTTGGAACCGTTGTAAAGATCGAATATTAGTTGTGGGATTATTGTTTGTTTTCTTAGATGTATTGATAGTAGTTCTATGGCTTTATGGTAGACTACCCTTATGCTTAGGAGATGCTTGTGGAATATTTATTTTTTTTAAAAAATGTGTTTATCTGCGCCAGGTCTTAGTTGTGGCATGTGGGTTCTTCAATCATCATTGTGGCATGTGAGCTCTTAGTTGCAGCATGTGGAATCTGGTTCCATGAACAGGAATCGAACCTGGACCCCCTGCATTGGGAGCACAGATTCTTAGCCACTGGACCACCAGGGAAGTCCTAGCATGTGGAATATTTAAAGGTGAAGAATGAGAGTATTTGCAGCTTACCCTCAGATGATTCAGCAAACACACACAGATAAAGCAAATATGGGAAAATGTTGAATGTAGGTGGAGTGTGTACAGGTAATTATTGTATTACTTCAGCTTTTCATATGTCTGAAGTGTTCTTCATAAGAGTTGGAGGAAAACATAAGCTTTATTTTAAAAAAAAAAAAAAATGTGACTGCATTTTTCTGTTCCGGTTTCTGCAGCGTTCCAATTTTCTTGAGCACATGAGAATGATCAGTTCGGTAGGACCGAGCAGTTAATTGCAGCTGAGAGGAATCAGCTTTAGGGACAGACCAAAGAGAATGTTTAATAAGAGTAACTGGTTGGACCACTGCTCCGACTAAACCAGGAAATCTCACAGGGAAAGAAATGCAAACTTCTGACTGTTCTGTCTTCTTCACACCAGCACAACAGATTTGTCCTGGACTGCAAAGACAAAGAGCCTGACGTCCTGTTTGTGGGGGACTCCATGGTACAGTTGATGCAGCAGTATGAGGTAAAGTGAAGGGGCGAGGGTGGTCCTTGGCTGCTAATGTCAGCACATCCGTCAATAGCAGACTTTCATCCGTTCCACCCTAATTCAGAGTTAGAAGGGAAATCAGACCTACTTGATGGGATTCTTGGTGCGATCAAGCATGAGACAGAAAATGTAGCATTATTTATTAGTACATTCCCCTTTTGCGTTGGCTTGCAAGAAGCCTCACATTATATTTGTCCTGGTCATGACTTTCAGTTCTTATTTGCATTTTACTCTTTCTTTGCTTGTATTTGCTCATTTTTGTTTGTCCTAGCTGTGATTCTCAATTCTTATTATTTGTGTTTTACCATTTAAAAATTTTATGTATTTTTGGGGTGAACTTTTGAATCTGTTTGGGCATTCTCCCAAGGGAAATTTAAAAGAAAAGATAGGTTTCTTTTTGTCTTTAGCACTCTTTTAAGTTTTTTCATCACATGTTTCTACTTCACCTCATTTCTTTTACATGATTTAATAAAGGGAAAGATGAATTTATTGAGTTGACTGCTTAATTATAAATGTTGGTATCTCTTAAGTGGTCACAACCTCTGCATTCTGACTCAGGTCTTGAGCTGAGGCCTAATGCTGCACTGAGAACTGAATTACAAAGCACTTTCTGCAGTTGGGAGCATGCCACTTGGGGTGTTAATTTTTGAATACAGAAGAAGGAAACTGTTATTTCAAATACCTCACAATACATTGCAGTTGAGGGATTTTATTTTCCAATAATTTTAGCTTAAATAAATGAATTTTTCTCTTTTTAGATATGGCGAGAGCTTTTTTCCCCACTTCATGCACTGAATTTTGGAATTGGGGGAGATACAACAAGACATGTTTTATGGAGACTAAAGAATGGAGAACTGGAGAATATTAAACCTAAGGTGAAATGAAGCTTTTAAAAAAAAAACAAATACCTTAATCTTAAGTCTTTTGCAGAGAGTTAAATTGTCAGAAACTGGTAGTTTTTAAGAAAAACTACTTCTGGGACCTCGCTGGTGGTACAGTGGTTAAGATTTCATGCTCCCAGTGCAGGGGGCATGAGTTTGATCCCTGGTCAGGGAACTGGATCCCACATGCCACAACTAAGACCTGGCTCAGCCAAATAAATAAAAAAGTTAAGTGTTAAAATTTTTTTTTTCAATTATTTCTTTAAACCATTATTTCATTATTCTTGGCTTCGTGCCTCTTTAAGATGGTTTTATCATTGTTTAAGAACATTCCAAATACATGATTAATTACGGATCAGTGTATTGCTTTGTTTGGTTCATACTTGAAATTGTTATTGTTATAATTATCTTGGTCTGGTGTTGGAAGAGATTTGATGCTAATGAGGTTTGCTATTCTGGGGACCTGAGGCAGTAAGGGGAGGAAAGTGCTCAGAGGTGGGCCATTGGAGCACGGCTATGATTCGCTTGAAGTAATTTTGGATTCATTTAACACACAAACAGATTAGTAATCACGGCCTCCAAGTTCTTCTAAAGGAAATTTGAGGCAGATGTGAACAAATGTTCAGCACAAACATGTACCCCGTGCCTTATCAAATTATCAGTGTCCTGAGTTGGCATGCTGCATATAAGTTTTTCCAACCCCAAACAACAGAGAAAAAAGCTGAGGCACTGATAACAGTTGCTGTAGTAGAAAGCATTTTATTTTTGCCTTTCTAATAGAAAAACTCATGCATATTCTTTTTGTGCTAGGTGGAAATTACTTTGTTAGGTTACATAGTAAGATGTGTGTCTATAGATGATAGTCACCATGTAAAAGTTATTTGTTAAAGCAGAAAAACTTCAAAAAACTATATCCAGCCTCCATGCCACTGACTTTACCTTAAGTAGAACTGTGTATTTGTACTTAATACCCTTCCTTGGGTACTTTTATTTTTGTTTTTCTAGAAGGTTACATCTGCTAGAGTCTTTTAATGTTACTTATATTTTTTCCCATGTTTCTTATTTCACTTTGTTTTTTGACATGCAGTGGTTTTATTTTTATACAGTTAAATTTATTTATTTTTTTTTTGTATAGTTTCTGGAGTTTAGGAGATTAACTACCAACTCCACAATGATAAAGAAATTTTCCCGTCTCTTCCTAGCACAACTTTACCACTTAAGTATTGCTCTGTTTGGAATTTATCCTGATATTAATATATACGAGGCCTACATTACTGTTTTAAGATGCCTTCCCTGTTGAAGTTAACCACTTGAGAAGTTCATCTTTCCTTCTTTGATTTTTGAAATAAGATTTTCAACTAACTGGTGGATATTCCTTTATTCCTGAGTATCTTTTCTTCCTTCCCTCAATTACAGGTCATCGTTGTCTGGGTAGGAACAAACAACCATGAAAATACAGCCGAGGAAGTAGCAGGTGGAATCGAGGCCATTGTACAGCTTATCAACACAAGGCAGCCACAGGCCAAAATCATTGTATTGGTATGTGGTCTTTGGGTGGGTGGAGACCTCGGTATCTTAAAGTAAAGGTGAGGTGTCTTATTAGAAATGGAATCAGTCATGAATATAGAGAATCTTTAGGTTGGAAGCAGCTTATGATGCTCCTGAGAAGCTCTTATCTGATATGTGCCTTTGTCTTATGGGTCTCATTATTTCCTAGAACAGCTGTGGGGATTATCTTTTTTCTGCTCATCCTTATTTAGAATTGTAAGTCCTCTTTGTTGCCTAAGGTAGTCTTAGTTTTCTTCTTCCCTTAACTTTAAGTCTTCTGATCCTCTGATAATTTTTTAAATGCATATGACATTTCTTTAGTCCTGAGTTCTCTTTTTTTATAACTGTTTCTTTATTTGATTGCACGGAGTCTTAGTTACGGCATTCAGGATCTTCAATCTTTGTTGCAGCATGAGGGATCTTTTTTTTTTTTTTTGTAAGTTGCAAGCATGTGGGATCTAATTTCCTCACCAGGGATCAAACCCAGGTCCCCAGCATCAGGAGCGTGGAGTCTTAGCCACTGGACCACCAGGGAAGTCCCCTGAGTTCTCTTTTCATTAGACCTGAGTTTAGATTAGCCTAGATCTGTTGTTTTATTCCATTGTTAATATAGTAAAGATGGTGTATTTATCAGGATCTCTGAATTCTTTAAAATATGTCAGAGATTCCATCAGGAAGAAAATAGGTACTTCATAACCTTACCCCTTCAGGAAATGCTACCCTTCGTAGAATTAAAAGCATTGTGTTTATGATCTCAGGGGTAAACAGCTGTCTATTTCAGTGTTAAAGTTTACCTGTAGACATTCTTAGCCAGCTAAAAAGATGTTTTTGAGACATCTGGTATATATTCAGTTTTTAAAAGAGGTAAGTGTTATTAAGGTAGTCATTTGTTCAAAAAAAGTGTGAGAATCACTATGTACGACACACTCTCCTAGGTCCTGAGCGTGTAGAGATGAGTTAGACATAGTCCCTCTCAAGGAGCTGGTGGATGGACATAGCAGGATAAATATGTAAAAGTTGACATCTGAGTTTAGTTTTAAAAAATTCATTGGTCTCCAGACAAATGGAGAAATGAAAGAGAAAGTATTACAGAGAAGAAAGAGAGGAGGAAGAGGAAGGAAGAAAGTAAGGAAATGATCAAAGACTTCTTCATGTATGTGTTTGTTGGGTGAGTGAAGGAGGAGGGTACTGGAAGAATTGAAGGTTATCATGGAATAAAGTTCAGGTCTTGGAGATAGTTAGGATAGTTGGGTACTTGGATAGTTAGGAGAAAGAGGCCACAGTTCCCATGTTAGGAGTTTGGATATTATAACAGAGTTCTGGGGAGCCAGGTCTTGTTTTTTTATTACATGGTATTTAAACTTACTTGTTTAGATCTTGCCTTATTCAAGAAAGGATTACATTGTGGTTAAGAGTCCCAACTCTGAAGTACAGTGGCTGGTACATTGTAGTTGCTTAGGACATATTTGTTGCCTGAATGTTGCTGAATAAATCCTCCATAAATATTCTTTGTTTCAGCCAGGCTTTTGAGTTTGATATATAGTGGTGTTATCTGCAATACTAAAACATTGGAAATAACCTAAATAATCAACTCCATGGGAGAATGATTACACAAGTCATTGAATATAATAGCACTAATCATGTGACAATTACAAGGTCTGTGTGCAAACAAAATTTACAGTATTATTTAAGCGAAAAGTCTGAATACTAAACAGAATGTATATTATATTTGGAATTGCTTGAAAGTGAATATGCAAGTTAGAAAAGAAAGTGAATTTAAAATCGTTGTTACATGGTTAAGGAATTAGGATTCTAATTTTTTGTCTCCTTTAACATTAGCAATTACCACTTACTACAGAGAAAAATCACAGATCACATGGCGCACCCTTGATACATTAAGGGAAATGTTCCACAAAACATAAATGACTTTTCTCATCCTTGCTTGACAGTCCCAGTAGGGATGGTGCTCTGCTTTTGTGGCTTAACGTTTTTATGGCTTCAACTGCTGTGACATTCTCTGAAAGTCAGAACAGCATATGTGTTTGTTGGTTGCTGACCATCCTTCCTAGTTGCTCGTTATATCTCAGCCAAGCTTTGATGTGCCAGCAGTGAGGGCTGCTTTTCTTTATTAACTGTTAGATGCAGAACCTTACACTTTGAACAGTCATATAAACTAGGGTTTAGGATTGACCTCATTTGCACTTAACAGGGATAGAAGGAGATGGATTGGCGTATCATATTCATAGTTCTGTCGCTCTCTTTGGAACAGTACAGTCACACAGCAAATTGAAAATCAAAGCCCAACATTTTGCTGAAAAATTTTAAAGTAGGCATGAATAAGTACTTCCTCTGGGCATAAAACTTTTTTTGTTCTTTTAGTAGAATGCCTACAGAAAATCCATTTTTATGAAATAAGACCTCTTATCAAGTAGGAGAAATAAGTGGCAACATTTTTGCCTAACTTGCTGTTGTGGCATCATGAGCTGTAAACCAGCTAAAAGGTTGGTTGGGGGATTTCTGACAGTTTTATAGTAGAATCAGTTATCTATAAAGGCCATTTCTAGTTTGAGATGATAAAACCTTCTCTTGCCATATAAGAGCCAGCTTTTATTTACTATAGGAGAAGGACAGACACCTGATTTAGCTGTAAAATATATTAGATCATTAACAAGTAAGTTAAAAACGTATTGAGGACACATCTCTCTTTTGTTTATTGTTTTGAACTTTTTGTTTTGTATTGGAATATAGCCGATTAACAGTGTTAACGATAGTTTCAGGTGAATGCCGAAGAAACTCAGCCACACATATACTTGTATCCATTCTCCCCCAAACTCTCCTTCCATCCAGGCTGCCACATATCATTGAGCAGATTTCCCTAATATATATATTTTGGTGGGAGAGTACTGAACATTTGAAATCTTATATGTGTTTTATACTTACAGCACACTTCAAATTATCTTGGATTTGGCCATTTGAAAGTCCCTTTTACCTGGCTGCTGTATGCTTGTGACCATGCCCCATCATTTTGAGGGGGATACTTCTTTACTTTCTGTCATTCAGGATATTCCAAACTCATCTTGTACCTGCCACATCTCTTTTTGTACTACCGGATAGTCCATGGCTCTGATTCATCAAGACAGCACTTGTTCCAGCTCCATTTCTCATGTGTGCCAGTGAGGTTTCAGGTGACATTGATGAATAGATGTGTGTTTGAGCCAGATATTCTAGCTGTATGGTGGACTGTTTGGAGAATGAATTGAAGGGAAGATACTACTGAAGGGAGGAGGGTCAGTCAGGAGATTTTTACATTAATTGAGATGAGTAGTGATAAATAAATAACAATGTTGTTTATAATCAGAAAGAGAATGGATTGGAAAAATACTTAGGACGTAAAAGCTGAGTGATTTAACAATAAATAAACAAGAGTTATGGGATGAGAGACTCAGGGATGTTGAAAGGACAGTTGCCATAGAGAATGTGGAAGGAACTTAGTCTAGGGGAGATGATAAATGGTTTTTGGACATGTTGAGTTGGGAGTGCCTGAGAGACATTCAAGTTTGGTTCTATACCTGGACATTCAATAGGAGTTCTGAAGCTGTGGAAGTGATCTGGGCTAAAGTATGTAGAATGGGAAGAGTACTGGCCAAAGGACAAGACCTTGAGCAATACCAGCAATTAAGAAACAGGAGGAGGAAAAGGAAGCTGGGAAGAAGCCAAGGAGGCACAGTCAGAGAACTTTTTATTAAGATGGGCCTAGTCCAGTGTTTCAGAAATCAAAGGTATAAAAAAATGCTAAATGGAGAGTTCCAGGGATATTTGAAATCACAAGTAAGTAGAGAAAAACAGTGAGTCTTCTCATATTCTTCTCTGCTCTTCCCCAGGGTTTGTTACCTCGAGGTGAGAAGCCCAACCCTTTGAGGCAAAAGAATGCCAAGGTGAACCAGCTCCTCAAGGTTTCCCTGCCGAAGCTTGCCAATGTTCAGCTCCTGGATACAGATGGGGGCTTCGTGCACTCGGACGGTGCCATCTCCTGCCACGACATGTTTGATTTTCTGCATCTCACAGGAGGTGGCTATGCAAAGATCTGCAAACCCCTCCATGAACTGATCATGCAGTTGTTGGAGGAAACACCTGAGGAAAAACAAACCACCATTGCCTGACTGGCTCCCATCAGTGTTACTAGCATCCCAGCCTCCTCAGATCAGTTCTATCACTGGCACTACAGAATCCTTCTCTTTCTTAAGGCACTTTGCATTGTCGAATGTTCCTGAATGTTCCTATCTAGTGTTTGAAGGGGAGGAGGGATTTAAACTGGTCCTGTACATAGAAGGTTTGTTTTACACAGGAGAAAAATTAGCCAAGGAAGATGGTTGTTTAAATTCATTTGAAACCAGAAGGGGACTTTTTAGTTATATGTGTGACACAGTCATTGAATTATCACTGTTTTTCCTAGGACAACATCAAGCCTAAGTACTGAACAAAATGAAGATGCTTGGCCTTTCTTTGTGTGGATTATGTCATATATAATAAGATTAGAATCACACCTACTTGGCTTTAAAACAGATGTTTTTCCAGTTGTTAAAGTTCATTATTTAGTCTTTTTTATTTTGCTTTACTCATACATATTCTCAATGTTGTAGCAACATATAGCATCAGATTGAACGTGCTTGTCATTCAGATATGGGAGATGCTATAGTCAGTAGTGAATTTGTTCCACTCTTAATCCTTCCCATGCTCAGCAGTGAAAAATAGGTTTGGCCCCATCTGGGGGACTCTGTTGAGGGTATTATTTTTATGCTGCTGAATATCATGTCTGGAATAGACCCATGCATGCAGCCTTTCCTCTATTCCCCCTCATCCCCTCTCTTTTTTGGGGGGTCCTTGTTGACATTACAAGCTTTTAACACATTTTTAACCTAGGAGCTCTGTTGCTGGAAGTAGAAGCCCCCAGCCAGTCGCTCTCACGATGGTATTACTGACGTGTAACTCATTCTTGTGCGGTGTTCTGTGCTATAGAGTCTGTGTAGTGCTGTCCATGTTCAGGGTTCTGATTGGTTGGTTTGTTTCTCCCTTAAAACCTGTTAACAGTTTTCCTTCTTTTAGGGGGAAAAAATTGGAACTCTGTTTCCAACTCCATAAGACCTGACTTTTTTTCTTGGCTTAGTTTTTAAATTATCAGTCCAGAAAAATCTGGCCTCTTCTCATGGGGAAACAGTGAAACTGCTCTTCAGAATAAACATTCTACTTGATCACACCTGTTTTAGTAAAAAAAAAAAAGAACTAGGTTTGTGTAACCTTCAGGATTTCTCCTTAATATGTCTTCACCTGTGAATTTCTTTCAAGAGAGCTCTTTGTAATCTTAATGGTTTGATGAGCTACGAGAACTGCCATTTACAAAATAATAGGAGCAGGTGGTTTATTATTTAATATACCAATGGAATATATACAAACTGGATCTACAAATGAATACTTTAAACTGGACCAGGTGGATATTGAAGTAACCCATCCAGATGGGCTCTGCAGAGATTCAGCTTAACTTTCAAGTTCAGTAACTAAGGCATACGTTTCATATTTGGCTTGCAAGGTACATGGCATTGCTGTTGTGTGTTGGAGGGGGATTTGTGGTTTGTGCTAAGAGCCACATCTGATTGAAAGAGATAGAACTTGGGCTGATTTTTTTCTTGTCAAGGCTTTTTCTAGATATTTTGTGGGGTCTTTTTTTTTTTTTTTGGTCTTTTAAAAACAACTTTTGAATGTATCATGTCTTCATTAACAACTGAAAATATATGTGATGTTTACTAAACTTGTTTAGTATATTAAATTTTCCTTTTTATTTTTAGTAGCCCAGGCTCTTGAGTTTTTCAGGACAGATTTTTTGTCTTAGCTGAGGTATAATTCTAGGGAGGAGGATTAATTAAGCCACAGTTTTATGTGTGAAAGACTGTTTCCTCTCCTGGTCTTTTTCTGTTGTCAGAAATGGGAGTACAGTCCAAACCCATCAGGTCACTCCTGCAGCATGTAGTTTTAGCGTCTCTCTCGACTAAGAGTCACATATCCCTTTGTCAGCTGACCTTCAGCACTTTGCTTCTGTGTATAAACCTCGGATGTTACTACATTTTATATTTACCAGAGCTATTCGAGCAATAGTATTTGAACCACTAGTCTTTGAAATAAAAGTCAGCCCCATTGCTAACAGTGCAGATACTGAGTCCACTGTCATTTCTTGCAGCTTTCTTTGCGCTGCTTTAGGCAAGAAGTGTTCATCTGTTTTTCTTCGCTTGACACCCCACTTTGCTGCAGTGACAGAACTTGATGCCTAATCTTTAGATTTCATATATATATATATATAAAATATATATACACACACACACATATATATATATATATGAAGTTTAATGAACTGTCCAAGTGAAATGTCCTAATTGTCCTCGTAATTAAGGAGCCGGTTTTGCAGGCAACCAGCGAGGTGTTTTCCTGTTGGCCTCCCAGCACATTCCCATTCCTTTGCTCACCCATTCCTACTATACTAGATGGCAGCTGGTGATGCCACCGTGAAGGTTTCTGCAGTCCTGTCTTGAGTGTGGCAGGCTGGAAGTGTACTGCCAGAGGTGAGCTGGGGCGTGTTTTGCTCCCCACACATTTCTAGACTGCTACCTACAGGCAGTGTACTGGCTGCCACCTCAAGTCCAGACATATGTCTAAAGCTGAATTTTGTGTCAGTAACCTTAACCCACCGAAACAAATCTTGAGTAGCTCATATCTTGCTCTTAGGAATTCTGTCGTCATTTAAAAGTAATGTTCAACTTTCTTTTCCTTTTTTATTTGTTTAACCTTGTCACTGTTTACAGTTGTATGCTAAAGCCTGAGATATTGTCTGTGCTGTGGTGTATGAGCATTGCCAATTTTATATTTATTGCAGCAAAAAAGAAACTAAAGATTTATGAAAATGAGGAGCATGGCTATGCTCCTAAATCTGTGTGGGTGCATGTGGGAGAAGTGAATTGGGGTCTCTTCAAAGGAGGCTTTTGGGGGTGGGGTCACCCAGGCTTCTCCTTGGTGTTC
Source organism: Cervus canadensis (assembly GCF_019320065.1). NCBI lineage: Eukaryota > Metazoa > Chordata > Mammalia > Artiodactyla > Cervidae > Cervus > Cervus canadensis. The sequence continues at coordinate 24,910,966 of NC_057396.1, forward strand.
CTGCTTGGGGATCACTGCTGCTAGCTGACTGGACCTCCCCAATGGAAGTTTTGTGATTCCGCTTTGGCAAAGTTTCATTAACTAGTAGAACTCATTCTGTTTTAGTGCATATTTCAATATAAATGTAAACATTTCACTCGAACTCACTGTCTTTCGGTCTCCTTTATCATAGCTTGAATTCCAGTGTCAAGAAGAAGGGATGGTTTTTTTCCTAATCACAAGCAATTAGATACTTCGGTCATCTTGTTTCTTTTCTGTGGAACTGAATGTACCAAGCTGACCCTCATCACGTATCTTCTCGGGGGTGTAGAATGGTCAGCGGGGTGGAATGAGCAGATAGAAGGAATCTTAAGTAGATAAATGGAAATAACTGTCAAATAAAATGTTTCAGATTTGTTAGTACTATCTGGTAGTTAAAAACAATTAACTCTAAAAATTATTAAATTGACCTCTTGATGCTTTTTCTGATTTCATTCTTTAGAATTTTATTCACGTTAACTGCCCCAGCTTCCATGGTTTCTCCTTTCCTCCCGCTAGTAATCACCAGTTTTTCTTTTTTACACTTTGGCATATTTCTTTATTGTTGCCCCCAGCTTGAACTTAAGTGTTTCAGATTAATTGAACTATTCTGAGTTTCTGTGTCATCTAGGGAGACAAGCTTCAAGATAATATTTCCCATATATTAACCACCTAAGCACTTTAGGTGGGTGCATTCCCACTTTACTGTTTGGCCTGGGAGAGTTTTCTGTCCTGTCAGAGATGAGTCATCTAAGTGCTTGAGCTGGGCTTTGAACCCCACTTTGCCTGACTTCAAAGTCCTTGCCCTTGGATTACTCATTCAACCTGGGGTATCTTTTTAGCTCTGGAGTCTGATTCACAGTTCATGACAGACGGATTCCTAGTTTAAGTGCATTCCCTTAATGCACTTGTTAAGTGCATTAACTAGGCTATCTTGTTTCCCACCTTAAAAACCAACAGTAGATTTAAATTGTGTTTATGGAGCTAAGCATTTCTAGTGGTCCATGTGAAGGGGTTCAAAGACTACCTGGCTACTCTATGAACATGTCAGTAAGTTCAGATTGGCAGGAGGACATTACTTGGAAGAGTTAAGTGAAATAAGATTTAAAATCTAAAGAAAGGTGTCCCTGGTAGTCCAGTGGTTAAGACTCTGTCTTGTAATGCACAAGACACTGGCTCGATCCCTGGTCCAGGAAGATCCCACATGCCTCAAAGCTACTAAACCTGTGCCCCTCAACTACCGAGCCCACGTTCTAGAGCACAGGAGCCAGCTGAGCCCCTGTGCCTGCTGAAGCCCACTAGCCTTAGAGCCTGTGCTCCGCAACAGGAGAAACCACCACCACGTGACGCCCTCCCACCGCACTTGCCAAAACTAGAGAAAACTCGGGTGCGGCAACGAAGACCCAGCACAGCCAATCAATAAATATTTTTGGAAAAATTTAAGGGAGGCCTTCCCTTGTGGTCCAGTGGTTAAGAATCTGCCTGCCAATGCAGGGGACACAGATTCCCAGGGTCAGGAAGATCTCCCATGCCTTGAGGCAGCTATGCCCGTGCACCAGGACTATTGAATCCGTGTTCTAGTACCTGGGGGCCGCAACTACAGAAGCTCAGGTGCCCTGGGGCCCATGTTCCACAAGAGGAGCCACCACAATGAGAAGCAAACTGGAGAGTGGCCCTCCACTCTCCTCAACTAGAGAAAGCCCTCTCGCTGCAACTTAGGCCCAGCACAGTCAATGAACAAGTTCATTAAAAATTCTACAGGATACAAAAGTGAAGTACAGCCAGTGATAAATGGCAGAATGATTAGGAGTTTCCTGGTGGTCCAGTGGTTAAGACATCGTGCTTCCATTGGAGAGGGCACAGGTTCATCCCTGTTTGGGGAAGTAAGATCTCATGCTGCCCGGCATGGCCCCCCACACAAATTTTTTTAATAAGTAATACAATAGGAGTTGCTAGCTTCCACATGCTGAGGGATGGGATGGGGACCACAATTGCAGGTGAAGATACAGAATGAGAGTTCATATGAGACCAGACAGCGCAGCTGCCTCCCTTGAAGTCCACTGTTGAACTGGTACAGTGCGGGTGTATGCTGTGGACCACCTCTCCTGACTGGGTGAGTGGCCTGTCTAACAGGGTGGCTGCTGAGTGACAGCGTGGACACAGTTCTTCATCACCCTCGCCTCCCCAGGTACTACCTGCTAACACGTCTGCCCCAAGCACTACCTCTTAAGAGCTGTGTGACCAGAACAGGGGTCACTTAGCTGGCCCTTTGGGGCCTATCCAGTGACTAACACCACCAGCCATGCCAGCGATGATTACAGCAAACTGATAAGCCAATATGGTGTTTCTTAGCAACTGAAAGTTTCTATGTTTTTTGTAACATTCACTTTGTTACTTCTAACCAATATTGTGAGGCTACAATATTGAAATGATTTACTCCTACAAAGGGATAAATATGGAGATACTAAGCTGAGGTGTTTTTCTCTCCTTTGTCTCCCCCATCACCATCTAATCAAACCACCTTCCTCTCCACCCACCCCCTAGAGGCACTACCTTTTGAGTTGCTTACAGGTTCTTCTTAAATCACAGCAGTGCAAGCCGTGGAGGCCTGAGGCTTTGTTGATGGTGTCATAAAGACCCCAGTGAACCTTTTCAGAGGCCCAGAAGTGGGAGAGAGGGTAGTGTGGGGGAAGGGGAAGCTCCCTCACCAGCATATACTTCGGAAAGGAGCCAGCAAGGGAATCCATCCTTGTTTTCCTCCAGCCACGTCATAGCTGCCTCAAGGCATGTGGAATCTTGTGGAATCTTTCTGACCCTGGGAATCCGTGTCCCCGCATTGGCAGGCAGATTTGCTAACCACTGAACCATTTGTTTGTTTATTTTTGGCTGTGCTGGGTCCTCATTGCTTTCTGTAGTTGTGGTTTGTTTGTTGCGGTGCACGGTCTTCTCATTGCGATGGTGTCTGTTGTTGCAGAGCACAGGCTCTAGGCGCGGGGGCTTCCACAGTTGCCACTTGCAGACTCTCGGGCACTAGAGCACAGGCTCAATTGTGGTACGTGGGGTTAGTTGCTCCACGGCATGTGGGATCTTCCCAGAACAGGGATTGAATCTGCATTCCCTGCATTGACCGGTGGATTCTTACCCCCTGTGCCACCAGGGAAGTCCAGCTACATAGCCACAAAGACCTTAAATGTTTGTTAAACACATAGTCTGTCTTTGACCTCATTTTATGCTTTGCCTCTTGCTTATTTGCTGACTTATTTTAGCTTAACTAATGACATCAAAAATATGTATGTATCAAAAAAACATTTTATACACTGATAAAGCTTTGATAGCACCCCTGTCAAAAGTAAATGACACATCAGTGTACTGCAGCATATTCTTTGATAAGCACTGATAGTCCCAGTTATTAAATGTAACATCCAATGTGCTTCATGACCTGGTCCTCTTCAGTACATGTCCTCCCACCACTTTGAACTTTTAAGTCAATAGCTTTGAACTTTTGAGTCTATGCCTTTGCCCAAAGTTGAGACTCTGTCTGGAATATGCTCCTGCCACTTTTGCTAAGCTAGCTCCTTGTGGTTTAGTTGCTAAATCATGTCTGGCTCTTTACAACCCCATGAACTGTAGCCCACCAGGCAGGCTCCTTTGCCCATGGGATTTTTCAGTCAAGCATACTAGAGGGGGTTGCCATTCCCCCTCCAGGGGATCTTCCTGACCCAGGAATCAAACCCACATCTCCTGCATTGGCAGGCAGATTCTTTACTGCTGAGCCACTAGGAAAGCTCCCGGCTAGTTCCTACTCATCTTTTAAAAATCCCTGAGATTCCTGTAATGTATCTGATTTCTTCTATTTCCAGCTCCCATCTGTATTACGTGTCTCATCTCTGAATTCTCATAATATGTTTTATAAATCTTTTATCATTGCATTTACCACTTTTCTGCACTGCTAGATATGAATTCCTTATGAACAGAAAATGTGTTTTAAGTATCTTTGTGTTCACAGCACCTAGTTTAGTGACTAGTACAAATCAGGCACTGAATGAATGAATAGGAGATTGAATTATTTCTTCATGATCATCAAACCAGTAACAACCAGAATTAAAACTGGAATACAAATCTTTTGACTTCATTTCGTGTTCTTTCAATAGTATCTTGCTGCTGCTTTTAAGAAACAATAGAAAAAAAAGAAACAATAGACATTATTCCAGCTAGTGATAAATTCACTTAAGAACAACAAAAACAAACAAACAAAAAAGAACAATAAAAACAGGAAGAGGTATATACTACCTATTACAATAAATCTTGAGACATTTTCTGGAGTTGTTTGATTATAGCTAGATGGAATTGTGAAAAGATATATGGACTCCAGTATTCATAGCAGCATCATTTACAGTTGCCAAGATGTGGAAGCAACAAATGAATAGATAAAAAAGATGTGGTATTATATATACAATGAAATACCACTCAGTCCTAAAAAAGGAATGAAATTTTGCCATTTGCAGCAATATGGATGGACTTGGAGAGTATCATGCTAAGTGAATTAAGTCAGAGAAAGACAAATATTGTATATCACTTATATGTGAAATCTAAAAAATACAACTGGTGAATATAACAAAAAGTAAAAGCAGATTCACAGATATAGAGAACAAATTAACGGTTATTAGTGGGGAGAAGGAAGGGGGGCAATGCAGGGCTAGGGAATTTAGAGGTACAAACTATTATGTGTAAAAGAAGCTACAAGGATATATTGTACAACATGGGAAATATAGCTAATATTTTATAATAACTATAAATGGAGTATAACCGTTAAAAATTGTGAATCACTGTATTGGACACCTGTAACACATCATATTTTCATTGTTGTTCAGTCTCTTAAGTCGTGTCTGACTCTGTGAACTCATGGACTGCAGCATGCCAGGCGCCTCTGTCCTCCACTGTCTCCTGGAGTTTGGTCAAATTCATGTCCTTTGTCATGATGCTATCTAACCATCTCATCCTCTTCCATCCCCTTTTCCTTTTGCCTTCAATCTTTCCCAGCATCAAGGTCTTTTCCAATGAGTCACCTCTTTGTATCAGCTTGCCAAAGGATTGGAGCTTCAGCTTCAGTATCATATAATATTGTATATCAGTATAATACAAGCACATTTCAATGAAAAATTAAAAAAAAACTAAATGGAATTAATACATTTTTTCTTCTTCTGACTATGCCACACAACATGTGGGATCTTAGTTCCCCTACCAGGGATCGAACTTGTGCTCCCTGCAGCAGAAGTACGGAGTCTTAGCCACTGGACCACCAGGGATGTCTCCATAAAGATTGTTTTTATAGGAAAAATGAAACTAGAAGAAAAAGGTAGATTGGTTCAGAGGAACAAAGGTATCATGAATAAGAAAATCACTTTTGTGAAGGCTCCAGGGACCAATGAAATAATAGAAGCAGCTATGGTGTCCCAGCCAGAATGTAAAGAGAGGGAATCCGTCCTATGAAGAACAATTTGGGAGCTGCATGCAATCTTTAGATACAGACAGAAGTGAAATGTTCTTTAGTTGCATTTTCTGATTTCTTAGCCAGAGACCCAGGCTTTCTTGAAATAGCATGACAGCTGGCTCAATTTTATCGGTGATCTTTGGAGACATGGATTTGAGTTGGTCAATTATTCATCTGCTTGTTTTCAGCAACCTGATGACCAGACTCATTTCCTGGAAGGAAAGCTCTGAGGTTTCATTCCATCACATGGTCACAGGGAACCTGATGCAGGGCCTGAACTCATTGTGCACATTTCCCCATCAGAATGGTGAAAGCCCAGGTTTAGGAAATGCAAAGAGGCTGATGTGTCTCTGGCAGAAGGCCCTGCTCACACAATCAAAGCTGCTTTCCCTTGACTCTCCTCCTATTCTTTAGACAATAGTTTAGGATGATGAACGCAGTCGAGTCCAGCTCCACTGTGTGGCGTTTGTGCATGATAGAGATGAGAGGTAGATACTGAAGGCTCAGAGAGTGTAATTTGTCTAAGATGGACAATGCAGGGAGTTAAACATAGAACTTTATATCATCAAAGTCCTTGCTTTTCCCACAACACCATGAAGCTGTGGGACAGGTCTGAGCCCTTATCCCCAGGACAGAGTTAATACTGTATTTTTACCTGATTCCTAATCTGATGTGCACCGTCTTTTTATAGTCCTTGAAGGAGAGAGAAACAGACAGGAAGGCAGCCCTGGGAAAGAACAGAAATTGCATGATAGTGAAAGTTGTTCAGTTGTGTCTGACTCTTTGTGACCCCACGGACTGTAGCCTGCCAGGCTCCTTTGTCCATGGGATTCTCCAGGCAAGGATACTGGAGTGGGTAGCCTTTCCCTTCTCTGGGGGATCTTCCCAATCCAGGGATCAAACCCAGGTCTCCTGCATTGCAGGCAGATTCTTTACTGTCTGAGCCACCAGGGAAACCTGATAGAAAGAAGAGCCATATACTCTTGTTTCTAGGACTGCCTGTATCCAGGATGATTCTATCAGAGTTCTGAGTAGATAAACTGAGCCCTTTCTATAGTCACAATGGAAATAGGGAAATTGAAGTTCGTTTCCTTCAGGAGGGTTGGTTTTGCAACTTTTTCTTCTGGGTTAAAGTTATACCATTACTTTATTCTAAAGTCTGATGCGATTCTGCCACCTACCCACAGGGACGGCCACCACCTACCTCTAGATTCCTCAATTATTTGATAGAATTCAGCTGATCCATTTACTGGGCTTCCTACAGCATCCTGCTCTTGGTGAATCTTAAGGTCGTTTTAACAATACCCTTGAGCCAGCCGAAGTTTCCTCCCTGTCCTCTTGCTCCAAACTTTGAAAATCCTGTGACAGACAATGGAGCTGGACTCGTGGAAAGCTGGGGACCTGGTCAGCTGCCTGGTGAAGGGTCCCATTTCCCAGGTCCTTTCTACATTCAGGCTGAGAAGTACGGCCCACAGGGAAATGAAAGTCTTCCAGCCTTGTGACCCCACCCTGCCTCCCTTCATCACCAGGGCTGGGGTTGGGCTTTTTATAAAACACGGCAGAGAATGCAGTGGCTGGACCTATACAGAAGGTCAGGGGGTCTTGCCCTCAGGACTTGATGTCTCTTTGCACTCCGAAGTCTGGCTTTGAGACCCAGTACTGCCCTTCTTTTATGCTGACTGCTGCAGCCAACAAAAAAAAAGTCTTCTCTCTTCACTCAGGGCTGCCAGACGTCAGAAAGGACCTATTCATAACAAGCTTGTGCTGACTCTCCCCCACCCCCACCTCCAACCCTCCTACCAGCCATGGGTGGGGCAGAAGCGCTGAGGAAAGTTCTGCAGACCTGAGAACAGCGAGAAAATACAGGGCTGCTCCCCGCCTCCACCCCCAACCTTGTCTCAACGCTCAAGCCCTGGAGACCTTGAAAAAGGGAAGACTCCCTTCTGGGTTTATTTGAATAGATTTCTCCCAAGATGTTGCCCAGAGAAAGGGAGGAAACAGGAATATTGATTGGCCAAGGTTGTTTGGCCCCCAGGGCAGTAGTTCTCAAAATTTATTGTGCATAGCAAACTTCTGGAGTGCTTCTTAAAATGCACATTCCTGAGTTCCATCTCTTGCTGTTGTTGTTCAGTCACTCAGCCATGTCTCTGCAACCCCATGGACTGCAGCACTTCATGTTTCCCTGTCCTTCACTATGAGTCAGTGGTGCCATCCAACCATCTCATCCTCTGTCGCCCCCTTCTCCTCCTGTCCTCCTCCACCTCTAGAAGCTGGGACTCAAGAAGTGTATGTAGGGACTTCCCTGGTGGTCCAGTGGCTAAGACTCTGCTCATAATGCAGGAGGCCTGGGTTTGAGCCCTGGTCTGGAAACTAGATCCCACGTACTGCAACTAAAAGATTCTGTATGCTGCAATGAAGACTGAAGATCCCACGTGCTGCAACTAAGACTTGGCACAGCCAAATAAATAAATATTAAAAAAAAAAATACTGTATGTAGGGTCTCTGTGTGCATTTTAAAAGGCTGAGGGGCACATTGTGCCCCCAAACCTGAGGCAGAGTTGGGACATTTCTCCCCATCCCAAGCACAGTTCAGTTCAGTTCAGTTGCTCAATCCTGTCCGACAGTTTGCAACCCCATGGACTGCAGCATGCCAGGCTTCCCTGTCCATCACCAACTCCCAGAAATTGCTCAACTCATGTCCATTGAGTCGGTGATGCTATCCAACCATCTCATCCTCTGTCATTCCCTTCTCTTCCCGCCTTCAATCTTTCCCAGCATCAGGGTCTTTTCCAATGAGTCAGTTCTTCACTTCAGGTGGCCAAAGCATTGGAGTTTCAGCTTCAGCATCAGTCCTTCCAATGAATATTCAGGACTGATTTCCTTTAGGATGGGCTAGTTTGATCTCCTTGCAGTCCAAGGGACTCTCAAGAGTCTTTCTTCTCCAACACCACAGTTCAAAAGCATCAATCAGTCGGCGCTCCGCTTTCTTTATCACCCAACTCTCACATCCATACATAACTACTGGAAAAACCATAGCTTTGACTAGACGGACCTTTGTCGGCGAAGTGATGTCTCTGCTTTTTAACATGCTTTCTAGGTTGGTCATGGCTTTTCTTCCAAGGAGCAAGTGTCTTTTAATTTCATGGCTGCAGTCACCATCCGTAGTGTTTTTGGAGCCCGAGAAATGTCTCTCATTGCTTCCCCAAGCACAGCCTGGGCTTATTCAATACGGCTGCAGCACCAACCAGCCTGTGGCAAAGATGCTCTGGTCCTCAACTTGTGATCCTCACAGCACCCAGGAAATTTCCTAGCAGAGGTAGACCAGTTAAGTCACATCAGGCTCAGTGGGGAGCTCAAGCTCAGGGTGACAGTATTTCTTAGAGTCCCAGATTTCCTGGGGGGCCAGGGGGTTTGCAATGAGAGGAAAGGTGAAGCCTGGTTGGGATAGGAAATCTACACTGACTCTCCACACTGGGCAGTGAACAGCAAGTAGCCAGGAGCTACTCTTTAGTTGCAGTGCCCAGGCTTTTCACTGTGGTGGCTTCTCGTTGAAGGGCATGGGAGCACGTGGGCTGCGATAGTTGCAGCTCCCAGGCTCTAGAGTGTGGGGCTCAGTAGGTATGATGCACGGGCTAATTACCCTGAGGCATGTGTAATCTTCCCGGACCAGGGATTGAACCTGTAACCCCTGCATTGGTAGGCAGATTCTTAACCAGTGGACCACCAGGGAAGTCTACCTTTCTATTGACTTAAAAAATAGTCACAACCTAAAAGTTGAGAGTTATGTTTTATTTGGAGGAAATTTTTAGGACTTAAACCAGGGAGGCAGTACCTCAAGTAATCCTGAGAGAACTGCTTCAAGGAGGCGAGTGGACGAGCCAGGTTATATAGAAGCTTTGCAACCAACAGTAGGTAGTCTGAACATCAAAAGATTATTTTTACTTATTTATTTTAATTGGATAGATTATTGTCAATTAAAGAAAACCAGACATCCAGAGTTAAGGAATTCAGTGCTTTTCTGTGTATGGGAAGATGCATACACATCTTTGGGCTCATTGCTTTCATATGCATCTCAGCTATCTGGGGCCAGTATTCTGCATTTTTCACATCCTCGATTCCTCAGGATGCTTTTGAATTGTGGTGTTGGAGAATACTCTTGAGAGTCCCTTGGACTGCAAGGAGATCCAACCAGTCCATCCTAAAGGAAATCAGTCCTGAATATTCATTGGCAGGACTGATGCTGAAGCTGAAACTCCAATACTTTGGCCACCTGAAGTGAAGAACTGACTCATTGGAAAAGACCCTGATGCTGGGAAAGATTGAAGGCAGGAGGAGGATGAGATGGTTGGATGGCATCACCGACTCGATGAACATGAGTTTGAGCAATCTCTGGGAGTCAGTGATGGACAGGGAAGCCTGGCATGCTGCAGTCCATGGGCTTGCAAAGAGTCAGACATGACTGAGCAACTGAACCGAACTGAACTGACTGAAATTACTCAGTGCTCACTGTGGAGAGTGGCTGCAGCCTGAGGGCTGCCTAATCGTGCAGGGGTTCTTCTTCTTGAGTGCCCTTATGGCTCAGGAATTAACTTTTGGAGGTCCTGAATTGCTGATCACTATGGCATCCTTGTTTACTGACATGACAGGAAATATTCCATTTCTCATTTCTTTCTTTCCTTCTTTCTTTTTGGTACTTGTCTATATGCTGGAATTAGAGGGAAATGACATGTTATTTAAAAGGCCACCTGTAGTTCAGAGATGTGTGTGTGAATTGCTCAGTCGTGTCTGACTCTTTGTGACCCATAGACTATAGCCTCCCAAGCTTCTCTGTCTGGAATTCTCTGGCAAGAATACTGGAGTGGGTTGCCATTCCCTTCTCCAGGGGATTTTTTCAATCTAGAGATCAAACTCAGATCTCCCACACTGCAGGCAAATTCTTTACCACGCGAGCTACCTGGGAAGCCTGTAATTCAAAGATACTCATTACTAAATTTCATGCATTTGTCAATGTTTTTCTATGTATTTGGAAAACTTACTGCTTATATAGGGTCATACCCTGAATTCTTTGCTTGCATATTCCTAAAAGTCTTAGGTGTCACTTTCCATGGCTTCATGATAATAGTGCACTTAACCACTCCTTCATTGTGGACATTAAAACTGTTTCCTTTATGCTCTATGTAAGTATCACAGTGATAAGCATATTTGCCCACACAATTTTTTATCTGTATTTCTTATTTCCTTAGAATAGTGCCCCAGAAGTGGAATTACTGGGTCAAAGAGTGTAAAGCTCTTTAAGCTTCTTAAGATATGGTGCAAAAATAATTTGTAGAAAAGGTTTCACTAATTTACAAAGTCACTATCTTTCAATGAGCTTTGTAGCTGCCTCATCAGAGAGAAAGGCAAGCTTTGAAAGCATCCTTGAAGCTATGTGGCCGCTGCAGGGAGGCGAGAGGGTTCCTCTAGCGGTTCTGTCTGGGCTCCCCCTCCGCGGGCACTTTCCTAGTTCTTAGAAATTTTTCTTTTCTTAGGATCATTGGGAGAAAAAAAAAAGGCCCAGGAGTGTTAGTGGTAATGGCAGCGTTGAAGGGGTGAGGGTAATCCTTATGTTTGAGAAAGAGAATTTGTCAGCGAGAATTCAATTCTTGGAGATCCTTCACGGAGCCATCCATCTAATCCAAAGTGACCTTTCAGAGACGGGAAAGATAATGAAAGAGGAGGCGGCAACAGGATACGAGCGGGAGAAGCCTCCAGCTGGAAAGCGGCGGCCCCTTTAAGACCCAATTCGAGGCCTGGCCCTTTAAATCCGTGTCAGTTTCCCCTGACGTCAGCGGGCGGGCCGGCAGTTCAGCTGTTTACCGCCCAGCGGCGTCGCTCACTCCCCGGAGTTCTGAGCGCCGAAGCCGCCGCGTCTGCCCGCCCTTAAAGGGCCGGCGCCCGGGAGAACTGGCGGCGCCGCGCGGCGTCGGGTCGCTACCTCCTATCACGCCCCTCACCCTCAGACTCTCCGCCCCTTCGCGGCCGGCCTGGCCACCGGTTTCCCCTCCCTCCCTCGCTTCCCCCTTTCCCCTGCGGCGTCTCCAGGCTCCCAGCAACCAGCCGCCTCCCGGCTGTCACATCCCCGGCGGGCGCCCACCGAGTCTCCCGGCCGTGCTCGGCCCCTGGCGAGCTGGGGCCCCTTCCTGAGGCCCGTCACCTTTCCCCCGGCCCTCCCGCCCCCGGCCGCCCCGTCCCCTCCCTGGTCCCTGAGAGCGCGTCTGCGGCTCCAGGGAGGGGACGCTTCCTAATCTCAGGCCGGGGTTAAAGTTCTGGTCCTGGTGAGATGCTGGAAGCTGCGGCCCAAGCCCCAACCCGCCCTGGAGGTGTCCTGTCGCTTGCCGCCGCCGCCGCCGCTGCCGCCGCCACTGCCACCCTGCCGGGGCCATGTTCGCCCTGGGCTTGCCCTTCTTGGCTCTCTTGGTGGCCTCGGTCGAGAGCCATCTGGGAGTTCTGGGGCCTAAGAACGTCTCGCAGAAAGACGCGGAGTTTGAGCGCACCTACGTGGATGAGGTCAACAGCGAGCTGGTCAACATCTACACCTTCAACCACACCGTGACCCGCAACCGGGTGAGGGAAGGGGCTGGGCTCCGGGCTGGTGGCGAGTGGGGCGAGTCAGCCGACCAGGGCTCTGTCAGTTCCCAAGAACAGCTGCCCCCCTGGGTTTTCCAGAACCACACTGGACCCTTTTGCCAGTAGTTTCCTCCTGTGCTGGGGATGTTTGTTCTGAAGCTACCCCTTGACGGGTTTCTGAAGTTGCCTCATTCCCCCCTTCTCTTTTTGATCACTTCCTTTCCATCAGCTATAGTCTGAGCAGGACTGGCCTTGCTCCCTATCCAACACCCAGAATCTTGACAGTGTTGTGGGTCTGGGAGCAAGGAAGCAGATATGCTACTGGGCTTGGCCCAGAAAACCCCAGGAGGATGAGAGTGGCCCAAGCTGAAATCCTCTGCCTAGCGGTTGGGGGTTGCTTATGGCTGAGACTCCCTGGGGAAATGAATGCAGGACTTTCCAGGCTGCTGTTAACTGCTGGGACCTTCCCAGCCTTCATCCTCCCTTGGAAAGCCAGATGGCCTTGAAAGTTGAAGGTGGTGGGGATGCAGCCAACCCCAGGGTGGGTGGGAGGGGAGAGGGAGTTTGCCTACCATGGAGAAACTTCCCCACTCTGCTTTCTCTTTCATTTCCTCCCCACCTGTGAGCTAGGGGCATAGCTGGGTCTGGGAAATTCAGACCCAAGGTGGGGCTGAAATTGGGAGCTCTTTCCCCAGCCTGGCTGATGGTCTCTGACTCAGCTCTCACCAGGACCGAATTTACTAAGAAGTAGTGGAGTTCAGAATGGGAATCTGTTTTTTTTTCCAGAATAGGGAGATATTAGGTTTCGACGGCAGGCCAGGATCTGCCTTCAGTGCTTGGTTCTCTGAAGTTTGATCTCATCCAGCTTGGAATCCTGTCTCTGTTTGCCCCCATATGTGAGGTTACTCATATGTGGGGTTACCCTGAGGGACCTCTACCCCTCAGGGGAGTGCTGCCCTGAGTTTGGGTTTCAGCAACCCAATAACAAGCATTCCCAAGATTCATTTAATTTTATTCTTTTTCTTTAAGCTCTGAGTGTCCTATATCCTTTCCTTCATAGTGCCAAGAGTGGCAATGTCTTCATTTGATAGAGGGGGTAAGGTGAGGCTCAGAGATGTGAAGTGACTTTTCCACAGCCCTGACCCTTGGTCAAAGCTGAGGATAGAAGTTGGCCTTCTTGGCTTTCAACAAGTCCTGTTTCCCCACCTCCCTGTGTGTGGCCTCTGGCCACCAGATGAGTTGTGGACTAGCAGTTTTCCTGACTCACAAGGGAGGAGGCTGCAGAGCACTCTTGCTCTCCTGTGTCCCTCCACATGCACATTTGTGTGTACACGCATGTGTGTGCGGGCGCATGTGCATGCCGTGAACTTTTACAGAAGTGGGGTATCCTGGGGGATACCCCAGGTCTCCATTGTGATTCCTGTCCTCTCTTCTAAGTCCCTCCTGGACCCTGGGGGCTGCTCTGGCAGAAGCAGTGTGTGTGTGTGTGTGTGTGTGTGTGTTAGTTGCTCAGTCGTGTCCAACTCTTTGCGACCCTGTGGACTGTAGTGCACCAGGCTCCTCTGTCCATGGGATTCTCCAGGCAAGAATACTGGAGTGGGGTGCCATTAGGTATCTCCCCAGCCTAACCCGGATGGGAAAGCACAGAGTGGTCTGCCGAGCGAGGGCAGAGCTCGTGGTCTCTGGAGCCATATGTTCTCTGTGACGGGATTAGAACCACCATGGGCTTGACCAAGGGGCATTTCCATGTCCTCCTGTAGACGGAAGGTGTGAGAGTGTCCGTGAATGTCCTAAACAAGCAGAAGGGCGCTCCTTTGCTGTTTGTGGTCCGCCAGAAGGAGGCGGTGGTGTCCTTCCAGGTGCCCCTGATCCTCCGAGGGATGTGAGTAGGACCTGGGCGTGGGGTGCGGGGTGGGGGTGGGTCTTCTCAGGCCAGGCCTTGATCAGAACCTCCCCCAGACCCTTGTCCAGAGCCTCTGACCACCCTGGCACCCCTCTGTTTCTCCTCCCAATCCCCTAAGACAGGAGGCTGGTCAACAGCAAGAGGGCCAAGCCATCCGACCGGGAGCGGGGGTGGGGTAGGGAGGCGGTGGGACCAGGGTGGAGGAATTGAGGGCCGTGCTCCCCTGGAGCGGCAGGGCCACAGTCACGTCCTGACTCTGCCTCGGGCCACAGGTTCCAGCGCAAGTACCTCTACCAAAAGGTGGAGCGAACGCTGTGTCAGCCCCCCACCAAGAATGAGTCCGAGGTCCAGTTCTTCTACGTGGATGTGTCCACCCTGTCACCAGTTAACACCACATACCAGCTCCGCGTCAGCCGAATGGATGACTTCGTGCTCAGGTCTGCAGGGGAGAGAGAGGGGGCGTGCGGGACTGTCCTTCCCAAGCTCTGGGAGTGATGGTATTGGGGGGCTCTTCTCTGCCCCACAGGACCGGGGAGCCGTTCAGCTTCAACACCACAGCAGCGCAGCCCCAGGTAAGACCTCCCCATCTACTGCCTCTCAAGGGGAGAAATGGGGAGGCTTAAACTTGGGGGGTGGGGGTGGCCAGCAGTCTTTGCAAGGAGTTTCAGGTTGGCTGTACTCTCCATGGAGAACTCTACAGAGACGGGAGCCCTGGCCCCAAGTTGGTGGGGAACAGACGGCCTGGGGAGCACAGAGACATGGGGTTGGACAGCCATCTCTCCTACTGGCCTCTTGGGCACTGTCCTGCATACCCAGCTGAGGTTGAGCGGAGCGGTGTGTGGGAAATGGGGCTGCCGCTTGTGGTCAGGGCTTCTCTCTCCAGAGAGTCTCCACTGCCCGACCCCGGGAGGATTCACACCCTTCCCTTCTAGAGGGGCAGAGAAAGCATCCTCATGGGATGGGGCTCTCCCCGCCCTCCCTGTGCCCTCAGTACTTCAAGTATGAGTTCCCCGAAGGAGTGGACTCGGTCATTGTCAAGGTGGCCTCCAACACGGCCTTCCCCTGCTCAGTGATCTCCATCCAGGATGTGCTGGTGAGTCAGCGGCCCTTTCACGCCCCGCCGGTGGCCGGGCTGCTGAAGAGGGGGGACGGGGCCCAGGACCCTGTCCATTCATCTCTGCCCTCCTCCCCCTGCAGTGTCCTGTGTATGACCTGGACAACAACGTAGCCTTCATCGGCATGTATCAGACGATGACCAAGAAGGCAGCCATCACCGTGCAGGTAGGAAATGCACCTGGCCCCTTGGGGGATGCGGCCAGGTGATTAGCCTTCCTCAACCTTGCTGCTTTGCCCCTGCCCCATTCCTAACCCGCCAAAGGACTCAGTCTTGGTGTGCCAGTCCCCAAGACTTTGGGTCCCCTGGTATTTGCAAGCATTGAATCTCAATCCCAGTTGCCATTGGGGACAGGAAAGAGCAAAGTACCCTTTTTGGCTACCATATCTGCCCTGTTCCCCGCAACTGGCTAGTGATGAGAGCTGCTCTTGGCAAAGGCTAAAACCTGTGCTGGAGCCAGGGAGGGAGAGGCATATGTTCACCTCATGACATCTAGTCGTGCAGCTGATGGAGGCACTGTGATCCCTCCACTTTTTCTCCTGACTGATGCTCAAACTGTAATAGGGCCCCCATGCCTTCCACGATGGTGGGCATACCCACATTTGCTCACCTGGCAATAGTGTAGGTGCAGGATTTGGGCTCTGAAGTCAGATGATCCTGGCTGTATCACTTACTGGCACCAAGGTAAAGTCCAACAGGGATAATGATAGTACCTACTCATGAGGATCTTTGTGAGGATTAAGTAAAATAATATATATGCCAAGTGTTTAGCATAGCGTCTGTTCAGAAGAGGGTGGGGATGGTGATGACAAATGGTGATTATGATGTGATGACAACAGTGGTCATCATACCACCATCGTCGTCACCATCGTCACCATCATCACCGTCATCATCCTGCAGCGTAAGGACTTCCCCAGCAACAGCTTTTACGTGGTGGTGGTGGTGAAAACTGAAGACCAGGCCTGTGGGGGCTCCCTGCCTTTCTACCCCTTTATAGAAGGTACATTTTGTGCCCTGGGCCTGGCTGGGGGTGGAGAGGGCTTGGGCTCTTCCTGGGAAGTATTAGAGCCTGCATGGCTGGTGGATCTGATGGGATATAGGTTTTTGGCCCTAGACTCGTCCAGGCCTGATCCCACCAACTCTACCCAAGCTCCAGGCAGATGCTTGCCATTTTGACATTTTACTTCCAGATGAACCGGTCGATCAAGGGCACCGCCAGAAAACCCTGTCCGTGCTGGTCTCGAGAGCAGTCACGTGTGAGTGTGGGTGGCTGAGTGGGGATGGCCTGGGCTCTGGCTCCTCTTTCAGGCCTGGGGTAGGGAGTGTTTTCTGAATGGGACGGGTGAGGAGGACCTACCCGAGCAGGCTGACAGGGTAGGAAGAAGGAGTGTTCTTGGCAGACTTCATGATGGGAGCGCAGTGAGTGCCAGTGTAATGCACTTCGGAGCATCCATGAGTGAAGAGATTGCGGCACTGAGTTCTAGATCTGTGTCTGCCTTTATAGGCAGGGTAATCTCACTGAGCCTCAGTTTCCCCATCTCTGTAACAGGAGTACTAGAATCTGTTAGCCTCTGTTAGTCTCACTAAGTCGGTTCAGCAAAATTGGTCAGTCCTACAAAATTGGTAGGAAACTTCCCTGTCCTTTAGTCAGGCTCAATAAATATTTACTGAGTGACTGAATAGAGCCCTTTGTAAAGTGGAATGTATAAGATAAACATAAAAGATCGTGACGGGAGGGGAAAGAAGCTGCCTCTCCGATGCAGAGTCCTTACTCGGCACGTTGGTCTCAAGCCCCTTCTACCTGCCCACTGCTGGTGCTCCACCTGTGGTCCTTAGGGGGCCCCTGCCTAGAGCTTGCTGCCCTGTAGGGTGCCAAGGGCTGTGAGGAGCCCAGGACGGTCTCTGCGGGAGGTCTGGGCGGAGAAGGCCTCCTAGGGGACGCAGCGCCTCAGCTGTGCTTTGAAGATTAAGGAGAAAGAATGAGAAGAGAAAGTTCTAGCAGAGGGAGGTGCATGAGCAGACAGGAGCCATGTCTGGTGTATCGTCTGCACCGGCTGGGCCATTCCACTGTGGAGAGATGTGGGAGAGATGAGGCTGGGCCCCGTGTGCCGGATGGGAAGGCTTGGAAAGCGTTGGTCTGTTTTCCTGCCTGCTCCCCTCCCCACAGCGGAGGCCTACGTTGGCGGTATGCTCTTCTGCCTGGGCATATTTCTCTCCTTCTACCTGCTTACTGTGCTCCTGGCCTGTTGGGAAAACTGGAGGTAAAGTGGAACTGCTGGACCCTCCCCTGCTCCAGGGTGGGTCAGGTAGGGGATGTCGGGGAAATGGCCTGGCCAGATCTGAGCGCCCCTGGGTAAGCTACTTCCATGGGACAGAGGAAGGCGGGTCCCTGTGAGGGTCTCAGGTCCCTGGGCCTCTCCTCTAGAGACCAACCCCTCCTCCTCAACCTTCTTCCCCAGCAGGGAGACCCCACATTGCTTCCCAGCCTGGGAGGACCCCTGGGGTTGTGGGGGGAGGCCAGGGCTGTGGGTTGGAATGGGTGGAAGGCGGGCCGGCCCAGCAGAGGATGGCGCCTCCTCCTGCCCTTCTGGTTTGCCTCTGGATTCTGTCCCTGCAGGCAAAGGAAGAAGAGCCTTCTGGTGACCGTGGACCGAGCCTGCCCAGAAAGCGGTACCTGCAGAGGGTCTGGGTGGGGACGGCTGTCTGCTTTGTGGTGTGGAGGGGATACGGTGGACGGTTCCCGGGGGGCTGGAGGAGGCAGGGCCTTTGGGATGTTCAGATAGGGAGTAACAGTGCAGGTGGAAATGGGGCTGGGACAGAGTGCCTGTTGGTCTCTAACACGCCCATTTTAAAGGCCAGCACTTGATTCATTCAGTGCCTGGATCTACGTACCTGGTCTGCCGCTTCAGATAATGCAGCTCACCATGTCTGGGATTATTAACCTTTCGTTCTCTTTCCCTTTCTTCTATCCTGCTCTCTCTATCCTCACTCCTGCTTGGGACCTTCTCTCTCAGCTTCTCTTCTTGGTAAGCTCCAGGTGCTGTGGGCAGAGGAGCTGGCATCCAGAGTGGGTGGGAAAGGGAAGTTTCTCGGGGGGTCTGTGTGGGACCCAGGCCGGCGATGCGGGTCTGTCCTTGCTGCTGGTAACTTAGATGGTCAGTTCCTTGAAGTTGCAGTCTCTCTAGGGAGGACAGAGGGGGCGAGTGTTTACACTGGGGCAGGTGGTGGTGGCGGCAGGAGTGCGCTGTGTTTGCTGGAAGGATAGCTGCTTGTTCTTTGTTGCCACCCTGGTCCTTGGCATCTCTCTTCTCTGGAGTCCTCCTGCCCTCTTCTTGGCTTTCAGCCTCTCTCTGCTTCCAAGGCTAAGGGTCCCTGACTTCTCCCTGCAGGTCACCCTCGGGTCCTGGCCGACTCCTTTCCTGGCGGCCCCCCCTATGACGGCTACAACTACGGCTCCTTTGGTAGGTGTCTCCTCAGCGCCCCGTGGGGTCGGGTCCAGGGCCACCTGCCCTGAGGTCTCTTCTACCGGCCTCACCACTTACGATTCCCCCGCAGAGAACGGTTCTGGCTCCACTGGCTCCACTGACGGTCTGGTTGACAGTGCGGGCCCCGGGGACCTATCCTACAATTACCAGGGTGAGTGGGCCAAGCCGGGGAGGGCCGTGTGATGCCGGGCTGGTGCTAGCTGCTGTTGCCTCTTCTGCCAGCTGCTGGAACCAGGGAAGGGCTTGCTGTCTCCCTGCCTCCTCCTCCCTCGTCCCTTCCTCCTTGGCCCTGCTTCCCCCGTAACTCTCCCTTTCCTTTGAAGGGCACAACCAGTTCAAGCGACGCCTCCCCTTTGGCGAGATGCGGCAGCTGTGCATTGCCATGGGTAGATGTGGGGAGGGTGGGCGCTGCTCTGCCAATCAGCTCCTGCCAGGGCGGTTGACTGGAGCCAGGAGGCTCGAGGACCAGAAAGATGCTTTGTGCATGGCTTGCCCGTCTAATGCCGATAATTGCTAGCTCGTGTGTCTTTTGAAATAGGCAGGCACTGGCCCCTGACGCTGGTGGGCTGGCACCCCCTCTATGCCCAGGCCAGATGTTTGTCAGCTCTTGTGGTTCCCAGCGCCTCTCTTGCTGGCCTGCTGGGGCTTGTGGGCAAGGGTGTTATGTCCCAGCCTCTGGGGGCTTTGGTCAGCAAGGTTGTGGGAGGAAGCTTCTGATGACGTGAGAAAAGAAGAGGATGAAGTAGCTGGTGCTCTTCTTATAGGCAGCCTGTCACCCTTGCCTGCACCCCAGGGCCCACTGGGTCTTTTCCCAGCGGGGGCCACGGCAGTGTCTTCTCAGAACCCACACGGCTGGGCATCTTCTAATCAGCATGACTTCTGCTGATTCAGTCCTGCTGCTCATGTCTGGGGCCTGAGGTCTGCTCAGTGTCCTGGCCTGGAAGCCCTAACCCAGTGAGGGGCAGGGCTCGAGCGGTCCCTGGTGGGTGGACTATTTGCAGAGCCCATCCTGGCTCCCCTCCAGGACTCGGGAGCACCTGATGCCTCCTCCCCAGGCCTGAGCCCACCTCCGCCCCCACTCTGAGCCCACAATTTGCCTCCTCCCACCACCTAGAAATTGTGACAATTGCCCCAGACCTTGGGTTCAGTGCCTACCTGGTAACCCTTTCCCGCTTTCTTCCCCAGACCCCGTGGGCACTCGACCACGACTGGACTCCATGAGCTCCGTGGAGGAAGATGACTATGACACTCTGGCCGACATCGATTCAGACAAGAATGTCATTCGCACCAAGGTGTGAGCCCAGGAGGGCTGGCCCTGGTTAACAAGGAAGCGAGATTCTATGTCTGGCCCCACATATGTGCCCCCCACCACCCCTGCCCCTGCCCGTGGCATGTTAGGAAAGCAAATGGAGAGAGCTCTGTTAGGGCTGCATAGCTTCCGGGGAAACTGACTTGGCTCCCAGGCCTCTGGACCATCCGAAACTCTGCCCACCAGAACCCTGGCCAGTGGGAGGGAGGCCCCCCTGTCCTCTTCTACCAGGACAAGAGGGCCTTCCAGGGCGGTGGGGCAGGGGGCTCACTCCAGCTTCTCGCCACGTAGCAATACCTCTACGTGGCTGACCTGGCGCGCAAGGACAAACGTGTCCTGCGGAAGAAATACCAGATCTACTTCTGGTGAGCGGGTGGGGTGGGACAGGGTGGTGGGGTCTCGGGCTCTCTTTCTGGGTGCTGCCAGCTCACCAGCGCCCTCCCACTCCCCAGGAACATCGCCACCATTGCCGTCTTCTATGCACTTCCTGTGGTGCAGCTGGTGATCACCTACCAGACGGTGAGCGGGCGGGGCCCAAGCTAAGTGCCTCTGAGCAGCTGCCACAGACTCTGGGGCGTTGCCCAGGCAGAGCCTCCCAGCCTGAGGCTCTGGAGCAAGGCGAGGTCCTAGGGTTCCAGTCCCAGCTCTGCCTTACCAGCTGGGTGGCCTTGAGCAAGCCCCTCAACCTCCCTGAGCCTCAGTCGGTTCATCTGCCAAATGGGGGGCAGCATGCTAGCTCTGATGGCACCTCCCCCAGTTTGTAGGGATTTTATGAAACGGAAGTGGTAAGAAAGTCAGTCTCAGTTTCCCTTCCCTCTTCTCTGTGCCGTGGGGCAAGAACCTCAGTCATGGTCATGCCTCGAGAGTTTTCAGCCACACCTAGTGAGGAGGGCAGTGACTGTGCTAGAAGTGGGGCTCGCTGGTGTCGTGTGCACACGTGTGCTGGCCGAGGTGGCACCCCCCATCATTTGGAGAATGGGACGGGTGGTGGCACAGGCTGTGGGCTGAGTCAGGCGAGTTAGCAGCTCCCCATCCCCCTGGTTCTCACTCTCACTGCAGGTGGTGAATGTCACAGGGAACCAGGACATCTGCTACTACAACTTCCTCTGTGCCCACCCGCTGGGCAACCTCAGGTGGGAACCGTCTTGCGAGGCCCCCTTTTCCTGTCTCTCGGTGAACCAGTGCAAGGGGCAGGGGCTCTGTGAATGCCCACCTCTCGGGTGGGGAAGGGGGCCTCGGGCCTGAGGTCGAGACAATGCGCCCTGTGTCACCCCTTCCAGCGCCTTCAACAACATCCTCAGCAACCTGGGGTACATCCTGCTGGGGCTGCTCTTCCTGCTCATCATCTTGCAACGGGAGATCAACCACAACCGGGCCCTGCTGCGCAACGACCTCTGTGCTCTGGTGAGCGGCCCGCCCTGGCCTCACTCCAGACCCTTGCCAGCAGGCGTGGCCCTGCCCAGCCCTGCCCTGCCCATCAAAGCCCAGCCCTTCCTAAATCACTCTAACCCTTCCTACTCCTCTCTCGTGATCTCCCTCTTCAGGGCCCCTTCCTTCCTCCTTTCTCACCTCACCGCCTTACCTTCTCTCTCCCTTCGCTTCTCCCTCCCCGACAGGAATGTGGGATTCCCAAACACTTTGGCCTCTTCTACGCCATGGGCACGGCCCTGATGATGGAGGGGCTGCTTAGCGCTTGCTATCACGTCTGCCCCAACTACACCAATTTCCAGTTTGGTGAGTGGGGGCTCCCTCTTCGCTGGCTGAACCTAGAACAGGGACCTGCCTGACTTTGCCCTCCCTACTCACCTGCAAGGATTGAGATCCCCAAGATGCAGCTGTGTGGGAGACTCCAGGGCTGGAGGACTTGTGTGAACCTACACCTTGTTGTTGCTTACTAAATCTTGTCTGCTCTGCAACCCCATGGACTGCAGCACGCCAGGCTTCCCTGTCCATCACTATTTCCTGGAGTTTGCTCAAAACTCATGTCCATTGAGTTGGTGATGCCATCCAACCATCTCATCCTCTGTCACCCCCTTCTCCTCCTGCCTTCAATCTTTCCTAGCATCAGGATCTTTTCCAATGAGTTGGCTCTTCACATCAGGTGGCCAAAGTATTAGCACTTTGGCTTCAGCATCAGTCCTTCCAGAGAATATTCAGGGTTGATTTCCTTTGGGATTCACTGGTTTGATCTCCTTGCAGCTTGTAGAAAATAGGCGTCTGAGTGCTGTTTCATGCATCTGTCAAGTCTTTTCTGTGGAGAAAAAGATAACTAAGACACAGTCCCTAATCTCAGGGTGCTTGGACTGAGTTGTCCTCGTCATCAGGGGAAGTCAGACTGTGGGTGACAGCCAGAGGGCCAGCAGCATGGCATGGCAGGGACAATTAAGGAGCTGGAGTTCAAGTGCCAGGCTGCCACCAGCTTGCTCTGTGGCCATGACAGGTGTGGGGGCTGGGGTTCCACGCTGGGGCTCAGTGGAGGTTTCTGCGGCTCATGGCCTCATCCATCCCTCCGCCTAGACACGTCGTTCATGTACATGATCGCGGGGCTCTGCATGCTGAAGCTGTACCAGAAGCGGCACCCAGACATCAACGCCAGTGCCTACAGCGCCTACGCCTGCTTGGCCATTGTCATCTTCTTCTCCGTGCTGGGCGTGGTGAGGCCCTGGCCCACTCTGCTCACCCGGAGGACAGGTGCACGCGTGTGCACACACTCCCACCCGCCCCCCCCTGCCGGAGAGACCCCTGCTCCCTCCCTAGGGTGCCCTCCCCGCCTGGCACAGCTGCCAGCCCAGCTTCTCCAGAAGGGCAGGCCGGGGCGGAGGGAGGGTGCTTTCCCCGGCGCCTCCTCACCCCTGCCCTCGGGGGCCCCCACAGGTCTTCGGCAAGGGGAACACAGCATTCTGGATCATCTTCTCGATCATCCATATCACTGCCACCCTGCTGCTCAGCACACAGCTCTATTACATGGGCCGCTGGAAGCTGGGTGAGGGCTTGCCCAGGGCCTGCCGGGGTTGGGGCCTCGGGGACCTGGCCTGATAGGAGACTTTGGGGCTCTGCCCTCTCATGGAGACCCCGGAAGAACCACCGGGCATGGAATTCATGAGGCCTTGGCACAGCTGTGCCCCTGAAGGCCCTGGGCCCTCTCGGCTGGCGCAGAGCAGGGTCTGGGGCAAATGGGTGCCTGGGCCTTTGAGCACCTTCCCTTCTCGCAGACTCAGGGATCTGCCGTCGCATCCTCCACGTGCTCTACACGGACTGCATCCGGCAGTGCAGTGGGCCTCTCTACGTGGTACCTGCCCAGCTCCCGGGCCCCTCCTCCTCTGTCTGCACTCCTTCCTCCACTGGGGGGGTGGGGGTGGGCGGAGCGAAGCTGAGAGCCCCGGGGTGGGGAAGGGAGGGGACTTGCTGACCCAGGCCTCCCTCCCCTTCTCGTCCGTCTCTCAGTCCCTGTGTCTCTGCTTCCCTCCAGGACCGCATGGTGCTGCTGGTCATGGGCAACATCATCAACTGGTCGCTGTGAGTCCAGCCATCATCTGTGTCCCCAGGCTGGGTGGGCAGCTGCGGACTTGGCCAGCCGCTGGCTCCTTTGGGGGCCGTGGACAAATATGGGCACGAGAAATGGGGGCCCAGGAGACAGGTGTTGGCCCCTGGGGTTCTAGAATCTTCTGTGGGCCTCTGAACCCTGCCCCACATCCTCATAAAACACAGGGTAGGGGCGGAGGGTTGGGGGGTAGCCCCTTCCTTGCTCTTGGCCGTCCCCTGCTTCACCAGCTGGTCCTCCCTCCTGCCAGGGCGGCCTATGGGCTCATCATGCGTCCCAATGATTTTGCCTCCTACTTGTTGGCCATTGGCATCTGCAACCTGCTTCTTTACTTTGCCTTCTACATTATCATGAAGGTGAGCCGGCAGGGCTGAGCCGCCTTGGCCAGCCAGGCCAGCGCTCTGCTTTGAAGGGAAGGACATGGACACAGCCTGCCTGGGGCAGCACCGGGAGGGAGGGGGAATCTTTCTGTCCATCTCCGTCTGTCCCTCTCCATCCACTGAGTTTTGAGGAGGGGAGAGGCTAGTCCCTTCCGCGTACTCCCTGGAAGCCCGCCACATCCTCAGACTGTTTCCTGAGCCCCTTCTGTAGTCTCAGTCCCACGAAACTGGTAGCACTTAAGGACACAGCTGGCAAGAGTCCCGTTCTGCATAGAAAAGGTTGAGGAGGTGGGGCTCGCTGAGACTGGGCGGGCTTGGGCCTCGGAGGGCCAGGGGTTCCCCAAGGCCTTTATGTCATCCAGTGTGAGAGGAGCCCCCCAGCGCACCCCCCCAGCAGCACAGGGCACATGGAGGCCCCGCCAGGGTGGACCTCAGGGTGAGGACACCTGGCTGCCAGTGTGGGGACAGGTGAGGCTCTGGGGTGATGGGATGGATCTGAGAAGGCTTCCTAAAGCGTCCGTCTGGGAAGCGGCTTGAAGGGCAGGCGGGAAGTGGGGCGGGACCTCAGGCTGGTCTCCCCTCTGCTCCCCCAGTGGGGCGGGGCCTCAGGCTGTTCTTTCCCCTGCTCCCCCGGTGGGGCGGGGCCTCAGGCTGGTCTTCCCCCTGCTCCCCAGTGGGGCGGGGCCTCAGGCTGGTCTTCCCCCTGCTCCCCAGTGGGGCGGGGCCTCAGGCCGGTCTCTCCTGTGTTCCCCCAGCTCCGGAGCGGGGAGAGGATCAAGCTCATCCCCCTGCTCTGCATCGTCTGCACTTCGGTGGTCTGGGGCTTCGCCCTCTTCTTCTTCTTCCAGGGACTCAGCACCTGGCAGGTGAGTAGTCCTTCTGCTACAGGCTCATCATGAGCCCACAAACAGGTCTCTCTTCAAACCTGTTTGTGAGCATCACCCGTGCCCTTTCACAGCCACTTTCACGTTTAATCCTCCTGACATTGACCATGCTGGTGTGGAGGTATCCCCATTTTACTGATGCAGCAGCCGGGGCTCAGACAGACAAGTGACCTGCCCAGGGTCACACAGCCAATAGTGGCACCGCTGGGGTTTGAAGCCAAGATGTCAGGTTCTTCCCTCTGCTCATAGGGCACCTGCTGTGATCAGAACTAAATCTGGCAGGGTCTCTGCCTTTGAAGCAATTTTATTTTTTTTGGCTGCACGGCACAGCTTGTGGGATTTTAGTTCCCTGACCAGGGATTGAACCCAGGTCCTAGGCAATGAGCGTGCAGAGTCCTAACTACTAGACCACCAGGGAAGTCCCCTTTGAAACACTTAAAATCTAGTTCCGGGGACAGAGAGACTGTCAGTTCCTGGCTTTTCTCTACAATATGATGCACAAGATGAAGGGTAACAGGACAAGTGAGGGGATGTGCAGGATGCAGAGAACAGAAAGACTTCTGTGAGTTAGGAGGTCCAGGAAAACTTCTTAGAGGAGGTGGACCTTGCTTTTGGCCGTATAGACTCTGTGGCCCGGAGGCACCATGACTTGAGTAATGAGACGGAGACAGCTTTGGGGTCAATGATGCATTCTCTTGGGAGTGCGTGGAGATGGTGAGCTCCTTGAGGACAGACCAGGTCTTTCTTGGTCATCTCTGCAGCCTCAGTGTGTGGCACAGACCGCCCTTAGACACAGTCCAGCCAGTGTTGGCTGGAGAGAGATTGGGGAGAGCATGGAGGACCATGAGGTGCAGGTGATGGCTACTGTGGTCCTCGGGCAGGTTTGTCTGACCTGACTGGAGTGTTTTGGAGAAGAAGTGAGCTGGAAGAAGCCCTGGAGGACTGATTGGCGCAGGGGGCGAGGTCTAAGGCAGGGAACCAGTTAGGAGCCTTTGGTGACCTGCTAGCTCTGCAAGGGAATCAGGACCAGTGCCCTTAGGGAGAAGTTTGCATCTAAAGGCCAATTCTTAGATGTGGGAGATAATGCAAGGGGTGAGCCAGAAAGAGGGTGCTTTCTGGCCTGAGGCTGGGGCTGGCATCAGAGGTGCCCTCCAGCGGATGGGTGCAGGTCTGGCCCTGCCTCGCCCCAGTGGTGTCAGCAAACAGCTCTCCTTGTTCCTCTCCAGAAAACCCCCGCAGAGTCGCGGGAGCACAACCGGGACTGCATCCTCCTAGACTTCTTTGACGACCATGACATCTGGCACTTTCTCTCCTCCATCGCCATGTTTGGATCGTTCCTGGTAGGTGGGGGGACTGGAGAGGGGGCAGAGGCGGCCTCCCGTCCCCTCCGTGACTCGGTGTCCACCCCCCCCAGGTGTTGCTGACGCTGGATGATGACCTGGACACTGTACAACGGGACAAGATCTACGTCTTCTAGGGGAGCTGGGCCCCTTGCTTCTCTCATGGAGCTCCGAGCTCCTCTGCCTCACCGCCCGGAGGTTCCATAGTGCCAGGGGCCTGAGTCCCAGCCCTGCCGCCCAGTGCCAGGGGCGATGGGACAGCGAGGTCCAGCCCAGGCTTGGCCTGGGACAGTCACAGGGTGACCTTGAGTCTTGCTCCTGCCCTCTGCCAGGGATGAGGCCTGTGCCCCTTCAGCCCCGAATGTTGGCCAAACTGCTGCTTTATTCTCAGTGTCGGGGCCTTCCACGGGTCCCTGTCCATCAGCTGTCCGATTGTCGTTCTGCAGGAGGAAGGAGGGAAGCATTGCCTGCCCATTTCACAGCTTGCGTCTGGCCGTCCTTCCCCTTCCCCCCTGGCCTGGACCCAAAGCCTACCCTTCTTGCCCGAGCTTCCACTCCAGGGCCCCCCCGGTCTGGGGCCTGATTCTCTGTCCTGTACCAGAGTTCGCTCCACTTCTCCTGGGTCTGCGCCTGCCTGCCATCACTGCCCTCTCTGGTCAGCCAGGATGGATGTGGCTGTCGGATCTGGGGGCTGGCTGGCTGGTGCTGGGCTTTTGGTGCTAAGGCCTGCAAGGGATCCTGGGCAGCGCTGCCGCCTCCCTCTGACCTGCGCTCAGGGCTGGTTCTTTAGCAATGAGGGACAAAGCCCGCAGCGTGGGAACCGCCTGTGATTGAAGAGCTGAATTCAGAGGTCTTTCATATGCCGTCAGCCCCCAGGCTGACGATGGCACCCAGTGACTGATGTTGGCAACCAGGATTGGAAGGGAAAAGCAACTCACTCCTTTCCTTTCTTTCTCTTTCTAGGCCCTTAGTCCTGCCAAGCCCCATTTGTGGGCCTTTCAGTGCCATTTGACACTGCCTGAGAATGTCCAGAGGCGAAGGAGGGGCATTACAGAGAGCACAGCTCCTCCACGGCCACAGGAGCCCCAGTGCCTATCTTAGGGGCTCAGGGAAGGGACATGCCCTTCCCCCCTGTGTCCCAGGTCCAGCCTCACTCTGGGACACAGGGCTGGCTTCTAAGTTTCCGTCCAGTCTTCAGCCAAGTTCTGTGTTACACATACACATGCACACATATGAAACCTTGAGTTTACACTGAGTTGCCGTAACTGGTTCCCCTGGCTGCTCTTTCGCCCTGCCTGGTCCGTTCCAGATGCCAAGGTTGGGGAGATCAGGTCAGGCTTCTGCCTTGGGGATGGGAATGTGTTTTATTCTCCTCAGCTTGTTTTTATAGCTCTCCCTCGGGCTGGGGAGAGGCGGAGGGTCTGGATCTTTTTTCAGAGCTCCGTTTAATGTCTGTTTCCATGCTATGGTTGCATTTCTGTTTTCTATGAATGAGTTTGCATTCAATTAAAGAAACAACCAGATGCAGTCCTTGGGCCCGTCTCTGCTCCCTCTTTCTGGATGGAAATGTTGAGAATGAGGGCTGGGGCCAGGCTCCTCCATTTCCCAGGTCTTCTGGTCAGCCCTTCTCTTCCAAGCCCCAGTCCTGTTGGGAATAGCAGTCCCTTGACAGCCTCATGTTTTTTCTCTCCTTTGAGCAATGGCATCAGTTCAGTCAGCCTTTACCAGAGGCCTGCTCTATGCCAGGCGCCATGAGGGTGGAGAGGATCTTGTAGGGAAAAAGCCGTAGCCATGCCATCTCACCTGGCAAATGGGGGTAGCCTCTGCCCACCTGGTTCGCAGCCACCAGTCAGGCCAGCTTCACTGCTTATCTGAGGCCCTCCTGGCTCAGCAGGCTGCAGGCACAGGGCAATGCTCCCTCACCTGACTTGAGTGGACAGGTGATGCTTAGGGAACATGAAATGGAGCGGATGGTTGGGGAGTGGGCACCGCGCAAGCTCCAAGAGGAGGAACCTTCGAGATGACCCTGGAAGGCTATTTAAATTTCGGCAGCCTAAGGAGGACAAGATGAGGAGCGGGGCGGAGTGGGGCGGGCTTGCGATGAGGAAGCTGGTGAATTAAGGACATGCCTGAAAGTCTAGAGCTGCTCCTCAGCTGCTCCCTAGCTCCTCTCCCTGCTCTTCCCCGCAGATGCCACTGGGGGGCACTGTACTTCTGCACTGCTAGGCTCCGGCGTCCGGAGCTGGTTGTGCGGGAAAGGCCTTTTCTGGTGGTGCCGGGTGGTGGGTGTGCAGTGTGTGATGGAGTATTAGCTCCTCCCTGCCAGGCCGCCCAAGGATGGAGTGGTGCCACAGCAGGCAGCCCAGAGCCCCCACCGGGTGCCCCTTACCTTTCTTCACTCCCTATCCTTCGCTGAAGCGAGATTTGAGCGGATCTCCTTCCTTGGGTGACGGGGTCGTCTGTTTTCCAGAGGAGGTAGAGACTATTTGAAAAGGAGTAGGTGGGGAGGCTTCCCTGGTGGTCCAGTGGTTAAGCCTCTGCCCTTCCACTGCAGGGGGTGCAAGTTCGATCCCTGTTGGGGAATTAACATGCCACATGCAATTAAGATGCCACATGCGGAGCAGCACTTGACCATAAACAAATACATTTTTAAAAAAAATAAAAAAAAGGCGGGAGGGATGATAGAAGTCTTTGAGCCTCCAACCCCAATGTTGGTGCCTCAGGCCCTGCAGACCCTCTGGTTGGGACTGAGCTGTTGCTGAGCCCTCCAGTCCCACCCCCCAGCTAAAGCGTGTGATTTAAGACCCACCCCAACTGCGAACTCTCAATCTGAGCAGGTGCAGCTGGAAGGGTGGGTCTGCCAGCCTCTCTGGCTCCCGCATTGCTGGGGGGTCGGCAGGGATGTCCAGGTTCTGCCTTTCAAGACTCACCACGTGGCCTTGGGTAAGACTCCCTCCGAACCTTTGTCTCCTCATTTGTAAAATGGGAGAGTAATTATGCTGTCATGATGCAGCTGTGAGTATCAAATGAGCGCGTTTGCAAAACGCCTGGCATGTAGCCTGATCCTCGGGAAAGGTGAGCTCCTGTCTCCCGCTAGAGCTGAAAGCCCCAGGAGGAGAGAGTGGCTGGTTAGTCCCCCACAAGCCTCAGGGAGGGGTCCCCCAACCTCTTTCACTGGACAGCCCCTCTTGAATTTCCCCCTCTCCGCAAACCCGGAGGCAGGGAACAGTGTCAGAGGAGCAACCCTAAGTCCAGACGGCAGGGAAAGCCTTCGTGGTCCTGTCCATAAAAGGCTTTTCCCGGCGGTTCCCCGCCGGCAGCGCGGCCCCGCCCCCGCCGGCTCCATCCCCAAAGCACGCAGAGAATGTCTCGGGCAGCCCCCGGCAGACTGCTCCAACTTGGTGTCTTTCCCCAAATATGGAGCCTGTGTGGAGTCACTGGGGGAGCCGGGGGTGGGGAAGGAGCCAGTTTCCTCTGGCCGGGAGCGGGTCGGGGCGAGTCAGCGGGGGGGAGGCTGACATCACCGCCGTGGCAGCCCTTTAAACCCCTCACCCAGCCAGCGCCCCATCCTGTCTGTCCAAGTCCAGACAGAGCTCACGCCTTCCCGAGAGCCCCGAGGAACCCCTGTAAGTGCATTTGTCTCGGGACTGGAGGGGAGTTGAGCTGGGGCTCGGCAGTTGGCGGTCGCAGTGGGTGTATCGCAGGCAGGACTCTCAGGCTCCCAGGCTGGGGGAAGCCCACCCTCTTGAGTGTGCACTCCCCACCTCCAGCTGTAGAGGTGGTCCTAGCTTGCTGGGTGAGAGGGGGTTACTAGAGTCCAGTACCTCTTAGCCTGGGCAGCCTTGAACCCAGTTGAGATACCCAGGGAGACTTGGCTGGTGCAGAAGGGTTGATGGTGGAAACCTGGGAAACTGGGGTCAGGGAGGTACCCCATTTTCAGCCATAGTCATCTTATGTGTGGTGTGATGGGCTCAAAGGTGGAGTCGGTTTAGACTCAAGGCTTGTCTGCTATCCAGCCAGGCCAGGAGGATGTCGGAGGAGGTGAGGGGGTGTGTGGTACACCAGGGCTGGAGTGAAGTGTCCCTCTGTTGGGGTCCCCAGGAGCAGCCTAGGAGAGGCCCTGGGTAGCCACTGAGGAAGTGGGAAGGACCACAAAGCTCTTGTCTTCTGGAACTGGCTGGGTGGCAGGATGCGGGGACAGTAAGAGACCCGCCTCTCCAGGCACGAAGCTGCCTCCATGCCCTGGGGGGGGAGGTCACCCACCAGCAGAGGGTGGGGTGGCCTGCCAAGAGCCTTGGTGTGATGGCCTGGGCGATGCAGACAGGGCCAGGCAGGGCCTTCCCCTGAGGTCTGGCGTTTCCTTTAGTGGTTTTTCAAAGGGTAGGTGGGTAGGACAGGTCTCCCCTGACCCCAGAATTTAGTCAAGCCACCGCTCCTGGGCTTGTCCTGGGTACTGTGTTTTGTTTTATCTGAAGACTGAGGGGCACAGCTGTCCTGCAGAGAACCCTGGTTTTCCGGGTTCCTGCTGGGAGGAGCTGCCCCCGCCTCTTGGCAGCTGGGCTTGTT
Source organism: Cervus canadensis (assembly GCF_019320065.1). Classification (NCBI taxonomy): domain Eukaryota; kingdom Metazoa; phylum Chordata; class Mammalia; order Artiodactyla; family Cervidae; genus Cervus; species Cervus canadensis. The sequence continues at coordinate 24,941,603 of NC_057396.1, forward strand.
TTTTTTCTCCGGGAAGGATAGGCTGATGGAGCCACAGGGCCGGGGTGGGGGTCGAGGCAGAGCCCCAGGCTCCCTGTCCATTCTGTGCTAGGAGCCTTTGCCTAGGAAGACCCTGGGGGGGCCGCTCTCTCTTCTCACCCCTCCCCTCCCCAGAAGCTCCAAGGTGGGCCTGGAGAGGTTTTTGTCAGAGGCCTGGCAGGATTCTTCTTGGAACCCTCCACTTTCAGACTCTCCACCAGGAGGGAGGAGGGTGGGGGTGGGGTATCTTTCATCCCCCTCCCTGGTTCTGATCAAAATCCGAATGTTGTCTCTAGATCTCGGGGCTGCAAGTTTGTGTTCTTGTCCCTGTGACCTTGCCACCTAGACTGTCCCGAATCTCCAGAGTCTGGAAGCTGGGGGTGGGAGATGCACTTGGCCCCTGTTCCTCCTGGGCCCAGTGTGAAGTCTGGGGGGTGGGGAGGGGCAGAAAGGGGGGAAGAGGGGAGGGAAAGGCAGGACTTGGGAGGTGGGGGGTGGGGCCTGGACCGTGGGGGTGCCTCCTGCCTGCCTGGGATGGTGCGGGGAAAGCTGAGAGAAGGAGGGAGGGTGGGAGGCCTGGATGAAGGATAGGGGCTGAAATCCCCTGGCCCCAGCTGCGGGTGTGTCTTGACCCCAGTTCTTTGCCCAGGAGTCCTTGGGAAGCAGGGATGAGACACAGCGGGGTGGGGAAGGGAGGGACTTGGCCTTTGGGTTCTTTGGCATTGCTGGCTGGGATGCTCTGAGAACCACATCCTCGGAGGTGGTCCAGCCCGCACTTTACAAATAAGGAAGCAGACTCTGGGAGAAGTGAGGGGCCAAGTGGCTGGAATTTAAAGGAGCCTTTCTCTTGTTTTCTTCTCTCAAACTTTGCAATCCTCTCAGGGAATATGATTATGAAGAGGGGTGGAGGCTGGAGCAGGAGAAATTCTGTTTTTACCACTTGGTCAGGGGCTGGCTTTCTTGGGTCACTATCAGGAGACCGGCTCTGGGGGCAAAAGACTAACGTTTTGAGGAGCTCCGCTGAGGGACAGGCCATGTGTTGGGTCGTCACAGACAGGGCCTCCTGGAAAGTTCTCAGTTCTCTGGGGTAGATACATTATCCTCCCTGCACAGACGGGGCATGAGAGCTCAAGAAAGCCGTCAGCCATGGAGAAGGAAGGGCCGGGCAAGTGGGTTTTGGCAACTTACCTGGGCCCCTGTGAAGTGATGTCCACTGCCTCCTATGGGAGTGGGGAGGAAGAAGGGCTCAGCTCTGACAGGAGAGGGAGTTGGGAGCACACGGTACTGACCGCCTCCATCCTCAGACCTTTCTCTCCCTCCCAACCTCTGACCTCTCGGAGGCCAGGGGATGGGCTGGCCTCATTTGATTCCTCTTTCAAAGGACTCTTCTGGTGAGTTCTGGCGCCACGTGGTACCTGAGGCCAGCTCAGGTGCCTCCTGACCGGCCACACCCAAGCCTGCCCAGCAGCCTCCCTGCTTGGCCCTGCTCCCTGCCACTTGTGGGCGCTCCTGAGTGTGGCCAGCCCCGGGCCCTAGGGTCACAGGTTGGGGAGGGCTTCCCTGCTCTGCTTGGCAGATGCTGGGCTCACGTCCCCGGAGAACTCTGGCTTTGTGGTTACGCAAGCTTCCACAGTGGTGAGAGCCTGCGGTCACCAGGCAGGGTGGTGGGGGTACCAGCTGGCGGCCCCCACGCATCTGGCTCCCCTGGGGAAATGCAACTTCTTGGCCAGAAGCTCCGGGGCTTTGCTGGCTTCCTAGCCCTTACCAGGGGTGGGGAAGCTTCAGCCTCTGTAGCTGTCGGCTGGAGGCTGAGCTGAGCTGGCAAAGAGCTGGAGTTTTGGGGTTCCTGCTTCTGGGAGAACTGAGAGTTGGAGGGACCCCCATAGCTTCAGGCAGAGGCACCAAACCACCTCACACCTCACTGGACAAAGACATCTGTTGGCTTCATTTTGAGGGTCAACGTGGTCTCTTCCAAAAGACCTCTCCAGTGCCTCTGTCACCAATCTTAGCAAAGAAAGGGTGCTGTAGACCAGGGATTGTCAAACCCATAAATGCAGCCTGTCATCTGTTTGTGTAAATAAAGTTTTATTTGAACCCACCCATGCTCACTTGTTTACATATTGCCCAAAGCTGCTTCGATGCTACAATGGCAGGACTTTATGGCCTGCAAAGCCTAAAATATGACTGTCAGTAAAATGACTATCTGGTTATTTACCAAAATAGTTTTCTAACTCCTGCTCTAGACTGCCAAAGATCTAGTCTCCAAGTTCAGAGAGGCTTCCTGGACTGAGGGTATGAGCTAGCCCAGGTGAGTGCCGTGGAGACAAAACCAGGAAGCAAGGGGAGGCAGAGAAAGAGCTAGGGTGGTCTCCCCACTCCCCCGACCCTCAGAGCTGGAAGACAAGAGCTGCCAGGCGCCGGTGACAGCAGAGCCGTTCTGACTCCCTGACCCCCTCCCTCTTCTGCCTGTGTTGCTTTAGCTCCCCGCCAACATGGCCAACAAGGGTCCTTCCTATGGCATGAGCCGGGAAGTGCAGTCGAAAATCGAGAAGAAGTATGACGAGGAGCTGGAGGAGCGGCTGGTGGAGTGGATCGTAGTGCAGTGCGGCCCCGATGTGGGGCGCCCCGACCGTGGGCGCCTGGGCTTCCAGGTCTGGCTGAAGAACGGCGTGGTGAGTGACACCTGGGCCAGGGGCCAGGGGTCGTGCCATTGTGCCAGCGTCAGGGGGCAGGGCCCCCCACCCCCACCCCCAGCTGAGTGCTCAGCTGCCTTCTTCGTCTGGCAGATTCTGAGCAAGCTGGTCAACAGCCTGTATCCTGATGGCTCCAAGCCAGTGAAGGTGCCCGAGAACCCGCCCTCCATGGTCTTCAAGCAGATGGAGCAGGTGGCTCAGTTCCTGAAGGCCGCTGAGGATTATGGCGTCACCAAGACTGACATGTTCCAGACCGTTGACCTCTTTGAAGGTAGAGAGAGGAGAGGGGTGGACGAGGCAGGTGGACAGGAAGCGGAAGCAGGGATGAGGGATGATCAAACCTGCCACGATGACGGGTCTGCACCGCAGGAGTGGCACACACCAGGAGAATCCCACACCCACGGTGGGATCTCTGCGCCCCCTTCAATTTCAGGACCACCTTTGCCCCTGGCTGGCCATCTCTCTGGGGGGCACAGGCTGGCTCTGCCTTGGGTTCTGTTTACACAGTCCTAAAGGCTGTCCCCCCTCCCCTCCTCCTACTCACAGGCAAAGACCTGGCGGCGGTGCAGAGGACCTTGATGGCCCTGGGCAGCTTGGCGGTGACCAAGAATGATGGACACTACCGTGGAGATCCCAACTGGTTCATGAAGTATGTGGCCACCAGGGGTTCCCTGCACCCTAAGCTTGGGTCTCTACAGGAGGTGGGCTGGCTGGTTAGTGCAGCGATTACAGGAAGCAGAAAGCCAAGAAAGGTACACAGTTGAAGGTCTAGGGTGGGGGTAAGTGGGTCCGTGGTACATCTTGGCTCCTCCCTTTCTACCCTCCTATCTGAGCCAGTCTTTCCAGCCTGTGCTGCGGGGCAGCTACAATAAGGAAATGAGAGCAGTGAAACACAGGAGGGGATGGCATCGGGCTAGGAAGTTAACAGAGGAAACCAAAGGCAGGTGGAAAACACACAGTCCCGGCAAGTCTTTGTCCTGGTTCCTCCTCTCCTAGGAAAGCCCAGGAGCATAAGAGGGAATTCACGGAGAGCCAGCTGCAGGAGGGCAAGCATGTCATCGGCCTACAGATGGGCAGCAACAGAGGGGCCTCGCAGGCTGGCATGACGGGCTACGGGCGGCCCCGGCAGATCATCAGTTAAGAGGGCGAGGGCTGGCGTCCAGCCCCGCCTTTGCCCAGCTCGCTGGCCACAGCATCCTGCCTCGCCCGCCTCACACACAGCTGTGTAGTTCCTTCAGCCCCGGCCAAGCTTCGAGGCTCTGTCACTGAGCAAAGGTGACTGCACTTGGGCAGCTCGCCCCCACCCCTCAGCCTCAGCCCAACTCCTGACCCCAAAGCACTGCTCCCCCGGCCCGCCTCCCAGTTGCCCCACCAGCTCTGCCGTGTCCCCATCCTGGGCTGAGCAGGGGAGACGTGGGCTGGCGGTAGCCTGGGTGTGGGCAAGTCCACTGTCCTCCTTGGAAGCAGATGCTCATAGAAGGAGACCCAGCCCAACCTCCCCCCTTTTTTTTTTGCTGGAATATTTGGGGGGTTGAAATTCAAAAAGAAAAAAAATATACATAAATTTTTTTCTCAGGCCTGGCTGCCAGAGTCTGATTTGCCCTAGTCGCTTCAGTCCTGGTTCCAGGAAGTCTGAGCGGGGAACAGGCAGGCAGCTCGGGTTCTCGTGTTCCTCGTGTTCCATGATTTCAGGGGGTGAAATGAGGGGCATGGATGACAGTTCTGAAGGGAAAGGGGCAGCGTGGCGACTTGTGTTAGCTTTGGGGAGGTGGCCGAAAGGAGTGGGCAGAGGGTGACGCTGTGTGGAAGGTTTTTATTTTGGAAAAGCTGTGCAGAAAAAATTCAACAAAATGTTGCTGTGGAAAGAGAAAACCAAATCGTAAGCATTAAAAAAAACAAAGTTCCAATCAACCAACTCGCTCAGAAGAGGGGAGGAGGCCAAGAGTGGGAGGAAGTTGCAGCCCGCCAGGCAGCTGGCCGGCCTTGGGTGGGCACGGCCGTTTCCCTGAGTACTTTGCAGAGGAAGACGGGGTGGCGGCAGTCCTGCTGGAGACGCCTCGGTGGAGCAGCCTGGGCCTGGGGGCCGTGCCCACCCACAGCCCCGCCAGGCGCATTGTACCGGTCCTTTAGGATGAAGGGGTCAGGGGCGTGCTCAAGGTGGCTTCTGCTGATCAGGGCTGATGCAGGCAGCTGCTTTCAGGGCACGTGTGCTGTGTTGGGGGCTGACTGCCAAACCAACATGGCCAAGTCCAAGGCTGAGGCTGGATGGTGAGGGGCAGAAAGGGAAGGGCTGCTGTTTCTGGCCCCGGGGTCGTTAAAAGGACAGGCATATCCAGGGGCTCTTTCCAGCTTCCATCCCTAAGCCCTCTTCCCAAGGGACCCCAGTGACATTTCTGCTGAGATGCTCTTCTGGCCATGCGTGCTGAGGGTCTGGGTGGCCCACGCCGCTGGCCTGCCCTGGAGAAGCAAGGATGGAGGCCAGCCCAGTGGAAGCCCTAGTCCGTCATCTGAGACCTTCTCACCAAAAGCGCCTACTCCGTTGGAGGAAGGCTCCATGGCTGTTGCCAGCCTGTTCTCTGGCATCGCTGCTCTGCTGACTGGACCTTTTGTAGGCCCGTGCCCTCCCTGAGCGTGGTCTTTAGCCAGAAGGCATCTTCAGGCCTCTGGTCCCAGCTGGAAGCACCTGGACTGCTTTCTGCCCCGAGCTCCCAGAACTAGGAAGCAGCTTTCCGCACTCCTCCAGGCGTAGGAAGTGAGAGCCCGTCCCACGGTGGCTGTGAGGCCCCGGGTCAGCACATCTGCGCCTCCTTCCCCTGCAGCAGGTCTGGGGGCAGGAGCTGAGGGACACCCAGGGCACCCCTGCTCTGGGACAGGCTCCAGTCCCCCGGATCCAGCAGGTCGGGGGCGTGGAGCCCTGAGGTGGCGGGAGCGCCCTCGCTCTCCAGCCCCGCTCTGCCTGGGTCCTGGCTGCTGCAAAGGGGGACTGATTCTAGTTCTGTCCCCTCCTCCTTGGCTTTCTGGCTTCGCTGGGGCCAGTGGCACGGTCCACTCCGACAAATTGGGCGAAAGGCCACGTTCCTCTGGCTCAAGTATACTTCCAGCATGTAGTAAATGGTCCAGAAGACTGTGAAGCAGCCAATCAGCACCAGGGTCTGGGGGAAAGGCAAACACCTATGTAGGGCTGCTCTCCCAGAAGCCTGCAGCCTTTCTCAGCCCAGAACAGTGAGCTCAGAGAGTCTCTCTCCTTCTGGAGGCTGCCTCTCCCACCCCAAGCCACACCCTCTGTTCCCCCCACCGACAAGAGTTAGCCCGGAGACTGGGGACCCAGGTCTGCCCAATCCATCACTCCCAAGTTGCCTTGAGTCTCCCACTGAGGACAATACCCCAGGACACCCCTGCCTGTCTGCACCTTGAGAGTGTTGGGGGTGATGGTGTAACCGTCTTCCTCGGGGATGTTCAGCCCAGGCGGGCAGGGCAGCGTGAAGCCGTCATGCAGGTATTTTCCACTCATGGCACTTTCTAGTAGCCTGTGGAGCAGAGAGGAGACGAGGATGCCCCACTCAGCCTGGTCCTCTACCCGCCTGCCTTGCCCACCCTCCCACCTGACAGCTGGACAGGGCGAGGTCCCACAGCAGACAGGGGAGGCAGGACGTGGAGCTCCTTAGGTGGCCTCCCCACCCCACCCCCAAATCCCCAGCCCTCTGACGCCCGTGTCTACACCTACCTCTGTCTGTCTCTGATGTCTACTGGACTCCATACAGAGCCATACAGGATGAGCTGCCATTGTAGGAGGACGCCGGCCTGGGGCATTTCGTCTCCTGGGGCGGCAAGCAGGGTGGTCTGTGAGCCTCTCCTCGCAGCTGGCCAGACGGCAGAAGGTCCGCCTGCCCCGCCACCCGGAGGGACTCAGACCACATGAGTGGGCGGCCAGTCGTCTTTAACTGTGTCCCACTGACCCTGGGGTTCTGCAGACCTACCTCTCTGGTGGTCTTAGGAATGGAAAGGGGAGGGTGAAAGAGAGCACTCCAAAGCTAAGAAGTTTTTCCTCTTTCATATTTTAGGGTTTCAGCTGGGATTTTTCTTAAAAAAAAAAAAAAAGTCCTGCTAAATTAAAGAAAGGACTGAAAACCACTGGTCTGGTGAGGTATACCTGAAGGTGAAAGACTCTTTGTGACCCCATGGACTACACAGTCCAGGGAATTCTCCATGCCAGAACACTGGAGTGGGTAGCTGTTCTCTTCTTCAGGGGATCTTCCAAACCCAGGAAATCGAACCAAGGTCTCCTGCACTGCAGGAGGATTCTTTACCAACTGAGCTATGAGGGAAGCCTGATGTATACCTAATTTGGGGGAAATTGGAAGGGTTGGGTTCAATTTCCAATTTTCTCTTTGAAATACTATATGACTTCCATACGTCACTTCAAACCTCTGTGTGGGCCTCAGTTAAAAAAAAAAAAAAATGGGGAAAATTAGTCCTGCCCTTACCTGCCTACCAGGGCTGGCCGCAGGATGGTTATATGTGAAAGAACTTGAAATGTGGTTTCAACAAGGAATTTGTGTTGCTATCCTGAGGAAAAATGGATCAGTCACTTTGCCAAGGAAGATGAGAGGTAGTATTAATGAACAATTAATGAACAGGTCTCAACGCCCATTCTGTGGATGGGGCATACTTCTTGGCAGCTACCCTTTTGGTCCGATGGCACCCCAGGTGTTCCACCTGGGACACTTTCTGTGGGGACTCTGAGATCCAGAGGAACAGACGACACTCGTGAAAGGCAGGGCCCTGGCTGGGAGGCAGGCAGGCTTACCTACATCCCTGATGACGAGTCTGTAGGTCCCTTTCGCCCTCTCCCCCCAGCACCGCACGGTGGAGAAGGTCCAGTCATTGAAGCCGTTGGGATCCCTGGGGCAAGAACACAGGAGACAGGGGAAGGTATGGAGCAGGGAACGGACCCCTTTTGCCCAGGGGCACTCTCTTACTGTAGCAGCAGCTGTGGTCTGAGCCACAGCCAGCAGGAGGGCGCCATGAGGGCCTTCAAGCGCAGGCCCTTGCCCCGGGATGCTCTCAGGAGCTGAGGGGCTTGTGTCAACATGGTGAAGCGGAAGAAGCAAACGTGGAGAGGACACAGGCTTGGGAGTCCCATAGAGCTAGGCTCACTGTTAACTCTCGGGCGCTTACTAGGTCTACGCCTTGTTTCCTCATTTGTAAAAGGAGGTTACAAAGTCGACTCTCAATCGTCTTTCTTTTGGTCATGCAGAGTGGTAGGCGGGATCCAGTTCTCTGACCAGGAATTGAACCCAGGCCCTGAACTGGGAGCGCAGAGTCTTAGCCACCGGACTGCCAGGGAAGTCCCTCTCATCGTTCTCACAAGGATTGAAGAAAACATACGTGAAGTGCAGTGCCGAGCACGCTGTGAGCACTTGAACAAGGCAGGTCACAAAGCCAGCGCCAGGGGAGTTTAGGGCAGGGCGAGTGTCCACTCAGCCCGGATCTCTTCCTGGGCAAGGCCCTCACTGCAGAGAGACCTCAGAAGGTAGGGGCACGAGTACGTACGAGTCCAAGCTGCGGGGGGCGCCGATAAGGGACATCATGCCACTGGGGCAAAAGAGCTTCAGTTCCAAGCTGCCGCGTCGTGGGTGGGTGATGGAGACTGTCACGGCCACGTGCTCCAGGGTCTTCAGCCCCGACATGTCCAGGTCCGTCCTGCTGACTGTGGGAAGTCAGGCTGGGCAGCTGGGAAACCAGCCCCACAGACACTTATGCCCTCACTTCACCCCACCAGACACAAAGGCATATACGAGTATCTTTGGCAACCCGACTGAACCTTGTGAACAGTAGGAAAGGGAGTGCGTGTGCTCATTTCAAGCTTCTAATTTAGTTTAGAGTCTAGTCGGGACGACAACACGTAACCAAGACACAAGACAAGAAAGAAATGGAGCCGTTCCCAACATTCATTCATCCAAAAAGTAATTTCCTGAGTACCTCCTACATCTCAGGCGCCGTACTAGACGCTGGGAACGTAAAGGTAAGTTGGCTATGGCCTCTGCCTTCTACCAGCAAGTGGAAAATGATGTTGTATGAGGTCCACATAACTGATGCCAGAGCAGAGACGAGGCAGACAGGTTTAGGCACTCAGTTGTGAGACACACTCTGAGGAAGGAAGTGAATACAGATTGGTAGAGAGTGTTGGTAGAGGTTATTCTAGGAGGGGAAATGACACATACAAAGGCAGAGGTAGAAATGAACAAGTTTCATATTGAAGGAAAAACAAGTTCTTTGAAAAAAACAAAAAACCAAAAAACTACTGAAGTGATGGCCTTCCCTGGTGGTCCATTGGTTAAGAATCCATCTGCCAATGCAGGGGACACAGGTTCGATCCCTGGTCCAGGAAGATTCCACATTCCATGGTGCAACTAAGCCTGTGTGCCACAGATAGTGAGCCCAAGCACTAAAACCACTGAAGCCCACGCACCTGGGGCCCAGGCCCTGCAACAAGGGAAGCCAGCGCAATGAGAAGCCCGTGCACTGCAGCGGAGAGTGGCCCTGCTTGCCACAACTGGGGAAACGCTGGCACACAGGAATGAAGACCCAACAGAGCCAAAAATAAATAAATAAAAAGATGAGCTATGCGTTTAAACAAACAAACAAAAACCCACCAAAACTAGTGAAGTGAACAAACTTCAAGGAAATTGTACTGAAGGGAAAAAAGCCAATATAGAAAGGACACATAGTGCACGATTTCATGTATTTAATATTCATGAATAACGTTGACTGTGGAGATGGACAGATGAGTGGTTGCCAGGTGCTAGGGATGGGGCAGAGGGGTCGGGTGTGGCCCTAAGGGGTGACAGAGGAGTCCTGGGATGGGCTGGCTCTCGATCCTGATTGTGGTGGTGGTTACAAAAGACTATACACGTGGTAAAATTGCATACACACACTCACACACATACACATACATAGAGAATCTATATCTAACCAGTAAAATCTGAGTAAGTTCTGTGAGTTGGACCAATATAATTTTCTTGGTTTTCCTATTGTCCTATTCTAAGACATTTAACATCAGGAGACGAGTGCATAGGACTTCCCTGAACAGTTCTTTGCATCCTCCTGTCAATCTACAATTATTTCAAAATAAAAAGTTAAAAAACCAAACTAGTGAAGTAGAAGACTCAGTTGAGGAATATTAAGAAATTAAGCTGCAATAAGAAATGCCTCTTTCCAAGACAACTTTTCTTCCATTAATTCAGGCCAACAGGCAAAGCAGAGAGCAACACCCAATTTAACAGATGAAGAAGCTCAGAGAGGAGGTGAGAGACGACGGGCATGGGACCTAGGGTAGGAAGGGCTTTAACATTTTTATTTTAAACACATAACCGAGAACTATTAGAGATTACCATGCAAAGATGGAGTTTTTAAAAAAAGTGTTAAGGGGAGGTTACTCCTAACAGCTGTGGGTAGGCTGAATTGGAGTAGAAAGAAGAAACAGGTGACAGGAAGGCCAGCTACAATGTCTGATTCTAGTCTAGGGGTGAGGCAGTGTGGGTGTGGATAACTGGTCAAAGAAGAAAGAGCGGGGAGTTCCCTGATGATCCAGTGGTTAGGAATCCAAGTTTTCATGCCGAGGTCCCAGGTTCAATCCCTGGTCAGGGAACTAAGATCCCCAAAGCCTTGCAGCACAGCCAAGGTAAAAAAGAAGAGAGAGGGAAGAAAAGGCTCAGGGCTTCCTGTGGCCCGTCCGTTCTTCCTGTTCGTCTTGGCCTTCCACTCAGTCCGCCTCTCACTGGGCTCGCGTCAGGGAGGGGGGCCACCACCCATTACCCGACGACACCAGTGTTCGAGATCTACCTGTCTGATGCCATCTCTTCACATCCCTCTCCTTCCCCGACTCCACAGACCTTTCTCCACCCCACATCAGCACAGACTTCCATGGCCAGACCCTGGGCCTCGTCCTTATCTGGCACTGCTTCACTTCTGAATGGTTAGTAACTTCCCTTGTGGGATTTATTACATAAACAACACAAATTAGAACAGCAATTGAGCAAAAATGAGAACAAAAAAGCTCCTGCAATTCTTGATGCCATGTTGGTAAATACCCACTGAGCCTTCTCACTGCGTTTGTCTGTGTGCACGTGTGTCTTGTCTTGCACCCTCGCAACTCATGGAAGCCAGTGTTCCGCCTTCCCAGAAAGCAGCCAGCTGTCCCTCCGCTTTCTCCACTACCTTCTTTCTTTGGCTGCACCACGCAGCATGTGGGATCTTAGTCCCCCAACCAGCGATCAAATCCGCACCCCCTGCAGTGGAAGTGTGGAGTCTTAACCACTGGACCATCAACCAGGAAAGTCCCTCCACTGCCTTCTTGATTCCTTCATTTTCTTGCTCCTCAAGAGATCCGTCAAGCTCTTCCTCCCTAACCGCCTAAGATCCCACAGCTCATTTCGCCAACACATTCTTATTTACATTCCCTTGTTTTTTTTTCCTTTCACAGTAACTATCTGGCAAAAGGCCAACACCAGATCAGACCAATTATACAGTCTCTTGGCTGGATTTTCTTGCTTACGCCTTTCCCACTACAAAGGAAAAACAAACCCTTTCTCAACTCATCACTTGTGCCTACTAGTGCTAAGAGCCTGGGCTCTGGAGCCACCCAGCCTGGGTTCAAATCCCAGATCAGGCATTTACTAGTTATGAGAATTAGTTTCCTTATCTGTAACATGTCCCCTTTATATAGTTCATGGTTAGTCATTTTAAGATACAGCCTCTGTCTCCTGTTTTCTGCTGTACCTGGGGGCTCCGGGCTCTGGAGAATAAACTTCCCAACTCCTGCCTCGATGAGAAAGGGGCCACCACCTGGCTGCTAAGCATGGGAGAAGGCACCCGGGCGTCTACCTTTTAACTGACACCGAGTTCTACTCTCATACCCACCTTCGTCCTCTGTAGTGCATGGGGCCTCCAAGTCCTGAGCCCTTTTTTTTGGCCACATCGCATGGCTTGTGGAATCTTAGTTCCCATACCAGTGAATGAACCTGGGCCCTGGCAATAAAAGCTCAGAGTTCTAACCACTGGACTGCAGGGAATTCCCAGCCCCGAGTCTTTGGAGATTCTGTAGTGTGAACGAGCTTGTTGCCTAGGATCACTCCTGCAGGTATTTGGTTTGCAATTTTCTTAGCCCTGCTTACTTCACCATTCATTTTCTATCTTCCAAAATGTACTGCGATCTCTACTTTGCTGTGATCTCTTCTCTCATTCTCTTTGTCCTTGTGCTCATTCCACTTTAATTCCTTTAGTCTTACTTTGGTGAGGTTGTACATATGTACATTTATATATGTGAAATTTACATACATATAAATTTTTACTATGCATGTAGGTGTGCTTAGTCACTCAGTTGTGTCCACCTCTTTGCGACCTCATGGACTGTACCCCACCAGGCTCCTCTGTCAATGGAATTTTCTAGGTAAGAATGCTGGAGTGGGTTGCCATTCCCTTCTCTAGTGTATCTTATTGACCCAGGGATCGAACCTGGGTCTCCTGAATTGCAGGCAGATTCTTTACCGTCTGAGTCACCAAGTGACACATTACAGAGCATAACAGAAGGGAATAGAATCCTAAAAGAGACCTGAGTGCCCGTCTGTGTCAGCCTGTGTACAGAGTGGCCCACGTGCATTTACTTATTGGTGTGTACACGGACTTGGGTGGCCATGCATGTGAGAACATGAGATGTATTTTATTAGAATTGAGCTAGTATATTAAATGAGTTAACCCTTAGGCCAGTGTTTGGCACATAAAAGGCATTTATCTTTTTTTTTTTTGGCTGCGCTGCATGGCATGCAGGATCTTAGTTCCCTGACCAGGGGTGAAGCCCATATCCCCTGCAGTAGAAGTGTGGAGTCTTAACCACTGGACCAGCAGGGAAGTCCCAGAGGCACTCATCTTAGTTGATGATGATGATCATATTATTATTTTACCTTTAGCAACACAGGATCTTGTTCAACCACCGCTGAGAAGATCCCAGGGCTTTATTTGCCCATAATCTTATGAAGCTAGGAAAATCTCTATCCTTGTCACTATCCTTGTTCAGGGATCAGAATAAGAGATGTCAATCTAGTAATCATTTGTGGAGAGGTGGCAGCTAAAGCCTTAAGTACAACTGGGCCATCGAGGATGAAGACGTAGAGGGAGGGTCAGGAACATGGCCTGAGTCTCAGAAGAAACTCAGGGCTTGGAAGTAGTGAGGTGAGTGAACAGAAAACCAAGTTCTTCAGGCAGAGAAGCCAGAAGAGGACCATGGAGCAAAGGAGGTCACCAGAGCCACAGGAGGAGCAGGGAGGAGGAGGTGGAAGGCTGCCACACAGGCCTCGCTAATCTGGTCCGACAACAGCGTTGAGCATCATCGACCAGGATGAGCTGTGAGCTGGCCCCAGGTCTGAGCCTGAGAGGGGCACCTCAGAGGGATGAAGTAAGTCTTCAGCAGTGGAGGGATGGTGATAAAGGTGAGCAGTTGCTTTGGTCAGTTCATTTGAAAAGGTTACTGGCTGGAGGCAGTCAGGGACTTAAAAGGTGTTTTCTAACAGATGTGCTGAGGGTGTTGGAAGGCAGAAGGAGGAATCAATGGGGAGGGAAAGACTGGGCAGGAGAGGAAGATTCGGAGCCAGGAAGGAACAGGACTGAAACATGGCTGGCAGGGGGTGGTGGTAGCCAGCTGGGGCTGCAAACAAGGATAAAAGGGTATTTGCAACAGGTATTCAGGAATCTTCTGTAAATACACACAGGCTCCCTTGTGTTTGAGATACACTTCCCAAGCCCCACCCTCCCTCCCGCCCTCCAAAGACATTTTAGACCCAGAGTCAGAGCTAAAGGAACCGAGGGGCCCTCCTGCCAATGGGGAGAAATGACAACCTGTCTTGCTCTAGAGCTGCCTGGCCTAAGAAGGTGGCACCAGTCACATATGGCTATTTAAAATCAATTACAGGGACTTCCTTGGTGGTCTAGTGGTTAAGAATCTGCCTTGCAATGAAGGGGACATGGGTTCAATCTCTGCTCGAGGAAATAAGATCCCTTGTGCCACGGAGCAGCTTAGCAGCACAAATGGAGAACATTTCCACCATCATAGAAAGTTCTCTTGGTCACCACTGCTCTAGAGTCTTGGCATTTCACCTGCTTTTCCATCTCAGGAAGATTCATTTCCTTCTATCTTACAAAAAAGTTCACCTGCCAGCCCTTGGACACTGACTTGCCCAGGTCTTGGTGGGAAAGACTATCACCTGGCCATAGGGGGAGAGGTTTGCTGACTGTCCGGGACTGAGTTGCTTAGCTCTACATGAACTGGACTGACTTCCTCCAGCTTCCAAGAATGCCCACAAGTCTGGACCTTCAGTTCTGTCTGGAGTCACAACAACAGAGGGGAAGACATCTTTGCTGACCCTAGAGATCAGCAGACTGCTGGCCGCCCTCCAAACCAGTGAAGGGCTCCATCAGCAAAACTTGCTGGGTCCACCTCCCTTCTCTCCATCTTTCTCTCCCCTACTCCAGCTCCTGCTTTCCTCCTCCCAGAATAATCTGTCCTTCTTCCTCCTGCTCCTTCGTGACAAACAAGCAGTTTCCAGATGCCTCTGTACCGAGGGAAGTTTGTCAGACATGCCGGGGGAATGTCTCTGGTTAGTGGGAGGCAGAGGATGATGAAGTTGAAAAGGACCCTAACCCGCTTCTAAGCTGACCCTCTCACTTGATGGATGTGACTGTGGGTTACTGTTACTTAAATGAGAGGCAGCAGCTCTGGATAGGACGTAATGAAAGTTAAAAGATGTACTGTCTCCAAGACATGTGAGTAAAAAGCCCAGAGGTTCCTATTTGAACTGCATTCCTGGGAATGTTCCTGCACTCCTCTGCCTTGGCTGATGCTTTATGCCCTTTCCAAGATAGCATTCCTTTTACGGAAAATGCAATGAACCGGGCCCATGGATTTCCTTCCACGTAGAGGGGAAACTGGGCAAGCGCTGGACGTGGTTAGGGAGAGAGACAACGGAACTCTTCCCAGCCAGGGGAGCAGCCCCAACCCTCCCTTCCACGCTCCCATCTTTGGCCATCCCTCCTCGTAGCCACTGGCTGGTCTGATCACTTCCTAGGAGGATGAGAACAGCAAGGACAAAGCTCCACCTGGGTACAAAGCATGACATGCTTCCGACTTTACAAAACACAGTGGATAACTGCCTGTCAAAATTCCTTGAGAAAAAAAAAAAAATCCCCAAAAAACTGGAGGTATGGAAAACTCTTCAGTGGCAACTCTGGGAAGTCCGCAGAGAGATGATCCTTTAGCACAGTACCCCAGCCCAGCCGCACTCTTCTCTGGGAAGGGGTTCAACCTCTGGGCTCAAAACGAGACTACGTCTCAGATGCGCATAGACAGCCCTCACCCCTTCGGACAGTCCTGTGGCCCCGTGGGATGGAGGCGGAGGCAGAGGGAGGGCCACTCCAGTCTAGAGAGCCCTCTGGGGACTCCTCTGTCCTCCCCCTGACAGGTCCCAGCTGACTCTGTAATTAAACAAGCCTGAGAATCAAAGGGAGACATTCCCAGCTCCTTCACTTCATCCAAAGCCCACTGGGCTGCAGAAGATCATCTGGCAAGTTCCTAGCATGGAAGTCAAAGGAACTTCTTTTGACTTGTGCCTGTCTCCCCAGGCCCCAGGTCCAGCCCTCCTGCCAGCCTTCCTAATGGCTTGCTCAGCAGCTCCCTCCCACCACCCGTAACTCAGGAGAAAGGTCTCTCAAGCAGCCGGGGGCCAGCCAACTCAGAAGCAGCAACATGTCCTAAAATGGTCAAAGAGAACGCCGCAGATCTGGCTGGAGCTCAGCTCCTAAAGGAAGGGGTAGGACCAGCAGGAGGACGAGTTTAACTTCTCCATCACCCCGCCCTGAGCCTCTGGCCCAGGATTAACCCCCTTTCTGCTGACCGCTTACCATTCCACAGCACCTCCAGGGGGCGGGCGGACAGCGGGATCGCCTTGTTCTCTTTCAACACAGGGCTGACGTAGGAAGCTAAGTAAGGGACAGATGTCCAGACCTATGAAAGGAAGAGGGGGCGGTAAATGAACAAACGGACGGACCGTGCACACCCAACCTCACCTACCTGACCCCTAGGGCCGCACTCTTTTTATTTCTCCCTTAATCATCACTGTCTCTCACTCTGCAGACACCCTGGACTGCTCCCTATGGCATCACAACACGGAACCGGGGGACATGCTGTGTCCAGGGCAGCAGATGGGAAGCTGAGCACCCTGAGGGCTCCATGAGACATTGAGGTCTCATTTATTCTCCTGTCAGTTTAAGAAACTTTATAGAATGTTGAGCCTGCTCCTTCATGGGTAAAATGGGTCTCGGGTGAATGAACATCTATTGAGCACCTATGACGTGCTGGGCAGTGTTTCAGGCATTCGGCCCGGCCCCTGGGCCCCTCCATGCAGGACAGCCATTCACCTTGGCGGCGTTCACGAGTCTCCAAGCATTGAGCAGGCCGAATCCGTGCTGGTGGCTGTGGCTGAAGCCGGCCTCATTGGTGATCCAGTCCGCGCGGTGGTCCTCGTACTGACAGCACAGGGGTCCTGGTGAGCCTTGCAGATTTTAGGTTTCCCGACTCACCCAGATGGCTGATCCAGCCCAGACTCTCCCACCAAGGCTGCTAGGAAGGGACTCCCCGAGCAAAGCTGGGACAAAAGGGCAAAGCCCTGTGATGTCTCCAGCCGAATGGCCTGCTTACAGAGAGGGACCTGGGAGCCTGCCCAGAATGCCCCTTTGCAGGTGACATGGCAGCAGCAGGACAGGGACAAGTGAACTTAGGTCTACGGTCTTGGCGGGGTCTCCACACTGCTTCCGTAGGAACGCAACTCTGGGAGACACTGGCATCTAACGCCTGGGACATTAGAATCCGAACCTCCTGATCCCTCCAAGCCCTTGGTACCAAAACTCTGAGGTGGGCTGGGCCAGGCCATGCATCTGCTGGCGAATGGCTCACCCGGGTGGCCGTGAAGACGATGATGTGCTGGACGTCACGCCACGTGAGGCAGGGCCGCACCTGCAGCATCAGGGCTATCATGCCAGCCGCCAGGGGCGCGGCAGCCGAGGTCCCCGTGTGGCCCTCTGTGCAGCCGGTGCCCTTCTGAAGGTCCCAGTCAGTGGTCACCTGGGGAGCAGAATGGGAGGGACGGGGGCTGGTTAGGGCCTGAGTTCCCAGGGGCAGTTGGAGGAGGGGGCAGGGCGGGGCCTCAGAGTGAGCGAGTCTCCCAGGGACCGTTCTGTTTGGCAGGTCAGGATGAAGGAGATTCTTCATCCTCTTGGGCCTTACAGGAGAATCTCTGGAAAGCTGAGAAAAACCAGTTACTCTGAGGGTCTTGGCTGCAGTAGCGCAGAAAGGAGGTGGAGAGGGGAGAGGCCTCATGGGTCCTGATTTCTGCTCAGCTGATGACCCCTTCCCCAATCCCCCCCTCCACCCACCCCTACCCCTGCAGCCGTGGAGACAGAGGAGTGGCTGGGAGCTCCGGGGGCCCCCAGCTGGAACTGGGACAACAGTGACGGCACCAGGCGAGGAACTCCGGCTTGGCGGCTCAGAGACGGGGCTGGCCTGACGTCAGTGTGAACAAAGGGACTGTGTCCCAGGGAGAGGACACCGTACCCCTCACCCAATGGTGGGCTCAGCATGGGTGAACATCTGCACCACTGCCCACCCTAGCCAGTGGCGATCGATGGGCCAGGTCACATCCCTGCTTGGGGCCAAGTGCCTCGGGTCCCCCTTCTCTACCTGCAGCTCTGAGGTGGGAGATGAGAGTGGGGGTGGGGGTTGAGGGGGAGGGACATGGCACCTGTTTGGTACCCAGTTCTTTCCACGTTCTCATCCTCCCTGGAGCCACAGAGGGTGGAGCCGGGGAAGGCCCTGCCTGAATCCACTCCAGCCCATGGTCCTCTGGATCTAGCACGTGGTGCCCATGCTAACACTAGAACATCTTTTCCTTCCAGGCTTCTCTCCTGGTTCGGATACCAAGGTGCTGCCTTCTGCCAAGAGCTGCCCTTTCTCCACTGTCCTCATTGCTTGCCTTCCAGCTGTTATAGCAGCTGCCAAGACGTGTCATTTCCACTCAGAAGTCGCGCTCTTACAGAAGAGAAGGGAAAACTCTCCAAGTGGAAGTCTCAGTGAGGGTGGGAAGCCTGGTCTGTGCCAGGGAGCAGATTAATTTTTTCCTGTTAAGGAAACAGCCTCACAGTGACAGTCCAGGCTGGAGCCGGGAGGCCCGGGAACTTGCCTCTGGTGGCAGGAGCCCCGGGCAGCAGACGGCGGGGTGGCGTGTGCCTCTGTGCCTGCCCTCGGGGAGGCAGCCCCATTGAGCTGGTCATTGAACAGAAACTGGCAACTGGTTTCCAACACAGGAACAACCCAAAGATGGGAGGTTGGCTGAACAAACTCGCTTTGCATTTCTGGACAAATTACAGTTTAGATGGAAAGTGGTGGGGGTGAAGCAGAGTTGAGTCGGAGGAGAAACTAGTATGTCCAGAGGAGAAACTAGCATGTCTGGTAACTTCTTGGCCCCCGACTGTGGTTGGGGTGAGCAAGAGTTCTGCCAGGATGTTCCTGCTGTTCCTCCCCCTCTAGCCTGGCCCGGGCTGGGGGTAGGTGGTGCCTCTCTGTACCCAGACCCCTGTCTGTTAAGCAAAGTCTCCTGCCCACTTACTTTAGCTCACTCCCTTTTTTCTTCTCCCAGGGTGGGGGGCAGGGCTGGGGTCACCTGGCCCCGAGCCTTGGAACATTGTATTGACCAGAAGTCACTGAGCAGCAAAAACAGAATTTTACTTTGGGAAAGAGAATTTGACCCAGAGGCAGCAGCCCAATTCCCAATGGCCCCAGAGAGTCCTCCCAAGCGCGAGCCACTGGAGAAATGTGACACCGGCTGGCTGCAGCCCAGCCCTGCCCGAGAGCCCCCCGTCCCCGGGTCACTCTGTTACAGGCATCAGGACGGGCAGGGAACTCTAGGACGACGGGCTGGAGCTGAGCCAGCTGCGGGTAGGCACTGCACTCTGAATTCCTTTACAGGTTCCCACAGCTTGAGAAACTCCACTTCCTTGCTCCAACCTCTTGTTTGCTGTGACTCCAAGCCCAGCTCCAAGGAAAGAGCTATCTCTGGGGCTGATGGGGACATTCCAGACTCCTTTTCCCATCCATGCGGTGCAGACAACCACTAGCTTTACTCCTGAGGATGAACAGGATCAAAACTCGCAGTATTTACATAAGGACTGCATAGCAATGCAATGATGATTTTTTTTTAAGCCCACAGAAATTAGCCAAAGCCTGTATTCTACCAAAGGAAGACATATCAAAGGTTCTTTCATCAGTGTGTGCTCAGAGTAATTTCTATAAAGATACGCATATTTGTTAACTTAAAAATTTAAAGATGAAGGAGCTTCCCTCCTCGCTCAGTGGTAAAGAATCTGACTGCTAATGCAGGAGACACAGGTTCAATCCCTGGGCTAGGAAGATTCCACATGCCTCGGGGTAACTAAGCCCTTGCAGCACAACTACTAAGCCCATATGCGCTCTGGAGCCTGGGAGCTGCAACTACTGAGCCCATGTGTCCCAGAGCTCGTGCTCTGCAGCAAGAGAAGCCCCCCAGTGAGAAGTCCAGACAGTGTAACAACAGAGCCCTCCACTTGCCAAAACTAGAGATAAGCCCCTGAAGCAAGGAAGACCGGCACAGCCATACATAAGTAAGATTTTAAACAATTTAAAGATTAAAATCCCTTTACACAGATACATTTAGAGTCCTCAACTCCATTCTACCAACAGGGGCAGACTCTTAGGGAAACAGATCTGCTAGGGAAGAAGATCCCGAGAGCCGGGCTGGGGAGCAGAGGGCAGGTGTAGGGGACAGGGCACTCACGATGCTCCGGAGCATCTTGTCCCCTCCGCTGAAGGTGACTGCCAGCATGGAGGCACACTCCTCGGCATAGAAAGGCATTCGGCCCTCCTCGTCCACAGCGCCTGGGGGAGGAGCAGGGAAATGGGAGCGGAGGTGAGGGTCTGAGAACATCAGACTTAGCTCTGATCTTAGTTATCATTGAGGGGTTGGTCCTGGGCTTAAAAAATGATCTCAGTGGTCCAAGTCCTTCAAGTACCCACACGCCCCGCCCCCACTCCCGGAAAAGTGGTCTCAAATGGCAGAGGGTAGTCTGTGCGGAGACCATTCTTTCAGCAGACTGCAGGGGGTGGCCCACTCGACACAGACTCATTCACTCGCACAAGCAATGGATCAGTTACTTATCAGTTATCTACTGCAAGTCACACACTGTATGAGTGACAGATGGGGGCTGTGGGGAAGGGCCACAGACCTGATCTCAGGGAGCCCATAGTCAGGGGGCAGGTCAGGGAAGTAAATACAGCTGGGAGGGTAAATGCCTACAGTAGGGAGCACAGGTACAAGGCAGTTAATTTAGGCTGGTGTGGCAGGGAGGTCAGGGAAGGTTTCAAGCAGGAGGGAAGTGACCTGTGGGAAGAGAGGTTGGAGCAGAGGCCTAACCAGCTGTGGTGGTGGATGTGGGGGCTGGGGGCGCAGAGGGGGTTATCTCAGATGATGGGTAGAAAGTGCTCCTGGGTATAACTCGTAAGGAAGTCCTGACCTCCCCTAAGAGCAGGGCTGGTTCCTCCTCACTATCAGAGTCTGCGGAGAAAACTGTGCACACACATTCAGACAGAAACATGGAAGCTGGGGGCACACCCAGATTACATGGTCCCCTCATGTCTGAATGACACACACAATCACACACACTGAGATACATGGTCGCCTCACCCCTCACACACACCCAGATATATAGTCCCTTCACCCCTGAGTGACACACACAATCACACACACTGAGATACATGGTCCCCTCACCCCCGACTGACACACACAATCACACACACTGAGATACATGGTCCCCTCACCCCTGAGTGACACACACAATCACACAGAGATCCATGGTCTCCTCACCCCCGACTGACACACACAATCACACACACTGAGATACATGGTCCCCTCACCCCCGAGTGACACACACAATCATACACACTGAGATACATGGTCTCCTCACCCCTGAGTGACACACACAATCACACACACTGAGATACATGTTCTCCTCACTCCTGAGTGACACACACAATCACACACACTGAGATCCATGGTCCCCTCACCCCTGAGTGACACACACAATCACACACTGAGATCCATGGTCCCCTCACCCCTGAGTGACACACACAATCACACACACTGAGATACATGGTCCCCTCACCCCTGAGTGACGCACACAATCACACACACTGAGATCCATGGTCCCCTCACCCCTGAGTGACACACACAATCACACACACTGAGATACATGGTCTCCTCACCCCTGAGTGACACACACAATCACACACACTGAGATACATGGTCTCCTCACCTCCAAGTGACACACACAATCACACACACTGAGATACATGGTCCCCTCACTCCCGAGTGACACACACAATCACACACACTGAGATACATGGTCTCCTCACCCCTGAGTGACACACACAATCACACACACAGAGATACATGGTCCCCTCACCCCCGAGTGACACACACAATCACACACACTGAGATACATGGTCCCCTCACCCCCGAGTGACACACACAATCACACACACTGAGATACATGGTCCCCTCACCCCTGAGTGACACACACAATCACACACACTGAGATACATGGTCCCCTCACCCCTGAGTGATACACAATCACACAGAGATCCATGGTCTCCTCACCCCCGAGTGACACACACAATCACACACACTGAGATCCATGGTCTCCTCACCCCCGAGTGACACACACAATCACACACACTGAGATACATGGTCTCCTCACCCCTGAGTGACACACACAATCAAACACACTGAGATCCATGGTCCCCTCACCCCTGACTGACACACACAATCACACACACTGAGATCCATGGTCCCCTCACCCCTGAGTGACACACACAATCACACACTGAGATCCATGGTCCCCTCACCCCTGAGTGACACACACAATCACACACACTGAGATACATGGTCCCCTCACCCCTGAGTGACACACACAATCACACACACTGAGATCCATGGTCCCCTCACCCCTGAGTGACACACACAATCACACACACTGAGATACACGGTCCCCTCACCCCCGAGTGACACACACAATCACACACACTGAGATACATGGTCCCCTCACCCCTGAGTGACACACACAATCACACACACTGAGATTCATGGTCCCCTCACCCCTGAGTGACACACACAATCACACACACTGAGATACATGGTCCCCTCACCCCTGAGTGACACACACAATCACACACACTGAGATACATGGTCCCCTACCTCTGACACCACCCCCCACCCAGATACAAGTCTCCTCACTGCTGCGTCTTTCTCTCTCTCACAGACACACACGTGCACCCATGCACTGCGGGACCACTGGGCCCACTACCTATGGTGACGGTGTAGATGGAGTTGGCGTAGCCATCGTAGTTGCAGTTGTCGTTGTGCTGGCCCCCATTGCCACTGGCCACCACAAAGATGCTCCCAAAGCCCTGGCGGCCAGCGATCACCCCATGCTGCAAGGCAGCCTGAGGAGCAAAACAACCAGGTCAGCTGAGGAACTCACAGGAAGACCCTACCCCCCACGCCACTCGCCCTCCTGTCTCCTTCTAGAAGGAGAAGAAAAAAATAACCCAAGGGCATTGGACAAGGGAGAAAGAGACTTAAAGACTGACTTAAGAGGGTAAGGGGGCTATTAGTGGAACAACTGCTTGATGGATGTGCTCTGCTCCTCAGAGAAGGTGGGGCCAGAAATGGGGAGCCAGCGCAAAATCAGAGCAAAACACCACTTCATTCTAAGAATGTCCCCCTCACCCCTTCACCCTGGGGCAGGAGTGCTGTTCCCAAAGGAGGGGTCGGGGCTACAGGGCAGGTCTTGGGGAGGGCGGGAGCAGTTCCGGGAACGGAATGAAGAGGGCGAACTTGGTCCCCAAAGTCTCCACGGTTCCCAGCTACCTTCCCCAGCTGGTGGGGGCCGTCCACCGTCTTCCCGTCATCGTCTGGTCCCCAGCTGTGGAGAGACACCCAGTGGAAAGAGCCAGGGCCAGGCCATGGCTGCCCACCCAGCCCAGCCTCAGCGGGCTGTGCCTCTGCCCCACGCTTCCCCTCCTCCCAAGGGCTCCAGCCCAGGACTCGCGTGATGAAAGGATGTTAAGAGTCCAGCCCTCACTCCAAAGTGGAAAACAGAAGGATGTGCTAACGTTCTTGTCCTTGGAAACCTTCCCAGTTCAGGACTACTCTAACCTGCTCCTTCTCAGGTCCCCAGGGAGTACAGGGTGGTGGAAAGGGACGAGAGGCCACCCCTTCCCCACTGAAGGAGCTAATTCTAGGCCTGATGGCAGAGCACCTGGAAAGGAAGCAGACAACCTGTGTAAGCTGTCTAGGAGATCTCTGTCCTATCTCTAAGTGTGGAGCACATCATGTATCTACAGGAGATGCTGGCCGGGGAAGAATAGGCTGCTGTCAACGCGGTGCGAGCAGCCCAACCTCAGCTCCTCCTTATCATCCACCCCCTTCCTACCAGATCCACAACCCAGAGCTGCTGGTGCGTCCCTGGGTGGGGGCAGAGGGGCTTTGCACTGGGTATTCAGTCCAGCTGTGGTAGGACAGGAATCCTCAATTTCTCCCAGAGCATTACGAGTTTATTAAACAAATAAACACGAGGCAGGATAGAATGCTCCTTGTGTGGCAACCTGATCATTGGGGTGACTTGGGGCTTACGACGGAGAACCCAGAAGCTGGGGATCTGGAGAAGTGAGGGCCGTGGACTCACAGGTTGTACCCCAAGGGAGAGCCCCCCCCCCCCCCACTACTGTTCTCTGGTTGGGGGATTCGCCCGGTGCCCCGGCCCCTGGCCCGTTTCCCTGCTCCTGGCTGTACCTCACCTGCAGCTGTAGATGTCGTTGATCTGATAGTGCTTGTTGAACGCCACGGCCTCCATGCTGTCGGTCAGGGGTCCATCCAGCACCCGGATACCTAGGCAGTGTAGGCCACACCAGCTCCTCAGTAACGCGGGTCTCCTAGATGGGGAGCCAGGTGGTGGTGGGGGCCCCCTGTGGAGACTTACTTTTCTAAGTGCTCTAGGATCTTTTTAATTTTTATACCATGTGCATGTACCTGGCCAGAAATATTTTCTAACATAATGCTAAATCTTAGACTTTATGGATCCTGGGGTCTGGTGGGCGGAGGCATAGGCTAGAAGGTAGGGAATCCAAAGTTCCCTTTTTTCATGCATCCTTTATCACATAAAACACTGCTTGACACACAAGAGGGTATTCAACAGATGGTTCTCAGCCCGTTGCTCCTCCCATGGAGGTCTAGTCTCACTTTCTAAGATGGGGCAGGTCACATCCTGGTGGAGCTCTCAGAAGGGACCTGGGCTCCCCCGCTCTGTAGTCTCATTTACAGAGAGGGCTGCTGACCCCTGCTGGACTATAAGAGGAATGCAGCCAATCTGGTCCAGCCTCGTAAATGCAGGCTCCAAGCATTTATGAGAAATCACCAGAAGGGCATCTGCATCCATTCCCTTCACCCTCTGCCTTGATGGACAAAGACCGAGAGGCCGCGGAGCCATAGAACCACCCCAGTAGGTACCAGGGCCACTTGGTTCTCTTGAAAAGATGGGGAGCAGACAGTGACTGTCAGCAGGGGCGGGAGCTAGAGCTGGGAGAAGGGAGAGAGGCCTCCACAGACACACAGGATCAACAAAGAGGGGGAGATGAGGAGGCCATTGGTTAACCTTGAAAATACAAAAATGTGGATAAGTAAAAGGAGCTATCATTACAGTGAGCTGAGCACTGATGGGGCATAACCATGATCAGAAAAAGGGAAGTGGAGTCTGAGCAGGTGGGCTTGGGTCTCCATCTCTCATCCAGCTCATTTTCACGCTCTTAGCTGTTTTATATAGTCGTATGTGCTCAGTTGTGTCTGATTCTTTGTGATCCCACGGACCCCGCCAGGGTCCTCTGTCCATGGAATTTTCTAGGCAAAAATACTGGAGTGGGTTGCCATTTTCTACTCCAGGGGATCTTCCTGACCCAGGGATTAAACCCACGTCTCTTGTGTCTCTTACATTGATTGACAAGCGAATTCTTTACCACTGAGCCACCTGGGAAGCCCTTTTAAAGTGGAGTTTGCTGCTAAAAACATGTTAGAAACACCAAAGCACTGAGAAAAAAAATCAATGAGCCGATCTGCCCTGCTGATACCTATTTATAAGTGTACCTTTTGCTTTCTGCTGTGTGTTGAAGGGGTAATAAAGTTGTGTTGGAATTCAAGACGGAGGGACAGAGAATGAAGACAGCAGTCACGGTGGGGTGTACCGAGGCTGGACCAGAGGTACCTGCTATGCGGCTCCCGAACGCCACTCCCACGGCACAGAAGCTGTTGTTGGGCACAGCGGCAATCTCGCCCGCGCAGCGCGTGCCATGGTGATTGCCATTCTCCACGTCCGGGTGGGGCATGGGGTCAGGGTCATTAGAGTTGAGGTCATAGCTGCCCTCAGGGCTCTGAAACGTGGCGGGGGAGGAGGGGGGAGATGTGGTCACTCACTAGTTCCAACCAGTCAGGTCTTGGAGCTCAGGGAGAGAGGAGAACTGGGGGTTTGGGGCTCCGAGCCGACACTGCGGGCCCATCTCTGCCAACCACACAGGCTGCACAGGACAGGGCACCTCAGGCAACGCTGAGAAG
Organism: Cervus canadensis; assembly: GCF_019320065.1. Classification (NCBI taxonomy): domain Eukaryota; kingdom Metazoa; phylum Chordata; class Mammalia; order Artiodactyla; family Cervidae; genus Cervus; species Cervus canadensis. The sequence continues at coordinate 24,967,110 of NC_057396.1, forward strand.
TGCTGTGTGCTGTTCTGGGCTGCGCCAAGTCGCTTCAGTCTGACTCTTTGCGACCCCATGGACTGTAGCCCACCAGGTTCCTCTGTCCATGGGATTCTCCAAGCAAGAATGCTGGAGGAGTTTGCCATTTCCTTCTCCAGGGGATCTTCCTGACCCAGGGATTGAACCCGTGTCTCTTAGGCCTCCTGCATTGGCAGGCAGGCTCTTTATTACTAGTGCCAGGAGACATGCTATAGCTCTAGGCAAACTTCTCTCTTGGCCATTATTATAGAAACATGCCCAGGAGCTGCTTCCATGGTGGGAAGCCTGAGATAAAAGAGGCTTCCAGCTACTTAAAGGGCAGGCTTTACAGAGGGGGAGGCACTGGGACTTGAGTGGAGAGGGAAGTTGCCCAGGGCCACTCCTTACTCCCCAGGGCAGGGAGTGGCAGCAGGATCCAGGAAGTATCTCTCTGCTGAGCTGGAGCCTGTGTCCTAGCTGCCAGGCCACAAGGCCACCTGGGGGAGAGGAGCAGATGAAGAACAACATCCTACCTCCTAGGCCCTTTCCTCTGGCCCAGAGAGAGGTCACTGGGAAAGGGAACAGGCCTGAGACAACATCAAGAATCAGGTAAGGCCTGGGGGTGGGACTGACGCCAGGGCCACTCACGTAGTTGGGTGCGATGTCCTGGATGGTGTGCTCCACGCCGTCGTCCACGACCACCACGGTCACCCCGCGCCCGGTGACGTTGCGCTCCCAGACACCCGTCACATTGATGTCCCTGCCGGGGCTCCGCCGGTTATTCTGGGGGAGAGATGGGGTCAGGAACTGCTCTCTGGGCCTTGGGAGTCCAGAGATGTGCGGCACGGCCCATAGTGAGACAAGTACAGTGAGCAGCCCGTTCTCACTCCTGGCTGCTGTCAGGGAGCCAGAGAGAGGGGTGGACAAACTGGGGTGGGTGGGATGGGGCCAAGGAGGGGACCTGTGAGAGCTCTGCCACAGCACAGGTGTGCAGGGAAGCTTGGCATCACTCATGGGCAACAAGGGTGAAACAGTGACCAGGGTTAAGGGCTGGAGATTAATATGCTGTGTGATATACATTGGGACTTCCCAGATGGCACTAGTGGTAAAGAACCTGCCTCCTAATGCAGGAGACATAAGAAATGCAGGTTCAATCCCTAGGTTGGGAAGATCCCCTGGAGGAGGGCATGGCAACCCACTCCAGTATTCTTTCCTGAAGAATCCCATGGACAGAGGAGCCTGGTGGTTACAGTCCATGGGGTCACAGAGTAGGATGTGAGGGAAGCAACTTAGTACCCACTGCACGCATGATATACATTATATTAACATTGTAAAATATAACATTACTAGTTAACCCCGCAGGCATGATATACATTATATTAACATTGTATAATATAACATAATGTTACTAGTTAACCCCACACAGGCATGATATACATTATATTAACATTGTATAATATAATGTTACTAGTTAACCCCACACAGGCATGATATACATTATGTTAACATTGTATAATATAACATTACTAGTTAACCCTGCACAGGCATGATATACATTATACTAACATTGTATAATATAATGTTACTAGCTAACTCTTGTAAAGTGTTTCCCATGTGTCTGGCACACATACATTAGTTCACTTAACTGTAACCATTACCTCTCCCTTAACAGAGAGGTTAAACAGTGCACTCAAAGGCACAAGCTAGTCAGCAGCAGGCAGCCCCGGCGGCCTGGCCCCAGCACCCACGCCGGGCACCGCAGTCCTCTAGCTCTCTGCGAGTGAGCAAAGGGCATGTGGAGCCCGAGGATGAAGCCCACCATCGAAGCCCACGGAAATGTCTCCGTGGATGGGAGGCCCCTGAAGAGTTAACCCCAACGGCCACTAGAGCACCGGGTACCCCCACCCTAGCTGTGTGAAGCTGAAAGCGGCCAGGCTGGACTCACCAGGTGCCACTGCTGCGGGTACTTGGGGTCGTTGAAGTGGACGCCGCGCTTGGTCCGCTTGAGCAGTCTCTGCTCTGCGTGCCAGCGCACAGCCTCGTGCCCGGCCAGCACGGCTTCTACCCGCTGCCGGACGGCCTCGGCCTGCCGGGCCTGGCGACGCCCCGCTGGCTGGACCAAGAGGTAGTGCCCCTGGAGCTCCCCGATGCGCCCCGCGTTCATCAGCCCCGTCGCCTGGGCCAGAGCCTCTGCCCGCCGCTCCAACGACTCCTCTGCCCCCTTGCCTTCCGGACCGTCCAGACACACTGCCCAGCTTAGCCCCCCTGGGCCCTGGGCCCTGAGCCCACCTGCCCCCACCAGGCCCATAACCCAGGGAAGCAGTAGGAAGAGCCCAGCTAACTCCAGCCAGAGGCCCGCGGGCAGGCCCAGGGGGGCATCCGAGTGTGGCCCTCTCTGCCTCCCTTTCGGCATCAGAGCAGTACGCTGCGGACAAAGAGAAGGACATCAGAGGTAAGAGAGCTGATGACGGCAGGAATCTCAGGGGGCGACTGAGCACCAATGTATCACACCCGGAGACTCCTAACCCATGCTTTTTAAATCATTAAACGTGTGATCCTCTCTTTTAATTCACATTGATCTCTGACCAACAGGGATAAGCCCCTGGGGGGAGTGGGGAGCCAGCACTAAGCCTAGTGGGTCCCTCCATGACATGATTATCACGAGACAATCAAGCAAGAGGTCTAGCTGCTAACAGGCACCACACTGCTCTTCCCCACTGTTGCCATCTTGAGCTCAGAAGTCGTTATCACTCCTGCCAATTCCTGGCAGCTCCATGATTTTTCTTTAGAAGAGACCCTCCTCCCTTCTTCAGAGGGGACAGAAATCTTCCTCCAACTGACTTCTCAGACCCATCCGTGGTCTTGAGGGCTAACTTCCCGCAGTGGGGCCCCGTTCCCACCTGGACTCAGAGTGAGGCTGAGCTCCTGATCCGGTTAACCACCTCACGCTCATTTTGTGCAAATGGAGAAAAGGCATTCCTTCCGCTGTGAGTAGCGGTGACTCTCAGCACAGACCGCAGACCTGCAGGCCCCAAGAAAACAAGAAACGGTGTCCTCTCAAACCCAGTGGAGCAGGCAGAGGCTGGGAACCTGGGATCTGTGACCAAAGAAACTGCCAATGATCACCTGCAGGAATCTCAAATAGGTCACAGACTGGAACCAAAGTGGTACAGTAAGGCCAGATGGGTACAAAACCCAGAAACCCTACTTCTCATCCTAAACATCAGGCCATCCTCTTCTCTTCTTTTCCTAGATGCCTAGAAGAGGGCCTGAACTCTTACCCAAAACTCCTCTTGAAAAGTAGATAGGGGACTTCCCTGGTGGTCCACTGGCTACGACTCTGCGCTCCCAATGCAGGGGGCCTGGGTTCGATCCCTAGTCAGGGAACTAGATTCCACAAACAGCAACTAAAGATCCGGCATGCCACAACTAAGACCCAGTGCAGCCAAGATAAATAATAGATAAATAAATAATAATAATAAAAGAACAAAAAAGTAGGTATTACTGCTTCTTAGAAGTCTGGGTGGCAGCTCACTTCCTGGTTTCTGTACCTGTGAAGGATGCCAGGGGAAGTAAGAGTAGGAGGAGGTGGGGGGGGGGTTGGAAATGGGGAAAAGCCCAGAATGCAAACAAAACTGAACAGGAATAAGAGGCAAGTGGGTGGGGTGGGGATTGGAAAGCACCACTACAGGGCTTCCCTTAGTCACTAGCTCAGCAAGTTGTGAAGTGTTCTAAACCTGGGACCGCCACCCATGGCTTGACAGAAGGGCCGAATCAGTGGGCAAATGTAGGGACAGGGGCAGGCGAACGGGCAGTGGAACAAGTGTGTCCCTATTGGTGGCTGAGCTCCTTCAGAAGCATCTGCTGTCTAGCGGGCTGGGGTGGGGGTCACCTTGAGGCAGGGTTTAGTACCTGCACACATACCCAAGTGGATCAGTCTGAAAATATGGGTATTGTACACAAGTTTCTTTGGAAAGGGAGGAGGGAACTTCTGCCACCTAACATTTCTCTCACCAGATCCATGTATCTCCTTCTCTCTTAGGTTCCTAGGAAAATACCCTGCTGCTCTCTGGCAGCCTTCACTGTCCCAAGACATTCAGGTGTCCTTCCCAGTCTGCAGGCCTTAGTGAAGCAAAATCAAATTCTTGTGAGATAACTTGATAGCGACCCAACTGGGCAAGGCTCCTTCCGTCTCAGTGGAGCCCACAGATTTCCGGAAGACAGGAGATACCTGACCACCACATCCTCCAGTCCTTCTGGCAGGGCAGGACTTTACCCAGCACCTCACCTCCACCCTCGGCTTCTGGGAAAGGAACCTTAGACATCCTCTGAAAGCGGATCTCAACTTCGCCCCAACTAACTAGGCGTGTCTCTACAGCTCTTAGCTGCCAAGGAGGGCAGCCCGAGTCCAAGGTTCCTGTTCCCAAGAGGCTGTCCTTCTCCTCCTCTTGGGAACCTCTACAACCCGTTCCTAGAAATCAGGCTGCCTGCCAGAGGTCAGTTTCATCGATCGCTGGCCTCCAATGCCCGGTGCAAAGGGCCCCCCTCTCCTCAGAGGACTCGCACGATCTTGGAATCCTGGACGCCGTGGCCCCTTCTCGCTGGGCTCGCGCACGCGGGGAATGAAGGCAGCCTCTGGGCAGCTCACTCACCCTCAGACAGCGGCTGCACACCCCCCCCCCACGCCCCCGCGTCCCCCAGTTCTAGAGCACCCGGACTTCCAATGCCCCGCCCCCACCGAGTTTCCAACTCACCGGCCCGGCAGCCGCCGCCGCCGCCGCCCCCTGCGGAAACTCGCGGCTCCGCGGGAGCCCGAGAAGCCGGTGACAGCAGCATCACTTCCGCCCGGCGGCGCAGCCAATCAGCGGCGGGCCCCCGGCCGGGCCGAATGGCCAGGAGCCGCCGGCGACGTTGTGGGGGCGGGGTGGGGGGGGTGGCTCCTCTGGGCGTCCTCCGCTGAGGAAGCGGCGTGTGCGGCGGCTGACCCGCCGCCCTGAGTCCTCGGGGAATCTTCAGAAGCTACCCTCTCCATAACGCCGGTCCTCTGCCTCATGGCGTCCTCTGGACAAGGCATCTCGGTGGAGACCTTTAAAACAACACTTCTTCCTCTTCTTTCTCTGACCGCCATGACCCTGACTCTTGCCTCATAACCTTCCTAGAGAGGGCTTCTCCCTCCGCCAGATCTCAAGTCCTTCTCGCGGTCGCCATCTCTCAAGTCCCTTCGCCCGGGCGGAATCTACTAGCATCTTAGCGCGGGGGGCGGTTTCCGCCAAGTCCGCGTCCCCACCGCTCCCCACACCCGGCCCCGACCGCGCCGGCTCCGGCCGCCAGAGGGCGCCATCGGGGGCGGCGCGGGTGCCACCGCGGCCTCTCCTCTCCGGGGCCGAGGCTTGCCCCCCGCCGCTCGTGCCGCCGGAAGTGGGAGGTGTCGCGCGCGCGGGCCGGCGCTCGACCCCTCCCCCCCCAGGTTCGGCCGCCCCCTCCCCCCCGCTCCGCCCGCTCAGGTGCGTCCCGTCCCTCCCCCGTTCGCTCCCCGGGGCGCGGCGCGGGAGGTGTGTGAGGGGCGGGCGCGCGGGCGAGGGGCTGCGGCGCGAGGGGCGGGGGTCGAGGCTGCGGGTGGGTGGGGGGGCGTGGAGGGAGTTGCGGGGACGGGCACGGGGGTCCAGGCCTAGAAGTGGGACGGGGGGTTGGCAGCCTGACCGGGGGGCCGAGGACAAGGTGCGAAGGGGGCTGCGGCCGGCGGGGCCAGCCCCCCTGTGGAGGGCGGCCGGGACCACTCGGCGTCTCTTCTCCCCATTGTCCCTTTCGCGACCGTCCCCGGATCTCCCCCAATGACCCGTCGCCGCCGGGTTGCGGTGCGAGGCTCCCTTTGGCCTCTTCGACCTAACGCCCCGCGCTCCGGCCGCAGCCTCCTGCCAGATGTCCCCGTCCCCTTCCCCTCTGCGGCTCTCAGCCACCGAGTTGCACGTAGGACCCGTGACCTGTGGTTTTGTTGACCGGGCGTCGGGAAGCCCCGGCCCGGGCTCCGATGGGGCAGGACGTTTTGCACCTGTGCGAACAGTAATGGCGATCTGGGGCCCGTTTTTCTCCTGGGAGCCTTGTATGATGGGGAAAACTGAGGCACAGGGGGAAGATAGCCTGGGACTTAAGTGTTGACACAGGCCAGCCTCCGTGCCTGCCCTATGCTTTCTTCGCGGGTCAGGGATGTACCTGGGATGCTATTAAAATAAAAACGAGAATTCGAGCTAGCCTTATGTTACACCTCCCTCCTCCCATATTCTTTTTTATCTTTTCACCATAGAAGGCCGTGAATTTGTCCTGCAACATAAAGGATGACCTTTTGATCTAAAAAAGATCTGTGTCCCACTTCCCTTACTTAGATTACTGTTTTTCAGCTTCTCATTTTCATGCTGGAGTAACTGAGATTCTCCTACTCTTTAGCACCTCCAGTAACTCTGAAGAGTGTACTTTCCGCAGTCAGTGGTTGTCAAACTTTTCCCATCTTTGGGGAACACAGAGTAAAAGATACTTGGATTGCCCAATTAAATACTATTTTTTCTCTCCCACAAGAATACTTCCAGAAAACTTTACTTATATTAATGGAGAATGCTTTTAATGTGACAGGCATAAAATGATTTTAAAACATAAGATATTGTTGATATTAGGCCCCAAGTCACATCTTTTTGTAAATGATATTAGGCAAGGTAGGTATGTGGATCATTTGGAGGATTCTCACAGTCTGTGAGACTGCATTTCTCCTAAACTGAAAAAGCGTTGCACAGGCAAATATAGTGTTCACACACACGTATATATGTGTGTAATGTATGTAATGATATATATAATGATGTTTGAGGATTGATGTCCTTTGGGACCTGTTGTGTGTCATGGCTCTTTTTATATCCTACTGAAGAATACTCTTAAATATTTTCTCCTGGAGCCCAGCTTTTTCTTTGTGTTTCTTTCCTAATATGATTCTGCTGTATGGACATTCTGATGGGGAAAGACACGTTTGTTTTGAGATCCTGGAACTTGTAGCTGTAATTTGTTTCTGAATGTGCAGAGCACGATGGCGGCATCTGAGGTAGCTGGCGTGGTGGCCACTGCTCCGAATCCTGCGGAATCCTCTTCTAGTGTTTGTGCTTCCAAACCAGATGAAGGTCCCCCAGATGGTCTAAGGTAACGTGTGGACTCCTGACTGGGTAGATTTCGTTTGGGTGAAGGGCTTTGGAGATGGGCTTTTTACAGAAGGTCTTTCCCCTTTTTGGCTCTAGTGGCATTGCCCTAGATGAAAACTTTTTAAAGGTAGGGACTGCCTGATTTATGTTTGTATATTTGGTACCCCGCACAGTATCCAACACTCAGCAGGCATGCTGATTGTTTGTTGAGTAAATAGATTACAATACAGCTGGTCAAACTGTTTGAAAATGCAAATATTTCCCAACTTCTCCTACATGGACTTTATTTAACTATATGTTTATATATTGTACCTGTGTGTATGTATACATATATATGTATGTGTGTATATATATATATATATGTATGTATGTGCATGTATATGTATACATACACACTTAGTATATATGTGTGCTTTGTATATGTACATGGATCTACATCTGTATCTACAGATAAATAGATAGCTTTGTTAGTATGACTTACTACTTGTGTAGTTTGCCTTCCATCTAAACTCTTGAGGACTGGAATTATGATTACCCAGCCTTGCATTTTGTAGTGATTAAACCATTGTTATGTATAATGTTGTACTAGGTTGGCTACCTCAACACTTTTGTAGAGTATGTAGGACCTAATGCAATAGATAACAGTGTCCTAGCAGCTCTGTATGTGTTAATACATTTAATTCTCCTAACAATCCCAGGAGGTAGGTGCTAATACTGTTATTCCCATTAACAGGTGAGAAAACTAAGAGAGGTTAGTAACTTGCCCAAGGTTACCATGCTGTGTTGGAGTCAGGATTTAAACTCAGGCTTGTCTGACTCCAGTGTACTTAATAAACATCTGTTTAAATGAAGAAGAGAGGTTTGTTATTGTAATGGGGACAGGAGTCAAGTAAAACCTCACCATAAACTTGCATCTTCATTTATAAATAGTGCACTTCCCTGGTGGTCCAGTGGTTGATAAGACTCTGCCCTTCCAATGCAGGGGGCATGGTTTCAATACCTGGTCCCACATGCTGCATGGTGCAGCTTAAAAAAAAACCCCCAAAACAGGCACATACTACTAGTAATAATAATAGTAGCCAGGGTTTATTGAGTGTTTACTGTATGCCAGAACTAAATACTTCAGATGCTTTATCTCATGTAATCCTCACAATAAACCTGTTAGGTAGGTAATATTATTTCTGTTTTACAAATGGAGTTAAGTAACTTGCCCAGAGTTAGTGAAGTGAGTGAAGTCCCTCAGTCGTGTCCGACTCTTTTTGACCCCGTGGACTGTAGCCTACCAGGTTCCTCCATCCATGGGATTCTCCAGGCAAGAATACTGGAGTGGGTTTCCATTTCCAGGATTCACATCTAGGTACTGTGTCTGTCCAAATTTATAATTTGTGTCCCCGTACCCCACTTGATCCTAGCAAGGAGTCAGTAAAGAGCATTTATAAAGATTTTCATGTCACAAGATGCTCCCTGTTGTTTTATTTTGAACAGTAGGTACTATTTTGTTCTTGTTGTTTGTTTGTTTTTGAATTTTCTAGAAAGGTAGGTACTTGAGGAAAGAAAGGCATAATGACTTAAAGCCTCAGTCAGTGCTGGTTTGGAGTCCTTAAGGGTATTGGTGGAGAGAATCAGTTTTAATTTTTTTAATGGCAAAGGAATTTGACACAGATGTAGTCATTATTATTGGGTGAAAGAGTTGTGAATGTTGGATGTCCTTATAAATAGGTTTTGAAGATTTCTCTTAAAAGCAGTGTGTTAATGGTTGTGGCAAATGATAAAACAGTTTTTCCAGTGTTATACATGTGTCATCTGGGATAAAATTTCTACTGACAGCTTCAATTTTGGATTCAAAATTGTCTATACTCCAGGCAACATGAGGTAGTGATGTTATGCTCTAGAAAGCTGTTGAAGAACCTAAAAAGTGGTTCTGGTCAAAGATCTGTCTAGGGAATTTGAGTGTGAATTATTTTGTGAAACAAGAGTGGAATAAAAACAGTTTCCAAATTAATATTTATTAAAAATATTATGTGTAACAAAAATAGTACATGTACCTAAGTGAAATAGTCTTAACAATAGGCTATTTCATCTGCATTCCCCCAAATTATTAAATTTGACATCCCCCAATGATTCTGGGTCCCCAGAGTCATTCATGTGTGATTATTTATTGTGGACTGTCTCCAGAACCCAGATTCTTCACCACCGGGCTATATTCTTTGTGTGTGTGATCAAAATTACTGAATGGAACCTAAGTTTCTTTTCATCCTGATAATTTGGAGGGGCTTATATAGGTCAGTCTTGTTCTTCTAGTGGTTGTATTGGAAATATTATATGTTTCACCCTCCTTAAGATTGGATGGAGAGAAACTTTTTATCTTCTTTTTTCATAGCCCCAAAGACCCTGCACAGAAGCATAAGAACTCGCCTCTGTCGAGTGTAAGTAACCAAACGATAACCAAGGAGAATAACAGAAATGCCCATTTGGAACACCCAGAGCAGAATCCTGGCTCATCAGCAGGTGACACTTCAGCAGCGCACCGGGCGGTTTTAGGAGAAAACTTGATAGCCACGGCCCTTGGTCTGTCTGGCGGTGGGTCCCAGTCTGATCTGAAGGACGTGGCCAGCACGGCAGGAGAGGAGGGGGACACGTGCCTTCAGGAGAGCCTCCACCCCGCCACTCGGTCTCTTAAGGCAGGGTGCCATACAAAGCAGCTTGCCTCCGGGAGTTGTCCTGAAGAGAAGGCCCCACAAGCCTCCACCCTAAAGGAAGGGAGCAGGGACCCAGGCTTGGAGTTCCCACCTGTGGTGCCTCCAGCAAATGGGGTTGAAGGAGTCAGAGTGGATCAGGATGATGATCAGGATAGCTCTTCCCTGAAGCTTTCTCAGAACATTGCTGTCCAGGTCAAGTATCAAGTTTCTACTACTAACATGGAATTCGGGCTTTTAATTTAATTTTTTTTTTTTGGAGGGCAGGAGATACTTCTTCATAGTTGGTGGAGAACGGCTCTGTCTCTCTTTTTCTACTGGCAACTCTCATACTACTCTCATACGGTGCTCTGTGATAACTGCGTTCTGGTGTTACTGGTGTTCCATAAGTAACAGCCAGTGTCTAATCATGGCAACTAGGAACTTCATGACCTACATACAATCGCTTGCACCGAGTAATTGATGAGCGTAGGTCATTAGCATTCATATTTCCCATCTTCGCACTTGCAGGAGGAATCCTTGTTAATTCTCTGACCTACATCTTAAGAAGTACAGTGTCTCCTGCCTTCTAGTGACTAATATGCTTTGTCGTAGAAAGAAGAATGGGCAGAATAAGTTGTAGGGGGCCAAAATTCCTGTTTCAGCCTTGGGGTTGTCTCTCCATCAGTTGTGGGGTCTCATTCAGGTTATTTTGTGGGATAAGTGCTTAATGCAGCGTGGATGTCAGAGGGCATTTGCCAGAACTACAGTTCTTTTGCTGTGAAACTGATAAGGAGAAAGAACAAAAAGTTAATTTCTCAGTTACTTGTGACAGATTTCTCAGTGAAAGGACTATATAATTCTGCCTTTTTAAAATGTCTCTGAACAGTTCTGAATATAATTGTTTCTTTCTTTATAGACTGACTTTAAGACGACTGATTCAGAGGTAAACACAGATCAAGATATTGAAAAGAATCTGGTGAGTAGTTAAACTGTCGTTATTGGTCTATGAAACTGTTAATGTGGAAGATCTAGCGTCACATCATCCCAATTGGAAAAGGTGCAGGAATCTCCTTTATAAAATCCCTGAGAGATGGTCAGCTAACTTCTGCTTGATTACTTCCAGAGATGGGATGTTTACTACTCACAAAGCAACATACTGCATTTAGAAAATAGATCTTACTGTTAGATCTTATTATGGGGTGAGAACAGAACCACTAAAGCTTCTTGTTATAGTTCTCTCCTGAGCTACATAGAGTAAATCTAAAACGTTTTACTTGTTAGCCCCCAGTATAGTCAAAGTGTTTTTTTTTTTTTAATGCCTTTTGCTCTTACCTCTCAGGTCTGAACCTTTCCAGGTGAAATGTCCCCAGATGTTTTTAACCTTCTTCGTATATTTTTCAGTTTTTCATCATCCTGACTTCTTTTCCACCTCGAGAGGTTCCATCTTCTCAATGTTTCTTTTAAAATGTGATCTTAAGAGCTAAACATAGTAATGCACATATAGTATAATTACTTCACAATACAGTGGGACCCTTGTTCTCTCTCTCATTCTAGACACCGTTTCTTAAGCTGACAGCAGCTTGTTTTGACCGTCTCGTCACACTGTTGAGCTTTCACTCAAACTCCATCATGTCATTTTCTCATGTATTGTTTAGTTGTGTCTTCCTATTTTATTCCTAGGTAATTGGTTTTTAAAACTTAGAGAGCTTCACATTTATTTTTGTTAAAGTGGTCCCCTTGATCTGTCCCTGGCATTTTGTGGCAAAAACTTCTACCTTGTATGTGTGTGAATATCTGAGCATTTATTTTTAAGAGGAAGGATAATGTGCAGAAAGGCACCCTTGGTTCAGGAAGAGGTCTTTAGGATAAGATATGTTAGTTGAGTGGAAATAAGGAGGAAAACCAGTTAATATTTTGTTGTTGTTTATTTGGTTTTGAATTTTTTAGAACAGTAGGTACTATTGAGGAAAAAGTATATAAGAGGAAATAAAGTAGATATTTGACATAAGTCAAAGAAATTGAGGGGCAGATGGAAAGAAGTCAGTTATCGGAGTGTGTTAACCACATGAAGCCAATAAAAACTTTTAAATAGAGAGTAGCAACTCAGGAGTTATTTATAACAGGCAAGTAAAAAGATACCAGAGAGGAGAGACCTGATGGCCGTGTGCAAGCTGAGAACGAGGCTAGACAAGAACCTCCAAGGGGAGGAGGAGGAGTTGTCTTTTCTTGAGCACTTACTCTAGACACTTTGCATGTAGTATTTATTTGGTCCCCACAGTTGTAAGGTGGAGTTGGGATGACTATATAGCAGTTGAAGAGGCCAACTTAAGAAGTTGCAGATAAGCTTTAACATCAGTCTGAAATGGGTAGAGACTGGCAAGCCACTGGACTGAAAGAGGCCCAGGGTTGTGGTCTCTTTGGCTGTGTTTTTATAGGTGGTGATGTGGGCCACATGCTTTAATAAAGGCAGTGGAACTAGTCAGGTATTAAGCTGGATGGCAGTGCGGGGAACTTTGCTGTTGTTTTATTTGCTACCCTTTTCATGCACTTACAGTAATTGCCCACTGCCTGCATTTCAAATTGGGCCTCTGGGCTCTCAGAACCAATTAGCCACCAGTGAAACAAAGTAGCAGTGTGTAACCCTTTGGCTTGGAGAAGAATTGGATCAAGTAATTTCCTATACACCTCTGAGTCATCAATTTGCATGTACTAATGGTGTGTCCTTGAAACTTCCTTCTGTGAAGACTTGAGTTCTTTTTTTCCCCCGCATCCTGTGTTATATATAAAGATGCATCATGGACAAAAAAGTTTCCGTAAGAAAGTAAAGAGAGAAGAAAAGAATGCTCTTATTTACTAGTTTGATAAGTTGGTTCTTAACTTTTTTTTTTTTTAACTTTTCTTGGGTTAAGATCTTTCAGAATCTTTTGAAAACTTTGAATTCTCCTCTCAAAAAATTTTGTACACACCTATGCATAGATCTTAGGTTCAGAAAACCTTTAAAGTTATGATGCTAAGGAGTCATCTGTTTAGGGAGCCTTAGTCACATTTCAGTACCTGGACTAAGGACTAGCTTATCCCAAAGCTAAAGTCCCATCTTGAGAACTTCTGTTGTTTTTTTTTTTTTTTTTGTCATAGGGTGATAAGTTTTCCCCCATTCACTTCTAAAACCTTTCTTTTCTTTGAAAATAGTTACTGTCTAGTGAATGAATTCAGTTTAATGCTCTGTTTAAGTTTTACGTGGGCTACCTTGTACCAAATGTGTTTTAAATTGACCCTCTAAGTTTTCCTGTCCCTTTGAAAGCTAACCATTACTTTTCTTGATTTACTAATGTCAGGGAGGCAGAGCTGAACTGTGGCCCTTAAAAGCTTTACTCCTGCTCCTACTTTATGTAAGAACTTGCCAATTTGTCCAATCTGAATCACAAGTCCCCCAGAGCACTGGTGGGTTTTTGTCAGTTCTTAGTGCTAATGACCAGTAAGGAATCCAGTTTCTGGATGCATTTTGAGTTCTTTGTTTTTGCTCATTCTTCTTCTTCTTAATAGATGATAAAATACCTTATTTCGCTTATTTCCTAGAGCAGAGGAATAGTTTGTGTAAGAATCTAGGTGAGCTGGGCTCTTTTGTAACTGCTCCCCTCTGCTGTTGTAGTGTGAAAGCAGCCAGTAAACCATTGGGTATGGCGACGTTCCTGGAAAACATTTACCTATAAAATCAGACGATGGCTGGATTTGGCCCGTAGGCCATGGTTGCCACCCACATCTTAGTGCAGTGTTGTACAGCAGAATTTCCTTTCACGACGGAAGTGTTCTTTATGTGTGCTGTCTAGCATAGTAGCCACTACTCACACAAAGCTACCGAGTGCTAGGAGTGTGGCAAGGTGACTGAAGAGCCGGCTGTTTACATTTTCTTATTCTAATTACTTTAAATTTACATAACAGACAGCATGGCTAGTAGCTCCAGTATTGGACCCTGCAGCTTAAGAGCTCTGCATGATGCCTTGAACAAGTAAGCCTATGGTGAATGTTTCTTGCAGCTAAATTGACGAATTCAACTCCTTTTCTGTTGTTACCCATAGGATAAAATGATGACAGAGAGAACCCTGTTGAAGGAGCGTTACCAGGAGGTCTTGGACAAGCAGAGGCAAGTGGAGAATCAGCTCCAAGTGCAATTAAAGCAACTTCAGCAAAGGAGAGAAGAAGAAATGAAGAATCACCAGGTATCCTGCTTATATTAAAATTGGCAACAAGTAAAGCTATAGTCACTAATTAGACTTTAACCTTGTTTTCAAATTAATAGAAATAAAAAAGCAGTGTGTGTGTGTGTGTGTGTTGTCATTCAGTCTTGTCTGACTCTGCTACCCCATGTACTATCCCCGCCAGGCTCCTCTGTCCATGGAATTCTGTGGGGAAGAATACTGGAGTAGGTTGCCATTCCTTTCCCTCTCCAGGGGATCTTCCCAACCCAGGGAGCGAACCCAGGTCTCTTGCACTGCAGGCAAATTCTTTACCATCTGAGCCACCAGGGAAGCCCTAGCGAGGCTAGGTTAAAATGACCTAAAACATACTCCCATGTCCTTTGACTAAAGGATAACAATGTATTTGAATTAAAAATTAAAACAGTCCCTAGGAACAAAAGATGGAGTAAACAAATTTCATTGCACAGGTGAGCTGTGGACATGAGCATCACAAATCACATCCCCCAAAGGCAATCTGCAAGTAACTTTTTAATCGTTATCATAGAATTTTAAGTATAAACAAGAACTTTGAGGGCATCTTGTCCAAATTCTCACTCCTATTTTAGTTCAGAATATATTTAATGTGTTTTGTTGATGTAATTGGTTGCCTACCTGGAAAGTCATTTGATTAGATTTTTATCTCATACTGTATTTAAAAATACAATTCTAAGTGGATTAAAAATATACATGGAAAACTGGAAAAAAATTTTAAGGTCAAGAAAAATTTAGGAGAATATATATGTACGTTAAGTTGCAAGAAGTCCTCTTAATCCAAGCAGAAAACCCAGAAGATTTTTTTAAATTAATTTAATCATATATAATTAAAATTTTTGATATGGTAAATGATACAGAAAACAGTCAAAAGATCAATATTAAACTGAGAGAAAATATTTCTAGCAGATCTGATGAAGGGTTTAAGCTACAAGACACTCTGAGATTCCTGCAAATTCATAGTAAAAGCCAAATAGTCTAAAGAAACACCAGGAAAGATTATTGTATTACTTTTATATTGTAATAGTTTCCTATTGCTACTGTAGCAGATTGTCCTGAATTTAGAGCTTAAAACAACACATTTATTGTATCAGTTCTGTAGGTCTGAAGCCCGACATGGGTGTCACTGGGCTAAAAGCAAGGTATTGGAATGGCAGCCTTCCTTTCTGGGGACTTCAAGGGAGAAGACATTTCCTTGCCTTCCTGGCTTCTAGAGGCTGCTTGCATTCCTTGATCTGTGACCCCTTCTCCCTCTTCAAAGTCAGCCATGTTGCATTTCTGTAACCATTCTTCCCTAATCACATGTTACTCTGCTCAGGAT
This sequence comes from Cervus canadensis, assembly GCF_019320065.1. Taxonomy (NCBI): domain Eukaryota; kingdom Metazoa; phylum Chordata; class Mammalia; order Artiodactyla; family Cervidae; genus Cervus; species Cervus canadensis. Next base: position 24,982,510 of record NC_057396.1, read on the forward strand.
AGGGAAAGTTTCTCTATTTTAAAAAACTATTTGTGATTAGATTGGACCCACCCAGGTAATCCAGGATTCTCTCTCTATCTTTTTGTTAAGGAAGGTAACAGAGGTTCCAAGGGGTAGAACATAGACATTTTTGTGAGGCAGGGGCTATTATTTTGCCTACAATTATAAACAGTAATTCACAGAAGAGGAAAAGCAAATGGGGAATAAATACATGAAAATAAACTCAGCCTTACTAGTGTTGATTCATTCATACAACAAATGTTTTTTGAGTTCCTCATCTAGTCCCTGAAGTTTTAGTGGTAAACAAAACATAGTCTTTGTCTTCGTTGGATGTTTATTCTAGTTGGAGGAGACAGACAATGAAAACAGTAAAAGAATAGGAGGTGGTAAAATGCTCGTTAAAATTACTAGATACCCTTCCTCCCCCTTTCCCGTGAGATTGGGCAAAACAAAATAAGCTGTCAAGGGTAAGAAAAAATGAACTCTTCTTAGACATTGGTAGGAGTGTGAATTGTTAACAATTTTTTTTTAAAGAAAAGATACTGGGAATTGTCAGTTATATTTTAAAATGTATAGACATCTTGACCTAGACTCCTCATTATTAGAAGTCTACTCAACAGAAATGAAAAGTTTTTGTATGAAAGTATAGACATAGAATGTTTATTGTAGTACAAGAAAACTGGAGTAAACCTGATGGACGCTTTTAACAGAGAGTGGCTATATTGGCTAAATACATGTGTCATGTCGTGTTATGCAGCTGTTTTTTAGTTTGGTCTATATTTGCTGCAAGTATGCTCATGTCAGGTGAACAAAGCAAGATGCAGAATAAGGTATATAAAATTACCTCATTATAAAAAACCAGAAAAGCAAAGAAATACGTATCTAAGTACACATGTTGTGTGAGGATGGAGAAAGTTGCGAGAGCATAGTACAAAACACTTTAACACATTGATTACTTTATGGGTGGAATTGATGTGAATTAGAGATGACTTTGGACACCTGGTGCAAACAACTGATCACTAGAAAAGACCTTGATGCTGGGAAAGATTGAAGATAGGAGGAGAAAGGGATGACAGGTGACAAGATAGTTGAATGGCATCACTGATTGAATGGACATGAGTTTGAGCAAGCTCTGGGAGATGGTGAAGGACAGGGAAGCCTGGTGTGCTGCATTCCCTGGGGTCTCAAAGAGTCAGACACAACTGAGCGACTGAATAAGAGATGACTTAAATTTAGCACTTTTTAATTGTTTGACTTATTATACATATAGTCAGATAATTTAAAAAGAACAGATAATCCCTACACATAATAAAGTAGAACCATAACAAAACAAACCAAGATGATATTTGTTGGAAGTAACAAACTCCCACCCTGTACAAGAATGCCTTTCTCAGCAGTCTTGATAGGTGTTCATTCACCCTTTATTTGAGCACCAGTAATAGAGAGATTATTGCTTCACAAGGCAGCAAATTCCATTTTTGAACAGTTGTGATTCTTAGAAATTCTTTCTCCTGTTGAATTGATATCTGCATTATTACTTACTCCCTTATGTGTAAGTACTGGCTTTTGGGACTACTCATGAACTAGATTCCTTCAGTTCACTCTAAATTCACTAAAGTCAGTGTTAATTTGTGATAGTTGAAAGTAACCTTCAGACCAAAAGAATTAATTCATTTCCTTCTTTGTGTGTGACTATAATTGTGTGGGACTCAGGAGATATTAAAGGCTATCCAAGACGTAACAATAAAGCGAGAAGAAACGAAGAAGAAAATAGAGAAAGAAAAGAAGGAGTTTCTGCAGAAGGAGCAGGATCTAAAAGCTGAAATTGAGAAGCTTTGTGAGAAGGGCAGAAGGTAAATGATACTGTTAAGAATAAAAACGCTGTGTGAATGTGTGTGTTTGTATATAAGAGGCCGGTTCTGTTTGTGTTTCTAGTTCCTTTTCTTTCAGTCTTAATTTTTATTTGAAAAACAAGTGCACAAATTAATATCCTCTAGTAATTTTAGCTTTTTCAGCACCCTATGTTAAATTTAGCAAAAAGTGTCTCAGGAATTCATTAATGCATTGGAATGATAGTAGTGAATTGCTTGGTCCCAGATATGATCAAGATTTTGGTATATATCTAGCACCTGTTTCATTTGCTTTATCTGATACTTTACAGTTTAGACGATGAGACTACTTTGATTATATTTTTGTTCAACACCAAAAGCAAATTTCAAAAGTAGCCTTGTAAGCGGTTTGGAAAGCTGTTTAATGAAAAGTGTCCTTTTCAGGGTACGGCAGCAGGACTAAGGTGGACATAAAATTCTGGCATAGCTTCAAATTTCCAAGTTTCTTCTTGTGACCTGTTTGGAAATCAAAGTAGCTGTGAATACTGTGGTTTTACTTAAATTCTACTGAAATGAGTTTTTATGTATCAAGAAATTCTTAGCTTGCTAATGTGTCAGAGAGCTAAGTGGAAAGTAGCAGGTTCATTTGCCAAATCATTTTTCAATTATGAGAGATGGTAACTATGAAAGAACATTTTAGAATATCTGGGGAAATTTGAGTTTGAACTACATATTAGGTAATAGTGTATCAGTGGTAAATATTTTGGATGATTATGGTATGTGATTACATAGAAGGATCTTATTCTTAAGAGATACTTGCTGAAGTTTTAGGGGTTAAGTGTCATAATGTCTATAACTTTCAGATAGTTCAGAGAGAGAGGTAAACGTGGCAAAAAGTATAACAGCTGGTGGATCCAGATGAAGGGCATATATTTATTTATTTTTAGGAGATATGTTTATTGTACTCTTCTATTAACTTTTATGTTGGTTTGAAATTTTCAAAGAAAAGCTGCAGGGTAGATATAGGGAGGAATTAGCCAGGCAGTGAGTAAGGAAAAAGACATTGCAGGCAGGGGACCTGCAGAGGAGAGAGAATAACAACTGAGATTAAGTAGACAGGAATGAGGCTAGTGGAGAAGTCAGAAGTCAGATCACAAAGGCTTATATACTTTGTTAAGGAGTTTGAGATTTTTCCCTGATAGAGAGACTGAAGAATTTGAATTACTGTATAGGAAATTAAGATAGTTTCTCATTGATATTATATAAAGATGAATTTACTTAATAGAAATCTGCTAAGTGCTTTGTACTGTTTGAAGGTAGTCACTGTTTTATAAATATAATTTAAAAATTTTAACAAAGACACCATGAATTGACAAAAAAGTAAAGGACCAAATATTCAGTTTAGTCATAAATTTGATTTCTGTTCTCCTTGACACCTGGCTGCTCTACAGTGACATTGCCTTGCTTTTGAGGGGACACTGTCTAGACCCCAGCTTTGAGATTATTGCTGGTATATTAGAAAGGTGAGGCTGCCAAGCTAGTTCTTTTCTAGCGCCAAACTTCTTGATGAATAGTGACTCATCAAGTATAACAGCAAATAGGGCTCTTCTTGAATAAAGATGGTGAGCTTACATTTTAAAAGACAACGTCACAAAAAAAAACAAGACAGTTGATTCAGAGGTAGCTTGGGACAAGTAGCAGAAAAATTGCAGTATCAAGCAAGATCCTTATTTTTTTTTTTTAAATGCTTTGAGCTTGCCTGACGAGCTCATGACGAGCTCATGATAGGTAGATAGCAGATCAGGGGAGTTAATGTTGGAAGCATTACTTTGGATGTGACATAAGAGTTTATGCTATATTGAATTGACAGTGTGCATGAGGATTCCTTTTGGAAATTTCTTAGCAATTGCTAGTTTGTTTAACTGACAGGCTTTGAAGTCTTAATAGCCTGTCTGGCCGTCAGTAAGTTCTGTGAGTATTTCTTAGGTACAAAGCAGTGAGCCAGACTGTTGCAACATTCTATATTTTGACCACAGCCTTCAGTCCTTCCAGCTTTCTTATTCCCAGTAAATGTACACTTTGACCACATCAGATCCTCTTTCTTGTTTGTTGACCTCATTGCATTTTCCACTAGTCCTCCAGCTCCCTGGAAGTGATTCTTTCCCTAGCCCACTGAGACTCAAAGTCCATTACTGGAATTACTTTTTTACCATTGCCATCAATTCTGCTGAAACTTGTTCCTTTCTTTTAATTTTTTTCATAGTACTCCAGTCCTGGCCCAAGTTAGCTACCTGACATCTCTATTCTTATAGTTGGGCTGCTGAGTCTGCTGGAGGAAATCCTACCACTGTGCATCTTGAGGCCAGAATGAGTTTGACTTTCAGACACCCAGATAGATCCTCAGGGCTCCCTCTTCCTCTGAGGGCTGTCCCTGAGTATTACTTCTCTTTCTAAACTTTCCGTCTCCACCATTTCTCTCATTAGTTTTAGCATGTGAGCTTGCCTTTTATTTCACTGAAAAAATAGGGGCCACTGAGTGAAGCTTCCTTCTGTTTCCTGTCAGCAGACGCATCCATGCTTTCTTCCTGTTCTTATATCTGAGTCTAAACTTCCTACTTGTGTGTGAATCCTGTTGCCTCTTGTTTCTCCCAATTTTCCATAAGTGGCAGTACACCCTCTTCCAAGGCCTCAGCGGGAGAAACGAGTCATTCCTCTCTCTTAGCCCCTCTCCACCACATGTGCTTTATCATCTCCTGTAGATTCTGAACATTAGGGATCCCTCTCCATTCGCTCTGCCACTCCTACTTCAGGTTTCTATCCCTTCTTCTAGGTCTGAAGCAGGCTACCGACCTTTCTTTGCCTCCATTCTCGTCTGTCTAGTACACAGCTACCATAGAAATCTTTCTAAGATATGGATCTGAAAATGTCATTTCCCTGCTTAAAATCCTTCATAATTCCTAGGGTAAAGTTTAAACTCTGTATTTAGTGTAAGAAGCCCTTAATTATCTAGTTCCTGTTTATGTCCCCAGCTTATCTTTTGCTGGTGGTGGCTTAGTTGCTCAGTCTTTTGTCTTTTGTGACCCCATGGACTGTAGCCTGCTAGTTCCTCTGTCTGAGGGATTTCCCAGGCAGGAATATTGGAGGGGGTTGCCATTTTCCTCCTTTTCCAGGGGATCTTCCTGACCCAGGGATCTATCCTGTGTCTCCTGCATTGGCAGGCGGATTCTTTACCACTGAGCCACTAGGGAAACCTGCTACTTTTTTTAGCACTCCCCCAAACCACCATTGGAGAAGGAAAAGGGAACCCACTCCAGTATTCTTGCCTGGAGAATCCCTTGGACAGAGGAGCCTGGCGGGCTGCAGTCCATGGGGTCGCCAAGAGCGGGACATGGCTGAGCAACTGAGCACATAGCACAGACCACCACACTGGTTTATACCCAACTGCTGCATGTAGTATCCTGCGCTCTCTTAAAACTCAGCCTGTATCCGCTGCTCCAGAGAACTTCCCCAGCTGCACCCCTTATACACCCCTTCACACACCGTGCCCATTTAATTTAGATGATTCTCCTCTGTATTCATCTAGCATAGTGTGTGTATCCCTGTCATAACATTGACCTCTGATGGTCCTTCTTGTTTACTGGAATGTTTCCCCGCATTATATAGTTAGCTTTTTGAGAGCAAGTATTTCAATTATCTATTGCTTTCATGTTTTTAAAAAAGCGCTCAATTCTTTGGGTTGATTCTCAGATGGATGGTTTTTATTTTTTTTTATTATTATTTATTTTTTTGGATGGTTTTTCTAGTCCCCTTTGGAGACATTCTTGTAGCTTTAGTTTCACGGCACCTGGGGCTGAAATGTCCAAGATGGCCTCATTCATATTTCTGCTGCCTTGGCAGGGCCACCCGAAAAGCTGGGCTCAGGTGGGACCCTGGGATGTCTAGGATTTTTTCACTCTCTCTCTCTCCATGTTGCCTCAGGACTCTCTCCTCTCCAGGTGGTCTTTCCTGCAAAGGGGTCAGGTTTCTTACTTGGCAGCTCAGGGCTTCCAAGCGTGCAGAAGTCCAGAATTTCTTAAGGCATAGACTTGGAACCGGCACAGCACTACTCCTGTGGCATTTTGTTGCTTAACGTGAGTGATAGGGCCAGCCCAGATTCAGTGTGGGAGGGGACTGTGAGGAGGAGGCCTGGTTCATTGGGAAGACTCCGTTCCTGGAGATTTGCTACCGTGGCAAGTAACACATCTTGTTTAACTTTTTCTACTCGGCAGTATTATCTAGGTATGGAAAAGCACGTGCATGCTCAGTTGCTCTCAGTCGTGTCTGACTCTTTGCAACCCAGTGGACTGTGGCCTGTCAGGCTTCTCTGTCCATGGGAGTCTCCAGGCAAGAATACTGGAGTGGGGTGCCATTTCCTCCTGCAAAGGCTCTTCTCGACCCAGGGGTTGAACCCGCGTCTCCTGCGGCTCCTGCATTGGCAGGTAGATTCTTTATCACTGAGCCATCTGGGAAATCATAGAAGTTATATACAAACAGGAGTAACGTAACTGAAGATGTTTTAGAAATATGTGAAGAAACAGAGGCTAGGATATGAACCAGTAAACTCTAAGTTAGTTTCCAAGAATTATTATAAGATTAATGGTGGCTGAATGAAAAGGGAAAAATGGATTTAGGAGGACTTGGTATCCAATTATTTTAAGGATTAGGATGGAGGGAGAAGTCAAAAATAACTTCATTGTTTTACCCTGGGTAACTGTGCCACCATGGACAATAATTGGGAAGTAGAATACCAGTTCTAAATTTTGAGGATAAAGTAACATTTTTAATGATTTGGGATGCACAAGTTTAAATACTTAGTAGACAATTAGAAATGGGAGACTTGAATACAGAAAAGATGCTGTATCTTCATTTGGAGTTGCATATAAGCAATAGTTAAAATAATGGGAGTGAATTTTCTGTGGGAAAAAATATAGAGTAGGGCTTAGTTCTGAACTTTGCAGTTTGGGAGTAGAAAGAGGAAAAGAAGGCAAAAAGAATTATCAGAGAAAGACAAGGAAACCGTTTAGAATAGTAAGTAGTATAAGGTTTCAAAGGGAGAAGGTGGTTAACAGTGTCAGAAACTGTAGGGTATAAATGAGAACCAGGTCTGAGTAAAGGCTATTGATAAATATTAAATGTAAATAGGGATTTTTAGGCAGGGGAATTAGGTTATTGGATTTATTTCCCCCCCTAATATTTTATTATGAAAATTTTCATTCATAGAAACTTCAAGTATTGTACATTAACTCATGACCTAGATTAACAACAGCAGGTAACATTCTGTTAAATTTGTTTTAACAGTGTTTCCCTCTGTCCATTAGTCCATGTTATTTGTTTATGCATGTTAGAGTTAGATGTAGTCATCAATAATTTCATCTCTAAACTCATAAATATGTATCATTTATATAATTTGTGCTTCCTTTTTTTGTGGTAATAAATCATATATGCAGTTAAATATATAAATATTAAGTACACCATTCAGTAAGTTTAAAAATTTTTTTATTTATTATTATTTTATTTTTGGCTCTGCTGGATCTTCACTTCCACACAGGCTTTTCTCTAGTTGTAGCGAGTGGGGCCTACTCTCTAGTTTTGGTCCGCAGGCTTCCCATTGCGGTGGCTTCTCTTGTGCAGACCACAGGCCCTGGGGCACGTGGGATTCAGTGTTACGGCATGTGGGCTCACTGGTTGTGGCTCCTGGGCTCTAGAGCACAGGCTGAATAGTTGTAGCTCATGGGCTTAGTTGCTCTGAGGCATATGGGATCTTCCTGGATCAGGGATTTGAACCTGTACCTCCTGCATTGGCAGGCAGATTCTTTACCACTGACTGAGCCACCAGGGAAGCCCCCATTCAGTCAGTTTTGACAATCAGTGTATCCGTGTGTAATTCAAATCCCATCAGGATATAGAGAATACTGTCATTAAACCAGGTAATTCCTCATGCACCTTCTCTATCATTCCCTGTCTTTATGCTCCCAAAGGTAACCACTGTTATGAATTTTTTCTTCAAAGACTAATTTTGCATGTTCTGGAATGTCATATAAATGAAATCATACAACATTGTACTCTTTTGTATAAGACTTCTTTCATTTAGCATAGTGCTTTTGGAATTTTTCATGTTGTCTTTTTTTATTCTTGTGTAGTATTCCTGTTGTTAATATACTGGTTTATCCTTTCTCCTATTGATGGCAAGTAGCAGTTTCCAGATTTTTTACAATTATGAATAAAGCTGCTATGAATATTCATGTACAAGTCTTTGATCATATGATTTTTATTTTTCTTCGGTATATTCCTTGGAATAGAATTACCAGGTTGTAGGGTAGTAGGTATATGTTTAGTTTTCTAAGAAAAGGCCAGACATATTTCAAAGTTTATATGACATTTTATACTCTATTACAGTGTTTGAGAATTCTGGTTGCTTCATATCCCTGCCATTCAGATGACTGTGCAATAAGTAGTTCATTGTGGCTTAATTTGCGTTTCCCATTAGTCATTAGGGTTCCCTGGTGGGTTAGTGGTAAAGAATCTGCCTGCAGTGCAGGAGACCTGGGTTCATTCCCTGGGTCGGAAAGATCTCCTGGAGGGAGGGCATGGTAACCCACTCCAGTACTCTTGCCTGGAGAATCCCATGGACCGAGGAGCCTGGCGGGCTACAGTCCATGGGGTTGCACAGAGTCGGACACGACTGAAGCGACTAAAGAGCAACAACAGCAATGACTAGTGATGTTGACCACTTTTTCCATGTGCTTATTGGCTGTTCATTTATCTGTTTTTGTGAAGTGTTCTGTCAAATAGTTCCCCATCACTACCTTTTTGCAGGCCAGAGGTTGAGGTTTTGGCTTTTTGTAACTGTGTAGTAGAAGCTTGTTATATATTCCGAATATAAGTCTTTTGTCAGTTACATGTTCTGTGAAAATTTTCTTCTACTCTGACTTATCTATTCATTTTAAAATTGCATCTTTTGGTGGCCAGAAAATTTAATTTCCGTGATATCTATTAAGTTTTCATTTATAGTTATTGTATTTTCTGTCCTAAAAAACCTTTGCCTACTCTGAAGTAGCAAAGATGTTCTCCTCTGTTTTTTCATGGGATTTTTATCATTTTAGCTTTAATATTTATGTCTGTGATCCATCTCAAGTTAATTTTTGTGTATGATGATGAGTAGGGGTTGAAGTTAATTTTTCCGCATGTTAATATCCAGTTGTTTTGGTACCGTTTGTTGGGAAACATTCCTTTCTTCATTGCGTTGTTTGACACCTTTGCCAAAAACCAAATGGCACCATGAGTCATTTATATAAATAGTGGGTTTATTCTGGGTACAGTACTAATCCATTGCATTGATATATTTGCCTATCTTAATGTCAAACCATAGCACTGTGATTATTATAGACTTATAGTAAGTCATGAAGTCAGAGTATGCAAAATCATCTGCTTTTTGTTCAAGATTACTTTGGATATTTTAGGTTGTTTGCATTTACATATATGTGTGTGTGTGTGTGTGTGTATATGTGTGGGTGCATATATATGTATATATATATATGAAGCAGCTTATCAGTTTCTATAAAAACACCTGATTTTCTAAGAGTTCTTAATATGAATAGATGCATAATTTTGTCAGATGGTTTTTCTGTATCTATTAAAATTATCAAATATTTTTTCTCCTGTATTCTGTTAATATAGTGAATTACATTGATTTATTTTCAAATGTTAAACCATTTCTCCATTCTTGGCATGCAACCAAATTGAGCAAGATATATTATTGTTTTTAGGTATTGCTGAATTTGACTCACTGATATTTGAAAAGGCTTTTTATGTCTGTGTTCATTGAAACTTTTATGGTCTTAATTGTTGAAACTTAGAATTATCCTTTAAATTTAAAAAATGAAATTTTAGGTATAATTTATATAGAATAAAGTTTCTCTATTTTTTTATTTTAAAATATTTAGTTATATCATTTGCTGAGGGGGCAGTGTTAAAATCTATGTGATTATAAATTTTTCTCTTTTTCCTTTTAACTCTGTCAATTTTTGTTCTTATCTTTTGAAGCTGTGTTGTTAGATACATATACAATTATTATTATTATGTGTTCTTGATAAATTGTCTTCATTATTGACATTGACATTTTATCTTTATAAAATGTCTTTATCTTGGTCATAATCTTAATGTTTATTTTGTGTAATATTAACATAAATATTGCAGTTAGATATGCTTACTCTTTACATAGTATATATTTTTCCATATTTTACCTTCAACCTATCAACATATAATTGGGTTTTTTTTTTTCAATCTATTCTGACAAGGTTCCTTTTAGAGGCTTTTAGTATTTGTATTTAATACAGCTAGTGATATGATTAGATTTGGGTCCAGTCTTTACTGTGTAAATTAAATATTAATTCATTGACTATTCTGTAGAATTCTGTTTTAATTTGGCCTTTTTCACCCTGAATACACATCTATTTAATTCACTGTCAAAATGCTTCATAAAAACAAATTATGTGCCTGGTGATTATGCCATATTAGAAAGATTTATAATTTTATTGAATAAAGTATTTGGGAAATTTTCATAGTCTTAATTGCTGAAACTTAGAGTTATTCTTTAAATTAAAAAAATTTTGCATATAATTTACATATAATAAAATACCCTTATTTTAAGTTATATTTTGTTGAGTTTTGACAGATTAATCACACATGTTAACACTAACACAGTCGAGGTATAGCACATACCATTACCCTGAAATATTCCCTGTATTTCTTCTTAATCACTCTGCTTCCTCCCCTCCATTCCCAGGTGAACACTTTCCTTCACTGTTACTTATTATAACTTATTAGTTATTATACTTATCTTTTCTAGACATAAATTATTTATTTGACTGCACTGGGTCCCAGTTGTGGTACTCAGGATCTTTGGTTGTGGCATTCAAACTCTTATTTGTGGCACATGGGATCTAGTTCTCTGCCCAGTGTTCAAACCCTGGCCCCCTGCGTTGGGAGCACAGAGTCTTAGCCACTGGATCACCAGAGAAGTCTCGTCACTTACCACATTTTTGAGATTCATCTATGATGTTGTGATGACTGTGAACTATATTAATAGTTCATTACTTTTTTTAAAAAAAGACTTTATTTTTTTTAAATTATAGTTTGAAGTTTACAATGAAATTGAGAAGGAAGTAAAGAGGGCATATGCCCCCTGCCCTCACACACGCACAACCTTCCCTTTATCAGTGTCACTCACTAGAGTGGCACATTTTTTACCAAAGGTGAACCTGCAGTGACACGTCATAATCACCCAAAGTCCATAGTTTACCTTAGGGTTCACTCTTGGTATTATACACCCTATGATTTGGATAAATGTATAATGACATATCCATCATTATACAGAGTATTTTTCACTGCCCATCCTCTGTGCTCTACCGGTTCATCCCACACTCCCCCACTGATTTTTTTATTGTCTCTGTACTTTTGCCTTTTCCAGAATGCTATATAGTTGACTCATACAATATGTAGCCTTTCAGATTGGCTTCTTTCACTTTGTAATATGCATTTGAAAGTATGTCTTTTCATGGTTTGATAGCTCATTTCTCTTTAGCATCAAAGAATATTCCATTGTTTGAATGTACGGTAGTTTTTTCTTTATTCGTCTACTTTGGGATAACTTGGGTGCTTCCAAGTTTTGGCAGTTATGAATAAAGGTGCTATAGATATCCATGTGCAAGTTTTTGTATGGACATAAGTTTTCAGCTCCTTTAGGTAGATACCAAGAAGTGCGATGGCTGGATTGTATGGTACGAATAAGATTAGTTTAAAAGAAACTGCCAAATTGTCTTCCAAAGTGGCTGTACCACTTTGCTTTCCCAGCAGAAACGAATGAGAGTTCCTGTTGCTCCACATCCTTGCCAGCAGTTGTTGTTGTCAGTGTTCTAGATTTTGCCCATTCTACTTGGTATATAGTGGTATCTCATTGGTGTTTTAATTTGCATTTTCCGGATGACAAGTGATGTGGAGCATCTTTTCACATTTTCATTTGCTATCAGTATGTCTTTTTTGGTGAGCTGTCTGTCAAAGTCTTTGGCCCCTTTTTGTAAATCTTATTTTTTTTAACTGAGAGATTATATTTTTAATTTAATTGTATTCTTATATTTTTGGCTGTGCCACATGGCCTGTAGGATCTAAGTTCCCCAACCAGGGATTAAACCTAGGCCACAACAGTGAAAGCCTGGAGTCCCAACTCTTGACCAGCAGGGAACTCGCCTATTGTTTGTTTTATTGTTGAATTTTAAGAGCTCTTTGTATTTTTTGGATGACATTCCTTTGTCAGATGTGTCTTTTACGAATATTTTCTCTCAGTCTGTGCCTTGTCTTCTATTATTCTTGATACTGTCTTTTGCAGAAGTTTTTAATTTTAATGAAGTCTTATTTATCAGGTATTTCATGGGTCATGGACGTCTTTGGTGTTACATCAAATTCATTTAGTTTTCTCTGATGTTATCTTCTAGGAGTTTTACAATTTTGTGTTTTATGTTTAGGTCCATGATCCAACTTCTGTTAATCTTTGTGAAAGGTGTAAGGTCTGTGTTTAGATCCATTTTTTTGCATGTTGATGTCCTCTTCTAACAGGCTTCCCAGATGGCTCCAGTGGTAAAGAACCTGCCTAACAGTGCAGGAGACATAAGAGATGCAGGTTCGATCCCTGGGTCAGGAAGATCCCCTGCAGGAGGGTATGGCAACCCACTCCAGTGTTCTGGCCTGGAGAATCCCATGGACAGGGGAGCCTGGCGGGCTACAGTCCATAGCATTACAAAGAGTTGGACAGAACTGAAGCCACTTAACGTATCCACATCTAACTATTTGTTGAAGAGACTCTTTGCTCCATTTTATTGTCATCACTCCTTTGTTAAAGATCATTTGGCTATTTATGGAGTTCTAGGCCCTCTGATCTGTTCCATTTATCTCTTAGGAATACCACACTGTCTTGATGCTATAGCTTTATCGTATGTCCAGAAGTCAAGTAGCATCAGTCTCCCAATTTTGTCCTTCTCCTTCAATATTGTGGTCTTTTGCCTCTTCTTATAAACTTTAGAATCAATTTGTTGATATCCATACAATAACTTGCTGGGAATTGATTGGGATTACACTGACTATAGATCAACTTGGGAAGAACTGACTTTTTTTTGCCTGTGCTGGGTCTTTGTTACTATGCATGATCTTTCTATAGTTGCGCCAAATGAGGGCTACTCTCATCGTTTTAGAAAAGCAACTGACTTTTGTATATTAACTTCATGTCCTGCAACTTTGCTTTAACCACCTATTAGTTCAAAGGTTTTTTTGTCTATTCTTTCTAATTTTCTACATAGACGATCACGTCATGTGCAAACACAGACAGTTTTATGTCTTACTTTCCAATTTGTATACTTTTGGTTTCCTTTCCTTGCTTTATTAAATTAGCGAGAACTTCTAGTATGATATTGAAAAGAGATGGTGTGAGGGGACATCTTTAGCTTGTACCTGATCTTGGAAAAGCTTCCAGTTTCTCACTCTTGAGTATGATGTTAACTGTAGATTGTTTGTAGATAATCTTTGCCAAGTTGAGAGTTCTCCCTATTCCTAGTTTACTGAGTTTTTATCATTAATGGGTGCTGGATTTTGTCAAATGCTTTTTCTACATATATTGACATGATCATTTGATTCTTCTTTTTTTAGTCTTTTGATATTATGGATACTTTTAGTTGATTTTTTAAATGTTGAACTAGGCTTGCATACCTGAGATAAATCCCACCTGGTCAAAATCCTTCTTATACTTTTTTTTGTATTTGATTTACTAGTATTTTGTTGAGGACTTTTGTGTTTCTGTTCAGGAGAGATGTTGATCTGTAGTTTTTTCTCTTCTATTATTTTTGTCTGGTATTGGTATTAGGGTAAGATTGCAGAGAATTGGTTTAATTTTTTCTTTAAATATGTAGTAGAATTCACCAGTGAACCCATCTAGGCCTGGTATTTTCTGTTTTAGAAGGTTATTAATTATTAAATCAATTTTAAAAATAGATATAGGTGTTCATTTCTTTTTAATACTGAATATAGTCCATTGTGTGAGTATCTAGCAATTTGTTTATTCAGTTGAAAATGTTGTTTTAATAGTAACTGTCTCCTATAATTTTTTTAAAATTTTTAATTGGAGGATAGTTGCTTTGCAGTGTTGTGTTGGTTTCCGCCGTAGAACAGTGTGAATCAGCCGTGAGCATGCACGTGTCCCGCCGCCCTCCCCAGCCCACCCTCCTGGGTTGTCACAGAGCACAGCTTAAGCTCTTGGTGCTGTGCAGCAGCTTTCCACTGGCTGTCAGTCTTACGTATGGTGACGTGTATGTTCAAATGCTGCTCTCTCAATTCATCCACCCTCTTCTAATATTTCCGATGAGAACTCAGTAACGGTTGTTTTGTTTCTTCTGTGTATTAGGTCGTTTTTTTCCTGTGGTTTCTTTCAGTATTTTATCTTTGGTTTTCAACAGCTTGACTTTGATTTTCCCAGGTATAGCTTTCTTCCTTTTATTCCTGTTTCAAGTTTTCTCAGCTGCTTATTCTATAAAGTTATGTATTTCACCATATTTCTGAAATTTTGACATAATTTTCAAATATTTTTCCTGCCTCATTCCTTCCTTTGCTTCTGGGACTCCACTTTCACATATGTTAGAACTTTTGGTATTGTCCTGTAGCTTATGGAGGCTCTTTTATTTCTTTCTAGTTCTTTTTTACTGTTCATCATATTGGATAATTTCCATTTGTGTATCTTCAAGTTTACTTTTTTGGCCATGCCACACAGCATGTGGGATCTTAGTCCCTTGACCAGGAATCAAACCTGTGCCCCCTGCATTGGAATTGCTGAGTCTTAACCACTGGAGTGCCTGAGAAATCCTACTTTTTATTATATCATTTCCAGTTTCCAGTCTGCTGTTAAGCCCATACATTGAATTTTATATTTCCAATATTGTGTTTTTCAGTTCTTTCATTTCCATTTAGTTTTTTTTTTTTTTTTATGGTTTCTCTTTCTCTACAAAACTGTTCTTATCTATTCACTCCTTGTGAGCATATTTTTTTTATGTTTTTCTGCATAGTTAAAATAAGTGCTTTAAAACTTTGCCGGCTAATTCTTGCATCTTGGTCTCCTTGGAGTCCTTTCCATTGATTGCTTGTTTTCTTGACCAGAAGTCAGAATCAAAGTATTATGCTAAATAAGAAACTAGACACAAGAGGTATGCACTGTATGATTCTGTTTTTGTGAAGTTCTAGAGCAGACAAAACTACAGTGAGAGAAAGCAGATCACTGGTTGTCAATAGATCAGGGTGGAGGGAAGGGATTGGCAAGCATATAGTAAATATGTGAGGTTTTGCAGACTACACAGTCTCTGTCACAACTATTCAACTCTGCTGTTGTAGCATGAAAACAGCCATAGACAATATGTAAATAAAATGAGTATGGCTGTGTTCCATTATAACTTTATTTGCAAAACCAGGTAGCAGCCAGAATATGATCTACAGACCATAGTTTGCAGACCCTACTTTTGAGTATGGATCATGTTTCCCATTTCTTTATATATTGGTAATTGAGGGTTGAGTCCTGAGTATGTGAATAATATGTTGCAGAAACTCTCAATTCTGTTGTATTCTTCCATAGAATCTTGTGGTTTGTTTCTTTTTTAAAAATTTCTTTCATCAGGCTATTTCCTAGGCTTAAACATCATACATACCTGCTTGGTAGGCAGCAACTGTGGTCTCTGTTCAGTTCATGTATCTGTAGTTGAGTTCCTTGGAGTCCCCTCTGTGCATGGGTGGTTCAGGGATCATCCAGAGATTAAATCGATTTATATGCAGAATTGGGGCCTCCCTGTCCATGACTTTTATCTTTTGGGGATTTCTCCTTCACTTTCCAGCTGTTATGGTAGCTCCCAGTTTTATCCTTTATGTTCTTGAACTGGTAAGGCTTCAAAATTTCTATCTCAGTTTTAGTTGTCAGCACAGAGCTATCTGGGGTTTGTCTTTAGATGAATGATGACTAGCCATAAAAAACAGAAAAAAACAGTGATGTTCACTTCCTCCAGTTGTCAGGTCTTCTCCTGGCTTTTGTTTGTTCTTTAGTATCTTTAGATAGGTGCTGTTTTACATTTTGTGTAGAACTTATAGTTTTTTACCTGCAGAAATTGTTGGTCTATTAGGAGCAACTCTGACAGGCTGAATGAATCCCAGGCTGGAATCAAGATTGCTGGGAGAAGTATCAATAATCTCAGATATGCATATAATACCACTCTGGTGACAGAAAATGAAGAGGAATTAAAGAACCTCTTGTTGAGGGAGAAGGAGGAGAGTCAAAAAGCTGGCTTAAAACTCAACATTCAAAAAACTAAGATCATGGCATCTGGTCCCATCACTTCATGACAAATAGATGGGAAAAAAGTAAAAACTGTGACAGATTTTATTTTCTTGGGCTCCAGAATCACTGCGGATGGTAACTGCAGCCAGGAAATTAAAAGACACTTGCTACTTGGAAGGAAAGCTATGACAAAGCTAGATAGCATATTACAAAGCAGACACGTCACTGCCAAAAAAGGTCTGTCTAGCCAAAGCTATGGTTTTTCCGGTAGTTGTGTATGGATGTGAGAGTTGGACCGTAAAGAAGGCTGAGGGCTGAAGAATTGATGCTTTTGAAATGTGGTGTTGGAGAAGACTCTTGAAAGTCCCCTGGACTGCAAGGAGATCCAACCAGTCAGTCCTAAAGGAAATCAATCCTGAATATTCATTGGAAGGACTGATGCTGAAGCTCAAGTTCCAATACTTCGGCCACCTGGTGTGCAGAGTCAGCTCATTGGGGAAGACCCTGTTGCTGGGAACGATTGAGGGCGAGAAGAAAAGAGACAACAGAGGATGAGATGGCTGGATGGCATCACCGACTCAGTGGACATGGGTTTGATCAAATTCTAGGAGATGGTGAAGGACAGGGAAGCCTGGTGTGCTGCAGTCCATGGGGTCACAAAGAGTGGGACACAACTTAGCGACTGAACAACAAAACAACAACTACTCTTACTGGAAGTGGAAGCTCTACAGATTTAATTTTTAGAGGGACAGTTGTGGCTTCATTAAGTTAGATGTGCTAAAGTGAAGATAAATTTATGTCAGGAAGACAGAGTTTTGAAAAGATAAAATGAGGGCCTGATCTCAGTGGAAGAAAAAGAGAAAGCAGGGGTGTTCTGAGGTAGGGTTGGTGAGATTTGTTGGTTGTTAGAGGGAGAAGAGGAGTAGTGACAATGAGGTGGCTGAGATGGCAGAGACGATGAATAAAGCAAGTAGAGCAGATTTAGGATAGTGGCCTTGAGGGTGGAGGCTGTTAATTTTTGTTTTAAATACAGTTTTAAGGAGATATAGTTTCTATAAAATTAACCCTTTTTCCCCCTACAAATTGTAAAGGGTTTTCTTTATGTGTAACATAGGCAAAATTATGTAAGTCAGTACGTTTTTAAGAAATTTCACATTTTCTGTTTCCAGCCACTGCCAGTCACCTTAGTTCCTCCAGTGTCTGGAACATAATCTTCAAGGTGGTCCTTTCAAAAAGAATTTTGCTCAATCCGCAGTTATCATGTCAAGCAGTCTTGCCACAATTCTTTTAATTGGATTTCTTTGATCTCCAGTGAAATATGAACATACTTCAAAAATTCCCACTGGGGACTTCCCTGGTGGTCCAGTGGTTAAGACTTCACTTTCCAATGCAGGGGGTACAAGTTTGATTCCTTGTTGGTGAGCTAAGATCCCACATGCCTCTCAGCCAAAACAAGCAAAAATTATAAACGGAAGCAATATTGTAGCAAATTCAATAAAGACTTTAAAAAGTGGTCCTCATAAAGAAAAAAAAAAAATCTTAAAATTCCCCACCAGTAATCTTTGGAATCCAGTTTTCTCAAACTATTACATTAGGACCATGTTTAGGGTCAGAGGAGATGGGTCTGCCTGGTTCTGAGTTTTAGAGACCCTAGAGAAACAGAAGTATTAGTTCCTATTGAAGATTATGTCAAATTGAACAGTATGAGAAACTTCAGGGATACTGTGTCAGTAAAAATACTGGCCTAACATGCACAAAGCCAAGAAAAACAATGCCAGGCACTGTTCTTTGAACACCCAGCAAGAATTAACTGCTGAACGCAGATACCATGCAGTACAATAAAATTCACCAGTTTTAAATGATGAATTTTGAAGAATGTATGCTGTCATATAACTACCACCACAATCATGGTATAACATATTTCCATCACTCCAGAAAGTTCCTTCATACCTCTTGGGAATCATTTGCCCCCACTACCCCAAGGCACTGGCAGTCACTGGTCTGCTTCTCTCAGTGTAGTTTGCCTTTTCTAGAACTTCATGTAAATAGAGTCATAGAATATATAGCCTTTTCTGTCTCTTACTGAGGATAAAAGCTTTTGTAATTTATTCATGTTGTTGCATATATCAGTAGTTTAATTCCTTTTTATTGCTGAATAGTATTTACTTATATACTAAGATTATATACTAAGTTTATTTATTTACTAGTTGATGGACATTTGGGTTATATCCATTTTTTGTCTATTATAGATAAAACTCGTGGCCCAGTGATTATGACTCCATGTTTTCACTGCAGGAGGCACAAGTTTGATCTCTGGTTGGGGAACTAAGATCCTGCATGCCATATAGTGTGGCCAAAAAAAAAGTTGAAAAAAAAGCTGCTCTGAATATTCAAGTGCAAGCCTTTTTTTTTTTTTTAGCACAGGAAAGGGTTTTATTTTTTTATTTTATTTATTTTTTATTTTTTTAATTAATTAATTAATTAATTTTTTTATTAGTTGGAGGCT
The DNA here is from genome assembly GCF_019320065.1 of Cervus canadensis. Lineage (NCBI taxonomy): Eukaryota > Metazoa > Chordata > Mammalia > Artiodactyla > Cervidae > Cervus > Cervus canadensis. Next base: position 25,001,237 of record NC_057396.1, read on the forward strand.
AATTACTTCACAACATTTCAGTGGGTTTTGTCATACATTGATATGAATCAGCTATAGATTTACACGTATTCCCCATCGCGATCCCCCCTACCACCTCCCTCTCCACCCGATTCCTCTGGGTCTTCCCAGTGCACCAGGCCCGAGCACCATTACACGCCAGTCAGGATGGCTGCTATCCAAAAGTCTACAAGCAATAAATGCTGGAGAGGGTGTGGAGAAAAGGGAACCCTCTTACACTGTTGGTGGGAATGCAAACTAGTACAGCCGCTATGGAAAACAGTGTGGAGATTTCTTAAAAAACTGGAAATAGAACTGCCATATGACCCAGCAATCCCACTTCTGGGCATACACACTGAGGAAACCAGATCTGAAAGAGACACGTGCACCCCAATGTTCATCGCAGCACTGTTTATAATAGCCAGGACATGGAAGCAACCTAGATTCCCATCAGCAGATGAATGGATAAGGAAGCTGTGGTACATATACACCATGGAATATTACTCAGCCATTAAAAAGAATTCATTTGAACCAGTCCTAATGAGATGGATGAAACTGGAGCCCATTATACAGAGTGAAGTAAGCCAGAAAGATAAAGAACATTACAGCATACTAACACATATATATGGAATTTAGAAAGATGGTAACGATAACCCTATATGCAAAACAGAAAAAGAGACACAGAAATACAGAACAAGTGCAAGTCTTTATGTGAACTTGTTTTCTCTTGAGTAAATAGTTAGGAGTGGGATTGCTTGGACCGTATGTTGGCTTGACTGTATAAGAAACTGGCAAATGGTTTTCCAAAGTTGCTTTACTGTTTTGCATGCCCACAAGCAACGCATAAGTGTTCTAGTTACTCCGTATCCTCACCAGTACTTGGTGTTATCAGTCTTTTTAGTTCTAGCCATTCTGATAAGTGTTTAATAGTATCTTGTTGTGGTTTTATTTTGCATTTTCCTAATGACTATTGATATGAACATCTTTTCATGTCTGTATCTGCCATTTGTTGTTCTTTTTTGGAGAAGAAGTCTTTGAATATTTTACCCATTTAAAAACATGTTTTCTATAAAAAACCCAAAAGACATGTTTTCTTATTGAGTATTCTTAGTGCAAGTCCTTTTATCTGTGTTTTGCAAATATTTTCTCCCAGTATATAACTTGCCTTTGCGTTTTGTAACAGTATCTTTTGAAATGCAAAAGTTTAATTTAAAAAAATAATTATTTTTATATAATTTTCCTTCATTTACAGTTACTACAAAATATTGTCTATATTCCTTGTGTTGTTTAATACATCCTCCTAGCTTATCTTACACTCAGTAGTTGGTACCTCTCACTTCCCCACCCTTGTATTGCTATCCCCCACTGGTAATCACTAGTTTGTTCCCTATATCTGTGAGTCTTCTAACTTTGTTATATTCATTAGTTTGTTGTAGTTTTTAGATTCCACATATTGTACCGTATTTGTCTGTCTCTATCTGACTTCACTTAGCATAGTACCCTTCACTTAGCATAGTACCCTCCAGGCCCATACATGTTGCTTCAAATGGCAAAATCTCTTTGTTCTTTACGGCTGAATATATTCATTGTGTATATACACCACATCTTCTCTATCCATTCATCTGTCATTGGACACTTAGGTTGCTTCCATATCTTGGCAGTTGTAAATAATGCTGCCTTGAACATTGAGGTGCACATATCTTTTTGAATTTGTGGGGTTATTTGGTTTTGTGTTTTTTTGTTGGTTTTTTTTGGTTATATACACAGAAGCGGAATTGTTGGACCATATGATCGTTGTGTTTCTAGTTTTTTGAGAAATTTCTATACTGTTTTCCACAGTGGCCGCACCAATTTACATTCCCACTAACAGTGTATGAGAGTTCCCTTTTCTTCACATCCCATTATTTGTGTTCTTTTCGATGATAGCCATTCTCACAGGTGTGAAGTAATATCTCATTGTGGTTTTCATTTGCATTTCTCTTATGATTAACAATGTTGAACATCTTTTCATGTGCCTGTTGGCCATATTGCATTTTCTTTTAGGAAAATTGTCTATTCTTTTGACCATCTTTTAATCAGTTTGTTTTGATGTTGAGTTGTATGAGCTGTTTATGTGTGTTGGATATATTAATCCTTTACCAGTTATATCATTTGCAGATATTTTCTCCATTCAGTAGATATCTCTTCATTTTGTTGGTGCTTTCCTTTGCTGTGCAGAAGCTTTGAAATTTAATTAGGTCCCATTTGTTTATTTCTACTTTTATTTCCTTTACTTAGTACATGGATCCAGAGAAGTATTGCTACAATTTATGTCATACAGTGTTCTGCCTATGTTTTCCTCCAGGAGTTTTATAGTATCCAGTCTTACATTTAGGTCTCTAATCCATTTTGGGTTGATTTTTGTGTATATCGTGTTAGAGAAAGTTCTTATTTCATTCTTTTACATGTAGCTCTCCAGTTTTCCCAGCACCACTTATTGAAGAGACTGTCTTCTTCATTGTATATTCTTACCTTCTTTTTTGATTAATTGGCCATAGGTACCTGAGTTTATTTCTGGGCTCTCTATCCTATTCCACTGATGTAGGTGTCTGTTTTTGTGCCAGTGCCTTAATATTTTAATTACTGTAGCTTTGCAGTATAATCTGAGGTCAGGTAGTGTGATTCCTCCAGCTCTAACCTTCTTTCTCAAAATTGTTTTGGCTATTTGATGTCTTTTGAGTTTCTGTACAAATTTAAAAATTTTTGTCCTAGTTCTGTGAAAAATGCCTTTAGGTATTTTGATAGAGATTACATTGAATCTATAGATTGCCTTGGATATCATGGTCATTTTTAACAATACTGATTCTTCCAGTCCAAGAACACGGTATATCTTTCCATCTGTGTTGTCTTCAGTTTCTTTCATCAGTGTCTTATCGTTTTCAGAGTACAGGTCTTTTCCCTCCGCAGGTAGGCCTATTCCTCAGTATTTTAGCTTTTTGATTTAATGGTAATAAATGGGATTGTTTCCTTAATTTCTCTTTCTGATAGTTCCTTGTTAGTGTATAGAAATGCAACAGATTTCTATATATTAAGTTTGTATCCTGCAACTTTACCAAATTCATTGATGAGCTCTAGTAGTTTTTTGGTGGTGTCCTTAGGATTTTCTGTGTATGAGTGAGTGAGTGAAGTCTTTCAGTTGTGTCTGACTCTTTGTGACCCAATGGACTGTAGCCTACCAGGCTCCTCTGTCCATGGGATTTTCCAGGCAAGGGTACTGGATTGGGTTGCCATTTCCTTCTCCAGGGGGGTCTTCCCAACCCAGGGATCGAACCCAGGTCTCCTGCATTGCAGGCAAATGCTTTACCATCTGAGCCACCAGGGAAGCCTTTTCTGTGTATAGTGTCATGTTATCAGCCAACAGTGACAGTTTTACCTCTTTCCTTTCCAGTTTGGATTCCTTTTATTTCCAAAAGTTTAAATTTTGATGAAGTCCAGGTTACCTTTTTTTTTCTTTTGTGGTTCCTATGTTTTATGTTCCAAGAAATCTATGCCTAACCCTTTAGTTAGAAGAATGACATTGTTTATATTTTTGTAAGCCTCTTTAATCCTATCTACTTCTCTATTGCAATATGTTGTTTTGGTTAAAGTCTAGGAAGAAAGTCTGGTGATACACAGGTGTGCAGTTGGAAAAGCAAGGGATATTGTAATAGTCTTTTTAATGTTTATTTTTATTTATTTGTTTGTTTGCACTAGATAGCACGTGGGATCTTTATTGCAGCATGTGGTATTTTTCTTTTTAGTTGATGCATGCAGGATCTTTTTTTTTTTTTTTTTAGTTGTGGTATTATGTTGGATCTAGTTCCCTGACCAGAATCAAACCTGGACCAGAGTGCAGTCTTTTTTTTTTTTTTTTTTTATTACCAGAGTGCAGAGTCTTAACCAGTGGACCACCAGGAAAGTCCCAAATAGCCCTTTTAGATAATTGTGGCTATTCTTTGATAGTGCTCCATAGCTTGACACCTGATAGTTTCTTACAGTTTCGTTGCATTATGGAATCTGAAAGCACGTCAGTGATTTTGTACAGTTACATTAAAATTCACTGTCTTTACTTGCACTTTGAATGGATCTTTATCTATTTTGACTTGGGGAGGAAAACCTTTTCCTTCTACTCTAGTAGGTTCAGTTTCTGAGGACTGTGAATTAAACTGACAAAAGAGTGACAGGAGGAAAAAACCCAGTTTATACATGCAACATGCATACAGTAGAAGAACTCAGTGATGACTAGCTCAAAGGAATGGTTAGAATCTGGGGCTTCTGGGAAAACAGAAGACTTCCGAAAAGTGGGGAGAAAGGACAGCTTTTGGACTTTGGGAAAGATAAATGGGTTTTCAGGAGAACAAGTGGTACTTCTAAATTTGTGATAATATATATAGGTATGAATGGTTTTTCCATCTCCTTTAGGGCCATAAAATTCCACCAGAGAAGGGATTTGGGTAGATTTTATTTGCATTCTTTCTTCTGGGAGTAGATCTGCCTTGAAGAGGAATTTATGACAGCCTTATTTCCCAAAAGTTGCTGCTGTTAGCTAGAGAAAGCTCTGAGGAGGCTTTTTTCTGCATCTGTTGAACCTTAAATGTCTTCAGCTGAAAATAATCTTTATACCAACTCTGGGGTTCCAGGTGGGTCCTACAGTTGAATTGGTGAAAAATACATTGATAGTTTGGAAAATACTGGTTCAAAGGTATGTAGCTCTTCCAAGTATTAATAGATTTTATTATACAGTGTTTAAAGAATCACATTTGTTTATGTCTCTTTTGATGTCATCAGAATAAGTAATGGAAACCCGGTGGCCCATGTAGACTTTCCAAAAATTTTAAATTTTGCCTGAAAGCTCAAATGTTATTGTTGGCCACAAACACTGTCAGTTGTTTCCTTTGAAATAACAAGAGTTTTTCACTTTCAAGAGCATGTCAGTTGTTCTTTGAAGTAAAAATTATTTTACATGAAAAAAGAGGCTGATTCAACTTAAACAGGCTCACGCATGCTTTTCCTCAAGACAACTGTAGTATTTTGGCACGTAGCATTTCATAAACAGAATATTAAAAATATATGTGTTTAAGAGTTGAGATTTAATAAAATTATTACTTTTGATGGCTTTGTCAAGGCATCCTGAAGTAAAACTGCCCCTCCCCCAACTGTGTGTGTGGCAGCAGAGAATACAGTGACTAGAGGTGTAGTGTGATGCCATGACTTCATTTGTGTATGGTGCCAGTGTTTGTACCCACTGTAATTTTCATACTAGTAAGTGCAGAGTAAGTGTCCGCACAGTTGTTCTAAGATAAACCACGAGATTCAAAACAGTTATATTCATCTTGGATTATGTCAGCATCACTTGTGTTTGTTACTAAGAATTCATACACGACATCATTGTCAGTGATTAACTGGTGCCAGTGCTAGATGAATATAAACAAAATGGCAGGTCTAATCTTGTCTATGGATTCATCTGTAAAGTAAAATTCTAGTTCCGCTGATGAGATAGTAATCAAGTCTTAGATTTGCAGCAGAATCTTTAATTTGGTAAATTAAAAGTATATCATTAAAAGAGAGGCATTGCCATGATTTATTTTACTGACTTCATTCAGCAGGCATGTAGCAATGTCAGCTGTACCAAGTTGTGCTTCTCCAGTTAAGGAAGTTCAGTCACTTACCCTGAGGTAGTTCAATGACTTTTTCATTTCTAGATTGAAAGGTGTTAACAATCTTTAAGAATTGTAAAGATTCATCACATCTGCATTTAAAATATTCAACTACTTTAAATTCCGAATGATCTCAAAATGTCACTGTAACTTAACTGGCATAATATAATTAGAAAATGTTCTGTTGCTTAAGATACAGTTAGCTAAATTATTAACATCTATAAAGTCAAGAGAAAGAAAAATGGCTCTTGTCATGCTGTGGTTTCTTATATATAATTTTGCCCAGTTTTTTTTGGAGTAGATTCTTCCTTTCCATGAGTCAGAAACTCTAGGCCAGTTACATCTATTTTAGCAATCTTTAAATGTATGTATTGCAGCTGTGGGTTGAGAAAGTAAGTCTTCTAATCTCCCTGTTTTGAGTCCATGATTTTTTTTTTCTTTTTTAATTTTTCGGCTACACCAGGCAGCTTGCAGAATCTTAGTTTCCCAACCAGGGATTGAAGCCATGCCCTCAGCAGTCAAAGTGCAGAGTCCTAATCACTGGATTGCCAGGGAATTCCAGAGTCAATGATTCATTCTTAAATATAAATGAAAAATTATGAATAAATTTTCTTTTATTTTAGAAAAAATAAACTCTAAAATAATACACATTAGATATAATTTAAAAATTTCTGCCACCCTTATGTCAGAAGAGCTTCCCTGATAGCTCAGTTGGTAAAGAATCCGCCTGCAATGCAGGAGACCCTGGTTCAATTCCTGGGTCAAGATATCTGCTGGAGAAGGGATAGTCTACCCACTCCAGAATTCTTGGGCTTCCCTTATGGCTCAGCTGGTAAAGAGTGCGCCTGCAATGTGGGAGACCTGGGTTTGATCCCTGGGTTGGGAAGATCCCCTGGAAAAGGTAAAGGCCACCCACTCCATTATTCTGGCCTGGAGAATTCCATGGACTATACAGTCCCTGGGGTTGCAAAGAGTCAGACACGACTGAGCGACTTTCACGCACTTATGGCAGAAAGCAAAGAGGAACTAAAGAGCCTCTTGATGAAAGTGAAAGAGGAGGGTGAAAAAGCTGGCTTAAAACTCAACAATCAAAAAGCTAAGATCGTGGCATCTGGTCCTGTCACTTCATGACAAATACATGGAGAAACAATGGAAACAGTGACAGAATTTATTTTTGGGGGCTCCAAAATCCCTGCAGATGGTGACTGCAGCCACGAAATTAAAAGATGCTTGCTTCTTGGAAGAAAAGCTGTGACAAACCTAGATGGCATATTAAAAAGCAAAGACATTACTTTGCCAATAAAGGTCCGTATAGTCAAAGCTATGGTTTTTCCAGTAGTCACGTATGGATGTGAGAGTTGGACCATAAAGAAAGCTGAGCACTGAAGAATTGATGCTTTTGAAACTGTGGTGTTGGAGAAGACTCTCGAGAGTCCCATGGACTGCAAGGAGATCCAACCAGTCTATCCTAAAGGAAATCAATCCTGAATATTCATTGGAAGGACTGATGCTGACGCTGAAGCTCCAATACTTTGGCCATCTGATGTGAAGAACTGGCTCGTTAGAAAAGACTCTGATGCTGGGAAAGATTGAAGACAGGAGGTGAAGGGGATGACAGAGGATGAGATGGTTGGATGGCATCACTGACTCGTTGGATATGAGTTTGAGCAGGCTCCTGGAGATGGAGAGGGAAGCCTGGCGTGCTGCAGTCCTTGGGGTTGCAAAGAGTCGGACACAACTGAACAAATAAACTAAACTGAACTGAAAAATTAAGGAGAGTTTCCCCCAAATTTAAAAAGTATTATTGCAAAGCAAAATAACAAAAAGTACTTGTTCCTACCTGGTGTGTGGAGAACTTTTAAATTTTACAGTAATGATTTATTGGATAATAATGAGGTTATATCATATATAACTGGAGATAATTATAAGAGCCTAAACAGAAGTACTATGAAGGAAAAAACTTGAATTATACCCTAAGCCTAGTACCTTAGAAAATGTTAGAAAACATTAGACTACAGAAACACATACTCCACTAACCACTAGAGTGATGATATCATTACATGCTATGTAGCATCAGGAAAACTCCACTGTAGACTCATGAAAGAGTGAGAGTGAAAAAGGCAAATAAATTTAATGTTATCATGAAATTAATTTTGCTTTATAGACCAGGCCCTCAAAGGGTTTTGGGGACTGTGGACTCTCTCAAACTGCTGTTCCAGGTTATTTCTTTCTTATTTAGGGCTCATACTGCCATCTCTATGCCAGTAACACTCTCATCTGTATCCCAGCCTGGACTACTTATATACTGCTTGCCTACCTGGATTCTTTCCTCAGCTTGGTGCTCTCATTCTCTTTGGTGTTTGCACATGGTATTTGATCTGTCCAGAATTTCCTGTTCCTTTTGTTCACTTGGATAATTACTGAATTGTAAGCTGCTTGAGGGCAGGAACTCAGTTCAGTTCAATTCAGTTCATTTGCTCAGTCGTGTCCGACTCTTTGCGACCCCATGAATCGCAGCACGCCAGGCCTCCCTGTCTATCACAAACTCCCGGAGTTTACTCAAACACATGTCCATCGAGTCGGTGATGCCATCCAGCTATCTCATCCTCTGTCGTCCCCTTCTCCTCCTGCCCCCAATCCCTCCCAGCATCAGGGTCTTTTCCAATGAGTCAACTCTTTGCATGAGGTGGCTAAAGTATTGGAGTTTCAGCTTCAGCGTCAGTCCTTCCAATGAGCACCCAGGACTGATCTGCTTTAGGATGGACTGGTTGGATCTCCTTGCAGTCCAAGGGACTCTCAAGAGTCTTCTCCAACACCACAGTGCAAAAGCATCAATTCTTTGGTGCTCAGCTTTCTTCACAGTCCAACTCTCACATTCATACATGACCATTTATATCCCCAGCTTTTAGCAGAAATTCATGGGGTCACAGAATCAGACATAACTGAGTGACTCACACTTTCTTTTCACTTTCCTAGCACTTTGTAGGCTGCTTAGCAGATGTTGAGTTAAATTGAATCACGTAAGAATTCTAGTCTCATAAACATAAGTTTGCATTACATCTCAGGGTGAAGTTTTTTTCTGTTTTTGTCTGATCCCATTCATTCTATATTGGTTTGTGTTATTGGATTGGCTGAAAAGTTTGTTTAGGTTTTTCTGTATAATTGTATGGAAAAACTTGAATGAACTTCTTGGCCAACTCAATAGCTTCAGTTCAGAGAAAAGGACTTCATAACCTACCTCAAATTCAGGACAACCAACTCCTGTCCGTATTAACTCATCCACCAGTGTTTGTTTTGTTTCCTTTTGCCTTGTTTGGAGTATAATACATTCTGAAAGGACGGTATTTGGGCTGAGGACTCAAGATCTTAATTTTTAGTTCTGTCTCTATGTTATTTTATTTTATTTATTAAGACACTTAGCATCTGCTTCTCTCCACTTGTGGTGGAAAATATGTTATTCATATATTTTAGTTTCTTTGAAGGAAGATGTTCTAACATCCAAATGATAACTAACATTTATTAAGTTCTTACTATATGTCAGAAACTGTTCCGTTTTACATGTATTAACTCATTTAATCTGCATAATAGCCCTATGTGGAAGATAGATGATTCTATTATCTCCATTTTACTCAAGGAAAGTAAGACACAGAAAGATTAAGTAACTTGCCAGAGGATGCATAGATAGTAACAGGGTCTGGGTTTGAGCTGTGAGCTATGCTCTTAACTGCTGTAAGAAACTCCCTCACAAATCTAAATATATTACTTTTATCATCAACCTATGTTAGTACACTTGTACAGATGCACGTTATAATATTTATAATTGTGAAATTAAAAATAACTTGAGAGAATACCTAAATAAATAATGAGATATATGTATAATGGATAGTTATTTTAAAATCACATTTTTGAAGGATATTTTAATGATATGGAAAAATATATTAGAATGAAAAAGTAACATAAAATCATAGGTTTTGTTTGAAAAACATATGTAATGGATTTATATGTTACATATCCATATATATGAGCTTCCCTGGTGGCTTAGCAGTAAAGAATCCACCTGCCAGTACAGGAGATTCTGTCCCTGAATTGGGAAGATCCTCTGGAGAAGGAAATGGCAACCCACTCTAGTATTCTTGCCTGGGAAACCCCATGGGCAGAGGAGCCTGGTGGGCTACAGTCCATGGGGTTGCAAGGGTCAGACACGACTTAGCGACTAAACAACAACAGCATACATACATAGATATGCACACAATGTTTATTTTAAAAGACTGGAAAGAAGTGTAATAGTGATTTTTTTTTTATTATTATTATTATTTTTTTTTTCCAGTGGGTTTTGTCATACATTGATATGAATCAGCCATGGATTTACATGTATTCCCAATCCCGATCCCCCCTCCCACCTCCCTCTCCACCCGATTCCTCTGGGTCTTCCCAGTGCACCAGGCCCGAGCACTTGTCTCATGCATCCCACCTGGGCTGGTGATCTGTTTCACCACAGATAGTATACATGCTGTTCTTTTGAAATATCCCACCCTCACATTCTCCCACAAAGTTCAAAAGTCTGTTCTGTATTTCTGTGTCTCTTTTTCTGTTTTGCATATAGGGTTATCGTTATCATCTTTCTAAATTCCATATATATGTGTTAGTATGCTGTAATGTTCTTTATCTTTCTGGCTTACTTCACTCTGTATAATGGGCTCCAGTTTCATCCATCTCATTAGGACTGGTTCAAATGAATTCTTTTTAACGGCTGAGTAATATTCCATGGTGTATATGTACCACAGCTTCCTTATCCATTCATCTGCTGATGGGCATCTAGGTTGCTTCCATGTCCTGGCTATTATAAACAGTGCTGCGATGAACATTGGGGTGCACGTGTCTCTTTCAGATCTGGTTTCCTCAGTGTGTATGCCCAGAAGTGGGATTGCTGGGTCATATGGCAGTTCTATTTCCAGTTTTTTAAGAAATCTCCACACTGTTTTCCATAGCGGCTGTACTAGTTTGCATTCCCACCAACAGTGTAAGAGGGTTCCCTTTTCTCCACACCCTCTCCAGCATTTATTGCTTGTAGACTTTTGGATAGCAGCCATCCTGACTGGCGTGTAATGGTACCTCATTGTGGTTTTGATTTGCATTTCTCTGATAATGAGTGATGTTGAGCATCTTTTCATGTGTTTGTTAGCCATCTGTATGTCTTCTTTGGAGAAATGTCTGTTTAGTTCTTTGGCCCATTTTTTGATTGGGTCATTTATTTTTCTGGAATTGAGCTGCAGGAGTTGCTTGTATATTTTTGAGATTAATCCTTTGTCTGTTTCTTCATTTGCTATTATTTTCTCCCAATCTGAGGGCTGTCTTTTCACCTTGCTTATAGTTTCCTTTGTAGTGCAAAAGCTTTTAAGTTTCATTAGGTCCCATTTGTTTAGTTTTGCTTTTATTTCCAATATTCTGGGAGGTGGGTCATAGAGGATCTTGCTGTGATTTATGTCGGAGAGTGTTTTGCCTATGTTCTCCTCTAGGAGTTTTATAGTTTCTGGTCTTACATTTAGATCTTTAATCCATTTTGAGTTTATTTTTGTGTATGGTGTTAGAAAGTGTTCTAGTTTCATTCTTTTACAAGTGGTTGACCAGTTTTCCCAGCACCACTTGTTAAAGAGGTTGTCTTTTTTCCATTGTATATCCTTGCCTCCTTTGTCAAAGATAAGGTGTCCATAGGTTCGTGGATTTATCTCTGGGCTTTCTATTCTGTTCCATTGATCTATATTTCTGTCTTTGTGCCAGTACCATACTGTCTTGATGACTGTGGCTTTGTAGTAGAGTCTGAAGTCAGGCAGGTTGATTCCTCCAGTTCCATTATAGAAAACCCTAAAGACTCTACCAGAAAATTACTAGAGCTAATCAATGAATATAGTAAAGTTGCAGGATATAAAATTAACACACAGAAATCCCTTGCATTCCTATATACTAACAATGAAAAAACAGAAAGAGAAATTAAGGAAACAATACCATTCACCATTGCAACAAAAAGAATAAAATACTTAGGAGTATATCTACCTAAAGAAACAAAGGACCTATACATAGAAAACTATAAAACACTGATGAAAGAAATCAAAGAGGACACAAACAGATGGAGAAACATACCGTGTTCATGGATTGGAAGAATCAATATTGTCAAAATGGCTATTCTACCCAAAGCAGTCTATAGATTCAATGCAATCCCTATCAAGCTACCAACGGTATTTTTCACAGAACTAGACCAAAGAATTTCACAATTTGTATGGAAATACAAAAAACCTCGAATAGCCAAAATAATCTTGAGAAAGAATAATAGTGATTTTTTGTGAGTAGAGCAGTTGCAGTTGTAGAGCAATTTGTTGGATGTTCCCCGTGTGCGGAGCACCCTGTTAAATTCCTTATGTGTGTTTCCTCAGTGAGCTCTCCCATCAGAACCGTGATGTAGATTCTACTCGTTTTTCAGATGAAGAAACTGAGCCTTAGACAGATTAAGTAACTTATTACGGGTCATTCAAGCAGTGAGTACAAGAGTTGGGACATCTGTATTAGACACTCTCTCTTTTTTTAACTTTTTATTTTGTATTGGGATATAGCCAATTAACAAATAATGTGATGATAGTTTCAGGTGAATGGCAAAGGGACTTAGCCTTACATCTGCATATATCCATTCTTCCCCAGACTCCCCTCCCATCCAGGCTACCACATAACATTGAGCAGAATTCCCTGTGCTATACAGTGGGTTCTTGTTCGTTATCCATTTTAAGTGTAGCCGTTTGTACAGTTCATCCCAAACTCCCCAACTGTCCCTTCCCCCCAGACTACTATAAGCTTGTCCATGAAGTCTCTGAGACTCTGCTTTTTAATTGAAGTACAGTTGATTTGTAATGTGTTAGTTTCTGGTGTACAGCAAAGTGATTCAGTTTTACATATATACGTATGTATATTCTTTTCAGATTCTTTTCCATTATAGATGATTATAAGACATTGAATACAGTTCCCTTTGCTATATAGTAGGACCTTGTTTATATCTATTTTGTATAAAGTAGTATGTACCTGTTAATTTTGGGCTCCTAATTTATCAGTCCCTCCCCCTTCCCCTTTGATAGCCATGTTTGTTTTCTGTCTCTGTGAGTCTGTTTCTGTTTTGTAAATAAGTTCATTTTTATCATTTTTTTAGCTTCCACATGTAAGCGGTATCATTTCTCTGTCTGACTTACTTCACTTAGTATGATAACCTCTAGGTCCATCCATGTTGCTGCAGATAACATTATTTCATTCTTCTTTATGACTGAATAATATTCCTTTGTATATATAAACCATATCTTCTTTATCCATCCATCTGTCAGCAGACACTTAGGTTGCATCAGTGTCTTGGCTGTTGTAAATAGTGCTGCTCTGAACTTTGGGGCACATGTTATCTTTTTGAATCAGTAGACTCCGTTTTGTATTTTCTTAACTTTTTATAAGCTGTATTTACATGACCAAAAGCAAAATAAAAATTTTAAATTATGCAAATTGCAAACATCTTGGGACCTGCAACAAGTCAGACTTGTATGATCTGGTAGGATTTATTCATTTGAACCATTGATTCCTTAAACTGGTTATGCAAAATAACAACAGCATGGGACTTGAGAGAAGTTAAACCATGCATTTAAAGAGTTAAAACATACTCATTGATTTCTATTCTACCAAGGAATTTTTTGACCATCTATTATGGCCAACTGATTTTTTTTTTTCCCTAGCATGGGTTGCAGCTAGTACCCCTTAGTGAAGTGAAATCAGATACATATCTTACAGGCTAGTGACCGGATGATAAGGCTGACCATTTTTATGACTGTTGAAGAATTCCTTAACCATTTTTGTTGTGGTTGCTAGTAGTTCTTTTTGTCTTACTGGATCCCAATGAGATAATGTTGTCACATGCCCAAAAGAAAAGATTTTTGTATGTGAATTTGTGGGATGCCCCCCATTGACATAGTAAGTGACTTTTTCTAATATAAGTGTTACCGCAGTTGACAAATGATTTAGTGAAAGTTAGAGGTATTGGATGAACACTTATAATCTTTCAGAATAACGTCATTCACAGAAGGCAGCTGACATGTTTTCCTATAATTATCCCATTGTCAAAGAATATTTAGTAGGCTAAATAGATCCTTGATTGACCCCACAACATAATTCTACATATTCTTATGGTAAGAGGATTCTGACTCTTCATTTATTTTTTCACTTGAGGAATATTAGCTATATTAGGAGAATACATCTAACTATAAACCTTTGTCTAACTATTAGAGAATTCTTCCTCTGGCAGGAAGTTTATTTGGGGAGGACAGCACATATAGATTAAGGAAGAATATGCCCTCTTAGTTGTATCTATTACACGAGTTGACTTTATCAGTCTAAGTTAACTATAGATAAATACAAATAATATTTAAAGTGGTCTGAAATTGTATGAACACCCTGTATTTGAAAGTAGAAATGTTCACATCTCCATTTGTTTCTTATCTTACAGAGAAGTGTGGGAAATGGAACTGGATAGACTCAAGAATCAAGATGGTGAAATAAATCGGAACATTATGGAAGAGACAGAACGGGCCTGGAAGGCAGAGGTGAGAAGACCCACTGTATTGAAGGTGTGGATTTTGGGCTTCCAGGTGGTACATACTTTTAGTATGGTATTATACACCAAGCCATATAAGTATCCTACCATACAGCCATTAAACATTGTTTTAACTAGCTAGGGGTACCTTTGTGTGTGTAAAATTAATAAAGCGTGTGTGTGTGTGTGTGTGTGTGTGTGATTTCCTTAGATCTTATCATTAGAGAGTCGGAAAGAGCTGCTGGTATTGAAACTAGAAGAAGCAGAAAAAGAGGCAGAGCTACACCTTACTTACCTCAAGTAAGTACCTCCTGTTTCTAGGGTTTTAATGGCCCTGCAGTTTTTGGTTTTAGGGGGAATTTCTTTTTAGGGCCAGCTAGTCTGGCACATATACTATCTTCACAGCAAATCATCTTTGTGTGACAGTATTTTGTTCAGTGATTTTTCTCTTTCCATATTCTAAACTTCCACATTCTCTGGCTCTTCTCTTTCTACAGTTTTATAGTTTTGTCCTTTTTCTTGTATTATTTTGAATTGGATAAACAGTATCTCTTACTCTGTCAAGCATAACAAATGTCTTTTGAGATATGTTTCTTATACAGTCATTTGTCCTCTTTCTGCCATGAAGTCTGGAGACCCCTGTGGCATTTTCAGCCAGATGAGAGCCCTCTTTCTCCAGTACTTGGTGTCCATGATGCTGGAGTTAAAGTGAGGCAAACAGCTTAGGACCACGGCCTTCTCCTGTACCTGCTCCAACCTCTTCTCTGCAGGCCCTTCTCTCTAGCTATTCTTCTGCTATCTGAGAGAGTTAGGAGTGGGACTCTCTTTAATTCTGTAAATCACTGTTGGTTTCTTGAAAGGTCAACTCCCCCAACACTAGAGACAGTTCGTTCCAAACAGGAGTGGGAGACAAGACTGAATGGAGTTCGGATAATGAAAAAGAATGTTCGGGTAAGTGTAGTGATGGGTGATCATTCAGCTGGAGTTCATCTGTGCTCGCACGCTCCTGGCCATAGGGCAGGACCACTTGCAGTGCCCTTAGGGCCTGTTCTACCACTCCTCTTGTCTTCCTGATACAGGATGCTGGTCTCTTCATAGAGAGCCTCACTCTGCTCAGCAGTAAAGGATAACGCTTGCTCTTCTCTCTTTTCTAGGACCAATTTAACAATCACATCCAGCTCGTGAGGAATGGAGCCAAGCTGAGCAGCCTTCCTCAGATCCCTACCCCCACCCTGCCTCCACCCCCATCAGAGGTAAGCACGCTCGCTCTGGCGAGTCTACTTTTTCATGTTGGTGGAATCTTTCACTTGTTTTTATGAAGGTATTGGGTGTCCTTATTTGGTACAAGAAAGAGTTGCTCACTTTTAGTTGCTCACAAATTTAGTTTCCTAAATTTCTGTTTTCTTTCTCTCCCTCTCATCTTCCACCTTTTCCCTTCTGCAGACAGACTTCATGCTTCAGGTGTTTCAGCCCAGTCCCTCTCTGGCTCCTCGGATGCCCTTCTCCATTGGGCAGGTCACAATGCCCATGGTTATGCCCAGTGCAGATCCCCGGTCCTTGTCTTTCCCAATCCTGAACCCTGCCCTTTCCCAGCCCAACCAGCCTTCCCCACCCCTTCCTGGCTCTCATGGGAGAAGTAGCCCCAGCCTGGGTTCCCTTGTCGGCCCCCATGGTCCGCACATGCCCCCTGCCGCCTCCATCCCGCCTCCCCCAGGCTTGGGTGGTGTTAAGGCTTCTACTGAAACTCCCCGGCCCCAACCAGTAGACAAACTGGAGAAGATTCTGGAGAAGTTGCTGACTCGGTTCCCACAATGCAATAAGTAAGTATCTTTAAGGATTAATTTAAAAAGTGTTTTCCAGAGAAATATTTATGGGTTAAAATAGGAGAGGTTTCGTAGATATTCCCCATGAGGGTAGCACAAAATTTCTCCGCCTCAACATCTCTCTTTCTTAGGGCCCAGATGACCAACATTCTTCAGCAAATCAAGACGGCACGTACGACCATGGCAGGTCTGACCATGGAGGAGCTGATCCAGCTGGTAGCTGCGCGGCTGGCAGAGCACGAGCGGGTGGCGGCCAGTGCTCAGGTAAGAGGCGCTGCCTGGGGGAGCTCAGACCTGTTGAGATGTTGAGGCAAGAGGCAGATTTCAGAAAAATTGGGGATGAGAAGCAGCATTGCAGCCAGGGGTACCTGGCCTGCTTTCTTCCTTTGCTGGGCTGAGAAATGAATGATTTCCTTTTGTTAACGCCCTCTTACTCAGACGTTCCTCCCTCACTCTGACAACGTTTCTGCCCACAGCCACTTGGTCGGATCCGGGCCCTGTACCCTGCTCCACTGGCCCAAATCAGTACCCCAATGTTCTTGCCTTCTGCCCAAGTTTCATATCCTGGGAGGTCTTCACATGTAAGACTCTTTTGTTTGAAAACTGTGACATTGGAAAAGCTGGGGGTGGTGAGGAGGGAGTGGATTTATAGGTAGAGTGCAGGAAGAAACCATTATCTCCTCAGCTGGGTTGTTGGTAGCCCCGGCTGGGAAAATGCAAGTACTCTGTATTTGAACTTTTCTTTCTTTGGTGTAAAATCTTTTTGCTACGTGGATATTGTAGATGGAATCATGGGCATAAAAGGCAAGGAGACCCAGAGGTTCCTCCCTCTTTTGACGGTCCCTCCTCTGCTGTGCAGGCTCCAGCCACCTGTAAACTGTGTCTAATGTGCCAGAAACTCGTCCAGCCCAGCGAGCTGCATCCGATGGCATGTACCCACGTGCTGCACAAGGAGGTGGGTGCTGCAGCCCTCCCTCTTTTTCCGCTCTTCCTTTTTGACAGCTGTGATCATCTTAATTTTCTTGAATCTTTTACAGTGTTGATGCTCATCATTAATATCTAAACATAAGGTTTTCAGTAAATCGTGGCTTAAAACATCAGCAGAGTTCAGAATACCGGCAGTTAGGCTCTCCCAGC
The DNA here is from genome assembly GCF_019320065.1 of Cervus canadensis. Taxonomy (NCBI): domain Eukaryota; kingdom Metazoa; phylum Chordata; class Mammalia; order Artiodactyla; family Cervidae; genus Cervus; species Cervus canadensis. The sequence goes on from NC_057396.1 coordinate 25,018,477, forward strand.
TTCCTTCTACCCCATTCCCTGGAGGGGACTGGACTGGATAAACAGTTCATACTAGAACACTGAGAGTCACTGTCTTGGAAAATTGACAAAAAGATGTATGTATCTAGTCATTGTTTCAGATGTACCATTGCCAAGAAATTTTGCTTAGGTGATAGGAATGGGATAGGGAACCTGAATATGAAATAAGTAACTCCATTAATAAAATAGTTTGAAGACTCACCTGTTACAGATTATCTTCACAAACTGACAAGTTATTCCTATCTCTTATTATGTTACCAGAGTTAAGTCTCTTAGCACCCGGGATGATTTCCTTTTTACTATTTTGTTTTGTTCACTTTGTTTTTCTAAGAGGTAGAAACTAAATATACATCTAAATTCTTAGGAAGGGAAAACCCTGAATAAGATTTGAGGGCAATGCATATTAGGAGATGGAGGCTCATCTCAGCCTAAATGGATTGTAAGAAGAAGCAAGCCTAGTCAGTCAACAGAAAGCAGCTTCACACTATTATGAGCTGGTTTTTAGTGTTTCCTGTAAAAAAATCAGGTTCACCTGCTCTGAAGACTCTACGGAGGTAAAAGCCAGCCCTTTAGGTCCCCCTGTGAGCTTTTCTGACTTAGTTAGCATTCCATACATCTTTTGAAAACCTTAATCACACTCTTTCCACCCCTCTCCATCTTTCCAGATCAACCTGAGGTATGTCTTTCTTTCTTTCCAGTGTATCAAATTCTGGGCCCAGACCAACACAAATGACACTTGTCCCTTTTGTCCAACTCTTAAATGACGGACCTGACTGGGGAGGATGAAGAGGAGAAACTGATGTGAACAGGATGCGCGGGTTCCAGATTTCTAAAACTCTATATTTATACAGTGACATATACTCATGCCATGTACATTTTTATTATATAGGTAATGTGTGTATAGAAAGTCTGTATTCAAATGTTCGTAAATGAAAGTATGTATATTATGCAGAAATGGTCTGTCCCCCTCACCTTGCAGATCCTCTGGGGGAAGCAGATTGTAGGTAAGGTGATGTTTCATTTGGCCTTGAAATTACGATATTCCTGCCTAGGGCTGTTTTCAGATACATGTAAAAACCAGCTAGGAAGCTGCTCTTGCTCTACGGTCACCCTGCTTTGGTTTGGCTCAGCCTCTAGTCCATTTTCTTAAGGCTCACGTATGCAGATTTGAACCCTGGTGCTCACCTGCTGTAAAGCCAGATGCCTTGCTCACTGAAAGCCTCCGGAAGCCTCAGTGCTGTCCAGCCTCTCTCCTCCAAATGGAGAAGATGAGAGTGATTGAGGAAAACAAGATGTAACCCTGACAGTTTGGCTTTTCATTTTGAATGTTTTACTGTATTAACACTCATTATTTGTATATGACATTAGGTTTACAAGATAGTCTGTTTTACATCAGCAAAATTCACAGTCCAAGAATAATAGTGTAACCAGGTCCCATTGCCCCCATGCCTCCCACAGACTTCTGTCCACTCTGCCTCCTGGGTAGTCATCTCTGTAGAAACTAGCACAGCCCACAGGTCTGTTCTGGGCCACGCCCTCTGTTTCCACCACTGCCTTGGCTTCTGGTCAGGCTCTCACAGACCAAGCTTGTGAAGTCCTCACCTCTTCCCCTTCACTTCCGGTGTCCTGGTCTAGCTATTCCCTCTTCCCCCTGAAGGTTAAGGCAGTTGGTTCACAACCAAGTTGTTTGGTGACCTTGAGTGAGTTCCAGGCAGGCACTGGGGTGAGGAGATGTCTGTGCAAAATTACTTCCAGAATGATCATGGGATACAGGTTTGAATTTTTGAAGCCAGAAAGCTATGGGGACATGTGTCCTATCAGGGAGAAAATGGAGACCAAAGTAATATGAAGAAGGGAGGTTAGATTTCAAGTTTATAAGTCATTTGTTCTGTGGATAGCTAGTTGGAACTGAGTCATTTTTCCACCTCTGTACTGAGCACTTCCAGTTCCTAGGTTTATACTTGGGAAAGCTGAGTTTCTATTAGAGCTTTGAATCTTCTCCTATCCTTTTATCTTTACTCTTAAAGGAAATGACTTCAGGCGAATTCTTTACCAGTTGAGCCAAGATTACTGGCTCAGCTCAGAATACCAGGGAAGTCCAAGAATACTGGAGTGGGTGGCCTATCCCTTCTCCAGGGGATCTTCCCGACATAGGAATTGAACCAAGGTCTCCTGCATTGCAGGCAGATTCTTTACCAGCTGAGCTACCAGGAAAGCCCAAGTAAAAATTAAGCATTAATAAAAACTTAGCTCCAGGGAAAGGATATTATTATATTACCAACAGCTGACTTTTTCCCATTCTTGGACCTGGAAATGCTTATCGGCACTGGCAGTACATATGAGGGTAGCAAAGACTTTTCCTGTCAGAGCAAATAATTCTCTCCTCTGTGTTTATGTGACTCTTCCTACTTTGTCTTTCACCCTGGCCTGTCAGGTCGTGAACATACTCTTTCTCCTCTCTTGTCTCACTTGCCCAGGTCTACTGACTGGCATCAGTATAAGGAGCTGGATTTCCCGGGATCTCCTTGGCATCTTGTAGGGTGATTGAAATGGCCTGAACACTCCCCACTGTAGAGGTCAGATGACCCACTTTCTTTGGTTCATGACATATTAATGTCTCCCGTTTGGTAGCTATTATGAACATGATAGCTGGAACATCATGAACATCATGGAACTGGAAGACCAGTTCCTTTGTTTTTTTCACTTGGGGGAGGGATTCATTTTTTATCTTGTAATCTTCAGATTTTATCTCCCCTCAACTTTGCAGCAGCCTTTGGGCCACTCGCTGTATGTTTCAATATCCCATGAAAATTTAGAAATTAGAAATGGGTATAAAGAATATTCTGTTTCTTTTCCACAAATCCTTGACACCAAAGGAGTAAAGAGAAAAAAGGAGGGGGTGGGGGGCTTAACTGCTTCCTAGTGAAAGCCCCTGGAAAGCCAGCGCCACAGGGGGACAGTGTGGTGGAAGGTGTGCATGGCCCCGGGCCCCTTCACTCTCTGCTCTTTCTTGTTCAGGATCCATCCAAAAGCAACACTTAGGTTTTGGCCACCGTTGTTCTCCCTTTTCCCTCTGTCCCCTGGCCTGCATTGGTACAAGCCACACAGACCCATGGGGAAGGCCCCTGATGGAGAGAGTGGAGATGGCACAGTCATTTTTCTGGCGTAGATTTAAAAATAGAAATATATCGTACATATTTTTACAAGCAAAAAGCTGTGGTCAAGATTTTTTTTACACTTCAGAGTTCATGGTTTCAGGGTAAGAAAGGAAGAAACTGTGAAAAGAAAAATAAGTACAAGTTTTCTCTTTTAAAAGAAAAAAAATCAGACAATGAGTCTTATTAATGAAGGGGTTGAGTTTTATGCCCTGGAAAGAGCTGGGGAAAGCCAGTTTTCCCCAACATGGGTCAAAAATTATAAAGCAGAACGTGGCATTTTCATTTCATAGAAGCAATTCTGGAAGTTTATTTACACAGTAAGTTCGGAACCGGAAGTGGACAGTCTCCAATCTTCCTGTCAGTCTCTGTGGTCATGGGGTGTTCCCAGCCAGTCAGAGTAGCATCAAGTGCAGTGGGAATGAAGAGGACTCGGATAAAAACTGTGACTCAGTATTCTTGTTTTATTGGTTTATGGCTTGTGGGCAGCTGACTGAGACCAGGATCTCCCGAGGCCCTCCTTGTGTTTCCCTCTGCCTCTTCTGCAGGTATTTCCACTCTCTGCAGGTCCCATACCTGGAAGCAGTGTTGACCGAATAGGAATAGGATCCAGTGGAACAGTCAGAGAAATCAGCTTTTCCCACTAACACTGGTCTAGTCCACTGGCTTAGAACTGATAGGGAGGAAATGAACTTGGTCCCCACTGCCTAGCCCAAGAACCAGCCTGGGTGCCCAAGTCGTGTGGGGAGTGGGAAGGAAAGAGCAGGATGGGGCAAAGGATGGCCTCCATCAAGGGATTCTTGTGGTGAAGGGAATCAGAAAGCCTGGGGGCTGCTATCCTTTTTCCACGCAGCCTTGATCCTGAAGGTGATGCTGCTGGAGCCAGAAAGCCCTGCGTTCCCGACACTCTTGGCATAATACTAGTGCCACTGTGGGATGCTTTAGCCAGATAAATGAGGGCGCCCTTGAGAGGGTGAGAAGGCAATGAAGCTGCTCTGATTATGTCAAGATCTTATTACCACTTAACAGCTGAACAGAAAGAAATCCAGGCAGGGTTACAGAGCATCAACTCTGTACCTGTTGAATGAATCTCCAGGATTCTGCTTTCAAGGATTAGAGAGGAGAGAACTCCTATCTGCTCTTAGCACCTCAGCTGCGAAGCTCCAGAGGAATGGGGCTTGGGGGGTGAACAGGCAGCCAGGAAGACAAAGTGCAGCCCTATTGTGTTTGCTCTCTTCCGGATGATTTCCTGCAGGGCATCTGGGGCTCCTGGGGTTGAGGATTTTTCAGTGCTGCCTATCACATGTAGAATAGAGGGTTCAGGTAGGGACTCATTTGTCAGATGGAACTTTTTAGTGGGCACTTTTCCTTTAAGAGAGCTAAAAAGAGCTTTTTGGCTTGAGAAGCCCTTTTTCCCATCGCACTTTTGGTCAGGCTGCAACCACAGAAAAGAAGACACTGGGAAGCAACACCCATCTTAGAAGATGGGTTCTGTCTTGGAGATGCTGTCTAAAACTGGGCCTGGCGAGCAGTCACTTTCTAACCTTGCCTAGCATTGATCCCAGCTGTTCCCTGTCTTTGCACTCCCTCTCTTTCTCCTCGTCCAGCCACCCCCATTTGTACAAATTATTTGTACAAATTGTTTTTTAATTATTTTTTAATTCAAGAGGCAGTCTTTGCACCAAGGTTAGGTTTGTCTATACAGTCCCTATCTCTAAAGCAAGTAGCAAACTGTGCATCCATCCACTCCCGCTGACTGGCCAGCAGGGAAACAAGATTGGCCCTTGCTCTGCCAGGGTACTGCAGAGACACCTGTGGGCGGGTCACCTTACTTGCAGAAGTAAGAAAAGGAGAATACTTTGGGTTGGAGACTCTATAAAGGGATGGTGGTCAAAGGTTCAGGGCTGAAGTTTCAAGGAGCAGGATTTCCCAACTCAAGTTTGAGGTGACCAAGAGGATTCCCGCTGGCAGAGTACTTCTTTCTTCCCTGTCCTGGTTCCTACAGGTGCAGTCCCTGCAACCCACCTTGCCAGCGTTTCCTTCTTCTCTGTCAAGACAGAGGCATTTGTGGGTGGGCGAGGCTCTTGAGGTGCCCTGGCCACAGGTACCGTCTGTGTCTCCTCCTCGTGACGAAAGTGAACCACCAGATGTGGTTTGGGGGTATCTCTCGCTCCTGCCTGCAGGCCTCCTCACTTCAGCAGGGAGATGTCATCAGCAAAGTCGTCGTGCTGATGGCGCAGGCAGCGGAGGCAGCGCCACTGGCACACCATCAGGCAGAGGGGCAGCATGAAGAGAGCACAGATGGCGGCCATGACGTAGGCTATGGTCATGAGGGTCGACTCATCCGTCTGTGGGATGTTGTAGCCACAGTCTTCCATGTCGGGGGTGACGAAAGGGCCTTCCACCGCCGCTGTCCTGAACTCATCGTGCACTGGGGAAAGGGCGTATGTGAGTCACAGAGCAGCTAGGATTACACAGCAAAACGAGCTTCCTGGGACAGGCCTTGAAACCAGCCCTTGAGGAGGCTGTAGAATCTCCCTTCTGGGTGATACTTAGGCGCAGGACAGACAGCCATTGCTAGTGGAGGCCCGGCTTTCCCTGCTCCAGGTCACTGGGGGCAGCAATCCTTTCCTGTCTACCTGTCCAGTAGGAATGATACCTCAAATCCAGTCATTCTAAGTTGGCCAAAAGGCCAGCCCCACGTATACCTAGTAAACTCGTGCTCCTGCTGAAATTCAGTGGCAAGCCCCTGCTAGTCGTGTTCAACTCTGGCATATGGCAGCTGACAGGGTCACCGCTGGCCCAGCCTGCTGCTTGTGGATCTAGACCTTTCCGGGGTGCCAAAGCAAGTGTTACTGCTCCGAGTCTCCAACAGAGGTTGCCAGTCCAGGCAGGGGTCACCATGCCAAGCGACCACAAGGGAAGCACAAGCACTGACACTAGCTTTTACACAATGTGTGGACTCTGGCTTGAGGTACCTCCCTCCCAGACTGACAGGGGTCTGGTGCCCTCACCGCTGGACAGGGAGAATAGACTGACCCCACACCCTCATCCCTGGTGCTCTCACCATGGCAAACACTGACAGCAAAGCCAATTCGTTTCCGGGCCCGATCAAAGACAACGTAGAAGCCCTCCATGATGACCGCTCCCATGACAGTGCCAGTGGATGACTGTGAAATGGCGAACTTGTAACAGTCGTCTTGGGAGGTGGCCACATCTTCCACTGGCCGCAGGTATTGCTAAGGATAAGCAGTCACAGAGTAAGAGTTCGTATTTTCCTCTCTTCCACCCCATCTCTGCCTTCTTGGTGTCGATGCCCTTAGGCTGTGTTTTCCTTTGCCAGCCCCGAGCTCCACGGGTTTGGTTTCCCCCAGAGCCCTTTCCCACTGGGCCCTCATCTATTTTGTCTTCCAGGTTCCAGGAAGCCAGGCCTGCTCACCATCTCTTAGTATATAGTTTGTTCTTGTCCTGGGATCCCACTGATTGAGGCTAGGGACATACCTGTGGAAGGATGGTGATGCGGAAGGACTGGTTGGTGACCTCACCCATTAGGTAGAGTGAGATGACTGGGAAAATGTTCCACGGGGTGGTGCCTGCTTGCCAGCACACCAGCTGCTCCCCTAGCCAGAAACCATCTGGGAACTTCTCCGTCTGTGTTGGCAAGAAAGGGATAACAATGAGACCACTTCGCCCCTCCTATTTTCAGATCACACTTACTGGGCCCTGTACATGCTTTTCTGTGAAATATCTAAACCTAGGGATGCTAAGCCAAAACCCAAGGACTAGAGGAAGAGAGCAAGAGTGAAGGCTAAACTGACCAGGGAGATTGTGTGCCAACAGACTGAGGCCCATAGCAGAGAACCCCTTTTAAGTGATCTAAGTAGAGGGGTCTGAGCATAGGCGTCTTGGCTCTTGTGGAGGACTGTGCCCCTCGTGACACTGTCATCTCTTGTATCCCTGTCCTTAGTCCCACTGACCGAGGAGGCTGCCTTGATGGATTTGACAGCAGCTTCGAACACTTTCTTGGGTAAACGAAGGTTGGTGGTGCCACTGTCCACGATGCTCTTGTCATAGTTGTACTGAGAGGAGAAGAGAGGTTAGCACATCAAAAGGCTTTGTGATGCCAGGCATTGGCCAGAATCGGAGGGGTGAGTCTGACTGCTGGGGGTCCTTCCTGGGTTGGCATCCTGGCTTTGCCACTTCTTTGGTGGATCTCTTTGGGCAAGTTACTGAACATCTGTGCCTCAATTTCCTCATCTGTAACATGAGGAGAATAATAGTACCTACCTCAAAGAGTTATTATAAGCATTAAATAAATTAATATATTTGAAGTGCTGAGAATTGTGCCCAGCACATAGGAAGCAGTCAGTAAACGTTAACTCGTATTTTCTTGGATGGGTAGACATTCTCCAAATCTTGAAAATAAAAAAAACATCTTGTATAATACTTTTAACTTTTCATAATAATACATTTGTATCTGTTCTAACTTAACCTACATTAAGAATCTAGGTAAGGAATGCCCAAATAGTTCAACTGCTGGTTCCTGCCCTGTGTCAAGCACTGGGATAAACACTTTATTCATTTTCTCTGTTTTCACCACAATCTTTGGAAAAGCTGTTTTTACTTCCATTTTGCAGATAAGGAAACTGAAACACAGAATAGTAACTTGCTGAGGGCATGTAGCTAGAACAGAGCTAGAAACCAAGGCTCTCTGACTCTGAAGCCAGAACCTTCTACTGCATCCTGTCACTCTGCCTTTTGGACCACTTGCCCAGGGCCACTTAGCAAGACATGCTTTTTCCTTACCAGACATTAACCCACGTGGGCCCTGGGGAAGGGCACTGCCAGTGCCTAGCCCCAAACCTCTGGCCCTGCTGTGACTGTTAGGCTCCTGGCAGTCCCGCGCTCAGCCCCCAGCCCTCCTGCAGGTCCTGCCCCTCTGCGGCACCCTCCCAGCCTCATAACTCAGGGTCCGGCCTCAGGCTCTGTTCCTCCCCCTTGCCTCTCCCTGCTTCCCCCTGGGTTTTGTTACCTCCTTGCAGTCCATTTTCAGATCCTGTCCATTGATCTCCACCCGGACGATGATCACCTCATAATACCACTCCCGCCTGATGGGAGTGTACCAGAGGCTGCCCGTGTACAGTGAGTGGTCGATACCCCCAATGATCTAGGGGAAAAAAAGGCAGTATCCGTGAGCCGACACAGAAGGACAGCAAGTCACCCAGAGTGCCAGCAGTAGGAGCGGCCATTTCAGGGTTGGGAGGAGCGGCGGGGCAAAGCCCTCTGCACATCCGCTTTCTCATTTTCCTGCATCTAATCAGACCCTGTCCTAAAGCGATCAATACTTTCTTCAGTGTATCAAGGATGTGTTCAGGGGAGGAGGCTTTCCAGGATTTTTAATTACTTGTTTCAGAATCACACAACCCTTGATATAAAGTTATTTAAACCTAAACTGGCACAATAAATGTGGAGTGAATGATAACTTGCTTCTATTACAAGTTTTATTTTCTCTGCTTGTTGGAGATAGAGAACCATTCACCAGTTGTCCTAATTAATTAATAAATAGACTTTTAAACTCCTTACATCTCTGCCTTCTGATCATCAGACTGAATCGTCTTGATTTGAGAGGCCTTATTTCCACTTCCTTTGAAATTTTCCTAATCCTCTTTCCTCCTTTCCAAGTTTACCATAGGTGCCTCAAATCCTTTCTGGAATAATGTAGAGAAGACAAGGGCGGAAGAAGAAAAGTGGAGGCGGGGACTATACAGAGGTTTCTCTTGATTCTCAGTAATGGAGCCCAAGGCTGTGGTGGAGCCTCAGAGGGTGGGAAGCAGGGGGGCTCCTCTCTCCTAGGACCTACTCACCATACTCCCTCCAACTGAGGCCAGCGCTTCCGACTGGTTGAGGGGGAAGCCAGCGCCGCAGAGCTGCAGGGAGAAGAGATTGGGCACGTGGGTCTGCTTCACCAGGGAGTCAAAGAACGGCTCCAGGGAGTCATCGGGCTGTGGCAGAAAGAGACAAGGAGTGAGTCCTGGCTCAGAGGGCCCCAGTGGAAAGAGGAACAGGGCGGGGGGCAAAAGCAAAACTTGGGAGGATGTTCCTGGGGAAAGACCATCTTAAGGTACTGAGATTTGGTGGTGAGAGGGACAGCAAGACACACTGGCAGTGCACACAGAAAAGATCTACAGGATCGTTGATTCCCATCGGCTTAACCTGTCTGAGTTATGGGGGCCTCTTATTCTTAAAGATCTGAGAGTCAATAGAAAAAAACAGCCTGTTCCTCTACCTGTCAGCATAGTTCAGCCCCCTGTATGGATGAAATTCAGACTGCCACCCTGTCCACTTGTCAAGCAATTCTTTAAGCTGATTTGTTTCCCTCCCTTATTCAGTTCCCTCCCACCCCTCCTCTCCTCCAACTCCATCCCTGTGCAGCGTGCAGACAGAGTGCCTTGTTCCTCTCACCCGGGCGATTTCCGCGTAGGCTAGCCCCAGGATGCCCTCCCAGTTGGAGCCATTGATGAAGAACTTGTCTGATTCCGTGATGGCAGCAATGTTGGCACGCACGGTGACATTGGGGCCGTGGGGGATGCTCACCAGGTCGGTGCCCAGCTCCCCCTCCCACTTGCCCTGGGTGTAGGGCACATACACGCCCTTCCGGAGGTCCCGGTACGTGCTGGACCTGTGCAAAGGAGGCAGAGATCTGTGGGTGCGTAACCACAACCAGTACAGGGATCCGGCATCCTACCTACTCCCTTGTGCCTAATCTCATCCCAGGTATCTACACCCTGCTGTCATTCTGCTCCACAGAGCAGCCGTAGATGATTCACTCAGAACAGAATGTCAAGTGACCTTGCTTGGGGCTCACTGTCCTGTGTCCACAGCTCATATTCCTATATCTGGAGCTCAGGCCCTGCCAGAACAAGCCTAGGCTTTGTGTATTGTGCCTGCTGCTGCGGAAGGGACAGCTAGCAAGCATCTCCCACCTCTCACCCCCTGACCTTATCTCGCTCCTAAAGAAAAGGCGCCGTTGATTCTTGCTGCCTTGGGACCTGGTGGTACCATCTGAGTGGTAGAGAAAGTACCAGGCAGGGTGAGTGTAAAATCTCTTCAGCAAGTTCGTCCAAGGACAGGGTTTGCACCGGCACCTCAGCAGGGTGGGTAGGCAAGGCACAGCCCTTGTAGGAAACATGCTCATACCATGTGTCTCCCTGCCTGTGTGGGATCACACCAACCAGGGCTGGTGTGTGAGTGATGGGGCAGCGAGGGGACACAGATATGGAGTGAATGCTCTTTCCCTCTTCCTGACCACGCCCCCTTCCCTGACTGCTTTCTTGAGGTTGGAAAGTTAAAGGGGAGGGGCCTGAGAAGGCGGCATTGGCATCTGCCTACAAGTCCAGGGATGGGATGTCAGCCTCCGCTCACATGTTTTCACACACAGATACACCTCTTCCTGCTCTTCTGTTAAAGGGGCTCCCAGATCACCCTTCACTGCCTCTCATACCTTAAAAGCCCACTTCTACTGTCACTCCCACACGTTAGTCAAGTCCAGCTGCAACTCTGGGGAGGCACAGGGAAGCATTTAGCTTTCAGTCCCTGATAACCAGGTCAGGCAGTGGGATTGTGGAAGGCTTGTCCTTCGCTTCCTTGCACTGTGTCAGGTGAGGACACAGCAAAGGGAGCTGTCGCTGCAGCGTGCTCAGCCTCGACTTAGATGGGTGTCAGAAAACAAGAGCCACTGAGGTCTGTGGGATGGAGCCCCTGTGCCTTGCAGTTAAGGCAGAGAGACAGGGGACCCCGAGATTGTACTGTGAGTTTTGGGGCTGCTCTCCTCCCTCCCTCCGCCAGGAAGTTGCCCTGTCTCAGAACTGAAGCGTGTCCTGGCCGTCCCTTAACTTCCCCTTCCACCCAGCCTTTCTACTCCCCATCTCCCTCCTGTCACTGGGTCACTGTCTGGGGAGCTGGTCCTTCTCCCTGCAGCTCCTCCCTGCCCAGATGCTCCTTGGCCCCGGGTCTTTGGGAAAGGGCCCTCCCCGCTTGCTCTCAGTACCCCGCTTGGTACTCACAGCTGCCTCTGGTAGTAGCGGTGCAGGAAAGGGTGGGGGGCGGCCCCTACTGCAAAGTTACTGCTGCCTGTGTCCACCAGGATGTTGAGCTGTCAGAGAGAAGGGAAAGAAAGATGTTAGGACAGGAGGCCTGGACTCACTCCCTTTGTTGCTCTGTCCTGTACTCGCCTCCCACCCCGGCCACGTGGTCTTCCTTTGGAGTGTCCAGGGTGAAGCTCCCAGATGCAGGACTGGACAGACTGGCCCCTGTTAGTACCAGGACCACAGACACGGAGGCATCCTGTGACAGCCTCCGCACGGCCTCAGAAGCCTTGTGTCTGCTGCTGTCTTCTCTGCAGAACTGGAATGTTTTCTGTGTCATCAGAGCCACGGCGCTGGCGCGTGCGTGTTTCCATCCCTGTTTCTGCCACCAGGTGCCCTTCCTCACCCTGGGTTCTGGCCCAGCCTGTCTGCAGAGCTCACCTCTTCCCCTCACCTCTGGTTCTAGGGGGCACGTCACCAGCAGGCAGCCTGGCTCATCCCCCTCCTGGCTCAGAGACCAGCTATTCTCGGAGCTGGCACTGGCCAGGGGCGCTGTGGGTACCAGGATGGCACAGGGAGACCACATGTTTCTGACCCTGCCTGCCAGAATGGAGCTCCTCACGAAGGGCTCCCTTCTGTCTCAGAGGTGACCCAGACGTAGGAGTCCCACTGTCAGAGGCAGTGGGGAGCCAGGAGCCCTGTGTGAAGCCCTGGTGTTGGCTCAGCAAAGACAGACAGCTGTCGTCCTGCCATTGCTCGCTGTGCGGCTCCTTTGTCTCTTCTTCCTCCTGAGGTGGCCCGACCCCTCCTCAGGTGGTCAGCCATTTTTTGATGCCTCCTCCATCCTCACAGGCAAAAGGAAAGGCCCTGGTCCTCAGGAGCACAGTGATCTGTCAAGTGAATCCTCTCTTGCCGACTTACTGTGTCCTTCACCTCAGCTTCTCCCCTGACCTTGGGGCCCTCCATTTCTGTATCGCTTCTCCTCAGTGCAGTGAAGTCAGCTGACCTTGGCTGTGGCAGGCTCTAACCTTGTCACCCTGGGCAGGTCACTGTGTTTCCCCCCACCATCCGGTTCTTTGGCTCCTTCCTGCTCTCAGTGGTCCTTTGGGGCTCTGCTGACCACACCTCCCCCAGCGCCCACTTGCCCAGCCCTCGGACCCCACCTCCTCCCCCATTCCCAGCCCCCACTCCTGGCCCGGCTCCCCTTTCTTCCCCAGCCCCTACCTCTCCCCTTGTCCCTCTCCCTGGTCTCTTAGCAGCCACCAGCCCCAGATGCTGCGCTTTCAGAGAGAATCAATAAAGCGGGAGGCACAGCAGTTCAGATTTCAATCAACCAGGTTAATGATTAAAAAGGCTGCTTCACCCACCCACTCCTCAGGACGCCCTCCCCCACCTTCCAGGACTCTGGTCCCCACCCCAGGGGCTGGCCTCAGGTTTACAGGGATCCCTGTTACCACTGGACCCCAAAGAAAGAGGGTCTCCTCCACACGCTGGTGCCCGTGGCTGGGTGGGGGGTTGGGGTGGAGTATGGGCGCCTGGCCGGCCCTAGGGGAATCCGACCACCCTTGACCCTGGAATGGCAGCCTTATCTGGGGGATTCAGGCCTCCCCACTCCTCCTCTCTCTCCTGTAGGGAGAAGAACCCTCTCTGCAGGTCCCTCCTTTTCTAGCCCGGAGCCCCCCCGACCCCCACCCCTGTCTCTCCTGGTGCCCTTCCAGTCCCAGCCTTTCTCCTCACCTGAGGAAGGTCTCCCTGCTCTGCCCAGGGAGGCAAGACCCCCTCCACTACTTCCCCATCCCTCTAACAAACCCCCACACCAGGAATTCAGGCTCCCGCTGCTCTCTCTGCCGCCTCCTCTGCACCCTCCACAAAAAAAGGGGAAACCAAAATAAACAGTTGCCATTTCCTCCCGAGCAAATATCCTTCTGCCAGTTTGCCCTTTGCACTGCGATCCTGCTTCTGAGAGAAGTGATTTTGGTCTGGTCCTTCCCACATCTCTATCATGAGTCCCCTGGGCAGCCTGAAAGGGGAGGGTTTACATGCAGCCAGATCTTAGCTGATGCCCTCCCCTTTTATTTCACCAAATGGGGGCCTCCAGATGGACCCCCCATCCCCCACAACTACCATTCCCACCTGTCCTTGCTGTGCGGTGTCCTACCTCTCAGCAGACCCTCCTCCTAGCTCAGGAGGATTCGACTCTCATGCCACCCCACCCCCACCCCCAAATCGTCGATTCTTCCTATTGGCATTTATAAATGCTTGTCCCTTCATTAAAAAAAAAAAAAACTTTACTCTCACACCCGCCTCCAGTCACCCTCTCTCTCCTCTCCCTTCACAACCAAAGTTATCGGACAAGCTGTCTTCATTTCTGCACCTCCTACTCATTCCGCAGCCCATCCTCAAACTGAGTCTCGCCTCTATCCCTTCCTCCGCTCTAGCACAGCCCTTACTACGGTTACCAAGAATTTCACGTCACCAAATACAAAAGACTGTTTTCAAATCAATCATCATCTCACTTGACTTCTCCAGAACATTCAATGCTGCTGACCCCTCCCTCCTTAATAGTTATTTTTTATTTGACTGTGCCAGTCTTGGTTGCGGCATGTGGGATCTAGTTCCCCAAATGGGGATCGAACCTGGGCCCCCTGCATTGGGAGCTTGGAGTCTTAGCCACTGGACCACCAGGGAAGGACCCCTCCCCCCTGGAAACACTCCTCCCTGTCACCCTGTTGCGTACTTTCCTCCCACCTCTCTGATGGATCTTCTGTCTACTCTGCAGGCTCACTTCAAGGCTTGGGCTTGGTCCGCTTCCTCTCCCACTCTGCTCTGTCCCCAGGCCATCTCGCCCATGGCAGCAGCTGCAATTACCACCTATATCCCTCTGACTCCTGAACTTAGAGCTCTAGGTTCTTCCTCTTTGTTGAACTGCCTCAAAGACACCTCAAATTTAGCATGGCCAGGGTTGACCTTACCTGGTCCTGCCCATCTGTCTTTTCTCCAAAGTTTGCTCTGTTAGTCACCATCCATCTGTTCCGTAAGTCAGCAACTTCAGAGACATCCTAACACCTTCCTCTTCACATCTCTATCCAAGGCATCAACGAGTCCTGTCCAGTTAAGCTTAAAGGCCTCTGAAAGTATTCTCTTCTTGCCAACTCTTTTGCCACCCCTGGCAGAGCTCTCATCATCTCATCCTAGAATATCACAATAGCTTCTCAACTGGTCTTGGTACATCCACCCTTGATCTCGCCAACTTGTTTCTGTACTGTGGCTAGATGTTCTTTCCAGAGTGTAGATGTGACCAAGTCACCCCCCCCCCATGTTTTCCTTTTGCTATTATAATAAAGATTTAAAGCTTTAATGTTTCATATAGAGCCCTTCATGGTCCAACCCTGCCTATTTGTAGCCAGTCTAGCTTGTCCCATACTTCCCCAAGTCCTCTGCCCACCAGCCACACTGGCCTCATTTCAGGTCCTCCAATCAGCCATGGTCCCTCCCCAAAGACGGTTGCATGGGTCATTCACTCTACGTAGACCATCCTCCTTTCCACTTGTAGTTCTGTCTACTCATCATCCTTCAGTCTGAGTTCAGAAGGGACTTCCTCAGGGAGAAAGAACAGGTCATATTCTCTTGTTAAGATGCCTCCATAGGACTTGCCACTGAATCTCACCTTTCCTTGTAAATCTAATTTTTTTTTAATGTCCATTGTGTCCCCAGTGGATATCACAGTGCCTGGCAATAAGTATATCTTATATATTTATTGGCTGTGCTAGGTCTTAGTTGTGGCATGCGGGATCTAGTTCCCTGACCAAGGATCAAACCCATGTCCCCTGCATTGGGAGTGCAGAGTCAGCCACTGAACCACCAGGGGAATTCTCATAAGTATTCCTTGAATTAATGAATGGTTAGAGGAAAAAAGGGAAAGAGCTAATCTACCCTATTTTCAGGGTAAGGGAGGGATCTCTCAGTGGCCCCCGAACTGTGGGTGTTTTTAGATTATAGGTGTGGCTTTAGCTCAGACCTGCCTTCCTCTCACCAGGTCCACTGGTTTGACCAGCAGCCTGGAGTCCTTGAATCATCTTAACGTCTTTCTCATCCCTTGGGGCCAGGTCAACTCAGAAGTCTCTGTAGCTCTGGCCTTGAGATGCCCAGAGGGCTGCAGCGTGGGGTCAGGACTAGGTCAGTGCCAATCACTTAACAAACAAGCATGTCCCTGGGGGCATTTGAGGGCTGGTAGCTTCACAGGGAAGTGCTAACAAGCCCCACAGGGACCAGCACACACCATTCTGCTCTATTGGCAAGGCTCCCCTAGAGGGGTTTGCAGCAGTAGGTCTTGGGTGATGAGACAGGCATGCAGCCGGTGAGTTCAGGGTAAACTCCTTGTCCCCCAAATCCCACCTGTCTTGGCCCCTCCTCTCACTCGCAGATGGGAGTTGCTTCCATTCTTCTGGATGGAAAGAACCTTCAGGAGTCATCTGTCTGTTTGCCTGGACAGATGGGAGCTTGTTCTCATTCTGAGAGTTCTCCAGTTATTAAGAGTTATTGTTTTGGCCAAACAAACACAACTTTTCTTGGCAGCCTATGTTAGGGTCTTACCACTTTTGCGTACCCCTGGGAGGGGGCTGTAACTCTGATTCTTTCTGCCAAAGGAAAGTTTGTTTCCTTCTATGTCGGCCTCAGAGTTTATGATGAAGAGCCCTTATATTCTCATATCACAAGCTTCTTGGTTGAGATATAGGAGCCTTTCTTCCATTTCACAAAGGAGAAAACTGAGATCAAGGGTAAGTAAGGATTTGACCCCTGTTGCACACAAGCCTTCCCAGGTGGCACTACATGGTGAAGAGCCCACCTGCCAGTGCAGGAGACATAAGGGACATGGGTTCGATCCCTGCAACAGGAAGTTCCCCTGGAGGAGGGCAGGACAATCCACTCCAGTATTCTGTGGAGACTCTTGTCTGGAGAATCCCATGAACAGAGGAGTCTGGTGGGCTACAGTCCATAGCGTTGCACAGTCAGACATGACTGAGGCAACTGACCACACACACAAGCCACAAAGCTTGGGTCGTTTGGTTCTGCCCATCCGTGAAAGTCTGCTCTTTCGTCTCCTTGACATTCCTGTCTCTCTCATTTGGAAAGGACAGGCAGATTGTTTCACTAGTGAATCACACCCGCTGTGTCCATGCCCTTGTGTGATCCCCTGTAACTTTGATGCCAGACTTGGCCACATTACTTGATTTGACCAGTGGGACATCAACAAAGGAGGAAAGCAGAGGTATAAGTGTGTGTGCACTGGGTGGGGAGGGCACTGGCCTCCTGGAGTGTGGCCCTGAAATTGTGTGTGAGGAGGCTCTGTCTTGCCTCCTTGAAGTTGAAAGACTTCATGGAGAAGGAGGTCCAGCCAGCCCAGCTTCATCTGACCCCCAAATAACCCACCAGCCACATGAGGAGCCCAGGTAAGCTCTTCCAGAGAACCACAACCAACCCACAGAATCCTGAGAGATGATGATTCTTGTTTTACTTTGTTACACTGCATCAGATAACTGATAAAAAAAAAACTTTCTGAATTAAATCCTGAGATCCTTGACTTCGGGGGCACCTAACCACTCATAGGTCAACTCCAAATACCATCTCTTGTCTCTTTCCCCCTCTCTCATCATGCTTCTCAAGTTTCACAGTAGCACAACCATCCGTCACCTGTGCATAGGCTCTTCCCTTTGCCTGAAATGTTCTCTCCCTGTTTTGTCAAACTTCTGCTCAACTTCCAAGTCACCATTTAAACGTCCTTTTCCCCAAAGGTCTTGCCCTGACGCCCCAGCCCAGCCTGGACTC
Organism: Cervus canadensis; assembly: GCF_019320065.1. Taxonomy (NCBI): domain Eukaryota; kingdom Metazoa; phylum Chordata; class Mammalia; order Artiodactyla; family Cervidae; genus Cervus; species Cervus canadensis. Next base: position 25,035,560 of record NC_057396.1, read on the forward strand.
TCACAGGTCCTCAAGAACACTTGTGCCGCTTCGTCTACCCCCTCATCCAACTTGAAACCATTTATTCAATGTCTGTGTGTCCCACACATGGCAAGCTCCACAAGGGCAGGGAACACATTTCTGAGCTAATTATCTAGTTCTTATCTAGCCCTCAGTAGGTGCTCTGTAACGATTTTTCTTAAACTGTAATTGTAACCATAATTGCCTCATTTGCTGCAGGTTTCTGTAACTGTAGATTCTCACTCTTAGTTCTCAGCCCTAGGGTCCTTTCAGGGGTGATTTCCAGTCGGAAACGGTGTATGGTGATGATGACAGTGGATGCCCACCACTGAAACTGACAGAGTAGACACCCAGGTTCTTAGAGCAATTGGAGTGACTTCAGGACTTGCTGGTCCCAGAGGCTTCTGAGTCAGCTTCGCCTGCTTCCCTAAGTGGATATCCCCAGACCTGAGTTTGCCCACGGCTGAGAGAGAGAGGCAAGGAAGGACACAAGGAGCAAGTCAGCAGCTGGGCATGGCAGAGGGCCAGCGCAGCGCACAGCTCCTGCCTCAAACTGAGTCCGGCAATTTTGTCCCATCCAGGCGCCTCCCACCTTGACCAAGTCAGCTGACCCGATAGAAATGGACTCCTTTTCCAGACATCCTCTGCTTCCACTTCGCTCTCCAGGCTGAAGCTGGCAATCAATACCTGGGAGCAAGTAGACTCCTTGGTCCTGGGCTGTTTTTTCTTTTTTTTCAAAGGAATCCCAAGGAGGCCAGGTCACCCCAAACCCTATCAAGGGTACCCTTCCCACTTTAGACAGGCTGCTCCGTTTCCCCCAGGCTCAAACCCAGCTCAACTAATATTTATCAGTGCTTCCTATTCAAATGCAATGATAGATGTAAATGGTCAAAAAAATATACATGCCTACTATTCTGAAACAACAGATCTAAGACAATGGTTTTCAATTTTTTTTTTGAAGCAACAGAAGCTTTTTCCAATCTCATGCAGTATTCCAGTGTATCAAAGAGAAAAAAGCAGAAATGCTGTGCTTGAAAGAGAGGTTTTACTTCCCGTAACTCCATCCCCTCCTTGCCTCGAAGTGTCTCTTTAGCACCTTCAGTCTCCACGGAACCCACTTAGGAAACCCTGCTCTGAGGGTACACAGCCACTGCTGCCTGCTTATTGTCAGAGGGTGTGTTCTTCCTGTTGTCTAACCTCATCCCATCCACAGCTTGCAGGGGCTGTAATCATCTCTGAGTCTGTCGGGTGAGAATGAAGCTGATCTCTGGCGTATACCCACTTTCCCCCATGGTGCCGAGTTGTGGTCCCTACATAGGTCTGTTTGCTTGAGCCATAAGGAGACGCCAGGGTTCAGGCCTTGGGCTATCTGGGGAAAACTCCAAAGGTGCTGGAGTCAAACAATTGGTAGCGTTCACCCACCCTGAGAGGCCGACCGAGAAGTCCAGCCTGTACGTGGTGGGGTTACAAGTGATCAGCAGACAGGGTAGCCACTGGGCCCTTCCTGCCAGGGGAAGCCCAGGGAACTCTAGGACCAGGAACGTGGTCTGTTTCCAGAACTGCCCCCTGCCCAGGCCCCCAAGCCAGGTGGCTCCCAACAGACAGAGAAGTTAGTTGTCAGGGAGGAAGCTTTCCTGGGGGATGTTTCTCTTCCTGGATTTTTAACCACAATTTTCTGCTTAGCTCTTTACCAGAGATACCAAAGAAGGGCTCCTGACTGCCTACCTTAGTGAGAGGACACAGTCTTTCTCAGTGCCCCCCACTCCCAGCTCTGAACTCTTTCCTTCCAGACCTGGGGAGGTGAAGGAGGGGACAGGGGTGAAAAGACAGCCTGAGAGTCCTAGCAGAGCCTTATGTACAGCTGAAGCCTGAACCCCAATCTAGAAGTCGCCTCCCAGTACTGAGGCCAGCACTGTCTGGGGTTGTTGGGCTTCAGGGTTGTCTAACTTAGAGGGTGGTTCTTTGAGTTCAAAGGTTTTCAACCTTTTAATTACCGAAACTCAATATGCAGGCCAATCAACCAAACCTGGAATTCCACTGTTTAAAAACAAAACTGACCTGTGCTGGGAGACTTGGAGGCAGGTGGGACAGGGGAGGGGGTGCCTGGTGAGTGAAAAGGTGGAAGATACAGAGTCTGCCTGCTTACCTGTCTCCTAACCTCTCCCTCTTCCTTGAGGTCCTGTTACCGAATCCCACAAATCATAGTTTGAAAATCATTCTAGGGAGGGGTCAGGAAAACCACTTTATGTCTTCATGGTTTTTTGATTTTTTAAAAAAAATTTATTTGTCTGCACTGGGTCTTAGTTGCAGCATGTGGGACCTAGTTCCTTCACCAGGGATCGAACCCTGACCCCTTGCATTGGGAGCATGGAGTCTTAGCCACTGGACCACCAGGGAAGTCCCTTCATGGGTTTTGAGATCCTGAATCTATATAGTTTTCTTTATTTTTTAAAGTATTTATTTATTTGGCTATGCTGATCTTTGCAACACTCAGGATCTTCAGTCTTCATTACAGCATGTGGGACCTAGTTCCCTGACAGTGATAAAAAATGGGCCCCCTGCATTGGGAGCATGGAGTCTTGGTCACTGGACCATTAGGGAAGTCCCACTTGTAGTTTTCTATTTTTCTGATTACTTTTCTTTGCTCTCTTGACCTCTGTACCCAATATTCTTCCCCTAATCATTTCTCTGTTCTCTCTCCATTCTCTCAAAGAATAAGTCTGCTAATTTGACTTCCATAGCTACCTCTGCAGGTGATCCTCAAATCTTCCTGTCCAGTCCCAACTTCTCTCCTGGTATCCAGATCCCCATTCTCAGCTGAGGGCTTCCCCGATGGCTCAGATGGTAACGAATCTGCCTGCAGTTCAGGAGACCTGGGTTCGATCCCTGGGTCGGGAAGATCCCCTGGAGAAGGGAATGGCAACTCACTCCAGTATTCTTGCCTGGAGAATCCCATGGACAGAGGAGACTGGTGGGCTACAGTCCATGGGGTCACAAAGAGTCAGAAATGACTCAATGACTAACTTTCACTTTGACTTTCATTCTCAGCTGGTTGCATCCACAAGAATTGTCCATTGGCATCTCAAAGTCAACCAACATGTCCCAGACTATAGAGTGCTAGAAAGAGCCAAGTATGTAGACTTGGAATCCAAAGATCAGGATTTGAATCCAGCTCTGTTCTTCTATAACTGAATAACTTGGAGCAAACCATTTAATCTCTCTGAGCCTCAGTTTCCTCTTCCCCAAAAGAGACATGCTAATACCTTGCCTGTGTAATGAAAGCAGAATAATAAACATGGAATTTTGGTAAACTGTACTATGCTTTAAACGTGCTCAATTGCTCAGTCATGTCTGCCTCTTTTGCACCTTCATGGACTATAGCCTGCCAGGCTCCTCTGTTCATGGGATTTTCCAGACAAGCATACTGGAGTGGGTTGCCACTTTCTCCTCAAGGGGATCTTCCCTACCCAGGGATCGAACTATGTCTCCCACATTTCCTGCATTACAAGCAGATTGTTTACTGCTAAGCCACCAGGGAAGCACGTTGTGCTTTGAAAGTTTGTTCCTTTTGTTGTCTATCCTGACACAAACACAGTCAGAGAAGTTCAAAGGAAGTGGACCTCTCTTCCCTCTCCCCTACCAGGGGCACGGAACACCCTGTTGACCTAACAGGTGATGCCATCTCTCTGAAGACCTCTCCTCCTTCACATCTTCTTTCAGACCCGTGTGTCCTAATTGAGATCCTCTTCTTAAACTCTAGACCATCCAAGTTATCCTCCAGCCTGGAACTGTTTTCCTGGAACCAAAATTCACTAGACCATCTCTCTGCTGCCTCTAGAATGAAGCCCAACCCCCATTCAGCCTCACAGCATCCTTATCACAACTTCCAGCTTCTTAGCATAGCTCATGTCTCTCTTTTTGAAGTTTTTCTCCCCAACCACTCTCCAAATAGCAAAGCTCTCTCATCTTTCTAGGCCATATTCAAATGCTACCTTTTCTAGCAAGCCTTTCCTAACACTGTCAGAAGTAGCTGCTGTATACTTCTAAGACTCACTGTTCTGTTTTTCTTTTTTTTTTTTTTTTTGGCCGTACCTTGCAGCATGCAGAATTCCCAACCAGGGAGCAAATCCACGCCTCCTGCAATGGAATTGCGGAGTTTTAACCACTGGACCGCCAGGGAACTAACTTCTCACTGTTCTTCTTTCTGTACCAATTGCACTTGGTCTTATGTGATATTTAGGTGCTTACATATCTGTATCTTACACCAAATCATGAGCGCTCCAAGGAGTGAGACTGACATATCCTTCTCTTTTGTACATGATAGGTGCTCAACAAATATTTGTTAAACTGAAAATTGACCACCGCCAGATTTCAACCCTAACAGTTAAATTATGAGCCTGTGTTTGGATAGTGATATGCATACCTTTCCAATGAGATGACATTCTTTCATTGAAGCGAAGAGAATGAAAATGCTTTCTCCAAGGGCTCCAGTCCTGCACTTAGAATGGCTCATCAAAAGTTCTACTTAGAGGTCTTACATTTTATTTATTCATTCGCTGAACACTTTTTAGGTGCCTTTTCTGAGCCTGATGCTATCATAGATATTAGCTAAGGAGAAATGAAACCCTGAAAAAAAATAATCAATTAAAAAGGACATTGTCCTCAAGAGCTTGGTGTTTTATGAAGTTTTTATGTCACAAAAACAGTGACATATGCTGATAAATGCAGTAAGGGAGATGAGAAAATGGAAGCAGGATCTCTAATAAACTCTCTTCTTCTTCAAGATACACAAATAGGTAGGTAGTAAGGCTGAATAGGGCTTTCCCAGGTGGCACTAATGGTAAAGAACCCATCTGCCAATGCAAGAGACATAAGAGATGCGGGTTTGATCCCTGGGTCAGGAAGATCCCCTGGAGGAGGGCATGACAACCCACTCCATATTCTTGCCTGGAGAATCCCATGGACAGAGGAGCCTGGCAGGCTGCAGTCCACGGGCTGCAAAGAGTTGGACACAACTGAAACGACTTGGCACAGCACACACGCAAGGCTGAGAGGGAAGTCAAGGGTGAAACAGGGTCCAGTTTATTGACCAGCCAACTGGCCAGTTATTTTTCAGTCCCCATTTCTTCTGCTAGAATCTTCAAATGGTTAAGACCTTTTTATATAATGCAGGAATTACTGGAAAGAACAAAACAATCTATATAGAGTTTATTTTAAAACTTTTATAAACTGTAACCATAAATACAAGGATATATTTGTATATCCGCACTCCTAAACCATCCCCTGCTGCCAACTTTCTCACAAATGGTCTTGTCATTTTCTAATTCATCCCAGATGGGAATCTTGAAATCGTCTTTGACACCTTCTCCCTCACCCTCACACCAGTGTTACCAAGTCTGGTCTATCTGCCTCACACTGTTCCTTGCAGCCTGGTCTCCCTCCCATTTCCCCTGCTTACAGCCTCACGCCATCCTTGTCACAGCCCTCCACACTTGGACCTTTGTGATAGAGCCTCCTGCTACCTGCATCCCTCAGTCCCATTCTTTCTAAAATTCAGGTGTCTCTTTCTAAAAGATTGCTTCTTTTGTCATTCTGCTGCACATATTCAATTTTCCCCTCACTTTAGCAGACCAAAGTCCGGCCTAGGTTTCTCACTGTCTCCTGAACAAACATGCATAAAGCCAAACACACATAACTCGTTCTCTCATTCACTGTGTCCTCACTTGGTCTCAGGGGGAGATGGTGGGAAGAAGTGGATACACAAGTGAAGCACACAGTTCGGGGGGACCTTTCTTCACTGAAACGGCCTTGCCCCTCCTATCCATCCTTCAAGACCATGCTCACAAATGCTCACAGCACATCTTTGTGAGACCTTGCCTGATTTTTACCTCCTCCAGGACATCTATAGGGATTTCCCTGGTGGTTCAGTGGTTAGGACTCCACACTTCCACTGCAGTGGGCATGGGTTCAATCCCTGGTTGGGGAACTAACATCCCGCATGCCGTATAATTCGGCCAAAGTAAATAAATAAAGTGAAGAAAATAACCCCTCCCTCAAAAGAGTATAGATGGAAAAAATTTAAATAAAAAAACGAAAGCAAAAAACACCTACAGCATCCACTCACTGTAGTACAGATCAGTAATTTTCAAACCTGAGATTCTGATTTAGGTACGGATGCGTGGTGCGAAGTCGCTTCAGTCATGTCTGACTTTTGTGACTCTATGGACCATAGCCCACCAGGCTTTGCCATCCATGGGATTCTCCAGGCAAGAATACTGGAGTGGGTTGCCATTTCCTCCTCCGGGGACTTAAATTTTCACTTCCATACTAAAGCTCTTTGAGGCAGAAAATATATTTCCTGTCTCTTTGTGGATCAGTCTCCCAAACCCCGCAGTTAATTCCCTGGCACACAGAAAGTGCACCCCAAGTTTCACTGGTACTTGTTCAGGGCACTGGGCCTTTCACATTCTCATTTGGTGCTTAAAAACCCCAGGGTCAGGAAAAAGGGGATCCTTCTCCCAGACTGCTGGAGGGAGAACTGAAATCACCGAAGAGCGCAGACTGGCTGGCATTGGCTTAGGAGCCGTAAGACAACCCACAGAGTTGCCTCATCTGCCACGGGCTCCTTGGGCTGGTTTTGAACTTTAAGCCCACTTTCCCCTTCTCCTGGGAAGGAGGGGGAGGGAACTGACACATTGGGAAATTGCTCTGTGTCAGTTCCTGGGCTGGGGGTGTGTACACTTTATCTCAAGGGTCCAAGGAAGTATGGTTAATAGGCCCCCCATTTACATCTTCTACATGTAAAATGTGGAGGCTCAGAACACTCAAGTTTTTATGCTTCCTTGCAGAACACAGAAGAGGTAGAAGTGGCCAGGCAAGTTAGAAGAAAGGGATTTCACATTTACTGGAGGTGAAGTATGTGTCCAGGTGCATTGTCTTAGGTGCTTTCACCTACAAAGTCTCCGTTAATCCTATCACCTTGCAAAGGAGATCTCATATCACCCATTTTAAAGACACAGCAAGAAGCTCCGAGAGGTTATATAATTTTCCCAAGGCCACACAGCTGGGAAAAGGAAAGGCTGTGGGTTGTGGAGGTGGCATTCTGGGTCTGTCTGACCCCAAAGCTCTTGTTGGTCCCACAGCCTGTCCTGTGTCCATGTCACAGGATCTATGCCCAATTTGCACGGCACATCTGTAGCAGAAACGGGAGTAGGAACCAGGTCCCACAGCTTCCTGCTCCCTCACAACACCTGGCCTCTGGTTGGCTCAGGCTGCTAGAGGCCTGGATTCAGGCTCTGTCCTTTCACTGACTCAAGTCTGTTGATAGTGCACAGGCAAGAGGAGGGGTAAGTGGGGGAGCCCAGAGCCTTGGATCTGCTGGTGGAGGGCAGTGGGAGATAGGCCTGGGTGGCCTGGACCTCGGAAGGCTCGCTTCCAACAGGTAATTGGGGAGCGGGGTGCGCTTCTCCCCCAGATTTGGCATAAGTGCTGTTGAGAAGTCCAGGGAGTGTAGCAGTTCCCTCTGCCCATAGACACACTCCCACCTTCACAGACCCTCCCAAGGACAAGCCTCCCAGACACAGATCTGGGGGAGGGGGGTGCCTCAGAGATGTGCAGGCTCAGATTCAAGGTGACACTCACCAGCACACACTCAGCCATCCTGTTACCTGTGCCCAGGCTCCCCCACCGAGGAAGCAAATGCTCACAGAGGTCAGCCACAGCATCCCCGCGGAGGGCTGCTCGTGGCCAACTCCTTCCCGGGCAGAGGCGCAAAGGTTGCACCCTCCATGGCCACCTAGGAGGTGCCTTGGAGGACTGTCAGGAAGCATGGGGCATGGGGACCTGGCAGGCAGTGTTTTCTCCATCGCTGCCACCCGCAAGCATCTATCGGCTCGTGGAAAGAGTCTCATGCTTAGAAGGGGGCTCTGGCTCCTTTTCTCTATGCAGTTTATGATCTGTCCTTTCCCCAGGCTCAGTTCAGTTCCCTCTGGCCAGTGCTCAGGGAGGCATTGGGTGGGGGAGGGGCTGGAGGGCAGGCTGCAAAGGGGTGGGGAGGAAGGAGGGACGGGAAGGCCACACTCAGCTCCCGGCTTCTGGCTAGAGTGGAGGTCACAAGAAACCTCGCTTCGCTGCCCTGCGGCCGCCCAGACAGAGGGAGAAAAGGGCTGATCCAACTCGTGCCAGGATCCCTTGGTCAGAACCCTAGATGCTGAGATTGGGCGACCAAGATCCAGAGCAGAGGGGTGGGGAGACTCAGGCATGGTGTGGGCTGACACCTGTTCACAGCCCCTATGGTTTGGACTCTTCCCCAGGTCAGGCCTCCCCCATCCACGTGTTTTTCTTGCCCCCAAATCCTTCCTGAGGGGCGTGTGTATAAGACTAGGAGTGAGGGGAGGACAGTCAAAGCCTGTGAGGGGAAGGGAAGTGGGGCGTGGGGCTTTGGGGCTGACTGCTGCCACTGTGATCCCAGAGGACATGTTTGGGAGGGGATCCCTCCAGCCCACACCATGCAGCTCCTGTTTTAGCAGGAGCCCCCCGCATGCTGCACCCCCAGCCTCTCTTCCTCGGCTCATGAGGAGGGAGGGTAGGGCTGGCCTGGCGACCTTACCGTCTGTGGGGGGCTGCCCACGGTCATCTCCACGTAGTAGCCCTGGCCGGACTTGCCCCTCAGGTTGTCCACCATCTCCACAAAGCTGCCCCTCCGGCCGGGCTCCTCGGACTCCTCGTCGGTCTCCCGGGGCAGCCGCAGCCCCAGGGGGGCGCCCCCCAGCCCGCTTCGCAAGGGCAGCCGGATACCGGGCTGGGAGCCGTGGGCAGGCAGCACCCCGGAGCCCATCCACAGAAGTAGCCAGGGCAGCGCTTGGGCCATGGTGGGCCCTGGCCTTGGGGCACTCTGGGCTCACTTTGGCCCACGTCCGTCCCTGGGGCCTGCCCCCAACTCTGGGTGCTAGAGGTGGCTTCTCAGGAGAGTGAGCAGGAAGGCATCAGGGCTCCAGAGCCTGCAGGCCCCTCGGTCGGCCCCTGGGCCAGGAGGTGGGGATCAGGCAGGAGAGATCCTCAGAGACAGGAGGGGAGGAGACGGCTCCGGAGCCCGGCTACATCTGGCTGGTGGTCCAGCCTCAGCGGTGGTCCGGGAGAGGCCGGCTCGGGCCCCCCGGGGGGCTGGGCGGGGCGGGCATGGCAGGTCCGAGGCTGCTTCCTTGGTCTTTCTGGCGGGGTGGCGGCAGGGGAAGGGTCAGGGGCTCCAGGCTCCTGCGGCTGCGTTTGCTGTTCAGGCCACCATAATCCCAGCTCCCAGCTCCCAGCTCCCAGGCAGCCCGGGGAGGCGGAAAGACTTGTGGTGGTGGCTGTCAAAGCCAAAGGGTTTTCGCTTTTCCCTGGGATCGCTGGGAAGTGTAGTCCTTCCACGGCAGGCAGCCCGGCTTCCGGGGTTGGTGAGGGGTCTGGGATGCCCTCTGCCGAGCTGGAGTCCACCCTGCAGGACCCTGGCAGCGCGGGAAGGGCCGTGGAGATGGAGTGGTGGCTGACGTCTCTCATTCCTTTAGTCCTTCACTGGGCAATTCTGGAGCACCCACTGTATGCCGGGCACTCTGCCAGGCCCTGGGGCCACGGAGAGAAATAAAATGCACATTCAGCACACAGAATGATGGGACTTTAAGGAGTAGGGGTTTGGGGGTGGGGAGGGTCCCTGGGAAGACTCACTGGGAGGAAGTGATATTTAATTTGAACCTTAAAGAATGGGTGGATTTTCTAAGAGCAGAGATTTGGATAGCAAGACTAAGGGATTTAGAAGCGTGTTCTTAGCAGCCAAAGGAAAGAGCAAGGTCAAAGGGGAAATGCAGAGAGTGTTCTGCCTTCACTGGAGCCTGCAACCTGCAGGCAGGTGAGAGCCACCTGGGGCTTCTCTCAGCTGAATCTTTTTGTGTCTTTGGTGCTCTACCCGCCCTCACTTCCACCCCCACTGAGGTGAATCTTCAAGCCCCTACTGATTTCTGTGATGTCAGTGAGCTGAAGGTTATGGCCATGCTCAGCTCTAAAGTGTTACCATCCCAAGAAGTATCTTTATGTTAATTGGTAAGAGCTTAAAACAAAAAGCTTTAGTGCTAAAATAGCTTAAAGGAGAAAAGTCATATGATTATATTAAAACATTATCAAATGTGAAAGCTATTGTCAAAATTCAGAAGTCTTGATTAAAGCCAAAGAGAAGCTTCTTAAACAAGATAATAGAAGAGCATGGAAAACATAACAGTAACACGCTAAAGTGATTCCCTCTGGTGGCTCAGATGTAAAGAGTCTGCCTGGTGTGAGCGAGACCTGGGAAGATCTCCTGGAGAAGGAAATGGCAACCCACTCCGGTATTCTAGCTTGGAAAATCCCATGGATGGAGGAGCCTGACAGGCTACAGTCCATGGGGTGGCAAAGAGTTGGACACGATTGAGTGACTCCACTTTAGGAAAGAGAAGATCATTATCACCACTCTTATCTCAGATTAGATCAGTCTAGCTAATTTGGTAAGATGAGAAAATGGAACAAATGTTAGAAAGCAAAGGATCATTATTTACAAATCACATAATATGGATAGAGAAATCCTAACCAATAAGGTGATTAGACACAGGTTAAACAAAAATCAATATACAAATATATATATATGGGGGAACCTTGTATATAATAAAGATGACACTCATACTAAAGGGAAATGGATACATTTATTAATAACTGTTGTTGGGATAATTGACTGCCTTTTGGGAGGAAAGAAAACTAAATCCCTATCTCATCTAAAAACAAACTGCAGATAGATCAAAGAGCTCAACATTAAAAAAACAAAACTACAGGGACTTCCCTGGTAATCCAGTGGTTAAGACTCCGCACTTCCACTACAGGGGCAACTGGTTTGATCCCTGGTCACACAATGTATTTGTCACACAATAAAGAGATGAAGGGTGAAAGTGAAAGTCACTCAGTTGTGTCTGTCTCTTTGTGACACCATGGACTGTAGGCCACCAGGCTCCTCTGTCCGTGGAATTCTCCAGGCAAGAATACTGGAGTGGGTTGCCATTTCCTTCAGGGGATCTTCCCTGACTCAGGGATCAAACCCAGGTCTCTCGCATTGCAGGAAGACTCTTTACTGACTGAGCCATCAGAGAAATCACCTGGTAAGCAATCACAGGAGCATGGGTTTGAGCCCTGGTCACACAATGTATTTGTCACACAATAAAGAGACGAATGGTAAATGTCTATAATATACAAAGAGCTTCTATAAGTCTATAAAACCCCCAACAACCTGGGAAAAATGAACAAAGAATATGAACAGATATTTGATAGAAGAAATTCAGATGGCCACTAAACATATGAAAAAAAGTTCAACTTCATTAATAGTGAAAGCACACAAAATAATATTTAGATAACCATCATCATTTATTTATTTTTGCCTCTCACATTGGTAATATTTGATGTTGGTGAAGGTATTGGTTGGACTGTAAATGACTCCATTTTTAGAGAGAAATGTGGCAATGTTCGTAAAAACATAAAAAGTGTGAACTCTGAGCAGTGTCACTTCTAGGATCCTATCTAACAAAAATCCAACAGTATTTCAACATTATGTACAACATCAAAACTTTGGAAGCAAAAAAATGATTATCAATAGGGACATGAGACATTCAATCAATGGAATCTTATATAACCATTATAAGGAGTGGAGTAACTTCTATGAGCTCACCCTCGAATGTTTATGACATGTTCAGTTGTTTGACATTGTAGAATAATATGTACCTTTGATCTCATTTCTGTAAAAATTAGAGTGTATGCACATGTGCATATACATGCTTGCACATAAATTTACATCTGCATAGACATTAAAAAGTCTTCAGCAAAGGTGGGGACTGAAATGTCAACAGTGATTTCCTCTTGTCTGAAGTGTGGGGTTCTTTCCTTCCTTCTTTTGCTCATTTGTTCATTCAGCAAATTTGTTTAATGCCTACTACATGCTAAGCACTGTTTTAGGCACTGTGGACACAATAAATAAAATGGACAGAATCCCTATCTTCATGTAGCTTATGCATTCTAAGGTAGGAAGACAGACAATAAAGAAATAAAAATTATAGCATTTCAGATGGTGATATGCGCTTTGAAGATAAATAATGCAGAGAAGGAAGATGGAAAGGCAGTTTGAAATTTTATTTTTTTTAAAGGTTATTACTTTATTTATTGGCCCCACAGCATGCAGGATCTTACTTCCTTGACCAGGGATTGAACCCACACCCTCCACAGTGGAAGCATGGAGTCTTAACCATTAGATCACCAGGGAAGTCTCCAGTTTGTAATGTTATTTATTTCTTTAAAAAATTTTATTTATTTGGTGGCACCATCTTAGTTGCAACAGGCAGGATCTTTGGTAGGGGCATATGGGATCCCCTGCACTGGGAGGATGGAATCTTAGCCACTAGGCCACCAGGGAAGTCCCCCCAGTTTGCAACTTTAAGTAAGGTGGGTCAAAAGTGTAGAGGAAACATTTCACATCTCTACATACTTTTTGAAAAAAAAAAAAAAGGTGGGATTGAATGTTCTTCTTATTATAAAGATGGTTTTCTGTATATTACAATAAACAGTATGAAAAGAGAAGAAAAAGTTCTAACAGTGGAGTTTCTGACTTGGGAGTGTGGCATAACACTTGAGAATAATTTGTTTTTTTCTCCCCCATCTATTAAAAAAAAAATCACTCCTAAATGTTCATTCCTGACTGCAAAGGGTAATCTACAATGTGTGAAATTCTGTTTTGCTTCCTCACTCACTGGATATATTATAGTAAGTCCTCTACATGTGAACCTCCGAGTTGTGAACTTTCAAAGATGAGAATGTGAAGACCTGATGGAATTGGAGGCCAGGAGAAAGAATGAAGAGAGACAGGAGGAAGATCTTCTTCCTTCCTTCCTTCTTCCAAAGAGATTCATGACACAGGTAATGGTAAGAGAATTTTGTTTATTTGAGGAGGCACTTGGTTTTTGAGGCACCAGATCTAAATGTAGAATGGTACACAAAGTTTATAGCAGTCATTCAGAATGCAATCTGGTGCCACCATGTTATCTGTGATGAGAAAAAAAAAAGAGCTACTGTAACCCAGATGCTTGCTCCTCAGAATAAAAGCGACAACAAACCTAGACAGTGTATTAAAAAGCAGAGACATTACTTTCCTGACAAAGGACTGTATGGTCAAAGCTATGGTTTTTCCAGTAGTCATGTACAGATGTGAGAGTTGGACCAAAAAGAAGGTTCAGTACCGAAGAATTGATGCTTTCTAACTGTGGTGTTGGAAGACTCTTGAAAGTTCCTTGGACAGCAGGGAGATCAAACCAGTCAACCCTAAAGGAAATCAACCCTGAATATTCACTGGAAGGACTGATGCTGAAGCTGAAGCTTCAGTATTCTGGCCACCTGATGTGAAGAGCCAACTCATTAGCAAAGGCCCTGATGCTGGGAAAGATTGAAGGCGGGAGGAGAAGGAGACGACAGAGGATGAGATGGTTGGATGGCATCACCAAATCAATGGACATGAGTTTGAGTAAACTGTGGGAGATGGTGAAGGACAGGGAAGCTGCAGTCCATGGGGTCGCAAAAAGCCAGACACGACTGAGTGACTGAACAACAACTACCTAGACATTACTGGATTGTTTTTTCAAGAGAGTAGATAGAATTGAATTCAGTAAGGAACCAGAACCTGTGCCATCAATGTCAGGTGTGAATCAAATTGCAGCTTGCCCTCTGTCTCCTATTGCTGATGATCCTTTAGCTCTACCATCTCCCACCTCTTCTCTCTCCTCCAGTCAGTAACTCTTCTTGCTAGTTCACTCGATGCCAGCTCCTAGATGCCAGCTGTGGTATTGTACTACTGTACTTTTTCAAGGTGCTATGACACTAAAAATGTTTTACTTTTTGTTTGTCTTTTTATGTGCATATTATTTGTGTGAAAAGTATTATAAACCCATTACAATACTATATTACAGTACTATATAGCTGATTGTGTTAGTTAGGTACCTAGGCTAATTTTGTTGGACTTCAGAACAAATTGGACTTAAGAATGGGCTCTCAGAACTCTTTCATATGTAGGGGACTTACTGTACTGGCATATCAATTGATGTGTCATTTTTGTTATTTTCCCCCAAAGACTTGCTTTGTTAATTATGTTTGCCTAAGGGCAGTTAGAAATTAGTTTGCATTTCTGAGTACAAATCTACAGGGAAACCTGATAGAATGCAAATTGCTTATCTGTGTGGGGTAACCTCATTAATCCTATAGTAACCCTTATTTTATTAGCTTTCCCCATGAGAGAGCAAGGGACACAAACTAAGGAATAAAAGCTAAGAATTTTGATGGCAATTAATGTCAGCTAGATTAATTGCAAGTTCTTGGATGGAAGGACCAAATCTATGAATGATTTATTGAACCCCAGTTTTGTGCAAGGACTGTGGTAGATGAACTGGTGAGTTCTCAGAGTCTCTTCCCAATCTGTCCCTTGGCCCCTCTATGAGACTTTTTTTTGGGGGGGGCCTGCGCTCAGTCTTCATTGTGGTGCTCTGGCTTTCTCTAATTTCAGTGAGCAGAGGCTATTCTCTAGTTGTGTATAGGGGCTTCTCATTGTGGTGACTTCTCTTGTTGCAGAGCACTGGGCTCTAGAGTGGGCTTCAGTGGTTGTGAGACTTCTAAGGAGTGTGGAGAAGAAGAGGAGGCCATGATTTGTCCTCTACAGAGAGAAAGAAAAAAAAAGGAGTACAGGCAGGACTGCCATAGGAAAGACTTGAAGTTAAACACAAGGAATACATTCTAGATATCTGCTTTGGGATCCACAGGAACACTGGTCTGAGTTCCTCCTTCTGGGATCAGGCCCTGAGTGGTGCTGGGACTAGTTTCTGGGCTTAGCAGGAGCCAGAGGCATCTCCCCCATGAAGCCTGTCAGGAGCTGCTCCAGATGATCCATCTTTCTCGGCAAACAGGTAACTTCACTTTTTCGCTCCCTGGTTTTCCTATTTGTCTTGCTGATCATTGAACCCAGGGTAGCCAAGGCAAAGCTGGAAGACGATATAAGGAGCCATAGGAACCGCAGACATTCTTTATTCACAGTGAATAAATACACTGTGAATAAATACACATAAATAAAGCAAGGCAGATGTGCTTTACTCTCTAATGGCTGATTCAGCAGTGACAACTCAACTCGCCCACAAGAGCGTCACAGGTGGTGATTATATAGGACAGCCAAGCAAGCACACCACAATGTGCCGGATGGGTGCTCACAGTACCACACATGACCTCAGCTGTAGGACATGAGTGGAGTGGGATGAGAGAGCCTGACCACTGCTACCTGGCCAATTGTTCTTTCCCTACACCATTAATGTAGTGGCCAGAGCTGGAATTGTCCTAAATTTCCTCGGGAGGTTAAGGATATGTAAGAGAAAGGAAGATTTGCCCTTGTGAAAACAAAACTAAAGCCTTTGAAATTATTAGTAACCCTTCTGCTAGACAGGGTGTGTTGCGGGGCTTACACACTGTGCTACTTCTTCTTAAACAGACAATTTTAAATAGTTAAGACAGATATTATTATCCTCTTCTTGCAGAGATGCAAACTGAGCCCTGCGCTCCAGTAAAAAGATGGGTAGTGGTCTCTTAACTCCTGAGTGGCACGTGAGAGTCTTTTGTTTATTAAAGCCTGTAGGTTGATTATTGAGGATCAGTGTATTATTCACCTGAAGTTAATTATACTACTAAAAATGATGAACAAAAATTACCTTAGTTAATACACGTTACTGTTGATACTGTGAATGATCCTTTCCTGCCCGGGAAGAAATTGCCCCCATGTCTAAATTCAGAACCCTCTTTTAACTTCAGGCGGAAACCAATCTACTATATTGGACTACATTTCCCATCATACAACGGGAAACGTGCAGAACGCCTCCGTGATTCGACGGGACCTTTAACCAATCCGATGCCAGGCTCTCATTCGGAGACCTATTGACTACAGGTAGAGGCGGTACCCTCAGTTGCTAGGCTGGTACCCTTTCCGGAAGTGGTTGTTGGCCGCTGCAGGGCAACACCCCGGCGTCCCTGGAAGCGGGAGCTGGGGTGGTGCTGGGGAGGCCGCGTAGAGCCGGGAGCTAGCGCCCTGGGCCTCCCGGGCTGGGGGACAGGTGAGAATGCCCTCGAGGGAGAGGTTGGGTGGCGGGGAAGGGAGGGAAGCGGGAGAATCGAGGCACATTCCTGTGCCACCCAGCGGGATGTGCACGAGTGTGGGCGGGAACTGAAGGAAGAAGTGAAGATGGAGCGCTCAGTGCGGCTGTATCCAAAATCTGAGTGGCGGGAGGGCCTGGGCTGGAGTGCTGGCGGGGCAATGAGAGTGGGCCCTGGGCCACGAGTGTGGGCTGGCGGGGGCCCTAGCTTGTTTGTCCTGTTCGGAGTTAAGTGTGTAAGGCCGGCCTTCTAAACCTTGCTTGAATACTCCTCTCTTGGGGAAGCTTCCCCGGTGTCCGAATCCGGGCAGGCCCAACCTTCTGCCGTCTTTTGGTCAGCTGGGGAAGATAGTAAGTTTTTTTGTGTTTTTCTTTCCTTGCATTGATTAAAAAATCCACCTCCGTCTGGAAGTGCCCTCCTCACTTGCCTTCTACGACTCCTCTGTCTCTGCTTTTCTAGTCCCGCCCCCCCCTCCCCCCCGCAATCAACCTTCGCAAGCCCCTCCTTTCTACCCACCACACTCCGTCTTGGGGCTATTTCACCCAGAGTTTCAGTTCCTATGTATTTAACAGTTACTCCCCAATTGGCTCCCATCTAGACCTCTTTTCTTGAGGTCCACTTGCTTACTGATCATCCCCAGCTGAATGCTGACCTAACCTTCCTGGTCCCCCAGATCTCTTCCTTCTTTGTAGCTCCTGTCCCAGTGAAGGACTTCATCCCTTCACTCACTTAGCCACGTCTGCACTTGTAATTCATTCATCTAAAATATGCTGCAAATATTTGTTGGGCATTTCCTATATCTAGGCAGTATGCTAGGTGGGGCTATTGGGCAAGGCATAGCAGTGAACAGATGATCACAATATACTGGCGTAAGTGCTCTGATTGTCCTCTTGTTTCTCCCTCACTTACTGCAGACATCAGATACTATTATTCTACCTCCTACAACACCTAGAATCTGGCCCTTTTCATTCTCACAGCCACTGACTTCGTTTATCATTTCTTGCCTGTGTTTTCAGGATAACTTTCTAAGTGCTCTCTCTGCTTCTGTTCTTGCCCTCCTCCAATTAGTTTTACACAGCTGTCAGAATCATCTCTCTAAACTACAGATCTGATCAGGCTGGTCTCCTTTGTGAAATCCTGTGATGGCTCCTTGTTATGTCAAGATGCAGCCACAATCCTCCCAAGCCATTTATCATGTGTTCCTTGCCTTCCATGGTACGTCTTTCTCCTGCCATTGTCCCTTGTGTGCTGGTCACTCTGCTTGAACTATTATAAAGAAAGTTCAGCACCAGAAAAAAAAATATTTCCTGGAGAAGGCCCTGAGGAGAACGTGGAAGACATTAGAGTTAATTATGTAGTGGTGATGAGCACAAAGGCTTCTCTTAGTACCTCAGTGGTAAAGAATCGGTCTGCTAATGCAGGAGATGTGGGTTTGATCCCTCGGTCCAGAAGATTCCCTGGAGAAGGAAATGGCAACCCACTCCAATTTTCTTGCCTGGGAAATACCATTGAGAGAGGAACCTGGCGGGCTACAGTCTATGGGGTCACAAGACAGTCACACGACTTAGTGACTAAACAAAAACAACAGATGAGCACGGATTTGGGAACATCTTTGGCTTTGAATCCCAGCCCTGCCACTTACCTGTGGGGCAAGTTGCCTCAGTTCCCTCATCTGTAAAATGGGGATAACAACTAGGTCTAAAAGGGTGTTTTTTAAGAGCTTAAGGCTTTCGATTCAGATAGACATGGATGCATGCATATTCTGCTGTGCCATTTACTAGCTGTGAAACCTTGAGCAAGTTTAAGTTTTTTTTAAATTTGAGCCTCAGATTAATTTTTTGAAAAATAAGAGATTATAAAAATCTCTGTTTAGCAGAGAGGATGCGGTGAGATGATTTATATACAGCACTAGTACAGTTCTTGGAACATAGAAAGTATTCAGTGAATATAAGCTTTTGTTGTCTTCATTAATTCTCTGCACCTGCCGTATACTCTGTTCTGCCTCTTTGCCTTTGTACAAGCTGTGTTTTTGCCTCCAAATAACCTTAGTCCCTCATCCTGATGAGCTCCTTCTTAACTTTCAAAAGCTATCTCGATGGTCCTTTCCTATGCAGTGTTTTCCCTGATCTCCCAAAGTAGGATAGGTTGCCCTTGCCTTTGTATTCTGTTCTATTTTCTGTTACTTCCCTTAATGCACTTAACACACCGCATACTCATGTGTTTACACATTTGGCTTCATAGCTAGCCTGAGCTGAGGGTACCAGCTTTGTAGCCCTGACAGCACAGTGCTGACCATTCAATAAGTGGTTATTGGATGTCTGAATGGCCTTAATTTATATTCCCTGGTACTAGATCTGTCCCCTGGAGCAATGTAGACTATGCCCTTTAAATAAGTGAATGGTGAGATGGTTGGATGGCATCACTGACTCAATGGACATGAGTTTGAACAAACTCTGGGAGGTGGTGAAGGACAGGGCAGCCTGGCGTGCTGCAGTTCATAGGGTTGCAAAGAGTCAGACATGACTTACTAACTGAACAACAATAACAACAGCTAACATTTATTGAGATTTTACTATGTTTTGAGTATTTTACATGTATTGAATCATTTAATCCTCATAACCCTTTAGATAGACATTGTTGTTATCCCTGTTTTGCAGGTGAGGAAACTGAGGCAACTTACCCAGGTGGTAAGTGATAGAGCTGAATTCAAAGCCAAGAATGTTCCCAAGCCTGTGCTCATTACCACTACCTAATCAACTCTAATGGCTTCAGTGTTCTCCCCAATGCCTTCTCCAGTAAATCTTCTCTTTTCTGGTAGTGAACTTTCCTTATAATTGTTTGAGCAGGGTGGAAGAAATAATACTCAGGGAACCCTAAGTATGCATATGTGTGTGTATGCTCGGTGAGTATACAGGTGTGCTGAACTTTTTGGCTATGCCTGTTAAATTAGACCACATGCATAGGAAGGTAACCACGATGTGGGGAGACTGGGAACCAATGGCATGTGATGAAGGGAAGGGAGGTGGGAAAACTTGACTTGGAGTAGAGATGCCTTGGGTGCTCTCTGTGGGTCCAAAGGGTAGAACAGGACAAATGGGAGGAAGTTTCTTAGAAACAGATTTTTGGCTTAATGTGAGAAAGACCATTTAATAGTTAAGAGTGATCTAACTGTGGAATTGGCAGTAATATCAGTAATACTGCTAAATTTATTTAACATATTTTGTGTATCAGGGACTGCGCTAGGTACAAGTATTGTTTCATCTTCAAACAGCCTTTTGAGGTAGATTATCATGGCTGATTTGAGTTATGTGCATGAGGTTACTGAGGCTTAGAGAAGGGGAAGTACCTTGCCTAAGGTCAAGCAGCTGGTGAGCAAGGGAGATGGGATTTAATTCGCCTGTTTCTGGCCCCCAAACTGGTGCTTCGACCATTAATGCTACCTGACAAAGCACAGAGGAGAACTTTGGTGTGGGAAGGGCAGTTGGACCAAAGCTCCTGTGGTTTTCTTCTGGCTTTTGAGATTCCTCTGTTGTCTGTTAGTGGTTTAGAGCAGTGACCAAGCTCCTACCTTTACATAGCTTATTTTAGGCTTGGTTGCAAAATGCAGAAGGAGGCAGAGGCATGGCCTCAGAAGTCTGTGGTTTAACAGGAGAGGTAGAACACATTCCCATGGAAGAGGTCATGTGGAAAATTATATGCCTATGAACACAAGAAAACCTGTGTGCTTTGTCCTGGAGTGGTTGTAAGTTGACAGGAGAGGCTGAGGTTAGTCAGGGAGGGCTTCCTGGAGGAGGTATATGAGCCATTCCTTTTTTTTTTTTTTTTTTTTGCTAGATTCTGGGATTGGCAGGAGATGGGTGAGGACAGTTGGGTGACCCTCCCCCAAAGCTCTGTGGCTCAGTGAGTGTTAGGCCTGGTGGCACACCCATGTCATCAGGTTTCATCTGCTTCATTGGTAAGGGCTGCATGGAGTGCAGTGTGGATGGTCCTGAAGCCTCGTCGATGGTGCCAAGGTTGACAGTGCTGTCCCTCAGGGTCTCAGGCTTGGTGGGAAATGTTAGGACACGTGTCGTGTATTTGCCGAAGCTGACCTCAGGGCTGTTTTCTTAGACCTCTCATCTTACCCCCTCTCGCCCAGGTTATCATCAGCTCTCATCTAGATTGGCTCATGGTTTCCTCCCTAATCGCTCTGCAGCTAGTCTGATTTTCTTCTTTCCAGCCTGGCCTCCGTTCCTGTCTGTATTTCCAGTGGCTCCTGGAGTAACCTCTTTCAAAATGTGTATCTGGAAAACCCTTTCCTGACTTCCAGCTCTCTGGACCTTCCAGGCCAAGTTCTTGGCGTGACCTGGCTGCCACTCACCTGCCCAGCATCGTCTCCGACAGCCCTTCTCCTCACTTGGTGTTCTTTCCTGTTGGAGGGCCTTTGCACTTGCTGCTGCTTTGTTAGAACACCTTTTTTTTTTTTTCTTTCTTTTTTAAAATTTTTATTTATTTATTTATTTTATTAGTTGGAGGCTAACTAATTACTTCACATTTCAGTGGGTTTTGTCATACATTGATATGAATCAGCCATAGATTTACATGTATTCCCCATCCTGATCCCCCCTCCCACCTCCCTCTCCACCCGATTCCTCTGGGTCTTCCCAGTGCACCAGGCCGGAGCACTTGTCTCATGCATCCCACCTGGCCTGGTGATCTGTTTCACCATAGATAGTATACATGCTGTTCTTTTGAAACATCCCACCCTCACCTTCTCCCACAGAGTTCAAAAGTCTGTTCTGTATTTCTGTGTCTCTTTTTCTGTTTTGCATATAGGGTTATCGTTACCATCTTTCTAAATTCCATATATATGTGTTAGTATGCTGTAATGTTCTTTATCTTTCTGGCTTACTTCACTCTGTATAAGGGGCTCCAGTTTCATCCATCTCATTAGGACTGATTCAAATGAATTCTTTTTAATGGCTGAGTAATATTCCATGGGGTATATGTACCACAGCTTCCTTATCCATTCATCTGCTGATGGGCATCTAGGTTGCTTCCATGTCCTGGCTATTATTAACAGTGCTGCGATGAACATTGGGGTGCACGTGTCTCTTTCAGATCTGGTTTCCTCAGTGTGTATGCCCAGAAGTGGGATTGCTAGGTCATATGGCAGTTCTATTTCCAGTTTTTTAAGAAATCTCCACACTGTTCTCCATAGTGGCTGTATTAGTTTGCATTCCCACCAACAGTGTAAGAGGGTTCCCTTTTCTCCACACCCTCTCCAGCATTTATTGCTTGTAGACTTTTGGATAGCAGCCGTCCTGACTGGCGTGTAATGGTACCTCATTGTGGTTTTGATTTGCATTTCTCTAATAATGAGTGATGTTGAGCATCTTTTCATGTGTTGGTTAGCCATCTGTATGTCTTCTTTGGAGAAATGTCTGTTTAGTTCTTTGGCCCATTTTTTGATTGGGTCATTTATTTTTCTGGAATTGAGCTGCAGGAGTTGCTTGTATATTTTTTTGATTTTTCCTTTGTCTGTTTCTTCATTTGCTATTATTTTCTCCCAATCTGAGGGCTGTCTTTTCACCTTACTTATAGTTCCCTTTGTGTGCAAAAGCTTTTAAGTTTCATTAGGTTTTGTTTAGTTTTGCTTTTATTTCCAATATTCTGGGAGGTGGGTCATAGAGGATCCTGCTGTGATTTATGTCGGAGAGTGTTTTGCCTATGTTCTCCTCTAGGAGTTCTATAGTTTCTGGTCTTACATTTAGATCTTTAATCCATTTTGAGTTTATTTTTGTGTATGGTGTTAGAAAGTGTTCTAGTTTCATTCTTTTACAAGTGGTTGACCAGTTTTCCCAGCACCACTTGTTAAAGAGGTTGTCTTTTTTCCATTGTATATCCTTGCCTCCTTTGTCAAAGATAAGGTGTCCATAGGTTCGTGGATTTATCTCTGGGCTTTCTATTCTGTTCCATTGATCTATATTTCTGTCTTTGTGCCAGTACCATACTGTCTGATGACTGTGGCTTTGTAGTAGAGTCTGAAGTCAGGCAGGTTGATTCCTCCAGTTCCATTCTTCTTTCTCAAGATTACTTTGGCTATTCGAGGTTTTTTGTATTTCCATACAAATTGTGAAATTCTTTGGTCTAGTTGTTAGAACACCTTTATCTCCTCTCTTTGGTGACTACCTATTCATTCTTCACTTTTCAGCACGGGCTTCATCTAAATCAGGCACATATCCTTCAGAGCTCTTCCCCAGTTAAAGTTATACACTTTTCTGTGACTGGTTTGTCTCCTTGCCTCACTAGACCAGTTCCAGGGGAGTAGCAGCTGAATCTGTTTTTAATCGCCTCTCCAGTGCCCAGCAATAAATAAATATTGGATTGGCCAAAAAGTTCATTTGGGTTTTTCTGTAGGATATTAAGGGAAAATCCAAACGCACATTTTGGGCCAACGCAGTATTTCTTGAATGAATAAGTGATCTCCAGCTGCCATTAAACGAATATGGTTTCTCTTCCACTACCTTCCTCAATCCTGCAATCCCTGTTCTTTTCACCCTGTCCTTGCCTACCTCTTTCCTGAAGCCAGGAAATAGACCTCCCACATTTTAATTTTTTTTCCGGCAGAAGATTTGTTTGACGTTTGAGTGATTCAGGAATTTAGATTTTCCACATTCTTCCCGAACTTTATAAATAGTTTAACACAGACAGTTCTGTAAGTAGCTAATGAGGCATTTTGCCAGGAAGACAAGAGATTTTACCTGCCCCCTCTTTCTGGAGATGGCACGTGTCTAGGGATAGGGAAGTCTGTGAAAGGCAGAACTTCTCAGATTCCCTGAGTTAGTTGGTGCGGTGCCTTGTATAGATCACTGCCTGTTGAATTGAATAAGGAACAGCCTGATGTTTAGGCCACTGTGATTCCTCCACCCATAGAGATCCTTTCTTCTTTCCTTGCCCTCTCCTCTCTGACTCAGGATTAATGATTCTGAGATCTCTTTAAGCCACCAGCCTGTGGACCACGTTCTGCTGCCCTGGTTCTCAGTACTTCTTGCTTTGCTTTTTCCACGTCAGAGCCCTACTTACGGTAGACTGCATGGGGGGCATTACAAGCATTACATCCATAGGTGTTACGTGTTCTTCGGGGAGGGAGAGAGCATCTCACTTGGGCTTAAGTACTGCCGGGAAGAGTGCTGCTTTCTTTAGCCTTTCTTCCTGAGGCCCTAAGTTACTGCTTGGAGGTGCCATGGTGGGACTGATGGGTGGCAGAAGGTCGGCTCCATTGGGTCCAGTGACAGACACAGGGAAACATCTTTTTTAAAAAGCGTTTTTGCTTATTTTTGGCTGTGCTGGGTCTTCGTTGCTACACCTGGGCTTTCTCTAGTTGTGATGAACAGGGGCTGCTCTCCAGCTGCAGTGCGTGGGCTTCCCATTGCGGTGGCTTCTCCTGTTGCGGCGCACAGGCTCTAGGGCACGCGGTCTTCAGCGGTTGTGGCACTTGGGCTCAGTTGCCCTGCGGCATGTGGGATCTTGCCAGACCGGGGTCGAACCTGTATCCCTGGCATTGGCAGGTGGATTCTTCTCCGCTTTACCACCAGGGAAGTCTGGGAACCATCTTTTGTGAGTCCTAAGGCAAGACACCTCCCTTGTCCATCTCTCACCTGCCAGGGCGCAGCGAGGGCTACGGAATGGTCCTTCAGAGATCCTTTGTGTTTATCAGGGACCCCCCTCCAGAGTCACTGACCTGGCCATTTCCTGACCATTCTTTATGAGCTGTATCCCGGCCTCCTTTCTGACGACCAGGTCTGTCTGCTCACTCCCCTGCTGCGATGGCTGTGTCTTGCTCGCCGCCCCAGGTGAACACTGCCTGCTTCTGAAGAGGCGGCTGCAGGAGATGTCAGAAAGTTCCTCCAGGCTCCCTTTGGTCACAATGGGATGGCTGACATTGCCTCAGTGGGGCTGTCTGCACAGGCTACAGGCTGACTTGTCCTGACGGCATCAGGCTTCAGTGTGCGAGCTCCCACAGGGGACTGGTGCTGTGACCTGGGGTCCTGAGGTTGTTGAAGGAGTAGGGATGCGAAGGGAGGAACAGGTCTGGAACCACACCAGCCTGTCAGTTGAAGAATGTGGTACTGCCCCGTCCCTGAGCTAGAAACCTTGCATTCAGGTTGGGTTCCTTTCCACTCTTCCTGCCCCCGCCCCACCCCATCCTGGTCCGGTTGATAGCTTAGGTGAACAGTGTGGGATTCGTGATCTCTGAAGAAGATTTAACTTGGGGACCAGGGACCAGGCTTGATCACTCAAGAACTTTTGTGTAGCAGAGTTTTATTCAAGTGAAAAGGGACTTCGAAAGCTTCTGACATAGACATCAGAAGGGGAATGGAGAATGCCCCTCTTGCTAGTCTAAGCAAGGGAGTTGTATACTTTTTAAATTAGTTATTACAATAAATCAACAGAATGTGTCAAAGTTGTAAAGATCTTACTAGACCCACTCCCATAATTTACATTTTTAAGATAACAGGATTAGCCAGAAGGTTTTCAGTAAGGAGAAACTGTCTTCAAGCAGGATACATTGTTGTTATATTATCCTTATTACAAAGTTTAAACTGAGTTGTTTGCTATGTAATCATCAGTTCCAGGCTTAAAGAGAAAAAAGTGTTTTAGGTGCCTAAGACTAAGGAATGTAGAGAATAAAAGGTGTTTGTCCTTTCCTCCTCCTTGAGAATTCCAGACCCCTATCTCAAGAATTCCAGAGCCCCAGACCTGCCTTTCGCCTCAGGAATCCCGGCTTCCTATCAACCTGCCTAGGAATTGACTCTGTCTCTGTTAAACCTAACATCACATCGTCCCTTATGTCTATCCCTATTTCTCCATTCCCACTACTTCTGCCCTAGCTGAAGCCCTCATCATCTTTCCCAGGAACCGTAGCCTCTTTAGTGATTTTCCTGACGCTAGTCTCTGATTTCTCCAATCTGGCCGGGCCACTCCTGCCAAAGTTCTCATCTTGAAAAAAAAAGGCCACTCTGTGTTACTTTCTTCCACCAAAGCCCTCAGTGACTCCCCTCTGCTACAGGGCAGAGTCAAGGCCCTTCCCATCCACCAAGCTCTCCATGACCAGGCTTGGCTTCCCCGTGGTCCCTGCCATGCATGCTGGCGTTGGCGCTGCATAATGCCTTGCCTCAAAGGCTGTTCCCTCTGCCTGGGTTCTTCTCTCCGCTCTCAGAGCTCTTGTTAGCCTTCTGTACCCGGTTCCTTAACAAAGTCTGCCTTCATCCCTGCACTGGGAGTGTGGGACCTCTTTCTTAATACTCCCCAGAGCAGAATGTGTTTTTTCTCTTCTGCCTCCTACTGCTGGTGAAGCTGTGTGCCTGCCGCCACTAGACTGTAAGCTCCCTGAGGGCTTCGCTGAATGTCAGTAAGGATGTGCAAATAGGGCCACATGTTGAGACAGCCTGAGCGCACTGGGGGACATTGGTGTATGGGGGTGCATGTGCTGCTAGTTATTTTGGTGTCTCACTAGGGTTTTCTAGCAGGGGTCAAGGCTGTTAGTTCTTACTCATCTTTGTGGGCAAGTGTATGACATCAAACCCTTGAGAGAGCTGGGTTTCCAGAACTTTTGTGGTCCATGGAGTCTTCAGCAAGGCTTTGGGGGAGGTGTGTCTCCAGGAACATTTCCAGGTACAGAGCCTAAAAGGCCTGTAAGTTCTGAGCTGTTGGTTCCCTGTTCCACTCTCCCCAATGTCTGGAAAAACCTCCTTTCTGGCCCAGCTGGCCTGCAGGACCTGGGCTGCCCAGGTGCCCCAAGACCAGCTCAGCTTCTCTGCTTCTAAGCTGGGGCACTGATTTTTCTCTCTGGGTTGGGGATCTAGGCGTTGGAGCTCAGACCGATCATGGCCGGCAGACCCATCCGCATAGGAGACCAGCTGGTTCTGGAGGAAGACTATGATGAGAACTACATCCCCAGCGAGCATGGTAAGAGGCCCCGAGGGTGTCGTGCTGGTTCTGTGAGGGCAGTTGTTGCTGATTTAATTTTCGTCCTTCTAATGTAGAGGAGGGAACGTGCACGGGGCTGCTCGGTATCTTTGGGTTACATCCACGGCTGGCAAACTATAGCCCATGGGCCTCACCTGGCCTGTAGCTTGCTTTTGTAAATAAAGTTTTATTAGAAAACACCCACACTTACTTGTTTATATGTCATTTATGGCCGCTTTCACACTGTAGGGGCAGTATTCAGTCGTTGTGACAAGAGACTGTACAGCCCACAGAGCCTAAAATATTTACTTTTTACAGAAAAAGCTTGGTGACCTTGGGTCAAATCAGTGATTAATTTTAAATGAAAATATGGTAGAGGATATCATAAAATACAGTATGTCCTGAGGCTAGGGGAAACTCGGTTTCTTTTCTTTTTTTTTTCTTTTTTTTCTGACAACAGCAATGACCAAAGGTCATTTCTTTGGGCATCTTGTGCCAGAGTGAGAATCCCCTCTCCCTCACTCATTGGACAGGCTGAAGGGCCCAGAGTCATGGCTATTTAGCCTGTGGTCCTCCCCAGTGTGCTCCCTCATTTCCTTACACCTTAGTATCTTCACATTCCTCCCCCTTCCTCCACCCCTACTGAACCCCTTCCTCTTATTGAGGCTTTTGGAAAGCCTACATTCTTATCTCTTTCAGGCCTCAGATGATTTTAATTCTTCCTCAGGATATCACTTTACAGCACCCTCTCAAGAGTGCTCCCTTCATTCCACCATAATCTCAACTGAAAAGTCCATGGGGGCAGACACTCTCTGAGTTCCCCAGAGCAGTCCTTCCACCTACTTGTAAAACTCCCTTCCATCCTAGTCAACTGCCTTCTTCTTCCCTCATCCTTTTCATCTATCTCTTATTACTAAAACTCTCTTATTTATCTAGGACTTTGGCAAGCATCCAACTACCCTGCTAACATCTAACTAACCAATGTCCTAATCAACGTTTTAGCCTCTTACTTCCTTGAGCTCTTTAATGTAAACCTCCTTCACTTCTCTTTTCAGTTCAGTCACCAGACCTAGACCATTTTCACCATCTAGAACCATTCTACCTATGAGACCTTAAACTCCAACAACCTAGTCGCTGATCACAATAGCTCTTGCTCTTCCTGAGCATGCTCTTCAACCTCATTGAACTCTCCAAGCTCTGCTCCCTCAGCCCAGCTGGTCATCCTAGTTTCCCATCGCTTTAAGTAACAACATCACTAGTGCTCTAATTCCCTTCCTGTCAATGCCTGACCTTGCGTCAACCCAGCCATCCCAAAGCTATGTTACATGGGGTTGCTTCACTGATCATCATCTTCAGGGCCACCCTCAGTCCTTCTTGTCACTTCCTTTCATGTCAGTTTCCTCTTCTGTGGTCCTTTAAAGTGAAAGTGAAGTCGCTCAGTCGTGTTTGACTCTTTGTGACCCCATGGACTGTAGCCTACCAGGTTCCACTGTCCATGGGACTTTCCAGGCAAGAGTATTGGAGTGGGTTGCCATTTCCTTCTCCAGAAACTCGGTTTCTTAAAGTGTGTTAGTCGCTCAGTCTGTCCAACTCTTTGCAACCCATGGACTGTAGCCCTCCAGGCTCTTCTGTCCTGAAATTTTCCAGGCAAGAATATTGGAGTGGGTTGCCATGCCCTCCTCCAGGAGATCTTCCCAACCCAGGGATTGAACCCGGGTCTCCTGCATTGCAGGTGGACTCTACAGTCTGAGCCATCAGGAAGTGGTTGTGTTTTTTTAAAACAACAATAGCATTATTAGTAAAAATAACAACAAAATTTATTGAGTGCTACCATGTGCCAGTCTCTGTACAAAAGAACTTTACATGTTATTTCCTTTTCAACCCTCATAGCAACTCCATGATTGAGGCACTATTATTATCCCATTTTACAGATGATGAAACCAAGGCACCAAAAGGTTAAGTCACTTCCTAATAGTCATACAGTTTACTATAGGGCAGTGAGGATCCACACCCAGGTCTTCTAGTTCCAGGGCCTCACTGTGAAACACCATGCTATTTTGATGGGTGAAGATTTCTTTGAATTTCACCTGAGTTGCAGACCTAGACACACAGATTTTGCTTATAGTTCAGATGGTTTGTGAGCCAGTTTGGGGGAAGAACTGTTGTGTCTGTGGATCTGATAGGATAAGATAGCATTTGTTATATAGCATAGGATTATTGTTTGCTTGCCATGAAGAAATTCAAATTAAAAAAAAAATTTTTTTTGGCCACTCTGTGTGGCACCTGGGATCTTAGTTCCCAACCAAGGACCAAACCTGCACCCCCTGCAATGGAAGCACAAAGTCTTAACCACAGGACTACTAGGGGAGTCCCGCTATGTAGAAATTTTTAATCTTTGTGTTAAATTTATAAGTCAGTTCTCATATGGCCCCTGAATTTTGATCATAGTTAGAAAAGCTCCCCTGCTCTCAGATTTTCCTCGGGTTTGTCTCCACACTGTTCACTGAATAACTCATCCTTCACCCACTGGTTGAGTGCCACATTTGTGCATGAGGGTCTACTTTCTCTTCTATTCTTTGAGGCTGTCTGTTCATACAGAGCTGTGCTCTGAATTACTGAGGCTCAAGTTATAAGCCTTCCAGTATCTAGTAAGGCCGAAATGCCCTTCTTCTTTTTTCAAAGTTTTCTTGGTTATCTTGGGATTGTCTGCTTTATCTCCCCATGGACTTTATAATCACCTTGTCTTTCTGGGGAGGGCTGTGTATTGGGGAACTGTTAGTAGAAAAAAATTAGAGAAAATTGTGTTAAATTTATGAATGAGCCTGCGGAGGATTGCCATCTCTGTGCAGTTAAGTTATGCATCCAGGTCAACCTGGGGGTTCCTATCAAAGAACATCTATTCCTTTCCGTTTGCATCTTTTTTTGTTTTCTTCAGGGGTGACTGGAAGTTTCCTTCATTTTGATTTTGCACACCTCTTGCTCAGTTTTTTTCTTTTTTTTGGCTGTGCTATGTGACATGTGGGATCTTAGTTCCTCAACCAGGGATTGAACCCACATCTCCTGCTTTGAAAGTGTGGAGTCTTAACCACTGATCCATCAGGGAAGTCCCCTCAGCTTATTTCTTAAATATTTTATTCTTTTTGGTTTGCTGTTGTGAAAGGGGTCTAACTTTTTTTCAGGATTTTTGTTAAAAAACCTCTCTTCTGCTCAGTCCCGTGCAGACATCCTGAGTTGGAGCCCCCATTTTCTGTTCCTGGGCTCGCAGCCGCTTCCCAGTCTGCCTCCCTGCTTCTCCTCCTCTGCCTGCAATCTGTGCTCCACTTAGCGCCAGAGTGAACTTGCAGTGTGAAGCGGATCCTGTCAGCGCTCTGCTTTTTATAATCTTCCATGTGATCTTGCACTGTTCTCAGCACAGCGCCCTCAGTGGGATGCGCAGGACTCTGTGTGACCCAGCTCTGCCACCTGGCCGGGCTGGCTCAGCGCCTGTCTCCCCCTGTACTAGGCACACGGCCTTTCTGGCCATCCCCAGACAGCCCAGCCTGCTACGTGTCGCAGGCCCTTTGCACCTGCTCTTCTGCCCAAGAGCTCTTTGCTCGCTGTTTTGCACGCCTGGCTCCTCTGTCTCCCACAGAATTAGTTAAGCGTCACCATTCTGAGAGATTTTTGGACCACTCATTCTAAAGGAGTGCCCCTCCACCTCGACAGTCTCAGTCTCGTACCCCGCTTACTGCCTTCATTATGTTTATCAGAAGCTTTACTTCCTTGTATATTTATCTGTCGATGTCATTACTGGCTGTTTCTTCTACCAGCATGTAGGCTCCATAAGGACAGAGGCCATTTCTGTTGTAGTCTTGGCACATGGTGACTGGCACATAGAAGGTACTCAGAAGATATTTGTGAAATTAATGAACACATAGTCCTTGGCTAGCTACATTTCAGCTGGTCCCTTTTGCCTTTCCTAGTCCCTGGGTATGTCAGCCTCCAAAATCCTCTGCTGAGATGACCCATAAAGTGAAAGTCGCTCAGTCATGTCTGACTCTTTGCGACCCCATGGACTATACAGTCCATGAAATTCTCCAGGCCAGAATACTGGAGTGGCATTTCTCTTCTCCAGGGGATCTTTCCAACCCAGGGATTGAACCCAGGTCTCCCTCATTGCAGGCAGATTCTTTACCAGCTGAGCCACAAGGGAAGTCTAAGAATACTGGAGTGGGTAGCCTATCCCTTCTCCAGGGGATCTCCCTGACCCAGGAATCAAACTGGGGTCTCCTGCATTGAAGGCAGATTCTGTACCAGCTGAGCTAGCAGGGGAGCCCAAAAAGGATAGGATAAAGGTTAGAGGTGAACAGCCAGATGCAGAGGTACATAGGGCGACACCTGAGAGGGTCCCAAGTGCCGGAGCTCCTGGCCCAATGGAGCTGGGATGTGCCATTCTTCTGGCATGTGGAAGTGTCAGGAGCTCTCTGAACCCAAGTTTAGGGATTTTCATGGAGTCTTCGTCATGTAGGTATGATCACCTACTAACTCATTTTATAGCCCCTCTCTAGAGAATGCGGGCAGTGAGGCTGAAAGTTCCAAGCTTCTAATCATGACTGGTCTTCCTGGTGACCAGGTCACACCCAGGAGCCCACCCAGAGTCGCCTCATTGGGACGGAAGACCCTCCTATCACTCATGAAATGCCACAAGATGTAGGAGCTCAGTGTCAGGAACTGGGGCCAAAGACCAAATATTAGCTGGAACAGGGGCAGAGACCAATGTATCTCTCTCGTTATCTCCCAAGACTGATTGTGATTTTTCCTTCTTTGTATCCACCCCCTCCCATTCTTACCTCTCTCACCTTGCCACCCCCCTGCTCCTCCTTGCAGAAATTCTTGAATTTGCCAGAGAGATTGGTATTGATCCCATAAAGGAACCAGAGCTGATGTGGCTGGCGCGGGAGGGCATTGTGGCCCCATTGCCTGTGGAGTGGAAACCATGGTGAGTTCAGCATGGCTGCGGCCCTCTGGCTTGGCCTGTGTGGCGGAGGGGGGAGATCGGCTTTAACTGGTCACCTTTTTTTTTTCTTCTAAATTCATTTTTATTTATTTATTTGACTGTATCAGGTCTTAGTTATGAGTCTTTGATTTTAGTTGTGGCATGTGGGATCTGGTTCCTTGCCCAGGGATTGAACCTGGGCCCCCTGCATTGGGAGCATGGAGTCTTAGCCACTGGACTGCCAGGGAAATCCTTTGGCCACCTTTTGAAGCCTGTCCTGCATAGAATTGAGAACAGCAGTGGGCCATCCCTCTGGCCACTTTGGGCCAGAGCCCAGGTCATCTTTCTTTTTTATCCCAAAGAAAGGCAATGCCAAAGAATGTTCAAACTTCTGCACAATTACACTCATTTCATATGCTAGCAAAGTAATGCTCAAAATTCTCCAAGCTAGGCTTCAACAGTACATGAACCGAGAACTTTCACATGTTCAAACTGGATTTAGAAAAAGCAGAGGAACCAGAGATCAAATTGCCAGCATCTGTTGGATCATAGAAAAGACAAGGGAATTCCAGGAAAAACATCTGCTTCGTTGATTGTCACACTAAAACCTTTGACTGTTTGGGTCATGAAAAAAGCTGTGGAAAATTCTTAAAGAGATGGGAATATCAGACCACCTTACCTGCCTCCTGAGAAACCTGTAGCAGTTCAAGAAGCAACAGTTAGAACTGGACATGGGAATATGGACTGGTTCCAAATTGGAAAAGGGAGTACGTCAAGGCTGTATATTGTCACCCTGCTTATTTTAACTTACATGCAGAGTATGTCATGCGAAATGCTGGGCTGGATGAAGCACAAGTTGGAATCAAGATTGCTGGGAGAAATATCAATAACCTCAGATATGCAGATGATACCACTCTTATGGCAGAAAGCGAAGAGAAACTAAAGATCCTCTTGATGAAAGTGAAAGAGGAGAGTGAAAAAGCCGGCTTGAAATTCAACATTCAAAAAAAGAAGATCATGGCATCTGGTCCCATCAGTTCAGTTCAGTTCAATCGCTCAGTCGTGTGTGACTCTGCGACCCCGTGGACTGCAGCATGCCAGTCCTTCCTGTCCATCACCAACTCCCAGAATTTACTCAAACTCATATCCATCGCATTGGTGATGCCATCCAACCATCTCATCCTCTGTTGTCCTCCTTTTCCTCCCGCTTTCAATCTTTTCCAGCATCAGGGTCTTTTCCAATGAGTCACTTCTTCGCATCAGGTGACCAAAGTATTGGAGCTTCAGCATCAGTCCTTCCAATGAATATTCATGACTGATTTCCTTTTGGATTGACTGGTTTGATCTCCGTGCAATCCATGGGACTCTGAACACCACAGTTCAAAAGAATCAATTCTTTGGCACTCAGCTTTCTTTATAGTCCAACTCTCACATCCATACATGACCACTGGAAAAACCATAGCTTTGACTAGACAGACCTTTGTTGGCAAAGTAACGTCTCTGCGTTTTAATATGCTTTGTAGGTTAGTCATAGTTTTTCTTCCAAGGAGCAAGTGTCTTTTAATTTCATGGCTGCAATCACTGTCTGCAGTGATGGTGTTTTTTTGGAGCCAAAAAAAGCCTCTAACTGTTTCCATTGTTTCCCCATCTGTTTGCCATGAAGTGATGGGACCAGATGCCATGATCTTAGTTTTCTGAATGTTGAGTTTTAAGCCAGCTTCTTCACTCTCCTCTTTCACTTTAATCAAGAGGCTCTTTAGTTATGTTTCGCTTTCTGCCATAAGGGTGGTATCATCTGCATATCTGAGGTTATTGATAATTCTCCCAGCAATCTTGATTCCAGCTTGTGCTTTATTCAGCCTAGCATTTCGAAAGATGTACTCTGCATACAAGTTAAATAAGCAGGATGACAATATACAGCCTTGACGTACTCCTTTCCATGTCCAGTTCTAACTGTTGCTTCTTGACCTGCATACAGATTTCTCAGGAGGTAGGTCAGGTGGTCTGGTATTCCCATCTCTTGAATCTTCCACAGTTTATTGTGATCCACACAGTCAAAGGCTTTGGTGTAGTCAATAAAGCAAAAATAGATGTTTTTCTGGAACTCTATTGCTTTTTTGATGATCCAGCAGATGCTGGTCCCATCACTTCATGGTAAATAGATGAAGAAACAAAGGGAACAGTGACAGACTTTATTTTCTTGGGCTCCAAAATCACTGCAGATGGTGACTGTAGCCTTGAAATTAAAAGACGCTTGCCCCTTGGAAGAAACGCTATGCCAAATCTCAACAGCATGTTAAAAAGGAGAGACATTACTTTGCTGACAAAGGTCCATACAGTCAAAGCTTTGGTTTTTCCAGTAGTCATGTAGATGTGAGAGTTGGACCATAAAGAAGGCTGAGCGCTGAAGAATTGATGCTTTCGAACTGTAATGTTGGAGAAGAACTGTGATGTTGGAGAGTCCCGTGAACTGCAAGGAGATCAAACCAGTCAGTCCTAAAGGAAATCAACTTTGAATATTCACTGGAAGGACTGATGCTGGAGCTCTAGTATTCTGGCCACCAGATGTGAAGAATGGACTCATTAGAAAAGACCCTGATGCTGGGAAAGCTCGAAGGCCAGAGGAGAAGGGGCAGCAGAGAATGAGATGGCTGGATGGCATCACCGATTCAATGGACATGAGTTTCAGCAAACTCTGAGAGATGGTGAAGGGCAGGGAAGCCCTGTGTGCTACAGTCCACGGAGTTGCAGAGTTGGACACAACTGAGCAACTGGACAACAGCAATCAGGTTACCTTTCTGGTCCCCGGAGGGTCCCAGGATCTCACCTGCTGCCCTGCATCAAGCTCTCGAGCACCACCATCTGCTTCAGACTCACAGAGGAGGTGTCATTGTTCTTTGCAGACTGAGATGGAGAGGAGAACACTGGGACCTCCTCAGCGTGTCCAGAGTGGATGCTGGTGCTGGAGAGGTTTGCTTGTGGCGACACAGACCGGCAGCGGTTTCTGTCTCCCTGCACAGCCCAGCCCTGAACTTGTGTGACCTGGTCATGAATGGGTCCCTGTTTCCAGTTTCAGTTTGGGCTGTGCACTGTGAGGAGCAGGTATTCGCTCAGGTCATCTCGGGTGAGCAGAGGCTGATGGTGAGGATCAGACTGGCTGAGGTGGGGCAGCCGCTGCCATCCACCTGTCTCCCTCCTCCCCCCCACCAGGATTTTCACTCTTGGAGACGCAGCTCTGTCTTCCTCACGTACACAGAGCTCTCTCCACGCTGCCTCCCTACAGTAAGTGACCCGAGTTTTGTACCAAAGAATGGGATTTCCTATTTGTCCCACACTAGCCCTCAGATGTCCCCCGGGGCGGGGAGGGGGTCGTGTCTTCTGCTGGGATTGTGCATTTGTGTGTACAAGGTGTGATTATTCTCTTCTTTCCTGAACCACTGGATGCATTGGCCATGCTTCAAAATGACTGCAATTGTCGCCTCACTCATCGCTGCCTCAGAGGCC
Source organism: Cervus canadensis (assembly GCF_019320065.1). NCBI lineage: Eukaryota > Metazoa > Chordata > Mammalia > Artiodactyla > Cervidae > Cervus > Cervus canadensis. The sequence goes on from NC_057396.1 coordinate 25,070,202, forward strand.
TAATCCTTCCAGCTCTTCTTGCATGGCAGGTTCCCTGTTCTCTGGACCTTTTTGGCCACTTTTCCTTGGACCTTCTCCAGCTCATGACATCTTTCTTGTAGGAATGCCGTCAGCACTGTGCATGGTATTCTAGGTGCTGAGGCTTCATGGTTGTGTTTGTAGGTAGTGGTTTCTGTTGGCCTCCAGTATCCATCATGTTAGCCACATTTGCCTCATCATTAATCTCTTTATTCTTTTTCTTTCCTTTTTTTTAATGTATTTATTTGGCTGTGCTGGGTCTTAGTTGCAGCACGTGGGGTCTTTATTGCTATGTGCGAACACTTACTTGTGGCATGTGGGATCTAGTTCCCTGACCAGGAATCGAGCCCAGGCCCCCTGCACTGGGAGCATGGAGTCTTAGCCAGTGGACCACCAGGGAAGTCCCAGATCTGAAATATTCTCACCACAGAAAAGAAATGGTGATTATGGAGGTAGTGGAGGCGTTAACTAACCCTGCTGTGGTAATCATTTCATAGTAAAGAAGTTTATCAAATCATCATGCTGTGTACTGAAAAAATTATCTCATTTCTATAAACTTATTTCTACTTCCTACTTAAAAAAAAAAAAGAAGCCTAGGTACATGTGTCCTCTTTCACCGTTACACCCAATCCCGTGAGTAATTGCTGTCACTTGGGGAATGCCTTCCAGGTCTGGATTCTCTGTTGTCTTCCATTGGTCTGTTTGTCTACCTTACACAAATACCATGCTGTCAGGGTTACTGTAACTTTATTATAAATCTGAATATTGTTTAGAGTAAATCCTGCAACTGTGTTCTCCATTTTCAAAGTTGTATTCTAGGTCCCTTGCATTTCTGTATGAATTTTAGAATCAGCTTGTAATTTCTATAAAAAATCCTGTTTAGGGTTTTGACTGAAATTGCACTGAATCTATAAATCAGTTTGAGAGGACTGACATCTTAAACAACATTGAGTCCTCCAACTTATGAACACAGTCTGTTTCCATTTATTTAGGCTTTCTTTAATATTGCTAAGAAATCTTTTATAGTTTTTAGTTTACACATCTTGCCCATATTTTGTCAGATTTATCTCCTTTTTTGATGCTTCTGGTATCTTGTATTTATTTTTGTTATCGAAGTATAGTTGATTTATGATGTATTAATTCTGCACAGCAAAGTGATTCAGTTATAAATATACATCCATTCTTTTTCATATGCTTTTCCATTATGTTTATAAATGTTATTTTTTAAAATGTCAATTTCCAAGTGTTGGTTGCATTCATATAAAATAAAATTGGTTTTTGTATACTGATCTTCTAGCCTGCAACCTTGCTAAACTTACGTTAGTTCTAATAGCTTTTTTTTGTAGATTCTATAGAATTTTCTACATAGATAGTATGTCTTCTGGGAATGAAGACATTTTTTCATCTTCTTTTCTAACTTGGATACCTTATATTTCTATTTCTTGCCTTATTGCACTGACTGGAACCTTTAATACAGTTGAACAGAAATGGTGACGATGAACATTTTAGGCTTATTTCTGATCTTAAGGGGAAGCATTCCCCTTAAGTCTTTCACCATTAAGTGATTTTAGCCAGTGTTAACTGTAGGGTTTTCTAAATGTCCTGTGTCAGGATGAAGAAGTTCCCTTGTATTCCTAGGTTGCTGAGAGTTTAAATCTGAAATGGATATTGAATTTTGTTAAATATTTTTTCTACGTCTATATATGCATCTGCATATACCGAAGAATCATGATTTTTCTATATTGGTCTGTTAATACGGTCAATTATATTGATTGGCTTTCAACTGTTAGACCGACCTTACTTTCTTGGGGTAAACTGCTTGATAATGGTTACATATTATTGGATTTCATTTTTTAAAATTTTGTTAAGTATCTTTTCTCCAAAATAATAGCTTGAAGGAGATGAGATAGAGTTGGGTATTTTTTAAATTATTGATTTCCAATTTTATTTGTTCATTATATCTATTCTTTGTTACATGCTGTTACAGAATTCTGGTTCAGTAATTGTTCCTGCTTATCTAAGTGTTTTATCTGTGCTTGATAAGAATGTGGTCTCTCATTTTTTAGATTAAGTATAGTGATTTACAGTTTTGTGTTAGTTTCTGGTATACAGCAAAATGATTCAAATATGTATATGTGTGTGTATTTATATATATATGTATAAGAAATATTTTTTTATGTTCTTTTCCATTATGGTTTACTCCAGAATATTGAACACAGTTCCTTGAGCTAACAGCAGGACCTTGTTGCATCTGTTAATACCAAACTCCTAATGTGTCCTTCCCCATCCCCTTTGGTAAACACAAGCTTGTTTCCTATGTCTGTGAGTCTGTTTCTGTTTCTTAAATGTCCTTTTCACCAGGCATGCCAAATGTGTTGATCTTCCTGTGTCCTGAGCAATTGTTGTCTGGTCTCGCTCTTCCCCACCCAGGGGTTGATCCGGGGCCCTGACTGTGAAAGTGCTGAGTTCTACCCACTGGACCACAAGGGAATTTCCTGGTCTCACTCTTGAATAATGGTTTAGTTGCCTACAGATTTGTCAAACAGCCCTTTGACAATATTGTATACCTTTATCTTCTGTATGCTGGGTTTGCTGATAAGACATGTTTTTTGGTTTTATTAGTTTTTCCTCTGTAGGTAATCAATGTTTCCCCCCTCTGGTTGTTTTCATCGTTTTGTTTTTAATCTTTGGTGTCCTGTAATTTCACTACAATATATCTAGGTGTGGATTCACTTTTATTTACTGTGTCCAGGAATTGGAATGCTTTCTTACTGAGGACTCATGTCTCTCTCCAATTTTGAAAACTTCTCAACCATTATCACTTTCTTTTCTAGAACTCCTACTATAAATATATTAGACCTTATTATTTTTATCCACCATGTCTTTTAACTGCCATTTCATATTTTAAAAATGACTTTATAATTTTCTTTAGCATATATATTTCCCAATCCACTGTTTGTTTCTTCTGTGTCAAATCTGCTGCTTAATCAATGTGTTCTTTTTTTTTGATTTGTTTTGAATTTAATGACTACTAATTCCTACAAGTTCTCTTATGTTCTTTTCTTTTTTTAATTTTATTTTTCATTTCGGCTGCAGTGGGTCTTTGTTGTGGCATGCTAGCTTCTCTGGTTGTGGTGTGTGGGCTTAGTTGTGGCATGTGGGATCTTAGTTCCCTGGCCAGGGATTGAGCCCAGGCCCCCTGCATTAGGAGCATGGAGTCTTAACCACTGGATCACCAGGGAAGTCCCCTTATGTTCTTTTCAATATGCATAGGTCTATTTATTTATTTATTTTTAAAGAGTTCTGTTCTTTCATTATGGATTCTCTTCCTTTATCCCTCCAATAATTTAAAATATTGTTATTTTTAGTCTTCTTTTGGTTGTTCTACTCTCAGTTCTTCTTTTCATTGTGTTACTGATTTTCCCTCATGGTTAAGTGTTCCTCACATGGTTTGTAATTATCTATTGTGCATTTTGTGAATTAATTTTCTGCAGAGGTTATTTTCTGTGAGTGTCTCATTCCTGGGTTGCTGAGTAGCCTTACAGTGGTTTCTGTCAAGGATTTTTTTAGTGCTTTAGGATTCAATTTTTACGTTAATTTCCCGGATCTGGCATTTTCTTACCACGTTTTGGACTCTGTCTACATATGTGTTGGGGTTTCAGTTTTTCATTAAATTTTATTTTCCCCACCTAGAACCTGGAGTGGGTGATGTGCTTCCTTGTTACTTCTGTGGCCCACTAGGTCCTTTTATTCTGGAGAGAACAGCCTGAAGAACCCCAGATATATCTAGGGTCTCAGTTTTAGTTTCCAAACTTATGATGCCCTAAGACCACATTTTGTTCTAGGTTGGCACTTAAACTCAAGTTCCGTGGGCCTGTATCGAGGTCAGATCCCGACCTTGACCTGTCAGTTCATGCACTTATTACTCAGATTTCATGCTTTCTTTCTGTTTCTGACCTCTGAGAATTTCTCTTTCTGTTGGCTATGTGAATAGTGCTGCTGTGAACATTGGTGTACAAATAACCTGTTTGAATTCCTGCTTTCAATGTTTTTTGGGTGTATACCCAGAGGTAGAATTGCTGGTTTATATATGGTAATTCAGATTTTTAATATAGTGCTATATCTTTAAAACTTGAAATTTATTTTTATTTTTGACTGTGCTGGGTCTCCGTTGCTGTGCGCAGGCATTCTTCGGTTGCGGAGAGCAGGGGCTACTCTAGTTGGGGTGCGCAGGCTTCGCATTGTGGTGGCTTCTCTTGTTGCGGGGCACGGGCTTTAGGGTGCGGGGGCTTCAGTAGGTGTGGCACACGGGCTTGGTTCTGTGGCATGCGAGATCTTCCTGGACCAGGGATTGAACCCGTGTCCCCTGCACTGGCAGGCAGATTCTTAATCACTGGACCACCAGGGAAATTCGGTAATTCTAACTTTTCTGTTACACTGTTGGAACTGTCACGCTGTTGTTCGCTTTGGCTATACCATTTTATGTTCCCACCAGTAGCGTACCAGAGTTCCGGTTTCTCTACATCCTGGCCAGCACTTGTTAATTTCTGCTCTTTTGATAATAGTTGTGTTAATGGGTGTGAAGTGGCATTTCATGGTGGTTTTAATTTTCATTTCCCTAATGTTGAGTGATGTTGAGCATCTTCTCATGTGCTTCTTGGCCAAGACAAGGTAGAGTTTCATAAGGAGCCTGATTAGGATTGTATTGGATTTATATATTAATTTGAGGATTATTGTCATGTTTACAGACTTGAATCCTATTCAGGAACACAGGGTGTCTCACCAATTGTTTTTTTCCCCCTTGAATTTTCAGTAAAACTTTATGAAGGTCTGGCACACACTGTGTTTATTCCTGGGTATTTTATCTTTCACATTGCTATTGTGATAGGTTTTTTCCTATTAGCTGTCCTAATGGATTACAGATAATGGTGGATGGGGTGAGTGACTTATTTTAGACTTATTTCAGCCATAATGAAACAGATTCTTGAGGCCCACTTTCTACATTATTTTCTTTTATTGTTGATTGACCCCACTAACTTGGATTGTTGCCTCTTATATGTTTAGAGTCTTTTGCAAAATCAGAGCTTTCACAACATATCTTTTTTCTTTAGATCATTTATGAAAATACTAAGCAAGGTGTATCCTAGAATTTACCTCTAAGACATCATAGCGTTTGTATTTATCCATCTAAAACTAAGTTTATTCCTACTCTAGTTTAGCATGAATTCTCAGGAACCCAAATGATTAAACATCTCGATATGAGAAATCCTTAATATCCTAATTGTTTGTCTCTGTCTAACCTAACTCCTTATTCTTAGCCAAATCTAGCCAATTTTGTGTTAGCTCTTTCTTCTCTTCCTCCTACTCTCTCCCTCTTTCCCTATCCCCACAATTCTTTCCTCTTCTCTGCTTCCTTGCCATTTTTCTTTTTTCCTACATAGCTTTGGACCTGAGCAGGAACTAACGTGTAACCTCTGCTCATCCCCCAGCCAGGACATCACAGGTGACATTTACTATTTCAACTTTTCCAACGGCCAGTCCACGTGGGACCACCCCTGTGATGAACACTATCGGAACTTGGTGATCCAAGAGCGAGGCAAGCTGTCAACTCCTGGGGCCACTAGGAAGAAAGAAAAGAAAAAGAAAAAGGAAAAGAAAGACAAGAAGGATAAGGAGACCTCCAAGAGTCCCCTGGTGAGTTAGTGGGTGCCAGCTCCCAGGGAGACCAGGCCTGAAACTTGAGGAGGGGGTATTGGGAACGTCTGGCTGTTTACAGCTGGGAGATTAAGACCAACAAGAATAATATAGTAATTTTGTGATAGTACATCATCTGAATTGTACCTGTTTTCTGGCAGATTTTCCTTTTAGCTTCTAGAACTAGTGCTTACTATCGCTAAGCAATTTCTGCCCTCCTCCCTGTTTGGAGGCATATATAACATAATAAGGTTAGTGAGCAAGTGCCCGACTGGGGACAGGGTTTTGCAGTGGTCCGAGAACTGATGCCGTCTGCCTCTATGGAGAGTCGGCGGAGGCCAGAGAGCCTAGAGGAGCATGTGCCTCCCCTTTCCTTTCCAAGCCAAGCCTGCCCGGAGTGGATTCATCGTGTGTCTCAGTGGTGCGAGTTCCTGGATGTCTGATGGGCCATAATTCGGTTGTCAGAACACCAGTGCCTTCAAGACCCAAAAAGAGAAGTTTGAGGGTTTTTTATCTGCTCCCATGGGTGGTCTTTGCTGCCGGTGTCCTTGGTTTGTGGCGGAAACCGACGTTTGAGTGCAGTGCCCTCACCTTGCTCCCCAAGCAGCTTTTTCACTCGAGAGTTGAAAGTGCTCTTTCCCATTGTTGTTTTGTGTCCCTCCTCCAGGTGAGAGGCCGATGGGCCACGTTGAGGAGAGGGAGGCACTTGGGAACCCATTTCAGCCTGGTGGGAAGCCCTGGGAATACCTTCTCAATCCTCTGAATGGTCGAGTTGATTTGCTCTCTTATTTATGGTCTTTATTTCCCACCGGTGCCTGATGGTTACTTCTCAGCAAAAATTCCTCCATTTGCCTTCCTTCCCAAGGTGTCAGCTCTGATGTTGGATGGTTGCTGATAAATTTATCCTTTTTATCATTTTCAAGCTCTACTGATAGGCCTCCCCCGTGTCCCCACCCTCACCCCATATTACTAGTCATGGTTCTAAGAAATAAGATAACAAACCCATTTCTTCTGGTGGAGAAAAGAGGAAAAGTCATTTCCAAAGAGGTTGAATTTTCTAATGGCATGCAAGGTAGAAGATGGATAATGGACTTTTCACTAATCCCAGACTATTTTAGTTTCTTTTTTTGGTCACGAGGCATGTGGGATCTTAGTTCCTCTGACCAGGAATGGAACCCACTGCCCTTGCACTGAAAGTGTGGAGTCTTAACCACTGGACCACTGGGGAATTCCTGCCGGGGCCTATTTTAGATGACAGTCGGCATCTGGGTAGTCTCTGACATGACTGCAGGTGAGAGAGGGAATGAAGTGAGGATTCTGTGTTGGAGAGTTGGGTAATAGATCTGTTCTGGGTATTTGACTGAGTTCCTGGAGCTCCCTGTTACAAAGGATTCCTCCTGTGGTTCAGGATCTTAGGGAAAGTGGACAGGCCTGGGCTGTCAGTCTGGATCTTAGGGCTCAGGACAGGTGCCTGAAAGCTGAGTTTGTTTGGGGGCAGACCTGACCAGGTGGGTGATCTGGGCTCAGCTAGTTTGGGCTCCCTGGAGGAGAGCTGGGTGATCTTTTAGGAATTTTTCTTTCTTTCTTTCTTCATGGCTGCACTAGGTCTTCGTTGCTGCATGTGGGCGTTCTCGGGGGCTACTCTTCGTCACAGTGTATAAGCTTCTCGCTGTGGTGGCCTCTTGTTGTGGCGTGCAGGCTCAGTAGTTGGTGACGCCCGGGCTTAGTTGCTCTGCGCCATGTGGGATCTTCCTGGACCAGGGATTGAACCCACGTCCCCTACATTGGCAGGCGGCTTCTTAACCACTGGACCATCAGGGAAGTCCCTAGGAACTTTTTTTTTGGTAACCCCAAGATTCCCTGGCTGTGTGGACCTCTCTTGAGCAGCACCAGCTCATTTGGTAGAAGACTTAGTCTGAGTGTTCAAGGCTCAGCTCATGTTTCCCCTCTTCCTCCCTTCTTAGATTATTTCTGATAGTCCTTGATAAGAATGGTGGATTTTTATGAAATTAACCAGTCACAGACTTGAGAGCTTGATGGTATCTCCAGGATAACCTAGTTGGAGATTTTCAGACTTTTTGTTAGTAGTGACGCCGTCTTCACATCAGTTCCTCTGTGGAAGACCAGTGTCCAAAAAGAAGTGGAGCTGCTCTGGTTGAACCTGGGAGTGGGGGTCTGGGCGATGCTCCTTCCCCACGACATACCCACTATGGTGGCCCCAAGGTGCCATGGGGAGCAAGGGTCCTGAGCCCATGGATCTAGTCAAGTCTCTTTGTAGGTGAGGAAAGTAGAGCCTAGAAAACAACAAAGCCCAAGGGAGTTTTTAGCTTTTCTTCCCTCTTTGGTTTCTGTTTTCACTTTGAATGGAGGGTGGGTTTCTGCTAAGGGTTTGCCAGTAGCTCCGGTAGCCAGTAGAAGTCAGCAGCGCTTTGTCTTCGTTTTCTCTGCCTATTTATGTACCCGTCTAGGAAACACAGCCTGAGCAGGGCCTTCTGCTTTCTTCCTCCTTTCTCCGTGGCCCGTCCCCTCTCCCAGCGCCTGGGCTGGCTGATCTGGACCTAGACCGAGAGATGCAGGCTAGAACTGAGGGCTCCTTTAAGAAAAGGAAGAGCCCGTGTGTGCTGGCTGACACCCCCAGGCCTCTCACGGGCTCTCTGCCCAGCAAGCTGCAGCCGCTCTTCAAAGGCCAAGCTTCCCGAACCCACCAGATCTTTGCCGACGTGGAGAAAATCTTAGGCAGGGCCCCAGCCCACTGCAGGACAGAATTAGGTGACCAGCAGGGTCTGGAGAAACCCCAGCCGCTGACAGAGAACATCTACCTGGGGTTTTCAGACCCTGAAATAGAAGAGCTGGAGATGAGGAGCAGACAGCTGAAACCTGGCGCTCTGGGCCCTGACGACACCGGGCCCTTCCAGAACAGGCAGGATGCGTTAGAGAGCAAGACACAGGCCTCTGTCCATGCGAAGCTTTCGGAGACCCTCAAGGGCCCGCAGCTGAGAAGGGAGGAGCACAGGCATGACGTGGCCGAACGGAGCTCCACTGGCCCTGAGGGGGACAAGGGCCAGAGCCCCGTTCCCTCACCATCCCCCGAGGAGGCCCCCTCACTGTCCCCTTGTTCTTCTGACCCCATGCTGCTCACCGGGAAGAGCAAGTTGTTGTTGTTAGACAGCAACCCAGCTGAAGACCAGAGCTGGCAGAGTGTTTCTGGGGAAGCGGGGAGCGTGGGCAGAGGCAGGAGGAGAAGAGAGCCCCCAGGACTGTGGATGGGGCAGGTTTCCAAGCTTGTCCACAGGGATGCCTCCAGGGGCAGCAAGGAAACCGAGCCTGATGACCCTGAGACTCCAGGGGCCTCAGCTGGAGGTCCACCCCAGGGGCTGTTGCTAACACCCGCTGATACCCTAGCCTCAGAACTGGTCCAGAGCGCCCCTGCAGGGAGTGCTCCCGGGGGGCCTCCTGCCATTGAGGAGAACCCATCCCCAGGCTCTCCAGAGCCCCCCCAAGAGGACAGGAGGCCGAGCGGGTGTGAGCCCGACTTGGAAAGCAGCAGCAGCCTGGCCTCTCGCCTTGGCTTGGAGGTCCTGGGGGAGGTGACCAACTTCCCGTGGGATCTGCAGAGCCCGCGGGGGTCTGAGTGGGGCATGGGTGAGTCAGGCCCCGGGCCCATAGAGCAGCACCCCAGCGCCTTCTTGGCGCCCCAGCTGCTTCCCATGCAGAGCTCCGCTGAGGAGCAGTCAGAGAGCGAAGACTACTCTGAGGACCAGAGGTTCTACCAGCACATCCTGCAGATGGTCAAGATCTCCCGGCGGCTGGAGGGCCTGGGGCTGCCCGAGAGCGCGCAGGAGATGCCAGGCCAAGACCTGGCCAGCATGATCTGCTGCCTGGCTGCCGAGTCTTCCAGGCTGTCTAGCGAGGCTGAGCACGAGGCCATCATTGCCACGGACTCCGGGCTTCTGCCTTGGGGGCCGGAGCCACGGGAGCGTCCTCCAGAAGTGGACGTTGCCCCAGCCGCGCAGGAGGCCTCTCGTCTCCGGCCCGGCAGCAGCCCCCTCAGGCAGGGGCTGGTCGAGCTGAGTTCCAGCAGAGGGCTTGCAGCAGAGCCAGGCAAGATGCAGCTTCTCGACCAGGTAGGCGTCTCAGAGGGCATCACGACCTTCAGGCCCAGTGAACTTGGCAGGCAGGGAGCAGGTTGTGCTGACAGTCTGAACCCAGCCATCAGGTCAGCTTTCCTGTTGTCTGTCCTCCCTCAGTGACCAGGGAGCCCTTAGCCACCCGGGATGGCCATCCTGTGGGATGACATGCATTTCCTATTTCTTCTACCTCATCACCTACAAGATGGGGGCAGAGGATGTCTGGACTTCCCTTCCCTTGATCTGACCATACTTCACGGGTGCTTTACGTGCTCTGAAGATGATCCGTTTTGAGGGTGAGTAAGGTGGCACAGATCATGGCATTCCTGCACGACGTAGGTACTGTTCCAGGCTTTGGACGCCTTCCGCATGAGCTGATAGTGTAGAGAGGTCCTCCCAAAAAGATACCCCGCCCCCAGCCTCTGAACTTAGTCCCTTCTCGGAATCACTCAGAATTAGTGAGTTGCCATGCCGAGGGTCACAGAGACTCAGACACAACTGAAGAGACTCAGCACAGAGAGTTAGTACTGTCCTGCGGTATGACGTGCCCAGTTGCTCCCTTGTGTCCCGGCTCTTGGCGATCGCATGGGCTGTAGCCCGCCAGACTCCTCTGTCTGTGGAATTTTCCTGGCAAGAATACTGGAGTGGGTTGCCATTCCCTACTCCTGACCCAGGGATCGAACTTGAGCTTCTCACATCTGCACTGACAGGCAGGTTCTTTACCGCTAGCGCCACCTGAGAGGAGAGGCTGAAGCCCGGACTCTCTTCTGCTCCGTGGCTGCTTCTGCTCCTTCCTTCCCAGGGTTTCCAGAACCATGTGAATAGCCTGTGTCAGGCTTGCACAGACCACGTCCTCCCCTAGTGGGATCTGCCAAAGAGTGGGCTTGCCCTGTCATTCGGGGCCCTTTGTCCCTTTAAAGAATTGTCACCTTCTTCATTCAGAAGTCAAATAGGATCACAGACCATGGGGTTTATCTGCATTCCCTGGCTGCTTTTGCTATTGCCCAGCTGTGGCTTTACCCAGTTGTTACCTCAGTTCCTAATTGCTGGCATGCCTGGGTCCTCCGTTAGCTCTAATAACCCCTGTAGCACTATAAACATCAGATAAGCTGCAGATTATCCTGCAAAGTTTTAATTAGCCCAATGGCGGCAAGTTTATCCGCTCTGAAGGACAATGCCAGGCACAGCTCTTAGCCAGAGTTAATGGCCATCTATAGAAACTGATCAGCTAGGGGCCAGGAATGTATAATTTCTCTACTAACTGCTGATGTGGTCAAGGCCTGGGAGAACAAAGCCCTCAGCGGGCCCATCTCCCTCCCTCAGGCCCCCAGCACGTTAGCAAATTAGCCATGTCAGGAATCTGTAATTTTCCATCAATACAGTGTGGGAAGAATTTTGCTCACTGATCTGCTGGGTGGGCTGGGCGGCTGGGAGGAGCCGGCCAGGTTTGCTCAGAGTATACCGCAGAGCAGCTCTCCCGGGCTCCTTTTTCGCCACAGCCAGTGTGAGATAGCGGCTTAGACACTGCCCTGCTTCTCATATCTACTCCTGTGGTTGCTGGCCTCGCGATTTGGGGCAGGCAGAGGTCTTGACCTCACCAATCTCCATTTGCTTTTGTGGGGACTGGGGCCTCAGATGGTTCTGAGAGCAGAATGAGACAGGTGCTTTTACCTAGGGGCCCAGGACTCAGGCAATGTTGGCCAGTTTTATTATTTTTAGCTCCTTTTCTGCCTCGAGAAGATACCCTGCAACAGGCTAGATGACTGGGAGTCTCTTTGGGTTGGCCAAAAAGTTTGTTTGGGCTTTTTTCCATAAGATGATACAGAAAAACCCAAACGAACTTTTAGCTAACCCAATACAAAGGCTTGGGGTTGAGGGGGTGGTGGGCAGTGGGTGGTCTCATGTCACCTTTCAGCTGAGAGTCTAACGCCCTTCTTGGGCAGAAACAGGTTGTGTTTGGAACCCACCCAATGGTCTGGCCTCAGGCCCGGCCGCAGGTAAGAAGACGGGCCACCTGAACCTCTCATCTTGACCCCCTCGGGTTCCCCTTTCTCTTTTCAGTCACTGTGGGATTAGGAATGGAATTTTTGTTTTATACACATTTTAACTTTGAGAAATGGATTTTGAGGAGCTCATTGTAAACTGTCACCTGCCTCAGTTTCTGAGCCCAGACCATTGTAATACAAATCTGTCATGATAGCAATTCCATAGCACTGGGGTAGCCCAGGTCACATAGATGCACTAGGGTAACCTGGACCACACACACATGCCCTGGGATAGCCCGCGCCACGCACACATGCGCTGGGATAGCCCGCGCCACGCACACATGCCCTGGGGTAGCCCGCGCCACGCACACACGTGCCCTGGGATAGCCCGCGCCACGCACACACGTGCCCTGGGATAGCCCGCGCCACGCACACACGTGCCCTGGGATAGCCCGCGCCACGCACACACGTGCCCTGGGATAGCCCGCGCCACGCACACACGTGCCCTGGGATAGCCCGCGCCACGCACACGTGCCCTGGGATAACCCGGACCACGCACACGTGCCCTGGGATAACCCGGGCCACGCACACATGCGCTGGGATAACCCGGGCCACGCACACATGCCTGGAGTAGCCCGGACCACACACACATGCACTGGGGTTGTCTGGGCCATGCACGCATGCTTCTTACATTCAGTATCTCATTTGAACTTCTCAGCAGACCTTAAGTAGCTTGCACATATCATCTCTGACTTGTAGATGAGTAAACTGAGAATCCAAGATTCTGTGAGTGGCCCAAGTCTCACAAATTCTGCCATCTCTCTGGTGTCTCTCCCCAGTCCTCACTGGCATGAAGCCCGCCATCCTGAGAACACGAAAGAGGAGCGGCCGCTGTAGTCCTCTGGCTGAGCTCTCTACAGCCCCTTTGCTCCTCAGTGGAGAGCAGAAAGAGAGTTCTTCTGTTACTCACATGTCTTTTTTTCTTTTACTTTTTTTTGGCCATGCAGTGTGGCATGTGGGACCTTAGTTTCCCAAGCAGGAATTGAACCCATGCCACCCGCAGTAGAAGCATGGGGCCCTAACCACTGGACCGCCAGGGAATTACCCTCATGGGAGTTTTTCAGAATGAATATTTATTTTAATCAAAGTAATACATGCCCATATTAGACAATGCCAAGACAAGCCAAAAGGTGCAGAACAAAATATAGCAGTTCTCCAGTGTGGGTACCCTTCCTACCTCCACCCCGGCAATGCCTTTATTCTGGGGTCTGCTTCCATATTGTAAATAACATGCTTAGGCTGCTTTTTCTTGATTCATCAGTTTTCAGCTTTATGTATTGAGTCTTCTCATGCTGGGAGATGAGGCTTTTGTCTCTGCTCCTCACCCCCTCCCCAGCTTCCTCTGTGGCTTCAGAAGGGAGAGCAGGGCCCCCTGCAGCTTCTCTAGACGTGAAAGAGCCGTTTGTTGGGAGATAGCAGCAGAGTTACGAGAATCGGGAAACAAGCCCATGATTCTCACATGGTTGGCACAATACCGACTTCTGGATGTTGTGTTTCATTAGCAGCCTCTGAACGGAGGTGGTTTAAATTTGAGTGGGCAGGATTTAGATGTTTTATTTTTATATCCGTCTCCACACTCTTAGAGCCCTGTGGTTGCTTGGGTTTCTAACAGGATATTTTCTGTTGCCCAGGCCGTGGGTACCTCGTTAGCTCCCATCCATGTTCCTCTCGGGGGCCTGGCCCCGTTAAGGGGCCTGGTGGACGCCCCGCCCTCTGCTCTTCGTGGACCTCAGAGTGTCAGCCTGGGGAGCTCGGTGGAGTCCGGTCAGCTCGGAGAACTCTTACTGGTAAATGCTTTTTTTCTCGTATACAGTATAGTTAGTTACCGTGGGGCCTCCGTGTTCCATGCTAGGAGCTGTGGCCCATGGAGAAATACAGGGCACAGGCTGATTCCTCAACACACATTATATGGTGTGGAAGAAGGTGAGTCACACCTGGGTGATGCTGAACGTGGGTGGGCCGTGGAGGATGGTCAGAGAGACTCAGGGCTCATTTCCCGGTCCCTGTGACCAGGGCAGTAGGAGTTGGACAGGGAGGGACCACTGAGCTGGAGCTGCTGGGTCAGCTTCTCGGACATGGTGGCCTCGCTGTAGGCGCTATCTTGACAGAGAGAGGCGAACTCATGCTGAGGGTCTTCCCACTAAGTGCCTTGACCTTCCTTCTTTTTGGAGCCGGCACAGGGTCTCAAGCCTTCTGCTTGTACAAAAGGTCTCCTGGGCTCCGTCCATGAGGACAAGAATGCTGTCAGCCTCTTGGCTTTAGGAGAGGAGACCAACGAGGAGGATGAGGCAGACAGTGACAACCAGGTAAGAATGAATCCTTTTCTTGGCCTGAATATCCTTTGGGCCATTAAAAAAACAAAAAAAAATTTTTTTTAAATTGTGGTCAAATATATACACCATGAAAGTTACCATTTTAACCAGTTTTAAGTGTACAATTCAGTGGCCTTAAATACCTTCACAGTGTTATACAGTCTTCATCACCATCTGTCTCCAAAGCTTGTTAATAATCCCAGAGACTCTCTGTACCCATTAAACAATAACTCTGCATCCTCCCCTCTCCCCAGTCCCTGGTCTATTCTCTGTCTCTGTGAATTTGCCTGTTCTAGGTATTTTATATACGTGGAATCATACTGTCTTTGTCCTCTTGTGTGTCTGGCTTCTTTCATGTAGCATGGTGTTTTGTAGCACGTGTGACTGGATAGTATTTCATTGTATGAAATTACCACATTCCATTCAGCCGTTCATCTGTTGTTGGGTACTTGAGCTGTTTTCACCTTCTGGTTTAATCTCTGTGCTACTTTGAAAATAAGTGAAAGTGGTTTTCCAGCCCACAGCTTCACTGTTTGCCCAGTCTGTATCCCTGCTGGGTCTGACCCAGCTCTTGGACTTGTGAGGAGCTTCTGGGCCTGCACCCGGGGCTGACCAGTTTGCTTGCCATCATTTTCATTTTCAGAGTGTTCGCAGCTCAAGTGAGCTTCTTAGGAACCTGCACCTGGACATCGGGGCGCTGGGGGGTGACTTTGAGTATGAGGTAAGAGCCTGAAGCACCTGCAGACAGTTGTCTCAGCCTGGCAGGTTCCCCCCTTCCTTCCTGAGCCTTTCTTCTCAGGGATACATATTTGGAAAGATAACTCTTTTGTCCCGGTCCTGTCCACATGGGGTTCCTGGGGTTGGGGGAAGTACAAGCCGGGAAAGGAATTCATCCATTCACTCATTTATCAAATAACCGCCATTTATTAACTCCTTCTATGTGAGGCACTTCACTCTCAGCCGTACAAGTCTCAGTTAGCTGCGATTCCCGCCCTCGAAGAGTTTATAGTCTCATAAAAGAGGGACCCCTGTAATCAGAACACAAGAGTAGAATGCAGGGAGGCTGTCCAGACAGTAAACCGCAGTGCTGTGGGTGGGGGGCGGGCAGAATCCCGGGGTGTCCCGTCTGTTTGGGAAGGCTTCAGTGAGAATCTGACACCTGAGGTGAGCCAGGAAGAACGGTAGCATGACTGCATGCGCAGAGGCGAGCGGTGAGGGAGCGAGCCGGCTGCAGGGCACTGAATGGGCAGAGGCAGGAGGGGAGGACGAGGGCCAGTCTTTCACCTGGAGCTCGGGCACGTGTGGGAGAGGATTGGAGGTGGGGCTGTGGAGGCGGGTTGGGCTGGGTCATGGAAGACCTGAGTGCTGGCTGAAAATTTGGGACTGAATTACACAGGCGTTGGGAGCCATCGGAGGGTGTGAATGAAAATGTAATGCCATCCAGGTTCTTTTTCTTTTTTTTAATTAAAAATTTTTTTTTTTTTTTTTTTTGCTGTGTTGGGTCTTAGTTGTGGCACTCAGGATCTTCAGTCTTCATTGTGGCATGCAGGCTCTTTAGTTTCAGCACGTGGGTTGTAATTCCCAACCAGGGATCAAACCCGGTCTCCCTGAATTGGGAATGCGGAGTCTTAGCCACTGGACAGCCAGGGAAGTCCCGCCATCCGGATTCTTAACATCTGTTGAGTGCTGGCTGTGGGGCATCCGTGTGCTGGACCCTGTGGGCGATCTGAACACTGGTAAGGTGTGGTCCAGGGTGGCCTCCAGGAGTGTGCAGTCAGAGAGGAAGGTTGCTGGGTCCTCTCGTGAGCCTTCAGTATATGTTGAATAAATGAATATTTAGGAAGTTTTAAAGCAGGGGAGGGTGTGTAAAGAGCTCCAGCACTGCTACACTGTTCAGAATTTATTTATTTGGTTGCACCAGGTCTTAGTTGTGGCACATGGAATCTTTTAGTTGAGGCATGCAGAATCTAGTTCCCTGACCAGAGATTGAATGGGGGCCCCTGCATTGGGAGAGCAGAGTCTTAGCCACCAGACCACCAGGGAAGTCCTTAGAGGGGAGAGAAACTACCTGCTGAGAGATCAGGGAGAACTTGGAAGAGACGGCATTTAACCTGGATCTTGAAGAGAAATAGTTAAGTTCGAGACGTGGGAGTGGAAGGGATGTTTTAGGCAAGTGAACAGCTTGAACAAAGACACAAGGCCTGGGAACCACAGAATGTGGATGGGAAGAGCTTCCAGACTGTGCCCCCAGCAGTTGTGTTGCTTCTCATCTCTTTCCCCCGGTCTGTCCTTCACTCCCACGAGAATGTTCTTTAAAACGAACAGACAGAACCTGAAACTCATTAGGTCATTGTAATAGCTAAAACCTCCAATGCATTTTTCTACTGAAAAAGGCACATTGCCTACTGTTTGTTCTTGGCCTAATGTCTAATTTAGTAATTTTTTTGACAATTAAGCTTTCTCTAAGGGTGCCCAAAGTATTCAAACAACCAATACATCATGAAGTCAGCAACTCAGATTTCCCCAAACATTGAAATATCGATTGCCAGGTCAGTTAAACTTTCCGTAAAGTAGAAAATTCTCTTAAAGACTTTAAACACTTTCAAATGAAGAGATCACTCACATTTATTAGAATGCTCATAAAACTGACCAATGAAACAAGAATGCATGTATCACAGATTTCACTGTTTGCTTATTATCTTCTATTATTATATCCTTATCCCTTTCCACGTTCTTCTTGTTTCTGACTTTTGCTTCATGGTCTTCAGCTCTCTTCGAGAGCCAGGGGAGGGTCCCAGACTGGCTGAGGTTGAGGACGCTTGTTGACCCCTGAAGTACTGTTTAGTGTCTCAGTTGTGTTTGACTCTTTGCCCCCGTGGACTGCAGCTTGCCAGGCTTCACTGTCCTTCACCGTCTTCCGGAGGTTGCTCACACTCACATCCTGAGATACAGGTGGGCTTTTTCAGCTGATCCCACTCTGGCCGTTAGGTGGGTCCCGTTTTATACTTAGGCTGTCTCGTTTTATTTTGTAAAGTCACTTCTGGCTGTGCTGGGTCTTCTTTGCGGTGTGCAGCGGTTTCTCTAGTTGTGGCATGCAGGCTTATAGTTGCCCCACAACATGTGGGATCTTAGTTCCCCAACCAGGATTCGAACCCATGTCCCCCTGCATTGGAAGGCAGATTCTTAACCCCTGGGCCACCTGAGGAGTCCCTGAGCTGTCTCTGTTGCCTCAGAAACTGTCTCCGTTTTTGGCTCTGCTCAATCATGTATGCTTTGATTGTGACTTTGACACTTTCTGTCACATGTGACACTTTTTTCTGAGTGTCATCAACCTAATTTGGGTATACTTTGAAACTGTTTCTTTCAAGTGGGGCATGGTCTGTTGGCATTAAATCCATAGCCTTCTGCCTCTTTGGTGCTTTTGAAATGATAACTTTATTAGTTCTCATCTGCCATTAAGATGTTACGATGCTGTTGGAATCAGTAGCTTAGGTTCTGAGCCTGGAAGGATGACCATGAGTAGGAATAGGGTGTCAGGAGGACTCCCTGGCTTTTGGAGAAAGGGCAGTCTCCCTGAGACTGAGCAAATTGAGAGTAAAGATTCTGGCCTGTTCATGTCTGTGTGTCCATCACCTGGCTTGCTGTGGAACTTAGGAAGTGCATGGGTGTATTTTGCTGAGCAGTTGAGAGGATGAAGGGCTTCCCGGGAAGCTGAACTGGCAAAGAATCCCCTGCAATGCAGGAGACCCCAGTTCAATCCCGGGGTTGGGAAGATCCACTGGAGGAGGGATAGGCTACCCACTCCAGTATTCTTGGGCTTCCCTGGTGGCTTAGATGGTAAAGATTCCACCTGCAGTGCAGGAGACTTGGGTTTGACCCCTGGGTTAGGAAGATCCCTTGGAGAAGGAAATGGCTACACACTCCAGTATTCTGGCCTGGAGAATTCCATGGACAGAGGAGCCTTGTGGCTAAGTCCACGGGGTTGCAAAGATTTGGACACAACTGAGTGACTTTCACTTTCTGTTGAGAGGATGAATAGGTGAGTGAGTGAGTGAGTGAGCCACGCTGGGACCGGAGGATATGCTGTCAGGTCTCATTGTGCTTCTTTCTTTCCTGGGTTTTCCCGGGTCCTAACTAGAGTAGATACTTGGTCCCTGCTTCAGCTGGTGAATTGAAAATCCCCATATGGACCAATCATAATGTACTATGACTTGGAAGAGTTTATTTTTACTTTATAATTGATTATAAATGTCAACAAAAAAAGGGATTTTCTTCTTTGACATGTCCTGGATTTTCAGACACTTCCTTTCTGATCTTTATGTGTTTCTTTGAAGGAGTGGGTGTTTTAAGCGCATTTTTTTATAACCTCTTTAATATAAATAGGCAACTCAGTGTGATGGGGGGGAAATGTCTGGAGTAGGAGGTGTTACATACACTCCCCACCTCTGTCTCTAGCATCCCAGCAGATTTCGTTCTTTTTGCCACATGGAGTGTTGGAGTCCTGTGTTCTAGCCTCAGGCAGGAACTGGGGCTGTTCGTGTTGGGGATGAACGGGAGTTTCAGGACAGACAAAGCTGTCTCTGATTGCCATACCCTTTAAAATGGCTTTTGTCCCAGTTTATTGGTAGGGCTCAGATGGTAAAGAATCTGCCTGCAGTGCAGGAGACTCAGGTTTGATCCCTGGGTCAGGAAGATCCCCTGGAGGAGGGAATGGCAACCCACTGCAGTATTCTTACCTGGAGAATCCCACGGACAGAGGAGCCGGGCAGGCTTCGCTCCGTGGGGTTGCAAAGAGTCAGACACGACTTAGTGACTGAACAGCAGTAGTGTAGACCTTGGGTCCTCTGAACTGCCTACCTCTTCCAGCTCTTGGGCATCTCGGGCTGCCGGAGATGGAGGGCTTATCCTATGGTTTGTTCTACTCTGTCTCGCTGTGAGCAGTCACTTTGCTCATGATTCCATGAGAGGGCAGTAGGATGGCAAGAATGCCTCTCTCTCTCCTTCCCCCTCCTCTCCTGCCTTCAGCTTAAACCCATTTCTAGTCTATTACAGGATCAAAAGCGCTAGGTTCCTGGAACAGACACTAAGAATGGAAGGGAGTGAAAGAGGGAAGGCTGAAGGGTAGATGAGCAGGCAGCAGGTGGCCTTGTGGAGCTCTTGAAAAGCCCATCAGCAGATCAAAGGGGAGGGAGGGAGCTGCGCTTAGAAATAACAGGATGATGTCAGTGTGATTGGAAAGCGCTAACCACATCACCAGGGAGCAGTGCAAAGAGCTGAGACGGACTGGGTGGGAATGAGGCGTGGGAAAGAAACCAGACTGACGTTTGGCTTGGTGGGGGTCTCCCCAGCATGGGATCAGTGCAAGGACGTTGTGTTCAGCTCCCCCATTCCCCACCCCTGAGCCCCCGTGTGGATCGTAGGGCCCCTGCCTTTGTGTTCTGGGCCACAGGAGGGGGACTGCGGCATGGAAGACCTCAGAGCTTTTGGGGGGTATGTTCAATATTCATGAACCGATTCTTACAGGCACTCTCCTGCACCCTCCCCCACACCCCTTCATGCAGATGGCAAGATCTTTTTGGAATAAACAGCAGGAATGTGCCTTGAGACACTCAAGGACCAGGGGCTGTGACAGGAGGAAACAGAAGGAGCATGGTTGAGCTGGGAGTAGGGCTGTGCCGGGGGTGTGTCCCTGTTCTCACCCGGGTACCCCATAGGACGCTGGTGCAGGGGGCCATGTGCAGGGGCCTGGGCGTGCGTCCTGGGTGGGGCCTCAGGCCATGAGCCCCGAGATGGGATGAGGAGCAGTGGTGGAGAGGAGCATGGAGTCGGCTGGGTTTTCCAGGCATATAGCTCCCATTCATCCATTTGTGGATAATCCACAACAGATGCCTCTGCCTCTACCGTCTTCCTCCGCAAGATGTCCCTCTGCCCGCCCTGTCATTGCAGTTAGTTGACGTGGGCACAGGGAATGCAAGTTCATTTATTTTAATGTTAGCCATGTTTTAATATTTTACTGTTTAGATAGACAGAATAGGTTCAGTTCTGTCATGGAACACTCTTCTTTTGAAGGCTTGAGCGTGGCATAGCCTGGGCCTGACATTCTTGCTGTCTGGCCGTCTTCTTTCATGTGTAAGAATGGGAATCTCCATGTGGATCTGGTGTCCTCTGATTTTTGATAGCATACTTGTTTTTCCATCATCCTGAATATCCATAGTTGACTTTTATTTAGCTATTTTCCATCTCATAACCACCGTGACAAATATAATCTGATCTCTGTATAGCTTTGCAAAGTAGATACAACTTTACAGAGTAGGAACTCCTCTCTCTGTGTTGATGCACTTAATCATTTTTAAAAATCGAGTCCCAAACATTGAGCATCTTGTATGTGCTAGAAGGCACTGAGGATATTAGGGAGCTGATGTGGTGGGGGTGACAGACAAGGAAGTCAGCCTTTATAATACAGTAGTGGTTGTGCAAAAGGTTGGGGCAGGCTGATTTCAGGAAGGCTTCCTGGAAGAGGTGATGCTGTCAGGACCAGTGGGAGCTTGTCAGGGTAGATTCTGTGTGTGTGTGTGTGTGTTAAGGATACGCACAGCAGAGCAGGGAAATAGCGTGATGTTTGTTCGCAGGCAGGATGTGTGTGGCTGGAGATGACCTCAGAGGAGCAGGCAGGGCTTGTTGAGAAGGGCTGTGAGCCGTGCGAGGAGATGTGAACTTTTGGTCTGATACCCTCTCTGTCCTCCAATCAGAGGTCTGTTGCCTGTCTTTCATCAGGAGATGAGCATGGCCAGGGCAGATTGGGCCTGCTCACTGAGTCAGACACCTTTCACTCCCCTCAAGACACCCCCACATTCTTCTTCTCCATAAGATTTTTCATGAATTTTTGTTGGATTATAGTTGCTTTGTGATGTTGTGTTCGTTTCCGCCATATGGCAAAGTGAATCCACTCTGTGTTTACACGGGTTCCCTCCCTCTGGATTTGCGTCCCATTCAGGTCCCCGAGAGCCCCGAGCTATGCTGGGCGGCACGCTGCGGTTCCATGTGCGGTTCTCGTTAGTTACCTGGTTTTTACGTAGCATCAACAGAGTATATATGTCAGTCTCAACCCCCCTCCCTGCTTGGTATCCATACATTTGTTCTCTGTGTCTGTCTCTCTTTCTGCTTTGCAAATAAGATTACGTATACCCTTTTTCTAGATTCTACGTATATGCGTTAATATACACTATCTGTTTTTCTCTTTCTGACTTACTTCACTCTGTATAACAGTCTCTGGGTCCATCCATGTCTCTGCAAATGGCGCAGTTTCATTCCTTTTTATGGCTGAGTAATAAAGAGTCCGTTGTATACATGTACCACATCTTCTTTACCCACATCCTCCGTGAGCCCCCGACCAGTCACTGCGTGCTGGCCGCTGTGGGGACACCGAGGTGAGGAGGCCTGGCCTTGCCCTGGAGAGGCCTCTCAGAGGAGGGAGGAGCTGACTGCGGATCTCCTCCACGCTGCAGTTGGAGTGTCGGGAGGGTGGGCAGCACTGGAGGGCACTGTGCTTTGGTGCTGCCAGGGCGTGAGGGAAGCCCACCCCTTCTCTGTTCGGCCTCCGCTTCCCTCCCTGGGCGCAGGCTGGGAGCTGATGACAGCATCATCACTGTGTCCCGTGTCCTTTGCTTCTGGCAGTCAAAGCTCATAGCCAGGGCCACCGGGGACACTTCACTTTTCTCCAGACCTAGCTGAATTCCTTGAGGGCAGGATCGGTCTTCATATTTGGGTCCCCACGGCAGGGTTGAGAAGGTGCTCAGTGAATGAACGTGTGGGCCTCATCATAAAACATGAGGTATCAGGAGCTCCCTGGTGGTCTAGTGGCTAAGACTCCACATGTTCCCAATGCAGGGGGCGTGGGTTCCTTCCCTGGTCAGGGAACTAAGATCCCGCTTGCCGCAGCTAAGAGTTTACATGCTGCAATTTAAAAAAATTGAAAAAGATCTTGCATGCTGCAATGAAGATCAAAGATCCTGCCTGCCACATAAGACTGGTACAGCCAAATAAGCACACGAAAAAATGAGTTAGCGTTTATGGAGCGCTTGCAGTGTCCAGGTACAGTTCTCTGCTCTTTACTCACTTAATGAGCGTTAACTCATTTAATCTTCCTAACAACCCTATGAGATAGGCTTTATGATACCCCTCATTTTAGGGGAAGAAACTGAGGCACAGAAAATTTAGTTTCCACGAGGTCCCTGGAAGCATGGAGCCAAGATTTGAAACCTGGGTGTTCTGTCTCTGAAGCCAGGCTCTGAAAGCACCCTGCTGCTTCTCTCTCTTAACCATCCTTGGAAAGTTTGGGTGGGCTTGTTGGTCGACTACCAGACCCACAGTGGGTGGTCACAGCTTTGGGTTCAGTGGATCCTTTTACAGACAGACGGCATGGATGAATGCTGGATTTGGGGTTTCTCCTTGGCCCTCTGGACTCTGGTCATCGGGCTTCTTGTTGGAGTCTCCAGAGTTGGGGGTCAGGAGGTCTCAAAAGTCACTGTTCACACTGATGGCTCAAGTGTCAGGCCAGATGTTTTCTGGGAGAAGGTCTTTGCCTGAGCCCAGAAGAGATTGCTGGCTGTGTTTCCAAGGGCAGGGTCCTTTTCTTCTTGTGGCAGCTCTAAACGTTTTCCTAGGTCTCTTCTCTAGGTCTTTCCCATGGGGTTTGTGAGTGAGAAGCAGGGTGGGCAGCTGTAGAGGGGTGCTGCTCCCGTCTCCTTTGAAGAGAACCCGCCGAGGGGACCTTGGTGGATTGACGGCCTGCAGCTCCTGAACCATTGATCTGCCCCGGCTCGTGCCAAGGCTCGGCTTGTTGAAGGAGTTGGTGGTGGTGCAGCAGGTCCCAGAGTAGGGCCATTTCTGCCTGGTGACTGCGGGGCTCTCCCCGGGGCTGGAGGCCCTCTCAGACCTGGTCTGTGGCCCAAGGCGCTCCTACTTGGGCCCCTGCCTTCCCTTTCTCAGACCTGTGTTCCCAGGCCTCCCCCCACCTCCCGGGCCCTCTGGGCATTTCCCCCATCAGTGTCCTACCCTCACCCCATCTGGCACCTCGTGCCCACAACACTCACTGGACAGTCCTCCGACAGAGGAGCCTGGCCCCTGGGCTGCTTGTGTAGCCTCCTGGTGCGGGTGGGTGGGTGCTTTAGGGAGAGAGCTACCCTCGCTGCTATGGAGGAGGGGCACCCTCTCGATCTTTCTTCCCTGCTGCCTTTTATTTATTCATTTTCCTGCTGCCTTTAAAAATGAAAAACAGAAGCTCTGGACCTTTCTCTCGTGTGGTTCTCTGTCCTCATTGTCAGAAACAAACATTGACTTCTGAGCCTGCGGTCTTACGGTTTGGCCAGTGGGACTGGAACAAGACAGATTTATTACTTGAGGATGTGATGGGTGGTTGTAGAGTCGGGCACTGTCCAGGGCACTGGATTCCAAGCCCTTCAGTGGACAGGCGTCAGGTTGGGTATATCCAGGTCAACGTGAAGTTCAGAGTCAGTGGATCTGGGCTGGAGCCAGGAGTCTGTTTTTAAAAGCTTTTCAGGTATGGGATAACCATTGGTTTCAGAACTGCAGGCATCAAGGAACAATGGCAGTTCTGTCTTATCAAGTCTCCAAACTCCTTGCATTAATTCCTGATGTCTTCCCTTCTGACGTGGTTGGCTGCTCCCTAGGAGTCTCCAAGAGCAAGCCAGCCAGAGGAGAAGGACGTTTCTCTTGATTCCGATGCTGCCGGCCCCCTTACTGCTGGCAAGCCCTTCAGCCAAGGTGCAGACAGCAGCCTGAGCAGTGCTGACGGCAAAGAGCAACAGCGAAGAGAGGCAAGTTGGTTCCCAGATAAAGGAAAGAATGAGAAGAATGATCCTGGGACATCCAGAAGTGTGGTGGACCCCGGAGGTGATCAGCTTGCCAATGCCACTAAAAAAGAGGCACCAGAGGACCCAGTGGACGCAGGAGAGGAGGGTTCCAGGAAGGAAGAGGCAGCTGAGGAGCCAAAGAAGGAGGCCTCTGTCCCAAAAGAGAGCAGATCAGAGGCGAGTGAAGTAAGTCACTCGGTCCCGAGGGCAGTTGCTGGCTCCAGGCTTCTCTGCTCTCTTGAGCCCGGAGCACGGTTCTCTCTTTTCATCTTTATTACTGAGTCAGAAGCTTCATTTGCAGACCCTGCAATGGGCTGTCAACATCAGCCAGAACCCTTAATTGTGACAAATATGCCCAGACCCAGCAGGCAGTAAAATCCTGAATGAAACTCCATACCTGCTGGCACTAGAAATTCAGAGCAGACATTTGCTTTTCCATGGGCACCCTCCTGGGATATTCATGCTCTTCTGGGCTCCCACTTACTTCCTCTCACCATTTCCCACCTCCCCCTCCTACTTCTTGACATCAGTTTTGGGTTATTCCTGGTTGCATCCTATGTTCCTAGAAAGAGAGGAAGCATGGAGGGAGGTGGGGGGGCCACATTTGGGAGTGTCCTGCCCCAGCACTGGTCAGTCAGGTTACAGGAAGCCTTGCTTGGCAAGATGGTCCAGTGACCCAGATGGACAGACGTAGGAGCCAGGGGCGAGAGCATTTGGCGTCTTCATTTTCCAGCCCTCAGTCCTGCTCCTCCTCCAGGGGGATGGTGAGGGAATTCATTAAAGAGCTTTTCACTGCTTCCTGGAAAAGATGCTCTCGTTATGTATTTCTAGGAGAACATCAAACTTCTCCACCTCTGACTTTCTAACCACCTCCCCCTCCGCTTCGCTTGGCTGTCCCTCCACGTGTAGAGTGTTGCCCGTGGGCTGCCCAGCCTGAGTGGGCTGGGGGCTGGGAATGGGAGGGTCCACAGGCCTCTCAGGTTTTCCAGAGGAGGTGGATTTCGGTTTGGGTTCAGCCCTGTGTGGGCGCCATGGAGACTGGTAACGACCCTCTGTCTTTTGCTCCGGTGACTTCTCTGCGTCTGTCTCCCCAGGAGTCGGAGATCAGTGAACACGTGAAGCAGCTACAGCTCTCAGACTCCGCTGCTTCTGACCCCAGGTCTTTCCTGGGCTTGGTGAGTCTCAGTCTGAGATGGGGGTGCGGGGGTGCGGTGGGCAGCAGAGTAGTGATAAAGAGCACGGCTATGCGAGTTACTGTGGTTAAATAACTTGCCGAGCATCTCACAGCTTGTAAGTGGGGAAGTTAGGACTCAAACTTGGGTCCTGTATAACTCTGTTTCCTCAGCTCGCCCTACCAAGGATAACACTACCTACTTTTTAGGTTTCTTGTGAGAAGAAAGTGGGGTAAAGCATATATACATCATTAGCATATGACTATTAAACAAGCATAGCTGTTATTACTACTGCTCCTTGAACTGCCTGTGAGATCATATGAGATCATGGCTCTGGGCTCTTAACAAGAGCATTGTATGAGTGTAAGAGAGTCGAGGCTGTGTGTGTGTGTGTTTATGGGATCACTGAACTGTGGCAAGGAAGGACCAGTCTTCAGGCTCTGACCAAGAAGTGTGTTGTGGTGTGGTCATTTCCAAAGTGAAGACTGCTCTGGAATGCCAGCATCCATGGTGTCTTTGTTCCAGCCCTTCCACCTTCCACAGAGCTTCCCAAATCCTGGCTTCACTTGCCGGGTTTGTATCTAAGGGGAGTAGTCTGGGGTGCTTTTTGGCAGAGCATTTCTTCCAGAAACCACACTCCATCTGTTTGGAGGAGGCAGATCAAAGGGAAGGGATTAGTGGGAGAGGGTCAGGGATGAGCAGTAGTGATACGAGGGGGTGCAGAGGAATTAGGAGGCTGTGTGCTCAAGCCCCTTGCCGAGCCATGGGCTTAAGGAGCCAGATGGCAGCTGCATTGAGTGGAGTAGAACTCACGCTGAAAGGAAAATGTCATCCACACAGAAAACCCACAAGCCAGGAAGGGGAGGCAAAGTCACTATTGGCAGAAACCATCATGAAGAGTCACCGTGCCACAGAGCTCTCTGAAGCAAGGGCCCTGGCCCTTCTCAGGGAGTCGCCCTGTGGAGAAGTGTGTCCGTCAGCATTTTTCTTCTTTATGGGAGTGGGTGGAGGAAGCCATGGCCAGCAGGACCAGACCTTGGCTGGGCATCGCGCCATTCATCAGGGCTGATGACAGAACTGTCCCTGTTAGCGTGCTGTCAGATAGCAATCCATCACCTAGCCCAGTGGGGCTCCTGGGTTCAGAGGGGGAGGTGTCCTGGCTCTGTGGCAGCCAGAGGGCAGTGGGGAGCTGGCACCTGCGTGGGCCCTTGCTGCCCGTCCTAAAGAGAAGCCAGTGGAGAAAGTGGTGCTGATTCATCCCCATTGTCCAGAGGGGCACCTGTATGGGAAGGGGAAACCAGCTGGGAGGAGCCTGGCAAGCCCTGTTTCCTACCCGCCCACAGATCTTCTGGGCACTTAGGCCTCCTGTTGGGCACCAGCAGGGAGAGACAGCTGGAAAGTGACATGCTTTGCAGCACATGTCAGGCAAAGAGCTTGGGCTCTGGAGTCGGCCCAGGACACAT
The DNA here is from genome assembly GCF_019320065.1 of Cervus canadensis. NCBI lineage: Eukaryota > Metazoa > Chordata > Mammalia > Artiodactyla > Cervidae > Cervus > Cervus canadensis. The sequence goes on from NC_057396.1 coordinate 25,096,905, forward strand.
CTGACCCCCAGCCCTGCTGCTTAACAGATGCGTGACCTTGGGCAAGTTACATGGGCTCTCAAACAGCTTCCTACTCTGTGAGATAAAAATAAGAGGACAGTCTCATAGGGTTACTTTCTTCCCCTGTAATTTGAGTATGAAAAATTTCAACCGTATGGAAAAATTAAAAGAATTTTATAGTGAATATCTACATACTCACCCCCTAGAGTCTGCAGTGAGCAGTATACCATAGTTGCTTTACCACATATCTTTCCATCTAGTTGCAGTTATTTTGAAGAAAAGCGAAAGTGTTAGTCACTCCGCCATGTCCTACTCTTTGCGACTCCATGGACTGTAGCCCCCCCAGGCTCCTCTGTCTATAAGATTCTCCAGACAAGAATGCTGGAGTGGGTTGTCATTTTCTACTCCAGGGGATCTTCCTGACCCACAGATTGAACCCGGGTCTCCTGCATTGCAGGCAGACTCTTTACTGTCTGAGCCACCAGGGAAGCCCAGTGTTATTTTAAAGATGAGATTAATGAGTAGGTATTGGAATGCTTGGCACAGTGTCTGGCACATAGTAGGCGTCTTTCTGGAAGGTGGGAGTGGAGGAGAGGCCCTGATCTCTGGTGGGCACTGACCAAGATTGGGGGAGAGCTGACCTCCCCGTCTCCACCATCTCCAGGACTTCGGTTTCCGCAGCCAGATCTCAGAGCGCCTGCTGGATGTGGATGTGCACTCCTCTGTCCTGGGTGGAGCCCGCTGGGAGGTAAGTCTCTCTGGGGCTGGGCTGGGGCCTCATTTTTGCTGATAATCAAGAGCTGAGGCCTGCCTATCCCAGGGTGCATTTCTGGGAGTTCTCTCGCTTCTGATTCATCAAGGCAAGGCCCTGACTGTGCCTGTGATGGAGCTTCCAACGTTCGTGCTCTGTTGCTGCTGTGAATTAAGGGCATTCCCTGGCCCCTGTTCTCCCTGTTTTTGTCTCTTCATCCATTCATTTAGCTCCTGAGGGCCAACCATTTATGCCTGTGCAAAAAAGCACTGTGCAGCTTGTGGATTTCAGGGCACTTCCTCACCTGGCCCATTCAACCTCTGCTCCCACATCCTCAGCCCACTTGCCGTGCCCTGGCTGTGCCCACCACTCGCCATTCCCCTGGGCCACACCGTCCACTGCTTCACCACCCTGCCTGCCGGCCGCCTCCCCTTGTGCCCTGAGAGCTCCTTCTTGGTCTTGGAGGCCCACCTCTGACGTCACCTCCTCCGTGCCGGATGGATTGGTCCTCCCCTCTGCTTCCCTTAGCGCTGCTGCTTTTCTTTTCCGGTTCTCTGTCTCCTTGGCCAGATGTAAGCTCTGGGCAGGCATGGGTGTCATTGAACCCAGAGTAGGGGATAAAGGAGCTTGAAGCCAAGGTCATTTTTTCATTTTCTCTTTTAGTATTGAAGGATGGTTTAATATTATGAATCTTCTAACTATATTTCATGATATCTGTGAATCAGAGGGTAAAACCTGATCACTTCGAGATCAAAAGGTATTTGATAAAAATTTAATATTGATTTCTAAAAATAATAGCATTAAGGAAGCCATTTATTTAACATGATTAAAATGATTTTTTTCTCAAAACAAGCATCAATATCATGGTGAAACACTAGCAAATATTTGCAAACAAAACTGACAAGGGATTAATCTCTAAAATATACAAACAGCTCATGTAGCTCAATAACCAAAAAATCAAACAACCCAATCCAAAAATGGGCAGACCTAAACAGACATTTCTTCAAAGAAGACAGACAAAAAAACAAACAAACAAACAAACAAACATTACCACTTATTTTAAATAAATACCAATTTTGAAACAAAAAAACGTTACCACTTATTTTAAATAAACACCAATTTTGAAACAAAAAGACAGATGGTCAACAAATACATTAAAAGGTACTCGGTATCATTAATTATTAGAGAAATGCAAATCAAAACTACAATGAGGTATCCCTTTAGACCAGCTGGAATGGCCATCCTTTAAAAAAAATCTGTAAAAAATAAATGCCAAGATCTTTTTGCCTCCTCTGAGGGATTATTGAGAGGAGAGTGGTTCTGACGTGTGGTCTCTGCAGGTTTGAGGGGGCGTTTCCTTTGGGTAAAACAAGGTATTTAATGTGAATCAAGCCTGGGAGCCCTTCTTGAAGCCAGTCCTGAGTCAGGGTAGAGTTGTGAGTCCGGTTGATTGGAGCCTGACATGTTCCTCTCAGCTCTGGCTGATAAGCCTTCCTGGGCCACTGCTTAGCCACTGGGTCCCTGCTGGACACTGGATCTCTCCCCCTTACTGCCTGCCCACCGTTTGCAGCACTGGAGGTCTGTAAAGGCACAGACAAGGCCAGGTGGTGTTCGTCAGGAAGGGTTTGGAGCAGGTGATTGGTGAGGTACCTTTGGCAGCAGGTAAGTGGGAAAGTTACCGAGTTGGCCAGGCAAGGTGATTTTCCACTGCTCTGACTCCAAAATCTGGCCAATATTAGAATCCTTAAGTGAAAGAAAGCGAAAGTCACTCAGTCGTGTCCGACTCTTTGAGACCCCATGGACTATACAGTCCATGGAATTCTCCAGGCCGGAATACTGGAGTGGGTAGCCTTTCCCTTCTCCAGGAGATCTTTCCGGGATCGAACCTAGGTCTCCCACATTGCAAGCGGATTCTTTACTAGCCGAGCACAAGGGAAGCCCTTGGGGGGCTTTTAAAAAGACAGATTTCCTTGGGGGTTTTTTTTAAAAGAGTGGACCACCAGGGAAGTCCCTGTGATTTACTTAAGTGAAGACTGAATCGTGAACAAAAACAAAACCCCAGAGCTGAGTTTAGGTTGGGGAACGGGTGTCTTGAGCAGTCTTAGGCCAGAGGCTTTAGAACGGGCATGCGTTTCCTCGTTCTGAAGAGTGCCCATGTGCCTGATGGCCTTGCCTGGTTCCTTTGACTCCCTTTCTGGGGCAGAAAGTTCTAGGGAGCAAGTAAAACTCTGCTCAAAGGGCCTCTGTGTGGGTACTTGCCCAAGGTGTGCCCTTTTCTTTGGCTCAGGGCTGACTGAGTTTCTAGCAGAAAGGTGAATCAGGAAGGAAACAGACATTGTCTGCAGCTCATCCTTGCTGATTCTCAGCCCCCCAATATTTATTATGATCACTGCACCTTGTTACCCATCTTATATTTTAGTTTGTGAAATAGATTGGCCTGTGGGAGGGGAGCTCTCTGCTGAGCATGGTGTGATCTGTAGGGAAGACAAGTTGCAAGTTGAGTCCTGGAAGGGGAGGAGGCGGGGCGGGAGAAGGACGCCCGCCCTGCCATTGTCTGCGGGCTCTGCCCGGCTGATGCGATCAGGAATGGCAGTGCTGGCAGGGAGCCCTTCTGCTGCGGGCACCGGGAGGCACTCCCAGGCAGCGTTTCTATTTTTAATGTAATTTGGGGGGAGCTGGCTTTTAGTTCAGACCCTGCCCTTCCTCACCCATCCAGATGGCAGAGTCGGCCACAGCTGCTGGGGCTCAGGCTGCCAGTGGAGAGACGTGGGGGGCTGCGGGCACGGGGCTGGGGACACGGAGGTGTGCCAGCGCGGCCGGAACCCCGCCGGGGAAGATGGAGTGGGCTGTCTCCAGCCCCACCTCTCCTGTTAACCCTTGTGTGCCGGAACAGACGGGGCCCCTGTGAGTGTGACAGAAGGAGTGCAGGTCCTAGGATGGGGACTGGCACTGGCGAAGCTGGGTTTCTTTTGTCCCCCCCACCCCCCCGCCCGCCGGGCTGGGGGAGAGGAGGAGGAGTGTGGGGAGAGGAGGAGGAGTGTGAGGAGAGCTCATGTTTGTAGCATGCCTTTTTTGGGCCGGAGTCGGGCTTTAAAGTATATGATCTCATTTAATCCCCACTAAAAGCCCTGTACCCTGTGGTTCACTATCTCATTTAAAAAAAAAAAATTATTTATTTATCTTTGGCTGTGCTGGGTCTTCACTGCTGCGTGGGCTTTTCTCTCGTTGTGGCAAGAGGGGCCCCTCTCTAGCCGTAGCGCGTGGGCTTCTCATTGCGGTGACTGGTGACTTCTCTTGTTGAATGTAGCACAGGCTCTAGGGCGCGGGGGCTTCAGTAGTTGCGACTCCTGGGCCCTAGAGCACAGTCTTTTTTTTTTTTAGAGCATAGTCTTAATAGTTGTGGCGCACAGGGTTAGTTGCTGTGGGCGTGTAGGATCTTCCGCCTTCAGGGACGGAACCTGTGTCTCCTGCACTGGCAGACGAGTTCTTTACCGCTGAGCCACCCGACCTGGGGATTGAACCTGTGTCTCCTGCGTCTCCTCCATTGCAGGCGAATTCTTTACCATGGAGCCACCGGGAAAGCCCAAGGGAAGCCCTGCGATCCCATTTTGTAGTGGAGGAGGTGCTGGAACTAAGGGTTAAGTCCAGGCTGACTGCACTGCTATACCCCTGTCACCTCACCCCTTCAGAAAATTGGTGAATGTATTAAGAATAGTCCTTTTCACCAGCTTGCTAACTTTGCCCAGACACCCAAACTTTAAAATGAGGTTTGGGCCTGACTCTCTTTGTTTCTTCTTTGCACTGTCTGGCAGGTATAATTCCTTATTAGGAAGGGGGTGTCATTGTCTACTGATGGCACCTGGGTGTCGGGGGATCTCAGAATGGTGCAAAGGAGCGCTCCGTCTTCCTCCCTTCCGGTTGCCCTCACGGTGCCCTTCTCATCTGGAGTATAGCTGTCTCTCGTTTCACCACGTCTCCATCTCTCCAGGAGATTTCCACTTTGATGCACTTTGTCTGCCGTCCCCAATCCTGCTCACTGAATTTCAGCATTCCCGATGATCAGTGGCTCTGGCGGTCGGGGGCCTGTGGATTTGGGGTGTTCACGGACGTCTCTGCTTTCTCTCTGCAGCTGGCAGTGAATGTTTCCACCTGCAGGAGGCAGGATTTTCTTTTTCTTGTGTGTCCTCCTTCAGCCTGTGGCTTCTGACTCTGCCTGCAGTGGCTGTGGTATCTGACTCATCCTCCCCAGGGCAGCAAGGCCGGCTCTGGGAACAGCTGTGAGCCTGGGGGCTTAGCCAGAGCCGCAGGGGCTTCGTTGTACAGTAGACAGGCCTTCTCTTCTGCATCCCAAGTGGTCCTCTCCCACCAAGAGCTACTTCTCAGTGCCTCCTCCTGGCATGGGCGTCAACTGGAGGATTAAAGAACCCGATGCAGACCCCCTACCCCAGTGTACATTTTCCACTGCTGCTTGTCTGCAGGCCCAGAAGTTTGGAAGAGAAGACAAGGATGCCAGCCAGTCCAGCCAAGAGGAGCTGCAGAGCAAGCAGTCCGGAGTCTCAGAGAGGTACGGTGTGTGGGAGGCGGCCCTTGGGGACTTTGGGATGGCGTGGACTTGGGGCCAGAATTCCTGCCTTTGGCCTACATGCCTCAGTGTGCGCCAGTGATGAACTCACTGGATGGCCTTGCAGAGTTTGTGCGTGTGCGTGCGCACGAGTGTGTGTGTGTGTGCGCACATGCACAGGCAAACCAAGACAGAAGTGGGAGGTACTGCTGCAGTGTTTGGTGGGACTTTGTGGCCATAGCACCATTGTGGGGCCAGGGCTCTGTCCTCTTCACCCAATTGGATGCAACCTCGTGTGTCCCTGGTCATGGGTCAGGGCTGGATAGTCTGCTAGAGGTCTGGGGGACCAGGCTAGAGGATCGGTGCTGCAGCTCAGGGCTCTGAGCCAGGCCTAGCCACATCAGAAATGGCTGCAGCTGTGTGTGTGTGTATGCGAGAGAGAGATTGAGAGACAGGGGCTTCCAGCTTCTCAGGCCTGGGCCCACGAAAGAGAAGGGTTGCCACCCTGGCAGGGGAAGGGGGTGGTCATTCTACTTTTTGAAACTTGAAAAGCTATCAGCATTTTTACTTCTTCAAAGCTTCAGCTTCATGTATTTTCTATAGAGTGACCATTTGAGCCTGGCTTCTATTTTTCTCCCTCTTTTCTGCTCAATTCTTCCATCACTCCCCCCACTCCCAGACCCCAGGGATGGTGGGGATAGATACACCCGTGTATGCCCAGATGTCACTCCTGGGCCATGCAAATGCAGCCTCCGGACCTGGGAGGGCTGAGTCCAGTCCAGGCAAAGGGCGAGCTCAGTAGGGAGCTTGTCCGTCTTGCTTTTCTAGCTGTGTTGCCCTCCATGGGCTCTCCATGGAGGTGGGGCCAGGACTGGGGTCCAGCCTGGAGGCGGCATGGACCTGGGTCCACATACTCCACTCTACAGTTCTCCTGCTGCTGTCCGAGTGGAGGCCCTGACTCTGCTCTCTGCTCAGGTTATCTCCCCCTCTTCTGCCTGAGGAGCGGCTCCAGAGTCTCCTTCACAGCCAGGCCACCGACGAAGGGCCTCCGCAGGCCCCAGAGGGGCAGCCTGAGCGGAAGGAGGCAGCAAAGCCTGAGGAGGGCTCTCTGGGCAGTCCCCCACCCTCTGTTTCCCTGCAGAGGTAAGGGCCGGCCAGAAGCCTCCCAGGGTTGGGGGGCAGTGGGTCTGGAGAGGTGGGGAGAGCAGGGGGCGGGTTTGCAGCCTAAGCAGCAGCAACGGAGGTTTCTGGTTAGTGCTTCATAAAAACTGAGGAGGGAGGAAATTTGCCTCTTCCTAGTCTGCAGTCTACAGCTACAATCGGGGTGCACAGACTGGTTAGGGGAACTTAGAAACTCCGACACAAGGAAGTATCTCTTCTAACCCAGCCACCCCCTGCCAGGGGTGGGGCAGAGTCTGCTGTCACCCAGGCTGGGCGGTTCCTGCTGCGGGGCGACCACGTCTCCTGGTCCCCACCTGCCAGCCCCCTTCTTCCCCATGATCATCCCACCGCTAGTCATTCAGCAAGCCCCGGGGGTGGACGGAGCCCTGCTAGTGCTGGGCCCCAGGTCAAGGAGGTGCGGTGCCCTGGGCTTCCCCCAGGACGAGAAAGACGCTGGCCTTAGAGCTCACTCAGCTGGAATGAGTCACTGTGGAGGCAGAGCAGCAGCACCCACGGAGCCCCTGCTGCGTGGGGCAGTGGGCAGCGGAGCTGAGGCCTGGGGCCTGAGACCGCACATCTTGCTGGGGCTGCCTCTTCCCTTGGCCCCAAGTGGGATACACCTGGGAGCCTGTCACCTTCCGCTGGTTTTAACACAGTTCCTTCCTTGTTGCTGTCAAGGGATGCTCCCAAGCCCACCTGCTGCCCACGAGAGGGGCGAGGAACGGCGTCCCCAGGCCGAGGGGCCAGGCCCTGGGCAGGAAGAGCCCGAGGAGAAGGTGGCGGTCAGCCCCACCCTGCCAGGCTCTCCAGAGGTGTAAGGGCCAGTTTCCATGTCTGTCCCTGTCCTCCATTGTGTGGATTGCTTTAGTGCCCATCGTGTCTTGGGTGGTGGGGAGAGGGTGCTCTGGCCCTGGCTCAAGGAGTGGAGTGGGGGGAAAGTGAGTGTACCCTTGGTTCTGTGTGCAGCCTTGACCCCTAAGCAGCCCTCAGGGCTCCCCTCGTCAGCCCCTAGGGTATGAGGCTGGAAGCGAGGGGGCAGAGTACCTGCTGGGTCATTAGCAGAAACCTGGTCAACCACGTTGTCCACTCTATCAAGCAATGTTTTCCTTTAAAAAATTATTGTGGTATTTATGTACCTGGTTGTATGTACACGTGAATTGTACAAGTCAATGAATGTTTATATACATGTGGACCATATCACAGGCTTCCCTGGTAGCTCAAGACAGTAAAGAATCTGCCTACAATGCAGGAGACCTGGGTTCGACCCCTGGGTTGGACAGATCTCCTGGGGAAGGGAATGGCTACCCACTCCAGTATCCTTGCCTGTAGAATTCCATGGACAGAGGAGCCTGGTGGACTGCAGTCCATGGGTCGCAAAGAGTCGGACCTGACTGAGTGACTAACACTTTTTACACACCGTGTCACAACCTCCCAGATCTTTTAGAACATTTCTGTCCCTCCTGTAAGCTTCCTCGGGCTCCTCTCCTTTCAGTCCATCCACCCCAGATCATTACTCTTCTGGCTTCTGTCCCATAGATTCATTTTTCCTGTTCCCCGACTTCATTTGAATGGAATTATCCAGTACACAATGTAGATCTTTTGTGCCTGGGTTCACAGCTCACCTACTCTGTTGCACTTCTAAAACTTAGAAACCTTTTAGCTCTTCTCCCCCTCTCTCGCCCCTTTTACAGATGAGGAAACTGAGGTTCAGAGGGGCAAAGGGATTTGCCCAAGGTCATATTGCTAGTCGATTGCAGAATTAGATCTAGATTCTAGTCTCTGGAGCCGTTGACTTCTGTCTCTTGGTCTGCAGTCACTGTGTCTTTTCCCTGCGTGGTGTCAGGGTTTCAGGGTGATACAGTTTTTCCTGCCTGTGAGCTGAGCAGTACTAAAGGATTAAGAGTCCTCAGGATTGGGGCTGACTGTTGAGCAGAGACAGGTTCATGCACTGATTACTCACAGTAAGTGTCGCCGAGGGCTGGCGGGACCGAGAATGCACATTCTCCTGTAGAGCTCTGTAGTGCTGAAGGAGTGATGTAGGGAAGAGCTGGCCCCCTTTTCAGGTGGTGATCCAGCCCATCCAGCGCTGGTGACAGCCCTGCCCCTGGGGAATGACATGGCTTTCCCTGGTCTTCTTGGTGTCTGTGGACAGCCAGATCAGGTTGCTTATGATGAGGACAGGAGGTGAGCGGGCTTCAGAAACAGGACCCTCTGGGTGGAGGTCAGGGGTCAGAGGGCGTTTTCACAGGGCTTCTGGGAGAGAAGTTGGGCGGTGAGGCTCCTCCCGGCCACCCGGGCTGACAAGTCCTCTTCCCTGTGTTTCTCCTCCCATCCCTGCGAGGCTGTCCCTGCTGGGCCTCCCTCCCCTTGACCCCACAGGTTCAGTTTACACGGTGCTCTTAGGAGATGTCTTCTGCTCCTTTCCTGGAGTCTTCTCAGGCTCTAGAACTTCCTTGCTATTGACCTTTACAGCTGGCTTCAGAATGGATTTGTTCTCTGGGTTTCGTGGGGGAGTGACGCTGTGCCTCATTTGTATCCATGGAATTATAATTTGCAGAGGTGACTGAGTGACAACACAGAGGGGCCGATGCCACTGAAAGAAGAATTTATTCCTTGTGTTTCCAGAGGGCATGCCCTGCCAGCCGGGGCCACGTGGGGAAGGACCAGAGTTGGTCAGGAGGGGAAAGAAGCGAGAAGGAATTGCATGACCCGGAGCTCTTATTGGGGTTTTCTTGGGAAGCAGTGGGTGAGGCGGGGTGAGTACTCGAGCGATTGTAGCGGGGGAAGTTTGAATAATTTTGGATGGGTTTGGGCTCTGGGCATGGTCTCTGGTTGCCTGGGGCCTGGCCCTGGGTGATCTGGGGCATGGGAAATAGATTAAGAGACGGTAGGGGTGGGTTTGCTTAGGAAAGACATATTCCCTTTGCTGTCTATAAAGATTGCCTGGTCCAAGGAGGGGCACCCTCTCCTTGACCAGCCAACTTCTTCAGATATTGTAACACTGTAAAATACAGAGAATAAAAAGCATGATTAGGAGAGTCTGTCACCGGCATGGATGTTGTCAAGAAGAATCAGGAGGGGTTAGGAGCACAGGGAGGTCAGAGTGCAGGCGGGGCCAGCAAGCAGCCACTGCTGTGTGTGCTTTATGGCTGGAAGGCCCGGGTCTGGGAAATAAGCATATCCTTCCTTCTGTCTTCCCAGCATCCTTCATGAGGTGTTTGTAGAGAGAGAAGGCAAATGCATTAAAACCCCTGGGCTGGAGAAAGAGACTCGCAGACTTAGAGAATGAACTTATGGTTGCGGGGAAGGGATAGCTAAGAGAGCTTGGGATGGACAGGTACATGCTGCTGTATTTACAATGGATAACCAACAAGGACCAACAAGTTTCATGTATAGCACATGAAACTGCTCAGTGTTATATGGCAGCCTGGATGGGAGGGGAGTTTAGGGGAGTATGGCTGAGTCCTTTGACTCTCCACCTGAAACTGTCACAGCACTGTTAATTGATTATACCGCAATATAAAATGGGCTTCCCTTGTGGCTCAGATGGTGAAGAATCTGCCTGCAATGCAGGAGACCCGGGTTTAATCCCTAGGTCAGGAAGATCCCCTGGAGAAGGGAATATTCTCCAGTATTCTTGCCTGGAGAATAGAAGAACCTGGTCGGCGCAGTCTATGGGGTTGCAAAGAGTTGGACACAACTGAGGGACTAACTAACACTTCAGTATAAAATAAAAAGTTAAAAAACAAACAAAAACCACTGGGTTGAAAATGAGTGGAGACAGAATCCCTGATAGCGATCCGAGTTTTAGTGGTGGCACGGCCGCGTCAGGACCCTGGGTACCACAGCCCTCCACCCTCTCCTCCCTCCCTGCCCGTCCCTCCTCGCTTTCCCTCGTATGTCTCAGAGTAACTCGGCCGGCAGCCTGAAACGACGTTCTGCTGAGCCTCCTCTTGGCCACTCGCTGTTGGAAACTGGGTCTCACTGATGGTGATACTTGGGGAGTGGCCTAGAAATCGGACCTGCCTCTTCCCCTGGAGGCTTTGACTCCCCAGGCGTGTCATAGATCTTTCAGGCTCACTGTTGACTGCATTGGACCTAAGCTGGGAGTTTGGGATACTCAGTCTTGAAAACAGGGACACAGCGAAGAGGCCCACTGGAAAAGCAGCCCCGATCTGCCTGCATGCCAGGCGTGCAGGCAGGCTCACCGATGCGTGCAGCCTGGGTGCACGCGGTCACGCCGGCTGGTGCTCTGTCTCTTCGCAGCATCTGTCCCTAGGGCTCCACATAGCTCCGCAGCCCGCAGGGAAGGGAGACATTAAAAGGTACTATCTCAGGGAAAAAAAGATGTTTTCAGCTCAGGTTGGAAATGAGTTAGAGGGTTGATGAGGCGGAGAGCTGCGGCGGGGTTGGGGGGAGGCTCTTCCCAGGGCGGGATTCTCAGAGGAGGTGGCGGCTACATCTTACATCTGCCTCAGTCTGGGCTGCGTCAGGGGACTGAGAGGAAGCGGGAATTGGAAGGAGGGAGACGGGCTTGGGAGCAGAAGGGAGCTGAAGACAGAGCTCAGGACCATTTCTGGTCTGAGTCACGATTTTAGGAAGGATCTCAATTTTTCAGAGACTTTTGTGTGTTTCTTCTGTCTCTGGCCTCAAGGGGGCTGGAAGGGAATTCCAGAGCCCTCGTTTCCTTCTGCTGTGCTAGTCTGATCCCACCCACCGCCTTCCATCTGCTGCAGAGCAGGGGCTGAGGGCAGAGGGGCTTCTGCATCCCCAGCAGGCTGCTTCCCTTCTCGGACCCTGTCCCCACCCCTCCTTGATTCAGACCCCTCCTGCATGCTGCTGTGGTCCACTTGGCCATGGTGCCAGGCCCTGCCACAGGCTGATCATCGCGGGAGAAGGTGGCGCTTGCGTGGCCAGACCAATTTCTAATGTAAGCTTTAAGGACCTGGGACTGCACATGCATCCTTGCCTTTAGGAAAGCCACTCTGGGAGGCAAAATACTTTATCCCACTTATGTTTCCATTGCTTAAGATGTTCTTGGGGTTTCTCTTTGGCTGTTTCCTTCAAGAGCCAAAATATGCGCAACAGAACAAGCTTCATGACTTTGTAGACATCTCTTTAACCAATCCCATTGTTCCTTATCTAACCACCTGCCTTTTGCATCCCAGTCAGAATTCCTTTTACCCATTTTCACACGGTGAATTCACTCTAAGCAGATGAAGTTGTGGCACTGTTGAGGAGATATGGAGCCTGGCATTTCGGATGTGCCTCTGCTACTCTCTCTGGCTTAGGGAAGGGTCTCCTGCCTGGCTCTCTTGGCATTGTGGAAAGAGGTTGGGCATTCCTGGTCCTCCATGGACTATTCTGGGCCTCAGGGCTAGGAGACATGCTGCTGCTGCTTCTGCTGGCTCATAAGCATTGACCGCTGTTCAGTTTTGAGAGTCAGGGAGCAGCCTCTGGGGACTTCCCAAACTGCTGGCATGAGCCTCAAGTAACAGGGAGAGCACTGGTAGGAGACGGAACCAGGGCCATGAACCCACTCGGGAGGAGCCCATGAGGGACAGAAGTTTGCCCTCTTCTCCTGCCACCAGCTCCTGAGCCATGTCTCAGGGTGTTCACTCCGGCCACAACCTACCCAGTCCCCTGAGAGCCTCCTATGCGTCATCCCACTCCTTAGGCACTTAGGCCCTCCCTCACATAGCCACAGTAGAGCTTATCATATAGAATAGGGGTCTCCAACCTCCAGGATCTAATGTCTGATGACCTGAGGTGGAGCTGATACGGTAATAATAGAAATAAAGTGCACAGTAAATGTAATGCACGTGAATCATCCCCAAACCACCCCCCAACCCCTGATTTGTGGAAAAATTGTCTTGCATTAAACCAGTTCCAGCAAGGTTGGCCAGAAAGGTTGGGGGCCGCTGCTCTGGAACAGATGCTGCCCTTGTGTTCGAGAGGGTAGCCTTGCTGCTCGCCCTCAGGCAACCTGACATGCACGTAGGACTCCTGACCGGGGGCCCTCTGTTAGGGCTCCATGTGGGCTGTTCAGTATCTGTATAAACCCTGGTGCCAGAAGGTGGGTGAACAGTAAACCGAGTGAAACGCTGCTCCCGCCCTTGGCAGGCGATCTGCAGAGCCCGTGGCTCCCCGGGAGCAGCTCTCAGAGGCCGCGCTGGAGGCCACGGAAGAGGCGGTGGCCCGAGAGCTCGCGCACGAGCAGACACGGCTCCTGGAGTCCAAGCGAGAGAAGATGCAGCGGCTGCGGGAGAAGCTGTGGCGAGAGGAGGAGGCGGAGGCCCTGCAGCTTCACCAGCAGAAAGAGAGGGCGCTCAGGTACTGCCGCCCCCTGGCCCAGACACGGGGATGCCTGGGCCCCTCCAGGACGACTCCTCCCTGGCCCAGGAGGAGGGGTGGGCTCCCTGGCCAAGACCCGTGCCTTTCCTTTTCTTGGGAAGGGACTTGAGAGGCATGATAGTAATGGGGATGGCTGGTATGTTTTGAGAGATTACTCTGATCCATGTGCTTTATGTCTGCTAACGCGTTCAGTCCTTGGAACGGCCCTTATGAGGTGTTGTCATCGTCTATTTTGTAGAATTTATAATATAGATGAAGAAGCTGAAGCACAGGAAGGTTAAGTAGCTTGTCCAAGGTATGGAGCCTCATAAGCAGCAGAGCCTGGATTAACAGTCCAGGTGGTTTGTCTCCAGGGCCTGTTTCGTTGTTTTTTTTTTTTTTTTAAACACCATTCTTTGTTTTTTTATTTTGGCTGCACCATGCAGCATGGAGGAGTTTAGTTCCCTGACCAGGGATTGAACCTGTGCCCACTGCAGTGGGAGCTCGGAGTCTTAGCCACTGGACTGCCAGGGAAGTCCCCTGTTTTTGTTTTTGAATAATTTTTATGTATTTTATTTTTGGCTGCACTGGGTTGTCATCATTTTGCACGGGCTTTCTCTAGTTGCGGTGAGTGGGGGCTGCTCTCTTATTGCAGTGGAGCGCAGGGCCTAGGGCACGTAGGCTTCAGTGGTTGTGGTTCCCAGGCTCTAGGGCACGGGCTCAGTAGTTAAGGCGCATGGCTCAGTTGCTCCTTGATGTGTGGAATCTTCCCGGATCAGGGATTGAACCCGTGTCCCCTGCATTGGCAGCTGGATTCTTGCTCACTGTGCCCCCAGGGAAGTCCCAGAGCCTGTTTTCTGAATGACTATGACGTCCTCTCTCCTGGGAGTCGGGGCCCTGTGGGGACCCAGTGAGATTGGTAGGGACCATGTGATAGGGTGTGAGGTGCTCTTGCCCAGGACCCAGAAGTTTCTGTTTGGGTTCCTACTCTTTGAATAGCTGACTGGCAGGCCCTCGACAAATGCAGCACGTAAGCTTAGGCTGGGCCTGTGTGTGTAGGATTGTGTGTTTCTGTGCTGGAGTTCTGGTTTTTATAGGAAAAGGCAGTTGAGGGCTGGCATGATGGCTCCACAATGAAGTGTCACCGGGTGTCCTTTAATCCCTCTGTCATCGTTAGTGCTGACTTTTACTCTCAGGCGCTCTTTATAGTCCAGTGTAGCTGCTGGATCTCCAGCCATCGTATCTGTGTTCCAGGCAGGAAGTATAGGGGCCCCTTCTAGCTCATTCAGTCCCTTCGAAGGCACTTTCATGGAAACTTTACCCAATAATTTCTGTTTATATCTCACTGGCCACTCCTGCTTGCAAAGGGTGCAAAGTTGACTGGGGAATGTAGTCCTCTAGCTGGTCTCTGGGCCTGAGAATAAAATTAGGGTTCTCTTAGTAAAGAATAGTGGGAGAATGGATATTGAGAGGGTCATAAACCATCTTTGTCACAGTCCCAGGATGAGGAAAGTGCTACGAAAAGATGTTAATATGTTTCACTTACTTGGCAGTTAAGCTAAAGGCTGAATCTTGTCCTCTTGGACAGAAGATCCCAAAGTGCTGTAGACTTACTATTTTTATATCATACATGGCAAAGACTGTATAAAATATTTATGCTTAATTTAGAGAAACTAACAGAAAACCAGCACCCAACTGCCCGGAGGCTTGGGGACAGTCTCTCTCATTAGCCTAACACAGGCTCTGCTGACCAGGGTCCATCCTGTGTCACCCCTCCTGGGTCCCCCTGCCAGAGAGCACCCCAAAGTATAGATGGTCCCAGGCATCCTCCTCTTCTAGCCACCTGGAACTTGGGGAGGGGGCCTCCCAAATAGAGTGCAACTCAGCTTACCTTGAGAGGCAGTGCCTAGGAAGAAATACTTGTGGTATCTACCTACCAGGCTCCTCTCTCTCCCTGGCCACCCTGGGCTGTGCTGACTGCTTTCTGTCCCTTCCCGAACTCCCCAACTTAAGAGGGGCCTCCCAGAGCCCTCCTAAATTGTAGTGAAAACCAGCCTGTTGAAAAGTATCTGACTCAGGGCCTAAAACATGATAGTTGCTCAGTAAAAGCTGACTCTTGGTTATATTTTCAGTTGAAATCAGTACAGTGTTGGTGATCTTGACTAAGTGATTTCTCTGTGGGCAGTGCCTTGCCTGGCTTTCTTCAAAGTAGTTTGTCATGAGAACCCTGTTTCTATTTACACATGAGCCTTTCTGAGGGGTAGGGTCTCCTCTCTCCTGGGAAATTACCACTTGGTGGAAATTTCTGGAAACCACAGTGGACCTTGTAGCAAATATTTCTTGAATGAGAATGCAGGCAGGCAGGCTGACGCTTCGTTTCTTAAGTTATGAAACAGACTGAGTTTAGTTGTAAGATGAAGAGAGGAGAGTGTTGTAAAATGCAGGACTTAACTGCTGAAGACCTTCCATTCTGTGGTGATATGTGTAAAATTTAGCCTTGGGACAAAGACAAAGGGTTTCTGGGGAATCTAGCAGGAAGAATCTTTAAATTTTCTATCATTACGGAAGAGAGCAGTGGTGTTGATAGTCGAGAATAGAGAATGATCCGGTCTTTTCTGGCTCTGGAATTCACTGCAGAAGCTTTTCCGAGAGATTGTCTTCTGAATCATGTTTTTCTCAGGCTTGAACTCCCTGAGTGTGCAGCACCGGTCACATGACAGCCCCTGGTCACGTGCAGGCTGCGCGAGGGTTGTCTGGTTGGGATGAGATGGTCACCATCTCGTTGGTCTGTGAATAAGGGACCCCTCACAGATAATCAGAACTTGCTTGTAGTTTGGGCCTGGGTGATACTGCCCAAATTCAGCCAGCCCTCATGGAGTCCCTACTTCCATTTCTGTTACTGTGCTTGGCACTTGGGAGACAGCAGATTTTAAGACAAGATTCCTTCTCTTGAGACACTCCCACACCTGTAAGGAAAACACACATACAAAGGCTGAATTATGGTGTGATGTTATGCATGGCACAGAGCGGCATGGATAAGAAAGGTCCCCATATAAAGTGTGATGGGAGCTGAAAGAGGATTGGTGAACTTGGAGAGAGTTGGAAAGGCTTCGAGAGGAGGGCGATGGGTGTTGAACAAGGAACACGGGTTTGTCAGGTAGGAAAGGGGATTCTCAATGAGAGAACTGGCTTGAACAAAGGCCAGGAGGCAGGGAGGAGTGTGGTGGGGTTTGGAGGTGCTGGCTCATGTGATGTGGCCAGAGCTAGGTTGGGGTCAGACTGGATCCAAGCTTGAGTAAATGCCTCCCACCTGGAGGCAGAGGAGAACCTTTGGCAGAAATGCTATTCTGGGATCACAGAGCCTGTAATCTGCTTCCTGTGGCAAAGGGCAGGTAGAGTTCGTAGCCCCTCTCGCCCTGGGAGGTATTAAAGGCAGTAGGAGCCAGAGGCTGAGGTTAGGTTTGTTCTTAAGATGTAGGAAGCTTCACAAGCAGGCTCTAGGTTTTTGGAGACTGAGAGCCAGGGGTTAGGTGTAGAAGGGGGAAGGCCTTGTGGTCCCACCAGCAAACTTGCCTTTGCTTTGCAGTTCCCTGAAGGAGCAGCTGCAGAGAGCCACCGAGGAGGAGGAGACCCAGATGAGAGAGCAGGAGAGCCAGAGGCTGTCCCGGCTCCGCGCCCAGGTGCAGTCCAGCTCGGAGGCTGATGAGGACCAAATCAGGTGAGTGCGGGCTGTCGGCAGCCCGGCCTCCCCGGAGGCTCTCCCCTCTCTGCACCCACACCCCTGCAACGTAAGTGCCCAGACCCACCCCCACCTCCTTTTCTGCCCAGGGCTGAGCAAGAGGCTTCCCTGCAGAGGCTGCGAGAAGAGCTGGAGTCTCTGCAGAAGGCCGAGAGGGCCAGCTTGGAAGAGAGGAGCAGGCAGATGCTGGAGCAGCTCAGGGAAGAGATGGAGGCTTCGGAGAAGAGAGAGCAGGCTGCCCTGAACGCGGAGAAGGAGAGGGCCTTGCAGCAGCTGAGGGAGCAGCTGGAAGGGGAGAGGAAAGAAGTGAGTGCCCCCGTCCACCCCTGTGTGTCCCTGGGGAGGGGCTGGGTGCTGAGGAAGAACAAGAGCCAGCCTTGGTGCCCAGGGGAGCCAGTAGTGCGGGGGTCTGTGAAAAGGGGCACGGAGATGTTGGGCTGGCCGTCTGGGCCCATGTGGAGCCCACTCGTCTCAGAGCAGATGCTGCCCTGGTCTCCACGGCGGACAGAGGGCACAGTGGGATCCAGAGGCCCCCCTCCAGGGCCTGCTGGGAGTTGTCAGCAGCAGAGAAGAAGTTTGAAGGGAAAGGACCCGGGGGTTTGGAAAGACTCCATGACTGAAAGATCTGAAACCAGACCAGAGGTCTTAGGACGAAGGTGCAGCGTCCCCGTCCTCGTCCCTGAGGGGCAGCTGTGATGACCTCTCATCTCTCCTTCCCACCCCTGCCTCAGAGCAGAGGCCAGCTCACTCAGGGGGGTTTGTTCTCCTTTGTCCTCACTCCCTGTCCCTCCCATCCAGTGGTCTGTCTCTAGGTAAGAGGCTGAAGTAGGTAGTAGGTCAAGTGGAACTGGTGTTTTATTTTGGTTCTGGGTGGAGTGTCAGTTCCCAGACCAAGGGAACCTATGGAGGAGGTCACTGTGCTGCCCGTGCTCAGGGAGACGGTACTGAGCCTCCAGGCCTCCTGGCCCTTATTCACAGGCAGGAGTGTGGCCTGGGTACTGTGGTTTGGCCCAGAGGCCCGAGGGTGGAAGGGCCATGACCAAGCCTCACTGAAAGGTTCCCTCCACTCTGGCCTCCATGTCCCCATTTGCTTGCAGACTTGAGGGGCAGCTGTTTTGGAGGAATACAGACGTGCCTGCAGTTGCCCTCAGCCCCTTAGCTCAGGGGGCACTGGGGATGGTCTTCCTGGCTTTTGCTCGGCCCAAGGTCAGAGCCTGGCCAGCCTGCCCTGGTCCTCACGGGCCCTGTGTTGCACCCCAGGCAGTGGCAGCACTGGAGAGGAAGCACAGAGAGGAGCTGGAGCGGCTCTCCTCCTCGTTGGAGGCGAAGCATCGGGAGGTGAGGGGCGGCGGCCCTGCCTGCCGGGCAGAGCTTGGCATGCTGGTCCCTGGGCTCTGAGCCTTCACAGCTGGGCTGGTCAGCAGAAGAACTCACCCCGACACCGTCCCTGCCACTGGCCTCCCTCTCCTGCAGCCCTGGGGGCTGGGTCCCTGGGAAGCGAGTCACCCGCGGCCACTCTGTAGGGCCCTCTGAGGATCACACTGCCTGGTGTGGGCGCCTCCTCAGGTGGTCTCCAGCCTCCAGAAGAAGATGGAGGAAGCTCACCAGAGAGAGGAGGCCCAGCTGCAGGAGAGCCTTGGGTGGGCAGAGCAGCGAGCCCATCACAAAGTGTACCAGGTGCTGGAGTACGAGCAGGAGGTGAGTGCCGGTCTGCTCCTTTCGCTCTGCAGGCCCGTTGTCGTGGACCGCCAGCTGAGCCGTTCTGGCCTGAGGGTCTTTGCTTTGCTTTGGACGGCTCAGCTGGGGCTCTGTTTTTATGCCTTAGTTCCCTGGAGGCCAAGTCCTTCTCCACCCTGTGCCCTGTACGTGAGTGGAGTGGGAGGGGGTGCTGGGTGTGGCCGTGTGTGTATGTGGGGACATTGGGGGAGGTGGGCATGTGTCGCACACATGTGTGAGTCCTTCAAGTGCTTCAGTCCCCGGGTGCTGCTCCAGCCTCAGTCTTGCATGTCGCATCCCTGCCTCCTGCCCGGCAGCTCAGCGGCCTCCTGAGAGAGAAGCGCCAGGAGGTGGAGCGGGAGCACGAGCGGAAGATGGACAGGATGAAGGAGGAGCACCAGCAGGTGGTAGCCGAGGCCAGGCAGCAGTACGAGGCTGAGGTGACTTGGCCACATCCCCTGGTGCACGTGTGTGTGTGTATGTGTGTGCGCGTGTGCACACACACACAAACCCATACCCACCCACCCACGCCTCGGGGTCCTTCCCAGATGTCCTGAGGGCCTTGGAAGGGGTTAGGGGTGGTGGGAAGCATTCTTTACTTGCCCCCGGCAGTGGTGAAATCCGGTTTTGCCTTTGTACTAAAGCCTCCCTGCCATCAGGCTGCACTTTGCTCTCCTGTTAATAACAGCCGTGGTGTATTGAGCTTATATGATGTGCCAGCTGCATCCTGAGCTCTTTGCCCGTTAACCTCATTTAGTCTTCACAATACCCTCAGGCGGGGGTGTCCATGCTACCACCGGTCTCTCCATTTTAAAAACAGGAAACTGAGACTTGAGCATAAGCAACTCCCCTAAGCCTCCCTGGCTGAGAAGGAGAGGAGCTAGGATTAAAGCCAAGACTGTCTGACTCCAGAGCCTTCTGATGCGGTTGGTTTAACCGCCAACCCCATGCCTCCAGGCCTAATAGAAATTCCAGGACTGTAGGAAATAGATTGGCAAGGGAAGGGAAGTAGGGAAGTTGCTCAGTTGTGTCCGACTCTTTGCGACCCCATGGACTGTAGCCTACCATGCTCCTCTGTCCATGGGATTTTTCAGGCAGGAGTACTGGAGTGGGTTGCCATCTCCTTCTCCAGGGGATCTTCCCGACCCAGGGATCGAATCCAGGTCTCCCGCATTGTAGGCAGACGCTTTTCCCATCTGAGCCACCAATATTTAGATATTACCTGCCCTTCTTCAGCCTCTGGCTTGGAGGGGAAAGTACATGACTAAGTGGACCCACGCTGGTGTGCTCACATTGGGGTGAACAACAGGGAGGGCTGGTGGCTGACTTTAGCCCAGAGCTGGGTGGGCTTCTGTCCCTATTTTCTAGGCTACGCCTCCAGAAACTCGAACCAGTATCCCAGACTCTGCACCAGGGCAGAAATAGCAGCCCAGAGGAAAATGTAGTTGACTCCTTTCCTAAACCAATTCTGCCCTTGTTGAAGAATAGTGACATTTTAGTCAAGACCCCTTCCCTTAAGGAAGGAAGGCTGTGTGTGTTGGGGGTGGTAAGAGAGGCAGGGGTCCACACCAGGGATTTTTCAGGACATCTGTCCAGTGTTGTTTCGGCAGCAGCAGAGGGGGTGCAGGGTTTCTGGGGGTGAGACCACATGGTCCCGGGCCCTCTCTCTCCAAGAGTCGGCCTCAGAGGCCTGGTGGGATCCCTGATCTTACTGACCTGAGGTGGCAGGGCAGGGGGTAGGGGACGGCTCTGGTCGAAGGGTTGGGAGGGGCCGCCGTGGTTTCCCGCCGATGGCCCCACCCTCCGTCAGGAGAGGAAGCAGCGGGCTGAGCTCCTCCGGCACCTGACGGGAGAGCTGGAGCGCCTGCGCAGGGCCCACGAGCGAGAGCTGGAGTCGGCGAGACAGGAGCAGGACCGGCAGCTGGAGGACCTGCGGCGGCGGCACCGGGAGCAGGTGGGCCGCTGGACTGACGGTCGCTTGGGGCCCGCCCTCCCCGACCCCTCTACCCGGGCAGAAGAGTGCTGGGGGCCCGGCACTGCCACCGCGGCGGGGTGGAGCCTAACGGCTTCAGGGGTGGGGAGGTCTCTCGCTGCCCATCCCCAAGCTGGGGCATCCTTGCTCTTTTGCTTCCTGGGCCAGGGAGCATCCCCAGGACTAGAAGTGGAGGTCAGTGCACCACGGGCCTTGGGGTTGGTGTCTTTGCTTCTGCTCCCCTTCCCCCCCCCCCCCCAAATAAGTAAGGGGTGATGCTCTGCTGGGGGAGCCCAGCCCAGCTTGGAGCACGTGGTGTGGGGCACAGGGTCGTGAACTCCTCCAGGCCCTCAGCTCAGGCCTGGGCGCTGGCTGCACTCCCGTTTCTCTCTCCACCTACATTCCGTGCAGGAAAAGAAGCTCCAAGATTTAGAGGCAGAACTTGAAACCAGAACCAAGGATATCAAGGCCCGATTGGCTCAGCTGGATGTCCAGGTGCGGGAGTAGGGGCAGAGGACAGGCTCTCAGGTACCCTTGACCTGGAAGTCAGCTCCCCCAGGAGAGGCCCAGAGTCGGCCAGATGGCCAGACCTTCTGTGCCCCGCAGGAGGAGGCGGCCCGGAAAGAGAAGCAACAGCTCCTCAACGTGCAGAGGCAGGTCGCGCTGGAGAGCGAGGTGCGTCTGCCTCTCCTCCTGTCCTCCCTCATTGCACTTCCTTCCTTCCCTAGCCCCTTCATTCCCCTGGTCTATCCGGGGAATTGGATTCCAAACTCTGGTGGCTAGCATCCCACAGATTGCCTCTCTGGTGGCTAGCATCCCACAGATTGCCTCTCTGGTGGCTAGCATCCCACAGATTGCCTCTCTGTGCGGGATTAGCCTGGCAACCGGGGGGTGGGGGTGGGGGGCACGGAGGGGGCGGGGCCACGAAGGGGCAGGGCCTGTATCTGACGTGTGCCGGGTCCAGCCTCTCGCCCAGTGCTTCCCCGGTGTCTGCTGCTGTCTGTTCTGTGCCTCCGCCGTCGACAGCGTCCCGCGTCTCCAGGTCCTTCTGTCTTTCCTTCTGCCCCCAGGAAGCCACAGCCACCCATCAGCACCTGGAGGAGGCCAAGAAGGAGCACACCCACCTGCTGGAGTCAAACCGGAAGCTCCGAAGAAGCCTCGAGGAGCTTCAGGCCCGCAAGTTGGAGCTGGAGTCCCAGGTGGAGCTGCTGCAGGCCCAGAGTCAGAGGCTGCAGAAGCATGTCAGGTGGTCTGAACCCCTGCGCCCCGCCACCCCTGCGCCTCCCGCCTGCCCTCTGACCTCTGCTGCTCGGGAGCTGTGTCTCCTCGTGGTCCAGTTGGCAAGCGGAGGTGGAGCCAAGCGGAGTGGCTGAGATTTGTAGGGACTTGGAGAGGGGGTTGGGGGGGTGGATTAAGAGGCTGTGACTAGCCGGGGTCCCCTAGTTCTACTGTCCCTGCCCCAGCCCTGCCTCAGCATCTTTAGCAGGATTGAAAGAATGGAGATGGCTCTGTCCCTTCCCCGCTAGGAGTCCTGAAAGGTGCTGCCAGGTCTGCTTCAGCATGTGACCCTGCCTCACCAACTCTTCCCCCCCGCCCCCCCCACCCCAATCTCCCATCACAGCGACCTGGAGGTCAAAGTTCAGAAGCAACAGGACTTGTTGAAAGAGCTGGAGATAAAGGATAGTAATGCTTCCCCACATTTGGAGCCTGATCTCCACCTCGAGGACCTGAGGAGATCCCCCCAGACGGTGAGCTTCTCTTGGAAGGGTCAGGGTTGCTGGAATAGGGCAGGGCTTCACGGGGGGCGGGGCTCTAGGAGGGGTTGAGGTCCAGGAGGGATGGGGCTCCAGCAGGGGAAAGTGGGTAGGAGAGGGGCTCCAGGAAGGGTCCTGACTATTCTGCCTAGGATTTTAGTCTCCTATTCTTATCATTCCTAGCCCTACTTCTCCATCAGTCAAATTAAATCTGTAAGTGACTGGTGCTCAGTGGCTGGCAGAACCATTGTCTGGGCCACTAGGAGGGACTTCGGAGTCCATTGAGCCTGTAGTTATCTGATGTTGTTACATTCAGTGGGCGTTTTCTACTGCGTGTGTCTTCAGTTCAGTTCAGTTGCTCAGTTGCGTGTCTTACACCCAGACTAAAGAGGTATCCTTCTCTCTCTTCCCAGAGCAAGGAGACTGCCTTATCCTTGGACAGGTGCGTTCCAATAACCTGTCCTGCTTTGGGTTGAGGATCCAGGAATAGTTGAGTGAGGACATGCCTCAGGGGTGGGGACTGATGTGGGCCCATGGTCTCCAGTGGGGCTTGGTTCAAGGATAGGGGCTGGGGCACTGAGGAGTCTTCTGTGACAACCCAGGAAGGTGCCCAGGGTGATCACTGACACAGCATGCTAGCATGCACTGACCCTTGCTTGAGGGTCAGGCTGATAGGAGAGTCTGGCCATCTCAGGAGGCCTCAGGCTTGGTCCCTGTCTGGGTCAGGGTGGGAGGACTGAAGCGCTCATCCTGTGTGCCGCACACTGTGGGTATCAAGCAGCGGCATCCCCATGCTCTCCTAGCCCTGTGGTCTGTGCTCAGGCTAGACATCTGCTGGGGCAGTGCTCGTGACCCACAGTAGGAGTTCACAGAGCGTGTGTCCCCACTCCACCCCCTGCCCTGTCCTCTTGCAGTGCTCGGCACTACGTCTCTGCTGAGGGGGTGGCTCTCCGCAACGCCAAAGACTTCCTGGTGCGACAGTCGCGCTCCATGCGGAGGCGGCAGACAGCTCTGAAGGCTGCCCAACAGCACTGGCGCCAGAAGGCGGCCAAAGACCTACCAGGCACCACGGCCCTGGAGGAGGTCAGGAGCCCCGGTGGGACTCAGCCACGTGGGGGAGGCCGGGGGCAGGAAGCCGGCCCTCCCTTTGGGCTCCCCTTGAGGTAGGAGCCAGGGTCACTGGACAAGTCTAGGGAGACCAGACGGGAGATGGAGGTTATGGATGACCACAAGGATGGAAGCTCCTTACACTCACCTGGCAGTGTAGAATGCTTTCTCTACTAGGAAGTGACTTGGGCCTCACAGAACCAGAGACAATGTACAGGGTTGTAGTGGTGTTCCCATTTTCTAGAAGTTCCACATTGCTTGGCCATTCTATCACACTCAAGACTTTACTCATAAGTGAAAATCTTTTGAGCACACTCAGCATAAGCCTGAGTTCCCCGTTTTCCTTCTCTGAGACCCTAATTTGTAATGAAAAGGAGACGACTTCATGGTTATTATTAGTGGAATCACACATCTTTTTGCCATGTGAGGATCTTGGCAGAAGATTGTCTGGTCCCTTAGAGTTCCGATGGTGCTCAGAGCTGGTGAGGGATTGTGGGCCCTGTGGCCCCTAAGTCTGACTGGGGAGCAGCAGAGGGTCAGAGGTCAGTTCTTATGGAGGGGTAGCCTTCCAGGGGCATCTGCATTCCACCCCCAGGGCCTGGAATTGCTCTGCTGAATCTCTGCTGTTGAGGATGGGGGTAGTAATGGTAGAACAGTGATGATAATAATAACCATTTGTTTAATAGTAACTGTTTTGAGAATTTATTAGGTGTGGGCATAGTGGAGGGTGCATAGCATACGTTATCTCATCTAATCTTCAAGACCCTATGAAAAGTTTTTTTTTTGTTTTTAATGAACATCCAGAGTTCAGGAATTTGTTTAAACTCACCCAGATGACCCAGCCAACAAACAGCAGAGCAGGGACTCCTGCATGTGCCCGTGTGGTTAGTCACCGTCTTTCTCCTCCCCTTCCTCCCTGGCTGCAGGAGACCAGGCATCTGGATGAGACGAAGTTGGCCATGCGGAAAGGCCATGACCTGCTGAAGGAGGAGGAGAAGCTCCATCAGCTGGAGTCCTGTCTCCGGGAAGAGGTGCAGCCCAGCCTGGCCCCAGCCTCCCTCTTCTGTTCCTGGGATTCGGTGGGGGTTCTTGGGTCCCATGTCAAGGCAGCTTAGGCCCAGGATTGGCAGTAGGCTTGGGGCTTCTGAAAGTGGCCGTGGCTTCAACTTTGACTGTCGAGCACATTTAGGGGTTTGGGTATCTGTGCCGAGACATCCTGAGCAGACTTGGATCCTTTTGCTGAAGGTTCTCAGGAGAGGACTGGCCCTGCCCTGGTGCCCGAGGAGAGGTGTGCCTTGAGGGCCAGGAATAGAGGCTCCTCGGTTTCACTCCCTTCCCTGGGCCTTGTAGGCTTTCCTCTGGATGCCTGAGATGGGGACACAGCAGAAGCTGGAAAGACACCATGGGGAGTGTTTACTGGGGTGACTCTGGTGACCTTACTGCCTGTATCTCCAGTGTCCGAGTTCTCTCAGCCTCACCTGCAGGGCAGCCTGTGCCTCTCCCAGAACTTGGGACCTAAGTCCTCAGCTGTCACGAGGGCAGAAAAACAGGGCAGGTGCCATCCTCATCTGCTGCGTCTTCCCACCAGGCTTCAGATGAGGACACTTTGAGAGGACCCCCCCCAAAGAAGGTGGTGACCTTTGACCTCAGCGACCTGGAAGATGGGAGCAGTGACAGTTCCGACTCCTGTCCTCTGCCTCGCCGTGAGTTGGTGGGGGGGAGGACTGGGATGTCCACGGGGACCAGAGATGCAGCCCCTCCCCACAGCCCTGCAAGAGGGCCCTCCCTGCCATGCTGGTCTGGAGCAAGTGGTCAGCAAATGACCTGGCAGGAGTGAGCTGGCTGGGTGTGCGGGGCTCAGAGGCTCAGGGGAGGCCTTTTGAGTGCACAGGGGACTTGCAGCGAGAAAAGCATCCCTCTTGGCCTTTCCCTCCCCTGCTGTTGCCTGGGAGTCTCTTCTCCCTCTGCCGCTCTGACCTGCACAGGGGCAGAGGGCCTCTTCCCGGAGACGCTCTGGAACACTGAAGCCGTGAGGCTTTTGTTGAGAGGAACAGGGAAGCGGGTAGGGATGTGGGCCAGTAGGGTGCAGTACCAGCCAGGCCGTTCTCCACCCTCCGCCTCTTCCCTTTTCAGGCAACCTGACCCCGAGCCCCACCGTCCCCAACAAGATCCACTATCTGAGCAGCTCCCTGCAGAGTATCAGCAGCCAGCTCAATGGGGTGCTCGGCGTCCTGGGCAGCCTCAACACCCAGCCGCCACCGCTCTTCACCTCCATGCCTGTGCCGCCCCCCATCCAGGCCTCCAGGAGTGCCCCAGCTCCCTCCCACCCCTCCCAGGCCCGGGGCTCAGCCTCGTCCCTGGCTCAGTCCACGTCTGCCCCATGGACCTGGGACCCGGGGCTGGGCCCCAGGCTCTCTTCCTCTGTGGCTCAGACCGTGGACGACTTCCTGGTGGAAAAGTGGCGCAAGTACTTTCCAAGTAAGCCTCCCTCTGGGCTGTGTGCGGTTCTGGCTCCACCTCCCCACCTCCCTCCTCTGCCTGCCCCTTGCCCCCAGCTTTGGCAGGGCCCCCGGACACTGAGGGTCCCTGGGAGGACCTTGCTGCTTGCCCTGTGGCTGGAGGCCCTCTGGGTCAAGGACGGGTTACCTGATGGGGCCTTGATGATGGATTCTAGAGCTCAGCTGAACCTAAGGAGGTCATTTGTCAGAGTTGTGGTCGCTGCCATCTTGTGTGTTATATATTATGGGCCAGGCATTTTATGTATGGTTTTTCATTGAGTCCTTATAATAATCCTCTGAGGTTATTCCACAATATTTATCCCCATTTTACAGGTGAGGAAACAGACTCAGAGGTTAAGTAATATCCTACAGGGGACCCAGGGAGTGAGCAATTGACCCCGTGTCTGTGACTTCGGGGTTTGTAGCCCTTTGGCTGTATGTGGCTTCCTCTGGTCTCATGGCCCTGCTGAGGAATGTGAAAATCCATAAAAACAGTTATTTGAAGGAAAAGGTTCTACGTTCCTGTCGTGACCCAAACGGAAAAGTAATTTCAGTTTTAGAAATAAGTAGGACAGTTCCTGGGTACCATCGGTCTCTCACCTCCAACCTCAGAAGCTTTTCCGCTTTTTGGTTTGGGGCACTGCCTTTGCAGCTTCTGGGTGGGGGGAGGCGAGAGGGGGCTGGCTTGGCTAAACTGCTGCTCCTTTCTGAATGCCTCCCTCACACTTTGCCAGCTGGCATCCCGTTCCTCAGCAGTGGCCCTGCCCCCTTGGAAAACAGGCTGGGCTATGTGTCTGCCAGGTAAGCCTCCCTGTGGGCTCAGGGTGGGGCCCTGCCGCTCAGCTGCAGCTCCCAGGGCAGGTGGGACCTGGTAAAGGGACAGAAGGCCCTGTCACGTCACCCAGACATTAGGCAGGTCCCCCAGGCCACGAAGCCGCTGAGGTCCCAGCGGGGCCAGGATGGCCTTACCTGAGCCAGCCCCATGAGGAAGCTCCCTGGTGGCACCCTGGGGAGAAATAGGATCTGGCCGTGGAGTGAGGCCTTCGTCTCTGCCCTGAGCTCTTTGCTGCGCACGGCTCCCTTCTTCCCCCAGACCTGCTGAGCAACATCTGGAGGGAGGGGGAGCTCCCTCTAGGGGAGACAGATGGGCAATTATTGAAACCTGTTATTAATTTCCCCTTCATCTTATTCCTTGCCAAATGTACCCCCCTTGATGTGTCCCCTGCAGGCCCCCAACCATAAGCACAGCCCCTCTTACCCTTTGGCCAGCTTGGGAGCTAATGCTGGGACGGTATTTGAGTTGATAGAGAGGAAAGTGTTTGCTGATGAGATTGGCTGGGCACAGGCCGACGTGGGAGCCTTGAAGTCAGGCGCATTCACCCAGGGTGGGGGCTCCACCCTCTTCCCTTTTGGAAACAGATGCTCCTCACCCCAGAGGGGCATTCTTGCCAGGCTCCTGCCTCCTTTCCCCTCCCTGCAGTGAGCAGCTCCGCCTCCTGCAGCGTCCCTATTCCCGAGTCCCCGAGGTGGGCGTCTCCAACTCCCGGGACACGATCGCGGCTAACCAAAAGTGGCTAGAGCATTACAAGAACCACCCCAAGTTGTATCCTTTTAGCTGCCTCCCAAACCCTGATCCCTTCCTGCTCTAACTGCCAGTGCAGGTGGGCCCTAGGGGGGTGGGGTGGGGGTCCCAGGAGGGTCCCGTCTGGCCCGTGACTGCTCCCCAGCCGTGCTCAGCTGACTGCAGAGTTCTCCTTCATCTAGTGGCCAGACCTCTCTTCTCCTCGGTGCCCAAGCCAGCGGCTGGTTCCAGCTTCCTGCAGCTGGACCTGGATGAGAGCAACAGACTGAAGACCTATCACTACTGAGGCGCTGAGCCGGGAGGGGGGTGGGGGGCGCAGCCTGGCCTCTCGCACCCAGACCGTGTGCCCTACTTGCTGCCTGCACTTTACTCCCTCTGATAAAGCATTCTCCCGGCCTCCCCTCTGTGCTGCTTGCCTCACTTGGAACTTAGAGGAACCACGGGGGACCAGGGGAAACGGATGGTGTGACCAGGAACAGTAAGCCACCCCTAGACTGTAACAGCTCAGGCCGCCCTGTGTGACTTCTGCGTGAACCTGGCGACACTGACGTGGGGCAGCGCCTTCAGGAGACAGAGGTGGCGCTGGTGGAGCTCCTACTTCAGAGGCCAGGGGACTCCCTGGGAGTGGAAACAGTCTCTTGGACCCGTGGGGCCCGCTTGGAGCTCCCAGGGTCACATGTGTGGTCCCTCACTCCCCAGAACAAAGTCCCCCCGGCATGTTTGTACTCTGGGACCAGGGCCCGCCTCTCTAATACCTCAGCCCTGTAGAGATCAAGCTTTTTTTTTTTTTTTAAACCGTCCCCTTTCCTGAGCACTCTGTCTCACCTTTTGACTTATCTCAGGATTGGACCCAGAGCCCTGTGGGTGGTGGCTGGACACTGGCCCCAGAAGTCTTGCCACCGGTCTTCCTTCTGCTCGTCCTGGGCTTTCCTCAGGGGCACTTCCTCCCCCCCCACCCTGGGGCTCCTCCCCAGAGCACCCCAGCTACATTCTCAGGTATCAAGCACCCAGCTTCCAGGAAGCCAGTGAGCCATAGAAAGAGACCAGGAGGGCTTACCTTGGTTTCGTCTTCCTGGATCACCTCGGGTATATATGTGTGTTGTTTCCATCTGTCTTTTCCGCCTGTGCCACCCCTGCCGCCCCTTCTCAGAGCCTGGGGACTTGTTCTGAAGGAGGTGAGGTGCTGGGCCCATGCCTGCCGTCTGGCACAGCACCCTGCCACCCTTCCCATGTCAGCGGGCCCCTTGAGGGGACATGCTGGGGTGTTCAACATCTGCCCCATCGTTTAAATGCCCCCCTTTTTCTCATCTTGAAAGCTGTGGGGGTTCCTCTCCAATGCCTAGAAACCACCTCTCCACCATCCCACCCCTCGTTTCTTTCTATAAGGAACTAAGATGCCATTGGCTTGTTTACCTGCAGGTCCTTTTTCGGCATCAGTCTGCCACATAGGATGTCCATTTTGTTCATTCTGTGTGCTTTGGGAATAGCTCATGTGCTGCAACCAACTTTGGTGACAATCCTGTGTTTTCTACATCAATTAAATCTCTGCAGGTCCATTTGCTACACAGTCGCTGCGTGAATGTGTCTTCTTCTTTTTGAAGGCCTTTGCTTCCTTCTGCTTAAGCATAAAGGGAAGGAAATGAATAGTCACAGAACAGCTAGGGCTCTCCTGGTGGCTCAGTGATAAAGAATCTGCCTGCCAGTGCAGGAGACACAGGTTGGATCCCTGGTCTAGGAAGATCCCATGTGCTGCGGAGCGGCTAAGCCTGTGAACCACAACTGCAACTACCGAGCCTGTGCTCTAGAGCCCATGCTCTGCATCAAGAGAAGTCACTGCAATGAGAAGCCCATGCGTTGCAACTGGAGAAAGCCCACGTGCAGCAACAAAGACCCAGCAAAGACACTCATAGAATATTTTTCAAAAAGAATACCTCAGTATCGAATCTAATTACACACCTGTGATATAGTTTCAGCTCCATTTCTGTGAGTGAGAAAATCAGGGCTCAGAGGTCTTTTAAATGCCTGAAGCTCCCTACAAGCATGGAGCCTCACACCTCATGTGTGTGTCCTCAGAGCACCCTGTCCCCCTGGAGCAGTGCTGTTCTCCCTCATCACCCCCCAGCTCCACCTACCAGCTGGAGACTCACCATGCCATTTCCCAGGGGCTACTCGACCCTGTCTCTTCACACAGACAGAGGTGAGCTCCCTGAAGTTCTAAGCTGGCAAAGTCACCTGGCTTTTTTTCCTGCTCCAGTGGTGTGAATAGCCTGTGTGGTCTTAGATTTATAGCAACAAAATTGCCAGAAGAACCAGCCGAGAAGGTTGCATTTCATGGACTTGCAAAAGAAAACCAACCTAAAAGACAAGACAGACAAAGGTACCTAGCCTTTTGAGTCTGAGCTGCTCTGCGGATGGGAGGGAGGAGGGTACTGAGAGCAGCCTACAGATGACTTGGCTCAGCCCACTCACAGCGGAGGAGGGGGCCCAGAGAGAGTCCGGGAGAGGCCGAAGGCACAGTCGGTGCAGCAGAGGTGAGACCAGACCTGAGCAGTCCTGACTGGGGCTTCAGGAAAGAGTATTTTTAAAAAGATACTTATTTTGAACAGGCTCTGCATTCACATGGCGTCATATTTAACTAGTACAAAAGTCAGTTCATCCATAGGCCATCTTGAAGTTAACAAATATACCAATTCTTTCTGGAGATTTTATGCAAATACAAACAAACAAACAAACAAACAAAACTGTTCTGACTCACTTTTACAGGTGGGATAAGGGCCATTCCTGCTGTGGGGATCAGACAGTTTCCCAGAGCTCTTCTGTGATATGTTTATTTCCTCTTTTTCTTAAGGGAGACGCATTGGGCATGATTATAGCCCCTCTACCATGGAAGCTTCCACACAGAATAGCTGTTTGGGGAGTGGGGAAATAATCCTGGCCTTTGGACACCTGGTTTACTTTTCGTTCTGACATTTACAAGCTCTGTGACCTGAACAGGTCCTTTCTGGGCCCGTGTCTTTCCTGGTCAAGAGCTTGAAACCCGAATCCACAGTCCAGGGATGAAGCAGGGTGAATGTCTCAGATTTGGTGACTGAGAGGTCTGCCCTGGGTGGGGAGCTGCCTCATCCAGTGGCCTAACACAGGGCTGGGGTGGGGAGGGGTGCTGGCAGCTGTTGTCGCCTGTCCCTCCAGCAGCTTGTTTGGGGAAGGCAGGGAAGTGATAGTTAAAAAAAAACGGAGCACCCGCCCCTCAGCAGTGTTGATGAGCTGGAACATCTCATTCCTCCTTTAGACCCGCGTCTCCAATCTTCCTCTCCTGCCTCC
This sequence comes from Cervus canadensis, assembly GCF_019320065.1. Lineage (NCBI taxonomy): Eukaryota > Metazoa > Chordata > Mammalia > Artiodactyla > Cervidae > Cervus > Cervus canadensis. Next base: position 25,127,400 of record NC_057396.1, read on the forward strand.
CTGATTGACTTTGCCACCTCCAGCAGGTACATACACAGAGGGCCCAGGGAAGGGCAGTGTAACGCCACTTTTCATTATGGAGGGGAGGTGCATCTGCTCTTGAGGGGTCCTGCTCAGGTTTAAATGCAGTGGAAGTGTGAATCAAAGGTTCCCACTTTATCCTCTCTGTGGCTTGATTCTCACATCTTTAAAATGGGGTTAATAGCAAAATCTAGCCAAACTGAACAACAACAAAACACTAAATAACCCAGTCGAAAAATGGGCAGAAGACCTAAATAGACATTTCTCCAAAGACAAACAGAGATGCTCATTATCACTAAGTATTAAGAGAAATGCAAACCAAATCTGCAATGAGGTACCACCTCACATCAGTCAGAATGGCCATCACTAAAAAGTCTACAAATAACAAATGCTGGAGGGGGTGTGGAGAAAAAGGAACGCTCCTACACTGTTGGTGGGAATGTAAACTGGTGCAGTCAGTATGGAAAACAGTACGGAGGTTCCTCAAAAAAACTAAGACTAGAGTTGCTGTATGATCCAGCAATCCCACTCCTGGGCGTATATCCAGACGAAACCGTAATTCAAAAAGATACACGCACCCGTATGTTCATAGCAGCACTGTTCACAATAGCCAAGACATGGAAACAACCTGAATATCCATAAACAGATGAATGGATAAAGAAGATGTGGCACATACATACAATGTAATCCTACTCAGCCATAAAAACAGTGGAATAATGCCATTTGCAGCAACATGAATAGATCTAGAGATTATCATACTAAATGGAGTAAGAGAAAGACAAATACCATATGATATCACTTATATGTGGAATCTAAAATATGACACAGATGAACTTATCTGAAACAGAAACAGACTCACAGATCTATAGAGAACAGATTTGTGGGATTGGGAGTTCGGGATTACAGATGCAAATGAGTATATATAGGATGGATAAATAGCAGGGTCCTACTATATAGCACAGGGAACTATATTCAATATTCTGTTTTAAACCATAACAGAAAAGAATTTGAGAAAGAAATATATAGCTCAGTCACTTTGCTGGATAGCAGAAATTAACATTGTAAATCAACTATTACAATTTAAAAATAAAAAGATTTAAAAATAGGAGTATCTAGCCCATAAAGTTGTTACAAGGATTAACGAAGTTAATCCATGTAAAGTTCTCAGAACAGTGTTCAACACATAGTAAGGGGAATGATGTCACCAAGATGGTGACATAAGGTATTCCTGACTTTCCCCCATTCGCAATAGCAACTATCAACTATTCATGGATAAGACACCACTGAGAGAATCCTAGAACCTGGGAGCAAGGCTGAAGCACCCTCTGTACCACAGAGACCCAGACATACTGCCTTAGAGGGGGGTAAGAGGGACAGCTGCACACGGACCACACTGCCCCTCCCCCAAGCTGGCACAGCCCCACACGGAGAGGTCTCTCCTGAGACTGCTTCCTCCAGAGGCAAAGAGCCTGGGGGTGACATCCAGCAGCCCCAGCATTGTGGGTCAGTTCACAGGAGCCCTTGCTGTGGTGTCACCCCACTGGGATCACAGGAGACTGCGAGGCTCAGCCACTGGGAATCTCATGGGGAAGGGGAGGGGCTTCCAGCACCGGGTCTTGGCAGACCAAATTTGTGCCTGCAGAGCCCAATTACAGTCCCAACATGTGGCTTTGCTCATCTGCAGAGCAAGTCAATGATGCCACATGGCCAGGGAACTTGGCAGAGTGCAGGTCTGCATGACTCAGGTCCTCAAATGAGGAGTTCGACCAGCCCCAGAGCCTGGTCAGCTCACTTCAAGGTGGAAGAATTGACTTATACAGTCCTACCAGCTGTGGCGTGCCTCTCAGCTTCTCCCAGCCAGAAAGCCTACTCAGGAAAAATCTGGGAGTTGTCTGAAGTGGGCCTCCCAGTCCCACCCAGGTGAGAGAACAGACATAGCCTTACCTGCTGCCAATTTGGTTTTTGGCCCATTAAGAGGAAGGGCTGCTTGAGAACACCTGAAAAGTGCTGTGTAATCCAGCAATGCTTGAGCCCAGAGGCAGGTGGGCAGAGCTGATCACCCCTAGAGAAAGGGCAGTAGCCCTGGTCAGGCCAGGGAACTTGGGGCACAGGTTGGCTTGAGTCAAGACCACAAGGAGCCTTACTGGCCTTGGAGCTGTCCTCCCAAGAACAGCTGGGCAGAGAAACTAATTCATAGCTCCACTTACTGCTAAATGCAGCCATTAGCCCACCTGACCAGGGAATCTTCTGAGAGAGAGGCTGCATATAGCCCATCCAACAGTCCTGCTTATAGTGTCACTTGGGCAGAGAGTATAGCCCATGGCTTTCCCTGTCTTTAGAGCAAAGCTGCTGGCCCTACCTGACGAGGATATCCAGTGCACAACTTTTGCCTGATCTGGGTTCCCAAACAAGGAGCCATGCAGGCCTTGGGTCCCATTCCTCTGTCCCATGAGGGCAAGGGAAACTAATCCATAGCCCCATCAACTGCTAAGTATAGTACCCAGCCCCACTGTGTAGGAAGCCTGACCAGAGGATTCAGGCAACCGCAGAGCCTATCCTACAGCCTCCTTTGGCTAGAGAACCATGCCAGCAGTCTTATCCAACTGTTCTTAGCCAGTGGCACCTCACTTCCAAACTTCAGAGCTTAAACAATTGCCTCAAACAGGAATAGATCCATTAGTAGGCCCCACCTGCCCAAGGACATTACCAACAGATATATCCAGAGCTAAACTGAGCTGACAGGTGAATTGTCTCTGCCAAAGCAAACCTACAAAGACTGGGAAAGCCTTACTCATGTGGGAAGATACCAACATAAATAATCAAGGATCATGAATAGTCAGATAAGTATGAGACCAAAGGAAACTAGTAAAGTTCTAAAAACTGACTTTAGAGAAATGGAGATCTATATTCTGTCAAAGAATTCAGAATAATGCTCTTAAAGGAGTTTAGTGAGCTACAAGAATACAAGATGACTAAATGGCATTAGGAAAACAATGCATGATCCCAACAAGTTCAGCAAAGAAATAGAAACCATCAAAAACAAAGGAATCCTAGAGCTGAAAAATATAATGGAAGAATTCAATATAGAGTTAAAAAAAAAAAAAAAGCAGACTCAGCATTCAGAAGAATCAGTAACCTGGAAGATAAGAAATTTGAAACTGTACAGTCAGAGAAGCAAAAAGAAAGGAAAAAGAAAGTGAAGAAAGCCTATGGAACTTATGGGACACATTAAAAAGAAACAATATTCACATTATGGGAATTCTGGAATGATAAAAAGAAATGGATAGAAGGTATATTTAAAGCAATAATGGCTGAAAACTTCCCAAACCTGGGGATAGAAATAGATATCCAGATCCAAGAGAACCTCAAATAGGTTGAACCTGAATAGGGCTGAAGTGAGACATATTATAATTAAATTGTCAAAAGTCAAAGAATTTTTAAAGCAGCAAGAGAAAAGTTATGTATAAGGGGAGACTGTTTGCAAATTTCTCAACATAATTTTTTTAGGTCAGAAAAGAATGAGATAACATATTTAAAATATTGAAAGAAAGAAAAAAAAAATTGTCAACCAAGAGTACTATCTTAGATGAAACTGTCCTTCAGAAATGGAGGGATAAAGACTTTCCTGAACAAACAAAAGCTAAGGGAATTCACCATTAGCCCTGCCCTATAAGAAAAGTTAAAAGGAATTCTTCGAGTGAAATAAAACTAGTTAGCATCATAAAAACTTACGGCAGTGTAAAACTTGCTAATAGTAAATATACAGTCAGATTCAGTAATAGTAGTATGTAATTCACAACTCTAGTTTAAAAGTTAGAAAACAAATGTAGTTAAAAATAACCATTTTAACAATATTCTTTTAGTTATACAATGTAGAAACATGTAAAATGTAACATCAATACTCTAAAATGTGAGGGGAAGAAGTAAAAGTGGCAAGCTTTGAAATTCTATTGAAGTTATCAGTTTAAAATAGTGTGTTACCACTGCTGTATTTAAAATAGATAACCAACAAGGACCTAATGTATAGCACAGGGAATGCGGCTCAATACACTTTAATAATCTAAATGGGAAAAGAATTTGAAAAATAAATACATGTATATGTATCACTGAATCACCTTGCTGTATACCTGAAATTAAAACATTGTTAATTATCTATACTTTAATATAAAAATTTAAAGAAATAGGGAATTACGATTTTAAGATATTTTATTTAAGCCTCATGGTAACCACAGGGAAAAACCTGTAGTAATTATACGCAAGAACGTGATAAACAAGTCAAAACATTTTGATACCACAAGACATCAAAACACACAAAAAGACAGCAGGATAAGAAACAATGAACAATAGACCTAGAAAATGAAATGGCAGCAGTCCTTATTTACCATCAATTACCTTAAATGTAAACAGATTAAACCCTTCAATTAGAAGACACAGAATGACTGAATGGGGAAAAAAAGGTCCAAAGAACTCTGCGCCTGAGAACACGGCGGCAGCCGCTTTCGCGGTCCCGCGGGGAATTCAGCTGCGGGTGTTCGCTGAGCGGCTGCTGCGAGGAGGGGTCCGGGAGCTCCTCCGGCCGCGACCTGTAGGGCGCACCCCCGGCTCGGAGCGCGACTTCAGCCTGTCTCTCAGTCGGGGCACGGTCATTGTAGAGAGCTGGTGGAAGGTGCCGCTAGCGGGAGAAGGCCGGAAGCGCCTGCACCGGCGACACCGCGTCTACAAGCTCGTGGAAGATACGAAACACCGGCCCAAAGGCAGCCTGGAGCTCATCCTCACCCAGTCTGCGGACAAACTTGGAGTCCGAGGTGACCTGGTCTCGGTGAAAAAAATCTGTGGGCCGTAATCAACTACTTCCTGAACGACTGACTGTATGCATCTCCTGAAAACAAGAAGCTGTTTGAAGAGGAGAAATTGCTGAGACAAGAAGGAAAACTAGACAAGATCCAGACCGAGGCAGGTGAGGCGACAGTGAAATTTCTGAGGAGTTGTCACCTGGAGGTAGGAATGAAGAACAAGGTCAAATGGGAGCTAAACCCTGAAATAGTTGCCCGCCACTTTCTCAGAAATCTTGGCGTTGTGGTTGCCCCACACGCATTAAAGTTGCCCGAAGAGCCCATCACCCAGAGGGGTGAGTACTGGTGCCAGGTGACGGTAACTGGACTTGACACTGTGAAGGTACCTATGTCCATGGTGAACTTTGAGAGGCCCAAAGTCAAAAGATGTAAGTACTGGTTAGCCCAGCAAGCTGCCAAGGGAATGATCTCCACCAGCTTCCAGAAGATCTGAACCTGTTCTCCCTCGAAAGCAGCGAAGAAGAAACAGAGGAACGGTGGAGCAAAGATGAACCAGTACTGTGATACTGCTCCTAGCTCTAGCCAAATAGGGAATTTTAGAGAGCGTATGGAGGCAGCAACAGCAGACCGGACTGTATGTATGTGTTGAATCATCCATATTTGCCATCTTTAACAGTTATCACTTTGGCCTTATTGGGGATGCCTGCTCCAGAAGTACAGGCTGTGGATTTGATAAGCTAAATGTTAATAGACCAAAAGAGTCTAGATCCTATTTAGCCTCTTCCTTCATTGGAATTCATTGCAATAAATGGTAGAGCTAGCTAGCTTATATTCTCATCATCCAAACTGAACATTGTATCTAAGAAAAAATAAAAAGCTTGTGTTCTTAAAAAAAAAAAAAAATCCAAAGATGTGCTGCCTTCAGGAGAATCATTTTAGCCTTAAAGCCATATAGACTAAGAGTAAAGGGATGGAAAAATGTTTCAAACAAATTGTAAGAACAACAGCAAAGCAGGGGTAACTATACTTACATCAGACAAAACAGACTTTAAAAGTGATAAAGAGACAAAATCATTATATAATGATCAGGGGGCCAATATATCAAGAAGATAAAGTAATTGTAAATATTTATGTGCCCAATGTTGGAGCACATAAACACATAAAGCAAAAGTTAAGAGCTAAAAGGAGAAATAAACAGCAATACAGTAATAATTGAGGTCTTTAATACCCCACTCTCAACAATGGATAGATCATCTAGACAGAGAATTAATAACAGTGAATTTGAATAAGACTAGACCAAGTGAACCTAACAAACATATATAGATGTTCTATTGGACAATAGAATATACATCCTTATCAAGTGCACATGAAAATTTTCTAGGATAGACCATGTATTAGGTCACAAAACAAGCCTCATAAAATTCATGAAGACTGAAATCATACCAAGTATCTTCACTGGTAACAATGGTATGAAACTAGAAATCAGTAAGAGGAGGAAAATGGAAAATTCACAAACATGGAAATTTGCCAACACTCGTATGAACAACTATGGATCAAAGAAGAAATTAAAAGGGAAATAAGAGTACCTTGAAACAAATGAAAATAGAAACACAATGTTTCAAAACTTATGCAATGCAACAAAAGCAATTCTAAGGAGAAAATTCATTAAAAAAAAAAAAAGTCCAAAGAAACAAGTTTATGCCATAATGAGCTTGAGGGGGGAAAATAAATTGAGCCCAAGGTTAGCAGAAGGAAGAATTAGTAAAGATTGTGTGTGTGTGTGTGTGTGTGTTCAGTTGCTCAGTTGTGTCCGACTTTTTGTGACCCCCATAGACTGCAGCCCACCAGACTCCTCTGTCCATGGGATTTTCCAGGCAAGCATATTGGAGTGAGTTGCCATTTCCTACTCCAGGGGATCTTCCTGACTCAGGGATTGAACCCACATCTGCTTTGGCAGGCAGATTCTTTACCACTGAGCCACCTGGGAAGCCAGTAAAGATTAAAAGTAGGAATAAATAGAGAACAGGAAAACAATAGAAAAGATCAACCAAACTAAGCTGATTCTTTAAAAAGATAAACAAAATTAACAAACCTTTAGCTACACTAACCAGGGGAAAAAAGAAGGACCCAAATAAAAACTATAAACAAAAAAGGAGTCATTACAACTGACACCCCACAAAGTATCCTAAGAGGCTAATGTGAACAACCGTACACAAGAAAACTGGACGACCTAGAAGAAATGGAAGGACTCTTTGAAACATACAAACTACCAAGACTGGATCAGGAAGAAGTAAAACGTCTGGATAGACCAATTACTAGTGATGAGATTGAATCAGTAGTAAAAATATCTCTCAGTGAAGAAAAGTCCAGGACCAGATGGCTTCACTGGTGAATTTTACTCAACATTTAACAAATCAATAATCCTTCTCAAACTCTTTCTAAAAATTATGAGCTGAAAACACTCCCAAACTTATTTTACAAGGTCATTGTTACCCTAATATCAAAGCCAGAAAGGGAGCTACCAGAAAATAAGACCCTGATGAATAGAGATGCAAAAATTTCAATAAAATACTAGCAAAGTGAATTCAGCACATTAAAAGGATCATTCACCATGATCAACTGGGATTTATATGTGGGGTGCAAGAATGGTTTAACATATGTAAATCAATAGACGTGACACATCACATTAATAGAATAAAAGAAAAAACCATGTGATCTCAACAGACTCATGAAAAGCATTTGACAAAATTCAGTATTTATTCATGATAAGAACTCTAGACAAATTAGGAATACTAAGAATGTACTTCAACATAATAAAGGCCATTTATGATAAGCCCACAGCTAATTTCATACTCAGTGATAAAATGTTGAAAGCTTTTTTTCTAAGATTAAGACAAAGGTTCCTACTCTCACCACTCCTATTCAACAGAGGTGATTAGGTGAGAAAAGAAATATAAGGCATCAGAATTATAAAGTAAGATGTAATATTGTCTCTGTTTGTAAATAACATGATTTTATATTCAGAAAATCATAAAGACTCCACCAAAAAAATACTAGATCATGACTTCAGTAAATTGTAGGATACAAAATTAACAAACAAAATCAGTAGTGTTTCTATATGCTAACAGCAAATTATCCGAAAATGAAATAAAAAATCCATTTACAATAGCATCAAAACCAATAAAATACTAAGATATATTAAAGAGGTATAAGATCTCTATTCTGAAAACTACAGAATGCTTATTGATGAAAGAAATTGAGAAAGAAATAAAATAAATATTCATAAATTGGAAGAATAGTTAGAATGTCAATACTAATCAAAGCTATAGACTCAATGCCATCACTATCAAGATTTCAATGACTTTTTTTTTAATAGAAGTAGAAAAACATTAAAGTTTATGTGGAACCATAGAAACCCTGAATAACCAAGACAACCCTGAGAAAGAAGAACTAAGCTCGAGGTGTGATATTCCCTCCTTTCAAACTGTATTACAAAGCTGTAGTAATCAAAACAGTATGATACTGGAATAAAATAGACAAATAGACCAATGGAACAGAATTGAGGCCCTAGAAATAAACCCAAGTATATATGTGTGTGCTAAGTTGCTTCAGTCATGTCTGACTCTTTGCAACCCTATGGACTGAAGTTCACCAGGCTCCTCTGCCCTTGGGATTTTCCAGGCAAAAATATTGGAGTGGGCTGCCATGTCTTCCTCCAGGGGATCTTCCTGACCCTGTGATCGAACCCACATCTTTTATGTCTCCTACATTGGCAGGTGGGTTCTTTACCACTAGCATCACCTGGGAAGCCCCAAGTACAGTCAATATTTGATAATATTTGATAAGAGAGTCAAGAATACTTAATGGAGGAAACACAATCTCTTTGATAAATGAAGCTGGGAAAATTGGATATTCACATGTAAAAGCATGAAACTAGACCCCTGTCTTACACCACTCACAAAAATTTACTTGAAACGGATTCAAAAATTAAATGTAAGACCTGAAATCATGAAACTTCCAGAAGAGAACCTAGGAAAAAAACTCCTTGATGTGGGCCTTGGCAATGATTCTTTGGATATGACACCTAAAACAGAGCTACAAAATAAAAAACAAGTGGGACTACAAAAAGTTAAAAATTTTCTGCACAGCAAAAGAAACAAAGTGAAAAGATAACCTGTGGAATGGGGAAAGATATTTGTAAGCTGTATATCTGATAAGGGTTAATATCTAAAATATATAAAGAATTTATACACCTCAATAGTAAAACTCCCAATAATCCAGTTAAAAATGGGCAAAATCCTGAAGAGACATCTTTTCCAACTAACAGGTACATGAAAAGATGGTCAGCATCACTAGTCATAGGGACGTGCAAGTCAGACCCACAAATAGGTATCACCTCATGCCTGTTAGAATGAAAGTGTTGGTTGCTTAGCCGTGTCCAGCTCTTTGTTAGAATGGCTATCATCAGAACGAGGAGAGAGAACTGCTGGCAAGAACGTGGAGAAAAGGGAAACCTTGTGCATTGTTTGTGGGGCTGCAAATTGGTATAGCCACTGTGGAAAACAGTATACTCGGGGGCTTCCCTGGTGGTCCAGGGGTTAAGAGTCCGTCTTCTGATGCAGGGATGAGGGTTTGATCCCTGGTTGGGGAACTAAGGTGCCACATGGAGAAGCTGGTGGCACAAAGGCTGCCCGCGGTGGCCTGTGGGCTCCTCTAGCTGTGGAGCACTGGCTCTAGAGGAACTGGGCTCTGTGGCTGCGATGTACGGGCTTCCCTACATGCAGCACAGGCTTGGTTGCTCCACATCATGTGGGATCTTAGTTCCCCAACCAAGGATCAAACCTAAGTTTTGGACAAATGCATAAAGAAGTTGTGGTACATATATACACAATAGGATACTATTTAACCTTAAAAATTGAGGAAATTGACAAAGACAACATGGTTGTCCTTGTCTTCAAGGACCTTCAAGGCCTTATGCTAAGGAAGACGGAGAAAGACAAATATTGTATGATCTCACTTATATGTGGAATCTAAAAATAACAAACTAAAACAAAAAAATTTTGTTTGGTTGTTGGACTGGGGTTCTCTGACCAGCATCATTGCTTTGAGGCTGAGCCACACGTTTTTGTTTTCATAAGAGTTATACTTTCTTAAAGGTAGTTGTAAAGATATGAAGGTGTCCATGATACTTCATGAACAGAGTGCCTAACACAGTAGACTCTCCAACAGAGCAGCAGTTATTATTGTGTTACACTGGATTATTTTCTCATGTCTTAGCACTCTATGCTGAGAGAACCAAGGTTCATGAGACCTCAGTCTTCATTGGTCTTCCATGATCATTTCTCCCACTCTTTACTTGCCATCCATCTATCTAACATGTTATGCACTTCTGTTATGTCAAGCACTGTCCTGGTTAACTGGGAAGGGATAGGGCCATTCTCTGCCATTGGTGGTACCAAGACTTTGGGTGAAAGTCAGAGAGGCAGACCAGGCTTACTGTAAACGGGGCAATGCTAGCAGAGCTGTCCAAAGGTGAAACGTGCTGGCTTGGGAAGTGATGCATTCTCTATCAGGAGGTAAAGCATGTGAAGGCCAGGTAATCCTTACTTATTGCAGAAGAGGTTCAAGATTTGGATGGAAGTCTGAACTAGGTAACCTTGAAGGCATTTTTGAATCCTGAGAGTCACTGATCCTTAGAGACACTAAAACCAAACATGGATCACCTCCAGGGTAACACACATCTGATGGCTGTTGCCCTTTCTTCCTAAGAGCCTTGCTGCCACTGCCCAGATGATATGGATTCTGGGAGGAGGGACAGAGCCCTGATTGGTTCCCTCACCCTCATCCTACACAGTTACCCTCCCCTTTCTGAACTCCTCAGCTGCCGTTCCCCAACACTTCGCCTGCATAGGTGTGGGTGAAGCAGAGATGGCATTTGTGGAGATGTCCTGAATCTGAGTTATGGAGGGAAGGTTTCTATGGGGGGTCAAGTTCCTCCTCATCTTCCGCGTAGGTTAAGAAGGTGCTAGCTGTTGTTAAGGTAAGTGCCGAAATCTCAGTGACTTAACAAAAGTTGGTTGTTTTGCTCATAGAAAGTCCAGTTGGCATGGGTGGGGGTGGGGCACAGATTTGCGTAGATGTATAGGAACCCAGGCTGACTGAGGCTCTGCCATCCATAGTAAGTGGCTTTTGAGCTTGCATTGACATCCAGTTGGAGAAAGTGATGGGTGGCTAAGTCAGGCCTGAAAATAGCATGCATCACTTATACCACATTCCACTGGACAGAACTTAGTCTTAGGGCCCTATCCAGAAGTCAGGGAACTAGAAACTGTAGTCACTAGCAGGGCAGCCACTTCCCAGCACCTATGTAAAATGTGAGTGTGTGTGAGTGTGTGTGTATAGTGGGGTAAGCATGAGGCTTTGGCAGGCAACTAGTTGTCTCCGATATATTCTCTTCCCCCAGGCTTCCATTTTCAGGACTCTGCCAGTTTTGACACACAGCAGACAGAGAGCCCTTTGAACATTAGAACTGATCCACTGGCCCTTTGCAGCCCCAGTGCTTAACTCAGTGGTTGGGCATAAGGGTTTCGGGGTATTTGGTGAATGAATAAATGTTCGACCATCATTTTTCTGGCTACAAATACTGCCATCAGATGGCTGGCAGAAAACCATTGGGCGGTTCCTCAAAAATTAAACATAGAATTACCATTTGATCCAGCAACTCTACTTAGTTGTATACCAAAAAGAATTAAAAACAGGGATTTAAACAATCACTTATACACCAATGTTCATAGCAGCAGTATTCAGTTTACAAACGGAAACAACTCATGTCCATCAATAAGTGAAAGGGAAAAAAAGTGTAAGATATATATAATGGAATATTATTTAGCCTTAGAAAGGAATGAAATTTTGATACATGCTTCGACGGGGGGAACCATGAAAACATTGTGCCGAGAAAAAGAACATAGACAAAAGGACAACACTCTGATTCCACTTATATGCGTTTTCTAGATTAGTCTCATTAATAGAAATGAACATAGAATGGTGGTTACCAGAGGCTGGGTGAAGGGAAAAGGGGAACTAGTGCTTAACAGGTATAGAGTTTTTCTTTAGGAAGATGAAAACGTTCTGGAAATAGACAGTGGTGATGCATGACATTACAAGTGTACTTAATGCCACTGAATTGTACACCTAAAGATGGTTAAAATGATCAGTTACAAGAAGAAAGCTGGACAACTCACAGATACGTGAAGATTAAACAACATGCTGAGCAACAAACGGGTCAATGAAGAAATCAAATGAGAAATTAAAAAATGCCTTGAGGCAAATGAAATGGAAATATACCCAAATTTATAGAATGCAGCAAAAGCAGTTCTAAGAGAAAAGTTAATAGAGATAAATGCCTACCTCAAGAAACAAGAAAAATCTCAAAACAACCTAAATTTACACCTAAAGGAACTAGAAAATGAACAAATGAAGACCAAAGCTGGTGGAAGGAAGGAAATAAAGATCAAAATAGAAGTAAATAAAATAGAGACAAAAAAGACAATAGGAAAGATATGGTTCCCTGAGAAGAAAACTGATATAACTAACTAGACTCATTTAGAAAACAAGGAAAGGCTCAAATAAAGACAATCAGGAATGAATGAGGAGGCATTACAGCTGATGCCAGAGAAATACATAGGATCTTAAGAGACCAATATGAACAATTACATGCCAAATTGGGCAACCAAGACAAAATATATTCCTAGAAACAAATACAAATACAAGCTTTCATGGCTGAATCATGAAGAAACAAAATTTGAATAGACCAATTACTAGAAAGGAGATCGAGTCAGGAATTAAATGATACCACCCTAATGGCAGAAAGCAAAGAGAAACTAAAGAGCCTCCTGGTGAAGGTGAAATAGGTGAGTGAAAAAGCTGGCTTAAACCTCAACATTGAAAAAACCAAGATCATGGCATCTGGTCCCATCACTTCAAGGCATATAGGTGGGGAAAAAATGAAAACAGTGGCAGATTTTATTTTCTTGGGCTCCAAAATCACTGCAGATGGTGACTGCAACCATGAAATTAAAAGACATTTGCCCCTTGGAAGAAAAGCTGTGACAAACCTAGACAGTGTATTAAAAAGCAGAGATATCACTTGACTGACAATGGTCTGTATAGTCAAAGCTATGATTTTTCCAGTAGTCGTGTACAGATATGAGAGCTGAATGACAAAGAAGGCTGAGTGCTGAAGAATTGTTGCTTTCAAACTGTGGTGTTGGATAAGACTCTTGAGGATCCCTTGGACAGCAAGGAGATCAAACCAGTCAATCCTAAAGGAAATCACCCATAAATATTTATTGGAAGGACTGATGCTGAAGCTCCAGTACTTTGGCCACCTGATGTGAAGAGCTGTCTCATTGGAAAAGACCCTGATGCTGGGAAAGATTGAGGGCAAGAGAAGAAGGGGGTGATAGAGGATGAGATGGTTGGCTGGAATCACCCACTCAATGGACATGAGTTTGAACAAACCCTAGGAGATACTGAAGGACAGGGAAGCCTGGCATGATGTAGTCCATGTGGTCGCAAAGAGTTGGACATGACTTAGTGACTGAACAATAACAACAAACTAAAGTCCAGGACTGGATGGTTCACTGGTGAATTCTACTGAACATTCTAATAAGAATACATACCAATCCTTCTCAAAATCTTCCAAAAAATAGAAAAGAAAGGAACAATTCCAAACTCATTGTTAGGCCAGCTTTATCCCACTACCACAGCCAGGTGAGTACACCACAAGAAAATTACAGGCCCAAACCCCTGATGAATATAGATGTAAAAATTCAACAAAGTATTAGCAAAAGAATTCAACAATACATTAAAAGAATCCTACATCATGATCAAGTGAGATTTATTCCAGGGATGCAAGGATAGTTCAACATCTGCTAATCAGTCAACATTATACACCACATTAACACAATGAATTCTTAGGCTTGCCTGGTGGCTCAGCTGGTAAAGAATCCACCTGCAATGCGGGAGACCTCGGTTTGGTCCCTGGGTTGGGAAGATCCCCTGAAGAAGGGAAAGGCTACCCACTGCAGTATTCTGGCCTGGAGAATTCCATGGACTGTATAGTCCATGGGGCCACAAGGAGTCGGACACAACTGAGCGACTTTCACTTTAACACATTAAAGGATAAGAATCACATGATCATCAATAGATGCAGGAAAAGCATTTGACAAAATCCAACATTCATTTATGATAAAAGCTCTCAGTAAAGTGGGTATACAGGGAATATACCACAACACAGTAAAGGCCATATATGACAAACCCACAATTAACATCAAATGGTAAAAAGTTGAAAGCTTTTCCTCTAAGTTAAGGTACAAGACAAGGATGGCCCATTCTCTCCACTTTTATTCAATATAGTGTGGAAGTCCTAGGCAGAGCAATTAGGCAAGAAAAAGAAATAAAAGACACCCAAATTGGAAAGGAAGAAGTAAAACTGTCCCTTTTTGTAGATGACATGATATCATATATAGAAAACCCTAAAAACTCCACCAAAATAAAACCTGTTAGAATAAACAATTCAGTAAAGTTTCAGGATATAATCAATATACAAAATCTGTTATGTTTACATACACTGTTAACAAACTATCAGAGAAATTATAAGACAACCTCATTTACAATTGCATCAAAAAGAATAAAATACCCAGGAATAAATTTAACCAAGGAGGTAAAAGTCCTATACCCTGGAAACTACAAGACACTGGTGAAAGAAATTGAAGAAGTAATTGGAAAGATATTCTATTTGGAATATGGATTGGAAGAATACTGTTAAAATGTTAATACTATCCAAAGAGACTTAAACATTTAATGCAATCCCTATCAAAATTTCAGTGGCATTTTTCACAGAAATAGAACAACCAACCCTAAAATTTGTGTAGAGTCATAAAAGACACCCAAGAGTCTTGAGAAATCAATCTTGAGAAATAACGACAAAGCTGGAGGCAACATCCTCCCTGATGTCAAGTTATATTACAAAGCTATAGTAATAAAAACAGTATGGCATAAAAATAGACACGTTGATCAATGGGCCAGAATAAAGTCCAGAAATAAGCCCACACAGATATGCTCAATTAATTTATGACAAAGGCACCAAGAACATATGATGGGAAAATGACAGTCTCATCAATAAATATTGTTGGGAGAACTGGACAGCCACATGCAGCAGAATGAACCTGGACCACAGTCTTACACCATACACAAAAAATGAACTCAAAGTGGATTAAAGACTTGAATGGAAGACTTGAAATCATGAAACTCCTACAAGAAAGCATAGGCAGCAAGCTCCTTGATTTCATTTGTGGTGAAAATTGTTTTGGATCTGACTTCAAAAGGGAAGGCAATAAAAGCAAAAATTAAAAAGTGGGATTGTGTTGTTCAGTCACTCAGTCGTGTCCAACTCTTTGCAACCCCATGGACTGCAGCATGCCAGGCTTCCCTGTCCATCACCATCTCCTGGAGCTTGCTCAAACTCATGTCCATCGAGTCCGTGATACCACCCAACCATCTCACCCTCTGTCATCACCTTCTCCTCCTTCCTTCAATTTTTTTCCAACTTCAGGGCTTTTCCAATTACATCAAACTAAAAAGTGGGATTACATCAAAGTAAAAGTTTACTTCACAACAAAGGGAACCTTCACAGAATGAAAAGGCCACCTACTAAGTGGGAGAAAATACTTGCAAATCATATATCTGATAAGGGGTTAATATCCAAAATAGAGAACTCATACATATTAAATGAAAAAAATCTGACTGAAAATGGGCTGGATTCAATGTTATGTGGCAGCCTGGACGGGAAGGGAGTTTGAAGGAGAATGGATACATGTATATGCATGGCTGAGTCACTTTGTTGTCCACTTGAAACTATCACAACATTGTTAATCATCTATACTCTAATATAAAATAAAGTTTTAAAAAATGGGCAGGAAAATCTGAATATCTTTCTAAAGAACACACATAGATGGCCAAGAGGTACATGAAAATATGCTCAGCATCATTAATGAGAGAAATACAAATCAAAATCACAATAAGATAGCACAGCACACCTGTCAGAATGGCTATTATCCAAAAGAAGTAACAAGTATTGGTAAGGATATGGAGAAAAGTATACTCTTGTACACCATTAATGGGACTCTAAATTGGTATAGCCACTATGGAAAACAGTAGAGTTTCCTCAAAAAAATTCAAAATTGAACTATCACACAATCCAGCAAGTCTATCTCTATGTATTTATCCAAAAGTGAAGTTGCTCAGTCGTGTCCGACTCTTTGTGACCCCATGGATTGTAGCCCATGGAATTTTCCAGGCAAGAGTACTGGAGTGGGTTGCCATTTCCTTCTCCAGGAGATTTTCCTGACCCAGGGATCAAACCCAGGTCTCCCACATTGCAGGCAGAGGCCTTACCTCTGAGCTGCCAGGGAAGATGTGTTTATCCAAAGAAACTGGAAAACACTAATTTGAAAATATATCTATATCCCCATGCTCATTGCAGCATTATTTACAGTAGCCAGGACATGAAAGCAACCTAAGTGTCCACTAATGCTAAATAAAGAAGATGCAACATACACACAATGGAATACTATTCAATATCATAAAAAGCATAAAATCTTGCTGTTTGTGATGATATGAATGGATCTTGAGGGCATTATGGTAAGTGAAATAAGTCAATCAGAGGAAGACAAATACTGTATAATTTCACTTATACATGGACTATTAAAGCAACAACAACAAAGCCCTATAACTCCAAGCTCATAGAGACAGAGAACAGAATAATGGTTGCCAGAGGTGGTGGTTGGGGAGATGGATGGTGGAGTGGGCTAAATGGATGAAAGGGGGTCAAAAAGGTAACAAACTTCAGCTATAAAATAAGTAGGTCATGGGGATATAATGTACAGCATGATAACTATAGCTAATAATACTGTATCACATGTTTGAAAGCTGAAAGAGTAGATCTTAAAAGTCACAAGAAAAAAAACTGGTAACTCTGTATTGAGACAGATATTAACTAGACTTATTGTGGCGATCATTTCAGTGTATACAAATATCAAATCATATACATACAATATGTCAACTAAAAATAAATATATTCTTCACTTTAAAAAGTTAAGCATGGAATTACCATTTGATCCAGCAATTCCACTCCTAGTTATATATCTGGAAGAATTGAAAGCAGGGAGCCAAAGAAGTCGGAGAAGGCAATGGCATACCACTCCAGTACTCTTGCCTGGAAAACCCCATGGACGGAGGAGCCTGGTAGGCTGCAGTTCATGGGGTCACTAAGAGTTGGACACAACTGAGTGACTTCACTTTCATTTTTCACTTTCATGCATTGGAGCAGGAAATAGCAACCCACTCCAGCGTTCTTGCCTGGAGAATCCCAGGGACAGGGGAGCCTGGTGGGCTGCCGTCTATGGGGTCGCACAGAGTCGGACACGACTGACGTGACTTAGCAGCAGCAGCAGCCAAACAAGTACTTATACACCAATCTTATAGCAGCAGTATTCACAAACAAAAGGAAACAATCCAAGTGTCCATCAATAAGTGAATGGGATAAAAATGTATATGTACATGCAGTGGAATATTATTCAGTCTTAAAAATGAGTGAATGTTTTCTTTCTTCTTTTTGGCTGCTCTGCACAGCATGAAGAACTTCTCTGACTAGGGATTGAACCTATGCTCCCCTGCACTGGAAGCATGAAGTCGTAACCACTACACTGCCAAGGAAGTCCAAAAGGAATGAATGAAGCTTGAAAATGTGATGAGTGAGTGAAATAAGCCAGTTGAAAGAACAAACACTGTATGATACCACTGACATGAGGCATCTAGAGTAGTCAAATCATTAATAGTAGATAGTAGAATGGTGGTTGCCAGGGGCTGGGGCGGGCAGGGGAAATGAGGAATTAGTGTTTAATAGGTACAGAGTTTTTGTTTGGGAAGACGAAAAAGTTCTGGAGTGAATAATAATGATGGTTACACCACAAGGTGAATATACTTAATGTTACTGAATTGTGCACTTCAAAATGCTTAAAATGGTAAGGAAGCAATCTCATTTATCATTGCATCAAAAAGAATGAAATATCTACAAATAAACCTACCTAAGTAGGCAAAAGACCTGTACTCTGAAAAAGTATAAGATGCTGATAAAGGAAATGGAAGAACACATAAACAGATGGAAAGATATAACATGTTTCTGGACTGGAAGAAAAAATATTGTCAAAATATACTACTCAAGGCAATCTACACATTCAATGAAATTCCTATCAAATTACCAATGGCATTTTTCACAGAACTAGAATAAAACACTTTTAAATTTATATGGAAACTCGAAAGACCCTGAATAGCCAAAGCAATTCTGAGAAAGAAAAATGGAGCTGAGGGAATCAGACTCCCTGACATCAGACTATACTACAAAGCTACAGTAATCAAAACAGTATGATACTGGCATAAAAACAGAAATACAGATCAATGGAACAAGGTATAAAGTCCAGAAATAAACCCACCCATCTATGGTTAGTTAATCTATGACACAGGAGGCAAGAATACAGTTGGGAAAAGGCAATCTCTTCAATAAGTGGTGCTGGGAAAACTAAAAAACTACATGTAAAAGAATGAAATTAGCACATTCTCTAACACCATACACAAAAATAAACCCAAAATGGATTAAAGACCTAAATATAAGATTGAATACTATAAAACTCTTAGAGGAAAACATAGAAAGAACAATTCTGACATAAATCATAGCAAAATCTTTTCAGATCCACCTTCAAGAGTAATGAAAACAAATATAAACAAACAGGACCTAATTAAACTTAAAAGCTTCTGCACAGCAAGAAGCCATAAACAAAAAGACAACCCATAGGAGAAAATACTTGCAAATGAAATGACTGACAAGGGATTGATCTCTAAAATATACAAACAGTTCATGTAGCTCGGTATAAAAAAAAAAAAAAAACAACCCAATCAAAAAATGGGCAGAAGACCTGAGCAGACATTTCTCCAAATAAGACATATTAGATGGTCAAAAAACACAAGATGCTCAACATCACTAAATATTCGAGAAATGCAAATTAAAACTACAATAAGGTTATTACCTCACACTGATCATAATGGTCATCAGAAAGTCAAGGTACAACAAATGCTGGAGTGGGTGTGGACACTGTTGGTGGGAATATAAATTGAGAGTCACTATGGAGAACAGTGTAGAGGTTCCTTAAAAAACAGAGCTACCATGTGATCCAGCAATCCCACTCTTGGGCATATAACCAGAGAAAACCATAATCTGAAAGGATACATGCACCCCAGTGTTCATTGCAGCACTATTTACAGTAGCCAAGACACAGAAGCAACCTAAATGTCCATCGTCAGAGGAATATATAAAGAAGATGTGGTACATATATGCAATGGAATATTACTCAGTCACAAATAAGAAGGAAATAATGCCATTTGCAGAAACATGAGTGGACCTAGAGATTATTACACTAAGTGACATCAAAAACAAATATCTTATGATATCATCTATATGTGGAATAAAAAAAACTATACAAATGAACTCATTTACAAAACAGGAAGACTCACAGGCTTTGAAAACAAAATGATGGTTATCAAAAAGAAAAGGTAGGTGGAGGGATAAATTAGGAGTTTGGGATTAACATATGCACACCACTATATATAAAATAATCAATGAGGACCTACTGTAGAACATTTCCCTCATAGCTCAGTTGGTAAAGAATATGCCTGCAATGCAGGACACCCAGGTTCGATCCCTGGGTTGGGAAGTTCCCCTGGAGAAAGAAATGGCAACCCACTCCAGTATTCTTGCCTGGAGAATCCCATGGACAAAGGAGCCTAGCAGACCACAGTCCTTGGGGTCACAAGAGTCAGACATGATTGAGTGAGTAAACCACCATCACACTGTATAGCAAAGGAACTCTACTCAATATTTCATAATCTATATGGGAAAATAATCTAAAAAGGGATGAATATATGTACATCTGAATCACTTTGCTGTTCACCTGAAACACAATATCATAAATCAACTATTCAGTTCAGCCTCTCAGTCGTGTCTGACTCTTTGTGACCCCATAAATCAACTATACTCTAATATAAAATAAAAAAAATTTTAAATGGTTAAAATGGTAAATGTTAGGTTGTATCTTTTCCCACACATACAAAAAATACAAATGCCTGGGTTGCATGTCCACAAATTGTGATTCAGTTGGAATTGGTGAGATCTGGATCACTTTTTTTTTAAACAAGCATCTCAGGTGAATCTGATGTGCAACTAAGATCCACAGGTCTAGCTTTGGTTTTTAGAAGGGAGAGAGCAGGGGCATGCTCTCTCAGAAGCCCTTCTAGAGGAGGGCTTTTTGAATTCTAGGGCACGTATGAATCCTCTAGGAATTTTGCTAAACTGCATTCTGGTCCAGTGGTTCAAGGGCGGGGCCTGATATTTCACATTTCTAACAAGTTCCTAGGTGATGCTGCTGGTCTGTGGACCACAATTTGAGTATCTAGATTCTAGAGACACATGGTGGCTTTGTCTGTGGTAGACAACATGGAGATCTGAAAAGGAACTAGAAATATTTAGGACAGCTGCTCCAGACAGAGTTCAGTGATGCTGAGCTGGGGATGTGTGAGCAGGAGGTGAGCTGATGAGTGAACTAGCTCCTGCTTACCCATCCTAACAGGCAACCTTGTGGTTTAGCTGAAAAACCCATCAAGGTTAGATGAAAAAACCCATCATCAGCATACAAAATTGTGTGGATTTTGCCCCAGTCTGTCTGAATTTCCAGGACTTGTCTCTCTTAGTAAGGGGCCCAACTCAACTGAGCACAAATGAAGCTGGCGTGTGCTTCATTGCTCTCATGCCTCTTCAAGTCCTTTTCCTTCTACATGGTCCACCTCTGGTCCCAGGCCTTCTCCAACAGACCCCCCAGAGCCAAATCTCTCCCCTCCTATTGCTGTCCCCTGCCAGAGTCAGTCCATCAGAGGCACTCCTTCACTCTGGCCCACCCAGTGTGTTGTATTGGTTCTCTTCTCTGAATGGCTCATGAACAGTTCCACACCGGCCACTTTCCTGCCAGTAAGTCCAGCTGGGTCCCCTGGACCTGGCATCATCCTCAGGGTAGAACTGAAACTCAGTCTCTGAACAGTGGAATGCAGGGCAGCGTGGCTCACTGGTTAAGGATTCAGACACTCCTGAGTTTGAACCTCATCTCCATCTCTTCCTGCTCCTCTGACTTTGGATAACTTACTCAGCTCTGCAGGGCTCCAGCTTTCTCGCCTGCCCAATGGAGATCGTGATGCCTGCTTCCATAACCTGCCGTGAATTTATATTAGCCAGTCCTCAGTGAGACCTAGGGGCTTGACCACTGTGCCTACAGTTTTGGAGGTGACCTGCAGATAGCGTGTGCAGCCCTGGGAGGCAGCCTGTCCTCCAGTCACTCAAGGAGCCTAGAGGGCCTTTTCTCACAAATGCCGTCAGCTGGTTTCCCCCACAGCTTGGGTGGATCTGGGAGGCCTGAAACAGAGTCTCCCCAAGGGTCTAGATGTCACCCAGGAACACATAACCTTTGCCTTCTCCCCTCTTTCATGCCGACAGCCCTTAACCTGACATGTAGTTACCCAGGGCCGGAGCTCCTGTGTCTGCACTTGCGAGGGCTCAGAAAACGTTTGTGGAAAGAGCTGCTTTTTTGAAAAGCACTTCTATTCAAGGTTATGCATCCCAGGGAAGGCTCTCCGGTGGCCCAGACTGACGGGTACCACTCCTATCCTGCACAAACCTTCCCTTCCTCCCTCCCCACCCACCCCTGGGGTCCCCTTCCCACTTCCTCCTCTCGAGGGAGGTGCAGTGGGACCAGCAGGGCCCAGACTCACCTTCCTTCCAGATTCGGGGTCCACAAGTCAGCCTTGACTTGGGGTGCTGAGTGCAGGACCTCCCTGTGTACTTCTGAAGGGCACTTCCTTCTCACCCAGGGGGGCCTGGCCACCATGGAGGGAGACTGTGAGCGCCCCTTCCGGAGGCTTTGGCATCTCCTGGGTCTATCCTCTCCCCACCGCCTATCCAAACTCTTATGTCCTCTAGCCCAGCTTACATGCTCTTTGACCCTCTTGTGAGAACTGGCTTCTCTGCGTGTCTGCACGTGGGTGTGATTACGTCCACCTGAATGTAACCATATGTAGCTCCTCTGATACTAGGCATGGTGCCTGGTGGGCTCACTGGCCTCATTCTCTCTGGCTGAACCCTCTTCCCCTCCTTGTGAGCCCTTATCACCTCTCGGACCTCTGATGACCTCACTCCTTCCCCCTTTGGGCTCATCTTGCCCTAACAGGAGTTAGCTGAGAACTTCAAGCTTTGGCTGGCCCACACCAGGATAACATAATCTCTCCCTCCCCGTTTAGAGGCACCGTTTACACAACTTAACAGCCCACTAGCTGTTAAGAGTAGCTTTGTTCACCTGGCTACACTGCATTCTCCCAAAGGGCAGAAGCCAGTAGACACAGCCCCCCACCGTCATCTCGGCTCCCCAGTGCTCTCACCGAGGTTGCTGCATTTCACTGACAAGTGAACTGTGGTTCAGAGATGTTTAGGAGTTTGCTCAAAGACACATAGCTGGTCCCTTGTAGGGCCCAGCACAGAACAGAGAATGGAACAGATGCCCAAGGAGGCAGCTTGGCTAATGGAAAGTCTTTTAAAAAGTTTAACGTGCTGAGCTAAAGCTGGTCTTCTCAAAGTCTCTCCCCCAGAGACCGACGGCCTGGTAGAGGGGCCTCTTGTCCCTGCCTCCTTACTGACCCTTGCCAGATGGGAAAAAAGCCACCACGTAGAAACATAACCTTTATTGCACACGGCGCTGGGTCTTTTTTCATAGAAAAAGGTATTAACACATAAGCATCTGCAAATTGAAGCAACTCCTGGTTTTTTTTGGAACAGTAAAATCGCATGCAGTGTCTCTGAGCTGGGATCCTGGTCTTTGTCAAAACCACCTAGATTGGAGGGAGGGTGAGTAGGAGGGAAAAATTGCTGAGTCTTTGTGCCTCTGTCTCAAAATAAGGTGAGAGAAATATATAGATATATAGCTCGTCGCTGTGCTCCTCTCTCTCTATATAGGTATATATCTCTCCACACAGATTTTGTGGGGTGGGGGATTTGACATGTACTGTCAAATTCTTTGTGCCCTGGCTTCATGGAGAAGAAGAAAATAGTTTCATTTGTACAAAAGAGTTCTATGTACAGGCGTTCATGACTCGGGGGGCTGTTTTCTTCCTTGTGGGTGGGTTTTTGCCTGTCAGTTTGATATAAATAATGCAGGAAATCAGCCAAGTTGGTGTGTGAGAGCCGGAGGTGCACACAGGTCCAGGCTCGTGGCCGCTCTTCCGGCTGCGCCCCTACACCAGGGTGTAGGACTTGGAGTAGGCCCCGGCCCCCTGCTTCTGAGACCTCCCCACCCCCGACGTGCTCATCTCGAGAAGTGAGTCCCTGGAGCCCCCCATTTTGGTGTGTGGGCCCCCGGCCCGCGGAGGCTCGGTGCTGGGGGCCGGAGGGGCGGTGCTGGGGGCCGCCGGGGGCTCGGCGGGGGCGGGACCGGGGGCTGCGGGGGCCGGGCCGGCGGGGGGTGCCGGCATGGCCAGAGTCCTCTGAGGTAAGGTGGCGGTGGAGGCGGCCGTGGGGGCCCCGGGGTGCGGAAGGCCCAAGGGCTTGCTGGCAGGGTCCAGGGTCAGGTGGCGAGCCTGGGGGTGGTAGGTTCGAGTCACGTTCCTGATGGAGGCCTCGCGGGGCGGGACCACGGGGCAGGGCTCACGCCCCTCCGCCTTTCGGAAGAAGGCCTCGGACTTGGCGTACAGGGGCAGGTTACAGTAGTCACCTGCAAGGGGGGAAGCGCGCGGTGTCAGCGGCAGACGCCCCTCGGAACCAGCCTGTTCCCCCGCCCCCAGCCCTCGGTCAGGCCCTCCACCCACGCGCAGTAACCAGTCAGGGAAAGGTCAGTCACGTGGCCTCTCTGAGCCTTAGTTTCCTCATCTATGAGATGGGGATAATCTCATCTCCCGACAGTAATTCTGTGAGGAGGGAAAAAGCTCTTTATCGGAATCAACCAGGCAAATCGCTCCACCAAGAATGGCCATGCACCAACCCCCATGGAATCCAGAAAGAACTGTCAGTCAGTCAATCCTGCCCATGTTGGTGCCGGGTGAGGTGTCCTGTGTTGGGTCAAATTTCCCGTGTTGGGTTTCCTGTGTGGCTCAGACGGTAAAGAAGCTGCCTGCAGTGAGGATCCCTGGGTCGGGAGGATCCCCTGGAGAACGGAATGGTAACCCACTCCAGTATTCTTGCCTGGAGAATTCCATGGACAGAGGAGCCTGGAGAGCTATAGTCAGTCAGTCCATGGGGGTCGCAAAGAGTTGGACACAACTGAGCGACTAACACACACACACAGGGAAAAGGCACAGCGTTGCTCAATAGATTGATCCCTATTGTTAACTGTTCACTATAACTGATCAGCTTCAGCTGGTGGTGGGCTCATTGCTAAACATGGTCATCCTAAAAGCTCTGTTAGAAAGCTTTTCTATACCCTGAGAAGGAAGGAAATGTCACTCCTTGTCAATTCCCCGCATTCAACCTGATTCTGTCCTCTGAGGACCACCAGGGCAGGCCTCCCCCTTTTCCCAAGCCGCCTTTCAGACGTCTGAGTCAACTTCGTTTCTGCATCCCTCTCCCCCGTCCTCTCTTCTCCAGGCAGAATGTTCCTCCTTTCTCACAGTGCCTCCACAGGACACGCTTCCAGGACCCACATCCTGATCCACCCTGTGAGCACCCTGTGCACCGGCCTCTCTCCTGTCCACTGTGCCAGGGACTCTTTAGGTCATCTCATTTAGACCCCACAGACCCCTGGATAGATTAATAGCTGTTTGGATTTTGCAAATGAGGAAACTGAGGTTCAGAGAAATTAAGTAACTTACCCAAATTCACAGAGCTGGGTGGGGAGGGGGAGTCATAAAGGGCTGCTGGGCTCTTAGATCTCTGTTCTTTTTGTTAACCCGTGCTATTCTCTAGATGACCCTGAACCCCTAGGTCAGCATGGCCCCTTGGCAAGGCCAGTGCTGAGCAGACCAGACTGCCTGGTTTGACAGCCTATGCTTTGCATACGGTGGCCCTGATGTCCACTGGTGGGCACCCTTGCTTCCCTCCCCTGGTTATCCTAGACCTGCCCTGCTGACCTCAAAGGGCATATACTCTGGCCAGGGCCGTGGAGTCAGATGTCCCAGTCAGGCTGGGTCACTGCCCACCATGAGGTTAGACCACCATGGACCTAGCTGCCAGGATTACTCCTTAACTCCGTGCCAGGCACGTACATAATTTTTAATGCTCATTACAACAATGCAAAGTATATGCTCTCATTTACATTTCAAAAACAAGAAAATTAAGGCCAGAGAGGTTCCATGACTTGCTTGAGGTCACAGAGGTATTAAGCATTTAGACAGGATGGGAACCCAGATCTGCTTGCTCCCAAGTCCTTGCTCTCTGCACTACACCCCCCTGCCAAGGAGCCGTGCTGGGTGGGCGGGTAGGGTGCAGGCAGGGCTAGGTCCTAGCCTGAGCTCAGGGGGTTGGAAGGCAGGGACACAGCAAGGGAGGCGGTCTGAGCACTCACTCTTGTTGGCCCGGTGAGGGATGGGCACAGCCACGTTCTTCCCCCGGTCAGCATCCTGGGGCTTGGGTGGGGAGGCGGTGAAGCGGCAGATGCCAGGCTCTGAGGGTGTGCTCATGGACGTCATGCTGTCTGCATTCTCGTTGGTGCCCGTGGTCATCTGGTCAGAGGAGCTGTCGGAGATGAAGCATTCGGTGATCTCAAACTTGGCATGCTGCAGTTGCTCCTCCAGCTTGGCGTGCTCGTAGGCCCGGGCCAGCTCCTCATAGGTGGAAGAGGCGCTCTCCGTGGACACCATGCTGTTCCGTCCTTTGTCTTGGGAGATGGAAGGCACAGAGTTAAAAGGAAATGAGTGGCACCCCCATATTCATTGCAGCATTATTTACAAGAGCCAAGACATGGAGGCACCTGTATGTCCGTGAGAGGATGAACAGATTAAAAAGACACACACACACACACACAGTGAGATATTGTTCAGTCATAAAAAAGGAAATCTTGCCACTTGGGAAGATATGCATGGACCTCAAGGGCATCATGCTAAGTGAAATAAACCAAAGAAAGACAAACACAGCATGGTATCACTTATACGTGGATTCTAAAAACACCCCAAAACAACAGCAAACAAAACCCCCAAGCTCACAGATACAGAGAATAGATTGGTGGTTGCCAGAGGTGGGGGATGGGAGTTGGGCAAAATGGGTGAAGGTGGTCAAAAGGTACAAACGTCCAGTTATAAAATAAGTAAGTCATGGGAATATAAGGTACAGCATGATAACTATAGTTAATAATACTATTGAATATTTGAAAGTTACTAAGAGAGTAGTTCTTTCAAGTTCTCATTATAAGAAAAAAAAACTAATTATATGTGGTGAAGGATGTTAACTACACTTACTGTGGCGATCATTTTGCAATGTATACAAATATTGGATCATTATGTTGTACACCTGAAACTAAATGTTATATATAAGTTATAGCTCAATGAAAAATAAAGTGGACTTATGAGGAGAGGGTGTAGATGAGACCAGATTGAGCAGTTACCTTAACCATAACCCCAGTAGCCATCTGAAGGCCTGACTACGGAGTGGACGAGGCTCACAAGACCCTGCTCTCTCTGTGAAGGTAGTGGTGGTGGCAAAAGTGGGATAATAAAATATAGACTTTTGGACTATGTGGGAGAAGGTGAGGGCAGAATGATTTGAGAGAATAGCACTGAAACATGTACATTACCATATGTAGAACAGATGACCAGCGCAAGTTCGGTGCATGAAGCAGGGCACTCAGAGCTGGTGCTCTGGGACAACCCAGAGGGATGAAAGGAGGTGGGAGGGGGGTTCAGGATGGGGGACACATGTGCACCCATGGCCAATCAACTGATATTGGTGCATATTAATACATGGCAAAAACCACTACAATATTGTAAAGTAATTAACCTCCAATTAAAATCGATTCATTAATTTAAAAAGTGGGATCGTTGACTAACAAAATGCAAAACATCTTTCATTCTTTTTGAAATCCATTTGTTTATGGCTGTGCTGGGTCTTTGTTGCTGTGCGGGCAAGTGGGGGCTATTCTCTAGTTGCGATGTGTGGACTTCTCATTGTGGTGGCTTCTCTTGTGGAGCACAGGCTCTAGGGTGCCCCGGCTTCAGTAGTTGCAACACACGGGCTCAGTAATTGTGGCTCCTGGGGTCTAGAGGACAGGCTCAATAGTTGTGGCACACGGACTCTGTTGCTCTGCAGCATGTGGAATCTTCCCAGATCAGGGATGGAACCCATGTCTCCTGCATTGACAGGTGGATTCTTTACGACTGAGCCACCATGGAAGCCCACAGCTTTCATTCTTGATAATAAGCATCACCCTCTGAGCAACCCTTAACCTCTTCTCCAACAAACATCATGTGCACCATTTTCTCCATCATTTTTTGGGAGAGGAAAATGAAATCCTTGACAAGAAGAGCTCAGTTAGGTCAAGTGTTTTGTGACCAGCTGGAAATGAAACTGACTGGGGCCTTGGACTCTGTGAATGGAGTGGGTAGGAGTGGGGAAAATAGAAGATGGGGATGGGGGAGCCTGAGGAGAGTGAGCAGGAACCAGGTCCCTGGGCTTACCTGTGTCCTGGGAGAGGCTGGCACTGTAGCTGTCACTCTCGGTGACAGTAACACCATGCTGGGAGCCCACAGTGCGCCAGTCGGAGGTGAGGGTACGGGCGGGCGTGGAGGCCTGACACTTGGTCAGAGTCCACTGGCTTGAGTACCGGTTCCGGGTGCTGTGGGCTGACTTCACATTCTTTCTGGACACTGGATCTGCACAGAGGAAGCAAGAGCTAGCACCCTCCAGCTGCGGCCACTCAGGCTTGGGCAGCTGGCATTTACCAGAAAGGGCGGTGGGGACCAAGGGAGGAGGCAGGAGCAGCTGCAGAAGCTCCCTTGGGAAAGCTGAGTGTGCTGCCTTTCCTGAACACACAGCTATCCACAGAGGAGGAGGACAGCAGTGTCAGGCATACGGGCAGTGGGCGCATCCTAGTCCTCCCCGGCCACCCCATCTTTTCTACAGTCACCTCCTCTCCTGCTGCCTCATGAGTATGATTCCCTACAGTCCTGGATGTATTCTGTCCTTACGTCCAGAGTCTCAGTGCAAGATGCAGAGGCCCTTGGAGAGAAAGAACAACTAACCCTCTCAAAATTTCTAGGGAAAGAAAGTGAGGCCCAGAGAGATAAGGTGAATGATATGCATAAGGCCACAGCTAGTGGGTCTGTAATCAAGGTCTCTAGACTCTAATTCCAGTGTTCTTTCCATTCTTCCATGCTGCTCCTCCCTCCTTTAAAAAAAAAAAAGCCACTTCTGCATTATGCTGTGCCCAAGAAACCCCATCTGGGAGGAGGGCTGTCTCCCAGGGGATGGTGCTTACTAGTGCCAGGCCGGATGTCAGACATGTCGATCAGGGGTCCTGAGCTCTGGATGAGGGCTGGGTGGTGCAAGGAGACACCGGTGCAGAAACTCTGAGGATTGACAGCCTGGCTGAATTCAGCATCAGTCACAGGGATGGTGGCCTTGTCATCTCCTGGAGGAAGCAGCACAATCAGCAGGAGTCCTTCCCTTAGGGGACCAGCTTTGCTCCCCAAATTTCTCTTTGTCTTTATCTGACATTGAACCCAAGAAAGGTCAGGTCAGGTCTCCCCATTAACAGAGGAAACCCAGTCCTAGAGAGAAGCTGCAGTGAGTTCTGGGGTTGTGGAGTTGTTGATGGGGCTGCTTCTAGAACCTCGGGCACTATCTGAGGACTGGTGGTTGCTTTTCATGGGATGTGGCGTGGGGAAGCCCCCTCAGCAGGACAGAGAGCTCGTGGCACCTGTCACTCACCCAGCTGCTTGATGCCCTCCTTGTCCTCGATGAGCAGCTGGACCCTGGGGATGTCAATGTGTAGCCGTGGGCCCTGGGGTGGCCCCTTCACGGGGGTGTCAAAGCTTCGGTTGTTCTTGCTGTGGGGAGAAGGGCTGGAGGTGGGTGACAAGGCAGCCACAAAGGGTTGGGGGAGAGGTTTTGCAGGATAGTGGGGTCTTAGAAGCCTGTACCCTGGGTGAGGGGAGGGAAATGGGAGGATAGAGGAAGCAGCGATGTGACACCCACCTTATCAACATTTCTGCCAAACTCTTTGCATCTGCAAAACAGTAGAGAGAGGGCACTGAATGAGAATGGGTCTCAGCAGTATCAGAATTGGAAGAGGCATGGGGAGCAAGGCGAGAGAATTCCCAAAAGCGGGCCCAGGGCTAGTCTCCTGGGAAGAAATGTAAGGACCTTGGAGACAATCCCAAACATGATAAGGTCTATTGCTCCCAGTTCAGGATTTGACTCAGGTCTATTTTCCTTTCCTCAGAATTTTATCTAACAGGGAGACAGTATATAAAGTATTTCGTCTACTTCCTGAATTGACTCTAATCAAATAAGACATCATAGCAGGTTGGAAATAGGCATCGTGGTAGATCTATCCTCGGTTATCTGTTGGAGAGAGGAGAGAGTCAGGGATGAAATACAAGTGGTCAGTGGGCACCTCCAGATGACTTCAACCAAGAAGTTTTACTTCCTTCTCTAGGGCATCTGTCTCCAAAAGTCCATGGATGTATTTGAAGGTCACTGTTTTATCTCATGCATGCATGTGCTAAGTTGCTTCAGTTGTGTTGGACTCTGTGCAACCCCACGGACCACAGCCTGCAGGCTGCTCAGTCCATGGGATTCTCCAGGCAAGAATATTGGAGTGGGTTGCCATGCCCTTACCCAGGGGATTTTCCTGACCCAGGGATTGAATTGGTATCTCTTATGTCTCCTACACTGGCAGGTGGGTTCTTTATCACTGAGCCACTCAGGGAGCCTGTTTTATCTCATAGGGACCCTGAGTAAATTTAGGACTCTCAGGTCAGGAATTGACAAGAGAGGAGAAGCAAAGGACATGGGTAATTCACTAGACCTCTGATAACTGAGAATGACTGGTTAGAGTGAATCTAGCTTCATGAATATATTCAACCATCTATCTACCCACCCATCCATCCATTTATTATTGATCTAGCCACTGTTGATCCATTCATCCAGTGATCCACTCACCAGGAGTTGGGTAGATAAATGGATGTTTCAGTGGGTGGTTGATGGTTGTTAAATGGTTGGATGGATCGATGATTGGATGTTTGATGGGCTTCCCAATGAATGCCAACCATTTGTCCATTCAACCATCAACCCATCCAAGCCTCTATCCAACCATTCACCTAATTATCCATTCATCTATTCAACCATTCATCCAATCATCCATTCATACAACCATAAAATCATCTATCCATTTTATCATCCATCTATTCTTCAAATATCCATCTATCCATCCATCGAGCCAACCATCTAGTGATTCAACTGTCAATTCATCAGACATCCAATCATCCATCCATCCAACCACTTGACAACTATCAACCACCCACTGAACCATCCATTTATCTACCCAACTCCTAAATACCTTAGGCAGCCTTAGTTATTCCCTCTTTTGTGCTCTTATTGTGCCTTGGCTTTGAACTCTATAAGGGCATGGGCTGCTCCTTCTCATTCATTTTTATATCTTTAATGTCTGGCAGTATCTACAATACAGCAGATACTCAATAAATGTTTTCCAAATATGCGAACAGACATTTATCTAGAAACTAGTTGGTCATGGATAAATCAAGTCCATTCATGCCAGGCTATGGTATCAGGTATTAGGACAGGGGAGGATACTAACAATATTTAACACTGGACAAGGTATAGGAACAGCTCAGTCAAAGCTGAGAAAGGTCTTAGAGACCACTTGCATGTCTTTAGTGGCTGGGCCCTAGGAAAGTTGCAGAGGTCCTATATGAAAGAATGGAGCATCCAGGGTGGAAGGGAACAACACCTATTTACCAACTATGGAATTGTTCAAATGTCTTAACCAGCAACATGGTTTTACCAGTGTGGACCACTAAAAGTCAACCTGGTGAGGGCAGGCACAAAGTCTTGGGGACACAGAGGAAGAAGCAGTGAACAACTAAGGAGGTTTCAGAAGGCTGGAGTGACGGTGCTCCCTTCAAGTGGACATGGACACCCTCTCTCATCCAGACAGTGCTCCAGGCCAGTGGAGAGTGGCCAGCGCAGCTGAGGGTCATTCCTTCTCAGGAAGCACATAGAAACTTGCTCACCTCGGAGCCGCTTCAGCCGCTTTTCTTTCCTCTTCTTGCGAACGATGAAGAGCAGTGCCACCCCCAGTGTGGCCAGGATGACCGGGCAGCCGATGGTGAACAGCTTCTTCACGTCATCCCCCTCACCTTGTGCAGACTTGATGGGCGGGATGGTGCCTGAATGGGGGTGAAGAAGGGAGTCAGATGTCCCTAGGAGTTGAGCGTTATGCAGAGTCTCATGGGCAGCATAGCCCTTGGACTTCTCTTGCTGCCTTTGGTCTCACTCCAATCTCTACTTCCCAGTTCAGAGCCCCAACTCTCCCCTCTGCTGCCCCCAAGTTCTGGTCCCATCAGGACAGCCATGAATGGTTGTGTAGTTTTTATACTGCATATGATATTAAAGACTCTTAGGCCTGTTTTAGAATCATCCTGAATCCTTTCTGAGATGGTCTCCTGCCTGTTGGAGCTCAGTGTTCATTTCTAGAGGGTAGCTGATGGGCTTAGATTCCCACATCCAGCTGGTAAGGTTGGGGGGTGGTGATGATGAGGATCACAGGAGACAGAAGTCAGGGCAGTGGGATCCTGTATTCTCTTCCCTAGATGGAGGCAAAAGCCACTCAACACCCTGCAGTCTCTCCCTGCCCCCTGTCCCCCATGGGTGATATCTAACCCTGGGAGCTGCTAGGAGATATGATGAGTTCTCCCGCTGATAGAGCCTTCTGCCAAGTCCTGATGTTTACTTGTTTCAAAACCTCAGCTAAGAATCATCTTCTTCATGAAGTCTTCCTTCTTCGAGCAAATCCCCTGAAGATGCCACTTTTATTGTTTCCTTAACACACAGGTAGATGCAGTTAAGCTTGTGACAGCTGGTCCCTATGAATTCAGCCTTCTATGTGCCTTAAACATGTGTGTGCATGAGTGTGAGGTATCCACATGTGGCAGACACCAGCTGGGGCTCACCAAAACATCCATGTGCTCAGCTACATTCCCCAGACTTCCTGGCGGTTAGGTTAGAGCCATGTTACTAGTTACAGACAACAGAATGTGAATAGAAATGATGAGTATCTATCACCCCCTGGCCAGGGCAGTTAGGAACTGCTGTGTCTTTTCTGTCTCTCTCTTGCTGGTGACCTTGGAGGCTGCATGTTCAAGATGGTATAGCTAACAGGGCTAAATGATGGTGCCAGCCAACCCTCAAAAGATGTTATGAGAGTGAGAAATTTTTATTGGATCAAGCCATGAAGCTTTTAGTGTTTGTTACTGTAGCATAGGCTACCCCATCCTGGCTAATGTACCATTTTAGCAGAGTGTTCTTATAGAGCAGGACATCAACTACATCTCTGCCTCCTCTCATCTCTTTAAAGCAATGGAGAGCAAGGGTTGCACCTTCAAAGACCCTCTATCTTTTTTTTTTCTTCAATTTTATTATTTATTTGGCGTGCTGGGTCTTATTTGTGGCATGTGAACTCTTAGTTATGGCATGTGGGATCTAGTTCTCTGACCAGGATAGAACCTGGCCCCATCCCCTTGCATTGGGAGCGTGGAGTCTTAGCCACTGGACCACCAGGGAAGTCCCAAAGACCCTCTGTCTTCAGTGTTACTGACCTGCTTGCCTGCCTATCCATCTGTGTGGTCACAGGTGCATCTACCCACGTACCGGTCTACCTGTCTGCTGCTCCTTTTGCCTGTCCTTTGCTTGCTTCCTCACCCATCAGTCCTTGTCCCTGACTAGAGTCCTGCCTCTTTTCTGTTTGCTTGTCTGGCGCTGTACGTGTCTGCCTCTCGGCCAGCTTCCCCGGCAGCGCCCCTGCCCGCGCTTGCTGACTCACTGCCGTCGTAGTCCAGGGTGGCGAACTGAGCGGTCTCGTTCCCGCAGCCAGCGCTGTTGCAAGCCCTCATGCGCAGCTCGTACCACGTGGCCTCCCGCAGCTCAGTCAGAAACACCTCCCCAGAGCTGTTGGCGCGCAGGCCCTGCCAGGCCCAGGTGCCCTTGGGCCGGTACTCCAGCATGATGGCGGTGATGGGGCAGCCCCCATTGTTCCAGCCCTGCAGGTTAAGCCGAGCATGCGTGGAGTTGATGTGGGTGAAGAGGTGCTGGTCTTTGCTGAAGGAGGGCTCTGGGGGGCCAGAGGGAGAGACAGAGGTTAGAGAGACTGGGAAGGGTTTCCCTGGGGTGGCTGAGGTTGCAGTGGTTCCAGGGGATCGGTGGGAGGCGTAGATGGGAGTAGGGATGCTCCAGGGGACAGAGGGGGAGGAAGAAAAGGAGAGGGAGAGGGACGAGGAGAGCAAGGCCTGGCCCAGGAGGAAGACGGAGGCAGGAAAAAGGAAGAGGTGAGCCATCTGTCTGCCACCCCCTGCAGGGAAGTGGGGCCAGTTTTTCCTACTGTGATTCATTCAGATGCTGCAGCGATGGAACCAGATGGGGTCTCCCTGGAGTCTCTGTGCTTCCCTCTGCCCTTCTGCCCCATCCCAGAACTTGCCACCCTGTCCCGGGCCTCACCCCGCCCGTGGGTCTTGGCCTCGATGATCTCACTGATGCGCCCAGAGCCCACGCTGTTCTTGGCCGCCAGCTTCACCTTGTACCACGTGCCACACTTGAGGCTATCCAGCCTGAAGGACCGCTCGCTCGAGCTGACGAACACATCCTTCCACTCCTCACTGTTGTCCACCGAGTACTGCAGCACGAAGCCTGGCCGGGAGGTTTAGCCTGGCTCAGGGGGGGCAGGGTGGGGCCTGGGGTCCCCCAACAGCTGTAATGGGCCTGGCCTCTGCCAGGGGCCAGCAGGGGGAACTTTTGGCTGTTAGGATGGGGTGGGTGCCAATTAGATGCAAAACTGGAAGGATCTTAGGTGAGTTGTAGGACTCTCTCCCATTGGCTCTTGTGTTAGGGTTTAGAAGCCAGGGTGGGGAGGGGAGCAGAAACCAGAGCTGTGAGACTTCAAAGGGGTCCTATTGAGACCCTGCTACTCCATGTATAGTCCCCTGGCCCCAAAGCATCACTTGGGAGCTTGTTAGACATGCAGATTCTCAGCTCCCCCGAATCAGAATCTGTGTTCTTACAAGATCCCCTGGTGATTCATATGCATATTTAAGTTCAAGAAGCAGTATCTAGGACATTTGTTGATTTTATAGATTTGGAAACTAAGACCCAGAGAGGAAAACAGACTTCCTCAGGTTCACACAGCTCACCACTGGCAATGTGGTGAGCTAAAGCCCAGACATCTAAGCTGGTATATTTTCCATGGCACTTGGGTAACTCCCCTGTGGTCCAAACCACCCCTCCTCCCATCACTTCCGAAGCATTATGAGGACAAGCGGTGGGAGTAAGTGAAGCACTTCCTCTGCCCCTGGCCCAGAATTCTCTCCACTCCTCATCCTGGCCCCCTCACCTCGGATGGAGCTGCCCCCATTGTCACCCGGAATCCAGGTCAGAGTGATGGACGAAGCCGAGGTTTTGGAGACAGTGAGACGCGGCTGGTCCGGGGGAACTGTGAGGGGAGAGTCAGCAGCCCACACCACAAAGGGTTAACCTCTGATGATGGGGGACAGGGGTGCCCTCTTGCTGCCTCCCCCATTCCTGCTCATTCTCCTCTCTACCCCTCCTGCCTCCTCTCCCACGTGGCCCCTCTGATCCACGGAGGGTCTGTCTCCCTGGTGGCTGGTCTTTTTTATTTGACAACACCTCTGTCTCTGTCTTTCTTTCTCACTCTGTCTCTTGATGGAATTCCTCCCGCTTAGCCCTCCCTGTCCCCACCAGAGCCCCGCCCACCTCGCAGGGTCTCACCTCTGAAGTCCCACCCACCTCGAAGGGTCTCACCTCTCAAAGCCCCGCCCACCTCGCAGGGTCTCACCTCTCAAGTCCCACCCACCTCGCAGGGTCTCACCTCTCAAGTCCCACCCACCTCGAAGGGTCTCACCTCTCAAAGCCCCGCCCACCTCGCAGGGTCTCACCTCTCAAGTCCCACCCACCTCGAAGGGTCTTACCTCTCAAAGCCCCGCCCACCTCGCAGGGTCTCACCTTGCACCAGAAGGTTGACAATGATGGTGTCGAAGCCGCCAGTGTTGGTGGCCGTGCAGGTGTAGTAGCCTGAGTCCTCAGCCTTCACTGCGCGCAGCAGCAACGTGCCATTGGTGTGGATGAGCCGGTGCCCGTCCATGGACACGGGGATGGCTGAATCCTCACTGCCGGGGGTGGGGACGGCTTATGGCAGGCATCCCCTCCCGGAGCCAACCCCAGGTGCTGCAGGCAGTTAGAGCTGGGAGCAGTAAGGCGCTGGCTCCGGGACCCTAGATTCTTGGGTTTTCACTCAGCGCTTCCTGGGGATATCTAGTAACCATGCCTCTTCAACCACGCAGGGAAGGGAGATCCGTGGCAGCAGACAGGGGCAGCCAGGGAGGCCAGGCCAGCATGTGAGGGTGTAGCCGTGTACCCGGCAAGGGCCTCCCCAGGGCTGGAGGTGGCTGAGTCAGCCAGAAGGGAGGGACAACAGTTCTCTTTACAGCTCTTCTGCGATGCCTGTCTCTGGGGGTAACCCATCCTTGAAGGGTCCCGTACATACCTGTCCTTGGTCCACTTCACTGCAGGGGCTGGGTCTCCCACTGAATTGCAAGGCAGCCGCACATCTCTCATCCAGGGTGTTGTCACGGTGCCCCCGAAAGAAATGATCTTTGCTGGGGCTAGAGGGAAGAGAGGTTGAGAAGGACCCCATGTTTTCATTTTCAGTTTCAGAGGGGAAATCATTCATTCAACAGACATTTATCAGATACCTGTTTGGACCAGGTAACACAGGAGGCTCTGATGAGCCACAGAATGAGGATAATCTAGTCCCTGTCTTCAAGTTGCTCACCATCCAAAAGGGAGACAGACACTTCAGATCACTAGAGTGAAAAATACTATGGTGGGGGTAGGTACAATAGCCCTGGGAGCAGGAAGGAGGAATGGGGGAGGTGAAGGCCGGGGGCGACTTCTGCAATTGGAAGCTCTGACTTGAATTCTGAAGGCAAAGAAGGAATTCACAAACTACTAGGGGATAAGAATGGGGGGAAGGGATAGTCAGGGAGTTAGGGATCAACATGTACACACTGCTCTATTTAAAATGGATAACCAACAAGGACCTACTGTATAGTATGGAACTCTGGTCAATGTTATGTGGCAGCCTGGATGGGAGAGGGGTTTGGTGGAAAATGGACACATGTATATATTTGGCTGGGTCACTTTGCTGTCCACCTGAACCTATCACAACATTCCTAATGGACTGTAAGCAGAGAAGGAAGGTGTGTCAGAAGGGGGAACAGTACTGAGAGAGGCATGGGGGCCTGAAACCCATGGTGAGTGGGAGGGGCTCCAGCCTCTGGGGTGACCCAAGCCCAGAGTGAGTCAAGAGAGGGCACAGCGTAGGGGTCGGAGCAGTGAGTGAGAGGAGGGGCTTCCAGGGCGCTGCTGGCCCCTCGAGGAGGCTGGGCTTCCTCCTGACGTCACGAGGAGGCTCACAAGGAAGTAGTGATATGTTCACAGTGGAGTTTTAGAGGAACCCCTGGCTGCCTGCCAAGGATGTTTGATGGAGCTCGAGAGACACTGTTCTAGAGCCAGTTCTGCCCTGTGGCTGGGGTTGGCTCCTGGGACCTCTCAGTGGGGTGTGTGTGTCTGTGTCTGTGTCTGTGTGTGTCCATCTGTCTGTCTATGTGTGTCTCTATGTGTGTGTGGGGTCCCGGGTCCTTTCCCTCCTGGAAGGAGATAAGTTCAGGAGAAGGGGTTGGCAGCACCACTGGGAGGTGGGGTCAGGGGAGGGAGGAAACTTGAGGCTTTGTAGAAAGAGCCCCCGAATTGGAGCCAGAAGGGCTGGCCCACTCGGCTGTGTTCGCGGGCCGTGCCATCCCGCCTCAGAGCGTCTCCTGGAAAGTGGGATAACAACCCTCGTGGCAGGGCAGCTGCAGGCCTCCATTCAGTGCCCGCTGACCCCGAGCCTGAGGCGGGGAGGGCTGACGCCTCTTGTATCTCAACCAAAGGAAGCTGGTTACCCCAGGAGTGGGGCTGGGCTGAGGCAGGCACTAGTCGTCTGAGTCCTGGGCCTGGGGCCTCAGGGTTGTAGACACAGGTGGCTGTGGGAGGAGGCAGGGCCAGGAGGGAGGGCCCAGGGAGGCCCAGAGCCAAGGTAGAAGCCGGAAGTCTCAGGCTTGTGCGGCCAAACCCGGTGCCCTGGGGTTGGCATGGGGGAGCCTGGCAGCTCTGTGAGATGGCCTCTGTCTTGGTCTTGGGTTGAGGCCTCAGAACTGTCACTGCCTATAAAGTAGGGGTACACATGCCCCCACACCACACTTATGCCCAGGTCAGGGGTTCAGAGGGGCACCCTCAAAAGCAATCGTGTTCTTATTCACCCCATGCGCCCCACTCAGCCCACAGCCTCCTTTGAGGCATGCCCTCTGTAACGTCTGTGATCAGTGGGATCATGTCAGCCTGACATGGCCAGGTTTTGGAACGAGGGGGCTGTCTTTGCAGCCCTCTGCTCCATGGAAGCAGCATACCCCACCTCCATCCCCTCTGGAGGAGCTGAGCTGGGGGTGGGGCTAACAGCCCTTTCTTTCAATCCCAGAGAAGAGTCTGGAGTGGGGGACCGGGGTGCATTCTGCATTCTGCCGGGCGCCCCGACTAGTGGCGTGGCCTCGAGCCTGTCGTGAGCCTTTCTGGGAGTCAGGGGGCAGCAGAGGCCCAGTCTTGGTGGGTGCAGGAGGGAAGCAAGCGGCCAGCCAGCTCCTTACAGCCAGGCCACAGACAGGGGGGAGGGAGACAACTCGTGTCGGGGAGAACGGTCATTCTGGAAGGGGCCTTCTGGCAGTTTCTGCCCTCAGCCCCCACCCCAGGCTGCTCACCCTTGCCAGCAGGCTCGATGGTCACCTTCTCGCTGCTGTTGCCCCGGCCGGCGGAGGTGACGGCGGCCACCCACAGCAGGTACTGCTGCCCGCGGTTTAGGTGGGCGATCCGGTAGAAGAGCTGCTCCGGACTCGTCTCATACTCGCTGGGCGCCTGCGGGGCAGAGGCGAACGCGTACTAAGAGCCAAGGCCCCTGGGTCTCCACCTCCACCCTTCCTGGGGCTCTGGGCTCAGTGAGGATGATGGCCAGGGTGGGGGGCAGTGGAGACAGAATCCTGCCTAGTTGACCCTTTCTGGTTTTGGAGCAACACTGAACAGCTTGCCTTGGACTTGGCCCTGGGCACTGATGGGCCGGCTCTGGCGGTTTGCTGGGTCAGTCTCAGTTTACCTCTTGGACTGATCCAGGCGCTGGTTGTGGTGGCTTCAGGCCAGGAAATGTGAGTGTTTCAGGTGGGTGAGAGATGGTGGGAGACAGGAGAAGGGAGAATGGGGGTTGAGGGGGGGTCCCAGGAAAACCCTGAGAAAAGGGAGTCTCTGAGAAGAAGCCAAATGACTGCATTTGCCTTATTAGGGTTGTAGACAGGCTCTCCCAGCCTGTCCCCACTCAGAGTCACCTCCCAGCCCTACTGCCTAATGTCTCCTTCATTCCTACCACCTGTTCCCGCCCCCACCCCCCCACCCCCATTCTGGGGGAGGAAGGGGAGGGAGAGGGAACTAGGAGAGCTTCACGGGGCAGCACTTTATTAATGATTATTAGTGGTATAGATCACCGTATATATTTGTAGGTTATATAAATCTATAAAAATTTTTTTAACCAAATGACAGTTTTGACAAGTTGCCAACAAAACAATATCAGATCCCAGTGGTTTTACCAGTTGCTTTGATGAAAAGATTATGTTGCCTTGGAAACCAGAGGCTCAGATATTGAAATGAATTTGAGAAGGAGCTTTTGATAAGCGCTAGTTTGCAGACCTCCTGTCAGCCCCTTCCCTGGTGCAGGCGGGATGGGGCTGACTTTCATTTCATTTTATTTTTTGGCCAGCCGCGGGGAAGGGAAAGCAGGACAGCACCAGGGCCTCTTTGAAATCAGGGCGGAAGTCTAGGGAGGGGGAGCAGCCCCCGGAACAGATGGGGGGCCCTGAGGCCAGAGGGAGCTAATAATTAGTTATCTTTGCAGTCAGGGGATGTTGCACACACATGCCCCCATGCACACGCTCTCATGCACATGGACGTGTAGACACATTCATGCACATTCTGAGGGACAGATCTCCAGACAGACATGGGGTCACAGAGGGACATTCTTTGCCACCCAGGGGAGGGCTGAGGGGCCCAGTGACTTGTAACAGGAGAAAACATCCTTTCTGGTCCCAGACCATCTGTAGGAAGATGCTCAGGAGAAGGTACAGGTGTCCCCACCACACACACAGAGCTCCCTGGCAACCCCCTCCTGCTGCCTCCCTTGTGGGGAGCTGGCCTTGGGCCCAGGAGCTCCCTGAAAGCCACCAGAGCCCTGGTAGCTGGGAAGTCCTTTCAGGGTGCTGTGCTCCGGGATCGTGTGGGTATCTGCAGGTCATATCTGAGCACGAAGCAGGGCAATAAAGTGGCTTTGACACCTGCCTGTGCCTGCCTTTCTTACTGTATGGACCACAGTGTCTCTCATGGTTCCTGGGACCTCCGTTTTCTCTCCTGCAAACTAAGAAAGCAATCCAGATCTGCCTGCCCTAACTGGTTACAGCGAGGACACATGAGGCAAGGGGTGTGCAAGTCCTTTGTAAATGGGGACGTATTCTTCTCCTTTGTAAATGGGGGTATGTGTTCTGTGAGGGTGGAAGTGTGTGTGTGCATGTGTAGAGAAAAGTTAAGTATATTTGCTTGTGTCTGTCAGCGTGTACCTGACTGTACATTTGTGTCTACACAGGGCAGGAAAGCTTTGGCTTCACCTTGAAGGTATTAGCATCTTACCCAGGTACTGGGTGCCTTCCTTTTAACCTGGACTCCCCCCAATCTCCTGAAATCACTTTCAAAAACATACAACTACACTCCAGAATAAAATCACAGTAATCAAAGGTTAAAAAAAGGTAAAACTATGAAAGGAGAAACTACAGGTTAATTATTTACCTTTCTTTCTTCCCCCCTATCTTTCTAATCAAAAAATCAAAAAATAGAAAATCACAAAAAGTCATAACTAGAATTGATTTATGAATTTGAATTATATG
The DNA here is from genome assembly GCF_019320065.1 of Cervus canadensis. Taxonomy (NCBI): domain Eukaryota; kingdom Metazoa; phylum Chordata; class Mammalia; order Artiodactyla; family Cervidae; genus Cervus; species Cervus canadensis. Next base: position 25,167,662 of record NC_057396.1, read on the forward strand.
AAAAGAAAACCTATGGTATAATAAAAACTAGAATAAAAAGGGAAGTAATGAACTGGCAAACCTCTGCAACCTATATGAGCAAAAATGGTTATTATCTTTAATATGTAAAGAGCACTTACAAATCAATAAGAAAACCATGATCTACCCAAATAAAAAATGTAGCAAGGACATGAATTGACAATGATCTGAAGATGAAAAAAGCCCAAAGTCACATAACACAAAACAATAATCAACCTAACTAGTGTAGAATCCAACTGACAAAAAATGAAAAATATATAATATCTTAGATTAGCATGTGCACAAGGGGAAAGTATGTTACTCATAATGCTGGTGGAAGAGTAAGTTGGTGCAAACTTCCTGAAGAGTAGTTTGCAAATATGCATGCAAACCTCAAAAATATTTATACTTTTTGTGATCCATGGATTCCTATAAAAATTTATCCTAAGAAAATAGTAAAACAATGTGCATAAAGACTTTTATGAAGAATTCTCCAAGAACATTATTTATAATGGTAAAAAACTGAAAATAGATTAAATATAGAACAATTCAGGGACTGGTTGAATAGATTATGTACATACAGGCACTCAAGATAATATTTTAAAAGAATATTTGATGTCAACTCTATTTCAATAAAAAGAATATTTGATGGTGTAGAAAAGTGCCTACATATACTACATAAAAAAATGCAGATTATGTGGACCAAAGAGACATTTCTCCAAAGAAGACGTACAGATGGCTAACAAACATATGAAAAGATGCTCAACATCACTCACTATCAGAGAAATGCAAATCAAAACCACAATGAGGTACCATTACATGCCAGTCAGAATGGCTGCTATCTAAAAGTCTACAAGCAATAAATGCTGGAGAGGGTGTGGAGAAAAGGGAACCCTCTTACACTGTTGGTGGGAATGCAAACTAGTCTAGCCACTATGGAGAACAGTGTGGAGATTCCTTAAAAAACTGGAAATAGAACTGCCATATGACCTAGCAATCCCACTCCTGGGCATACACACTGAGGAAACCAGAATTGAAAGAGACACGTGTACCCCAATGTTCATCACAGCACTGTTTATAATAGCCAGGACATGGAAGCAACCTAGATGTCCATCAGCAGACGAATGGATAAGAAAGCTGTGGTACATATACACAATGGAATATTACTCAGCCATTAAAAAGAATACATTTGAATCAGTACTAATGAGGTGGATGAAACTGGAGCCTATTATACAGAGTGAAGTAAGCCAGAAGGAAAAACACCAATGCAGTATACTAACACACATATACGAAATTTAGAAAGATGGTAATGATAACCCTGTATGTGAGACAGCAAGAGAGACACAGATGTATTGAACAGTCTTTTGGACTCTGTGGGAGAGGGTGAGGTGGGATGATATGGGAGAATGGCATTGAAACATGTAAATTATCATATGTGAAACGAATTGCCAGTCCAGGTTCGATGCATGAGACAGGGTGCTCGGGGCTGGTGCACTGGGATGACCCAGAGGGATGGGATGGGGAGGGAGGTGGGAGTGGGGTTCAGGGTGGGGAACACATGTACACCCATGGCGGATTCAAGTCAATGTATGGCAAAACCAATACAATGTTGTAAAGTAAAATAAATAAATAAATTAAAAAAAAATAAAATTAAAAAAAAATGCAGATTATATAACACTTTGTAAATTTTTATTTTTTTTTATTTTTTTATTTTTTAATTTTTATTTTAATTTTGTAAAAAACCAAAACAAAATCATATTGTATGTGCAGGTCAAAGACTGGAAGATTATACATCAACACATTACCAGTGTTTATCTTTAGAGAGTGAGAATGCAAGTAATTTTTACTTTCTTCTCTATTCTTTTGTATATTTAGAGAATTTTCTACAATAAAATTGTATTATTTTGATAATCAGGGAAAATCAGCAAATGTATTAAATTGGAAACACATCTAACAGGACTCAATGCAGCTCTGGCCAGCCCTGGCCAGCCCCAGGGTGTAATTCCATTCCTGGTATCCTGCACCTAATGCAGTTTCCCACATCTATTCTGAGAATTCTGCACACACAAGGTCATGCACTCCAGTATGTATGCACACACTCAGACTCAGACACATGTGCAGTGGCCTAGGCCCACACTCATTCCCACGGTTTTGCCTCACCCCATGTACACAAGTGTGCCGTCAATCCTGGAGCTCTTTCATAAATGGATTTGTGATGCAGTTGCTTGGGACCTGGAGTATATTTCTGCAAAACTATCGCATCCCATAATCACAAGTGGTGGTTAGGTCCCCTGGCCCCTTGTTCAGCTCAGTCCCTGCTTTGCAACATGGCTGAAGTGAGTGTTCATCACACCAGCACATCTGCCCCCCCACCCCCAGGAGAGAGGTGGTTCCTCCATGCTGAGGACGTGAAGAGGAAGGAGGGAGGGTCCCCGGGTCTGCAGTAGCAGGAGGAGGGCATGGGGACCGGAGCTCTGCTCTGGAGCCTGGGAGAGGTGTCCCCCACCCGTGGATCGGGGCTCTTGCAGACTGAGTTAATGAGGATGCTCTGCTCCCAGACACCAATCTCTTTGAAAGACTTCATTATCAGAGGAGGTAATGAGCGTACAGACCCAAGCTGGAGAAGGAGTTTCCACCCTCTCATCAGTTTATGAAGGGAAACTTGCCCAATGTCTAAGATTTCACAATTGCCAGGCTGCTAGCAATTCATTCATCAAATGTATGTCCTGGGACAAGGATGTTCCAGGCACAGTGTTCTACAGCTGGGGACCTGAAGATGAAAAGATGCTGCCCTTGTCCTCACAGGGCCCCACAGACCAGTGTGGGAGACAGGTGAGTGAGCAGGTAACTGCCGTTTAATGCATTCAGCGTGTGCTAGAGGATGAAGAACATGCCGTGGGTGGTAGGATCAGTAGGGGCAGAGGTACAAGGGTGTGAAAGGCAGAGCAGGTGTCCAGAATGGTGACCAGCCTAATGTAAAAAGAGCCCGAAAGGTGTGTGTGGGGGAGGGGCAGGAGGAGGGGGGAAAGAGGGGCAGAGGACACCCCTGAACACGTTAATTGGAAATTGGCCCACACCCCTCCAACAATGACAGAGTTCTCAACCTAACATCTGCAGACCCCATGACCCAGCAGTTCCCTTCACAGGCCCAATGGGAATATATACACAAGACCACCAAGAGACATGGAGTTCACAATAGCACCAACTGCAATAGCCCCAAAGGGAAAACTATTCAAATGCCTGTCAATGGATAATTATAAATAACTTGTGATATATACATGTAATTGAAAACTATACAGAAGTGAAAGTGAATAATCTCTAACCACACACAACAATATGGATGAAATTCACAAACTCAAACTAATGTTGGGTCAAAGAAGCCAGGCAAATTTTTTATATATATATATATATATATATATAAAATGCATGCATGTATACATACATAAAATGCATGCATATATATATATATATACACACACACACACACACACATAAAATGCATGCATGCATGTGTGGTCAGTCATTTCAGTCATGTCCAACATTTTGAGACCCCATGGATTGTAGCCTGCCAGGCTCCTTTGTTCACGGGATTCTCCAGGCAAGAATATTGGAGTGGGTTTCCATGCCCTGCTCCAGGTGATCTTCCCGACCCAGGGACTGAACCCGAGTCTCCTGCATTGCAGGCAGATTCTTTACCCACTAAGCCAACTGGGAAGCCCATATATGTTGTGTATTTGTACTTTATATAGTATTAATCTGAAGTCAGGATGATGGTTACACCCGTAGGGGGAGGGTGGTGACCTTCTGGGGTGTTGCCCTGTTTCCTGCTCTGGAAATCCTCCCACTCAGTGCCTGGAAGTGCTATGAAAATTCATGGAGTTGTATAGTCATCATATGTGTACTTTCCTGTGTGTGAGACAGTGACGGTGAGGATGGAGAGGAGGGGGCAGAGTCACTGAAAAGACATTACTGGGCTTCTCCTCTGGGAATAAAACTATGGCCTCACTGGCGAGGAGCGGGGCTGCCTATGGCTCAGAGGGTAATTCAGAAAGACCACAGGAAAGCGGAGAGCGGAGGACGAGATGATGACACAATTACCGAGCAATTTCAGGGCAGCTTTCTAGGCTGTCAGAAGCTCATCTGCAGGTGCTGGGGCTGCCGTCACATCACTAGTTGCTGATAGAGGGAGAAGCCGGCCTGCTGCTGCTCCCTGATCTCCCCCATCCTGAGCACATCTCTCAACAGTACTCACACCCCCACCCCGGAAGCACCCCCTCTGCCCCCCTCATTAGCCTGGAGGCATCCCAAGGGCACATGTTTCTTTGCACCTGCTCTCACAACTGGAACAGGTATACTACAGATCAGCCACCCAGCAGAACTCTGTGATTGAGTGGCTGGAGGTAAGCAAAGGGGCAGAGGGGAGGATGCCTGTTATGGGATGTGGGTGCATAGCCCCCAGTACCTGCCCTCACCCTCTCCTCCCTCTTAGCAGCCCTTGGTGGAGGGCAGGGGCCAACCCCTCCCCCCAAACTGCACCCCAGTGCCAGGGGGCTCCTTACTTTACACTCCCAGGTTTGGGCAGGCAGTGCCCAGAGAGAGATGCCCTGGCCTTCTCCCAACTGTCTCCCATCTTTTCCCCTCCTAAACTGGATCCATGCCGAGAGGGCCTCTTGGGGCAGTGCTCCAGCAGCCCTCTAAGCCCAGACTGACCATGCTGAAAAGCTGATTCAACTCCAAAAGCCATGGGCTAGCGAGTGCTCAGTCCAGAGCTCTGGGATCTGCTAGGAGCTTCCTTGGTCAGCCAGACCAGAAGAGCCGAGGCCCTGTCCTCCCTCTCCCACCTGCTTGAAGGAGACCCCTACTCAAATAAGCCTCCAGGGCTTGTGATAATCTTGCAGGCCCTGGAACGGAGGACTGACGCAAGATGGACTTGGGTAAGGCTTCAACCACTTTTGGGTGACTGGTGCCCATACTTATCCATGAATCAAGTAGAAACACAGATATAAGCAGCCCCAGGATTTGGCCCAGAAGCAGCTGATCTATGGGGTACTTTCCTTTTCTCCTGTCCTGCTCAACATTCAGCCCTGGGCCCACTTACCGGCTGGCCAGACCCGGGGCTGGAGCAGAAGATGGTGTACTTGCGGATCACCCCGTTGGGCTTGGTTGGGGGGAGCCATGACACGACCACACTGCTGGCGGATGAAGGAACAGCTTTGATGCCAGCGGGGGGACCTGGAACTGAGCAGGGGAAGGTGGGGTCAGTTTAGAGAATGGAGGAACAAAACCTTTAGGAAACAATGACAGGGTGGAGAGACTAAGGCAGATTAATCTGGGAGAGCTTCCTGAAGGAGGCATCTTTGAACTCTGGTTTAAAAGAGGAGGTTCTAGCATGGCAAACAGGTGAGAGGATAAAGGTGATCATTAGGGGCTTGGAACAAAGTCTCTGAGATGAAGGCCTTGTGAGTGGCCAGCTGCAGAACTCTTTGGCCAGAACCAAGAACTTAAGATACACAGGAAAGAAACAGAACCCATAAGGAATTCATCTTAATTCCAGTGATCCTAACCTAATCCCCGAGCCAATGCTCTACTAACTAAGCTTGTATTTAGGCCAAATACACTGGTCACTTTGCTCCTTTTGGCCCATGAGCTCCTTGAGGCTGGGGACTCTAGAGACTCACAGAGCCGGCCTCCTCCTGAGGGTCAAAGGTCAGGGGTCAGCCGGTGGTGACTGTGTTTCCTGCCAGGGACTCAGGGTACTGCCCTTGGGGTGCTGGCAAGGCTCTTTCTCTTTTCAGGAGGGAAAGTCTACTTTAGAATTGGCTGAGAAACCCATCTCGAGTGGATCTGAGCCATATGGACTGTGACCTCCCCTTGCTCCCATGTCTGGGCCTGCCTGGCCTGGCTGGGACCCCAGGGCCTGGAGGCTAGCAGCATCCTGTTTCCAGCCCATATTCTCCTTTCTTCATTTTTTCCTTGTATTGCTGTGACTTGTCTTCTCTCCTGGGAGCTTTTATGCGCCTTTGAAAATGGTGATGGTGTCCTATTCAACTTATTTTATCTCTCTGAGCCTCAGTTTCCCCATCTATATGGACAAAACAACCACATTAAAGGTTTGCAGTGAGAATCAGTGCTAATTAAGATAAAGCACCTGGCATGGTGCCTAACACAGAAGACACTCCATAAATTGTAACAATTAGTACTTTTGCACTCCCTTCCTGGGCTCTCAGCTTTCAGCACCTACCTCAATTTTTAAAAATCTAATAAGTGGTCAACAATGCTAGGTTAAATAAAATAATTAGAAACAGTATCATCACCCATCCAGGGGCCTGAGCCCAGAAGCTGGCAGTCATCCTTGACTCTGCCCTTCCTCATTACTACAGCCTTGCCATTTACTTCTGCTAGAGGTCTCTGCTGTTCTGGGGTGCAGGGGGTGGGTGTCACTGGGGTAACTGCAGTGTTCAAGTCTTCCCTGTCCTTGAACACTTTTTTCTTACCAGTTATTAAGAGAAATATGTTGAAATCTCCCACCATGATTGTAGATTTATCTATTTATCCTTGTTGTTCTGTTGGTTTTTGTTTTTGTGTATTTTGAGGTTATGTAATTAGGTTCATAAAAATTTAGAACTGTTTTATTTGCCTGGTAAATTAAGTCTTTTATCATAACAAAAGTGTCCTTCTAAGAATGATTTTTGCCTTAAAGCATACTATGTCTGATATTAATATTCCAGTTTTCTCTTAGTTTTGTATGGTATATCTTTTATCTTTTTCGATGCTTAACTTTTCTACACCTTTATGTTTTTGATGTCTCCTATAAACAGCACATATTTGAGTTTTGTTTCACTGCCAGCCAGTCTGGCAGTCTTTATCTTTTAACTGGAGAATTTAGCCAATTTTTCTCACTACTGATACATTTGTGTTTAACTATCCCACCTTACTGAATATTTTCTATTTGTCCCACCTATTGTTTTACTTTCTATTTTCCTTTGTGCCCTCCTTTGGATTGTGTATTAAAAGAAACTCTGTTTCCCCCTTCTATTAGTTTTGCTATTATGCACTCTTTCATAACTTTTAGATTATAATGTGAGTCTCTGACTTAACAAAGTCTAATAACTGCCACTTTTCTTCTCAGATAATGCAAGGGCTTAGAATTTCCCTTTACTATCTCTCAATTTACATGCCATTGTTATATATTTTATTTCTGTAAATATTTAGACACTCCTTTCAAGGTGATTACATCATCATCATTTTATGCAACCAATATTGATTTCAATTTACCCATATATTCACCATTAATTGCTCTTCTTTCATTTCTTCCCACATCATTGGTCTTCTATCTTGGATCCTTTTCCTTCTAGTTAAAGAATACCCTTTAGTATTTCTTTCAGGGCAGCTATGTTGGTGATAAGTTTTCTCAGTTTTTGTTTGTCTGAAAATGTCTTTATTTCATCTTAATCTTGAAAAATATTTTTGAAAGGTATAAAGTTACAGATTGATAACTACTTTTTTTTTTCATACACACTTTAAATATACCATTGTATTGTTTTCTGACTTCTACTGTTTCTGATAAGTTAGCTGACAGTCTTATTTTTGCTCCTTTGAAGGTAACTGGTTTTTTCATCCTCTGGTTGCTTTTAAGATTTTTCTCTACCTGTTTATTTTTCAGTAGCTTTATTATGATAAGCCTAGGTGTGGACTTTAAGTTATTCCTTGTGAAGGTTGTAGAGCGTCTTGCATTTGGGCTTGATATCTTTCACAGCTTTGAAAAGTTTTCAGACGTTTTATCTTCTGCTCCATTCTCTTTATCCTGTTCTTTGGGATATCTTCTCACATCTTCCATGTCCTTGATATTCAGAATGTGGTCCATGGATTAGCAGCAGTGTCACCTGGGAGCATGTTAGAGATGCAAAATCTCAGGTTGCACCCTAGACCTACTAAATCAGAATCTAAATTTTAACATGATTCCCCAAGTGATTTGTATGCACAGTAAAGTTTGAAAATCACTGCTCTGTGTCTTATTTGCTCTTTTATTTTCCAATCATTCGTCTTTTTGTGCTTCATTTGATATTATCTTCTTGACCTATCCTCTAGTTCACTAGTTGTCTCTTCAGCTGTGTCTAATTTGTTATTAAGCCCATCTAGTGAGTTCTTAAGTTCAGATATTAGTAGTTTTTGTTTCTAGATTTTTTATTCCATAGCTTCCAATGCTCTTAAAATTTAAATTGTTAAGAATAGTTATTTTAAAGTCTATATTTGATGAAACCCATTTGGAACTCTTGCAGAGCTGCTGCTTTTGTCTTTTTCTGCTGGCTTTTGTTCACATTGTCCCCATTGTTTTTATTGTATGCCAGACACATTGTTTGCAAAATTGTTTGCGGAAATAATTTGAGGTCTCAGATGATATAATTGTCCTAAAGAGAGAATTCATGTGTGCTTCCAACAGCCACCTGCAATCTGGGACACTAGCAACCTGAGGTCACCTCAATCTAATTTCTAGGACTGAGATGATCTGAGGCTGAGCTGTTTACTTTTGGTCCACTTTTAATCTTAGAGTTCTGCCCTTCATAATCTCAAATCAAAGTAGGCTGGGGTGGGGAGCAGAGGAGGGTTCACCAGACAGACCCACACACCGTAGCAGGCCCTGGCCCCCAATTCATGTCTTTCTGGACCTGCTCAGTTTCTCAGTCACTGCCTCTAGACTCAGCAAACATCCCCCAGGGGAAGAGCTGCCCCAAATACCAGGATCACCTCCTGGGCCTCTATTCTCCTTGGATCCTGGCCCAGTAACTCTTCACTTTCCTGCCAACCCTCTGATTACCTTCAAGCAAGTATTTAAAAATATTTTATTCCGATTTCCTAGTGTCCTCAGCAAGGAGGAGAGTGGATTGGAATTACACTCGCTACCATTCCTGGAAGTGGAATCCCTTTGATATGTTTCCCTAAACCTGTCCCTCCTCCTCCCTTCATCCTCACTGCTGCTGCCCTTCCACACACCCTCCTTTTCTCTGCCTAGAGGCCCACAGGTTCTAAGAGGCCTTTCCCACCCCAGTCCTTATCCCCTCTTCCCTTCCTATGACCAATCCTCCATGCTTCTACAAGAGTTATCATCTAGTTCATGCCTCTTCCTCAGTTAAAAACCTTTAAAGTGGTCTAAAATCCAGCCCAACTTTGCACTCTGAGGCCATATAGATAGGTCTGGTAGTCACAGAGCAGATGAGCAGCAGGCAAGAGGTTTCGAGCTAATGAATTTGAGTATAGCCAAGCCAGCCTGAAACCAAGCTCAGACCGAGAGATCTGGACTTAAGAAGTGAGCTTGAATTGATATGCTTGCATTTTACTTGCTTTTCTCTAAATTCTCTGTCAATTTTTTTTTCCTTTGGCAAAATCCTGAGGGGGCCTGGTAGGGGCGGTGTGTAGGAAGTGGCAGTGTCTTCTGATCAGGATATTTGTCCAAGGTGCCATGGCAGAGATGGAACTAGAATGTGGATCTGTCAGCTTTCCAAGTCAGTTGAGTGATAACTGTGATGACTGCTACCTAAAAATTGCAGAGCCTGGTGGCGGCGGAGCAGTAAGGGTGGGGTGGGCATGCTTGCCTGCCTACCCTCTGCCATCATTCCTCCATGTTCCTTGCAAACAGAGTCTCACCCTTGCTTGGGTGACCCGTGCTCCTCCACCCTTCAGAGAAAGCTGTCTCCATCACCTACACCAGAGGATTTACCAAGCTTAGAGTAAGTCAGCCATGATAATTCCATTCTCCTCTCAGTGACTGGCTTCGCGAGAGGCATATTGCCCTGCTGTTGTTGATGGGAAATGAGCATAAGTCTGTTGAGGGGGTTTCTGGGAAAGGTTTCTTTTACTCCCAAGAGACGCACGCCCATAGGAAGAGACTGCTTCTCTCACTCTGAACTCTGTCGTGTCTGGCGTGATGCCTGGAGCTGCAGGCATCTTGAAATCATGGGAGGAACAGCTGACAGGCTGAGGATGGCAGAGCAGAAAAGATGGGAACCAGTGAGTTACCCAACCCCGGAGCTGCCCTACTCAAGACTTCTTGTTACGTGTGATAATAAATGTGCTTATTGCTTCAATCTTTTTTTAGTTGCATTACTCACAACCAAAAGCTTCCTAACTGATACAAATGGTGTGATGAAAAGCATAGAGGTTGGGGAGGCAGGAAATCTCTCATTTGCCACCCATCAGTTTTGGGACCTGCAGCAAGTTGTTTTAGCTCTCGAGGCCTCCGTTTTCTCATCTCTAAAATGGAAATAATAACCTCCCCAAAGGGCTATTGGAAGGTTGCTGCTGCTGCTCAGATGCGAGTCGTGTCTGACTCTTTGCGACTCCATGGACTGTAGCCTGCCAGGCTCCTCTGTCCATGAGATTCTCCTGGCAAGAATACTGGAGTGGGATACCATTTCCTCCTCCAGGGGATCTTCCCAATCCAGGAATCAAACCTGTTACTCTTGCACTGGGAGGCAAATTCTTTACTATTACCATTCTTTACCACCTGGGAAGCCAGGTATTGAAGGTTAAATCACGCTTTTGATGGCACATCACACACGTCAAGTTATGACCATTGTTCTGGATGAGACCTCATCTGACAGTGGGTTCCTTTTGGCTTAGGCTTCCCCCAAGGGCACCTGGGTCCACCAGAAGCAGTCATTTCATTGCCAGCTCTGGGCAGCTGTAAACCAACTACCATTTGCCAGCACTTGACATTTTAGAAAAGATTCTATGGTTAGGCTGTTTCTTACAACACCTAGATGAGGCACTGTCCCCATTTTATCATGAGGAAACTGAGGGGCAGAGCTGTTAGTGACCTGCCAATGAGTGGCAGGGCTGGGGCATCCATATCTGCTCCTCCCACCCCGTAAAGCTGCCACCTTAGGACCCTGGCCCCTGCTGTGTGTGCCCCTGTGACTCCACGGGCAGCTCTAGGGTGGGGTCAGCTTCCTGGAGGGAGGGTTGTGCTTCTCGACTTTGGGTTCCCTCATGGGTCTCATCTTGGTCAGTCAAGCATGTGGAGATGCTTATAACTCAGGCCTTTGGAGTTGTCGTGATGTTTAGTCACAAAGTCATGTCCAACTCTTCTGTGACCCCATGAACCATAGCCCACCAGGCTCCTCTGTCCATGGAATTTCCCAAGCAAGAATACTAGAGTGGGTTGCTATTTCCTTCTCTGGGGGATCTTCCTGACCCAGGGATTGAACCCAAGTCTCTTGATTGGCAGGTGGATTCTTTTTCCACTGAGCCTCCTGGGCAGCCCATTGTATCAGAATAGGATGCAAGAAAGTCTGGAGGTCTGGGTGGTTAATTTCTAGAGGCCAGGAAGGTGCCAGTGTGTATGTGTATCCCTGAGGCCCTGAAAGGGGCCAGGCTCCGAGCACCATCCCCGGTAGGTCTCCACACAAGAGCAGGTGGCTCTGCCTGGAGCTGTCCCAGGAAACCTTGATGCGGGGATTAATGACAGGAAAAGTAGGGCAGGCAGGTTGGTAAATATTTAATTGCTAAGAGCTTAAGTGGGGGGAAGGGGCTGATCTGATGGAAAGGGAGGGGCTTAGGGAGAGTGGGGAGCATTAATCACAGTTAGTCCCATCGTCAAGTCACCAAGCTGGTCTGCACTGGGAGAAGTCCACTCCCAGCCTGAGTTGCCCCATTGTAACTCCTCTCACCCCTCCAGCTCCTTCTGCCAAATTGTCTGGGTAGAACCTAGACCAGGGGTCTCTGTATCCTTTGGAAAAACCAAGGCTGAGTTGGAAAGAGGCCAAAATGCCAACCTTGGTTACTGTTTATGAAGCACCCACTGGATGCAAGGCATGTCACATCAATTGACTCTTTAACCACATTGCACCTGGCTGAGGAGAATTAGAATCGATTAAGTGTTGGGGTTGGTGGGGTGAGGAAGGAAGTGGACGAGGGGCCCAGAGCGGCAAAGGGTCACATATGGTACCTCCTGTCCCCAGTGAGGCCCCTTGAGGGGTACAGCTCTGACTTGGGTGGGAAGTCTGACCCTTGTCTGGACCTGATCACTCTTGGGCTGACTCAGCTTCCAGCCTCTCCCATCTGACTGCATCACTCTACCCTGGAGGTTTGGCTCCTTATCTCCCTTTTCTTCCAGTTCTGCCCTCAGCAGGCAGGGCTTTGAGATCACAGATCCAAATGCAGGCACATCCCAGTCCTGAGAGTGTCCCCCCAACTACACACCCACCAGAGTCCAGGGCCTGGCCCATTCATTCTGGGGCCTCTGCAGTGTGATTGCCAAGTCCCTAACCTGGGTGATGTTCCCATTCCCGGCATCCCCAACCATCTGTATCCAGAGGAGGCCAGGCTGAACCCTGCAGGGGAGCAAATGCCACAAAGAGGATGCTCTTGGGATGGGGGTGGGAGGAGAGGCTGTATTTGGCCTCTGACCCCAATGCTGCAGGGGAGGGGGTTACGGTGGCTTGTATGTTTAGGCATGAGTCCTGGGGCACTTCACCACCACCTGTGGTAAGCTGTATTATTCCAAAGCAGCGCTCCCAGAATTCTCAAAGTCACCCTGGTTGTTCTGTTGCTAAGTCATGTCTGACGCTTTGAAATGCCATGGACTGCAGCACGCCAGGCTTCCCTGTCTTTCACTATCTCCCAGAGTTTGCTCAAGTTCATGTCCACTGAGCTGGTGCTGCTATTTAACCATCTCATCCTCTGCCACTCTCTTCTCCTTTTGCCTTCAATCTTTCCCAGCATCAGGGTCTTTTCCAATGAGTCACTCTACAGAGAACGAAGGGATAGGAGAAAGGATGGGGCTCTGCTCTCCCCCTTAACTGTGGGTGGGGTGAGCAGTGGAAGGCTGGAGCAACAAGTCCTGGGAGCTGGCCCCGAGTGCCGAGGCGGGGCCGGGCGGGAGGTGCGCACTCACCGTCCTCCTTGGTTTGGATGTAGAGCACGCTGCTGCGCACGCCATCCCCGGCCTGGGTGTAGGCCAGCACCTGCACGCTGTAGTTGGTGAACTTCTCCATGCCTCGCAGCTCCACCCGCTCCCGCGTCGTGGTGATGTTCTGCATCTCGCCCCACTCTGCCAGACATGCGCATCCTGAGTGCGGCCCAGGCCGGCCAGGCCAGGCCACGGTCCCCCAGCCACTGCCCCTCCACCAGCCTGGGCTTGGACCTTGACTCCATGGTGGTGGCAACAAGGGGGACCTTTCACCTCAAGGTCATGGTTGCAGACTTGAGACACTGCTCCCAGGCCGTGTCTCTCCCCAAGTGGCACAACCAGGGTGACCCACAAATGCCAGCCGGGCCTCAGCCCCTAGTCAACGCTGTACCAAATTCAACTTAATACTCTCCCTATAAAATAGTTACCTCTTTATCTCTCCAAGCTTCACTTCCCTGTCCTCCACCCACCCCTCTTTCCATGTGAGGGACCCCAGGAGTGACTTGGACCCAGAAGGAGCCTCGGCCAGGTGGACAGTGGGCAGCTGTTTCTCTTGGCTGCCCAGCACCTCTGAAAAATGGACTATTTCCTACCATATCAGTAAACAAGGATTTCACAATCACCATTCTAGCCCTCCAAAACTGAATCCCTGAGCCCTGAAGGCACTCAGGAAAGAGAATACCTGGGTGATATGGCAGATCTCAGGTTGCAGCCACTCCCTACAGTAAACACTGAGGAACTCAGGATGTAAAAAAATGCAGGATAGTGAGTTGCATATGAAAGGGATGATTTCCTTGAGTCCAGACTCTTCTGTCTTCCCATACACAGAAAAGGGCTAAATTCCTTAACTTGGAATATCCAGCTTTCTTTCATTCACAAAAATACTTTTGACCTTCAGGCTACCTGGTCTTCGTGGCGAAACTTCTTTATAACCTCCGCCCACCTCCTTGGAGCAGTTCTCTCAGGGCTACTTGAGATGCTGTCTCCCAGGATTGAAGTCCTAAAAATTCCCACTCGAATTATTAATAACTCTCAACTTTCAGGTTGTGACCGCTCTTGAAGTTGACACCTCCTTGGGCTCTCAGCTCTCATAGGCGATGGATCCAGGTGGCATGACCTGGGACAGGCTGGGGATGCCTGCCCTGCACATGACCGCTCCTGGACCGGCACCCTGAACTCTCGAGAGGATAAGGGGTTAAGGCCCCATTCCCTTCCTCAAACATCAAGGACATCTTGTCTGCAAAGATGTCCTTGCAGATATGGGCGAGGCTGCTGGAGTGACAGCCGTGGCTGGGAGGGCCAGGCCTTCCTCGGGCTCAGCGAGAACCCGTCACCCTGAATCTGCCAAGAACTTGCTGTAGACGCTGAAGAAGAGCTTAGGGAGAGCGTCCCGTGGGACAGCCAGGGTCTCAGGAGGAGGAAAGAGGCTTCTGAGCTGACAACCCTCCCCCTGAGACTACTGGGTTTTTTTTTTTTTAGAAAACAGCCCCAGACACCAGCTGAGGACAGGCTGTGCAGAAGACAAGTACCAGCAAACCTACCCTGGCGCCTCGCCAGGGACCCGGCACAGGCAGAGGCCTGGTCTCGGGCCTAGCCAGGGACCAGCCATAGTCTGCCAGGGTCCAGAGGGTGAGGACTCCAGACCCAGCCTCAGGGGACTCTGGGTCAGTGGAGGGGGCCCTCGGAGGCCTGAGAAGTGGGACTTTCCTTTTCCAGGAGGTCAGAAACCAGGAGGGACCTGTCCAGGACTAGAGCCAGAGAAAGACCCAGGAGGAGGGCAGCCTGGCCATCGATTAATTCAGTGGCCTTTGGAGACTAGTGAGGCTGATGCCTTGCCCACCCGAGGGCTGAGCTGGGGAGCCACAGGGTTCGAAAAGGGGGAGCAAGCTCTGGAAAATGAGGGCCCTTCCCTTTTGTGGCTCAGCACAGATAGGTGAGGCCATCTCATCGCATAAGGCCCTGGAAGACCTGCAGGCCTCCGCACTCCTGGAGGAGAAGGTGGAGGTGTGGCCGGGAGAGAGAATTCCTGTCAGCAGTGCCTCTGGGTGCACCAGAACCCAGGTGAGGGGCGGGGAGGGCAGCTGGCCCAGAGGGCTGGCTGTGAGCTGGAGTCCCAGGTCCTCCAGGAGAGAAGGAGCGGGTCAGGCGACCAGTGGCAGAAGGCTCAGGGTGTGGCGAGCAAACTCACGCCCACGGTTTGGGATGCTGGGCCTCTGGCTGGCATGACTTCCTGGTCCAGAGCTCTGCTGCACCACTGGGCAGGGGCTGCTGTGTTTGCGGGGCTACACTAGCCCGTCCCGTGGGAAGGAAGGCGCCCAAAGGGTTGGGCCACTGTCTTGGCTCTCCTCCCTCTGCCATCCCTACCCCCAGCTCCACTGTGCAACCTTCTTCACTCTTCTCCAGGTCCTGGGCAGCTCATCTGCACAGAACACAGGCCTCGCCATCCGTCTGGCCAAGGGACCCTGCTTCCTCCTCTTGCCCCTCAGTCCTAGGCAGTGACGGCTTCCTGCTGGTGCTAGTCCCCGGGGCCCCAACATCCCTCCACACTCCTCTGAATGCAGCGCCTTCATTAAAGTCTCAATTGCCCCACTTGAGTTTACCACCTATTTCCTGACTGACATGGCCACAGAGTCCTTATATCAACACATTCCATCAAAAAAGCCAATGTGTTCCTCTCACCCCTTAAGCCACTGCCCAACATACTGCTGAACAGGGGCAGCTGATGTCTGTCCCCGCCGGGCAGGTGACCATGGACACCACCTCTCACTCTGGCCCCTGGCTCTGGCATGGGATAGCAGGTGCAGGGGAGAGGCTGGGCTTCCGCTCGACATCCCACGGGAAGATGCTCAGCTCTAAGTGTGGGCCTCCACCAACCCCTTGCCTCTCACCCCATGAGCTGGCCACCACCCCCAGCAGACTCACCCCCGTCAACGTAGAGGGACCAGAAGATGACCCGATAGCCTTTGAGGACGCCATTGAGGGTGCTGCGTGGGGGCTCCGACCAGGAGATGACGGCCACGTCGGAAGTGATGGACAGGGCCCGGACGTTCTCAGGGGGCTGGCTGGGCACTGCGGAGGGGAGAGCCAAAGGGCCTGGTTAGGGAGGAACAGGACAACGTCCACGTGCAGGCAGGACCCTGCTGCCCGGCCAGAGGGACCTCGGGTTACCCAAGTGGGAGGCCCTCCTGACTCAGTGAGTCTCGAGAGTTTGGGCTGGTGGCTGGGAAGGGAAGCCAGTCTCCTTCCCTGGAGATTTGGGTGAATGGAGATCTTTCCAGCTTGGTTCCTGGGCTCTGGCTGGCATGTTCCTGATTCTGGGTAAGTGTCCAGGGAAGAAGGTGATGCACTCCGGGCATGAGCTCCTGGGGGTCCACCTCCGCTGAACATAACAGAACGTGGAAGACCAAGCCAGCCCTGTGCGGAGCTGCAACTGATGCTCTTATCTGATGGCTGCCAGCCGTGTGTGTCCCTGCCCCTGTGCCAAGCTGAGGGGAAGGAAAAGAAGGAAAGAGGCTCTCAAATAACCCTGGGGCGGGGAGAAGAGGTCCCTCAGACACCTTTAGGGCTTCTGGAATCATTACACTTTGTCCATTGTCCCTGCACCCAACACACAAAAATGCATTGGGTGAGGGAAAAATATCAAGACCAGCCTGGGTGGCCCACCTGCCTTTAACCCTCTCCATCTGAGAACCTAACCTAAGTCCCAGCCTCTGGGGGTGGCCCAGCTGCAGCCCACCCATCTGAGATGAGAGACAGGGGCGACACCAGGCCCCAGGGAGCCCCCTTGGCCAGGGACAACTTTGGTGGCACTTGCCCTGGTTTCCGAGGAGCTGGGGGCAAAGGGGAAGGCCACGTCTGCTTAGCTCTGAGTGGGAGAAAGGAGGCGCAGGCTGGATGGAAGGTAATTAGATCCCATTGCCCCACAAGAGGCAACTCTAATTTTTATGAGCATTTAAATGATAATACATCATCCTAACGATCCTCTCTGAGAATGATTATTGTTTCATATTACTTAGGTGTAAAAATATAAGCACCATGTAATTAGGGACCCAGTGTAATAAACTAATACAGATCGCCCGTTCGAACAAAATGAAGGTAATATAATTATGGAAAAGACACTATTGCTAAGGCAGGGGCCCTTGAATACCCCAGGAGGAGTGCTAATATTGCCAGGAAACGATCAGGATCTGACAGGCTAACGAGGGCCTTAATTAAGTATGAAAAACTGCTGAGCAAATGCTGCTGGAAACTTTCTTCCCCTCTCCTCCTTTGTTTGGAAAATGTCTCCACAGCCCATGCTGATCTCTCCCCGTGGGTAATCCCAGCCCCCACTGTAGCCCCCTCAAAAGCAAGGGATGTGGGATGGAAGCCAAGGGTGGGCCTGGCCAGGTTGTTTCCTGGGATGGCCCTGGAGGATGGAGTTTAGTGTTTGGTCAGGCGTGCTGATATGGACTTGGGGCAACTGTTCCCCCTGCAGGTGACTTCCCTGAGCATCCTGCATCCACGTCATTTGGTCCAGCATCCAGCCTCGCTCCCAAGCAAGAGGGTAACAACAGGGTGAAGTAGAAAGAGTATGGGATTCAGGGTCAGGTCTGGATTTTGACCTGGTCTCTTTTTCATCAGATGGGCAATTCTAGACAGGTTCATAACCTCTGTGAGTCTTGGGTCCTTTTATGGGCAATGACCTGGCCATTAGTGCTCGGGTTCTCATAGGTGCTCCCTGCACCGGCAGCATCAGCATCACCTGGGAATTTATTAGACATGCACATTTTTGGCTCCTACCCCAGACCTGCTCAAGCAGAACTCTGGGGGAGGGCCCAGCAATCTGTTTACAACCCTCTGTGTGTGCTCAGGTTTGAGAAGCACTGTGTCAGAGTACTGCTTGGGATTGCACCGCTGGTACGTAATGGTGACAAGCTGGTCTTCCTCTATCCAGCCAGGCCTGTGGCCAGCATGGGGGCGGTGGGGGATGGGCAGTGACTGATGGGCTGGTGAGGGTGTGGGATGGTGGAGGGGGTGAGGGAGCTGGTGGTAGTGTAGCTCAGGTGCTTCTCTGGACCTCTGCATTCTATGCACCTTTCCCTCCTTCTGTGTTCTCCCTTTTCCCCGGGGGCTCAGTGCACTGACATCTGCTCCCTCTCAAAGCCTAGCTTGAGCCCCAGAGCAATTAAATGGAAATCTCTGGGGATGAGGCCAGGCGTCAGGATTTTTAAACTCCCCAGATAATTCCAACTTGTAGCCAAAATTAAGAACAACTGGCATGAGTTAATCTACTTTCTGGTGTTTCTGACCTGATGCGTCCTCCCTCCCAAGGGTGTCTGCATTTTCAGAGAGAATGAGATAGGAAAGGACATTGCTTAGCAAAAGGAATGAATCTCTAATGGTAGAATGCTGGGTATCTCGATGCCCGTGGGGCAACGGCATTATGTTTCCAGGGCAGTCAGTTCCCTCCCTTTGCTGGGGGAAGGCTCAGATTCAGTGACAGGTTTTAATTCCATTTCTTGGTCTTAGGCTGGGGTATCAAGAAGGAAGCTCTATTTATTCTGCTTTTTGGGGGGCTGTGACCAGCCCGGCTCCATCTCTTGGGGTGGGTATCAAGGATCATGTCTCCTTTCGTTTCCTAGCACAAGCTCGGGTAACAGTGGGCTCTTCTCTGTGCTTGGAGAGCGGCATGCTCCTGCTGCCTCTTAACCCTCTCTGCCTGAGAAACCCCATCATTCACTCAAAGTTGGAGTCCTCTCCAATCCTCAAAGAATTCAGTTTTTAAAACTGGGCTCCAAATCCTCTGTCCATGGACCTTGGGATTTTGTAACTCCACAGTCTCGTCTCAGGTCCCTAAAACAGATGGTGGACAGGTTCTAGCTCAGAAGTGCAGAGGTAACTTGGCTTCTGTCCTTTTTCCAGCCTGGAGGGCCTAAAGGAGGGGAAATAGGACCCAGAGTGTAGAGGAAAGCTTGGGGAGAGAGGTGGGTGAGGGGCCAGAATGAGGGGCAGAGGGAGAAGATGAATGCAGAGTCAGGCAGATGCACAGATAGGCACTCAGACAGATCAGTAGCTCAATAGACAGACCAATGGGCAAAGCATTAGAAAGTGATGGATAGAGAGCCAGCCAATGGATGGAGAGGCCCAGAGGCTTAAACGGACCAAGCATCCCTTGAGAAGCCAATGGGTGAGAGGAGATGGAGGGATCCAGGGAGGCTGTGTGTACCACAGGATGATGATGGGGCCCAGGAGCAGGGAAGGGCCCCCAGCCCTCCCTGGCACCCCTGTGGCTCTGCCCACAGCTGAGATCTGTACCCATTACCCTCTACTGGCGCCCTCACCATCCTCCAGGGTGGTGGCATTGATCTCGCTGGATGAGGGCCCTGTGCCAGCCCGATTGAAGGCCTGGACCACCACGCCATATTGGGCAAACTTCTTGAGGTTGTCCAGGGTGTAGACCTCACTGTCCCCGGTGGCCTTCATCTCCACGATGCTGTACTGCCCATTGCTGCCCGGGCTGTTCTCTCGGTAGCCGATCTGATAGCCACGGATGACGCCATTCTGCAGCTCCTTCTTGGGCGCCTGTGAGTATGGGGTGGGAGGGTGGTGGGGGGAGACAAAGACACAGTGACATTCTGAGAGGATGCTCGTAAAACCAAAGGCAGATCATGTCACTCCCTTGCTCCCAAGCCTTGTAAGGCTCCCATCTCACCCAGATGGGAGTAAAAGCCAAAGTAAAAAACAACCCAAGTGTGCACAGACAGGTGAATGGATAAGGATGATATGGTCCATACATGCAATGAAATATTATTCAGCCTTAAAAAGGAATGAAACTTTGATAACCTCTACATCATAGATGAACCTAGAAAATACATTAAGTGAGATAAACCAGACACAAAAGGAGCAATATTGTATGATGCTTCTCTGAGGTGACTAGAATCCCCAAATTTACAGAAACAGAAAGTAGGACAGAGGTTACTGGAGGCTAGGATGGCTGGGTCCGCAGAGTTTCTGTTTGGGATCATGACAAAGTTCTAGAGATGGATAGTGGTGACGGCTGCTCAACACTGTTAATGTACATTTTCACTGACCTCTACCTATGAACATGGTTAAAATGATCAGTTTTATGTACATAAAATGGTATGGTACCACAAGAAAGAAAAAAAAAGAGTCCTTGACTTTGATGCGAGCCCAGCCCCTCTTGGAGCTGGACTGCCCTTGACATCCTGGCCAGCGGCTGGGGTGCGTGGAGAGCCTGGGCCTAAAGCTGGCTTCTGGACGGAGGGACAGAGATGGGGGTGACAGGTAGGTGACAGGGGGGACCACGGAGCTCTGTCTGGGCTGGCGGGAATGAAGGGCTGACCCCAGGCGGGCAGGCCAAGGGAGAAGACTCCACTGGTGTTAGTCTTGGGGTGGAAAATACACTCTCACCCCCAGCAGGAACCCTGATACACAACCAGCCACGCACACAGGTGTTCTGAGAGAGAAACCATCAACAGGGAAACACTGACACAGACATTCTTGTACGTGATCTCTCTCTCTCTCACACACACACACAGAGGATCTTGATACGTCCCCTTACATCTGGAACCATGAACACACACACCCAGATCCATCAAAGCAAACATCCCAATACACACCTACCCACGGCCAGAAACATATAGACTCACAAATAGAAACTGGCTCCTTTAATGAGGGGACGTGCCCATCTATATATTGAGAGAGCATGCACACACACCAGTACGTAGAAAAACAGCTTGGATCAGGGTTTTGAAGACGAGGCAGTTAATTTAAAAGCCCACCTTTTACTGTACTAAAAAATAGTGTGATCAAAAACAATTAAGTTAGTAAAACAGCTCATTTTTTAAATTCAATGAATGTTTCAAATGAACTGCATTTTTAAGCTCACCGTTAACTTAATAAAATTAAGTTTTTAATTTAACATAATTGTTTTGAACTCACTAACTAGGTGTGTGTGTATTTAATTGACTTGACTTTCTGTTGATGCCTGAATAATCTTTCTCTCTGCACTTAGTCCTGTTTGCTAGTTGGTAAGAGGGAGAATTTCTGAACGTGGGTGTTGTATCTGCACACTCAGGTTTCCCAGGTGGCTAAGTGGTAAAGAATCCGCTTGCCAATGCAGGAGAGGAGGGTTCAATCCCTGGGTGGGGAAGATCCCCTGGAGAAGGCAATGGCAACCCACTCCAGCATTCTTGTCAGCATCCCATGGACAGAAGAGCCTGGCAGGCTACAGTCCATTGGTTCACAAAGTCAGACACGATTTAGTGACTAAACAACAAATAATCTACACACTCACACATTCAGACACTTATTATAAACACAAACATATCTTCAGGGTGCCCTTGTCCTCACACTGACATATACTCTATTACATATCTGTGCCCACATTGAAATACACTGATATATACATCATTGCACAATGACACACACACCTACATACTTAGAGCCGCCTGCACCACCATATACACTTATCTATGTGTGATATACATAGCACCACACTGCCGTCCTTCACATCAACATACACTGGCAGAGGCCTTGGGTAGGCATTCAGGCATACCTTGCTACATACATATAGATATTCACACATTTTTACAAATTTTGACATATCTTCCCCCCCACCCCCTTCCTTCTCCCTGTAAGGCCCCACCTCCTTAAACAGGCACACTCAGGATTTAAATCAATCTTAACAATATTTCTCTGAAGCATTAAGAAATCAATAGAGCTGATTGCAAATTTATGTCATAAAGCAGTGGTGATCCATCTCAAGGAAAGAGTCTTAAAATGAAGTGACTTATCTTTCAAGTGAATCTTTATTTTTCATTAATCTGTTTCTTGGTGTTAAAAAAAATTCCCTTGAGAAGTCAGCCCCAAACTTTATTGATAGGCTGGTTCATTCTGAAGTTCTAACTTTCTAATCAATTTTATTTTTCATTATGAGACTTTGGAGAAGTAAATCTGATTCTAAATTTTTATCGACCTCCAGGTTGGAGCTTTGTAGCCAAATGTCTCAGAGGTTTACATACTTATTCATTCCCGCCCCCACCTCCAGGCTTCCTTGGAGTATTCTTAGGAAATGGATGCAGAGTCAGGATGCAGATAAGACTTGGGGTCTAGACTCCAGGCTTCACTCCCAGTTTCTGAGGGAAGCTCTGGCAACCAGATCTGAACCTGGAGGGAACCAGGGCTCCAGGTATCTATCTACTCAGAGGGCTGGTACCCAGGGAGGACCAACTGCCCAGCCTCTGTCCCACTTTTGTCCTGGTCATTTCTCTGGGGCGGGAGGGAACCAGGCTCTGCTGCCTTGTGTGTGTGCATGCCAAGACATGTAGTCTTTTTTCCCTTGGTTTTTTAAAAAATTGTTTTATTTTTTGGCCACATCACACAGCATGTGGGATCTTAGTTCCCTGATCATGGATTGAACCTGGATCCCTTGCAGGGGAGGTGTGAAGTCTTAACCACTGAACCACCAAGGAGGTCCCAAACACGCAGTCTTTTTTTTAGGGAAAATATTACTAGACCCTTTTGAATCCCTCTGATTCTCAAGTCTACCTTTATGAAGGGACTAGAAGGAGGACTAAAGTGCCTGGAGTTTTTCCACCAGGAGTTAGAGTCAGAAAATGACCCTGGACTCAAAGCCCAGATGCAGAGGAGGTAACCCCCCAAGCCCTACTGGTGGGGCTGGAGAAATCCAAGAAGAAGAACAGGAACAAGCCCTAGGAAACTCTCTGTTCCTGACCTCCAGACAGTGGGCTTCTGTGGGGAGACTGGGCGTTGGCTCCAGACTGTGTGCAGTGAAGTTCCGCACCTGTCATGACTTGAATGACCATGGAAGTCACCTTGCATCTCTATACCATGGCCTCCTCTGATAGGAAGGAGAAATCTCTCTTCTGTCCATTCCACAGGAACAGAGAAGTTAGTGCAAGAAAATACTCAAACACTGGAAAATGCAGCAGGAAGCCATCAGAATGGGCAGCCCTTCTGTGCCCATGCCAGGGATGCGGTGATGAGGCCAGAGTTTCCCAGGAAAGCATTCCTCGGTCATGCTCAAGATTATGCTGTTTCTCTGCCCTGCTGTGGAATTGCCTCTAAGATTTCCCATCAGAGACAGTCTTCAGATACCTTCTAGATCTACAAGTTTCTTCCCCTTAGAAATGGCTGCAGCACACACTGGTTTGTTTTCTCTACAGCTCCCCCTCCCCCAGAACTAGGGAGGGCAGTTATTTTTTCATTCTGATTTTACAGAGGAGGAAATCAAGAAAAGACCAAGCTCCCTGTTGAAGTCTTGACTGTGAGAACATAGGGGATGGTTTCACCCTACTTCTCAGCTCTAGTCACAGGGCCAAGACAAGGGTGAGACCCTGTCATTTCGTCTCCTGTTATCCATAGAGTCCCTTTGAAATGTACACAAAATCAATTCCAGCTCTAGATATATTACAACCTGTGGGGTTTGTAGGACAGACCAGCATGTAAAAGAATCATCTTCTCTCCTTGGCACTGACAAATTCTTCATCCCACTCCAAGCAGAGGCCTCCATCAGAAAGCCATGGTGGAGAAGGGAGTGGGGATCGGTGGGGGGACCAGTTCCTCTATCCTCCTCTCTTTCCACCCCTCCAACCTCATGTATTTAGTAATAAGTAGGCATGGGTACTGGAAGACACCAGACACTAACAAGTCTGTTGGGGCTTCATTTGAAGATTAAGGATGGGAAAGGGAGGGAGACACTTCAGGGGAAATGCTTTTGACTTTGCTTACCTTCCAGGTCACTTGGATGCTCTGTGAGGTCACTGGCTGCAAGGTTACATCCATGGGAGGCCCATCAGGAGCTGGGGTGGGGTCAGGAGAAACAACGTTATGAGTCATGTCTTGGAAGAAAAGAGCCCTATGTCCTCAGTCCCATCCTTGAGCTGGAGGGCTGCTGCAGAGAAAGGAAAAACTTGTCTAAAGCAGCAAAGAACCTCTGTTTGAGTCCCTCTTGAAGTGATCATAGGGTTTAAATTTCCTATTCATTCTCCATAGTTTGCTGAAAACATAGCAAACAATGACTATTAAATATGACTCCACATCCAGCAGGTTGGCAAAAATTTTTAAAAAGTTTGATAGTACAAAGTGCAGACCAAAATATGAAGTGGCAGGAACTTTTATATGCTAACCATGGGAGAGCAAGTTGGTACAACCCTTTGGAAAACATTTTGGCATTTATTTTCTTTTTTTTTTTTTCAGTTAAAGAGCAAAGTTTGTCCATCTGATGAGTCTGTAATTCTGCAACTGTTTATATTCCTTGGATGGGGAATGAAAATAGACAAATTATACAGCTATACTGAAGCTCACAAAAGGAATATAGACCACAACAAGGGGGATACAAGAGAATATATGAAGTATTATTTCATGCATGCATTCTATTAGAAGAACAGGCAAAACTAAACTATATGGTTATGTGTACATATACCAGTGACATGTATGAAAAAGAAAACAAGGAAGCTGGGATACTTGTTACTTCAGGGGGAGGGATGGGGTTATGGTTGAGAAGGGGTATATAGAGGACCTCTGGGAAGTGATAATGAGTGTTGGTTATACTAGTTTTTGCTTTATTATTATTATTACTATGTGGAAAACTGCACATGTATATGTACTTTTTGGTATTAATTTCTATTTTGCAATGACAGTAACAGAAAATACAATAAGGGAAATCTTGCTTAAATTTTCAGGAAAACTTCATGACAAAAGTCACAGGAGATAATCCAGGGCAGTAGTACCCCCAGCTTTTGCAATTCTAGCCTATCTGTCCTTTCCAGGCAGGCTGGGGCCAGTGGAGTGGGAGCAGAACCACGGACAGCTCCTGAAAACATTGCATCTAGAAACCCATTTGGAAAAGGTCAGGCAGAAGAGTCTCCGATGATCCAGAGGCAGACACAAACACACACCTTGGAATCTCCCCCCTTACCTCTTCTAATTGCAAACTCACTGCCAGTGGACAGGGTAGGTGAGGGCCCCAGATGCCCCTGATCTCCGAGCCCATGGGCAGGGGTGACAGGGCGAGATGCTCACCAGCCTCCTCAGTGCTGATGGTGAGTTCCTTGCTCGGCTCGCTGCGGCCAATCTTGTTGAAGGAGTACATGCGGATGCTGTACACGGAGGCCGGGTGCAAGTCCACAATGTTGGCCTGGTTGATGGTCGGGGAGATGTTGCGTGTGGACTGCTTGAAGTCCCAGGAATCTGGAGAAAGGACACCCACTTCTAACCACAGCCAGGCAAACTCCAGGACCCCTCTCCAGCCTCAAGCAGCAGCACATCCCAAACTCAACCTAGGTGCCCAGAAGAGGTCCTGCTTACAGAGACTGCAGCAAGAGAATTTCAGAGAGGACTGTTCTGTTCCATGAAGTTCAAGAGATCACGGGATGCCTGAGCATGGGAACAGCAAGTCCACTGCTTGGAGAATCAGGGAGCTTAACCCTTCTCTACCCAGGGCCGCCTGGTAAACCCAAACCTCAGATGTTTCCTATGGCCCCTTCCAAGATCACCAATGCTTGCTGTCTCTTAGGGTCTTATTGGCCAGTGCCCTTGTTCCTGGTCTCTCACCACACCAGTGCTGTGTTGTAACTGTGAGACACCCCCTCCACCCAAGATTCCAGTGCAAATGGGGAAGCCAAGTCTTACCCCCCTTTCTCCTCCTCTGTGTGTGCTTCTGTATTTCTTTTTCCTGTGCATTTGTGTGGTGGTGGTCTTGAATGTTTCCTAGGCTGTTGGGGGTGGGGTGGGGGAATAAACCAAGTGCCAGAGTCCCTAGGCAAACCCTTTCCTCTCTCACCAGCAAGAGAATGGTCTCTGAATCTTTAGCGTCAGAAGCCAACAAAGTGATGAGCATGTTTCCAATTCATCCAGGGGGACTGGCAGCCCATTCCAGGGCTAATGTTTAGCAAAATTGTAGAATGTGAAAGATACCCGATAAATACCACTCAGGGATATTGTGACAGTAAACATTCTGCATCTCCAGAGGAACCCAGTCGTTCATTTAATGAATTTTTTCCTGTGCACCTACTAGGGGATTCCAGAGGGAAATGGAAGGGGTTGCAGTTACAGCAATGCCTCAGCTAGTACCCTCCAAACCCAGAATTCATAACCAGATTATGTTATTGGCACTTTGCTTTGAAAAGACAAAAAAAAAAAAAAAAAAAAAAAAAAAAAAGGCAAAGCACAAGGAAACTAGCTGATAGTGTGGCTTAAACATCTTCCCAGGGCACGTCCTGATGTGACTATTCAGCCTAATTTTCCATGTCTTTTAAATCCACAGTAGAGGATCCTGAGAATTGTCAGCAGAAAAGATTAAATTATATTCACTACAGTTTAATCCCTGAATCAGGGAGGGAGGATGGCATATTCTAGAATTTTTTAGGAAGACTCTTTTTTAAGCTAATGCCTGGTAAATCAGGAGGATTGGTTCACCCAAAGAGACTATCCCATCTCCCAGGTTCTGGCTAATTGAGGTCTTGATGCTTTTCAAAACACCTCTTTTAGCCACACCAGCTTGGCATCTGTGAAGGGCACTGGCCTGGTCCCCCATGTGCAGTTTTGCATTTAATTCTTTGGTTTCATGAGCCAGCGTCACAAATGGCAGACTATGGATGCTCAGAAAAACAGTATATTCTCCTTGTCTTTTCAAAACACCCCAACTGCCCGAAAGTCACTGGGGCTGGGAGGTTAAGCCAGAGTTGCAAACACGCAGGCTCCTTCCTGCCGAGGGTACCACTTTAGTTCAGGAGGAAATGGGCTAGCAATGTGGAGGCAGGTGTTCACTTCTCTCTGTGGCATCCTGGGAACTGGTGCCAGCTCACACGTCATATTTGATTTGCCCATGTTTATAGGAGAGGGACAGCGATCATGAGTCAGTGCATTCATTTTTGATGAGTGCAGGCAGAGGAAGGAGACCCAAATGATGTGTCTGAAAACTAAGGGGTTAAAAAAAAGAGGTGCTAATATTTACCAAGCACTTGTGATGTGCCAAGTGCAGTGATGGACACCATTTACCCCTCATACCTTTCTATGACATCAGCACCATATCTCCACTGTACAGGGGACGTGCATGTCATCAAGTCTGATTTCTCACTTGGCCTTCCAGGTATGTTCAACACTTAAACCTGTCCCTTCCCAACACACTCTTCTCTTGGGTTGCCTATTAAAATAGTCTCTAGCTTTTCCTAGGGAGTCCCTGGTAGCTCAGCTGGTAAAGAATCCACCTGAAATGCAGGAGACCTTGGTTCGATTCCTGGGTTGGGAAAATCCGCTGGAGAAGAGAATGGCTACCCACTCTAGTATTCTGGCCTGGAGGACCCCATCCATGGGGTCACAAAGAATCACACACAACTGAGCAACTTTCACTTTCTAGCTTTTACTAATCTCTTGGGTTACCTCTTCACTTTGCAGGTACATCTTTCTTACCTTATGGTTCAAGTTCTTCAAGGCTCCATCCTATGCTCTCCTCTCACTCCATACATTTTTCCCACCCCTGGATTCTATTTCCATCTATACACAGAGAAGCTCCCTGAAGGGAACCATATCTACAACTTTGCCCATCTCTACCACTTGGCACACCCTGGGCACTTAAAACCCACTGTTGGTCTTAGATCAGAGCCCACTTTGTGGTCCTGGGTGTTGGACTTGTGGTTCCTCCACATTTTGCAGTCACAGTAAATACCCTTTGCTTTTCGCTTGCTTGCCTCCTCCCTAGCTGCCAATCATAGGAAGATGGGGGGATCCCAGAGAGTGGCCCCCTTTTTTCTGCTATTGCCAGTCATTTGCAGGTGGATTTGTCCTTGTGTTCCCAAATCACCTTTGATGTTGGCACAAAACCGCTCTCTCCCCACAGCCCCTGCAGGCTCATGCATCAGAGTCAAATTTGGAGGTCACTCGCTGATTTTCCAAACTTGATCGCTGCCATCTCTCTGACCTGAATAGCTGAAATCAGTGGCCCTATTTTCTTCCCTTTCCTTTTCAGCTCTCAGAGTACTGAGCTGGCTTTGGTGAATATTGTCTCTTTTAATATTCCCTTTCATATGAGCCTGGCTTACCCAGATTAACATATTTCATTAAGGGCTCTCTCTCCCTTTCTTCATCAAAGGGTTTATGATGCAAAATATTCTTCTTAAAAAATAAGGAAGCGGCTGGGGAGATGTCAGTGCCTTCTACTCAGTGGGCTCCTTGCTGGGAGGGGACCTGGGGGCTTTGGTATTTCAGGAGACACATTCACTGTAGAAGGGGGAGCGTTTGGACAAAAGCCACATCTGGAGCATTCAGCTGCCTGTGCGGGGGAAACAGGTCCATCCTGCATCTCTGATTTCCTCGTTGCATCACAGCTCTGAGCCCCCCACGGTGATCTCCACTGCACCGAGAAGGGCTTTCCTGGATCACCGCGACCACTCACCACATCCCAACACCCGACCCTCTGGCAGCCCCACACCCACACAGTGCCAAGCCGCATGGGGCTGGCTCAGCCCATGATGGCTGATGGTTCCTACCATGAGGCTGCCTTCTGGGCCATCCTCACAGAACTCATCCCTGCTCCTTGCTTGGAAAACAGGGCCGAAATGTGGTGTCTGCATTTTTAAATCTGCGCAGCGCTGTCTGATAGATTTGTGTGGACGGTGCTATTTATCATTCAGCATTCATGTATTATTACTCTGCTGCCTGGGGCCAGGAGGAGTCAGCGTGAGCACAATGGCTTAGAAAGGGCAGACGTGGTAATTTCCCTGGGAAAATTAGCATGATGAGCAACACGGCAGAAAACCTGGCAGAGGCACACTTGTGACAAAGAAGGGGGTCAGGGACAGATGTTCCAGCCACAGGAGGGTGCGGTCTGGGGCAGGAGGAAGCGGGAAGGGACAGGAGCCACAGCATGGGGACCATGCGCCAGGCTCTGTGCTAGGCACGGGCACATAAATCTTCATGTTCATGTGTTCCTCACAGCCACCTTGGATTATATGCCATTGTCTGTAGTGACAGAGAGAGATGCTCAAAGACCTTAAGTAGCTTGCTAAAGATCACGCAACCCTGACACTTGGTCAACCCAAGTCTTCTGCTTTGAAACTTGTTCTTGTTCTAGTATTCTCCATGCAGGCAGAAGATCTACTTAGACACACATGCCGCTCCTTTCTTTGAGTCACCCATCCGTTCCCTAGGATACCTTTTTCAGTTGTCACGTAATTCAGTTTGTGGTATATTACATGCGATTGCAGAGTGCTTTGTAATGGTCCTGAAAGTACCTGCGTGTGTGCATGTGTGTGTGTGTGCACGCTCAAGTGTGTATATCTCTGTATGTTCTCACTGCAACTGCATCATCAGCTCCAAGGGCAGCGCTCTGTCTCCTCGTTCTTTCTCTTTTCTACCACATGGCCGATGCATGACTCGGCAACAAAATGATTGGCACTCAGTACATGCTGCTGACTGACAGACACACATTTCAGCCTGCAAGTCCCACAGGACTGTAAACTGCCACACGAGCTATTTCAGTTAGAAGGAGGAGAGGAACTACGGCCCCATGATAGCTGCTTTCTCTTCAGTCCTCAAAACACTCCCACAAGACAGGCCTCACAGATGAGGAAGCGATGCTGTGTTCACAGCCTCTGCCTTACTCCAGTGGTAACTCTCCTCAGTTCCCACGGGACTCCTTTTCCTAAATGGCAGCACAGATGCCTGTCTGAGTGGCATGGCCCAGAGTAGGCCTACTGGAAGACCGGAGAATGGACCAGCCCAGCTTCTCTGGGCTCTTGATCCTGTGACCTGTTTTTTTTTGTTTTTTTACAGGTGCAAAGATCCTGTGGATGGGAGAGTCTGAGGTTCGGTTTCATTACACTCTCCTCCCCCTTCTGTCCATCCTGGTACCCCAGAGCTGGAGTGGGTATGATGGTTCCTCATCTTTCAGGAGAGCCAGACAGGATTGGGGGAAGATGTGGATGAGCTCTGAAAATAGCATCTTCCCTGCCCATCTCTCCTTCTCCACAGCTCTCCAGATGTGTGATGTTCTCAGCTTTGCCTGGCTGAGCAGCGCCCCAGGAAAGGTTTCCACACATTAGAAGGTGGTCAGTGGAGGAGGGGGACAGTGGGCAATGGGGCATCATGGGGGAGGAGGGCAGGGAAGCAGTCGGGGAGGGACCCGAGGGACAGCCCGGGCATCCACTCCCCACCCCCAACAGGAATGGAGCCCTGCCAGCTACATCAAGCAGGCAGGGAGATGCTGGCTGTGGACAGACCCATCCCTTCTTGTCTGGCTCCCAGGAAGCTTGTGCCCAGCCTTGGGAAGCCCTGAGATGTGAGATGAACCCAGTGGGCTTCCTCTCCTCTCTGTGCCCTCTGCCTCCACCACTGCCCAGCCCCTGCTCATCACCTGTTTCAGCTACAGACTGCGGCAGCCTGGTCACTCGCTTCTTGGACACCCCTCCTCTCCAATGACGCCTGATGACCCCTGCCAAGGTGCCATGTTGCTTAAGTCTCTCACTAGGATCTTAGACATGGCTAGTGGCTTTCAATGGCCTTCCCCAAGGAAATAAAAGCTCAGTCCAGAGGCTCCCTCCCAACCTGGAGCCCAGAGCACTTTTTAGTCTTATTGCCGAGAAACTGGGTCTGTGTGCTTAGTCATTCAGGCATGTCCAACTCTCTGTGCCCCTTTGGACTATAGCCCGCCAGGCTCTTCGGTCCATAGGATTCTTCAGGCAAGAACACTAGAGTGGGTTGCCATTTCCTCCTCCAGGGGATCTTCCCGACCCAGGGATTGAACCCACATCTCCCGCATTGGCAGGTGGATTCCTTACCACTAGCACCGCTGGGTCTGTGAACCCTCTGCTAGACATGCCACTCCCCGGAGTGCACTGCACCTTGCTGGGGTTCGGCCCTTTCCCTCTCCCTGAATATAGGCCCCGTTAGCTTCCCATCTTCTCCCAGCTCAGGGCAGCATCTGCAAGGACGGGAGAGATACTGCTCTGAGGACCCCTGTCTATGCAGCAGCCCCTTCTCTCTGTGGCCCTCCTTCTGCCCTGACAGTGACCTTGGGAGGTCTGGCTATGAGCTGACTTTTCTCCCCAATTAGACTGTAAGCTTCTGAGGGCAGGGCTCCTTCCTGTAGAAACCTGCATCAAGAATGAGGAACCCAGTGTCCTGGGCAGAGTGGCTTCTCAAGAGGTAAACACAGCTGTGGATGCTATCCTGGGGCTGACACTTTAGGGGAGCAGATAGTCAGACAGCCAATGACTATGTGCTGTGCTAAGGAAGAGAGGAAGGGTCTGGAAGGCTTTTGAGGAAACAAAACCTTGGATCTATGCTGAGGACTGGAAGAGGAGCTGGAGTTGGTGGGAGAAGGGCGGTTGGGGAGGCTTCAGTTTTCCAGACTTGCTTTCTGTGTTTTATATTAAAAAGTATTTTTAAAAGGCTTATATGGGCTGGTGGTCTTGAATTCTGAAAGCATGAAAGGACCCAAGAGGAGGGGTTTGTTTTTCCTTCTCTCACCTGCACTGAAGTGCAGGGCCCTGTCAGGGGCAGCCCCCTGTTGCCTGTACCTTTTAGAAATAGTCACGCGGATACAAACATCACCTACAGCTCTTTCTTGGCTTGGCCTTTTGTCCAGGTCATTTGTCACCTCCTTGCCATCCCTGTCACTTGATTGTGGGTCCCCGGTTTCCCCAAGACACAGGGGTCCATTGTTCACTTTGCTCTAAGTGGCTTCACAGTAGAAGGCAACCTCTTAGAAGCTATTAGTAGAGTCCCAAGGGAGGGGTCTTGGAGGGCTTCTAAGAAGAAACTTAGATCTAAACTTTCCAGGGACTCCTACGTCCCCAGTGACTCATTCTTGGGAAGGATCAGTTTCTCTGACTTCCAAGCAACCCCATCATCTCAAATCTGGACAGCCCAGATGACCCAGTGAAACTGGGATGTCTCTGACCCCACAGATACAGCCAGTAGTTCCTGGCTCAGGGCCTTTTAAGTTGCTTTAAATCAGAATGCCCTATGGATCTGCCCAGGGTCAGTCCTGGGAAGAAGGGACTGACATTTCCTCCCAGTCAACTGAGGGGATCCTTCCATCTGCCCCCTGGGTTCCTAACCTGACCAACGTCCCTCCCTTTGGAAGACATGACGGCTTGTGTGTCTGTCTTAGATGGGCAGCCCTGACAGCCGAGGGCTGTCCTGCCGGAGGGACACTGTCCAGGCAGGTGGTGCAAGGCGCCACGGTGGGCTGAGCCCTCACCTACCTGTTTTGTTCTTGTACTCGATGTCAAAGCCCGTGATGATGCTGTTCCCGTCGAATCGCTGGGTCCAGCGCAGGTTCATGCTCCGTGCCTTCACCTCTCGGATTTCCAGCTCTGGGGGGTCAGGGGGCTCTGGGGAGTGACAGGGGAAGGGGGCAGGGGTGAGGATGGCAGCAGAGAGCTTGGCCTCGTGCCGACCCTCTGCAGAGATCAAGGGATCTATGCTGGGCAGACTGGTGGCACAAGGGTCTCTCTCAGGGCCCTGAGCCCTGGAGTTCCAGCAAGGCAGCATGCGGATGGAGGAGCCTGGCAGCAGGGCTCAGAGGCAGAGGCAGGCGCGTTGGGTCCCTGCTCTGCCCCCTTCTCTTCCTCAGCCCCTTTTGGAGGGACCCCTCACAGCCGATGGCCCGCTTCCCTCCATGCAGAGCTCCCAGGTTTTCCATCTTTACTTTCCTTCCTCACACCTCCCCCAGGGTCTGGACCCACAGATCCAGGCCCCCCACTTCTGGGGGCAACAGTGTGCTCCACAGGGGCTTCTGCCATCACAGACCTTGCTGTCTGCAGTGGCCTGGAAAGATCTTATCACACCACTCTGGGCAGGAGGGAGAGTGGACTGAGGCTTTTCCCCAGAGCTGTTTCCTGTCACCTCCCCTGGGTGTGGAGTGTCCCCCACTCCTGAGGGGAGTTGGCAGTGAGCACCAGAGCCCGGAGGAAGGGGCTGGGGACGTGGGGCAGGTGAGGTACCTTGTACGGTGAGTTGGATCAAACCCCGGTCCTCCCCATATGAGTTGATGGCATGGCAGCTGAAGAACACAGAGTCCCCACGGTCAGCAGGCTTGAGCTGGGAGGCAGTCCAAGGGGCAGAGGGCGCGGAGAGAGGAAGGAATGGGGAGAGTCTTTTAGACCCCATCTGCTGAAGGGGGCCCATCTAGTGGGGGACCAGCAAGACCACCTTCTTCTGGGAGGGGACCCACCCAGGGTTTGTCAAGAATTCCTCTTCCCAGGAAGTTCAATGGATGGAAGTGTGGAAGAGTCTGTGCAGGGAGCCGGCTGAGCGTGTCTAAAAGAGGGAGGGGCTGGAGGGCTTGGGGGGAGGGGCTGGGGGTCCACGGCAGAGGTGGGGCTGAGGGGTCCCAGGATGGAGGGAGGAGCTGAGAGGTCCTAAGACAGAGGGAGGGGCTGAGGGGGTCCCAGGATGGAGGGAGGATCCGAGGGGCCCAGGGGGGAGAGGAGAGGGAGGGCGTGGCTGAGGATCCCATACATTTAAAGTGTAGAGTTGTCAGAAAGGAGACAAAATGAGGCTCAAGACATAGGTTGGTGTGTGAAGGAGGGAAATAGGTAGGAAAGGAGAGGTACTTTTCGGGGTGGGGCTCCCAGACCCCTGTTTACCTCTTCTGGATTCAGATGCAATAGCTGTGGGCTCCCCACTTTCTGAGAGTGGGGTTCCCCCTGAGATGGGCACGGGGGCTTACCTTCAGCGTGGAGACAACCTCATCGCCATTGTCCTTGGTGGCGATGGCATACCGCATGACGCGGTCAGGGTCGATGACCGTGTCCCCTTTCTCCCAGCGTATAATGATGGGCCGCTCGCCTCGCGCCGTGCAGTTGAGCTCCTTGGCGTGGCCCTTGATGGCGATGGTGGTGTTGGGGTGGGAGGTGATCATGGCTGGGACTGGGGAAGGAAGAAGGTGTAGGCCGTCCCAGTGAGTGAGGAAAGCCAGCACATGCAGGGCATTTGCCCAGCACGGAGGGCACTTACCCAGGGCAGAGGCCTCGCCCCTGGCTGCCCCGCCCCCTGGATGCCCCGCCCCCTGGCTGCCCCCGCCCCGTGGCTGCCCCCCCGGAGCACCTCCATCCAAGGGTTGTTGTTCAGTTGCTCCGTGGTGTCCAGACTGTTCTGCACCCCCGCGAACTGTAGCCTGCCCGGCTCATCTGTCCGTGGGATTTCCCAGGCAAGAATACTGGAGTGGGTTGCCATTTCCTTCTCCAGGGGATCTTTCCAACCCAGAGATGGAACCAAAGTCTCTTGCATTCGCGGCTGGATTCTTTACACTGAGCCACTAAAGAAGCCCCATCTGCCCTAGGGAGGGAGTCTAATAATGGTTGGAGGTGGGTACAGAAAACCTTACTGCCTTTCCCTTTCTCCCCACCCACCCATGACCTGGGCCGCCTCTGTCTTCCTCAGGGGTTCTGATATTCCATGGACCTCTTTTCAGAATCAGTCTATCTATTCATTCATTTACTTTAAGGCAATAAACAGAATCCTTTGAAATGTGTAACATACATAAAATGACAAAGGAAACCAGATATACCAAAGTACGGTTATACAAATAACGTTCAGTAGCAAACTTTTGACATAGTTCATCACATAATATATATTCTTCACTATTCTTTATGAAATAAGATCTAGTGCTGAGTTATATTAGAACAATTTTGTAATAGTGATGAGTATAAATGATATTTTCAGATATGTGCCATAGCTGTGACGCAAAAATACCTATTGATCACAGTCACAGGTGCTGCTACCACTGAGGTTTGTTGCTTATGGTTCAGAATGGAAGTACAAAATTTCAGTTAGAAGTTAGTGGAAAAAAGGATGCAGGTTTACCCCAGCCCCAATTCATGGATCCCTTGAACTGGATCCATGCACCTTCGACAGGGAGGCCTGTGGACCCCAGATGATATGCCTGAGGTCTCTGCCTTGTGTCCATGGCTCAAGCTTTCACAGAGGTCAGCTAGTTTTCCCCCTGCTTCTAGACAGCAGGGCCCTCCCAGGCAGCTGAGAAACTCCCCAGTTCTTCCCAACAAAATGCGACAGAAAACCCTGGCCAGCAGCATCATGATTAAATCCTACAAGTGTGTTAATAGGTTCCCCCACCCCACCTCTCACTACTGACCTGAAAAAAATCATCATGAAACAACCAAGGCCCTGGCTGGCCATCAGGAGAGCCTCCCACTGCCGTGGGCAGAGGCATCTCAGTCTTGACCCTCCTCTGGGCCTGAGCACCACAGCCAGCTGCAGGAGGGAAAGACAGTCTCGGCCCCAGGGTCCTTGTCTCCTGGGAGGAGGGGGTAAGGGGAGGGTGAGGTAGAGACCTGCTTAAGCAACATGAAAATGAAGAAAATCTGAGTTATTCAGGGAGGTATTAGGAGAAATTGATTTTGGCGGAGGAGCATTTGCAAGGGCATCACCCAGCCATTCAACAAGCACTGATGGTGCACCTGCTAGGCGCCAGGGCTATGCTGGGTTCTGGAGCCATGAGTGAGCAGGACAAACCCGACCTCCGGGAGCTTCACTGCAGTGGTGAGAACAGGCAGCACAACAGCAGTTCCAGGAGAGATTGCTAAGCACTCTGCCAGGAGAACTGCTCACCATCTGACGTGGAGTGATGCAAATGGGGAGAGCAGAGGCAAGGGGACCCTAGGGGGTGGAAACTGCTGGAACAAAGGCTCAGAGGCAGCGATGTGCAGGGCAGTTCCCAGAGAGGTAGGAGACCCAATATAGCTGGAAGACCATCCTTGTCCTTGCCACTTCCTCACCAATTTCCCAGGAGACCTTGCCCCTTAAGAGTACAGGTTCCCAGGACTCTCGTCCCAGGAGGATCCATGAGCCATGCTAGAGTAGACACATCAGGGCGCGCTGTGGTTGACTGCAAGAATTGGACAGCATCCTCCACCCCTGCCGTTAGGGGAGGACCTCTGCTCACACTGATCATCCTCTCCTCACTGGCCTGCTTGAGTTACAGAACAAGAGGAAACCCTGTCTTCTCTCTGTTTATGCTCCCCACCCTGCGGACCCCCCTCTGGGTACTGCACCCCTGATCCATCTCAGTGGCTGCCCCTTCCTTTCCCTCCTAGCATCCTTAGGAATTCTCTGCCCTCCAGTTTTTTTGTTTTGGCTGTGCTGTGCAGGGCATGCGGGATCTTAGTTCTCTGATGAGGGATTGAACCCAGGACCCCTGCAGTGGAAGCCCAGAGTCCTAACCACTGGACCCTCAGGGAATTCCTTTTCCTCCAGCTTTAAACACCTACTCAGACAACATTCTTCCCAGAAAACTCTCCAGGGTCATCTGACTTCTAAGGACAAACAGACCTTTGGAGAAAGGGATGAAGGCAAGGCGCTGTAATGGTGTGACCTGGGATGCCAGTTAGTGCATGAGGGGACATCTGGAACTGGTGTGGGGGATGAAGGGTGGTTTCTGGCATCCCCTGAAGTCACCATGCGGTCAGCCACCTCCTCTACCTTCTGTCACATGGGGCTGGATCCTTCAGGATCCAGGCAGTCCTGGTCCCCTGGCTCCTACACCAACATCTTAGCACAATCCCCAGCCCTGGCTCATCAAATAATGAAGCAGATAAATTTTATAATGCACGGCATTACACCAAGATATACAATAAAACTCAGAAGACAAATAACGAGGTGCAAGTTATAATGAAGAAAAAGCCTGCAGTCAGAGACATGCGAGTATGAATTATTGACTAAGGTTTTACACTCTCAAGGATGTGCGGAGGAATATTTTTCCATCAAAGATTTGCATAATTCACTCGTATAAACCTGGGTGGAATATAGAGTAAGATTTTACATCAACAAGTCGGGCCTTGCATTGCAGAGCCTCCATTTTTCCTGAAGGACTGAAATACTGGGATGTGGGGGTGGGGAGGGGCCTTGGGGCTGTTTCTGCTTCTCAGACGTGAATGGTCAGAGTCTGTGAGCTGGCACCCCTGGGAGGCCTGAGCCCTGACAGGCTCAGCTCTTCAGGCAAGAGGGCCTAGCCCCTAGGCAAGAGGAGTCCCTGCTATCAAGAGGTTGCTGCTGAAGCCAAAGAGGAGGCCAGGGGGTATTCATGACAAGGGGTGTGTGTGAGGGGGTGTGTGTGTGAAGGGGGTGGGGGCAGGGTCAAGCCTCAGCATAGGCCAGAGGCCCAAGGTAGAAGGGGAAAGGATGAGTCTTTCTTTGGTGGGAGGACTTCAAGGATCTGTACCAGGGTGAGAAGCTGGCAGTTCATCCCTGTTTTGCTCTCCAGGTAGGGCTGCACCAGCCTGTCCAGGGCCTGTGTGAATTACAAAGGCATTCCTCTGGCAGGTTGCCCCATGGTGCCAGGAGCCACAGCTTGGCCAGGAGGGTAGGAACTGGGTTCCAGACTCTACCTGCCCCTTAGGCTATGTACCTTTGAGCAGTGCACAACCTGTGCATCCATACATGCCAATCCCTCCTCACAGAGTCTTTCCATGCAGCCTTGTTAAAAGAGACAGCCATAGAGGCAATCAGATAACAAGACCTCAAGAGCCTAACTGGTCCTTCAGCCCTGGGCATTAACCACACCTGGGGTCAGGGGTGGGCTTCCTTCACCATTGTTATGGCAAAGAGTGGCACACAGCAGAACCCAATGTTCTCATAGCCCCACGGCTTAGGGCAGGTTCAGGGGAGCCCACCCGTGAGGAAGAGGAAACTGCTTCTGTGGACTCCCCCAGCTTAAAGAGCTTGGGGGCCAGGTGGATGTATTTCTACCAAGCTATGATGTCTTTTCTGGAGAAGGAAATGGCAACCCACTCCAGTATTTTTGCCTGGAGAAACTCATGGACAGAGAAGCCTGGTGGGCTACAGTCCAGGGGGTTGCAAAGAGTCGGACACCACTGAGAGACTTGGCACATGAGGTCTTTAACACAGGCAACTTGACTTCTCTGAGCCTCAAGCTCACCATCTGTGATGTGAAGCCATGGCTGTTAATCCCACAGAGCTGTTATGGGGGTAATCGGAGTCTGTATATATGACATGCTTGCCATGTAGCAGCTCCTCAAGAAACCCGGGTACTATTCCCACCCTAAGGGTCTCATGTCCCTCTCCTGTTCTGAGAAAGGCATCAGATAAATACATGCAAACCTCAAGAAGTTACTTGCCAGCTATTTTACAGAACCACAGAGTCTTAGAATTGCAGAAGCCGGGGAGTAGACACTATAGCAGCCACTAGCCACACGTGGCTCTTGGCCACGAGAGACACGGCCGGTCCAAAGAAGGTTGTGCTGTGATGTAAATTGTGTCCTGGATATCAAAAACACAGGAAGGAAAGAAAAAGAATGTAAAACAGCTCCTTAAGAATTTTATATTGATCACATGTTAATATTTTAGATATACTGGGTTACATAAAATATACTATCACAGTGACTCTCACCTGCTTTTTTTTTTTTTTACTTTTTTGAACATGTGACGACTAGAGGATTTTAAATTATATAGCCAGCTTGCATTTTGTTTCTATTGAAGGGCATGGGTATAGATGATCCATGGGCTTCTCTAGTAGCTTAGATGGTAAAGAATGCCCCTGCAATGCAGGAGATGTGGATTTGATCCCTGGGTTGGGAGATCCCCTGGAGAAGGGAATGGCAACCCACTCCAGTATTCTTGACTAGAGAATTCCCATGTACAGAGGAGCCTGGGGGCTACAGTCCCTGGGGTTGCAGAGATGGATGCGACTGAGCAACTAAGCACACAGATGATCTACACAGACCCTTCCTTTTACAAATGAAGAAACTGAGCTAAAGGCAAAGGAGAAAAGGAAAGATATACTCATTTGAATGCAGAATTTCGAAGAATAGCAAGGAGAGATAAGAAAGTCTTTCTCATTGATCAATGCAAAGAAATAGAGGAAAACAATAGAATGGGAAAGACTAGAGATCTCTTCAAGAAAATTAGAGATACCGAGGGAACATTTCATGCAAAGATGAGCACAATAAAGGACAGAAATGGTATGGACCTAATAGAAGCAGAAGATACTAAGAAGAGGTGGCAAGAATACACAGAAGAACTATACAAAAAAGATCTTCATGACCCAGATGACCAAGATGGTGTGATCACCCACTTAGAGCCAGACATCCTGGAATTCGAAGTCAAGTGGGCCTGAGGAACGGCCTTCATCACTATGAACAAAGCTAGTGGAGGTGATGGAATTCCAGTTGAGCTCTTTCAAATCCTAAAGGATGATGCTGTAAAAGTGCTGCAGTCAATATGCCAGCAAATTTGGAAAACTCAGCAGTGGCCACAGGACTGGAAAAAGTCAGTTTTCATTTCAATCCCAAAGAAAGGCAATGTCAAAGAATGCTTGAACTACTGCACAATTGCACACATCTCACACGCTAGCAAAGTAATGCTCAAAATTCTCCATGCCAGGCTTCAACAGTATGTGAACCGTGAACTTCCAGATGTTCAAGCTGGATTTAGGAAAGGCAGAGGAACTAGAGATCAAATTGCCAACATCCAGTGGATCATCAAAAAAGCAAAAGAGTTCCAGAAAAACATCTACTTTTGCTTTATTGACTATGCCAAAGCCTTTGACTGTGTGGATCACAATAAACTGTGGAAAATTCTTCAAGAGATGGGAATACCAGACCAC
This sequence comes from Cervus canadensis, assembly GCF_019320065.1. Classification (NCBI taxonomy): domain Eukaryota; kingdom Metazoa; phylum Chordata; class Mammalia; order Artiodactyla; family Cervidae; genus Cervus; species Cervus canadensis. The sequence goes on from NC_057396.1 coordinate 25,207,180, forward strand.
CTGACCTGCCTCCTGAGAAATCTGTATGCAGGTCAAGAAGCAACAGTTAGAACTGGACATGGAACAATAGACTGGTTCCAAATTGGGAAAGGAATATGTCAAGGCTGTATATTGTCACCCTGCTTATTTAACTTACACGCAGAGTACATCATGTGAAATGCTGGGCTGGATGAAGCCCAAGCTGGAATCAAGATTTTCAGGAGAATAGCAATAACCTCAGATATGCAGATGACACCACCCTTATGGTAGAAATCAAAGAACTGAAGAGCCTTTTGTTGAAAGTGAAAGAGGAGAGTGAAAAAATTGGCTTAAAACTCAACATTCAGAAAACTAAGATCATAGCATCTGGTCCCATCACTTCATGGCAAATAGATGGGGAAACGATGGAAACCGTGAGAGACTTTATTTTCTTGGGCTCCAAAATCACTGCAGATGGTGATTACAGCCATGAAATTAAAAGATGCCTGCTCCTTGGAAGAAAAGCTATGACCAACCTAGACAGCATATTAAAAAGCTGAGACATTATTTTATTAACAAAGCTCTATCTGGTCAAAGGTTTTCCAGTAGTCATGTATGGATGTAAGATTTGGACTATAAAGAAAACTGAGCCAAAGAATTGATGCTTTTGAACTGTGGTTTTGGAGAAGACTCTTGAGAATCCCTTGGACTGCAAGGAGATCCAACCTATCAATCCTAAAGGAAATCAGTCCTGAATATTCACTGGAAGGACTGATGCTGAAGCTGAAACTCCAATACTTTGGCCACCTGATGGGAAGAACCGACTCACTGGAAAAGACCCTGATGCTGGGAAAGATTGAAGGTGGGAGGAGAAGGGGACGACAGAGGATGAGATGGTTGGATGGCACCACTGATGTGACGGACATGAGTTTGAGTAAACTCCTGGAGCTAGTGATGGATAGGGAAGCCTGGCGTGCTGTAGTCCATGGGGTTGCAAAGAGTTGGACACGACTGAGCAACTGAACCAAACTGAGCACAGACCCTTCCTTTTACAAATGAAGAAACTGAGGTTGCACAGGAAGCAGTTTGCCCCTGGTCATACTAATAAACAGTATTAGTTATTATAGTCTACTCATCTGTATAGTAGCTTAGTAGGGTATAATCCCTACTACACAGGGATTCCCTCATAGCTCAGTTGGTAAAGAATCCGCCTGCAATGCAGGAGACCTAGGTTCCATCCCTGGGTTGGGAAGATCCCCTGGAGAAGGAAAAGGCTACCCACTCCAGTATTCTGGCCTGGAGAAGTCCATGTAGTCCATGGGGTCACAAAGAGCCGGACATGACTGAGCAACTTTCACTTTCACTTTCAATCTCTACTATTAGAATTAGTAGGGAAGAGGTGATTCTTAACACATGAAGCTCTAATACTAACGGTGGAAGGTGAGCTGATGCCAAGAAAACTAGTGTTCAGGTCTTCAGAACATAGCATGACAAGCTCCAGATCACTTGTGAAGCATCATGTCTTGTTCTGGGCTCTCTACTTGACGGAGGACATTGACCAGCTGGAGTGTGACCAGGAAGATGGACAGAATTCATGCCGTTTGAAGGGAGGCTGAGAAGTGGGAGTGTGTGACTACACTGGGTGGTGGACAAGGCACAACAGCTCTTTACAAAGGGAGGAGGCAGGCCTCTTGTTTGGCCTCAGAAGCAATTTTCCAGTGGTGTTTACTGTTGATGGAAAGGGCTGCAGTAGAGGCTGTGAGCTCCCCACACTAAACAACCTAGGCAGTACAGAGAAGATTCCAGTGAGGCCTGGATAGATGCTCATGTCTTTGGGCCCCTGTGGATGTCCGGGTCTCAGGAGAGATGAAAGGTGGTGGGCAGTCTGGCTTGCTGGGCAAGCTCTTCTTGCTTATAAAGGGCCTGCAGCCCCTTGTCCTGGGCAAGAAGCAGAGGACCTGCCTCCTCTTTCCTTCCTGTCAACCTGTAACAGACAGAGGACTCTGCCTCTGTGCCCCTCCTCCCAGACCCTGGCCAGGTCTCCCAGGTCCTGGGGGCCCTCCTGGCTGCTGCACTTAACGAGGCAGCCCCCAAGAGAGGGGAGCCCAGGGCAGCAGTTGCCCCGCCCCATCTGCTCTCTTGTCCCCCGGTCTCCCCCTTGCTTCTTGTGCTGGGTCACAAGGTCTCTCTGCTCCACTGAATCTCACTGGTAACACAATTGAACCCTCACTGCACTGAGATCCGGCTGTGCCCCAGAGCGCTTTCTGGGTTGAAGGCGGACCCTGAGAATTCCCGAGAGAGATGTTCAGGTGTAGTCACCTGGAGGAGCACATATATGCAATGTGTGCATCGCATACAATGTCAAAAACACACCCCAGCAGACCGTCACAAACACAGTCACCCTCACAGCCTACACTCTGATGCTCTTACTGCACACCCACAGGTCGTGTGACACAATGTAACCTGATGTAGTTGTCAGTTGCATGTCAACAGCCTGACGTAATTGTCTAACACATATCTACCCACAGCCCTGCGTTACAAAAGTGTACCCTCCACACACACACACACACACACACACACTTTTATGGCTGCCTTTTACTGAGAACGTCCTTGTACTACGGGCTGGCAGTATTCTAGTACTTTACATGAATTAAGTCATCTGGGGTCGGTACTGTTATTATTCCCCACTTCCAAAGCCCAGGTCTCAATGTCTTTCTTTCTTTCTTTTTAATAATTTAAAAATATCTTTTTTTCCCAATTATTTTTATTAGTTGGAGGCTAATTACTTTACAATACTGTAGTGGTTTTTGCCATACATTGACATGAATCAGCCATGGATTTACATTCAATGTATTTCTTGACCAAGCGCCACGGCCTCCCTACGCCCACAGTACCCCTGATGGAGCAGGCTATCTGATGGATGCTCTGGCCTCTTATTCATTGCTCACTGGCCGCCACCAACAATGACCATGAGAAGTGAGACTTACCAGCCCCACTTTCCAAGCGAGAGTTGGGCAGGAGAGTGGGGGAGGGGGAGGGCTGTACACTCAGGGCTGAGTTCTCCGTGACAAGCGCTAATAGCAGCCACAGAGGCAACACAGAACCCCAGGAGGACACAGGAGGCTTTAATGAGATACAACTTCTCTGCTTTCCTGCAGTGTAATTCAATTAACAGCCAAGGAAACCTAATTTCTTTATACAAAGAAGGGTGCGGTGGGAGATTCTCTGGGGACTGGGCAACAGGGAGAGGCTGGGCTTGAGGGCATCAGAAAGACCCAAGTGGGTGAACTGCCCCTGAATACACAACCCCTCTAGGTGGGGAGGGTGGGTTCTTCCCTGGGGTCCTGTGGGAGGTCCTGGGGGGAGCTGGGCCAGTCTGATTAGAGCTTTACAACCCTGGTGCCAACCTCCAGCACTGCACATGGCTAGATTGGGGCAAACCCTGGTAGAACCCAAAGGGGCTTCCTGATGACTCCCAGCACCCTCCCCTGACACCCCATGTCACCCCCTCCTGTGGGCATCGAGCACATGTCATAGTGCTGTGTCCTTGTCTCTGACTGTGAGACTCTGTAGGGCACAAGCACTCTGCTCAGGACCTAGCACGTATTTGTGGGAAGGATGCAGGATCCCAGGCCCTGGGCGCCTCTCCTGTGGCCTTAGAGCCTTGAGAACTCCCAGATTTCCTCCTCCTGGGCCTGATGGGGCTTTACTGGCAGGAGCCACAGACAGGAGAAAGGCACTGGCCGGCCCACCCCACTGCAGCGGACTCAACCCCCTCCCCGCGCTCCAGAGCCCTCCTGGGGCAGCAAGGCAGGGGAGAGGAAATCAATTTGAGAAACAAGACAGTTGTCAGAATCCGATGTAACCGCTTTCTGTCTGTGAAATTACTCGCAGGCCGGCTCCTGTCACCCCAGGTCCTGCCCAGACCAGCTGCTATTTACATTTTAATTTGATGTGAGAGGCTGATAGATTTTTAAAACACCAGGAGACAGCTCTGCTTCCTTTCACCCCCGGCATCCACAGACTTTCTGACCAGCCCCCCAGGCTTTGGGATGGAGTCCTAGTGCCCCCGGACCCTGCAAGGAGGATTATAAACTCTGCACCTACTTGGACTCTCCCTGACCCCTCCAGCTTCCCCCTTCTCTGGGGTCCCATGCATAAGCTGGGTTGGGCTGGTCTTTGCAGTTTAAGAGCACTGGAACATCCTTTATCAGGGGCTTCTTTCCTGTTAAGAAGGTGGCCTGGGGGCTATTAGCCCAGAGAGTACCAGTGAGGCAATGGAAGCTTTGTCTAAAGTCACACAGCTGGGGAGTGCCAAGAAGATACCCCAAGTACCCTGACAGCTCACCAGCATCCCTTCCTCCGGTTTCATCCAGACTTCTTCTGCCCTGCTGGGCTTTGTCCCAGAAGTGGGAAGCTGCGTGGCAGTGACATGACATGGAGGAATTCTAAAGGGAAAGCAGGAAGCTGAGAACTGGAGGAGGGCTGGGCCAGGGGGCCAGGGGGCCAGTCCAGGGCTGGCTGGGCCTTGGGGCAGGAGTTAGGGAGGCGATGAGTTGGCCTTCTCTGTCTCTGTGCCTCTCCCTCTCTTCTGCCTGGTGATTGGAGCTCAGCTGGTGTTTCTGACAGTCCCCAAGTCACCAGGGAGGGAAGATTCAGTTCCCAATACCCAGAGGAGAAGAGCAGTGCGTGTGGGAAGGAGGACGTGAAAGAAAAAGGACGCGAATGCCACCAGCTGTTGGGAGAGGCCTGGTAAAATGGGGAAGAGGTGTGGAATGCTATGCTTCAAAAGGAAGCTTGGGGGACTTCCCAGGCGGTCCAGTGGCTAAGACTCCACACTCCCAATGCAGGGGGCCCGGGTTTGATCCTGGGTGGGGGAATTAGATCCTGGCATGGCACAACTAAGACCCGGCACAGCCAAATAATAAAATAAATACATATTTAAAGATAAACAAACAAACAAACCAAAGGAAGCTTGGGGCACCAGTACAGGATAACCCTAGAAGTTTACATTATCGAGGGCTTACTATTTGCTAGACACTATTCTGCATTCCTTTAAATGCATTAACTCATTTAATCCTCACAACAACAACAACAACCCTGTTTTTACTCCCAGGGGTTAGGCTGTTCTGCTCTTCCCGGTGGGTGGCCTGGGAGAGGGGCTTGAGGGAAGAACCACAGGGCTGGACGGTTCTCCCCTCCCCATTCAAGTGGATGCCCGTCTGGTCCCTCCTCTCCTCAGGGAGGACGACCTCAAGGCCAGGAAGGTTGGAAGAGCAGCAAAGTCACGGTATTCTTCACCAACCCCAAGGACCCGACTTGACTGTCTCAGGAAGTCCTTCTGAGAGTCTAACCTAAATCTCTCCAGGAGTCCCGTAGTTTTTTTTTTTTTTTTGCTAAAAAGGATGCACTCTCTGGCATGTTAAGATGCTTTTCTGGATGGACTCCTTCTCCAGGGGACAGCACATGCCCTGAAGGCTCAAGAGAGTTCTGCAGGCCCTCATCTCCAGGGGAGAAGGGAGCTGCCCAGCTGGGAGGCTCGTGTCTCCTTTTGTTTCTGAAAGGATTACAGGCACCCATTCACCCATTCGAGGTGAGGGGGCCCCTCCTTCCCCCCAACTCAGCCCACTCCCCGCCCTCCCCACACAGGCTTGTCTCTGCTCCTTGTTAACAAGATCCCAACAAGAACCACAGGCTGTTTGGCGGTGTGAGATAAACTGCCACAAAGGGGCATTGTTGGCACGTGGGGTGGTCGGCCCAGGGTGGGGTGGGGTGGGAGAAGCTTTGCGCTCAGCCCTGGCAGCCGTGCCAGGCTTCCCCAGGGAAGGGCTGGCTGGGTGGGGGGAGGTGCCTTCTGGTGCCTGCTTTGTTTTTTTCTTCTTAAAGAGCCAGGGCCTAGCGTTGTTAATTTGATTGCACCCACTTCGGCTTCTTGTCTCCCCTGATTAGCCAAGCTCCACCTGAAGCATGAGATTAATTCAAATTGCATGGAAGCAATCAGCCTTGGCTCCAAGAGCTGGTGGGGAGGTGCCGGGGGGACCCTAGCCGTCCACTGCCCGTGTGCATGGGGAACAGAACTGACAGTGTGTGTGTCTGAAGGGGGTGGGGTGCGGGTCATGGAGAACCGTGGAGCCTTTGACATTTGGACTGCAGCCCTGTTTCTGCTGCCTGGTGGGCCGGCCAAGGCCTTCAAACTCACCAGGCCTCTCTTTCTCCAGCCAGAAAATGGATCAGTCAGTTCCTTTCTTGGCTGCTTGCCGAGAAGCAGAGGCACAGTGTCAGGGTTCAGGAGGTGGGGGGTAGTTTTCTCACATGAGGGTGAGACCTGGTTTTCCCTCACCTCTGGTCTTCTACACTCCCCAGAATAACAGAAAAATGATAGCAATGATGAAAATAGCTGATGTTTACTGAATGTTCATTATGTGTCATGCACCCTAGTTAATTTGAATTTGAACTATTTGAATTATTTAATTAAATCCATCCACTCCAACCCAAGAGGGTGGGTAGTACTTTTATCCCCACCTTAGAGATGAGAAAACACTCAACTCTGAAATGATCCTGAACCTCAGAATCCTTTCAGAGGCAAAAGGAGACACTGCCCCATCTTTCTTTAATTACTCGGAAGGAAATATTGCGGGGTCATTGCTGCAGCTACCCTAAACCCTTCCTGCAAAAGACCCACAGTACATATACATATGCTAAGCCCTGCACCCACACGTCTGTGTTTCAGTGACTCAATCCAGTGGCTATAGCTCTGAAAGCAGCCACAGGTAATAGGGTCTGAAGGATGGGCGTGGCTGTGCTCCAGCAAAAGGGGCAGCTGGCCAGGTATGGCCCTCGGCCGTTTGCTGACCCCTGCTCTAGGGTTAATGCACAGGGGAGGCTGGGCTCCTCAGCTTCCGACCAAGAAAGAGCTTCGGTGAGGAGGCTGTGTGTATTCAGACAAAGGCAGTGGTGGCATCCTGAAAAGGAGGGCACTTCTGCCCCCAGGGTTCTGGGAAGCAGGCAGCTGCGAACACTAAATCACTGGGCCTGGGGGTTGTTGTGGTTTGACTCCTGTTCCCCCAAAAGATGTCTCAAGTCCTCGATTCTGGTGCCTATGAACATGGCCTTACTTGGAAATATGATCTTTGTGGATATCAACTATTAGTAATGTCTTGGGACTTCCCTGGTGGTCCAGTGGCTCCCACACTCCACACACACACACGGCAGGCTCCCACACTGCAGGGGGCCCCGGGTTCGATCCCTGGTCAGGGATCTAGACCCCACATGCTGCAACTAAAGAGCCTGTGTGTCATAACAAAGATGGAAAACCCTGTGTGCTGCAGCTAAGACCCCGTGCAGTCAAGTAAATACACATAAATAAATATTCTTTAAAGAGATGTCTTCCTGGAGTAGGAAGGGCCCTTAGTCCACTACGACTGGTGTCCTTACAAGAAGGAGAGGGGAGACACACACATAGGGAAGCTGGCGTGAAGACACCCAGGGAGATGCAGGCAGAGACTCCAATCTGAGGGAGGGATGCCAAGGATGGCTGGCAGCCACCGGCAGAGGCAAGAAAAACATGTTCCCTTAGAGCCTGCAGAGAAAGCACAGCCTTGCCGGCACCCTGATTTGGAATTTCTAGCCTTCCAGAACTGTGGGAGAATATAGTTCTGTTCTTTTAAGCTACCTGGTTTGTGGAACTCTGTTACAGCGGCTCTAGGGAGCAAATACAAGGTTCCAATGTGTGACAGAAATTCCCCACGCTGAGTTTCCAGGAGGACAGTCACAGCCGGCCCCCATGGACCTGGAGGGACTGCCTACGGTGGGAGGTTGTGGGCTTTACTGCCCTTGCTCTGCGGGGAGCTCACCCCTGTTACACCCTCAGCGCTGTGGACAGGTTGGCCTGGGTGAGCAGCAGGAATAGGAGTGTGGCCAGGCCACAGTGTGCTACCCCACACCTCCCACCCCAGCACCTGGCCCTGGGCTGGGCACCCACTGCCCGTGAATCACACGAGCAGGAGGAAGTTTTCTCAGAATCTTGACTTTGCAGGTCTCAAGTCTCTGTAGACCTGAGAGGCCCAGACAGGAGCCTGATGGCGTCCTGAGGACTGGCGGGGGCGGGGGGCGGGGGGCAGGGAATGCAAAGAGTCAGGGCTACAGTCCATGGGGCTGCAAGAGTTGTAGGACACGACTGAGCATGTAACCCCTGGGATCTAAGACCAGCTGACCTGAGGTGGAGCTGATATAATAATGATGGAAATAAAGTGTACAATAAATGTAATATGCTTGAATCATTCTGAAACCACCCCTCACCCCACTCCATGGAAAAACTGTCTTCCATGAAACCGGTCCCTGGGGCCAAAAAAGTTGGTGACTGCTGCCCTGAAATACCAAGGGCCCCAGCTTCTGCAAGGTAGGTTCTGAAACTGCGCTCACGGGCCCCATCAGGTCATCACTGGCACAGCAAGTATCACTCACATGTTGAGCTCTGTTAATGCCTCAGGAGCTGAGGCAAAGGGTGAGAAAGGTCATGACTTCTCTGAACAGAGGAGCGAACTGAGTCTCAGGGAGAGAGAGGGACTCACCCCAGTTTGTCCGGAAGCAGAGGGTGCACATGGGGACAGGAAATCGGGACTCTTGTCTCCCTGGTCAGGATCTTCCTGTCTGCTAAGCTACATCTACTCATTTTGGCCTCCCTGGGTCCTGCATAGGCTGGATGGGCTCAGGCTGGGACCTCCTGACCAGGGTTCAGTGGGGCCCGCGGGCGGGAGCCTGGCCTGGTGACGGGATGTGTCCAGCCTGGGTGCTCAGAGCATGGTCTAGAAAGGGAGGAGTGGGTTCTGGGCGGCTGTGTCCCTCGGTCACAGGTTCCTTGCCCCGTGGGAAGGGTGGGGGCTGAGGAGGGCAGAAGAAGCTCTAGAGCAGCGGTCCTGGCCACCAGGTCTAAGGGAGGGGCTGCTTCTGCCCAACAGAAGGAGACTCCTTTGGGCAAATGTGAAATTAGGACCATCTCAGGTCATCGGATACACAATTGTCTTTCCAAGGTTTTGCATCCCAGCCTCTGTACCAATGGTCAACTGCTGGTAGGTGACCTGGTCTACCCGGGGCTTCCTTCCACCAGGGCGGCCCACCGCCCCCTCCACTCCCGCTGCTGCCCACGTGGCTCCTGCTCTCCTCCCTCCTGAATTCTGTGCCTCTGCAGCTGCCTGTGAGCTCTGGAGGGCTCTTGGATCTGGCTTTAATTGGTCTGACATTTTGCTCAACAAACAAATCAAAACCCAGACCAAACAAAGAGCCCTTATAGGTTTAATTGGCTGTGGGCTTTGCCTTGGGTCCATCACTGGAGCCTTCACAGAGTGGAGAGGAGTCTCAGGGTGTAACAGAACCTGTCCAGTCAGGTAACCTGTGGCACAAAGGGACAGCTGAGTCCCATGCAGCAGTGGCATCAAAACACAGCCAGCTCTTGAACCTCAGGCTAAGCGGCATTTCTTTGTACCTGCCTCTTGGTGAAACATTCTCTCTGAAGATGCTTTACTTTTGCCCCACTGTCAGATGGAAGGGGGACTGCCTCCTCCTCCTTTTGGTCATTATCTTTCTTGTTTCATTTTACATTTTAGCAGGGAGATGAACGGTAGCCCCGTGGATGCAGTATTTTCATCTGTTAATTACATTTATTTTTCAACCAAGTTCTGGGAGGTGGTCTGGTACCCTAAAAGGACCATGCGCATAGCTGGAATCATAGACTGTCTGAGCTGACAGGGACCCTGGGATCAGCTATGCACTAGATTCTAGTGCAGGCCTCACTGTACAGAAGAGGAAACCGAGGCCCAGAGAAGGGAAAGGTTTGCTTGTGGATACACAGACAGTGAGTTCACAGAGCTGGGACCAGCAACCAGTCTTCCATCTCTTGGTCTGCGCTCTCTCTACCAAAACGTGAGTCAGAGGCAGACAGAGGCAAGCACCTGTCTCAGCTGGGATTATATCACTCAATCACTTTGATCCAGGATCTTTCCTTCCCCAAGAAGGAATTGCTGTCTGCCAACATCACAGGCTGGGTATGGGCTTTGTAAACTGTCAAGTGCTGTGCTGTGACAGTGCTAAGGTACTCATGGCCTCAGCAGCACCCACGTTCTGGGGGTCAGGGAGGACTGGGGACCAGCTGGGCCTGGATGGCTGCCAACAAGCGTGTCCAGGGACTAGGAAAACCTTTTGCTTCCTCCAACAAATTCTTAGAAATCTGGGGCCTTGACGAAAGAAATTGTCCAAGAACCAGCTCTGGAATCCCAACTTGCACCAAGTTGGGCTCCTGCAACTCTTATTTGGTGCCTGATATCAAGAGTCAACACTGCATAGAAAGAAAACATTTTGCTTCCAAAACCCACAAGCACCTCATGCTTTTTCTCCCTGCCCAGCCTCCCTTCACTCTCCACCAGCAGCCCTAAGTTCCACCTGGAATGCATGGACTTGCCGGCCTCCACACTCTTGCTATACTTTGTCCTCATTCTGGAATGGAATGACCTTTGCTCCCGTTGGTTCTTATCAGCATCCTTCTCATCCTTCAAGTCCTACTTAGCAACTACTCCTTTTGTGGAACTTTTCTTAATATTACCTTAATGGCTACCCAAATTAAAATTGATCACTGCATCCCTGATTCTCTTTGTATCTCCTTGTTTGTAGCTTTTTAAGGCACTTATGGGCTTTCCCGGTGGCTCAGATGGTAAAGAATCTGCCTGCAATGTGGGAGACCCAGGTTTGACCCCGGGTTGGGAAGATCCCCTGGTGAAGGGAATAGCTACCCACTACAGTAATCTTGCCTGGAGAATTCCACGGACAAAGGAGCCTGGTGCACTACAGTCCAAGGGGTCATAAAGAGTCAGACATGACTGAGCGACTAACACTTTCACACTTTCATATCCCTTCGTGTACTATAGCTATTTTGGGTATGTGTCTATGTCCTCTTCAAGATTCTAAATTCCCTGAGGAGAGCAACTCCATTTTATCCATCACTAGATTTTCAGCACCTAAAACTAATGATCGCTAATGATATTACTGGATGTGAGTTTTGTGCCACGTACTGTGTTAATGTTGTAAGTGCGTGTCTCACTTGAATTTCACCAATGAGTAAATGGCATTATAGCTTCAAACTTACAGAGGAGGAAACTGGGGCTTACAGAGACCATTTCTTGTCCAAGATCCCACAACTATCAAGTGGCAGAGTTGGGGTTTGAACCCTGGTTTGTCTGGTTCTAAAGTCTGTGCTCTAATCCACTAGAGTTTTATGGATTATTTAGTGAGGGCCCAGAGAGCCTCTGTTATCATTGGAAACCATTGGGGTCAATGGTGAGGACACTTTCCAACAGAAGCCAACCACAAATGTCCAGTTTGACCCTTGAATGTTTTTTATGATGTATGTCCCTTTGATATATTATATTACTTTCTTACTTCTACTTGGCTAATGTGGGAATGAAGTTCAGTTTGCCCTCTGACAGGTCACACGAGTGTGAGGCCTGACAATGTGGAGCCGTATAGGGTCAACCTTTTCCTGAGAGTGTTAGAGGCATCGAGGAAGGCCATGCCCTTGACTTTGCAAATGGCAGGTTTTCCGTAGCTGGCCTGCAGGTGAGTGGGAGAGCGTTGGTGTAGGCTGTCTGAGATGGACTAAGGGATGACCAGGAAGGGCTTTGCCCTGGCAAGCCCTTCTGTGACCCACACACTTGTATCCTGTGGGTTTTCCCCATCCACCTGCGTCCTGTGGGGAGGTGGGAGAGGTTGAAGGACAATGAAGGAGGAAGAGGGCAGAGGAGGTGGGGGTGGGAGGGAAGGATGTTCTCGGGGAGGAGCTGAGCGTGGGTTACCTGGAGCAATGTGCCCACAGAAAGCAGCAGGAGGCACAGCGGAAGTTCCCAAAGAAGGTTGGGAGCCCCTGACCCCTTCCCCATCCCCTTCCGACCCCCGGCAGTGCCCCATGGTCATAGAAGCCTCTTCTGGCAGCTGGGTGCTGTGTGAATGATTCAGGCCACAACTGAAAAGCAGTCAGACCTCCAACTCCCAGCAGAGGCCCTGGCCACACTCAGCCCTCCACACTGGCTGCCCTTGGACCTCAAATGCCCCAGCCCCTGCTTCCCCGTCTCCTGCTGGCTTTTGGGGTGGTGTAGGGGCCTTCAGCGTGGCTAGCAGGTCACTGGGAGAGCAGGGTGGAAACAGAAGGAGGCATCTGTGATAGAGAAAGGGTATGAAGAAAAGGCCATCCGAGGCAGCACCTGTGGGTGACGGTGTGGGGACCCCGGGTGTACAGAGGGTGTGGGAGCACAGCTGGGCAGCAGCCTGTGGGGGAGGCTGGAGGAGGAGAGGGCAGAGGGCTGGATGAGCAGTGCGGAGACTGTGTCGCAGGTGGCAGGTGAAGGAGGCGCAGTGAGTGGGAAAAACCCAGAGGAGTTTGTGGGACGGTGTAGACACACACCTAGGGAAAGCCCTGTGAGTGCGCCTTACTATGGAAGGAGGCGGAGCGAAGTGACAAAGCCGCTGAAACAGGATCGGGGTGGAGGGTGGGGTGGGGCAGGAGGATCAAGGGCCAGATTCTGCCCACAGGTGACAAGGGGTGCGGGGTGGCCGTCATCCCTTGGGAAGAGGGGCCAGAGGTGGTCACCAGAGGTGGACACTCCTGTGAATGTGGGTGGCTGAGTGTGTGATCTGCTGCTGGACGTGTTCATGAGGCTGCCCTGGATTTACAAAACATGCTTTCATAGCTCCTGCCTGGGCTGTGAAGTGAGGACGGACGGCACAGAAAAATGCAGGTCTGAGGGGCAGGGGGGAGGTGACTAGCCCAGGACCCCCAGGACATCAGGGACAGCCTGATGTGCACTGGGTCTCCTCGCATACCGCCCACCTCCTGATCACTGCATCCCCAGTCACCCATGTCTGCCTCCTTGACACAGAGGAACCACGGGCCCAAAGACACAGCCACGTTTGCCCAGTGTAATCCTTTAACTCAGAGGAAAAGAGCAAAAACCAAAAAAAAAAAAAAAAAAGCTGAGTGTTTGAGCTCTTTTTTTTTCCTGCTGACAGTGGGGAGATAAGGATCAAACAGCCAGGCTAGTTCCACGAGGTGCCTACTATTCCTCTCGCCTCACGCAGGCAGAATTAGCAGTGTTCTCCTCTCCCTGGCTGAGGGATGTAGATTGATTGCCTGGTTTTATTAAGGACAAAGTGCTTTTTGATAGTGTGAGGGAAGCAGCTCCCCAGGGCGGGGATTCCGGCGCCCGGAGCTCCCTGAGCATCGATCGATGGCCGGGGCTTCCCCGTCTTGTGTGGAGCTGAAAAGGGTTTGGCAAGCGATAAAGAAACTATGACTCTTAAGGGCGGGGCCTCCAGGGAGACGCTGGGCAGACCGCACACTGGGCGCTGCTCTCATCAGCCTTTCCTACACGTACCCTGGAGGGTCTCCCACTAAAACCAAAACTGGGTGGGGGCTGAATCTCTGATGGCCTACTGGGCGCCAGGTACCATCCTGGTTGCGTTATACACGTCATCTGACTTACTCTTGACATAGAACATAACAAGTAAGGTGCTCTCATGACTCATTTATGTACGGCAGGAACATGAGATACAGAGCCCAAGAAAACCCAGAGAGGTTGCAGTGAGTACGCCCAGACTCACAGCTGGCTTGGTCAGATGCTAAAATTCAGGGTTTAACTGCTCTTCTCTGTGGCCTGCGGTCTGTTTCACTGTCCTGACATGACCCTTAGGGGCCTACTATATAGACCCCTAACAGCATGAAGGGATAGGCTTGCCCAGTAGGAATGTCTGTGGGTGACTGAACAGAACTCAAGGCTATTCCAGACTTCAGGGCGATTGATTCCGACTCTAGGTCTGGGGATTTAGAAGCCAGAGGTATGGCACCGAGCTAAGGTGAGTTTTACGGCTCTTTTGCCCTTTCTGAATCATCTTCCCTTTTCCATGATCATTTCCTGTGGTAAGCACAATGATTTTGTGAGCCTAGTGGGCTGGGAATGAACCTCCAACACAGGTGAGGAAAGGAACCCAAAGATGTGAAGTCACTTGCCCAAAGCCAGGAAGACCAAAAGGTGGACCTGGAATCAGAACCCAGATCCCACAGGCCTTTCGCCTATACTGTGTATATGATCTCTTTTTTTCTAAGCCACTAACAGGTTATATACAAGCAGGCATACATTAAATAACAGGGAAAAAATTGTTCGATATGACTACTCAGATGGAATTGCCAACCTACAGAGCAAAATAAATGGGATGTCACATGATACTTTGGTATAGCAAATGCTTCCCTAGTGGCTCAGTCAGCAGACAGTCTGCCTGCAATGCAGGAGACCCGAGTTTGATCCCTGGGTTGGGAAGATCCCCTGGAGAAGGGCATGGCAGCCCACTTCACTATTCTTGCCTGGGAAATCCATGGACAGAGGAGCCTGGTGGGCTATAGTCCATGGGGTCACAAAGAGCCAGACATGACTTAGTGACTTAACCTAACCTGTTTATCATGATAAGAGCAGAGTGAGCTGGGGTTCATTCACAGTGAGGCCACTGTCTCAGATAAGAGTGATTTTGAATCCCTCCTCAGACTTCCTAAGCCCACCTCTGCCTAGGAATCCTTCCTGCCTCCCTCTCCCAGAAGGAGCAATGGAAACCAGGTGGGGAGGCAGGGTGAGCGCAGAGATGGGCCATGGCCTGTGATCAGGGAGTGCTGGGAGAGGCTCACGGGGACAAAACTCACTCTTGACGGTGAGGAACATGGACTTGCTGATGTCGGTGCCCACGCCGTTGCTGGCCTGGCAGAGGTAGTAGCCGATGTCCTCTTCCAGGACGTGGCGGATCAGCAGCGAGCTGTTTGGCAGGATCTGGATGCGGCCGGTGAGGGGCACCGGGTGGTATTGCTGCGGGTTCCCGCTCCCTGCAAGGAGGCAGAAGAGAGCAGGACTGGTGGCCGGGTCGGGAGTGAGCTGGGGGGGTCAGAGTGCCTCAAGGAACGGCCTTCCTTGAGCAAAGCTGATTTAGGGCGATTTTGAAGCATCCCCGAAGGGCTGGGAGCTCACACAGTTCCTGTTTCCTGGGAAACAGGAAAGACCAACACAGAGGTCTGAGCCTGCCCCAGATCTGAGGAGTGGAGATGGAGTCGGGAGCTTCAGCTTGATGCCCACCTTGGCACTGAGCTTCCTTTGGGCTCAGCTTCCTTTGGCCTCTTCTTTTGGAGAGGAGGAAAGAGTTATCTTTGGGCCACTTGGCAATCGGCAAAGGGAAGACTGAGCCCTCACGTGGTACTTGCCTGGTCTTAGGCAGTCAGGCCTGGAAAAGAGGCCAGCCAACCCCCAAGGGGGTTCAGATCTCTCCTCCCCTTCCCCCAGAGTCAGCCATGGACACAGTAAGGGTAAGAGGTTGGCGTGGGACTTAGTCAGATACCAAATGCATCCTCGGGTTGAAGTTGGGTTCCAAGAAGGACTGAGATCCCAGAATAGGTTTGACAAGTGAGGAGCAGGGGTCAGTGAGGCTCTGGGACCCCAAGGTGGGCTGGGGAGACTTGGGGAGGGATAGGGAAAGTGGATTGTATTGAGTGCTAGAGCTGGAGAGAAGACGGCAGAGGTCAGTCTATGGGGACAAGAGGAAATTCAGAATTAGCATGACCCCAGCTGTTCCTCGTCCACAGACCTTGTGGGTGGCTGAGGAGGATCTCCTGTTCAGGTATAGCCTGGGGTCCCCTGAGAGCTCAGAACCTAGGACTAGGAGTCCTTCGTAGGGGACTAGGCTTCAGTTGCATTAGCACCCTCCCCTCCCCGCCCGGCTGTGTCAGAGATGCTGGCTGGTCAGGGACTTACCCTTGGCATGCTTCCACATGACCTTGGGTGGGGGGTAGCCATCCACCGAGCAGTTGAGCACACCGGCTTTCCCATAGATGCCATCCTGGTTGTTGGGCTGCACCACGAATCGTGGGGGCACTGCAGAAAGGGGGGGTGGGGGAGGAACAGATCAGCTTGGTCTCTGATAGGTTTCCTGGGGCTCTGGGCACCTTCTAGCCAATGTCAGCCCCACCTGGACCATTACAAAGTTGGGGAGCAGGCACCTCTGAGACCCAAGATGTTGAGAGCTTTTGCCAGTCATATCAGGTTGGACGTTGGGAATTCTAAGCGCCAATTCTGACATCACCAGTGACCAACCGAGTCTTCCCCTTGCAAGATCTCAGTTTCCCGGAGAGTAAGAGATTTGAACCTCTTGACCCTTAAGGTCCCCGCTGGAGTCAACTTTCTCTGAGCCTGTGATTCAGACTGGAAATCTAGAGAGCCTGTGTCCAGCCACAGCAGAGCTGGGCCCCTGCTCCCCCGACGGGGCTATCCTGTCCCACTCACCACGCACAATGAGCTGGCGCTCCCTGCTCACGGTGGCCGCTGCATTGCTGGCGATGCATGTATAGTTGCCATTGTGCTTGAGGGAGACGCTGGAGATCTGCAGGGAGCTCATGAACTCCTTGCTCTCGATGGTCACGCCCGAGCCCGAGATGATCACCTGCCCGTCTTTCCTCCACGTGATGCGGATGGGCATGTCCCCCGAGGATACCACACAGGGGATGTAGAGCAGCTGGCCAATGGAGGCAGGTGGGAACTCGAAGGGCTGGATGAGAGGGGGCACTGGGAAGGCAAGAGGGGTGCTGCTGTCAGGCCCCCGTGTGCCCCAGCCTGGCTGGCAGCACGCCCGCCCCTGCCTGGCCTTCTGGCTCCTCCCAACCCTGTGTGGGCTGCAAACAGAGTCCCCTGGGCACTGGTGCCTGTTCTCCTATATATGTATATATATGCAGAATCTCTTGGGTGCTCTGACGTCATCCCCTGGCTTCCATCCCCTTGCCTACCTGGGCCTGGGATCTGCTCTCTCTCCAGGGCCTGGGCTGGCCTGCATTCATCATGACCTTCAGATTTGTCCTGGAACTTGAATGGTGACGACTCCTGTCTGCTTGCTGACGCACTGTTCAGCTTTCACCCTGACTTCCCTGCCATCCCTTGGCACCCCTGTGCTCCCCGTGGTATCCCAGAGCTGCATCTCCAGCTGTTTGGGGGCCTGGCATGGATAGAGATGATGTGCCCCAGATGCTCGGGCTGTCCCCCAGCCAGGCTGCTGTGTCCTCGCCTCCTCCTGTGGAGGCCCCGTCACCCAGCCGATCCCTTTCCATTGTCATCACGTGTTGGGACCAGGCGGGTGGAAGCTCCTGTCACTGGTTGTTTCAACTGCTTTATCTACACCTTCTTGTTGAATCCTCCCACCAAGAATGTGATGTGAGCTGAGCTGTCTCCACTTCACAGATGAGAGAACTGAGTTCAGAGCAATCATTTGCTTCCCATCACCCAGCTTATAAGAGGAGACTGTGGGATTTAAAACCTGATCTCTCTGTTCTCCAAGTCTGAAACCTCTTCCTTATGCTACCTTGTTGCCTTGTTGAGAAAGCCCCAAACACGCCCAGATCAGAGACTCTTGTCTCACACACAAGCTCTCCTTGGGTTGCAGAAAAGAGCAGAGGGGGAGCCCTGTCATCTATGAGTAGACTCACCTGGCTAAGCATCATCCACACAGCCTCCCCACACCCTCCTCCTCCTCCTGCCCACATCTCAGCTCCTGGGTGGGAGTGGGGGCCTGTCTGGAGCCTGAGCTGCTGTAAGAGGGATCCTCCTTTCTCAGCCCTGGCTGGAGCATCAGCCATTATCTTTATGATAACTCAATTAGGCCACAGCGACTTCCCCGGCAAGTGGGGGGAGAAGAGAGAGAAGGAGACAGACAATTAGCTTAACAAGGATGAGCACCCAGTAGATGAGATCTCCTTTCTGCAGTGAAATAATTAAATTACTAAGCTGTCCACAGTCCTCCGGCCTCCTCCCAGGCACCAGCCCCATCCCTCCTGGAAGCCTGCTATTCTCCCCACCCAGAGTGGACACAGCAGGTGAGGGTGGGGTGATGAACCTCGAGGGGAAAAGGGATGGCAACATCATGTGCATGTCCTAGGCTCTGCCTGCACCCCAGGGATTTTCAGGATTCAGTAGGGAGCAGCCCCTGAGAAGCGGCCAGGTGTGGCAAAACCCTTGGCAGCCCTTTGGACCTTTGGGAAAGTTCCTGGTCAAGAGTCCTAGGTCCAGAGGAAGTGACACTGAGGAGGGACATTATCCCCAAGGCCTATGGGATGAAGCAGGGACCTTAACTGACCTGACCTTCTCAACATCACCTCCCACCATACCCTTCACTCTGGCCACGGGGGCTCCATCCATTCACCACGAACACCCACAGCTCCGAATCTCAGCCCAGGTCTAATGAACACGGCTGGGCACTGGGTGGAAACAACTACCATGTGGGCTCCACCATGAGCCCCAATCCAGGTCCCCAGTCTAGCCAGCTTTTCTGGGATTCTGGTCATGGTCCAGATCTCTGCATCCCAACCTCTGGCTGCAGCTGCTCTCTGGGTTGGGGCCTTATCCCCATATTCTGAGTGGTTTGGGCCTTGCATATCTCCAGTGAGATGTCTCTGGATCCCTGACTCTAGAAATGGCCCAGTGCTCATTGCTGAAGTTTCCCAGAGATTCCTCATTGGGTTCCGCTGATCCTCCCACCCTCCCTTCACTGGGAACTTAGCTCAGGTTGAGTCCTCTGGCCACCGTGGACTTTTTGATGGAGTTGTTGCACAGACACAGATCTGCCAGTGCGTCTCCTTTGGCTTAGCAGAACCAGTTCTGGTCCAGCCTTCCTTCCCACAAAGGCTCAAAGCTAGAGTCTAGGAGGCCGCATGGGAAACTCCTTGTCATCCTCTCAGACCTGGCTCCAGCACCACCTCCTCGGTGAAGCCTGCTCTCCTCCTGCATAGCCCTGCAGCACTTGGTTCACACTTGATCACGCCCCTGATCACACACCAGTGAGGTAACTGTTAGCAGTACCACCTTCCCTGGGAGGTCTGGGAGCCCCTAAGGGCAGTAGTTATTATACTTGGCAAATTGAAAGAGCCCAATAAGTGCTGTCAGATGAGTAAATATATGTCTGGCTATCATTTCCCTCATGGACCTTAGAGGTGGGCAAGGGGTGGGGAAAGCACAGGATGGGGGTTGGTCCAGAAAAGAGGGAGCTCTACCATATGTCTCAAGATGCTGTATTTATGCGGCATAATTTGGGAGCTAGGAGCTGCTCCCTTCGTTCTTCCCCGGGGGTCAGGCCCTTGCCGTCCTAGAATAAGAGCTGGCTCCATGGACGAGAGGAGAGTCGGACAGTCACGAGAGGAGTCTGTGGGGCAAGCAAGGCATGGGGCAGGTGGCTCTACCTAGGAGGAGAGGGCTGTGCCTCAGAATGGATGGCCAAGCACTCCATTTCCAAGGAGAACAGAGCAAGTGGAGACTGCAATGAGGCAGGAAGATTTAGCTCAGGCAAGGGGAAGATCGTCTCTCTCAGTAAAAAGGGATTTAGATAATGGAACAAGTTACTAAGGCAGGTTAATTCATTAATTAACTAATTCATCGAATATTTATGAAATGCCTGCACTGTGAAGGCATTATGCTCCTTGTGGGCTGGGGAAAGTAGGAACATGCTTTGAATTGTGGATAGGACCTCCGGAAGCTCAGCATTTGCTCAGGAAGGTAAGACATCTCCCTTGGTGGTTACTGAACAAGCTCCACCAGAAAACACAGATGCTGAACTCAGAGCAGAGAGCGTGTTATCTGGTCGGGTGACCACAGCTGCATGGAGGAGGTGGCATTTGGACAGAGCGTTAAAGGACACATGTGTTTTACAAAATATATGAGTGAGAATGTAGGAGAAGGCTGAGCCGAGAGGCAGAGGCCAACCACAGGCTGTCATTCCCTTCCGGTCTTCCAGAATAATGTTGATGGCAATATGAGCATCCACTGAAGGAGAGAGCAGTCAATATCCATCCTGGGGGTTAGACAGTCACCTAGGGTGGCCAGAGCTCTCCTGCACTGCTGTCCTGCAGGAGGCAGATGACCAGACAACCTCCAAAGAGTAAGGTTCCTTACTTTCCTCCCCACTGCCCCCTGCTGCAGTTGATGGGCAGGTAAGGTACTGTGGGGGATAAATGTCTCCTTAGAAGCTCCTTGGACAGGGTGGTAGAGGGCAGAGCTGCTCACAGAATTCCTCGGCTCCAGGCTGGCATTCCCACAACCCCATAAGTCCAGGCACACGAGGACTGCCTGGAGGAGAAGAAAGCCTAGGGACCCTGGCTCCTTCACGGGCTCACCAAACACCCAGAGGAGGCTGTGAGCGGGAGGTTCTGAGAAGCAGGGCAGGGGGCCCTGCAATGTGGACAGGGGGCTGCGTTGTAAACTGGGAGGCGGTGGTGTCCTCCCAGCACTCAGAGGTGGACACGGGCTCCTTGAGTGTGTGTGGGGTGTGTGTGTCCACCTCCACATCTGAGGAAGAAGTAGTTCAGGACTGGATCACCTCCAGGGCGGTGATGCCCAAGAATTTCTTTAGGGTTACCAGCAGGCCACAGGGACCCTCCTGCCCTGACTCCCAGCATCTCCCCAGCACACAGTCTGAAGGTAGGGGGCATGAATGCCATGTAATGACGGGATTTCTCTCTGGAAGCCCTCCCCGCTCTGGCCACAGTCATCTTTGGTGAGAGGGCAACTCTCAGCTGTGTGGGAGGCAGGGTTGGAGCAAGCTGTTGTGATGGCGAAGTCAGAGGCCTGAGTGGCTGAGATGACAGCAGTCGTGGCAGTCCCTGTGGTCCCCGGCCACCATAAAGCTGTTATGGCCACTTGTTTGGGGGCGCTGTGTGGAGGAGGCCACGCTGACCACCGGCCCAGCCCATAAACACTTTATGGTGTCTCTCATGAGCTCTCTTAGAGACTGAATCTTTTTATTTATTACACTATTTGGCAGAGAACGGGCACCGTGCAAAGTTGGAGCTTCCCTCCTTGTGCAGCATGGAGATGGGGAAAGACTCTGTTATCCAAGAGCAATGTGGGCATGCTGCCCTCTCGCCACTACCCTGCTCTGCCCCCGAGCCTCAGTTTCCTCATCTGCAAAATGGGGGAGTTGGATCCAACAGTCACTAAAGCCTGACACTGATCTTCCAGTTGTAACAAGTCTCGTATTTTAGGAATATTGTCACTTCAGTTTTTTTTTTTTTAAACACAGCCCCCTCTTCTCCAGAAGGCCTTCCCTGACCACCCTATTTAAAACTGTAAACCACTCCCCATGACCTGTGGCACTCTGCTCCCCACTCCCTGTTTGACATGAAACATCTTCTACCTATTGCACACATTAACCATTTCCCCCTCTAGAAGGTACGTTCCCCAAGGGCAGGAATTTTGCCTGTCTTGAGCACAGCAGTGTTCATAGAATAGTGTCTGGAAGAGAGTGGGTGCATGGTCAATGTCTCTGAATGGACAGACAGATGCTGCTTCATCCGCAGCACTGCCGTCACATGAGCCCTGTTTGTCCACTAAGGAGGATGCTTGCTCTGGTGCCCCTGGCTTCGTCTGCTGAAAAACAGGGCTGTGGGCAGCAGAATCCTCAGTGTCCCTCCCCCCGTGTGTTGGGCAACCTGCCCCTGGGAATCCGTCGTGCTCCCTTCCTGTGGATTCCAGCGGGTTCCTTCTAAATCTCCATCTGTGCCAATGGCAGGCATTTGGCCAGGGAACCAGATGTCTCTTAAGCCCCATGACCATAGAGACCCCTATTCTCTAGGATGAGAGGGGGGAAGGAGGAGCCCCCAAGCACACAGCAGGGACTGGCTGAGCAGCGAGGGAAGGAGTTTGGGTGAGGAGTGTGCACACTTGGGAGAGTGTGCGTCTGCATGTGTGTGTTCTCTGCTACCCAGAGGGACCTGGCACTACCTCCGGGCTCTGGCCTTACTGAGAATGGGCAGAGAGCAACTCACGCCCTCGTTTTGAAGGACATCCGGAGGCTCAGGTGTAGGGATGGAGATGTTCCTTTGTTGGGCCAAAGCCAAGGAGCTCCTGTTACAGCCCTGCCTTCTTAGTTAATTAAACATTCAGCCTGCATACCCAGAGATGCTTTTATGCTACATTATTTTTCAGCTACAGGGGGCCCTAAAGACACCAAATCTAGGTTGAATCTCCATGCCTTCCTCTCACCATCCTACTAAGACTCTCTCTGGATGCCCAGAGAAAAAGCTTGCCTTTCTCACAGCCTGGCTCTCCCCTGCCAATCAGGGTCACATGCACCCAAGTCCAGGCAGCCGTGGAAGCACCCTCACCCTCTCTGCCTTGCTGGTCACAGCAGGCTCACTTGGGGGATCTCCTCTATGGTAGCACCTGCAGCTACTGTCTGTGGCTCAGGAATGTCACTTCACAGGAGGATGTGGACAGAGGGAACCTTTTGAGTATATACCACTGCGTGTGGTATGTGTGAAGTGTGGACAGGCTAACGTGTGTCTATCTGTTGCAGGCACATGCATACAAAGCATACGGTGTGTCCATGCATGTGTACCCATGCACACAGGTCTCTGCACATGCGTGTGCATGCATATGTGTCTGGCGTGTTCTGCTTGCCTCATCTCAGTGTTTGGAAAATTCATCAGAAGACAAGCAGTCCCAGAAGGAATAGAGTCAGCAGGGGTTTTACCAGCTCACGGAGTAGTGTGGGTTTTTGCCCTGCCCTGCCCTGCCTGCCGGCACATGGCCCTACAGAGAGATGAGGGGGTAGGACTTCCAACTGATCCCAAGCTTCCAGTGCCCATTCTCACCCCCATGCGCCTGTCCCCACACTCCAGGTCTCTGCTCTGATCCTCTGGGTGGGACGCACATCCCAGGCAGGCAGGCGGGAGTGGGTCTAGAGGTCTGCCCTTGGGTCCCCTCCCTCCCCCAGAGTCGGGTCCCCTTTCCACGCCCAGGGGCACCTCCTCCGCCCTCCTCCTCCTCGAGTAGCTCTTTGAACAACACATCAGCTAATCAAGCAGCGTGCTCATAATCAGCTCTGATGGATTCTTCTGCAAAAGCGCATTCTAATGAGGTGGGGAGAGGGAGTCTGGAAAGGAAGCGTGAGGATGGGTTTAAGCTTTCAGATGGGCAGGGGCATGGGGTCGCAGAGCACCCGCACTGGTCTGGAGAGAAAACGGGGGACTGTACCCCTTCTGCGGCTGGATTTGCAGACCCCGCGGGCAGGGAAGGGGCCACGTGTGCACACACACCTGTGCACTGTACACACACATCAAATCTCTGCTTGTGAATGCCAAGCTCCTGCTGCCTGCTGGGAGCCACATGTGCTCTGTGCAGGGGCTCTGAGCTCTGGGATTACACACACACACAGACACACACACACACACACACACGCCCTTCCCTCGCCCTGGGCCCGGAGACACTGTCGCTCAGCACAATCACAACAGGCCCAGCGAGTCGCTGAGACGGAATGCATCAGATTCAATTCATTAGGGCTGATCGCTCCCTGAATGGGGTTGAATAATTGATGAGCAGAAGCAGCTTTCAGGATGTTCTGCGTACTACGAGGCTCACTGGAGCCCTGTTATTTTTTTTTTTTTAAGTCAACAAATCCAGCCGAATGCTCGCTGGTGCGGCTGGGCGAAGGGAATAGAGCAAAGGTTAGATGTTTTAATATGTGATGTTTACACTGTGAACTCTCAGTCCACTGCGTGTAACAGAAATGGATACAGGCAGGTCGTCCTGTGATGCCAGGAGCCAGGCTTGGGTTGGGCCCGGGGGTTGGGAGATTCCTGCTGATATGAGGACTCTGGGCTGGGCAGAGGTTTCAGGCTGAAAGAGGGGCCAGAATGGCCATCCGCCTGCCTGGGGTGCAGCAGTGAGGAGGCAGGAGGCGGATGCTGTTAAGGTCTCATCTCTCGTCTCCAGGCCTGAGATGGCCACCAGGATGGCCCCTCCCCCAGTTCTCGGGCTCAGAGCCAGGCTTCCCAGAAAGTCACAGCAACCCAGACTAAAGTCTCAGTTTCAGCTCAAGCAGCACATACTGTCTGTCACTGCGACAGGTGGTGGGTGCACGAGGGGGCATGTGACGCGGCCCCGGTGCGCCGACAAGAGAGCCTGGGTGATAGGCAGTGGAGGAGCGAAGCCCTGATTGCGCCCTTTGCTGCACCTTCCGTTTCCCCAGCTGTTCTCCTGACACTTACCCCGCGATGGCCCATTTTCACCGAACGCTTGAAGGGGTCCAAGCCAGAGGCAGCATCTGTCTCCCCAAACCAGTCCTTCCCCTAGACTCCTCTCTTCCTGTCCACAAGGCCCAGACGCCCCCGAGTCCCCCTCTTCCTGTCCACAAGGCCCAGACGCCCCTGAGTCCCCCCTTCCTGTCCACAACGCCTCTACACCATCTTGCTTCAGGAATCTGGGCCCCCTGGACCCTCCCCCCGTGTTAGAGCCACTTTCCAAGCCCGGAGCCCCCAGCTTTCTCCTTCCTGTGGGCTCGAGGGCCCAGGCTGGTTTCCTCTCTGGGTTCAGGTTTCCCCTTTGGGGATATGCTGGAGCCTGCCCCGGCTCTTCAGGAAGGGACAGAAGCCCTTACCCATCAAGGCCACCACTGGCCCAAAGACCCTGCACCCCAGCTGCCTGGCTTTCAGGGACCTATCCTCAGCCAAGAGGCAGGCCCCACCTCTCCACCCTGTCCCCTGGGAAACCAGGCCACTCAGCTCTCACCCACCATCCAGACAATCTCCAGGCCTGTCAGTTTCAAAGAATGTGTTTGAGAGAGAGCTTCACAGCGCCACACAGCCCCTGACCCCAGGGGCCTCTGTCGCTCAGTCAGGCATTCATTTATTTGCTCGTTTATATGCCTTCATTCCTTCAACCCACAAACATTTACTGAAGGGCTACCGTGTACCAGGCACAGTGTCAGGTGCCTGAACAGAAGACAGACCTCGCCCAGGTGAGCACGGAGGGACCGGGAGGGATGAGGGTTTTAGGTTCTAGGCCGCCAGCGGCATTAGCAGCCCAAAGTGTCAGTCGCTCAGTTGTGCCTGACTCCTAGTGACCTCATGGACCTGTAGTCCCCCAAGCTCCTCTGTCCATGGGATTTCCCAGGCAAGGATACTGGAGTGGGTTTGCTATTTCCTTCTCCTGGGGATCTTCCTGACCCAGAGATTTAACCTGTGTCTCCTGCATTGCTGGCAGATTCTTTACCATATGAGTCACCAGTGAAGCCCTTAGCAGTTGAAATGTCCTTGTCAATGATGGCAAAGCAGCCTCGCCTGTCTGAACCCCGGAAAGGAGTCAGGGCACCCAGCACCTGCACCTTCCACTCTGCCTCCTGCTGCTTCCGTTCTGAGTCCTGTCCCTTGCACACCTGCTGGTCTCTGATGGGCCCTGCTGAGTTCTGGGTGGCTCCATGCTGACACAGGGGAACAATATAGCCGATCGCCTCTGACCTGGGCCTCTTGCCCAGGTGACCCGACTCCTCTTGTGTGTCACTGAGCTCTCATGCCCTTGGGGCCAGCGCTGCCTTGACCTGCAGCCCACAGCCGGAACTGGACGTAGAGGTACCCATGGCCTTCTTGTGTCCCCCGTCCACGTGTAATCTCCCTGCCCCACTTTTTCCAAGCTCCAGGCCAGAGCCTTCTCTTCCTTGGCTTTCCACTCAGGACTGCCTGCTGCTGGCTGAGCGGCTGCAGAGAGGAGCCTGCAATCCTGGGTGACCAGGGGGGTGCTCCGGTTCAGGGTGGCAGTGGGGGGAAGCCTACCTTTGACGGCCACGTGGACGCTCTGGCTGATGGAGAGCTGCGGCTGGATGAGGACACTGCATAGGTACTCCCCCTCGTCCATGCCCTTCTGCACATCCGTCAGCTTGAGGGTCCCGTTCTCGAACACCACTTGGCGGTGGTTGTCGGGCAGCAGGAGGGCATCTTTATACCACTTGATGGAGTAGTAGGGGTAGCCGATGACCCTGCAGTTGATAAGGGTGTCCCGCCCAGCCACAGCCGTGATGTTCCTCATCGCCCGGATGCTGGGGGGGCCTGGGCAGGAGTCGGGAGGGAGGAGGAGAGGACGGGTGATGGTGCGGTTAGCCAGGGACAGCAGGCATTGCCCTGTGATGCTCTCCTCAGTTGTTTGGCCTTGGAAACTCTTAGGGGATGGAAATTCAGCAGGGGGAGGCGGGGCTTTTTTTTTTTTTTTTTTACGAGGCAGAGGCTGGAACTGGGGGCACCCAGGGTCTCTCCAGGATTCACTGTTACTAGCTTCAAACAGTTGCAAACAGAGACGGTTCATTCATGCCCTGGGGCAAGAATCCATTCCCCTACTGGGATGGGATAGATGAGCAAACCAAAGCCTCACCAAGAAGTGATGGGGATCTGGGAGGGTGAGTCCTCATTTAGGAGGAGATTAAGATTTGGGGGTTAAAATGGAAATGTTGAGATGCTGTTATTTTCCTTTGATTTGCTCATGATGGTCTTAGACTGAAAAGGATCTCATGTATATTAACTATTTAAAGGACAATAAGAAGGTCTTCCTTGGATGCTTTTCTTTCAGCAAGTAAATAAATGTGTTCTGTGTACCCCTGGGAAGGGGCTACAAAGAGGGGCTCTGATCACACTGGAGGAAGGGGACAGGGTCATCATCTGGGTCACTGGGCAGATGGCTATATGGGAATTGCAAAGGGGGCTCAGAGGCTACCATGCAGGGTTAGTGCTGGAGCAGGTATATGAAACTCTGGGCTTCCAGTTCCCCACTCACCCAGCAGATGAGGGGCTGGACCAAGGCATCTCCCACGACTGGGCAGCTCTGTCCCCTTCCAATTTAGAGAGGGCAGGAGAGTGGTCAAAGGGAGATCACATTTCTCATGTGGGGGTCAGAGACCTGGCAGAAGTGAATGACCTTGCCTCTCCCATTCCCTGTTTCCATGGCAGCCACCAGCGCCCCGGACCAGGGCCCTCCCGCCCCCCTGCGCCTCTTCTGCTCTTGGGTCAGGGCTCACTGGTAGGGTCAGTTGAGGACTAGTCTGACCCCAAGTGGTTGCAGAGCTCTTCAGAGGAGCCTCTGTGCTCACCACAGCAGGTTGGAAACCTGAGGCACGGGGAAGGTCACCGTGAGGACTTCTTCCTCCACTCTCAGAGGTGCCCACCTTGGGGCACCCTCACTCAGGCTGAACCCCCTAGCTGAGAGATGGTGGATTGAGAGAAGATGGTTCCCTGGTTTCTGGCTGCTCACAGCTCCTGGAGCATCTCAGGGGTAGCTCCGTGTGGGGACATGGTGATAAAGCTTTCGTGGACATCTCTATCAAAGGGCAAGCCTGGACCACTTCCCCTGCCTTGTCCCTGCCCTTGCAAGGCCCAGGTGGGGCGTAGATGCCAGTGGAGTGCTTAATGTACCTGGAACCAGAGAGATTGATGGGAAGGGACAGGGTAGGGGGCAGGATTGTGGGAGGGGTGAAAGGAGGAGGAGAACGGGAATGCAAAGAGGGTGAACTGTACCAGACACACACACACACACAAGAATGGATGATGGGATTTGCAGGGGGCAGGGAGAGGGGGACAGGAGAGAGACCTCTACTAAAATCAAAATGACGATTAATAATAAGTACTAATCACCACAAGAATAATGGTAACCACAGAGATGGCAAAGGAACTTAAAAGCCTATTCTGATATTTAAATGTAGACAGGCACCTCTTACGTTTATTCGCGCCTGATATTCAGCACTGCCCACCGAGTTCCGCGCCGTGCACCGGTACACGCCCCCGTCACGGATCTGGGGCCCCGTGACGTTCATGTGGCTGATGGTGGTGCCATCGGACATGGTGTACTGGTTGGTGCGGTGGCTTCCGTCCCGCACGATGGGCTCGTCATCCAGGGCCCAGGTGACGGTGGGGGGCGGGGCACCCTTGGCCGCGCACATCAGTGAGAACTGCTCCCCGGGGTTGACCACCTTCTCGCTGAAGGATGAGACGATGCGGGGCGTGCCATCTGCAGGGAGTGAGGAGCCCCCTTCAGGGTCACCTCATCACGGAGAGACAGTGCCCCCCAGGCCACCCCACCTCATCACGCGCTATCCACAAAACCCTGTTGGGTGCCCTATTACTGTTGCTTATGAATGAAGACCCTTGGATTTGAATCCAGTCTCAGTCACTTGCTAGCTGTGTGTCTTTGGGCAAGTTACTTAACATCTCTGAGTCTTTCCATCTTCCCTCTGTGGATGATGGAGATCGTGGGGGTAACGATGATATCCCCCTTGTATGGATGTGAGGAATAAATGAACTAATGCATTAAAGATGCTTACACAGCACTTTGTAAGTGCTTAATAAATGTTACATCCTCTCAACTTTTCCTTTTCCACCTCTTTCTTCAAACTTTATTAATAAAGACATAGAGGCTCAGAGGTTAACTATGTGTGGAACCAGGACTTGAAGGGACTGGACCTGAAGAATCTAATTCCAGCTCATTTCATTGGCAGGGGTAGCATCAAAAAGTCCAAAGTTTGAGGCTTAAGATGCAAGCTGCCCAGAGGCTTTCATGGTGCGGGGAGGTGTCTGTGATGGGGCTTAGGTCTTAGTTAATGGAAGCCTGGACCCCCAGGCCCCTACTTCCTCCATGGATCATGGGGTATGTAATCATTAACGCTGGCTGTCCTTCCATGCAGGAATGCTATAAAGAAATGGTGGTGGTTTAGTCGCTAAGTTGTGTCTGACTCTTTGTGACCCCATGGACTATAGCCCACCAGGCTCGTCTGTCCATGGGATTCTCCAGGCCAGAACACTGGAGTGGGTTGCCATTACCTTCTCCAGGGGATCTTTCCAACCCAGAAATCAAACCTGCGTCTCCTGCATTGTCAGTGGATTCTTTACCAGCAGCATCAACTGGGAAACCCTCTAATAGTGCAGTTCTAGTAATTTGGTAGAGGCAATGGAGTATGCCGTTTAAGAGGCCTGAGTTCAAACCCAGCTCCTTGGCAGAACTGTGTAACCTAGGGCAACGGACCAAAGCCTCAGTTTCCTCAATTGCAAAATAGATATTATTAAAAAAAAAAAAAACAACACCAAAAACCTCCAAGCAGGGCCTTGGGAGGATGAAATGAGGCAGTGCACCTCCTTGGTGTGTAGGGAGTGCCGGATGACTGCTTCCTGTCGGGAGGGCGGGGTACCTCCTGGCCTGGCTGTGGGAATCCTGAACCCGCCCAGCTGCCCCCAGCCCCCCACTTGCCTTCCAGGACGATGATGGCGAAGTCCTGGGCCGTCTGGGTCTTGCGGGTGGCGAAGCACTGGTAGGCCCCTGAGTGGCTCTTCTGGGCCGAGGTGATGAGCAGCGTCTCGTTGCTGAGCCCGCGGATGGAAATGGCCTCGCTGGGCAGCACCAGCTGGGTGTTGCGGTACCAGCGGATGGTGAACTCCGGGGAGCCCAGGAGGGCACAGGAGAGGATGACCGTGCTGCCGATGCCGGTCTTCAGGTTCTTTGGTGTCAGGGTCACGTGAAGGGGGTCTGGGCCGTACCGGGGGAAATGGGGAGGGAAAGAAAAGCAAAAGGACTCACTGTCAGTGGAGTGTGGATGGGGGTGGGCGGCGATCAGAAAAGGCCCTGGGAGTCTGGAGACCCTGGTTCTGTCTCCAAGATGTCTTGCATGTGTGTGTGTGTTGGGAGGGGTGAGGGTGGGAACCAGACTGAGTGATTTCCCCTCTCTAGGGCTCAGTTTACCCATCTGTGAAATGGCAGGGTCAGGCCAGAGAGTCTCAGCACCTGTTGTTCTGATGGCTTGTGTTGTCCTAATGTGGGGTCCTTGCCCGGGCGGGGTTGGAAAGCGCCCTTTGGCTCATGAGGAGGATGGAAGCTTGGCTGGCTCATCGTTCTCACTGTCACTCACCCTAGAAACCAGGGAGGCCCCCATGGCCCACCACCTGTCTCCCGTGCTTATCCAATAACCAATAGCTACCTTCTGCTGGTCTGACTTCTTTTATACGCGTCAGTCGACCCCCTGCTCTTCACCTCCACTGCCCCTATCCAGTTGCAGGCCCAGAACATGCAGTACGCTCTTCTCCACTCCTCCTTTTTCCTCGTGTCCTTCCATCGGTCCTCCTCACTGCAGCCAGCCACTGCCCTGTTCATAACTTCCATGGCAGCCAACAACTCTCAGCTTGGCATCCAAGGAGGCCCTTGAGACCTGGCCCCCTTCTCAGCTATGCTGTCTCTAGAGCAGCATCCTGCCTGTGGTTCCTGCACACGCAGGGCGCTCTTGGCCCCCTTTGCCTATTTCCTACTCATCCTTCACACCAACCTCAGGTGTCACCTCTTCCAAGAAGCCTTCCTGGATACTAGTCCCCTCCCAGACTGGGTTAAGGATTCATCTTCTGAGGCTCCCTGTGTGTAACTAACAGAACACCAAGCTCCCCGTCTTCCAATCACCACTTTGTTTCTCTCTCTCCCTCTGGACTGTGAGCCACTTGAAAGCAGGGCAGAGTCTCTCATCTTTATATCACAACTGCTGTCTGACTCATGTTTATTGATTGAATGGCTGGCTGGTTACCAGCCCCAAGCTGGCCTCTCTTCCTTGATCTCCATGGGTTGGGGGTTTCAGGAGCCGGAGACCTGCAGGAGCCTCGGACCCCCAATAATGGAGCCTGCAGGAGAGGGGGGTGTGGCAGGCCTGCCTGGGTGGGCAGTCAAAGCATGCAGGAGTCTGCTCACACTCTGCTTGGCCTGTTCACCCCCAGATCCTCTGCCCGCTACCCAGGGAACATCAGTGCACCACGCCGCAGGTGGCATTCCACTTGCCCCAGGCACCGGCCAGGGCTCCCAGGACCTGCCAGCCAGCAGCTCTCCCCTCATTGTCTCTGCACGGGGCCTCATGGAGGATGGGTGGGAGGTTGGGTGGCAGAATGAGGGAGATATGAAAACATTGCTTTCCTCTCCGTGGACCTGGCAGAGAGGGGCTATCAGAGGGGAAGAGAAAAGCCATGTCACTTCCCCTTGAACCTGGTTATCCAGTCCAGCCCAGTGAGGGGGAGGGTGGGGAGCTCTGCATCTCAGAGTCAGGAGTATCCGTGCCCACAGGGGTGTGCGCACAGCTCTAGGCAGTTACTTATTGTGTGTCCGTGTGTTCTAGGATGAGAGTGTGTATCTGTGGGTGTGCACAGACACCACATGTGTCTGCATGTGTGTACAGGGAAGTGGGCATGTGAACCTTCAACACATCTGCCTGTATGTGTGTGTGTAACTACTTGCTTGCCTGTCTGTACTGAAGCTGGAGCTTGGAACATCAAATTAACTCAGAGTGAGGTGTGCTAATTTTCCAAGGATGGGGGTACACAGCCCTCCTGACCTGTTCCCTGAGACAATGTGCGTGTATGAATGTGAGTGTGTGTTTGTGTGTAGCAGGAGAGGTTAAAGGGGGAGAAGGTAATACTGTGTGCTTAGTCGCTCAGTTGTGTCTGACTCTTTGCGACCCCACAGACTGTAGCCCACCAGACTCCTCTGTCCAGGGGGATTCTCCAGGCAAGAATACTAGAGTGGGTTGCCATGCCCTCCTCTAGGGGATCTTCCCAACCCGGGGATCAAACCCAGGTCTCCCGCACTGCAGGCCAAACAATTTTGGATGGTGCTTAGAAGAGGGTACTGATCCCGGTCCTCCGATCTGCCTACTCTGTGGTCCACGTCTTGGTTGTACGAGAGGACCTCCTCTTTGCCCCCAAGCTTCCAGCATTTTAATCCAAGCGTTTGTATCACGAACTGTTGCTTCCAGAGCATTTCTTGGGGGCTCTTTCTGCTCTTCCAGCTTCATAGTGAATTCACACAGGGAGGGTCTCCTCCCCACACTGCAGATAAACATGCCCTAACTGTCAAGATTCCCGCGGTTATGGGGAAGAGACTGGGCCCATGTCTGGGCTGAGGGTGACAGGATGCCAGGCCCAGAAGGTCAGCCCAGAGGAGGTAGGCTCTGTGTGGTCCTCTGGCCTAGCCGAGGGCCTGCAGACCTGCAGTCTATGCTCATGAGACAGAGGGTGAGCTGGGCAGAGAGACTTTTTGGTCAATCTCAACAGCAGAGCGGGGGTATGGGGACGGGACCATCTCTGGACAGCCTCTTTCCACTGCCCAGGTTGAATCCCCCATGATGTCACCAGGTTCAAAGTTCATGGACTCAGGCTCCTGCTGCCCCACAGGACTGAGATCCCATAGGGTCTCCAAGTCTCAACCCTCTGCTGCCAACACCTTCCCTGCAGCCCCAAGAGCAGGGAACCCGAGAGAGAGAGATGAGGTAGGGTGGGGGAAGAATGCTCCTGGTCTCACCACTCCCCCTCAAGGGGTTTTTCCCCCGCTTCCAAGGGCTCAGCAGCAGCAGGGGTCTGTGAAACCCTCCTGCTCTCCACGTGTGCTCCCTGGACCCTAGGGCTCTGGGACAGGGGAGTAACAGGAAGGACCAGAGTTCATGCCAACTGGCAGGTCCTGGAAAGGCTGCCCTGGGTGTTTACCCCCAGTGTCTCCCTAGAAGTTATCCCTAAATACTCTGAGTGTCACCTCTGGTGGGTTCGTTATGTCCTCTACTAGATTCACATCAGTGTCGTTTCCTTTAGTATAGATACTGCCTCCTCCCAAGAAGCTGAGAAGCCCCATGAGCTCGTCACATCACCGTCATTGTTCCCTATGACCCTTGTGACCTCTAGGAGGTCGGAGGGGCAGGGTCATTATCCTCTTTGACAGAAAAGGGCACAGAGGTGATACTCATGGTTATATGATTTCCCCCAGGTCAGTTACTATCTGATGACATCAGAACCAAAAGGCAGGTCTTCTGATTTCAAACCCAGTGCTTTTCTCAGGGCACCAACCTGCCTTCCCCAACCAGAGGATCATCTCTGGGGCTGGCCAGAGGCATGGGGATGCCCTCATGTCCCTCCCCACCAGAGGCAGTGCTCTCAAAGGTTACTGGGGCTGGGAAAGGGGCTCCCCTACTCACCGATGACCGTGAGGGTGCCTGTGACCTCTGCCGAGCCGAAGGTGTTGGTGACCTCACAAATGTAGGTGCCGCTGTCCTCGGTCCGCAGGTCACTGATGGTCAGCCCCGTGATGCGCTTGGTCCAGCGGCTGTCGGCTGGGAGGGGTCGGCCATCCTTGAGCCAGCGGATGGCAGGGATGGGGTAACCGGAGGCAGTGCAGGGCAGCTCCATCGTGTGGCCGGCCCACACTTCCTGGGAGTGGAAGCCGTCCAGAATGGTAGGGATCGACTCGGCAGGGTCTGGAAGGCAGAGAGCATGAGTGGTCCTGGCCAGTCCTGAGACGGGTGGGGTGGGGGTTGGGGTGGGAAGGCAGGCACCCAGAACTTGCTGCCCTCTGGTGCCTGGAGTGAGTGATACCCGTGGGATGGCTCACTGGATCCCCTGGGGCTTCAGACTCTGGCCCAGACTCCCCTACTCAGCCACATGGAGGCCCTGGGAAGCATGGCTGGGAGTAGGGGCTGAGGGAGGAGGATGTGGTGGGCAGACTAGGTTAGAATGACAGACAAACAGAGGGAGAAAGCGAAACCACAAGAGGGAGGGAGAGACATTCATACAAACAGTCCCCATGGCATGAGAATCATGACCTCTTGGGACTATAATTCTGGTCCATCTTGGTCTGGGTCTGTCAAGGATAGGCACCTCTGTTCTGTCCTGTCTGCTCCCACCTGCAATCTGGGTGGGCTCAGAGGAGGCAGTGTTTTTCTCTCCAGGCCCAGAAGGATTCAGAAGTTAAGCCTTCTGCAAAACACACCTGCCATCCAGCAATGCTCCTCGCCTTTGCATTCCCAAACCACAAGCAAGCATGACTGTGGGCCCGTGGCCCTACACTACAGGAGACCAGGCGCTTATTGGTGGGATTCTGTGTGCGACAGCCCTGCCATCTGAGCAACATTCTGGATGCTCCCTCAGTCTAGTTCTCACCCTGACGGGCCCGTCTGGGTGTTCTGCCCACTGGGGACCTTCCCCTGATGTAAACCCCACAGGCTCCCTTTACCTATGTATTACAATCCCCACCTCTTATCCTGAGTTAGGCCTCTGTGATCTGTGATCTCATCCCAACCAGGTCCCCTGGCCTGGCCTGCCTCCCCGACCTTCTGATGTCACCACTTCCCCGCGCCGGCGTGTTGTCAGCACACGGCCTGCCATCTGGATGCCCCGCCAGCCTGCTCCACTTGGCCAGCTCCTACTGATCTTCCAGAAAGCAGCTTCAATCCCACCCTTTCTGGACATCTCCCCCAGGCCACCCTCACTGGATGCCCATAGAGTTTTCTTTTTCTTTCATTTTATTTTCAAGCAACCTTTTCTTTAAAAGAAAGAAAAAAAAAAAAACAACACAGTACACACACATGGCAAAACTTCTGAAAGTAGACAAGATCATATAGTGAAAAGGGAGTCCCCTCACTCCACCTCCAGTCGCCCCATTTCCCTCCCAGAGGCAACCACCATTGCCGCCTCCGCGACGGCCCTTGCCAGCAGCCGTGTGCACCAGGCCGTGTATGCAGTTTCCCCGGAAGCTCCTTGAGACACTGCTGATCCCCTGTGGCATCCCCACGTGCCTAGCACAGAGCAGGGCTGCCCGGGCCATAGATATCCGAGGAAGGGTGAATGGGGGCACGCGGGCAAGGGGTGGGCCAGCAGTCTGCCTTTTCCACATCGCAGAACTTCATAGGCTCATGGAACAGTAGCTGACTTATGGACTTGGAAAGTGAAAGTGAAGTTGCTCAGTCGTGTCTGACTCTTTGCGACCCCATGGACTATAGCCCACCAGGCTCTGCCGTCCATGGGATTCTCCAGGCAAGAACACTGGCGTGGGTTGCCATTTCCTTCTTCAGGGGATCGTCCCAACCCAAGGATTGAACCTGGGTCTCCCGCATTGCAGGCAGATTCCTTACCCTCGGAGCCACTAGGGAAGGTCCTTAGGGGCTTTGAGGGCACACACCAATGGGGATCCTGAGACCAGAGAGGTGTAGTGACCTGCCCAGGATCCCACTGCAGAGCCAGGATCTAAAACCAGGTCTCCCCACGCTTGTTCAGTAAATGCGGTCTGAGATGGAAGAATCCAACACTGGGTCTGGCTCCGGGGTGAATGGTGAGAGCGCTGACACCCCTCTGGCCCCTCCTTGATGAAATGGGAAATGTCCTCTGTTCTCGGCTCACCCTGTGACTGCCCCCACCCCGCCCCCCTTGGAGAGGGGCTGTGCTTGGAAGTCTCCTCCCTGGGGAAAGATTTTCTAGAAAACGCTCTGCTCTCTTCCCACCCTCCAGGGCTTCTCAGGAGGAGCCAGGGAGTGGGAATCAGATGACCCTGATGCCAGTGGCCTGGGTCACTGCTGGGCTGGGTGACCTTGGGTGGGGGGGGTGGGGGTGTCTTATGATCTCCCAGAGTCTGAGTTTCCCGCACGCAGAGGTGACACTGCCATCTCCAGATCTCCCCAGACTGTGGTGGGCAACAAAGCACAACCTATGTCAAAGAGCCAGGCTGATGCTGAACCGCCGCGCAGATGTGCCGGGCGATTGCTATTCCGTGCCCGCCCGCCCTCCCCGCCAGCTTCTGTGGCCTCTTCCCCTACAACCCTGTGGGAACGGTTGGGATAAACAAACCCGGTGCCAGGGAAGAATTACTCAACGTGACACTTAATTGATGCAAAATACACAAATTCCGTGGCACACCGCAGAATTTACAAGCAGAGGGGCCAATGGGGTGGTGGAGGAAGGGGCGGTGGTGGTGGTGGGGGGGGGTGGGAGGGAATTAATCACTGAGTCTCAGGCGTGAAATTAAATTCTGAAGGAAAGAAACCTCTTTCATTACTCGGGAGCAGAAGTAAAATGCCGTGGCGTGTACGGTGACAGCCTGGGGGGATCGGGTGCTGCCAGGGCTGGTGCAGGGCTGGGGGAGACAGATGGCCCGGCCCTGAGAAATCTCTGGGGCTGAGGCGGGGCTGGTGTGAGGGGGTCAGGGTGCCTCAGAGTTGGGGGAATGCTGCTGGGACCTCCCCCAGCTGGCTGAACAATGCCGCCCTGGAACATGGCTTCTGCATCCGGCTCGGCATCCCGTGAACTGGGGAACCTGGGTGTAGCCTCTCAGCCTCTCTGGTCGCTGGTCCCCTCCTTTATGAATGCAGATGAAGGTGCCTACTCCACAGAGAAAATGCTCACGACAGCACTGGGTAAAAAAAGTCTAAAAAGCACCTCAATGTGTCGAATGGTTATTAGGCCTTATTTGAGGGGGCTCAGACTTCCCTTGCGTCTGCCTTCCCTCAGGTGAAAGCTGATCCCTACCCTCAACTCAGGGAATGGATCTGAGATTGGAGGTTGGGGGGCTGCGACCTGACCACCCCCTGGCATGAGTTCCCCTCTGCGCTGCCTTGCCTGGGTATCAGTCGCCTTTCTGCCAAGACAAGCAGCTTATAGATTTCCTTGTCACATCACATTACATCAGGGCCCGCGTCACTCCTAGGGCCCCTTCCCCTGGGCTCCCCTCCGCTCCCAGGGTCTTCCTCCGGCTCTCTTTCACCCTGTCGCTATCATCTTGTCTATCCTCATCTCTCTGTTAGGTTTCTGTTTTCCTCTGTCCCCTGTCTTGCTCCCTCTGTGGCCACGTCTCTCCCCTTTTGTCATCCGGGTGCCTCCCTGTCTTTGCTTCTCTGCTTCTCTGGGCTTTATCTCCGAGTCTCTGAGTGGCATCTCCCACTCTCCACACCCCCCAGACCCAGCTGGCAGGCATTTGCCACAGCCCCTCAGAGGGAGAAGGGTTGGCATATCTGCCAGGTTTTTTTCCTCCATTATTTGCCTGCACCATGCGGCATGGGATCTTTATTCCCCTACCAGGGACTGAACCTGCACCCCCTGCAGGAGAAGTATGGAGTCTTAACCACTGGACCACCAGGGAAGTCCCTCCTCTAGTCTAAAGGGTGTCTTTTTGGAGGGACAAGAGTAGAAGTAAGATTAGTAGGATGAAGGGGCTAAATATTCATGCAAAGGAAAGCAGCAGACCAGCAGGGTGGGGGATTCTGTGCCGTATGAGAGGCATGCAAATGAGATGCAAACCAGCACACAAACAAGTGCCTATAATTTGGAAGGGGACCACCGGCACGCTTGGGAACTGGGCTGCAGATGGCAAGGTCTAGCCATGAAGATGGGGCCACACTGCGCAGTCCCATCTCCTCCCCCACGTGACGGCACAGTTTCCCTTGGCATTGGTTGATTTTAACCACAAATACTGACTTAGCACCTACTATGTGCCAGGCACAGGTCCAAGCTTTGGAGACACAAGGGAGCAAAAGAGAGCCCGATCCTTGCTCTCTCGGCTTCTGGTCTTGCCCCCAAAATGCACCAGGCAACTAAGAAGGGGCCCTTGACACAGTCACCTGCTGGTCAGGGTAATCCTCCCAAATCACAGGGGAGAGGGAGACAGAAGCTGAGAAGTCACCTCACAGACGCAGAGAGCAAACATACGGACACCAAGAGGGGAAGGAGAGTGGGACGGATTGGGAGACTGGGATCGGCATATATACACTACTATGGATAAAACAGATAACTCATGAGAACCGACTGTATGGCACAGGAAACTACTCAGTGCCTGGAGGAGACCTAAATGGGAAAGAGATCCAAACAAAGTGGGGGCATGTGTACCCATGTGGCCGATTCACTTTGCTGCCCAGTGGAAACTAACATCGCTCTGTAAAGCAGCTGTGAGCTGCGTGCTAGTCACTCAGTCGTGTCCGACTCTCTGTGACCCCATCTACTGCAGCCCACAGGCTCCTCTGTCCATGGGATTCTCCAGGCAAGAATACTGGAGTGGGGTGCCATTTTCTCCTCCAGGGGATGTTCCAGACCCAGGGATCGAACCTGGGTCTCCTGCATAGCAGGCATATTCTCTACCTTCTGAGCCACCAGGAAGCCCAAAGCAACTATACTCCAAAAAAAAGAAAAGAAGGAATTTGAGAAGTCACCAAATCTAGCTCATTTTTACAGAGACCCAAAGGGGTTGAGCAATTTGGTCCCCAAACCAGGTGTTCTATCAGTTCATCTTCCTTCCGGAAGCTACTCTGACCCCACATCCACAAGGGTAGGGATCTTCTAATTGCAGGTCACACACGGTTAGGAAGTGATGGAATCCATGTGGTGAGTGGTGACCAGCATTTAGATAAACTGAGACAGGATAGAGTAGAATAGAAAATATCAGAGTGCGTCACAATGCACGTGGTAGGAAACACCAGCATGCATGGCATTGGTGATGATGTCTGAGGATCACTGTCAAGAGTCTGAAAAGTGCTATTCCAGGAGGCCTCCCTTGAAGAGCGCCAAGTGACCTTCTTTCCTCTGTAACCGGGGCATCTGCATGGTGTTCGATTAGCCCCTTCCATGGGGACTTGTGGCTGGAGGATGTGAATTCTGGCTGTGCCTCCCACTAGTTAAACAGTTGGGACAAGTGGCTTGGCTTCCCTAAGGTCTGATTTTCTTACCTATAGAAATACGGAGCACAGTGCACACCTCACCAGGCTATGATAGTGCCTAAGAGATAGTACCTAAATGAAATTTCTGGCACACGGGGATTCAGGAAATAGCAGCTTCCATCCTTCTGTAAGAAGTTATAATCATTCCAGAATAAAGATCTTTTATTTAATTTAGAGATTTTTTTTTTTATCTTGTGTTTGCCTACTTTCAAATGTTGTGAGGTAGGCTCTAATAAAAGATATGTGCAAGTGTGCTCAGTCACTTCAGTCGTATCTGACTCCGTGATGCTATGGACTGTAGCTTGCCAGGCTCCTTTGTCTATGGGATTCTCCAGGCGAGAATACTGGAGTGGGTTGCCATGCCCTTCTCCACTGGATATTCTCCACCTAGGGATCAAACCTGTGTCTCCCGAAGCCACTGCACTGCAGACTGATTCTTAACCGCTGAGCCACTGGGGAAGCCCCTAACGAAAGATATATATGTATTCAAAAATAAATAAACTACTAGAATCTTAAAAAAAAAATAGAGACACAAGGAAATACAAAATCTCCCTAATCCAATCCAATCCAATCCAATCATTACTACATTGGAGCAGTAGATTATATCTATGAGCTTCCTGGTGGCAAAGGCAAAAAAGGAAAGAGGGGATGGGCTCCATATCCTCCATTATTTGATAAATGGTACAGTGGTAAAGAATCTGCTTGCCAGTACAGTGGGTTTGATCCCTGGGTCAGAAAGATCCCCTGGAGAAGGAAATGGCAACCCATTTCAGTATTCTTGTCCGGAAAATTCTATGGACAGAGGAGACTGGCAGGCTACCGTCCATGGGGTTACAAAGAATTGGACATGACTGAGTGACTAAACAAAAACAACAAACAGTTCTTCAGGTGCATTCAGCTTTCTCAGGTAGACTCCTGAAAGGAATGAACTGTAGAGTTCTTAAAATATGAAGAACATCCCAGATCAAACCAGACAAGGTCTGCCCGCTGGTTTCTGTACCTGCGTTCTTGAATCTGCTTCTCTTGAATGCGCCCATTACACGGCAGACTCCCTGATCCATGGTGTCAACATGCCCACCCGGTCTTGGGGTCGGGCTGGTACCCTCCCTTCCTCTCCAGCCCTCTGGCCTACCTGTCACAGAGAGGCGGGCCCCGTTGCTCTGCCGGGTCTCCCCGCTATACTTGTGCTTGGTGATGCAGCGGTAGGTGGAGAGGGCGTCCTCCTTCTGCACGTCAGAGATGTACAGCCCGCCGTGGGAAGTGATAAAAAACCTGTTCTCTGGAGACATAATCAGGACACAGTTGATTACTCCTCTGGCCAGACCTGCCACCAGAAGCAAATTGGGCCTGGAGCTGGACTTCTGCTCGGCCAGGTTGCCCTGCTGCCCAGGGGATGGGAGATGATGGGGAAAAGGGGCTGAAGCTGTGAGGAGAGCATCTCTCACAGATGAGAATTTTCTATATGTAAACAAAGAGAAATCATGATAATTATTCCTTTAAGTGTAGATGCTTCAGCTTTTCACAGGAAGATGTTTGGCTTTGGAGTCAAGATCTGGGTTCCAATCTGACTCTTCCACTTATTAGCTGTGTGACCTTGGGAAAGTTAATTAACCTCTCTGAGTCTTATCTGCACAACAGAGTGAAAACAATACTTCATGGAGTGGATATAATGATGACAAAAATAATACAGTGTCTGGCACTCAGTAAGTGCTCACTTATGGAGTATCAGTCCTCCTCTTTCTTATCTCTTGGCGAGAGTTTGCAAAGCTTTAACAATCATTGCTCGTTTGTTCTTACAACTGTTTGAGGTGCCATCTCCATTTTAAAATCACAGAGGCAGTAAGTGGATCAGAACTCAGGCCTTCCACTGGCTCCTAGCTTTCCCTCTGCACTGAGCCAAACAAGCCTACATTTTCTTTCAATGTCAGTCATTTATTCACGCAAGAAACAATTACTGCGACTAAGTTATATGAAGAGTGGGGAAGTGAAGATGCAGCTCTACAATGCTAATTCATCATGTAGTTTTTAAAAAAATTATTTATTTATTTTGCTTATTTGGCTGTGCCAGGTCTTAGTTGTGGCATGGGGGATCCAGTTCCCTAACCAAGGATCGAA
The DNA here is from genome assembly GCF_019320065.1 of Cervus canadensis. NCBI lineage: Eukaryota > Metazoa > Chordata > Mammalia > Artiodactyla > Cervidae > Cervus > Cervus canadensis. Next base: position 25,247,590 of record NC_057396.1, read on the forward strand.
CCCAGGCCCCTTGCACTGGGAACAGAGTCTTAGCCAGTGGACCACCAGGGAAGTCCCCATCATGCAGTTCTTGACACCATTTCATGCAAGGCAAAGGCAGTGTCCTATATTTTACTTTCCCTGCCCTCTCTCTAGTCTCACTGCCGTGACTTGGCTGAGAAGCGGAAAGGACAGAGTTTCACCATTTGGCTGATTATAAGATAAGACTCCACTCCGAGGTACAGTGGATTTCCTCGTCCAAGATCCTAAGGCAACCCCTGAACTTGAGCTAGTCAGGGCTCTTTTATTTTTTTTAGGGTTGATTTTAAAATGGGGAGAATATGGACTCCAAGGCTGGGGAAAGGCTTGTATTTGGCTTTGGGACTCTCTAAGTTTATGGTCTTCCATCCAAGATCCAGTCAGATTGAGATGGAGAAGCTAACCTAGGGTCCCTCAGCCTTGCTCTCTGAGGGCGTAGCTGCTTCCCCAGGCAGGCACAGAAGAACCCAGGCTTCCATTTCCACCAGAGGGGGCATCAGAATCAGGATAGTGATGATGACTCATAAGAAAGCTGCTGGAGAGAGGGTAATGCTGACCTCAGACAAAGGACTTGCTAACACCAGACTGCCAGGCTTTCACAAGGAAACATTTTGGGGAGCCCCATCCGCTTCAAATTCTGTTATTTGAGGTCTGCTTCCTCCCACCTTGGGGCTGAGTGAACCTTCTCAGTCAAGAGCTCCGACACTCTCTGGTTAGGAGTATTCTGTGGTGTCTCATCCTGCCAAGCACAAGCCCAAGATCTCAGCACCATGGACAGGGACCTCCTGAAAGGACATTTTCCAGCAATGAAACCTGTAGAACTGCAGGGTTGAAAAGCTGAATGTATTTGACTGCATCTTTGACAAAGCTTCTCTGGCTTTCATTTGAATTCCTCCAGGGCTGGGGAACTCACTACCTTATTCAGTGACCCATTCCGAAGTTGACAGTGCTGACTTTGAGAGAGATCTTCCTTGGTCACAACTGGCCTCCGTGGATCCTGGTTTCTACTCCTTGGAGCCCTATAGAAGCAGCCTAAACTCATGTGACTGACACTCCCTCACACACTGGAAGGCAGCAATCAGGCTCTTTGACTTTTCATGAGTCTTAAGGATTATATTTTTTTAATTGTTATGTAGTAGGGTTTCAAATAGCTTCTTCAATCTAGTTGGCCTCTGGCTTCTTAATAAACTTTGGTTTATCTACAAATCTCAATTTTTCCTCCCTCTTTCCCACTCCCCCCCTTCTCTTCCCTTCTCCCTCCCATATATCTTTGTACATGACTAGGCCTCCTGGAGAAGGAAATGGCAGCCCACTCCAGTATTCCTGCTGGGAAATACCACAGACAGAAGAGCCTGGTGAGCTACAGTCCAAGGGGTCACAAAGAGTCAGACACGATTTAGCAACTGAATAGCAGACCTGCTAGGTGTCAGGCATTTTGCTGAGGGTGGGGATCTAACAAACAGCTTATCTGAGCAGGGCAGAGTAGAGCAGGGCTACCAACCACCCACCTAAGCTGCATTAACTTTCCAGGGGGGATTGAGTCGGGATGAGGGGGCAGATCAATTTTACTACTGCTTCATACTCTGATTTAAAGGTCCTTGTCATGTGTCCACAAGCTATTCCTAGGCTACCTTCCTTCTCTCCACTCTTGGACACCTTTGGCTAAGTGGGTCTGGGTCCAGGACTTCATGCAGATCCCCACCGAGTAGCATCTTGTTGGATCTCCTAAGAGGAACACTTGGCCAGTGGGCAGGCTGCCTGGAGCTTGTGGACCCCCACCCTGCCCCCTCCAAAATGAAGACCACGCCCTATGGACCCCCACTCAGTGCTGTGGGTAAAAGAAGAAAACGAGGCAGGAAGGAGCCCGGATCTGCTGCCGGCAGTCAGAAGACCTGCAGGAAGCACAGAGGAAGCCAGGCTCCCCACCCAGACTCTGCACCTGCTGCTTTGTCTCCATGTTGTGACATCCCAAAGTCAAACGCGGAAGCTCTCTCATAATTTATTATGTAACTGCGGCTGGAATGCAGGACGACTGGAGGGTGTTGCTGCCAATCAGAAGTACGAGGGTTGGAGGTGGTGGGATGAGAAAAAACAGGAAACACCCGAAAATCAGCCCTAGCGGCCCACAGGTGCTCCAGCATGAACAGTCAGGACCCTGTTATCCTCAGATCGACACCAGCAAGGGTGCACTTGGCCCTGAGGAATTTTAAGCTGGGGAGGGGTGCTGTGGTGATGGTGGTGGGGCGCTGGGGTTTCTATAGCAACAAGCAGCTGCTGCATCTGATGTTTCACATCCTTCATTGTCCTCATTTTCCCCCTCCCTTCCCCCCTTCTTGTGCATATTTAATTGCAGTAACATTTCCAGATACAGTGTATCGCTCCTCCTGAAACAAAGGCAGGCTGCAGTCAGGGGGATACATGGTGAGCAAGAGGGGAAGGAGAAATCAGGGGTATTATGTTAATCCCAACTGGGGGGACGTGTGTGACATCAGTTCTGCATGTTTGATGAGAATCAGATGATGGTCCCCGCTGGGGAAGGATGGAGAAGGGGGCCTGCGGAGTGAGAGGCATTCGATGTGGAGGAGGAGGAGGCATCATCTGCTGGGGGGTGGTTCAGAGGGTCCAGGACTCCAAACTTGGCTAGCCTCTGAGACTGGCTCCAGGGGGCTGCCCTGGCAGTCTGGCAGCTCATCCTCTGTAGCCCAGTGGGACCACCTGTCCTTGGATTGGGGAGAGGAGCCATTATCATCCCAATGTCTTGGTTTCTCCTCCTTGGGGTAGGCTGTGTCCAGCTGGAGGAAGGATGGAGTGGCAGACAGGACCACCATGTCTGGCCTCCACCCTGAGGCCACTTGGAAATGTGTGTCTGAGAGCATTTTTGGTTGTTACCGAAACTTAGGGGTGTACTAATGATATTTAGTGGTCAAGTCAGAGTGACAACAACTGCTCTACTCTAAATGCCAAGAGCGTGCCCATGGAGGGTCATTTTCCCTTAGGCTCTAGGACAAGGACATGGAACTGTGCTTCAGTGTGGACTCTGCCATTGGCGCTGCCTGTCTGTTACACCTCAAAGTCTGCAGTATTGTCTGTAAACACACCCAAGACCAGGGGAGTGCTGTGCGAGGTTAATGAATCCTTTTCTTTTTATTATTACTGGAATACTCTACTATCCTTTCTCCTGGTGATCTGGTTTATGGAGCACACATTACATGTTAGGCCAAGGGCTTTATGAACATCATCTCATTTAATCCCCACACTCCTTTGAAATGGATATCATTGCTGTTACTGACCAAAGCACAGAGGTTAAATAAACCACCCACAGTCACACAGCAAATAAGGGGTAGGACCTAGACCATTAGTCTACTTGCTACATTCCTTTAAAGCTCTGCTATGCTGACTCTCCCAGAATAACAGCACCTCTTATAGAGACATACATTTACCCAGCCTCTGCTTGATTGCTTCTATTGGAGGGGTCTTCACTTCCTCACAAAAGCACACTTATCCATTCGATTCAGTTTGGCTCCATTTATCAAGTCTTCATGGAGCAACCCTGTGTACTCAACTGGGCTCCATGGGGAAGTCCTGAATTTGGCCTCTGCCTTCTGGGATTCCACAGTTAGAAGAATGTTCTTCTACCAGGGAAGCTTGAGCCTTTAGTAATGGGGGCTGGTAAAGGGTGTGGAGGGGGCTCAATGGAAGCCATTAGGGAGAAGAGGAAGATAAAGAGGGGCCAAGCCACCCAGCATTGGGGACAAGCCCAGGACTGAGACTTAGGAGACTGAATTGGCACTCTAACTCTGCCACTAATGAGGAGGCATATCCTGGGTGGAATAGTGTCCCCCACAAAAGTGTCCATACAGAGCTCGTGAATGCAAATAGAATCAAGTTAAAATGAGACCATAATGGAATAAGGTCTATCCAAAATCCAGTATGACTGATGTCTTTATAAGAGGGAAATTTGGATACAGGCAGGGACACACAGGGAGAAGGCCTGTGAAGATGGAGGTGGAGATTGCAGTGATGTAACTATGAGCAGAGAGAACCAAGGACTGGACTTCCCTGGTGGTCCAGTGGTTAAGCCTCCATGCTTTCAATGCATGGGTTTGATATATGGTTGGGGAACTAAGATCCCATATGTTGGGTGGCATGGTCAAAAAAAAAAAAAAAAGCCAAGGATTGCCAGTGACCCCAGAAACCAGGCAAGAGGCAAGAAAAGATTCCTCACCCCACCCCCACCCCCACCTCTGCGAGGCTGCAGAGGGAGCAGGGCCCTGCCCACACCTTGATTTTGGACTTTTGGCCTCCAGAATTGTGACACAGTGAATCTCTGTGGCTTTTAGCCACCCGTTTGTGGTCATTTGTTAAGGCAGCCCTGGGAAATGGATGCAGGGTGACCTGAGGGCAGTCCAGTCCTCTCTCAGGCCCTCAGCTTCCTCACCCGTACAAAGAGGGAAGAGGTGGAGGAGATATGTGTTTTTAACTATGTTTGTACATTAGAATCATCTAAGGAGCTTTTAAAATTAAACTCAGGATCTCTGGGGGTGTGGCCTGGAAATTGGTATTTTTAAAAAGCTTTTTGGGTGATGTAATGTGAAGCCAGGGCGGAGAACCACTGGATTAACTAAACTGTAAGGCCTTTCACTCTGACAGTGGATGTCTCTGTAATCACACCAGATTTCTCTGAGTCCCATTTCTGCTTCAGGAAAAAGCAGACAATAGATAGGACTTAGGTCACACAGTTGTTGGAAGTATTGGAAGAACTAGATGAAAGACGAGTTACTGCATGGGACCGTCTCCAGCACTTGTGTGGTACTCGTTAAATGTCAGCCCAAGTGGCTCCATCTCAAGAGATGGAAGGCTGGCTGCTACTGGGGGGCTCTCTGCCCTGTCCCATGGCCAGGTTTCTTGCAGTCTCTCCCTTCCTCTCAGGAACCTGGAACTAAAGGAGGCCCTCCTTGGCAATTCAGAGGCCCTGGACATAAGTGACAACTGAGCTGACAGCAACTTTTCTGTCTTTTTCCAAGAGGTCAGAGAGCTGGGCCTTGGAGACTCCCTGGAGCTGTAGTAATCACAGAAAGGTAATGGTCAGAAACCTCAGGGCTCCTGGTGGCCCTTGAAGGCTGGGGGAGAAAAATCTGTCCTCTACAATGGTGGGCCTCTCTCTCTCCCTGCTCTCAGGAGGCATGAATTGGTGGGGAGAGGGTCTTGGGCAGAGGAGCGGGGGTGGTGAGGGTTTGCTGGAAGGTGTGAACTGGACAGATCCCACCCAGCCTCTAGAGCAAAGGAGGGGAATTATGGATGGAGCAGGACAGCAGCTTCCTTCCTGGCCTCCCTGCTTCTGCTCCCACCCATTCTGTTCCCACTCCATCTGTTCCCAGCAGGCAGCCAGAGTGATGCTTTAAAGCCTAAGTCAGATTCACGCAGCTCCTTTGCTTAAAACCCTCCAATAGTTTCCCATTTCATTCAGTGCGAAAGCAGTGCTGGTCGCAAAATAGACCCTTGATAAATATCTCCAGAATGAAATGAATAAATACATGAATGAATAAATGAAAGAAACTTTCCCAAATTCTACTGTTGTTTAATCCTCATGTGCAACTCAGAAAAACCAGCTCCCAGCTCTAAATTTGCCTCCTCTAGGAAGCCTTCCCAGATTAACCCACTCCCATTTCTGAGTGTTTCTATGTCTGGCAAACCTCTTGGCACTGCTAATCATTTCCTCTACTCTACTCAATTAGACCTTCAAAAATAACTATTTTTGAACATTCAAAAGTCAAGATTTAATAGTATGGTAGTTTCTTAAAAAATTAAAAATAGAATTACTATATGATCCAGCAATTCCACTTCTGGGAATATATCCAAAAGAATTGAAAGCAGGGTGTTGAAAAGATATCTGTTTACCCCTGTTCATAGCACCATTACCCACAATAACCAAGAGAAGGAAGCAATACAAGTGTCCATTGATGGATGAATGGATAAAGAAAATGTGATCTATACATACAATGGAATATTACTCAGTCTTTAAAAGGAAGAAAATTCTGTCATATTGCTGTAACATGAACAGACCTTGAGGACATGATGCTAAGTGAAATAAACCAGACACAAAGGGCCAAACACAGTATGACTCTACTTATCAGAGGTACCTAGAATAGTGAGATTCTTGGAAACAAAGAGAATGGTGGTTGCCAAGGGCTAGAGGGAGGGTGGGATGAGGAGTTGTTTAATGTGTTTATTGTTGTTGTTCAGTCACCAAGTCGTATCCAACTCTTTGCAACCCCATGGATTGCAGCACACCAGGCCTCCCTGTCCCTCACCAACTCCTGGAGTTTGCCCAAGTTCATGTCCATTGCATCGGTGACACCATCCAACCATCTCAACAATGATGTTAAACATTAGTGAACTTTAAGCTGAAACACTACTGAACTGAACACCTAAAATGGTTAAGATGGAAAATTTTACATTATATGTATTTTACCACAATTAAAATGTTAATAGTCAAGATTATGAAGAACTGGAATGAGAGTCTTTGTGAGGTAGTGAGTTTCCTGTCACCAGAGGTAATTCAGTAGAGGCTGAAGAAGCACTGAGATACTCATAGAAGATTTAAGTATTAAGTGAGGGAAATAAACTCATACTCTTTAAGGCTGCTTTCTCCTAACAATTTTAAAATTCTTAGCCGAAAGAAAGCAGAGTAGCAAGACCTCTTGAACATCATCTGTTACAGTGGTTTTCAAGTCAAATCAGTGTGCATGTGCTCATTTCTACCCCCAGGCCTTCTGGGGTAGAAATGGCATGCTCTTTTCTTGACTCACACCCGGTACCATTCAGTCTCAGCTGAAATGCCAGCTCCTTGGAGAGGCCTTGCCTGACCCCTTTATCAAAATTCTTGTCTTCAGAGCACATGGTGTGGAGAGAAGGAGTTATTTTAGCATCCCATCTCCAGGACGTGATTGGCTCACTAGATGCTCAGTTAACACGTGCTGACGGAATGAATCCTGCAGTAGAGCAGTCACCTCCAACGGGCTGAGACTGCTGCACCCCAGGCCTGGGACCTGCGCCGAGGTCCCTCCCACTCTGGGGTCTCTTCCCCCTCTAACCCCTGCTGCCACACTGCAATGACTTGGGTCGCTGCTCCCCCATGAGGCCACTGATCCTTGTCTCAGTCCCCTAGGTCCAGGCTGAGACACTAAAACCAGACTGAGCTAAAAAAAAAAAAAAAAAAAAGGAGGTAAACAGACAGTGACCAGAGCTGGGCAATCTGGAGTGTACACCTTGGCTGACTCATCTTCAGAGAGAGCCCCCCACCCAGGGGGTGATCCTACACTGCCCAGGAGTTCCTAGAACACGTGGAGACCCACGGAGGCTGGGCCCAGGGAGAGGGAGGGACAAGGACACCTCTTCTCCAGCCGGCCTGAAGCTCAACCCCCATTATCCTTCCCTGATCAAGACCTGCCTCTTCCTTAGGAGACTGGAGCAGAACTGCTACCCTCGCCCACTAACAGAGCTTGCTGTTCCAGGATGGAACCCCATGAGGGTCCCAGGGGCCAACAATCAGATGAGGTAATGTAATACAGCCACAGTGGCAGCGTGGTACCCCGCCCCTCGGCAAACAGGCGAGCTCAAGAACTGAACTGCCCCGAGTGGTTCCGTCTTAGCCTGCCTTGGGGTGAGTTCAGACCGCTGCATCTTAGAGGTTTCCAGACTTGGGCCTTTGAGAAAGGAGACCTGTGTCCAGCGACCTGTAGCAGCTTGCTGTTGCTCAGTCAGTAAGTCAGGTCCGACCCTTTGTGACCCCCATGAACTGTAGCCCGCCAGGTCCCTCTGTCCACGGGATTTCCCAGGCAAGAGTACTAAAGTGGGTTGCCATTTCCTCCTTCAGGGGATCTTCCTCAGGGATCGACCCTGCGTCTTCTGCATTTGCAGGTGGGAACCACCAGGGAAGCCACATGCAGCAGCTCAGGAGGGGCCTGTGCTACAATGGGTGTATGGAGCACTGTATTTGGAGTCAGAAATGGGAGATTTGAGACCTACCAACCTATCGACTGTGTGGATTTAGGAAAATCCCTTAACCTTTCCGGGATTCTGATCTCTTATCTCCAAACTGGGGACCCTAACCCCTGGTTTTGCTGGGCTCACAGGGTTCTTTTGTAGTGTCCACGTGATGATGACCACGAAAGGGCTTTGTGACCTGTACTGCACTGATCACATGTAAGGAGAGGCTATTACTGTAATAAGTAACAACATAATAACTTCATGTTATTGCATAATATGAAGCATGTAAAAGCACAAGGGCATACGTGTCTATAACGTGTATGTGGGGTGTAGGTATTTGTGTAGGCATTGTGTTGAATGAACAAATCCTGGCAGTAGAGAGAAGCTGGGGCTGGGGGACCCTGACAAGGAAGGTCCCAGGAAGCAATAGGAGGTGTGGAGTAGGGGAAGAGAGGCTGGAGGAATGTATGAAGTATTGCATGAAGATCAGGCTTTGGTCTCTTTGGTCCTCTCATGCAAGAAGAGATAATCTATCAAGCCCAAAGTTTCCCAGGGTGGCCTCAGGATGCCTCGTTTGGGCCCCAGGGAACTCCCAATTCCCTACCCCCGCCCCCCAAAAAAACTGGGGTCAATACAGGTTACCAGTTCCTGCTCCATCCAATAGAGATTTACAAAAACGGTGGGGTCCTCCTGCTGCTTGGAGCCTGTGGGTGGTTCGTGAGACTAATGAGATGACTCACCCCAGTGGCAGGACTGCTCTCTCCTCCCAGGTCAGGTGGGTGGGGGTGCTCAGATCTTCTGGGCTAGGCAGCACCAGGGCAGCCTATAGGGACCTATTTCAGGCCGACTCTGAGGAGCACCCTCCTCTCACTCCTTTGTGATTCCTGCTGATGGTGAGGGCCCTGGGGGAACCTGCCAGCCTGGGTTTGCAAAGCCCAAAGGAAGCCAAGGCCCGGTTCTGGCTTCTCTGCTTTCCTTGGACTCTGGACCCCAGGATTGTAATCACATCACCCAAGATGCCAGGGAGAGAGCTACAGCATTGTGGAGATGCTATGGGGGAATCTGGAGTCAAGTCCCGGCTCTGGCTTGCCTGGCTTTAAGTCCTAGATCCTCCCAATTATGGACTGATTCGTGTCCCTGCAAAATTCCCCTGTTGAAGCATTACCCCACAGTGGGACTGTTTCGGGAGACTGGGCCTTTAAAGAGGTAACTGAGTTTAAATGCCGTCATAAGGGTCCCTAATACAACATGACAGGTGTCCTGATAGGAAAAGAAGAGATGCCAGGGATGTGAGGCCCAGAGGGCAGACCATGTGGGGGAGGGCGGCCCTCTCAAAGCCACGGAGAGAGAGCCCAATATTGCGAAGCTGGACTTCTAGCATCCAGAGCTATGAGAACTACATTTCTGTTGTTTTGGCCACCTGGTCTGGTATTTTGTCATGGAAGCCCTAGAAGATGAATGTACTCCTCCTCCTGACATGCTATTTTCTGAGGACCCTCAGTGCTAAGATTGTGGAGCTGGGTCTTGCTCCATAAGACCCGGGGTGAGGACTGGAGGGCAGGAATGGGGAGGAGGACAGGGACGAGCCGGTCCTGACGGGCATCAGGTGGACCTCACAGGCTGGGTCAGAGAGTGAGAGCGTGAGGGGTGGGGAGAGACCGGTCCCCAGACCCCTCGTGGGCGCCCAGAGCAGAGGGAGGGATGAGATGGGCGGGTCGCCAGAGCAGGGAATGGGCCTCTGATCACTCAGGGAGCCTCGTCCACACTCGGCATCAACCATTCAGTCTGACCCACTGCTGCGTGGGGCATCCGAGGGAATTGAGAGATGGTCACACAGCCAGTCTGGGTCAGAGTGGAGCTGTCGGGAGAGGTTTCCTGTCTCCGGACCCACTGCTCTTTCCCCACAGAAATGAAATCAGGCAGAGCGAACATATCTGGGTCATAGGGAGCCTGGATGGATGGAGGGTGGGGCCTTTGGTATGCAAGTTAACAAGGTCTGAGGGGCAGGTGACAGGTCCACCGTCTGCTTTCTGGCACAGGGGCATTCAGGTGCTTGGGAAGACACCATGATCTTGTATTCAGCTCCAAAGCGTGATGCCATGCTGGGCAAGGGGCTAGCGTGACAGGCTCAAGTGGGTGGCACCACCTACCACACGTGCCCCCAGGGACCTGTGGGAACGGCCTCTGCCCCTCCTCTCCCACCACCACTCTGAGATGAGACGGTGAGCGGTCAGGGAAGAAGATGTGGAACCAGGGGGCGATGTCCATTTCTGCCCTGTAAGGGGGATCAGCCGGAGAAGGAAATGTCAACCCACTCCAGTACACTTGCCCAGAGAATCCCATGGACAGAGGAGCCTGGCAGGCTACAGTCCACAGGGTCGCAAAGAGTCAGACACAACTGAGCAAAACAAGGAGGAGGAAGAGGGATTAGCCAGATCCCCCATCTTCAGCTCTGCCTTTGGGGCTCTACAGGAGGTGGGGTTCCTGGGGGGACAGGTGTCTGAAGTCTCGGGAGGACCCGGCAAGCTGACAGCATGATGGAGCAGAGAAAGTCTGGCCAGAGTGAGACGGAGGGGTTGGAACTGTGATCCTGTCTCAAGCTGAATGATGCTGGATGAGTCACTGAACCTCTCTGAACCTGTTTCCTAGGAGAGTGAAATACGTCAATGAACGTACCCAGCATGGTACCTGGCACACAAAAGGTAGTGGGTTAGTGGCTACTGAAGGTCTGAACGATTGAATGAATAAATGAACTTATAACTCTTACAAGGGGAGGCGGACCCAGAACTTGATTGAGGTCTCAGCCTCCAACCCAACCATTCCCACCACCTTCCAACCGCCCACAACTGGCCTCTCATAGGTGGGAGGATGTAAATTTCCAGGAAGACCAGGCTCAGCTCCCCAGGAACCTGCCGACTGACTGCTCTGGGCAGCGGAGATCTAGAAGGTGTCCATGCTGTGTCTGGAGCAGCCCCCCGGGAGCTGGGGTCCCCACAGCGGGAGCGCGGATGGAGGGTTTTGGGGAGGGGATCCTGGAGGGGGCCAGGGGCTAGCTTCTCCCTCCACCCGAGTCCTTTCCTCTAAACACAGCTCCATCTCCCTGCACCACAGGATTAGCACACATCTCTCATTCTCCTATTGCAACAAGATTTTATTTCTAATTATGCTGTAATAAAACTGGAGCGCTCCCAGGCTTCCTTTCAAATGACTTGTACACACACTGCCGATCGGATCCTCCCCGGCCCCATTGTAATAGCATTTCCCTGACATTCATTAGACATGCATGAGAGGGGCGCTTTAAGAATAGAATTGCATTTAAATGGATTTGCTGAGAGAGGAAGATGAAAAAAAAAAAGAGGCGAGCGGTGGGGGGAGACAGAGAGGGAAAGAGGTTTGTTGAACAAACTATGAAAACAAGATGCCATAATAACAGGGTGCTGAAATAAGCTTCTTTCTTCTCAGTCCTCCTCCTGCTGCACATGGTGAAGCCCAGCCGGGGAGCGGCGGCCTCCAACCCTCCCCTCGGAGCCCCCACCCCCACTTTTATGGCGCCCACTGGGGGGGTTCCATAGCTCCTTGCGCCCTGTGGCAGATGCTCATGGTGTAATAGAAATAACTGTTATTACAATTTGGGAAGGCTGCCTTGCTTTGACAGAACCCCAGTAGCCAGGCTGTCGCCTGCAGGAGCGGGGAGGGATGGTCACCGTCTCCCCCTCTCCACCAACCTCCATGCTTGTCTTTAAGGTCCTCACCCCGCTGTCCCTCCCTCTGAATGACCACCCACACCCAGAATCCCCATGGGCTGCTGAGTAGCTGGCATTTTTCTTTTACCCTGGTTGGCTCTGAAGTGTCAGACACAAGAGGTCCATTCTGACCCTGGGCCTTGCTCCCTGCTCTCCACCCCCTCCCCAGAGCACGGACTCTCCCCACAGCACACACACTGGGTGTACCATAAATGGCCTACTATGGATCAAGGGCCTGCCTACTAGGTGTCCATACCTACTGGTGGTCTCATCTAATTTATTCCCCTTCACTATAGCCAGATTCTCTTAAAATGGATATCTGATCTCACCGAAAACCATTCTGTGGCTTCCTATTTTTCTTAGGATGAAGACACAAGTGCTTAACAGGGCGGCCAAAGCCTGCCATCCTTCCCCTGGCCCTCCTTAGCTCCATCTCTGGCCCTGGCCCCAGCTCTGGCCACCACGGCCTTCCTCTGTCCCCCACAGCGCCCAGCTTCTGCCTCCTCCCCACGCCTTGCTGCTACTCCGAACACGTCTCTCACCTCCTCCCCAAAGTTCCCGCTGACCCCATCCCCCAGAGCTCAGCTCACACTCCCTTCCTCGAGAAGAGCCTCCCACCTGTCTTCTGTCCTCTTCGCTGAACACTTGTCACTCAAGACCTGGCACTGTCCCTAGACTGCAAGCCCGCTGAGGGCAGGGCAGGGTGGGTCCTGGCTGCTGCTGTGGTTCCATCCCGGCTCTGGGTAAAGGCTCAAAACAATGGGAAGGAAACCAGGCACTGTGCTGGGGGCTTTCTCCTTTCATCTCGCCTTATTGTGGCAGAGGATTTTTCTTCTCTAAAAGATGAAGACACAGAATCAGAGTGTTCAAAGCAACTAGCCCCAAGTCACAAAGCTGGAGCTATCTGAGCCCAAAGCTGTGCTTTTGCTCTGATGCTTCCTGGTACCACGGGCATTCCCACTGGTCCCTCCCCAAATGGAGGGCCACCCACTCCCCTGCGCTCAGCGAGGTCCTTCTCAAGCCCTCCTTTTTCTAGAAGGCCCCTGGGAGAGTCCAGCTAGTGCCGACCCTCCCCGCCTTCTGCAGACTCAGATTCTGGGGCTGCAGCCTGGGACGCGGAAGGGCCTCTAGTTTCCCATTTGGATGTTCCCACCTGTCCCACAGGATCATTCTTACATCCCCAATAGACTGCAGGTGCCTTAAAAAGCGGCCACATCACTCTTCTGAACCCCCAGTACCTTCGGGCCCGGGCTGCAAACACACAACCGACAGAGCCTCGGATCTGCAGGCGGGAGGGCTGCTCTGCCACACAGTGTCTGCAGGGCCCAGAGAGGAGCCCTCTGAGCCTCGGCCCCTCATCCAGAAGGCGGTGCTGATGCCACAGGGGCCCTGTGAGGCCTCTGGTCTGCAGCAGAGACGGTGCCCCAGAGAAGCTCTGTCTCCTCTTGTCCTGTTCCTTCCTTGGGGCTCTGTTTGGTGATAATGGGGATGAGAAAGCTGGTATGACTGTGTCCCAGAGCAGGTATGGCTAAAAGGGACACAGTACCATGGCCTCTCGAAGCCATCTGATGTGGCTCCAGGGGCCCTGCCATAGCAGTGGAGACCATCCCTCTGTCTTTCCTGTGTTTGGGTGGGAAGACCCACCACCTTCCTGCCCCCAGGCCTGGTTCAGAGGCCTTCAGTGTCCACACACTGCAGAGACGACACTTCCATGATGAGCAGTCGGAGCCCCAAGGCCGAGGGCAGCTGGCAGGATGTCCACCTCTGCCTTCCAGTGCCTAGCACTGCCCAGGCCTGGCCCAGGGTGTGTTCGTGAATGAGACCATGACCTCCATGAAGGCAGGGACTGCTCGGTTTTGTGTACAACAACTTGCATGTGGTGATGCTCAGAAAAAGATCTATTGAATGAATGAATGATGAATGGAGTGAATGCACGAGCCTCAGCCTTTTTTTCCCCTGGTAAGTATTTAGGCTCTGAAGTCAGCCAAACTTTGGCTCCATCTGTGTGATCTTCACAACATACCTGACCCCTCTGATTCCATTTCTTCTTCTCTAAGATTCTGCCAATGATAGTTCCAATCACACAGAGTTGGAGTTGTTGCAAGAATTAAAGCACCTGACTGGTGCCCGCATGATGAAAGTTCAAATAAGCAACAGCTCTCATTGCTATGACTACCCAGCTTCCAGGGAAGGGAGATCCATCTAATGTCTACTTCAACCCACTTGGGAGCTTGGAGTGACCACTCATGTTGGTGGTTCTAGATTGTTCCCGAGGCAGTTTTGCTCTTTTGAACATCTGTTTTTATTATTTACAGGCTAATCAATGTGACTTTATGACACACCAGTGATGCCAGCTTATCAGGAAAGGTAGAAATGCTCACAGTCCCATCCACATTTGTATCTCATCAGTTCTCAAAACAAGTCTGTCTCAAAAAAGTGATGTTAACACAAAAGCACTTGCCCCAACCCTACTCGCACATTCACTTTCCCCCAAAGCCATGCAATCTCTGCAGCTTTGGGCTCTAAATTACATCCTATGTACCCAGGAACCTCCTCTCCCCCATCTAGCCCTCTCTCATCTCTTCCTCCCCTAACTTGTAAGATCTGTACCCCTTACCCAGCTTTCATCAGACACTTGCTTTTTGTTGTTGATTTAAATAATGCATCAGTGGCGACTTCCTTGGTGGCAGCACACAGCGGTGAGGAATAGGGGAGGGGCATAGGGAGGTACTTCTCATTTAAGGACTTCCATTAGGTGCCAAGCCAGAGGGTTAGATAGTTCACATGCACGGCTCTAGTTTAATCCCAAGAGCAGCAGTAGCATTCCCATTTTACAGATGAGGAAAGTGGGCTCATAGAGATGCAGAGACTTGTCCAAGTCACTCAGCTGGAAAACAACATAAATGGGATTTGAACCCAGCTTGTCTGACTACACAGCTCCTTGCAGACAGACACCACAGATCCCGCTATGGGATTTCCATGGGTCTGGCCTGGTAGGTCTGTTACTGACATGAGCTGCTGACCATAGCCATCTTTCAGGGACATACAAACATCAAATGAGAAATGAGAAACAAACAAGGTAAACGCTTCCCCCTTGGCCAGGCACACGGTGAGGGCTACGCTCCTGGTGTGTGTGTTCCGAGTGTGACACTGGCTTCGGCTGCACCCAAGTCCTCTCAGCACAGCTCTGGCCCCGCCAGCTCCCCCAGGCACGCACTGCTACACCCACCTTGCCCAGAGTGGCGCCAACTCCCTGGCTTCCCCACACAATTGGAATTCTGAGCTCATTCACCTGATAGGTGCAATTTCCCACCTCTCGCTCTCTGGCACTTTCTGTGTAATCAATCACAAAATTGTTTCCAAATTAACCTAGATTTAGCTCTAGTCACTCCTCTTCCAACTCCAGTGATTTCCTATCTACCTCCTGGGTAGGTTACATCCTCCAGGCACCGCCCCCCTGTGCCTCTGCCTCTCCCTGCAAATCGCTTACTGATCCAGAGGCTGTCTTTCTGCCTAGCGTGACCCTCTGCTTTGCCCTCAACCATGGTTTAGGGGCACAGGACAGGCAGTTCCTTCCTTCTCCTGCTACCTTTTCTTGGGATTCACTTTATATGCTGCACTTTCTTTTAATTAATGTTTTGGGTTGAAGGGGCCATCAAGATTCCTCTGCACAAGTCCCTAAAAGTGTGTAAAGAGAAAGAAGTTTGGGAGGACAAAGGTCAGAAGGAATTGGTACTAGGAAAGAGTCTGGGGATATGAGTCAAAGCTGAAACAATAATTCCTCGGTGAATCCCAAGTATGCCCCACCCTCAGTGGCATTCCTGTCTTGAAAGAGCAGAGAAGGAAAAGAGCATGAATTGAGTTCCTACTATGTGTCAGGTACTACATTCTGTGCGTCACAGATGAGCATCATCATCCCAATGTACAGATGAGAAAACTGAGGCTCAGGGAAGCTGGGGAAACTGTCTGTGCCACAGACCCAGGACGTGAACCCAGGTTCAAAGCTTGACACTGTCATCCACTGTACCAAACACTTCTGATTCTCCTTCTGTAGGGTCTTCTGAGGGGTACGTGTAGGGGGAGGGGTAGAAAGGAGGAGACGGGGGTGGGGCATCATCTAGCACCCTTCTGCCAGGTAAGCTCCAGCATGGGCTTTTGGCTCAGTGGTAAAGAACCCGCCTGCCAATGCAGGAGACTGGATTCGATCTCTAGGTCAGGAAGGTCCCCTGGAGAAGGGAATGGAATCCTCTATTCTTGCCTGGGAAATCCCACGGACAGAGGAGCCTGGTGGGCTACAGGTTGCAAAAGAGTCGGACACAACTTGGCAACTAAAACAAACCAAACAAGCTTCAGTATAACATCTGCCTCCTTGGGCTTTAAGCTAAAGGTAATTGTGACCCGAACTGGCAGCTGAGGTGGGAAGGAGTTGGGGTGGGAGAGGGTGGGTCACAGAAGCAGAAAATCTGAAAGCCGCTGGCTCTGGAGGGAGTGAGCCAGTGAGGGCCTCGGTGTAATTTCACAAGGCCTCGGTGGCCCAGCGGCTGTGGGGGTGTCCTGGCATATCACCAGTCACACGATCAAAGAACAAGTAGGAATGAATATTCCTGAGGTGGTCCGGGGCCTCTGATACCAGCAGAAAATTACAGGACAGGAGCATTACAGAATGAATGGGAGGGGACGAGAGATTTCCGTGGCTAATCCTGTTAACAAGACAATTTCTTATCAAACTCATTATGCTTTTCCAAAGGAGGGAGCAAGAAGGGGAAGGGGAGGTAGGGGGAGAGTGTGTCGGGGCTGAGCCCTGGAGAAGGAAGGAGAGCTGTGGTTACAGAGATGGCAGGTTCCCGGGGAAGGAGGCATGTGAGAGGCAGGCATCCGGGAAAAGAGAACTCTGCTCCGTCCCTGCTCTGGGGGCCAGGGGCAACCCCCTCCCTGACAGCTAAGTCCCTGCTGGGAACACCCTCCCTGCCCTGCCAGTTGTCTGAACCCATAAGTGCCCAATAGTTTGGCCACCTGATATGAAAAGCTGACTCATTGGAAAGGACCCTGATGCTGGGAAAGATTGAGGGTGGGAGGAGAAGGGGACGACAGAGGACGAGATGGTTGGATGGCATCACCAGTTCAATGGACATGAGTTTGAGCAAACTTCGGGAGAGAGTGAAGGACAGGGAAGCCTGGTGTGCTGTATCCATGGGGTTGCAAAGAGCTGGACATGACTGAGTGACCGAAGAAGAAGAACAACAACAGGTGCCTGGAGAAAAGCAGGCTCTCAATCCTTTCTCTGACCAGATCCCCATCTCGCTGCATCTCCCGGGGGTCAGAGAGGACCATCCCTGTCTACGCAGCTGCTGACCAAGCAAAGGACACCCTGGGTTTGCCAAGCATGTTTCTGTGCAGCTTCTCACTTCCCTCCCCCATTCTGCCTCTGTGAGAGAGGCAGAGAGGGAACTATAGGGCTCAGAGCTCAGTGGGTCCCTGCTGGCACTGAATAGCTTAGGGTTTTGGGCAAATCACTTAACCTCTCTGAGCAATCATTTTCTCATCTTGAGAACAGAGATTAGATAAACCCTGCCCTACCTACTTCACAGGGTCCTTGTCAGGATTAAAAAGGACAACGTGGGCAAAAGTTGCAATCTGTGAACCATTTACATGAACAGAGGTGTCTGTTAGGGTCATTCTGAAGTCAAGATAACAAGGTTAAGTGTCTTACTGGAGGTAAGGAGGTGCAGGTAGGAAGCCGGGGCTTGAAACTTTAGTTTCAAATCCAGTCATTTCTGCTGCCAGGAGATCACTCCATGGCCTTGTCTTTGACTAGACAATCACAAGGGACTTCATTTGGCACAAACTTAGTATCTGTGTATTAAGGGCCTATGACACACTCAGAATTCTCCTGGGCTGGCCTGGGGAAACAAAGAGTGAGGTCAAGGACAGAGTCCTGATCCTTAAGAAGCTTGGCATCCAGGTGAGAAGGAGGAGTCACATCCATGGAGCAATGAAAACAATTCAAGTCAGGGTGTCTCCCTCATTCCCACAGAGACCCAAGGGTACAGCAAGAAGGGACAGACAGAGAGTCATGGAGGAGGGAGGGCTTCCTGGAGGACTCAGGACTCTCAGTGGGTGCTAAAGGATGTGTGGTATGGATAGATAAAGAGAAGTCAGGGGAACATTCAACATTTATGGAGCACTTATTATACACCTGGTGCTGTGATAAATTAGGGACAGATACAAAGATGCTGACAAAGGTCCGTCCAGTCAAGGCTATGGTTTTTTCCAGTAGTCATGTATGGATGTGAGAGTTGGACTATAAAGAAGGCTGAGGGCTGAAAAATTGAGGCTTTTGAACTGTGGTGTCGGAGAAGACTCTTGAGAGTCCCTTGGACTGCAAGGGCAGAGGAAAATGGGGAGTTGTTGCTTAATGGTTACAGAATTTCAGTTCTGCAAACTGAAACTGAAGTTAAACATTACTGTTTAGACGATGGATGTACAACAATGTGAATGCACTTAATGCCACTGCACTATACTCTTACAAATGATGAAGATGGCAAATTTTATGTTATGTGTATTCTAGCATAATGAAAAATAATAACAGAAGGGCAGATTCTACTGGCACAAACCTTTCAGCCTTTGCCCTTCCTTGTTTTGTTCCTGCGGAAAAGATGGATATGCGGCTCAGAAGCACAGAGGCTGTCTGGTAGTCATGAGGGTGGCAAAGCAGGAAGGGAAAAGGAGTCTGGTTTCTTATCAACTGGGCCAGCCCTGAGCTGCCTGCTCCCAGACTCTGGTATATGAGAAAAGCAACAACTCTCCAACTTGGCTGAGCCATTGCTGATGACTTCTTGTTACATGCAGCCAAATGCCATCCTAACAGAGACAGTTTCTGAAGCTCATTGCCTCTGGCTGCTTCCACCCCTCCAGCCTCTTGTTTTATGTCTTCCTGCTCCAGCTTCTCTGACACGATGGGACCCTGTATCTCCTGGAAATGTCTGGCCCTGGGCCTTTGTGCCCCTTAGGCCCTCTGCAAGCCCTTCCTTCTGAGCGGCCTCCTTTATTGGCCCAAAGGCATCCTCCATGGCCTTCTGCATTCAGGGTGGGCACTGCCCTGGATGGGTGAGTTACCTTTTGTCCAGACTGCCCTAGTACTCCATGCCCAGCTCTCTCATGGGATTTATCACTTTTCTCAAGAGTGGCTATTTTCGTGTTCTCTCCCCTTTAGACAGTGAGCTCCTTGAAGGGCGAGATCTATTCAGGACCCCTGGTCTTTTGAGGCAGGTGCTGGGTAAGATGTGTGGACCAGCACCTTCGTGATTTCCAGGGGCTCACAACTGGATGAGGAGGATTCCGACCCATAGAAACGGTTCCCTGAGAGGGGTGGCCTGAGGCCCTAGGGAACCCAGAGGACCAAGTGACCGCTCTGTCAGAGACGAGGTTACCGTTGAGCTGGGGTCTGAAGGACACCTCTTGGAGTTGGGGTGTCTGCCGTCTCCTGGTGTGGGTGTTCCTGCTTCCCAGTGTGGGGGTGAAGAAATGAGGCATGACAGGGCTGGGGGCCTCTGGGAATCAGGGCAGAGCAGGGTTTTGGGGGGCAATGACATGACGGGGCCAGAGTGTCAAGAGCCTCTGCATGGAGGGGCTGCTGAGGAGAGAGAGTCGTCATGGTTGGGGGCTCAGGAGCCAGGCACACAGTCAGCGCTGCTCACCTATCAGCTTAACCACCACGATCCACTCGGATTCATGAAAAGCTCTCCAGCAAAAGTGTGGAGGACGGCAGCAGGGAACCCAAAGAGGGCGGCAGCAGGAAGCTAGCATGAGCCTCTGCAGGAGTCCTGGGGCCTGACAGGAGATGGGGGTGAGGGGGGAAGAGGGAGAAGAGAGGAGGGCGGGGTCTGCTGCAGAGAGAGGAGACTGCAGTCTAGGGCCGAGACCTGACTCTGTCCCTTACTGCTGTCACTTAGGCCAGTTTCCAAGGTCTTTGTGCTAGTTTCCACATGAGCCCAAGAGGGTTCATCGTGGGGCCCATCCCAGAGGCATGTCATGTCAATTACACAAGGCTAAAGGTTACACGTGGTAAGCACACGGCCAGGCACATGGCCAGTGCTTGGTGACCCTGAAGGAAGCTGGGGTAATGGGATCGCCCTCAGCTCCTGTGGGATGTTTAAGGACAGTAAAATCTGTGTATGGAGCTGAGGGATAAACTGGGGGCTACAGGAGGTCCAGGGGGTTGACAGGGGAGGGCTGGAAGGCAGAGCCTTTGAAGACCAGGGCAAGGAGTCTGGGCTTATCTGAAGGTTTCTGGATGGTGGTGTGTAGGATGGGAAGAGTGCTTTAGAAGGATGAATTGGGCTGTGTCTACAGAGGAGAGAGAGAGGGAGGAGAGGGAGTGAGAAGGAGGGCAGGGGGGAGAGAGGGAGGGAAAGGGGGAGAGAGAGAGAGAGAGAGAGAGAGAGAGAGAGGCACTGGGGACTGGGAGGTGAGTGAGAGAGAACCAGACTTTTTCCTTTCCAGACTCACAGTCATCAATCTAAGTCCTGCCCAGTCTCTCCCATCCTCCAACTTGGCCCTACTAGTGGGTCCAAGAGGAAGTAGGTAGAGGGGACATAGAGAAAAGCTACAGACAACCAGATCCTGTCAACATGCCCTACATGAGATCCTGCTTGACTCCAGAGCCCAGGTAGCAGGTACTCTGCCTGGCGCTGCAGCCATACCACCCATGTGTCCGCGTGAAGGCGGGGAGCTGAAGAGATGGATGTGCTCACGTCCTCCGCCTCCCAGTGAAGGTCAAGTGCTCTGAGAAATCAACTTGTCCAGCAGGATTTACATGCACTGGAGGAAGTGTTGGCATCATTTTGCAGCCATCCACCTAGAACTTAACAGTCCATTTACCTGCATCTTCAAAGCTGTGATGCTGATCCACTTTTTGTTGGATTAAATTGGTTTTGTGGGGAAGAGAGTGCCGATAAAGAGGTGACATGTTGGCATCTTCCCAGTAAGAGGGGAGCATTGTCTTTCCTGCACATGGATGCAGGGAAGGGCCAGTCTAGACAGGACCAGGTGAGCTAGAAGCTAGACTAGACCTCGGATGAGGGATCCTTTAAAACAGGCATGAAGATTTCTTTGGAGGCCTTCATGGTAATACTGAAGGAAGTAAAAATGTTCCCTAGAAACTCTAGTGAGGGTCAAGTGTCACAGATGGGAGGTCAAGTGCCACAGATGGGAGGTCACGTGCATGGGGACCTGAGGAAGCAAGTGCAGAGACTGAGTTTGGCAGAGGAGGCTCTGATAGGAGACACAAGGAACCTTCTGGATGAGGCTACAAGTGCTCCTGCCATTGCAGGCTGCTTCCCTGGGACAGACATGGACTCACAATCCCTGGCTCCCGGGGAAAAGGCTTAACCTTGCTCCCACTGTCTTCTGTACCTTTGCAGAACGTGGAACTGGCCCAGGGTTCTTGTCCTGGAGGAAACCGGGCCCCTTTGGGCCCGTAGTCCCAGTCCCTCTCCCTGCTCCCCCCACCACCCCTCCCCTCAATTTCAGGCCCCAGTGTCAACAGAGGGGTTGGGTGCAGTGGAAGTTGGGAGGGAGTGGAGCTTCAGCTTCCCAGAGCCCCAGTCCATCTTCCTCCCTTTCATCTGAGCAGAAAACAAGGGATAGGCCCCAGGCTCCAACAAAGCAGTTTTCTATGTGCAATCTGCATCTTCTGTCTCCATCTTGGGTGGCCTGGTTTTAGGCAACTGGAGGAAAGAGCGGTGGCTCTAGCTAGAGAAGGTGTTTAGTCCAGTCTGGGGTGTAAAGTGTTGGTGGTGGTAGTGGGAGGGGAGGGGGCATGGCTCTGAGATGAGAAGGCCAGAGGGGACAATGCCCAGGGAGACAGCATTAGGGACCAAGGGGGGAAAGGCCTAGGATGGTGGTTCCCATGGTGGGGGCGGTGACTTTGCCCCTCACGGGACAGGAGCAGTGTTTGGAGACATTTTCAGTTGTCACAACTGGGTAGGGGCAGTTGTCATTGGCATCTGGTAGGTAGAGGCCAGGGATGCTACTAAACATCCCACAAGCACAGGGCAGCCCCTCAACAAAGGATGATCAGGTCTAAGATGTCAACAGTGATGAGGTTGAGAAGCCCTAGTTGGGTGGAATCAGAGGAAAGAAGGGGGGGAATAAAGCAGGGAGGAGGGGGAGGGGGAGTCAGCTCTAATCAGTGTCTCAGACTCAGGGCAGCGCTCGGTGCTATGGGGCCAACAGAAGGAGCAGTGGCCATTCAGCTGTGCACAAGCTGAGAAGCTGCCATCTGGACCCACTACACCAGGTCCTGGTGCCCTGGAGAAGTGCAAGGTAAGGAGGAGGCCGGACTGAAGGGGGCAGAGAGAGGTAGGGCCGGCCTACAGACCTGAGCAAAGTCAAAGGCCACATGAAGGGTGCTGTTCAGGTGCAGAGATCTACGGGTTGGCCGGGGTGAGTCAGGGCCAGGTTAGCAGGAGCTGGGGTGTAGGGTTGGGGTTGAGGAAGGGTCTGCCCCAAGCTCAAGGATGCTGCAGCCAGGTCAGAGCTCCTGAGGCCAGTTCCCCAAGTGAACAGGCCTGGTTGTTGCGGAGGGGTAGGCAGAATGAGCAGAGGAGGGGCTGAGGTCAGTCTCTTCTTGGAAGGGAGGAGGGACCACTCTGACCAGGGACATATTGAAGAAGTCAGGGGCTGGAGAAGACTGCATTCTATTAGCGATGAGGATGACGCTGATGATGGAAATTCTAATAGTTCTAACACAGCTGCTGGCCGTTGAGCATCTGCTTCGTGCCAGGCACAGTGGTAGACATTTTAATAAAGTATCTCATTTAATCAACATGATAACTCTGTGCAGTATACAAAGAAGCCCAGAGGGGTGAAGTGATGGTTCAAGCTGGTGAGAAGCAGCCTTGTCATCATCACAGCCCCTGTCTCTACTGTCACATCCTCTCAATACCTTATATTAGTCCTCCCATCTGATACGCACACGGCCCCGTGAAGCAGGCAGGGCAAGGACCACTAATCTTCTTTACACTGAAGAAAACGAGGACACCCAGTTTACTAGTGGGAAGCCAGAACCACAACTCAGCCTGTTGACTCCTACTGAGGCTATTTCCAGAACTCTCTAGAACTTGGAAAGGGCAAGCATTCCTGCCCCACTTCTGCCTCTGCCTCTTCATGACGGGGGTATTGCATCTAGCTCCTGTGCAACTTGCCGGAGCCAACCCCACCAGCTCCCTGGACCAGGCCTGGGAGAGGCCTGTGGGCTCAGAGCACATTGGCATAAGATCCTGCCCAGCCATCCTGGCCTCCGGGGCATGGGCTTTCATCTTGGGCATGCCAGCACTGCTTCTCCCCCACTGCCCATCCCCTCGAGGCTTTCCTTATTATTGCAAAATTAATCTTCATTTACTAAATAATTCATGAGGCAGTGACAGGAAATGCTTAACAAAGCGTAAACTCCCCAGCCCGGCTGGCCTGAACCAGGAGCTGTCCCAAAGCCTGGGCTCCGGGGCTGCCCAGGGACAGAGCTTGGAGGGTGGGTACCAGGGCTCCTGGGCACAGCCACCAGTGAGCAGGAGAGCTCAGGTTGCAGAAGCAGACTCTCTAGGCGATTGGAGCAGAGGGATCACTGGGGAACATGTACCAAACTGGGCATGTGTGCTGTGTGGGATGGCACCCCCTCTACCCTGGGGAACAAGGCCCTCCTCTCACCCGAGCAGTGCAAGGTGGGCAGATGCCCTTTCCCTCGTACGCCTTCAGATCACCCCCTAACAGGAAGTTAGACTGCAACCCAAGGCAGCGAGCGCTGAACTCTGCATCAGGAGGCTGTGTCCTGACCACTTCAGCCAAGAGATCCTGGACCGTTGCTTCCCATCTCCCAGCTCTGGCTTCCTTGTGCAGAATGAGGACTTGTCCAGATGAGTTTTTAGACCTCGCCCAGTTGGGGCACTCTGATGTCACCACCCCTTCTCTTAAACCCCACTGTGGCTTTGTGCTGCCGTTGGGATGAACTTCCATGAGCCTTTTCCTGATGAGGGTACTGCCCACGTGTCCAGCTGACCCCTGCCGCTCACCTTAGTCCATCTGCTCAGAACCACATATCCTTCCCCAGTTCTCTCCTCCTTGGGCTCTCTGCCCAGGAAGCCCCCTTCCCCCACCCACCGGTGAAGGTCGGGGCCTCTGACTCCCGCCCCATCTGCCCCCTCCACTAACTTCCTGTCTTCAGTCGTAGCTCAGCTTTCACTTCCACTGAACACCCCACAGGAACCGCTTGGGAAGGGCTGGATGCCCCCTGTACACGCAGCAGAGCCCCTGGGCTCCTTGCACACCGCCATGTGCATTTGCCTTTGACACGTTTCCCTGTTCAAGCATGTGCTCCCTGAGGATGGGATAAGCACTAGCTTATCCCCAGTGCCTTGTACAGCGTGGCTTGGCGGATGTGGAATGAATAGATGATTGCATGCAATGATTCCATGGGCATAGAAGCCCAGGAGGAACACGTTTCAGGGCAAGGATGGGGGGTGAGGGAAGGAAGGGGGTGGGGAAGCAGCCAGAAAAGCCTCACAATCTCTGCTGGAGAGACAGTGCTGGTAGAGAATGGGCCATCATAGATGGCTGATGATGCAAGCCCTTCCGCCTTCAGCCTTGGTTCAGAGGGGCAGGCGTTCTGGGTCTATACGTTTGACAGAGCACAGACATGGCCCTCTAAGGTGCCATTCTTCCAGGAGGGGCCGAAGAGCTCAAGCTCTCATCAGCAACACATCCTGAGTCCCCAGGCAGCCCCTTGAGCCCCACATACGCTCCCCACCTAGGGCACGCACCTCCTTGAACACATCACAGCCCTTCTCCCCTTGAGCCTGGACTCCATGCAATCCCTGTGGGATTGCTACCTCCTCTGTGTGCATCTCAGGTCTTCTTAGAACTATATCTCGCTCTGAGCCCTCATACTTCATTGCATGTGTTTAACACTCCCGTGAGTTGCACTGAAATGTTGACATGTGGGTGTTCTTGGCAGAAGGTAAGTTCTCTGAGGCCCAAGGCTCAATTGGTGGAAACCAACAGAGTTGGGCTGAATGTTAGTTCTCTGCCAGTAGCTGACACAGAGTAGGCACTTTGTGAATAAATGAGTGAATGAATGAGTGAAGGTGCTTCCCTTTTCAGGACTCAAGTTCCTTCTTTCCCATATTATAGGAATGTTGTAAGGCTGACAGATACTGTGTAGAAAGGTCCAATGTAGAAAATAAAGGGCTACTATTATTGCTACTCATCGGGACTTCCCTGATGGTCCAGTGGTTAAGAATCTGCCTGCCCATGCAGGGGACACAGGTTTGATCCCTGGTCCAGGAAGATCCCACAGGCCAGGGGGCAGCTAAATCCATGTGCTACAACTACTGAGCCTGCACTCCAGAGCCTACGCTCACAACAAAAGCCACTGCAGTGAGAAGCCGCATGCAGCAATGAAGACCCAGTGCAGCCCAAAATAAATAGATAAAATTATTGCTATTCATCAGCATGCCCCACCCACACCTCCCATCCCAGACAACTGCTTCCTGACATGAGATGAATATCAAAAACCATCACTGGAGCACCAAACCCACTTCCTGGGGGTGTGCTATCCACGCCAGTCCTGGGGGGCAGTTTGCTGCTTTATTATAGTGTGCTTATTTCTTGCACATAGAAGGAAAGTTAAAAGAGATTCAGGAAAATGAGGATAAAGGAAAGAGAGGAAAAGCACACCCAAAGAACAAACCAGCATCATACAAGGTAGACGGCGCTGCAGGATCCACGGTGCAGGCAGCCCAGCTTACCCCTCACCCCCAAGCCTCCAGCTCTAGAAGCTTGTTAAATACTGAACCCCGGCTGTGGCGGAAAGCAGGCAGGGCTGGGAAGGAGGGTTTGGGGGCCAGCTGCATTTTAAAAACAGCTGATAAAAGCTCCTCTCCTTGTGAACTTCCTACCTCCAAACTTTCACAGACGTGAACAAAGCCCCGCGCCAGAGGGAAATTGAGTCTCATCGGCTGCCCTGAGGTCCTTAACGCCCTCCTGTGTCATCTGGGCCTCCTCTGTCACGGCAGCGTGTGTGTCCCTCACGTTTGCTGTTCGTGCTTAGTTTTGAGGCATTTCACCACCATTACGTTAACTCCTTCTTGTTTGGAAAATGTAAAAGCAGCAAGTGTTATTAAGTGCTGGGCAGAAGAGGAAAACTATTAGCATGGGTACTGACGTGGGGAGAATCTGAAAAATGAGAAGCTGAGAGAAAATGACAAATGTTGCCCTGCTTCCCCACAGGATGAACTGTGTGACAGTAAGGACCATACTGAGGGCAGAGAGTAAACCACACAAGATGTGAAAAAGGCAGCCAGAAGACTGAGCTGGGGGTGGGGGAGACCCCTCACCTCACCCACACCCCCACCCCATGTGTAGGAGCTCAAAGCTGCAGAAGAGTCAGTTCATCTGTGAGATGGGCAGATGTCTCTTGGAGAACTGTCTCCCACACCCCAGGATCTGATGACCTGACCCAGTTTTCAGAGCTTATGCTAGTCACAGATAATATTTTTGAATGCTCACTATGGCTCAGGCACTTCATGTGGATTGAGTTACTCTATCTTTCCAGGTAATTTTTATCATCATCATCATCTATTTTATATGGTTTTTTTTTAGGGGATGGAGACCTACAGAGTAATTTGTGCAAAGTTAGAGAGCTGGTCAAGTGAAGCAGTCAAAAGGTAGGTTACCCTCCACTCCTGCTCACAAATTGCAGAGACAGAACATGAACCCAGGCCTCTTAATTCCCATCCTGCCTCCCATCACACCAAACTACCACCCTTAGTTTATTCTATACTAATTTTTACAGAGAAGTTTATTCTATACTATGGAGTATATATACGGAGTATATTTTTATGGAGAGTTTATTCTATACTAATTTTTAAGGAGAAGTCAGAAAGGCTTCATGGAGGTGGTGACATTTGAACTGGGTCCTGGTGGCTTCATGGAGGTGGTGACATTTGAACTGGGTCTTGGTGGCTTGGATAATTGTTATTGGCCAAGTTTCCTTTCCTTGTAGGCCAAGAGAAAACTACATTTCCCAGCCTTCCCTGCAGCCAGGTAAGCCTATATGACTGAACAATTGGATGCAGGCTGAAAAGATGCACCCACTCCAGGCCTGGCTCCCAAGAGCTGCCGCATGTTCCTCCACACTCACCTCCTCTTCTTTACTTTTTGGCCACATACCTGGATTCCAGTGGAAGGCTCTGAGACCCCAGGAGAAGAAGAGCTTGGCCTCCAATGACTCACAGGGATGTGATGTGAGAAATAAACTTGTAAGGTACTAAGTCATTGAGATCTTGGAGCTGTTTATTACAGCAGATTGCTTACCTTCTATTAGAGCCCTGAAGGATGAGGATGTGTTTGCAAAGGCAAAGAAAGTGGAGAGGACTTTCTGAGAAGTGAGACCACCCTAGGCAAACTTGGGAATGTGAGGGAGCATGTCAAGCCAGCAACCTTTAGAGACAGAAGGAGAGAAATAAGCCAGAATGGTGGGGGCCAGCCAAGAGAAGACCTTGAATGCTGTTTTGGAGATGGCGGGGAAACTCAGGGGGTTTAATGCTAAAGACTGACATGTTTAATCTGAGTTTTAGAAAGATCATTCTAGTGCTTGTTTCCTCAAGACCTTTCCAAGGAATCCCGGTCTTGAGAACTGTTCATAGAAAATTCAGTCCTTTCTGCCCATGGGGGCTCACAACACACACTAACACATCAATCAATTTCTAGCCTTTATTGGTTTACCTGCTTCATAGCGCTCGCCGCTATTTAAAGCTCTCATTTGCTTATCTTCTATCTCCTTCCACTAGAATATAAGCCCCATGAGAGCATAAAACTTGTCTGTCTTATTCGCCACCCATTCCCAACAGCTAGTTGCATACCCGGCACTTGGCAGGTGCTCATTACATTTTTGGCGACTGAGTGATTAAAGGCTCTGAGAAGTCCTGCGTAAAGAATAGGTTCACTGTGTGTGTGAGAGCAATTACAATTTCCCTGACTATCACACTTTGGAAATGCTATTCTAGTGGCCAGTGGCAGATGGTGGAGTTCTTTGCTGACTGTGCCTACCGACCCCAGGGACCACTGAGGGCTATGACCCTTCATGTGTTGGGGGTGGGGAGGTTCAGCTAAAATATAGAGATGCCCCTGGCCAAGGCAGCTGGAAGCTGGTGAGGAGGCTGGGGCCTTGCTCCCTGAAGAGCTCAAAGTGGGATTAGGTCTGCTCCCCGCCAGCCTGGCTCCACGCCAGCTGCAAGGCCAGCTTTCCACATGTGGCAGCTGAGGGGAGAGGCTAAGCTCTGAGGATTAATGCCAGCCTTGAGCAGGACCCAGCTCCCGAGTCAAATGATCTTCTGCTGGGCACTAGGAGCCCAGGCAAATGAGATAATGAAATCCAAGCTTCATCAGGGGAAGCGGCAGGGCCCAGCGACCCGAGCCCCGGGGAAGGTACAGGGAAACCAGAGCTCCAGAGGGAGGAGAAGTGGCTGTACCCAGCTCAGTTTGGAGGGACCGCAGAGCGGGAAGGGGTTTTGTAGAGCACCCTCATCACCGCAGTCACTGCTTCCATTAGTTGAGCAGCTACTATGCACCAGACATTGACAAGAGTCCTTTCAACATCGTAGAGGTAGGGATTGTTGTCCTTATTTGACAGATGTTGACACTGAAGCACATTGGGGGGTGGGGGGAGGCAGGGAAGGGAGAAAGGGAGGAAGAAAGAGAGACATTTGCCCAAGATTCTGGAGTGAGTGACGGCCAGGCTTGAAGGAGGAACCCAGTCCTGGACTCTCTGCCCAGTGCTCTTCCCTCCACTCTCTGGCTTCCTGGAGCCCTAGAGCCTGCCCTTCTGGGCTCTTGAGATCCAGGCCTTCCCGGAAAAAGCCTCAGCCCTGGGGCCCGGCAAGTCCTCTGCTCTCCTGCTCAGAACAGCTCAGTGAGAGGACGGCGGAGGAAGAACCCGCCTCACGCTGTGCTCCCCCAGCTCCAGCTGTGCGCACTGGCCTTGCTCTTCGAATCAAAGACGTTCCCACACAGCAGAAGCTCATTGCGGTTTCCACGAGGGCTCCCTCAGCTGTGGCCTCGTTGGCTTCCCAGCCTAGTCCTGGGAGGCGAGGTGAGTGGGGCTGAGGAGGGGGCCGCCAGTGGTCCCAGGTCAGTCAGCTGGTGGCGGAGAAGCCAGGAGGAAAATTCAGATTCCTGATGTTATAACTGGTGTTTCCCAGTCGTCATGATTAGCGTGGATTTCCAGCTGTGAGGTATGGTCCTTGGGGACCTCCCCTCCCCACCCCTGGGTCCCCTGCCAGGGCCTTCCTGCCCTACCCCCATTTTGTTCTGGGGTGTGTGCTCAGGTCATGCTGGCCCTATTTCCAATCTAACACCAATGCTGGGCCTTTAGAAGGTGGTCAGTAAGTACCTGCAGGTGAATTATTATGAAGGCCGTTGTCTGGGGGAATGGGCCTTGCAAAGAGCTGGTCCTCAAAATTCAGTCGAGTGAAGGCAAGCAAGCCCTCTGAAGGGGAAATAAAGTCAGGTTATCTGCTGCACCTCTTTCATCAGATAAGAGATCATTGCTCAAGCTCCCCTCGGTCCATTCAAGTGCAGGTATAACCAGAACCTGCAGGAGGGCCTCAGAGTCCCTGTTCTCACAACCTCTAGGGTCAACTAGGTTTTGCCCCGGGCAGAGGGAGGGGAAAAGAGACCTCCTTGTGTTGGTCTCTTTCAGCCTTCGTGGTCACAGTGGTGACTATGGTATGTCAGCTAACAGTTTGGAACCCCAGCACCTTCACTGATACTGTCTTAGCTGTTCTTTTGTGTTACTGTGTTCTGTTCTACTGTGTTACTGTTCTTAGCACGTGAAAGAACTACTGTTTCAGCATCTCCTTCCTCAAATGGGGAGATGAAGTCAGGGGACACATTCAGGGTCACGCTGCTGCTACTGCTAAGGGGCTCCAGCCAGCACCCAAAGCTCACACACAGATCCTGGAGCAGACGGAAGTGATCTGAACATCCAAACCCAATCTGCTACCATGAGAGGGTCATGCCCAGAGCTGACTGTCCATCTGCTCTCTGCAAGCCTGTGTCTGGCTTCCAGGGGTCCTCATTGATGGGTACTGATGCTGACCAATCAGATTCCAGCCCAGAGGAATCTCTCAAGACTATTCCTGAGCTCCTGGCATCAGTAAGGAGGCAGAGTCTACCTTCCCTTCCTGAGAGCCTTCCCCTGAGCCCTTCATCCCTGGCCCCAGAGAATGTCACGCCTGTGCTCCATCAGCCGCAGCTGATCCCCGCTCAGTGGGAGTCCTGGAGTCCCAACACCCAGGGGCTCTGCAGAGATTGCAGCTCCCAGTGAAGCCAGCAACCTCTTTTCCCTTCAGCTTCTGCTACCCATCACGCCAGCTCCATGTGAGTGGTTCAGACCCCCTTGGAGTGCTAGGTTCTCCCTTAGGCCAAGTTCTCCCCTATACCTTCTCAGGGGAGAGCCAAGGGCAACATCCCAAGGAGACTTTTGGAAGAGGGAAGGCAGCCACCTCTTTCCCAAGGAAGGAGAACACTGACTTCATCCCTCTGACCCAGACTATCACATCCTTCTGGGAATCCCTGGCACAGCGGAAGGAGAAGACCCAGCGCCTGCCAGCTACGACCGCCTTCCTCTGATGTATGGTCCCTCATACTTGGCGGAACATTCGAGAGGCAAATGCCGTTGGAGACCAGGAGCCAAAGAGGAGGCAGGACCATCAGTGTCAATAACAGCACAACAGCCCTCGCACTTGTCAAGTATGAAACTCTCGTAGGAGCTGTCCCATCATTTGGGTCCCATCACTGTCCTGTTTATGGGGAAGCCAGGTGCTTTATGTTCACTTATTTGCAAAGAAACTGAAGGCCAAAGGGAGGAACCTGCTGGGTTCCCTCAGCCCTGAACTTTAACTGATCGCTCGGGCTTGGCATCTTGTCCAGGATTCAGTAGCATCCTTCCCGCTTCCTGGGCATTAGATAGAACTCACTTCCCAGACGTCTCTGAGCTGTTCTGGGACCAAGGCTTCTCCAAAGCTGTGGCTATCCAAGTTCTAGTTCCCCTTCTGCGGTGGGATGCAGCCAATGTGAGACCCCTGTGGTGGGGGAACCATAAGATGGGAGAGGGCCTGGGCGCCTAGAGTCACCCAGACCAGGCCATCATCTTGGACATAAACCTCTACTTTGTTTGAGCCAATATCACTTTGAAGATCCATAGCCTGGCCCACTCTGTTGTGCGTGCTTGCGTGTGCATGCACACACACACACTTACACACATGATGTATTTAATCTTGTATGTTTCGTGCATTCAGGGCAAGGGGGAGAAAATGATGTAAAGCTGCATTTTTAACAGTCCCTGCCCTCAAGGAGGATACAATACTGTTGGAGAGATGAGGCTGACACGGGTGACAGGTGTTTAGCCAGGCTCCACTAAGCGTGATTGAAACGAGTAAGTCTACTGACTTAGGGAAGGCATCTCTGATTCTGCTGAATATCAGGTGCTCAGGCTTTAAGGACAGGGAGGATTTGGTTAACAGAGTGGAGGGGGTAGGCCTTCCTGGATGGAAGGACAGTGAAATAAAGGCTTGTCTGCAGACACGTGCATTCCAGGGGTTCTCTGGATCAGCTGAAGCCCCCAGGCTGTTGCGATATGTCCTCCTTCTGGCCTTCATGCAGGACATGCCTCGGGGGTAAGGCTGCTGCTGCTGGAGGCAGAGTGGAAGCTGGGAGCCAGGGTGTCTTGGGCTTCAACCTCACACATCTCTTGGGGTCCTGGGTCCTTCCTATCCCTCCAGGACAGCCTGGTGCTGGGTGCCCAGGGCCACAGTGGCATGAGATCAGTGAGGAGCCGGTTCATTCCAAGAGCTCCTCCAGACCCAGGCTTTCTGGGGGAAATCCTTCTATCCCTGGAGTGGAGGGCTGGCTCCAAATCTGCTCTAAGGTGGACTTGTGTTGGTCCCCTTCTCCCTCCTGGGTCCCTCTAGCTCTAAAATCCCATAGTTTTCTGGAGCTAGGAAGGAGGGCCAAACCCCTTGTTCCAGGAGTTGTGTGGATGGGAGGGAGGTTTACAGCACCCAGCTGACCTCTGACCTCAACTCCCAGGCCACCCTGGGCAGGCCTCTTTCTGACCCCTGGGTCTCAGTTGTATCCCTGCGAGATCCAGCTGCACAGCAGGACCAGGGGGCACTGTGTCATGAGGGGGGAAGGAAGAGCACGTTATGATTCCCTGGCCGGTCCCCAGAGGCCTGTGCCCGGGGGGGTGTCTGTGGTGCTCTTAGAAGATCCTATAGACCCCTCCACTGTGAGGAGATGATGAGGCGGGGGGCGGCTGGTGGTGGGCTCAGGACGGGGCTGTCTGCTGTTATTACCTGGAAGCTGAGCTGTTGTGTCTGCTTCCTGTCCTTTGTCTCAGACAAGCCTCTGCCAGACCGCTGTGGGGGGCCTGTGCCCTGACCCGCGGGCTCTTCAGCATCAGCCCTCAGATGTGAACCCCAGGAACCCATATCCTCTGCTGTGGCTCTGCTTCATCTCTCCTCTGAGGACAGTTTCAGGCACACGGGACCCTGAGCCTGGCTCCCTGCCACCCCCCAAGGACAGAGGTCAAGGCCCTAGATCAGGTGGGCACTGGGGCATCAGGTCATCTGGGCCCTCAGCTGCCTTGGGGCCCACGGCAAAGCTGGGACCCCCTTGGGCACCAGCACCAACCATACCACGTGAAGCAGCAACCGAGTCCACTGCACAGGCCTGGAAGGGGAGGCCTGGCCTGGCAGACCTGGCCGCATGAAGCCGCAGGGCCCCAGGTCCATGTGAGCCAATGGGGTTTCAAGAGAAGCTCAGTGATGACGAGTTGCCTGGAAGGGGAAAGGCTTGCAGGGGACCTGATGATCAACTTTAAATCAGTAGTTCTTGGGGCTTCCCTGGTGGCCCACTGGTGAATCCATCTGCCAAGGTAGGAGACATGGGTTCGATCCCTGGTCCGAGAAGATCCCACATGTCGGGGAGCAACCAGGTCTGTGCACCGCAAGTATTGAACCTGTGCTCCAGAGCCCGGGGACTGCAACTGTTGAGCCCACGTGCTGCAACCACGGAAGCCTGTGTGCCCCAGAGCCTGCACTCCACAGCCGGAGAAGCCACTGTAGTGAGAAGCCCGCGGCCACAACCAGATAATAGCCCCTGCTTGCCGCAGCTAGAGACACGCCCTAGCAGCAACAAAGACCCAGCACAGCCGAAAATAAGTAAACTGTTTTAAAATAATAGATCTAATGGTTCTCAATCTTTGCACATTAGGGTCACTTTTCAAAGTTCAGAAGCCTCGGCTCTACCTGTGAAGTTTGGGTTCGTAGGCTGGGGTGGGGTCCTGGTGCACAGCTGGGGCTGAGGGGCTTGTACCGGGCCTCCCTCCCCCCGATCAAGGTGCTGTGATTCGTGGTCTCTATAGCAGGCGGGGCTCTTCTCTCCACACACGGTGGAGTGCTGTAAGGGGGCTTTCAGAAAGTAAAGTCTGGGTCCACATGGCTAGGGAGAGAGGTCTGTCTGGACTGTAGAACATAGAGAGGGTGGTTGGTCCCAGGGTTCTTGTCTGGTCCCTGGCTGGGTCCTTGCCTGGGCTCTGGGTAGGATGCACAGAGGCCTGGAGTTCCCAGACTCTGCCTCTGTGAAGGCCAGCCTGTCTCCAGTGATGCTCCTGTCCTGTCCTTCGTCAGTACAGCGTGGCGCCAAGCTGGATCCCACAGGCTCCCTGTGATGACTCCAGTGATGAGGCATCAGGGCCCTTCACCCAAATCCTCCAGGACCACCTGCTTCCACTTAACAACAGGGCCTGTGGGCAAGTTGCCGCGGGAGGGCAGTTGGCCTGCTGAGGGTGGGGGCCTCATTCTCGGCTCTGCTAACTCCACATTGGTCCATGGGGGGGTTTTCATCCACGGGGAAGGGTCACCATCTTTCCAGGGTGTGAGGGGGCTGCCTCCGTGGAGCACAGTCACTGGCCTGGCTCAGCCAGCGGGTGCAGCCTTGCCCTTCCCCAGCTACTAGCGAGCGGGTGACTTTCTCAGCACTGGACCCTACTCATATTTACTTGGATGCTTTCTGCTTCATCCCCCCTCATTTTACTGCCAACATTTTATCACTCTCCAACTTCCAGAGTCTTTTTAGTCAATAGAAATGAATTAGAGAGCTAAGATACCGTGCTTATTAAGGAAGAGAGTATGCAGGAAGCTCCTAGCACAGTGCCTGGCACATGAGACGTGGTTAGATAAGGAAACCTCCCCACCATCCCTTCCCAAAGCCTCACACAAGTGAAGCCTGACTGTTCTCAATGAGCTCTGTTCTCTCTGTACCCTAAACCCTTCTTGCTTTCAGTTCCTGATCAGGCAGGAGCTAATGGAGAGAAGGATCCTGCTGTGTTCTGAGTGTCAGGAAACAATCAGCTGCACAGTCAACATTTTCATCACTGCAAGTGGATAATCCAAGTGCAGGTAATTGAGAACTGGGCTGCAGGCACAGCAACGATCGCCTTCAAAGGCTAATTGCCGTTGACTTGAATATTCTAGGCATCTTACACAGAGGCAATACACTTTACACATGGCTGGGACTTCATTTCAAAATTGAGTCCCTGATTTAAATTTATCTTACAACTTATTTCTCTATACAGTAAACCCTATTCCCCACCCCCTCAAATCCACAGCAACAATGCTGTGAAATGGACAGAGCACCAAATTACATTAATAGGCAGCGTGGTCTAATCCTAGAGTCTCCTAGTACAGGTATCACCCAGGGTTACTGAGGCTCTCTGGTCTCAGCCCAGGAGTTGGACCTGGAGTAGTGTTCTCCGGTCCTGGTCCACGGCCTGGCTGGACCAAAATCACCTGGAGGATGTTTTACAAAGTACTGATATTCTGGTCCTGCCTTTAGATTGCCTAATTCAACAGCTCTTGGTAGGGCCTGAGCATCAGTATGTTAAAAAAAAAAAACAGACCCACAGTGATTTTCATGCTTGGGAGCTGTGGGGCCAGGGAAGATCTTCTTATCCTACTTGTCCCATTGGAGGCTTTTACCCCTCCTTACTGAGACCCTTACTTCTCTTGGCTTCCATGACGGCATTTTACTCTGATTCCGACCCCGCTCCCCGTTGCCACACCTTCTCCCTCTCCTTTCCTGATGCCTTTCTTCTGTTCTACATCCAAGTAGGGGTACACCGCAATGTCCGAAACCTCCTCCTCCAGCTAGACTCTCTCCCTTGGTTTCTGTATTTACTTTCATTGCTTTAAATCCCACCCATCTGCCAATGACTTCCCAGGTCTGAATCGGTAGCCCTAATCATCCCAAAGTAAGAAAAGAACTGCCTACTTTTCACCTCTACCTAGATGTCGAACAGTCATTTCAAAGTAACATGTCCATGACAGAACCTAGCAATCGAACCTGTTTCTTCCAGCCTTCCTCATCTCCATAAATCTACTCTATCTCCATCTTAATCTAGTCAGATGCTAATCCAAAAATATACTCATTAGCCTTTTTTCTTTCTGCCCTTATCCAGTCATTGGCAAGTCTTGTTGACTTGATCAACAAATGTATCCCAGATCCACCTACTTCTCTCCAGGTGTATTGCTGCATGCTGCAACAATGAAAGACCCAGCACAGCCAAATAAATTTCAAAATTGAGTCAAATAAATAAATGAATATTAAAAAAATACCCAAAACCCCACTAAGATTATTTTTTCAAATTGTGTAACAAGTTAAAAAAAATTAAAACTGAACATTCTCTATCCAAAAAAAGAATATTGAGTAATTAATTATGTTATTCCGTGTACAAGTTTTGTGGAGCGCAAGAATGTGGCTTTGAATATAGAGTAATTGGGGAAGAGTTTCACTGATTCCTGTAGCCACTGTGCTTTCTGGATGTTTCCAGCATCAAAGCTCTGCTTCTAGGAGACACGGTGAATTCCATGAAAACAGGGACTAGGTCTTACTCATCTTTAGATGCTTCCAGAGCTCAGGGTTGTGCTGAGCTCCACAGATGTTGGTGAAGAGCATGAACGGATAGTCTTCTCCTGGGCTAAGGAAGGAACTGGAGGAGAAGGAGGAAGGAATGTGATGAGGAGGTGGGGGGATGCTCTGGGCACTCGGTTGGGCCTCTGGGTCAGCTCTGTTCTCTACTTTCTGGGTTGATTGCTTCCAAAGCTCCTTTCCCTCCTTCCTTGTACATAGTGAGAACAATGTGAAGTCCCCAGCACCCGTCCCACTTGGGTGCTACCTCCAGGAACTTGAGGTCAACGTTAGCTCTCAGGGACGGTCTGGCCAGGAGGCAGAGTGAGACCAATGAGCGGTTAAGTCTGGACTGTGTGTGCACTCTGTGACCTTGGGCAGGTGCTCATCTCTCTGTGTCTCCATTTCTTTCTTCATAAAAAGGAATGATTCAAAGTCAGAGGTGCTCACGGGATTCCTGTGATGATGAACTGAGAAAATGCACCAAAAGATCTTTGTGGGGTACCCTGAACACAGTAGTTGCTCAATAAATGTTGGCCATTTTAATCATTACTGAGAGTTGCAGCCTTGAACTGGGACCTGAGTCCCAGGATCCTCTGCCTAGAATTTCCTTGTCCCTTCCTACCCTTTGCAGCCACAGGCAAGTCACCTGGAGCCTTCCTCGTCTCTGCTTCTTTTTTTTTTTTTACAACCCAGATAATGATAGCTCCCCTTCCTTCCAGCACTGCTGTGTGGATTAATTAGTGTTAATTAATGGGCTTTGAAAATGAAAAGCACCTAGGTAAGTGCTGATCATGATTATTAATGGAAACCATGAGCCTAGAGAAGGCACCGTACAGGGTCCTAAAATTATACAGATTACAGAACAATGACAGGAGTTGAGAAAGTGGCTATTAAGCTCTGAGGCTGGGGCCCCAGGTCTGCCAGCCTGCCAAGGTCTTCAAACCAGAACAAAAAACTCGCAGTCATTCGCACGCAAAATCGCATGGTGAGCCAAGGAGGTGGAGTACCTTTAGCAAATGTTACAGACTGGAAGCGACCATCGAAGGTGGCTGAATCAAGGCTGTCTCCTCGGAGAACTTGGCCCTTCAGCCCCTTTGAAGAACGTGCGGTGCCTGTGGGCTTTGAGGCAGGAAGGGACTCCTCACCAGAGTGATCATTAGAAGAGTCACCATATATTGCCTATTACCCATGAAAGTGTAGTTTTCTAGTAAACAACATGCATCTAGGATTTTACATGAACGCATCCTCTCTTTTTTTTTTTGGAGGAGTCAGGTTTATCGGGGTATAATCTACATTCGGTATAACTCACCCTTTCAGGGTGCAGTTCTAAAAATCTGGACTAACACCGATAGTCTTATAAACACCACCATAATCAAGATACAGAAGAATTTCGTCACCTGCCAAACTCCTTCAATCCCCTTGTTGTCATCCCCACCACCAGCTCCCGGGAGCCACTGATCTGTTTTCTGTCCTTGTAGTCTTGCCCTTTCTGGAATGTCATATAAATGGAATTATACAGCAGGTAGCCTTTCGAGACTGACTTCTTTCACCAAGTACAATGCATCTGAGCATAATGCATTGAGATTAATGCATGTAAAATTCACACACTGAGAATTTTACATGCACTCGTTATCTCTTTTCATCCTCAAGACAATTCTGAATTACGTGCTATTCTTATTCCCATTTTATAGACGCAGAGATTGAGGCTTAGGAATGTTAGTTAACTTGATGAAGGTCACTCAGCTCATAAATTAACTGGAACCAGGATTTCAACTCAGATTTTTGATCTCAAAGCCCATGGATTTAATCATTTTGACACTCCCTCAGCAGAGCAAGGTATGGTCTTTCTAGAAACCAACACAGCAGACTTGGTTCATTGTTTGAATTGATCCTGCTCTCTTTTTCCAGAGGCCCTTCTTGTTCTCTGAGTTCATTCCTATTGCCTCAAAATTCACTTCTTGTATATGAATTAGAGACCCATACCGACCCTAGGTTACAACTTCCTGTAAGTCACACCATAGTTCTCAAGGAGGTCTCTGGATCAAGTAAGAGCAAGCTCATTTTGAGAAGACAGGGTGAGTGCAGGGGACAAGAAAGGCATCAGGGGCTTGCAGAAGAGAAAGGTTAAGTTCCCCTTCTTGGGAGAATCACAGCCTGCTTTCTTTTGGACTCAGTGTCTAAATTCATCTCAGCTGCTGCTTTGTTGATTTGGGGCTCTGCATCCATTTACAAGTCCAATGGGATCTGGGGGTGCAATGTGGTTTGAAACCACAAAACCCTTCTCCATTTCTTTGGAGAAGTGCTGACGGGGGCTGTGGAAGGCAGCGTTGATACGAATTCAGCAATTAGTACACCAACAAAGGCATTTTCCTTGCACTGGGTCCCTGATGACCTCGCTGGTGGAGAGAGGGATGAGCCGGTTTCCACAGCCCACGTGACCCTTTTCTCTACCCACCCCTCCCACTATATCAACAATTATTAAGACGTGCATGAAAGTGCATTGACCTAGTTGGAGGTTTCATAAATATAAATAAATTAAATGGTTTTGCCTAAGGATGCCTGGGCAAGCATGTGGGGAGGAAGGGGGAGGGTTGCTCATGGTTGGATGGAGAATGAGGGGCCCGC
Organism: Cervus canadensis; assembly: GCF_019320065.1. NCBI lineage: Eukaryota > Metazoa > Chordata > Mammalia > Artiodactyla > Cervidae > Cervus > Cervus canadensis. The sequence continues at coordinate 25,285,992 of NC_057396.1, forward strand.
AAGCCTACTGAGTGAAAACCAGAGAGGACCAGACTCTAACGGAGAGGAAGGAAGCCACAGGGCCCAGCCTCAGTGCCAGGACCCTCCGTTTCTGGGGCTGGCTGATCCCTGGCTAGTGGATCATGTCTGTGCCTGGAAGTGGATTCCCATGGGCCCCAGTGCCGCTGGGTGGGGCCTGCACAGTGGGGTGGGCCCCTAAAAGCCCTGACTAGCAACTTCTGGCCACCAGGAGTCTGGTTAGCTTATCCCAGTGTGCTGGAAAAAAAAAAAAGAGGTTCTATTTGTGCTTTGAAGTAAATAAGTTTGAATGTGCTGAAGCTTAGGGTGTGAGCGTGACTTTTCAGTACTGATTTTCAAGAGGGAAAGGGGACCAGAAGATGTTCCCAGCCCTTCACTCTTTCCAGAATCCATTCACATCATGATCTCATTTTGTTCTTACAACAACTTTGCACAGGAGGCAGGGATATTATTAGACAGTCATTCCCATTTTACAGATGAGAACACTGAGGCCCAGTAAGATGAAGCGAGTGATTCATGGTCACCCAGTGACTAGGTGAAACCATGGCCTAGTCACTAGGTTTTCTGACTTGTGAAACCATGGCCTTTTCCTTCCCCACATTGCTCTGGGGGGTCTGGACAGTCTGGGATCCTTGCCCCTCATTTCTTCTTTCCTATCAGTGCCTCTTCCATCACCAGACTGTTCACATCTCAGTCTCCTTGCCTCTGTGTCCCTTTCCAGTTCCTTCTGCTTACCCTTCTGTCACGCATATCTTCTCAACACTGCTCCCACCTTAGCACCCCTCTACTCAAGAGTCCACTGCTCCCCTTTCTCTAAGGGATGCTCTCCAAAGTCTAAGCATGCTTGTTCAGCCTCCACGGCCTGATCCATCTCACCCCTATGTAAACCCCCTACCCACCTCAATCCGAATACCTGCCACCCTTCAAGGCTCAGCTGCAGCCCCAGCTCTTTGGGTGACTTTCCTGATGGTCCCAGCCCACACCACTCTCTCCCTTATCCCTGTCACAGCGCCATTACCCTCAGCCTTGCATTGTTAGCCACCCTGCTCTAAGTCCCTGTCTGCCTCTCCCCTCCCTGATTAGCCCATGAGTCCTTCGGGGAGCATCTGACAGCGCAGCTCCAGACTTCCCTTAACCCCACTTCCTTGGGACAGGTCATGCCCTCTCCACATCTTCCTCCAATACACGGGAGGGGCCTGAACCCAGAGATCTTACAGCTCCTTTCCAACCCCATATTCCCTATAATTGGTGAGGGATGCTGGACCCCTTCAGACAGTGGACAAAAAGGACTGATGGTCTAGCATGGCTTTTCTCCAAGAATTTGCATTTTAACAGGTGTGATGCTTTCAGGAAAGGAAAGAAGTTCTGTTGTTTTGGGGTGGGGGTGGGGGCTTCCTGGTGCCCGGTGGGAGATCATCTCCTCATGACCAAGGGCTAAGCCTGCTTTGTGGAGATTATTCTACTCCCCACTGCCTCTTCCTCTACCTCCCCACGCAACATTAAGGGACCCTCAGGGAACTAAGAAAATAGAAACACATTTAAATTCTTTTCCGTTTCTGTCCTCTTGCATTCAGATGACTGACTCATGCTGGCCTCATCTCCCTCGTCTCTAACTTTGGGCTCTAACCCTGAGGCGCAGGGATCCTGGCTTTGTTCTAGCTCCATTTCTACATGGAGACTCAGATGCCAGGATATCAGTCTAATTCACCACCTGCCCTACACCCCCACTCCCACCCCACCAGGTGAAGAGTCTCACCAGCTCTTGGAGGGTGTGGAACAGGGGGAGGGGAGGCAAACTCAACACCGAGATGGGGTATTTGGTGGCTCAGATGGTAAAGAATCTGCCTGCAAAGCAGAAGACTCAGGTCTGATCCCTGGGTCAGAAAGATCCCCTGGAGAAGGGAATAGTTATCCACTCCAGTATTCTTGTGAATACTATTGCCCTATACTTGCCCTATTCTAGAGGAGCCTGCTGGGCTACAGTCCACAGGGTCACAAAGAGTTGGACAGGACTGAGCAACTAACAATTTCACTTTCTTTTTCACAAACCAATTTCAAAGCTGAGCTGGAAAGCAAGGTATCTGTCTGCCATTCCTTGACCTGTATCAAGGAATTACCTGGGACCAGGTTTACCCAGATCCAGAGAGTGCCTCTTGGACACCTAGTGGATCAATAAGACTTGCTTAGGGTGAAACTAGATCACTTCTGTCTCCACATTTCAGGGTCCTCAGAGCAACATTCTCAGGGTCTGGGTGGCTCCTGGCATGTCTACTATTTGTCCTGTGTTCTAAGTCAGGAAAAATCAGTATGCATGTTGTCCCCAGTGAACAAAGAGGGTATGGCACATTCGCGTGTAACGCAGAGGAAAAGAGCATGGGCTCAGGTCAATGTGCTCGGTTTCCTCCTCTGTAGAAGGTTTGACAGCAGGACTGACCTCACCGAGTTGATGGGAGGATGAAGCACAGGGCTGGTCCGAAGAAAACGTTAGTTCTTGTTATTATAACATGACTTAGAGCCAGAGCAAAGATTATAAATTAGTAATGGATGGCCTGACTATTTGCTACTGTTTCATTTTGATGATACCATCCAGATAATTTCTGCCAATATTCTACCCTGGGATTATTCTGGGCTTCCTCTCTTCACAGTCATTCAATGTTTCCATGTGACTCATCTCATTCTGATGCTCAGCAAAAGAGAATTAGGTATTCATATTTTTGACCCCCTAAAGGGCATTTCAAATCAAGTGGAGATGATTTGGGGGGGGGTCATCTGTTGCCTCAAATGAGTGGTTTCATAGTTTCTACAAACGCATCTGTACGAGTGTATAAACAGAGTGGCACTGGTATCTTGGGGGTGTCACTGGGACTACAGCTGACTTCTAATAGCACCCCCTGTTGGTCTTCACCGAGCTGTGCCACAGGAGGCAGCAGCAGGACAAGACTGGTGGCAAAACTGGTGCATTCTGTCGAGGCGCTCAGGGAGTGTGAGTCACGGGCAAGGGACCCCCACTCACTCCTGGAGGCTGAGCTGAAATGTCACTTCCTCTGTGAAACCTTCTTGGCCAATTTCCTGTCAGAATGAATCACACCTTGCCATGTTCTCATAGCATTTGCGTTTATACCATGGGTCTGTCCCCTCGAGCACCCTGAGGGCAGGATGCTCTCTGATTTATCCGGGTGTTCTGAGTATCCAGCACGATGCCTGGAGCAGGGGAACCTCTCAGTAAATGTTTGCTGATGAAGGCATGAATGCCTTTGGTGTGACTGGCCACTTTTAGAAGCTTAGAATCCAGGAGGAGAGACTCGAGAGCCAGTTGGACCAACCTCCTCCTTTTACAGAAATTAGGGAGCCTGGAGAAGGAAATGGCAACCTACTCCAGTATTCTTGCCTGGAGAATCCCATGAACGGAGGAGCCTGGTGGGCTACAGTCCACGGGGTCGCAAAGAGTCAGACATGACTGAGCGACTTCACTTTCACTTCTCTTTCAGGGAGGGGAAGGGACATCCCCAAGGTCACACAGTTGGTGGCAGAGCTAGGATGAGAATGCAGGGCTCTTGACTCTGGACCTGGAGCTCTGATCTCTGCACCTTGCAGCTGCCTGTTCCCACCTTACCCGTTCTTCCATCTGTGGACATTGGAGCATGATCTGGGCTCCATGGGAGGATGGATGGGGAAACTGGGGACCCCACCCCCAAGGTACAGGACACAGGCATTCCTTCATATCTCTCATTGTGACCCCACAAGGTAGCCATCTGAGTGAGGACCCCCTACCCCCTTGCAACATCCCAGTGGGAAGACCAACATTTGTCCTTAACTTCCCAGCCCCTAGGTTTAGGGCAGCCTGAGCTTTAACCCCCACCAAAGTAGGGTACCACTTCTAATAAAGCTCACCCTGGGCTAAGGATGCATCTCACCCCTTCCCCTTCCCCCAAGTCAGTCCTGGCAAAGACACCCTCTTTTTCCACTGTTCTCTTCCCAGACACCCTATTGCCCATGCTCCAAATACACATCCCACTGGTCCTTTGGGCAGGCTGAAGCTTGCCATGAGACACAAAATCTAAGTCTTGAACCTTTTCGGGAGATCAGAGAGTCCATAGCAGCACTGGATTGAACCCTGTTCTCTCCAGTTCCCATTTCCCTTCCTGGAGCAACAGCTGGGGTCTCAATGGTGCTGGGGAAGGGGCTGACGGCCCAGAGTAGGCAGAACTCTCCCCAGGGTTCTTTCCTGACAGGCCTTCCTGCTTCTCTCCTCCTCCAGGGGTATCCTGGCAACTGCAGAGGGACTTACCCTTGATGCCTGTCCCTTCCAGCCCCCCAGTCTTTGACCTCACTTCTCTTTGGCTAGAGGGGAAATGCTGGAGGGAAGGGGCCCAACATGCTCAATCAAGACAATTGGGGGAAGGTCTCCTGCAAGGCTTTTTGGATCTAGGGAGCCAGCCAGAACTTTCCAGAGAGGCAGGCTTCCCTCTCTTCAGCCAGTCACATTGGCCCATGCTTCTGTGACAGGTTTCTAAGGGCAGGGAGGCAGCTTCAGAATGCAGCCTTTCCATGAGCTGGGCAATACAGCGCTTACTTATCCACTAAAGGACATTGACTGAGGTTGATTCCTGGAGGGGAAACCATTTTCTGGACCTAGGATGACATCTCCCAGGGTTTCAGTGATCTGGCATCTGACACCTTGGCTTTGGGGGGTAAAGACCGCCCAGTGCCAAGGCCAAGCTTGCCTTTCTGGAGCACAGTGATTATCAAAAGGTGTGAGGCCCCTTGGGGTACTAGCCAACAGCCTCCTACAGTCCTATCTGATCTCATCCTCCAGGACAGACACACAGTCAGGGTAGCCCTTTCCTAGACACGTTCTTTGGGCAGGTGGCCACATGCTGTGGCATCCACTCAACTTTTTCCAGGAGTCATTCCTATTGCTGCCACCCCTGGGGATGCCTTCTGAGGCCAAGACTTGTCACCACTGCCTTCACTTGTCTGGGTAACCGAGATAGCGGACGTACCAGGCAATGAATCAGTGCTACGAGCATCTCATTTAATTCTCTCTCTCAAAAAAAAAAAAAAAAAAAATCCTGTGATACAGATACTATTATTATCTCTATTTAATAGTTGCAGAAATTGAGAGTGAAGGAGGTGAGTAACTTGCTCAAAGTCAGCCAGTTAGGAGATGCTGAAGCCAGGGTTCCCGCGAGGCAGGCTCTTGACACTCAGATCCATACCCCTTCCAGCCTCCCCATCATGCTGCCCTCCTCCACTCTCCCTTCCCCTGCCGCCACCTTGCTTCTCTGTGACCCTGCAATTTGCCTCCCAGCACCTGCTCTGCTCCCCAGCCCCACTGCCGGTCTGAGGGATGTAAAAAGTGCCGTCAGCCTGGTCCCGGCTCTGAGTGTTGATGACATCTCCCTGTCATCCCCCCCACCCCCGCCTCCTCCAGGGAGCCTGGGACCCCAGATGGAGGAGCTGCCTGTCAGAGCTGAGTCAGACCAACGTTCTCCATGTCTCTCTGCAGCCTGGAGCCCTGGCTGTCCTGCAGAGCCGTCACCGAGATGATGAGCGAACGGGGCAGGGGACAGAATCGGAGCAGTTTACTCTTCTGGGAGCAGAGATTGAAAGGGAAGGAATTGCAAATTTAAAAAAAGCCTCCCTTGGTTTTCAGGATTAGAGCCCTTCCTGCTCTTCACACTGCCTCTGTGTCCCTTATTCCTACCCTGACCGAGAGTCAGACGCAGAGCAAGCCTGCACCAATGGGGGCCTTTCGAGGGCTCCCTCCTTTGGTGGGGTAGGGGTCAGCGGGAGGGCTGTGCGGAGCCTCACTGGGCGTGAAGGTCCCTGCCCTTCTTTATCCAGGATTCAGATCTTGAAGTCTGACCTCTGGGACTTGGTGACATTATTGTTCTAAACCTCGGGGTAACCTTCCACCACCGGGGGTGACATAGTACATTGTATTTACTTCACAAACACTGACATTGCACTTCAACGTGGCAGGTGCCATTCTAAGCACACTGGTGACATGAATTCATTTAATCCCACGACAACCCTCTGGGCCAGGTTCCCACTGTCACCCTCGTTTCGAGAGTGAGGAAGCTGAGGCACTAAGGTGACACAGCCAGAAGCTGGCAGGCCTAGGAGTGGCCGGGGTCTTCTGACACTGGGGTCTGGACACCCCTGAGGCTGCTGTCTTTGTCAGCGGCTCCTCCTGGGAGGGCGTTGTGTGCTGGTATTGCAGCCCTCCCTTTTCTGGGACAAAGGGGTGCATTCACTGAGGTCCAAGTGCCCCCTGGCCACGGGAAGGCCCATTCTCGTCACTTCTGGTTTCCTTTCTGACCTTAGGTAGCCTGTGCAAACTTCAGGGGCATTAATCCAGGCTAACACGGGCTGCAGCTCCCACACAAAGCCGTGATGACAAAGCCCTCCTCCTCGAGGCCCCTGAGCAGGCACATCGAGGGGCAAGAAGCATTTTGTAGGTTATTATGCAAACACACATGCACCCTGGATGCCGGCGAGGCAGAGCCAGAGCCTTCACACCCCACAGCCTCAGCTCGGCTGCTGGAGAAAGCTCTGAAGTACATTGTCATCAAGGGACTGTCGAGCATGAAACATCTGAGACGCTTGTATCCAAACAGAAGAATCCAGTGGGTGGGGCGGGGCGGGGGAGGCTGCGACCCAAACGCTGACATGCACAGGATGGGAAGCGGGTGTGTGAGGTTGGCTTGGGGCTCCTGTCCCCATCCTCACAGCCCCCGACCCCCTTGGATCCTTCTCCCCCTCTTCTTCTTCCTCCCATCTCCCTCTTGCTCTGACAATCGGGGAACATCATGCAGGATCAGGGGACCCTGCTGCCATCTGTAGAGAGGAAAATGAGCCTCATCGACCCAAATAAATAAAACAAGCACACACAGGGGGAGAGTGGCTGCTGCAAAGAACAGGGCACAGTTTTCGGAGATTCGTGCAGGGAGGGCTGGGGTTGTGGACTCAGAGGGCTGACACTTGGGCTGACTCCAAGCCTTGGATGTGACTTGGAAAGGGGGCGGCAGCTTCCTCTTCCACCACGATCAAATGCAAGCATGAGGGGGTTGTAAATAGAGAGAAGCAGATGACAGACATCATCGCGTATTAAAATGCAAGTAACCGGCCCTGTCTCCTGCCCACGTCCCCATCCGCCCTGGAGAGGACTGCTAGACCAAGTTGGATCAGATGCATGGACAGACCTTCCTCCTGTCACCCAGCTATTCATTTATTCAAAACAAACATGCACGCAAACTCTTTTTATTCTAGGTGAACAAAGCAAACATATTCTGCAGGCAGAACACCCCCCTCCAACCTCCCCCAACTCAATGTGTTTTCATTAATATAAATTGTTTGCAGTAGGCAAATTAATTCTAGAAATGGTTTTTAGACACGGCAAATCGTTCTTGTAAAGCAGAAGATGCGGGAGAGCCCTCTGCATTTCCGTATGCACCAGGGATCTTGGGTAAATATAATAATGTTGCTAATGGTAATCGATGCTTATTACAATGGCCAGGCTTAATGACCTGAAGCACTTAGAGCTGCTGGGAGTAGATGGATCCAAGTTTTGTGTTGCATAGACCCCTGGGAGTGGGCTAAGTGACAGGAGGTACAGAAGACTTAAATCAGGGGAGTTCCTAGCATATTTTTAAAACTTGCCTTTGTCTTAATTGTCCTTTTTGAGGTTGACATCAACAAGTCACACAGGCATAGGCCCATTGTACAAGTGAAAGAATGAGGCTACAAGAGGAGAAGTGATTTGCTTGTTGGCTAATAATTAAGCAGGGGTCTTAGGTAAAGCCTGGACTAACATGACCTTGGTTTAAACCTCCTCTCCTTCCATTGTACCAGGGCTCTTCAGGGCTGGGTCACACTAGGAGTTTTTTTTGCCTTATCTAAATACCTCTATACGATTATTTAACAATTTTTTTCAAAATCAACCTTAAAATTGCCAAATATTTTTGCCTGGCTTCATTCACTGTAATGGTATCTATGAAACCATGGGCTTGATGTACAATTCTGATATTTCAAAATGAAGATTAGAATAAATACATTAGTTCTTTTGTTGTTGTTGTTAATGCTTATCTATCCCATAGAATTGCCCGTGTGCACCACATTTGGGGAAGCATTGACTTATACCCCAAAGCAGTAGCCTGGCATGTCTCAGCTGTCATTAACTGAGTTCCCTGCCCTAACATCTGCCAAGAAAGATCATTCCTCCCACAGAAGTCTTCCCAGGGGTCAGAAGCAGGTCCTTTTCACACCTATCACCCTGCCATAGCCTAGAGGAAGGGCATGAGGCTGAAGGCAGAATATTACCTGAGTTCCTGGTGGGTCTGGGGATCAGAGAGTTAAGAGCCGCTGTAGAAAGATCTCACTCTAATAGGAGAGTGCAGTTGGCGGGGTGGGGGCCCAAGGTTGGGGAAGTCACCGAGCAATGGTTAGGAGACTCGAGGCCATAAACCCCAAAGACCCTCAAATTCAGACTGACTACTGCATGAAGACAATGAAGTATTGTTGATTTTATAAGCAGTGATAATGACCACATGGTTCTATGCGTGTTTGCTCAGTCACTTCAGTTGTGTTCGACTCTCTGTGACCCTATGGTCCATAGCCCACCAGGCTCCTCTGTCCATGGGATTCTCCAGGCAAGAATGCTGGAATCGGTTGCCATGCCCTCCTCCATGGGATCTTCCTGACCCAGGGATTGAACCTGCGTCTCCTGCATTGCGGGTGGATACTTTGCCTGGGAAGCCCATGGTTCTATGGGAAATGGCCATATTTGAAAGATTCACAGTGAGTTATATAGAAGCAAAATCATAGGAGGCCTGGGGGTAACTTTCAAACACTTGAGCATGAAGCTGGGGAGAGGCAAGAAGCCAAAGTGGACACATCTTAATAGTTGTTGAATCTGAGTGATGGGGTGATGGGCATCTGCAATTCATTTTTTTACACCCTTTGAAATGCTTTATAATAATTATTTTTTGAGTGGGGTAAAAAAACGACCCTAGCTCAGCTAGTGTAGGAAACAGGGTATTAAGACATAGAAAGAGGCATCAGGGATGAGGAGTGACGCGGCGTCTTTGGGGAGAGGAGGTGGTCCCAGCACCCCCAGGACCCAGGGGGCATCCTGGCTCCCACAGAGTTTGCCCTCCACTCCTCAGTCTGGCTGGGTGTCTCACCTAGCCACTGCACGCCGTCATGAGCGCCTGCCTCTGTAATGAGGAGTGATGTATAATTGATGAAAGCACAATGTGATACAGTCACAGAAACCTCGTCTGCTAGGAGACATCTGTTCAGCACGTAGAATCCACTCAGCTACTGTCACAATGCATTTACTGTATCGTATCCGAGCTGCAGGAATATGCGAGCGCCATGCAAGCCGCGATCGGTAATATTATATGTCTGGGGACGTGCAGAGGTGGGAGCCCACGCTTCTGTTTTTGATATTTATGTGTCTGGGCTGCGTTCCCTCTGCCTCCCCTGCTCTGCCTGCATTGCTTCAGCGTCCTGCTCGTAAATTACCTCTGCTTTCTGACGGGCTTTCAGTGGACTCTGGTGCTGGAGTCTAACTTCTCTCCTTCAGGTTCTTGTGTCACTGAAGCCTCGGGGAGTCCTGCTCACTGCACATTCTGGAAAGAGGGAGGAGCACTTGCCAGGGAGGCGGCTCTGGGAATTTCTTCTTTCCCTAGGACTCTGCCTCCTGGTGTAGCCAGGCCTGTTCCTGGGGTCCACCTCCATGCCGAACGCTCCTAATCAGAGACTACGGGCTGTTAGGTCTTAGATCTAGGTTCCAAGTGGGTTTCTCTAGGTCCGGACAAAGGGGAAACAGGGCTGGGTCAAGGGGGCATCCCACAAGGACCTGGCAGGAGAGGCCACAGCTTGGGGGTTGGGCCACAGGCCTCGGCTCAGATACCGTGGGCCAGGTTGGGCCCAGGCTCCTGATCTGAGCTGGTCATTTCCACCAGGGGGGCAGGCAGAGGACCCCTGGGCCAGGGTGGGAACTGTGCCGATTGTGAGGGCTGGGGCCTCAGACACCAGTCATTGGGGGCCCAGCATCCCAGACCAGGTTCTCCACAGCTCTGGGCTGCTGGTTTTGCTAACTCACACTCTCTCCCAAGCCCTAGCCTATCATCCCTCTGCTCCCTAACTCACAGTGCACCTTCTCCTGAACGCTGCGTCAGCTGAGAATGCCAGCCAGCCTGGATGGAGTCATGGCTCCATGGCTCCTGGAGTGAAGCTGTCCAGCAGGCACACCCAGAGCTCACACTATCATCATTTAGTGTCTTCAGCACTCTGAGTGTGTGTGTGTGTGTGTGTGTGTGTGTGTGTGTGTGTGTGCTGGCATGCATGTCCATGGTCTTTCATTTTCCTGAAAGCCCCCAGAGAACTGAGTCTGTGTCTTTTCCTTCCCTATATCTTCCCTGAGTCTGTCACACATCCACAAAGACCCCTCCTTCCTGACATCTAACTGTGAAGGTCTCTCACTATCGGAGATTGGATAAGGAAGCCTGGGCTCCCTAATGGACTGCAGTCACTGGATTAATAGCTAATAGTTAGGCAGCACCCACTGTGTGTTGAGCAGTGTTCTAAGTGCTTTACAGTATTCGATGATACAGTCCCTTCAATAACCCTGTGAGGTAGGTATTATTATTAGCCCACTTTTCAGATGGGGAAACTGAGGTATAAAGAGGTTGATTTCATGCCTAAGGGTCACAGAGCTAGCACATGGAGAAGCAGGATTTGAACCCAGGCAGCCTGGTCCCAGAGCCCAAGCTCCGGCTGCTGCAGCAACCTGATAGGGCTCAGAAGGAAGCGCTCAGTCATCCGGCAGCTCTGGGCGTGAACTCTGACATCGTCAGCTCGTGTGGTCACTTCCTCCAGGCTCAGCGTTCTCTCCTACAAAAGGCCGAGAGCACCCACCTCAGGGGATGCGTGAAGATGACATGAACTTAGGTGTCCTAAGTGTCCAGCACAGGACCTGGCACTCCTGCGTCACTCCTGAGGGGAGAAGGGACAGTGGCGGGAGGGGCCCAGCTTCCCAATCCATTGATAGAGGGTCAAAGGTCATGTGTTTGTCTGTCCCACCCTTGGCAGTATCTGGCCAAATTGTTCTACACAGAGGAGATGCTCAGGGGTCGGCAAACTCCGGCCTCGGAACCAAGTAAAACAGCCGTCCCGTGCCCTCCAGCACAGCTGTCTGCTCCACCCCCACACCTGTCTCTTGCACACCTTCCCTAAAAAGGCAGGTTCCCTGGGCAGCCACGAAGCTGCCTCTCCACGTGCCTCACTGGAGCTGCAGGTCTCGCTCAGGTGGCACCCCAGGGCTGCCGTGCGGGCCCCTTAATTAGAACATGACAAACAAGATGGGAGAGTGGAAGAGGCTCCCAGGCTCCCTGCAGTGGGAGCGTCAGGCTGACTATCACCCTGGTCGGTTCATGGGCTTCTTACCACCCCTAGTCCCAGAGGTCTCGTGCCAGGCCAGTGCTAGAACCTCGTTTATTAGGTAAAGGCCCAGGGTTGGGTCTGAGGTCCTCACAGAAGCAAAGTGGGGCACCTCCTCTCTTTGCTCATCACAGAGACGTGGGCTCCCATACTCCTCACAGCACTGTATTGTATCAGCTGTATTTCTAAGTGACCTTTAAATAGGCAGCCCAGCCTCCCCTGGCATGGTTGTCCAGGGAGGTGAGACTCCAGCCTTTCTCATCCTTGCCACAGGAGAAAAAAGGAACAAGGGCTCTAAAGGTAAACCTCAAGGATCTGCAGGAGAGGTGCACAGATGCTGGGCCCCCTTTCAAATCCACTTCAGCGCTAAATTTCCTATTCCTAATATGGTGTGATATTGGCATTTGGGGCAGGCACCTTCCATTGTGAATCTACCCCATCTTCATGCACTAAACGTGAGGAGCACCTTCAGTCATTTGGGACAATAAGATGTGCTGCCTGTTCCACCCCCATCCTGTTCAAACACCCACGTGGGTTGGGGGTGTGGGGGTGAGTGATGCTACTCTTGGTGGAGAAGCCCATCCGACTCGCAGTGCTCTTAGCAGGGCAGGCATAACTGCTTGGGTCTCCTGTCCTAAGGCTCCAGGAATAGTCACATTTTGCCTCTAAGCATCAGCTTCTTCCACTAAACAGGGGGCTGTGCTGTGGCTTTGACATCTGTCTAACCCTCACCCTAACTCTAGGTGTCCCCAGCGGGTCAGATGACCACCACCTAAGATCCTGAAGCCCCAGCTCCTTCTCTGACTCCAGCTTTTTGGTCCTGTCTCTGTCTGGCTTCCCCAGGCCCCTCCCTGGATTATGGTATCCTCCTTCGACTCCCAAGACTTATCCTTAGACTCCCAAGACTCCTAAGTCTTATCCTTTGTCCTATGCGGTGGGAGCCTAAAGAAGGAAGTGGGCCAGGGAAGGGTAGAGGGCGTGCCCCTTTCCCCTCTGGATAGACCTTCTCTATTATTCAGTTTTCCTGTCATCCCTTGCCTTCTGACAGTTTCTTTGGTGGGATTTTGACTCTGCATTGTTATCTGTGTCAAGGTGGGACTCCTCTGTAGTTCACCCATAGCCTTTCTCTTCAATTGCTCTGTTTTGCATTTCTATGGTAAGTTTCTCCCTTCCTTATATAATGACTACTCTGTCTTTCTCTTTCACTCACACAGACATGCACACGCATACATATAACACACACACACAATGCACGCGCACATCCTTTGATATTTCCTTAAGATACTTCTCTGAAGACATGAGGGCAAGGGAAGGCTGTAGGGGGGCTTTAATGAGAGAGGTTTTCTTCCAAGTGGGGCTGAGGGAGGATTGGGTAGCAACTCATTAGCATAGGAATCAAGGAAGTCAGTGGAGCTGCTGTCTCTAAAGTGCTTTTAAAAATATCTACTCCCCCCCATTAAGATATACAAATTCAGTGTAAGAAATCTGGAAGATTTAGAAAAGCAGAAATAAGAAAATAAAAATCATTTGTAGTTCCACCAACATGAGATAGAAAGTTGATTTTTTGGGTGCATTTGGTACATTTCCTTCCAGTATTTTTTTTTTTTTTTTTTGCACAGGGGAAGGAGATGGGTCAAGATCAGGCTGCATATACAATTTTATATGTTGCTTTTTCCTTTTAGAGTAAGAGCTTTTATTCTGTATCACTAAATCATCTTCAAAACCTCCATTTTAAGGACTACATAATATTCCTTTCTATGGGTAGGCTGTGATAAACCTTCCAGGTATCCCAGAACCCTAAGATGTTAGGACTGACCCTACCTAACATTTCCACAATAACCTCATGAGACAAAGGATGAACTCCTCTCCCAGTGATGTATTCTCCCCCCTCACTTTGCAGTCATAAAGAGTTTGGCAGTGTCCATCTCTACCCTTGTGTAGGCCACCCTGAGATGGATTTTTGTCAGCCCCACGTGTGGTAACAAAAACAATCTTTCAAGCATGACAAATGATGTAAGACCAACTTTTCTCAGCAACAAAAAATTTCCCGAAGTGAAGGGATAAAAGGAGGCAGATATGGAAATATGCAAATAAAAGTGCCTAAGGAACAAAATGTCACATCTTAAGCGCTAAGACAAATCACGTGGGAACAAGAAACAACAATAAATTCCTTTTGGTTCTGTATTGTCTGTGATAAATGACCACACTCAGCATCAATAAGTGCAGACATACCTGGAAAAGAGATGTATATACAAGCCCATAGCTCCTGCTGAAAACAGTAGATTGAATTCAATTTTGGGCTTGAAGGTAAATTTCACAGCCCTAAGCAAAATTACTCTAGTGACCTGCTACCACCACACATGTACTAAAAGTAAGACCACCTCAGCTAAAATGGGGGGACATTATAAAAGATCTCAAGGTACTAGATGGTGAAGAGTGCCACTCTTAAGTCCAGATTTTTAAAAACTATTGGTTGACCCAAAAGTTTGGGTTTTTCATACCATCTTATGGACAAACCTGAACAAATTTTTTGATCAACTCAGTATAAGCTCTATGCCAAAGAGGATTGCTACCAGGAGACACAACCTTCCTGGAAGCTCAGAGTATCTTCTGATCAGTCAGATTTGCAATTCTCAGAAAAAAAAAAAACAACAACTCAGGATGTGCCAAAGGCCTGGGAAATAGCAGATTGTGAGGAGATACAGTGGTATTGGAGAGCACACTGCTATGTGTAATAATGTATTTTTATGCTTGAGTGAAATTCAACAAGAGAAAATGCTGGAAACATGCAAGATGAATAACAGTATGTGTCTCAGCTACTGCCCATGGAACATGCTTAATATGCTCACAGAAAGCAATGGAACAGTGCATTCTAGAAAAGTAAGGTGAGGCATGGGAGATGGGAGACAAGGACACAGGGACAAAGATGTGAAAGGGAAACACATAGGTACACTCTTCAAAAAGCTAATCCCTATGAACCAACATCAGCCGAGGTGAATGCATGTGCATTTAACACATAAAAAGGAAACTCCAAGAGGAGCTCCTTGTTTTGAATGCAGAGGCAAACCTGGACATCCAGTCTGTTACTATAAAAGGTTCATAGGAAAAAAGAGGAGGAAACCCAGGAGCTAGCTTTCACTTTGGAATCAACTAGTTTGGCATTTGCAAGGTTTCCACGTCCGTGAATTTGTCACTGGTGTGGGCTTTCTTTTCCCTTGGCATAGAACGGTTATGTGATGAGCGGTCACATAAAGCACAATATAAATTTTTATTATTATTGGATGGCGCTGTGGCTGCAACTGCACTGTTCTGCATGGAGGTTTTCAGACATATTATAATTACATTCTGTAGGTTTGCAAATAATGACATAACCCAGTCACCTTACTGTGGGTATGATTTATTACAAATAACAAAATGTTATTATATGGAAATTAGTTTCCACACAAGAGCTGACTGGAGGGGAGCGCTCTGGAGCCACTTTAATCACCAAGCCGAGAACCCGTGACATTTCAGAACCTGGGACAGCGCCAGAAGGGCATGGTCGCCTTACTTGCCAGAAAGACCTCTGCAAGAAGGAAACTGAAGGGAGGTGTACGGCAACAGTGCCCTGTGCAGTTAAGACCCAAGCTGAGTTCAAGGCCAGGGCTTTTGTCAGCTTGGGAGAAGGAACTGCCATGGATGACTTCTGATTTTTCATTAGGGTGCTGCCTTCTCCTGACCTCCTCTTTCAGCAGCTTAAAGGTGCCTTCTCTAATTTGAAAAGAAAACTGCCAACTCCAGAATCATCATCCATAAACTCTCCTCCCCTTTTTTTGCACCTTTGGGAATATCATCATTATTTAAAATAAGAAGAAAAAAAATTCAACCAAAGATACATTAAGTCTATTGAGTGTATGAGCACACTGAGCCCTATCCATAAACTTAGGTTGGGTGCTGCAGGAGGAATACAATTAATATATAGTTGATAAATTTCTCGGTCACTTAGGTGTTAAAAAAATATTCTCTTAACAGGGTGGATGGTTGCTGCTTATGACAGAAAGCAGAATATAACACTTTCAAACATTCTCTCCATCTCTCCTTTCTCCCACTGTCTATGCAAAAGAGATCTGGAGCGACAGTTACCTTTTGGTGTAATGCATTTTTACAACACAAAAATAAAAAACAATAATAGCCTTCATAGAACCTTAATGTTTCCCCATATCCTAAAGGTAGAACTTACTACCCCATTTAGCTGAAGAGTAGGAGTTAGTTCAGCAATTTGCCCCAGACTGAAGAGCAAAGGAAGGAATAGGACTCAGGTTTCTGATTAGCCCAATCCCAGATACCTCCTGCTATGTCATGGGTGTCTACGGTGACTTAGGAGATGGCAGCTAGTCAATGCGCAGCACTGGAAACTAGGCGGAACTTGGTTTGGGCTCCATTATGCTTTCTGCTCACTTTAGAAGCTCTTGACTCTAAAGAAACTCAGGCTTTTTCATCTCTGTTTACATTCAGGATCATCAAAACCGATGATCTCTTACTCTCCAAATGTAAGCTCCAAATGTTTCTTTGCCCTTGTCTATATCATTTCATGGTTTGGGGTGGGGGTGGAGGATAGGGCTTGAAGAAGGGGCAAGGGGAGCACTTTTCTTGGTGAAGAGGAGCAGTGCCAATTTTCATTACAGCATCCTGGGGGTGCAATTATACAGAACCCAAGGTATGTTTGTCATCATCTCAAAATCAGGGCTGAACTGCTTGGTTTGTACTGATCAAGAGTTCTGAGGAAGGCCTCTGACTATCCCATTTTTGGAATAGGGTCTCTGGTGTGTCTTTTTTATTTGACATTGGTGCCCAAAGATTTGAAAGGATAAATACATTAAGAATTTAAACACCTGGGGAGTAATCACTCAGTGACCTTAAACAACACTAACATGGCGGAGTCACAGAATTATCACAGCGATATGGATCTCGTCACCAGTTTCTTTTCAGTGGTGAGAGAACATCTGACTATCTAACGTAAAATATTTTGTTGCAGCTTGGGGTAAACTTTGCAGGTGGTTTCTGGTTTTGCAGGTTTCCAGCCCTTGGCCACTGGATGTCGAACTTTAGTTCTGGTCCATACTCTTTCCTAACCTTGGGATGCTAGTGACTGGAAGGAGATTGCCAAATGATTTTCCCTAATCAAAAGTCTTCAATGATTCCTTATTACTTAGACTCTAGAATTAAGGAGTAGGTTCTCAGAAACCCTCTAGTGTTGGATACTTTTCTCTGTGGGTATGGATGCTTTTCTCCAAATGAAATTCTACATAGAACCCCAAGGTATAGAATGAGTGAAAAAGGTAGTGCTCTGGATAAGGCCCCTGTTAGGAGTTCAGAGTTCTGTCTTCTTAGCAGCACCCCTAACCCCTCCATTCCATGTGAACATGTTCACTGACTTCTTCTCCAGGCTTTTCCCCCGAACACAAGACAACTGATACCACCCTGTGCTTTCTTTATCAAGATGAACTCCGGACTCCAATTCAGGATCCTACACAGTAAAGGCTGCAGGACCCTGGCTCGAGGTTGGGTCAGACGACTTTCAGCTGGGTCAGAAGATGGGCACAGAACACACAGATGTACAAACATGAGACCAACAATTATGTGTCCTCAGAGACAGACACCACAGTAGCATCCAGGATTGATCAATAACTCCAGCAGAGCCAGGGGTGGGGGGGTGAGGGGAGGCTTTACTATATGGAGGGGAATGGCAGGGTGCGAAGCGTAGGGCCAGGTTCTGTATTTGAATTGTCTCTGCCACAGTGTGTGATCTGGAGCAAGTTACACCTGTTCTCTGTATCCATAGGTTTTGGAGCGGGGCCCCTTGAGCTAATGTCCCAGAGATACCGAGGGATGACTGTACTTAACTTCTCTATGCCTCATTTTACTTACCTGCAAACACGGTGGGTGCTAGTGACAGATCCAACATTATAGAAACATGGGACAAGTAGATGAGTTTATTCTGGGAATAAGCGTTGGTTTAGCAAAATGCCTAAAATGAAGGAAGCAGCCCATAAGCATCGGCTGTCTCTATTGCTGATCACTCTCACATTTTCCCTGTCTGGTCTTTGTGCCCCGTTCTGCCAGCACCCGCGCCAGAGTCCCAGAGGGTGGGCTGGGGCAGGGCTGCGTGTGGTACACAGGGGGGGCGTTTATTGCTTGTTCTCTGCAGCCCCTCCCCTTTCTTCCGGGGCTTGGCTGGCCAAGCGGGAACGTCTTGCAGGCACATGACAGCCTCTCGTGGCTGAGCTGCGATGCGTGGAGGGATTTACGGTTGTGGAGCTACATCTCACTCTGGATCGAGTCTGGGGGTGAATCCCCGCTCCCTGCTCACAGCTGTGATGAGCAGGCTGGCCCCACAGAGGGGAAATGCCAGCTTCTCTTGCCCTCGGGCTCTGGGGCCTGCTGATCATTCTGAGCCATCCCTTTCCACACCATAGGATCCCCTTTGCTCCCTGCTGTCTCCTCCCCCAACCAGGGGAGGGAGGAGGGGTGGTCTAAGTCACCACATTAGGCAGTGACAATTAAATTCATTCAGAGCCGAGTCATTTGCATGCAACTCCTCACCAGGCAGAGAACACTCAACCTGTCATTATCTTCTGGCATTGCTGGTAACTGTGCCACGTGGCCGTGGAGATGGCGACTCCTTTCCCTGGGTACTGCCAGCCAGGGAGAGGTGATTGATGAAGGACCAAGGACCTTTCCTCCCACCCTAGGTGGCCCCTGCAGGAGGCTGAGAGCCAGGGCTGGAGGAGGAGGAGGGGGCAGAGATGAGGTGATAGGTCCCCATAGGCCCAACTGCTTGAGGGCTGGCGGGGGTCTTGGCAGGCCACGGTGAGGGGGATGGAGGGAGGGCAGGAATCATCTAAGGGTAGTCCCCACCCCCTCAGCTGGAATTTACTGAACACGATTATCCCTGAAAAGTATTAAAAGCCACAATTTTGCTGTATATCCAGAGAGCAGGCTCTGTCGCAGCTGTTCCCTTCCCCCACCCCTCCCACCCACTAATTCTCCCCTCTGTCCCTCCCCCATCTCCAGCTCTAAATAAAGCACAGTGCGATCCAAAGGCTACGATGTCTAGTTATGCTGGTCCAGCATTTCTGGTTTAGGAAACACAGAAACAAAAAAGACCTAAAGGCTGAGAATCTCACACTGATGCCCCCACCCTGATCATAAACCCTTCAGAGCAGAACAGGAGACTGAGGTCCAAAGGTCAGATTCCTGTGGCTGGTGCGCGGAGGGGACAGAAACTCTTTGGCAGGGAGACCTACTTTAACCTTCCGAGGCCGATCTGAGATGCCTAGAGCAGGTGGGACCATTAGGAAAGATCCAGAAGCACTCCACCATCCAAAACGCTGTTCAGTATCCACTACGATCTAAAATCCCACTGTCTGTGTTTTATTCCTTTCACTTAAATCCTTGATCCCGGTTTCAACGCAAATACCCCCAAGAGAGACAACATGATAAAATGTATTCAGTTATTTACTCTTTAGGAAGGATAAATTCCTCCAGCCTTTTCTGAGAGTAAGAACCAATTATAAACGAAGGAAGAAGGACACAAGAGTCTTATACCCTTGAATGGGTGGAAACAGCTTTCACCAGCCAAACGGAAAATGAAGAGTGAGGAATCTGTGCGGAAGGCCCTCATATTTTTTCCCAGAGCCAGTTCTGATTCGTTGGTTCCTGGGTGGAGAGACCTGGGCACACTGGGGTTCAGGCCAACTCAGCTGAATGTCCTCTCTCTCTGAGTTTAGGTTTCCCAGGACAGTGCTGCCCTGGGTTCAATCCCTGGACAGACAAGTGCTGGAAGGACTGCTTTTTAGTCTCACTGCATTTCCTGCTTCTGTGATGAGGCCACCCACCAACGAAGCCCCAGCTCATTTCTCTTTTAAAGGCACGGATTTATCAAAAGGACCACTGCATTTCCTGTGTCTGTTCCCACCTCACAGCTGGCATCTCTAGTGGGGGCATGCCCAGAGGCGCTGCCTTTAGGTGATGCCCAAAAACAGGAACTTCACTTTGTGCCCCCAGATACAGGCAGACGGTTAATCTGGTGCTGGGCAAGAGTGCTCCCTCTGCTCCACATCAGGCCCTGGGCATAGGTGGCCTGGTGTCTTGGCACACATGCACGTGTGTCTGTTCTTTCTCTACCTGTGATTCCTCGAAGGCAAGGCCCCTCGCTTTAAACTCTGCAGCACTCAGCATAAGGCAAGGCACATAGCTGGTGCCTAATAAGTGATAGTTTTGGGACTTCCCTGTTGATCCAGTGGCTAAGACTCCATGCCTGCAGGGGCCCCAGGTTCAATCCCTGTTCAGGGAACTAGATCCCACATACCAAAACAAAGAGTTCCCACGCTGCAACTAAAGATCCCACATGCTGCAACTAAAACCCAGTGTGGCCAAATAAAATAAATAAATAAGTGCTGGTTGTTGGTTGCCAGTCCCTGACTTCGAGTAATTCATAGTCTTCAGCAAGGCAAGTATGTCACACACAGCTAAGACAGAGACAGTAGAGAGGCCCCACAGGAGAGGGAGCAGACCGTCTACCGACCTGCCTGTGGAGGGGGAATCTTCCAGCTCCTGGCCTGGGAATTCTCAGCATGCTACAACGCTCACCCTAAAACTGCTACAAAACTTGGTCCAAATTTTGTCCATCAGTGGTGTCCCAAGGCATCACATGCTATTCATAGCTACAGAGCTGAAGGAAAGCCACATGTCAACAGCCTGGTGGCGAGCGCTCAGGGCTCATCTGTGGGCAAGTGAACCTCTCTGGGCCTCAGTTCCATCATCTGTAAAATGGTGACAGAGCGCTACCTGTGTCAGAGCTTGCCGTAAAGATTAAGCAAGGTAACGGCTATCAGAGACTTAGCTTAGTGCCTGACACATAGCGAGCACTCAGTAAATGTTAGCGATTTACTTGTATCATTTCCTAAAGCCTAAGGTGCATGTCGTAAGCTCATGCAGCAGGATCCATCCTGCAGGAAGACTTTTACACTCAAAGAAGTCAGATGCACTCCTCTCCTCCGACGAGGTACAAGAGTGGAATAGTTTGGGGGTAAGGAGGGCTACTCTGAGAAATGTCAAACCTTTGGATAGAAACAGAAAGCATTAGACAATTTCCTGAATGATCTTGAAGATCGAGATATTGGGGGACTTCCCTGGCAGTCTAGTGATTAGGACTCCACACTTTCATTGCCAAGGGTACCAGTTTGATCCCCGATCAGAGAACTAAGATTCTGTGCGGCATGGCCAAAAAAAAGATATTTGTGGGAAGGTCAAATTCTTTTACTATCATCAGCAGCTCTAATATACTGAGCATCTATCATGTGTCAGGAATTGTGCCAAAACATTGTTTATTAATATAACCCTTAAAATGATATTTCAAAGGAGGCAGGTTTATCCCCATTTAATTGACAAGGAAGCTCTGATGAGCAGGTGCCATGGCTGGTGCATTGGTAGAGCTGGTGTTCAAACCCAGGCCCACCTGAATCAAAGCTTGGTCTTTCTCCTAAGCAGACTGCCTTCCACACCCTGGTAGCCCTAGAGCATAAGCTCCTTGCAGGTAATGCAGGCATCTCACTTGTCTTCAGGAGCCCTGTGTGTTTGCACAGTGTCTGGCCATGGAGGTGTTCAGTACATGACAATGAATTGAACGTTTGGTGGCATAAACTAGCTCATGTAACGGGGGGTGGAGAGAGAGGTGCTGTGAGTGATCCAACAGGGCCACAGCTCCCCTGCCATTGTCAGAGAAGAGGACAAACTGCACTGACCGTGAACTTGGCTAAGGGGCTGCTTCTGTGAACTTGGCCCCTTATCGCGTTTGGCTGCCGCACAGAGATCTACCTCCCTGCCTGTGTTCCCCGCCCGCCCTCTCCACCAAGGGCTGTGTTAAATTGCAACAAACAACAGGGGCCCCCACCTTGGAGAGCGCTGCTCATGAATAATGAACCCGCACCGGCTCCGTTCTTTTGAAGGAATTCTCTCTTGGCTGTGGAGCTGCGTGGCAAGACGGCTGTCTCATTATTGCAGTTGTTTATTTATTCATGCTCAAATGGGGTGGGCCAAGCCCGTTCACAGACAGCTTTCTCCTCATCGAATCCTGCTCTCCACCCTCTTTCCTTCCACTTCTAGCTTCTCTCCGAGGGCCCCAGTGGAGGATCGGGTGGGGAGCCACGGAGCTTGATCGTCCTGGGAGCCCAGGATGGAGGAGTCAGAGATGGAAATGGAAGGAGACCTCTTCCCATGCCAGCCTGCCTGCCCTGCCCTCCTGGCAACCAGGCCTGTCTGGGATCCAGGGCGCCCTGCCACGGGGACACGAGGCAGGTGCTCTGGGGACCACGGCAGCTGAAGAGCATCCTCTTCCTTCTGCTCTGCTTTGCTCACCCTCCTGGATTTTAGATCAGCATGACCTTTCTCCGTGCCTGTATTCCCTACCCTACCCCAGGGCAGAGCTGGTCTGACCAACACTTCCCAGTGACACTAATTAGGCTGGGAAAGCTGGGGCTGACCTTGCCCTCGTCTCCCGGAGCTCAGCTCAGGCCTCCCACATCCTTGTACCAATCCCCCATCACAGCTCAGAGAGCTTCCCTCTGCGGCAAGCACGGCACTCTCTCCCTGCCCATGGAGTCACATGCAACCAGCACAGCCCAGAATGCGGAGACGAGGCAGAATGGAAAAGCACTTAAGCAGAGGCCCTCAGCCAACTTTCATTTACTCTGCCACCTGGCTTCTTTTAGTTCTGGGCACACGGAGTCTGTCTTTGTTGGACTAGATTTCCACGGTAGGTCAGGGTGGCCTGCAGGAGGAAGGTGCTTGGGAGGGAGGGTTGGACAAATGGCAGGGAGGTTGGCGTGATGGGGAGAGACGAGAGGGTGTGGAAGGAGGGTCTGGCTTTAGTTCAAGCTGTCTAGGTGAGGCCCTCCTGCCCCAGGGAGCACTGTGATGGGCTGGAACCAGGCAGACCTGACCTGGATTGGAACCCTGGTGTTGGTTCTTTCCTGCCGTGCCATAAGGGTGGGGCAGTCACTTAATCTCCTCGAGCCTTGGTTTCCTCATCTGTCAACAGGGCAAATGCCGGCCTCCCCGTGGGCAGTTATATGGGTCAGTGGCTGTATATACACATTGCCTGGCCCAGGGCCTGGTAAGTGCTCAGAATATAGCAGTGGTTTATTATCCTTTCCACTCTCTAGTCTCAGCCTTCCCTTCTGTGTATTGGGGAGAGCAAGGCGGGGCTCTTCTGTGGGCGATGTGGGGAACCACTCTTGGAGCAGTGATGACCCCTCCTCATTGAACTCTCTGGTCTACTGGGGGCTACTCTTTTCTTCCTCCTGAGATTCCCCCATGAGTGGATAATGAGGAGCAGAGAGGAAACCAGGGGATAGGAGTACCTTCTTTTCCTTTCTGGGTCTCCTTGGCTTCCAGAAGGAGTCTTCAGTATTCCTGGAGAACATCACTCAGCCTTTGTTCAAACCCTGCCTCCAGCCTGCCTGTTCCACTTGAGAATAGCTCTGGGAATCAAACAACTCCCCTCCCCTAAATGTTTACCTACTGCTAGTAGCTATAACTTGAAATAAGTGTAATCTGTTTTCCATACGATACCCCTTTAAGTGTTGGAGACAGCTATAGTCTCTCCACCCTTAGATACAACATACTTCTTGTTGTCAGTTGCTAAGTCGTGTCCAACTCTTTTGTGACCCTATGGACTGGGGTCCACCAGGCTCCTGTATCCATGGGATTTTCCAGGCAAGCATACTGGAGTGGGCTGCCATCTCCTCCCCCAGGGGACCTTCCTGATCCGCCTCCTGCATCTCCTGCATTGGTAGGCAGATTCTTTACTGCTGAACCACCAGGGAAGCCAAACATACTCTTACAAGAAGTCATTCTTAATTAACACAGGTTCCATTCATCCCACCCATCCCAACCCCACTCTGGTTCCACAGATAATCTGTACATCAGATTCCCCCTTTCTCTGGACCACCAGGGAAGTCCCCCCATGCCTTGTCTTTGCTGAGAGAATACAGTTTGGGTCACACCAGTTGTGAAGACCTTAGCAGAACAGGTGGTGATGACAGGACTTTGTAGCAAGAGGGCAGTGTAGGACCCGGAGGGATCAAATGCCAGAAGGGCGGACGTTTCCCTGCACCCAGAAGCCATCTTGGATAGGATGAATCCAGAGGCCACATTAGTAGGGGGGAAAGATTCCTGACAAAGAATGGGAACTCGTAAGAAGATTTACTCATTAAGTCCCAACAGACTATTTTAAACTGGAAGAGACTGCAGTCTCTTTAAGTGGTGAGTTTACAACTTCCTCTATGGAAGCAACCTAAACGTCCATCAGTAGATGAATGGATAGAGAAGATGTGGTATATTTACAGAACAGAATATTGTACGTGCGTGCTAAGTTGCTTCAGTTGTGTCCTACTCCGTGCAACCCTATGGATGATAGCCTGCCAGGCTCCTCTGTCCATGGGATTCTCCAGGCAAGAATACTGGAGTGGGTTGCCATGCCCTCCTCTGTCTGTCACAGTCTTCGTAGACCAGGACCTGGGGACCGGAGTCGATGAGAAGAGGGACACAGGGGACCCAAGTCTCAAGTGAAACAAGGGTACTTTATTTGCAGAAATGCATGCTTATATGTCTTCAATAAAATGATTACTCAGCCAATAAAAAGAATGAAAGTCCACCAGCTGCAACAAAATGGATAGTCCTAAAAGGTCACTGAAGGGAGTCACTGAAGGGAGTCCAAGCAGATGCTCTCCCATGATCTCAGTCCTGAGAACTGCATGCAGTTCTGCTCATTCCTGTTTTCCAGAAACTGATAAGGAACCAAGAGTCCTTGAGAAACGGCACACAAAGGAAGAAAACAACATATTGGATCCCTTAAAGTTGAACGTCCCCTGACACTCCTCCAGAGGATCTTCCCAACCCAGGGAAGACAAAATAGACAAACAACAAGGTCCTACAGTACAGCACAAGGAACCATACTCAATATCTTTTAAAAACCTATAATGAAGAAGAAATCTGAAAAAGAATGTATATATGTACGTATAACTGAATCACTTTACTGTTCACTTGAGACTAACACAACATTCCTAATTAACTATACTTCAATAAAAATAACTGAAATTAAAAAAAAAACTTCCTCTCTCTGTTTACATTGGAAGGAAAGCAGATCTTGAGAAATGAGGTCACTCGTGGAAACTAACAGCAGTTTCATCAGCATTGTGGTGTATACATTTGACCCCATGACATGTGCTTTGAGGCCTCCTGTGTAAGGACACTGAGCAAAGACTATGGCTGAGGCAGGTGGATGAGACCTCAGGGGAAATCTGGGTGGGAAACATGCATGAATAAATGAAAAGTTTAGCAGCAGTGCGATTGTGGAATATAGCAATTTCACAATGGAGGGATGACATCAGTACTTAACGATCTGGTATGGTTAACACAGCCTTGCAAATAGATGTGACTTTTATTGAGTCATTTTTTTCTGATCGTAAAAAGAAAGCATACTTATTATAAAAAAATTGAAACATATTGAAAAATATAAAAAAGAATTGAAATCCACAATCCAACTTTCCCTAATAATGGTTCAGTGAATTTCCTTAATATCATTTTAAACTTTTATATATGTTTTAAACAAACACATAGCCACATATACACACATTTCAGTATAGCTGAGATCAGATTGTACATAGTCATATTTCCTGCTCATTTTTCTTCAGATTCAACTGAGAACATTTTATCATTATTTTTTTCTTCATTTTAATAGCTTTAAACGGTCTTTATAAACTATTAATAGTATGTTTCTTGCCCAGGTGACAGTCCATTATACTGATATACTGTGATATATTTAAACAATCCGTGTTGATATTTAGATTTTTCTTTATCCTGATTTTTCATTATTAAAAATACTTATCTATATTTTTCTGTTTATTTTCTTAGGATAAATTCCTAGAAATGAAATTATTATTAGATCTACAGGAGACATTATTTTTAAGGCTCTTTGACAAATATTGCCATAAGTGTTGACACATATCACTGTAAATATTGTACCAACTTTTGCTATCATCTGCAGTTTACTGAAGAGTCCTTCTGACCTTTGCCAACACTGAGCAATATATATTTAAAAAGATGTGCTACACTGAAAGGGCAAAAATGGCAGCTTGCTTTAATTTGCATTTTTGATTACTAGTGAGGTTGATTTTTAAAATGTATTTGTATCAACTGTTTTTATTTCTTGGTGAATCTCTGTCATGTTCTTTGCTCCTTTTTCTTTTCAGATGTTAGTGTTTTCTTAATGATCTAGAAGAGTACTATATCTTAAGGATTTTATGGGGTCACAAAGAGCCGGATACAACTTACCAACTGAACAACAGCAATTTTTACCATTGCTGTATTTGTTCCAGATAATTTTTTTGATTTGTAGTTTGCCTTTTAACTTCATATACAGTACATGTTGGATGAAATGAAGTGGCAGATGTAATGTTTAAGAGTCTGCAAGACTGTCTTTGTACTCTGACCTTCTCCTGTGGCGGTGATGGGACAGTGCAGAGAGAGCTGTATGGATCTGACCTGGTCCCCTTGTGATCCTCAAGCCCTGATGAACTTCCCTATAAGAATTTCTGAGGGTACCCCAGTGATCACTCTTGTCCTGAAAACCACCCCATTCCCACCTCCCCCTAAAAGAGGAATGAACCCTTAACACACCCAACAGTGCATCCTGACTACTCAAAGAGGCACCAGTTTGTAACTGGACTGTCAAACAGTTCCCAGCCAATGGCTTGGGGACAGAAATTATGGCTAGTTCCCATGCACTGGGCACATTCTTCATGCCAAGACACTTGATCACTCCACTCCTTTCCCATGGAGTCCACAGGGAATTCCCCCACCCCTTTTTGTTGCTACAGCTGTATTTTCTGGCCACACCTTCTTCCTTCTCCTGCCAGCTATATATTACATGCACACCTCTTCACCCCTTAGATGTAAAGTGTTGGGAAGGTGGTAGAAGCTCTTTCCTGACCCTCTAAGGGATTGATGAGTCAACAGAGAACTTGTCAACAAGCATCTCTAGTTAGTTTCTGGGGGTGTCCTCTCCTCTCCCCAACCCTAAATGTAGTGACACCATGAAGAAGTGGCGAAGAATTGATGCTTTCGAATTGTGGTGCTGGAGGAGACTCTTGAGAGTCCCTTGGACAGCAAGGAGATCAAACCAGTCAATCCTAAAGGAAATCAACCCTGAATATTCATTGGAAGGACTGATGCTGAAGCTGAAACTCCAATACTTTGGCCACCTGATGCAAAGAGCCAACTCACTGGAAAAGACACTGATGCTGGGAAAGATTGGGGGCAGGAGGAGAAGGGGGTGACAGAGGATGAAATGGTTGGATGGTATCATCAACTCAATGGACATGAGTTTTGAGCAAACTCCGGGAGCTGGTGAAGGACAGGGAAGCCTGGTGTGCTGCAGTCGATGGGGTCACAAAGAGTCAGACATGACTGAGCGACTGGACAACAACAACAACATGCTTCAGTGAGCAGGAGCCAGGGCTGCTGGGGACAAGCAGGAAGGACAGACTTGGAAGGAAGGGGTGATGGAGGTGTGGTCTTCACCATGAACCTCCCAGAGGAGTCCACTGTACCTTTTGCCTCCTCTATTCTGCCTTTCTTTTCCAAAGTAAAATATCTTGGGGGAGTTATTTCTTATAGGAATGCAGTGAGTCACTCTACTCTTTGTAATGGTTGCCCAGTATTTAATAATTTAATGACACACAGTTATGTCTATTTATTTAAGCAGTTTTCTATTCTGGAGAATTGAAGTTGCTTCTAGGTTTCTGCAACTACAAATAATACTGCAAAAAAAAAAACAAAAAACCCACAAAAAACCCCAAACCCAAACAAACTTACATAAATCTCTTCTGAGCTATGTGTTGTGCTCAGTCATGGCCCACTCTTTGCAACCTCGTGGACTATAGCCCACCAGGCTCCTCTGTCCATGGGATTTTCCAGGCAAGAATACTGGAGTGAGTTGCTATGCCCTTCTCTAGGGGATCTTTCTGACCCAGGGATGGAACCCCTGTCTCCTCCATTGGCAGCCAGATTCTTTACCACCATAGCCACCTGGGAAGACTTATAGATCTCCTTGCACATGTGCTAATGGATACTTAACATCTCTGTAGGGGGGATTCCTAGGAGCAGAAAGCCTGAGTCAAAGGGCACATTCCCAATATTTCTGTCTCCTGGCAAGTTGCACACTCCACCCCACTACAGGGAGGATGTGCCTGTTTACCCCCTTTCCCACTAGCTGCACGAAAGACCTTCTGCTCACACCAGCCAGCACAATCAGAAAAAGACACAACTCTCAACATGGCCCGTGAAACATCTCCCAGGTCTGGCCCCCATCTGCCACTTCTCAATATCCGCGGGATGACCCCTCTCCCTTCCCTCCTTCCTTGCTGGCCATGGCCTTTACATACAACTATCCACTTCCCCGGAATGCTCCTCTCTGTCTTTTACGAATCCTTCAGCTCTCAGCCACCCATCATTTCTTTAGCAAGTTCTTGAATCCCTGAACTCTTGGAGCACAGTGCCCCATACTGTGGTTTGGGGGATTATTTGATAAATGTCTGTATCTCGGCTGGACTCTAAACTGCGTGAGGACAGGCACCATGTCTGATCACCACAGTATTCCGTGAGCCGGATGCAGTAACTGGTCTACAGGAGAGACCAGAGTGTTTCCTGGATGACTGAACCGGAAGTCAGACTAACTCATCATTTCCCTCTGCTGCACTTCTCAACCTGTGCTCGTTTTCTGGGTAAAGATCAGTACCCTTGATGAGACTCATCAGTTCCTTGGTGAGACACGCTATCGTTTTCTTTGACAAATAGTTTCACGTGGCTGTAGAAACTCCTCTTTCCTTTCTAAGTTTTTACTTAAGTCATTTCCGTCCCTGAAGTGCCCTCTCATCCTCCCTTTAACTGATGAAGTCCTATTCAGTCTTCGAGACACACTGCAGCTTTTCTAAGAAATTGCTAACTTGAATTTAACCTCGCCCACAGCCCCACAATGGCACAGATGGTAAAGAATGCAATGCAGGAGACCCTGGTTTGATCCAGAGAAGGGAATAGCAACCAAGTTATTTCTGCCTGGAGAATCCATAGACAGAGGAGCCTGGAGGTCAGCAGTCTATAGGGTCACAAAGAGTCGGACACAACTGAAGCGACTTAGCACACACATCACATTGTCCGACAACACCGTCTCTCTGAAAGACCTTTCCCTTGGCTGAATTTTGAAGTGGTTTATGAATTTCCCTATCCCTCCACTGGGTGTGGGGTCTTGGGGAGCCAGGAGCCATCCTTGTTCATTTCCGAATGCCCCTCAGCCCCAGGTATAGCAAGCACTCTGTACACAGTAGGTGTTCAATAAACTCTGGATAGACTCAAAAGGAGTGATGCTTAAACAACAAGGGCCAATCTTGGCTTCTTGCCTGTTCGGGGAGGCTTTCCAGAAAGAACTCCCAGGCCAGGCTGAGAGAGCCCCTCTCCTCCTTCCCCTCTTCCTCAGCACAGGCACGCCAAACCCCATGGCTTGCCAACTTTCAAACTGCATTATCCCCATCCCAGAACTCAGGAAATATCATCAGACAAGGCAGATGTTTCCCATCAAGTCTGGAAGGTTTCTATTTTCATTTTCCACACCAGCATCATGCTATCAATCTCTTCTCCAGCTTGCTTCCTTCTCCTGCCTCCCCACTCCCACCCCTAACATGCCAACTGCTAGCCCCATTGTGGATCAATTCCCGTGCTGCAGATACAAAGGGAGTTGTGCTTGACAGATGAAGCTGCCCTTCCAGGAGGTAATGGAGAGATCAATACTGGTTACTCTGGAATGCCCGGGAGCGACCGGGCCAGTGTCCACCACCAGAACCACACTGCGCAGCCCGCCCCGTCCCACAATGCCTTGCCTGCCTTCTTCCATGCCCTGGGCATCTGCAGAGGCTCAGGGACCCCAGGACCAAGCCAGCCTGTCCCTCCTCACAGAGAAGTCATCGTCTTCATCAAGAGGTGAGCACCCTTTGAATGCACAGCCTGCTGCCCTGGGCCTTGAGGGTTGATGTTCTGGGGGGTGGGGGTTCAGGAGCCCATGAAAAGCCACTACTGGTGGTGCTGACAGAAGCAGCCCAGTGGGCTGAGGGGCAGAGAAACAAGCAAGGGTTCAAGTCCCAGTTCTGCCACCCACTGGCTCTGTGACCTTGAGCAAATCACTTTCCATTTCTAATTTGGTCATACCTTCTACCATGAGTCAAGAAGGTTGGACTAGATCACCTAGGGTCCATGGATGGGGTTTTGAGGGTCCAAGTACCCCTGAAATTGTATTCACATTTTGTGCATAATGCATATTTTTTTCTGGGTATAGGGTCCATGTTCCCTGTCATCAACACCCCCCATCCCCGCCACCCCACACACCAGCCTTTAAAAGGATCCTTGACCCTAGATGGTCAAGTCAGCCCTAATGTGCTTTGATTCCAAAGAGGAGACAGGCATTCTTGGGCTGCTGCTGATGCTGCTGGGGACACATAGCAGGCACCTTAGCAAAAGACTCAAGGGTACTTTTGGAGTCACAGTAAGGAGATGGCTGGAGGTAAGTGGGTATATCTCGGAAGACTTCTTGGAAGAGGTGAATTTCTCCCAGAAAGCAAAGTTGGCAGGTGAGACTGAAATCTAAAAGGAAAAGGGGACCTGAGAAATAAATAATACTCTCTCCTCTTCCCCATGTTCAAAAAATAGGATGCTTTGTGAAGGGGGGGGGGACCCCTAATTAGCTGAGGCAGCTCACAGTCCTCCACCAAGAACAAGAAATCAAAAAGTCAAACACCAGCTCATTAAATGCTCGGGGCTGGCTGGCTATTAAAAGAATTTCCATTTCAGAACAGGATGCCTACCAGGGAACGCCAGACCTAAATATAAGCCAGCCCCCTCCCTGCCAGGAGACTTCACCGTGTTAGGCAGGAAGGAGGGAGGACTTTGTGGAGACGTGTCATTACTTTTAACATCCAAATATAACTGGCCCCAGGGGGTCTGGGACTAAGGCTGCTTTTCCCAGCTGCCTCCTGCCAGAGCCAGGGGAGGGGACCAGTGGAGGGTGGGAGCAGGCCTGACAGAGTACCAAGGTTTGGGCTGCAGGCAGCCCCCCGGCCACCCCTTCCCTTATCCAAATGTGGGGAGTCGAGAGGGGGGACCACTGAGTTCTATCGGCTTCGTCCTGATCCGGATGCTTGGGTGGGCAGGGCTTTGGGGAAGTTTAGGGGCTCTCTGGATATTTAGGATCACTTGTCCTGCTTGTTTCCCTGGAAAGAGCAGAGGGGAGATGCCACAGGGAAGAAAAGACCCCCGAGATTTGTAGGTCTCTGCAAGCCTTTCCCAGAGAGCCGGCTCCCCATCAGGAGCCCTGCATCCGTGTGGATGGTTATCCATCTGATGTCTGCTTTCTCCGTACGCTAGGGCTGTTTAAGAACAAGAGCCCTGTGCCTGCTCCTTTACCCACCCCTAGCTTCTAGCCCAGTGCCGGGTGCGGGGAGGTCCTTGGTGAGCGGATTAACAGATGAAATGCCAGTCTTGCCAACACCGCTCAGGTGGGCAGAAGACTTGACACCACTGGTTCTCAACTCCCTGGTGTTCAATGGAGCCACCTGGATGCCTGGATTCCGACTGGTCTGGGGTGCGACATGAGCATCCGGAATTTAAAAGGCTCCCCGGGTGATTCTAAAGCGAAGTCATGTTATCTAACGAAAAAGCTTTCTTTCCCTCAGCTGATTCTGGGTTCCTCCTCCTCCGCCCTCTTGTTGAGTCTTAAAACAATCCCCTGAGGTAGGCGGGGCAGGGATCATTATTCCTGTGGGACTTAAGGGGAACCCAGGCTCAAAAGAGCTGAGTGTAATGGTACCTCATTGTGGTTTTGATTTGCATTTCTCTAATTATGAGTGATGTTGAGCATCTTTTCATGTGTTTGTTAGCCATCTGTATGTCTTCTTTGGAGAAATGTCTGTTTAGTTCTTTGGCCCATTTTTTGATTGGGTCATTTATTTTTCTGGAATTGAGCTTCAGGAGTTGCTTGTATATTTTTGAGATTAATCCTTTGTCTGTTTCTTCATTTGCTATTATTTTCTCCCAATCTGAGGGCTGTCTTTTCACCTTACTTATAGTTTCCTTTGTAGTGCAAAAGCTTTTAAGTTTCATTAGGTCCCATTTGTTTATTTTTGCTTTTATTTCCAATATTCTGGGAGGTGGGTCATAGAGGATCTTGCTGTGATTTATGTCGGAGAGTGTTTTGCCTATGTTCTCCTCTAGGAGTTTTATAGTTTCTGGTCTTACATTTAGATCTTTAAT